>NC_134455.1:85718521-88517688 GCF_047948215.1 Lycorma delicatula | reverse complement strand
AGATGGGAATTAAGAGTAAATAATCCATAAGCAGTGAATTCTACTTTACAGCTTGATATGTAATTTGAAAACAGCAAGAGCTAAAAAAAACAAAAATGTTAAAGAATATTTTAATTTAAAGTTTTTAAAACAAGAATGTTTTCCCCTGACTTATTGCTAACATGTCTAAATACATTAATTCATTTTTTCAGAAGTATTCCCCTACTGTGACACTGAATAAAGTAGATATCTTTGAAATTAAATAATTGACCATCAGTGGCACAGACAACTGGAGTAGTAGTCAATTGTATAATTTCATTTGTTGATGAAATAAAAATGAATTTGTTGTAATTAAATGTGTTTAATTTTTATTTTTACCAGCTCCATTTTATAGATCTCACTACAGACAATAAACATGTAATATTTGTATAACAAAGAAAAAATTTAAAACCTAAGAGCAGTATGGTTACAAAAATATTAATTGGAGTTGTAAAATGAGTACCGACATGTTGTTGGAAAAGATATGCAATTGATTTTTTTCTCATCTTGGTTCACCTGTAATCAGTAAGTGCAGTCCACTTGCACAGTTTGATTCATTGATCTTTATTACTAAAATGAAATAATAATATGTAGAAAATTTTAAATTAAAGAATTTATTATACATTACATTACTTCCTTAGTTGTTAAAAATATTATTTTAAAAAAGTTAAAAATATAATTTGATAAATTCAGTCCAATGAAGATATTTACAAGAGGGCTTAACAAACTCACAGAAATGTGCGTAGAATATGGCAGAGTGTGTGATAAATAAAGAGCCACTGTTTCTCTATTAGTATTCTTGGTTTTTTAGCAAAAGCTACATTATATATACATCCTGATCAATTTGGAACCCATTGATAAAATAATAGAAAAATATGCAAGCCATTTTTTTTTTATAAAAAAGCAAACTTTTATTTTGTATAGCCAATAGTCATTTTTACTTTTAAACAATGTTTAAAAGATTGTTTATCAATGTAATTAAACAATGTTTTAAATATTAGTAAATTCATATAAATTAAACTTCCTCCATGAAATTAAACCTCACGAGACTGTTTTTAGTGATAATGCAGACAAAAAAAGTAACTAATAATTTCTTAGCTGATAATACAATTTTCAAAATTTATTAATTTTTATTGTTTTTATACAATAAATTTAAGATTAATAATTTATAAAAAATTATAACATTCTTGATTCATTAACAAACTAACAATACTAGTACACCTAATTTTGCATTGTAGATGAGAGATGTAGATCCTCATTTCAAGATGTAAAACACAGAGTGCCATAGATAAGAATTCTTGATCATTTGCTTTTCTTACTGTTTATTAAAATGCCACAAATTCGTGAACTGTTCATTGGTAACCCCTTTACAGATGATACAGTAGTATCTATATCAGAAAATAGTTATTTAAAAGAACTTCAAAATTCTACATTAGCAGTTCAAAACATTATTCGCTGAATGTATTGAGCTATCTAATTTTAATCTGATAAAACCATTGCATTGTGCTTCTCAGATAGACATAACATAGTATTGCTATATAATCACATGGACAGAATTCCTATAAAATTAACGATGGTATTTATGTCACCAACAGTGTGAAATTTCTGGGTGTTGTATTAAATGACAAATTCTCTTGGTGATGATTTCGTTGTAACAAAATCAACCAACCATACAATGCTACTTTACAAAGGACTACTTCTCAATGAAATAAGCATTATGTCTACTGCAGGTACATTTACATGAGCAAGAATATCATTTGTGAAACTTTTATGAACATTACTACTCTTAGATAAAAATCCATCAATAATATCTGCAATTTATTTTTTAAATGTTAAATTTAAAAGTTCTTTTATTGACACCCCTGTATATACAGGTAAGTAAAACACCTTACTCTTTTAGTACATAGATGATTTTTGTTAATGATTATATATTTTTCTAAGATTGTTTTTTCAATCTCATTTAACTATTGAAATAAGGAAATATGACTTGAGAGAATAAATATTAGCTAAAATATTTATTTGAATAAATTTAACTTTATAGTGTGTAATTTATGTTATGATTTAACAGAAATGAAACTTAAAATAATTAGTCAAGGGAAATTAATAATTTTAAATGTATAGATTTATCAGAAAGTATAATTGTAAAATTTCTTACCTCTTCTTTGCATTCATTATCTAAAAATCTGTTGTTTATTGCTGCTACAAGTGGTTTTGCTTTTAATGCCTGAAAAATATAGTTTTATTACATCTTTACACAACACGATATACCGTATTTATTCGAGTACCCGCCGCCCACGAACATGCCGTGCACCTTGATTTTCCGGACCGAAAATCTAAAAAAACAAATCGAGTATATACCGGTATTTTAAAGTGCAACAGATACGATAAAAAAATACGTAAATACGAAAATATTCAGAAAGTAAAGCATTTAATTCATTCATTTAAATTACAATATTAATATTACACTAATAATTAATTACCGTAAATACTAGTTTAGTTCAGAATAAGTAGGCCAGTAAAACGAAAAGAAAGTATCATGTTGAAAAGGATCATTTCAATACGTTTTTTAATATGGGATTTTATGTTTAATTAATTACTGTCACTGTCAATGTCTGTAGAAGAGTTACCGGTAGTCTCCACGTCGCTCTGCCAAAGTGATCGTCTTCACTACCATCAAGTTCATTAGATATTCCGCATTTTTTTAAACTTTTCCTTACTAATTCCGTTGAAATACCTTCCCAAGCATTTTTTATCCAAACACAAATCTGGTTAAAATCTGGGCGTTTGATTCTTCCTGTAGGCGTAAGAAAGAAATTTTCATCAGCCATCCATTTACTATAGAGTTGTTCAATGCAGATTTGAACGGTTTATTAATGCAGACCAATGCAATGCAGACAATGCAATAAATGTAGACAATGCAGAATAGTGGTTGCAATACAGATGTCAATCCGCCTGAAATTATTACTTGGTCTGTCATATCCTTTTTTAAAATGTCTTTCACTTTATCAGTCGTATGCCTCCGATAACTATCCATTATTAGCATACCGGCATTTTTTTTATTAAGTAAATCTCTTGATCGCTTTTGCCATACACACCTGATCCAATCTAAAATTAAGGTTTCGTCCATCCAACCTGATTCCTGTGCTCTGATAATAACTTCATTTACCTGTACGGTAGGAAGAGTTTTTCTTTTTAAAAAAATGTACGGAGGTAATTTTGATCCATCAGAAGTAATGCAAAGCATAACAATACACCTTCGTTTTTCATTACCACCAGAGCGAATCGTAACACTTTTTTATTTGAGAAGGCAAATAGCCTTTATCTTTTCCAAGATTTATTATGTATTTGTGAAAATGCAATATGTTTTGTTCATAAGTGTCTGGAAGTCGTTGAGAAATGGTCGTCTTTCGTCTTATTGACAAATCATTTCGCGCCAAAAATCGTGTTATCCATCCACGGCTTGCTTTAAAATCAACTTTATTCAATGATTTAGCGATTTCACGAGCATATGATTGACACATTTCTGTCGTGACAACACAACCGCATTTCCTTTTTTCCATAATTAAGTCGTACAATTTTTTTTCTATGTCTGTATTTTGGTTTTAAGCCACGAAAAGCCCTTTTATTACCAGTGCCTTTCACAAGAATTTGTTTCTTCTTACGCAGTCTCGAATGCAGCTTTCATCTACGTCAAATTTTCTTCCTGCCGCCCAATTTTTCGATTTCCAATTTTTTCAGCCTCTTCTATAACGCGCAGTTTTTCATTTACTGTAAAAGATCATAGACGCTGTCCTTTTGTACTCATTTTAATGCCGTAATTAAAATAAATCACCGTATTAAACTTTACAAGGTAAACTAAACAGATAAAATGCACATAACCGTCCACATATACAAACAGTATAATGACTATGGTGACTACAGAAGACGACGATGGGTAACTGATACTGTAACTGTAGTGTCATTAGAACCGGATGCAGCCTATACAGAATGAATCAGTTTTATAAAAATACCGTCAATTCGTTTCTATCGATAATATGAAGAGGATGATAATATAAGCGGCATACGGTATTGATAAACGAAAGCCTAATGTAACTATATTTATGTGATTGAATTTAGGTACTTCTAAGAAAACATTTACTTTACATAAATTATTCTGGCTAAAGGCTATGTTTCAAGTAAGCCACGCACCCTTATTTTTTCTCTCCAATTCCAAGAAAAAAAGTGCGGGGGGTACTCGAATAAATACGGTAATATTAAAGCAACATTTATTGTAATATATTTTACCCACTATTTAATTAATTTTTTACTCCTGTAATATTCAAACACAAATAATGTACATTTTTAACTTGTACCTATTTTAATTAACCATTATTAAAGATAATCAGGTTCAGCCTATACATTTATGCAACTGTGTTTTTTATCATGAAACAAAAATAACTTTGTTTTAGTTTCTTTAGTTTAGGATGTACAGTTAATTAATTATAAATATAAGTTTAGAGTATACTATACTTAATATAGAGTGTCTCATGAAAATACTGAAGGGATTTCAGGACATGTTCTAAGAGAGAAAATAAAGAAGAAAGTTCACATAATAATTGGTCAGGAAATGCCTTATTTTCAAATTACAGCTTGAGAAAAGTTTTTTCTCCAGGGTTAAATGAAGCAATTCTGAAATTTTTGGAACTTAAATTAATAGATTTAATAGTTCATATGGTTTTTGGGTTGAAAAATTAATAACAGGTCTCACAACTGTATTCACTAATTTTTGAGAAAATTAATACAAAACACAAAAAATTGATTGGAGTTGCAAAGTACAATTTTTGATTTGACAAAAAATTGTTGTTATCAGTGATAACTTTGACTGATAAATACTTTCAAGTACCAGTAAACAAATCAAATTTGTAGACAATTTAATTTTCAGATAATCTATGTAACGTCACCTGAAATATTAAGAAGAGTTTAAGAAATTTGTCTTCTATTAAAAAATAAACAATACAAACTGACACATGACAGAAAAATAAATATTATAATTTTAAATCAAAACAAAATTCATTTCACAATTGGAAAATATAAGAAATCAAAATTAATCTTAAAAAATAGAAAGAAACATTAAGACACCTTAATAAACTGAACGTTATGAAATACATAATCATACAACATACTAAATGAATACACGCAATTCAATACTTTTTGACCAAAAAAAAAACCAACATTAACATTAGCAAATGCAAGATTGAGAACATTGAGAACATTATTTAAATTTTATATTCTTAAATTTTTTCACCAACTGTCATCCACAAAAACATAGTAAATATCTAAATATGTTATATAATAATTCTTATCTTTCTATGTTGAGTATTGTTAACCTTTCTTAGTTTCATTCTTTTATTATATGTTGTTGCGTTTCAGAACAACTCCATTGTCAAGGTACTTTTAAATTTCTGTTAGTCCTTATATAATGTTTAGTCAACACCCTCCCCATATGTAACGTCATGCCTTATCTCACCATCTTCCTTGTTTATTTGTTATTAACAGTTATATATTCATTTTATTTAAGATAAGTATTTTAAACTAATAGTTTGTAACTAACAATATATAAAGACTAACAAAAATTTAAAAGTACCGCACATTAAATTTTGACAATAGTTTTATTCTGAAACACATCAACATATAATAAAAAATTGAAGCTAAGAAAGGTAAACAGTACTCAACATAGATATCACAGTATTCTTAACAGAAAATATAATAACAATAATTATCTTATAGCAACAATTCCTAGATTTTTCACAGAATGTGAAGATGCACCGTTACATTTGAAAATCAGCCTTGATAGAGAAACATCTTATAAAAATGGTGGTAAATTATTTTTCAAGAGATTTACATACATGTTTCTGCAAATGGAAATTGTAAAAATATTTATAAAATATTTGTCATACTTTTTTCTGTTTGACTAATTAACATTGTTGCAATCTCGTACTAAATCACTGCATTGAACATGTTAAATCACACATTCTTCTGTCTTCTATAACATGAACTGCATTTTCTAGATGTTCCATAAGAACGTGAAAATCATAGATATGATTTAGACATAGGTAATCACATAAATACCAATAGCAAAGGTTTTGGGGTTTTGAAATTCTCTTCTTAAAAAATCTTTCTTTATATTCACCATTTACATCTAGTGTACACCAATTAAAAATTATCTCCATATATTCGTTAGAAAACTGGAAAAACTCTTTCAGATTTTGAATGCGCAATATTCTATTAATTTTGTATCAAATAGAAGTATTCCTTACAATGTACATAACGTAACTGTTGATCAATTGTTAATATTGACTGCAGAGAAACTCTCCACAAAAAATGCAGTTCAATGTTGCTAAAAAAGATAGCTATTATGGCCTACAAAGTGGTAAGAAAATTTTTATTTTCCAGCTTCAGTTGTTAAAAACTAAAAGGAATGTTAAAAGGATTTTTTTTAATTCGCAATATTAATTAAATAAATTTTATAAGAAAATGGCTGTAGGGACTCTTTCATTAAATAAACAAAAAAATTGTTATAATGAAAAATTATTCCTAATAAAATAGCATTATTACCAGTAAATGAAATTAAGCAAAATAAATGTTCAACCTAATTTATTGACCAAATTTCAGAAAATATATTAAAAGTTTGTTATAAAAATATGTGCATTTCAGCAGATAAAAGGTAAAGATTTTTAATCAATAAATTGAAAAATAAGCCTTACAATAAAATTCATTTGGATTATCATAATTAATTTGTGCTAGAAAAAAAAAACGGACTATGACCCGCCACGAAAATGTTAAATGGTTTATGTTTCATTACACATGATTTTGTTAAATGTTTTTGCCAATTTCAACTAAATAATGTTCATGAATTAAACCTAATAACAACAAAAACTTTTACAATTAAAAGCTTCAAAATCCTGAACATTTTTAGCTGTTTCTTGAATTGTGATTTTTTAACATAGCTCTAACCCCTTGTTCCTTTTTTATCCCCAAAACACAAACCTACAATAATTACAAGGTGTCCATAAATAATATTAATACCTAATATAAATCAGCTGTTCATATAACCATTTGTTTACTAATAGCTTTACAGTGTTGCCACTTTATCTGCCAAAAAACTAGTTTCATTACTTCATTTACAAACCTTATATATTGCATGCACTTATAAAACATATTTGCTTTATTAATTGTAATTAATGGCTGAATCAATTTAAATAATTATTTAAAAAATGTAAAAACTATTTTTTTTTTTTAACACTAAATATTTTATAGTAATGATAGTCATAATTCAAGTGTAAATTTGCCATGTAGTCTTTGAAAGTAACATATTATTTTGAGTTTTCTTAAACTACTAAATATGGTTTAATAGTGTTAATTAAGTTTTATAATTAATAGTTACAGTAATATCATACCTCAGATGAAGTAGAAAAAGCAGCATGTACCAAAAGTAAAAAACGAACCAGACAATGTACAAACCAGAACAAGTTTATGAAATCTTTATAAAAATAATTATTTGAGTTATTAAATACAGATAAGAAAAATATAAATAATATTGTCAAAAATGTAGCTATTAAAGAAACAAACAGTTGCATTTGATACAATGATTGCAAATGGAATGAAGCACTACATAATTTACGATATGCTGACTCCAAAGATTTTAACTTATTGCAGAAATTAGGGTGAGCAGCGTAGAAATTATTAGTACACATTACACCATCATTCTTGCCCAGCGTATCTTTTAAATTATCATAAATTAAAATCTTATTTTTCTCAGAAATATCATGTACATCAAAATAAGGTACATTTTTATTAAATCTTCTAAACCTTTGATGTTTCAGTGAAAATTTTCTCATTTTTTCAAATATAAATGAATCAGTATTATCAACTAATAACTCCAACTCTGTTATTATTTGTGAGAAACGGAACTTTAAACAGTAACAAAGCGTAACAAATTGTATTTCTGAACAGCAACATGAAAAATTTCCAAAATAAAACATGAAATACCACATTAATAATATATAATTCTCATAATTATCTATAACACTTTCAGCTATAATAAAAATATTTGACAAAAAAATTATGAAAATAAACACAAATGCAAACATATAAAATCTCATTGTAACTTTTCTGAGTTTAATTAACGAATCAACAAATTTTATATTTTTATAAATAAGAGGTAAATATTTATTAAGTAATATTAAACTGGTTAATTTTGAACAAATATTAGTCATTATTATTGATAATGGAAATGACATCCTGATAATTATTTTGTAATTAAAATAATGTAAATATTTCTTCTCCTCTATGTAACTTTCATTTCTGAAGTAATTATTATTAATTTTAACTGTCAGAAATGGTGTTGTGAATAAATGACTTATAGATAACGCAGTTAATGTAATCGTGTATATAATGCTTAGTGGTTTTTTTTTGATCGGCATTATTCCACAAAAATGTGAAAAATAAATTATTGGTTTTGAGAAAATGTAATTTTCCATTTTAAATTTACAGTATGTCAAATAACAAAATTCTCATTCCAAAGTTATAAACAATAATTAAAAGTGTTTAAAATGATTTAATTTTAAGTGTTAATTTATAATATTAACTTAAATTTTAATTTTAAATATTTAGTCTAATTTTTCAAAATAGTAAATTGCTATACAAAGTCATATATTTTCATAGCTATAATATATTTCAAATCAAAGAAATATTGAGTCCGTTTCTTTTCAGTGACTGTTTAAGACAGGTTTAAAAAAACATTTGTAAGTATGACATTTAACAGATATTGGAAACATGAAAATAATAACATGGCAATCATTGGACATTATTCTTCAAACGTTAATAAGTTTACTTTACAATTGATGAGGAGAATAAAGGTGCAGTATAAATATTTTTAACAATCATATTATAATAGCATTTTTTAATAAATCAAATATTTACTTTATTGATTATCAATATTAATAAATGAACCACAAGAAAAAAGAATGGGATAAATTAATTCATAAGAATTAACCCAACTTTCAAAACAATATTAATAATACTATAACTAACATAACAATAAATTATGACAACCATAATAAAATATAAAGAGAAATTTTTAATGTAATATAAATTCTCTTCTTATCAGAGGGAATTTTTTGTTTGTTGCTTATAAATTGTAAGAAACAGAGCATAAAACATTTTTAAACAACAAACCGTTTAATGCCACATTTCAAAAATCAAGATTATAAAAAGTAGAAACAAAATGGGGTTAAATGGATTGAATATACACCACCTAACTGTTAGACAATATAAAACAAGATAAATAAATTTTCAAGAGTAAATGTAAAGCTAAACAAAGAAATATCAAACAATTAGTTCCAAAGGAAACTAGATTGACAACCGTAGTTACCAGAACAAAATAATTTTGATCGATTGAAAGAGAAATACAATAGCAGAGTGCAAAAGGGTAAATTAAATAAGCAAAAATATTTACAATGTGTAGTTACTATCTTAAAGACAAGACTTTGAGATAAGTGCAAGATTGTAAAAGGAACAATAGAGATAAAGGAGTTTGAATAAATTGAGAAGACATATAAATTAAATACTAATTCTTCAAAAAATGAACAAGTGGCAACAGACCTGAAGAAATTAAAAAAATTAAATAGCATAGTTTAAAAAATATAAGACACTGAAAGTGGAACCAATTTAAATTCAGAAAATGATAGAATAAGTAAAAAAACAAAAACATGGGAAAGTTTTGTGGTGGGATAGAAGAGATTATAATAATACAGCTTCAAGGAACAGCAATACATATAGTTAAAAACAATATTACTCATACTTTAAAATTCATTAAAAAAAAATCTATAACCATGAAATATTTTAAACTAACCCCTACAAAGCATAAAATAGTATTAATTAAAACTGCAAATAAGCATCAGATGTACATCTAAATATTGTATGTACCCAAAGATTGAACATTCAGATTAAAGAAAAACTGGTGTTTCCTGTTTAAAGAAGATTAAATTATTTGTTTTTTATAATAGATGTTAAGACAGATTTAAGTCATCTTAATACATTTTAACATTTTGTACACTGTATAATTTGAAAATTCTCTCTCTCTAGTATTCAATCCTATGATTGGTGGTTGGCAGCAATTCTCCAAAGTCCTCTATCCTGAGCCTTCCTTTTCAGCTCGACATATGTTTCACAATTCACATCCCTCATAATTTGTTTGATATACTCCAGCCTTCCTCTCCCCCAATGATTCAATCATTCCCTCAACAATAATTTGGAGCAGCCTGTTGTGTCGTGGTATGTGGCCAATCAGCACATTTCGTTCTTCATTCATCTGGCTAAGTACTGCATTATTTGTAACTCTGTCAATCCACCTGATCCTAAGCATTCGACTGTTGCATCACATTTCAAAGGCCTCCAGCTTCCTTCTATCTGCAGTTCTGATCATCCAACTTTTGCTACCATACAGAACTACATTACATATGTACATTTTTAGAAGCCATTTCCTTATATCCATATTTATATTGCTAGTAAAAAACAAGTCTTTCTTCCTGTTAAAGGCAATTCTTGCTTGTGCAATTCTCATTTTTATTTCCTTGGAACTTCTCCCATCTGGCGTAATTGTACTGCCTAGGAATTTAAATTCATTAGTCTGTTTGAGAGTCTCACCATTCATTTTAATCTGTGCACTTCTATATATCTGACCACATATCATTGTTTTGATTTTTGTTCTGTTTATTCTAAGGTTGTAATCGTTAGTAAATATCATGTCCATTTTTTCAATAGTGTTGATGTGTTGATCACATCCTTTTCATTATCTGTGATCACAGCAATGTCATCTACAAATCGTAGTATATCAATTTTCTCTCCCTGGATGCTAATGCCCACTCTGACTTCTACCCTCACTTGATCTAATACCTCCTGTACATAAGAGTTAAACGAAATAGGTGACAATTGACAACCCTGTTGCACCCCTTTCTGTGCTTTTACTCTATCTTGATCTCCTCCCATTCTGATGATTGCTTCCTCATTTCTGTACAAGATCCAGATGATCCTTCAATCCATCCATCTGATCCTTCTCTTTTTGAGTATCATGAGCAATTTGTCCCAGTTCACATTATCGAAGCCCTTTTCAAGATCAATTAAGGTGATACACACATGTTTGTCCTTTTTTTAGGCTTTTTTTGTATTAATAATCTTAGTGCTAATATTGCTTCTTGCGTACCTCTTCCTCTTTTGAAGTCAAGCTGATCTTCACTCAGGACCTTATCTAATTTCTTGTCTATTCTTTGCAATGGTACAGATGTTAAGATTTTGGATGCATGAGAAATTAGACTTGTACAGAAATCTTCACATTTCGTCGCACTTGCTTTCTTTGGAATTGGGACCATCACACATCTCTCAAAATCTTCTGGCATTTTTCCTGTTTCATATACCTCACAAATCAGATTATAAAGGGCTGTTCTTAGTTTTTCTCCAGTGGCCTTGATTAGCTCTGCAGAGAAGTCATCAATTCCTGGGGCTTTTTCCACTCTTAAATTTTTAATAGCAGAGTCAAATTCTTCCCCCAAAATGGTTTCATCTTTTTCCTCTTCATCTACCTCAGCTTCCTCCTCTATTGATTCTGCTTTCATCTCTTCTTCCATATATAGTTCGCCTATATATTCTTTCCATCTCTACAGTACATCTTCCCGATCAAACAAAATCTCTCTTTCCTTGCTCTTAATAGCAATAACTTTCCTTCCTTTCTCCAAAGAGAGTTTTAATTATATTGTAGGCTTCTTCAAACTTCCGATCCTTCAGCAGGCAGTCTACCTCCTCGCAGTTATTCCACAAGTATGATTCTCTTCTTTGCACTTCCTTCTTTCCACTTCATTTTGTTTCTTATCATTTTGTATTCTTTAACTTCATTGTCTGTTTGTTGGTTCTTGTACTTCTTCCTCTCACCAATCAATTCCATGAATTCTTGGTTGACCCACTCTTTTCTTATATTGCTTTCTTCTCCGTCCAATATCTCATCAGCAGCTTCCCTCACTTTACTTTTAAGGACATTCCACATATTGTTAGCATCCTGCCTTTGCACCCTTTCTGATATTTCATCCATTTTTTCTCTATACCTTTCCCTAAACTCCTCTACTTGTCTCAGTTTCCTTATATTCCATTTTATGGCTGTACTCCTTTGTAATATCTTTAAGCCAATATTGGACTTGATCATCACCAAGTTATGATCGCTAACAACATCTGCTCCTGGGTAACTTCAGCTACCATGTACTTGCTGTTTAAAGCATTCATTGACTAGAATGAAATCAATTTTATAGCGACCTATATCTATTGGCATTTTCCACATGTATCTCCTTCTATGGTGGTGGTTGAACTATGTGTTTGTTATTATCATTTTATTTTCTGTGCAGCATTCAACAAGTCATTCCCTCCTATCATTTCTTCTCCCCAATCCAAAACTTCCAAATGTTGTACCATCTGATTCACTCTCCCCCAACACAGCAATCCAATTTCCCATTATTATTAAATTTTTCTCGCCTTTCACTCTTTTAATCAGATTCTGTATATCATCATAGACCTCTTCAACTTTTTCCTCGCATTGGTTTGAGGTTGGCATGTACATTTGGACCACTATTGTGTCTACTGGTTTGTGTGTTTAATTCAACTAATATCAGTCTCTCGCTGTGTTGGATGTATTCTTTCACTCTGTCCCAATGACTTATTGAGCACCACCCCTACTCCCGCACAGCCATCTTTACTCATGCTATGTATAACTCTATAGTCTCCACTCCAGAAATATCCTGAATCTGGCTGCCTCATCTCTGCCAGTCCTAGTGCGTCTATTCCCATTCTGTTCATCTGAATTTTTATATTTTCTAGTTTGCTGATTTGTAAGTGTTTTCACATTCCACGTCGCTATTTTCATCCCATTTTTTCTGCTCTTTGAGTGACGTGCTTCTCTCATTGTCCCTCCTGAGATCCAAGCAAGGGATTATTTTATATCCTGAAAATTTAACTGAAGACTCCATCATATTTGCTGTTACTTGGGATTCCGGACGAGGCCTACAGCGAAGGCAAAAGCTGAGTTAGTAAATCACTGATGCAAATGTCTATCAATGGCATCCCAACAAGGCCAGGCTTTATTACTATGAGATGTAAAAAGTCAGAGGGCGATAGACGACTCCCGTTAAAGCCCAAGAGGGCTAGGAACAGGGAGGGTGGTTTGGTGACCGGAATGTCACTAGGCAGGTGTCTTCCCCTACAGGGATGGGATGTTACTTGGGATATCCGTAGATCTTTAATCTGCTGGTTTCCTGTTGCATTGTAAATTCTATGCCATGGTTATTTAGTTAATTTGCCTTTAGGAAGCATTTCTACCTCCTAGGACAAGAGTCCTAACCTTCCCTTAACCACTCATCTATCCTCCTAAGAAGCCAATGGCCCTTGGTAGGGGTTAGACTCCTTATTCTAGGTGTCACTCAGTCCCTGTATTCGTTAGCCGTTTTAAGTACAAAATGTTGCCTCCTCTCTACCACGGGGAGGTAAATGTCAGGATTTTCCCTTCCTTGACTCTAGGACAATTAGACATTTCCTAGACTCTCGGGTACGTATAGAGAGGAATTTTTTCATAATTTGAAAATTATGGAAAATTATAACTGACATTTTGCTTAATCATCTAAAATAGGATATAGGTATGCAAAAACATATTTTTTATGATAAATATTAAATAATTATGTTCTTTTAAAACTAGTTCTACCACATTTGACAATCTCTGAGTACATAATATATCACACAATCAGCACTATATTGTTTGTGTAGAGATTGTCAGTTAATTGTAATAATTAAGTTAGCCAAATAACAAATAAGACGGAATTGAATATTTCATTCAGAAGCAATTGATAAAAATCATAAGAAATCAACAATTTATCAATACTATAATAAAATAAAATGAAAAAAAATGTTTCCATCAATTTATTTCTGAATTAATGTAAATCTACAAAAAAATTTACAAAGCATTAATATGAGAATCATGAAGTAAATCAGCTTTGCTGTAACACAGAATTTGCCTATTATGTAGATAAGAAAGACATTATGAAAGAAGTAAAACAAATTTATATTAAAGGATAAAATGCAGAATAAATTTCATGATTTTTTTCTTGGTCATGAATCCAATTTTTTTCTTGGGCTCAATGAAGTGTCGATATCAGCGCCCTGATACGATATTTAACTAGTACGTAAATAAATATTAAAAATTGAAGACTAAAAATCCAAATAGTGAAATAAATCCATATGAAATATTACATCAATAATCTAAATTAGAATACTAAAATTACTATCTGCTATACGCCAAATGGTATAAATCGCTGAAAGTTACTCCTGAATATTCAGATATTTAGATATAACGAAAGGCCCTGAGAAATTTTAAGATTACATAAAATTGTTTCATAGTTCCCCAACGTATTTCGCCCCTAGCTTATGCCGACGCAATGCTGCATAACAAATAAAAACCACAAGGATGTGGTGGACAGTTGGTTGGCAGTCACAACGAGCACAAACGGGTGCATCTGCTTATCATCAGATATCCTACCCATAAGGGCCATGATGACTTGACATCGTCCCCACCTTCCTCCGGCTTATCACCGGCAGTTTCCTTATAGTTCCCAGCATTACCCGCTGGCAAATAAGAATGAGGGTTGCGCTCGTTCCGGGACTTAACCCAACATCTCACGACACGAGCTGACGAGCAGGGTTGATTCAAACTCCTAAGAAAGGAGCAAAATCTTTACTTGGTGAAGGAGCTCTGCAAGGCAGCAGTAATGCTGGTGATAAAATAGCTGATTATTATCTACGTCAGGCGGAAGCTATGTCGCCAGTGCTTACTGTGCCATCTGGCGTGCGAGAGTGAGCCTAGTGTGCCCTATTCACAAACGGCAAATAATAACCTGCTCTCAATGGTTATTTCTGCTTAAGGAACTCCACGGTAATGCAGTGTTATTAACTGGGCGAAGTTTATTGTTGATGGTAGCATTCCATTCACTTTGCTACTCATCATGAACTGCCCTCTTCAGAAAACAGATAAGATCGTTCAAGACAATGCAATTGCTGAAAGGAGGCTGGAAACAAGCCTCTTTTGCCGCACCATCAGCGCGCTCATTATCTGAAATTTAAATATGGCTGGGGATCCAGCTGAAGCTCGCAGTTGTATTATGTTGAGTCATTTGAGAAATAACACTCTGAATCTCGTATACAATAGGGTGTCTGGAGTACTTCTTACTAATCTTCTGTAAGGGACTCATGGAATCTGAGCAGACAAGTACGTGTCGAAATGTTGGGCTAATTATTTTTAAGGCCTGCTTAATTAAATGCGGCCATGCTGGAAAGGCCAAATATGTATGTTCTGTTGCCAACCACAAAGCCACAATCAGCAGAATTAACGTTTTTAGAGCCGTCCGTATAAACTATAGCATAAGGATTCATACATTTTATAATATTATAAAATTTTCCTCGTAAAAGAAACGGATTTGTATTCTTATGATACTGACAAAGACCAAAGCAGCAGTAAAGGAAAGAAGGTTATCAAGGGGGATAATAACATTGAGCAAAAGTAAGAACTGGAATTGTATATTTAGATCTAAGAAAAGGCGCTAGCTCTTATGCCTAGTGGAGCAATAGATCTTGGCTGTTCCTGGTATCGATTCAGATGTTGGTTAGAGAACACCGCATCAAAATTTGGATGATTAAGTTGCGATGTAACATGAACTATGTAAATCATTTGCTTTCGTTTATTCCAAGGAATGGCTCACCACTTTCCACCAGTAGACTTACCACAGGGCTCGAACAAAATGTACATGCAGCAAGACTGATAAATGAATGATGGACTGCACCTAGCATTCTAAGAGTGGTGGACCGAGCGTACGAATCACTCAGCCGGAGTCAAACGGAGACGAACCAGAGCTCGGTAGAAACGCAACATGCATACTCAATCGCATCCCATCGAATATTAGATAAAACTCTCAGCATATCGAGCATTTTTAAACATTTTACCTTCAGCTCCTTTAAATGTGTTACCCACGTTAGTCACTGGTCAAGCCATTATCCGAAAAATCTAATCCGTCTCCAACGTTCAACTGGTTCACCATGTAAAAACAGTTGAGGGTCAACATCTTCCTTCAAACGTGAAAAGCAGATGCATGTCATTTTCTCCGGAGAAAACGTAAATCCAGTCGCATTACACCACGATTCTAAACAGGTTATTGTACTTTGTAGCAACCTCTCACTAGTAGCTTAAGTTCTAGATGCTACGTAAATTGAAAAATCATCAACAAATAAAGAATACATAACGAGTTTTCGCACGCAGTTTGTTATATTATTTATGGCTACAGCAAATAAAGTAACACTTAGGACATTGCCCCCTGTGGTATTCCGTTTTGTGTGAAACTTTCGGATATCTTCGTTCCAACTCGAACTCAAAAGGACCGACTACCGAAGAAATCCCTGAGAAATGCAAGGATATTTACTTTTATTTCTTGTATGCAGTGTATTTAGGATCCTTTCCTTCAAACGTTTTGAATGATTCCAGAGCAACTTCATGATCGATAGCCAATCTACCTTGACGGAAACCGCATTGTTCGGGGGTAATTAGGGTGTTTCTCTCAAGTACCACACTAGACGACGTTTTATCATTCGTTCCATCAACTTGCACAAGGCACTGGTCAAGGATTAGGACGGTAACTTGAAGGGACAAAATTTATCTATACCAGTTTTAAGTACGGGAATTACGAATGGTTCTGACCAAGAATCTGGAAACCGGGTCAGAGAATATTTTATTGTAAATGGACAAAAGATGTCGTAGTGCAGTATCCAGGAAGTGAAATAACATACTGAACCTGATATTATTATTTCCAGGTGAAATGTCACGGGAATTATTCAAAGCATACCTTAGTTCATAAAAAAAGGAATGTTTAATTCATTTTGCGAATCTCCGATAATAAAAGGACAGTGGGATGATGTTAGTGAAACTCACCTAAAAGAGTAAGCGAACATGTTCGCCACATCAATTAGCACGGTAACGAGGATGCCTTTGCTTTCTAGTCCAATCGGCGGCGGTGACTGGCCCGATTCACACATGGCCCGTACCTTTCTCCAAACAACCGATGATGGAGTTGTCCAAAAAATGGTATTGACATAGTTTAGCCATGATTTCCGCTTAGCACACCGAAATATTCGATGGCATACAACCCTCGCATTGCGGTAGTCGCAGATCTTTTCTCTCGTAGGCCTACGATTGAAATTACGTAAAGCCCTGCGACAATCCTTTAATGCACCCTTGCATTCTTCGTTCCACCACGGAACAGCTGGCCGCCTTGGTTCCGGATGTTAGAGGGTTATATTCACTTGCACTATCGAGCATCACGTGTGCAAACTTGGAAAGTTGATGGATCGCGTCACCACTTTCGTTTATTGGCTGAATGAAGCTTTGTACCCGATCTAGTTTGCTTTCCCAACCACCCATCTGCGTAGCTGATTCTGAGGCAAATCATTACTACCGAACGATATAATAACCAATTCGTGATCGCTTCCAAAAATGTTTTTGGAAACACGCCAGGTAAGATATGGAAGTAGGGATGCTGAACTGAATGATAGATCGATGCATGAATATCTACCTGATGAAGATGATACAAACGTGTACTATCCATCGTTCAATAAGCAGAGATTTAAGTTCTGCCTGGTCGATCAATTATACTGCCTCGGGAAGAACAAGATGGTGAACCCCATAAATAGTGATGGGCGTTGAAATCGCCAGTTATTAGGCATGGTAAAGGAATCTGGAAAAACATACTGGACAGATCATGCTCACTGATATCCGAATTTGGTGGAAGTTATAAGTTGCAGATATTAATTTTAGACGATGCCGGTATCTTTACTGAGATTGCAGGGATGTTTGTAATCAGTAGTATCCGCATGACCAATACTATTTCCTTTAGAAAAATAGCCACACCTTCTTGTCCAATTCTCTCATTTTGATGGTTGCATCTTTCGCAAAGTATCTGCAAAAGAACACTTCATTCTAAGGATGAGGTGTCTCCTGTAGACATAGTACTAAAGGATTTTCCTCCTCTTTTTTTTTCTTTTTTTACCTCCAGGACGAGAATGAATACCACAAACATTCCAATGAATAACATATGTAGCTATATATACTCTTTTCTTGTTATATATAAAACTACATGCAGATTATTTGTCAAATACTATCAGGTTTTTCTTTTTGGTATTAATAGTTTTTAGAAAGTGCTGTGTTTCTTCAGATACTTCATTGAACTATCAATATTCAGACACACCATATTTTTGAAGAGATCTCGAGATGGTGATGGAGTCTTGGAAGCCTGGAAGGCCAGAAGTACCATACCAGGCAACAATTTTTTTGCAGATCCCTTCATTGGAATCTTAGTAGTTTGCTGCGTTGTTGATGCAGCAAGAATTTAATTGGGTGGTATAGCAATCCCTGTGATCTTCAGTGAACCACTCTCAGCCTTCCATCAAAAATATCTTTCTTCTTGCCTGCACTTCTGATATTGTATCAGAAGTGAGGGCTTTTACCTGGTCTGACAAAGCTTGAACCGACTTGGTCAATTCCTTGCACAATGCATGCTCGTTCTCCTTTTGTAAATTGTTGGAAAGAGCATGGACAAAAGTAACACTGCGCTGAACAGGATTGCTCATGTTGAGAGATTTTCTATATTCCTGATGAGATACAGGAAAGGACAATTTCTGCTTAAAAAAGATCCTTAATATTGCCTGTTCTTCCTTATAATTGGGGCATTCTCGAAACCTTGCCAAATATAAACCCTTAAAATTTACACAATTTTCAGCCTCAGTACATCTGCTATCATGTCCTGTGCAGCTGCAATGCCCAAAAACTTGTTTCTTAGTGCAACCAATTTTGGTGTGATCAAAACCCTGACACTGGAAGCAGTATCTGGGGTTTGGTATGTATGGTCACACATGGACAGATAAATAGCTTATTTTTATTCGCTCAGGGACTGTCAGAGTAGAAAAGATTATAATAAGTAAGGATGTTATTACATCAACACATTCTCCTTCTTCATTATCCTCTGAACAGAACTGCAGGGACAGTTCCTCTGAACTTTCTTTGCAGACTGTCCTCTGAACTGTTCATCATCAGTCACCTCAATCAACAGGGCACCACTCCTATGTTTTTTAATTGATTTTGCCGATCCACACACTGCAACAACGCACTTATTAATTAAGAAAGGTGAAACCTTTGCAAATGATTTACCTTCTTCCTTGTATTTGATTGCAATAAACATTATTGATATTTTTGCATTCATTGTTTTATTTCTCATTTCATCTCCAGACACATCTTTGGCTGAAAACATCAGTCAAAGTCTTTTTAAGCTCTAGGGTTTGTTGTTTTTTTTCAAGTGGACCATGGAAATGGAATTTCCATATAGTGTTATGCAAAAACTTCAAGCTTATGTGGTGATAAAAAAAAAAATAATAATTATGTACTTAAAAATATTACCCAGCTCACAGAATCCTTACCTCTCAACCATCACTACCACTACTATCTACAGCCACCACATCACTACCATCTACAGCCACTACTCACTACCATCTACTCTTTTCATCCATAACTATATCACTCTCATCGCACTGCTCATATTTTACAACTTTGAAGAAGTAGTCTTGCAGTATGCCTCCTGTATGCAAATGCCAATGGCATGTTTTAATAAATTTTTGGATTACCATCTAAATTATTACATGCTGAAACATCATGTCTATTTCTTCAAAGCTGGAAAAGAAATTAGCATTCACACATTTCAAGAACTTCAAAACAATTCCTGAATTTTGTTATTTCTAAATTTCTTTAGACAATATTCAAACTTAATATCCTAATCCTTAAATGCAACTTAAGCCTGCTAACCAAAAATTTGTATAACACTAACTAACTAACTACATGTTCTCCAAGATGTATTAAGATGTTATGATATATCTCAAGTGAATTCGGCAGGAGTAGTGCTCCATTTCCTCAGTTACAGTTCTTACTATCAATCCTATAAAACTGCATCAAAACAAAATTACTTTTTAACATGTGAATACAATAACAATAATGCTATAATAAATCTACGAAAATAAATCCAAATATTATTATAAAATTTAAAAACATTGTTAAAAACTCTATAAATAAACCATTAAAAAGTAAACAACTACTTTTTAAAAAAGCACTCTTTGATATGCAATTCATATAATTTGTATATTCAGTATAATTAGAAGTTAAAAAATATAAATCTCATCTTACTGATTCTGCTAAGTAATACTTAATCTCATAAAGCATGCCATTGTATTTTGGTATTATTGAATTACATTACGGTGCTATGTAGCAGTATGCAGCATATATATTTCTATGATACATTTACATGGAGTCATGGACTGTAGTGCAATGTGCTTTTATTGTGAAATATTTTCATAAAAATGGTGGAAGTTTCATGATAGCTTGGCACAAATTATAAAGACAATCACTGTAATTGAAGCAAAAAAATTAAAGAATTTGGTACAAATTTTTGATACTAGTCATACACTAAAAAAAGAAATGTATTATTTAAAAACAATTTCTAAACCTGAATGTAGTAACAGTGAGAAAGGCCTCTAAATGGAATCCATACTACTCTGTACATTGCATCTCTGTCATTTGGGCTGATAAAAAATTACCTATTAGGCAGCTTTTCATGAAAATTTATGCTTCCAGCCCTCCTTTTACTGTTTAGTCTCCAGAACCAAGTAAGGCATTAATTGACAGGATGAATGAGGATGACATGTATGAATGTAAATGAAGTGTAGTCTTACATAGTCTCAGGTCAACCATTCCTGAGATGTGTAGTTAATTGAAATCCAACCACCAAAGAAAATCAGAATCCACAATCTAGTATTCAAATCTGTATAAAAGTAACTGCTTTTACTACGATTTGAACCTTAGAACCCTCGACTTCAAAATCAGCTGATTTGCGATAACGAGTTCAGCACTAGACCAACAATGTCAAGTTATTACTGCACAAGTAAAATAAAAGCACAACTACAAACTAATTTATGCCTGATATATGAGTATTTATTTTGATTAATATAAACCAAGAACTGTAAACAAGTTATAAACAATAAAGCTAAATTTCATTGTTCAGGAAACAATTTTTTAAACAAGTTTCCATGTAGTTTCTCAGAATTTGTTTCTTAATCATGTAATCTCTCCTTATATGGTGACATCATGTGGCCATCCAGATCATTTAACCTTTAAACATGTATCTTCTTAGTATATTTGCAAACTTTGAAGTATTTAGTACACTACTACCCTAACAAATTTCTCAGTTAGAACAATCACATCTTGTTTCGATCAAAGTCAATTTTATTATGTGAATTCTGAAGTATTATATTAATTGTGTAGTATTACACAACAGATTATTTACTCCAGCCTGATGGCTATAAAAAGGATATTATTTACTTAACATTACATTTTATTTAAAATAAAAAATGCTCATCTGTTTAAATACAAATTAAAGAACATACTGTTCATTTTAAAATCATTCAGTTCAGTAACACAAATTTTTATTAATATCAAGTTTAGTATAAATAAGAAAAGTTAATGATTTTGAAAAAAACTAAAAAATTCTTTTAATGCAAACAGTTTTACAGTTTCAAAATTTTAAATAATGAATACATAAAGAAAGATAATTTTCAGGATGGGGGCCCACCACCCCACCACTGCTTGATCATACCTAACACATATGGTTATGGTTCCACCATTTCTATTATCTTTTTTTGAATATGTTAGATATACTTCTTTGTTATTCTTCTGTCAGCTGTTCTAAGTTTTTATGCTTTAAATAACTAAATTTGTTGGTTTAGTTTCTGATTGGTTTATGAAGACTTTCTCTTGTGAAGTTCCTTGACTATTAATTTCTTTTTATACTTTAAACCTTTAGTTGATTTCTTTATAGTTATGTGGAAAAACATTCTACTTTAAACTTATTTTTTCAATAACTTCCTTTTTCTTGTTGATTTTAGATTATACTTGCTTTTTTAAAAAAAGTTTCTTTCTAGAACTCTTTTATTTGTACTCTTTTTATTTACTAATAAAGTTTAACATTTGGCTTTGCAGTGTTCTCCTTTAAATTAAATCTATTAAGAGATGCTTAATGGTAATCTCTTAACTTTAATGTGTTTACTTGATCTTTTATTAAGTTTTCTTGTTTTTTTAACTTTTAGTTCTGAAACAAACTTTAAAAGATGTACTTCTACCAATAATTTCAATAGAAGTAATTTAAAGATATTATAGGTGTTGCTAAGTCATTAATTAAATATATTGTTAAAAAAAGTTCTTATGCTAATTTAAAAATTTAATAATTCCTAGGGGTTCTTACACTACAAAACAAAAAAATTTTGTAAAAGAACTTTTGTTTTAAAACATTCTTAGCTACTCTTCAATAAGTATTATGACATATGAAGCCATATTATAAAAAAGATAAATTTTGGGTTCAGTAATCTCTACAGACGAGAGAGAATAAATATAGAGCTAGTGACATTTATGTAAATATACCTGACAAATTCAGGTGTGGGACATAACAAGCAATTTTTACCAGATAGTACAGTGAGAACAACATTGCCAGTCTAATAATCTTCACTACACAGCTCTACTTAATCTTGTTGCATAATATGAAGTCGTGTAATTTGAAATATTGTGCGGTATACAAATTCTTAGTCATAGGACACTGTATATATATTGCTATATGCTCACCATATGCTATACATATGCTCACCACACAATTTATATTCATATGTTAACCACAGTAGTTTGTTAAAATGTATAAATCATTTATAGCTACGAAAATAATTAAACATATTTTCGTGATTATTTTGTTTTTGTTTTATTACATATTGTTTTTTTACTTATATTAAATTACTTTCTTTTTGTAGGTCAACTATTTAACATGGTTTAAAATAATTATTTTCCTGTTTCTCAGTGTATAATATTTTAGCTTCAGAATAAGTACTAGTTAAAATATCCTCAATTATCTGTTTCATACAAAATTTTTTATCTTTTTCTTCTACAGTTTTTACCCTCTCCAAGAGTATGTCTACATAAAAGATTAACATAATTAATACATGTTATTAATATAATTAATTTATATATTATTCTGGCTTAACTTCTTCAAGTTACTTCCAATTAATAATACACTGATCCTAACATTTTTTCACTGTTGGTAAGCTTCCTGGAAATTTGTTTGTGTAGGTGCCACAGCAAATTATCTTTAATTTCTTTAACTTTTTTAATGAGCAATCGATCAAAATTTATTTTATTTTTTAGCAAGATTAAAACTAAAATGAGAAAATAATTAAAATTAAGAAATAAAAACAGAATAAAAGGGTTGAGGACAATAGTTGTATTTCCTTATTTTTTGTCGAAACTGACTGGTAAGAAACAGTGAATGAACAAATGAAGTATCCACTAAATATCTTTCCATTTGGTTACTGTTTTCTTGCTGCCTTACCGTTAAATAAATTTCTTATAGTCCACTGATCTTCCAGAATAAACTCATGATGATAAACAGGAATATGAAGTTAATCAAAATGAACTTCATATTGGTTGGTTTCACTGCTTCCAGCAGAGGTATGATTTTTCCCAGTACCATATTGATGAATTATTTTAAAGTACAAAATATTTTAGAGTTATTTATTGATAGATTGAATTCTAGGATCATCCTCTTGTAGCACATTTTTTTCAAAGCCCTTTAACTTATTCCTTTCTGTTATTTTTATATTCTGCTACCATAAAGCACCACATCCATACAAATAGTTTTAAGAAATTCCAATTCTTATACCTATATTAGATACTAGCAGATTATTTTTCTGTTTAAAAGTCTTTGACTATACTAAACTATTTTTTATCAATACCTTTTACTTCATTCATTCTTTGTAATTTCATTCTCTACATAGAAAAATTCTGATCGATTCTGATCATGTTCCCCAATCTCATTTTCATTCATCATTTTCCTCCTTTCTGTCATATTTCATTAAATTTGCTTTCAGTTTTATTTATTTTCAAAATGAATTTCTTTTTTAGTTATAAAATCATGTCATTCAGAATTTCTTCTAACCCTTTTTTGGTTTTTTGCTAAAAGAATTTAGTGACTTACAATTTTAGTTTTCTCTTTGGATTGTTACTTTATATTTAAATTATTTAATTCTACATCATTTCCTCTGTATACAATTTAAAAAGTCACTCCTTATTGAATAAATGCTAATCTTTCTTCCTCTTCTATTCTTATTACTGCTATTATATCTGATTCTTATACAAAGTGTATAGAATTCATCTTTTCCTTTGTTTCAGTACAATTTTTTTTTAATTTTAACACTTCACTTTATTTTACACAAATACTTCCAAAAATGGAAATGTCAAACAGGTGGTAGATCAATAAGATATAAGTTAGCTTTTCTAGCTATTAACATCAGGATTATAACTTCAAAAAGGCCTTGTTTAGATCAATTTTACTTAGGATGTGTCAACCAGAAATTGGAAAAGAATAACTGCAGAATTATGACTGGGTTTAAGATGTATTGTCTGCAATATGATCTCAAAATTGCAAAAAATTCAACATTAATGTTAATAGATATCAACTGTACACTAATTCTGAATAATTACGAAATTAGTAATGATGTAAACATTAATGAAATAATGGACTTTGTGATGTTATAAATTGAAATATAGTAAAAAAGAAAATAGATCTCCATTTTTTATTTAATGATGAGTTTTATAGGCTACCGTATTTAAAAAAATAATTAATTATTTCACATTAAAATCTGTTTTCCTTTATTATTTCCTTGAACTGTTCTTTTCCACATGATTTGACTTAACAAAAGAAAATCATCAAACATAAATTAATAACATAATTTGACTTGGTTTTTAGTTCCCAAATGGTCAATAATAATTAATAATTATTGATTCTAAGTTGTTAATTAACTTAAGAAGGAAAAATAATGAACTTAATCAAAAATTAATATTAACTCTTTATTTAAATTCATTTGTTTAAAACTTTATGGTAAAATTACAGTAATAAAGTCATTATTTATTAATAAATAGTATTATTTAACATATAACAAATATTTATTAAACATAGTATTATTTTTTTAAATTAATATATACATAATTGAACTTGATTTCTACTTTCAAACACAATTTACATAATAGTATGTGCAGGCTGCTACTTTTTTTATTTTAAGACTTATACATTTGCATGAAACTGAACCAAGATCACTAGATATGTTGTTCCTGCTCCAATAACCTGAAAAAATTACAGTACTGCATTATCAAAATTACTTTACAACCAAAATTATAAAACTAAATGATTCATTAAATAATTTCATTATTCAGATTTGAAATTTATAATATCTTAAAGAACTTTTTTTTACTCAATAACAATTATAATTACAATCTCTCAAGCTCTCCTGCAGAGCCATAAGTAAGTTTCCTGATAAAATCACGTGATAAGGAGGTCCTTAAGGAACCCCCAAAATAAATAATACACAATAAATAGTTGCAAGTAAACTTAAAGTCCAATATGAAATTTCAACCTCAGTCATAAATCACAAACCATTAATTTCAGCACCATACAGTCCACAAAACAAACATTAATAACAAATAAAGAAAGAAAAAGAAGAAGTAATAAAAATTCAAATATAACACCACTAAACTTGACAGTGTTAGATTCCAAACTGTTACGCAAACCCAAGTCGAGTACATGGGCACGTTTCAACCGTCGGACGTCTCTACTGTTATCGAGTAGATTAATTGCAATGTGGTTTACATGATTCTCAAGCCTCTGCAGGTATTTGACATTGCGCTGTTATGCAATCTCACGAACAGACGGGAGCTACAGATAATCATGAATCTCATCATTCCACGTGAACTATGGCGCTTCGGCAATTACCCTCGCTTCTTTGTTCTGAAATCGTTGTATAATTTCCATATTACTAGTACTAGCAGTTACATACAATTCTACACCGTACATCCAGACTGGGCGCAGGATACCCTTATAAATTAAGATCTTGTTGAATAACATGAGGCCTGAGTTACTCCGTAGCAACCAATGAAGTTCCTTGTATCTTGTGTTCAGCTGTTTCCTCTTCATTGTCACGTGACACTTCCAGGTCAAACGCCAACCCAGGTGAAGTCCCAGATACCGCAGAGTCTCCGTTTGTGGGATCAAAACATCATTGAAGTACACACCGGGACAATCACCCCTCCACATGGCAAATGTGACGTGCCTCGACTTACTTTGATTAACCTTAATCCTCCACTTTTTCTGCCACACGCAGACACTATCTAGCGCCATTTGTAAGTTCTGCGAGGCTAGGCCAGAGTTTTCATTAATGGCCAGGATATCAGTGTTATCAGCAAACGTGGCGACGATGCAGTCATCCAGGACCGGAATGTCCACAGCGAATATGGAATACAACACATGGCCCAGCACTGAGCCCTGACGGACACCCCACCCACCACCCAATCACAAAGAACCTTGAAAACTCGCCATTAAATTTCACCTGAGCAAAACGCCAATCAAAATAATTCTGCAAAACTAGGAAGTAGGATTGAGGAAGTTGTAGCTTTAACTTGTGGAGCAAGCCAGGTGGTATACGATTACAGACCTTCTCAAAGGCCTGTTGGATGTCTAAGAACGCTGCCGAGCAAAATTTCTGTTCCTCCAGACACCCGCTGATGACTCTATGGGATTGTTCGATTGTGGAATGGCCACACCTGAAACCAAACTGATGGTCCGGAATTATCCCCTTACTCTCCAACACTGGCCTAAGCCTGTGCAGTAGTAGCTTCTCAAACAATTTAGATAAGACCGGTAATAGGCTAACTGGTCTGTAAGAAGAAACTTCCTGTACAGGCTTCCCTGGTTTCAAAATCATCATCACCACCTGCGACACCTTCCATTCCGCTGGGAAGTAAGACGTCCACAGAACAGCGTTAAACAGATTCCTGATGTACTCGATGCCTTTAAGGGGTAGCATGACAAGCATTTTGTGTGTCACTAAGTCAAAGCCTGGGGTCTTCCTTAATCGTCTTCCTTGGTTGACTAATTTCAGTATCTCCCTTCCAGAGATCGGTTTAATCGGGAAGCTGATTGACATCGGGCTCTCAAGGAAGTCGTTAACATCCACATCAGAGGCCCTCTGCATCATGGAACGTTACATCTAGGTGTGAAGCAAACAGATCGCAAGCAAACAAACGCCTCTGTAGGGCGGGGAGCGTTCCTGATGATCGTTGCGGTCCCTTTGTAGCCTTCCATAAGGAGCATCCGTCGCCATTCAGATGAGAAAGATTTCCTATGTACTCCTTGAATATCTCGTCAATGATAGTCCTCAACAACCTCCTCAGTCTCCGCGCCGTCCTGTTAAGAAGAAATCTTCTGGCCTTGACACGCTGCCAATTCCGCCGAAGACGCCGCTTCGAGATAATTAGTTCTGTCGCTTTCCCCGGATAGGTATTGTCTCTAGCTGAGTGTAAATCATCAGGTGTAGGCCTGATTTTTAAAACAGATTTTGGAGAGCACCTGGTTAAGCAAGGCTATCAGACTCCCAATATGTTTAACCAGGAAGTCTACATTTGATGAAAGCCTGTCCAGCTTGTCCATACTGCACTCATTAGCACGCCCTGTTGCCGCAGCATACGTTTTATGGAGAGATTCAGACTCCGAGTTGACTGTCCTTGACACCCCACGACGCAACGTTCTTATCAAGCGCGGACCCAGCCACCTTGCGCCTAGCGTGTTCGATTCTCGGAGCAAGTTGCGAGTTCCAATTCGCCTTCCGCCTACGCTTGCTCTCCAATATCTCTTGATAGACTCTGCAGCCTCAGTAATTTGCCGGATGGTCGAACTGACACAAGGCGCAAGTTACAGGAGTGCTCCTGTTTTTTCTGGGACAGTCAGCTGTCCGATTGCCCTCCTCACATTTCACGCATCGTAAAGGCCTCATACAATTGTTCTTAGTGTGCCCATTTTGCTGACATCTCATGCATTGCACGAGGCCTGTAGGCTTCCGTGGCGTCTCGAATGACATTCTGCAATTGGCAATGTACTCCAATTCAAAAATGGTCTTATTGTTCTCCTGTGGCACCAGGTTCACGAAGAAAGTCGATGTGGACTCCTTAGTTATCCTGTGGCGTGCATTTATCAAGTCCTTCACCCGATGCCCGTGGCCTTCAATTTCGTAGTGGTGCATATTTCTGATTACAACACGAAAGGCTCGTTAATCCTTCCTTGTAAAAGTATGACTTATCAGACCGTGCGCTCGAATAACATGTATAATCTTCTGTACACCTCGATGTCCCTAGAAATTATTCTCAGCTGCTTACCACCAACCAGTTGAATGCTGTAATCACTCTTGCACACGGCCGCTTCCAGCAGCTTGTACAACTTCAGCAAGTCGTTTATTCCGTAAAGCACATCGGAGAAGACTTGTGCTGGCTCAGGTTGGTTCACAACTTCCGTATCCTCTAGTGGAAGGCCACTAAACCTATTCGATAGTGGTAAGTCGCCATTGCAAGGACTACGATTCACGCTTTCCTGCTTGGCACAGGTATCGTCCTCCACTGACTAGTAATAGGCTGGGACTCCATGGTTACACTCTCGTTATCACTCGACGCACCTGACACATTGTTCGCCAAGTCGTCTCTAATAAGCTTCCTGCGCGCAGCCCTCCTCGGGTCCCTATCCAACGACGGTAGCGGACCACGTTTCCTGGACGGTACATGAAAACCTACAATATCAGATGACCCTCGTCTACCATATCTGCCGAAGGCAGCTGATCCATATCGTGCAAGAACTAAGTGTACATAAACATAAGCGAAACTAAAAACAATAATAAGTAAACAAAGAAATAAGCAAAAAAGTAAACAAACAATGAACACTCCTAAGCAACGGAGCGGTGGAACGAAATGATCCTCCCAAGATTATAATTTGAAAGAAAAAATAATAAAACTTATACCTAATAATAATTAACTTCCAAAACACAACCGCATTTATAAAACAGACCGGAACATAACTCAATATAACAAAAACAAATTTTAGGTAGAATATACAAACATAGGATTATCTCAGAACAGCTGATTTCTTAAAGACATCTGAAAACTAATTTTTCCTGTAAAACCATAAACTATTTGTTGAAGAGAAATTATCATTAGCAATAAGTTTGTTGAATGTTTCATTCTTTTTCATGCTAACTTATAATATGGGCATAAAAAGTATTATCTAACATATTTTTAGTGAAGTTCTAAATTATAACTAAGAAAAACAATCCATCCAACTAAAGGTCTGAAATACCTAGTTTTCCATTTGTGTATTTGTTTCTCATTTTATACAAAAATTCATATCTCAAGATTGAGATAGTATGAAAAAATTCATTACACATGTTTCAACCAAAATTTTTAATAAATTGTAGAAATCTGTTTTCAAATTTCAAAATTACAATCATTTTAGTTTTAAATTGCTAATATCTTACAGAGACTATTGATTAGTAAAATCATGTTTTATCAGCAAATTTTAATGATAAGTTACATCATTTTGTTATGATCTGCCACATAAGCTTGAAGCTTGTCTGTGGGATATAGAAATGGAATTTTATAGGGTATGAAAAATGCCTTGTCTGATCAGGATTAAAACCCAGGATAAAGGCTGAGATGCTATATCCACCATTGATTGATTTACATATTTATTTAAATATAATTTTAAATAACTTACCTACATTGTAAACTGTAACCCAAGTCCATAAAAGAATTACTAAAAAAAAAATTATCTGTAGAATAACTTCTAGCATATTTTGTTTGCATCTCTATGAAAAGATATTGTTGATTAGCAAATTATTGTTTACTGCATGCAATTTTTTATTATCCTAAGTAATTCATTTTGTCCAAATGACATCTTATTTGCCCAATTACAATTCAAAACTTGCAATCGTTTGTTTTGTTTTGAACTTAGAAACTTCTGGTAAGGTTAGATATGAATCATAATTAGTCGGATCCTACAGATGACAATTAATTGCATTAACTTACATTCAGTGGATTTAATCTACGTAAACATCCAAAACACCTCAGGAAATAGCATCCTTGAATAAAAAAAGATATGCCATCAAAATGCTATATGTCAATGGTAATGATGCCAGTCAGTTCAGCATTAAATATTAAAAGCAGGGTTGTAACAGTTTTAATTACAATATAAAATGACACCTATTTTAATGAACAACTCTAATCAATTGACAATTTTAAACACCATTCCCTTCAAGTAGGATTGCTTGATCAAATATTCCAAAAAGCAGACATTGTGAATAACAGATGAGAAAACATATAATAGAAATAATTTGTTTGATTATTTTCTACACTTGCTTAAAACTACAGTATTACTCTCATCAAACTGACTGTAATTCTTGTTCACTGTTACATTCTTATTTATGCAATGGTGGTCTCCTTTCTTACCTATATAAAAAGGAGAATGATATAAGAATGTTCAGGCTACAGGTATCCAGAAATAACATATAATTTTAAGAGAATCGTTTAATATAATTTAATATTTTTTCTTTTTTTTTAATAAACACAGCAACTCACCAAGAAGTAAAGTAGGTTAGTCAAGTTCAATGTTTGCACCCTTTTGTAGCTCAACAGACATCTAGACAATAACCTAACTCTTGTCAGGTGTTTAGGAGTATCTGTGGTGTTATTAGACCAACAGCTTCAACAGTTCTCTGTTTTAAATCATCTAAATCTCAAACTTTTCTTTGCTACATACAACTTTGCTACAATAAATCCCCAAGTAAAAAATCACAAAGTAGTGATATCTGGAGATCTAGGTGGCCATGTAATTGGACCTCCTCATCCAATAAAACATCCAGGGAAAGTGTTGTTCAAGAACATGGTAACATCTCATTGGAATTGTGGTAGAGAAATAGAGCCTGCAGGAATCTAAGGAACAGCAAAATTATCAAGCATATCAAGGTTCATGTGCCCTGTCACAGTGGGCTCCATGAAAAAATCTGACTGATGATGTCATTTTTGTGAAAACATTGACTTTCATTTTTGATTACTGTATGGAGTTATCAGTACTTCAAATTTGACAACTGTATCTGTTAACTTTCCCGCATATGAAAGGTAGCATTACATTAATGGTTCATCACTAAAAAATAATGTAAAAGACAATTAGGATTGTTTTCGACACGCTGCATTATACCCCTACAGCAAACTGATATTGAAGATTTAATGCGATTATTGAAGGTTTAGGTGATTATTTGGTTTAATGTAATGAAGGAGTTGTAACTTGTATACTTAACAAACGGAGCCACTTATGAACAATGTCGTGGACCATGGAACAGGAAATTTTCAGTTCATATCTAGCCCACCTAACTGACTTTCTAGTACTAGCAGTGAATGCACGATCCACAGTCTCATCACTAACTAAAATCTTTGGATGTTTTTCAGTTTGTAAAACCAAGTTTCTAGTCTCTCTTAAAGTCATATCCCACTAACGAATTGACTTGGATGTGGGAGGATCAATATTCCATTCAGTTCATACATACCGTTGAACACGAGTAATTGATTGAAATTCCACTAACCAAAATGCACACAGAACCTTCTGTTGTGGGATCCACATCTCAACTGACTACTACTGAGTACAATTGCATTGTAAGTTAGCTTTCCTGCACATTATATTCCACTGACCTTGAGAGTATAGGAAGAAATGTTGGTGATATTTCCTGTTGATTGCCCCTTTTCTTTAAGAGATTACAACTACTGGTTTTCTAAATATAGGCCATTACTTTTGGATACTTTTTGCTCGGATACCCTGCATAATGATAGCTTGCTGCATCGGTTTTTATATGCAAATCATATATGAAGTTTATTTATTCAGTTATATATAACACGATAATGCTTTCTGGAAATATGATTCTAGTGTAAATTATAACAACTGATAAACTTAATCACTGCATAGAAGCAAACAAGATCATGAACATAGATGGAAAACTGTGTATGAAAGAAAGAAATAATTTTTTAATTAGAAAAAGTAATCTTGTTTGACAAAAAAATGTAGAAAAAATAAATTACAGACTGCCTCCTGTTAAAATAGTATATAAATACACATATTTTTAAGAAAAATTATTTATATATTTTTATATTAAGTATACTTTTATTTTCAATTCTCTTTAAAAATTTGTTAAACATGTGTAATGCAATTTTTATTCATATTTTTAATTTGTTAACAAACTGTTAAAAACTTGAAAAGGCTGTATTTTGATATAATATGAAGTATATTATTTTGATATAAGGTTGTATTTTGTTTGTATGTTTTTATTTTTATACAGTGTACTTTTATACACAGTTGTCTATTATCATACTAAATGTTAAGCCACATCAACCACTAAGATCTTTGGAGACTACCCTCAAATTGACTTGTACTAATAAACTATCTAGAGAGTAACCAGGATTCAAACTCATGACCTTCATTTCAGCAGGAATCTTGCTTTCACATGCACCACCCTTTGGTAGTCATGCATTAATTGTAAAACTACTGTCTTGTCTGTTAGCAAATGTTATAAACTTTATTATAAATTACGATTTAATTTTTATACCCAACACTTCATAACAAAATTATGAACTTAGTGAAGGAAGAGTTAGCAGTTGAGGCTGAGAAAATCCATAAAAGATTATATTGTATCTCACTGAAGAAACTCTAACAACTTATAGTTATGCAAGATTTACAGAATAAAAAAACAACAAATCCATTTATTCTGATATAGTAAATTGTTTCACTTTTCATTAAAAAAAAAAAGCTTTCTTCTGCTAAAAATTTGCCTAAAACAAATTTCAACATTCTTCCAGAAAATTTATGAAATAGTATTCGTTAAAAAAATTAATTTTAATTAAGTCTTTTTTATAATATTCATTTTTTATTATATTTTTTTAATTTGTATTACATTAAAGAATTCATATGATTTATTGAAGAGTAAACAAGTGTACATTAATAATATTACATGCCGCATCTGTCATCATTTTTAGTATGATTGAGGTAATATTCATATCAAATAACAGGAAATTAATAATTTTACTGTATTATAATATAGTTCACATTAAACATAACCTGTAGATATATGCTGTATTGAATGTTGATATTCATTTAAATATTGTATTCACATTTATAGAATAATCATAATAGTAAACATAATATACATCAGTTTTTCATTAATTAGATATGCAATACAATATTTTTCTCATAAACTATGAACACCTAACAAATATTACTTGTTTAGTATTCACAAACATATTATGTTGTTTAGTATTTTGCTTGGTTCTTTTGCCAAACTATTATTTGAGAATAAAATTGTTTACACTTAAATGGAAAAATTGTTTTTTTTCAGATATAATCACTTTGAAGAATGATGGAAAACTTAATAGAAGTTTATAATGGGTTCATACATAATTTCCAAGAAGTTAGAAGAACAATTTCAATGATATCCACCAAATTGATTAAGTTTATCATATGTACAAAAGGCCAGTCAGACTGGATGTATTACAAACAATTACAACAGATAATGCTGGACACCCCAGAACAGATAGTAATGAAATAAACCTGTTATTCAATAAACAATTTTTCAATAACCCTGGAAAGTTTACTAAACATTGCAATTTGGAAATAGTGACCTCATAAAAACCTATGTGACCTCAGCATACATCTATACCATATTCAAATTGTTCAAACATTGAAAGATGATAAAAAAATATAGCATATATATGCGCGTGCGCATGTGTGTGTGTGTGTGCGTAAAATGCTCTCTTATTTTACCAAACAAAGAACATTCAACTGATATTGTAAATGTAGGTAGCATTCATATGTATACCCCTGTAGATGTCTACAACCAACTCACTAACAACAAACTTGTCATACAAAATTTATCACTAAATAGGATTGTAAATAGCTGATCTCACTGAAATTATTCATGTAAATCACATCTGGACTATGCGTATAAAACAAAATATTTCAAGTTTGCCACCACCTTTATTATTTCTTCTAATATTATTAGTCTATTCCTTATTTACCTAAAAAAAAACAGTAAAATAAATTTTTTTTTTTTTCTTTTTACGTGTTATATTTGATTACAACACTATGTGGTTTGTTTACAAATCACATAGTATTGTAATAGACTGTTTTGAAAGTTATAACTACAAATTATTTGTTTTGATATTTTATGCTTGATTTATGATCTGATTTATGTTTGATGTTTTCATTTGGAACTGCCTGAATTGAGTTATTTATGAATTAATTATGTGGCAGCTATTTTCAAAATTATATCAATGTTGACAAAAACACGATAGATAATAAAGCATTATACAAATACTGATGAGGACTAACAAAGTGTCACCTGGCATATTACTGCACTAATACAATCACACACACTGCAGTAAAATCTCACTACTGCAAACAGCTAGGATATCTTTACGCTGAAGATACATAAGTTTTTCAAATAACTGGTACATAAATAACTGGTAGCTAAATACTAATTAAAGTACTAACTGTATTCAGCCGTATTCCTCCAGGTATATTTATTGCACCTAAATGAATTTGTTGTTTTGCTATAATCTCATCACAATTACTGTAAATTTAATTTAATAATAGATTTATTAGATATCAAAGGAAAAGTTTGAAATACAATTAAAGTTAATTTTAGATTATACAAAAAGATTAGCACATTATTATGATTCCAGCAAATTGATAGAAATATTATTGTTATTAATATGCCTATTATTAAGAAGAAGAATTTTCATATTTTAAAGTTAGAATTTTCATCTGATTTTTTGTGATTAAAAAATAGTATTAATAAGACATTATACTTACTGACGTAATGAGACGAGAATTAAGAGTGAATAATCCATAAGCAGTGAATTCTACATTACAGCTTGACATATAATTTGAGAACAACAAGAGCTAAAAAAACAAAAACGTTTAAGAATAGTTTAATTTAAAGTTTTTAAAAAAAAGAATGTTTTGCCCTGACTTATTGCTAACATGTCTAAATACATTAATTCATTTTTTCAGAAGTATTCCCCTACTGTGACACTGAATAAAGTAGATATCTTTGAAATTAAATAATTGACCATCAGTGGCACAGACAACTGGAGTAGTAGTCAATTATATAATTTCATTTGTTGATGAAATAAAAATGAATTTGTTGTAATTAAATGTGTTTAATTTTTATTTTTACCAGCTCCATTTTATAGATCTCACTACAGACAATAAACATGTAATATTTGTATAACAAAGAAAAAATTTAAAACCTAAAATCAACAGGAATACAAAAATATGTAATTGTAGACATAAAGTGAATACTGACTTCATTGTACGGAGTACTATGTTTAAATACAGTATTTGGTTTTTTCAGAAATATTCCCCTACTGTGGCACTAACTAAAGTAGATATGTTTGAAATTAAATAATTGACCAGTAGTTGAACAGACAATTAGAGTAGTCAATTGTATAATCTCATTTATTGATGAAATTAAAAAGTTAAACTTAATAAAAATAAATTTGTCGCAATTACAGAGTGTTTAATTTTTATTTTCACCATCTCTATTTGTTATTAACTAATACTAACATGCATATGTGAGGTTGAATGTTGTTTTATAGAACTCACTATAGACAATAAACATAGAATATTTGTATAACAAATAAAAAATGTAAAACCTAAAATCAGCAGGAATACAAAAATATGTAATTGTAGACATAAAGTGAATACTGACTTCATTGTTGCAGCAAATATGCAAATTGATTTTTTCCACTACTTGGTTCATCACAACCCCGTATGGGGAAGACACCCACCTTGTGATGTTAACCGGTCACCACACCACCCCCTCCATTCCAAGCCCTGAGGGGCTCTATCAGAGGTCGTCTTTGGACCCTCTAACTGATTACAGCTTACAGTCATCAGCCAGGCCTCGATCGGGATGCCACCGATATAAATGCCTCGGCAGAATTTGCATCAGTATTTGAACTGAGACTGTACAAGACTACAACACTTCATTTACACTCATATATATCATCCTCATTCATCCTCTGAAGTATTATCTGAAAGGTAATTACCGGAGGCTAAACAGGAAAAAAAAGAAGACATTTGCATCAGTAAATATATATCAAATTTCGCTTTCACGTAGGCCTCAAACGCACATCTTCATATCCAACCTAACATGATTACCTCAACTCAAACTAACTAACCGAACCGCGGAAGCGCGAACCCCGCGCCTAGTACATATTTGTCAACACCGTTCGTGAGTTCAGAAGACGAACGAAGTTTGAAGTTAAATCAGTGCTACACTCATACCAATAAAAATTGTGTTTTACGCAACATAGAGATTCAAACCTACACCCAAGTACGTCGACCATTTTGTCACCTAACAAGGGGAACCCAACCTCATTCCGGTCCGCGCAGGTGCCGAGGACAAACCCCGAAAATTATCTATCAGGATATTTTCAAAAATCTTGTTTTTCCTATTTGATATAATAAAATAAATGTTTGGTTCCCATTCTAGGAAGAACAAGATTTGTGAAAACGTTTTTATGGATAATTCTCATTAAATAAGAAAGAGAGGTAAATATCTTCTTTTTTGTCAATTATTGAAAAACAATTTCATATTTATATTGTCCCATCTGTTTAAACGTATACAAATTAAATTTGTATATCTGAATATACTTAAGTAAAATAAATTGAAAACTGTACAATAACAGCTGAAACAGTTATTCACTGGATGGACTGTAGCAAACTATGCATAGAATCGTAGTATTGTTCTTCTTAGATAGATATAACACTGCCGATCATGTAGACAGAATTTCCATTAATGACAACAACTGTATTTCTGTACCTCACAAAGTGCAATTCCTGGGTTTTTTAAAAATGACAAGCTCTCATGAGACGATCAAATTGGTTTCATCCGTAAAAAAATCAACAGTACTGTTCTGATTTGAAGTACCTTAATAAAGCTAAGTTTGACATTAGATTATCTTTACATGGACATTTTATATTTTCATATAAAGAAAGCATAATGACATTTCTTGGGATTCCCTCAAAAAGAAAGAACGAGTTTTTAAGATACAAAAATGGGCCGTCAGAACATTATCTGACGCCCAAAAGTATGAATCGTGAATACCTTTATTTAGAAAATAAAATATATTAAATTTTCCTTTTGTTTATGTTAGCAAATTTTTGCTAAAAAGAATTAGTCATTTAATTGTTAAAAATAACAATAGCCACCTTTACCAAATCAGACAATGTAACATCTTTCTTTTATGTTTAGCCTCCGGAACCACTTTAAGGTATTACTTCAGAGGATGATATGTATGAATGTAAATCAAGTGTAGTCTTCTATAGTCTCCGGTCAATCGTTCCTGAGACGTGTGATTAATTGAAACCCAACCATCAAAGAAACGGTATCCACGATCTAGTACTCAAATCCATATAAAAGTAACTGCCTTTACTAGGATTTGAACCTTTGAAATCAGCCGTTTCGAGATGATGAGTTCACCACTAGACCAGCCCGTGAGTCCAGACAATGTAATTTTTTTCGTATAACTCTAGACAATACTACTGCTTACAAGAAACAGCTTTATTATGCTTCCGTTGCCATTTTTAACAAATTGCCAAACTTTAGGAAAAATCTTCCCACAAAATTATTTAAAATATATTAAAATATGTTCTTTTACAGAAACAGTACTACTCTGTTGATGAATTCTTAAATAATAATAATAATAATAATAAAAATTAAAAAGAGATTATCTGCATCCCGGTCAGAGTACATAAATATGTGCTCAAAATAATTTTCAATAGCTGCTTCTGAATTGTGAATTATTTTATAGTAATTTTTTTATACATAATATATTTACCGTAACATTATTTCATGTGTTTGTATTTAAATAACTAATATGGACTTTAAACAACACCTCTTATAACTTGATTTTATATTTACAATTAATCTTATATTTATCTTAACCGATCTATGTATTGTATTAGATCATAATGCAATATTTAGATTGGGGTTCAGATCAGCCCAGACAAATCCCAGAGTCCACTCAGGGGCTCCTCGGAGCCAAGGGGCCTACCCCATGGCCGCAGAGCTCACTTCACCTGCCATTCCCAATTTGTCAAGGGGATCAATAAATGTAAAAAAAATAAACACAATTTATAGGGCGAGCACCCCTGGACACCCACAATTGCTTCGGTTGCCATTCCCATCTACCCAGAGGGCTCCACCCCCTGGACCACTGCACTGTACGTTATCTTCATAGTTGTGAGAACAATACTGATAAATAATAATTACAGTATTCAGGCTTTATAGAAACTTGAAAAAGAAAATAAATTACAAAAGATAGTATAATAGTAACAATGATAACTAAAGTACACGCACCTTTGATGGAAAAACATTCATAACGTATTTCTTTGCTATGGTGGCAAAAATATAATAACGAAATAAAGGGACTAATCTATTTTTTCCTTAATGAATATCTTTAATTCACAACTTCACCCTCCTTGGAATGATGAAATAATGAATATTTTTAATATCTTTTTCAAGGAAGCTAGGGCTTCGGTCAATGGCTTAAGACCTTCCCTTGGATAACACGAATGTATCCTGAAAATTTGAAAGTAATCGGTAGGTTGGTACCCGCTTTATGCGATAACAAACAGAGAATTTATATACATTTCCGAGTAACCGTGATCTGTTAGATCGAGAGTGTACCTGATGCATGCAAAGTTAGCCTTCAACCTACTAACAAATATCCCGTTTAAATTTTGAAAATCGGACGATTGTTTGCAGAGATATTATAAGATCACCCTATTCCACCACCCAAAACATTTTTTTTTAATCTATTTAATATTATTTTATGTAACAAATTTAATTTTATTATTTTTGTAATATTATTCATTCGACTGATTAGAATCATTCAATTTGGACCCAGCTCACACAGTGATAGAGAATACATACCACTACTACATACATCCACTACTACATACATACATATACGGAGTGCTTCTAAAGTGGTGGGCTGACTATTCTCTTTCGGATTCTACTTGTAAAACTAAACAAAAAATATCCTTAGGAAAAATGGTAATTTCTCCTTTGTTCTCCCCCTGTCCGCTATTTTGTTATTTTTTATATAAAAATTTATATCTCAAGTTCGGATAAAGGAATCAGATTAATATTTGGTAAGCTTCTTTATAATAACGTTTGAAAATTAGCAAAAAATCAGGACTTAAATACCTTCGGAAATTACAAAATGGCGGCCATGTTTATTTTTCAATCTGTTATATCTACATAAATATTAGTTTTTTAGAGTTTATGTATTGCTAAAATATTAAGCCTTTTATTTTGAACAAAATGACATTTATTTTTTTAAATCAGTTAACAAATAGCCGAGTTATGGCAGAAAATTGATGTAATTTTGTGTGTTTTCGTGTCCACTGCTTTACGTTCAGTTCGATTAAATATTAATACTTTTTTTATTTTTAATTCTAGTATTGTAAATTACTATCAAATTAAGTAATAATTTTCTCACAATAAAATTTAATATTAAAAAATAACAAAACAATTTATATTAATTTTTCACTTTGAATAATTCTACACAGTTATTATTATATATACAGCTATTAACAATATATATTAATATATATATATATATATATATATATATACAGAGTGTCCCATATAAAACGCATCCCAACCTTATATCGGTAGGTATTGAAATAATAAAAAGGCATGTGTAAATGTAATTTTTATTATTACCATCCACTACCTTACATTTAGAGTAAATGTTGGAAGTAGCTGTCATCTTCTTGAATACAAGCTTCAATTCTTTTTACAGCGTTTCTTGCAACTTTTTTCAAAGTTTGTGGCTGGATATTTAATACAGCTTGTTCAATATCGACTTTCAATTGTTCAAGTGTTCGTGGTTTGTTGCTGTAGGCTTTTTCTTTGAGGTAACCCCATAGAAAAAAATCCGCCGTAGTCAAATCTGGAGATCTTGGTGGTCACAAGCCTCGACCGATAACACGATTACAAAAGAATTCCTCAACGAAATCAGAAGTTGAACCTGCGTAGTGCGATGTCGCACCGTTATGTTGTAGCCAGTAGTGTCTGTCTTCCTCTTCCAAGAGTGTAATGAACTGAAATAAAATATCCTGATATCGTTCTGCATTAATGGTGTACTCGAAAAAAATAGAACCGATTATTTTCTTCCGCGATATCGCGCACCACACGCCCAACTTCTGCGGGTGTAGTTGTTTTTCGTGATAAACGTGGGGATTTTCAGCACTCCAAATTCTACTGTTTTGGCTGTTTACGTAGCCATCCAAATGAATCCGTGCTTCATCTGTGAAAAATAACGAATCCATAACATTAATTCCCTCACGCAGAAATCGACGGAACCATTGACAATATTGTAGCCGTTTTTCTTTGTCGGGTTCGAGAAGTTGATGAACTGTTTGAATGCGATAAGATTGTAATTGTTTGGTCGCCCGATGAACAGTTGATTTAGACAAATTAATTTCAGCAGACAAACGTCTGATCGATTTATTTGGAGAGGCAAGTAATCGGTCTTTGATTTCAGTGACTGTATCTGTATTCAACACTGACGCAGATCTTTTTTGTTCCTTGTTATTAACAGAACCAGACTCTCTAAATTTTGCAACTAACCTTAATGCTGATGTTTTGTTAGGAGCTGGTTTATCTGGGTACTTATGGCGAAACAAATCTTGCACTGCAACCACTGATTTCGTACTGAAGTACGACTCAACAATGAAAACACCATCTTGTCTCTAGCAATACACTAGACGTTATGATTGCATTGTTGTTACTATCGGTAGTGTTCTACTGCGTTACCGCGATGTTCAGATGTTGGACGAGTCCATTTCAGTAACGAGTAGGGGAGTAATCTTGACTTTTGAAATTTCATGGTTGAGTGATTGATGGGTTGCGTTTTATATGGAACACTCTGTATATATATATATATATATATTACTGCTGATCATTTTAACATTGTAAAAATGCAGTGTACATTATTTAAAAATAAAACCATATGATTTTAAAGTAATTTAAACTCATTGTTTACTTGTGAGTGTTTGTTTAACATTCAATGCCATTCGTTTAGTTCTTAAGTTTTGCTGTTTTATCATCATGGAGGTTTTAACATTATTTTACGAAAATGTGTGACGTGCATTTAATGTATGGTTTAACAAACTGCAACTGGGCAGAAGCAAAAAGATGTATGAAAACAGGTTTCCTAACAGACGTGTGGCAAATAAAAAAACATTTGAAAGACTTCACAAACGGCTTAGGGAAACAGGTTCATTTACACCTGGAAATCATGACTGTGGTAGACCAAGGAGTCTAGGACTATTGAATTAGAAGAAAGTGTGAAAGATTCCCCTGATAAAAGTACACGTTCTCTGGCAATACAAAAAGATGTGGGCTACATGACTGGATACGAATTTAAATTGTAATTGTCTTTACCCTTATCACTTGCAGCGCGTACAGGAGCTGACTGCCGATTATATTCCACGTAGATTGGCTTTCTGTAACTGGTCTCGAAGAAAATTAATTGAAGACCCTTTATTTTCGACAAGGATTCTATTCACAGATGAAGGAAGTTTCTTTCAACAGGAATGGTATTCAAAACTATCACAACCAGCGTATCTGGAGCTACGAGAATCCGCACGGCACATTCCAAAGCGGCCGTCAACAAAGATCTTTCCTGAACATATGGGCAGGTATTTTTAATGACTATCTTTTGGGTTCTGTCATTCTACCAAATAGTTTAAATGGAGAAATTTCTCTTGCACATCCGACTGAAAATCTTCATATTTGTGATCTATCTCTGAAATGTGCTGGAACTTCATCGTGGTGAAACGACATATTTCCTCTTAATTACACGAAACTTTCCATGAAAAATGGATAGGCCGTATAGGGCCAGTGCCCTGGCCTGCCCGATCACCTGACTTAACCCTCTTGACTTACACCTGTGAGACCATTTGAAACAGTTAATTCAGCTCCAATACTCAACATTGAGGATTTTCAATAAAGGATCAAAAATGGATTTCAAGAAATTAGGAATACTCCCGGAATTTTTGAACGGTTAAGACAATCTCTCCGAAAAAGACTGGAAACTTTTGTAATTTCTAATGATGGACACTTTGAACATCTCTTGTAACTTTTAACAATTGTTAACACCTAACGTTTTACAACAAAAATTAACGTAAGATTATCACAGGTAGTTGTTTTTTTAATTATTAGGTCTATTATTGTGAGAAAATTATTACTTAATCAGATACTAATTTACAATACTAGAATTAACAATAAAAAAAATAATATTTAATCGAACTGAACGTAAAGTGGAGAACATGAAAACAGAAACAAAATTACATCAATTTTCTGTCGTAATTCGGCTAATTTTTAACAGATTTTAAAAAATAAAATTTAATTTTTTTCAAAATAAAAGGCTTAATATTTTAGCAATAACATACATTTTGATAAAACGAATATTTATGGAGATATAACAGATTGAAAAATGAACTTGGCCGCCATTTTGTAATTTCCAAGGTATGCAAGTCCCGATTTTTTGTTAATTTTAATACTTTATTACAAAGATACTTACCAAATATTAATCTGATTCCTTTATCCGAACTTGAGATATACATTTTTATACAAAAAATAACAAAATAGCGTACAGGGGGAGAACGAAAGAGAAATTACCATTTTTCCTAAGAATATTTTTTGTTTAGTTTTACAAGTAGAATCCAAAAAAGTAGTCAGCTCCCACCATTTTAAAATCATATATATATCCCCCCCTCCACGAGATAAAATATATTTAAAAACCTTTTCAGTTATGCCAAAAAAAACGGGTAAAAATTTTGTTGCAATTGATAGAGTAGTTTTTTTGTTTATCCCATACAAATAAATATCCTATATCCTCTTCCTCTATAAATAAAAATAAATAAATGTAATAATTATTAAATTTTAAAATTAAAAGTAATGAAATATTTAGTTAAATAAAAGCGTGGCACAGTTTTATAACAATGTTTTCAAATAAATATTATTGTTGTAAAAATAAACGTTGTGTTGTTTTAAATATATTATAAAAACTGCGCCACGCTTTTATTTAACTAAATATTTTCATTACTTTTAATTTTAAAATTTAATAATTATTACATTTACTTTTTATTTATTGGTTATTTATTAGATATTTATATAATTTATTTTTTACTTTTCAGTGCATTTTCATATTTGTTAATATATTATTTTTTTTGTTTAAAATTCTCAATTTGATTTAATTCTCATTTTTTACATTTTAGAGAGTTTTTCTAATTTGTTTCCTTTTTTATTAATGTTAATATTAATATTAGTTAAATAAAAGCTTTCTTAAAAAATAATTTTTTATATGTAATCAAATATATTTTTGTAAATTTTTTTTTGTATTTTTTTTAAGACTAAAAAAAAAGTAAAAATATTTATTTTTACACATCGAAGTTACGTATGTGTACCAAATTTCAATCATTTTCATACAATAGTTTATGAGAAATGAAAAGTTTCAACTAAATGCATGAATTTAGCGTAGGAGTAGCACATGGGGGTGTGGGGGTGGGTCATATCAAATTCTGACACCGTAGTGTTGTATTGTGATCAAAGTTACATACGTGTACCAAATTTCATTGATTTTCATACAATAGATCAAAAGATATAGCAGTTGCAAGATTTGATTATTCCTAAAGCGCGTTAAATAAAAGCTTTTAAAAACATGAGACAAGATAATTTTATTAATTTTATTTTTTTTAAAAGGCCAATCAATGAAGAAGACTCAGTTAGAAAGTTCAGAACCTTATTGTCAGAAATAAATTGAGCGAATAATAACAAAATTATTTTTGATGAAAAATTGAATGGTGATTTGGAAAATGAGAAATTTAACAATATAATTTGTAAATACTCGTAAAATAGATCAGATAACTTCATTAAACATACAAATGACTCTGCTTTCATTGCTTCATCCTCCGTTTTTGTAGCAGAAGAATTTATTAAATCCTATTCCAGATTTTTTAAAAACAATAATATTGATCTGTTTACCTTGAATGGTTTTGTTGATGAATCAGTATTTTTACTTCCCGTTAATACCCAGTAAATCACAGAATTCCAGGGTATCAACAGTACAAAATATATACATAATAAGTTAAAATTCAGTGGGTATTGATTAAATTCATGTCAAAACTTTAAAATAAATCAAAGATACTATTATCTTCTTTACAAATAAAATTAACAAATTTTTTAACAACAGAGTACTTTCCTGCTACCGTAAGATTTCCACTTTATTCACCTCCTTAAGAAAGGTTCGGCACTCATGTACAGAATTATATGCAATTTTGTTATCTGCACATTCTAAAGTATTTGAAAGAAATATAAAAAACTGAACCTTTAATATTATTGAATATCATAAAGTATTGACAAACTTTCAGTATAGTTCTCTAGTGTTTTTAAAAATATTTCAACCATGGCAGAGAATAAAAAGATTCCATTTTCAATTTTTTGAGAACTAAGTAAATAATTTGATTTGTTTCACACTTCTTATTGATGAAAAACTTAGTAGCTGAGCTACAGTGTCAGAGAAGGTGGTTACAATTTGTTAAAGCCTATCTTGCCAATATAAATAGGCAACTGAAATTTTATTTTTTTGTATATTACTCATTTAAAACATAGGTCCTCATTTCAAGATGTGAAACAAAAGTGTCAAATAAGGATTCTTGATCACTTTCTTTTCTTACTGTTTATTAATGATATGCCACAATCTCATGAACCATTCCTGATTAACCGATTAACCCCTTTGCAGATGATACAGAAGTATCTATATCTGAAAATAATTATTTAAAAGAACATCTGCATTTACGTGAGCAAGAATATCATTTGTGAAACTTTTATGAATATTACTACTCTTAGTTAAAAACCCACCAATAATATCTGCAATTTACATTTTAAATTTAAAAGTTCTTTTATTGACACCCACTGTATATACTGGTAAGTAAAACACCTTACTCTTTTGGTACATAGATGATTTTTGTTAATAATTATAAATTTTTCTAAAATTGTTTTTTCGATCTCATTTAACTATTGAAATAAGGAAATATGACTTGAGAGAATAAATATTAGCTAAAATATTTATTTGAATAAATTTAACTTTATAGTGTGTATTTATGTTATGATTAACATACTACTTACGATTTACATACTACTTAAAATAATTAGTCAAGGGAAATTAATAATTTTAAACTTATAGATTTATCAGAAAGTATAATTGTAAAATTTCTTACCTCTTCTTTGCATTCATTATCTAAAAATCTGTTGTTTATTGCTGCTACAAGTGGTTTTGCTTTTAATGCCTGAAAAATATAGTTTTATTACATCTTTACACAACATGATATAATATTAAATATAAAGTATCATTTATTGTAATATATTTTACCCAATATTAAATTACTTTTTTACTCCTGTAATATACAAACACAAAATAGTGTACATTTTTAATTTCTACCTATTTTAATTAACCATTTGATTGATTAAGATAATCAGGTTCAGCCTATACATTTATGCAACTGTGCTTTTTATCATGAAACAAAGATAATTTTGTTTTAGTTTCTTTAGTTTAGGATCTACAGTTAATTAATTATAAATATAAGTTTAGAGTATACTATACTTAACATATGTCTCATGAAAATACTGAAGGGATTTCAGGACATGTTCTAAGAGAGAAAATAAAGAAAAAAGTTCACATAATTATTGGTCAGGAAATGCTTCATTTTCAAATTACAGCTTGAGAAAACTTTTTTCCATGGTAAAATGAAGCAATTCTGAAATTTTTGGAACTTAAATTAATGAATTTGATAGTTCATATGGTTTTTGGCTTGAAAAATTAATAACAACAGGTCTCACAATTGTATTCACTAATTTTTTAGAAAATTATTATAAAACACAAAAAATTGATTGGTGTTGCAAAGTGCAATTTTAGGTTTGACATTAAAGTTCCAGTAAACAAATAAAATTTATAGAAAATTTAATTTTGAGATAATTTGTGAAATTAACATCAGCTTAACATTAAGAAGAGTTTAAGAAATTTGTATTTTATTAAAAACAAAAAATATCTATTATAATTTTAAATTGAAACAAGAGTCATTTCAATATTAGAAAATATCTAAAAACGAAATCAACTGTTAAAAATGGATAAAAAGAAACATTTGAATAAGACACCTTAATAAACTGAATGTTATGAAACACATAATCACACAACAACATACTACATGAAAACACAATTAAGATCATTAATATTAACATCAGTTAAGCATTCACATCACAACATAACACCAGAAGACTGAGAACAATCATTTTAAAATTTGGTTTGCTTAGTCGTTATTTAAATTAATAAATTTTTTCACCAACTATAACTCACAAAAATATAGTAAATATTTAAATAAGTTATAATTAAATCATTCCTAGCTTTTTCACAGAAATGTGAAGATGCATCATTACATTGGAAAAATGTATCTCGGTAGTGAAACACCTTATAAAAATGATGGTAAATTAATTTGAAAGAGATTTACATACATATTTCTGCAACTGGAAATGGTAAAAATTTTTATGAAATATTTCTCTTATTTTACTGTTTGACAAATTGATAAAATTGAAAATTCATCTTATACTAAATCCATGCTTTGAACGTGTTAAATCACACATTCTTTACTGTTCTCTAACACAAATTACATTTTTCTAGGCGTTCCATTAGAATAGGAAAATCATAGATATGATTCAGTCATATGTGAACACATAAGTACCAACAGCAAAGGTTTTGGGATTTGGAATTCTCTTCTTAAGAAATCTTTCTCTATATACATCGTTTGCATTTAGTCCATATCCATGAAAAATTAGTCCACATATTCATTAGAAAACTGGAAAAACACTTTCAGATTCTGATATGAATGCACAGTATAATATTTATTTTGTAACTAAACAAATTATTTTGTATAATATACATAATTTAATTGTTGATCAGTTGTTAATACTGCCAAATTATGAAATTAAAAAATGTCTTTAATTAATTTATTTTCTAGATTCAATTTTAAATCAATTTTTTTTACTTAAATTAATTTTAACTTTAAGATTGCTAAACGTTTCATTCTTTTTTTATTAAATTTGAGATCTTAATTTTGTTTTTATAATTTTTCTTTTTTGCAATATCAAAATATATTTAGTTTGGTTTAATCATTATAATATTTTTGCTATATTTTGACCTGCTTTGCATTAAATAAAGGCTGATTCACTTAATTCTTTATTAGTTTTAATATTATATGATTTTCAAAATGTCTCAAACAATACTGAAAATTTTACTTCGTTTGCCAATAACTGTAAAATTTAAATTATGTCGGTTCAAAATATTTTTTTTTTTTTAATGTACATTAGCTTTTAAAAGATGTTGCACATATTTTTATCTTTATATTTTAATTTTTTGAACCCCCTTCTGCTACAGCCAAATCCCTCCACAAAAACACAGTTGAATGTTGCTTAAAAAGATAGTTATGACCTAGAAATGGTAAGAAAATGTTAATATTTCATCTTCAATAATTAAAAAGTTTAAAGCGTGGTAAAAGGATTTTTTTTAAACACAATATATGAAATAAATTTCAAAAGAATGTGGCTCTAAGAACTATAAATAAACAAACAATTTTAATTATTAAAAAAATTCCTAATGAAACAGTGTTACTATCAGTAAATAAAGTTAAGGAAAATAAAGATCTTCAATTTAATATACTGATAAAATTTCAGAAAACACATTAAAAGTTTTTTATAAAAACATGCGCATTTTGGCAGATAAAAGATAAAGATAGTAAATAGATAAATTGAAAAGTAAACCTCAATAAATATTCATTTGAATTATTTTGTAATTTATTGGTACTATTGTATACATACTCAAGCATCAGTAAAATAGTTAGATTTTTAATGCCAGATACAAAGAACATAAAAAGTAATATTCAAACTTCCAGTGTGCAGAACATTTATTAAAAAATAAATTCAACATCACAAGTTATGAAAAATATAGATAAATGAAAATTTGAAAAAAAACTGTCATGTTTACAAAAATTTTACACGTATATTCATTTAATAATAATAATGAATGAATGAATCAGCAGACAGTATTTGAATATCTAGTGTCATTTGAAGATATGAGTAACAAAAGTATGTGAATATTTATATGAATAGAACAGAACTTAACATTGTGATAGTAAAATGTATTATAATAATATAGAATGTTTTATGAATTTTTTTTATATTTTTAAAATTTATTTATAGCTGATAATAAATGCACTTATGAATTATTTAAGATAGCTTTAATATAACTTACTTTATTATTCTGTTTTAGTGATTAATATTATCAGATTAATAATTTCTTGATTATTTAGTTAATCAAGAAATTTTCAGTTAATATATATTGCATGCATTCATAAAACAGATTTGCATTATCAATTATAACTAATGGCTTAATCAATTAAAATAATAAATTGAAAGATGTAAAAAAATTTTCTTTAACACAACATTTTATAGCAATGATAGTCATAATTCAAGTGTAAATTTATCATCTAGACTATAAAAGTATGAAACACATTTTTTCTATAGTTTTCTTAAACTACTTAATATCGTTCAATGATGTTAATTAAGTTATATAAGCAATAATCACAATAACATCATACCTCAGATGAAGTAGAAAAAGCAGCATGTACCAAAAGTAAAAAACGAACCAGACAATGTACAAACCAGAACAAGTTTATGAATCCTTCATAATAATTTTTAACTGAATTGTTAAATACAGTTAAGTAAAATACAAGTAATATTATAAAAAATGTAGCTGTTATAGAAACAAATAACTGCATTTGATACAATGATTGCAAATGGAGTGAAGTACTACATAATTTACGATATGCTGACTGCAAAGATTTTAACTTATTGAAGAAATTAGGATGAGCAGTGTAGAAATCTTTACTACACATTATACCATCATTCTTGTCCAGCATATCTTTTAAATTATCATAATTTAAAATATTATTTTCTACAGAAATATCATTTACACCAAAATAAGGTACAATTTTATTAAATCTTCTAAAAGTTTGATGTGTCAGTGAAAATTTGCTCATTTGTTCAAATATAAATGAATCAGTAGTATTAACTAATAACTCCAGCTCTGTTATTATTTGTGAGAAACGTAACTTTAAACAATAACAAAGCGCAACAAATTGTATTTCTGAACAGCAACATGAAAGATTTCCAAAATAAAGCGTGAAAGACCACATTAATAACATATAATTCCCATGATAATTTATAACACTTTTAGCTATAATAAAAATATTTGACATAAAAATTATGAAAATAAGCACAAATGCAAACATATAAAATCCCATTGTAACTTTTCTGAGTTTAATTAACGTATCAACAAATTTTATATTTTTATAAATAAGAGGTAAATATTTATTAAGTAATATTAAACTGGTTAATTTTGAACAAATATTGGTCATTATTATTGATAATGGAAATGACATTCTGATAATTATTTTATAATTAAAATAATGTAAAAATTTATTCTCATTTACGTAACTTTCATTTTTGAAGAAACTATTATAAACTTTAACTGTCAGAAAAGGTGTTATGAGTAACTGACTTAGAGATAATGCAGTTAATGTAATTGTGAATATAATGCTTAGTGGGTTTTTTTTGATCGGCATTATTCCACAAAAATGTGAAAAATAAATTATTGGTTTTGAGAAAATGTAACTTTCCATTTTAAATATACAGTACAATGTTAAATTACAAAATGTTCATTGTCATCCAAAACTAATACTATTCAAAGTATGATTTAATATAATTATTAACGTATAATAATAATTAACTTAAATTTTAATTTTAAATATTTGGTGTAAAGTTTGAAAATAATGCTATGTATAGTTATTTATTTTCATAAGTATAATGTACTTCAAATCATAGCAATCAGAAGAGAATATTATGTCCGTTTCTTATCGTAACTGAATAAAACATGTGTAAAAAAATATTCTTACCTATTATTACAAAATTTAATTCATTAATAAACATGAAAATAATACTATGGTAATCATTGGACATTATTCTTCAAACATAATAAGTTTACTTTACAATTGATGAAGAGAATGAAGGTGCAGTATAAATATTTTTAACAATCATATTATAACAGCCTTTTTTATAATTCAAATGTTTATTTTATTGATTATAATATTAACAAATGAACCACAAAAAAATTGCGTAAATGAGTTCAAAAGAATTAACCCAACTTCAAGAACAAAAATCAATAATACTCTAAATAACATGACAAACAATGACTACCATAATAAAATGCAAAGAGGAATTTTTAGTGCAATATAAATTGGCTCCTTAACAAAAAGAATTAGTTTATTACTTAGTTTGATTCTTACTCTGTAAGAATCATAGCATAAATCATTTTTAAACATGATCAAACAGCCTAATCCCACATTTCAAATAAAATAATAAAGTAAATAATTGAGGTTAAATGGATTAAATGCATACCACCTAACTGTTGGAAAATATAAAAATATAAACAAGATTAAAAAAATTAAGAGTAAATGTAAAGTAAAACAAAGGAATGTCATACAATTAGTGACAAAGGAAACTAGACTGACAGCAGCAGTTACCAGAACAAAATATAAATTGAAAGAAAAATATAATAGCATACAGAAAGGAAAATTAAATAAGTAATAAATTTTTACAATATATAGTTACAACCTTAAAGACAAAATTTTGAGATAAGGAGTTTGAAGAAATTGAGAAGACAAAAATTAAATGCTAATTCTTCAAAAAATAAACAAGTGGCTTCAAACCTATACAAAATAAAATAGCATAGTTTGAAATGTAAAAGGCACTGAAAAGGGAACCAATTCAGAAAATTATAGAATAAATATAAAAACAAAAAAATAGCAGAGTTTAGTGGTGGGTTAGAAGTGATTAATTTTATACATTTAATACAAGGAACAGCACTCTAAATATAGTTAGTTAAAAACAATATTACTTTAAAATTCATTAAAAAACTAAGAAATATCTTAAATTAACCCCTGAAAAGAACAAAATAAATTAAGTTAATTAAAAATGTAGATAAGCATCAGATGTACATCTAATTTAATATAATTTGAAAATTACAGAAATCTATAACTGAACTTTTGCTAAATCATCTAAAATAGGATACAGGTATAGGTCAATAGGTCAATTAGTTGTAATAATTAAGTTAGCCAACAAATGAGAAGGAATATTTCAATCAAAAGCCATCAAAAAAAATCATAAGAAAGCAACAATTAATAAATACTTAAATAAAATAGAATGAGAAAAAAATGTTTTCACCAACTGATTTCTGAATTTATGTAAATCAATAAAAAATTTACAAAGCATTAATATGAAGTAAACCAGTTTTGCTGTAACAAATAATTAGCATATTATACAGATGAGAAAGATATTACAACAGAAGTAAAAACAAATTTATATTGAAAGACAAACCTAAGAATAAATTTTTCAAAATTAACAAAACTGAAGTATATCTGTTTACGATGGGATATATTACTCCATTTTCAGCAAAAAAAAAAAATAGTAAACATTATAAACACACTCACTCACTCACAGCACTGTTACTTCACTACCATCCACCTTTTTTATCCTTAACTCTATCACCCTCACTGCACAGCTCAAATTTTATAATTTTTTATAACAGTAGTCTTGCAGTATGCCATTGCTATATGTTGATATAGATTTTTTGATTACTGTCTAGATTAATATATGCTGAAACATATAATGCCAATTTCTACAACCCTGGAGAAGAAATAAGCAACCATACATTTTATAAACATCATTAAAATTCCTGAATTTTGTTAATTCTAAATGTGTGTACAACACTAGCTATGTTTGTAACATCTTGGAAACTACTATGGTTTTCAAGATGTATGTATTATATCTCAAATGAATTCTGTGGGAGTACTACTCCATTCCTCAGTTGCAGCCATTACTACCAGTTAATGCCTTAAACAGTTCAGTCTTCACAGAATCACTATCCTGCTCTAATCTCTTTAGAGGGTATAATCCATTGCTGCTTCATAAGAACACTAACAATCTTATACTCTTGAGTTCTTATTAAGCTTAATGTCAGATCCCTTCCCAAACAATTACTGTCTAGATTAATATATGCTGAAACATATAATGTCAATTTCTACAACCCTGGAGAAGAAATAAGCAACCACACATTTTATGAACATCATTACAATTCCTGAATTTTGTTATTTCTAAATGTGTGTACAACACTTAAAGCTTAATGTCAGATCCCTTCCCAAACAATCAAGTCATTTCTCAAATTATTAATTTAAAGCCATTAAAAAATTCCAGGAGAGTTACCAGATTACCATTACTTTCAAGAGAATGTGAGTTATCTGCATTATTGCAGTTAGCACATTTTATAAACAGAAGTGTAACATTTGCAAGATTTACACAGTAATACTTTTTTTCTTTTTTTTGTTTAACCTCCAGGTCCACCATTAGGTATTCCTTCAGAGGATGAGATGAATGATTTGTAGCGTGTGTGAAAATGCCATGCCTGACCAGGATTCAAACCCGGGACCTCCAGATGAAAGGCCAAGATGCTACCACTTGCACCACAAAAGCTGACTAACTCAGTAATACTTGGAGTTGCTCAAGTTTACTCATACATAATGATATAAATACCAATTGAAACAAAAAATTGTTTTTCTGCAGTTGATGTTTATAAATGTTTTATACTTATCTCAAAACCCCATATCTCTAAAATGATTATAAAACAACCCATAAAAAGAAAAACAACATGATCAGCTCAAGGAATATTTTTTATCCCAGAAAAATATTTGCATTAACTAAGACAAATTTACTAGTAGGAAAGAAACTTCTAAAAGATTTGTGGAGTAGAGCTTTAAAATATGAAAAGTAGGGAGCTTATGGAAATTAGTAAGACAATGAAAAGTGAATAAAAATGGTATGTTGCTTATTTGCCTGAAAAAGTTAAGTTTATATATATATATATACAATGGCATCCAGAGTAAGTTAGTTAACTGAAGGAAATATAGAAACAGATAAAAATAATCTAAAATATACAACACAGATAATTTGAGGATGTATGACTACAAAATATCAATTAAGGATCTGAATTAGCATTACATCAAACCAATTATGTGACTGATGACAATAAAAATGTTTAATCTACTATAATTTTATATATATTATTTTGTTTACATACTTGTTTGTGTGAGTTTTTTTAATAGAAAGTATATATATGCTGGGCTGTTAGAAAAAAGCTTATATGCTATATTGTGTCAACACACATGTGTAACAAAAGAGTTTACAAAATATGCTACATATTTAGCCTATGAAAATCTTTTTTTATCTATATATCCAGGTGATTGTTACTGTATTCCTAATTTTATGATAGTAACATGAACTAGACATCTATAAAAATGAATAATAATCAATAAGTTCTAACATAGGTAAATCATATTTATTTAAATTTGTTAAAAGCCACTAAAGATTTCAAAATCAGAAAATAAGAATCATAAGTATAAAAAATTAAGATGTTACATTTCTACATGAAATCAAATCAAACTAAATTTTCAAAGGTTTGTCTTAACAGGAAAGAGCTACCTTCCGGCCATCGATCTATTACTTTATTCCATTTTCATATTCTTTGAAATTTTCTCTGGCAGCTGAATAAGTTTGTTAAATACAAATTACTTTAGCAAATAGAACCTAAAATGTTAACCTAAGGTTATACATTCACAATAAGAACAACTTAAGTTTTTAAACTCTTTTTTAACGAAAATGTAAAAACTGTGTACTACTAAATTATGAGGTAGAGAAAATATTAATGTAGGTCTTAAATTAAATACTCAATCTAATAAACTGAGTTTTGATTCTTTGCAGTCATTTAGATCACAATAAATGCTGTAATAGAGCACCTTTTCATGAACCTAAAATATATTTAAAATGTCTTAATAAATGTTTAACTATAATTTATCATTTAAAATAATGATAATAATCATTAATACAATAATAAAAAATAAAAAATTGCACACAGTAACAAACTTAATTAATAGAAACATTCAAAATAAGAACATTGAGTTTATTGGTTATGGTTTATTGGTTAATATTTTTTAATGCTAATTAAATGAATCTGATCTTATTGGATAACTGTAATTACTAATTTTAGATTTCATTACACTTGGCCAGATTTCATTAATTGAAGCAACTTAGTCTTAAATTAATTACCTGAATTCTTAAAATAAGATTGATAGAATTCACATGAAATAATGGCTGAATGACTACCCAAAAAATCTAATTTTAGTGATATAAATTCTACAATATGTTCACAAAGTTTTTAATCAGACTTAATATTATTCTATGACAAGAAATTCAAATCATTCTATAATTTCTTAAATCCAGTCAACAAATTAAACCAAATATTGGTTGATTTTCTTTATATATATATACACACACACACACACATATCAAATGGTAATCTTGAGAGTAAGGGGTGAATTTCAAACCAGTTAAAATTTTTTTTTTAAATTCTATGGTTTCAATGGCAACATACTGTATACGTACTGTTTGTTAACAATGCATTCTTCTTGAATGAGTTAACCACAAAGCCTGATTTTGCCTCCAGTAGATTTAATTTTTCTGTAACCACATGTATATCCTATGAATAATACACAAAGAATATCAAGTTTTAAAGCTACTTAGTATTGCTTAGCTTTAACTTACTGTAATGAATCACAAATAAAATACAAAAGTAACTCTTACAGTTTTTCCTACAAGTATTCAATGTCAGCACCTTTCCTCAACTGGCACACATCTAACCAATAGGAGATTTGTCTCATACTTTAACCAGCATATAGTAATGGAAGCTGTAGCTACTTCAATTCCATCCCTCAAATCGGGTAGTCAGAAGATATTGGAGGCACATAATAAGCTCCTTTATAAAATCTCAAAGGAAAAAATCATATGGGTCAGATTGGGTGACCGAAGAGGCCACTCCCAACAACCTCTGTTATGAGGTCCATGCCGATCGATCCAACAGTTGCAGAAAATATCATTCAACTGATCCCATACAGGGTTATGCCGGTGAGGAGGTGCTCCTCAGCAGCATAAAATTATCTGGTCTATCTTGCATTTGAGGAAAGAGTAATGTATGTAGCATAACCAAATTAGCAATTCCTGTTATGGACTTTTCAGCAAAAAAGAACGACAGGTGAACTTGCCGTTGAGATATTCCACAGAAAAAAATTTAATTTTGGTGAGTCCCTTTTGCATTCTAAGAGTTCATGGGAATTTTCTGACCCTTCCCTCCTATACGGTTGTTATGTGTCAACTTTTCCACTATTTTTCCACTTAAATAAATTTATATAATCACAAGTAGATGTTTTATGCTATGCATTACGTAATTTTTATATATAAAAAATAATCTATTATACAAAATGGTTATTAAATCTGTCGATTTTTAGAAAATGTAATATCAACATCACTACATGTGAATAATAATAAAACACATTAACGTTTTAACACATTCCTAAACATCTATCTAATTAATAAAAATCTGCTTATTACAGTTTTTGATGTTAAAAATAGTATAAAAAAATTAAAACAATTTTTTTTAATTTGACAAATGAAATAATACATTTTGAATGTGATAGACTGTTTAACCATATTTAAAAGTAATGAAAGATAAAGTTTAATAGATAATATAAAATGAACATAATGTCTAGAAATAAAATATTTTAATAAGATAAACATTCAAATTCATTTTAACAACTGACACATAAAGCTTAGTTATATAGCTGAAAACTTTTATTAATTTTTAATTTATTTCAAAATGACTTATATAATAAGAAATTTTATTATTTTACTAAACAGATCTAAAAAAATGTAAAAGATTGTTTGTTCTCCACACAAAAATTATAAAACAGAATTCTTTTGTATAATGTTAGCTAAAAGGCTAGCATTATATAAAAATTAAATATATAGCTACTCTCAAATTAAATATATATATATGTACACAAACATATGCATATGTTCATGAATTCATCAACTATTTAAAATATTTTTTTGTATCTTATAATCATAAAAGTTTTGTTGTTTGTTTAGACTGTCACTGGAACAATGTATTCAAATAATGCAATGAGTTCAATGATACTAAAATTATGGATATATCATTGAAATTAAAATCTTTAATTAAGATATAACTTAAGAACTGAAAGACCTTGGCTGACAGTAGTATCAGTCTAACTTACAGTGGGGCAATGACTGTACACTGTCACTGAGCCAGTTAATAAGAATCTGATCAATAAAAATAATCACTCAATAGATGCATAGTAAACAAAGAACAGCAGGCGTTGTTCATTTGTTCTATCTCAAACAACCAAATATCATTCAAAAAAGAAGGATCCAAGATTGCCTCCTTTATGTGATAGAATATTAAAAACATCTGATGTGTACATCACATGACTTCCTTGTACACCAATTAAAATACCTATACACATTTTTTGCTGCACTTCATTTAAACTTATGTCACTTGAAAGTGAGACACAATCCTCCAATTCTTTAACAAAGTGGGTAGTTACACAATATTGCATTGTGGTGGACACACATTGCATTACATTTTTTTGTGGTGCCCATATCAGCATTTTGTATTAATTTATATATTAATTTTGTTTCACATTGCTCAAGTAATTATGGTGTAAGTGAGAACGTATCGGATCTGCAACCATGCACACATCGGTTTGAATCTGACTTCATATACTTATTTTTTTTTAACTTTTTTATTTTTATTTAAATATTTTGATTTATTAATAATTATTAACCTCTGATTGTAAAAATTTTTGAATTAAAATAAGTACATAAAATTTTATTTCACTAAAAACTTCTAATTTTTTTTCATATTTTTTTTTATTGTTACTATTGGATTATTGAATTATTGGATTATTGGATTATTATTGAACAAAACAAAAGTAATGAAATGTAGTAGAAATAACAAAGATGGACCGCTGAATGTGAAAATAGGAGGAGAAAAGATTATGGAGGTAGAAGAATTTTATTATTTGGGAAGTAAAATTAATAAAGATGGACGAAGCAGGAGCGATATAAAATGCCGAATAGCACAAGCTAAACGAGCCTTCAGTAAGAAATATAATTTGTTTACATCAAAAATTAATTTAAATGTCAGGAAAAGATTTTTGAAAGTGTATGTTTGGAGTATCGCTTTATATGGAAGTGAAACTTGGACAATCGGAGTATCTGAGAAGAAAAGATTAGAAGCTTTTGAAATGTGGTGCTATAGGAGAATGTTAAAAATCAGATGGGTGGATAAAGTGACAAATGAAGAGGTATTGCGGCAAATAGATGAAGAAAGAAGCATTTGGAAAAATATAGTTAAAAGAAGAAACAGACTTATAGGCCACATACTAAGGCATCCTGGAATAGTCGCTTTAATATTGGAAGGACAGGTAGAAGGGAATAATTGTGTAGGCAGGCCACGTTTGGAGTATGTAAAACAAATTGTTGGGGATGTAGGATGTAGAGGGTATACTGAAATGAAACGACTAGCACTAGATAGGGAATCTTGGAGAGCTGCATCAAACCAGTCAAATGACTGAAGACAAAAAAAAAATTGGATTATTATATAAAAAATAGTAAAACAATTTAAATATCTAGGGGAAATAATAACTTCTAATTTAAATGAAAACGTGACATGGTAAAACAGGACAAATAAAATGATTAAATCCCAAAAATTAACTTGGTCAACATATAACAAAAAATGCCTTTCTGCTAAAACAAAACTTAAACATTATAAAACTGTAGTACAGCCAGAAGTCACCTACGGAAGCGAGACCCTTTTCAAAATCACTCAGAAAAACCGAATTGAAAAAATTCTGAAAATAGAGAGGAGAATTGTCAGAACGTGTATCAATAAAAAACACCAAAAAGAAGGCCAATGGTGGATTGTGCCAAATGAGGTGGTGTATCGAGAAATAGAGCCTGTTACTGATACTATGCGGAAAAAAAGAATCTCTTTCTTTGGTCATCTCATAAGAACACCGGAAACAAGAATGTCAAGAAATATCATCGAAAAGCTCTGGTTCCAAAAGCTAGAAGTAGGATGGATCAAAGAAATTAGAGAAGATATGAAAGAATTGGGAATTTCCCTGACTGACCTACAGAATAAAACTGGAAAAATTACAAAGCTAAAAGACAAAAGCATTAGATTTAAACAAAAGACAGACACACGACAAAATACAACGAAGAGGGTGTTTACGGATGAAGAAAAAAAATCAAGATCTGAACGGATGAAGAAATACTGGGCAGCTCGGAAGAGTAAAATAACACGCTTTTCTCAGAAAAGATCCAACTAAAATTGACTTAAGTGGTCCCATGTTGGCCGTAAAAGCATAATAATAATAATAATATTGGATTATTATGTATTATAATTTTTTTACCGAGGCTAATAAATTAATAATAATTATTAATAATAATTAATAAATCAATATAATTAAATAATAAAAAAAAATTAAAAATTGTGGACCATCTCTTAGGCACAAATTCATTCATCAATATTGGCAACTTTCTTAATGTTATTATAATAATGTAAAACAATATGTGATTTAGTTATTTTAAAATTATTAATTAAAATATTTTAAATAAATTATTTCTCACAATTGTAAATCAAACCACAATAATGTTTGTTCACTAATATTTATAGTGGTTAAACTCCGTTATATGCATTTTCTTTTTCTGTTTAGCCTTCGTTATATGCCCGGCAGGCATTGTACTACGTCTAGATCACTGTTTCTCAACTGGTGATCCGAGGACCATTCATTGGTGGTGGCCTCAGGAAAATGTTAGTGGTCCGTGAACTTCTTTATATTTATTACATAGTTTTACAATCTTTAAATGTATTATTACTCTTTTTTTTTAATGGTAATAATAATGTAAACAACTGAATTACCGAGCATTTGCTTACCGTACAACTACGAGTTTACAGTACTGTGAACTTTTAAGGTAATTTATTCCGCAAATTACTAAAAAAACAGCTCGTGTGTACTTATGTACGCACGTAAGAAGTTAAAACAATAATAATTTTTTTACGCATTCAAATAAATTTGAACTGATTGAAACGATCGATAGACGAAATTAAATACCATTAATAAAAGTTTGAATAGGTAACACTTAAATTAAATTAAATAATATTTATTTTATACAGTTTAAAAAGTATTAAAGTATTCGTTGTCATATAAAACAAAGTTCATCGAATATATTTCGATTAATTTAGTTCCATTAATTCTTTGGATGACGATTGAATAGGCTCGAGGGTTATAAGCGGCTTACGATATGAAAAGTATGATATAAATAGTTTTATTTTAATAGAGTATTTTATCAAAAATTTTGTTTTTTGTAAATTTAAAATTATTTATACAAAATCAAGAATTTATCCGATGTGTGCTATTTTCTGTCATTAAAAAATAAAATTTTACTCATAAGAAATAATACTTACATAAATACAACCTCAAATATTGATACACAATTTTCGCAAAAAAATAAATAATAAATATATGCTGCAATATAAATAATTTTATGAATATGAACAATATTCACAGTTTAAAATATCCGTCTTCAGAAATTCATGTACATAAATATATATTTATTACGATTTAATATCTGTTACGTTTAGAACACGTGCTAATCACTTAATTGCATTGAACGACTGACTGAATTAGACACTACACGAATGTGCGTGCAAACTGATCGACTTGGACCTGCACAAATCTTCATGGTGTGTTACATCGGCGCGCGCAACTTCCGTAACTTGGTGAAAATACACTCTGATCAGTTTCTCCTAACGCGCCAAAAGAAGTATAACTTCAAAAAGTTAAAAAATATATGTATATAAAGTCGGATTCGAACCGATGTGCCTCCCCTTGTAAGATCCAAATATATGATTAATTAAAGTTTTATTTGGCTATAACTCCGGAACCAATGAAAATAAGTACCATTTAGGATATATCGTTGAAAAGCTCTCATGAGGTATTATTACTGCAGTTTAGAAAGTCCAAAATCCAAATGCTTTTGAATTTTGGACTTTTTGGAGACTTTTGGTTCAGTCTATTGCAATCAAAAGGGGAGGTGCACAACTACATGTTAAAACAGTCCTAAATCCAAAATGTCAACAACCTACAACTAGTCGTTTTTGAGTTATGCAAGATACATACGTATGTACAGACCGCGCCGAAACTAGTCAAAATGGATTCAGGGATGGTCAAAATGGATATTTCCGTTGAAATCTGAAAACCGAAATTTTTCTCGATCGCAATACTTCCTTTACTTCGTACAAGGAAGTAAAAAATAAGGTAGTCAGCTAAATAGTTTTAATATAATTAAAATTGATTCTACATTCTAATGTGTGGAATGTTAAATAACGATTATAAAAATTAAAAATTATTTTTCTTACGATTTTCGACAATATATAAATTTAAAAAATTTAATAATTCAAACCAAAATCTTTTTTAAAAATTCCATCATAAAATTAGTCATTAAATTTCTTAATCAATATCTGGGACAATTATATTCTCAAATAAACTTTGTTTGGTTCTCATTTAATGTATATATATTTAATATTTACTTCTCAGTTTTAATTAAAAGAATTATAGTCAGTGTTGTACATCAACCATACTTTATTTTCATTTCAGCTACTGTTTGTTGTATACTTTATTTAGATCTCTGCACCATATTTTGGTACACTTAGAGTTGGAGGAACCCGATTACAGGCGCCTAAGCAGTGTCGGATTCACTAACACGTTGCACAGGATGTTATTAAGTGCATATGTATACCTGCACACTACCGATTAAACCTCCACTCCTGACTACCCTACCCCTGGAACAGCTAGTAGAGCATTACTTCAGGGGTAGTTAATGCCACCACACACACAAAATTGGTCATCACAAGGAAACATCAAAGCCATACCATCACATGCATCATAAAACACAGCATATCACAAAATTATCCTTTTGTGATATGCTGTGTTATCAAACACATTTCCAACCAAGCATGAACATATACCACATGTCCACACACACAGGTAAGACCACACCAACGCACAGACACAGTGGCAAGAACTCAAGTGAAGAGAAACACTAAGCACAAAAAGCACTACCAAAAGAGGCGCCCATTGACCACACATGTACTTACCATGCACACATACGCACAACACCTAGAAAAACATGCACTCAACTTTTGGTATACTTTGGTACACTAGGCAACCATCAAATATCCTAAACAAATAGAAGATTTACAAATAAATATAGGCAATTATATAAAGTGTTAAGTATATAGATGATAGTACCTCATTTGTCATATTATTTGCAGAAAATATAATGTTAAGAAAACGTAACATGTAGTATGTACTCCAACCGATAATTGTTATAAATCCTGAAAATTCATTTGTGCTTCTTCTACTTCCTGTAGTTGAAGCTTGTCCAAATATTCCAAAATAAAAATTCAGAACTGCTCTTACAAAACATGCAATTATAGAGCCTAATAGCTGTAACTGATACAAGTTATTAATGGATTTGACAAGGCTACAAAGCTTACGATGAAATCGTCTCGATGATTCTATCATATTTGCTAATGATGTGCTTTGACGCCAGATTCCCAAATCTGTGAGTAAAAAACTATTTGTTACAGATGATGGTATTGTTACCGTATTTTTATTTTTTCCTAAATTCACTTTCACTTCACACCTAAAATACAATAATAAAATAAGAAATATAATTTTTGTAAAAATATATACACATACTAAGTTGTACTAAGCGAAACAAATGTTAATAAACAATACACATTCTGAACAAATTAGAATCCACATCATTAGATAAATACATGGAAAACAGATTAAACTAGACAACTAAAATAAATTAGCTTTAAAACTGTTTGTAATAATTGTACAATTTTATCATTCAAAAAATAGAATTATAATGCGTTGAAATTTATTCATTCTTGTTTTCTTACCATGAAATAAAGATTCAAAAGAACCTTAAACCAATTACAACATGAATCATCCAAACATTGCTGCTTATACCTTAACTTACCTTACATCTAACTTATGTTACATTTATTTCATAAATTATAATGTAAATTTTCTGAAGAAAGAATTTCATTAATCTGATAGAATTTGTTACCATGTACAAACTTCTGGAAAAAATCTTTTAAACTGATAATAATTTTTAATACATTTTACATTATGTGGAAATAATCTTAAGTGATTTTGTTTTGATTTGTTAGAGTATTGTATTTAAGATAATAAATGTTGTTATTCTAGGTAAAAATATATATGCAAATTAATTTGTTTACAATATTTTTTTCAATATCCAGAAAAAATAGTTTTATTCCTTACATAATGTAATTATTTTACTTCGTTCATTCATTCAGATTCTAGAAGTCTACAGAGACATCTAATGTAACTTTTTTTGATTTATAGATCATAGGCCGATGTTCAATAGTTATCAGTTGCAATCAATTCAATGTACAATTACTTTTGTAAGTAGTATATAACAGTGGAACACTGAAATAATATAATATAAATATGTGTATATAAATGAGTAACCACAATATATCCAGTATGTAGTATTGTAACAGGATCAGTATAACGAACCAGGGTAACTGATTCCTTCCAATTAAGAAGAAAGTATGAGAAAATGATAATGAAAGGAATCCAGACGGAACTAAGAGGGACCCTTTTCTCAAGCTAACAAGTCCGTTTAACAATTTGTTTTTTGTAATACAGACGATGAAAGTTATTACACTTCAACAGTTAAGGAATGAGGCAGGTACTGATTCTGCAGGCCAGAGATATAAATACTGCCAGGACCAACGGGAACGGTTACTAGTTGCGCGAGTAATTCTGATCGTACCGTGGTCGTCGCGGTTGCGATGACAGGGATATCATTAAGGGTGTAGTAACGAGTGAAGATTATGTCACAAGCATTCCAATGTGGACAATGATTGAATGCAGGAAGCTGTTCGGTGGGTTATTGGTAAACAGTAGTGAAAGTGACAGTATTATATTCATTCATAAAGTGTAGGGTAGTTTCACTGTAAACAGTAAAAATAATAATATTTGCTGAGATTGAATTGTATGAACTTTAGACTTTCTAATCTTATCTTGTTAATGCAATATTGGGTATTAATATTAGCGGTCATTATAACTTTCTTAGTAAATTAGACTATATTCCAGTTTTTATAATTTACTACCAGTAAAAAAACCTTGTCCTTATTTATTACTATTTTGAAAGTCATTTACTCATTTATATATATATATATATATATATATATATATATTATTTTCTTCTATGTTTTTAGAGTAATAAATTGTACGAGTATTTATAAGAAATTTTTGGTTTGCTAGTCTCTCAATATCCTGCTCGAACCGAGAACGCGCGACAGTTTGTAATATTACAATATAATTATGTAAATATACTATACAAATTTATTTGTTTTAAAAAACTTCTTACAATCCATGTCGGAGGATGTAATAAATAAACATTTATATTTATAAACATCATCATATGTTGTGCTCCTTTGAGAGATTATTTATGAAAATTAAAATTATAATGTTCAGTGCAAAACAATTCCTTTCATATGTCTATGGGCCTCAAGTGTAACTTTAAGTCTAAAAATTTCTTACTAAATTCTCAGACTTTTCCCTTTCTTATTGTTATCCCTCAGTTCATAATTAACAAACTATAACAGCGTCATCATTATTAATGAAAACGTGCAAAGAGAAAACGAGATTACTTTTATTTTTTCAAAAGTTTGATCGAAAAAGATTCGATTACAATTAAGATTAAATTTGAGAACCTTGCTGTCAGAAATAAATTGGGGATGTAATAAGAAAATTAGCTTTGATGAAAAATATAATAATTTTCTTAATGAGTTTCAAAAGGCTTTCTTTCTAGCTTGCCCTTAAGTAAAAAAGAAACATAAGAATATACATGGATCACTAAGGAATTGTAAGAAACCAAATCAAGTTCCCAAATTTAGAAGATTTAAAAAAATCAGTTTGCCTAAATATAATTTGTCTGATAACTTCCATAATTATTTGAAAAATTACAAACTAATTTACGTCAAAGTTATTCGTACTACCAAAAGATTACATGATGATAATTTAATAACTAATTCAAACGATAAGACTACGAAGTTAGTTATCAAAAGTGAAAGCTAATTTGAAAATAAAACAACTTAAATAATTAAACCAAAAATACAAAAGGACTTAACCGATATGTCATCCCTAAATAGGCAGCAGAAGTTTGTTAATTACTTTTCAAGTATTCCAAACGACAATAATATTTACCCATTTGAAACAACGCTATAAACCTTGAATTGTTTGTTGACGAATCAGTATTTTTATTTCCTGTTGATACCCAGGAAGTTAAAACTTGAATTTTAAATACAAGTATGAAGATTAAATACTCCGAGTGTATTTGATGATATTCCAACTAGTATTTTAAAATAAGTAGTGGATACTTTTATTATCCCGTTTAGAAGTTTAATTAATGAATCTTTCAGCAACAGAGTATTCCCTAGATGCCTTAAGATTTCTGTTTTTATCCCCTTCCTTAAGAAGAGTTCGGCGCTTAATTTACAAAATTTTAGGTTACTCTTTTCATTATCCGTATTTTCTAAAGCATTTGAAAAAATTATGAAAATCAATTTTTTAACTTTTCGTGAAAAGATAATGTATTAAAAAACATTCAGCCTGGTTTTAGGAAAAAATTTCCTACTGAAACGGTCATTTCTCAGTTTTTAGAAGATAATTTAAAATCCGTAAATAACAAAAAGATTCAACTTTTTGCGATCTCAGTAAAGTAATTGATCTAGTTACATTTTTTTTTTTTTTTTATGAAAAACTCAGTAGCTATGATATCAGATGGTCTGCTTACAATTGGTTAAAGTCATACCTTTCCAATCGTTTATAAGCAGTTGATATTTTATCTTTTGATAAGAATATTCATGTAAAATTTAGATCATGTCTTCAGATGAAGAACGCGGAGTGCCTACATAAGTGTTCTCGATCCTTGCTTTTGTATTATTTATTAAGACCTGCCTTAAAATCTCGAGACATTAATTGTAAACATCACTTTAGTCGACAAACAGTTAATTTTAAAATTATTAACTGTAATATATTTTTTTTTTTTGTCTTCAGTCATTTGACTGGTTTGATGCAGCTCTCCAAGATTCCCTATCTAGTGCTAGTCGTTTCATTTCAGTATACCCTCTACATCCTACATCCCCAACAATTTGTTTTACATACTCCAAACGTGGCCTGCCTACACAATTTTTCCCTTCTACCTGTCCTTCCAATATTAAAGAGACTATTCCAGGATGCCTTAGTATGTGGCCTATAAGTCTGTTTCTTCTTTTAACTATATTTTTCCAAATGCTACTTTCTTCATCTATTTGCCGCAATACCTCTTCATTTGTCACTTTATCCACCCATCTGATTTTTAACATTCTCCTATAGCACCACATTTCAAAAGCTTCTAATCTTTTCTTCTCAGATACTCCGATCGTCCAAGTTTCACTTCCATATAAAGCGACACTCCAAACATACACTTTCAAAAATCTTTTCCTGACATTTAAATTCATTTTTGATGTAAACAAATTATATTTCTTACTGAAGGCTCGTTTAGCTTGTGCTATTCGGCATTTTATATCGCTCCTGCTTCGTCCATCTTTAGTAATTTTACTTCCCAAATAACAAAATTCTTCTACCTCCATAATCTTTTCTCCTCCTATTTTCACATTCAGTGGTCCATCTTTGTTATTTCTACTACATTTCATTACTTTTGTTTTGTTCTTATTTATTTTCATGCGATAGTTTTTGCGTAGGACTTCATCTATGCCGTTCATTGTTTCTTCTAAATCCTTTTTACTCTCGGCTAGAATTACTATATCATCAGCAAATCGTAGCATCTTTATCTTTTCACCTTGTACTGTTACTCCGAATCTAAATTGTTCTTTAACATCATTAACTGCTAGTTCCATGTAAAGATTAAAAAGTAACGGAGATAGGGAACATCCTTGTCGGACTCCCTTTCTTATTAGGGCTTCTTTCTTATGTTCTTCAATTGTTATTGTTGCTGTTTGGTTCCTGTACATGTTAGCAATTGTTCTTCTATCTCTGTATTTGAACCCTAATTTTTTTAAAATGCTGAACATTTTATTCCAGTCTACGTTATCGAAAGCCTTTTCTAGGTCTATAAACGCCAAGTATGTTGGTTTGTTTTTCTTTAATCTTCCTTCTACTATTAATCTGAGGCCTAAAATTGCTTCCCTTGTCCCTATACTTTTCCTGAAACCAAATTGGTCTTCTCCTAACACTTCTTCCACTCTCCTCTCAATTCTTCTGTATAAAATTCTAGTTAAGATTTTTGATGCATGACTAGTTAAACTAATTGTTCTGTATTCTTCACATTTATCTGCCCCTGCTTTCTTTGGTATCATAACTATAACACTTTTTTTGAAGTCTGATGGAAATTCCCCATTTTCATAAATATTACACACCAGTTTGTATAATCTATCAATCGCTTCCTCACCTGCACTGCGCAGTAATTCTACAGGTATTCCGTCTATTCCAGGAGCCTTTCTGCCATTTAAATCTTTTAATGCTCTCTTAAATTCAGATCTCAGTATTGTTTCTCCCATTTCATCCTCCTCAACTTCCTCTTCTTCCTCTATAACACCATTTTCTAATTCATTTCCTCCGTATAACTCTTCAATATATTCCACCCATCTATCGACTTTACCTTTTGTATTATATATTGGTGTACCATCTTTGTTTAACACATTATTAGATTTTAATTTATGTACCCCAAAATTTTCCTTAACTTTCCTGTATGCTCCGTCTATTTTACCAATGTTCATTTCTCTTTCCACTTCTGAACACTTTTCTTTAATCCACTCTTCTTTCACCAGTTTGCACTTCCTGTTTATAGCATTTCTTAATTGCCGATAGTTCCTTTTACTTTCTTCATCACTAGCATTCTTATATTTTCTACGTTCATCCATCAGCTGCAATATATCGTCTGAAACCCAAGGTTTTCTACCGGTTCTCTTTATTCCGCCTAAGTTTGCTTCTGCTGATTTAAGAATTTCCTTTTTAACATTCTCCCATTCTTCTTCTACATTTTCTACCTTATCTTTTTTACTCAGACCTCTTGCGATGTCCTCCTCAAAAATCTTCTTTACCTCCTCTTCCTCAAGCTTCTCTAAATTCCACCGATTCATCTGACACCTTTTCTTCAGGTTTTTAAACCCCAATCTACATTTCATTATCACCAAATTATGGTCGCTATCAATGTCTGCTCCAGGGTAAGTTTTGCAGTCAACGAGTTGATTTCTAAATCTTTGCTTAACCATGATATAATCTATCTGATACCTTCCAGTATCGCCTGGCTTTTTCCAAGTGTATATTCTTCTATTATGATTTTTAAATCGGGTGTTGGCAATTACTAAATTATACTTCGTGCAAAATTCTATAAGTCGGTCCCCTCTTTCATTCCTTTTTCCCAGCCCGTATTCACCCACTATATTTCCTTCCTTGCCTTTTCCAATGCTTGCATTCCAATCTCCAACTATTATTAAATTTGCATCTCCTTTTACGTGTTTAATTGCTTCATCAATCTCTTCGTATACACACTCTACCTCATCATCATCATGGGCGCTTGTAGGCATATAAACGTTAACAATCGTTGTCGGTTTAGGTTTTGATTTTATCCTTATTACAATGATTCTATCGCTATGCGTTTTGAAATACTCCACTCTCCTCCCTATCTTCTTGTTCATCACGAAACCTACTCCTGCCTGCCCATTATTTGACGCTGAGTTAATTACTCTAAAATCACCTGACCAAAAGTCGCCTTCCTCTTCCCACCGAACCTCACTAATTCCTACTATATCCACATTCACCCTATCCATTTCCCTTTTTAAATTTTCTAGCCTACCAACCTTTTTTAAGCTTCTAACATTCCACGCTCCGACTCGTAGAATGTTATTTTTTAATTTTCTGCTGTAATATATATCTGAAGATAATTATTTAAAAATAATGGTAGCAAGAATGATAGCAGCGGAAACAAAGTTATTCACTGGATGGATTATAATCATTTGATTTTAAATATGGATAAAACTGTTGCATTGTGCTTCCAGGTATATAATATAGCTGATCACATGGATAGAATTATCACAAGTTATCATTAATGATAACTTGTGCAGCTCACACAGCAAAATTTCTGGGTGTTTTATAAAACTGATTTCGTTAGTAACAAAATCAAACTACGGTTTTGCTCTGAAGCATCTTAATAAAAGGCTTGTCTTCATTATTAAAATATTTATTATGTCGACATATATTATCGTATAAAGTAACAATGTTATTCGAAACTTTTGGACCTATTCTTTTAACTTTTACGCTAATCAGTCATATACAATGCATAGTTCAGGAAATATGGACCTATTAAATTGAGTTCATCATTTAGAATTGCCGTGTATAATCTCACTTTTGGGGATCCCTCAAAAAGTCAGAACGAGTTTTTAATACAAAAATGGGGTATCAGTTTATTATTTGGCATCCATAAATATGAATCGTGTAGACTTATAAAGACCTACAGAAAAAGATCGTATAGACCTACAGAAAATTAAATGTTAATTTATCCTTGTGTTTATATTTATGAATGTGCCATTTAAAAAAAAAATGATCACTTATTCTTAAAAAAATTACAACATTCATCGTTACCAAACCAGATAATGGAAATGCTCCCGAATAACTGAATTGTTCGGCTTACAAGAAAGGGCCTTATTTTGTTATGTTGCCATTTTTAGTTTGCTGAACCATTTGAAAATCCTCCCACTAATTTATTAAAAAAAATAATTAAAAGATTTTCTTTTACAGAAGCAATATTACCCATTCGATGAATTTTAAAAGATATTAATTTAAAAAAAATGTTATCTGCATTCCATTCAATATGTACTCAAAATAATTTTTAATAATGACACCTGGAATCGTAAATTTTTTATAATAATTTTTGATATTCAGTGTATTTACCTTAACATTATTCCATGTGTTTGAATTTAAATAATTATAATCCATCATGTGGAGGATGCACATTTTCCAAAATATGTTACTTTTACAGTAGAAGCTAGTTTCAACTGAATTGTAATATTATTTTTCATAATTAACTGAAGTGATTCAAATCCTCACAAAATAAAACAACAGGAATTAAATTTCCTTCTTTACTTAAACAGCCAATTATTTGGAATAGATTTTAAATAGTATTTAAAATTCCTATTTTTTCAAAGTTCTTTAATGGAAGAATCATATTTCAAAATATTACAAGAATTTATCTGTTATAAATACAGCTCATTGTTTGAAAACACTGTATTTTGATATCAAGATCAAGCTCTTCTGTATTTTGTTTTAATTGTACAGGAAATCCTCAACCAGCAAGCTGAAGAATGAGTTAGAAGGAAGGTATCACAGACTGAATTTCTAAAACCATGTGAGATGACCACATGATTCATTGAGCGGTTTGTGAAAAATATTTTTTCTTCATAAAGTACTAGAAATTTGAATCATTAACAATAGTCATTTAAGTAGAATATGAATCATTAAATAATGACAAAGAACTGTGTAGTATTATGTTGTTAAAACAGTGTTGAAGTGATACTTAGAACATTTTTAGAATATTTTTAAAAAAGTAAACAATTCTTTGTCATTAATTAAAAAATTATATTCTTATTTAACCTATTACCATTACCTTTTTTATCTTATTTGGCAAAATAAGTGTAATTTATTCTCTTTACAAATTTAATTCAATTCTGTTTCTTTTTCACTTTTATTTCTTTGTTCTAAGCAGCTATAGTATGGTAGATTCTTACTGTAATATTAAAATTTTTATCACTCTTTTATTTTATTTTTTATAGGTTAGGATCTCCACCTTCAATACCTTCCAATGGGATCTGGCTGTTTATATATCAGCTAGATATTTCCACAACACTACAAAATTCTATCAATGTTTTCTAAGAAAACCTTTTTAAAAAGCTTTATGGCTTTCTAAAAGCTAGGAAAGCTTTAAGGAAAGGGGCATTCCTTAAGAAAGCCTAAGTCTTTTCTCAGGTGGTTATCAAATAGTCATTTCTAAAGTAAAAGTAATATTTGCCATCTTATATTTGAAGTAGTCAATGTAAGTTGTTGGTAATTCTATATCCAATGCATTGCCCCCATCCTGTTTAAAGATAGCAAAACTTTCCTATTTAAAGTAGGATATAGTAGTATATAAGGTTTTTATATATTATTATACTTATTGAAAAATTGTTTGATCAGGTAAACCATTTACCACCTGTAAATGTTAATTTAGCCCATTTATAGTTTCCTTTCTGTTTCTTTTCTTTTTTTTATCATTCTTCTAATCATTACTTTTTTATAGTTGTCATTTTCTGCTATATGAAAAATAGTGTTCAATTCTTTTTTATATGCTAGTTTCTTTAATGGCAAATCATGTAATTGGCACAAAATTACTTGCACAAATTGAAAATGGCAAATCTGAAAGCCACTAATTCCATATATTATTATTACTGTTAAAATATAATTATTCACACATATTATAATTGTTTGGAATATGTTATGTATGTGGATGACAAATTATTAATAATTAGAAAAGAAGTAAATAATACTGAAGAAAGGATTTTTGAAGAAATGAACAGTTACATCATAATATCAAATATACTATGATAAAATAAGGAGAAAAGATTATTAACTTTCTTGTTTTAACAATAAAAAGCAGTAGCAGTAGTTTAGATTTCTAAGTATAGAGAAAAGAAACTTGTACAGATAACATCATAGCTTACAATTTAAATCATCCAATGGAACAAAAATTAGTGACTCTCATATATGATAAAAAGATTACATGATATGATTGCATGATTGCATGTTATAAATTTCTGTACTACTTATTTTTTAGCGTTTTGGTGCGAAGAAGGGGATGTCAGTCATTACAATCCTGAAAAAATCACATCCACCTAACCCCAGAAAAAAAATAGGAAAGATTTTTATTTTTAACAGCAGAATTATAATTTGAATGATGAAATTTCAAAACTTACATTATGATTTGGGAATTTGTCAAAAGTAAAGTAAATTGCAAGAAAGAACTTCCAACAAAGATTAAATTTGATACAGGTTATGATTTTCTGTAAATTTTACTTACCGCTTTCTTACTAGAAAAACTGTCATCATATCTAGAAAGGCTGATTCAGATAAATATAGTTTAATATACAATTACATGTTTTCACACAAAATAAATTAATAAATTACCTGCTAAGAAGATCTGCATAATCATCATCAATATGGATGTTCATTTGCTTGTTTAGTGCTTCAAATCTAACTGTCAATAAATTAACACAATTCACAAATTGAAGTTCCATCACTAAACCAGTCAAGTTAGCAAATGCTAAGAGAAAACACCAGATTACAATAAATGGATTTCCCCAATCTTGCCAAACACAAAATATATAATAAGAATTAATACCGAGACCCATTAAGAAATAGAATAAAACAACTTTTAAAGAATACTTCTGTTGGCGTTTATTAACCAGAAAATATTCAACAGAAAATTTACTTTTAAGAAATGAATCCGCTTCATGCACAGCACCAATAATTTTGGGAAATTCTTTAGGAGTTTTTATTAAAGTTATCCAGTGAGCAATTAAGCAAATTATACATAATAAAATTGGATTGATAACTTTCATAGTTAGAGCTTGTACTGTAACTGATTTGTTAGAAATTTCTCTAATATCACCATTAAAAAGATTTCTTACATGATGCAATGTATCTTTTAAAAAGATTTCTGCATCGTGTCCAGGAGTATTTATATGAATTACAAATAACGGCATTAAAATTGCATGAATCAAAAAAATAAAACCAAGGATGCTAGAATATAAATATCCCAATTTAGAAATGGACAATTTCATTTCATTGTTAATTAAAGGCATTATACCAAATGTTTTAGATAAAATTATAACTGGATATATAGATTTAAAAATTTCATCATAGCTACTCATTTCCATACGTTTTCTAAAAAAAAAATGAGATTCTTTTTTAATATCAATTACAATGTGTAATTTCAATAAGAGCCAAATTTTATATCACTATTACTTATCCATAAACAATCCATATCAAATGATGTATTTCATTATTATTTAACTTTTTCAAAAACTACATCCAAATCATGTTTTCAAATTTCAAATTATTATTTCTCATTATTAAACTCTTATTTCTGTAATGAGGAAAAGAAAGAGTTAACAAACTAAACGCAGAGCACCATATTTGTAATAGCAAACAAATTGCCCAACACCTGTCAATCAAACATATCATACAAATTAACATAATAATCAGGAAAAAATCAATATCATACATCTAATGAGGATTATTATTATTATTTTTTTTTATTATTACTACTATAGCACTTATTATCAGAAATAGTAAAATTATATTCTCTTTATGATTTTCCCATTACAATGTAACTAGAAAAAAATACTTGATGAAAATTTGAGGTTTGAAAACTTATCATGTTACTTTTATTTTTTATAGTCTGTTTCAATATGTAAGTAATCAGTCAGTCATAGTCCTAATTGAATCATTTATTCTGATAGAGTTTTTGTTAGTTAAAAAAGAAAATTTAATTAGGACCAAGTTATGTTTAAAAAACTGTTACAGACTGTATGAAAAGGAAAAACAATATTAAAAACTGTGTATTACTTCTTAACAAGTAATAATCAAAGAATTATATTATGGTGGTGTTTCCACTATGAACTATTTTATTTGGAGACTTTTTCATTTTTCACTTCAAAAGCTTTTTCTTTGGTTTCTGACCCCAAAATTGTTGAAATAAATTATTTTTCTGTGAAAACAGATTTTGACCATTTTCTACCCAAAACTGGTATTCTACTTGACTGAACTGACCTGAAAGTTACTTCTTTTATCTTTCTTGAATTAAAATTATAAATGCCATTTGAAATGTCAACTTGAAACAATTTTATAAATTCAAAATTTTTAGTATTTATAAAATTGATTTTTATTATTCCTGTGAAAAGTTCAATGACTGACAACAATCATAAAATCCATTGATTAGATCTACATCCACATCACATGCACAGAGTATTGACAGAAGGTGTACACAAAAACAACTGACATGTTTTGAAATAAAACTCTAAAAAAGTTTTATTTAAAAAATTGCTTCAATTTCTCACATCAAATTTTATAACTTTAAATTATTTTCATCACCATCATGGAAAAACATAGCAAAATCTTAATCTAATTACCAAAAGTTAATTTTTTTGCCTTTGTTCACCATTTTTTGACTTCATGTTGATCTCAAATTGTTCTGCTACATAACTACCTAATTTCTGCACATTTTAGAGTTAGTCTAGATGGAATAAGACTAGATGAAGATTAAAAAAAAGAACTAACTTTATTAGACTTCTCAAATGACAGATGAGCCTACCTTACCCATACCCATAAACCCTATTTGAATTTTTTTTTAAATTAAATGAAAAATTGAAAAACTTTTTTATTAAAAATCCTTGTCATACACATTCATTAGCCATGTATGTTCTCCACTGTAAAAATGTGTGCACTGAATGTCAAGTAACCATGTAACTACAGTAATAAAAGTCTCTACTATTTTTATTATTTATGATTAAGTCTCATGCAACTGTATACAATTTGGTAAAGTGTTCATATCATTAGTAATATCAAATATATATATTACATAATAATAGATTTAATGGAAATAAATCTAAAAAAGTTATATATAAATGACATTCTGACAAAATTTGTTTCTATCATGCAAAACAAATTTTTATTTATTTTAAATTGGTTTTATTGCCTAATATTTAAACTCATGAAAAATGAAAATTTAATATTTTTTAGAAAAAATAAATATTTAAAAAAATAACTGGTTTTAAAATGAGTGTCCATCAGTCAAAAATGATATCAGTAATGGTGCAGTTTTTCAGCATTTCTATACAACTGTTCCTCCTCACCATTGAAAAAATAAAAATAATTTTTCTCTTTACAATTTTGATAAAAAAAATTCTAGACCAATTATAAACCAGTAAAATATTATAAGTTTCTTCTTAAATGATTATATTTTGGATAATTTAAACAAAATATCTCTTTAATAAATTTTAAAATTCTCCTCTTCCTAATAAAGAATTATTTTTATTTTTGCCTCAGACAAAAATAAATTAAAAAAGTTTTAGATTAATAGGCTGAAACAATAAAAAGGTGGAAATTTTTTAAGAATTAGGGGAGGAATGCCTTTTTCATTTTATTTTCAAAAGATCTTTGTTTACTTCTAGCGGTGTAGAATGTTATACTATACTTTGATAAGCTGGAAAATATTCAATTAAGAGTTTCCATGAAGTCCATTTTAAGCTAAGTAGAGCCACCCACACACACATCCAATCTTCAGAATTTTATGTTTTTAAATTCAGTTAACCTAAAAACATTGAGAAAAACAACAATCTGGAATGATCATTACTTGACTGAATCTTTAAACAACAAAAATAATATCCTCATACCACAAAAATAAGTGTTGATTGTAACAAATTTGTCCACATTTCGATTTACTCAAAGTCCTCTTGATTTACTTAAAAATCAAGAAATAGATTCACAAATTTAATAAGTGTCTAATGAAAACATACCCTATCTCTGCTTTGGTTTGCTTTTGAGAGCAAGGTCAATGCCTACACCCTCCCCCATCATAGCTCCACTACAAAATTCTCAACACATCCAATCTCACCTAACAGCGAACATCTCAGCTAACTAAGGCTCAATGCCAAAACAACTATCTTAGCAAAATAAGCACCCAGGCAGGCCAACCGGGTCGCTATTCTATATATATTATGTATAACAGCATCAGACCCCCTTAGCATCCTCTGCAGGACTAAGAATCTAAGGAAGCCAGCAACTTTATTCCATTCTCTTTCAGTTTTCCAATTAACTTGCAGATTATAATCCGAATTGATCCTCGCAAGCTCTCTAGCTACTTTGGTACATTCAGCTTTGTACCTGGAGCAGACATATAAGAAATGGCATACACCATCAATGGCCTTATACTCCAGACACATGCCTGAATTAATCAAACCAAATCTGGCCAATCTATCTCAAAAAGTACCATGTCCAGAAAGAAATTGTGTAGTATGCCGATTTGCAGAAATCCACCTAACTACCTGCACACTTCTCACATCAGGAAAAATATCATCCATGTAATGGTCGTCAAACAATTCAGTCCACCTGACCTTTCATAAATGGAAACCTTGATTGTCTATTTCTTTTACACAACCAGAGGTAAGGTGGCCTACCTTCTTAGCACCATAATGTAATTGGCGCTCAGTTGCAAGGATATCAATGCAGTTAATGCCAGAAATAACAAGGACCGTCTATTGAGAGACAGTCCTACAGACACCAATCACAGATAACAATAGGAAACAGTGGGCTCTCAACAAAATATTCCTATAACATTTGTTGTACCTCATTCAATAAGCCCAGACAGGTGCAGCATATAGCATTGTAGCCTCAGATACACCCTTCTATAAAACATACATGATTCTGAAATTAAGCCCCCAATCGGGATGAACTGCTCTCGAACATCAAAGAAAACAGAACAAGCCTTTTGGCAGCATATTGAAAGTGCTCTTTGGATTGAAAATTCTCATCAAGGATAACACCTAGAAACTTCTGCAGCGAGAGTGACATAACTAATTTGATGACCTGCCATTGATACATGAGGTTGTTGTTTAATAGCTAGTCTGCTCTTGAGCAACATCATTGTTGTTTTCTCTGGGCTAAACACCATCTTGCTGTGAACTACACGATTACATTATCTTGCTAGCCTGGGCTGCCCTGAATTCGATCTCATTCCTCAAATCTCCTTTAACCAGCAAAAGCCCATCATCTGCTGCATACACGATGACATGACATCCACTGGGAAACCTCAACTGCATCAAAGAATCCAGTTCAACCACCCGGAGCAGGGGTCCTAAAACATTAACCAGTGGACAACCTTTAGGCATTTTTTAGGCGTTTTTCCTTCTTCTGAGTCACCATCTCAAAGAATGTCTCAATTGCTAAAATAAACTATATACTCATAACACATTTAGCTCATTCTCCGTACAATCACACTTCTACAGCTGAAGTAGGTCAGAGGGCAACCAGAAATTATTAAAAGCCCGTGATATGTTCAAAAAGATACCTAAGACATACTCAGACTCACCAGAAGAAACAATGTTCATAACCTTAAGAATAGCATCTTCCATCCCCCTATCTGGGCAAAAACCATACTGATCATGTATCAAAAACAATCTATCAGTAATATAATACCTTCTCAAAACTTTTCCAGTAACAAGCAGAAGCGTTTATAAGCTTGTAAGAGGAGCTTCACAGTGGGTCCTTGTCACCACCTTAAATAACAATTTTAGAACACTGTTTTTCCAGCAAACAGAGAAATAGCCAGTACAGAATACCCTATCAAAAAGTCTTGTCCAAGTACCAATACTAATTCCAACAGAATGGACAAGAAGCTCCACCATGATTCCATCAAAACCCAGGCTTTATTCCTACCAAAACTGAAAATTACCTGATGTATCTCTGCCTCTGTAATTTCCATAGATAAAACAGAGCAAACAGTAGCAGCTTTCTTGAGACGGTTTGAGGACTGTTTCAACAAAGACAACTATCTAGTCCACTAAGTGGCAATGCTCTCTCCACCCAAATTATGGGAATTGAATTCTCAGCTACGTCAGAGAAAATCTTTCTGCCAAGTCTTCTAATTGAATATTATCCAGAATTTGATCTAAGACACGGAGTCAAGAGAGAGAATATTAACAAATTTAGATCGTCCGCCTTCCTGTACAGCAAGGTCCCCAAATGAACAGGGACATTGCATCTACAAGTATCTCGCAACAACCTAACCAACTCAAAGATAGTTTTAATCGATGATCACTGGAACTATCATCAACAACAGACCAAACATCAATGATACCAGGAATATTCTTACCAACAGTAATATCAATATTCGTTCCAACAAACAATCTCCTTCCATTCCATCTACCACTCCAGCATATGTTGGTAATTCACCGAAAACTTTACAGACCTCTAATCCATACTGCACAACAAGCCTTCAACTAATTCACCAATATCATTTGTGACTCCACTATACCAAAGAAACAACTTCATTTATATCAGCACCTAGCACTACAGGACAGTAACCAATAAGACCAAGAATTCCACCCCACTTTTCTAAATGTTCCTCAGTGGGATCTCTATAATGAAAATAAGAGCTAACAACTCAGAAAGACCATCAATAACAAGTTTAACAGTAACATTATGAGTAACAGAAACCTGCCTAAAAAGAAACAATCCAATGTTGTCCTACACAGAACTGTGCACATATTGTTACATTTAGTATAAAATTTTTATCAACTATTAAAACCTGACAGATTGCCCTGTACCATTTATGAATGTTTCAGAGGAATTATATTGAGAGACCTCCTTTTGGCAATTTCACCTAATTCAATCTGAGCAATGTAAGCTCAGATTGAGAGCTTTATCTGTCATGCAATGACCATGCAATGAATTAAAATACATCTCAACAGATCTCAAATAACAACCACAATCCTTAATATCAACTGAGCGCTTGCAATCCTTGTGCAACCTTCTGCAATTTATACAAATAGGAGGAGCATCAGACATTTTACACTCTTCATGCCTGTGACCCTCATCACCATAATGCGCACAGAGTGGGTAAATTGACAGAAATTAGCTCTATGATCAAATCTGCAACACTTAAACCATCTCTGAACATATACTCCTTACCTCTATAAGAAAAGAAATCCATGAACAACCTACCCTCAGCAACAGCTTGTTAAACAGAGTGGGAAGTTTCAAATATACTGTGATATCTTTGGGCATCATGTTTACCAGTTTTGAAAAAACCTGCACTCAGACTTGAATGTCACCTCACCCAAGTTGGTTTTTTGCTCCTTATGAGAGACACAACTTCCTCCTCGAACAGGCAATGATCTATATCATAGACAATGATTCAAAGTTTCCTTTTATATTTCTGATCTACCTTTTTCTCCAACTTTTTACTAACAACAAATTCTGATATGACTAACTGTCTCTTTGTCATCCACTATGACAACAATACCTTTCCTAGTATCCTTTATGTACCTAATTTTCAAATTTGACTTCTTACCCTGAAAAGCAGTCTGAAATTCCTCTCAATTTAAGTGTTTTGTGGAGTCTTCCTTCCTATTTAGAAAGATGACTTCTGGCAATTTGCAGACTAAGGTGACCTCCCACTTGCCTTTTAAGCACCTCAGCATAGCATTTCTTCTCTGCCCTAATAGGCACAGGTGCTACTACTGAGACAGAAACTGCCTCTTTAACCTCCTTGACTTTAGTTGGCTTAGAAGGAAGCCCCTCAAATTCATTCACCAAAGCAAAGAATATTGCCTTAATCTTGTTAAGCCTTGGGATCACTCATCTGTGAACCACTGCCGAAGCGCTTCTAGGACCTTCAAGAAACCCCAATAACTGCTCACACTCATTGTTCCTCAAACTATGATATTAGAGGAACAGAACTATCAGTCCTGTCCCCAGCCTTAATGAAATCACTAATCGGACTACTGTTTGGTACCTGGGTAGACGTACCTGCCTGACTAGCTTGGGTTTCATTAAAGGAAAAGGCAGAAACATCCTCCCCTCCACTCATTTTCAATAATCTCTTCATTTCTAACCTGCCTGGGTTTTCACTTAAACTCTACAATCGACATCTTCACCAATGCTTCCCTAAGTATATAAAATAAGATAAGCTAATGTATCTACTTACTCGCTGATACCGACGACTTTGTCAGGCAAAGCCCACAAATATGACAACTGCCCTCAACAAGATATGGGCAGCAGAAGGCCTGATTGTCCTTCTGTTACTCTTCGCACCTCTTAGCCGCTGCTGGACTGTTTGCGCAAGTTCAAGCAATTACAAAAACACTGATTACAGTCTCCACTCAGAAAGAAGTACAAGCAGGACTAGGGCAAGCCCTCTTACACCAGCAGTCATTGTCACTTGGTCCCCATGTGCCTTGTAGAACAGAAACTCAATCGCTTTAAAAGGCCCTCTAGGAGGCGGATGCAAATCTAAATCAAACACCAGATGCTAAGAAGGATCTTGGTGAAAACGGACAAATATTGAATACTGTACACTTCTGATACAGTTGCTGTTAAAGTCTTAGTCAGTAAAGAATTCATCACTGACAGAAGATACGCCTGACCACTGGTTTAAATAAACACCAAGCAGACTCATGTACAGCAACAAGTTTGAAGATGCATTAGAAGAAGGACCAATGTTCTTTTATGCAGTTTTTCAACATAAATAAATAGATATAATATTATTAACTTAAATACTGGACATATTTTAAGTGCCATTATCAAATGGTTAATTATAAATAAGCCATATTCAAAGAAACAGTACTGCAATATGCTATAGCATAAAAAAATTACATTGCTCTCCTCGAGAAAAATAAGATCTCGTACCAGGTTTACTAAGGAAATGATTCCTATGTCTTCTTTACACAGCCAAATAAACTGCTGCATATGAAAAGGTCAAATCATCTGAATGCACAGCACTGATTGTAACAACTCTACAAATAGCATTTTCACTCTGCTCACCCCATAGACTGGCTGCATAGAAAACATCATTATTTTCAGAGAAAGTAATCCTAATTGGTAACATGTAATACATCAAATAAGTAGGAGATAAATATAGCAAACCAAAAAATATTAATGAAATGATCAGTAATAATACTACATCATAATTATAGATAGTGAAGTGACTGTAAATTGTATGTAATTTGCCACAAATGTAAGGGTTATATGTGATCACACATGAGAAACTAATCACTCCCAAAAATAACATAATTATTACAAATAAACAAGTATCTCATGCTTACAGGAAGAGTAAGTAAGAAATGAAGTAATTTCCTGTTGCCTTCTTCACTGAACTGAATACACTGTTGCCGATGAGCACATCATATGCACTAAAACATAAGTGATATTTGGTTCTACAAGAAAAATGACCTATTTCCCCAGGAAGACTGGCTATACTGTCGAATAAAGCAATTCTAACTAGTATCACCTATACCCCAGATATTTTATTTGTGTTACATTCATAAGATTAGGGCAGTTTTAAGCAGCAAATTAATGTACTTCTTTCTCTGGAAAAAGTGCATTATATACACAGATTTATTTTTTAAATCAATTCAAATAATAATCTTTTTATTTGTAAAATGAATATCTAACTGTTTAATGATGATAAATCTATAACAATATATATACCATGTAAAACACTCAACATTGTTCTGGGATCATTTAAACAAAATATGAGAATTTTTAGGCCACAGAAGAAACCATCACATACAAGGTAGAAATAAGACAATGTTTTATGATAAAATATTAGTATAATCTTTATCAGTTGTACTCATATGTAGTATCTACTGTGACGTCCTTTAGTATAAGTGCTATACATACTTTAAAAACAAGAAAAAATGACTAATTCATAATTTAATTTCAAACAATTGTAATACATAAAAACAAAATTGAGTGAATGCTAAAGATGTAAAAAAATTTTTTTAATCTTTAAATAAATATAAAAGCGGGTCAATGGCTAATCAACATAACAACAGTATGATGTTTAAAAAAATCCTGGTCAGGCATGGCATTTTTCATACGCTACAAAATTCATTTCCCATGCACAAGCTTCAAAGGACCATTATGTGGTGACATCATCAAGAAAAAATATAAACAGGTGGTTTAAAATAAGATTAAATCACTGGAAATTCTGTAGAAGAATAGTCTAAAAATTATATTGAGTAAAGACTTAAATAATGAATTAACTTCAACAAAATTAAAGAAAAATACTTATATAATTTTTTTTATTTTGAATTTTAGAAGCCAGTGCAAAATTAAAAACAAACAACTGCTTCCACTTACTACACCTATAATTTAGTGTGAACTTCAGTAAGTAAAAATTTAAAGAATGAGAAGGTATTTATTTTTTTATTTATTTGTTGTATTTCTAAAAGAATTTATTTAGTTGGTTTTATTTTTAGTGTTTATCTTTTAGTTGTGCATTCAAATTTTGGATAATGTTGACTCTGTGAAAAATACTAATTGGGCTAGTTAAAATATTAATTTTGGATATGGTCATCGCTTTCTGTACCACTGACCATATGAAAAAATAAATTGACTATATAAAAGACACCACTCGCAAAACAAATGCAAAAAACCGTCATCTTTTTTTAAATAGGAAAAGAAAGGTAGAGATACTGCTACCACATGAGTTCTCTGGGATATGAATGTACTATATGTTTGTATTCTGTTTTTCAATTGACAATAAACTTTAAATATTTATGCTGCAATAATCCACTACTAATAATTAATGATTAGTACAAAAACGTTAAAATATCTTCAAATTATGTAAGTAAAACAACATACTTATAATTTTTAATTTTAAAAAATCTTTTATTTAAGATGTACAAAAAAACGTTTACAAGACCTGCCAAAGTAACTTCCTAAGAAACAAAAATAAATTATTGAAATTGGTCCATTTGGTAGGGAGTAAACTTCAAAATAAAATAAAAAAGCATTTCAGTAAAATATCCTGGCAGTGATTACACCAGTTAGAGCCATTTTCTCTACCATGTAATGGAAGAACTATACTGCTTATCTCAGTGCTGTGGAAATAAATGTGCTAACAAGGGTCATGCTGATAATTCCCCATACTGTAGGGTGGGAAATACTTCTTTGGTGTGTATGGCACTGATGAAGTAGGCTCCAGAACCGTGAGCCAGAGCTGTGTCAAGCCAGAGACTCAAAACAGCCCTCCAGAATGTGGGAGTAGGCAGATGAGCCAATGACCCCTCTCTATTAAAAAAAACCAGCTGTTATGAAACCATTACATCAGCCTTGGAATTGACAGGATAAATATAGTTAGAAACTGGACAAGAAATGTGAACTAAGATTAGATGCATGGAATATATAAATTCTTTGTAATTTGATAATCTATAAGTTGAAGTAGAAAGGTATAAAATAGACATTCTCACAATTCAATAAACTCAATGGGAAGAGAAAGACAACAACATGAAGAACGACTTCACATTTATATTGGTGGGCCCAATAAAAATTTTCTAGGTACAGGTTTCCTCATAAGGAATAAATGCATGAAATGCATCAGACATAAAATTTGTCAATGCTAGAATATCATACCTATTCTGAAAAGTAAATTCAAGAGTATCTGTATAATAAATGCCTATGCTCCAACAAAAAACAAGGATGATGTACTAAAAGATGAATTCTATAAGTCTTTAGAGAATACATATGAGAGGTCTGGCTGAAATAGAATTAAGATTGTAATAGGCGACTTTAACACCAAAGTGGGTAAAGAAAGCTACCACAGACAGACAGTATTTTATTACATACTGACTGTCTGTGGTATTTAACAGACAGCCTATATGCAACTTCCAATGATAATGGTATACAGCTGATAAACTTTGCTCAGTCCAAAGACATTTGTATCAAAAGTACATCCTTCCGTTGCAAAGACATATGTAATGGAATCTCACCAGATGGGAAAACAATCAACCAGATTGACCACATATTGGTGAGTACAAAGGAGCACAGTAATATAATTGATGTGAAAACTTATAGAGAAGCAGATATCAACTCTGACCATATTTTAGTAATTTCAAAACTAAAAGAGAATATTAACTCTTCAAAAAGGAAAATGGCAAATCCAAGGGAGAAACTGGCTGTAGAAGAACTGAAGATGGCAGAGAATAAGATGAAGTATAAATCCAATATCAACAAAAGGCTGAAAGAAAAACAGCCAGAACTCAAAGATGTCATGGATGTTAACACATGTTATATAAAATAAAAATTTTCTAGGTACAGGTTTCCTCATAAGGAATAAATGCATGGAATGCATCAGACATAAAATTTGTCAATGCTAGAATATCATACCTATTCTGAAAAGTAAATTCAAGAGTATCTGTATAATAAATGCCTATGCTCCAACAAAAAACAAGGATGATGTACTAAAAGATGAATTCTATAAGTCTTTAGAGAATACATATGAGAGGTCTGGCTGAAATAGAATTAAGATTGTAATAGGCGACTTTAACACCAAAGTGGGTAAAGAAAGCTACCACAGACAGACAGTATTTTATTACATACTGTCTGTCTGTGGTATTTAACAGACAGCCTATATGCAACTTCCAATGATAATGGTATACAGCTGATAAACTTTGCCCAGTCCAAAGACATTTGTATCAAAAGTACATCCTTCCGTTGCAAAGACATATGTAATGGAATCTCACCAGATGGGAAAACAATCAACCAGATTGACCACATATTGGTGAGTACAAAGGAGCACAGTAATATAATTGATGTGAAAACTTATAGAGAAGCAGATATCAACTCTGACCATATTTTAGTAATTTCAAAACTAAAAGAGAATATTAACTCTTCAAAAAGGAAAATGGCAAATCCAAGGGAGAAACTGGCTGTAGAAGAACTGAAGATGGCAGAGAATAAGATGAAGTATAAATCCAATATCAACAAAAGGCTGAAAGAAAAACAGCCAGAACTCAAAGATGTCATGGATGTTAACACATGTTGGACCTACATCAAGGAAACTATTGAGATGGTAGCAAAAAATACTGTAACTACAAAAAGGGTACAGGAAAGAAATAAGTGGTTTGACAATGTATGCAAACACTCGTTAGAGAACAGAAGATAAAAACAGGAATTGGCAATGCAGAGTGGAGTGGAAGATAAAGAAGAACACAAAAGCCAGAGACAAAAGACCAAAAGGGTGTTGTGAAAGAAGAAGAGATTGTACATAACAGGTTGCTAGAGGAGATGGAACGAGAAAATATATTGAAAAATGTATGTGGATTCTATAACCTCAATAAAGAAGTCAGGAAGGGCTTCCAGCCAGGAGTGGTCATGATCAAAGACAAAAATGGAGGTACTCTAACAAACACGGGGGAAATAAAAAGGTGGAGGAATTACTTCAAGGAGCCTCTGAATGTTAATCCCAATGTGGCCACCTAAGAGGAAACCCACGATGTAGATGTAACTGAAGAAGTCACTAAGGTACCACAGTTAGAAGAGGAGAGGACAGCAATTAATGCAACAAAACTACATATCCAGGAAGTTACTAAAAGAAGAAGGAGATGAACTTCTGAAGGAGATACACAAACTAATTGTTCAGTGGCGGCAACAGCTGTACATATGTACAATACATATAGCTGGCTAACGGGGCTCCGAGTAATTTCCTGGATATGCTTTTCTTTTGACCTGTTTCCACCTTCAGGTCACCATATGGATTGGAATTTACGGCCACCTGCAGGATATGTACTACTAATGATTTGGAAATGGACTCACACCATATTTAGAGCTGGCGATGTGGCGGTCGGGGTCAATGTTATTGCAGGTATAACAGAGACCCTTCCGTTGTCCACATGCCCCCTGCGATGGCAAGCATGTAGCAATGGTGCCCATGTATGTCGGTCCATGGGAGCTCTGAAAGCTTCGGTGAGTAGGAGCCTGGAGTCAGTGCAGAGACTGCGCATCCGCTCTCTGCCAGGACATATGCCGGTTCCACCGGAGTACCGGATTGGACCTCCAAGGTTGGTAGCCCTGGAGTGGGGGTGTACCCCGGCGGCTAGCCTTGCTACAGAAGGGATAAACAACATGAGTAATCTTGAACAACAATCAAATGTGTCAGAGGGTTCACGAAAACACCCTCGTTTAGAACCGGCTGTTTCGCCCGAGGCGAAACGTCGTAAGAGTGCGGAATCTCGAAGAATAGAAGATGAGGCCAGAAAAAGCTTGCAATAAGCTTTTTTCAAGAGCAACATTCCGAAGCCGAAATATTTGATAATTACAAAGGAAGATGGTAATTTCTCGAAGGGGAGTCCCTTCCTCATTGCTCGAGAAATAAATAAATGTGCTGGAGGCCCTGTTAAAGAAATTAGAAAAACCTTCACAGGACTTCATGTGGAAACTGTAAATGATATTCAATCGCAAAAGCTCCTAGGGTTGAAAAAATAGGAGAATTAGCTGTACGTGTTGATCCCCATGGCACATTCAACACCTCAAGGGTTGTTGTGGTCTGTCGGGATCTATTAAACTGTTCAGAGCAAGAAATTGTTGAAGAACTAGCAGCACAAGGAGTAATAGAGTGTCGCCGATTGAACATGAGAAGGAATGGCGAAGTATTTCCTTCAGCATCTTATGTTCTCACATTTAACCGGCCTACTTTGCCAGAGAAAGTAAGCGCGGGAATACATCCATTGGATGTGAGGACATTTGTACCGCAGCCAATGAGATCCTACAAGTGCCAACGTTTTGGCCATACTGCTGTAAGATGTGAGAGACCGCAAATATGCGTGTGCGGCGATGAGTTGCATGAGGGAGAGCCATGTAAAGAGCCTCCCACATGCATCAATTGTAAAGGAACACATTCTTGTAGATCCAGGAACTGTCCTGTCTACAAAGACGAGGTAGCTGAGCAGGAAGTAAAAACCCTGCAAAAGGTCAGCTACTTCGAAGCAAAGAAGATTGTAAATGCCCGCAGACCTAGAGCAACAACAACCTATGCTCAGGCTGCGGCTGCTGTTCCTGCTCCTGCTCCAATTGCTGTAGATGAGACACAAATTATAAACAAACTTGCGCCTACTTTGGCTATCATGATTGATAGGATCATTGAAAACAATATGAAGCCTTTCAGCAGCAAAGAATTTGTTAAGCCAAAGAGAGTGGTTCAGCCTGCTGAAGATAAATCTATAAAAATGAAAGTTGCTCCTGTAGAGAAGAAAACGGACGCCAAACCAGAATGTCAAGTCCGTCTCAGCGAGATCCTTCAGGATAAGAAGAAAGAGTGTGTTATGGAGGCTGCCAAGCCTCCTGCAACTGAGGTGGCCTCTAAACCACAGAGGCCACAAATATCCACACAAGGGGGGCGAATTTCCCCCCTTCCACAGGCGGTGACCGGTGCTACTCTCGTGTCGGGGGTCGGCCAGGTTGCTGCTTCTCAATCGGCGCCTGAAACCGGCGTCGACCAATGTCCGTCGTCGTCGGCGGCTTCGTTGGTCTCCGATTCGGAGACCGGAAGCTACGATTCGGCGACGACATTCTCCGCGAACACGAGGCTGTTCGCAGCATGGAGAAGAAAAGAAAAAAAGAATGACTGAAGGGAAAACCCAGGCAATAATATAATTTAAAATCAGCGAGTGGATAGTACAATGGAACATCAATGGATGTTTTTCAAACATCCATGAGCTCCAACGCTTGGTACATGATGTAGACCCGATTTGTATATGTCTGCAAGAAACACATTTCAGGCGAAATGAAAATTTTAAATTAAAAGGATATGATATATTTCGGCGAGATCAACCGCCAAATGTTAGAGTTAGAGGTGGAGTAGCCATACTAACATCGAAATGGAGAAGCCCATTGTTGGAAACTGCCAGATATGGCCAGTGTCTACACGGCAGAACTTACTGCCATTCAGCAAGCTCTTCTCTACATAGAACATTATTGCGAAGAGAGAGTACTAATATGTTCCGATTCTCTAAGTGCACTTGTTGCAATTCGGAACAAGATCATTAAGGATGTCCTAATTGCAAACATCCTGTCCATTTTGTATGTTCTAAACCAACGAGGATAGCGATGCGTATTTGTATGGACTCCAGGGCATGCTGGTATTACAGGTAATGAAAGCGCAGACGAAGCTGCCAGAAAGGCAACAGTCTGCTATGATTTGGATGCATTTCCTGTAAGAGTGGCAGATGTTAAAAACTGTCTAACGAACATAGTAAGAAACAAATGGAATACTGATTTGAAGAGTTTAAATACAAAATTAAACTCAGTGAAAACTTCTCCATATAAATGGAAAAGCGACTTTAAGACTCGCCGTGAACAAGTAGCTATGACCAGACTTAGAATCGGTCACACGCGATTGACAAATTCATATTTGTTAACCGGCGAAGAGAGACCAATGTGCGATGTTTGTAATAAAACACTTACAATTAAGCATCTAATAGAAGAGTGTACAATATATGAGTGGACCTGAGTGGGCCTCAGAAAGAGGTTCCGTCTAAGAAGTGACATTACTGCTGATCTGGATAATGGAAATGCAACTATCTTCTTCAAGTGACTTCTTACAAGTTGTAAAAGTTGAAAAATTTTTAAAGCTGTGTTAAAGAATCTCTAAGTGAAATTCATTATGTATATGGGAGTCTCGAAGCGTGGCACGTGTAGTGACGGGAGGTAGCCCTCTTGCCTAGGCCATCCTGGCTCGTCTGCATTCAAGAGCAGTGAGTCGGGGTGTGTCCAATGATAGCATGGGGGACCCTCAAGGGTAAACTGAGGGCGCGAGGCTATGGGTGGGCGTGATGCATGCCTATAGCCTATTTATAAGTAGCTATGGAGGAGTCCATACTGCCACGGTATATAAGGAGGAGTCAACTGCCACGGTGCCCTGGCGCGACTGATATACTGCTCAACGGCGGTTCTGGTCGCCCCGAGGGTACTTAAACTATAAACGAGACAGGTAGAAGGAATAAGATAAGTATTGTAGAAGGTATTGATAAGTTGTATTTTTAATTTCATGGTCTTTTGAGAACCTTATCTCAAATTTTAATATCGGGGCCCTTTACATCCCGTAAGTGTTGTTTTATCTTGTGTCTTAATGTTTTTGTGTAGTTTGTGCTTTTAAATAAAATGTAAGGGCCCTTTACACACTTACATATGACGATCCTGATGGTGATACTAACTTCTTTCTAAGAACGTGACGAGGGTTAATGACCTTAGTAGTCGATGCCCGTAAAAATTCAGGAAAAAACTAATTAGGTTAGAAGAAACAACTAAAGGAGTGATAGGAGAGTACCAATCACTCAAAAATTCACCAAATCTTTGCACTGAGAAAGTTACTCAACGAAAGGTTGGAATACAATAAAGTAACACATCTCCTGTTTGTAAACTTTCAGAAAGCATATGACAGCTCAATAAGGTCAAGGGTTTGGATTGCCGGCCTCCGTGATATGGGTGGTAGCATCTCAGTCTTTCATTTGGAGGTCCCAGCTTCAGATCCCAGTCAGGCATGTCATTTATTTTTATACACAAAAAAAAGGGTTTGAATTGCTATGAGTAACCTCAGAATCCTGAAGAAATTAATAAAAATGACAAAAATCTGTATCAATCGCTCAAAGAACTGAGTAAAATTACTGGGTGAAGACTCTGAACCATTCACTATAGAGAGTGGAATCAAACTGGGAGATGGCCTATCTCCCCTTATATTCAACATAGCATTAGAAAGGATAGCACAGGTCATCAGTGATAGTGGCGAAGTGAAGTTAGCTTGGTTAAGAATCCTCACATTTGCTGATGACATAGTAACAGTGGGAACTATAGTAGAGGAAATTGAGAAACATGTAAAGGAACTTAAAGAAAGTACAGAGAAAATGGTCTACAAATCAATGTAGATAAAACTAAATATATGGTGGTGAATAAAAAATGAAAAGTAAGTTAAGACAAATACTTAAAATTAATGGCGAGTCATTCAAAAAAGTAGTTGGATTTCACATACCTAGGAATAAAAATAAATTGTAAAAATGAAATCAAAGAAGAGACCCATCCCATCTCAAATGCAAATAAGAGCATCTGGTCAGTTAACAGCATTCTTAAGTCCAAATCAGTCTCAAAAAATGTGAAAGAGAAGATGTGCTGTACAATTAAACAGCTGATATTAACCTATGGGTGTGAAACTTGAGCCTGTAAAAGAAAGTTGGATTAAAGAACTAATGTCCTTTGAGAACAAAGATTTGAGGCAGATATATGGACAATGCTGGATGAAGAGACAGGAATGGCATAGGAGGGAAAACAAAGAACTACATGAGCTGTACAACAAGCCAATAATACAAATCTAAAAAAAAATACTGTGGGCAGGACATACAGCAAGAACAGATCATTAATACTACTATAAAAAGCACTCTGAGCCTAAAGTATAATGGAGTCAGAAGACCAAGCTGACTAAGGAAAAGATAGGATGTGGGGATGAGAGAAATCATCAGAGGCAGCTCATAATGGTGACTGGTTGGTGGAGGCATGTTAAAGATATGAGTGGAAGAGACTGACAATGGAAGTCATGGACTTATGACATCTGTGAAGACTACAAAGTAAACCAGTAGAATTGAAAACCTCCTTCTTTTATAGAAGTCAGTCAAAATCAATGCACATTAAGAAATTCATATTACAAATCAATCACTAATTTTATAAAATTAAACAATTTTGAATTTTAAATAATTACATAAGGCTTCAAATTCTTTGTCAATTATCTTAGTGACAATGCATATTCAAAAATATAAAATACTTTAAAAATGTTAAAATGTATACAATTTGCTACTCCTTTTTCCGTAATAATTATTTCATTTAGCGTTGATAGATTTATTCACAAAATTAAAAAATATAAACTGCTATTTAGCATCTTTATTTAGTATAATGTTTTGACAACTTTAACATCCTACATAGCCTGTATTTTTTTAGAAAAAAGATTGGGTACTGTTTATCAAATTTGAGATTCTCTTTGACATAATGGGCATGAATGAAGAACTGTAAAGAGTATTGTAAGAATGAACAGAAATAAAAGGCTATTGTTAAATTCTGACAAAACAAAGATATTATCACCAATGCTGTAAAAAGGTCCTGTACATGTAAACAAGGTTTAACATTAAGTATGGAGAGGATTATAAATATTTGGAATAAATATTTTCTTTCCAGCAAAGAGGAAGTAAAGAAGTGAAGAGCAGAATTAACTCTGCTCAGAGAAAACATTGGTCTCCTGGTAGAATTATGTACGGCAATTTTTCAAAAGAACTGAATGTGAAGGTTACCGAGCTGTGTATACCCAACTATCCTGTATGGAGGTCAAACTTGGAAACTTTCAAATACACTAGAAAAAATATAAAAGTAACACAATATAGGATGACAAGAATTGTGCTTAGCATGAAGCAAATGAAAAGATTGAGCAATGAGGAGCTATTGAGGAACATGAGGCAGAAGAGCGGGAAAGAGAAACACACATTATAAAATAAAAGCAGGCCAGGATACGAATCGAAGAATAGAATGGAAGAAAACTGATGGGCAAAAAATATGTACCAAATGGATTTCCAGGGTCAAGCAGAGAAAAAGATGATGACCAAATTTCAGGTGGAAGGATGAGATTTAGGGGAAGCGGGTGACAGTAGCTGAGTCCAGAGGAAAGAGACCAAGTTTTATGTTTGGGTATTTTGAAAAAATTTTACTGTATACATGGACTTTGTAGTTTTTGAGTTATAGCAAATTAATTTTGATTATTTCTATTATTAATTTGTATTTTTTTCTAAACTCTAACTAAACAGTAAGTAAGAGTGTGAAATAAACAACTATAAATTCATAAATGAGAACAGATTTGAAAAAATTGTTCCACAATTATAGAAGAACCACAAACCTGATTTATTTCCCCAGGGAAATAAAAAATACCAAACAAAAAAAATATCTTACCATTTTTCTAAAGCATTTTAAATAGGCTGTTATATTGTGCATCATTGAGACAACATAAATAAATAACTGAAAGACTCTTATGTAACATGCAATTAACACATTTATTAACAAAGTATTTTTCATTTACCAAGTTACTGGTTGTCACTGTTTAATTACCATTTATATTATAGTGGTGTATAAATTGACACCACTGTTTATCCAGTGGTTAATAAATTTTTTAAAATTTCTTAATCATACAATAAAACAAAGGATTGTTTTTAATAAATACTATGCTCTGAAAAACTTTTATTAGTCATTTTTACCAGTACTGTAAAATGAAGGAAAACTGAGCAACTCAAAAAAAAAAATGGATTTTGGGCCTATAATATCAAAACCAAAATCAGAAGTTTTCAATGCTTAAATCAAAAACAACTTTGTATTTTAACCAATTTTTACTAAAGAACATTTAACATTCTGTAATTTTATGTTTGGCTAACTCTTCACTGAACTGATTTATTCACAAACTAAAATTTTCATAAATCGTGAAATCCATAAGTTACAATTAAAAACATTACAAGATCTAAAACAAAAAAATTTATTAAAAAAAATTGTTCACCTGTAGAAATTAAAAACCACAAGTATATTGCATTTTGATCATGAACAGGTATATATTTTTTTTATATAACAAAGACAATGGTAATTTTTTTTGAGGTAGTTATCAACTGTATTTGTTGACTAATTGTAGAAAGGGCACATGTGGCATTTTTGTCATTTTCACTTTTTTACAGAACTGTGATCTGTCTAAAACACATGTTTTTGTGCAGGAAAAGCACATGTGCAATGCTTCTTTCACTGTCAAATGGGCCAATAAAATTATTAATTCTGCATAACAAATGTGATAATTCTGCACTTGTCGATAATTATCGACATAAACAACATCATGCTGTTACATATGCCATTTCTACACTTAAGGTTTTTAGTTGGTACAAGTTTAGGTTGATAAGTCTGTTCTGTTCTTATAATACAAAAACATAATATTAAAGAAAAAACATAATAATAATTTAATTTAATATTAAATTATATATTTTTAAATAAATATTTAAAATATAAAAATAAATAACAAATATCAGTTATTATATAATATGAATTATTTAATATCATTAATATTTAACATATTAATAAAAAGTTAATTTATTAGTATGTTTTATAGCATAGTATGCTAAAAGATTTTTAATATACTATGTTAGCTATTGTTATTGCTGGTCATTGTTTTTATCCTAACCTATTTGTTTTGATTCATTTTTCTCATCCTAACCGATTTGTTTTATTACATTTAAGATGTAACTGTGTTCATGATGTCCACAGATAATAGTAGTGATTGTGATGAACCAGCAATTAAGAAAAGGAGTAAGAATCAAGAAAATACAAAAGGTACACTGTTAAAAATGCAAGGCTTAAAGGTAAACAGTATACATTTTATTCAGGTAATACTGTTCTTGCTTAAGTACAGGAAACATTTAACTGCAAGAGCAAAGTTCAATGTTATTCTAGATTCACAGAGGAAACCAAATTTGATTTATGGAATAATTTTTACTCATTCAACAATAAAGATGCACAGGATATATTTTAACAAGGGTTTATTAAAAAGCAAGATCCTATAAGAAGGCATTCTGCAAAGAAACAAGAAAATGGACCTATTACTGATAGTGAATTTGAAGAGAACGGCAATCTAGGTTGGCCTAATTTCTACTGAAGTAAAAGTGAACTTACATTAACAAGTAATATAAGTATAACATTAAAATTGATGGTCAAATCCGCATGATGGTCAAAGCCTACTCCGCATCCGTCATACTCGCCGGATTTGGCTCCATGCGACTTCCATTCTTTCCTCATCTCAAGCGGGATCTCAAAAGTGTTATCATTACACCACGAACGATGAGGTGAAGGCAGCTGCCACAGCTGCCTTCACCTCGGATCCAACTCGGATCCAAGTGGCCACCACTTGGATCCGAGAAAGACCACCAGAATGTTTCAGTGAGGGAATTCAAAAACTTGTCACACTTGGAAAAAGTGTGTCAGTGTAAAAGGGAATTATATTGAAAAATGAATACTGCATTTTGTAGCTAAGGTATTGTACTTTTATTCATTTTTTATTTCATTCCAATATCTCTTTTCATTCCCACGCTACGCATATATCTGCAAAATTTATCAGCCGAGCCTCGTGTATTGATTTATTAATACTCATAATTATTAACCTCTGATTGTAAAAAATGTTTTACTATAAATTATAATTCAGTAATAACAATTAAAAAAGTATGAAAAAATATCAAAAGTTATTAATGAAATAAAATTTTATGTACTTTTCATTTTTTAAAAATGTTTATATATAATTTAATAGGCCTACAAGGAAGTCATGTGATGTCCACATCAGATTTTTTTTTTAAGTTTACAACATAAGTTAGCTTTTTCATTCATCGACAAAAGAAGGCATGAAATATTGATCCACTGATCACTGTAATTAACAAAAGTGTAATAATAATTCTTCAAAAAACTTTAATGATGCTTAAAATACATGAAAATTATGCAACCAAATCTTTTTGGATCTAACTATGATATTCCTACAGGAGCAGAGTTACCACAGCACTGTTGCAAGTATACCCACTATCAAGTGGTTAGAAAAAACCAAGATACACATAAACCAACATTCATACATTATTTCTAACGGTAATTATATACTGACTGACCTCTTTGGAATACAAATGTTTGGCCAAAGATATCTAACAGCTTATATTAATTGAAACAGTTAATAAAATATAATAATCTCTTTATTAATAAACACAGCAATTCACCAAGTTTTAATGTAAGTTAGTTCAGTACAATGTGTACACCTTTTGTAGCTCGGCAGACGTCTAGACGATAATCTAACTCTTGCCAGATGTTTAGGAGCACCTGTGACGTTACTAGATTAACAGCTTCAACAATTCTCTGTTTTAAATTGTCCAAATCTCGAACTTTTCTTTGGTACATATAACTTTTAATAAATTCCCAACAAAAAGAGTGATAACTGGAAATGTAAGTGGCAATGCAGTTTCTCTTTCTCATCCGATCCAACATCGGGGGAAAGTGCTGCTCAAGAACATGGTAACATCTTGATGAAACTGTGGTCGAACACCACCTTGTTGGAATCTGAGGAACAGCAAAGTTCTCAAGCATATCGAGGTACATGTGTTGTGTCACAGTGGGCTTCATCATGAACGTGACGATGGTGTCATTTTTGTGCGGCCTTAAAACAAATATTGATGTTTAGTATGTCCCTTTCATTTTCGATTATTGTATGGGGGTTATTAGAAGGCCAAATTTGACAAATGAGTTTGTTAACCTTTCCGCACTTATGAAAGGTTCCCTAATCACTAAATAACAACTTATAAATATAATTAGGGTTGTTTTCGACACAGTGCCTCTGCAACAAACTGATATCATAGGTGGCGATCATTTGGTTTATTGCGATGAAGGAGTTGTAACTTGTATGCTCGCAATGCCATTTAGATCAATGTACGGTCGAACGAGTTATTTACAGTTCGTATAATAGACTAATAGACTTTCCAGGAATGGCAGTGAATGCATCGCGAATACGCTCCAAAGTCTCGTCACTAGCTGAAACTTTTGGAAGACTTCCAAAAGTCGTATTCCACTGACGAATAGACTTGGATGTAAGAGGATCGATATTCCATTCAGTTCGTACATACCGTTGAACACGCGTAACTGATTGTAACTCAAAAACCAAAGCACGCACTGAACCTTATGTTGTGGGGTCCATATTCCGACTGGCTATGACTGACTACAAGTGCATTGTGAGTCAGCTTGCCGGCGCATACGTATTCTGCTGACCTTAAAGAATATACAGAACAAATGTTGGAAATATTTTCTGTAGATTGAACCAACGTTTAATAGATTACGACCATTGCCATTACTTTAGGATACCTTTTGCCCAGACACCCTTATATCTTATTTAGAACTAAGTTATTCATTTTAATTAAAATCATTTGGCAGAAACAACTTTCACCCGAGTTACGACCCTCAGTCAAAAATTTCACAATTCAGCACTGTACAAATGTTATATACATAATTTTCTGACTAAATAATTTGGTTTAGGTGAAATTATGTTAAAAATGAGATTAGATTATGAATGGTTAAATTAAGTTATGTTAAGCTTAAGGGGTGTTATGGGTTTTAGTAAATGTAAAATATTTAAAAAAATAAGCAACTGTACAAGCAAAATTTAGTCGAGTTCAGTTGGATTTAACTTAAGATTAAGTTAGGTAATTTGACAGAAACTTATCGTCATTTATCTGATCAAGAGTCACAATCCAAGACTTCTGCTCGATTTAACCTAAAGCAAATCTAACCTTATTCTTACTTAAATTTAAATAAAACCAAATTATTTAATCAATAAATAACATATATTACACATGTAATGTGCAAAATAACAGTTGGTTTGCTAGTACTGTGTATCTTATGAGGGACCTAACTCTGGAGAAAGGCATTTCCGATGAATAATTTCAATCACAACAAGTAAATTAGGTCATAAATAAGATATATTACAAATCTAATTAATCACATTTGAGTCGGTAACTGTACATATTTACACCTTTCTTTTGCAGAAAAAGTTACAAAATAGTTTTCAATACCACAGACAAGATACACATGACCATGCAACTAATGCAAAATAAGACCAACTTATCAACAGTATATAAATTCAACTAGTGACTCCACCAAGTATAATACTGACCAGAATGAATGTATGTATACCCACATACAAAGAAATATATACAAGGACTACACAGTATAGTCAACCTTTACAAATTATCTCAAACAAAATATGAATTTTACAAGTAGAACATAGAACCAATGTGAAGTTAACATACAACACTTGACAAAAAAATATTCCATGTAATACTGAATGAACAAATGCAACCATCGATTAAACATATTATTTAATTAATTGTTACTTTAGTTTCCTAATCTCTTTTAAATGAACACCATGAACAAAAATAATGTCACCTACAATAACACCAATGAATTAGCCACATAATTACTTCAAAAAAGATCTTTTGGAGGCACATTTCCACAAAGAGAATTGTTAAAATCTATTTTAAATATTTTATTAAGATTATTTTATATTTTATTACTACTGTTACAACGTCAATTATTTATAAAACTGTGTAAGTGTGTGGCCAACTTAAATTTTAAAGATACAAATTTTTAGGTTTCCAGTATTTTAGTAGATAAGTAAATTTTTAAATGTTAATCCATTATAATAGTTAAAATATTCTCATTTAGAAAAATACAAGGACACATGTCTGGTTAAGATGGATCTACTGTAATAACATCAGAGTTCTATAAAAACAGAAAAGAGCAATTTCTTTACAAAAAATAACAAGTAAATACAGGAAACAAATATTAATTCACAAAAAAAAGTATAGTAATTACTCAACAATTTATTTCAGCACATCATACAAATTTTGATTAAATGATATTTTTAACTGATGTAAACATACAAATGAACAGGCATTTTATCTTAATCTCCCAAAAATCTAGATGCCATAAACCGAAAATGAAATGACACTATATTTACTAATCGTACTTTAAAAATACAAAAAATAAATTTTACATGTGAACAATTTCTATTTGATGACTCTGATTAACTACATGCAGGAAGAAGGTGACTTCAATAGTGGCAGTACGTGATATTACCTACTAAACACAGTAGCACAGTAAACAGTTAATATAAAAGCAGTTGAAAAATCAATTTTTTTTTAATTCTTAAGAATAAAATATTTATACTCAAAGCAGTGCAAGCAAACTACAGCAAAACCCGCTAATAATGGAATTCTTATTAAGGTGGGAAACATATACAATGGAATTTTCCCCAGTTCCTAAAATACAGTCTTAAAAATAATACTGCATTATCCACTTAACAGTGGATGTACTAAGTAATACTAAATCTTGCTCATTCAGAAGTTGAAAAGGAAAATTAAAAAATAAAAGTTCAGTAGCTTTGCAATGAAAACCACACAACAGTTACTATTTCCAAAATGTGACTTAAATTCTATTACCTCGCCTGAAAAAATTATTTTAATTAATTAGTATCAACTAACAAGTTTCTCTTCCAATAAACAACAGTAACATCTGTGTATTTTTACCAGAATCTGAAAGTCGAAATTCACTATGATTTTACCACACAGATCAGCAAGTAGTCTAAAATAGACTGTAAGACTTTTAACTGTTCAGCACTTAAATTTTATCCTATATCAAAGCTGTTAACTAAATCCTAATCATGAAAAAAAAATCAATAAATATTATTGTATACCTTTAACCAATTGAGTCCAGACCCTAGAGCATCATAAAAGAGCTGATCACCAATCCCACATAACCAGTAAACACCCCCAGCTTATTAAACTTAATATTAAAGCATGAAAGAATAATAAACCCAACATTTCTTTTATTTCAGCATAAATGTAAATAATTTTAATGATAAATGTACACAATTTTTGGCTAATGTATAGCCAACAATCAGTACAAAATCGCCTTTTTATGAAAAATTGAATATAAAATAATTTATTTTCTGTGTAATTATAAAGAATAAATTATATATTAAGTTAATAATTTGATGAAAATTAAAACAGACTTGTAATTTGTAGGCACAACTGAAAATCTGTGTCTATGGTAGTATGAATACAATCAAGAAATACATTTATTGAATACTGTTTAGATAAAGGAAGGAGTAGGTTCAAATAATCCAGATCCTTCCTTGTAGATCGCATAAAAAAATTTGTATGTAAATAAGTTATATATATCAGTTACTTTTGACAAATTGTGAAACATTTTTTTTTTTTTAAAGCTGTTTAAGATTCCATTATGAGTAGGTTTAACCAATTTACAAAAATTAGAAAAATGCATTTCCTCGATCTTAAAAATTACTTTAAAAATTAAAAAAGACACTATCTTTTTATCATTTTTTTGAATACATTTTATGATTTTAATTAACACACAGTAGACCAATATCACAGATTAATTATTATTTCTAAGCTGAAATAAAACTAAGCACGAAAAATGGTGTTAATAATATCTCTCTCTCGCTCTCTCTATCTATTATTTTCTACATTATGTTTACTGCACATCTGATAATATTCACTTTAACAGCCACAATAATCCACTCAATATAAAAGAAATATACTATTTATTTACAGATCTAAAAATACATTTTTATAAATATATTTTTTTAAATTTAAAAGAATTTTAACAAAATTAATGATCAGTAGCAAAATAATGTAACAAAACATTTTGAGTGTAATAACATTCAAATAAGTCAATAATAATAACATCAATTTTAAACAATGAGTATAATTTTGTAATTACACACGAATCAACAAAAAATTCAAAAGTTTAAAAAATCAATAAATTTTAATCAGACTTGTACATACATGATTGATGTACATTTAGTACTTAAAACCTAGAAAAAATTTTTTTTTTGTAGATACATTTTCTACATGTTCTTTTACTATTACAGTTTATAAGAGATAAGGAGTATATGATAGCTAATGCCATCATACAACAGATAGCTAATTTTCAAAAAATGACTTTTTCAAAAAATTTGTTTATAAATAACAGAACAAAAAATAAAAATAAGACTGATTTAAACCCTAATACAAAATAGTAAGTTTTATAATTTGAGAACACATTGCTGCTTTCAATAAAAGAAATATTTGCTTTCTGCCTTATGATAGGCAGTTGATCAAATTACAGCATGGCAATTAGGTTTATTCAATCTCTTATCAATAACTCTTCAAAAAGTAATTATACAGGATAATTATTGAACAATTATTATTATAATATTAAAATTATTACAAACCATGAAAAAATAATGGTTTTAAATGTACAGTAACAAAAAAAAGGAACAAAGTAAATATTAATAAAAAAAATCTGACTCCAAAATCTTAATGGAATAGTAGCACTCTATCTTTCATCAAAAAAATACAGACACGGCATCTCTCGCATTCTGAAATGGTCTAACATTTTTCATGGACTACAAAATTTCAACACCATAGATTCCCTTTCATAGATTGGCATCAATTATCTTCTTTTTTCTGTTTAGCCTCTGTAAATTACCGTTCAGGTATTACTTCAGAGGATGATATGTATGAGTGTAAATGAAGTGTACTCTTATACAGTCTCAGTTCAACCATTCCTTAAATGTGCGGTTAATTGAAAATAAGGATTATCTGGGCATAAAGGGAGTGTTTATCCAACCTTAAAATCCCAGATTTAACTGGAAATAATGGGCATGGGCATAAAAAAACAAAAAATAAAATAAAATAAAAATCCATACTACAGATCAGTATACAACTTTATGGTAACTCCTTAGCAAATAATTCTATCAACAGTTTATAAATTTTCTTAAATGCCCTTAGACACCTTAGTAAATGTTTCAAGCTTTTAAGGCATACATTTTAATATTTTATAACTGTTAACACTGTATTATCTTATAAATAACCTAATATGAGACACCAGTTACAGCCTAGAATACTACAACACATATGAAGAAGTATCCTATATAAGGCATATAAGAGAAAATCAAGTTGTGATCTGCTGTCATCCAACTGAATACTGTCGGCACACCAAGTTCTCTAAAATGAAATTTATATTCTATCCTACAAGTTCCACAATTCCATTCACAATTACTGGGTCCATAATAAACATTTCTATTGTTTGAGAAAGAGCCACATTTGACTGATATTACTTGTATATTAATTTAGATGCTACATTTTACAACCACAAGATTGGGAAGATAGAGTAAAACAACAAATTAGTCTATCCTTATATTATTTCAATGGATATTTCATAATAATCTAATGACTGCATAAAGATAAGTAAAGTACTACCCAGTTTTACTACGAATTTGAGAATACCACAGATAAATTTTGTCTCCCCATCTTTTTTCATAAAAATTTATTTCTTTTACAAGATAATGTTTTTCTCATTAAAACATTGGATTACAGAACTGCAAGAGAAAATTTTTTAATTTACATTAGAAACCGCAAGAAAAAATATAATTTTTTTTCTGTCAGAGGGAAATATGGACACAGAAAATAAAGAATTAACTTCTAATCTTATTAGCATAGATAGCTTATCTATGCTAAATACATACTTGAGAATCAGATTTAATACAAATTCTAACAGAGCAGTGTATATCAACAATAATAAATTAATATTTCAAATAATGCTTAACCAAGAATAGCAAATGTAATTCAAGAAAATAATAAAGACAACAGCAATGGCAAAGATGAAGACCAAAATATTAAGCTCGTAATGTTCTTTAGTTCAAGTAGAGGTTGACAGAAATAATACAGCACTAAAATGATTCAAAGCATGTTAAACATATTAAAGATGTTAAAACGTAACTGAATCAAATCATATTTTAGTAAGTAAACTATAAAATAGCAGATTAAATAACCTATTTAAAATATATATATATATATATATATATATATTGTTTATAAAGTTTTGAAAATTAAACTAATATATTATATACATTATATCAACTTTAGGTCTGTAATTAAGTAATTAAAAATACCTTAATTTATATTATTGAAACTTTTATTATTCATTGATGCTTACTATTATTACAATGTACTACCTAATTAATCCACTTTATTTCAGTACTATATTCCTACTGCATACTTTAACATATTAAGTATAGTGCATATTAAATTTAAGATCAATTTGTAGTCCATTATTGTTATCATAAAGTTGAGGCTTTTTATATATATATATATATATATATATATATATATATATATATATATATTTCACATATTGTATACAATTTGTGAGTATAAAAAATAGCCTACATTCATTACAAAATGGAAAAAGTATCATTCATAAGGTAGTCAATAAATTCCATTACACCACAGATATGCCTGTAAAGCAGTTTCACAACATGTCTCTCTTTAGACATAACAAATAATAAATTGAAATTTTATTAAAACATATTTTCATTTATTTTAAATTTTTCCATGTGGCTATATTACCTCAATGGGTTAATTTTATTTTTTTTTTTATAATTCTTATTTATCGGACATAAAGGAAAAAAGTAATTAAAATTTAGGTTAATTTTTTTTTTTGTTGACAATGTCATGAATGATATTGCCTCATGCATCGTTTTACTTGGGTAGAACATCACAGCACCCATTCTGAGCTACAATTTCTGTAGTTATCAACTATTTTTTGTTTTTATAAATTTTACACACCTTGATAAGAATTATTGTGTCACAGCTCATCTTTGATAAATATTTTTAAGAAAGCCATTTCAGTTCTCCTCTCTACAATATACTGACTTTTTCTCTATATCTTCAATACTTCAACTACATTTCACATACTACTTATAACAAATAATAAATAGTAGTGTTTTACAAATCAGTTGAACAACTGCTTTTTGATGGTACTTGTACATTAAGAGATCAACATTTGAAATTCTTTTTACAAAACAAAACAGATAAAAATGAATATTGATACTGAAAAAAAAAAGTTGCATAATTTTTGTTTTACTAACCTACTGCTTGCCTACCCAGCTTAGCAAAACAGAAGAAATAGGATCTTACAGTCTGTATTAAATTAAATTTGAAAATGTAACATAAAAGGAATAATAATAGACATACAAGAGAATACATTTTCAAATTGTACAGAAGGCAATAGTTTTGTAACACTTTCAGTTCTATGCCAGGGTACATTCAACAAAGTACAAAGCAGTATTTATTTAAGCATACAGAAATTGTACAGTTTATCATACTTGTAGTTAGTCTAGGTATTCATATTTAGACATTTTCCTTTCTTTTTCCTGTTTAGCCTCCAGTAACTACCGTTTAGATAATTCTTCAGAGGATGATATGTATGAGTGTAAATGAAGTGTAGTCTTGTACATTCTCAGTTCGACCATTCCTGAGATGTGTGGTTAATTGAAACCCAACCACCAAAGAACACCGGTATCCACGATCTAGTATTCAAGTCCGTGTAAAAATAACTGGCTTTACTAGGACTTGAAATATTTAGACATTTTAAATAACTACTGAGCTAAATTTAAGCAGGGTCTGTGAAAACTGAATTAGCTTTAATTGTTTCCTATACTCTGGTTAAATTTGTAAAAATTATGTTAAGTATTATTCTACTTGTAATTACAAAATGAAAGTGCAGTGCTCAAGAAAATTTCATTTCTGTTTTTGGTGTAGTTTATTTTGTTTACATGAATATTTTTTTAGCGAGTGTTCTATTCTTATTTATCGAGTAATAACCAATCTAGTTAATAAAAAGTAAAAATCTCCATAACGTTAAAAAATAAAATAAATATCAATTCATATTATCCCAAATTAAATACTGAGTAATTTTATACTTTTTAAATAAATCACTAGTTTACCAACCAATAGGCATGTAAACAAGTTTGAAAGTGTTAAGTGTTTACAGTGAAGAGAAATACCCTACGCAAACCACTTGGAAGTTGACCATTATTATCAACACTCATAATTTTTATTTGGCATAAATTCATAATTTGGCATAAGTGGTGTAAGTTCAAAACTGAAACTATTTTAAAGAAATTTTGGAAGAACTGTTTAATTCTATCTAGTTAAATGTGATAAATGAAATCATAAATTCACTTGCTTGTTTTTATTTATGATCAGTTAAAAAATGGTTTATTACGATTAATATAATTAACATGTTATGGTTTATTAACATATAGTTAACAAAAAAAATTGGGTGCATTACTATAAAACTTGCATAACACGCTCAGTTTTTTTTATACAGCCACAAAAAAAAGGTTATCATTGCTCAAACACAAAAAATATGTTGCAGGTTTAGTAAAAGATATAAATTCCAGATTGTCTTTCTATTAGCAGCTACCATAACCAATTTATAATGGTGAACTTACATTAGCAAAAGTCACTCCCAAAAACAATACAATCTCAATAACAAGAACTCATCCTAAGCTGACCAGCAAAACTGAGTGGTTTTACATAATATCGAAGTTTTAAAATTATGTAATATTTATTTATTAAGTTTTACCTGCATTGATAAATTATACAAAAATGAAAGATCAACTCAACAGTTTTGCCAATAAGTGTTCAATCTGAACAACATTCATCACACACTACACAACCAGCCGATAGAAAACTTCATCCCATACTTCAATCAGCAAGTCTGAATTGATGCTTCAATCCTGTCTTTCAATTCAAATAGGTCAATTGGTAACAGTGACACATATACTAGATCCCTTGTAAACCCTCAAAGAAAAAATTGCATGGGATCAGATCAGTCAAATTTGGAGGCCATGGCAAACAAGCCCTGTCATCTAGTCCCTGGCAACCAATCCAGCAGTCATGGAGGATTTCATTCAACCAATCAAGTACAGTTTTATGACAGTGTGGTGCACCATCCTGTTGCCAAATAAAGTTCTATGGTTTGTATTCCAGTTGAGGGAAGAGCCACAGTTGAAGCATATCAAGACAGTTCATTCCAGACACATTTGCTTCCATAAAAAAGAATAGCCTGCAAACTTGCTGTAGGGATACAGCACAAAAAACATTCAGTTTTGGGGAGTCTTGTTCACACTGCAATATTTCGTGAGCATTTTCTGATCCCCAGATACACAAATTATGAGTATTTACTTTTCCATTAACATTAAATGTTGTTTGGTAACAGAATACAACATGATAAAGTCTTCATTGTGACAGTGCATCTTTTCAATTGCGATGCTAGCATGCACATCATAATCTGTAGGCTCTAGAGCTTGTGCACAGCTAAAAGTATTTGAGTTTCACTTTCATTTCATGTATAATTAATCAATGAACGTGAAACCTAACAAATATTACACAACTTTAAAACCCTGATATTCACTTTGAAACAACACACTGTTGCTTATCAACATGCCACATTCACTAAAATCATGATATTCAGACATATAAGTTATAACTTGATTCTATTCATCTCAGGAACAGACTATGTAATAAATCATGAATGTTATTTACACTTAGAAAAAATAAAAATTCTGACTGGTACCTCTTACAATACAGGTGCTTTACTTTTATCACAACCATGAGAAAAACAAGACAGAATAATCAAAATTAACATACTTCTTTCTGTTAAGAACCTATCTTTTCACAATGTGCCAACTGGTTAAAACAAAAATAAGAAAGAAAAGATATTGCATTACATATACAAAAAATAAAAAGACTATGGGGGCTGTAAAGACTCACAAAAAAAAACATTTACAGCATAACAAATTCTATTATAAACAAAGGAAAATATAGTTTTCCAGCTTAATTGTGTTATTAAATAAACATTACAAATTAATTTTTTAAAAAGATTCTAGTTTACTCTTTTTCTTTTGGGCAACAGTGGAAAAAATTAACAAGCTCTCAAAGTACTGCAACCTGGTAGAGGTAGGAGAATAAACAATTAGGTATTGAGATGAACTTGTGTAAGGCCTGGCCTTACACAGTAACTGTTAGCCATTCATGACTAACTGACAGTAGATGACATGTGAAAAAATTTACATTTACAAAATGTAAATATCAAACTCATAATTTCTTTATATATCAAATGTTACAGATTTATAATTACATTTACACAACTGTAATGATAAATTATTACAATTTTTTTTAATATAAGTTTAGGTAAAAAAAGTCAAGAAAAATTTTTTTTTTAATGGCCCAAAAACATTTTAAGTACTGCTGATTAAATGCTGTAGCATATTATTTGAAAATAGCTGCAACAACTTCTCATCAGTCAGTATGTATTCGGCAAAAAATTCTGTAATAAAAAAATTAGGATATAATGTTGAAATTAAATAGTTAATGTTTGCAAGCATTATTGATCATCTGAATTTATTAAAGTCTATTACCTACATAAAATAAAATTAAATCACAAGATTAGCAATAAATTAAGTTATCTTGTTAAAATAATTATAGAGATATTTAGTTTAATCAACCAACTTTGTACGTTTTTCTAAATTAAAAATTGTTTCATTACATTTCTCTTTTTATTGATAATTCTTATTCCTATATCTATTTAGAAAATAATTATTATTCTTTACAATTAAAGATAATAAAAATAGCCAAAATCAATACACATAATTTATTATCAAATTATGTAAATTATTACTCTTACAAACACAAGAACTAAAGCAGACATGTACATAAATAATAACTAAAAGGGCTGAAGTATCTTAGCAAACAAATGAACATCAAATCCTAACTTACAGTAAGTTAAAATCATGTCTTGCTATTTGAATAGTTACAATTACAGTAACATAATAATGTACAAATAAATATGTTACAAACAATATAGCTTAATAATATATTTCAAAATGTGAATTTTCATTAAAGTTACTTTTTTCCAAAAAAAAAAAATTGTATTGTCTACAGATTTATTATGTAGAATTTAAATAAGCATTACGGCTGATGGGAATTCCTTCTGAATAAGGAATGCACATTAATGTATTAAAATAAAATAACTCATAATATATTAAGATTTATTCAAAATACATAAAAGTTTTGTAATATTATTAAAAATAAAATAAAATAATAAAAAAAATACTTAAAATTTCTCATTTATATAAACACATTTAAAAATGATACAGAATAAAAAATGTCATTTATTCATTGTATTTTACAATAACAGGTGATAAACAACCAGTGAAATAAAAATAACAATAAAGGACAAGTGATATAATAAATGAAAAATAATGTCAACTAAAGTCAAATAAATAATTTAAATAGCTGTACTTTTACTTCAAAGATATCATAAGATACCGTTAAAATTAACAACTCTGCTTTTTTTTACAAAACTTCTTAAACCATTTACATATATTTAATAAGAAACTACTAAATTCATTATATAACAGATAATAGTTCCACTATATAATTTTTTAGAATAAACCTTTTATAAGATTTATTAAGTAATAACATCACAGTATCCTGGAAAATACAAGACTAGTGATTCCATTTCATATAATAAATAAAAACATTGAATAGATAACAAAAAAAAAACATTATCTGATTAAAAAAAATAAAATTTCTAAAGACTATTAAAAACACAAGTAAGATTGTCATTAAGGAAAACTGGTTAAACCCATTAAATGAAAATGTTTTATATAAATGGTATGGTAACCTACTAATTAAAATAACATCTACGTAATATTTAAAAAATTTCCAACAGCTGTACGATTACATAATTTGAAAGACTTACTCTATATCTAAGATCAATATTTTAGCGTTTTTATTAGATATTGGATAAGTAATAAAACAAGAGCACATATAAGAAATTCAAAGTAAAAAATATTATTTATAAAGCCATAAGACAAAAGAATAATATTTATATACTACACTAGGTTCTAGTACATAAAATTAACATTTCAACAATTACTTTAAATAAATGCCAAAAGAGCCAATAAAATAAATGGATTAAACTGCATTTTGTTTAGAGCTAATAAAATTTTAAAAAAAAACTTTTTTAGATTAAACATATGATGTATGGGTTATAATAAAATGTAAAAGTGCGAAATAATAATTGAAGGTTTTCTTCAACCTGCCTAAAAAAACTCTCAACTTAATGTAAATCAAGTGATACTCCCTAATACTTCTAATTCTACAAAAAAAAATACCTACATTCAAATACGATAAAATTTAATCGGTAAAATTTCTAAGTATATATTGTATGATAAATAAGCTAAAATAAACTCAATCAAACTGCTAAATAAAATAAAAATCTCATCAATATAATATTATACTCAATAATTGTCCATAAAATCACCAATTTCATTGAAATAAATTGCTCCATATACATATTTTATATACAAGTTTTAAAAACATAAAATTGATAAATGAACTGATTAAAAGCAATCAAGTTACATGGTTCCAAGTCTTCAAACCAAACTGTATCGGTAAAAATTATTTTTGGCAGCCTATAGTTACAGTGATTATTACAATCCAAACAACCACACTGCATTAAATAATCATACAGAATAATGCATTACTGTAAACATGTACTTAGCAAATTAACATCATCTAATTTCAATGAGGAGATCTGGAACGGGAACGATTTCTCTTTTCTCCATCAATACTCCTGTTCGTTCTCTCATTTCTATCTTTCTCCTTTTGTTTACTTCCACCAGAGTTATCATCACCCCAATCACTGAGATCATACTTTGAAAGATCTCCATCATCATCATCGTCATCATCATCTTCTTCTTCCTCATCATCATCCTCATTCTTCAGGTTAGAATCACCTTTCTTCTTCTTTCTGCGTCCAAACTCATCATATTCATCATCAGATTCATCTCTTTTAATGTACTCTACAACGCCTCTTTCATTATAACCTCCACCATACCCAGTTCTTTCTTCTACTTCCCCAAACTTTGGTGCATTACACATATTGCACTGCTGTCTGCGTGCCCAGTTTACATTTCCACACTTGTTACATTGCCAATCATCAGCACTAAAAAGACCACGGCTTTTTTCCGCAGCTGCTTTTCCAATTTCTTGTCCCAGTTTCTTTTTTTGACTACTCTCACTTTTCTCTTTACCACAACGATTACACTTATCCCGTCTAGCAAAGTTTATATTTTTACACATGGGATCAGGACAATACCAGTCTCCTTCTCCCATTCTAAATCGAGTAGTATTTACAAATCCAACTTGGTCCATGGCTGGATTAACGATTTAGTTTTAAGCCTACCCGCAAAAGCAGTAAGCCAAAATTTATTGAGTTAGAATAGATAATATGCACTAAATAATAACACTTGATTTAAAATATCATCAGATAAATATGAAAATTTACCGTAAATTTTGCTAAAAATCAATTAAAACACTAAAAATTTCTGACAACAACCATTAACGTACGAAAACATCCATCGAAACAGATGATCACACGCCATCTGTATACCGACCGAACCGGTAGTTCAAAGATGCGCTGCAATGCCGATGTTGAGAAAAGGAATTTCTTTATTTCTAATTAAGAAATGATTTCTACACAAATTTTAATTTTGAGATAATTGGTAATATTATTATTATTTTTTTTTTTTTTTTAATAGGAATTTATAACTTAAGTCTAGCGTTCACTCATATTACTTATATGCTATTTTATTAGTGCTGTCATCTCTCCTTAATTTTACATTAATTTATTAGAAGCTTAAATCGTATTTAACCATCTAATTTCAATTTATTTATCATAATGCATAATTTCAATTTAATAAATTTAATTAAAACAAATTAACTGGTCTACAGTACAGTTTTATTGAAAAAAAACAATCAAAATCATTTTATATTATTCATAACACAAAATTTTTTATTACGTTAGGTTATAAAAAAATATTTTCTTTATTGTAATTTTTAAGACGTTAACAGATTTGTTGTAAAATAACTCTAAATGGTGTTGGCAAACCTTGTCTCACCCTTGCATATAACTGAAGCTCCAGTTTTATTTTTTTGTATATGGTTTTTGGCGGATATTCTTAAATTAATGCCTTTCTTTAGTTGCCAATTCGTAATTAATTATTCACAGAGGCAGTAAAGTGTCAATTAAAGAAACTGTATGTATCACATAGTATTTATAATGTTATTTTATCAAAAGAGGGACAGAACCCTGAAGTACATTATCCAAAAACCCAGATTTAACTTTTACACTGATCAATACATTCCATAAATCACATCAGGATTTTTTTCAGTTCAACTATTTGTGATTTGCACAGTTTTCTGGAAAATTATTATTGATACATTTCTGAAAATTATTTTATTCAAACTGTTACTCAAAAACAGATAAAACCACCAAACTTTGGTTTAATTTGGATGCAAAGCCACTCAATATGTGTTTAGTTTACCCATGAACCAGAAATCAGGGTAAAGCAGTTTGCTAGCTGTAACTTGAAAACAAAGCTTTTCCTGACATACATATTTAGGGACCCTTTCTTTATATTAATGTCCCAGGTTAGCTCCTGAATTATTGCCATGCATTTTCTAATCACTCTGCATAATTATGATTTTTATAAACAAATCTATTGTAAAAACTGTTGTTTTATTAATAATCTTTTTATCAAAAAATATAAGAAAGATTTTCTAACCTTATAATGGCATTTTATTATATGGGCACAGCCCATATCACTATAAAGAAACAATCAAAATTTATATCTATATTATTATATAAGGAGGAAGAAGAGAATTTTTGTTTGTGTGGGATAAAAAAAAAAAACAGCTCGATTAGATATATTAAATTTTTTTTTTTGTCTTCAGTCATTTGACTGGTTTGATGCAGCTCTCCAAGATTCCCTATCTAGTGCTAGTCGTTTCATTTCAGTATACCCTCTACATCCTACATCCCCAACAATTTGTTTTACATACTCCAAATGTGGCCTGCCTACACAATTGTTCCCTTCTACCTGTCCTTCCAATATTAAAGCGATTATTCCAGGATGCTTTAGTATGTGGCCTATAAGTCTGTCTATTCTTTTAACTATATTTTTCCAAATGCTTCTTTCTTCATCTATTTGCCGCAATACCTCTTCATTTGTCACTTTATCCACCCATCTGATTTTTAACATTCTCCTATAGCACCACATTCCAAAAGCTTCTAATCTTTTCTTCTCAGATACTCCGATTGTCCAAGTTTCACTTCCATATAAAGCGACACTCCAAACATACACTTTCAAAAAACTTTTCCTGAGATTTAAATTAATTTTTGATGTAAACAAATTATATTTCTTACTGAAGGCTCGTTTAGCTTGTGCTATTCGGCATTTTATATCACTCCTGCTTCGTCCATCTTTAGTAATTTTACTTCCCAAATAACAAAATTCTTCTACCTCCATAATCTTTTCTCGTCCTATTTTCACATTCAGTGGTCCATCTTTGTTATTTCTACTACATTTCATTACTTTTGTTTTGTTCTTGTTTATTTTCATGCGATAGTTCTTGCGTAGGACTTCATCTATGCCGTTCATTGTTTCTTCTAAATCCTTTTTACTCTCGGCTAGAATTACTATCATCAGCAAATCGTAGCATCTTTATCTTTTCACCTTGTACTGTTACTCCGAATCTGAATTGTTCTTTAACATCATTAACTGCTAGTTCCATGTAAAGATTAAAAATTAACGGAGATAGGGAACATCCTTGTCGGACTCCCTTTCTTATTAGGGCTTCTTTCTTATGTTCTTCAATTGTTATTGTTGCTGTTTGGTTCCTGTACATGTTAGCAATTGTTCTTCTATCTCTGTATTTGAACCCTAATTTTTTTTAAATGCTGAACATTTTATTCCAATCTACGTTATCGAATGCCTTTTCTAGGTCTATAAACGCCAAGTATGTTGGTTTGTTTTTCTTTAATCTTCCTTCTACTATTAATATGAGGCCTAAAATTGCTTCCCTTGTCCCTATACTTTTCCTGAAACCAAATTGGTCTTCTCCTAACACTTCTTCCACTCTCCTCTCAATTCTTCTGTATAAAATTCTAGTTAAGATTTTTGATGCATGACTAGTTAAACTAATTGTTCTATATTCTTCACATTTATCTGCCCCTGCTTTCTTTGGTATCATAACTATAACACTTTTTTTGAAGTCTGACGGAAATTCCCCTTTTTCATAAATATTACACACCAGTTTGTATAATCTAGCAATCGCTTCCTCACCTGCACTGCGCAGTAATTCTACAGGTATTCCGTCTATTCCAGGAGCCTTTCTGCCATTTAAATCTTTTAATGCTCTCTTAAATTCAGATCTCAGTATTGTTTCTCCCATTTCATCCTCCTCAACTTCCTCTTCTTCCTCTATAACACCATTTTCTAATTCATTTCCTCCGTATAACTCTTCAATATATTCCACCCATCTATCGACTTTACCTTTCGTATTATATATTGGTGTACCTTTGTTTAACACATTATTAGATTTTAATTTATGTACCCCCAAAATTTTCCTTAACTTTCCTGTATGCTCCGTCTATTTTACCAATGTTCATTTCTCTTTCCACTTCTGAACACTTTTCTTTAATCCACTCTTCTTTCGCCAGTTTGCACTTCCTATTTATAGCATTTCTTAATTGCCGATAGTTCCTTTTACTTTCTTCATCATTAGCATTCTTATATTTTCTACGTTCATCCATCAGCTGCAATATATCGTCTGAAACCCAAGGTTTTCTACCAGTTCTCTTTATTCCGCCTAAGTTTGCTTCTGCTGATTTAAGAATTTCCTTTTTAACATTCTCCCATTCTTCTTCTACATTTTTTACCTTATCTTTTTTACTCAGACCTCTTGCGATGTCCTCCTCAAAAATCTTCTTTACCTCCTCTTCCTCAAGCTTCTCTAAATTCCACCGATTCATCTGACAACTTTTCTTCAGGTTTTTAAACCCCAATCTACATTTCATTATCACCAAATTATGGTCGCTATCAATGTCTGCTCCAGGGTAAGTTTTGCAGTCAACGAGTTGATTTCTAAATCTTTGCTTAACCATGATATAATCTATCTGATACCTTGCAGTATCGCCTGGCTTTTTCCAAGTGTATATTCTTCTATTATGATTTTTAAATTGGGTGTTGGCAATTACTAAATTATACTTCGTGCAAAACTCTATAAGTCGGTCCCCTGTTTCATTCCTTTTGCCCAGCCTGTATTCACCCACTATATTTCCTTCCTTGCCTTTTCCAATGCTTGCATTCCAATCTCCAACTATTATTAAATTTTCATCTCCTTTTACGTGTTTAATTGCTTCATCAATCTCTTCGTATACACACTCTACCTCATCATCATCGTGGGCGCTTGTAGGTATATAAACATTAACAATCGTTGTCGGTTTAGGTTTTGATTTTATCCTTATTACAATGATTCTATTGCTATGCGTTTTGAAATACTCCACTCTCCTCCCTATCTTCTTGTTCATCACGAAACCTACTCCTGCCTGCCCATTATTTGACGCTGAGTTAATTACTCTAAAATCACCTGACCAAAAGTCGCCTTCCTCTTCCCACCGAACCTCACTAATTCCTACTATATCCACGTTTGTCCTACCCATTTCCCTTTTTAAATTTTCTAGCCTACCAACCTTTTTTAAGCTTCTAACATTCCACGCTCCGACTCGTAGAATGTTATTTTTTAATTTTCTGGTGACCCCTTCCTTAGTAGTCCCCACCCGGAGATCCAAACTGGGGACTATTTTACCTCCGGAATATTTTACCAAGGAAGGCGCCTCCGTTATTGCTATGTGAAAATGCAGAGAGCCACATTTTCTTGGAAAAAAAGCAGCTGTAGTTTTCCATTGCTTTCAGCTGCGCAGTACTCAGAGGACTGAGTGATGTTGATACGGCCGTTTAAGTCGTCCTGACTCACGCCCCTAACAACTACTGAAAGAGCTGCTGCCCTCTTTCAGGAATCATTCCTTAGTCTGGCTCTCAACAGATACCTCTACGATATGGTTGCACCTTCGGTCCAGCTACTCTGTATCCCTGAGCACTCAAGCCCCCTCACCAACGGCAAGGTCTCATGATTCATAGAGGAGGATATATTTCATATCAAAAAAAATTTAGTAATGGGGATTTGCCGGTTGAAGCACAAACTTTAATGAAGTGAATTAATGAACTGTGAGTTTCTATCACTGTGTGAGCTGGGTTTGAACTGAATGATTTGAATCAATGGAATAAATAATACGATGCATATTCATAAAGTAGGGGCCATTTGGTCATTAAAAAAGATTTTAATCTTAAACTCGTGAGAAAAGGTTTATACTTACAGTTTTAGTTTACTACATAACTACTTCACTTTTCCACATAAATTCAGTTCTAAGCTCTTTTTGTAACGCTGCACCAGTTTATTTAACCTGCCGGCCACCGTGGCGCGAGTGGTAGCGTCTCGGCCTTTTATCCGGAGGTCTCGGGTTCGAATCCCGGTCAGGCATGGCATTTTCACACACGCTACAAATCATTCATCTCATCCTCTGAAGCAATACCTATCGGTGGACCGGAAGGTTAAATAAAAAAAAAAAAAAAAAAAAAAATTTTCTTTAACCCCTACATAGAAGTTCGCCGCCTGGGAATTGAACCAGTTGACAACGGCAGTCTTGAGTTCCTTGTTTTCAAATCCTTGTCCACCAAGCCACTTTTTCAAATGCAAGAAGAGGAAGTAGTCGCTAGGTGCAAGGTCGGGACTGTTTGGAGAGTGGTCAAAAAGTTCCCAACGAAAGTCTTGAATCTTCTTCTTGGTTAAGACAGCGGTGTGAGAACGCGCTTTGTCTTGAAGGAGGATTATGCCGGGCAACAGTTTCCTGCGTCGTTGATTTTTGATCGCACGTCTCAGTTTGGTGAGCGTTTCGCAACACACATCGCTGTAATCATTGATCCACGTTCCATGAAATCAACCAAAATGACGCCCTTTTCGTCCCGAAAAACGGTAGCGAACATTTTTCAACTCGAGTACGGAGATTACTTAAACTTTTTCGGTTTTGGGGAACTTGAATGGCGCCACTACATTGACTATTGTTTCAATTTTGTTGGTGTAGGATATCCACGTTTCGTCGCCTGTAACAATGGGAGAAAACAAATCACTATCTTGTCGATAGTGTTCCATAAACGCTCGTCCACTCCACATTCTTTGCTCTTGGTGTTGATCGGTGAGCATTTCGGTACCCATCTTGCAAAGAATTTGTGATATCCGAGCTTTTCTGTGACAATCGTGTAGATAGAGGTGCGTCCAACAGTAGGAAATTCATCAGCCAGAGCACTAATCGTCAATCGCCGATCACATCGCAGTTTTTGGTTCACTTGTTTCGATTTCGTCGGTCTGAATACTAGGCATGCCACTTTGCTCTTTGTCATACACATTTGTGCGGCGATTTTTAAAGTCTCGACTCCAATGTCTAACCTCTCCTTCACTCATTACTGTAAGTCCATTCACTAGGCACAACTCCCGATGAATTTCAGCAGATAAAATCCTTTTGTACACACAAAAATGAATCACAGCGCGCACGTTACAACCGGCGGGAAAAACGATAGTCGTGGTCATTGCGACTCGCATTCAGTGGCAGGCAAATTGCAATTGAATCAAAACAACTGCAGTGGCTTCGTAATTTCATAACAGCTAATAGATGGCCCTGTGTGTGGGTTAAACTGTGTTCAGACTCGCTAATATTTAAATATAAGCCGACGATCCTTACTTTATGAATATACCTCTTATTACAAAAATGAAAATAGAATTAAATTTTCGTTAAATAAAATAATATTAAATAATTTTTTTTTTAAATTCTGTTTTACAATAATTGACTTCCCATGGGGATTGCATGTGAGGCTAAATGGTGAGGTATGCGAGCACCTCATGGGAGGCTGGACCAACCATCATCATCAACTGGTAACAAATAGGGTGGCCCTGAGGCACTGTTTTGGGAGATACAATGGGGTGCTCTTATAATATCTCTGCAAACAATAATTGTCTGATTTTCAAAATTCAAATGAGGTATTTGTTATTAGGTTGAAGGCTAACTTTTCCATGCATCAGGTACATTCTCAACCTAACAGATCACAGTTATTTAATTATAGATTCATTATGTAATCTGGAGAGTTAATCATAGGTTACATTAAGATGAAAGATTATTTATTAAAACGTGATTTTAATAAATAGTTAATTTAATTTGTTTAATAATAAATAATTATTAAGATGCTGCAATGGGAATGCTAGTAAAAAGAAAATGCTGTAAATGCAATGAGAATGCTGTAAAAGGATGCTAGGGTGCTGCCTATGACAAAAGTAAATATAATACTCATACTTATTACTTACAATAAGAATTAACATCCAGCCTATGCCAACAAACCTTCATGCCATCATAATTCCATAACAATAGAAGTTTCAAATATTTTAACACCAAAATACCAGACAAAATTTTCTTGTAGCAATTTTCTGAAAATTTTCTTACATTTTGAAAACATCATAATTAATGACATTTTGAACAAGCATCAAATATTGTTGTGCATAAGATATGTGGATGATAAATTGGTCATACACAATCCAGCTACATATGACAGCTTTAAATATAATTAATAACAATAATAAATACTTAAAGTTCACGTTTGAAATGGAAATTAACAGGAATACACTTTTTGGACACTAAAATTGAAATAAACAGAGATACATTATAGAAACAGCTGTTATAGGAAACCAACCACATAATGCACCATTATACACAAAGAATCTAAATCATCTATGGTCACACAAAATTGGCACATATTAAAATTTAATTTTTAGACCATTGCAATATACAAAAAATAACCCAGATAAACTCAAAAACAAAATAAGAAAAAACAAATGGCAGTTTCTAATGGCTTTGATAATCAAATTGTTGAAAAAATTTATAAAAAACAAATAACCAAACATCAAAAGAGTTTTATAACTTTTTAGAAGAATAATAATAAAGAAATTACTAATAACTATTTTGAACAACTCACATATACAAATAAGATCACAGAAAAAAATTATTGATGTTTACAATAAAGATAAATATAAGAAAACATACAAACCTAATAACTACATTTTAAAATATTTAAGTAATAATAATAATAATAGACTATTATTAAATCATTAGATTAAATCTAATAATTGTAATGGATTAGATTATTAGATTAAATCTAATAATTGTAATAATAATAATGGGCAGGCAGGGGTAGGTTTCATAATGAACAAGACGATAGGGAAGAGAGTAGAGTATTTCAAAACGCATAGCGATAGAATCATTGTAATAAGGATAAAATCAAAACCTAAACCGACAACGATTGTTAACGTCTATATGCCTACAAGCGCCCATGATGACGATGAGGTAGAGTGTGTATACAAAGAGATTGATGAAGCAATTAAACACGTAAAAGGAGATGAAAATTTAATAATAGTTGGAGATTGGAATGCAAGCATTGGAAAAGGCATGGAAGGAAATATAGTGGGTGAATACGGGTTGGGCAAAAGGAATGAAAGAGGGGACCGACTTATAGAGTTTGGCACGAAGTATAATTTAGTAATTGCCAACACCCAATTTAAAAATCATAATAGAAGAATATACACTTGGGAAAAGCCAGGCGATACTGCAAGGTATCAGATAGATTATATCATGGTTAAGCAAAGATTTAGAAATCAACTCGTTGACTGCAAAACTTACCCTGGAGCAGACATTGATGGTGACCATAATTTGGTGATAATGAAATGTAGATTGGGGTTTAAAAACCTGAAGAAAAGGTGTCAGATGAATCGGTGGAATTTAGAGAAGCTTGAGGAAGAGGAGGTAAAGAAGATTTTTGAGGAGGACATCGCAAGAGGTCTGAGTAAAAAAGATAAGGTAGAAAATGTAGAAGTAGAATGGGAGAATGTTAAAAAGGAAATTCTTAAATCAGCAGAAGCGAACTTAGGCGGAGTAAAGAGAACTGGTAGAAAACCTTGGGTTTCAGACGATATATTGCAGCTGATGGATGAACGTAGAAAATATAAGAATGCTAGTGATGAAGAAAGTAAAAGGAACTATCGGCAATTAAGAAATGCTATAAACAGGAAGTGCAAACTAGCGAAAGAGAAGTGGATTAAAGAAAAGTGTTCAGAAGTGGAAAGAGAAATGAACATTGGTAAAATAGACGGAGCATACAGGAAAGTTAAGGAAAATTTTGGGGGTACATAAATTAAAATCTAATAATGTGTTAAACAAAGATGGTACACCAATATATAATACGAAAGGTAAAGGTGATAGATGGGTGGAATATATTGAAGAGTTATACGGAGGAAATGAATTAGAAAATGGTGTTATAGAGGAAGAAGAGGAAGTTGAGGAGGATGAAATGGGAGAAACAATACTGAGATCTGAATTTAAGAGAGCATTAAAAGATTTAAATGGCAGAAAGGCTCCTGGAATAGATGGAATACCTGTAGAATTACTGCGCAGTGCAGGTGAGGAAGCGATTGATAGATTATACAAACTGGTGTGTAATATTTATGAAAAAGGGGAATTTCCATCAGACTTCAAAAAAAGTGTTATAGTCATGATACCAAAGAAAGCAGGGGCAGATAAATGTGAAGAATACAGAACAATTAGTTTAACTAGTCATGCATCAAAAATCTTAACTAGAATTCTATACAGAAGAATTGAGAGGAGAGTGAAAGAAGTGTTAGGAGAAAACCAATTTGGTTTCAGGAAAAGTATAGGGACAAGGAAAGCAATTTTAGGCCTCAGATTAATAGTAGAAGGAAGATTAAAGAAAAACAAACCAACATACTTGGCGTTTATAGACCTAGAAAAGGCATTCGATAACGTAGATTGGAATAAAATGTTCAGCATTTAAAAAAAATTAGGGTTCAAATACAGAGATAGAAGAACAATTGCTAACATGTACAGGAACCAAACAGCAACAGTAATAATTGAAGAATATAAGAAAGGGAGTCCGACAAGGATGTTCCCTATCTCCGTTACTTTTTAATCTTTACATGGAACTAGCAGTTAATGATGTTAAAGAACAATTTAGATTCGGAGTAACAGTACAAGGTGAAAAGATAAAGATGCTACAATTTGCTGATGATATAGTAATTCTAGCCGAGAATAAAAAGGATTTAGAAGAAACAATGAATGGCATAGATGAAGTCCTACGCAAGAACTATCGCATGAAAATAAACAAGAACAAAACAAAAGTAATGAAACATAGTAGAAATAATGAAGATGGACCACTGAATGTGAAAATAGGAAGAGAAAAGATTATGGAGGTAGAAGAATTTTGTTATTTGGGAAGTAGAATTACTAAAGATGGATGAAGCAGGAGCGATATAGAATGTCGAATAGCACAGGCGAAACGAGCTTTCAGTCAGAAATATAATTTGTTTACATCAAAAATTAATTTAAATGTCAGGAAAAGATTTTTGAAAGTATATGTTTGAAGCTTCACTTTATATGGAAGTGAAACTTGGATGATCGGAGTACCTGAGAAGAAAAGATTAGAAGCTTTTGAAATGTGTTGCTATAGAAGAATGTTAAAAATCAGATGGGTGGATAAAGTGATAAATGAAGAAGTGTTGTGGCAAATCTATAAAGAAAGAAGCATTTGGAAAACTATAGTTAAAAGAAGAGACAGACTTATAGGCCACATATTAAGGCATCCTGGAATAGTCGCTTTAATATTAGAGGATCAGGTAGAAGGAAAAAATTCTACGGGCAGGCAACATTTAAAATATGTAATACAAATTGTTAGGGATGCAGGATGTTGGGGGTATACCGAAATGAAACGACTAACACTAGTTAGGGAATCTTGGAGAGCTGAATCAAACCAGTCAAATGACTGAAGACAAAAAAAAAATACTAGTTCTTTGTTTAATTTTTGTATATGAGCTGCCCATGTAAGTCCAAGATCCATGGTCATTCCCAAATATTTCACACAGTCAGTTGCAATGATCCAGTTACAATTGTAACCACAAGCTTTACAACTATCTCTATGCATTTGTAGGGCCAATGGTTCCTACATGGTCTAAATTTGACCTCAATTTAAAACTGATTAACTTTGTCTTTTCTGTATTCAGTCGCAAAGGGTTGTACTCAAACCACATGCTAAGCTTTCAGAGATCATCATGGATCAATTTACAAAGTTCACTTCTATCATTTGCCCTATAACTTATAGCTGTGTCAGTACCATTAATAACACCTCCATGTTAATCGTTAATGTACAACTAATATTTGGAATATGTAGTTCACATAATATATATTTATATAAACATTAGATTTTTAATTATTGTTGTAATTTTCAACCACTAGGTCAACAGCCAACACAAGATTAATTTAAATGATATATACCATAGGATATGATATCATAAACTAACAAAAGACATTAAACAAAAAATTAAAACATATTCAGATTGTATCACAAAGTTCTCCCGGGATTTTCATAAACTATTTACTCCTGAAAATAATGGAAAAAGTTCATTTGAACATATATCCTAAAATTCTTCTTTTGCAAGTGAAAGATTTCGCCTCGGCTAGTGAAAAATTTTGCTTGGATTTCAGCTACCCCAGTGAAATGAGATTGCACTGAAATATTTAGGACGTTAATTAAGGGACAGAATTAGTGATTACTTATGGTGTATGACCTGAAATATCAAACATTATAGGTCCCAGAACCATATCTGTAGTAGATTTAGAGAAATCTGGGGTGAAAACGAATAAAGTTTACCCTACTTTATTATAAAATCCCCTTTTTTTGTTTGCCGTACAATATCTTTGTTAAATGGGTAATAAACACATAAAACTTTTAAACAAAACTTGTAGAGAATTTAATTCAAAATAAAGTGGTGTAAAAGAAAATTTAGAAAAATTCCAATTTTATTTGGAGACAGTGCACTAGACCAAAGTGCATTATATGTATCAGTTATAAATAAATGTTCAAAAATAATAAATAGCCCAACATTTTCAATAGATTTCTTAGCATACTTTTGTACTGCTTTTATTGCTCTTTTTAGTTCTTCAGGGCTGTTCTTAAGTTGCTCAGCTACATCCATAATGATAACAATTAATTTCTCACGAGAATGTATTTTTGTTTTGTATACAATGTTTTTCATCCATCCCCAGATGCAAAACTCTAAAGATGTTAGATCTGGCGATCTTAATGGCCAGGAATTTGAACCTCCATGACCAATCCATTTCTCAGGGAAATGATGATTTAAGTGAGTGGAAACGGCACAAGAGAAGTGTAGGCGTACCATCGTGCTGGAATTATGCTTTGCGCTAGAGGAACATCTTCAAGCAACTGCAGTAATTCTTCTTGAAAAAATTGTGAGTAGACCTCGGTATTTAAGTGCCCAGATAATATAAACGGTCCAAACAGCTGATTGAAAAAAAGGCCGCACCACACACCAACACTAAATTGGTGTTGAAAATTGCCTTCCTCCATTTCACGAGAATTTACTTCTGCTCATGTATGCTCACTGGATAAGTTGTTGACGCCATCTTGAGTGAAATTTCTCTCATCAGAAAAAACAGAACATTGTTGTAGAGTTGTCGATTTGTATTTCACCAGTTGCAGAACACCAAACGAAGTGGACCATATCCTGCGTGTACATGTTGAACTGGCTGTTTATGATAAGGGTAAAATTTGTTTTGTTTAAGTGTCCTCCAAACCATCGTATGCAAAACTACGATCCGCTTAGAAAGACATCATGTACGGACACCTGGATTGTATCGATAATAATTTCATCAATAAAGCGTCATGTTGGACAGATTGTTTGTAGCTGGTACTATGATTAGTAGGTAGTGAACCTGTTTCCTGAAGATTATGAAAATCCCCTTATTGTCTTGGGATCTGGAATCCTGTGATTCAAAAAACGAATTTCATATTCTACTGTAGCAGCTTTAGCATTACTACTACACACCCAAAATAAATACCATTTCAGCGGATTCCTCTGTTGTAAATATGTGCAGCATTATGTCAGTTGCAAACCGACCACGTTCAAACTAAAATTCACAGAAAACCTTCACTATATTAACGTTCTTACAGAATGATTTATACACTACTGCACATTGTTTATCAACTGTTGATTTATTGGCATTTTGAAATAATAATTTTTCAAATAATTTATTTTATTTCTGTCATTAATAAAAAAATGATTATCTAAGTTGTTTTTATTTATAAAATATCTCTATGCATGTTTAATAGACCCAAGTGGTCTGTTTGTGAAGGCAATGCTTTAACTGTCTCCCAAATATCAATATTATAAGGTTTCAAAAAAGTGGTGATGATATACTACCCTGATATTCTTTTGAGTATTGAAATTTCTACCTTAACTTTAATAGTCCTGAACAATTCTACTAAGAAGCCCATGCATAAAAGTAGTAGTATCTAGTCGATGAACTTCAGTTGCTTAGAAGGTAGATTCATTGAGGTTATTAAATGCCATCAGATTGTATATATCAAGAAGAGCTCCCATAACTGCGTACATGAAAGAAATAAACTCTTAAATCCTGCACATAAACTGAAGTAACATTACATCGTAGGATTTTAAAAATTGATTAGCACTGTCATGAGTAGGAATTGTAAAATCCCATAACTATACGATTCCTATAAACTATTGTGTCTGTTAGAAGAACTATGATGGAGAAATGGTCAAAATCCGTTATATGCCCACAACGCTTAAACATTTTTCTATAGACTAGGTACTTTGTTAAACGGATTTTGATCCCATTTTTATTTATTTATTTTATAAATATAATTTAACCAAACCACCTACGCTCGCTAACCTTGACTAATTAACACAATAACGTTTTGAGTATTTAAATAATAAATTCAGTAATTCTTTATTCATTTAAATAATCAAAACATCATTATTAGATAGTCGAGGTTAGCGAGTGTAGGTTAAATTAACAATCCCAACCGAAATAACTTGAAATGTTTACTCTAAAGTTAATTATTAAAACAGTAACTAAAACAAACACTTTAACAAAGTATCTAGTCTATAGAAAAATGCTTAAGCGTTGTGGGCATATTACGGATTTTGACTGGAGAAATTAGTTGAAACCTTAAGATTTCTATGATTATCCTTGCCAGGTTTTAGAATAAAACTCATCCAAATAACTGATGTATGTAGGATATAACCAAAAATCAGTAGCTTTGAAAAGCTATTAGAGATAGAACAATGAATCTGCTCGCCTAGATTTAAGTTTGTTAAATTTCGTTATATCTTTTATACTCATACAAAAATGTTTGAAACAAGCTAAACTCCGATGCTCCACATGCTAGGATGAGGCGTCATAGGGCACAAGGACAAATAGGTTCACGACTGAATGATTAGGGAGTCCTCTGTGCATGAGGGGGTCACCCAGACATGATAAAACCGTGGACACTCTGCCTTGTCTCATGATTGCCTCCCAGTAAGTATGATGCATTGTATCATGTATTGTGGATATACTGGATCATTGATTTTCTGCCTGCTTTATGATTCATGTGTATTATGTTATTACTGTTTTTTCACTGTACTTGTAGTATTGTATTAGGTTTTGCTACTGCAACTGATCGTATCATTATGTTACTTGTTAGATATAGATTGTGCATGAGGGTGCCTAATCATGACTGTATGATTGTGTGTATTGATGCTGCAGGTCTTCGCTGCTTCTTGTTGTAAGAATGTATCTAGTTGTATGAACTTTGGTATATATTATGATGTATTGTATTTTATTGTATCATAGCAATTGTGGAGTATGACTGTGTGTGGACGATCTCCCCCTTCCTGAAGTATTGCTTCTTTAAGCTGTGCCAGAGGTGGAGGTTTATTCGTCGGTAGTTCGCAGGACACATTTATTAACATCTTGCGGAACCTGTTAGCGAGCCCGACACTGCTTAGGCGCCCGTAAATGCGGTTCTTCGACCACGTAAAAAAAAAACTCCGATGCTCCATTTGAGGCTTTTCTGCAGTAGCCGACTCTTGATTTTCATCTGTTAGTACACACATCCCTGGGATAGTTCCTCTGAAGAAATTCGAAGGTGTTTTTACCAGAGCCCACCGGAACATTCTAGAGTGCTAAATGATTCAATGAGGTAAACAGTTAACAGCATGTAAAAAATAAAATGTTAAATACAAAAAGAGAAATGTAAACTATTTTGTCACCGGCTCAGAAGAAAAGTTGATTTACTGTAATACAAGTAACAGTGAAAATTATAAAGCAAATGGACAAGCAAAAATAGCAATAAAAGTGAAAAAAAAAACACGGTTTATGATAACAGTAGCAGTAATAATTTCAAACCGTGAAATGTATATGTAAGAAATGTACAGTTCAAAGAAGCCGTGTCAACCAAATAAAACTGGAGCTTTAGTAATCTACATCTTGTAGCTGTTGTTAGTGGGTTAGTAATAAGCAGCGGTTGACATCTAGGGCCAGTTTTCTGCTGAACTGTGAATGTTTTCAACTATGTTGTTAGTATAGACTAAGTCATTTCTATGGTTTTTGTTTTTAAGCAAGTGAATATGATGAACTTTGAATAATTTTACTGAATTAGAAGCAAATTACCAAAGGATTTTTCTATTATATCCGTGTAATTTACATAGTGACTATGTACGAATTAGATGAAGGTAAGTGTTTTAATTAAATCGGGTTATCGAACTATTGTTGCATTTTTATTTATTGAGTAGGATTATAACGTTAATTAATCTAGATAATTTTACAGTGTTTTTTAAACAGACTTTTGTAATGCTGATTACGTTGCACTTGTAATTTTGTTTTAAAAATTACATAATATGGTTTATTTTACTTTTCAACGTTACGTGTTAGTTGAAACCAGATTTTATACTGTAGTAGATACCAAATTCTTACAAATTAACCCTGCTGTTAAAAATGTCCTTGACAATTATAAGCAAATTATTTTCTATAACCTTCAATAATTTACAATTTCTTAATATATAATAGGTAAATTTGTGTTATTGTTTGTACACTGATGGACTATTGTTCAGTTCATTTTTACAGAATTTTTGAGTTCCTTTCCCTATATTTTGTTAGTGAAATTTATTATTAAAGATATTTACGGAGTAAATAACTGTAAAAGTAAAATCCAATTGAGTTTAGGTCAAGCAAAGATAAGGTTAGATTAGATTATGTTGGTTAACCCACCGGGTTGGTCTAGTGGTGAATACGTCTTCCCAAATCAGCTGATTTGGAAGTTGAGAGTTCCAGTGTTCAAATCCAAGCAATAGCAGTTACTTTTATACAAATTTGAATACTGTCACTTGCTAACCATGCTTCACTAACTAAAGGTTAGAAAGTGTAGATTATGTTGACATACATATGATTCATCAGTAAATGGAGTCAACATAATCTAAATAAACATCCTATGCTCGCTAACAGACATATTTTTTTGTTTAATATATTGTAATAATACTGTTTTTTGACAAAGAAGTTGCATCAGAAAAGTGGCAGTGTTATAACAACCAAGTACCTATTTTGTCAAAGTCCGAGATAAGCCTGTAATTGTGTATATGAGTAATAACACTATATCTTTAATAAAAATTTATTCCTTAATGTTTTAGAGCATTATACTTATTGCATATAGTACATAGATACAGTATCTTTAGGAAAAGTATCATTATCTATACTATTATATAAAGTTGAAGGGGTTTTTCTTTGTTCAGAATAATCGAAAAAACTGCCCAATCGATTGCAACCAAATTTTTACCCATGTTTCTTAGCATAGCAGACATTTTATAGATATATTTCATCTCAAAAAAATTCAGGAAAATATTAAAAGCAACAACGTTAAAAAAGATAATGCTTCACTGCATCCATACATAGTATGGAGCACTCCACTAGGCGGCAAATGTGTTGTGCTTCACACAACTTTTTACATAGTATATTGTTTCTTCACTATGTGGCAGACATGTTGCGCTTCATGTAACAACAAAGTTTGGTCTACTTAATCACGAGCATATGCTGCCAGTAATCTTTAATTATTGAATATCACACAATTTTAATTCATTTCTTTGATATACATATATAGGTACATACATATAGTTAGGTAATGCAGTTGTATTTGATTTCTCAGGTAGTATGATATATTGGTTCTGTGATAGGTTATAAATATTTGATTATTCTAATTTATAAAATTTTAATATTTATAAAATATGTAAATAAAAATACAAATATAAAATGTAAATTAAAATAATATACACTTAGAAATTAAATAAAATAATCTGTAAATTAATTGACAACAGACTGCTTCTAACGAGAGAGAGTTGTGGAGGTAGCCATATGCAGCTGCCCAACTTAATGACCTGCTGCACCAATAGCAGCTAAAATAAAAGTGTGAGCATGTACGACCTACAAACTCATGCAACATCCTCTTTTACAGAGATTGATTTATCTATCTATTTTGGCGGTATTTGTTTCTAAAATCATGCTGAAACAAAAGAGACATAATATTGATAGAAAATCTACAGATGCAAGGTGCAAGGTTGTATAGCATTAACATGAGACTAGAAGAGCATGAGGCTCTATTTTACGATGTTATACAATATAGGAAAGCCACTTTAAAGTTCAGATCTGCTTTTGTATATGATCCTCATTTGGATTATATTAATAGTAAAGATTTACAAATTGATGCAATTATTAAAATATGCAATCATTGTTTTATAAAAAAAATGGAAAGATGAAGCATCTGGCATGTGTTGGTCTTATAGGTCTTATAAGTTTTACTTCCTACACTTAATGAGCTGCCAGAACCAATCAAGAGTTTAGTTTTAGGATCTCATTCTTTGTCAAAACATTTTATCAGTAATGTTAGAAAATACAACACTTTATTTCAAATGACTTCTTTTGGTCCTAAACAAATTGTAGAATGCATTTTATACCCACATTTGAAATTCAAGGTCAAGTTTACCATCGCATAGGGAGTTTATTGCCAGCACCTGGTGTCGATCCCAGTTTTTACAAATTTACTTCCTTTCTGATGCCAATCAAACTTCTCTTTGTCCTAATATTGTTCCAAACTTAAAGAAGGAAATAACAGCACTCCAGCAAGTTTTACTGTAGTTAAAGTGCAACATTGGATAACGTGAAAGATTTTAAATTAATAATTAATGCTGTTCGTGTACCTGTTAATCAGCATAGAGGTAGTGCCCCCTGAACCCCTGAAGAGGTAGTGCCTACCTCTTGACAGCGCAGATAACTGTCCAGTCTGTGATGAGGAGGAGACTCCTTATCACATATTTTTCCTCTGCAGGAGATATGAAACTGTGAAAGAAGAGCTACTACATACACTTGACAGAGATATGTTCCTGCCTAAAGATCTGCCGATCATAATGTTAGGAAATCAAGAACACTGGAAGGCAATTGCAGCCTACACGAAGACAGTCATGATTGACCTCAAATTGAGGGAGGAATCATGTATTTTCACAAGGCGTAGGAGGGTGTGGGGACGAACAGGCTTGCGATTGAGAAACTAAGGTGTCCCACAAGCATGTGGGGGTCACGAAAGAGCAATGAGGCCAGAGGGCGCACTCCGTTCCCTGCACATGAAAGCACATTACCCTGCTTACTGACGAAATCCTATAAGAGCGGTACAGGAAGGAGAGGGCAGCCAGGGTGGAGGTTTAGTCAAAGAAAAAAAAAGGGTGCCTTAAGATGTGGCCTATAAGTCTGTCTCTTTTTTTAACTATATTTTTCCAAATTCTTTCTTCATCAGTTTGCTGCAACACCTCTTCATTTGTCTCTTTATCCACCCGACTGAGTTTTAACATTCTTTTATAGCACCACATTTCAAAAGCTTCTAATCTTTCTTCTCAGGTACTCCAATCATCCAAGTTTCACTTCCATATAAAGCTACGCTCCAAACATATACTTTAAAAAATATTTTCCTGACATTTAAATTAATTTCTGATGTGACCGAAAACTCATTATATTACTGACCGAAAACTCATTTCGCCTGTACTGTTTGGCATTTTATATCAATCCTGCTTCATCCATCTAGTAATTCTACTAACCAAATAACAAAATTCAAGTCAGGTGAATATGGTGGTTGAGGAACTACAGGAATGTTTTTCTTTGCCAAAAGCTCATTAATTGAGAGTGCAGTGTGACAAAGTACATTGTCATAATGCAGCATCCAGTTATCTTTGATTTGAAAGAACTTGGAAGTATTAATCTTCCTAAATTAGCACCTGATCAACATCAGGAATTTGATGATATAAATGATAGTGTTACTAGCAACAACCCCAAGAATTTTTTAGATGTTTCTGGAGGCACTGGGAAAACTATCTTAATCAATCTGCTTCTTGCTCAAGTTCAGTCAACTAAAAACGTTGCAATCACTTTAGTATGATCAGGAATAGTTGCTACATTTATAAATGGTGAGAGAACTGCACATCCCACTTCTAAGTTGCCATTAAATGTTGCATGTGGGCAAGAATCTGTTGTTCTATTTGTAAAAATGATCCACTTGGACAAATTTTGCAAGATGCTAAACTTATAGTGTAGGATGAATTCACAATGAGTCATTGAGCTCATATTGAAGACATTGATAAAACCCTTCAAGATATTAGATCATGCAGTAAATTACTGGGTGGTATAACTTTGGCAACATTACCTGTCACCACGAAAATATCTAGGGTTGATGTTCAGGCATGCTTAAATCATCACCCTTATGGAAATTTGTCCACACTATTAACTTAAGAACCAATAGGAGAGTTCATCTTTGGGGTGGCGATCCTAACTTTCCCTTACAACTACTAAACATTGGAAATGGGACTCTTCCTCACAATGATGGTTACATCTGTTTATGAAAACATTGGTGTCAGTGTGCATACAATGGATGATCTCATTTCCAATATTTATCCAAAAATTAGTAAGCTTTTACAAATTTTTTGTAACATTCGAGTGGCTTTGTGAAAGATCTATAATAACTCCTCAAAATATTTCTTCTTTTGAAATTGATAATAGGATTTTAGAAATAGTTGAATGTCAAAGTAAGGAATATATCAGTCTGTAGATTCTGTAACCATTACTGAAGATGCAGTCCATTATCCTCCAGAATTTTTGAATTTTCTTAATCCTGCAGGTTTTCCAGCTCATAGTCTCCATCTTAAAATGGGAGTTCTGAATACTTTACTATAAAACCTTAATCCTCCAAGGTTATGTAACAGCAAGAGGTTGCAAATCAAAATTGTGCAAAATCACATCATTGAGGTTACTGTTTTTACAGGTCCAGCTGCATGGGGAGCTTGCTCTTATTCCTCACATCCCAATGATTCCAACAGACTTACCATTTCACTTCAAGAGAGCTGCAATTCTCTATAAAATTTTCATTTGCTATAACAATTGATAAACCACAAGGCTGCCAGACATTCAAGCACATTAGTATTGATTTACGATCAGACTGTTTTTCTCATGGACAGTTATATGTTGGACTTCCCAGAACTGGTAATTCAGAAAGTCAGTACTACCAAAAAATCAAAATGCCACAAAAAAATACACCCAGAAGTGCTATCAATTTAATACTGTTAGAAAATGGGTTGGGCGACACCAACCCATTTTTAATATTGGGTGTCAAGATTATAATCTTAGGCAACACAAGGGATGCTACATATATAAAATAATGTTGAGTGATCAATGCCCAGCAAAAATTACTGATGAAAATTTTCAATACAAATTTTTTTGATGAAGATTTTGTCCTTATGGTAAGTGCATACTAAGAAAATTCATTTTGAAATTCCAAGTTTAATAGGTTAAAATAGAGTAACAGTGAAATTATTTTCATTTTTTTTATTTCTCTGTAACAGATGTAGATGTCAACTTACTCTTTGGTGTGTGTAATCTTAATATGAATATCTAAAAATTGATTTCTTCATTTTTTGAAATTCAGAGATAAAATTTTATAATGGATTTTTTATTTTTTTTAAATCCTGTTATTTTTTTATTTCTTGGTAACAAATGAAGAAATCAATCTGATTTTTGGTGAGTGTAATCTTCATGTCAATAAACCAATTCTAGATTTTTGAAATTTGACCTTGAAAGGGGATGAAAAAAGTAAAAAGATTTTGAATAATGATTGTAAATTTTCCCAGTTCCAACTATAGTAAATGATATATTTAGTAGATTTGGGCTTGCAAGTACTCCTCAGATAAATATTTAAAAACCATTTTCCAGTTTTTTTTAAATTCCTGTTTTTTAAGGGGTGCAAAGTTATACAGTGCTGTCCTCAACCAATACAGCCACTGTGACTGTGTGACTGGCTGCACCTGCCTTCAGTTACTTGACTTAAGAATATAAAATAAAAGAATTGACCACTACAGGAAAGGCAAGTAATCATATAGCACAGGCGAAGCTGCGATGGGATGCTAGTAAATATATTTTGTAAAAAATTGAACTTCAATTTTTTAATATCTACTAGTTATTTTTGAGAAATGAAAATATTTACAACTATCTTACCTGTAATGTAAATGATTTAATATTATTACACCAAGAGCAATTCTTTCTATCAGTATTAATGATCTTTTGTGCATTTTTAGATCAGTATGAAGAAGATGAAGTTGAAGAAATATCAAGTGAACTGTGGCAAGAAGCCTGCTGGGTTGTTATTAACTCATATTTTGATGAAAAAGGTCTCGTACGGCAACAGTTGGATTCATTTGATGAATTCATTCAGATGTCCGTTCAACGAATTGTTGAAGATTCTCCTCAGATCGATTTACAAGCAGAAGCGCAGCATGCTCATGGAGAAATTGAAGTACCGGTTAGTAATTTAAATTGATTGTTTTGTTTATTAAAATTCTCCGTACAGGCCAGTTCCCTGAAATTTAAAAAGGTAAGTTATTGGTGTTATATAATGAGGATTAGAAAGGATTAACATTAAATGATGCTGGCCTCTGTGGCACGAGTGCTAGCATCTCGGCCTTTCACCCAGAGGTCCTGAGTTCGATTCCCGGTCAGGCGTGGCATTTTTCACACATGCTACAAAACACTCATTTCATCCTCTGTGGAATGAATTGCTTTACTGCGGAACTGGAGATTAAAAAAAAAAAAAAAAAAAAACATCTCAGACTTAGTATTAGATTATTTAATATAATTTTTATTTTGGTAATTACCATCTGTTTTATTATATCTGTTAGCTTTCCACACTAATGCATTTTGTATCAAATATTCCTCTCCAATAGCATATTTAATTATTAGATGGCAAATAAATTACAACAGTAGACAAATATATAAGATACTAATTAAAATAACAGCACTTAAATTTATAAGATGGCAGGTTATTGAAGAAACTTGTTCGTCTCTCTTAATGACAAAATTTTGTGTTTTTAAGAAGGCCATTGTATATGTGTTTATGAAGGGACCACATTCTCACTTTTTCTTTCAAGAAAAAATCACTGATACCTTCTGGTAATTCAGAAAAAAAGGAGTTTTATTTGTACAGTTTTTCTGTACTCCATTGTCAAGATATTCAAACAATTTTTTTTTAAGTGGGGAATTTTGAAGTTGTAAATTGAACAATGAAAATTTTAATTGTCTTTTCATATATGTAGTACATATTTTTAGAAGTTCCTACTTGTTTTTGGGTTCTTTTTATGGATAAGAACGCATCAAATCACATTAATTTATACTATAGTAAATTTAAAGAAATTTTTTAATTGAAATTCAATCAAAAATTATAAAACAATAAAAAAGTGATAAAATATGAGGGTTGGACTAAAGAGAAGGAGAATAGATTTATAACACGCTAACCACATTAGGTAAAGTCCAACTTGATGCTTTTTTCAAAGTAATCCACATTGAGCTATGTGCACTTGGCCCGATAAGTATACAATCCAGAAAGAGAAAATGAATTTGTTCTACTCTCTTTTTTGGCAAGCTATGCTATGTTATATCTTATCTTATCTTATCTTTTATCTGTATTGAAAATAATAGTATTGAAATACACAAAACAAGCAAACTTATATTTCAGTGTTGGAAGAGAAGTAATATGGATATTGCTGTCATTCATGAAGAATTCCATGCCAGATTTCCAAATTTTCTACTCAGACCTTCAAAATTTCTATGACCGAACATGAAAGTATGGGATGTTTTAAAATTAAAGAGCTCTCAAATGTTACCATACAGGCTTCCATTAGGCTGGAAATACACAGAACAAGTTTACAAAAGATTCTACAAACGTTTTAAGTATTATCAGTCAAGATTACTTCATATACTTTATAAAAATGATTTTGACAGAATGTTGAAATTTTGTGAGGAATTAATTATTTGTCATTAATTCATCATTTATATAGCTCAGTAAGCTACTCCGATCAAGTATGCTTCAAATAGAGAGTCTTAGTAAATACTAATAATTGTGTTCAAGAAAGGTTGAGAATGAATAATATTTATATATTGATAAAAATCCTTGCATAATCTATTTCTTCTTCATAAGAAGGAACTTAAAGTATCTGCATTTTTTTTTTTTTTGGTGTGGAATCGCAAAATAAGGAGTGTAAGGACATTATTTCTTGACAGAATTATGACAGATGATTCATATCTTGAGATGTTGTCATTGCATATGCAATGACAAATATCATGCTTGGCAGCAAGATGGGGCTCATTCTTATTATGCTCTTCGTATTAGAGACTATCTCTATTAGACTTTTATGAATTGAATAGGATGCTGAGGAACAATTGAATGACTCAGCCCATTCATGTGATTTGATGTATGATATTTGGTTCTGGGAATTTGCAAAAACATGATATTTTCTTCAAATACAAATGACCTGAATCACCTTAGGTTGATTATTGAAAAATCAGTTGATTTTACATATTGATATAAAACTTTATTCAAAAAGTGTAATTCAGTAGTTAAAACACACCTACAAATTTATAAGGACAAGAGTATAAAACATAGAATACTTCCTCTCATATGTTCTGTATTAAACATGTAATAATAAAAACTTTTCCTTTTTTTATTAGCAGTTGGGAAAATGACCTTCAACTCATTGATGTGTAAATATACATACATACATGTTATTAAATATATATTCGTCTGTCTGATATGCTGTTCAGTTACCTTTAGTCTTGTATTATAAGTATGGTCTGATTTACCCATTTCATTGTCAAAAATATGATTATTAAAACACATAAGAAGATTAAATTATAAAGCAATGATAAACTCATACTATCCAATTAAAAAGTAACAATTTATGGCAAGAATAAGTGATTGGCAATAAATTATTTTTAATTTTGTTTGTGCACTGTAAAATTGTATTCCACTGCATTAAAGTTTCCACAAAACATTATATCTAAACAGCTACCTAAAATTGGTAAAATAAACCATTTTAAGTGTTTCTTGTGAGTCCACTAATTTGTTACAATTCTAGCTTTGTTGCTACTTTAGTAGGTGAGTAATACATATCTTCAATATTAGCAATTAAGATGTCCCATACCTTAAGTATTATCTCTATTCTTAGTTGTTAGTATTCTCAGAACTCACTGTGTAATTTACAACATAATATTTATTAAGATACCTATGAAGTTATTTGATTATCATGGATCTATAATAATTAGTTCTGCCTTCAGCAGAACTAAGAATTATAAAATACTAAAAAAAAAAAAATAATAATAACTTGAACTGGATGTCATGTCAAAAATGCTGGCATGACATTTTTTAGTTAAAAAAAATATAGTATTATTTATACAAATAATTTAAAAAATGAAGCACTGAAAATTTGTTAAAAAATTATTAAGAATAAAAAACCTAACCAAATTTACTTGTATTATAAAGTTACAGCTAAATTTAAAAGCAAAGATCAAATTTTTATTTATCAAAAAAATTTGTTTCAGACTAGCTGAACAAAATACAAGTAAACTTAAATGAATTAATCTTTTAAAAGCAGTATTTTACACTTTGTACTTGATACAAAAGCAAAGATACAAAGTACTACTTAGTACTAATTTGTGTTTTATTTCTATAGTCCCAAACTGTAAAGTGTACATTCATTTAATTTTAATCTGATAATTATTAGAAATGATTCAACATTGAAAAAATACCTATTAAAAATTGTGTATTTTGAATGCTTTAGAAAAAATGAATACTTATTATAGATAGTGTTTCTGATGTTTATTATTTTTTTAGCCTAGGTACTTGTTGAAATTTGAACAAATTTATCTTTCTAAACCGACCCATTGGGAAAAAGATGGGTCACCTTCTCCTATGATGCCAAATGAAGCCCGTTTACGTAACTTGACATACAGTGCACCATTGTATGTGGATATTACGAAAACATTAATAAAAGAAGGGGAAGATCCAATTGAGACACAGCATCAGAAATCATTTATAGGTAATTACACTAGTCACCAAATTCAAACTTTTTTTGGATAACATTGATGAAAATAGCCGTTTAAAGTATTTTGTGGCCATAAATTCAAAAATGAATATTGTAACAGGTAACATTTTTTTTTTTTGTTACAGGGTTGTGGGTTTGACTAAAAACAGAAGAAGACTTTTTGTAATATTGAATAAAAAATATATTTACACCTAAAATATGTTGAATCTATTAAAGATTTTTTTTATTTAGAGCTATGTGCAATAAAAAATGTAAAATGTTATCCTAAAGGCACCATACAGTGACAAAATATTACAATTTTATCTCTTGTGTTCAGTAAAATCTTATCTTTTTAAAAGCCAGCAGCAGCCGCCTATCATAAATAGGATCCAACATCCCTGGTATCATGTTTCCATTGTCTTCATAAAATCTCTCTCCTTGTTCATCACTTACTGCACCCAAATTTTCCAGAAAAAATCAAAATGAGAATGTAAAAAATGACATGAGTGCATTTTTAAATACATGTGACATCCTAGTAATTCATAGGCTTTTAAGAGTTCATCTATGAGGGTTTTTTATAGGTCTCATCTATGTTATTACCGAGAAATCCCTTCTCTACACTTAGAAAACAGTTCCAAGCTACTAATTCTTTGTAATTTAATTTTTTTTTTTTTAAAAGGAATTACTTAAAATTTTTCTTATTTAAGGTCCAGTAAAGATGTGTTCCCTTAGTTTTGCACCGCTTAACTGGGAAAATATTTCTTTTGAGTACTTGAAACTATTATCCTCTTTGTCCATAGCACAAAGTTTTTCATTAGTTCAAGCTTTTGGATCAATGAAGAGAGCATATTTTATATTTGAAGTACCTGGTTCAAAAGAAGTTTTATGAGCCCAGTCTTTCTTAATGAAATGTTCTTGTGTTATCTGACTGTCCCTGAGGCATAAAAAAACAACCACAGTTTGTAAAATCCCCTTGAAGCCCTATATTACTTTTAAATCTCTACAAATATACCACTGATACCATTCATATTTAAGTTCATTTAGTATAGTAGTCAAGGTATAGTTTTCTTTCATTGTCACTGAGTAAGCTATTAAAGGAATATATGATTTTTCATTTCCATTATGAAGCAAGACTGCTTTTAGGCTATATTTAGATGAATCTATAAAAATACCCCAAATAAAGGTATATGTTCTATATTAAGTTGATTCATTAAACCATCAATATCATAACTTTTTTGAGTTAAGTGAAACACATGTGTTTTTATCTAACAAGTTCCACTATTGAAGTGAACCAAGAAGTTCAGCTTTTTGTTTTGACAAACCCAGGTCACATACCAAATCATTTAATTTATTTTGAGTAATTAAATGAGGCTCGCTAGTGGTTGGTATAATGATATAAACGTAGGATCACCACTACTGGTGGTCTCAGGAAGTTGTAAATCAGACGCTGGTAGAGAATAAGAATCATCAGGAAGCATAACATAGTCCAAATTTAAAGGCTTGATTGGCACCAGTAATTCCTGGCTGTAAGGAATGGGCCTCAGTGCTGAAGGCAATTTGGATATCAATTTTTCCCTTTTGTTTTATGAATACCCCTTTGTTTTAATAATGTAGAAGTATCAATCACTTGCATGGTCATAAGGTTCTCTTCATGTCATAGGATCAGCAAACAGCATAGAATTTTTCTTGCCATTTTCCACTGCACTAGATTTACATCACAACTCACACAGTAATGAGAAGCCCAATGTTTATCTTGATCTCCAATTTGACACTTAAAATATAAAACATAGGTTTTTTAACTTCCTGAAATATAGATCTAGCCTGTGACTTTAAAGTAAATATTCCATATATATATAATAAAACTTATTCTCTGGATTTTTGTAACATTGACAACTGGAACTTGACATTTTATATAAAATACACAAAATCACTTAAAGAAGTTTACTGTACGCAAGACAGAAACAAACTAAATTTTAAGAAATATAACGGAGTCTTTAAAGATAAGCAGAATGCAGTGGAAATACCCAGTAAATCCAGCTGTAAACGATTCCAGGTAATTCAAAATAGATACTCAGAAACGGGACGAAGTAGGACATTTGTATCAATAGATATTTTAATAGCTAGTAAAATGAAACATAAGAAGTGTGTTTTCATTAATGTTCCAAAAGTCATGTCAATCAGTGTTATAAATCTTCCATTTGCATAACAGTTTATTTTTAAGTTTCTATTCGTTGTAATGATAGAAATTTTGTCAATTTTTTTTTTAAAAGATTATCCAAGACCAAATTGATTATTGGCCAATTAAAGTAACTTTTTTAAATTCTTTCATCAGTTATAAAATGTTTCAGATAGTTTCACTGTCTTAAACATATATTTTATATTATTTTTTGTTAATTAACTTAAAAAATAATGTTTTAAATGTAATAATTTCTTTTAAGTTAACATTATTTTCTGCTGAAGCCGAAATAATTTTCTGATAAATAATTTAATATAACTATTTTTGAACTTTAGAATCCTATATTTATATGATAAATTTCATGTTAACATTAATTGTTGCTGAGCAAGCATCATTGTCGCATAACTGTATCATTATTTAGAGGATGTAGGGAGAAAGTCCAGTGGATTTTTAGTAACAAGCAATCAAAATACGTAACAAAAAGCTCAAAGAACATTTTAAAAATGATTAGTGAAAAATAAAAGTTTAATATCACCAAATGTAGCATAAAATAATTTAATAGGCGAAGCAATTTATTTTGAAATCTCATGACTAGTTTTATTTCTATAGTCTCAAACTGTAGTGCACATACATTCTATGTTGAAAGTAGGAGATTTTTTCAAAGCTTATTATTCAATAGCTCTTCACGGGAGATAGTAGTATCTTCATCATTTTTAATGCTAAGTAATGAGCTCCAAAAAGATCTGGAAGTATTATTTTCAAATTTTGAAAATGAGTTGTTAATTTTTACATAGAAATTTATAAAAAGAAATTTTACCTAGAGCTTAGATCTTTTATAGCAATAATATGTGGACAATAAGAGAGGCTAAAAGTAGAAACAAACCTTTGAAATGAAATAATAAAAGAATTTTGAAATTAAGTTTTGTTAAAAAATGTTTGCGAAAGAAATATTTTTAGATAAATTAGAGAATAAAGAAACCTGAGAAAAGGGTTTACTTGAATAATTATTTGATGGATGTTGTATTAAGATAAACAAGTTTTGTTAATTTAATAACTTGAGAAAAAGTAAATACTAATTGAACGTTTGTTTGGAAAGTAATAATTTATGTAGAGGAAACAAATGTTGGAATATGTTAAGTACAAAATTAAAGGTGATGATGTAGAAATTATGTTGACGATAAGCATAAACTTAAAGAAAGTATGTCAAATCGGTCAAGTTGCATAAAGTGATATGAAAAATAAATAAACCAACTGTTATCAGATTCCTTACAAAATGAGCAGTGTGAAGTTTAAAATAGAATATACTTACCTAAATTGTACAAGTTTAATGACTCGTGCTTTAATTTATTATTATAAGGGACAGTTCTATTATTATAACTGCTTTATTATTATAAGGGACAGTGAAAAAGTCCTTGATAAATATTATCCCTTAAAATTATAATAAAACACTAGAATCTTTAGAGAGTATGTTTTATAAGCTAAATATCGGAATAATATGTTTTTCTTTTTTTTTGTTTCAAGGTAAAATTCCTATTATGTTGAGATCAACATATTGTTTATTGAATGGTCTTGTTGATCGTGATCTTTCTGAATTGAATGAGTGCCCTCTTGATCCAGGTGGTTACTTCATTATTAACGGTTCAGAGAAAGTGAGTCTTAGTAAACAATTATAAGTTTTAAAACCAAAAGCATATGATGTAATAAGTAACTTTTTATATTTTTTTTTGTTTACTTTGTCTTCAGTCATAGATTATAATTGCCTTTAAAAAATGTACCTAGAACTTTTTTCCCTAGTTAGTGTAAAGAAGGTAACACATGCATAAATAATATATCTCCATATTCTCCATGGTGTTGCTATCCATTGATAGTGTTTCTGCCTTTCATCTGTTGGTTCTGGCTACGAATCCTGGTCAAGCATGGCATTTTTCACAAGCTACAAAATTCATTTTCATCAATGATTGTTGTCAGGCATCAGCCAGTTCCTATACAAATAATTTTTTTTTTTGTGTCATTAAATCTAAAATCTATTGTCATAATTGCCGCTAATCTTTGCCATTGAGTAGTATTAACATTTTTTCATGGGTGATAATATCTTTGTAAAATATATTGTTTTTTTATGTCCTAATAATTAATTATGTATTTTGTGAAATCCGTATTTGTTCTTTTTGTCTCATTTTCTGTAATCATTAACCTGTTGGCCTCACATCCACCATACCCATACAACTATATTACGTTGCCCAGACAGCCTAATGTGGTAGTTATGTGGTTTTGAGTTACTGCCTGTTTTGAGTTTTGCACAAAGTATAATTTAGTAATTGCCAACACCCAATTTAAAAATCATAATAGAAGAATATACACTTGGAAAAAGCCAGGCGATACTGCAAGGTATCAGATAGATTATATCATGGTTAAGCAAAGATTTAGAAATCAACTCGTTGACTGCAAAACTTACCCTGGAGCAGACATTGATAGCGACCATAATTTGGTGATAATGAAATGTAGATTGGGGTTTAAAAACCTGAAGAAAAGGTGTCAGGTGAATCGGTGGAATTTAGAGAAGCTTGGAAGAGGAGGTAAAGAAGATTTTTGAGGAGAACATCGCAAGAGGTCTGAGTAAAAAAGATAAGGTAAAAAATGTAGAAGAAGAATGGGAGAATGTTAAAAAGGAAATTCTTAAATCAGCAGAAGCAAACTTAGGCGGAATAAAGAGAACTGGTAGAAAACCTTGGGTTTCAGACGATATATTGCAGCTGATGGATGAACGTAGAAAATATAAGAATGCTAGTGATGAAGAAAGTAAAAGGAACTATCGGCAATTAAGAAATGCTATAAAAAGGAAGTGCAAACTGGTGAAAGAAGAGTAGATTAAAGAAAAGTGTTCAGAAGTGGAAAGAGAAATGAACATTGGTAAAATAGACGGAGCATACAGGAAAGTTAAGGAAAATTTTGGGGTACATAAATTAAAATGTAATAATGTGTTAAACAAAGATTGTACACTAATATATAATACGAAAGGTAAAGTCGATAGATGGGTGGAATATATTGAAGAGTTATACGGAGGAAATGAATTAGAAAATGGTGTTATAGAGGAAGAAGAAGAAGTTGAGGAGGATGAAATGGGAGAAACAATACTGAGATCTGAATTTAAGAGAGCATTAAAAGATTTAAATGGCAGAAAGGCTCCTGGAATAGACGGAATACCTGTAGAATTACTGCGCAGTGCAGGTGAGGAAGCGATTGATAGATTATACAAACTGGTGTGTAATATTTATGAAAAAGGGGAATTTCCGTCAGACTTCAAAAAAAGTGTTATAGTTATGATACCAAAGAAAGCAGGGGCAGATAAATGTGAAGAATATAGAACAATTAGTTTAACTAGTCATGCATCAAAAATCTTAACTAGAATTTTATACAGAAGAATTGAGAGGAGAGTGGAAGAAGTGTTAGGAGAAGACCAATTTGGTTTCAGGAAAAGTATAGGGACAAGGGAAGCAATTTTAGGCCTCAGATTAATAGTAGAAGGAAGATTAAAGAAAAACAAACCAACATACTTGGCGTTTATAGACCTAGAAAAGGCATTCGATAACATAGATTGGAATAAAATGTTCAGCATTTAAAAAAAATTAGGGTTCAAATACAGAGATAGAAGAACAATTGCTAACATGTACAGGAACCAAACAGCAACAATAACAATTGAAGAACATAAGAAAGAAGCCGTAATAAAAAAGGGAGTCCGACAAGGATGTTTTCTATCCCTGTTACTTTTTAATCTTTACATAGAACTAGCAGTTAATGATGTTAAAGAACAATTTAGATTCGTAGTAACAGTGAGGTGAAAAGATAAAGATGCTACGATTTGCTGATGATACAGTAATTCTAGCTGAGAGTAAAAAAGACTTTGAAGAATCAATGAATTGCATGATTGAAGTCCTATGCAAGAACTACTGCATGAAACTAAACAAGAACAAAACGGAAGTAATGAAATGTAGAAATAATGTAGAGGGACCACTGAATATAAAAATAGGAAGAGAAAAGATTATGGAGGTAGAAGAATTTTATTATTTGGGAAGTAGAATTACTAAACATGGACGAAGAGGAGTGATATAAAATGCCAAACAGCACAGGCAAAATGAACTTTCTGTTAGAAATATGATTTGCTTACATCAAAAATTAATTTAAACGTCAGGAAAACATTTTTGAAAGTTTATGTTTTGAGTGTAGCTTTATATGAAAGTGAAACTTGGAGGATCGGAGTACCTGAGAAGAAGAGATTAGAAGCTTTTGAAATGTGGTGCTATAGCAGCATGTTAAAAATCAGATGGGTGGATAAAGTGACAAATGAAGAGTTGCGACAAATTCATGAAGAAAGAAGCTTTTGTAAAAGCATAGTTAAAAGAAGAGACAGACTTATAGGCTACATATTAAGGCATCCAGGAATAGTTGCTTTAATATTGGAAGGACAGGTAGAAGGGAACAATTGTGTAGGCAGGCCACATTTGGAGTATGTAAAACAAATTGTTGGGGATGTAGGATGTAGAGGGTATACTGAAATGAAACGACTAGCACTAGATAGGGAATCTTGGAGAGCTGCATCAAACCAGTCAAATGACTGAAGACAAAAAAAAAAAATACTCAGTATATAGGGATAAACTTGGTATGGGTTAAAAAAACTCTATACTCTGAGTTTAAGACTTGGTTTACTGAAGATATTCAGATCATCCAATCAGAATCTGTTGTGGTTAGAATAAAGAGTAATAATTTTCATTATCATGGAATCTTGGAGAGCTGCATCAAACCAGTCAAATGACTGAAGACAAAAAAAAAAAAATACTCAGTATATAGGGATAAACTTGGTATGGGTTAAAAATCTCTATACTCTGAGTTTAAGACTTGGTTTACTGAAGATATTCAGATCATCCAATCAGAATCTGTTGTGGTTAGAATAAAGAGTAATAATTTTCATTATCATATCATTTTTTTAAATATTAAATAACTCCATAGAAGCATGCAATAGAATGTTTTATTATTTTTTGTGCCTTTTTTTTAGGTGGCAATCAAATAGCTATAAGTAACATAACATTAATCAGTTACTCAAGTGGTGTAGACATTCTAGTCCAGCAAAAATAGGAAATTAAAAAAAAATATAGTGGAGCAATGAAAATTAGCATAGATGATCATTTTTACGTACTATTTCAGGAATCAATGGATATTCAGCATAATGAAAGTTACAAAGATTTTTTGGGAAATGAAAAGTAGAGATTTCTTTTAACCAAATATCATCAAGAATTTCTTCTTTTTAACAGTCAAAGTACCTATTTAAAGCTTAAAATAAAATAAGTGATTATAAAATATTGGTTGTTTATGGTACATTGCAATACGTTCAACTGATTATTTCAAACTATTTTTTTTAACAAAGCATGGACTGATTTTAAAGAAAATTATTGTCAAAATATTGAAGTAATTTTTATATGTAAATCATAGCATAACTATTATTATTATTATCCAGTTACAATAAAAAATGTGAATTGTCATTAAATGTTGTTTTTTCTTTTAAAACTAAATTTATTATTAAATAAATGTTATATCCTTTGATTGTCATATAAGACTAATTTATTACACAATTTAGTATTTTCATTAATATGTATTTTTATAACTACTGGCTATTTGTTAACAATTTTTATTGTATAATAATTAACTTGGAACCAAATTAAAGTTAACTTTTAACGCTATGAACTTTGTTTTAACCAATTTTTAAGTAAAGATTTTATTTTCAAATGAATCATGTTAATAGAATGTCAAGTTAGGTTTTTCTTCAAAGGATCAAAAAGGGCAGGATTTCAAAATATAGTATCTTAGTCACTTTTGTTGCACAGCACCCAGATTAAAGAAACAACACTTTAAAAAGTTATTTTATTTTTATTTTGTATTAGGAAAAAACCTGTTCTTGAAGGTATTTGGATAAAACAAAATTAAAAGGGTTCTTTAATTTTGGGATCTTCCTTCCCCACTCCTTGAACTATTAGTGCCTTACATCACAACATGGACTTATTGATTACTAAAATATAGGTAAAAATGAAAAAATTAATCCAAATTTTCATTACTTTGCTATTTTTTTTTTTAATGAGTTCTTTTTGATGGACTATTCTCAGAAAAATACAAAGCATGTATTTAATACAAAGCATGAGTGCTGCTTTTTCGAAATATAATTATTATGGTATTGAAATGTATAGTATTTCTGCTGTCATATACTTATTCATATTATCCAATTTGTTTTACATATAGGTTTTAATAGCACAAGAGAAGATGGCCACAAATACAGTATATGTATTCAGTATGAAAGATGGTAAATTTGCATACAAGGCTGAAATAAGATCTTGTTTAGAGCATTCGTCTCGACCTACATCAACATTATGGCTTAATATGTTGGCTAGAGGAGGTCAGGTATGTAATCAGGTCAACCTAACATGTTTAAATAAAGCCATGTTGGACTGTATGTCTTTCACTATCCAAGACTTTTACTGTATGTCCAAAAAATACAGGTTAATAAGAAAGGTTTATTTTAGTAAGAAGTTGAAATATACTTATTTAATTTTTTTTTAATTCATTTATGTTAGATGATATATTGGCCACATACTCTCTCTGATTAGTAAGGCTAAGCTTACCACATGTTTTTGGGTCCAAGCCAGGACATATTTTTGAAATTACTTAAAAGTCTCAACAGTTTACTGAAACATTAAACTTTATTTATTCACTTGTATTTTTCACTAAACATGACTTTTTTCAGAAATGGTTTGTTTTAATTACATCATAAAATTCACAACAAGAAGTTTCTGAATTAATTTTAACATTTAGCAGATGTATAACAATAGATACTGAAAGTCTACCCCTTTCTTTAGACAAAATCTTCCCCATAATTGAAAAAAACTCTCAACTGAAACAGATGTCCCAGGCAAAGACATTGCAAATTCAGCCATTTTAGAAATATTGCATCATGAAATATCAGTCTTTTGAAACATCTTAAAAATTGCTTTCTACTTCTCTTCAATAGTATCGATACTTTTTCAGAACTTGAACCACAACCTACCCTTTGGTTTTGAATTATCTGATTCAACAATGTACATTTATCAAATACGTCATCAATATTTACAGAATTTTTTATAATTTCATTAACAACTTGTGCACTCTCTTCTAAATCAGACCAAGCAATTTCAGTTCGTGAATTTATCCACTGAAACTTACTAACATTATTAAAACTGGTTTTCCATTACTCTAAGTATTAGATACTAGAATTATAAAAATTGTCTATGCTTGAGAAGAATTTTTGTTCCTGAACTTCATTATTTTCTTTTAGAGTGCATAGCAATTCTTTAGCAGAAGATGGTATAAATTTGTGGGTTTTTCTTTCTGAAGTTGACAAATTAATTCAGAATATGTCTGAAATGCTTCTGTTGCTGTGATAGAATTAGCTTCCAATTTCAGAACTGCATTATTAAATAACTAGAGTACCTTATAAAAATTTCAAAAATAGTTCCTTTTCTAGATTTAAAAAAAAACCAAATAATTTTGAGCCTTTGTCACAAGATAAGAAGTATGATTTTAGGCCATTAAAAATGGAAAGAATTCTTTCTATTGCTGGTAACAAACTAAGAAACATTGTGCTGCTATGAGATAATACTTTTTTTAACCTGTTTCCACAAATTCACAGAAATTTAAGTTTCGTTACTGTACGAGGTCTGTAAATAAAGTGACTAGTTTTTTTTTTTGGCAACATTGTAAAGTTACTAGTAAACATATGGTTATATCAACAGTTGATTTATATTAGGTATTAATACTTTTAGTCTATTGTTGCCATGTGAGACATAAACAAACTTTTCATGAAACAAGATTTTGTTGTGGGTTACAAAAATGAGTAATACTAATCATGAGCAAAGTGTACGAGCAAGTTTTGTGTTAAACTCTGTGAGAATGCTACTGAAACTTTTTCAAAATTTAAAAGCACTTATGGTGATGACACTCTGTCATGAACCTAAGTTTTTAGGTGGTTTAGAGCATTTTCAGATGGCCAGGAATCAGTTGTGGATGATCAACAGTCTGGAAGACCGTTAATGTCAAAAAGTGACGACATTGTTGAACGAATCAGAGAGATACAGTATGACCAGCAATTAACTGTCAGAATGATTGCAGAACAATTGAATTTGAACCATACCACAGTCCATCAAATTTTGACAAATGAATTGGACATGAAAAAAGTTTTTCCAAAATTGATCCTGATTTTCTAAAAAATGTTATTACAGGTGATGAATCTTGATTATTTGAGTACGACCCAAAAACAAAACACCAGAGCAAGGAGTGGCACACTTCAAACTCACAAAAAAGCAAACCACATCCCAAAAAAGCAAAAATGAGCAAATCAGAACCATGCTAATTTGTTTCTTCAACAGTAATGGCATTGTCCATAAGGAGATTTTCCTTACAGGATAGACTGTAAATCAATATGTTTACCTAGAAATTCTTGAAAGATTGCGGAAAAGAGTTGCCCACATGAGACCAGCCATCAAAGACAACTGGATGCTGCATCATGACAATGCACCTTGTCACATTGCACTCTCAGTTAATGAGTTTTTGGATAAGAAAAACATTCCTGTAGTTCCTCAACCACCTTATTCACCTGACTTTTTGAGTCCCTGCAACTTTTTCCTGTTCTCGACATCAAAAAAATACCTCAAAGGACACCATTTTAGAACAGTAGAAAACATTTTAAAAAATGTAACTGAACATCTAATGGATATTCCGGTTTCTGAGTCCAACACTGCTATGATGAGAAAACTGTCCATGCATAATTGGATTGTAAATAAAAAGTTTTTCCAAACCATTCTCATTACTTTATTTACAGACGTCATATATATGAAAATATTAATAAATTTTTATAACAGTAACTTCTATGTCCAGGGTTAGAGAATCACATGCTGTTTGTACTGAATTGTGTACAATGTAGGCTGAACAACCAATTCCTAAAATAGGTCTATCTAAATCACTTTGAACTTTTCTGAAGACATTTTCATTCCCTTTCCCTTCACCCCACCAAAATTATTGTTATTAGCAGTATAACAATGCAACTTTTCTTCAAGTTTGTATTTTTTCATATACTACAAAATATATTTAGTCAAAATTTGAGCAGTTTCACTTGACACTTCATCAAAATTTAAAAGTTTATCTTGAATTCCCTCCTCCAGACAGAAATATCTTACAATAACCTTTTTTTTTCTTCTTTTTTTTTTTTTTTTGTTTAACCTCCGGGGCCGCAGTTAAGCATTACTGTACAGAGCATGAGATGAATGATTTGTAACATGTGTGAAAAATGCCATGCCTCATCTTACAATAACCTGAACAAGTTTTACTTCACTTCTGTTTGAGCTATCCTTCATTACAGTTACATAATTAATATTTTCAAAAGAACACAACACATTACCAAATATAAATGATGAAATAATGTTAACAATAATTGCTTCGGTTTTGGTTCTAGCAGATGAAAATTTTGGGTCGTATAACTTTTTAACCAGTTTAGATGTGCAGTTTTATGTTTTGAAACTGAGTTCATGTCTAGCAGTGTGGTATGAAAATGTAGCTTCTTTAGCAGCACACTCCAGATCACTGTTATTGTTATTTTCATCTTTACCTTTAAAAAAATCTCTTATGTTTGCTGAAGCAGTAGCATTAATAGAACTCCTATGTTTAGCTGTTTTCATGAAGTCTTCAATATCACCCTTTCCTTTATGCGCAACAGAAAATTCTCCAGTACATAATATGCAGTAAACACGTTCATTGTTACTGTCATTACACAATTTTTTTAAATTTATTTTCCTGTTGCAGGTTAACATTAAACACACATTTTCTTTTGCCCATTGCCAAACGATGCAACAAAAAATGTTAAGAGATAAAATAATGAAAACCGTGTAGACAAGTTACTTCACACACAAAAACAACATAAACACATTGCCCCTGTTGTGTTGCCAAATGACTAAGTAAAACGCTGTGGTGAGACTTGGTAGCCATGCCTTCGTCAAAATCAACATCAGTGCTTGCTCCAAGGTCGGGTGAGAGATGTACGGCCAGAAGAAAATGTTTAAAAACACAATGTTGAACATATAGATCTAAAATTAAGAAAATCCTCACCAGTCATAAAATTCTCAAATCTCGAACATTTTTACAACCTTGAACATTAACCCCAGACAGCACCAAAAATCCAGGATTGTCCGGGCTAATCCCGGACGTATGGTAAACCTAAGTAAGGCCTAAATGATTTATTGTCATATTTTATTATTTGTTCATTATGATTTTTTCATTTATTTATTATTTTCTTCTTCTTAACACTTTATCAATTATTGTAGGTCGGACAGTGTATCAGTAATCAACATTTACTTCTTTCCCTCCACCATTCCTCCTCATAGAGGAGGTAAGAGAGATTCCCTTTCTGCCTCTTCAAACTTTTTGCCAATATCCTCCTCCTTCACCTTCTCTATTCAACACCTTCTAGGTCTGCCTCACGGTCTCTTTTCCCCTACCCACCATTCCAGCATTTTTCTTAGAACCCTTTCCTCAGATATTCTCCTCACAGCCCCAAATCATCTCATTCTGTTCCTCATACCTTTTTCCATTATTCTCTCCATCCTCAAACTATTTCAAATATCCTCATTCCTAATTCTGTCCCTTCTAATTTTTTCCATTATACTTCTCAAAAGCTTCATTTCCACTGCATGTATTCTACTCTCTTCGCAGCCCGTGGTTGTCCATGTTTCCAATCTGTATGTTAAAATTGGGGAGAAATATATTTTATGAAGAACTTCCTTACTCTTTCTTGCACTACCTTTCCCAAACCAATCTCATTCTGAAAAATCTTTCAGGTTTATGAGTTCCCCTCTTTATTTCTTTGTCCAATTTCCCATCTTGAGCTTCTACTACACTTGCTAGATAGTCAAATCTTTCAACTACTTTCATTACCTCATCATTTATTTTTACCTTATCTCTGCCTTCTTTCAATCCTCTAGTTAACACTATTTCTTTATTTTTTCCACATTGATCTTCATTTCCCACTTCTCTATTTTACCATTCCACATATTCCAGCTGTTTCTGCACCTCTCCTTCAATATCACATTAAATTACCTCATATTTGGAAATTCCCATGCTTTACTGCCCCCTTCTCGAAACGTTGCCTTCACTTCTATATTTCATCCATCACTATTGTGAATAATAGAGAAAAGAGTACACGCCCTTATCTCAGTCTTGTTTTTACAGCATATCAATCTGTCTCCTTCACCTCAGTTCTCACCTTTTTATTTTTCTAAGAGGTGGAGGAACCCCATTTACAGGCGCCAAGGCTCACTAACAGGTTCCGCAAGATTTTATTAATTGCATATGTGTACCTACGCACTACCAACTAAACCACCACCCCGCCTGGAAACCGCTTATGTGGCACTACTTCCGGAAGGGGAAAACACACACACACACAATCTGTCACTGCAAGCAACACAGGCAACACCCAAACAAACATGCACTTACCACAAAACAAAACTCAAAAGTCACACACAGACAACAAATTAAGCCAAAAAGATCAACAACCATGCACAAAAACACCAAACACGCCAACAGATCAAGGAACAACCAAAACACACACAACAATAAAATAAACCTACAAGAAAACAAGAAACACCCAACAATACTGTTAAAACACAAACACAGTAGTTACCAAACGGAGACTATCTTTCTTCAATGTAACAGCAAGAGATGCCATTGGGCACCACAAACAAAGTGCTCACGACTTCATTGAACCAAGGTGAGCTCCAGTTGATCAGGAGACCTCCCACCCCAAGGCACTTACCCGCAAGCCTTTCTGACCCAGCAACCTCCAACGTCTCCTTCCTTATGAGACTCTGCAGCATATATTTTCACCATCACCTTCCTAGTGAAATCTTCTACAGCTCTCCAGCTCTCCTCACCTTCCAACAACAGGCTCCCTTGCATTTCATTCAGCGTAAACATACAGTCACAACCCAGTATGTCTAAATTTCCAAGCAATCTTGCATGAAAAGCGGGCACCAGAAATATACATGCTCTGGGGTCTCTTCTTCCTCGCACTCTAGGCAAATGTCTAAGTGGTCCAAGTTAAACCTATAGAGATATGTTCTACAGTCGCCAGGAACTGCGTAAGATTATATCCTAGCGAGCCATACACTCTCACACCACCCTTTCAAATCACCAATGAGGGGTTTGTCCACCTACCCCTCACACATTGGTCGCATCTCTCTTGCCACAATTCCATGAGCTTACTCGCTGTTGTCCTACTTGTTAATTTCCTGTCTACAGGCTGCAAATCCCCAAACTCGCTTATTCTCTTCTGTTGCAGCAATACCAAGTCTTATATCTTAGTGACAGCCTCCCTCCGTGTGAGGGCAGCAATCACCATCACCAGGTCATGAGCATATCCATAAGGCATAACTCCTGGGGGAAGGGCAACCCAGAACACGCTGTCATATGCCAGGTTCCAGAGGGTTGGTCCACGTTCAATGAGTCCGTTCGGGATCTGGCATACCATCTTACATTCTGTAAGGTACGACCAGACTATCCTACACAGATACTCTGGGACACCATGAGTCTCCAAAGAACGTGTAATGATAATGTGAGGAATGCCATTAAATGCATTCCTCACATCTAGCGTCACCAGAACACACATCTGCCACCACTTATTTCAATAATCCTCTCCGCCGACTTGCACACTCCAGCCATGGCGTCTGCGGCAGACCTTCCTGTGCGAAAGCCAAATTGGCCTGCAGACAGCCCACCCACCTCTTCCACCAACCCCAAAATCCACTGCCAGTTCATTTGCTCCAAAACCTTGGCTAATGAACTGACCATGGCAAGCAGCTGGTATGAGGAGGGAAATGCCAGGTACCTCTGAGTTGAGTACCAGTACCAGCCGCTGTTTCCTCCATCCTGTTAGAGAAATTCCTTCAGAAAGGCACGAATTAAAAACTTCCAAAAATATATCATGGTCTACCCAACCCACGTTAACTACTAAATTTGGCAGCCAGTTCAGGCCTGGCGCCTTGCCTGCCGGAATTCTGGTAATCGCCGCAGTAACCTCATCAGCAATGAAGGGAGGCAAAGGTTCCATAACTTCAGCTGCTAATTCTTCTCCATGACGGAAAAGCCCATTTATTATACACCGTACTTGTACATCTCTCGTTACAGGCACTTTGGGTCTCATTGTTCTCCTTACAAGCACCTTGTTCAGTCTCCTCCATGGATCTGAGTCTACCTCTGATATCAACTGTTTCTATGCCTTAGCTTTTGATTTATAAATAAGTCCTGTGAGCTCTTTCCTACACTCCCTGTATTGCGTTGCATATATGGCTCGAAGGGAGTGCAGGTACTCCCTGGTAATCCACCTCCTCACCCTCTGACATTCCTGCCTTTTCTTGCAAAGCCCATGATGGCCATTGCAAGATATTGTCATAAATACAGGCTGGTGATCACTACCCATGAATTCTTCAGAAACCCTCTAGTCGAAAATCTGCGCAGCCAACCCTGGCATAGCAAAAGTGAGATCCACTTTGGAGCTAGTATTTTCCCTCCTGAAGGTATAGGCTGTTCCATGTCTGTCCTTGATGACCTCCAGGCCATCGACCACACATTATAATCACCAGAAAAAAGTGTTGGCCGATGAACATGTATCCTGGAAATATTAAACAGTATTTTCTTGTAGATCTCAATATTCATGTTGTGTGAGAAATAGCACGAAAAGAAGTAACTCTGCCCACTCTTGCCCTCACATAACCAGTGCCCCTATGAACATCTTGCATAGGAAAGGATGTGCCCAACCATAGTGCCACCCCACCATCTTCAGACACAATCCAATCCGCTCCAAGGCAAGAGTTGTATGCTTCAGAGACCATTGCTATGTCCACACCCACTCCTGAGACGTGAACGATCAGTAAGTCCCATGCCAATCCAGATTGATTCATGTTAAGTTGTATAACTTCCAGTATTGGGTCAGGGACTGCCCAGCCCTCTCCTGACTCATCTTATCATTCTCCTTAACGTGTGCAGTGCTGTTATCTTGTTTCATCACTTTATGGCATGTAGCTCCACCAGTTCTGTGCCCTTCTACACCTCATGCTAAACACTTAGGGATTAGCCTACAATCAACTGCATGATGTCCTTCCCCACCACAGCTGAAGCAGGTGCCCACTCAATTCTCACCTCTGCAATTTCTGGCAAGGTGCCCCATCTCCAGAAAACGGAAGCATTGTTGCAAGGGATCAACAAGATCCACCCTGCAGAATACCATACCAAACCGTATCCTGCCCTTCTGTATTATGGAAGCAGCACATGGCGTCAGAAGGTGACATATTGCCATCCCTGGCTCTATAGCCTGGTCTAATCATGATCCTTAGGTTGCCCAACAACTCCTGCCCAGAGGACGCAGATCGTCCCCATATAATCTCTTCAGGGAGTATATTCTGCTCCAGGTCTCTTATACAGAGAGCAATGGTCCTAGTTATTATGAGAACACTGCCTTCCTTAATTGCCGTGGAAATAACATGTCTGAAAGCTCCAGAGGTATCTTTTTCCACCTTCATTCTGATCTCCATTTTATCTCCAGCCTTCCTAATGGATAAGATTTCTGTAGCTGCAGGAACCACCACCTCCGACCTGACTGTATTGAGCAGGTCCGCATATTTTGAGCCTGTTTTAATCGTGATAGTCGCCGTCTTATGTGTCTGCGGTGCCAGATCATCACCACTCCATGCAGAAAGGAGCCTACCCTTCGGTGCAGTGAGTTGTTATCTGCATCCAGTCCTCCTCCTCTCGCATTCCATTATTTTGCGCATATAAATGGCTGTGTCTTGACCATACAGTTCGTCTGCAGTGGTCCTATGTTACCACCACTGTTAACTCGTACTCTCTCAAATGTGTGAACTAACACCTGGGCCAAGTCAGCACCATCATCAGAGTCCACGTATACCACGTGGAATCTGTTGGTGATCAGTAGGTCATCACTTCCACCATCACCAATCAGCCAAGCCTCAACTGTGGCTGATGTAACAGTCCTGGCCTTTATGCTGGGCCTATTCAAGAGCCAGGCCAGCCATGGGTACCTGGCAGCTAGTGTGTGCAGCACCTTACCCTCCTTCATGGCATGCATATCAACGACTGCCATCGTATTAGTGACCCTCTCATACTTCTGTCTGGTATTCCAACTTGTGTATTACAGAATACCTTCTTCAGCCAGTTCTTTTTTATCAGTTCCACTACCTGAGAAGTGGCACTTCATTGTTCAAGGCGTTCACAATCGGGCAACCAGTAACAACCACCATCTGGATGGTGGCCTCAGACATCTGCCTCTTACAAGCACAGAGAGCAGCACTCTTAGCCAAATTCCTCAACTCTTTCACACAGTGCTAAGATCTGCCACAACATCTCTTATTGTCCTCTTGACTTTCTTATCCATATTTCTCCTAAGCTCTTTGGCCAGCCACTCAAACCTCCTGACCCACTCCTCTACTTTCAGTGGAACCTTTTCTTCCTCTGTAAACAAACCTTTTCTTCTTCCAAAAACATTGGCTATAAGCTTCCTGTATTAATGTTCTCACTTGTACTTCTTGACTTCAAAGATAATGAAAGCTGCACCAGTATTCGTTTTGTTTCAACATTAGTGTATGATATCCTAGTCTCATCTCTAGTCAAAATGTGGTTAAGTAGTTCATCTCTTTCATTTTGTTAGCTCTGCAAAAATGTTTAAAGTTGTAGCAAGACATTTTTTCTTTGTGTTCATGTTCATGTTGTGTTGTGTTCTGTTTTAACAGAATTTGTAGCATCCAACTGGTGCACAGCTTACTACAACCCAGCTTTCTATTAAAATTTTGTAAATCACTTTACACAAAACATTTGGAAATTCAGTTCATAATTGTAAAACTGTAAGTAATCTGTTTTCATTAATTTTTTTGTTCATTTTTTCCAACATATCATTTTTTATTATGTATGGGTAACTGCTAAGGTTTTAGTCATGAACTTTCATCTTACCTTTCAAGTTTTAGTTTTGTATACAACATTTGAACCATAAATCCCAACCTTACCCTAAAATATAAAATATATTTCTTTTCATTTTTTTTTTGGTTGTATTCTTTTTTAAACTTAAAAATTAAGGCTTGCTATATGTGAGGAATTGATGTTTGTCAATTTTTAGTATATGGTTTGGTATAGTATATACCAGACTATATATTAGTTTGGTAAAACTAATGTATATATATATATATATATATATATATATATATATATGTATTTGTTTACAGTTAATGCCAAACACTTATTAAATTTATCTTATGATGTTTATTATTAAGATTATTTATTGACTTAAAGGGTGTAATGTTATTTTCATTATTGTGAACAGTTATTTTATTTGTATTTTTATTAATTCAGTTTTTATTAATCAATATCTGGTAGGTTTATGCTTGGTTCTTTTTTTTAATTGTAATTTATCACATAATTCTGTTTCAGTGTTTTGCATATATACTTTTTGAAGCATATTAATATAAATTAATTTTGTATGACCAAGAGTGATTTGTTTTGTTTTTTTTGCAGGTGATTGTATTGGATGGAAATATTATGTGTTTATTTTCTAAAAACTCCCAGTAACTATTTCATTGTTTTCATTAATATACTTTTATGGATCTGTTTTTAGTTTTTACTATAAAATTTATTATTTTATGAATTTAATTGTTCAATTTTTTAAGTTAAGGTTAAAATATTACTAAAATTTCAGTTAAATATCTTGTCCATAAAAGGATTTATAATTGTCTTCTAAAGATGTACTTTACTTCTTATATTAAATCTCTGTGGACAGTAGGGGCATGGTAGGAGGAAACTTCAATTGTCTTTAACACCTAATATAGAATGTTGTTCCCATCTTGCTTTCAGCTCTTGTTTTACATATAAATATATAACATACATTTATAATTTGAATTATTTGAAATAATAATTACTCAATTATATTAAATTAGGTCTATTTAGACATTAAAAAGTTAATCTTAGAAAATTAATTTTAAGTTTTTATATACTTTGTGTTTCAAAAAAGACTTCACAAAGAATATAAAAATTTATTGAGATAACTTGCAGATTCAGTTGAGGTTTCATTTCATAGAGAAACACATCAAGTTTGTCACCCAACATTCATTTTAGTTCGATATGGCTTCCATTTGTAATTGTATATACATCCCACCTGAAGTCGATTTCATTCCAGACTGTAGCCAGCAAGTTTCTTGTTACCTCTGTAACTGCGGCGTTAATGCAAAGTCTTAGCTTAACAATATCAGTAGGCAAAGATGGAACATAAACCCGGTCTAATGAAATTCTCCCAAAAAAATTAGCGGGGTCAAATCTGTGGAGCAAGGTAGCCTTGTAGTTAGATCTTCATGACTAATCCACCAACCTGGGAATCGAGTATCAAGAAAATCTCAGATTTCTAGGTGGTAGTGAGTTGGTGCCCAGTCTTGCTGATAGTAATGGCGTCCATCTTGGTCACTATTATCTAACTGAGGAATTAGAAAATTTTGAAGCTTGTCCAGATAAACGGATACCATTCACACTTGCTTCCTGGAAGAAGAACAGTAAGAATCACAAATGTATTACAAAGTTGCATGAGGTTTCCTCTACCCCCTCATTTGGCAGTTATGGATGTTCACCATGCCACTGATGTGAATCATTGACTCATCACTAAAAAATATATCGTCTGATCCATTATTTCCACACATAACTGCAGCCGAGCAACTTTGTTGTCATGTGTAATGTGTTGAACCATGGTTAATCTGTATGTCTTCAAGTGTAATCATTTATGTAATACACACTAACAGTGTGGGGGACCGACTTATAGAGTTTTGCACGAAGTATAATTTAGTAATTGCCAACACCCAATTTAAAAATCATAATAGAAGAATATACACTTGGAAAAAGCCAGGCGATACTGCAAGGTATCAGATAGATTATATCATGGTTAAGCAAAGATTTAGAAATCAACTCGTGGACTGCAAAACTTACCCTGGAGCAGACATTGATAGCGACCATAATTTGGTGATAATGAAATGTAGATTGGGGTTTAAAAACCTGAAGAAAAGGTGTCAGATGAATCGGTGGAATTTAGAGAAGCTTGAGGAAGAGGAGGTAAAGAAGATTTTTGAGGAGGACATCGCTAGAGGTCTGAGTAAAAAAGATAAGATAGAAAATGTAGAAGAAGAATGGGAGAATGTTAAAAAGGAAATTCTTAAATCAGCAGAAGCGAACTTAGGCGGAATAAAGAGAACTGGTAGAAAACCTTGGGTTTCAGACGATATATTGCAGCTGATGGATGAACGTAGAAAATATAAGAATGCTAGTGATGAAGAAAGTAAAAGGAACTATCGGCAATTAAGAAATGCTATAAACAGGAAGTGCAAACTGGCGAAAGAAGAGTGGATTAAAGAAAAGTGTTCAGAAGTGGAAAGAGAAATGAACATTGGTAAAATAGACGGAGCATACAGGAAAGTTAAGGAAAATTTTGGGGTACATAAATTAAAATCTAATAATGTGTTAAAGAAAGATGGTACACCTATATATAATACGAAAGGTAAAGTCGATAGATGGGTGGAATATATTGAAGAGTTATACGGAGGAAATGAATTAGAAAATGGTTTTATAGAGGAAGAAGAGGAAGTTGAGGAGGATGAAATGGGAGAAACAATACTGAGATCTGAATTTAAGAGAGCATTAAAAGATTTAAATGGCAGAAAGGCTCCTGGAATAGATGGAATACCTGTAGAATTACTGTGCAGTGCAGGTGAGGAAGCGATTGATAGATTATACAAACTGGTGTGTAATATTTATGAAAAAGGGGAATTTCCATCAGACTTCAAAAAAAGTGTTATAGTCATGATACCAAAGAAAGCAGGGGCAGATAAATGTGAAGAATACAGAACAATTAGTTTAACTAGTCATGCATCAAAAATCTTAACTAGAATTCTATACAGAAGAATTGAGAGGAGAGTGAAAGAAGTGTTAGGAGAAAACCAATTTGGTTTCAGGAAAAGTATAGGGACAAGGGAAGCAATTTTAGGCCTCAGATTAATAGTAGAAGGAAGATTAAAGAAAAACAAACCAACATACTTGGCGTTTATAGACCTAGAAAAGGCATTCGATAACGTAGACTGGAATAAAATGTTCAGCATTTTAAAAAAATTAGGGTTCAAATACAGAGATAGAAGAACAATTGCTAACATGTACAGGAACCAAACAGCAACAGTAGCAATTGAAGAACATAAGAAAGAAGCCATAATAAGAAAGGGAGTCCGACAAGGATGTTCTCTATCTCCGTTACTTTTTAATCTTTACATGGAACTAGCAGTTAATGATGTTAAAGAACAATTTAGATTCGGAGTAACAGTACAAGGTGAAAAGATAAAGATGCTACGATTTGCTGATGATATAGTAATTCTAGCCGAGAATAAAAAGGATTTAGAAGAAACAATGAACGGCATAGATGAAGTCCTACGCAAGAACTATCGCATGAAAATAAACAAGAACAAAACAAAAGTAATGAAATGTAGTAGAAATAACAAAGATGGACCACTGAATGTGAAAATAGGAGGAGAAAAGATTATGGAGGTAGAAGAATTTTGTTATTTGGGAAGTAGAATTACTAAAGATGGACGAAGCAGGAGCGATATAAAATGCCGAATAGCACAAGCTAAACGAGCCTTCAGTAAGAAATATAATTTGTTTACATCAAAAATTAATTTAAATGTCAGGAAAAGATTTTTGAAAGTGTATGTTTGGAGTGTCGCTTTATATGGAAGTGAAACTTGGACAATCGGAGTATCTGAGAAGAAAAGGTTAGAAGCTTTTGAAATGTGGTGCTATAGGAGAATGTTAAAAATCAGATGGGTGGATAAAGTGACAAATGAGGAGGTATTGCGGCAAATAGATGAAGAAAGAAGCATTTGGAAAAATATAGTTAAAAGAAGAGACAGACTTATAGGCCACATACTAAGGCATCCTGGAATAGTCGCTTTAATTTTGGAAGGACAGGTAGAAGGGAAAAATTGTGTAGGCAGGCCACGTTTGGAATATGTAAAACAAATTGTCAAATTGTTAGGGATGTAGGATGTAGAGGGTATACTGAAATGAAACGACTAGCACTAGATAGGGAATCTTGGAGAGCTGCATCAAACCAGTCAAGTGACTGAAGACAAAAAAAAAAAAAAAAAAACACTAACAGTCATTTGTAAAAGCCAGCCTCATGTGACACAAGTCAAGTTAATTTCTTGGACTATATGCAAAGCTTTCTCTGAGTTGTTCCACAGCAGTTTCAGGGAATTGTGAGCGTTCTGGTGATTTTGTATGTTTAACAGAACAATCTTTCTCAACGAAAGTTTGGTGCCAAGAGTAAATTGTACACCAAGTGGGAGGCTCTACCACACTCTACAAAAATTACCAACAACAAGATTATCAGCAACTGCAGTTGCTGACTGCAAATGGTGAAACCAAAACACACAGTGAGCACATTCTGCACCAGTAAATGTACATTTTTAACAATACTGTAACAGTTCTGGTGGCCAAATTTGCTACTAATGAACTATGTGAGTTCAAAGCTTGATGTGTTTTGCCATGAAATGAGATCTCAATCGAATCTGTAAGTTATCTAAATAAATTTTTACATGCTTTTAAAGTTGTGAAGTCAGTTTTGAATTGTCCAATATTTTATATACAGGTTGATTCAAAGAAACGGAAAATTTTAAAAATTAAATAACGTTAATGAAAATTTTTTTTTTAGAAAATGAATTTTATTTCATGTAATTGTACAAATGTTGCCATTTTAGGATACATACATTTTAGTTTATTTTTTAAAGATGACATCTTGCAGGTGATCTCCTCTTCTACATAAACACTCACGACGTCTCTTCGTTAAATTGTTCGTGGTTTGACGTAACATCTCAACTGGAATTTCCACAATCGCTTCTCAGATCTTTGTCTTCAGTTCTTCCGTTGTAGCAGGTCTACTGTGGAACACTTTGCTTTTAAGGTGACCCCACAAAAAGTAATCGCAAGCTGAGAGATCAGGCGATCTGGGAGGCCATCTAATGTCACCGTTTCGTGAAGTGACACGTTGTCCAAACAATCGGCGTACAGCTGCCATCGATATTCGTGCAGTATGTGACATTGCTCAGTCTTGTTGAAACCAGGGTGTGTTAAGAATCGGTGGAAATCTCTTTTGTTGTTCCGCAACAAAGGTTTCAAGCACGGCTACGTAACGAGCCGACATCACTGTAATCGCAAGACCGTTGTCATCCTCAAAAAGATAAGGACCTATAACACTGTAAGATGACATAGCACACCACACAGTCACTTTCTGGCTTTGCAACAGACGCTGGTGTAGCTGCGTAGGATTTTCTTGTGCCCAGTAAATGAAATTGTGCTTGTTAACAAATCCACTGACGTGGAAATGCGCTTCGTCTGACATCCACAGTTCGTGAACAAACTCTTCGTTATCATTTATCTTCTGAAGCATTACATTACAGAATTGTGCTCGCACAACTGCATCGTTCAGTTTCAGTTCCTGGACGATCTGCAACTTGTACGGATGGTATTGCAAGTCCTTCACTAACATTCTTCGAACACTTGAACTATGCAATTGTAAAGATTCTGAGAGATGACGGATTGACCGATGATGACTTCGTGTGACAGCATCTTGTAAAGCTTGAACATTCTGTGGTGTACGAACGGTTCGCTCACGGGGCCTGGAGGTTTCTTTTTCATTGCCAAACCGGTTTCCTCAAAATTAGATATCCATGTTTTAATTGCAAGTGCTGATGGAACACGGTCGTGCCGTCCCAGATTAAAATGACGGCAAAATTCTCTACGCGCTCCCTCCAAACTGTCATTGTTTTTGTAAAACGTTTTGATAGCAAATGCACATTGTGCACCACTCCAAGGATACATGACAACTAAATGGCAGGTTAGGTTAGAGAGGCTAGCGCCACTTATCAAGTGGTACCAATCGCCCACGGCTACCAACACAACTTTCAAAATTTCCCTTTTTTTTTAATCACCCTGAACTTTTATTAAGTAGTACATTTAATTATTCATTTAGAACATAATTTTTCATCTTATTTTACATTTAATAGATTGTGTAGTTTTGAAAATATATATATATTTTTTTTTTGTTTAAAGCTCTAGTCATAAGCCACTAAAAAATATTATTAGGTTGCAGGGAAACTGAACCCTCCCTCCATAGTACTGATTAATTTGGTTCGCCTATGGGACCCAATGAGTTTTGTCAAGTAACAAGCTCAAGTTATTTCATTTTTACTTCTCGCCCATCTATTTCTCAAAATGCTTTTCCCCGAAACGTTTCAGGTGTTAAGAAACAATTTAACAGACATAGTTATGCAATTTATAATTAAACATTCATGGACAAAAAGATACTTTATTGTTAAATTTTTTATTGGTTTTGTACATTATAATTTGTTTTTTTTATGTATTTCTGTTAATAGAGCATTAAAAAGTCAGCAATTGGTCAGAGAATTATTGCTATTTTACCTTATATTAAGCAGGAGATACCAATAATGATAGTTTTTAGAGCACTTGGGTTCGTGGCTGATAGAGATATTTTAGAACATATTATTTATGACTTTGATGATCCTGAAATGATGGAAATGGTAAGATGAGATGGCTTAAAATAATTGTGTAGTAAACAAATAGTTTTTAATTAATTTGAAATTTAAGTGTAATAATAATGGATTTAAAATGCTCTACCATTCACAATTTTTTTTCTTATATTTCATACATTAAATTTAAGGTAATGAAAATACTTTGATAAAAAAATTAAAATATTTAATTGAAAATCTTAAAAAATGTTTTATATAATATTAAACTAGATTTTACCAGGTGTGTAAATATGAAACCGGAATATGCCTACAAACAATTTGCGAACAGCATTGATTTTCTGTTACCATTTAAAAAAAAACTGCTGTAGAATTACATTGCTTGTCAAAGCAAGCTTATGGTGAGCATGCTATTGGTAAATAACAGTGCTTTGAGTGGTTTAAAAAATTCGAAAATGGCGATTTCGGCATGAGAAACAAACGTGGAAGACCACTGAAAAGGTTTGAAGACAGCGAATTGCAAGTATTGTTGGATGAGGATGATGCTCAAACGCAACAACAACTCGCAGATCAAGTAAATGTAACACGAGAAGCTGTCTCCATACATTTGAAAGCCATGGGAAAGATCCAGAAGATGGGAAAATGGATTCCACATGAACTGAATGAAAGACAGCTGATAAACCACTTGCGAATTGCTACTCGCCAGGTACAAAAGAAAGTCATTTCTCCATCAAATTGAGACAGGTGGTGAAAAGTGGATATATTTTGATAATCTTAAGGATAAAACATCATGGGTAACTCCCAGAAAACCATCGACATCGATTTCAAGGTCAAATCGCTATGGAAAGAAGACAATGCTCTGTTTTTGGTGGGACCAGAAGGGTGTGATCTATTATAAATTGCAAAAAGCTGGTGAAACCGTTAATTACTGAACGCTACCGACAACAAATGATCGATTTGAATCAAACATTGCATGAAAAATTACCAGAATATCAAAAAAGACAACAAAGTGATTTTGCTGCATGATAATGCACCATCACACACAAGAAAACCAGTCAAGGAAACGATTGAGGCGTTCAGTTGGGAAATGCTTTTGCATGCAGCACTTACTCACCAGACTTTGCTCCATTGGACTACTATTTATTTGCATCAATGGGACACACTTGTTGAGCAGCGTTTCACTTCTTATGGAAATGTACAAAAATGGCTCAATGACTGGTTTGCCTCAAAAGAGTTTTTTTGGCGTGGCATTAAATTGTCTGAGTGATGAGATAAATGTGTAGCTAGCGATGAACAATATTTGGAATAAAATATTTTTTATCATTTTCATACAATAAACGTATATTTTCTATACAAAAATTCCGGTTTCATATTTATTTACACCTGGTAGATGCAATGGATGATTTTACTTGTTTAAATATATTCAGCTGTGTCTTCATTATTTCAGGCTGATTTGCTGATTTTTAAAGGAATAAAGAATTAGTTAACTTTATTAATAAAATTTTGTATGATTTGTCTTAAATAAATTATCATTTTATGTCATTAAAATTTATTTTTTTATACATAAAAGAAAACCTGAAAAATATTTTACAAAAATTATAAGATATTTTAAAGTCTATAGATTAAATTTTTCATATATACACTGTCATTCAAGAATATTCTCATTTATTATTCCACATTCAACTGGAGAAAAGCATTTCTTCTATACTTCTGTGAACATATTTCTGCCCTTTGTTTGAGTTTGGTTTAACCAGATGTTTTATTGTTATTTAATTTAGAGTTTAAAATCTTGTATTACTGCTGCATAAAAAATATTTTATTAAACTAATATGGTGGTGTAAACTGGCATGATTTGACTTCAATTTGCAACATTAAGATTTATTTATCAAATTTTTACTACAGTAGTATTTTTATAATCTATGCAATTCAGAAGTGTATAAATTTTAGATTCACTTTTGAACTTTAGAAAAGTTATCAAAATCTATAATCTTTTTGTTAGAAAATGTTATAGAAAAATTGTTTGTTTCAATAAAAAAAAACTTTTTTTTTACAAAACAGCTTATTTAGATTTTTTTGTGAGTTTACTGATAGGAATGATTGCAGTACTCTGATATTGTTTTCTGAAGTCATTGTAAGACATTAAAAATAATGTGAAATTTTGTTTTCCATATTTTTTAATTTACAATTTGGGAAAAATATTATGGCTAATAATTTGTGTAATAAAATCTGTTAAATCATTTTTCTGAAAAATTTATTTCTCAGAAGTTAATTATTTTTGTTTTATTTTGTTTGTATATTTTTATAGGTAAAACCATCTTTAGATGAAGCATTCGTCGTTCAGGAGCAAAATGTTGCATTAAATTTCATTGGTACAAGAGGAGCTAAACCTGGTGTCACTAAGGAAAAGAGAGTAAAATATGCACGGGAAATTCTGCAGAAAGAAATGTTGCCACATGTTGGTGTATCTGACTTCTGTGAAACAAAGAAGGCCTATTTTTTAGGGTTTGTTTTAATTTAATTGTATTCAATCATTGTTTAAAAAATTGTACAAACTGTTAAGTGATTGAATAGTGCATATGTAAATTTTTCTTCGTGAATCTGGATTTTCCCATTTCATCACCATTCATTTTTAGAATTAAGCTATATATTTCTTTTATATGGGTGGAGGGAAAATTGTTCGCTGTATAATAGACACCAGATGTTGAATTTTCATTCTCAGTTTATAATCTTATATTAATTATTCTAGAGATTAGTATTTATTATAACTAGTAGGATATTTGCTGTGAAAATTTCTGTATAGTAATGATATAATCCCAAGTTTCACTAGAATTTTGTAAAAGTTTTCCAAGATATTGTAATTATTTCAGCTTCCAAGAAAACTTATCACAAAGAGTATTTTCTGATATTTACTTTTAAATGATTCACAATCCATTGATATCCAGTTAGTAGTTAAAAAGATATTAATCATCTGTAAAATTATGTTAACAATATTTATATATATATCTGGGATAATGCAAGCAAAATAAAGAAACTATAAGAATTCCATTGATAGTAATGTAATAATTATTTTGTTCATGAAAATCAACTGAATAATTTTTAATTAGTAACACATTAACAAACCAACACATTAAACCATCATATAACAAGCCAACACACTTGGCATTTATAGACCTAGAAAAGGCATTTAATAATGTAGACTAGAATAGAATGTTCAGCATTTTAAAAAAATTAGGGTTCAAATGCAGAGATAGAAGAATAATTGCTAACATTTACAGGAACCAAACAGTAACAGTAATGATTGAAGAACATAAGAATAAGCCGTAATAAAAAAGGAGTCTGACAGGGATGTTCCCTATCCCTGTTACTTTTTAATCTTTAATGATGTTAAAGAACTATTTAGATCTGGAGTAACAGTACAAGGTAAAAAGATAAAGATGCTATGATTTGCTGATGATATAGTAATTCTATCTGAGAGTAAAAAGGATTTAGAAGGAACAATGAATGGCATGAATGATGCCTTATGCAAGAACTACTGCATGAAAATAAACAAGAACAAAACAAAAGTAATGAAATGTAGTAGAAATAATAAAGATGGACTACTGAATGTAAAAATAGGAAGAGAAAAAATTATGGAGATAGAAGAATTTTGTTATTTGGGAAGTAGAATTACTAAAGATGGACGCAGCAGGAGCAATATGAAATGTCAAATAGCACAGACAAAACAAGCCTTCAGTCAGAAATATAATTTGTTTACATCAAAAATTAATTTAAATGTCAGGAAAAGATTTTTGAAAGTATATGTTTGGAGCTTCACTTTATATGGAAGTGAAACTTGGATGATTGGAGTACCTGAGAAGAAAAGATTAGAAGCTTTTGAAATGTGTTGCTATAGGAGAATGTTAAAAATCAGATGGGTGGATAAAGTGATAAATGAAGAAGTGTTGTGGCAAATCGATAAAGAAAGAAGCATTTGGAAAAACATAGTTAAAAGAAGCGACAGACTTATAGGCTACATATTAAGGCATCCTGGAATAGTTGCTTTAATATTGGAGGGACAGGTAGAAGGAAAAATTGTAGGCAGGCAACGTTTGGAATATGTAAAACAAATTGTTAGGGTTGTAGGATGTAGGGGGTGTACTGAAATGACACTACTAGCACTAGATAGGGGATCTTGGAGAGCTGCATCAAACCAGTCAAATGACTGAAGACAAGAAAAAAAAGTATCACATTTATATTAAACTTGGAGATTTGTTTATTTCAGTTTAACCAATAAGGTTCTAAGCCACAGGATGGGATTTTTTCACAACCACCATCTAACATAAAGAACTTTCTAAAAATATCAGTATCCTTCACATTCCAAAATTTGATTATTAAAAGACAAAAAAAAATCAGTTTATTGGAGTAGATAGACAAGCCCACTGTGAGAGAGTAGCCAACCTTCTGACTTATCTTCCTCTTGAGACACAGTTTTTTGCCCTGAAGATGAGCCAATATGAAAGTTGAAACAGTTTCTTTCTACTTAAGAAAGGATGATCTAGGACAGGAGGAAATGTATCTTGTGGTGACCACCTTAGTAATTTTTCTCTGCTGCTTCAGATTGTTCCTTATGTACAGTCAGATTAAAACTATAGTAAACATCAGTGATTTTATTTCTCTCTTCTAATGCCTTAATAATTTTTTTTTCAGTAGAAAGGATTTTACATTAACTTGCCATAATCTTAACAAAAATTTAACCCAATTCAATGTAACAGTTGTATTTAAATACCAAACGTACTGCACTATAATGTTATACTATATGAGAATCAGTTTGCACTCTTGCATTACCCATTACTGAATAGCATAGGTATGATATTCTTTGTGTAAGACTATAATGAAAAATAAATTCATTGGTATTAATTTTATTTATAGGCTACGTATAAAGTTGATAGACAAGTTCAAAATTCCAACAATCTCTTAAGAGAGTTGCATTTAATTACAGTACGTAATATCTCATGGGTAGGAATTATTACAATATCTGTTCTATGGCCTGTGTAAAGCAATATAATTTATAGCATATATAATTGGCTATATAGCAGAATATAATTCTAAAATTTAATTTATTTTACATTGTATTAAATAATTAAATACAATAATAAGTTAACTTTACATATTGCTTTTTAAAAATCAACTATAAAATTGCACCCAGTTTAAAATTTGCTTCAGAGATAGAATATCGTGTTCTAATTTTTGCTTGATTAATTCATAGCATAAACTTATTTTGTGTGTAGAAATTTGATAAAGAATTTTGGTAGCATGTGAAAAATTCTGATTCTGGTCAGAATTTGAACTTCGACCCTTACAGAGATTTATTCATAAATATTTCTTAGAAAAAAATCTTTTTGTTAGAAAAAATATTAATCTAATGTAGTTTGTAGAATGTAAACAAAATTTGAACTCCTGATCCTTGCAGATTTATTCATAAGAAAGATTTCTTATGAGGTATGTTTGTTAGAAAAAATCTTAATATCGTAAAAAGAATAATGAATTACTTAATAGAATTTTTAGAATGTAATATTATAGTTTATAAAATTAACTTTCAAGAAAATAAACATTTTTCAATTATTTGTAGATACTTTACAGATAATATATATTCACAATTGAATAGCATATAAAAATATTTAAAAAATTAAAGAGATTACAGTAGGTTGGAACTTTAGAAAAATGTTATATATATATATGCACCCATTAAACAGATTTTTAATTGAAAAGTAATTAAGTAAATTTTGAGCAATTCCTTTTTTAAGTCATTGTAACTGTTAATATATTCTATCTCATATTACATTGACATTTATTTATAAAACAAATATTATTATTTAAAAAAAGAAAAAAAAATTACATTGACTTATTCATTACATACATGAGAATTAATTTATAAAGTAGTCTTGTGCAATAAAATTAAGTGTTTATCATTAAAGAATGTTTGAATCCAAAATAGACTTATTATTATTATTATTGGTAACATACTTGTCGTATATGTTGCTAAGTGTATGTGATGTATGTGATGGTTAAATTTTTATTAATTATTAAAATTATTATTAATACAAATGACAGTTTATTTAAAGTGATTGTAGGATTAATTAAATTTTTCTTCAAATTTTTAGATACATGGTTCATCGTTTGCTGCTTGCTGCACTTGGTCGTCGAGAATTGGATGACAGAGATCACTACGGAAATAAGCGACTGGATTTGGCTGGACCGTTACTTGCATTTCTTTTTAGAGGGTATGGGGTACTAATGTTAACTTTTATACATTATGTCCATACCAAGACTTCTAATTTTTTTCCAAAGAATTTGTTACAGGTTTTGAAAAATATCTTTTTATGAAGTAGGTTTTATATTATCTTTTGATAATATAGATTTAAAAATGATTATTGTTTTACTTTTAAATATTTAAATTCTGAATTTAATTTAAATATTTAGTTGTAAAACAATAATTTTTTGAAAGTTTAAACCCTTGAAAAGGTTTTAATTACTTTCTTTGATTCTTAGGTTGGATTGTTTTTTTTTCAAAACATACTACATCATGATTAGATCTAGCCACTTAAAGTTTCAATGTATTCTTGTCTAGTCTCGGCCATGTTATTCCTGAAAGTTAAGATTCATTTAAAAATAACTATATTTGAACCTGGAGCAAAACCACCTCTCAGAACATATGTAACAGAAGAAGTTTTTAAATTATTTACTACCATTTTCTTTACTAGTTTTGTAGTATCCACAACAAATAAAAAGTTATGAAGTTAAAATTTCAGATTGGAACTATGATTTATTAAAATTGAATAAATCCCAACATCAGTGGCAGAGTGGTGTAGTGGTCTTATCTTTCACCCTAAGGTTCTGGATTTGAATAAATGTATCCTTGCTAATCCTTTTAATAAAATTACCTATGCTGGGGGGAAGCCAAATGTTTAATCCATAGATATTAATTGATTCTAAAGATTATGGCAGGATGAAAATTTGCATTTTTGGAGTTTTTACAGTTTTGATAGATTACAAATACAAATATCAGTGCTTATATGATATTTTAGATTCGATTCTTTTATTTTAACTTGATCATCCACTTAAATCAGGTCCTGAAAAAATTGGGATCCTGACAAATTAGTTAAACCTATGATCATATTGAATTCAAACAGTTCAACAACTTGTTGATCCTGACAAAGAAAAATGGCTAGAATATTGTCATTGGTGTTGTCAATTTGTGTATGAGGAGATTCCATGTTATGAACTCAACCCTTTTCTGTGATGGCATTGGTTCCAGATTGAAATTTTTTTGTATTTATATATGTAATATTTTTCTAATATATTTAATTTTATGTCATCTTAATTAATTTCTAATATTTCCAAATTTGATAATCTGTCGAACAGTGTTTAAGGGAGACGGTTTTATAAAAACTGCAAAAAATTAATATGCAATTTTCATTAATTTAGTATTTTTATTTTTACATTTTTATTATGCAATAACAGAATTATTTCAATCATGACTGAAGATTCAGGATCCCACAAAAGTACTTTCATGAAAAATTAAGGTAAGATCTTATCTTAATATTCTGTATTAGATGGTTTATGTAATAGAATTTAAATATAATTTAACAGTGCAGAAAAATAATATGAATTTTAAAAACATTAATTTCATAAAATATTATTATTACAGTATCATGATTATTTTGATTTATCATATGATAAACATAAAAAAAAATGTATGAATTCTTTTTCTGTTAAATGATGAAGTTGCTGAAGATTATTTTCAGGTTTAGAAAATATAGTTATCCATTCCAAGTTTAAATATATTTTTATATTTTGAAATACTTTTCAGTTTAAACTAATGTAGCCTTCTATTTAAGATAAATGAGTTGGTAAAATTACTTTACAAATTATCTGTTAGTGACCAACATTGATTACACTTACACATTTGTAGTTTATAAAGAAATATTTATCAGAGCTAACAAGAGGGATTTGTACCAAGAACTTTGGTATTGTTTTTCTTGTGTTTCCTGTTTTAAGCTCTGTTGTTGATTTCTATTGATAGAGAGATATCTTTATTGTTTTTATTTATTTTTAAATAATAGTATATTACTTAATTTTCAGATTGTTTAAGAATCTGATGAAAGAGGTGAGGATGTATGCTCAGAAATTTATTGATAGAGGTAAAGACTTTAACCTTGAACTTGCTATTAAAACTAAAATCATCACTGATGGATTACGATATTCACTTGCCACTGGTAATTGGGGAGATCAAAAGAAAGCTCATCAAGCCCGTGCTGGTGTATCGCAGGCAAGTGATGTATTTTAATTTAGATTTTTAGAAAACATTTTTCTAATAATAGTTTGAAATACCAACTGGAAGAATTTTAAAAATCCAACTAAATTTTCTCTTTCATACAAAAATGTTTCCTAAGAAAGTTTTGAGGTACAGGTCATACATATAATACATTACATTATGACAGGGGTATATTAAATTGTATGTTATTATATTCTTTCTTATTGCTTCATATAGGAGAGCATCTGGAGTAGAAGAGGTACGATTCAGCGTCCCATACTAGGAATGTATGTTTATTATACAGCTACTTTATAGGGCTGAATTTCATTTGTACTTTGATGGACTTGTGTGTTAATGTGTAACAATACACGTAGTGTTACCAGCACCTTCTGAGCTCATTTGACTAGCGAAAATAATGAAAAAGTTCATATAAACATGGGTCCAAGACTGTTCTGTTAGGAGTTAGGCTAGCAAAAGATTTCCCCCTGATTCCTGGGCAAAGAATGAAATAAACCATAATGAAAAATTATAGGAACCCAAAGTAAGGGGGTAAACTTGATGGTTTCTTATGGTTTTTAACCTGACAAATTGAATAAAACATATTCCAGAACATATCCATTAATTTTCATAATATCCGACGTAAAACAAAAAACTTTGTTGTCTAAAAACAACAAATTTTATGTTTGTAATAGAAAAACTTACAGTTAGTGTTGCTAACATACTTTTTCAAAGGCCTAAATTTTTATATTAGAAACAGCTGTTTTTAATTTTTTAATTCTTCACAACATTTTTCTGTTTAGTTTTTGTTCTGTTGTATTTTTAATAATAAAAGTGATTTTTTTTTTCATACTCTTAATTACGTCAATTTTCTCATAATAGATTCTCTGTAAGTTTTGATTATAAAATTTACACCTTTATTAATCATTTAACAAAGGTTTTGTATTACAATTGTATAAAATCATGTTTTTAGACAACAAATTTTTCTGTTTTATTTCAGATATGAAAGCTACTGCAGATGCAGTTCTGTGACCTGTTTTATTCACTTTTTTAGGTTAAAAACATAAGAAAATATCGTGTTTACTCCTTATGTGGTGCACTAAAAATTTCAGTATGATCTCATTTCATTGGGTTAACTGAAATCAGAAAGAAATTTTTTGGTAGCCATAACTTGCTAAGTGTTTGTATGATAACAATTATTTTAACATATGTTTATATGTACTTTTTTACCTTATTTCAAGCTCTATAATCAGTTCCCAAATTATTTCTCTTTCCTTCTGAATCGCCCTGTATCAGTAATTGTTCACCAGCAATAACTTTGTCTCCTAAGAAACTTGCAGGTTGAATCGGAAGTGAATAAATAGTAGAGGCTGATTGCTGTGTGTTGCAAAAATGCTGCTAGTAACCATAAATTAAAACTAATTACAATTGGAGCAGTGAAAAAACAAAGTTCATTTAATGGTTATAAGGTAATAAATTTACCACCAGATTACTGACAAAAAGATGCCTGGCTGAGTTGCACAATTTTGAAACTGGTTGAAAGTCATTTTGTGCCTCACGTTAGCAGTTACCTTACCTAGAGGTTTGGCTAAGCACATAGTTGTGTTGTAGATAACTCAACAGACCAGTGAGATTCTGGTAAATTTATGGCAGAGAAATTTCTATAAAGCATTTACAATCTCTCCTACTAACAACAAAAATGGGAAAAAATCACCTTTATCAAAAAATCATTACCAATCACAGATGTTATAAAAAGTGTAGAAGATAATGCCATTTGAAAATATTCAGTTAAGATTTCAGTTCTGGAATCTGTGAGAAAGCAACTTTAACAAGGCTTGGGAAAAATTCAATTCAGTCACATTGCTAAGGTTTGGAAAAACATTTTCCCTGGTGTCACTGAAGACAATGAGAATTTAGGTTTTATAGAAAAGAAATAATCTTGAGTATCTAGAATACCTTAAGTATCTTAAGTCACTAAAGTCAGTTTTTGGAGTTGAAATCATAGATTGACAAGAAATTAATGAGTGGAATGAAATAGAAAAAAAGCAGAGTTATGAATTCTTGAAGAAATTATGGATGGGATGAAAGGCACTGAAGTTGTAATGAAGAGAAGGGTACTTTTCAGCTGATGACACATTTTCAAACATTTATGATGATGGGTTGCTTTACTACTTAGACTGTTACAGGAATACATTCCTGTCATTCAGGTAATTTTACATAAATCTCATTCACAAATCTAAACAACTTACTGTATTAATTTAAGAAAGTTTTTCACTTTCATGACAAAAAGCTTCACTTTCATTATGAAAGTGAAATTATAGTCACAAGAAATAACATTTTTATTGTATTTTTTCTTCCGTTTGGAAAGAAAGGAGTTTTTTTTAATTGAAAAGATTTTATTCCGGTGAAAGTTACATATTCAAATTAACTCTTATTTATTTACTAAGATTATTGAAAGTAACTTTATATTTAGTATCCTTTTCTTTGTATTTATGAATTTTCAGCAATTTCAATTATCAGTGATGATTATACTCTTCCTTATAGCAGTAATTATCAGTCTGTTGTTATTTTTTTTAATTTTCTGATTATTTCTTTTTTACAGGTGTTGAATAGATTAACGTATGCTTCCACTTTATCCCATCTTAGACGTGTCAATTCACCAATTGGAAGAGATGGTAAACTGGCTAAGCCTCGTCAGCTTCATAATACATTGTGGGGTAACTATTTTTGTATCAAATATATTAACTTTTATTTGTATATAACTTATATATTTTATTAATTTATACGAGGTCTGAAAATAAAGTAATGAGACTGGTTCAAAAAACTTTTTATTTACAATCCAATTATACATGGACTCTTATCACCTTCGAAATAGTTTCCTTGGGAAGCCATGTAACACTTCAAACAGTTTTCCCTTTCTTCATAGCAGTGTTGGAATTCAGAAATTGGAATAGCCTTCAAATGTTTGGTTAGATTTTTTTAAATGTTTTCTACTGTTTCAAAATGGTGTCCTTTGAGGTGTTTTTTTTAAGTCGGGAACAGGAAAAAGTCGCAGGGACTCAAGTTAGGTGAAGGTAGTTGAGGAACTACAGGAATGTTTTTCTTTGCCAAAAACTTATTAATTGAGAGTGCACTGTGGCAAGGTGCATTGTCATGATGCAGTATCCAGTTGTCTTTGATGGCTGGTCTCATGCCAGCAACTCTATTCCACAGTCTTTCAAAAATTTCTTTGTAAACATATTGATTTGTCCTGTAGGCAAAAACTCCTTATGGATAATGCCATTACTATCGAAGAAATTAATTAGCATGGTTTTGATTTGTTCATTTTTGCTTTTTTGGGACATGTTGAGTTTGAAGTATGCCACTCCTTGCTCTGGTGTTTTGTTTCTGGGCTGTACTCAAATATCCAAGATTCATCACCAGTAATAGCATTTTTTAGAAACTCAGGATCAGTTTCAATTCACCCTAGAAGATCACGGCACACTTCCACCCTGTTGCTTTTCTGTTCAACAGTGAGATTTTTTGGGACCAATTTCGCACAAATTTTTTTTATGTCCAATTTGTTTGTAAAAATTTGATGAACTGTGGTATGGTTCAGTTCAATTGTTCTGCAATCATTGTGACAGTTAATCGCCGATCATATCATGTCAAGTCTCTGATTCACTCTACATTGTCGTCACTTTTTGACGTTAACAGTTTTCCAGAGCGTGGATAGTTTGTAACTGATTCCCGGCTATCTGAAAATGCTTTAAACCTCCTAGAAACTTGGGCTCACAACAGAGTATCATCTCCATATGCTCTATTCAATTTTGAAAAAGTTTCAGTTGTATTCTCACCGAGTTTAACACAAAGCATGATTGCACAACATTGCTCATAATTAGTATCACTCATTTTTGTAACGCACAAGAATAACTCGTTTCACGAAAAGTTTGTTTATGTCTCATGTGGCAACAGTAGACTAAAAATATTAATACCTAATATAGATCAGCTGTTCATATAACCATATGTTTACTAGTAACTTTATAGTGTTGTTTTTTGGCTGCCAAAAAAAAAACTAGTCTCATTATTTTATTTACAGACCTTTTATATAAGAACCTTAAAATGCCTTAATAATAACACCATAATTAACATTTTATCTTTTTTATCATTCCTAAAATTGTGAATTATTGGCTACAAATAAAGTAATACTGTAGATATTTTGCTTAAAACAATACCATAAATATTACAATTATAGTGTATTATTATCTACATAAAACAAATTGGTCAAAAGTTGAAAACTGTTGAAACACTAAAATGTGAACAAAAGCTATGTTAAATTTTTATTTTCTATTTTTAAATGTTTTCATTGCAGTCTGTTCAACTTGGGAACAACAAGCAACTTCGTAGTCCAATGTGTTATAAGGATGATGTGTAAAGAAGGTGTAGTCTTGTACAGATTCAGGCCAGCCATTTCTGAGAGATGTGGGGTTAATTAAGCCCTATAACCACCAATGTATACTGGTATCCACTGTCTCTAACATTTCAAATCAAATATAAAAACCTTTACTAGAATTTGAACCTCAAACCTTTGACTTCAAAGATCAGCTGTTACACAACAGCTGATTTGCAACAATGATTTTATCATTACACCAACATGGTGGGCTTAATATTACAGAAATGACTTCCACTCACTTTTTTTTTTAACTGAGAAACACAAAAGTGTATTATTATAAGAAATTTAAACAGTGGATATACTTTATAATTGCTTCTCAGTAAGCAAATTAAATTATTCGTAGTATAACTCAAAGAATTACAAGTTAAATAGTAACAAAGAGGAAAACAACTTGTTTATCAATTTAATTTTTCTTTTCTGAAGCAAGTATTTTCTTTTTTTGGTAAAAGAGAATTCTGTGACATGTTGGCCAATATGTTTTTGTAATTTAACTTCTTAAATTCTATTTTGAGTTTGTCTCTTGGAACCTGAAATAGAATTTTTATTTAGATATAGAATTAAAAAGAATGAACAAAATAAGTAAGAGACCAGAACCAACCTGTCAGACAATGTGAACAGAAAAGAAGTTGGGAGACTGTCTTCTCTAAACTAATATTTAGATAGGCATCTTTCTTAATATATGAACATGGAGAGAAGACACTTGATAGTAAAACATGAAAAGGAAAAGCAAAAAAAGATAAGCTAAGTCCTTAGATAGTCCTAAGTCCTTTAAAAATATGGTATTACACAATGATGATAAGTATTAGGTGAATTTATATGGTATGAGATGAACTGATCTTAGTACAAATAAAGTAGAGAAGAAGAAAACTTGTGGCAGAATCTTGTTTACTACTAAGTAGATTGGTTACCACTTATTAAAACATCAGGATTTAGTTAATTTGTTAATGAGATGGACATGTAAAGTATGTAAGTAGAAGACAGTAAAGATTGTAGTACATAAAACATGCATCTGAGGGCATAATTGTTAAGTTACAAAGAGTGTATTGTGTACAGTTAAAAAATTAACACAAAAAAAATGTAATGGAGTATATGAACAAACTAGTCAAATGATAGACTTTAAAAAAAAAACACCATCTATTATATTTATGAGCATTTCATCCATCAACTTCCCTGTGTATCATTTCCAAATTAAAACTCACTCTCTTTTCAGAACTAACTTCATTAAATCTGACTTCTCTATGAATGTAGCAATGATTTTTTTTCACTCAAAATTTTATGTCTAGTTTCAGTTACATCTTTTGTCCAGTCTGTTAATTCTTCTTCTGATGTTTTCTGTTATAGGTATATTTTGATGTTTCTTTAATTCTGACATGCAATTAGTTGTTTATCATATTCATGTCAATGGGTTTATATTGTCATTTTATTACTACATGTTCTCTTGGTTCAAACTAACCTTAGTGGTGTAATTTTTTTATTCAGATAATATTTAATAAATAAACAAGATTTCTTTATTATACTGTAATAGTTATCAGTGAAAAATGTTGTGAATTAATCATAGGATAACATTTTTTTTAATTTAAAAATGAAATTGTGATTTCAGGAATGATTTGTCCAGCTGAAACACCTGAAGGTGCTGCTGTTGGTCTGGTCAAAAATCTTGCTTTGATGGCATACATTTCAGTCGGTTCCCAGCCTTCTCCTATATTAGAGTTCTTGGAAGAGTGGAGTATGGAAAACTTGGAAGAAATTGCTCCATCTGCAATAGCTGATGCTACAAAGATATTTGTTAATGGCTGCTGGGTAAATTTTGATTTATATTACCATTAAATTCATGTTCATTAATTGCATTAATTTAATTCTGTAGTTTAATATTAGGAATAGGAGTTGAAAGATTTCAAATTATATATTTAAAAAAATTATGACTGCTTTTGCCATATGTATTTTCCAGCCACTGTTCAGTGTTCTTTAAATACAAGATGTAGTATTATTTCTTTTGTTTTTAGTGTACTGCATTGTTAGTGATGTGTTGAGTTTTTTCTTGTTTCCTCTCTAGAATTAATTGTTATGCCGCTGGCACAAAAAGCATGTTTTTTTTTATAAATTATACTTCTTTTTTTTGTTAACTTTATTGCTGGTGATTTTTAATTATATGTTAGTATTCAAATGTTTGATGTTGATGGTTGCTCTGGTAGAATTCTTTTTTTTAAGCAAACCTCAGATTTTAGTCTTTGATAAGTCAATTCATGATTTTTTTAAATAAATGCAAAGATCAGATTGGGTGCAATCTTTATTTAATTTTGTGAGGCAGTTGTGCCTATTACCCCTTCCTTTCAAGTGACTAGAATTTAGCTATTCCATCCATTCTTTTTTGGAAGAAATTTATTCTTCCAAGCATGTGGTTTTTTATAAATCCATAGATAGATGTCTACAGTAAGTCATAACTGAACATCAGAATACTCAGCGCTGTACTGAAACTGTGTAGTATTGAGTTAATTCTATTTTCATCTCCTTGCATATTATTTTTTTTTAAATCTTAGTATTACCAGTAAAATTTTAATCTGTATCCCTGACTACATTATGGTTCCAGAATATGTGAGAATCTTAATAGGACGTGAAATAAGGTTAAATGCCTGGTAATGAGTTAGACAGTAAACTGCCCAGATCATGTAATTCCTTTTCTGATTGATCTCTTATTTCACAGCCCCCTTTTCATTTCTGCCTTGTCCTAATTCTGGGGTTGGTACCATTAGAATTACATCAGTTCTGGTCCTAAATCCATCAGCATGCTGGGACTCCTCTCAAGGTATCTGACATACAATCAGTTCCTTTCTAGGTATTTCACAGAAAATGAATTTAATAGCTTTGTCATTTTTTAGGTAGAGCCATTTTATCCTGCTAAATCTTCTGGATGTAAGTTAGAAGTACTCTGAATAACTGTGAACTGTATCTGAAGTTGTTTTTTGAAATTTAATGAACACCAGAATAAACTCGAACGTACTGAAAAAACTGTAAATTCCCAAATAATCTACACTTTGAATAATTGTTAACTATGATCAGGTGTTCTTTTTGTAAATTTATTGATAACAGTCAGTAAAACTTTTATAGAATTTCAGCTTCAGAGAACTACCAATTGAAAAATTATAAACAATAATTGAGGTTCATTAAAAAGATATGTATGGATAACATTTACAAAGGTTTACATCTATAACTAGGTAATCGCTGGGGCAAAAAAACAACAAATATACTTGGTATTAGATGTTAAAAAAGTACTAGCTAGTATAATTATTAATGGATTTAAAAGGAAAGAAGATAAAGGAATCATCTTTCCCTTCCTAAATCTTATATTTTTCAAAAAATTAAACAGTCATATTTTTTATTATGTTAAATCATTTTCATCCTGTGCAAGTGAATTGCTGAACAGTTCAAAATTATACTCGAAAGGTTTACTTTTTTATTCATTGGTAGGTTTGTCTTCCTAACTGGTAAGAAGGATTGATAGTTAAGTAGTGTAGGGGAATATTTTATTAAGGATTAGAAAAACCTTTTCTTTGTATATATTCATTAATATTCTGACTATGCTATTGTATTTAGGTTGGAATACATAGAGATCCAGAACAATTAATGGGTACATTAAGAAAATTAAGACGTCAGATGGACATTATTGTGAGTGAAGTATCAATCATACGAGATATTCGTGACAGAGAAATTAGAATTTATACTGATGCTGGGCGAATTTGTAGACCACTTCTGATTGTTGAAAATGGGCAGTTGTTACTGAAAAAGAAACATATTGAGAACCTAAAAGAAAAAGAATACAGTCCTAGTTACGGGTAAAAATTTTATTTTTGTTTAATTATTTTTTTAATATCAATTCTTTTAAGAATCATACTCATCTGTACTAATACAAATATATTTATTTTATTAGATCAACCAAAGTACAGAATAAATAAACTAGGATGACTTACCTTATTTCACTATATATGCAGGACTGCTGTTCCATTCCTAGTTTGAGCCAGCTAGTGCTGCTCTCTAGTTTCAATTATCGCTGGCCTGCGAGCCAGTTTATATGTTCATTCGAGTTAAGAATCCCATCTTGCAAGGTCATGTATTTCTTCTAATGTGACTTATATGGTTTAGTTATCTAGTATGTTATTTAGTATCTTTTACAAATTAAATTCATCTGTCATAGAAGAATATTGTTTTATTTGTTCATCCACTGGCCAGGAATTTGAAGTATTTATGAACAGTGTTAAATAGCATTACTTAATCTTTCATAGGAACTGTGAATGTAAATCTTTATCGGACAGTGTACATTCAAGTGTACGAGGGGCATTAGTATAAAATGCATAAAATTCAATACGTTTTGAATAACTTGTAACATTCAGGACATGCAGATTATAACAATAGTTGTTATTCACAAATTACCGAACAGTGAATCTTCAATAATAATAAATTATAATAGTTCAGTCTTCAATAATAATAATAATTTTTTGTGAACTTCGACGTGTTAGAACTACACTGGGTTACATATGCGCACTCACAGTCACAAGCAAGGTCAATATCAGCAGATGACATCGTATCGAGTATACATTAGAACAACAACTTTTATCAACAAGCCTACTCGGAACATAATCAGCACGCATTCTTATCAACTTAAATTCTGATCATCGCAAACAATTTAATAATATTATTTATAATAATTTAATAATTCTCAGTTTATTTTATTTAATTTCTTTTCAATTTATTTAAAATTATCTCTATCAATACTGTAGTTTAAGTCAAAATGGAATTCAAAGATCTTATTAAGAAACGAGGTATTATGAAAAACTGTATAGTATAATTAAGAACCTTCATTGATAATTTTAATTCCGAATCAGACACTGATGGTCTGTGTTCGCTATCAGATTTTATAAGCTGTTAGAATACGAAAAACCTTTTTTTGAAATTCAGTCTGAAATAGAATTGGCCAAAGATGCAACAGATAAAGACTTACAGAATAAGGACATATACGATAATATTTTTGATAAACTTAAATTAAAACATAAATAACTAGAAATTATTTCAAAAAGTCAGATGTAGTTGATTCAAATAAAATAATTAGCAAACCCAATCAAATTAAATTAAAACCTATACAAATTGAGCCCTTTCATGGTGATGTTGAGAGCTTGGCATAAGTTTTTTGATCTTTTTAATAATTTATTCCATAACCACAAGGAATTATCTGATGTTGAAAGATTTTACTTCCTTACAAATTTCTTAAGGAATTATGCACTAGATGTAATAAAAAATTTATCAGTGACATTGAAAATTATGAAATTGCATTAAAATTACTTAAAGCTCGTTATGACTATAAACGGCTAATTGTAGCTAAACATGCTTTAGAAATTATTAATCTAAAACCATTAAAAAAGGAAAATTCTGAAAATTTATGCAAATTCTTTGATCAAATTAATTAAAATATTAGTGCATTGAAGAATCTAAATATTAATCATTTAGAATTTATTATAATGCAATTAATTACTCAAAATTTAAATTTAAATACTTTAAAGAACTGGGAAGAAACATTAGAAGATAATGAATTCCTGAAGTTAGAACAACTTATTTCTTTCTGGGAATCTAAGCATAAGTTATTTGAATTCACCGACACAATACAAAGTAATGAAACATCAGAGCCGTCTAATGTATGCTTTAGCGAGAAAAGATAATATTCTTCCAAACCTAGTTCTAATAAAACTGCAATTTATGTAATTGTATGTGTGCATTATGTAAAACTAGCAACCATAAATTTTATCAGTGTGATAAATTTTTAAAATATGATATTAATGAAAGGAAAAAATTTGTATTTCAGGAAAAATTATGTCTTAATTGTTTAAGTAAACAGCATATTGTAAAAGATTGCTCAAGCAATTGTAAATGTAAAAAATGCTCATGAAAGCATCATACACTGATTCATTTAGATAAGACACTGCAAGAGGCAGCAAATAAATCTTCCAAGCCAAATCAAGCTCCCCCGACTAATAGTTCATATTGTACCTTAAAATCAGAACCTAACAAATTTGTTTTACTTGCAATAGCTGTAGTTAATGTCAAGGATAAACAAGGTAATTTCATTCAAGCCAGGGTTTTACTTGATTCTGCTTCGATGATTTCATTTTGTACTGAAGGGTATGCTTCTAAACTTGGGCTTCAAACCGGACCTGTCTTAGTACCGATATTAGGTATTAGTAATGTTGTTACTCAATCTAAGTTAAGTGTTAATTTAAATATTAATTCTAGGTATGAAAAGTTTAATTTTAACTTGAAGTGTCATATACTGCCATTGATCACAGGTTTGTTACCAAATGATTTTATAGACGTAACCAACTAGGAAATTCCTTGTCACCTTTTTCTTGCCGATCCTAATTTTAATGTCCCTGAGCAAGTGGATGTTCTTCTAGGAGCTCAATATTATCTTTCTTTGCTTAAGCCTGTCCAGTTAACTAATAATTATAATCATACATACTTGAAGAAACTCGTCTTGGTTTCATAGTCTCTAGTCAAATCTAAACCTATTAAACGGACAAATAATTAAGATTCAATAGCACTTTTTGTTAGTAATGAACAGCTTTCCTCTCAAATAATCATTCTGGAGATCTGAAGAGATGGAAGATTGTTTATCGACTAGGAGGAATCTTTCTGCGAAAAACATTTCCTTGAAAATACCTTTTGTAATGACCAAGGCAGATTTGTTATATCTCTTCTGTGTAAGGAAAACTGTACTTTAGGAGATTCGTATGAGAACGTGTGGCCATTCAATCAGTCTATTGTTTCTATGATCCTGCCAGATTCGCTCAATGAAGAGAAGAAGCCTAGCAAAACTAATGTGATTTACTGCTCTATGTAAAATGTTTACATAGTAAACATTTTTACAATTTTAATTAATTTTTAAATTTGTTTTAATTTTTAATTTAACTGAATAAAGGTAAAAAAAATTAAAGTTTTTAAATAAAATAAATAAATACATGATATTTTATTATATTTATTATATTTACAAACTTTGTAATGTAATTTGAGATGAATATATAATGCAGCTGATGATGCAAGTAAATCATAAAGCGCTCCTGTATATATAGTGGAATAAGGTTAGTCATCCTACTTTATTTTTGCTATACTTTGGTTGATCTATTAAAACAAATATATTATTTTAAATTATAACTACACTCTGATCAGCATTATTCATTAAAAAAATGCACTTATAAGATACATAAATTGTTTAAGAAAATGGAATAATATTTAATATAATAAACACTTAATATAGATGTAGAAAACTGACTGATCATCTGTAAAGCATTGTAACTATTCAGTAGAACCATTGTAACTACTTTAGTGGAAGTAGATTATTCCAGCATTGTTTGTTAATGGTGAAATTATTCAAAACATAATTCAGATGCCAATTTAAAAACAGTAGTTTAGTTCATAAATAATAATGATACAGACCTGCCTATTCATTGACAAAGTAATCTGTTATTGACTACCAAAACTCTAGGTTTTTCCTTATGATGAGATGATTTTCTTACCTTTTTTGTTCTCTCAGTTTATTTTTAAAAAACTAATTTTTATTTCCACATATTTTTATCTTTTACCCTTGTTTAATCAGCACCTTAAAATGGTATATAATATTACTAGTTTTTGAAAAAAAATAACCAAACTGTGCTCCAAAATTCAATGAAGTGATTTGTCAGTACAGAACTGTACTATTTCTCCTTCTAGGCTCAATATCCAGATCTTATTAGGCTTAATGAACACTGTTGGTTTTGAGTAGATGAATTGTTCTTAATTTGAGAAAAAAGATATTCATTGTAGTTAAAGTATTGCCACATTAAATCAGTGGCTAACCTTGGAATTCATCAAATAGGATGCCAGGAAAATAAACATCAACATTAAACTTCAAACATTTACATTTAACTTGGATTTTTTTTAAACAATTTATTTAAAATGTTTGTAAAGTGTTTATACTAAATTAGTTTATTTTCGTAAAAAATACATCTCTAGTATTTTTTGTGTTTGAAAAGTATTTTAAAAAACTTAAATATAAAAAGCTTTATTGTTTGTTTTGTTAGAACAGTTTGATAAAATTGTTTTGTTCTTTTTTCATACAATGTAAGATGTGTCACTACAACAAAAAGAAATTTATATTAATACCTAATAGTGTACCTTTTTATTATTTTATAAAGTTATAATATAATAATTAAATTAATATAATATTAATTATTAGTAATAATTATATTAAAAATTTTATAAGTAATTTCATATTATAATTTATATATATATATTAAATCTGGTACTAGTTTACTACAGTTACATATATAATGAAGCATGACATAATTATTTATACAGTTCATCATTTGATTATGATTCAGATGGCAAGTACTTGTCTCTAACGGTGTGGTAGAATATATTGATACTCTAGAAGAAGAGACAACTATGATAGCCATGTCACCAGATGACTTACGACAGGATAAAGAGTATGCTTATTGTACAACATATACACACTGTGAAATCCATCCTGCTATGATATTAGGTGTCTGTGCATCCATTATACCATTTCCAGATCATAACCAGAGCCCCAGGAACACTTATCAGGTATATTTTAGTGCTTTATATCATTTTTTACAGTGTTTGCTATTAAAAATAATTTTTTTGTATAATACTTTATATTTTTTATGTCTGATGAGTCATGTTGAAATAAAAATAAATAAAAGGTTAATTTTTATATGTTCACAAACAGTAGAATTGTTTTATACTTTATGTAATTATGTTTCAAAAATGGTAAGATCTTAAGTCCATCCACATTCAATAATAAATATATAAATTTTATCAGGTTTTTAACTGTGATTTTACTTTAATGCAGTAGAGGTTTAGTTCTTCATAATATTTTTTACCATTCTGTTCTTTAGGTGATTAAACAGCTTCTGCACTAAACAAAATAATATATTTTGTATTTTCACATGGCATTTTTAAATAAACATTTTTGTGTAGAGTTTATTGATTTTTAATTTCAAAGTCTTGTATGAAAGTAAAAATATTTTTATAAAACTTTTTTCGTGACAACTGTGGATTTATCTTTTGGTGATTACATTTCATCTAAAGTGCCCTAAAAATAGATTAAAAAAAAATATGCAACAAATTTTCTATACTTATTATTTTCAACAACAAATTTTTATAATTGTTTAGGTAACAAGATTTCTTATTTATCTTTTTTTTTATCTTATATGATAAAAATCTGATGTCTGGGATTTCAGCCAGCTTAGCAGTGTCTTTTTGCACATGCCTCTTTTCTATTGAACTTTTGAGAACAAAGCTATGTTTTCAAGTACAGGAAAATATGAAAGTCCACCTCTCATATCTTTGCTTTCAGAAAAGTAATGAAATTTCCCATCAGAATTGCTAAAACTGAATAGAACCGCATTACGTGGGTGTACAGCCGTAACATTTTCAAAACTCGCTGTATAAATATGTTATGATAACCTAGATTTTCAAAGAGTATACTCTGTGTAAAATCTCTGAAAATTCCATCACAAGATGAGAACACTCATGAAATTTCTGTTTTCTCAAACCTTCACGTTTACTTGTTCAACAAAGTCATCCCCCTGAATCCCTGAACTAGGACTCCCTTTCCTCTCTTTTTAATCTCAATATGTCACTGAACATATGTACACCTATTAAATTCTACTTTTAAAACTTTCTTTCCCTTGTTACTGGTGGCATATTTCACAGAAATCATGGTAATTTCAATGGCATATTACAATCTTATTGAGAAATCAGACCGTATCTGGCATAATTGCTTATTGCAGTTGATTATTTACTCTCACAGAGAATCAAACCACAAAAAGCTGCTGATAAATAACTAATTGCTTCTTAATGAACCAATTGATGTTTGTACATTCCAACAGCATAATTCAGTATTACCAATCATATTTTAATAGCAACTGGTGCTTAAATTTATGTACATCTCATTTAAGAAGAATATCTTACATACACAAAACGTTTTAAATATTCATAAAAACGTTTTGTTGATATGAACTTTTAAAGAGCTTTTTTCTTGATAATTTTTAATATGGAATGAATCAACTTTCTTCACGAATAAAAAATTGATATTGTGTTTAATTCTATCCAAAGCATACCTTTCTATGATGTACAATGTTTTAAGCATAGTTATTATTTGTAAATGAAATTGCTGATTTTTGTATAATTTGTAAATTTCAGAGTGCTATGGGTAAACAAGCTATGGGTGTTTATATTACAAACTACCATGTCAGGATGGACACTTTGGCTCACGTACTGTATTATCCACATAAACCGCTCGTTACGACACGATCTATGGAATACCTTAGGTTCAGAGATCTTCCTGCTGGCATTAACTCTGTCGTTGCTATTGCGTGTTATACTGGATATAACCAGGAAGATAGTGTCATCTTAAATGCATCTGCTGTTGAAAGAGGCTTTTTCAGGTATGCAAAGGGGTATTATTACATTTCTAATACATATATGCATTATATATTACAATATATAAACAGTATAATGCAATATATATATATATATATATATATATATATATATATACATATAGGATGATTCCAAATTGCACGGCAATCTCTTAGGAGATGATTTTATAGCCAAAAATAAGAAAAAAAGTTCATATAAACACAGGTCAGATAACGGTTTGTTAGCAAGTTTCGGCTTGTGAAACATTTAGCCCTGCTTTTTGCTCCCTCTGTGAAATTAAACCATATTAAAATTCTTGGGGTACAGATCAAGGGATAAATTTAATGCTTCCTTATGGTTTTTGATCTAAGAAATTAAATAGAAGTGGTTCCAGACCTTTATCTCACTTAGGTTTATCTCAAAAAGGTTTTGTCAGAAAATACACTTTTTTAGGTTTGGAATAAAATAACTTTGTTAATTTAGCAATAAACAAATAAAAATTTCTAGTTAACTATAGAAAATTTAATTCTGGGAAAATTGATTTAAATAATACTAAAATTAAACTCAAATTTGAGAAGTTCAGATTTAATTAGAAACAATTTGCTTTCATCTTAAAAATGTTTTACAAAACCGAGGTTAGTTTGGAAGGTGCAAGAGGGACTTTTGAGACAACATTACAATCTAGGGTGTGTTCCATCAAAACACGTGATAAAAGCGTGGATTAAAAACTTTGAAGAGACTGGATCAGCTCTGAAAAAGAAACCAACAGGACAAATAAGAAGTGCTTGTACTCCACACAATATTGAGGCTGTAAATGTTTCAGTCATACGGAGCCCACAGCATTTATTTCTTTTCTTCTTCACACCGATTTTTTCATTTTGACTTAAAATTTAATCCTTACAAGTAAATAGGTCATGCAAGAACTGAAGGTGAATGAACACCAGTTTCATTCTGATTTCTGTCAAAGAATTGTGGCAAACATTAACGAGGACAGTAAATTCTGGATGAGCTGTGGGTGACAGATGAGGCAAATTTCAATCTCACAGACTGGGCAGACAGCAACTCCAATGAAATTTATGAACGCCCTCTACACAGCAGAAAGTTATGGTATACAGTTTGGGGACATCAGACCATACATTTTTTTTAAAATGAGTGGATCACAACTGTCACTTGGATTGGTATGTTCACATGTTGCAATTTTTTGGTACACCTTCATTGAACTATTTCCCGTACCAGCATGAAGCCTGGTTTCAACAGTATGGTGCAACATCACATAGTGCAAGGCAATCAATGACGACTGTGCGAGAATTATTTGGTAACCATGTCATTTCAAGATTTGGTGCTATTCCCTGGGCCCCAAGATCACCGGATTTGTCAGTTTGTGATTTTTTCTTGTGGGGATACCTCAAGAGTGTAATCTACTAGAGTCAGCCAAGACGGAGAGTTGAAGCAAGCAATTCAAGACAAAATTCATGCCATCCTACCTGTGATGTTGCAGCAAGCAATGGTGAACCTCAGGCAGATAGGCAGAGTGCATATATTGAGGAGGATGATGTAAGTTTCAAAAACTGATATTCGGTATTTTGATAATTTGATATTTTATGTTTTTATATATATTATAATTTTTAACTGTAATGATTAGGTTTCTGACAATAAATGTTTTTGACTTCATTTCTCAAAAGTTCCTGTTTTTTTTTTTTGTGTCACCTTCTTTACTTTTACAGATCTGTGTTCTTCCGTTCTTATAAGGATGCAGAATCTAAACGTATTGGGGATCAAGAGGAACAATTTGAAAAACCAACTAGGCAAACTTGTCAGGTGAATATGTTGCACATATAAACTTTTCACAATTATTTTAAATATTTTTCATCAGGTAAAATGTTTTTATCATCAGATTATAATTAATACAAAGATGGCATGATAATTTTTAATTATAAATACCAGTCATCAAAATCTGGTTCTGCAAGTCAGTTGTAATCATATGCTTATTACCTGCTCACATTTCCATTACAACTTTCATATCTACGAGATATTTATCCTACTTTTAAATCATAGGTAGGAGCTCAGCTTTACTCATTAAGGACCTCAGCTACTAGTTTGAATGTTTGTGTAAACTACGCCCCAATACAGAAAATTTGACCTTAAAAGTGGGTAGAATTTTCATCCCACTCAGGAAGTGGCTGCTGTACCTTTGCCAGCATATTGAGCAATACAATTCCCATAATATCTCCCTATGATAAAAAGATGAAAACTATTATTCCTCACAGCCTAGAAGATAAGTTATCCTGAAAGTTAGTTGTGAAGGTATATTAAAAAAAGGTTAAGAGCATACTCATGTAAAATTTTTATTTCCCTTTAAAGTATAAATCTTACTCCATTTTTCTACTTATTCCTACCATGGTTAAGGCACTTATCATAATGAGGCACCAGAACTTGTATCCCTTCACCATAGAATGATGCTGTCTATGACACAAGCTACATATTAATAGCTTGTTTTACCTCAACTTGATCTTGGAACTCTCAGCCAGCAAGGAAAATTTTAAAACAGGAATAGATGATTTAGTGAATATAGATGAATATGTCATTTGGTGCAAAGACCGGAATGTACAGGAAATGATTGAACTGTTCCCAGCTGAAGGTGTGATATGTGTTCTAGAAGAAAGGTGAGCAAGCGTTGTAGTGAATCAACACATGCCCTAGGTAAGTAAATCACAATGCTTTTTCTGGATCCAACAACACAGTTTTTTTAGCATTTCACAATAAGCTGCTGTTGATTGTGCAGCCTTAAGGCAAGAAGTCAACAAGCAAAACTGTTTTGTCCCCTACATTGTGACCATGATCTTCTGAGTGGAACATCATTTTCTTTTGTTTCCTGAATGTGTCACCATTCAATCAAAAATATCTCATTTAAGATGTTACATACAACATTCAGGTAAACCACAACTTGAAAACACAAAGATGGTCAAAGTGCAATGGATTTTTCTTTTTGTTAATGTTCAAAAAGTCTTAATTTTAACAAAATGTATTTTGCTTAGTGGTCAAACATTATTTTTTTAAACAAAAAAATAACCTTAAAATTTTCTCTTTAGTTCCAAAAAGAAAATTCCCAAAAATTTCTTTAAAATTTACTTTTAAGGCCTGCTATGATGTACCCACTTTCAGACTTTAACAGTGGAACACAATCATTTGCAGTAAGCAACCAAATAATTTTTATACTGTCAAGTAACATACTCTGTTAACTTTAGGTGGACTATTTCCACTGTCAATATATTACATATTAACAATAATGGTGAAAATCATATCAGAATATTGCTGTTAACTATCATCTATACATATTGTAGGTAAACGGTACATTAGGGGCTTCTTGTAATCATGTTCCATTTTAACTTTTATACATTGTGTGTTTAATTGATTTAAATTAAATTCTATTAAAAGAAATAAATAGTAATTATTGTGACAGTTTGTCAGAAAAGGATGATGACCACACAGAAGTGGTGACCTAAAGAAATTAAAAAAACTAGTTTTTTGTAACCCAAAGCAGAAGTTATATGTATGGATTTTCAATTTTAATTCAGGCTGCTTAAAAAAATATTGGAGCAAAAATTTAACCAATTTTTTCAAGATTATAAACATAGTCCATTTACTCACCTAAATTACCTGTATATATGCATTCCATTTTATTGAAATATTTATTCTAAGCCGTAGATTAGTTACTCTTAGTGTATATTTAATTTAATACATTATGCAATTATATATTTGTTTGAAAGGAAATGCTGCTTAATAAATGATTGTTTTATTTCTTAATGCATTTATGAAATAAATATGTGCTCTGAAAGATGGCACTTGTTAAAAAGAGGTTTAGGATTCAGTGGTATGTATCTTGAAGTAAGATTTATTTGTACTCCTAAATAAACAATAAACCTGATTAGAGGCAGCCCTTCGTGAGTTGATTATCCCCTTCTTTTTCTGTCTCTTTCCTTGCCATCTTCCTATTATGAGCACCCTAAAATTGGTTCAGCCATCCTGTTTACATTTGCAGTAGTAGCACCTTCTAGAAGCTGGCAGGACAGTAATTTTTTTTGTTGAAACTTAATGGGATAGCAGTTTTTTGTAATGCTAGAATTTCCCAAGCACTGTTTTCCTTAGAGGTAAAAACTAAACTAGAAACTGAAAGTGCCTGCTGGTTAAAACTAGTCCTTCATTCTTAACAATCAGTCAATCCACATTTAATGTTGAGACTTATAAGATTGAAGTCATGAAAATATAAACATGAAGGTATGAGCCAAATGTGAATTTTCTGTAAATTTTACTAATACATGCAACATTTATATTGTTCCAGGGCATGAGGAATGCTATTTATGATAAACTAGATGATGATGGTATTATTGCTCCAGGTCTTAGGGTCTCAGGTGATGATGTGGTAATTGGAAAAACAATAACACTCCCAGATAATGATGATGAGGTAAGAAAACCATTATACTTGCGTGATGCAAATAATTTATATAATTAAAAAACTAAGTTTTTTAAGATATTTGTTTATTACATTCGATTTGTATAATTCATGTGTTATTAAAAATGTTTTGTTGATTTTGTATTTAAATTAATATTAAATTTTTCTTAGTTATTAATTTTATTTTTATCTTGAAGTGGCTCCTTAGAAACAGAATTTCACTGTATTTTAGAGCTCTAGATACTTATGTAAGTAAGCAGTATTTACGTTATTCCCAATTCCACTCATATTTATTTATTATGTATTTGATTTTAGTATTATTCTGGTCAAGAATAATCTTTCAAATTCAGGTTTTGAATGTTGATGAACTTTTACTTAATTTGTACAGTCACCTGTAGAAGCTTATGGTAACATTAAGATTGGAACCCTCAGATTCCATTCAGAAACTTTTAATTAAAAAAAATTACATTGCAGTGATTTTGAATTTAATAAAAGCTATATATTCATATATTATCATAGTTTGGATTATTTTAGAAAATCGAACTGTTGGAGAAACTAGTTTTGATTGTTAATAAAAATTTTGATCTACTCTATTTTTATGTGTAGTTTGAATGACTTTACAGATATGCAATTTTCATTAAAGTTTGCTCTATAAAATAAAACTTTTAGTAATCTCCTATACAATTTTGTTTTTGTTGATTTATAGTAATACTAGCATTCACCCATAACGGCTTCACCCGCAATATATTTGTAATAGCAAACTTATTTATTTATAAATAAAAATTATTTAATCAAGAATATTGTTTTTCGATTTTTATTAAATCCCTGTCACTTCATTTAATGAAAATTTTGGCTTTTTTGTGGTGCTAGAATGAATAAGCTGCTGCATGAACTCACTCCAGAGTAAGCCACATAAAATTTCCCATGACATAAACAGTTGTTATTTTCTACTCACTTCAACTATTGTCCTTAAGACTTATTAATCATCATTTTTAGAATCCTGTCACGGCTTTGCTCATGCTATATGGTTACTTGTGTTTCCTGTCGTGGTCAGGGGGATATTTAACTGGTCTTAATTTGCTTCACTTGCCTTTGCTGTCTAGCTAGAGAGCTCTTCCACTTGGAACCTTCTGTGTTCATTAAAGTCAAGCTTATAAGAATAATAATGGTAATTAAAAATTAAAGCCTGTTCAATTTATAAAAAATATCAGTGTGTTGTAATTTCTTCATAGCATCAGTTTGGTCAGTACAGGACTTGAAACTTTGAGTGATCTAAGAATATGAGTTTCAAAACAGTTGACCTCCATCTTAAAAATATTAGTTACAATTGGTTACCCATCCATCCTTCATACAGATAAAATTTTTTTTTTTTCCCAGTTCTTAGTGTTACCTGACAAACACCACTAGGAGATACTTTTCGTTTCTCACTTTTATTTTTAAATACTTTAAGGTTTTTAATCACATAAGTGGAAGCAGGTGCAGCCAGTCTCATCATATATACAGTAACAGTGGCTGTATTGGTTTAGCCACTGCGCCATTCCCTGTTGCACCCCTTAAAAAAATTGAAATTCAAAAAACCCAAAAATTGTTTTTAGATATATTTATCTTAAGAGTATTTGCAAGTCCCAATCTAGTGAATATTTTGTTTAGTATACTTTGAAATGGGGAAAACTTGAAATCATTGTTCAAATTTTTTTACCTTTCTTCACTCCTTTTAAAAAATAAAGAAATTAGTTTTTAGATATTCACATGAAGATTACACACACTAAGAATCAAGTTAATATCTTCATTTGTTACCAACAAATTAAAAAAAAAGAATAGTCAGATTTCAAAGTAAATTGAAAATCCATTTTAATCTATTAAACTAGGAATTTTAAAAAATCTAGAAATAGTATTTAGATATTAACATGAAAATTAAACACCAAAAATCAAGTTGATATCTTTAGTTTGTTATAGAGAAATTTGAAAAATAATAAATTTCATTGTTGCTCCATTTTAACCCTTTAAAACTCAGAATTTCAAAAGAATCCTTTCTTAGTGTGCACTTAGACCATAAGAAGAACATGTATACAAATATTCATCAATTATCTTCTTCAAATTTTGACTATCTTTAAAAGTGATTGAATATTGTAACCATATTACATTATCAGCCAGAGAACTGTATTGGTCTACAACTATATTGCTATTATCCTAGAATTTTTTTCTAAAATTACTGCTTTGAGACATACTGTTACTTTGTGAAATATTTTGTTATATACAACACAGTATACTGTAATTTTATTAGTTTATCATAGAAGCATAATAATTATAATGAATTCAGTCTAATTCTCCCTTTATTTTTTTTATTTTATTATTTCTGATATATGACATATGATCAAAAAGTAATGAGAATTTTTTAATTCTCCACACTGTCATTTCAACTGAGTTCATTTTTTTTCCAAGCAATGGCAGCACTTATCTATAATGTATATCAATATTTTTAGCAAAGTTAAACATGCAATTCAAATTTGGCAGAAGATTAATTAAGACATATTTCATTACAAGTGGTGATTTATATTGTTTAAAAATGATGGAGTAAAGGTTTGCATCAAATTTTGTATTAAAATCTAATGAAGTGGTGAAGATGTTAGAAAAGACTTTTATGAGGACGTTATGTTGACATTAAGGGTTTATGGGTAGTACAAACGGTTTAAAAAAGGCCATGAAGTCATTGAAGATGACAAAAGAGTTGCACATCCTAAGGCATCTGCAACCAATAAAATTATCAACAAAAAAAGGATGTTGTAATCAATAATTACGGAATTACTTGTATAGAAGTTGCTGAAGAGGTGAGAATCTGTTACAGCCTGTGTGAAATAATTTTGATGTTTTAACCAGTAGCTGCAAAATTTGTTGTAAACTATTGAATTTTTAACAAAGGTATCATCACAGAACAATTATTAGCTGACATTGTTGATGTGCTGATTGTTTGCGCATATACGTCACTCAAGTAGTGGGGGTATACACGCAGACTAGCTGGACAGTTCTGTTGTCGCGCAATTTCAGCCGTGTACGCAACTCGCCTGTCTAGCGGCATTATTAACAATTTTATATCTCATTTGTTTTATTTTATGTAACTTATTCTCATTTCATTCAAGTCATTTTATGACATGTATAAATTCGTATTCTAATCTATTTACAGTCCATTCATTGTTTTATTAAATATCATTCTTGACTGAATTATGAGCATTGTTTCTTTGTTTATTTCACGCTATTCAAATTGTGAAGCATTCATATTTAATCAAACACTGATAACACAGAATTGCTCAAATATGTCATTAGAGGTGACAAAACATCGGTGTGTGGTTGCAATATTGAAATGAAGGTCTAGTCATCACAATGGATGAAAGCTTCCTGAATAAGCAAGATTGAAGAAAAGTTCAGTTGAATGTTAAGGTACTATTTACTGGGTTTTTTTTTGTATTGTAATGGAATATGTAGCAGTTGTATGTCATTTTGCATTAGGCTGTCCAAAAAAAAAAAAAACCGAAATAAATGTGGGCAAAAAAAACTTGGATTTTGAACCACAATAATGCTCCAGCTATATTTCAGTAAAATCTGGGATTAGTTAGCCAAAAATAACACCATACTGATCCCTTAGCCTCAATATTCTTTAGTCATGGGACCCTATGATTTTTTTTTTGTTCCTGCTATTTAAGAAAACATGATTTTTTTTTATTACATCTATTGTCGCAAATCTTTGTTCTTTTAATTGTTTTCTTAATTAGCAGGAACAAAAAAATTAGCAGTTCACTTATGATTTTTTTTTATTACATCTATTGTCGCAAATCGTTGTTCTTTTAATTAAGTGAACTTAAGGCTATGTCAAAAAATTCATTCCACAAAGGTTTAGAGGATTGAAAGAAATAAATAAATCATTTTTGATAAAAATTAAAATTCTCATTATTTTTTGATCACACCTCTCATATGATCTCATTTGGATAACATGCTTTACATTCTGCTCAGACAATTTACACTTTAAATTTACTTAGATTGAATGTATTGATACTTAAATATGTGTTTGCATATTTTAATCTGTTACTTTCATTTTCAATGTCTGATGCTTCAACAGTTAGTAATTTATCAAATTATTTTCAGGTAACTTCAGATCATTGTAACAAAGTAATCACTTATATGCTTTAAAGACAAAGGCAGAATACTAACAGAAATGCTGAAAATGTAATTGATAATCTTTTTTTTTTGTCTTCAGTCATTTGACTGGTTTGCTGCAGCTGTCCAAGATTCCCTATCTAGTGCTAGTTGTTTCATTTCGGTATACCCCCTACATCCTATATCTCTAACAATTTGTTTTACATATTCCAAATGTTGCCTGCTTGCACGATGTTTTTGTTCAACCTGTCCCTCCGATAACAAAGCGTCTATTCCAGGATGCCTTAATATGTGGCCTCTAAGTCTGTCTCTTCCTTTAACTATATTTTTCCAAATGCTTCTTTCTTCATCAATTTGCTGCAACACCTCTTCATTTGTCACTTTATCCACCCATCTGATTTTTAACAGTCTCCTATAGCACCACATTTCAAAAGCTTCTAATCTTTTCTTCTCAGGTACTCCGATCATCCAAGTTTCACATCTATATAAAGCTACACTCCAAACATATACTTTCAAAAATGGTTTCCTGATGTCTAAATTAATTTTTGATGTAAATAAATGATATTTCTGACTGAAGGCTCGTTTTGCCTGTGCTATTCGGCTTTTTTTATCGCTCTTGCTTCTTCCATCTTCAGTAATTCTACTTCCCAAATAACAAAATTCTTCTACCCTCACAATTTTTTCTCTTCCTATTTTTTCATTCAGTAGTCTCATTATTCAATGGTCTTCATTATTTCTACTACATTTGATTACTTTCGTTTTGTTCTTGTTTATTTTCATGTGGTAGTTCTTGCATAGAACTTCATCCATGCTGTTCATTGTTTCTTCTAAATCTTTTTTACTCTCAGCTAGAATTACTTTATCATCAGCAAATCATAGCATCTTTGTCTCTTCACCTTGTATTATTACTCTGGATCTAAATTGCTCTTTAACATAATTAATTGCTAGATCTATCTAAAAATTAAAAAGTAACGGGGATAGGGAAAACATCCTTGTCAGACTCCCTTTTTTATTACAGCTTCTTTCTTATGTTCTTCAATTATTGTTGTTGTTGTTTGGTTCCTGGAATACATGTTAGTAATTGTTCTTCTATATCTATACTTGAAGCCTAATTTTTTTAAATGCTGAACATTTTATTCCAGTCTACAATATCTAATGCCTTTTCTAGGTCTATAAATACGAATTATGTTGGTCTGTTTTTCTTTAATCTTCCTTCTAATATTAATTTGAGGCCTAAAATTGTTTCCCTTGTCCCTATACTTTTTCTGAAACCAAATTGGTCTTCTTCTACTCTCCTCTCAATTCTTCTGTACAGAATTCTATTTAAGATTTTTGATGCATGACTAGTTAAGCTAATTGTTCTGTTTACATTTATCTGCTCCTACTTTCTTTGGTATCATGACTGTAACACTGTTTTTTAAGTTTGACTGAACTTCCCCTTTTTTTGTAAATATTTCACACCAGTTTGTATAATCTATTTATCGCTTCCTCACCTGCACTGCGCAGTAATTCTGCAGGTATTCCATCTATTCCAGGAGCCTTTCTGCCATTCATATCTTTTAATGCTCTCTTAAATTCAAATTTCAGTATTTTTTCTCCCCTTTCATCCTCTTCAACTTCCTCTATATCACCATTTTCCAATTCATTTCTTCCGTATAACTCTTCAATATATTCCACCCACTTGTCGACCTTTTCTTTCATATTATAAATCAGTGTACCATCTTTTTGTAACATATTATTATATTTTAATTTATGTACCACAAAATTCTCCTTAACTTTGCTATATGCTTCGTCTATTTTATCAATTTTCATTTCTCTCTCCACTTCTGAACACTTTTCTTTAATCCACTCTTCCTTCGCTAGTTTGCACTTCCTGTTTATAGTATTTCTTAATTGTCGATAGTTCATTTTACTTTCTTCATCACTAGCATTCTTATATTTTCTGCAGTCATCCATCAGCTACAATATAACCTCTGACATCCAAGGTTTTCTACCAGTTGTCTTTGTTCCGCCTAAGTTCACTTCTGCTGATTTAAGAATTTCCTTTTTAACATTCTCCCATTCTTTTTCTACATTTTTACCTTATCCTTTTTTACTCAGACCTCTTACGATGTCCTCCTCAAAAATCTTCTTTACCTCCTCTTCCTCGTGCTTCTCTAAATTCCACTGATTCATGTGACACCTTTTCTTCAGTTTTTAAACTCCATCTACATTTTATTATCACTAAATTATTATCGCTATCAATGTCTGCTCCAGGGTAAGCTTTGCAGTCCACAAGTATATTTCTAAATCTTTGCTTAACCATGATATAATCTATCTGATACCTTGCAGTATCACCTGGCTTTTTCCATGTGTATATTCTTCTATTTTTATTTTTAAACTGGGTGTTGGCAATTACTAGATCATACATCGTGCAAAACTCTATTAAGTCGATTGCCTCTTTCATTCCTTTTGCCCAGCTCATATTCACCCATAATATTTCCTTCCTTGCCTTTTCCAATGCTTACATTCCAATCTCCAACTATTATTAAATTTTCATCCCTTTTTATGAGTTTAATTGCTTCGTCAATTTCTTCATATACTACACACTAATCATCATCATGGGCACTTGTCATTGTTGGCTTAGGTTTTGACTTAATCCTTATTACAATGATTCTGTTGCTATGCATTTTGAAATACTCTGCTCTCTTCCCTTTTTTCTTGTTCATTACAAAATCTACTCGTGCCTGCCCTTTATTTGAAGCTGTGTTAATTATTCTAAAATCATGTGACCAAAATTCATCTTCCTCTTCTCATTGAACCTTGCTAATTCCTACTACACCTAATCTATCCATTTCCCTCTTTAAATTTTCTTACCTACCAATGTTTTTTTAGACTTCTAACATTCCACGCTCTGACTCTTAGAATGGTTTTTTTTTTAATTTTCTGGTGACCCCTTCCTTAGTAGTCCCTACCCGGAGATCCAAATGGGGAACTAGTTTACCACTGGAATATTTTACCAAGGAAAGTGCCTCCATCTTTGTTACTACAGAGAGTTAAATTTCCTTGGATGAGTGATGTTGATTTGGCTGTTTAAGTCCTCCTGATCTGCACCCTTTACAACTACTGAAAGAGCTGTTGCCCTCTTTCAGGAATCACTCCTTAGTCTGGCTCTCAACAGATACCTCTCCCATATGGTTGCACCTTCAGTCCAGCTACTCTGTATCACTAAGCACTGAAGTCTCCTCACCATCGGCAAGGTCTCATGATTCATAGAGGGAGATTGATAACTATGCAACATTATCAGAAATGTACTGATGCTTAATGTAATTTAGATTAATAATAGAAGAAGTGATAGTAATTTAGAAGAAATAGTAGAAGTTCAATGTGATGTTAAAGTTAAATTAAAATAATTATAATATTTGCAGCTTGAAGGAACGACAAAAAGATTTACAAAAAGAGATGCTAGCACATTTTTGCGTAACAGTGAAACTGGTATTGTGGATCAAGTAATGTTAACTTTGAATTCGGAAGGATATAAATTTTGTAAGATACGTGTACGTTCTGTTCGAATACCACAAATTGGAGACAAGTTTGCTTCAAGACACGGTCAAAAAGGTACCTGTGGAATCCAGTATAGGCAAGAAGTAAGTATAGTATTTTTATTTCAATGTTTGCAAAAGTTTGTACTGGTGTATAAATTTACAAATCATTTTGAATGGTTGGTCATTTTTAACAGATATTAGAGTGTCTAGAGAATAAGTTATATTAGTTGGATGCATTTTGTAAAATGTACTGTACTTAGGAAAGCAAGAAGAATGTATTTTATCAAATTTATCGCAAATAAAAAAAGATTCTCTGTGTGTGTGTGTGTGTGTGTGTGTGTGTGTTTGTTTTGTTTTTACCATTACTTGCTTGTATATTTATGTTTGCCTACTCTTTGCAGCTGTTATTCATTTCCCATATTTCTTTAATTTACACATTTTTTTAGATTCCTGGTTAAATCAAAATCTTAAAAATATTTCAGTTTGTGTTGTGCATGTCTTTTGCTATAGATTTTGAACATTTGTGAAAGTTAAACTAATTCAGTTAAGTCATACTTTCTAATTGTGATGAGTGAGGCTACTACCCCATTGCATTGGATTGATTTTACTATCCTAATCTGAACTTTTCAGTTGTGACGAGTAAAATATTCTAATTAAAATTCTAGAAAGTAACTTTTATAGATTTTTTTTATTAGACAGTTATCAAAATAAATTTTACCCTTTATTATATATTAATACTGTAGATTTACTGAGCTCATCCACCCCTCTCTTTCTGGGAAAAGTTATTTCTTATAAAGCTGATTTAATTTATAATGTAAATTAATTATTTTCATAAACCATACATCTTTTGTTTAAGATGATGTTTAACTTATATTTCGGTTTACTGCATATAATTTTGAGATTATCATCTTCAGATAAAGTGGTTATAAAACAAAAACAATATGCCAATTTTTGAAGTTGTGTTAATTAATATTAATCAAATCTTGTATATCATTGATGTTAAATAATGCCGGATATATAAAAAGAATTTGTTCATCACTTGGATTATAGATTCTTTTATATACATTAGATAGAAACAGGATAATAAAATCAGAAAATTTTTTTTTATTTATACATAAAGGTGATTCAGAGGGTTGCTTTCCTTACCATCTTACTTGAAAGGTTAATAGTTCCAGACAGACCCAAGCACATTACAGATTTGATGCCATCAGTTGCTTGACAGTGTCTCCTCCAGTCACTATTATATTATTGGGATTTGATTATTATCAACACATACTGTGAGCAAATGAGCCCTCATGAAACATATAAAAGTTACAGTTACACTGTAAAACAAGCAATGTGGATTACTGCACATTCCAATTCAACTTAAGTGTAAAAGAAATATAGATATTTCCATAATATCAAATAAATCAATTGGCCATTTAATTTAGTAAATAGTTTATATTTTGAAATATTTAAAAGGTAGTGATATCTTTTGCTTAACTAACCAAAAAATTGTTTTAAGATATCTTCATTAATTTTAATCTAATTGGGTACATACTCTTATACCAATAATTCTCCTTTATTTGGTGCTTGATGGTTTTATGACCTCATGTTATTAAAAAAACTTTTAAAGATAACTGTGTATTAATTTTCAGGATATGCCTTTCACATGTGAAGGAATCACACCTGATATTATCATTAATCCACATGCCATTCCATCTCGTATGACAATTGGGCATTTAATTGAATGCCTTCAGGGTAAAGTAAGTATATTTTTTGCTATAAATTATAATTATTAATTAAAATTATTCTATGATTTATCTCAATAATAATTGTAATATAGTTGAATTAAAACAGAATGAGCAACCATCATTGTTCTGTAAATGTTTAAAAATAACTAGTTAGTGTTTAACTTAGTTCTGTTTAAATGTGATCTGTCAAACCCTGTAATACTACTTTCCTTCAATTATCTAAGCATGTAAGAATGTTTGCACGAATACTGATACTGCTAATTCGAATTCAATTTTAACTTATTTGATTAGTTCAGTCTAATACATCAGATTCTTTTTAATTCATCAGATTCTTTTTATCAGATTTAGATAAATTAAAAATACTTTAAAATTTAACATTTATAGCAATTTTATTATCGAAAATTTTTTGGTTCAGCACCATTCAATATGTAATTTTGCCAATAACAGTTATACCTATACCTTACAGTAAATTTTGAGCACTGAAGAAAAAGTAATTCTGTCATACCGCTCTGAAAATTTTACAGTCATGGGAATGGTAAATAATGTTTTTCATCAATATCTACTATATCCTATTATTTTGCATCACAAAGCAGTAAAATAATAGCACACTATTCTCATAATAATGTCTGCTACTGTATCATTCCAATGGGCATTTAATTCAACATATAAAACCATCTCCTGCTAGTGATAGGGAAAATTTCACCGGTCTTAATGTCATATTTCTTTAAGTTAAAGGTTTAAACAATGATAATGAAAAGTTACAATTTCTTTTGCTTTTATTTATCCGTGATCTTTATTACATTCTTTTTAATTTACTATACAAGAGCTGTCCAGCAAGTAACTTACATTTTGAAATAAAAAATCAACCAAATAAAAAAAAAAATTTATTATATATATTTGAAAGGGACAATCTTAAACTATTTTTCTACATAATTGCCATTTAAATTGAGACATTTATATCCACGCACAAGCTTTTCAATTCCTTCTCTGTAGAAATTCGCCACCTTAGATTTTTGGTATCCATCTTGCACAAAACTGGTGATAACCAAGCTTCCCCAATACAATTTCATGCAGTAAACTTCATGAAATTTGGGGGAAATGAAGCGAGAGTTCTGTAATCATAATGTGGCGATTTTTCACGAATTTTATCGTTGATTTTCATCATCAGTTCCATCAGTCACAAGGCTAGGCCGACCACTACAGTCCTCATCATGAACATTGGTGTGTCCATTTTAAAACTGAATGCACCACTGCCTCACTCCACCTTCACTCATTATTCCATCTGCATACACCTCATAAAGTTGTTGATGAATTTCAATTGGTTTCAGGTTTTTTTCTAGTAAAAACCTAATCACTGAACGTACCTCATAACTTGCAGGATTTTCTATTGAAGCACATATTTCAATAATTCACAACGAACAAAGTAGAAAATCACAGTCTATAAGCTACGACAGCTTGATGCGTACTTAGTACAGAAACGTTTTGACACCAAGATGGCGGCTCTCTCCCCACCCATTTCCACACTAGGCACAAACATCAGTTACTTTGTAGACTGCCCTCGTATAACAGTGAATATTTTATTCTAAGGAGAAGGAATTTTTTTATGAAAAATGATTGTATAAACATGAATGAATAATCAAAAAGTGAATTTATCATTATATTAAATTTTTGTGGTTGAAAATGTTGACTCCATTTAATTTGTACAGTTGTCCTCCTTTTATTGGTTTAAATGATTTCAAAGAAACACTGCTGGCCATGTTAAGAGGATGGGAACTAGTCTAAGAGCACCTAAAGTCAGGCTATAAGCTTAGCGAAAAATTCATACATGTTAGGGGATAACTGACTGATTCAGTTGCATTATAGGTACAGAAATGTTATGTTAGCCATTAAAAAAAACTAAACTGAATATACAGTATGAAATGTGTGTGAACTAGTAATTTTCTGTTGATCCGATTACCCAAACTTTAGTATATTTATTAAATTTGTGCTTTCTGTGAATTTGGTTTTTCATCATTTATGTTGTTTATCTACCCGAACTACAAAGCTGATTTTTTTGTTTAGAATACTTACACCTTTGAACAGGGCCATTTTCAAATAAATTTGGTACTAATAGAGAAAACATTTTTTTAACTAAAATGAATTCAGAAACTGTATGGTCTGAAAGAATTTTTTTCTAAATGAGAAGGTTTATTATGAACTCTCCTCACATGTTTATTTATACCTACAGATCATTTACTAAAATTAATTTTTCCACTTTTGTTTTTTATCTACATTAGTATTTTCATAAAGTAATCCAAAATTTTATTTACAAAATTTAAAATATTAAAATTGTAGTGATGTATGTTTACTTTCTCACTCTCGTGTTAAAATGAACTCTTCAATCATGTCCAAATTTTCCTTGTTCATCAATTGTAATTATTGTGTATATTTTTTCAATAGTAAGGGATATAGGTCTGTTTTTATTGATTTCTGATTTTGTCAATAAAAATATTTTTATTTATTTTCTGTATTTGAAAATTTGTGTTTATTTTCTCTATTAGGATGAGTATAATTGTATTTTTGTTTTGTTTATTGTAAATGCTTGCAAATGTCCCAGAAAGAATTTTTTTTAATTTTTCTTTGTAATACATTCCTACCTCAAACAGTTTCACTCTGTGTTCTATTTATGAACACCTACTTTGCCAGTTCTTAATTTAGCAATTTTTTTTATTATGCTTACTTGTGATTTATTTTTAAATTGAGTTAAATTTGTAGTTATTTAAAAATTGCAGATTACTATATACATCTTCAGTACAATTTTTAAATGGTGTGTACTGATTTTTTTCCTATTGTTTGTATTGCAGAAACTTTAAAATCACATTTTAGTTCAGGAGAAATTATTCTTTTGTAGCTTGCTGTTATCATTCCTTTATTAGAAAAAAATTCCATGTTTACATCTATCTAACAAATAACAAGTGAATTATGTTATTTTAGTTTAATGGAAAGCATAATTAAATTTAGCACTTTCTTTTATTTAAAATATATTACCTGAAAATAAGTTATATATTTTTATATATATGCTTTTATAGATTTAATTTAATCATTAAAATGAAAGCTGTTTATAATTAAGTATGTACGAATGATATAGAAAACACATATGCTACAACATTTTCTGAAATATTTTGTTTTGCAGAGTGAAAAATACTCTATGGCAGCTCTGTCCAACCTGGGGCCTGCAGGTGCCATGGCACCCGCATCAATTTGCCAATTTTTAATACTAATTCACATTTCAAATAACATTTTATATGTTAGTAAGATATAAAAAATGCATTCTAGCCGTTATATTTTCCAGTAGTTCAACAGAAGTAATTCTGCCAGCCTTTGTATCATGTGTTCATTTCTTTATCATTGTTGTTGACAAATTTATTTCCTTTGTAATGGCATAAGTAGGTATATGACCCTCGTAACAGGGGGTCTAGCTCGACAGAACAAATTACTTAATTGTCACTCATTTGGTGGTCTCCTCTCCATTTAAGCATTCTTTGTAATAAATTTCAAACTGACAGTCTTTTCTTTTTTTTGTACAACTGAGTCCCTTTTGTTATTTGTATTTACTAACATTGATTTTAATAAATTTTAACCTGACCTTCCTAAAATAGAAACAGATGTTTCTCGTGAGAGAAAGTTTTTGAATTAATTTGCATGTGGTCGTGGCCAGTGAATTTTCTGTTATTTTCATAAACCAGTGAGCTTCTATCTTTCAACATAATTAAGTCTTCAGCCAATAAGAAGATGAATTTGACACATTTAACAATTCTGACTCTCAGTGCTATCCAATTCTTGTACTTTACTTCATTGTAACTTTGTAGTTGGGAAGTGAAGTAGGCCTACATTCTGCTGGTACAATTTATTGCGTTGTCTCGTGTTGTGATATGTTTATTATACATTCCACTTGTTATCATTGTTTTTAAAGTGAAGTTCTTTAAATTATTAGATATTATTTTATCCTAATATTGTCTTAACATGGCTAAAAGGCAAAGAACTTACAGCTTTAACAGTGAATGGGAGAACTAATATTGTTTTATTGAATATAGGGAAAAATCTGTGGGTTTATTGTGAATGCTAGCATGTCTGTTTCTGAAAGAAGTAAATGTAAAGTGACATTTTTTGACTTATCACGAAGATTTTAATAATGAATTTCCTATGAATTCTGAATTGAGAAAACACAAAGTGAAAGACCTTAAATTGGAATTACAGTTGCAACATCTATGTTTACAAAACCTGTTCAGGATACCAGTAACATAACAGAAGCTTCTTACAAAATTTGTTACATACTAGCTAAAAGGAAAAGCTGTTTAGTGATAGGGAAGTAGTAAAAGTAGCAATGATCAGTGCCACTGAAACTCTGTTTGAAGGTCACAAAGATAAATCTGTCCTTACATCTTCCTTTAAAGATCTACATGTCTCACCAAACTGTTGCTAGGCGGGTTGAGCATATTTCTAATAATTTGTAATCTCAATTACATTAGGATTAGCAATATTTTTCACTCCAGTTGATGAAACTACTGACATGTCTGTTATTACTGAGTTGTGTGTATTTATTAGAATGATTTTGTATGATTTCACAGTAAAGGAAGAGTTTGTCAAACTGTTGCCACTTCTTGGACAACTAGGGGAGTAGACGTATGTAGTGCGTACCTTAAACTTGTCAAAGATAGTAACTTTCTAATTTCAAAGCTTGTTGTAACAACAGAGTGGGCGGCTTCTGTGACTGGTAGGAATAATGGATTTCTATCTCTTTGTGCTAAGAATGAATCATTTCCAAAATTTATTTCTTATTGCATTATCCACCAGGAAGTTTTATGCACAAAGGTTTTAAAGTTTGATCACGTCAAGAAAGTTGTAAACTCATGTGGTGAACTATAACAGATGGTCTTCTACATGTCATCGATTGTTTCAAAATATTTTGAATATATTAGATACTAGTATGGCGATGTAATTCTTCATGCAGATATAAGGTGGCTTAGTAGGGGTAAAACACTGGAACAATTCTGTTGTCTGCTAGATGAAATAAGAGACTTTTTGAAAACATCTCCCAGACCATATTATCACAAACTTGATGATATATCATTGCTACTAAATTTACATTTTCTGACAGATATCACCTCAAAATTAAACGAGTTAAATCTCGAGTTGCAAGGGAAATATCGTAATATTTTACATCTGATAATTGCTATAAATGCATTTGTAAAGGTGAAGTTATGGATTACACATTTAAACAGAAATTCCCTTTCACACTTTCCAAATTTCAAATCAATTCTAAAAACAGTAAATGATGGCAAGTCTGAACTCTCGCTTCTTATGCCTAGCATCTTAAAACTCGTGTATATGAATTTGGCATTAGATTTAGCCAGTTCTCAGTACTTAAACCAGTGATATTGTTTGTCAATCCATTCACTTCCATTGATGTTAGTGAACTTGGAAATAGGGTGAGTGAAATATTCAAGAAGTATAAAATTGAAGAATTAGAAATGGAAATTTTAAATTTTCAAGAAGACCTTTCTTTAAAATCCTCATATGCAACATGTTGCAATATATGGACTCTGGTGGACAGAGAAAAATACCCTATTCTCCTTAGTGTTGCACTGAAAATGTATTCATGCTTCGGTTTAATGTGAAGTTGCATTTTCATCAATAAACATCATCAAAAACAAACCTGCCTAACAAAGTAGCTTGTTCCAGCTACACACCAGATTTTCCTCAACTTGAGCGAGCATGTAGTGTCAAATTTCACATTAATTATGTGGTAAGAAAATATAATTGATTTTTGTTTGAAATGTTTTGATCATTATAATTTATAATTATTGATTTTGTTAGTAGCAGCAGTAGTGGTGGAGATAGTTGAAATGAATCCTGGCCGCCACGCAACCTTTGTAATCATTCACATGCACCCCTAGTTGTAAAAAGGTTGGCCAGCACTGCTCTAGGGTATTGTGGTTTTAAATACACATTCATGATCAATCTAAGTACTGGATGATTCTTGTTTTTTAATATTTCTACCTGAAATCAACTTATTTAATAAAATATATTATGTTTTAAAAGGTTTATTTTATTTATTCATCAATAGAGCTGAATCCCAATTTATGACTGTTCTATATAATGAGTTTAATAATTTATTAAAAATATGAGGTGGGGATGGATCTCCAATGAAAGAGATATTGTGCTTTCATGTGTTTTCTGTGTTTGACAAAATTGATCAAATAATACAACATAATTCTTTTTTTTATGAATACAATACATTATAATCATATGCATTATATTGTACTATATTGTTCTAATTCATTTTACTTTGAACCAGGCTGCAGTTTTAGGTAATTACTTGTATTTTTGTTGATGTAAATGCTTGTTTTAGGTTTCTGCCAATAAAGGTGAGATAGGTGATGCAACACCATTCAATGATGCTGTAAATGTACAAAAAATTTCAACTTTACTTCAAGAGTATGGATACCAATTGAGAGGTAATGAAGTCATGTATAATGGACATACAGGGCGTAAAATTAATGCCCAGATATTTATCGGGCCTACATATTATCAGCGTCTTAAACACATGGTGGATGATAAAATCCACTCAAGAGCACGTGGTCCTGTTCAAATCCTTGTTCGACAGCCTATGGAAGGAAGAGCTAGGTAAATATTGTTTTTTATTAAGGTAGTAAGGCTATATATAAATTATATAACCCAAAGCTAATTTTTCTAGTATTTTCTGTTTTTTTAGGGATAAATATTTACCCTGTATAGAATAAATTCTGTAAATTGCTAGGATATATACAGCGGGTATTTATTTTAGAGCAAGCAATATCACTGATTAAAATAACATTTTGTCCTCTCATGTCTGTCTTTCACCACTCATGTTACTACTACCAATTTTTTTAATTCTGTTAAACATACTGTTCGAAGAAGATTGTAAGGTAACTTGACTGCTACAGTAGATAATACATCAAGGATACTGTGCTGCCTTGGAACTCTTCAAACCATTGAGAGGAGGTTATTATTTGCAGTTTGTGAATAGGGCACACACATCTTACACATGGATATACCTAATGAATCACACCGCTGCACCTGTTTGTGATCACTGTGACTGCCAACTTACAATACACCTCATCCTGTGGACTGCTTGTATTATGCGGCATTGCGTCAGAAATATAAATTAGAAGCTAACATCTGAGACATTCTAGGAAACAGTCTGAGTATATTATCGATTATCTTGTTATTTCTTAAAGCTGGACATCTATATTATATTATTTAATACTTACTGTATGTTTCCTTAGTATTTTGTATAGTTCTTTACCTTTTTTTTATTTTTCCTGTGTTATTATGTAGTTGTTTATTAATTTTATTTGTTATCTTTCAGTTATTTAGTTTATAAGCTGGAACATTATTTAGTGAAGAAGCTGTGTTGCACTTATTGTCCCCAATAAGCACAACAGTTTCTGCATATCTTTCTTATCATTAAGCTTCAATCCCATATTTTCCGTTTATGTAAAGAAAGGCTGTCTACATTTGGTCTTGTGTAATTCCTTCCTTCTTTCTTTCCTTTTTTTTGTTTAGCCTCCAAGAATTATCATTCAAGTAGAAGATGAATGAGGGGGGATGATATATAAATGAAGTGTAGTCTTACACAGTCTCAGTTCGACCATTCCTGAGATGTGTGGTTAATTGAAACTCAACCACCAAAGAACTCCAGTATCCACGATCCAATATTTAAATCTGTATAAAAGTAACTGCCTTTACTAGGATGTAATTCCTTCCAAATTCCAATAATTGCACTCTTTTCTATCTTGTTTTTATTGAGAAGTCTGTGCAACTTACTTTGACACTTAAACTTATTTCTAAAGATAAATAAATAGATAAGATATTTTGTCTTCATCACTCAGGATGTGCGTGATCATATTTTTGTTACCACCTGTAGAACCTAATGTAAGTGTTCTATTAATAACTATCTTATCACTAATTTTTTAAAGGTCAACACAAAAGTCTTTAACTTTTAATTTAACATCAACTACACCCTTTAATGTCAATCTCTTGAAGATAAGGTTTATTACCAGGATCAGTTTTCTAAATTAATTGATCTTTAATCTGTTCACTTCCTCCCGCATATTTTATTTTCTTTGTAATATACTTAACCAAATTATCCAGATGTCATAAATCATCTTTTATTGCTATATTCACCAGTTTGTAATCCAACAACTAAAAGACCACTTCAAGTACCAAACTCATTATCTTTGCCAAATGTGTAACTTATTTTCAACTTGATCCTTTTTAAAGAAGCTGCAAAGATCTTGGTAAACTCTTAATTCTCTCCCGTTTTTTATTCAGTTTACCTGGGGTAAAATAGTACTGAATACCCTTAGAAAAATATTTACTAGAGAATATTTTAATTTCCAATAAGTGTGTTATTGATTTAATAACAATTTTTTATGTATCTTGTTTTTAGATTTTCATTACACTTATATTTGAGTATATTAAGAGTATGTTATTAATATTTTAATTATTATCAATTATTAAATTGAAATAACATTATTATTCATTTCAATTACAATTTTAAAGGAAATTACCTCTAGGTAATTTATTTTATAATTACTTGTTTGATTTATATTTCACACAGATATTTGTCTTCATAAAAAGTTTAATTACCATTCAGTTAAAACATTCATGAATTATATAGTTTATTCCGGCTGTAAAGAAAAGTGTTCCAAAGATATCATTGTTGTTTTATTTTCTGCTATTAAAAAGAATCAATACAGTAGCACACTAATTCTTATCTAACTGATGTAAGCAAATCATTTACTCAAATAAAACTAATAAAATTAAAATTATGTATATCTTGTCTACCACAAAGTAAAAGTTTACTTGCAGATATTATCTAATAAACTTAATGTACCCTTAGCCTGTATGAATTTTGAAAAACAGATTCACCTCTTATAAGATTCAACTTTATTAGAATTGAAGTGTCTACTGATGATGGCTACTTACCAATCAGAATGACACTCTGGCTTTAGATAATAAGTAAAAATGTTTTGTTAATGGTTTTTGAGCATAATTTTGTCCTCCAATTCATATTTCAGTAATCTTTTAGCAGAGTTACATAGTTCTTTGTAACTCTGCTTTTATTTTGATATACTAAAAGATTTATTTTTCATTAAAATATACTATGAAATTGTGTTGTACAGGGATGGTGGTCTACGGTTTGGTGAAATGGAACGTGATTGTCAGATTGCACATGGAGCTGCTCAGTTTCTTCGGGAACGCTTGTTTGAAGTTTCCGACCCGTATAGAATACATGTATGCAACTTTTGCGGACTGATAGCTATTGCTAATTTAAGAAATAATACATTTGAATGCAAAGGATGTAAAAATAAAACACAGGTATTTATTATGGTTCCTTTTTCTTAATTTTTTTATGTAAAAGAAAATTATTCAGATAAAAATAGTAAACTAAATTAAACAAACTGCAGTTTGTTTAATTAAAAATTATGTTGAAAATAGAATTTTTATTGATAATGAATACTGAATGCAAGTGAGGGAAAAAATCAGTTGTAGGAAGCAGCTGGGATGATGGGTAAAATGTTAACTTAATAAGAATACTAACCAAGAACCATTGGATTTAATGGCCATTTATGCAGTTATGTGACTAGCATTTACAAGTTTAATAATTTTTTTAAAAATTAACAATAGTTTAATTTCCAAATTAAATTCATTTAAACTACAGTTAACGAACTGTTAATTTTTAGCTAATAATTGAATTATAATCATTTATAGTATTTTTAAACTTTTATATTGATTCAAATTAATTTTGTCGTTAGATTATAAAGAAAAATTTTATTATGAAATACATGTGAATTCATTTTAAAGCATCAAATATCTGTATGCCTAATACATTAATTATATTACTCTTAATGTATAAGTAGTATTTTATTTTAATCCTACTTTATCTGGATAAGCAGGGTGTTTACTGTAGTTGCATTCTGTTATCATTACTTAGTTTTTGTTATGAAGTTGATTCGTTTGCACCATCTGATTTTTTACTGTTATAATCAATTGACTAACATTATTATTACTCTTAGAATTAGTGAAAGTTGATTATTATGAGTTGATGGTTCAAAAAATATCCTTAAAGTACATCTCATTGTTATTAAATTTATATGTTCATAACTTCATATTAAATTTATTTGTATGAATAACTTTTGGAATTTCATTTTGCATTCTTCCTTTGTATTTTCGGAAGCTTTATATCAATATATATTAATAATAATTATAAAAAAAGTTCTTGTTTCAATGCAGATTATAATAGATGCTGCCTGTACATAGCATAAACAATCTTTAAAGCTCACTCTCTAAAGAAATCGAGATATGTAACTTATAAATTATGTTCAGTAGATTCAGGACAGGATGATTGCCTTGATTTGTAGGTTTTCAATACCAGCTCAGCTTACAAGTATGATCGTGTATGTTATACGATCAAACTGTGTTATAAAATACAAATAACATCTTATTTTGTCATATGAGATTAAACAAAAAATGCTCCAATAAAATGATTGATTATGTTCATTTACATCATTTATTAAATGGGTAGAGCGATACAGACCAAACATCTCATAATAGATGTTGTAGTTGATGTTTTGCAATTATTTAATCCCTTGTAATATCTGAATAATTTTGAAATAGATGAATACAAACCTGGAGCTAGAATCTCTTTCTTTACTTGTGTTTAAGAATGAACAGACCCATTTTTAACACACTAATCTCTCAAATTTCCCATAAAAATTATTGTTTGTATTCAATCTGGCTTTCTTATTTCTATTACTTCTATGGATACTTCAAAATTATCAGTTTAATAAGTGTCTTGCCTTCGATCTTTCAATTATTAGCACATTTATTCATCTATCACTTAACTTTTTTCTATACATTCCTTAAGTTACGCAAAAAAATTTAATTCCTGTATTGAATTTGATATTATAATTTAAAGATTTGCTTGTAGATTATGAGAGTTTGTTTTTAAGAAAGTTTGGGAAAAGTTTTCAGATTTTTTGGGAAAAGATATCAAATCTACCAGAACAGAGTGAATGATGATAGAAACATTGCATAAATAATTTTCTTTATTAATCAAACCTCTCTTGGAAAACCCCTAGGTAAGTGTTAACCCTTAAACATAGATGCTAGACTGGTTATCACTTCATAGCCAGGTTGGATTAACTACTTCTACTAGATTCACTTAAAAGATGCCAAACTTTGTCATAAATGCCACAAAAATATTTTCCCAATTCTAAGGCCACTTTATACAAAAAACAAAATAATTTATAATAAATAAAAGAACTATTTAATATCAAAAGAGTCTTTTCACTTAGAAAATGTTCACACCAAACAACCAATGTAGAACACTTAACAGAATTAAAAAGAGGAAACAGGAAAATGCAACTTCACAGCCTCTGGAATCTTAATATTACTATTTTCATCATTTATATATTTATTTTCCAGTAAAATATAAAATATTACTATTCACAAGATATATTTATTAAGAATATAAAGTTGTTGCTTTGTTATTCATTTGACAAATCATTTATTAATAATTTGTGTCACTAATTGTTTCAGATATCACAAGTAAAATTGCCATATGCTGCTAAGTTACTATTCCAAGAACTGATGGCAATGAATATTGCTCCTCGAATGATGACTGTTAATTAATTCTTTGGCAGTTCATTATATTTTTATTAGGTTTTATTAAGATGTAATCAGTTCAATATATTTTATTATCGGTTGAGTATTACTCTATTAGTTGTAATTAAATTATTTGTAATGTAATATTAAATTTTTTTTCTTTGTAACCAGTTGTTTTTCTTTTTATTCCATGCGTGTCCATATTTTCTGATGTGAAAGAAGATTTATTATTACTATTAGTAAGTGCTGAGTTTCATTTAAAAAAAAATCACTTTTCTTTTAAAAATTCTTAAATATATATGCAAATTTTATTTTCATTTAATAATTGGATGTTTATATTTCTAAGTCTGCAAATTCTAAGATTACCTATGCTGTTTCCTCTTCAACACTATAATGGGGTTTTCCCCAGGCAGTATAGTCATTAGAATTGAATTTGTGCTTACTTTGTATTAATAGTATTTTTATTATTTTAATAATTTTAAAACTGTACAAGATACTATTTTCTTGATGTAACATTGATTATAAAGAAGATAACATGTAAAGACTCTTGAAATATGTTGTTTTAAAGGAATGAAGATTTAAGTGGGTTGATAAATTGAAATAAGGAAGCTTAAGATGAATTAAACAACAAAGTTGTTTTTGTCAGAATCTTATACAAGGTACAAGGTTTTTACGTCATCCAAGTTACTAACCTTAATAAAGATATTAAGGTTAGTTAATTTGTAGAAGTAAGAGTTGAATGTAAAAACGATAGAAAAAATTTTGGTCGCATTCTATTCCACATGACCTGTTCAGGAAAAAGAAATTGTGAAAGGAGGGAGAGTTTCATTGAGCCGAACTGAATATTGAGTATTGAACTGAAATTAATAAGCAGTAAATTGATTTTTTTGCAAGGATAAACTGCTATGGTCATTAGCCCTAAATGGAATTTTGTATGAATGTTTGTAAGAAAAACGCCATACCTGACTGGGATCAAACCCAGAACCTCTGGATGAAAGGCCGAGTTGCTACACTCTGGCATAAAGATTGGTAATATTGATTTTTTTATGGTAAGAGAGGAATGAACAATTTTCTGAAACCATTGTATTTTGTAACTGTAAATTTTGATAACAGTAAAAGGTGATTTTTAGAAGATATCTTCATTTTTTTTTTCTAAAAGTGTTATATATTAAGATCATGACATATAATCAGTTCCCCCACCTTAATCACAAATTGAATGACAATCTCTGTTCAGAGAAGAGACTTACAGGTTCTTAAAATATAGATTTTTAATATCTGTTTTCTACATTATTCTCAAAACTGGAGGAAAAACTAATAAAAATTATTGTATGTCATGGGAGATTTATTAAAAATTGAATCAATTCTGCATTATTTTGTCTGTGATTTGTCAGATTAGACTATTGCTTGAAAGCCTTTAGAAACCCTATAATGAAAATTCCTCTTTGCCAACCCATTAAATGTACCTGTACTAGCCTTAGTTTTAAATAATTTCCATATCTTTCATGGCCACATCATTGTAATAAGAATCTTTTGAAATTATTTTGACTAAAGAAAACTTCCAGCCGTCTGAAAGTTTTACCTAAAATAAAGGCAGATCTGAAACAGAATGCCAAATGACACCTGAATAATTCATCACAGCATAAGGTATATTCCCTTATATATATATTAATTGGTCAATTCCCTGCTCCCTCCTTGATGCTATCTTGGAAAACATTCTGTCCAGCTCACTGGGATTTCTACTGAGAAGATAAAGTCTTATGACCAATCTGCATTGTCTCACCCACTGGGACTTTATACATATCCAGGAAAAGTTGATATGTATCTAAAAAACATTCTTATTTGTTGTAGCACTCCCCATCCAATACTGGAAAAAATATGATTCATGGTCAGTCATCTGTGCAGTAGACAATGATTTATACCAGTGCATGAAGATTTCCCAGCCTTTCCATTTAGCTTCCTTTATGGTAGTCTTAAAGATTCATTTTATGCATCAATAATTCACAATATGTTCTATCCTGGTATCACAATAACAGCACGCCAAGATCTGAGTACTATCAAATGATTCTCTGCTTCCGTCATAATTGCTTTTGAAGATTGGGCCTAAATGTTCATGACAGCTTCAGACATCACATTCCCTTACAGGAGAAATCCAAACTGCCCAGAGAATCCAGTGGCAAATGTACAATTCGATAAATTGTAAACCTGTGATCACACAGAAAAGAAAAAGTTGATTGTTGACCTATTGATTGACAGTAATACTTCCTGAATTTTAGAAACTGTTCTAGACTAATCTGTTTTAGTGTGTAAGTGGAAATCCCCAGAATGTCAGCTTTGAGTTGATATCCAGGCCTACAGAATCTCTTTGTCCCAGGCAGTGTTGGGGAACCCCCCAGCAAGTCTTCTGTCAATTTAACCAGATTGCTTATTCCTTATAACATGATTACTTTTCTATTTATAAATAGAAAAGAAATTAACCACAGGAAAATATACAAAAGAAACTAATACAAATTAAATGTAAAAGAGATTAGGACAAAAAGTTCATCCAATTTCCCAGTAGATTTTTTAGTCAGTATGGACCTCTGCTGTAAGGCATTATAATATTCCAAACCTTGAGACACTAATCATGAATAACCAGTAGCAAATGGAGATGACAGCCTGCAAGATAAGTTTTCTCCTTATCTTTAGTGGGCAATTGTATATTTTTCTGGTTGTTTTATTTTTAACTTAAAAATAGAAAAGTAAACATGCTTTTTATAAATAAGTAATAATCTTAGTTGATTGGCAGATGACTTGTGTGGGATGGGGATGGCATCTAGGACAAATTCTGTACTTCAGTATGTGAATCGTTCAGTATAAAATTTATATTCAACAGTTGAGGTCTGGATTCCATCTGATGCACACATATACCTGAGAATCAGTTTTCATTGAACTCTCCTCTATTTTTCTTGTTTTGATTAAAATTGATTGAATCTGCAAACTAAAAGTGTTTATAATAATATTAATTAAAACCCTTCATTTAATTTTTTCTATTATTTTTCATATTTAGATTTTCACACTTTTCAATTAGTGTTTTGTTTTTGGTGTGCTTTTTATTCTGTTAAAAGTAATTAAAGTTTTTAATATCATTTTTGAGTATATTAAAATGAAGTACTTAAAAATGATTGTTTTACACTGAGGAATAGATAGATGCTGTGATTTAAGTCTCCTGACATTGCAGAAAAAGAAGCTTTGATCTATATGCCACTAATGACCTTCATGAGGTGAAATAAAGGGAGGAAATCAATTCTCTTAAGGGAGTTATGGAAATGTCACTGGATGATAGAAATCTGCACAACTCATTTGAGAATGTCAGCCAAATTGCAAGGATTCTCTGATCCAAGTTCATCTATTTGGCTGTGACTACATCTTTCATTGATTTAGTTTGCCAATTGGAAGAGAAAACACTCGACAGCAATGACTTTTGTCATCAAGACAAATTAGTCAAGATGACAAAGTATACTAAACCCTGTAAAGACCTTTAATTTGACAATAGTCAAGAGACTTGGTTAGCATTATATTAAAATATAAGTTTTAACTTCGTGGATATCATTAAGAAATAATAATATTAATCAACAGAACTACTCAAAGCAAATTACTTGGATTGAAGTGAACCAATATTAGTATTTGAAATACTGGAAAAGAATATATTAAATTCCACTGTTACAAGAACAAGATATGAGAAAAGAATTTAATTCCTTTTGAATTTTTATTGAGGTAATCTGAACTGTCTTTTTTCCAAATCTTTGACATTTTTAATTACTCCCCACACATTTTCACTTTTGTTTTAAATTAGTTATTATTACTATATAATCTTAGCATTACAAACAAGTTTTGTGTAAATTCATTTACAAATTCTCAAATAATTTTGTAAGTTAATTTTTAAGTCTTTAGAACTAGAATGGACTGTATTGATCATTGATTGAAATGAAATGAAACCATATTCTTCTAGGACAGTTGAATTTATTTTGTACAGTACTAAATAACACTAGTCACATAAGACCAAGAAATATATGGCCGCGCCAGACAGGATTCTACACTCGAATAAATGTATAAAACTGACTTGCAGGCCAGCGCTAATAGAAACTAGAGCGCAGCACTAGCTGGCTCAAACTAGGAACAGAACACATTGCCCACCAATTATAATTCTAACATACATTATCACAAATACAAAAAGTAATATGCAAAATGAAAAAAGTAATTACATAAAAAACTTTGAAAGTACACAAGAATTTGAAGCTGCTTTAAGTACTAATTCCAATATTGCCAACGGCAAAAAACTTCAAAAACAAATAAAATTAAAAATAAACAAATGCATGAAAATAGAAGTTAAAGAAATTTCATTCATTACATTCAGTATCACTCAGGTTATACAAACATCTGAATTTGGAAGAACAATTAATCTATTAACAGTTCTTTTTACAATTGTATTGTTAGTTTTTACTTCAGTGACTCTTAACTAGTCCATCATCACTTGGCTATACCTTAACAATTATTCCCAGTTTCCACATTAATGGAGGGAGATTACCTTTTTTCACTATAACTACATTGCCAACACATGTTATTATTGGAGATCTTACAATTATTCCTCTGCTGCAAGGAATGTAGTCATTTGATCATGTTTTCCAAAAGTCTTTCAATATTTTTTTGTATAAGTTGTCACCTAGTAAGTCTATTTATAATAATGCCTGAGAAATCAGGAACAGGTAAAGAAGTTAATGGAGCAAAGGTTAAAAACTGTCCAGGAGTAAGTGAAGATCAGATGATGGTAAGTATAATGGTCTGGAGTTTAAGCATGCTTCTATCTGAATTAATAAAGTGGATAACTTCGTAATTTAAAACAGAATTTACCATGACTTCGTAGGCGAAATTTCATGCTCTTCACAGCAGCTTCCCACACCACCCCAATTAGGAGAGTACAGAGGAATGAAAGACCACTTTATGCTGTTTGAGGTACAGAATGATTTAATTTTGGAATTAGCATTATCGGTTTTAAGAAAGTCATATATTTCTTGAAGATAATGATTTGCACTGCAGAAGTTTTTTCCATTATCCAATAAAATACAAGAAGGCAATCCTCGGCATCCTACAAATCTTACAAATCTTACAAATCCTACAAATCGGGTAGCTATAAAACTTTCTGTAGATAAATCAGTTACAAGTTCAAGGTGTACTGCTTTCGTGCTGAGACATACAAACAATGCAATGTAAGCTTTAATACATCGCAGGATTAGTAGATCGAGTATGCCGCCCACCATGACGGATAAGTACTGGACCCGCATAGTCAACACCAGTTGACTAGAATGGTCTGGAAATTGTGATATTTTGGCAGTTGTCCAAGTAACTGACTCTGAGGCTGAGCTCTAAAACGAAAACATGTCAGACACTTATTAATGACCGAACGAACTATGATTTTGGAATTGACAATCTAATATTTCTGTCTAAGTGATGAATGAATTAATTTCAATCCTCCATGCGATAATCTTAAATGTTCATGGAAAATAATCAATCGAGTAAAATGACTATGAGGACTTAGAATGTTTAGTCTTTAACAACAAATTTGAAAAATTTAACCGACCCCTGACACGAATACCATTTTGATCTAAAAATGGGTTAAGAGGAACTAATTTGCTTCTCTTCGATACAGCTGTACTTTTCCTTAAATCCTTAGCAAAATACAATTCTTGAGTTTGATTTCTTCCGGTGAAAGATCTGACAATATACGATTATTTTTATTTTTTAAATTGTAAATGAAACGACAATATGAAAATATGTTTAATGTTCGTATAAACGAAGAAAATGATTTTGAAAATTCTAAAGTTTCTGCTGTTTAAAGAGCAGTTGAAAACACATTAGTTTTGCTAGGCTACTTCTCTTCCTTGAGCGAATCTGGTGGAATCATAGAAACAATAGGCTGACTGGAAGGCCAGGCATCCTCATCTTGTTTCAGAAATGATCCATCATTCCACGAAAGTGGTAACGAGGTTAATACATCTGGTACACAACCACGTGACAAGACGTCTGCAGGGTTATCTTTCGAAGGAGTGTGGTTCTATACATATGCATTCCGTAGTTAGCTCTCATATTTCGCAGACTCTATTGCGACAAATATCTTCCATCTATTAGAAAGCGAAGACAACCAGTAAAATACTACCTTAGAATCTGACCAAAAATGGATTGAATCAAATGTTATACCTAAAATACACTTAACCTTATTAAATAAATGTGATAACAGAAGAGCAGCATTCAACTCAAGCCTTGGAATAGAGATTTGTTTGGCAGGCACAACTCTAGATTTTGAACACACTAGGTGGATTTCAACGTGTTCATTACTATCAACAGATCTGATGAAAAGACAAGCACCATATATATGCTTGTCTTTTCATCATATGCACTGCTACTTGCATCACAAGATCCATGCAATTGATAACTGTTACTGAAACTACTGATTTCAAACTAATCGAGGAATCCTAAAATTACTTGACAATTTGAGCTGAGAATACAGATAATTCATTTTTCAGCTAGTAGAGCAGGAAGAACTTCATTCCATTGAAAGTTAGTGCATCATAACTCTTGGATGTTACTTTAATGAAACATTTGAAGGAGCAACTAGAACCAAAGGATCGAACAACGAAGAAATAGTTGATAAAACAGAACGTTTAGTGTAAGAAGTGTTATTATCCGTTGGTTTGATTTGATAAATGAAATCATCACCTTGAGGATCCCAAGATAATCCAAGTGTTTTGATATTTTCGTCCTTGTCTAATTTGATAAAGGAATCAGAATCATCAAACATACCAGGCACATTTGAATTACATTTATGCAGCGAAAGTCCGTATTTGTTAAGCAATAACAAAACATTGTATAATTCTTTCAACTGATCAATGCTGTCACAACCAGTGAGCAAATTATCGACATAAAAATCTTGCTTGATTGATTGGCAAGCTTCAGGAAAGGAGGCTTCATTTTCATTAGAAATTTCGATCAAACATCTTGTAGCTAGAAAACTTGAAGGTGCTAAACCGTAAGTAACTGTTTGTAAATTGTATGGAATAATTGATGAGTTATTATTATCATACCAGATGATTCTTTGCAATGGGAAATCTTGAGGATTAATGCGAATTTGTCGATGCATTTTTGGAATATCTCCTGATAGCACGTAGGTATGAGTTCTAAAACGAATTATAATTGTAAATAAACCTTGTTGCACTACTAGACCTGTAGCAAGAATTGAATTGCGTGATCGGCCGTTTGGTGGTCTTGCACTACCTTCAAATACTGCTCTGGTTTTGGTAGTTGTGGAAGATTCACAAAACACTGTGAACATAACATTAATAGAAAATGAAATTTCAAGTAGATTTCTTAGCTAGAATTAGATTTTTAAGCATAGAATTTTCTTAGAATAATGCAGATAGGACAAACTAAAAGAACATCTTTTGAAAAACATTAAAAAAATTGTTAAATTTTCGTCAAACCTAGTTTTATTATTTTGCCAGTTTATCTCTGACAATAAGGGTCTGAAATGTCTAATTTAATATTTATTGACTTTTCTTTTAAAATAATGTAGTTAGTAATTATTTCATCACATGTTTCTATTAATGAATAATGCTACTACAATTTGACTGTTGTTATTTAAGACGCTGTAATTTACACAAAAAAAATTCAGAAATTATATTTAGGTAAATTTATAAAAATATGTTCAGTACAAATGCCATTAGCACTTTTAATTTTGTAGTTAGCTGGGCAAAAGAAATATTTAGTCTTGCTAACTGAAGCTGAGTATTCATTTGTCTTGAGACTGGAATTATTTATAAAGTTAGCATTAAAGTCAGTACATTCTACAACAATGACTGTATTAGAATTGTTAAAAAGAATTTATTGTTTAGTTTCATGTAGAACTTACAAGGTTTTTATAGTTCTTGAAAAATAATTTAATAAGGTAATGGAAAAGAATGATTTAAATTTTAACTATTGAAATAGAAAAATTAATCATTTCTACAACATCAAGTAGATAACAAATAATAGAAAATGAGAAAAGACAAACTATAATATAAAAAGGAGCTTATTCCCTTAGTTACCCTTTTCTTTTGTTAATTTGAATATGTAAGAAACAATAAAGAAAGTAAAACAATAATTTTAGTGCATAGTAATAGTTCAAGGATAAAAAATCAAAATGTTAAAATTCACTGATTTATTTTGTTTGAAATTAGGAATGAGAAGTAGTAATAGTAGTAGTAGCAATTATTTATTGCTGAAAAAGAAATTTATTTGAAAGTAATCAAGAGTAAAACAAAAATGATCAAATTCAAAAGAGAAAGGATCATAAATACAGAACAAAGTATACCAAAAATTATAGAATTTTGTTATTTAATGAGTAAAGTTACAAAGAATGGATGATGTGAATAAGACATTAAAAGCAGACTAGCCCAAGCCAGAAAAAATTTGCTAGTATTAAGCATAAATCTAGAAATTTCAAAAAAACTTCTATGGAACATATCACTTTTATAGATGCATGCTTTTATAGAACATGTGAACCACAGGGAAAACAAAAAAGAGAGCTTTTTTTATTGAAGTGTTATAGAAGATTAAGAAAATTAGGAGGATTGATAGAATATGAAATGCAGGAATTTTAAGACAAATTAGAAAATACAAAATCTTATAAAAAAAATAAGATTGGTGAACCATATATATTCATCGTTCTGCTGACCTCCATGGTGGAGTGGTAGCATCTCAGCCTTTCATCTGGAGTCCTGGGTAAGAATCCTGGTCAGGCATGGCATTTTTTGTATGTTATAAGATAACATATCCCACGGACAAGTTTCAAGTTTAGTGAGGAAAAAAGCAAAAATTAAAAAAAAAATTGTTGTAGTAGGAAGTATATTTGTAAAAACAGTAAAGGAAAATAAATTGCAATATATATGAAAAACATGATTAATTAAGAGATTAGTGAGGATAAAAAGTGCGTCAAATGACATGACCAAAACATAACAGTACTTTATATAAGAAGTAAAAATATAACTCTGTAGCAAAAGAAGATATTTTTAACAATTACACAAGCATCTAGTTGCTAGTAGTAATGTTACTTATATAAAAATCTTACTAATTGGGAAATTTCAAAAGATTATACTCTAGCTATAAAATCCAAACTCCTGCCAGAAATTGTACCTGGATCCTTTATCATTCAGCAGTCAGCGATGGCTTGGTTTCGAATAATAAAATCATTTCAAACACTTTAATTAAATACTTACATAAGTGTTAAACATCTCTGATTTTTAGCCTTTAGAAAAAAACACTATTTACTGTTTGCCATGAATTTGACAATAAATTCTATCATCACCTTGAACTCTGATGACAGTAAAGAAAAAGCTCATATTTTAACATATGTTTTGGAATTTGAAAATAGCATTTAAAAATATATTTTCCCCTAGACATAAATAACTGTTACTTGTTTCATAAATCAGTTCAGAATAAATTTAATGTGATATTTAACATAATTTTTATTTTTTACAACAGTTACAAAACAAAAAAACTCGAGCATTTTCTTTCTTTAGTTTTGTGTATTGATAAGCTACATGGCAGCCAAAATCGTAATCACTGCTTTGAAACCGAATAAAACAAAAAAAAAATGATTTTACAAAAACACATTAAAAGTAAAACATTTTATAATAACCTACTAACCCATCATTTGGCACTACCAAAAAATAATTAGATTTAAAGAATAGTTGAAAAAAGATTTTTTTTTTTACTTCCTTGTAAAAAGTATAGTGATCATGAAAAATTTTGGTTTTCAGATTTCAATAGAAATATCAATTTGGACTATTCCTGAATCCATTTTGACTAGTTTTGGTGTAACATCTGTATGTACATATCTCGCATAACTCAAAAACAATTAGCCATAGGATGTTGAAATTTTGGATTTAAGACTGTTGTAACATCTAGTTGTGCACCTCCCCTTGCAAGTTGATTATTGCAATCAACTGAACCAAAAAAGCCCAAAATACCAAAAAATTTTGATGTTGGACTTTTTCTTAACTGCAGTAATAAGCACTCATTGAGAACTTTTCAACGATATATCATAAGTGGTACTTATTTTCATTAGTTCCAGAGTTATAGGCAAATAAAATTTTAATTAATGAAATATTTGGATCTTACAAGGGAAAGCACATCGGTTCAGTCAGACTTCATCTCCTTTTTTTAAATTTATTTCTTAATTTTTTTTTTTAAATATATTGATCTATTAAATTATTATTATAATTAAGTAACCCATGATTGTAAAAAAAATTTTATGCTAAATAATTATTCAATAATAAAAAAAATATGAAAAAAATCACAACTTATTGGTGAAATAAAATTTTATGTAATTTTAAAAATGTGTATATGTAATTTAATAGACATTATTATACATGTGTATATGTAATAGATTGGTGAAACATCTGATTACTTAATAGTAATTGAAAATTATAATTTAGAATCGTATTATTTTTGGATTTTATAGTTTAATTTCTCTTTAATTTTATTTAATTATTCTGCAATTTCTGTCTAATTTTATCTACATTAAAGTTAACTACAGAGTGACTGAAAAATAGACCCTCACAAGAACAACATATACACTGAGGCACACCTGCCCGATCTTTAATAAATTGCAAAAAATTCTTATCTTTTAGTTAAATGTGTATATGTAATGGAATTGGTGAAACAACTGATTATTTAAGATTAACTAAAAATTATAATTTAGAATCGTACTATTTTTGGTTTTTCTGGTTTAATTTTATTTAATTATATTGGAATTTCAGTTTAATTCTATCTTCATTTAAGTTAACTACAGAGTGACTGAAAAATAGATCCTCACAAGAACAATATATACACTGAGGCATACATGTTCGATCTTTAATAAATTGAAAAAAAAATTCTTATCTTTTAGTTCATTACTCCTCTGATATTGTTGGACAATATTCTTCCTAAATCGGAGTTGATCATCATTTCGTTTATTTGTTTTTTGTTGCCAATCATTTAATCGCTCTTTGGTTTTATATAATTCTTCTGATCTTAATTTGGGTACATGTTCTCTAGTTTTCAAATTTTCTCTCTCTATATTCATCATCCTCTCTTAATCTTTTTATTCTTTTCTTGGTCTTAAAGTTTTCTTCCTCTTTATATTTATCATTTTTTCTTAATTTTTTTAATCTTCCCTTGTTCTTAACATTTTCTTCCTCTTCATATTCATCTTCTTGTCATTTTTTGAGATATATTTCTTCATATTATCTTTCTTTTTTCTGTGTGATTACTTCTTTTTCATTTTTATTATTCACTAAATAATCCAATAATAAAAACTGAATATTGTACACTGTAAGGTTGAAATTAACATGTGCAACCAGTATACAAGAGTTCATTAAACAGAATAGTATAATTATTATTAACTTTTATTTATACAACACACCAGAAATCTGAAACTTTTGTTAATTTACAACTCACGAAGATACAAAAAATACTGATCGAGTAATAAAGGGACTTTTACTCTATCCTAATATTTCATTAAGATTGTTGAATTAATAGTATAAATATTTGATGTTAATAAAAACTAATATTTCAGCAATTGTGTAACTGTCCACTTTATTAAAGAATTGGAGGATCGTATCTCATTTTCAAATGAAATAAGTTTAAATGAAGTGTAGCAAAAAATGTGTATATGTCATTTAATAGACTTACAAGGAAGTTATGTGGTATCCACATCAGATTTTCTTTTAATATATTTTTTTACAGTTTATTTTTAAGTAAAATATGGATAGATCTTTACAAAGAAAGGTTCCCAAACAAAATAAAGCCTTTCGCACAAAAACAAACACAAGAAATGTGGATATCGATTAAAAATAGAGGAATACAAATAAACGACGTGAAATGATCACTATTAGGCAAGAAATAACTTAAGGCTCCCCTAATGTAAGTATAAGAATTTTTTTACGCAATTTGTCAATTTTTTTTCATGCAAAAAGATACAAATACATAAGGGCACGTACCATTATGCTGTAAGAATACAATGGTAAGTAAAGATTAAAAAACTGAGAAATACCTTTAAATCATCAATGAAAAAAAATGTAATTTCGACATGGAATGAATTGCATAAGGATGTTTGTTTGTTGTTTAAGGATGTTTGCACATAATTTTGATGAAACGAAGTCATGATACAAACGAGTCGTAAATCTAAACATGAAAATTAATCTTTAACAAAATAAATTGTAGATTATTTTAAAGATCAAAGATCAATGTGAAACCAGTTTCATAACTCCCACTTCCTCCAACCAACCCAGCAGATTGGTCTAGTAGTGAACTCACCACAGCAAATCAGCTGATTTCAAAGTTGAGTGTTCTAAGGTTCAAATCCTAGTAAAGGCAGTTATTTTTATTCGGATTTGAATACTAGATTGTGGATACTGGTGTTCTTTGGTCAAATGTAATTCCTTAATGGGTTTCAATTAACCACACATCTCAGGAATGGTCGACCTGAGACTGCACAAGACTACACCCCCTTTACATTCATTCATATCATTCTCATTCATGCTCTGAAGTAATACCTTACGGTGGTTCTGGAAGCTAAACATAAACTAGCTTAATAAACATGTTGTGAGCAAATGCATTGTCTGATTGCTATAAATTTAGCGCCAAATGATAAGATATCTCTGAAATTCTACTAAAATCAAAAAATAGTGACAATAAAAAAAACTTTGCGTAACGTTTTGTAAAAAACACTATTTTTTTTATTTTTAGAATGTCATGATATATGCGCAATAAATACAATCGCAGATAAGAATGAGTTGAGGAGAATAGACCACAAGAAGAAGAATTGAAAAAAAATACCATTTACAAAGACTAAATGAGCAAGAGCATTTAGACAGGGAAATAAACTGTGCGCAGCTGAGTTTGAGGGCTGGACCAAGTATGTCTAGCACCATTGTCAGTTAATAGTAATAACAGAGAAACTATTTAGAAATGTAAAATTTGTTTACAAAAACTGGTTAGACAATAATTGATTTAGAATATGAATTTAACATTAAATGATCTCACATTAATAGACATTTCAAAAATTAATTTGGCATGCAATGTTTTTTTTCTTCTATGGTTTCTCAGATGTACAACCAGTAGTAACAAATTCATCTGCGTTGGTACTAACAAAAGTGTTTCAAAATCAAGATGAAACCAACTTTAAAATATGCTCAACTTACAGATGGGAGTAGTGTAATAATACTCTCAAAACCAAATGGGTCTCAATTTCCATCATTGCCATTGCTAGATCAGTTCTAGAAAGATTGATTTCACCAAGATTGTTATTCTTGTAAATAAGACTACTATGCCATGTCAGCTGCTTTGGTATAGTCAGTAAAGTTATAAATGTGCTGGTTGATGTGAATAGTATGATAAATCAATTCTTTTTTCTATTTAGCCTCCTGAACCACCACAAGGTATTGCTTCAGAGGATGTTTGAGGATTATATGTGTGAATGTAAATGAAGTGGATGTGAATGAATGTAGTCTTGTACAGTCTCAGGTCGACCATTCCTGAAACATATGGTTAATACCCAACCACCAAAGAACATCTGTATCCATGATCTATTATTATTCCTCCACATCGCAGGCTGGACAGCAACCTGAATTGTCAAGAGCGAACCTAAACAAATACGATCTGTTACCACCATGCCCAGCCAAGAATTGCGTAAGACTATAATCAATTGATCTGTGAGTCCTACTGCACCAACTCCTTACATTCCCAATCAGACAGTAAGTCCACCGACCTTTCCCGCATCCCACTGTTCTTGCCAAGTATTCATCAACTCTTGTAAATTGGCTACAATCAATCTCTTCTTCTCCGAAGAAGGAAGCATTCTTAATTCTCTATGCTTCCTTCTGTGAGCAATTAGTCAGTCAATTGGCATAACACCATCCAGCACCTCTGCAACCTCTCTTGAGATAGTACGATAAGCTGCTGAAATCCAGAGGCAGCATCTCCTATGCAGCGCAGCAAGTATTCCCATATACCTTTAATTCCTCAGAACAACTGCCCAGATCTCTGCCCCATATAAGAGGGAAGAATACACCACACTTGTTAATAACCTCCTCCTGAGTTCTCCAGGCCCCATGATGTTTGAAAGTAAGATGGCAACCGCACACATTGTCCTCTCCGCTCTTTCACAACTTTCCATAACATGGACTCCGTACCTTAATTGGGCATCAATCCAGATGCCAAGGTATGTAATGGTCATTCTGGTATCAACTCTTCTTCCCACCAATTCCAACGACAGTGTTTGATGTCTTTTCTTAGAGGTGATAAGTATAATCTCCGTCTTTTCAGGGCCATCTCAAGGCCAACCCCAGCCATCCAAGTGCTGATCCTAATATACAAAGCCTGAATTTTATCCACAATCTCTCTCTTTGTAGTAGCCCCGACTGTGAGTACTATGTCATCCGCATAGCCGACCTCAGCAACGTCCTCCAGAAGTGAATACCGTATTCCATAAGGTCAGTCCAAGGACCGACCCTGCAACACACCCTGATCAATGGTCCTTAAAATCGTGCCATTTTTCACCATAAGTCAATTGCCTGTCTCTTAAGTGAGATAATAATAATTTTAACAGATATGCAGGAACCTGCAGATTCCGGAGAGCATTTGCAATGGCGACGTGAGAAATGCAATTGAATGCGTTTCTCATGTCCAACTCCACCAACGCACACACTTTACGCTCTGCAAGATACATCCGAGCCGTGCCTATCACCTCCTCCACCACATCAAGTGCAGACCTACCAGCTTGAAAGCATATTTCCTCCGCCTGCATCCTCCACTGTGCACGAACCGGCCTTTGTTGGAGTATGCGCCCCATGATTTTCCCAAATATATTAATCATCGCCAGTGGACGATAAGACGATGGAAGCGCCAGATCACGTCCAGGTTTCAGCACCAATTACAAGATGCTGTGCCTTCCACGTTTCGGGGAATACCCCTCTCTCATAAAGGTATTATAAACATCGAGAAATACATATATATTAGCTCGGACTGCCAATTTAATCACAAGGTTCGGTAACGCATCAGGACCAAGGGCCTTGTCAGGAGGGACGCGCTCCATCGCTGTAATCAATTCTTCCTTCGTGAACATTGGTAGATATTAATCATCGCCAGTGGACGATAAGACGATGGAAGCGCCAGATCACGTCCAGGTTTCAGCACCAATTACAAGACGCTGTGCCTTCCACGTTTCGGGGAATACCCCTCTCTCATAAAGGTATTATAAACATCGAGAAATACATATATATTAGCTCGGACTGCCAATTTAATCACAAGGTTCGGTAACGCATCAGGACCAAGGGCCTTGTCAGGAGGGACGCGCTCCATCGCGGTAATCAATTCTTCCTTCGTGAACATTGGTAGATCCACTATCTCACATGAGGTAGTCGCCGGAACCCCATCTCCATGTGGAAATAATCCATCAATGTGTTGGGATGTCTCCACATGCATAGCAGTGGGTACTCTAGGTCTCACAGCATACTAATAATCTTAACATAATAATCTTTCACATAATACTACTAATCTTGTATGGCCTCTCCCATGGATCCTTTTCAATCTCTTCAATAAGTTTGCGCCAGCAAGCCTTCTTGGATTCCCTTATGAGCTTCTGTAGCTCCCTCCTTCTCTGTTTGTAAAGTACCTTACAATGTTCCCTAGCTGAATGGAAATACGTCCGTTGAATTTCCCTTCTGTCCCTTAGGCATTCGCTGCGTTTCCATGAGATCTCCTCATTCTACCAATAAACAGGTGGACGACCAGCCCTGTAACAACTTCGGGGAAGGAGACCATCACAAGCCCTCATCAATTCATCCACTAATAATTGAATCTGCCACTTTAATCTCAGTAACCTTCCTCAAATCAAGGGCTTCCACAAATAACTGGGGATCCATTCCCTTCACACTCCATCCTTGAGTCAGGGGTCGCCATATCACACGATGTCTAATATCATCAATCGTCATAATGACAGCCTGGTGGTCACTCCCTGTATAACCTTCCCACATTCGCCAGTCTTGAACTTTAGCCGCAAGGGCGGGGGTGGCAAAGGTGACATCCACTATAGACCCATATATGCGTCTCCGGTAAGTAAATTCATTCCCAACATTATGACATGCCAGGTCAAAAATTGCTGCCACCTCAAGAAGCAGTCTACCCTGTGCATCAGTGTAGGCAGATCAGTGTAATGCAGACCATGCATTAAAATCACCCACAGCTAATGCCGAACGATGCACCGCTACATCCTCAGTAAGGATTGCCGGAGCCTCCTTATATCAGTCCATGCTTATGTTCGGTGACATATATATATATATGCTGTAGAAATAGGTGTCGCCGATCTTCGTTCTTGTAAACATACATTCACACAGAGAGTCCCTTGTCAATAAAGGTGTATATACTCAAACAACAGAAGTTCTATCCAACGATACTATCCAGTCTGTTCGAGAGTGGGGTCGATAAGGCTCGGAGACGAGTGTTATACCACCACCCATCTCTGAAACACTACGCATCAAAATGTCCTGTGCCAAAGCCGCATGGTTCAGATCAATTGAATCAATTTCATTGAAGTGTTGTCGATCCCCAGTCCTCCTTTGGGTTGCAGTTTTCTTTTGCATTGCAACTCCCTGTGGGCATAAAGTAGCTCCAGCATGATGTTCTTCCTTTTAGCATGTTAAACACCTTGGTTTCTTTACACACTGAACAGCATGGGCCCCTATTCTCCACAATTAAAGCAGGTTTTTTCCCTGCTTTCTCCGTGGCAGTTCCATATGCTCGAGTTCAAAACAACGATAACACTTCAAAGGCACCTCAACAACGTCAGCCCAACAGGACACCAGACCAATCTTCACTCTTCCTTTCCGGGTGATATCCGCAGCCACAATCGCAGGGAGTTGGCATGTGGCAATCTGAGTCTGCCCAAATCCATCTCTGAAGGACAGTCGTATTCCATCTAAATAGACTTGCTCAACAACCTGCCCCAGTTTCCAGAGGTCATCTTTGGAGGTCACCTCCGAAGAGGTCTGTCATCTTCAGAGGTGGCGTCTTGTCCAAATCACGTATCCACAGTGAAGTCATCCTAATTTTAGTTGAGACGATTACAATTTGAGAGCCGTGGAGACCACCTCTTAAACTCACCCGCCGCAGTTCTGTTTTCCTTAACTCTAATCTCCATACTGCTACCAGCTTTACGTATTGATAATATCTCAGACGTAGCTGGTACTGCCAGTTCTGTTTTAATGAATCTCAGCAAGTCCGCATATGTTGTAGTCAGAGCCGCCTTAATGACAAGCGTCTCTATCTTGTGCAGTTGGTCGGCAGGGTCATCAATTTTCCAGGTCCGTGGGAGTCTGCCAGCAGCCACGAGCAGATGATATGTCTGCTGCCCAGATTTCCTCCCCTCCCACTCCAACATTTTCCTCTCGTATACTGCAGTGTTCTGCCCATATACCTCGGCCTGTATCGAGGTAACCACCATTATTTGTTCTTACTTTATTGATAACGTCAATCCTGCGTCCAATTTCCTGCGGCAGGTCGCCACCACTACCAGAGTTTACAAAAACTATGTAAAACGATGTTCTTCACCGACATCGCGTCATCAGGAGACCCACCAATAAGTCCTCCTTGGAGGCCTCCAAAGTGGCAGTCAGGACATTACCAGCCCTAAGCCCAGGTCCGTTTAAGAGCCAGGACACCTGGGAGTGCTTCAATTACAAGCTATCAAACAGCCATTCTTCAGTCGCTTCATGGAGATCCACAATGGCCATTATATCTAATGCACCATCTCTTCTGTCCAGAATGCCAACCAAGTTTTGCGAAAGGCCTTTTTCGGCCAAACCTTTCTTATAAAATCTGCAAGTTGGTGCGAGGGCACCCCATTATCAAGCCCATCAATTATAGGGCCCCCAGTGTCCGGGTCCCATCAGCCAATGTCCGGGAAGTCACCTCGACCATTTGGTTCTTCCTATTATCTCCGGCTGAAGTACGAAACAGTCTCCGTATGTCATTCACAGCAGCTGTGAACTCCGTATAAATTTCCTTTGTACTTCTTTTAACATTTTTACCCATGTTTTTCCTGAGTTCTTTGGCTAGGTTTTCATACCGTCGGACCATCACCTCCATGTCAAGAGGTACGTCCTTCTTCTCGGTAGCACTAGACCAACCTGGTGGGTTATGATAAATCAACTGCCGAGAGGATTCTCAGGTCGGTTTACCTGCATGGTTTTGTTGTAAAATCTGTTGTAAAGACATGGTTAAAATATTTTGTCAACAGCAGCATGTTATTTACTTTATTACATCATGTAAAATGTATTTCTTGTATATACTTGTCATTATGCCTCCTGATACAGCCTACCTCAATTTCTTTTTTTTAATTTATGTTTTTAAATATTTAAACTAATATAGTTTAGTGAATATAATTTCATTATTTTCGTTATTAATGTTTATTTCTATTTTTATTATTTTAGAGAATAGCAGTTAATGATGTTAAATAACAATTTTGATTCGGAGTAACAGTACAAGGTGAAAAGATAATGATGCTACGATTTGCTGATGATATAGTAATTCTAGCTGAGAGTAAAAAGGGTTTAGAAGAAACAATGAACGGCATAGATGAAGTCCTACGTAAGAACTATCGCATGAAAATAAACAAGAACAAAACAAAAGTAATGAAATGTAGTAGAAATAACAAAGATGGACCACTGAATGTGAAAATAGGAGGAGAAAAGATTATGGAGGTAGAAGAATTTTGTTATTTGGGAAGTAGAATTACTAATGATGGACGAAGCAGGAGCGATATGAAATGCCGAATAGCACAAGCGAAACGAGCCTTCAGTCAGAAATATAATTTGTTTACATCAAAAATTAATTTAAATGTCAGGAAAAGATTTTTGAAAGTATATGTTTGTAGTGTCGTTTTATATGGAAGTGAAACTTGGACAATCGGAGTATCTGAGAAGAAAAAATTAGAAGCTTTTGAAATGTGGTGCTATAGGAGAATGTTAAAAATCAGATAGGTGGATAAAGTGACAAATGAAGAGGTATTCCGGCAAATAGATGAAGAAAGAAGCATTTGGAAAAATATAGTTAAAAGAAGAGACAGACTTATAGGCCACATACTAAGGCATCCTGGAATAGTCGCTTTAATATTGGAAGGACAGGTAGAAGGAAAAAATTGTGAAGACGTTTGGAATATGTAAAACAAATTGTTAGGGATGTAGGATGTAGAGGGTATACCGAAATGAAATGACTAGCACTAAATAGAAAATCTTGGAGCTGCATCAAACCAGTCAAATGACTGAAGACAAAAAAAAAGAAAAGAGAATATTAGTGTTTTGAGAGGAAACTTTTTATGGGGCTAGTGCTTTAATAAACAATGGTCTAATTAATTTTTTTTATAAATTAAGTAATTTTGGTATATAATAATTTATTATTACTTTTGTCAGTTCTAATGATTGAAGCTTTTTTATATTTTTGTTCCCCTTTAAATTTATTTTCCAAGTTTAGGTATTTATTTATTTATTTGTAATTTTTACACTATTGCAATTTTCATTAATAATTAAAATTTCATTTTAATCTATTACTCTATCTTTATTTTTTTATGTTATTCATCTTTAATTATTTTTCAATTAACAACGTATACTTTATAGCCTCGTTTTTTGTAATTTAATTTTCTTTCCTTTAGCTTTAACATTTTTAGAAGAAAATGCTATGATATTGGTTGTTAGTAACTGAAAGCGCTAAATTAGATTTAAAAATCTGATATGGACACCACATGACTTCCTTGTACGCATATTAAATTACATATAAACATTTATTTTTAAAATGAAAAGTACATAACATTTTATTTCATTAATAACTTATGATATTTTTTTTATGTCTTTAATTCCTTGTACGAGTACAAGGAAGTATTGTAATCGGGAAAATTTTCGGTTTCAGATTTCAACCGAAATATCCATTTTGACCATCCCTGAATCCATTTGACTAGTTTCGGCGTTAGAGCCAAAAGAAATTTTAATTAATGAAATGTATATCAAAAGGGGAGGTGCACAATTAGATGTTACAATAGACCTAAATCCAAAATTTCAACATCCTACGGCTAATAGTTTATGAGTTGTGCGAGATACGTACAGACGTCATGCCGAAACTAGTCAAAATGGATATTTCCATTGAAATCTAAAAACAGACATTTTTCGCGATAGCAGTGCTTCCTTTACTTCGTTCAAGGAAGTAAAGTGCAAGAAGTAAAAATATACTTACATAAATAAAAGTTAATGACTAACTTCATATCTTTGTGTAATAGTAGTTTGTAACTTCTTGCACTTAATATCTTGTTAATTGTGAGTAAATAACGAAAAAATTTGCCATAAAGGGTGGCGGAATCCCCTCCAAAATGAGCTCCTACCATCTTCCTGACAGCACTCAATAAATCTACCCTTTCAGAAGAAGCTTCTGGATTCACTGTGAGTGATTAGTTTTTGTCAAACGAATCGAATAAATAGGTGACTTCATTTCATCGGCTGCAAGATTATTGAAAGTTACATAATTTTTCTATTGTTAGTTGCACACTTAAATTGTTAAAAGATATGCTAACTTTCAGTTTTTTAAATTTATTATATTTTTCAAGGACAGAAATTATATGTAATCACTGTTGTTGAATCGTGAACTAGGCTAGATGAGGAAGAAAGCCAACGACAAAGTAATATGTGACAAGAACAGAATGGAAGATGAACATAGTGGGGAGCGGCTACAAAAAATTAGTCTTGCGTGCAAAAAATTAATGCGTACAATACAGAAGTTGGCAAATTAACTGGAGCTTCAGTAATACACAGCGACTAGCAGTTACTGGTTTGATACTACGAAAATTTCTTATAAGCCGAGTCAATCTGTTGCGGAGTGGAAGGGAAAGCTGTTCGTAATATCTGTAATGTATGTAGTAATATCGTAATGTCTGTAGTAAAGTAGTATGAATATTATGAAATTTCAGTGAATTTAGATAAAAAAATAACATCGGGATTTTTCTATTATATAGGTATTGTTCAACTTTTGTGATTATGTACGAGGTAGATGAAGGTATATATGATTTTATCCACATAAGTCAATTTAATAGTAATAGAACTTATTCTTCCTTATTTTCGCCTTTTCCTTATTCAAAAGTGTTAAGTTAATATATCACGCCAGTTTTATTGATTTTTATAAACAAGATTTATTAACTTACACTTTTAAATTTTGTTTTATAAACAAAAATTGCACTTATGTATTTTACCGGGTTGTATTTAGCGTTAAGGATTTACGAATTTATCAGCACAGGACTCGCTTAAACAAACTCCTATTAACCGAGCACTACTATAGCATAACAGTACGACGTTAAACCTTGAAGAAATAAATATGTAATGAGTTGTGCACGGTGCGCTTGTTGATTTCGAAGACCGGCTGTTTGTCAGCGTCTTTAGGCGTATGCTAGTCAAAACTGTCATATAAAATTTTTTATGTGTATCTATTGTACAGTCCCAGATAAAAATACTTCACGTTATACCGCACTTCCGAATTGTTATCGTGCGATTGCGTTATAATTTTTAACATTCTCACATTATTTTGTCGTTCGATACGAATCTTTTAAATTTGTATATAAATTCTTGTTTTAATGTACATCATTTTCTAATCTTAGATCGCTTGAAAATCTTTTTCTGTCGTTCGATGAAAATCTTTTAAATTCGTATATTAAATCCTTTTTTTTAATTTATATCATTTTGAAAAAATAGATCGGTTGAAAATCTTTGTCAGTTGTACCGTAATTTGTATTACTTTATAAATTAAGTTAAAATAATTGCAAAACTGCTGCAGAGATTTCACGAGATTTAGGAACATGTGAAAATAAAGTCGAGATTGGGAATGTAACAGAAGAATAGAAGGGTTTCAATACAGTCCTTGCAATAGTGTATTCTGCTATTAAATTTTAAGATGATGCATTTGATTGAGCGGTATTTTTGGGTTCATTAGTGTAAGGTGTACCGATTTCAGCACCAGTACTATAAAAAAGGCAAAACTACACGTTTTAATGAAAAAGTTGAATGGATCTAAGACTTAACCCAACGGGTTGGTGTAGTGGTGAACGCGTCTTCCCAAATCAGCTGATTTGGAAGTCGAGAGTTCCAGCGTTCAAGTCCTAGTAAAGCCAGCTATTTTTACACGGACTTGAATACTAGATCGTGGATACCGGTGTGATTTGGTGGTTGGGTTTCAATTAACCACACATCTCAGGTATGGTCGAACTGAGAATGTACAAGACTACACTTCATTCACACTCATACATATCATCCTCTGAAGTATTATCTAAAACGGTAGTTACCGGAGGCTAAACAGGAAAAAGAAAGGATCTAAGACTTGCATAACCAGTAAAGTTTGGCTTGAGAAGTTTGAAATATACGAATACTTTAATGTCGACAATTTATAGTAACAGGGAAAACTTTCTGCTTTCTCATAGTACCCAAAATTAATTTATTCTTAAGATATAACAATGAAGGTGTGATTTCTGTATGGTTTCAGATTTAATAGGATTTATTATGTTACAAAGCTGTGGTCCTGTACGATCAATGACGATTTATGGCCCTCTACAATGTGTGATTTCCATTTCATCGATTGAATGAAATGAGCTTTTTTAGATTTTAACACATTCTAAAACTTGCAATACTGACACCTATTTCTAAAAATGTAAGATTGCCCAATATAAGAAAATATTACTTTTCTTTCTGTAACAATAATTGAATTAATGGTTCCTAATGCATCATATGCAATATTCTGTGATATTAAAAAACACTACCAAAACGTTTTGTTTCTGTGAAATATCTTGTACCTTATTACAAATGTGCAGTTATTGTTCTGTTATCCTCCTTAATTTATTTATCCTTAAGTCTGAAGATATGTATTGTTTTTACTCATAGTCTAGCAGATACATGTTAAGTAACATAAATCATAAATTTATTTTGTTTGTTATAATTGGCCAGTTTATTTTCATATTTTTTTGGTAGAACCTGACTTGTTTACAAGCAGTAATTCGATATTGACTGTTCATTAGATGACTTCACTGCCACAAAGACAGTGAGTAGAATATTGTTTAACTAATGCAGCTGGTTCTGATTTTGATTCCTGCATTACTTTTTAAGAAAATCTTGTTTCATTCAATTAAATTTAAAAAAAAAATGTAATGATAAATTAAAATTACCATTACATTTTTTTTGGAAAATTAAGAAATGCCTCTATAAGAAGAAATGTGTATCAAATACATGAGGTAGAAAATTAGAATTTGCTTAATTTGTGTATCTGTATAGAATTATTTTTTTACGATTAAAAGTAGTGACAAACCTTTCTCACACATATTATAAATTAATAAATAATGAATAACATGTCAGAGACAATTAGTTTTATTAAAATTATGTTTTGTATCATTTCATTCCAGATCAGTATGACAAAGATGAAGTTGAAGAAATATCAAATGAACTCTGGCAAGAAGCTTGCTGGATTGTTGTTAACTCATATTTTAATGAAAAAGGTCTGGTACAGCAACAGTTGGACTCATTTGATGAATTCATTACTACATCTATACAACAAATTGTTGAAGATTCTTCTCATATTAGTTTGAAAACTGCTCCTGACAAATCTTCTGCTGCCCACATACAAAAAAAAGTTGAATCACCGGTCAGTAATTAAATTTTTTTATGGTTTTATTTGTTAAAATATTCATATAGGCATATACAGATGTAGTAACAGTAATAATTACTGAAGATTTTATGTTTTCATTGCATTCAGAACTAAAAAAAATCACAAAGTTATTCATTAATTGTTTGTACAGCTCTTTGCAAAAAAAATGAAACATATTAGTACTGGAGCTCACTGCAACAAATAGTTGTAGAGATATTACAAATTAAAATTCATACAGTAAAGATGATGAAACTGTATACTAGTGCCTCATTTTTACATTTTTCCTTGTTAAATTCCCCATGCCTCAGATGGTAAAAAAAACAACCATTGCAACCTGTAAACTTATGTAAAAAAATCTGTACCAGAGTTCTCTATGCCAAATAACATTAGACATAGTGTTTCCATGCTTCCTTTAAGTCAGTGATCTCCAAACCTTTTTGATCACATACCCGTAGACGAAAATAATTATAATTGGACCCCAAATAATATAATATATATATGTATGTGTATTAGAATCAAATTATTTATTTGATTCCACCAAAGAACACCGGTATCCACGATCTAGTATTCAAATCCATGTAAAAATAACTGGCTTTACTAGGACTTGAACGCTGTAACTCTCGGACTTCCAAATCAGCTGATTTGAGAAGACGCGTTAACCATTAGACCAACCTGGTGGGTTTTGCTTTACCCCCTGGGGTACACGTACCCCACTTTGGAGACCACTGCTCTAAGTGATCAGCAAAATTTGATTTTGTGTTATATTAAATCTATTTATTCTTGTATTCTGTGAAATGTCCATTAGTTTGACTAATACAAAAACATACATAGTTTATTGCATTTAATTTCTATGTCTGAACATTAATATGTATTTGTGTTATGTTTGATGGCTATTAATACTATTTCAAGATGAATTAATACAGTTTTCTGGGTGGCTTACAGTCCCTTACAGAGTTTCCTCCATTCATGTCCTTTTTCTATTCTTGATCACTTTTTTTCGTTAAAATGTGGATTACAGAAATAGACTCAGTTACCGAACTGGTATAATCCACAGAACTAGGAAAGCATTCCTCATTTGAGCATTTTTTCCGGTAAAACATACTGATTCAAAGTAAAAAAGTGTCTAAATTATATTGTCTTGAATGATTCTTATTTTTAATTAAAATCATTATCTATGCCATATATAAAAATCATGTCTGCTTACTTGCAAATTGGGTAGTTCTATATAGCTGATACTGTCACATGAACAATGATTTCTTGTTTTTTTAATATTTGTGAATATCTACACTGAGAAATAAATTAAGTTATGTCGTTTTCATTTCACCTAATGAGAATTATTTATTATTATTGTTGTCATTAATTTGAATTTTACATAGTAAATTATTGTTTGTAAGTTTGTAAAATTGTTTAGAACTAGAAATAAGGATATTTCTAGTAATAAAACTGAAATTCTTATATGATTCCATTTGGTTGTAGAACCGTCTTTTACTTTGATGTTTAGAATTTAGCCCCAATTTTTTCTGAATTTTTTTAGGGATACTCTATTTTATGTTAATTATATTATTTACACAGTTAAATTGTTCACATATATTACTTTACTATAATTTTTTAACAAAAATTCTCCTATTTATAATTATCACTTTGTAAAATACCCTTTACTCTCAGTTTTATGCATTGTATCAAGGATTATAAGTGATGCCACTAAATTATAATGAGATAGTTCTTGCTCCAGATATTTTTCTTCAGTTTTTTTGAAGAATATCTTTTTGACTGGAATCCATGGCTCCAGTCTCGCTTGAGAAATTTTTTCTTTTCATAATGTCATTGTATTGATTAAAAAAATTACTTGTAACCACAAAATTCTTTTCCTCAGCTCAAATTGATTCAGTTGCATTAAAATCAATTCTGATACTAATCAGTGGGTGATACAGCAACAAATAAATATTCAAGTAAAATTTTCAAATAAATATTCAAGTAAAATTTGAAAAACTCCCCTACTAAAGGACATCTCTCTCTCTCTCTCTCTCTCTCTCTCTCTCTCTGTGTGTGTGTGTGTGTGTCCCTTAGCGTAGCACATAAAACACCAATAGTCCAAGTGATATCATCCATACAATAATAAGTAATAATGTGCTCAGATAACAGGCACCGGAATGTTCTGATCACTAGCAGAAAATTGTGATTTGTTATTACATGTCGCGTGGTGGTCAGGTGTATACTTGTTACATTATTATGTATTTATTACTTGTATTTGTTATTATTAATTCTTATAATATATATATTTATTTATTTAATCAATATATATGCAAAATATATATTAATCATATATATTTTTATTTATGTGATTGTTTTTCTTCATAAAGTAATGAATTATAACCAAGAAGTAATTACTCAAATTAACCATGATACAACTGGAAAACTGTTTCTTCTGAGTATCCTTCATCATCCTTTTCTGATTTCATTTAATTTTCATATTCATTATTCATCAAATATTCATTTTAAAAAACAAACTGGTAACACTTTTTTAATTATTAATACTGATATTTTAATTCACCTTATAAATTCATGTTTTCTATTATTATTCAATATTGAATTTTTATTAATTTTAATTATATTTTTATAATTTTTTTTAGAGCCCATTACAGAGTTCTGTGACTGAATTATGTGTAGTTTTTCTTTTAAGGGAATTCTTATTTTAATCTCATTAAATATCATCTTTTCTTTAAAAAGTAATAATGCTTTTTTTTGTTACAAAACTTTTTTTTACTAAGTGTATGAAATCAGAAATACTAATTATTATCTCTGAAATTAACCAGAAGAAGCAGTAGCTTGAAAAATGACCAATAACCAAAAATCGATGATACAAATTGTCCTCACTGGGCAATAAGAACCAGTAAAGTGTATTTTAGTTCTTGAGATGAAGAGGTAATCAATTTTGGACACCTAATAATCCCATTCTGAGACACTGCCCACCCAGAGGGCCTAGCTGTGGAGGGCATGTCATAGGCATGCAGAGAAAAGCTAGTAAATATTCTAAAATAATTTATTAACCATATAATTTTTAGATTAGGTTTTATAACTTGTATTAGTTTAGGTATTATTTGCTCTGCAGCTGGATAACATAGTTTGACTAAAAAAAAATAAACATCTCTTAAATCACATTTTTTTGCATAAGTTCTTTTCTATTATGGCATAAAATTTATTGCATATTGTGCTACAACATATTAATTACAAAACAAATTGAGGTATGAAATTTAGTATCAATTTTTTTTAAAGCTATCTAATCTAATTCATCTTCATAAACTGTTAATGTTTGTCTGGTCATTTTTTATTATGGTCCACTCACTTTCTAAAAAATCAATACAACTTCCATTTACACAAAATCTTCCTCCCTTTTCAATTTTAAATAAAAATAATAACATTGTTTTTTGACCACACCCTACCTGATATATGTAATAATAAATCATATATTTTTTTATATATAATATAAAGAACTGTACCTTAATTTCTGAACATTGTATAATTCACAGATGTTCTGCCACTGCTCTCATATATAAATTCACTATCACCCTATAGTTGTTTTCCTCATTCTTTTATTTCAGTTTATTGTATTTTAGTACGGTATATTTTCTCACTATATTGAAACCAATTTTTTCATTTTAAAGGTTGTAGAATCTTATCATCAGAAAATATGTTTCTTTTGTATAAAATATTTAAATTATCATAGTATGAACTTAGTAAGAATCATTTAATTCTGAACAATTTTTTTCTTCATGTTGTTCTATAATGAAAATGATTATTTAGACTTGGTTTTATTTTAAACTATAAAGTTTTGAAAAAGACTCAATAAGTTCAGTAAATAAGCTTTTCATAACAATTAAATATATTTTCTATCTCTCTTGCAACCACATTCAAATGATTTTAATCAATTTGCTGCTGTTTTCACATTGGCAGCATCAGTTGATGTTATTAGTGATTTTTTTTTTTTTTTTCAGTTAGGTAGATATGTAGTTAGAATTTTTTAATTTTTTCTGTTCATTTTTGGACTTGTGATTTGCATCTGTGAGATGGCTGTCAAGGTCTATCAGTTTACAACTTTGCCACTAGGACCTAATCTTAAGGAACCCAACTACGTTGAGAAAATGTTAAATCCTTGTTACTTAATTGTTATAAATTATTATTTTATTATTTAGGTGTGCCTTAATTGATTAAAATCATTAACACAATTAATGATTTTAACACAGTGTTAATCATTAACACAGTGTTGTTTACTAGCGATGATACTGTGATTAATCACAGTATCATCACTAGTAAACAACAATTTCGTGTAAGAAATTAAATGAAATCACTAAAAAATATACAAACTCAAGCACTGCATAAAAGTAACACCTATCACACCATATATGGAATGAAATGGAAATAAAGTGAAATAAAGTAAAATGAAATAAAGTGAACAAATCTTAGTTTGGAAAATAATCTTAATAAATAATTATAATGTAAAATACAAGTAACCAATAAATACTACATTAATTGTAAAGGAAGTAATAAATTGGAACACGTTGCCAAAAATAATTAATCATCTGAGATGATAATTTAATACAATAAACATAATTTAAGTAACATACCAGTAAAAATAACAAAACTGAATCTACAGAATGTATGTGACTATATAGACTTCCTTACCCTTAATAATAACACAATATATACTCTTGGATTAGCAATTATAAATGTTTTTGGAAAACCGTAACTATTGTAGTGCAGATTGCTCTTCCAGAAAAATTGTTTTTTTAAACATTGGACATTGTAATTATGGTTTTCTACGTGGCAGCATATTCCATTGTCAAAGTATACAAAAAAATGTTTAAAAATGAAAAAAGTATCTTTAGTTTGATTTTTAAAATTTTAAGTATAAGTAGAAAAAATTTATTTATTTAAAGAACTGATCTGTGAAAGGGTCTGCTTTTGTTTGAGTTGTAACTTGGTTTCTACTTAAGAAAAGTAAGTTGATAGAATTTTTCAATTGAGATTTAAGTCCGAAGCTTGATGAGTAGAAGTTTCACAGCAGTTTACTAAAAAAAACTTATTTAAATCACATGGATTATATGATAAATAACATAAAAGTGATAGCAAGTCCCACCTCATTTTGCCTTTTATATTACTTTATTCATAGACAATCCTTTGCCTGTAATCTTCCTGTAATGCCAATATGTAACTTAATATTTTTACAATGAAAACCAGTGAAATCAATATTACAAAAAGATTATGAATCCCAAGTAATTGATTCTGCTGTTGCAAATTATGTTTAATTATAACTTAATTTTTTATTAAAATTAGTTCTGGAAATTATGAAAAATATTTTTGAATAACAATTCAATTTTTTGTGGAATATTTTACTCTTTGGAAGTAAATAAATTGTTATAAGTACAATTAAACTTTTTAATGTTTCTACTTTTTTTTTAGTTTGAATACTTGTTGAAATTTGGACAAATTTATCTTTCTAAACCAACCCATTGGAAAAAAGATGAACCACCTTCTCCTATGATGCCAAATGAGGCCCGCTTATGTAACTTAACATATAGTGCACCATTGTATGTGGATATTAGAAAAACAGTAATAAAAGATGGAAAAGATCCAATTGTGACACAGCATGAGAAATTATTAATAGGTAATTAATTATTAATCCTTCATTAGCATAGCAATTTACTCTTTGCTTTATTCCTTATTATTTAATTTTTAGTGCCATTGATTTCTTTATTAGCAAACTACATTCATTGAAACTGTAACTAATGTGTTTTAACTCTAGTGATATACTAAAACCATATATATATATATATGGTTTTGTACGATATGTACATCATATATGATGTACATATCTGATGACTTAATAAATTTTCAAAATAAGCATTACATTAAGGTTTTGATGAATTTAATTTTTTTCAAAATATTTGTTATTACTGAATGTAATATCAGTATCACAGTATACTGCTTTTAGTCTCTGTCTTATCCAGTAAAGATTTAATTTACAAATTGGTTTTCTGAACCAGATAGGTTCCTATGTCCTTATAGTTTGAGCTATCCATGAGTGCAGCTGTTATTGTGTGTAGTCTCCAACAGCTGCAGTTAGGGGTTATAGACAAGTCACTGGATGATGTGAAGTTTAGTTTGAAACATGTTAAAGGAGACCCTGTCTTTTATAGCATCTGTATCCGCTCAGGCATAGAAGACTTTGCCTCCATTTCTGTTTTTCCTGCTATAAGAAAATTAAAGTGGGTGGCAGTGTGAATCATCCTCATGAAACAAATAATAAAGGGCCTCACACCAAAGCAAAAAAGGGTAACTCTGTTGAAAGTCTTGGACAAGAGGAGTGAAAAGAACTAAATTTCTTAGCTGATTTCTGCTTGTGAAACAATGGATAGAAAATATAAAGCAAATGGCTAATAGATTCAGTATGTAATTAATTATTGAGACAATAAAAATTAAAAGATTAGTGAAAGTTGAAAGATGTGGAAAAGTACATGTCAATAGTCAACTGATCAATGAAAAATATTTCACCAATTTGCTGGTTCCTTCTAAAACAACTGAAAGCAAAATTTAAAACAATAAAATAATACATACACCAAGTTCTATAATTCTGTTTTTTAATATTCGAATTTAATTTACATAATGTATGAAACACTGAAAAATCTATAAGTAAAATGTATTCTGTACATTTGTAATTAAGATAACATAGATTTTACATTAAGGTAAAATTTTTAGAAAGTTTATGTTTTATGTTAGTTAAGGACAAAAATAAGAATTACATAGTTAGTATATGATCTGTTTTTATTTAAGGTAATATTCCTATTATGGTGAGATCAACATATTGTTTGTTGAATGGTCTTCTTGATCGTGATCTTTGTGAATTGAATGAGTGTCCTCTTGATCCAGGAGGTTACTTCATTATAAATGGTTCAGAGAAGGTGAGTTTATTAATAATTTTACCCTTTAAAACCAAAAGCATTTGACTTGAAAAGTATTTTTTTTATATTCTCTTTTTTATTTTATTTTCAGTATTAGATCATTACTAGCTTAACACTTAATATATTCTATTTTCATACTGTATTAAACTAAAAAATTTGTTGAATTTATTTTATATTAAATCTGTACAAAGTCTAAAAAGCAGATAATTAAGGGTTTGATGATTTAATTGGTTGTGAATGAGAGTGCCTGAATTTGCTGATTTTTCATCATTTGTGATGGTAAGACAAGAAAGTTTTATAGTTTATTTTTTCAGTTGTAAATTTTAACTTATGTTTTGTTTTATTCTATACGTAAATAAAATGATGAACATAAATATTAATTATGAACATTATGAATTTTACAAACACACAATAAAGTACATTAAGTGAACAGAAGCAGATCAACAAGCTGGGGATAGAATGACAACAGGTCTTAAATACTCAGAATTTAATATATCTGGTTCAGTTTGTTGTTTAAAAATTGAAAACATTTAAAAAAACAACTACTGTCTACTTTTTAAACAGAAAATGTTTGATAAACTTTATCTTTATCTGAGCTAGATTTTGTTCTGTGTTAAGCTTCTTTAGAGATTCATTCTTAACATAAAGCAAAATGTAGCTCACAGATAAAATGTTTTTTCTATGTTCCCTGTTTAAAAGTATACTGTAATTTTCAGTTTTTAAAACTTATAACATTTTTTTTGTCCTCAGTCATTTGACTGGTTTGATGCAGCTCTCCAAGATTCCCTATCTAGTGCTAGTCGTTTCATTTCAGTATACCCTCTACATCCTACATCCCTAACAATTAGTTTTACATATTCCAAACGTGGCCTGCCTACACAATTTTTCCCTTCTACCTGTCCTTCCAATGTTAAAGCGACTATTCCAGGATGCCTTAGTATGTGGCCTATAAGTCTGTCTCTTCTTTTAACTATATTTTTCCAAATGCTTCTTTCTTCATCTATTTGCCGCAATACCTCTTCATTTGTCACTTTATCCACCCATCTGATTTTTAACATTCTCCTATAGCACCACATTTCAAAAGCTTCTAATCTTTTCTTCTCAGATACTCCGATTGTCCAAGTTTCACTTCCATATAAAGCCACACTCCAAACATACACTTTCAAAAATCTTTTCCTGACATTTAAATTGATGTAAACAAATTATATTTCTGACTGAAGGCTCATTTCACTTGTGCTATTCGGCATTTTATATCGCTCTTGCTTCATCCATCATTAGTAATTCTACTTCCCAAATAACAAAATTCTTCTACCTCCATAATCTTTTCTCTCCCTATTTTCACATTCAGTGGTCCATCTTTGTTATTTCTACTAAATTTCATTACTTTTGTTTTGTTCTTGTTTATTTTCATGCGATAGGTCTTGCGTAGGACTTCATCTATGCTGTTCATTGTTTCTTCTAAACCCTTTTTACTTTCGACTAGAATTACTATATCATCAGCAAATCATAGCATCTTTATTTTTCACCTTGTACTGTTACTCCGAATCTAAATTGTTCTTTAACATCATTAACTGCTAGTTCCATGTAAAGATTAAAAAGTAACGGAGATAGGGAACATCCTTGTCGGACTCCCTTTCTTATTACGGATTCTTTCTTATGTTCTTCAATTGTTACTGTTGCTGTTTGGTTCCTGTACATGTTAGCAATTGTTCTTCTATCTCTGTATTTGAACCCTAATTTTTTTTAAATGCTGAACATTTTATTCCAGTCTACGTTATCGATGCCTTTTCCAGGTCTATAAACGTCAAGTATTTTGGTTTGTTTTTCTTTAATCTTCCTTCTACTATTAATCTGAGGCCTAAAATTGCTTCCCTTGTCCCTATACTTTTCCTGAAACCAAATTGGTCTTCTCCTAACACTTCCTCCACTCTCCTCTTAATTCTTCTGTATAGAATTCTAGTTAAGATTTTTGATGCATGACTAGTTAAACTAATTGTTCTGTATTCTTCACATTTATCTGCCCCTGCTTTCTTTGGTATCATGACTATAACACTTTTTTTGAAGTCTGACGGAAATTCCCCTTTTTCATAAATATTACACACCAGTTTGTATAATCTATCAATCGCTTCCTCACCTGCCCTGCACAGTAATTCTACAGGTATTCCGTCTATTCCAGGAGCCTTTCTGCCATTTAAATCTTTTAATGCTCTCTTGAATTCAGATCTCAGTATTGTTTCTCCCATTTCATCCTCCTCAACTTCCTCTTCTTCCTCTATAACACCATTTTCTAATTCATTTCTTCCGTATAACTCTTCAATATATTCCACCCATCTATCGACTTTACCTTTCATATTATATATTGGTGTACCATATTTGTTTAACACATTATTAGATTTTAATTTATGTACCCCAACTTCCTTAACTTACCTGTATGCTCCGTCTATTTTACCAATGTTCATTTCTCTTTCCACTTCTGAACACTTTTCTTTCATCCACTCTTCTTTCGCCAGTTTGCACTTCCTGTTTATAGCATTTCTTAATTGCCGATAGTTCCTTTTACTTTCTTCATCACTAGCATTCTTATATTTTCTACGTTCATCCATCAGCTGCAATATATCGTCTGAAACCCAAGGTTTTCTACCAGTTCTCTTTATTCCGCCTAAGTTTGCCTCTGCTGATTTAAGATTTCCTTCATTCTTCTTCTACACTTTCTACCTTATCTTTTTTACTCAGACCTCTTGCGATGTCCTCCTCAAAAATCTTCTTTACCTCCTCTTCCTCAAGCTTCACTAAATTCCACTGTTTCATCTGACATAACATTACAGAATTAAAAAATCAAATGATTTGATTGTTTTAAATAATTTTCATCACTTTTTTTTTTTTTTTGTCTTCAGTCATTTGACTGGTTTGATGCAGCTCTCCAAGATTCCCTATCTAGTGCTAGTCGTTTCATTTCAGTATACCCTCTACATCCTACATCCCTAACAATTTGTTTTACATATTCCAAACGTGGCCTGCCTACACAATTTTTCCCTTCTACCTGTCCTTCCAAAATTAAAGCGACTATTCCAGGATGCCTTAGTATGTGGCCTATAAGTCTGTCTCTTCTTTTAACTATATTTTTCCAAATGCTTCTTTCTTCATCCATTTGCCGCAATACCTCCTCATTTGTCACTTTATCCACCCATCTGATTTTTAACATTCTCCTATAGCACCACATTTCAAAAGCTTCTAACCTTTTCTTCTCAGATACTCCGATTGTCCAAGTTTCACTTCCATATAAAGCGACACTCCAAACATACACTTTCAAAAATCTTTTCCTGACATTTAAATTAATTTTTGATGTAAACAACTTATATTTCTTACTGAAGGCTCGTTTAGCTTGTGCTATTCGGCATTTTATATCGCTCCTGCTTCGTCCATCTTTAGTAATTCTACTTCCCAAATAACAAAATTCTTCTACCTCCATAATCTTTTCTCCTCCTATTTTCACATTCAGTGGTCCATCTTTGTTATTTCTACTACATTTCATTACTTTTGTTTTGTTCTTGTTTATTTTCATGCGATAGTTCTTGCGTAGGACTTCATCTATGCCGTTCATTGTTTCTTCTAAATCCTTTTTATTCTCGGCTAGAATTACTATATCATCAGCAAATCGTAGCATCTTTATCTTTTCACCTTGTACTGTTACTCCGAATCTAAATTGTTCTTTAACATCATTAACTGCTAGTTCCATGTAAAGATTAAAAAGTAACGGAGATAGAGAACATCCTTGTCGGACTCCCTTTCTTATTATGGCTTCTTTCTTATGTTCTTCAATTGCTACTGTTGCTGTTTGGTTCCTGTACATGTTAGCAATTGTTCTTCTATCTCTGTATTTGAACCCTAATTTTTTTAAAATGCTGAACATTTTATTCCAGTCTACGTTATCGAATGCCTTTTCTAGGTCTATAAACGCCAAGTATGTTGGTTTGTTTTTCTTTAATCTTCCTTCTACTATTAATCTGAGGCCTAAAATTGCTTCCCTTGTCCCTATACTTTTCCTGAAACCAAATTGGTCTTCTCCTAACACTTCCTCCACTCTCCTCTCAATTCTTCTGTATAGAATTCTAGTTAAGATTTTTGATGCATGACTAGTTAAACTAATTGTTCTGTATTCTTCACATTTATCTGCCCCTGATTTCTTTGGTATCATTACTATAACACTTTTTTTGAAGTCTGACGGAAATTCCCCTTTTTCATAAATATTACACACAAGTTTGTATAATCTATCAATCGCCTCCTCCCCTGCACTGCGCAGTAATTCTACAGGTATTCCGTCTATTCCAGGAGCCTTTCTGCCATTTAAATCTTTTAATGCTCTCTTAAATTCAGATCTCAGTATTGTTTCTCCCATTTCATCCTCCTCAACTTCCTCTTCTTCCTCTATAAAACCATTTTCTAATTCATTTCCTCCGTATAACTCTTCAATATATTCCACCCATCTATCGACTTTACCTTTCGTATTATATATAGGTGTACCATCTTTGTTTAACACATTATTAGATTTTAATTTATGTACCCCAAAATTTTCCTTAACTTTCCTGTATGCTCCGTCTATTTTACCAATGTTCATTTCTCTTTCCACTTCTGAATACTTTTCTTTAATCCACTCTTCTTTCGCCAGTTTGCACTTCCTGTTTATAGCATTTCTTAATTGCCGATAGTTCCTTTTACTTTCTTCATCACTAGCATTCTTATATTTTCTACGTTCATCCATCAGCTGCAATATATCGTCTGAAACCCAAGGTTTTCTACCAGTTCTCTTTATTCCGCCTAAGTTCGCTTCTGCTGATTTAAGAATTTCCTTTTTAACATTCTCCCATTCTTCTTCTACATTTTCTATCTTATCTTTTTTACTCAGACCTCTAGCGATGTCCTCCTCAAAAATCTTCTTTACCTCCTCTTCCTCAAGCTTCTCTAAATTCCACCGATTCATCTGACACCTTTTCTTCAGGTTTTTAAACCCCAATCTACATTTCATTATCACCAAATTATGGTCGCTATCAATGTCTGCTCCAGGGTAAGTTTTGCAGTCAACAAGTTGATTTCTAAATCTTTGCTTAACCATGATATAATCTATCTGATACCTTGCAGTATCGCCTGGCTTTTTCCAAGTGTATATTCTTCAATTATGATTTTTAAATTGGGTGTTGGCAATTACTAAATTATACTTCGTGCAAAACTCTATAAGTCGGTCCCCTCTTTCATTCCTTTTGCCCAGCCCGTATTCACCCACTATATTTCCTTCCTTGCCTTTTCCAATGCTTGCATTCCAATCTCCAACTATTATTAAATTTTCATCTCCTTTTACGTGTTTAATTGCTTCATCAAGCTCTTCGTATACACATTCTACCTCATCATCATCATGGGCGCTTGTAGGCATATAGACGTTAACAATCGTTGTCGGTTTAGGTTTTGAATTTATCCTTATTACAATGACTCTATCGCTATGCGTCTTGAAATACTCCACTCTCCTCCCTATTTTCTTGTTCATCACGAAACCTACTCCTGCCTGCCCATTATTTGACGCTGAGTTAATTACTCTAAAGTCACCCGACCAAAAGTCGCCTTCCTCTTCCCACCGAACCTCACTAATTCCTACTATATCCACGTTTACCCTATCCATTTCCCTTTTTAAATTCTCTAGCCTACCAACCTTTTTTAAGCTTCTAACATTCCACGCTCCGACTCGTACAATGTTATTTTTTACTTTTCTGGTGACCCCTTCCTTAGTAGTCCCCACCCGGAGATCCGAACGGGGGACTATTTTACCTCCGGAATATTTTACCAAGGAAGGCGCCTCCATTATTGCTTTTGAAAATGCAGAGCCACATTTTCTTGGAAAAAAAAAAACAGCTGTAGTTTTCCATTGCTTTCAGCTGCGCAGTACTCAGAGGACTGAGTGATGTTGATACGGCCGTTTAAGTCGTCCTGACTCACGCCCCTAACAACTACTGAAAGAGCTGCTGCCCTCTTTCAGGAATCATTCCTTAGTCTGGCTCTCAACAGATACCTCTCCGATATGGTTGCACCTTCGGTCCAGCTACTCTGTATCCCTGAGCACTCAAGCCCCCTCACCAGCGGCAAGATCTCATGATTCATAGAGGAGGTTTTCATCACTATCTACCATAAATAAAAAACACAGCATTAATTAATTTGATCTATTTTAGGTGTTAATAATCCAAGAGAGGATGACTCCTAATACAGTGAATGTTTATAGTATGAAAGATGGTAAATTTGCATATAAGGCTGGAATAAGATCTTGTTTAGAACATTCGTCTCAACCTGCATCAACACTATGGATTAACTTGATGGCTAGATGTAATCAGGTATGAAATTGAGTCACACAACTTAATTTAAAAAAAAAAATTAAATTATTTGTAACTCATTAGATTAGCAACAACTCTTTTTTAGCGACTTATACATTGTACTCAAAATATATGCATTAATTTTTTTCTTATAAGAAAAATTGACATTACCTTACTTCATTCATTAAAATATACAACCTCAGTAGTTTTGTTGTTAATTATAAATTCAGGATGATGTTTAGGACACATTACACTGTTTTTTTTTTTTGTTATATATATAATCTTCCTCTTTTGAAACACATTTGTCCCATCTGTCTGCAAGCTTTTGTATTTTATCTGCAACAATTTATTTAGTTTGAGCTTGAAATCATATTTGCATGTTTGCACAAATGTTTTCACCTAGTTATCTTCAAATCATCTTTCACCTAATGAGATTTGTTTCCTACCTAATCAGAGGACTTTGTTTACTAATCAATAACTAGTTTCTGATAATTTCTTAGCAATGAATAAATAACTTCTTTTTTTTATATGCACCTTCCAAATAATGGCAAAGAATAGGATTGGATCTAACATTTCCCAAAAGACAATAAGCATCACTTTGCAGAAGGCTACATTTTTCATATCTGTTTTTATGCTGAAAATCAAGTATGTTTCCACTCTTTACTCTGTTTTCTCAATTCTAGTGCTTATTGGTTTATCCATGTCTCATGACGTTAAATAGAATAATAATAACATAATCAAGAAAAAGATTCAAGCGTTTTTTATTCAAGTAAAAACCTTCATATCAAAACCTTCATATCAAACTTTCAGTGCATCAGAACTAGATGTATATCAGTATATTAAAACCAAGCTTTCAGAACAAACTACAGTACACAGGTACAATAATGTGTAAAATCTGTTGTACAGAAACACAGTATTTCTGTGTTATTTCGTTCACAATAAAGTGATGATTTTTTAAATTATTTTTCAAACATTATTTTTAAAAGTTTCTGTTGTCATCACTATTGTGTGTCAAAAGATGTGCTTCATTAACAACTTTTTTTTTTACTGCTTACCCATGCATGAATATCTTGATTTGTTCATGCAATTCACAGTAAATTGAGCATTCATTCAGCAAAAAAAATATAAATTGTTTTTGGAGCTTCAGATAACAAACAACTAATAATTGTACATCTATGTTTACATATGGATTGAGGGGAAATAAATACTATGTTCTGGAATGCAATCAGTTATTCATTGCATAGCACATTTCACTATTTGCCCTCCACACATTCAAGTAGAAATATGCTCTCCCTCCATGTGTGTTCATCTATTACTTATTGAATAACCCTCGTGTTATACAGTGTTTATTAGAAAGAAGAGTAAGACATTTTTAAAAATAAGAATGATAGCGTTTTAAAATATTTATCAGCTTATATATAAATTTTTCATAATCACTTCTGCACCAGGGAGTCCTAATTAGATCCCAATCTGAGCATTAAAATTTTGTGAAAATGTAACACTTTTATTGCCTAATAAATTGAAAAAGATTCTTTATCACACATTTAATACTCAGGCATGTGCCCCCCCCCCCACACACACACACACACATACACACTCACATGAACAAAGTTAAATGATAAAAATTTCAATTAACGAATAATAGTTTCTTGGATAATCAGTTTGAACAGTTTAGAAATGTTTGTTAAAATAAATTAGATGACAATTTTAAAACTTATAGTTTAAACTACTTTTACAGGGAGCGTGGAAGAATTTGCAAGCTGCAACACATTAAACAACCTTATCCAAATTAACTAAAAGATACTAATAATGTGGAGATTCACTTACTGATGATATTGTGAAAAATCCTTGCGAGAAATTGCATTCATTTTGTTAATCAAATCGTGCTTATTCATAAAGATTAATGATAAATTTGTACTATTCAGAAAGATAGATTTTTCAAAGATCTTTGAGGAAATTGTTGTTAAGTTATAGGTTAATAAAAATTAATCCTAGTTCACTTCCCTTTACTTTTAGGTCTCTTGTGACTGATTTATAACAAATTAGGATTCTTGATGTTCATCGTTAGATGTATTGTTAGACTAATATAATGACAATTTGGCTACTTGCTGGTGAATCCTTTACACGGAAGGACAATCTGTTCAGCTACAAACTCGACTTTTAGTATTGTATTTTCTAAAACTGCTAAACTTTGAAAACCCTGCTTTTATGTAGTAAAATAATATTAAAATTGTTTTATTAATGTTATTTATCACAATCGGTATAAACTAATGAAACACATTTATGATGCTCATAATTTAATTAAAATTGTTTATGAAGTAATTATGGAATTATTGATTTACATTACTTGTTTTTTTTTCATAAATATTTTACTTAACCTACTACACCAATGGTAATACACAATTTTAAATTATTGAAAGATTTACTAATTTTTTATTTTATGTGAATGTCCTCATTCAAATTAGAAGTGGTATCATTTAAAATATCATTTTGGTTTTTAAGTTTGCATTAAATTATTCATTTAATAAAATAAGTCAGTCTACCATAGCAATTTTTTCCCTTTAGTTCTTTGTACATGGATTCAAATCCAGTTAAGTCATAGTCATCTTCCTCTTCTTCATTGTTTTTGTTAAACTGGATGAATTATTGCTCCCATTATTCAAACTTATTAGAAATAATTCAATCATTTTTAACCATTTCAACCAGTTTGTTTGTATTTGAAGATATTCTTTGCAATTCTGACAGTCCATATTCAGAAAATTTTGACACAGTTCTTTTACATATTCTAAACCAAATCTACATAGTTTAATTGTAGTATTGTGTGATGCTACCCAATTTTTTAACTTGCCCAAACCAACTCTATCAAATTTAATTCCGGATGTTAAGGTGAGATACAGAGAGTGGTGTGTTCCTTTTCAGCATGAATGTGGAACTGTGTAGCAAATATAGCGTTCTTTGTTTCAGCAAATAATACTGACCAATTTAATTTTGAGAATATTACCTCTATACGGAATATTGCTAAGCAGCTATGAATATACATCACTTTACCATTGCTATGCACCATTACCCTGATATCTTTTGAAAAGGGAAATTTCATATCTAGACCATTTTCTTTTGTTTGACTTCAGCCTTTGCTGTATATGACTTGAATGAATGTAAATTTTGTCTATGTATAATAATGGGGTCCTCTTTTGTAAATTTCTTATCACGCTAAAACTAAACCTTTTGTGTTGAATATCATGTTTTTCCACCGGATCCAAAGAGTTAGATTTCATTTTATGCTACTTAAAACCAATTTATAGTAACAGTTTTTGTAAACTGCCCTTGCTTCCATAAAAAAATCCCTCCTTTTTTAACTCTGTTAAAAATTTGTAAAAGTTTTTTGCAGAGTTGGAAAACATTCTGTTATGCATAGATGAGTTATAAGAATAGCACCTTTTAACAAAAGTATCTAGGCTAGAAATCTTTCCTAGCACTTTTAACTTATTATTTGATGAAGCAGAAGATGCATTCCCTTTGGATTTAACTTTTTCTAATATTCGTGTGGTTATCTTACTTGTATTGAATAGACATTCAAGGATTTTTTTGATGTTCAATTAAGAATGTCCCATCATTACGTGACTCTGCAGTCATGTAATGAACTTTTTTTTTAATTTCTATACTTTGTGAACTGAGTAAGTAGTATACTTTTACTTGGTTTACACTTGGTGTTATAATGTTAGTTTTTAATTATTTTATCTAATTTAAAAGGGAATCGGTAATGCTATTAAAACTTTTTAAAAATGACTTAATGCACTTAACTTGCATGTATTTATTCCCTTGAAATAAACCAAAATGTTAAATTTAACATATGACATGAAATCTTTTCTAAATTTAAAACAAACAAAAATTCAGAAGCATTCGAGAAACCAAAAAAAAAAATTATAAATTTTATAAGAAATACTTCCCATTCAACAATGTTCTCAAACAAGTAACAAGCATGTTTTCATTCTAAAAATGAAAACAAGAGATTTATTATTTGCAATGTAATCAATGTGTCTAATAATTTATATTGCTTGATGTGTAAGCCTTAATAATTTTTTTACATATTCTATGATTGAATTTGTGTGCAAATACCAATTTTGACAAATTCATAAATGACTTCCTGTGATTCATAGACTCTGTAAATTAGATAAAAATTTTATTTTTCAATAACTTCTCATTTTTTTATTCATTTATATCTTTAAAATTATTGATTGTAAACTCTGTTTTTCTGTGACTGATATTAATAAATAATGTAGAATAATATTCTGCAGCATAGAAATAAAACGTTTCATAATTGGATGGTATAAATAAATGTTTAATACTCATCTGGATAGTGTACTGTTATCAAAGTAAACTGACTGATGTGAGTGATGAAGTGTGGAGTTTCTTTGCTCCAGTTATGCAGGAGCCATTGCAAGTAGAAATAATAATTGCAAGTGCAAGTATAATACTATATATTACATTTTATTCAGTTAACTTTTAGAGTTCAAATAAACAACCTGCGTGTATGAGTGTTCAGGCAGCTGATTCACAAGCATCTCCTGTAAATTCTGATGCATATAAAAGAAACTACATGACATTAATATTCAGTAACCACATGCTATTATATTTTAAATTTAAATAAATTTATACTACGATAGACAATGGATTGGTTGAGACGGACCAATGAAATGGCCACCACGATCACCTGACCTCACACCAACAGACTTTTTTCTGTGGGGTTGGATGAAGTCAGTTGTTTATTCAAAATGGATTAACACACAAGAGGAACTAAGGAATCACATAATAGAAGCTGCAGAAACTATTAAGAATACTCCTAACATTATGAGACGCATTAGAAAAGATTGGATTCATCAAGCGAAATTATGTACTGAACATAACAGGGGCCACTTCAAGCAACTTTGAAGGTAATTAATATTGTTCTCACTAATTTTTAATGTCATTTTTCCATTATTTTCAAAGTTGAATTACATTTTATGTTAAAAACTGTTTGCAACCTATGAACAAAATTAGTTATTTCATGCTGTTAATTTTTTTTTCATAATTCAGTCTGTTTTGTTTTTTAATAAAGTTAAATTTCAATATCCTGTATTCAATTTTTTCTTAAGTAATTTACATGAATCTTTTCAGAATTAAACTTTCTACATTTGTAATTGAAAAAAAAAAATACAACTTAATTAATCATTTAACAAAGTTTTCTTATATTATCCACAAAAATTTATTAGTTTTTACCCTTTTGTGTTTTAAAATTAATTGAGGTACAGTTTTGGAACCCATTTTTTTAATATTTTTGAGTCAAAAATCATAAGAAACAACTAAATTTGCCCCTTAATTTACCTTTCCAAAATTTCTGGAAGTTTTCATTTCCCCAGGGGAACCAAAATCCTTGCCAAATCTTTCACTGGTCGTAACTTGCTAACAAATTGTTTCAAACCTATATTTATATGAACTTTTTAACCAATTTTAGCTGTAGAATAGCTCCCGAGAGATTGCCATATAGTTTTGAATCACTCTGTATAATTATTTTTTTTTTTAAATCGTATACGAGTGACACAAAAAACAGGACCTTTTGAAATGCATAGTGGCAGCTGCTATGTACAGTTAGTAGCACTGCTTTATGCAAAGGCAACCTTGCCACTCAGTCATCATGGAGCAGTAGAATGGTCAACAGCATACTTCACCATAAAATTGTTATACAAAACCAATGATAGTTTGGAAGGTGCACAAAGGTATTTCAAAAGTTTCCATTTTTTTGTGTCACCTGTATAGCCTTCAGTTTCTTCTCAACCCAACTGTATTTTTTATATTTTTTTTGGCCATTAATTCCACACAAGCTTGAAGCTTGTCTCTCTCTTTTTCTTTTTTGTTTACCCTCTGTAATCACTGTAAGGTATTACTTCAGAAGATGAGTGAGTATGATATGTATGAATGTAAATGAAGTGCAGTTTTGCACAGTTTCAGGTTGACCATTCCTGAGATGTGTGGAAAAAATGAAAGGCCAAGACGGTGGAGATTGGCATATTTTATCTAATGCAATCTTTTTCTTAATACCTTATTTATTCGAAAATAAAACCCCCTCGATTGTAAGACCTTCCAAATTTAAAAAAAAATTTGTGAATTTTAGAAAAATTGTTGGTGGACAGATAGATTTCATGTCAGACGAGGCATGGTTTCTTTTATATCCAGCCATGTTAATTCAACCCACCAGGTTGGTCTAGTGGTGAACACATCTTCCCAAATCAGCTGATTTGGAAGTCGAGAGTTCCAGCATTCAAGTCCTAGTAAAGTCAGTTACTTTTACACAGATTTGAATACTATGAATACTAGATCGTGGTTATCGGTTTTCTTTGGTGGTTGGGTTTCAATTAACCATACATCTCAGGAATGGTTAAACTGAGACAGTACAAGACTACACTTCATTTACTTTCATACATCATTCATCCTCTGAAGTATTATCTGAACGGTAATTACCAGAGGCTAAGGAAAAAGAAAGCCATGTTAATTCGCAGAACATGAACTGAAGGTGAACATTCAACGAGAAGTCAATGAAATTGACAACAATGTTTTACATCAGACAACTCTTAATATGATCAGTCAAACACAAAATTGCATTGATGTCCAGGGTGGTCATTTTGAACAGTTTTTGTAACATTATTGTTAAAATTTCATTTGAATTCCAATATAACCTACCGATTCTGCAGCGGTTACGTTATTCAGTTTTATTTCTCACCCTGTATTTTGTCAGTGTTACCGGTAAAATGAATTCATGGAAAAGTTTTGCTGTAGGGTTTAAGTTAGATGTTTTGGAATTCGCTGAAAAAAATGGTGTATGAGCAGCGGGTCGAGAGTATTCAGTACAACCAAACAGGATTCGTTACTGGAGAAATCAGTGAGATAAATTAAAACCGCAAAAAAAGGAACTCCATCTTTTTATGGCCCTAATAAAAGGCTGCCATCCCACAGTGGATGATACAGACAATGAGCAGGTGGAAGAGAAGAGAAGTGAAATGATAAAAAATGTGAAGTAGCAAAAAACGATGTAAATGTGAGTGACTTTAAAGCTAGTCATGGGTAAGTGTTGCGATTAATGAGAAGAAAGGGATTCACTTTGAGGCGGACAACTTCTTTGTGTCAACAACTACCAGAAGAATATACTGACAAAGATTTGGAGTTTCAAAAATACCTACTTCCTGGAAGAGGAAAAAATCAGTACCTCATATCTCAGATTGGAAACACCGATGAAACACCTGTCTTTTTTTTAAATGCTGCGAAACACAACTGCAGAAAAGTGAGTGAACCCAGTGAAAATAGCTGGAACAGAAAAAATGAGATGCATAGTTATGTTAGCCATTTGTGCAGATGGAAAAAAATTGTCTCCTTATGTAATTTTTAAAACTGCTGAAGGGAAAACTACCAAAAGGTTTACATGTTCATGTACAAAAAAAGGGATGGATAGACGCAAAACTAATATGTGATTGGCTAGAGGTTGTTTGGATTCGCTACCCTGGAGCAATGTTAAAGAAACAAGGAATTCTCATTTTATATAGCTTCCATGGCCATCTTGAAGATTCTGTAAAGAATCAAATCAATGAAATGCACACAGATGCTGCAGTTATTTCAGGAGGCCTCACTTCTGAGCTGTAACTCTTGGTTGTAAGCATCAGTAAGCGATTCAAGGACCACATTAAGAAATTTTACACTAAATGGATGACAGATACTCAGTGGGACATCAATGATTGTGGAGACGAGGATAATGATGAAAGCAGCAGTGTCTCCGAGTAATCTCTGTTCCAGGTAATTAAAACACAATACTGCACTTTCTGCATTATTAAAATAACGGCAGTTGGTTTGAACTAATCATTTGTAAGTCATTCATTTCTGTTTTCTGACATACTGGTACCTGTAAATCTGAACAAAGCCACACCCCTGATGTCAAATAACACGCTTCCTCAAATAACAAGACTTTTTTATCTATATAACTTACAATAGTTTATGTTTAATAAAACATACTAAATTCATAGTTCAGTAATACAGTTATTTTTATTTCCATGTTCCAAAATACCTGTTTGTAAGACCCGCCTCACATTTAAAAGCCCCCAGATTTTGGGGTATAATTGCGTTAAAAAAAGGGGTAGTCTTATTTTCAAGTAAATACAGTATTTTTACTAGCTTTTTGTATTAATTGTTTACATTCATTGAATTTTTATTAAAAACATCTTAGAGATAATTTCTTTGCTTTATTTCTATTCTTTGGATTGGTTGTGTCTTGGCCTTTCATCTGGAAGTCCCAGGTTCGAATCCCAGTCAGGCAACGATTTTCATACTTTACAAAATTACGTTTTGAAGAGTATTCCACATTCCCATGAACAAACTTCAAGCTTACATGTAGAATTAATGGCCAAAAAAAAAATTTGTTTAAATACACTTAGGTTGAGATGTAACATGAAGGATAGATATGATTTTTTAAAGATAGTAATTATATAATATTCACAGCATTTATCTCAGCCCACGATTTTTTATATAAATTATTATTTACCAGGTGGATTGTAACTATTTAACTTTAAATATAGATAAAACCATTCCATTGTGCTTCTTAGGTAAATGGCTAATCACATGAATAGAATTCCCGTTAATGATAATAATAATAGTATTTCAGATGTCATATTATAAAATTTCTGATTGTTTTTTAGATGACAAATTCTCTTGAAATGATCAAATTGATTTTGTTTGTTACAAAATTACACCACACTGATTTGCTGTGAAGTATTTTAATAAAGCACTAAGCTTTTCATTATTAATAAATACTTATTGTCAATATTATTATGACAATATTTATTTTGTTAATTTTCATCTGGAGTATAACAAAATCTCTCAGGCTCCCTGAACAAGTCAGAATGAGCATTCAAGATATAGAAATGAGCTGTCAGTTATTGTTTGGTGTCCATAATATGAATCATGTAGACCAATATTTAGTAACTTAAAAATGTTGATTTATCCATGAGTTTATGTTTATAAAAATGCAATCTTAGCTAAAAACGAATAGTCACTTATTCTTAAAAATTAATAATAGCCACCTTTAACCAGACAACAGAACTGTTTTCTTAATACAATAGAGTAATAAGACAGTAATAATAACAATAGAGAATAAGTCAATATAATACTTTCGCTTATGAGAAAGATGCCTTATTATCCTTCCATTGTCATTTTTAATAAATTACCAAACAATTTAATAGGACTTGCTACTAATTTATTTAAAATCAGATTAAAAGATTCTCTTTGAAAAAAATAATATTACTTTGTTAATGAATCTTTAGATAATACTAATTTTTTTTTTTTTAATTGTATTTTCTGCATCTCCATTCCAGCACTTACCTAAACAGGTACTCAAGTAATTTTATTAACACCTTCTAAATTGAGAATGATTGTTTTACTTATTTTTACATTTAATATCTTCGTATACTTATTCCTGTTATGCTTATAAGTAAGCATACTTATTTCTTATATACTTATACTTATATATTTATTTCTTATATACTTATTTCTTATTCATATGCTTATATACTTTATTATAATATACAGGTGGTCCAAAAGTCTCAGTACAGCCTATTATTTCAGAAGTTGTAAAGAAAATGAAAAATTTGAATACACCAACATAAATTAAGTATGAGGTCCCACCTTTGGGGCATAACACAACAATGGCTGCCATTTTGAATCGCCGTTCGTTTATTTAAATGGGAAGGGGGGGTCATGTGATGTATCAAAACAGATTGAAATTTTACCAGGAATTATTGATTGTAGAGAGGCGCCTAGGTGCTTGACCCCTGGTATGGAAAGATACCGAATGGGTTTGAATACATGTCCTAGAAGAACAGAAAGGAGAAAAATAGAGAAAGCTGGGGGAGGACTGGTCAAACCATGACTCAGAAATGAAAATAATAAAGATAAATATGAATCATGATGCGCCAGCCCACAATTTGCTGACTGAGAACTCCTCGAAGATGGGTGCAGGGGCTGTGCTTGTCTCTGAGCCATACATTACCCGCTCCCAACCAGGATGGCTACTGTTGGGAGATGGAGGCTCTGCTATCTGGCTATGTAAGCATACACGTGCCTGAGATATACATTTGGGTTGGAGCCTCGTGTTATATATCACCCAACATAGCGATGGAGATCGCTGTGATCATCACTAGTGATGGAGATCATCACTATTTGGGAAAATATTGGATTCTACTGCAGATAATTTACCGATGCATCGCCCTGCATTTCTGGTAAATGGGCAATTTTAATTTGTGGTCCATGGATTGGGAATTCGTTAGGACGGACATACGTGGGAGGGGCTACTTATGGCCGCAGCAGCAGCACTGGATCTTGTTTGTTTGAATGAGGGTGGTACCTTTACATTCAGGAGGGGTGCAACCGGGTCTACAGTAGACATAACATTTGTCAGTTCGGAACTGGCCTCATGCATTAGCAACTGGTGGGTGTGGGAGTGTCTCTGGGGGAGTGACCATCAGCCAGTTATCACTATGTTAATAGAGAAAGGATATAGCAATGAAGAACCATTCACATTTATGGGTTGGAGCACCTCTTGCAGCGGCACTGGATTTAAGTGGAGTCTGCGAAGCTATTGCTGCAAAGGATAAGCTGCATGGCCTGGTGAGCTCTCTTATGGTGGCATGTGGAAGTCTCCCTTGGAGATATACTAGAAAGGGGCAACCTCCCACATATTGGTGGACAAGTGAGGTGGCACAAAACAGAAGAGAGTGTCATAAGGCCAGAAGGTAGATGTCTAGGGCTTACCTCCCTCCCCTGAGAGACATGTGTGGCTTGATATAAGGAAGTCAAGAAGGACTTAATCAAATGCATTCGGGAGGCAAAGAGAACTGCTTGGAAGAAGCTAATTACAGATGTTGAATAAGACCTATGGGGGAGGCCATATAGTGTCCTGTTAAGAAGAATACTGAGACCCAGAGTCCCCCGTTACACAGGATGCTCGGGAAGTCCAGGGTGTAATAGACGAACTCTTTCCTTGCGGACAAGGTTTAGCCAGAGGCGGTCACTAGATGGGAAGTCATTGACAAGATACAAGACCCCTATCAAGTAATTAAAGATTGGATGGCTGGGGCTGGGCTTATGCTGGTCCCAGAGAAGACAGAGGCAATGGTGATATCCTTTGTGAAAAAGAAACCAGTATTGAAGTTCACACTTGAAAACAGAAGGACATCTCAAGACTGGCAATAAAATACCTTGGTCTTTGGGTGGATGCAAGGTTGAGGTTTGGAGCACAGGCCATAGAGGCTGCAAGTAAAGCAGAGATAACTATGAGGCTGATATCTGGTCTCCTTCCTAATTGCAGAGGGCCCTGATAATTGCGAAGGAGGTTGATGGCCAGCACGGCATACTCTATCATGCTATATGGAGCCAAGATATGGGCCAGTCTGATAAGATATACCAAACAGTTAGGCAGATGAAAGGCACTGTATAGAAGCAGCTGTTTAAGGATAATATCCACATACCGCACAGTCTCCAAGGAAGCGGCTGAAGCTCTGGCAGGACTTACACCTATAGATTTGATGATCATGCAAAAGAAAGGACTATGAGAACAGGAACCTTTGCTCTCTGTGGATAAAAGGCAATTAATGGTTGAGATCACAGAGGAGTTGGTGGAAATCTGGCAAGAGCGTTGGGATAGAGGAACGAAGGGACGATGGACGTACCGCTTAATCAGAGACATCAGGAGCTGGTGTAGGAGAACCCATGACTCGTTGGGATACAGTTTAGCACAGTTCCTGACGGGCATATGGAGGCTACAGATCATATTTGTTCAGATTTTGTCAAGATTTTTCAGATCTATGTCCTGAATGTGGAATGGATGAAACCCCCTCCCATGTGTACTTTTGCTACCCACACTTTGGGAGAGAACATGAAGAAATGCTGGCCACCCTTGGTGTCGAGGTGTCAAGGTCATTTTTTGGCCAGAAGAAGCACAGAGTGTATTGATGAGAGGACCCAATGAGTGGAAGACAGTGGAGTTGTATGTAAAAAAAGTAAATGAGAAGTTACACATATGGGAGAAGTCCCGATGGGGAACGAGGTGCCGAGCAGGACAGGCTCGCGGCTGAACTTCTACGGGGTCTCCTAAGCATCTGGAAGTCGCCTTGGTGCGATGAGGCTGTGGGCACTATCTCCAAACCCCAATGGTGGCTTGCTGTGTCTTTGGAGCAACTATAGTGGCTGTAAATGATAAGTGTTGTTTTGTGTACATTGCTGGGTGTGTGTGAGTTTGTATAAGGAGTGTGGGTTTGATTTTTGTTTGTGATTGCTGTGGGAGTTTCCTTTGCTTTTGTTCAATGTTTTCTGATAGAGGTGTGTCTGTGTGATGTTTTCTGGTTGTTGCTTGTTTCTTACAGGCTGGTTGTTTCTTACAGTTTTATTGATTGTATGGTTTTTCACTATGTTAGTGGTATCCGATTGTGTCTGTGTGTATGTGTTGTATGTGGGCGTTATACCTCCCTCGTGAAGTAATGCCACATCAGCGGTTTCCAGGAAGAGTGGAGGTTTAGTCAGTAGTACTAGGCACACATACACACTTAATACCATCTTGTGGAACCTGTTAGCGAGTTCAACACTGCCTAAAAATAGGCATCTATAAATGGGATTCCTCCACCTCTCAACAAAAAAAAAAAGAAAAGAAGATATAACCCATATTGATTTGTTTATTAAGTCAGTGAAATTATACAATTTTCATCAAATTTTTAACATATAAGAACTTAATTTTATTATGTTCAAAATTGTATTTAAGTCACCCATACACACACACACACACACACACACACACACACTTTGAAATAAGATTGATTTAATCTACTCATGAAACTGTCCTGAATTTTGATAAGACCAGCAACAGGTGAAAATCTATAAATATCAGTATCAGTAATTTAACAGTTGATAATGTACATACATTATTATACACATTTCAATATCCATTTCTAATGAATACTTATAAATCCAGCCCAATGATTTTTAGATTAATATACAGGTGGTAGATTAATATACAAAATATCCCACGATGAAATGGAGAAACTTGCAGGAAATGTTCAACTGGTGAAAATAATGAAAAAAATTTATATAAACATAGGTCTGAAAATGCTTTATTTTCGAGTGACAGCCAGCGAAAGATTTTGCCCAGATTTCAGCTCTTCTAATAAAAATAAGTCCTACTGTAATTTTTCAGACCTAAATTAAGGAGTAAAGTTAGTTTTCTTATGTAATTTGGGCCGAATAAAACATCTGGATAGTTAAAACATGTCCCTGAACTATAATTCCAATAGTTTGTAAGATATCCAATGTGTAAAATAAAATTTGGTGTTGAAAAACAAATTTTTTTTTAGGTTTGTAATACAATATCTTTGTTAAGTGACTAATAAATGCAGAAGTAACAAAACTCATAGATAAATTAATTCTGAGAAAATTAATGTTAATACAGCCAATAAAAAGTAAATAAAAACTTTTAAAAATCGGTTTTTGAATGAAACAAAACATACAAAAAATAGATAGAAAATTGTATTATTCTTTCTGTACCTAATAAAAATTGTTCTTAATATAGCAAAACAAAAAAATAGAATGTATTAAATGATAACAGAATAACAAACCTCAGTAACAGTAACTGTTCGAAATACCCTTCTTCACAATGTACACAGCACTCTGCCGACATAAAATATTTTTGGTGGCTTTCTGTATCATCTCAGAATTGTTTCCTATAAATTTAATAGCATTTCATATTTTAATGAGTAGCTCTTCATTAAAGTCTTTGTTGGTTTACTATCATTTTAATATGGCCCCAAATGAAGTAATCTAGTGGTGTTAAGTTTGGACAATTGTCACTTGTCAACTGGATTAATCCCCCACATCCAATCCAGTTTAAGAAATTAGCACTCAAGTTATTTCTAACTGCTAAAGAAAAATGTGGCATTGCACCATCTTGCTGGAAAATTATTTGCAATCTAGTTTGTAAATGTACATTCTCCAAAAAAGCCAACAAATTATTTTTAAAAAATGAACATATACATCTCCCATAAGGTTTTCATTGAAAACAAATAGTCCCAGAATTTTGTTATAAATAATGCCACACCAAACATCAATGTGAAATCTATGTTAGAAACTAATTTCCACAATACCATGTGGATTGTCTTCGCTTCATAAGTGGCTATTTTTAGAACTGAAGACTCCGTATCATAAAAGTGGTTTCATCAGTAAATGTAATTGAATTTATCTTATCAGCACTGTTTAGAAGTCAGTGACACAAGATTAACTGCTGGGAGTAATCTGTTGGTCTCAAATTTTGAACCTTCTGGGAAAGGATAAAGATTTTCTTTCCGTAGGATGCGCCACACTGTTTTTTTGACAAACAAGGACGATATGAAATTTCCCTTATACTAGTGCCTGAGCTGTGCTGAATATACTGAATCACATGACGATCATCATTAATATGATGATTTACTTGCTCTTCAACAGAAAACAAACTCGGTAATGACCTTTTCGTTTGTAAATACTGATACACCAAAGAGTATTTAAAAAGAATGTTTATAGGTACAGAAAGAACGATTTTCTGTCTTATTTTTCAGCTGTTTTGCTTAATTAAAAAAAGTTTATTTACTTTTTTATTGGCTGTATTTACATTAATTTTCTTAAAATTAAATTCTGTACAAGTTTTGTTACTAAATATTCCACATTTATAAGTAATTTAACAAAGCTGTTGTACTATAAACCCAAAAAACTTGTTTTTCAACATCAAATTTTGTGTTTTATGTTAGATATCTTAAAAACTACTGAAGTTACAATTCTGGGACGGGTTTTATCCATTTCCCAAATCAAATTACATAAAAAAATCATCAACTTTACTACTTAATTTAAGTCTAAAAATTACAGTATAGCTTCTTTTTATTAGAAGAGCTGAAGTCTGGGTGAAACGTTTTGGTAGCCGTAACTCAAAAACAAAGCCATTCCAGATTTTATGTTTATATGAACTTTTTTAATTATTTTTATCAGTAGAACATGTCCTGAAAGAGTCTTCGTTTCTTTGTGGAACACTATATACAAAGAAACACTTCCTTTACTAACTTTTATAAATTAATATAAAAAAAACTAATTTCATCTGAACTTAATTCATGCTATTAGGTCTACATTAGTTACCTACCATATCTAGGACAGTATCGTTAAAAAATACATTTAAATCTATTAACGTATTTATAAAATATTGCAAGAAATTTGGTTAAGGGTATTGTTACTACCTTTAATTAAATATTTTGAATGAGCGAGCTGAACATTTGATAAATTTGGTTTATTAACTTAATAGTCTTTCTAACAATTTATTTGAAATTAATCTGTAGGTAAATTGATTACTTTTATTAATTTTCCAACACTGTTTCTAGAACATCATTTTTACATTAGTAATTTTGTTACTTATAAAATTTTCATGAAAACTGTTTAGATCCTAGCCATGTAAAGTAAACATGATTGCATAGTTATTATAAATTGATAAAATTTCTGAAAACAGCATACAGTATATTAACTTCAATATTTATTTTAGCATTTTTTTTCATTAAACTAACTAATATTGTTTTAATCATTAATAATTTCATTACCAAATTCAGCAGCATCAATTAAATAACAGCAACCAAATACAACAAGGAAATTACATCAGACTGTGTCTGACTTTGATGATCTATAGTAATCAGTTTATTAAAATACACCTTTGGAAATTATCCTTTTATCTGTACTTTTCATCCATTAATTTTCAGGATTCTTCTCTCTGTGGTGTTCCAATTGTTATGAAACTATCAATAAGGAATATAGTTTTATAAAAAATGGAACCAATTTTGTAAATTTTTTTTTAATGTTTAATATATTTCTGTTAATAGAGTAAAAAAAAACCATTAACTGGCCAGAGAATTATTGCTGCTTTACCATATATAAAGCAAGAGTTACCAATTATGATTGTTTTTAGAGCACTTGGGTTGGTGGATGATAGAAGCATTCTAGAACACATTATGTATGACTTTGATGATCCTGAAATGATGAAAATGGTAAGATGAATTGGTTTATTGATAATAAATATGTAATAACTAGACATATTTTAATTAATCTGAATTTACTGTAATATCAATTTTAAAATACTATACCAATCATTATTATCTTCTTGTTAATAAAATAAGGTTTCTTTACTTGTTCAACAAGTAAACATAAGGTATTAAATGAATTACATAATATTAATAGAATCATTAAATAGCTTCTTTCAGAACTGTTACATGTTACAAATATCTTTCAATATGCAGAAAGTCTACACCTGTCTGTTCCCAATGAAACAGTAAAGCACCATCAGGTAATATACCTGATGGTGTAATGCTTAATCCACAATAATGTAACAAAAAAAAAAAAAAAATCAGCTGCTTTCATTTATAAATTAGAGATAAACTTGAATGTAAAACATCTGTAATAAAATGTTATTGCTTAGGAAGCTCCCAGAATTTACAGGCAAAGTTATGAAAGGCTGAAATGCAAGCAGGATTGATAAAATTTAAGAAAAATTGTAAGTTAACTTACCAAATTATGATCATAAAAAGATTATCAAAGATGTTAAAAATACGTTGGTAGAATCTGACGACCTTATAAAAAATATCCATAAAAAGATGTTATATCCTTCGCTATGTGGAGGACCATAAAACATTTGTGGTAGGTTTTAGAGCGAGGATGAATTGTAGATGCATAAGTAATGAATTGAAACGTCTTGTTGCTATTGAATTGTTATTTAATTTCTTGTCGTCTTGATGTTTTGATAACATATAATTGAACATCTAACATGTAATGTAACACATATAATTGAACTTAATAAGATATAAGTATACAAATAAAATAAGCGTTCATCTGAACATTAATATGCGTGTCCATCCAGACTGAATATACAACAAGACCACTCTGGGTCAGGTTCTGGTGCCGAATGAATAGAAGTCGCTACATCATAATAACCACTCCTTGCGGTATTATGACATAGGTCATCGTATGACCATAGCTTGCTGGGGAGCTCTAGCCCTCGCTAGGTAGCAGCACCTGACGGCAAAAGTGGCATGTAAAGTACATGAAGGAAGGTTTATTAATCAAAATTTTTGTATTCCCAAATATACTCAATAAAATTCTAAATGATAATTAATTATTTCAACACATAAAAATTAGGCCTTTTTTTTGTTTACTCCTATTTATATTTAAAAAATTAGTAAGTGCAAAAAATAAATATGTCAAATCACAATTTTTTCCCCATATTGTTAATACTGCTTTGAAGCAATAACATTTTTAAGAGAATTAAGTAGTTTCTTGAAAATTGAAAGTTTATTTTGGAATAAAAGAAATTGAATAATTCAAGAAGTGGAAAATTCACTTATTGAAGAGTATATCATAATTAACAGAAAAAATGAAAGGGGGTTCTACAGATCAACATCGGTCCAGTCAACTTTACATCTTTAAAACTACTTGAGTAATTAGTTAAAAAAGGTTTATTTATTATAATTATTAATAATAAACAGTAAGAAATTTTTTTGAGATAAATTGTATTAACTACAACCTATCTCTCATAAAATAAAAATTTGTGCATGAGCTGTAATGATCACTTGGGATGGTCTTAGTATTGAGTTTTGTAGTCGGTTTAAACATTTTAGCCATGAAAGTTTGATTATAAAGAACCAATTTTGAAAAGTAAATAGTTTTTTTTTTTCTAGTTAAAGCCATCTTTAGATGAAGCAGTCATCATAAAAAATAGAACTGGTGCATTAAATTTCATTGGTGAAGTAGCTAGTAGATCTGGTGTTCAAAAACCGGAAAAAATAAAATATGCCAAGGAAATTCTGCAAAAAAACATGTTGCCGCATATTGGTGTATCTGATTTATGTGAAACAAAGAAGGTTTACTTTTTGGGGTTTGTTTTTATTTCATTGTATATAACAATTTATTAGTATTAATAATAGGTGTGATTAAAAAATAATGAAAATTGTTTAATTCTGCTCTATGTCTTTTTGAGTGAATCATTTTTTTCTCATGCAGTGGCAACACTGCTTATAATGTATAACATTTTCAGCCATATTAGACATGTAGTTCAAATATTACAGCTAAATAATTAAAACTTTTTTTGTTATGAATTACTTTGTTTGACAAAAGATTTGCAATAATCTTTTGTTTAGACAAGGATATTATGTGGATACCAAGAGTTTAAATGGTACAGACACTTTCAAGACAGCCCTGAAGGTGTTAAAAAATGACAAAAGTGTTGGACATCCTAACAAATCATTGACCAATGAAAATATTGAAAGATTAAAGGGCGTTACGATCAATAATTATTAAATCCTTATTAGATAAATTGCAGAAGAGGTGGGAATCTCTTAAGCCTCACGTGAAACACTTTTGACTGGCATTTTGGTATGAAACAAGTGGCAGTGAAATTTGTTTCAAGACTGTTGAATTTTCAACAAAAGCAACATTGCAAAAACTTTGCAGAAAAATTGTTAACTGACATCTCTTATGACTCAGAATTATTCTAATGTGTCGCAGCAGGTAACAAAAGATATGTAAATAATTATGATATTGTAACAAAGGCACAGTCATCCCAATGGAAGCTTCTTGAAGAACCGAAACAAAAAATAGCACTTCAAGTTCGATTGTGTGTTGAAGTTCTCCTTATTGTTTTTTCCAATTACAATGGCATCATCCATTATGAATTTTTACCACAAGATTGTACAATCAACAAACAGTATTGCTTAGGAGTTTTACACCATTTACATTTGGCAGTCCAAAGAAAATTATCATAAATTTGACAAACAATTCTTGGGTTTTCCACCACAATAACACTCCAACTTATGTTTCTCTATTAAATTGTGATTATTTAGCCAAAAATAACATTATAATGATGCCGAAGCCTTCATATTCTCCAGACATGGCACCCTGTGATTTTCCTTGTTCCCACTGATTAAGAGAACATTAAAAAGAGAATTTATGACAATAGATGAGATTAAAAAAGCAATCGCTACATGAACTAAAGACTACAACAAACAAATGCTTTCCACAAATGTTCTGTGGATTGGAATACCAGTTGTGTAGATATGAAACCGGAATTTGCCCATAGATGACCCTAGCTGTCACTGTACTTTCCGTCAAACCGCATCATTGGCACCATTTTCTTTCTTTGACAGCTGACAAAGATTTTCAACTCACAACAATACAATTTTCATACAACAGCATAGTTTTAATTAGCGTTGAACATGTAGAGTTTTGTACCTACAAACTACGATTTACAGACAGCATTGATTTTCTGTTACTGTTTAAAGAAAACCATGCAAAATTGCATCGAATGCTTGTTGAAGCTTATGATGAGCATGCTCTTGGTAAATCACAGTGCTTTGAGTGGTTTAAAAAATAAAAAATTCAAAAGTTGCGATTTTGACGTGAGAAACAAAGAACATGGAAGACCACAGAAAACATTTGAAGACAGCAAATTGCAAGCATTGTTGGATTAGGATGATGCTCAAACCCAACAACAACTCACAGATCAATTAAATGTAACATGAGAAGCTGTCCCCGTACGTTTGAAAGCCATGGGAAAGATCTAGAAGATGGGAAAATAGGTTCCACATGAACTGAATGAAGGACAGCAAGAAAACTGAAAAACCACTTACAAAATGCTGCTCGCCAGGTACAAAAGAAAGTCATTTCTCCATCGAATTGTGACAGGTAATGAAAAATGGATATATTTTGAGAATCCTAAGAGTAAAAGATCATGGGTAACTCCAGGTGAACCGTCGACATCGATATCAAGGCCAGATTGCTATGGAAAGAAGACAATGCCCTGTGTTTGGTGGGACCAGAAGGGTGTGATATATTATGAGCTGTTAAAACCTGGTGAAACCATTAATACTGAATGCTACCAACAACAAATGATTGATTTGAATCAAGCACTGCATGAAAAACGACCAGAATATCAAAAAAGACAACACAAAGTGATATTGCTTCATGATAATTCACCATCACACGAGGCAAAACTGGTCAAGGAAACGATTGAGGCATTCAGTTGGGAAATACTTTTGCATGCAGCTTACTCACTGGACTTTGCTCTGTCTGACTACTATTTATTTGCATCGATGGGACATACACTTGCTGAGCAGCGCTTCACTTCTTATGAAAATTTATGAAAATGACTCGATGACTGGTTAGCCTCAAAAGAGCAACAGTTTTTTGGCATGGCATTCATAAATTGTCAGAGATGGGAAAAATGTATAGCTAGCGATGGACAACATTTTGAATAAAATATTTTTTATTGTTTTCATACAATAAACGTGTTTTTTGTATATAAAAATTCAGGTTTCATATTTACACACCTGGTAAACATTGGCATAAGTGTGTCTCATCTCTGGGGGACTACTTATTAAGATAAATGACATTAAAATATTGAAGGGAATATTATCAATATGGAAGAAGAATAAGTAAATTCTTTTTGTTAAAAATTAGAATTCTCCTAAATTTTTAATCACACCTCATTAATGTATATTCTTTTCTTTATAGCTATCAGTTTTATCTTTTAATTTCTATTTTATCGTCATTAATTTTGAAATTTTAACTGCATTTTTCCTTTGATATGATTTAATCTTATTTATTTGTTCATCAGACGTGCTTGTTTAAGTCTATTTTACTTCTTTCAATCATCTGCTGATTGATTCTTCTACTCTATGTTATGCATACATGCATACACAGTATGTCTGAAAAGTTCCCGAACTAATAAAAATACAGATTTAAAGATAAAAGAATTTACTCACACCAGCCCTTTACGTAGAACCCTTCTCTAGTTATACACTCGTTGCAGCACCAGTAGACCCCGTCAAACGTTCTGAAGAAATCACTTTCTCGGATCACCTTCAGCTGCTCAGTGCAAGCCCTTTGGATGGCCCAGAATGTCATCAAAAAAGCAGCATCTTCAACTTGAGTTTTAGGAACAGAAATAGGTATCAAAAACTAGATATTTTAAAGAAACCGTTAATACTGATCACTACCGACAATAAATGATTGATTTGAATCAAGCATTGTGTGAAAAACAAGACATTGAGATTTGACAAATGCAATGCATCAGGTGTTCATTACTTCTAAATAGAATTTAGAATTCACAGTTTGACCATATGGGACAAATTCATGATATATATATATATATATATCGTATGGTTTTACAAGAACATGAAAGTATCCACAATCAGATGGAAATGTCCAAATTTGACAATCAGTCCAGAGAACTTAGAGTCACTTGATGTACAGTCCCTAGATCATTATCAGACGCTCAAAGTGGGCACTCTGTAACAGTATGTTTTATTGTCTGCTCCTTCACTCTGCAGTCGCAGGCAGCAGATGGGCGGAAACCCCACTGCTTCAAGGTGTAACCACATCTCCCTTGACCTGTAAAAATGAGGTTCAGTCTTGATCAGATTTGGTGCAGTAGTTGGAATCCCTCAACCTTTTTTTGTTGAATCTTGAAGCAGGTGAGCATTGTTGGGTGGACGTTCATTCCAACATTATTACAACAGAAATGATTCTTTGAAGTCTCCATTTATGGAACTAATCACTCTATTTCGTTAGATCACCGTTCCGCACACTTCCACAGTGCATAAGATCCTTACTCTGGAAGGCCAATGCCAGATCTTCTGCAAACTGGATTTTCATGGAGTCCGTGTCTGGCATGTCATGGATATACAGGTTAAACAGAACGAGAGCCAGAACTGATCCCTGAGGTAGGTCATTATTCAGAGTCCTCCATCTGCTAGCTCGTCCATTCAGGAACATCTTAAAGCTCCTGTCAGAGAGCATGTTGCTCACTAGAAACGCCAGCATTTGATATTGAATGACCTAATAAACTTTGACATCAATCCTCCCTTCACACAAGCTGCCATAAGAGCCGCAAAATTCACAGCTGATTTGAGACCTTGCTGAAATCCAGCCTCCACTACAGTTGTCAATGTTAAGACCTGGTCGCATTAGTTCCAATGCTTCCTAAAGCCACCCTGCTCACGGCAATGATTTGATCAATGGGCTCTTGAATGCGATTTAGAATAAGCTTTTCTAGTAGCTTATAGGTTATGCTGAGTAGCAATACTGGTTGGTAATGAGAAGCTTCAGTTCTGTCTTTGCCTGGTTTCAGGATGGCAATTACCTTAGCCTGTTTGAAAAGCTTCGGCAATTTTCCAGCTCAGAATTTCATTGAAAAATTCAATGAGCCACAATCTAGTTTTAGGTCTGATGACCTTAAGAAACTCCAGATGTATGCCATCAAAGCCAACAGGTTTATTTACCTTCAGCATATTCAAGGCTACATCAAGCTCCTCAATGCAAAAGTCACATGAGTAGTCTGGAAGCAGTTTCAGATGGGACCTCTTTATGTACAATTCATTTTTTATGGTCGTGTGTGCACCTTGTCTATTCTAGTTTTTGAAATCTTCATTAGTCTGAATGCTACATCAGCATTCACATGTCTGACTGTACTTGACAACCTTGGATCTGTACCAAGCTTCCTTTTAAGGTCCCAGGCCTTCTGACTAGAATGCATAAAGTTGAGTCCTGCTGTTGTTTTATGTCATTTTTCTCTCCTGTTCTTATTGAGAGCTCTCAAGAGGTCATCATTGTTGTGTCATTGTAATATTTCTGATACTCAGCATATAATCATCATGCCCTTGAGACCACCAGGGATGTACTCCTTCCAAAAACCACATGGAATACATCTCCTGGCATTAATTTTAATCACACCCACAAACCACTCATAATTGGATGGAATTGAAGTAATCCACTGAATGGTATTATCAAGACCCTTCCGAAACAGTTCCCAATTCACAAGCTGAAAATAACATCGAGGTTGAGGGCTGGAGATGACTAATGGAATTTCAGTACCATAATGAATTATGACTGGCCTATGCTGGCTGTGTGGGAAAAACCCATTGACCTTTCATTGTGTCATGTCGTTATGTCGAAATTTTGATATGATGCACAAATCAGGAGAATAATCTTCAGCCATCTACCAGATCGGAATGTTCCTGAATCTTTAGCATTGTACACAAACTGGAGATTGTACATATCCATCCATTCATTTAGAATAGCTCAATTTCTGTCGTTTTCCTGAAATCCCTAGGCTCGGCTATGGCTGTTGAAATCACCAACAAACACAACCAGGTGACTGAAGGATCTTACAGGTGGATTTGAGCGACTTGTGGAGGTTTGTAAATATTTACAACAGCAGTGCTGGCAATCTCCGCAGCCAAAACAAAGACATCTTCTGTCTGACTCGATAAGTTACTTTATAATCGATGAGGTGGGACCTGATATATGTCACAGTGCCATATTGTTCAACATTTATGGCCCCAACCGAAAGATTTCGATATAATCTTCCCCTTGTGAAAAGATTTGGGACATCCTTGGTGTGAGTTTCCTGTATTGCAACAACATCCATAGCATTCTGCAGCATCAGGCATGAGAAATATTGACTCTTAGGAGATGAAATCAATTCAATGTTCAAGTGACAAATCTGTAAGTTGTTACCAATGGGGATTGGTAACAATAATGGGGAGTGCTCCATGCTTGGTTGGTCCTGAAAAGAACTATTCATAGATAATTTTCCTGCATACTTGTTGCTGTGTAGCAGCACCTTCGTGGAAGAATCAGCCGGTACTAGACCGTTTCCTAGGGATTGCCCGATTGCAGTAACCACAATCTTCAGGGAGCCTTCATCCTTGATTCCAAATTCATAATGAACAGGCCCTTTTAGTTGAAGAATGCAATCAACATCATTTTTACTCTTGCTGCCTGACTTTTGCTAGTCTTTCTGATCTAGGACTCAACCAAGCAGCGTATTGACACTTCATTTGTAGATCACACATGAAGCATCAACTTACATCCCCAGTTACAGTTGTTTGCAAAAACTTCGGGTCGCTATCAGCAGTTTCAATGAAGTCTTGAGTGTAAGAAAGACACACCTGTTTTTGTTCTTTGGTCAAGAAGTGTAGAACAAAAGGGAGTACCTTTCGGCGGTTCATTTCTTCTGTTAGAATTTTGCGTACCGCATCTTTACCAATGTTTAGCTCTTCTGCTATGCCCCAAAGGGTTAGATGAGGTTGTTCGAGCAGGAGTGCGTGCACTTTCACAACATTTTCATTGTGAACAGCTGTTGACAGCCTCCCGCTTTGTTCGTCATCATCCAGTCTTTACCGTCTTTAAACCGATTCCACCATGTGCATGTTGTAGTACAAGGTGCTCATCACCAAATGCTTGCTGTATCATAGAATAAGTTTCAGCAAAAGATTTTTGAAGTCAAACACAAAATTTTAGCATGCTTCTCTATTCCATTTGCAAGCTCACACAAGATCACATGAACACAACATATATGGCTGAATATAACTCAAGACTGGAGTGATGAAACATGATGAAATTTTGTACACACATTTTTCAGACATCGTAATATGTAGTTCCTTGATTGTCCAAGAGATGCTTGTATCAACTACAGAAATTTATTTCAGGAACTTTTCAGACCTACTGTGTATGTGGATGTGTGAGTGGAGGGTTAGTTTGGTGGCTATAAGTTGAATAAGTGTATCAGATCTTGTCCAAATTTTGACCTAAACATTTTATAATATTCTTAGTGTATTAGTGAATTACAGAAGTTAAGTGTGCAGTGAAACTAGTAAAAATTATCCACAAGTGTTGGACACATATGCCCACATATGCAGTTCTACTAGGATTTAGATATAAATCTTCAGTGATATCTTAATTACACTGTATGAAGAGAATCATACTTTTACTTTTACTTTTTGTTTAGTATTAAATGAATTCAAAGCGTTTGATCTTCTGTTACATGATAAATTAATTCTTCATCCTTCTGTAACAGAAAGTGTCATCTTGCATAAAGAATGATGACAGAAATTTTTTTTTAATGTTGACAAATTTGGGTTAACCTGTGCCAACAAGTAAATTACAACATACAGCAATTGGATAAAGGAGTGTGGATGTTTTGGCCAAAATAAAATTTTAAATCTTTACGGAGTGCACTTAAATTTTTTTCTTACAAAAGCTGAAGTTCTTTTTCATCATGATGAATTATCAAAAATTTTCATTTAATATTCTCCCCCTTCCTAAAAAATGACTACATATTTTTTATTTTTTTTTTTGCTACATTTTGCTTCAGAAAATGAAAATGAACAACTCCATACATTCTTCCCTATAAGTCTCTTCCAAGAATTTTAGAGTTTCTGTATATGAGTTTCTCAGTTTAAAAAAAAATGCTTGTCAGAATTAAAGAACGAAAAATCTCTTAAAGAATTTTCATTTTCTTTAATGTAAAATCACCATGGAGCACAAAACAAGCTCAACTACACACTTTTTGAAGTGAAACAACAAATAAATAAAGTATTTATTTCTAAAGAATCATAGTTTGCAGCATCCCTAGCAGGATAGACAGTAGCATGCATAATGTTGAAATGCTATTTCTAAAGTTTGATTACTTTTTGAATAAACCTTGTATGATAGGCTAAACAATAAAAACCGTTGAAATCATCAAACTCAGTTTTTATCTAGAACTAATATTTACTTTTTTAACAAATTATACTCTTTAGATTGATAATATAACAAGTAAATAGGCTTGAAGAATGGTATCATATTACTATATGAGAAAATGTTATTGAATTACCACTACCTCAGAATGAAGTATAATAAAATCAATATATAAAAAAGGTTTTTACAATTATTTGCAGATACCACTTTAAAATTAATTTTGTAGGTCCAATAAAAAAGTGTTGAATATGCTGCAGAAAATTAAAAATAGATAATTATTACAGTTAGTTGAAATAATTACAAAAAATTGTAAATTTATAATAAATTATTTTAACAGAAATTTAAATTAATAAAACACATAGGAGAATGTGAGCTAACTCATTTATTTAAGCTGATTTAACTGACAAAACAGATTTTATCGCTAATTGCACATATACTCAGATATGGAATTTATGATAACTGACTTCTAAAAAAACACTAACGCATACCCCATAAATGAATTAAGAATTTATCACTGAATACATGTGAATCTGAAGAAACTTTTTATATTACTATAAAATTTCCTTTATTATATTTCCTTATAATTAATTATTATTTACACAAAGGATGATACGGTTAAAAGAAATAGTACAATTAATAAAAAAAATCTTTTCAATTGTTAGATATATGGTTCATCGTTTGGTATTTACTGCACTTGGTCGTCGAGAATTGGATGATGAAAATCACTATGGAAATAAACGTTTGGATTTGGCTGGATCCTTACTTGCATTTCTGTTTAGGGGGTATGTAAATTTATTTAACTTAACTTGTATATATACTTAGTTATTAAAAAGTTCTGCTTATGTTTTAAAATTTGATAATAAAAGTTTATATTAAAAAACAGGTCACTTTTGATGACCACAGTATTTAAAATAAACATTATCACACTTCAGAACATATAGATTGAATTAATTTCTAATAATAAAAAAATTGAAATTCACAGTATTAAGTTAATTATCTATAAGTTTTTAGTATACGAGATGTAAGTTTATGAAAAGTGAAGTATGACATTTTTGTACATTAAAGTGGTTTAAAAACCACTCACAACACTTTCACTTTTCTGGTCATCATCAATGACAGCTGCTGATCTTTCTTTTTTTATGTTATTGCTGGCATTTTTTCTTTTTTTAAGAAGTCACACGTGTATAAAATTGTCATAAATATGTTGGATTTGATTTTTGTATTCATTTATTTTTCTATGTTTGTATATTATAATGTTTGAGTATGTTAAGATGTGATATTTTTATATTTAAGATTTTATTTTGTTAAGTGGTTAAGATATGGTGCACATATTATTTCAAATTTTTTTTATAATATTGCAGACATCAATGTGGCTTTTAATAATTATACGAGATATGTTCAAAATGTAATGAGATTTTTGTTTTTTGGAAAGAATTTTATTTATTCGTCTACATTAATGTTATCCCCTTAAAAATAGTCCCCATTAGATATTATACACTTATGCCAGTGCTTTTTCCAATCCCCGAAACACTTCTGAAACTCAATTTTTGGAAAAGTGTTTAGCTTTTTCAGCGATTCGCTTTTAATCTCAATTCTGATTGTAAAACGATGGTTCTTTAAGGTTCTCTTTATTTTTGAGAATAGAAACAATTCATACAGGGCCATGTCTGGCGAATATGGCGGCTGGGGATCATTATAGTATTGTTTTTGGCTAAAAATTGACGAACAAGCATTGAAGTGTGAGTAGGCGTATTTTTGTGGTACAGAAACCATGAATTGGTTCACCACAAATCAGAGCATTTTTTTTTCGGATTGCTTCATGCAAACAGCATTGAACTTGTAGGTAATAGTCCTTATTGATCATTTGACAGTGTGGCAAGAATTCATGAGGCCCTATGCCATTTAAATCGAAGTACTCGGTGAGCATAAACTTCACATTCAACCGTAGTTGCTCAACTTTTTTCAGTCTTGGTGATGCAGAATACCTCCACTGGGACGATTGAGCCTTAGTTTCAACATCATATCCATAAACCCATCTTTCACCTGTTATGTTTGAGTAATTCTGCATTGTTGTTAACTTCATTTAGCAACCCCCTAAGAATTTCCATTTGCCGCTGTTTTTGTTCAAAATTCAACAATTTTGGAATAAATTTTGCTGTCACACATTTCATACCCAAAACATCCAAAAATATTTCATGGCATGAGCCAGTTGATATCCCAACATCATCAGTGACTTCTCTGATTGTGATTCGGCGATCATTCATAATCATTTCTTTCACTTTTTCCATGTTTTCATTGGTTGTTGATGTGCTGGGCCCTCCATTGCAATCGTCATCTTCACGACCTTCTTGGAAACACTTATACCACTCGTAAACCCCTGCTTTACTCATAGCAGACTCGCCTAAAGCAATATTTAACATTTTTAAAACATTTCTACACTTTATTCCATTCTTATAGCAAAATTTAATACAAATTCTCTGATCCATCATTGTTACAAATAAAAAATCGCTGATCGTACCAAAACATGTGTTATCATTTTGATAGCTGACGACAGACTAAACATCCAATATGGCTAAAAACGTACAGATACTTTTCAGACATGTTTACCCATACAATAACGAAAAAATCCCAAAAATCAGACTAATACAAACTGTGAAATTTCAAAATTCTAATTACTTTTTGAACATACTTCATATATATTACATGCTTGTATAAACCAAAGGAAGTATTGATTGTGAAAAATATAGTTTTCAGATTTCAACAGAAATATCCATTTGGACCATACCTGAATTCATTTTAACTAGTTTCAGCATGATGTCTGTATGTATGTATGTATGTATGTTATGCGAGATACATACATACATATGTACTCAAAAATAATTGGTTGTAGTTGTCGAAATTTTAGATTTAGGACAGTTGTAACATCTAGTTGTGCACCTCCCCTTTTCATTGCAATTGACTGAACTAAAAGTGTCTTTTTCTTTAACTACAGTAATAAGCACTCATGTGTAACTTTTCAACAATATATCATAAGTTGTACTTAAATACATTGGTTCCAGAATTACAGAAAAATTAAATTTTAATTAATGAAATATTTTGATCTTAAGGGAAAGGCACATCAATTTGAATCAGACTTCATCTCCCTTTTTTTAACTTTTTTTTTTTAAATATATTGATTTATTAATCTCTGATTGTAAAAAAATCTTTACAATAACAATAAAAAAAAAATATCAGAAGTTATTAATGAAATAGAATTGTATGTGCTTTTCATTTCAAAAAAATGTTTATATAATTTAATAGGCATACAAGTAAGTCATGTGGTGAAAACCATGATGAAAGTAACAAGGTGTCGCACACCCAGCGTTGCGCAGTGGCTCATCCCAAAATCCTTTTCCCGCCATGATGTTTAAATTCGTTTATGCGGTTGGCACACAAACAGAAGCAAGACATCAATGTGATTAAAGGCAGAATTATCAAAAATAAACTCAAACAATTGGGGAAATAACACGACGGCATATTTACATTTGTATCAGAAAAAATTTGTATTAAAAAAAAACACTGTTTAAAAGCGAGTAGTTATATCGAGAAAATTCAGAGACAAACTATCTGTGTAAAAGCTAAAACAGAATTGTGTCTTCAGAGAGAAAATTCTTTTCTGCTTTGTCCAGGTAAAAAAATGAGTCAGAGTTGTAAAACAAAACCGATTAAGATATCAAACCTGAATGCAGAACAATTGTTCTCTTTATTGCACACGGTTTAAAATGGTTTACCTAGAAAATCCCTTGCATTTCATTTGACTCATTAGAAAAATATGTTTATTGAATATAAAATTATTTTTCACGAAACAACTTTTTATTTTATTTTTATTTCAGTATTATAGAGTAATATTCATTTTGGTATCCGTAAAAAAATAAGTAATATCTCATTTTCCCGTGTAAATTAGATTATTAAAAGCAATTTCTTTCAAAAATTGTTTTGTGATAATATTTTTAATTAAACTAAAAAATCATCAATTCCGAATATTGACCAAAATAAATAATATCAGATCTTTAGTTATAAAATTTTGAAATAAGTTATCTCCCATTTAGTTGATTTTCCATTTTAACAGCATTAAATAGTTTCACATAATAAATGGAAAATAATATTAGTAAAAAAAAATATTTTATGAGCATAAAAAAAAAAAATTATCGGTGATTCGATACCGAACCCCACGAAGAGCAAAAGGAGTCATTACCATAGAGCCACACACGCTACACGAAGACTTTGTGTCAGTTGCACTTCATAAGATGTGTCCCCTGTTTGTTTGTACGCTGTGCCTGTTGTTAAAGGCAACTTAAAGGACATATACATCCTGCAGTTTCTTGTATGTTTGAATAAGGCTACGGTTTCTCCCATGCCTGTCGTAGGAGGTGACTGAAACAGAAGCTTTACTCTGTCACAACAATAACTGAATAAGAGAGGCTGAAGCCCTGTAGGACTGTGCATTGTAGAATGTTAATTTTATCTTAATTAACAATCAATTTCAATACTCTTAAGAATCAATAGACTTGTATAAAATATTTATTTTTATTAAGGATTATTAAAAAAATTTTTTTATTATTTTTAATAAATATTACAACTTTATCAGTAATACTAATTCATATTGAAAGTGAATAATCATTCATAAATATTTGATTGTTAGCTCGTTTAATCATTATCATGTATTTAAAATTTTATAAAATTTTTGTACAACTAAAAACTTTTGTCCCAAAGTTCCTTACTTATATGTTTAAATAACCCGGTAGAAAATGAGATTTTGGGACGAGCGTATACGCATGCGCGCCGAATTCTGTGCGCAATGCTACACCTTGTTACTTTCATCATGGTGAAAACATCAGATTTGGTGAAACATCTGATTATTCATTTTTCTTTTCATTTTGCTGTTTGTTATGTCATAATTTAAATATTCATCATAATTTAGTATTAGATAGATATTATGTCATAATTTAAATATTCATCATAATTTAGTATTAGATAGATATAAGACTTACATTTATTTAAAGACTATTAAGGGGCTTTTACTCTACCCTAATATTTTAGGTACGATTGTTGAATAAATAGCTGTACAAATATTTAAAGTTAATAAAAACTAATATTTTAGTAATCATGTAACTGTCCACTTTGTTAAAGAATTGGAGGATCGTATCTCATTTTCAAATGAAATAAGTTTAAATGAAGTGCAGTAAAAAATGTGTATATGTAATTTAATAGCCATACAAAGAAGTCATGTGTGTCCACATCAGATTTTTTGTAATGTTTTTCCATACAAAATCATTGTAGCTATTTAGATAAATGAGTTATTAAAACCATAATGCAAGTGATTTGTTAGTGACCAACATTGTTTATACTCATACATTTGTAATTTAAAAAAAAAATTATCATCGTTAGTAAGTGACCTGTACCAAGAACTTTGAAAATTTTTTTATTTGTGTTCCCTGTTTTTAGCTCTGTTGTTGACTTCTTTTGATCTGAATATGTTTTTATTATTTTTCTTTAGTTTCAAATTATGACTGCATTGCTTAATTTTTAGGCTGTTTAAAAATCTGATGAAACAGGTGCAGATGTATGCCCAGAAATTTACTGAAAGAGGTGAAGATTTTAAACTTGAACTTGCTATTAAAACTAAAATTATTACTGACGGATTACGATATTCACTTGCCACTGGTAACTGGGCTGATCAAAAGAAAACTCACCATTCTCATGCTGGTGTGTCACAGGCAAGTGATAAATTTAATTAGGATTTGTAGAGATTATTTTCCTTCTAGTGATAATTAAGATACAAGTTGAAACAACTCAACAAAAATTCATCAAGTTATACACACCATAATAAATTGTTTTCTTAAGAGATAGTTTTGAAGTAGAGAAAATTTACAGTATGCATTGTTTTACGACAGAAAAAAGAAATTTTTTATTTAACATTATCTGTGCCATTTATTCTCATGGATTTGAAATATGAAAAGCACTTAAGAAACAAGTAATAATCACTTCTACATCTTGAGGTAGGAAATCAGACTTGATTTCCTGAGTAATGATTATTATAGTCAGTTACTCTAGTAAAACACTAGTTGCTGAATTTTATGTGCATTTTATGGCTTGATGTGCTAGTATGCTATAATATATTCAGTTCAATGTAGAAAATTCACTTTTTACTTTCCTAACTACTGTATGTCATTGTTTATTTTCAGGCTCATTCATATTCACTTAAGTTTCTGGGACCAGAAGCTTCAGTTGAGTATCTTTGTACTGAGAAATACTTAAAATATTATGTTTTCAATCAAAATGTGAGATTTGAATACTTTTATTCCAATCAAATAGATAAATTGTGAATAATAATCAAGCGATTTAATTTGACATATCATATTGTAACAAGATCGATATAATGGACCTGAGTAAAGGATTTCTGCCAATTAAGAAGAAAGTAGTAGAAAATAACGGGAGGAATCAAGAAAGGGGTTAAAAGAAACCCAAAAGGGTTTCTTTTAGAAGAAGAAGGTTAAAAGAAACCCAAAAGGGTTTCTTTTAACCTTCTTCTTCTTTTTAACCTTCTTCTTTTCTTCTTTTTCTTCTTCTTCTTTTTAACCTTCTTCTTTAAACATGAAAGGGTTTCTTTTAGTAAAGCTAACAGGTCCATTTAACAATCGTCCTTTGTAATACACACCTAAACAGCTGACACACCTAAACAGATTTTGTTCAATGAAAAGGGGTTACTAGACCAGGGTAGGTATCTCATGGGAAAATGTGAGAGTGGATGACCAGTCTCACACTTTGAGCTCAGTCCAGTCCTGCAGGTAAAGAGGTTAGGAGTATAAATACTCTGGGGAAGACCAGTTGACAGTCAGTCTACGAGAGAGTGCTACGATAAGTTCTGCAAGAAAGTTCTACAAAGTTAGAATGTTATTATGTGAATTTGAAGCAACAGTATTCTGCAAGGAGGCCAGTGAAAGAGCAAATTTCTAGTGTGTACACATTCGACATGATTAAGATGACATCACAAGTAATTCCAGTGTGGACAATACATGAAAACAAGAAATAGTTCAGTGAGCTACTGAGACTATAAGTGAAAGAACTAATATACTGAATTTCATTCATAGATTGTTACAGTAATTTTATTTGTGAATAGCAAAGGTGTTTGCAGTAAGAGAACTTTGTCTTATCTGTTGTACTGTTGTTTTTAATTCAAGACTTGTGGTTAAAGTGTTAAGATTAGTGCTCATGCTAATGTCTTGTCAATGGGGCTGAATTCTGGTTTTCAATATTTAACTACCTATAAATAAATCCTGACTATTACTTTAAATTGTGTTGTGTATTTAATCACTGTGTATTATTATTGTTGTTGTTGTGGTTGTGATTACTATAATTATTATTTGTTTATTATTGACATTTATTATTATTATTGTTTACTGTTGCCAATATTGTTGTTACTCTGACTATTATTGTGAGTTGTTTATTATTGTTGTTTATTAGTACTATTATCATTATTTTTGTATTTTTTTTTTGTATTTTACGGGCATCAACTGGTAAGGTCATTAGCCCTCGTCACATTCCTAAAAAGAAGTTAGTATCACTATCAGGGTCGTCATGTGTAAGGGTGTAAAGGGCCCTTACATTTTTATTTAAAAGCACAAACAACACAAAAACATTAAGACACAACAACAAACAAACAACACTTATGGAGTGTAAAGGGCCCCAATCTTAAAATTTGAGATAATATCTCAAAGAACATGAAAGGAAAATACAACTTTATACAATACCATTATCTCCTTCTACCTGTCTCGTTTATTTATTAATTTTAGCACCCTCAAGGGCCAGAACTGCCATTAAGCAGTATATCAATCGCCCCAGGATGCCGTGGCAGTTGACTCCCTCCTATAAACAGTCCCGTAGGACGTAACCCATCAAGCTCCTCCCAGCGTCATAAGAGCCATCTGACCACCTGTTCAGGACGACCAAAACGCCCCTCGGTGGGGAGGCTGCCTTTCCCGGTCCTGACCTACTTGGCTATAGGCATGTAGCCAAGTGTCACAAATACGTGCCACGCTTTGAGACTCCCTTATATATATAAAAAAATATCCCTCAGAGTTTGTTTAACACAGCTTTAAATTTTTCACTTTTACAGACTTTTAAGAAGTCCACTGGCGTGTAAACAAGCAACTATTTTTCCTTCATTTCCATTATCCAAATCAGCAGCAATATCATTTCTTAGCAGGAACCTCCCTCTGAGTTCCTCATATAAGGTACACTCTTCCATTAGGTGCTTAATTGTGGTGTTTTAATACAAACACCGCACATTGGTCTCTCTTTGCCGGTTAACAAATACAAATTTGTTATTCGCATGTGACCGATTCTAAGTCTGGTCACAGCCACTTGTTCTCAGCAAGTCAACTTCACGTCGCTTTTCCATTTATACGGAAAAGTTTTGATTGAATTTAATTTTGTATTTAAACTTCTACAATCAGTATTCCACTTGTTTCTTATTATGTTAGTTAGACAATTTTTAACATCTGTCACCCTTACAGGAATTGCATCAAAAACATTGCAGACTGTTGCCTTTCTGGCAGCTTCATCTGTGCTTTCATTACCTGCAATACCAGCATGCCCTGGAGTCCATACAAATACGCATCGCTGTCCTCGTTGATTTAGAACATACAAAATGGACAGGATGTTTGCAATTAGGAAATCGTTAAACTTCTTGTTCCGAATTGCAACAAGTGCAATTAGAGAATCAGAACATATTAACACTCTCTCTTCACAATATTGTTCTGTGTACCAAAGAGCTTGCTGTATGGCAGTAAGTTCTGCCATATAGATACTGACCATATCTGGAAGTTTCCAAAAGTGGGCTTCTCCATTTACATATATGGAGCATCTAACACCATGTTTGGTTTTAGAACCGTCAGTATAAATTCTAATATATTCTTCGTAGCTACTGGCGGTTGATAAAAATTCCTGTTGGATGATCACTGCTGGCTTCTTTTATATTTCTTTCTGAGAGAGATCCAACCTTGTATTTACTGCTGGCAAGACCATGCCGGTATTTCTGTCCTAGAAATTGCTAATGTCTCTGGAATAGCAATTTCGTGTTTTCTTGTTAATTCATGGTACCTAATTCGGCTGGTCTGGATTAGGTAGGACGATGTTCATATAATTCAGCCAAAGGATGGTTGTTAAAAACTATTATTTATATGAGCAGGAAAAGCCCATATGTTTGCTGCATATCTTAGCAAAAGGATCTCTTTTCTATAATGTAGTAGCATTATTCTGGCTTCGGACATTAGATTAGTCGCCGGACTTGTGCGGAAAGCGCCTGTCGCATATCTTATTCCGCTATTATGAATTACGTCTAACTTTCTTAAATGCGACTTCCTAGTGGATGAATATACAATACATCCGTAGTCTAGTTTTGATTGAACCAATGCCTTGTGCAGTCTCAATAATATTTCTTTATCTGAGCCCCAATTGATGTTTGATAAACGTTTTATAATGTTTAGGGCTTTTTTGCATCTATCACTCAAGTCCTGTATATGTAATCCCCACGTAAGGGATTTATCCGATACCAGTCCTAAAAATTTCACTTTATCTTTATATTGTATTGGATTGTTGCCGATTGTCAAAATTGGACTTTGGTGAGGAATTCTCTTCTTACAGAAGTGTACACAGCACATTTTTTCTGGTGAAAATTGGAATCCATTATTCCTCGCAACTTCGTTTAGAGCGTCAATCGCTCGTTGTAATTTGTATTTCACCATAGCAGTCTTGTTACTGGCACACACAATTGCCAAATCATCAATATAGACGCTTTTGCTGATTTCTACTGGAATGGCTAATATCAATTTATTAATGGCGATCGTAAACAAGGTACTGCTCACTTGTGGTATGCCATTATCCAAGCTTCTTTCAGATAAATATTCATTGTTGACACGTACTTTGAAAGGACGGTCATTCATATAGTTGCTGAGTAAAACTGGCAAATTGCCACGAATGCCCCATTCATGTATCTGGAGCATTTCCATGTCGCCAGGTCATATGTAAAGCCTTCTGAAGATAAAAGAAAACTCCGACACAATGTTTCCTTCAAATAAAACAGTTTTATATAATGTTCTCTTAGTTGATCATTTGATCAGTGGTAGAATGGTATTGTCAAAAACCTGCTTGATATGGTGACATCAGGTTTTCGTTTTCTAAAAGCCAAATGACTCAATTATTTATCATTTTTTTCAAGTATTTTTCCCATAGTGCACGTCAAAGAAATAGGACGGTAGCTATTGGGATCTGTTAAATTTTTATTTTTATTTTATTACTGGAACAACATGTGCTTTTTTCCATTGCTACGGGTACTATCCATCCCGTCTATCTATCCCGATTATATAGTTCTAGTAATATGCGTTTTGCAGTGGTATTCAGCTACCTGATCATGTTATAATGGATTTCATCCGGACCAGCAGCTGTGTTGCCTGCTTTCTCCAACGCTTTCATGAATTCTTCCATTTTAAAGGGTACATTGTATGAGTAATTATATTCAGTTCTGGAATTTAGTAAACCTTCAAGTTCTGCTTTTTTCGTCCGAAAATCTTTATCGTTGTTAGCTGTTTTACTGGCTTTCTCGAAGTGATTGGTTAATAACTCTGCGATTTTGTTTGGAGTGTATTTAATTTCAACTTCATCTTGAAGGCTGGCTATGGGAGCAAAGTTTTTACGTCCACAAATCGCTTTCACTTTCCTCCAAACGTCTGATGCAGTAGTAGTTCTGTCAATGGCTGACACGTAATTCTGCCAGGATCTTTTCTTTGAATCTATCATGAGTCGTTTTGTATACGCCCTGTATTTTTTAAAGGCAATAAGATTATCCATAGTAGGACGTTTCTTAAAGACGTTATACGCTCTTTACTTTCTTTTTATAACTTCACTTATTTAATCGTTGAACAATGGAACGGGTCGCTTCGTAAGTTTCCCAGATGTTCTGGGAATATATCTCGATGCCGACTCAAGTATCGCAATTTTTATAGCGTCGATGTGAAGCTTGTCCAATCTGCCTTATCAAACAACCATCTTTTAGAGATGGGGTATGTTTTTCTTGCAACATCAGTTACAATTTGCACCAGGAAATGATCGCTTCCATGCAAGTCGTCTAAAACATGAAAGGTGTACCTCGGTGCTATCGATCCACTTATGAGCGCAAGATCTATACAGGACGTCGAACCACCTCTGGCATTGAAAAAGTTCCTGACCCATCATTTAAAATTATAATATCAGAATTCGTCAGGGACGTTTCCATTCTCTTCCGCTGGGATTTACTCAATTTGATCCCCAAAGAGAATTATGAGCATTAAAATCACCCACCAGTAAAACAGGTGGGGGAAGCTCAGAAATTAATCGTGCTATGTCATCCTCCTTCCAATCAAAAATCGGCAAGTATATGCTACAGACAATGACCTGAAGAGCAGACGCTTCATTCTAATGGCGACTGCTTGTAGGTTTCGTATTTAGATCAACAGCTTCGGCAGTAGCTCTAGTCGATGTTAATATGGCTACTCCACCTCTAACTCTTACATTTGGCGGTTGATCTCGCTGAAATATATCATAACCTCTTAATTTAAAATTTTCATTTCGGCTGAAATGTGTTTCTTGCAGCCATATACAAATCGGGTCTACATCATGTACCAAGCATTGGAGGTCATGGGTGTTTGAAAAACATCCATTAATGTTCCATTGTACAATCGACTCGCTGATTTTAAATTAAATTATGGCCTTGGTTTACCTTTCAACCAGCCTTTTTTTCTCCATATTGCGAACAAATTTGTGTTTGTGGAGAACGTCGTCGCCCGTATAGCTTCTGGCCTCTGAATCGGAGACCACCGAAGCCGCAGACGAAGACAGACATGGATCGGCCTTGATTGAAGCCGATTGAGGGGGTCGGCGGAAACCTGGCCGACCCCCGACACGGGAATCGCACCAGTCACCGCCCCTGGAAGGGGGTACACTTGCCCCCCTGTGTGGTTTATTGTGGCCTCTCTGGTTTAGAGGCCACCTCAGTTGCAGGAGGCTTGGGAGCCTCTATAGCAGACTGCAAAGCAGTCACTTTCTTCTGTCCATCATCTAATATCTCCCTAAGACAGACATGGCCTTCTGGCTTGACATCCGTTTTCTTCTCTACAAGAGCAAGTTTCGGTTTCGAAGGTGTATCTTCAGGAGGCTGTACTAATATCTTTGGCTGGATCTGTTCTTTGCTACTGAAAGGCTTCATTTTGTTTTCGATAATCCTTTCAATCAAGCCAGCCAGAGTGGGCGCAAGTTTGTCGATAATCTGACCTTCGTCAACACTACTGGAGTAGGAGCAGGAACAGTAGCCGCAGCCTGAGCATAGGTTGTTGTTGCTCTAGGTTTGCAGGCGCTTACTATCTTTTTAGCTTCAAAGTAGCTGACTTCGTGCAGGGTTTTTACTTCCTGCACAGCTACTTCGTCTTTGTACACAGGACAGTTCTTGGATCTACATGAATGCTGTCTCTTGCAATTTATACATGTAGGAGGCTCTTTACACGGCTCTCCTTCATTCACCTCATCACCGCACATGCATATTTGCGGTCTTTCACATCTAAGATCAGTGTGTCCAAAGCGCTGGCACTTGAAGCATCTCATTGGCTGTGGGACAAATGCCCACACATCCAATCAATGAATCTCTGCTCTTACCTTGTTCGGCAAAGTAGGCCGGTTGAAAGTGAGGACATGAGAATCTGAGGGTAGGACCTCTCAGTTCCTTCTCATGTTCAATCAGCAACATTCTATTACTCCTTGTGATGCTAATTCTTCAACAATTTCTTACTCCGAACTGTTAGAAGATCCCAACAGACCACAACACCCCTTGAGGTGTTGAGCGTGCCGTGGGGATCGACGCATACAACCAATTCTCCAATCTTTTTGAGCCCTAGGATCTTCTGAGACTGAGCATCATTTACAGTCTCCACATGAAGTCCAGTGAAGGTTTTGTTATTTCCTTAACAGTGCCTCCAGTGCATTTTGTTATCTCTTGAGCAATGAGAAAGAGACTCACCCTTGAGAAATTACCATCTTCTTTCATAATGACTAAATATTTTGGCTTTGGAACGTTGCTCTTGAAAAAAGCTTTTTGCAAGTTTTTTCTAGCCTCAACTTCTATTCTTCTCAATTCTGCGCTCTTTCTCCGTTTTGCCTCATGCGAAACGGGCGATTCTAAAGCCAAGGGTGTTTTCGTGAACCCTCTGCCACGTTTGTTTGTTGTTCAGTTAGCATGACCTTTAATCTCTTTTGTAGCAAGGCTAGCCGCCGGGGTACACCCCCACTCCAGGGCTACCAACCCTGGAGATTCGTTTCGGTACTCCGGTGGATGTCTTGGCAGAGAGCAGATGCGCAGTCCCTGCACTGACTCCAGGCCCCCTACACACCGAGGTTTTCAGGACTCCCATGCGGCGAAAAACATGGGCACCTTAACTACATGCTTGCCATCGCGGGAGGCATGTGGACAGCGAAAGGTCTCCATTACACCTGTAAATAACATTGACCATGGCCATCACATCGCCAGCTCTAAAGGTGGTATCAATTCATGTCCTTAATTGTTAAAAATTTAGTACCTGCAGGTGGCCGCAAAATCCAGTTCTTAAATGCGGCCTATAGATGTAATTCGGCCCAAAAATAGCATGTCCGAGAAAAACACTCAGAACCCCATTAGTCAGCTGCATGTATTGTATGTAAGTACAGCTATTGCCGCCCTGGACGTGGAACGTAGATGTTGTGTTCCAGACGTGGGGATTATCTACCTCAAGGCGTTGTTGCTGTTGCTGCCGCCGCCGCTGCTGCTGAATTGTCTTATTTTACTTATGTTATTAAATTAATAAATTATAATTATATAAACATTTTCAGTTATCAATCTCTTAATATCCTGATCAAACCAGGAACAAATGACAATATATTGCATATTTCTTACAGCCTTTGATAAGAAAAGTTTTAGTAATTTCTTTGCTTTTGCCATACGTAAAAAAAATTAATACTTATTTTTGGTTCTGCACAGTTTGGCCCTAATTGATTTTATTTTTTATTTCTCATAAATATTCTGGTTATATTGTTGCATTATTTCTTCATTAACAACTTTATTTCATAAAAAATATTCATAACCATGACAAATCAAAACTTAACCCATTAACGACAGTATTTCATTTAAAACTTGATATCTTCATTCATTATCCCAGTAATTTACCTGGAGAGAGAAGGTGAAATGCATAAATTATAAAAAAAATTGATAGCTTTTTGATAATATTTAACAATTCATGCCAAAAGAATTATGTTTAATATAAATTTGTACTGATTTTTCAAATGGTCCATTAATTTATTAAAAATGGCAACAGAATCTTAATAAGGCTCTTTCTTGTAAAAGTAAATAAAAATTAATGTGTTTTTATTATACAGAAAGATTTACATTGTATGATTTCTTTAGTGGTGAATGCTATTATTCTTTAAGAATAAGTGACTAGTCTAGTTAGCAAAGATTATACATTCATAAATATAAACTTAAGAGTAAGTTAATGTTTTTAATTTTCTAAATATCTATCTACATAATTCATACTTACAGGTACCAGATAATGATGATCTGACAATCCATTTTTGTACCTTAAAAACACATTGTCACTTTTTATGGTTGTTCCTAAAGACAGCATTACACTTTAGATAGGAGTATACATAAAAAATAGTTAATAATGATTACAAGCTACAGTTTTATTAAGGCGCTTCAAAGCAAAAATGAGAATATCCCTCTTAATTAATTGTCTTTCCTACTGACTTTAATATTCTTTAAGTGGCTCATTATGGTTAAAAATATTTCTGCAGTAAAAATAATCTGTGTATAGACTATTATCACACTTTTTTTATACACCATTGTCTTTAACATAGTTGATAAACAATGTAGTTAAAAGATACCTCAAAAAAGTGTTTTTATTTTATTTGTTTAACTATTTGTATATATAGTTTTTAAAACTGTCTTAGTTTACAGACTTTTATTTCTACTTATAAAGAAAATATAAAACACGAACATTATGTAGGAATTCCTTGGACTAGTTTTGAAATACATTGCCTTTTAAATTTCTGAAAACATTATTTTTCAGATACTGGATAGATTAAATTATGTTGCCACACTCTCTCATCTTAGACGTATCAATTCACCTATTGGAAGATATACTACAGTGATCAAGCCTCGTCAGCTCCATAATACATCATGGGGTAAATATTTTTTTTGTAATAAATCTATAAAAAAAATTTACATAAAAAGTAAAACATTTAAAGTTCATTATTTATAAGCATATTCTTAGACAATTTTCTTAGAAAACTAAGGCCTTTGCCATGATGAACTATAAAAATCTCAATCTCATCTTGCTTTTTATTGAAATAAAATTTTAGTAAATAAAATTTCTGTTGTGTTGTAATAAAATTTTATTATAAATGTTATTTTATTGTAATTGTATTACATTATAAGAAGAAAATTAATACAGTCGTACATATTGCATGTGTAGTATGTAATGTTCACTATATGCATGTAAAAGTCAGTTAAGTAATTTTCGTTATTTGTGGAAGTTAAATTGATTTATAATTGGATGATTTATAATTGTTAAAACATTTATCAGATCTGTTCAAAGAGTATCCAACCATAGACCATGAAAAACAATTATCTTACCTAGTGGCTTCCAGTCCTAATCTTATTAGTAGTCTCCTTATAATAGGCTAGTTGACTGTTTTTGAGAAATCGATTTATATTATGCCTCATGGTCTATTTTATTAAAATATAAACATTATAACACATAAACGATCATTTACACAATGTATTTTGCATTTTTATAAATCAATTAAAATTTTCCTGCTAAAACACTCCAAACTTTCATGGCCTCTCGTATGACATCACGCCTTACAAAACAATCAGATGTTTAGTGGAGTGTTTCAGGTGTTTTGAAAATTAGTCTAAAATGAATTCCAAGTTTTACAAGTACTACGTAGTGCTTCAGTGTGAATGTACTACCGTTAAAACTTCAAAAACTATTTATTTAACAAACTGTACACAATTTTGCTTGAACTTTATGTTCAGAGCATATTTTACATTTGACTGTACATATTTTGACATCACACTTTAGCTGCATGTAGCTTACAGCATCATCTCCATTCAATGCTCTTGAGGACTTAAAATCACATTTCTTGTAATGTGTTATATTAGAAGTATATTTCTGTTTGGATATAAAACATTGACAGTAAGAAAAGGGAAAAATGATATGTTAGGAGTCATTTAAAAATTGGTAAGAAAGAAATTGGAGAAGATTAAAAAATAAAGAAATAATGAGAAGAGTTAATGAGATTATAAGCCTTATCAGAACAATTCAGGATAGGGAAGAAGATAGTTGGTTGGGATATGTATTTTGAAAGAAAAGGAATTGATTAAAACAGTGGTAGAAGGATTAGTAGAAGTTTCAAAAAAGAGAAGCTGAAAAATATTAACAATTATACATCATCTAAAAGGAAATGGAAACTATCAGAAACTCAACAGTTTAGCTAGGAACAATCAAGAATAGACTGATATATCAAAAGGCTGCCTCTTTGCAAATTACTATATATCTGTAACTGAAATAATAATAATTTTTATTTTATGTTGAAATTAATTGAGCACATTATAAATAATGACTACTTCCTAAATACAAAAACTACTATAAAAATGTTGAAAAAAGATTGAGACAATGCTGAAAGTTATAATATAAATAAACCTGTAATTTTTTTAAAAAATAGAACAATTTAAGAAAGTAACAATTTGGCTTTTGCATTATATTAGAGAAAGTTACACTAACATTTTCATTCATTACCTTGTTTGGGTACCATAATTTATATAAAAAAAATTTCTTTTAATTAAATTTAAAAGCTGTAGAAGGCAATCAAAAAGAGACCATTTTGTGAGTCTTTTTAAACAGTAGACAGTTGTATTTGTTTAATTTCATTAAATTAAAATATGTTATTCTTGTACTCACCTTTTTATCTAATTTATTTATTAAAGTAAATTGTGCATCCTATAAAACAATTGTGCATCCTATAAATCAGCTTCAGTGACCAAGTATGTCAGTCACCATGATGACTGAAGTAAAAGAAGACACATGGTTGGTTTTAGAAATTTGTAACATTTTACATTGTTTTTTGGCAGATAATGAAAAGTATGGTAAATTGCCTTAAAAAAAATATGAATGTTAATATAAAAAAAAACCAAATGAAAGTAACATTGAGAAAACTTTACTTAGTGAACAATTTCGTATGCATTTTAATATGCAGAGACCACCATTTTGAATATCAGAATTTTTAAAAATTAAAAAATGTTCTGTATTCAAAGATTCACTAATAAAAATTTTTACATACTTCTAAAGTGGGGAAAAAATTAGAATGAAGAAGACATGGTGTCAGCTCCAGGAACATTAAGCAAGACAAAGCTTGAAAGGGCAAACTAGTTTATAGGAAAAGGGAATTATTCACTTTCTATCAAAACAGAACAAATTTAACTGATTAAAAAGTAATTATTAAATTCAAAACTAACTAAATTAATTTATTAATAAATCAAATTTATTGTTAAAATTTCAGTATTATTTATTTTTTTAGTATTGTTGTTTATTTATGCAAATTTCTAAGGCAGCCACCATCTCTTTGCTTCCAGCTTCCATTCAAATATGTCGTAGCAATCCATGTTCAAATCTCCTGCCACCATCACTTCAGTTATGTCATCCATTCACATACATTTTGATTGTCCCCCTTTTCTTCTGCCAGATAGTATCCAATCCAAAACTTTCTTAGGGAGATGCTCCTCCTCCATTCTATTGATGTTCTCAAACCAAACCAAGTAACTTCTGTAAATATTTAGTAAAATGTTGAAGGACTGCCTCCGACATTGTTTAAACTGTACTTTTGTTCAATTATGGCATAATTGGCATAAAAAGTGTAGAAGTGTGGGAATCCCTTTGAATGAAGAGAAAATATTCATATTGTATTTCACAGATGACGAAACTGTAATAACAGAAGATGAGGACGATTTGCCGTGTATGACTCATAAGGTTAAAGATGAGTATGTGGCTGCTGGTCTAAAGATGAATATGTGGAAGTGTGAATATTTGGCTGTTGGAAGAGAGAGGCATGATTTGTTTGTCGATATAGAGAGAGTTTCTTGTGTGGTAAAAGCAATGTATTTGTAATTTTAATAAGCTTGTTTTTAATTTTAATAAACAGTAGGGATGAAGTTCAGGAAAGAGTTAACAAGGGTAGGAACATGATTAAAGTACTATATTCAGTCTACGGAATGGTCAAATGAGATTACAGGCGAAGATAAAGTTATATAGATCATTGGTGCAGTATCATATTGTATGGTTCTAATGAATGGGATGTGGAAAAGAGATAGTGATCAAGTGTTATCAACTGAAATGGATTTTATGAGGCAGGAATTTTCTATGCCTCATAAAATCTTGTAAAGAGCAAGAATGGATAGAGTGAGGAACTCCATGATACCAGAAAAAATTGAGATGGAGGGAGCATTTTAGATGATTTTGTAGTATTAAGCTGTACTAAATTGAAATGTTTGATTTCAGGAATGATTTGTCCAGCTGAAACACCTGAAGGTATGGCTGTTGGTCTTGTCAAAAATCTTGCTTTGATGGCATATATTTCAGTTGGTTCACAGTCTTCTCATGTAATGGAATTCTTGGAAGAATGGAGTATGGAGAACTTGGAAGAAATCCTTCCATCGGCAATAGCTCAAGCCACAAAGATATTTCTCAATGGATGTTGGGTATAATTTACATTATAATAATAATTTACTTTATGACAAGGTGAATTACTTCCTCCAGGTTCCAGTTCATATATATTATCTGAAAAAACTCTTAGTCAAAATTCAGAATAAAATTTCAAACAATATTTGTTATAATTCAAATCCCTGGAAATCTTTTACTAAATTTCATCCCAAGTGAGTAAATTACAAAAAACTGTTCCACAAAATTGGGAAAAGTAGACTCTTTTTTGAAATTTCAAAAACCTCTATGAAAATTTTAGAAATCTTATCTGCTAAAATGTATTAAAAGACAGTTTTGTCTAAAGGAAGGTGAAACCAACACCACTTGTCCTCCTTGGAAAATTTCCTGTTCCTTCAAAAATTTCCAAGGAAAGTTGTTTAATTGTTTTTGTCTTCACTGAATTTTTTTTTTACAACTATTTGTTCCAAGATTTAAAATAATAAACGTTTCCAAAAAAAGGTAAGCAGTTTTAACTTTTTATCCTACTACTTTTTTCTGATAAACTACAACCTTAGTAAATAATGTCAAAAATCACTCGCCTAACTATTAAAATTGTGATATAATAAAATTTTCTATTATATCTCTGACATCTACAAAATAGGTCAATTTTGATTATTGAAAAACCAAAAGAAAAGTCACTTTATCTTTCAAATTTCACGTAACCGAGCCATCTAATTAATTTGTTGTAGAAAATGAGAGTGATCCAAATTATCATGACAAAAAATGATATAAAATACAAATTATTATAGATTTTTTCCTTTACTTCATACAAGAAAGTATTGTGATTGCAAAAAAATTTTGGTTTTCAGATTTCAACGGAAATATCCATTTTGATCATCCTTGAATACATTTTGACTAGTTTGAGTGTGATGTCTGTACATACATATCTACGTATCTCCCATAACTCAAAAGCAATTAACACTAGGATGTTGAAATTTTGGATTTAGGACTGTTGTAAAATCTAGTTTTGCACCTCCCCTTTTCATTGCAATCGACTGAACCAAAAGTGTACAAAAAAGCCCAAAATCCCAAAAATTTGGATTTTGGAATTTTTTCTTCTACAGTAGTAAATCCTCATTGAGAGCTTTTCAACGATATATCATAAGTGGTACTTATTTTTACTGGTTCCAGAGTTATAGCCAAATAAAATTTTAATTAATGAAATATTTATATCTTACAAGGGAAGGCACATTGGTTCAAATCAGACTTCATATCCTTTTTTTTTTAACTTTTTTTTAATTTAAATATATTGATTTAATAATTATAAACCCGTGATCGTAAAAACATTTTTACAATAAATAATTTAATAATATTAAAAAAAATATGATAAAAAATGGGAAGTTATTAGTGAAATAAAATTTTATATACTTTTGAAAATGTGTATATGTAACTTAATAGGCATTATTACATATATGTTTATATGTAATAAATTTGGTGAAATATCTGATTTTGTAATACTAATCGATTTTATAATTTAGAATCATATTATTTTTGGAAACGAGGATATCAGAAGAGAGTTAAATTTTCTACCCTTGTGCAACACAATAGTAGAGAACAGGGAGAGGTGGAAGGACCATGTTAATAGGATGGTAAATGGAAGGCTCCCCAAGGAAATAATACACTATCGACCAAAAGGCAAAAGAAGTGTGGGACGGCCAAGAAAGCAGTGATAACCCTTTGAAATCAGAACAGGTGAATCCCCTATTCCATGATGAAAGAAGAAGAAAACGATTATTTTTGTATTTCATAGTTTAATTTCTCTTTAATTTTATTTAATTATTCTGGAATTTCTGTTTAATTTTATCTGCATTAAAGTTAACTGCAGAGAGTCCTCACAAGAACAATATATACACTGAGACATACATGCCCAATCTTTAATAAATTGCAAAAAATTCTTATCTTTTAGTTCATTACTCTGATATTGCCCGACAATATTATCCCTAAATCAGAGTTGATCATCATTTCGTTTATTTTATTTTTTTTGTTGCCAATCATTTAATTGCTCTTTGGTTTGATATAATTGTTATGATCTTAATTTGTGTACACGTTCTCCAGTTTTCAAATTTTCTCTCTTTGTATTCATCATCCTCTCTTAATCTTTTTATTCTTTCCTTGGGCTTAACGTTTTCTTCCTCTTTATATTTATCATCTTCTCTTAATCTTTTTATTCTTTCTTTGGTTTTAACATCTTCTTTCTCTTTATATTTATCATCTTCTCTTAATATTTTTATTCTTTCTTTGTTTACAACATTTTCTTCCTGTTTAGTTTTTTTTGGTTTGCAACATTTTTCCTTTTAATTCTGTCTTTGGTTTTAACATTTTCTGATCTAGAAAAACGAGTAATAAAGGGACTTTTACTTTTGTAAAAGTATTTTTACAATAAATAATAATTCAATAATAGCAATATAAAAAAATATGAAAAAAATCAGAAGTTACTAGTGAAATAAAATTGTATATACTTATATTAAAAAAATGTGTATGATTTTTAATAGGTGTATAAGGAAATCATGTGCTGTCCACATCAGATTTGGTGAAACATCGGATTATTTAATATTAATTGAAAATTATAATTTAGAATTGTATTATTTTTATTTATGCATTTTTTTTCAGTCTATTTGATAATAAATATAAAATGTAGTAACCTTCTCCTGTTTCATTTTTCTTTTCATTTTGTTGTTTGTTACATCATAATAATTTAAAAAATATAGTATTAGATAGATATAAGACATACATTTATTTAAAGGGACTTTTACTCTATCCTAATATTTCATGTAAGATTTTTGAATTAATAATTGTATAAATATCTGATGTTAATAAAAACGAATATTTCAGTAATTGTGCAACTGTCCACTTTATTAAAGAATTGGAGTAACATATCTCACTTTCAAATGAAATAAGTTTAAATGAAGTGCAGCAAAAAATGTGATGCCCACCACCACATTGCACATCTGCACCACATTGCATGTGGTGTCTTCACCAGATTTTTTTCTTTTGTTGAGCTTAGTCTTTTTAGACTGTCATGAAGTTTTCTTAAAGTGGACACATAAATCTTTCACAAATAATCAAAGAAAAAGATTTTTATTAAAATTAATACTTCCAGAGTTTCCTTGTTACAAAGTACATATTCTTTTAAGGTATAAACAATTTGATTCTTATTATATCTTATTATTCTGATTTTAATGTTATGTTGTATTTGTTGTGAAAGATTATGTTATTACTTACCTATAATAATTGTGCAACAGTGAAATTTGCTATTGAATCTCTGGTGTCTTGAAAACAGTTAACCTCATTTTGATAGTTGAATTACCAAAATAAAATTCATTTATTTTCTAAATTTCATTAATCTGCAGCTCAAAATTTTACTGTCAAAAAGATAATGAAAAATATAACTCTATACCTAAGCGGGATTCAAACGTGGGACCTCCAGATGAAAGGCCAAGGCGCTACCACTTGCACCACACAGGCCGGCAACCTAAATAACTCTAAATCCTCTGGTGTTAGTTAATATTCTGTACTAGCAAGCGTCCCCTGTTCTTGTAATGTAAAAGATAACAGTCAGCTTTTGCCAAATCCATATTAAATATAATGAACCTGTAATCAATGACATCAGTCATTCTCCAAACTATGACAAAACATGTAGTTGTGCCATCAATATTAGTGCCTTCAAACCTTCACCTACTGCCAATCCAACTTAGTTTGGCAATAGTCTGAATCATTATAATTGCCTTCACATGGATATCTTGAGACATTATGAATTTAGTCACCTTCTCCGTGTTGTTATCACCATACAAGGGAGGTGATTATAATATGATTTTTTTTTATCTAACATTAATTAAATTCATTAAATTGAGTATACTAGTATAGAGCAGTAATTCTCAACCTTTTTAGCTCCATGACCTCCAAAAAGTAAAAAAATATATAATGAATATTTTGCAACCTCAACCCCAACTAAATGAAACCTAGTTTAAACTATTTAGCTGTGTTGATAGTAACAGTTATAAACATGCACTTATGAAGTGTACAAACATGAGCAACTTACAGGTTCCAACTTGATGGTACATGCTCCTTGTAATTTAGTCTGTTTGCATAATATTCACTGTTAGTTTGAACACTTCATGCTCTCTGCAGTATAAAAGAGGCATAAGGGATTGCAGAATGTTAGTTTAGTTTTGAATATGAAACGTGCATCTGGTACCTTTATTCAACTTTTACAAATGTAATTTTATTGAAAATAATAATTTTAAGGTTTCAATTGTGTAGTGTGCAGTCAAACAGTGTTACTGTGTTTTTTTCAGTTAGATTCTTATGCAAATTCATAAATTTGTGAAAAAACAAAGTGAGCCATCTACATCCAGTGAATCAGTTAGTAAAAAAGTAAGATTGTACAATAACAGTTTTTTAAATTGTGGTTTTACCCCATTTGATGGAAAGCTTCAGTGCGTTGTTTGCTTTCAAGTCCTCTCTGATAAATGCATGAAGTCATCAAAATTAATTCATCTCTTTTAAACTAAGCATGCAGATCATAAAAGTAACCTCTTGGAATTTTTTGAAAGAAAATTATATACTTTGAGAAATCAATAACAAGCTTCTATTTGTAAATCAAGCCATACTGATAAAAGTACACTTGAAGCATCTTAACTCTTAGGATTAAGAGTAGTTCAGATGTCCAAACTCCATACAATTGCAACAAACCTCATATTGTATGCTGCAGTTGATATGGTCAATGTATTAATAGGCGTGGAAGAAGCAAAAAATTTGAAAAAAATTGCACTTTCTAATGACACAGTATCAAGGCGAATCAATAACACGGCTGCCAGTGTTCATGATCAGATGATTCAGCAAGTGAGTTCAAGTGAATTTTTTAGTATTCAATTTGCTGAATCAACAGATGTGACAAACATTTTTCAGTTCTTGTGAGATATAAATACAATAGGGATAGATCAATAAAAAAAAAATGTTGTTTTACAAATCAATAGCTGGTCATGTAACACGACAATATCTTGATGATTTTTATGAAGTTACTAAAACTTATAACATAGACTGGACAAAATGTACTGCAGTATGTAATGATGGTGAAAACGCGATAACAGGAAAAAACAGTGGATTTGTGAAAAAATCATAAATATAAGATGTTTATAATAAATAATTTTTTTTTCTCATAAAATGACTTCATTATTGTTTATGTGTAAAGCTGTAGACTAATTTCGCGACTCCCCTTCCATATCACTGCGACCCCCAGATTGAGAAATGCTGGTGTAGAGGTTCTACATCACGTTATCTTGCATCCTTTAACCTATTGCCACAATCTTGGATTTGATGTAGTGACCTTGACTCATGGTAAGGTCTAATAGCATCAAATAATTTTAGCCTCTAGTTTGGTTATAAACTGACATCATTGAAGAGATGTTTATTTCTATAGCCGACACTCTTCTAGTAAAAATGTTGGCTTCGGATATGAAGGAGGAAAAATATAGATATATAAAGTAATTCAATAATCTTTAATGAAGAAGACCAATAATGTGATTACTAATCACTGTAGTATCCAGGATAGAGTGTTTGTACATAAGCATACTGTTGCCATCATATTTACCTTTATATTTTTAGCCATTTCAAATGAGTTTTTTAGTCAGCATTACTGGATTTTAAGGACTTGTTCTATCTTGAATAATCAGTTACATACAGTAGATAAGTATATATACAATTTGAATAGCTGAGGTAGTTTATCTTATCATAGTTTATTGCTCTAATAGAATTTCTCAGAATCGTAAACATCCTAAACATTAACTTTGCATTTCCTTTCAAATACTCATACACGTATTTGTCAAAATTAATTTGTATTTTTAAGATTTCTGAGTCACATGAGATGAATTCTACTTGTCATTCTTGACGGACTTATATCTATCTATTCATTTGCATACCTGCTTTGAATCTATTATCTTGATTCTTTGTCAACATGCAGTCATAAAAAATTTTTAATAAATTTAATTTCTTACATTTGCTTATAATAAGCTCAAGAAATAATATAGATATTAATGTAGTGTTCACCACATTCCTTGTATACAGTAAACCAGTGATATGTTGCACAAACTCCATAAATTCCCATAGTTTCTGAAGTAACACTAAAGTCATTTATAAAATAGTTCTAGAATCCAGCTAAGTGTAATTTGTTCAGTTTTAAGAAAATATCAATTAAGTATTAGATTAGGGTTCAGCTTGATAATAGCCAGTTCAAGAACAGCTCTTAACTACTTAATACATAATGAAGTATTTTATATATTTATTACTATGTAATTCCTGTGATAAAAAAGCAAACTCTAGATGCCCTCCATGGTAGTGGCAGCTTCTTTGTTCTTCATCTAGAATGTTCTGGGTTTGAATCCTGGCCAGCCTTGTTATTTTTCACATGCTAGGAAATTTCTGTATCACATGCTCATCCACAATCTCAATCCTTAATTACATCCTTATGTAATGAATTAATATTTTTTTTAAATGTTATACATCTTTATTTATAAAAAGTAAATTCGTAGGTTTTCTTAATTCCTGAGAAAAATGCTTGGAAAACTATATTCAAAACTAGGTCAAATTCTAACGTCAATATTAAATTAAAATTTTAGCTTTAATCTAAATTTAGTGCTTAAGAAAAAATCCGTAATTTATTTTTGAAATTGACTTTAGTAGGTATTTGAATATGGAACCATCTAAGGGAGGGCTTGCAGCCCTCAGAAATTTAAGATTTGCTTTCTAACTAGAAGGGTTGATTTTGTGTCCCTCTAGTTTGACATTAACAAACCAATTTGTTTATTAATAATATGTTAATAATTAATAATACAATGTCTGTGGTATTTTACATGATATTAGTTCCAGATTTTAATTATGTTTTATCTTTTCTTATCTAGGTTGGAATTCATAGAGGTCCAGACCAGTTAATGGGTGCGTTAAGAAAATCAAGACGTCAGATGGACATTATTGTGAGTGAAGTATCAATTACACGAGATATTTGTAACAGAGAAATTAGAATTTGCACAGATCCTGGGCGAGTTTGTAGACCACTTCTAATTGTTGAAAATGGGCAGCTGTTACTAAAGAAGAAACACATTGAAAATCTAAAAGAAAAAGAATACAGTCCTAGTTATGGGTAAAGTTATACTTTTACTTATTTATTTTTAAATATAACTACAGTCAGATCAGTATTTATACAGTTAAAAAACACAGTTATAAGATATATAATTGTTTTATAATAATGCAAATATATTTGATTGTTAAACAGTTAATATAGATGTTGAAAACAGTCCACCTGTAAAACATTGTAACTGCTTGGTATTATGTACTTCAATAGTAACAGATTATTACAGTATTGTTTGTTTATAGTGAAATTATTCAAATCAAAGTTCAGAGGTTGATTTAAAAACAAAAGTTTAGTTGTTAAATAATAATGATATAGGCTTATCTATCTATTCACAAAATAATCAATAATTGACATAATTACAATTACTTTTCCTTATGATGAAATGGAAAATGAATTTACAGATATGAAAAATGTCAAGTTTGATCAGATTCAAACCCAAATCATTCTGGATAAATTATTGAGATAATAATACTTTATCACATGAATCAACATTGTGGATACTGTTGTTAGTTTCCAAAAAATGCTTTTTTCAAAATAGTAACAAAACTCAGAACTTATTTAAAGAAACTGAATGACATTGAGAATAGTGAGTCAGCTGTCACTAAAAAAGAAACAAAAAATTTTAAACAATAAGGAATATCTTTTTAGGAATGGGTAAACATTTACTTTTGTTTATCATTATTTAAAAAATGTTTAAATGAATTTTGGTTTCTTGTTGTTACAGTTATTATAAAATCTGTTAAAACTGAACCATCAGCAAATAAGTTAGTAAAATAAATAGATACCATGGTCAAATATAAATAAATATATATGCTAATTTTACTTAGCATGGCCTATTGACGTATATAATATATAGAAATATAACTATAAGTTCCATTTACCAACAATTGTGAGTAATTAGGTATGTTGAAGCACTTTCAGAAATATTATTTTCCATCTTCAGGAACATATGATGATCAAGTTTATATATTCATGTATATTTTATAAATATTCACATATTAAAAGTTAGGTAGAGTAAAAATTAAAATTTGCATCAGTTTAGTTTTTCATTTATTTGTGCAAAGTTTAACGTGATCCATGCCTCCCGAAAAGAAAGTGTCTTTATGGATAGCTAACTATCTGAAACATTTAATATACGATGGAAATGTTTTATTTTGTCTAGTTTGCGAGAAAAATATTTTGTGCACAAAAATGTTTCAAATAGACCAGCATGTCAAGACAAGTCTTCAAATCGCAAGATTGCAAAAGAAAGGTTCACGACAACAACTTATAACAGTGGCAAGTAGCAGTGATTTCACTTCTAAAGGTAAACAAAAAAAACCACTTGAGCGTGGAATTATGTGAAGCATTGCTTACAAGTAATATACTTCTTCATAAATTTACAAATCCTACCTTCAAAAATTTTCTGCAAAAACATTGCTTGAATCAAAATATACCAGATGAATCAACATTGCATAAAAATTACATACTGACAATTTACCTACATGTTCTGGAAGAAATACGCAATGAACTCGAGGATAGCATTAGTTGGATTTCAGCTGACGAAACTACCGATAGTTGTGGCCGTTACATTGTGAATTCAATTGTCGGTGCATTAAAACTAAAGCCTTCTTCTTCCTACTTGGTAGCCTGCAAAGAACTTGAAAAGACAAATCATTCTACGATCGCTAGATTTGTGAATGAGGGTATTAAAAAAATATTTCCTAAACCTTCTGCAGATGAAAGAGTGTTTATATTTCTCTCAGATGCTGCTCCCTATATGATCAAGGCAGCCAAAGCCCTCCAAGTATTGTATCCCAATTTGATTCATGTGACGTGCTTTGCTCACGAAGTACATTAACTCGCTGAAGAAATACGATCCACATTTGGGAATGTAAATAAACTGATTTCATCAACAAATAAAGTGTTTCTTAAGGCACCTGCTTGCAATAAGGCCTATAAAGAAAAACTGCCAATTGTGCCTTTACCTCCCGAACCGGTGGTAACTCAATGGGGAACATGGACTGAAGCTGTTCTGTTTTTACAATGAACATTTCGAGGCCATCAAAGTGTAGTAAATGACTAGTGCAGAGGCTATGGCAGTTTATCAGCGCAAGGAAGCATTTAACGACTCTAGTATAAAATAAAACATAGCTGTGATTAGCACCTATTTTTCCCACATACCTGCGAGTATTAAAAAGCTTGAAACTTAAGGTTTGGTGTTGATTGAATCCATTCAGTTAATGAATAAAATCCGCCAAATGAACTCTGCATTGCCAGAGATATTCCTGTGTAAACTTTAAGAAAGATTTGAAAACATTTTTAATGATAATCCAGGCTTTGAACCTTTGTGTCAAATCGATAGTTTCATTAATGGGACGGATGAACTTTTGCCACAAGCAATAAGTGCTAACATAGCACCCAAATTCAAATACTGTGCAGTTACCTCAGTGGATGTGGAACGATCCTTTTCCACTTATAAAAATATTTTGAGTGATCAAAGACACAATCTTACTACCGAACATTATATATATGTATTTGACCACCTTGCTCAAATATACACCAAATTTTTGTTTTAAACATTTTAATACAGAATAAAAATACAGTACATATTTATTGCTTTTCTTTGTAGTCTTCCTAAAGTTCTACATATATTTTCAGGGTGGGGAGCTTGTGAATCCCTTTTTTATAAAATGTTTGAGGATGTGTCATGATCCAGTTGTGTACAAACTTCTCTACTTCAACAATGAAGTAGAGAAGTTGATTCCAAAGCGACAACGCTTTGGAATCAATCTCCTCCCAGTGCCTCTTTCATTGGTCCAAACAGAAATAAATCACATGGGATAAATCTAGACTGTACAGGATGAGTTGTAAGTTTTCCCAGTAAATTTTATCCAGTTTATTTAAGAGCTAACGGCTGTGTGAAGCCTAGTGTAGTCATGAAAGTGAACCACATACTGTATTGGCTGACAATGCCTTTTGATTCTGTAAGCAGCTTTCACTTTGTCCAAGAGCTGACTTTAGTATGCAGTATTCACAGTGCAACGTTCTTAGAGAAAATCAATGAGTAATACACCTTTCCAGTCTCAAAAGAAAAATACCCAAAACATGTTTTTGCATTTTCAGGAAAAGGCTCTTCACTCCTATTCCACTTCATTATCACCAATTTCAGCTTGAAGTGTAGTGATGGATCCATGTCTCATCACATATGACAACACTATGCAAAATATTATTTTCTATTTTCTCTTATCAAAAAAATTTGATAAGATCAAATTCAGAAAAATTTCCTGTGAGGTTTGTTTCTGATTTGGATCAAAATTTTTGGAACACATCTCCACAGACTTTCCATAACCCAAGGTTTTTTATCATAATGGAAAGGGGCCCTTCATGACTTATACCAACTTCCAAAGTAGTTTCATCAATTGTAAATTACCAATGCCATCTTCAATAAAGTCACAGATCAATCAAATGTTGATATCAGTCACATGTCCTTGAATATTTATTGTGACTCATTTTTACAGCTTCAAGCCCTCCTTAAAATTTCCTAGCCCAGTCTTAAACTTGAGTATATGACAGTGTTATATCCTAAACTATGCAAACAGATTAGTCAAAATTTTGGAGGGTTTGATGCCCTCATTCATGATAAACTTCATGGAAATGTGTTCCCTAACTGATATTGGAATATTTTGCTCTGACATGACACTGCTGACTAGAGAGATGTGAGTGCCAAGGCGGCAGAAGCATCAATCTGCACCCCAACATCTCCATTAATTGATTAATATCTCCTGCCAGCCTACGCATGTTTGTACATGAGCTGTGAAGACAAAAGTCCAGTTTAATTTGATTGAACTTCATATTTTAGCTTTATCATCTAATTATAGATATTTACTCCTTAACAAAAAGGAATTGCTCCAGCAATTACCTAGAAGGATCAATGTAACTGTGAGAAAACATTGATCAGAGCAGCATAACAACAAAAAATTAGAGAACAAAAATTACAGAAGTTGTAATTCAAATTAGTGCAGTAAAAATAATTATATAAAATAATATTGACGTAATTACTTCACAACAGCAAGTAAGAAATCCTGTACAGAATGAACTAACATGATTGAAGGTATTAATTGTAAAATATTTAAATAACTACATATTTGATTATCGAAAAGAATTCAGTTTTATCAAATTAGTATGATTTTACAACTCATCAGTAAAGTAACATTAATTTTGTAAAAGTAAATTTTTAATAGTAAAAGAAAATTTTTGTAAATGAATTTGCAATAGAAATGTAATAACAGAGTTTTTTCTCATAGGCCAAAAATTAAGTATAGCTTTAATATAAAAAGGTTTTGGTGTCTGTTTTTATGGAAGTGAAAGTTGTTATTTATTTGGAGTAAATGAGAATTTTTTTCTTAGCAAAGGAAGTGCATTTAGAAATATATGGAAGGATAAGTTAGAATGTTTAATTTATTAAATAAATATCTTTATGCACGATTCTTATTTATTAGTATAACAAAAATTTGAGAGCCTTTTTTATTACCTCAAAATTTATTCTTGATTTTTCAGTAACCCTCAAGGTGTAACAACACATTTTAGACTTGAATAACCTTCAACTGTAACTCAAGAATGTATAATCTTGTGCTGTACAATGGCTGGGTACAAAACTTTCTTTCTTTCAGTTACATGAAATCAGTAAATAAGAAGCCTTTCTGTTGTTATAAAATGCTCACCATGACTTTTTAATTGCTCTGTTGGTTTGAATTCCTTCATTTTATCTTCAGTAATTTTACGACATAAAATTCTAGTTATCACATTCCCTTTATCTTGATTCCCTTTCCTGTATTGCATTTTTTATAGATTTTATTTTGAAAGAGTTTTCAGGAAAACTATATGGTTTTAATATTTTGCAATTTTTTTACTTATGCATTCATCTGCTAGTTATTATGTACCTTCCATATTACAAGTATTCTAACTTCACCTCTTTTTTCTTATTTATTTTCTCAAATGTTATATTTTTATAACATTCAATTAAAACCATTTTGGTCAAAATCAATTCCTTTCTTCTAATATTTTAAATCTCATAATTTGTTTTAAAAATGTCTACTTAATTATTACACATTCCATCTGATACCTTTGTATTTCTACTGGCTGGCACTTAGTTTAAGTGCTAGTAAAGGCAGTTACTTTTATACAGATTTGAATACTAGATCGTGGATACTGGTGATCTTTGGTGGCTGGGTTTCAATTAACCACACATCTCAGGAATGGTTGACCTGAGACTGTACAAGACTGCACTTCATTTACATTCATACATATCCTCCTCATTTATCCTCTGAAGTAATACCTTACGGTGGTTCCAGAAGCTAAACAGAAAAATAGAGGTATAAGTTCTAACCTCAATTTCTCATGGTTATGAATAGCTGTGATTATTTAAGATTGCATGAACCACAAATTTAGTGTAGTTTCTTAAAAAAATTAATTTACAGTAAAATTAACTTGACTTATTTGACACCACACAAACACACACACACAGCTTGTTCACTTTCTCACTGTAGTGTTAAGGATTTAGGATTTAGGATTTTGGTTTTAATGCTTCATAATCTGCAAATCCTTCATTCAGTAGCCTTTTACAAAATAAATTGAATAAGTGTAATGAAAGCAAGCAGCCCTGTATCTCTCATTTCCTGTTTTCTGTTCTGGTAATCATAACTTAATTGGGCCCATCACGTGACCTCTATTCTTTTTCAAGAGATTGTAGTCTTTAGTATGTATATACATTTATTGATAGGGAAAATCACTATTATTGCCAGGTTGTTCTTGCATGTCCTCTAGGTCTTACATCATGATCTCTGCAATGCATCATTCTGTTATAGTTTCTGTTTCTCATCACCCAGCTCTGCTCTTCATAAAAAAGTAGCCATCACCACTTCAAACAGTCATTAATCCTCTACTATTAATATCCCTCATCTCTGTTTCAACATATTCATGATTGTTCATCCAAATCTAATATATTCCTGCAAAGTACTGTGACAATAATTTCTTTAGTAAAATACACACACACAAACATTTAAATTCATGCTCTGCTAAACTACTTCTACCACTATCTACAGGTTCATATATATTGCATTCTTCTACCAATTCACGTTACTTATATCTTATTAGAATTAGTTCTCATTCTGTGCTTTTTTTGTAGATTACAAAATCCTGCCCAACATTTCCTGTATTTCTTCTTTAGAGTGGCTAACAATACCACATTATCATACTCTGTATAAATTATAAGTTTTTCTCTTATTTAAACATTACCTTCATAGTTTTCAAATGCTTCAGTGAGTTTCTGAAGTGTGTCACGCTTAAAGATTTCTGTCAAAATGCTCTCTCTGTGTACAGATGTTGTTATTGTTTATAATCTTTTAATAAAGATGATCATTTTTATCTCAAATCCATCTGTATTAGCATTAGAAAAATTAATTCTGAATTCACTGAATCAAACATTTGTATAAAAATGTATAAATACACTATAGGTAGAGACCATAATTCCATCTCTTATTACTGTGAATATTTTGATGTCACTATACAGTGTTTGATCACAGCAAAATTAATCTAAATTAATTAAATTAATTTAAATCTCATTAATTCATATAACTAAATAATCCAACTGATTATTTATGAACTTTATTCTTTCTGAGGTAAAATATAAACATGGAAGTCACATTTTTAGAGGTCACAGCTGCCTCTGAATTTTTGGATCATTTATTTAGAAAATAGATATTAACTTCAACCAAAGCATATAAAATTAATTATATGAAATTAATTTAACATGCTACTTATTCGTTTCTATCTACATACATTCAACTTCTTATGTGGTTATAACAGTTTTAAATTCTTTATGCTAAAAAAAATATACCATTTTCAGTAGTATAATGTTCAAAATAGAATAAACATATTAATGTTTCCCCATTACTGCAGCATTGTGCAACTTGAGGGTCATGAATTTAACTACTCAAAATAATCATTTACAGTGTAAAATTTTATTTGCAGTTATGCATTCTTGACACTGATATGCTATATCTATATACACTAAAAATGGTGTGTAATTTATTTAAAGAGTATTGTGAGACCATTTTTTTATTAGAATAAACCAGAAAATTATTCATGATTACTAATGAAGTAATTTATTTTTTTATAAGTTATAATTACACTAAAATACAATATATCAATTTTGGTTTTTTCTTTTAGATTTTCAAACAAATAAATATGTCATAATGTCTAAATAATGTATATTTCTGAAACATGACCTAATAATTTATACTAATCATCATTTAATTATGTTTTAGATGGCAAAACCTTCTCTCTAATGGTTTGGTAGAATACATTGATGTTCTAGAAGAAGAGACAACTATGATAGCTATGTCATTGGATGACATACAACAGAACAAAGAGTATGCTTATTGTACAACATATACACATTGCGAAATCCATCCTGCTATGATATTAGGTGTTTGTGCTTCCATTATACCATTTCCAGATCATAATCAAAGCTTATTCAATACTTACCAGGTAAGTTTCATATTATTTCAGTTTGAAGGTTTTTTTTTGTTTTTCTACATACTGAGAAGAGTTTTTCCATTTTATTTTTATACATATTGAATAATTTTTAAAGTTATTTCTTTTCAAAAATATTTAACTATGTTTTCTTGGCTGCTAATAAATTCTTGAGAAATAAAACTCATTCACAAGGAGTGAAAGATCTTTTCAATGAATACCTTATGTATTCATAAGGTATTCATGCTTTTCAGAAATGTTAGGTTCACCCTTCATCACTCATCCTTTCACTTATAATGAATCTCATAAATCATACAGTTTTTTTTATCATAACTCTATATGATTATGCTGAAATACAAATAGGTTTGTTGTCCCAAATAAATTTTTACATCAAAAGATAAAGTATCCCTGTTCTTTTGTTGCAGTGTTATTCTTCGGGTAGTCTGTTGAACTAATAGTCTTTCTTTGTATTTCTTTCTTTATTCTGCAGTAATTCATTTCAACCTGAATGAATCAGTTATATTTTAACAATAACAGCTCCTTCGTACTGACCCTAGCCACTATCTTGTTATTGGGTTCTAATTAAAACATCCTATACTGGTAGTCTATGAATCTAATAAATACAGGTAGGTGGTACATTCATCATGCGAAGAAGGGTTGCTGCTGTCTGTAGGACATCCTGAATCAAGGAAATCTGCAGTAAATATCTGGTGATAATAGAATGCCAATTGAACCAAACAATTCTTAAAAACTGCTTATTACCAACTTTTCTAAGAAAAGTACAGTATTACTTTTGATAGCATGGTGGGATTGGAGAGTGAAATTGAATTTTCTTTATATTTTGAGGTATGAGGAGTACGGAGATACCATTCACTTAAAATGTAATTTCCTTTTATATATATACATAGGCAGTATATACACATATATAAATATATCTATGTATAAATGTATAAAGTTTGTGGCTAGAAAATCTCCAAAAATACTAGATCAGTTTCACTGAGATTTATATATGTTGTAATAGTTTATCTGAAATTGTGCATGTGAAAATTTTATGAAGATTGGTTTCGTTGTTTTTCAGCTATGCTCAATTTTAAGGTTGACTGTGTAGTGGTATATTTTTCATAAGTATTTATGCAGTGAGTCAGTGGTGAGTGAGTTGAAATTTGATGCTTGTGTGTAGGGTCTATTTGTTAATTGAAAATATCCAGTGCATGTAATGCACTCTGAATATCAGTGCATTTCTTACTGCACAATAGTTAGGTCATCAGAAATGAAAGTCAGTCATCTTGTGCAGAACTGCACAGAATTTTTAACTATTATGGGCTTTATAATGGTTTGTTATCAGAAGAAAAGTATAGAATTTTGTTTTTGAATATATATTTATCTTAACACAGGATAAATTTGTGTTACAAACAAATACTATATATTCAAAAATGAAATTGTAGTGACCTTTAAATCAAATAAGCCTCCATTGCTGTTAAATTAACATATACCTATGAAACTGTTCCATACAACAATAAGCTTAATTTTATTCATAGATGAATCTCTCATTCATCTACGAGATATTAATGAAACAAGAGATTTGCATAATGTACTACCACCACAAATAGCCCATTCATGGTGATCACTTACTATAATACTTATTTGGTATCGAAAAGGTTAAAATTATTAAATATGTTAAAATATAAATTGACTTACCAGTCCAGAAAGAATAATACAAATTTTTTCCCTCCAATTTTTAAAATCTGAATGTCCACTTAATTCTTTAAATTCATCTTAACTTATTTGGTTTTTAATCATAAAAAAATTTCAAAAATATTTGCAAAATATTATAATTACCAGGGTTGTTGGGAAATTTCTTAGCCTGAAACAGAGGTGAAACAGAGTATATTATAAGCAAATGACTATGGTATTTATCAAGTATGATCGATCTTTAGGTGGCATGCAGTGAAACTGGACTAAATTGGATGGATATTAAACCAGACTAAATTTAAAATATGATTTTAATGTAACTTTTAAAAATTTATTCTAAAATATTTGTTGAAATTGAAGGCCATACAAATATTTCAAACCTATAAAACTTGCTTTCTTGCTACTTGAATTTATTATTACCAATATAAATGAAATTTTTCTTTACAGTAGTATTAAGTGAAATGGGTAATCTATTTAGCTTAATAGAAAATGAAACAAAGCTTGTTTTGTCAAGATTAAGAAAAAAATTCCTCAAACAGTTATATTTACTCAGGATCAACAAGCAAATAAATTAACATTATTTAAAAATCATTTTACTGCTATTACTACTATGTCAGTGGCTTTTTAACAGTGTCTCAGATGTGTAGTTTTCCTAGAATTTCATTTATGAATTGTAAAACTCCTAATAAAGAAGAATTTTATGATAACAACAATTAGAATTTTATTTCTTTTTATGCCACATTTATTGTACAAAAACAAAAAGAAAATAATAATAAACATGCATTTAAAATAAATCTAATATTCTTATGTAGTGTATTTTGCAGTATTTTATTTATGTGTATTAAAATTAAAAGCCACATAAAAATTTTATTGTCATAAAAGATTAAATACACTAATCTGTTACAATGTATTAGTTGTTTGCCCAAAGGAGTGTTAAGTTAAATAAGACACACTTAAAAGTTACTCTAGTATACCACTAATAATTCTCAAATAATATGCCGCTATGTAATTTTAGTATACCACTCAAAAAGTTTTGTCCAGTTACTTTTATAAGGAAAATTTATAATTATTGAATTTTATGTTGTAATGATTGTATTAAATAGTAAAAAATAATTGGTCTATAACGTACCAAAGGCAATGTACAATAGTGTGTGTATATGTATCTCTACATAGAGCTTTAAAGATGCGCCTTGTAAAGACTATTTTTATTTAAACTCTGACCTTCAAACCAAAAGGAATATATTGCATGGTTATTATTTTTTAAATGTGTATAAAATAATATAAACATATAATAATACAAATCTAATTGTTTAATGTATATATTTATGTATTATACTGTTATAATTTACATCATGTTATGATGTGAATAAATTATTTATTTTGGCCAACAAAAAGGCCCATATAATGCTTCAGGTTTTATTTATACTAAATTACCAAATGATCTGAAAGATCTTCTGAACAAATTATCTCAAATTAAAGATTTTCTTAACAGAATTAATATTGCTCTGTTGATGAGTGTTGAAATAATATTAAGATATTATCCTAGACAAATCTGAATTTTATACAATCCCTTTTAACATGTTCTAGAACAAGTACTCAAATGATTAGCAATTAATACTTTCAATAAGTATTAATTGAAAGTATTAATACTTTCAATTAATATAAATAAATAGATACAGGATAGTCTTTCTATCCTGTATCAGTTTCATTTACTTTCTTTGCATGGTTGCGTCACCATTATTTCATACAGTTTTTTATTTATTAATATGATCTGCTATTACTTTTCTACTTTATTCATTAATTATATACTTTTTAATACTGTTCTGATCAAGAACTTTCTACAGTTACCCTTGATACCTCCAGGAAAACACTGGAGCATTTCCTTTTTGTTTCCATGGTATAGCTCATCTATTATTCCTGATGGTATTTTCAAAATGTATAAATGTGTTTATGATGCAAATAAAATATATAAAGATACTTTGTATGTAAATCTTTTTAGAAATTGATACAATAGTATCTTTTTCACCTGAAATTTAAGAAAATTTTAAAATAAATGTATTATATGATTGTATTTTTTATGTAAACTATATGGTATTCACTATTAGTTGAATGAACCAAGCTAGTATTAATTTGTTAATAAGATTTTAATTTTATAAATGTTTGAATTATGGTCTTGCTTGTTAAATATATGTTGTATGTATTTACAGAGTGCTATCAGTAAACAAGCTTTAGGAGTTTATATTACAAACTACCATGTTAGGATGGACAGTTTGGCTCATGTTCTCTATTATCCACACAAACCTCTTGTTACAACACGATCAATGGAATATCTTAGGTTCAGAGATCTACCAGCTGGTATTAATTCAGTCGTTGCTATTGCATGTTATACTGGATATAACCAAGGACATAGTATCATCTTAAACACATCTGCTGTTGAAAGAGGCTTTTTCAGGTATACTTAAAGGTGTTATTGACAGTTACATTTTTAATATATTTAATATCTTTTAATTTTAAGATTATGCATGCATTCAACTGTCACCAGTGTGTAAAATAATTTTACAGTTTGGATATAAACAATTTTATGTATGTATTTTCATTCCCACACAGCCTAAGAACACCCTCAGAATACATACCCTACCAGAATATCTTGGAGCGCTCCATGATATTAGGTTATCCCTAGGGTACAAAAATGTCCACTTCTGGTAATATCGGGACTATTTTTGGGATCTGATATGGTCCTTAGGATATTTATGATGTCCTTAGGAGACCACAGAAATCTAGTTAGGATATCCTTACTACATCCCCTGTTTGCACTCCACAGAAAGACAAGGAATAAAAAAAAGACACATTATGAAGTATAAATGTTGTTATGTATGTGAATTAAAATTTGCAACAAAGGTTTCTTAATATTGGTCCCGGTAATGCTTGTAAATACCATGTAAATTAAACATAAATATTGAAATAAAATCACCAGTTTTTAACATAGTTTATTATTATCATCCATTTTAAGATTAGTTCGTCATTTTCTTCCTTTCTCCATACTACATTATTTTTGTATTACTTTCTTTCTTTTTCTGCAAATAGGTGTAGCTGAATGATATCAATTTTTAACAAAGTATATTAACTAGTTTTATAGTAAGTAATTTTAACTAAAATATTATTTAATATGCATCTTATTTTTGGTGTTTTTTATTAAAAAAATTAAAATATAAGCAATCGGCTACAGAATTTCTATTTTTCCTTAGATTTCTAGAATGTCATGTGAATATTCCATTTAACCTAGAATTTACCCATCATGAGAACAATGGCTTAACTCAGGATATTAAAATATCCTGTGATATTTCAAGATGTTTCCTGGCTTCTCTGCATATTCTAGGATACATTTATAAGACAAATGAGATGAACTTTGTTTATTCTAGGAATATCATGTGTTGAAAAATCTTATATACATTTTTTTGTATTAGATTAATATAATTTTTTTAAATTAAATATATATTTATTTTCCTAATGTATATGTTGCAATCTGTTCAACTAGTGAACAATAAGCAATCCCCTCCACAACCCAATGAGATGGGGATGATATGTATGACATGTAAATGAGGTGTAGTCTTGTACAGACTCAGATCATTTCAGAGACATGTGGTTAATTGAATACCAGCCATCAAAGTACACTAGTATCCACTGTCTAGTATTCAAATCTGTATAAAAACAAGTAACTTTAACTAGGATTTGAACCTCAGAATTTTTTATTTTGAAAATCAACTGTTGGATGACTGATTTGCGACGAGTTAACAATTAACCAGCCCAGTGGAATTATTATATATTGTTTCTCTTTTTTAATATTTAATTTAATTTTTTAACCCAAGTGAGTTAGTGCTCTTTAGAGTTTCCTTTGAGCAGAGTTTTGTAGATTAGACAAAATAAGATTATCTGAGTATTTATTTTCAAAATATGGGACTTTTTAAATTGTTTTGCTGGAAAAGTTTATTTATATCTTTTCTTTTTTTTATTACTAAATTTTTTTATGATAAGTATTCTTACTTTTTACATAACTAGGCCCATTACCATTAATATTTAAAAACATTTATAAATAATTACCTTTAAGTCACTTCATTTACATATACAGAGTGAGCAATGTGAAACCGAACCCATAATGAAACCGCTACTCAACACTATTTATGAAAGAATCTCACACAACTAGTGTGACTAATGGATGTATATGTTACTATTGATTGTTGCTGCCATTTGTCTGGTGGTTTTGTGTCAATGCAGTATACATTTTGTTGCAGTGCAGTATTGTGAGTATTATGAGTGCAGTTGAGTTTGTGTGACGACCCACCGGGTTGGTCTAGTGGTGAACACGTCTTCCCAAATCAGCTGATTTGGAATCAAGAGTTCCAGCATTCAAGTCCTAGTAAAGTCAGTTACTTTTACATGGATTTGAAATACTGGATCGTGGACACCAGTGTTCTTTGGTGGTTGGGTTTCATCAATTAACCACACATCTGAAGAATGGTCGAACTTGAGACTGTAAAGACTACACTTCATTTACACTCATACATATCATCCTCTGAAGTATTATCTGAAAGGTAATTACCAAAGGCTAAACAGTAAAAAGAAAGAAAGTTGTGTTTGTGTAAAATGCCTTATTTAATCCAGGAGAGGATAGATGTAATTGAGGCCTATATTCGTTCTGGATCAATTGAAGAATCAAGTGAAGTATTCATAAAAAAATTTCTGAATGCCTGTATCCCAGAAGAATCACATGAAATATTCGTAGAAAAATTTCCAAATGTCTATATCCCAGCGAAGAGTAGCATACACGATTTAGTTAAAAAATGGCATACAATAGGTTTGGTTTCAAATGCAATTTAAATAGGCAATCATCCATTAGGATTCCACAGACCATTGCCGATATTGAAAAAAAATTACTGCCAGTCAAAAAAAATCACTTTGCAAGTTATACCAAAAATCTGGTGTTAAATACACATCTTGTCGTAAAATTCTTCATGAATTAAAATTGAAACCATTCCGCGTTACAACTGTGCAACAACTGAAGGAGACAGACAAACCAAAATGACTTGATTATTGCAGTTGGTATCTTGAAAACATTGTTGGTGGACAGATAGAGTTGTCTACTTGTGATTGATTCCTTTGGGGCTACTTAAAGGAGGGAATTTATGCATCTTATCCCCATAATATTGATGAACCAAAGGTGAACATTCAACAAGAAATCAATGCAAATGACTACAACGTTTTGCATCAAACTCTCAATATGATCAGTTAAGCACAAAAGTGCATCAATGCCCAGGGTGGTCATTTTGAACATCTTTTGTAACAGTGAGGTAAATAAATACAACATTTAAATTGCGTTTTATATTTTTGTTATTTAATTTATCCATATCATTCATAAAGTTTCATTCCAACATAATCTACCGATTCTGCAGCGGTTACATTATGGGTTTGATTTTATGTTACTCACTCTGTAAATAGAATTAATAAAAAATAACTACAATAAACTTCACAAGAAATACAAAAAAATTACATTAACTACAAAAATTACATGAATATAAAATCATTACAAAAATATAAGATATAATCTAGATAAAATAATACAATCATTTTAATATGAAATTAATAATATATAGTGTTCAAAATATTGAACTACAGATGATAATCATTTTTTTTCTGAATTTCATACACAACATCAAAAATGTAAATGTTACCAAAAAACAAATTCAAATTAATAATTAATTATCCTATCAATAAAAAAAAATTAGTATAATCCGCCTAAATAAAACTACACGTAAATAAATCACAAACTTACATAAATGTAAAATCTTTACAGAAATATAAGATACAAACTAAATTAGTAAAAAATTCAATTAAATAAATACAAAAATACTTTTCTGGAACAAGAAAAGCAGACCGAACTGGTTATACGAAGTACAGAAAGACATGGAGGAATTAGACATAACCCATGAAAACCTAAAAACGAAAACCAGAAACTATGAGAAATTAAAAAATAAAGAAACAAGATTCCTATCAAAACTCAAGAAAACAATAAGCTGGGTGTACTCTGAACAAGAAAGGACAAGAAGATCTGAAACCCTTAGAAATTACTGGCAAAAAAGAAAAGCTTGCCAAAAAAAAAAATGAACTAAAGTGATCCATTATGGTATTAAAAGTAAAAAAAAAAAAATACAAAAATACAAAAATAATAATCTCTTTACATAATACCTAAAATACTGAATTATTCTAAAATAAAATAATACTGAATTATTCTAATACCAAAAATACTTTAGAGTCTTTTAGATTCTAAAAAAATGTGATGCATAACACATCTACAGTTCAGAAAATGGTATTTAAAAATCTGATGTGGACACCACTTGCACGCCTATTAAATTACATATACACATTTTTTGCTGTACTTCATTTAAACTTATTTCATTTGAAAATGAGATATGGTCCTCCAATCATTTAATAAATTAGACAGTTATACAATTTATTGTAGTGATACCACATTGCATCATATTTTTTTATAGTGATTGTATCAGCATTTTATATTAGTTTATATATTAATTTTGTTTCATGTCGCTCAAGCAGATATGTGGTGTAAGTGAGAATGTGTTAGATCCGTAAACATGCATACATTGGTTCAAATCAAACTTCATATATATATATATTTTTAACTTATTTTTTTTTTATTTTTGTTATTTAATATATTGATTTATTAATAATTATTAATCTCTGATTGTAAAAATTTTTGAATTAAAATGAAAAGTACACAAAATTGTATTTCACTAGTATTTTTATTTTAATTTTTTTTTTTGTATTGTTATTATTGAATTATCATTTATTGTTAAAAATGTTTTTACAATCAGAGGTTAATAATTATTAACAAATTAATGTATTTAAATTAAAAAAGAAAAAAATTAAGAAAAAATATATGTATTTGAAGTCAGATTCAAATCGATGTGCCTTCCCCTGATAAGATCCAAATATTTGATTAATTAAGGTTTTATTTGACTAACTCTGGAACCAATGAAAATAAGTACTACTTATGATATATCGTTGAAAAGCTCTCAACTAGTGCTTATTACTGCAGTTAAGAAAAAGTCCAAAATCCAAATTTATTTAGAGTTCTGACTGCATACACATTTTTGGCCCAGTCGATTACAATCAAAAAGGGAGATGCACAACTAGATATTACAACAGTCCTGAATACAAAATTTAAACATTCTACAGCTAGCCATTTTTGAGTTACTTACATACAGAGATACATGCGTACAGACATCACACTGAAAGTAGTCAAAATGGATTCAAGGATGGTCAAAATTGATATTTCTGTAACTGATAAACCGAAATTTTTCATGATTACAATACTTCACACAAGGAACTAAAAATATAATAAATAAAAATATTTGATTAAAATAGAAGTTGTAAATAAGTATTAAGGTGAAATTCAAATAATTTACTAGTTAATAATGATTTTAGAAAAATAAACTGAAAAACTATTTAATTAAATAAAACAAAGCATCAACAATTTTATCAAGTTTAAACAAAGTACCAATACTTTTAAAACATATATTTAGAATATAATAAATAATATATATTTTAATTGAAAGGCTTTTTAACAGAATTGCAATAGTGTATATAGTCATCAGCTACCTTACCCTAACTGATAACTAAAGCTATTTTACCCTTAAACTGTGATGTTACTATATGTGAACACTGGGCAGATGCTACATCAATTTTAACATAACCAGATACCTTTACTGGGGCCACAACAGCAGTGAGAAAGATTGAATTCTAAAAGAAAAACAATCACTGCTTAATTTTAAAAGCAACTTAAAGTGTTGTGGTAGGAAAGTAAAATTAAATTGCTTATACATTAGTAAAAAATAACTGCATATTTCAAAATGCAATAGGTTTTTATTTTATAATTATATTTATATGACACATAATTTGAAAGAGCAAATTTGAGAAATTTTGAACTTATGATTAAAAAATTATATGCTACAATGTCCTTTTTTGATGTTAACACATTATTCCAGACAATGTGCAACATTTTCCAGAATACACTGAAGAATGTCAGGCAGGTATTTTACTGTTAATTTTGTAGCGGGTTTTCTCTTTCACTTCATTTATCACATGAACTCTGATGAAAAAATCCTTGACTTTTGAGATATTCCCATAGAAAAAAAATCATTGGCTGAGAATTCATGAAAGTTTGTTGGCTACAAAATATTTTTGAAACAGGAGATAAGAAGATCTGGAAATAGGATTACATAAAATAAACAAGCTATGATGACCAATGTGGCCCATAGCGCCATCTTGTTGGAATCATAGCTGATGGTAGTTCTCCATTTCTTCAAATTCATATTGCAAATTCCCAACTCACAGCAAAAATCAGTTGTAACAGCTATTACTTGTCCATCATCATCTTAAAAGAAATACGGACCTACTATTTTAGATTGTGGACCATACTGTGACCTTGGTAGCATGGAGAAATTATTTATGGATTTGCTGTAAGTTGTTTGAAGCCCAATATCAATAGTTTTGTTTATTCATATTCCTGTTGATATAGAATGAGCTTCATCACTCACTACATTTTTTTTTTTAGAAACATCCAAATCCCATCTTTCAACAAAAAATGTTTTGTAAAAATCTAGTTAATTATTCTTATCATAATCACTCAACTCTTGCTTTGTTGCTATCTTACATATGTAGTTTCAAATTGTGTATCATAATCAAAACTAGGCGCCAATCTCATTTTAAACCATTTTAATTTTAGTTAAAAGCTGATTTAATTTTTTTTTAAATCAGGACCTGGCTCTGACAGACTGATTCCTGCAAGCAAATGGTTTTGAGGAGTTTTCACATTTTGTGGTCTTCTGGGAGTTGCCATCCACAACTGAGCCAGAACAAAAGATTTTTTACCCATAAAAGAATTAAATTAAGGCTTGGTGCGCTACAGCTATTAAAACATGTTCCAAATTGTAATGTTCTTTTGTAACTGATTTACTTTTTATGAAAACCTTGACTCAAGAAATACAGTATTATTCTTTTTCCACAGAGCCACTTCATGTGGCTGTAAATAACTCCCACACCTGTGCTTTCATCCCCACTACTTAATAAATCAGTCTGACCAACATTACTAAAATTACACCAGAAAGAATTGTGTCATTTCTTTCTGATTGATTCTGAACATGCAGATTAGAAGAAGTTACAGACTTTCAAATTTGATATGGTTATGATGTGAATTTTACAATAAATTCATCTTAATTAGTTGTTGCTAAACTGTTTTCAGGTATATCTGTTTAAGTAGAGAAAAATATTGAAACACTTTCTTGTTTATCTGCATGTACTGCTGCATAATTATTGTTTTTTAATGAAATATTGAATATTTCTCTCAGATTTACTGAAACTGTCAGACCTAGGGTGTCATGAAAAGAAACAAATAATTTAATTGATAGAAACAATGATTTTTCTGTAATATTTTATTTCACTTTAAATGCACTGACAAATATTAGTATAGAGAACGTATGTGTATGTTAATCTACTATAAATTTAGTTTAGCATATTTTTTATTGTTTTAGATCTGTGGTCTTTAATCCTTATAAGGATACAGAATCAAAACGTATCGGTGAACAGGAAGAGCAATTTGAGAAACCAACTAGGCAGACTTGTCAGGTATATATTTTCTCTCACTTGTAAAATTTTACATAATTAAAAAAAATACTTTAATGACATTGGATAAATAATTGTTCAGTTGTAACTAATACAAAAGTAACAAGAATATTTGTAATTAATTTAATATCAATATTTAGTTCCATGGATCAATTATTAAACCTTCTACCTTGGTACAGAAAAAGAGTTCCTACAACAAGCGTAATTAGCTTCTTGCTAAAAAAACAGCTGTCCTAATAGCTCCTACTGGACAATGCAAGCACTTCAGTTGTATAATTGTGAGTCAGTTGTAATCATACACTTATTATCGATTTAGTTGATAATAATTTATGATAATATATCATACATTTCCAATACAACCTTCATATCCATGAGATATTTATTTTATATTTAAATAAGAGGAATAGAAAGGAGCTCAGCTTTACTCATTAGGGACCTCAGCTACTAGTTTGAGTTTTTGGGCAAACTACTCCCAATGTAGAAAACTTGATGAGTCCCTAGTGGGTAGAATTTCCATTCCACAAAGGAAGTGGCTGCTCTACTTTTGCTATTATCTTAGGCAATACAATTCCCATAGTAACTACCCAAGTTAAAAGGATTAAAAAAAGTTATTTCAGAGCCTGGATTGAATATTTATGCAACAGGTTATCCAGAAAGTAAGTTGCGAAGGACCAATTAAAAAAAGGTCAGGTACATAGGTACATACTCACATAAAATTTCTATTTCTCTCTGAAGTACAAATCTTACTCAATTTTTTCTACATACTTCCCACCATTGTTAAGGTACTTACTTATCATAGAAAGACACCAAAACTAATATTACTTCACCACAGAATGATGCTGCCTATGATATGAACCTCATATAAACAGCTTGTTTGACCTTCTCATCATTTTGGAACTGTCAGCCAGCAAAGAATGTTTTACGACAGGAATAGGTAATTTAGTGAATATAAGTGAGTAGGTTGCTTTGTGCAAAATTCAGGATGTACAGAAAATGATCAAACTGTTCCTAGACAAAAGCCATGAGAAGACATTGCATTGTATCAGAAGTGTGTAGCGAGCATTGTCGTGAAACAATACATTGCTCTGGGTAAGCCAGTCACGACGCTTTTTATGATCATACAACTCAGTTCTTTCAGCATTTCACAGTAACATCACTATTGATTGTGCAGCCTCAAGGCAATATGTCAATAATCAAAAGTGTTCCTTTTGCCCCTAACATTGTGCCCATGATCTTCTGAATGGAAAAGATCAGTTTGATTTTTGTTGCCTGAATGACTTGTCACCACCATTCCAACAATTTCATTTCATTTCAGATGTTACACATACCTTGAAGACTTAAAAATGGTCAAAATGCAATGGGATACTTCTTTTTTTTTTAATTCAAAAAGTTTTAAAAACTTTCTTTTTAATAAAAGAGAAAATTTAGGAATTTAGGAGAAAGTTAGGAATTTTAAAAAGAAAATTCCTAACAATGACTTAAAAATCTACCTTTAAGGCCTGCTGTAATGCATCCATTTTCCAGTGGCTTTGCCAGTGGAACGCAATCATTTGCAATATAAATTTTTTGCTGTCAAGAGACATACTCTGTCAGTTTTGGATGGACTATTTCTACTATCAATATGTTAAATATTAATACTAATAATGATGGAAATCATATCAGACAATATGATTCTGGGTGCTGTTAACTCATTAAATACTGTATATTGAACATATTGTACATAAATAAACAGTAGGCTTACATTAGCGACTCCATTTTTACTTTTATAAGTTGTGTATATAAATAGTTTAAATTAAATTTTATTAAAACTGAAATGGATAATAAATAAATAAATAAGTGATGATTATTATGATAGTTCATCAAAAAGGATAATGACTAGGACAGAAGTACTGAGGTAAAGAAAAGAAAATCAGAAATCATAAAAAACTAGTTTTTTAGCATTCCAAAGCAGAAGTTATACATGGATTTCCAATCCTAAAGCAGACTTCAGAAAAAGATATTTGATTGCAAATTTAACCAATTTTTTCCAAGATAGAAAAATATCCATTTACATAATGTAAATGGCCTGTATATATGCATTCCATTTTATAAAAATATCTACTCTAAGCATAAGATTAATTAGTGTTAGTGTATATTTTAATATATTTATGCAGTTACATCTTTGTTTGAAAGTAAATACCTCTTAATAAATGATTATTTTATTTCTTAATGCATTATTTATTAAGGGAGACTGTTAAAATATTTGTTCTGAAAGGTGGCATTAATCAAAAAAATGTTTGGGATTCAGTGGTATGTATCTTTAAGTAAGATCTATATTTAGTCCTGGACAAACATTAAGTCTTCCAGTCATAGGTAGCCCTTCATGAGTTGATTATTCACCTCTTTTTCCACCTTTTTCCTTATCACCTTCCTATGGTGAGCACCATAGGAATTGGTTCAGCCACCCTGATTCCATTTGTGATTCTGTCCTAGCACCTTCTATAAGATGGCAGGTCAGTCATTTCTTTGTTGAATCTTAATCAGTTAGCAATCTTTGGCTAATGCTAGAACTACCCAAGTACTCTTTTCCCCAGAGGTTCTACTAAAAATCAAACTAGAGATTGAAGGTGCCTGGTGGTTAAAACTAGCCCTTCCTATTAACCCATTCAGTTACCTATATAATTGAAATGAAATTATCCTGGAATGTTTATTGTTTTTTTATTTTAGAAAATAATTTTTTGGTGCTTTATAAAGTAGGGAAAAATAACAAAAATATTTCTTCTTAAATTATTTTATATTCTACATATTACTGTACCTATTACTTAAAACTATTTTAAGCTACTTTACACACACTGTTACTAAACCTACTCTTTTTATCCAATTTTTCAGTAAAATTAAACAATGCCGTGCTTGGTTATAGCAATAACGAAATGAAAAAAACAAACATAATATGCACACTCTTATTTTTGATAATATATAAAAAATAATCAGCATAAAAAGACAAAAAGCTAAATAATAAAGTTAAAAATAATAAATAAATATATGCGAGAAAAACTTAAAATATAACAGAAAATAAATATTCCAAAAACTCAGAACTATTGAGAATTTTCGGTCAATATTATTACCATATGTATCCTTGTAAACTGCTTTGACATGTGCTGCAATCTTACAGGATCAAAATAAACTACTATAAACCAATATTAGACCATAAGAACAGCGAGGATACATCAAAGTCATGTTGTGCAAGGTGAGCTCGTCAAAGTAACTTTAGGCCTACAAAATCAATGGCACAAGCTCAGCTCATTAAAATAAACAAATGGGTTAACCAAGGGATCAGCAATGCGGTCCTCCAGGTGCCATGGTGTCCTCAATGAGATTTTTATATGCTGTCACTACATTACACACCTACTAAGCCCAATAATAACTGTATCGACATCGCATGTATATAAGACAATATAATTGCATGAGCTCAGTATCAGCAAATAGCAATCAAGGTCATACACTAACACACTTGCTACTTAGCACATAGGAATATTCTCACTTCTGATAAATTTGGTAGTATGTTACCATATTATGAGTGCTATATATTTTGAGTGTTATTATTATGGACTATATTATATCTACATATTATTATTAACCATATTACACAAGATAGACGCACTTTTCACCATCATGCCTTTTCACCAAAAACAAATTTCATAAATAACCCATCATGAGTAATTATAAAAGAAAAAGAATTTATTGTTTTAATGTTGACTGGGAAGAACATTTTTTTTTATTAACTTTAAAGGCAAATGTATCTGCTTATTGTGTAATAATAGTATGGCGCCCCCAATAACTTTTGAATTTATTTTGCACCCTTACTGACAAAAAGGTTTCCAACCTCTGGGTTAACCAATCAATCAATCCAGACTGAATGTTGAGACTTATTAGAGTGTTGAAGTCATGTAAATATTAATATGAAGATATGAGCCAAATGTGAAATTCTGTAAATTCTGCTGTTGCAATAGCAAAAACGTTTTCATTTCTAAACTTCTGTTTTGAAAGTTTGCTGAAAACTTTAATAATACATGTAACAATTATATTGTTTCCAGGGCATGAGGAATGCTGTTTATGATAAGTTAGATGATGATGGTATTATTGCTCCAGGTCATAGGGTCTCAGGTAATGATGCTATAATTGGAAAAACAATAACATTCTCAGATAATGATGATGAGGAGGTAAGAAAACTTACATTTATGTGAAGTGAATAATCTCTGTAATTTAAAAACTAAGTTTTTTTAAGACATTTGTTTATTACAAGGCTGATATGAATAATTCATATATTAATGAAAATGTTTTGTTGATTATGTGTTTAAAAATGTATAAATTTTTCTTTGTTGTTGTAATTATTATTATTATTATCATCATCTCAAAGTGGCTCCTGATAAACAGAATTTCAATGTATTTTAGAGCTCTAGATGCTTATGTAAGTAAAGAATGTTTAGATTATCCCCAATTCCAAACATATTTATTCATTATGGATTTGATTTTAGCACTATTCTGTTCAAGAATAATCTTCTTTCAAGTTTTTCAGTGTTCAGGTTTTGAATTTGATGAACTTTTATAATTGTACTAACAATCACACCTACAGAAGATTATCAAAACAAAAAGACTGGAATTCTCAGATTCGATTCAGAATCTTTAAATTAAAAAATGTATAATGCAATGATTTTTGCATTTAATAAAAACTAGAGTTTATGTATTTTCATCATTTGGTTTATTTTGAAAAGTCAGTGTTAGAAAAACCAATATTGATTATTAATAAAAATTGTGATCTATTTTATTTTCTTGTATAGAATCAAAAATCCTTCAAGCTCTATAATTTTCATTGATGTCTGCTCTATAAATAAAGCTTGTTTTTAATAATTTGCTGTAACAATCTTGTTTTTGTTGATTTACAGATACTATAATATTCTCTTTACTTTTACAGTCACCAAATAACCAGTGCTCTTATATAACTCGCTGCATCCACCCTGAAAGTTGATAGCAGTAATATTGTAATGTGTTAGAAAACGAAGAAAAATGTTACATGTTACATAATGAAAATTTCATATTTAAATAAAAATGTTAATTATCTCAGTTTGTTTAAAAGTTCATGACTGTTTTATCTATATTACATCATAAGCCAGAAAATTCTTTTTGTTTACAAGTATATTACTAGTACCTATAAAGATTTCCCAAAATTACTGCTTTGAGACATAATGTGATTTTATGAAATGTCTGTGTTGCATTCAATATAGTATACTTTAATTTTATTAAAATTATTTTATTATAAATCATAGAAGCAGAATAATTTTAATTCATTCAGTCCAACTCACGCTTTAATTTTTTGTAATTCTTTCTTATATGTGACTCATGATCAAAAAATAACAAGAATTTTTTAATTCTTCATATTATGTCTTTTCAACTGAGTTAATTTTTTTGCCATCTAATGACAGCACTATCTATGCTGTATATCAATATTCTCAGCCGTGTTAGATGTATATTTCAAATTTTCCAGCCGAGTAATTAGGGCATATTTTATTAAGAGTGGGAATGTATTTTGTTTAAAAACAGTGGAACAAATCTATATTAATTAAATTTATTTATTTAATTTACATTAAATTTTGTATTGAAATGGAATGAAGTGCTGTGAAGAGGTGAAGATGTTAGAGAAAGCTTTTGGTGAGGATGTTATGTTGACATCAAGGCTTTATGATTGGTACAAACAGTCTCAAGAAGGCCATGAAGACAATGAAGAGGACAAAAGAGTTGGACATTCTAACTTATCAGTAACCAATAAAAATATCAACAGAACAAGAGACATTGTTATCAATAATCATGGAATCACACTGGAGAAGTTGCTAAAAGGTAAATCTGTTATAATAGTAAGGAAGTAGTATCTGTTATGATTTGTATGAAACAATTTTGATGCTTTATGTATGAAACGAGTAGCTGCAACATTTGTTCCAAAATAGTTGAATTTTCAACAAAAGTAACATCACAGAACAATTGTTAGCTAATATTCCTAATGACAGAATTACTCAAACATTTTGTTAGAGATGACGAATCGTGGGTGTACATCTATGATATTGAAATGATGAAAGCTGAAATAACCAAGACTGAAAAAAAGCGTTCTAAGTTGATAGAATTTTAAGGTTCTGCTTGCAGTTTTTTTTTTTTATTATAATGCAATTGCCCATTGTTATGAATTCTTATAGCAGGTTTGTACAGTCAACTGCCTACAGTTTTCTTTTATTATTATTATTATAATGGCATTGTCTATTATCATGAATCCTTAACACAGGGTTATACAGTCAATAAACAGTAATACTTAAACAGTTTTATGCCATCTTACTTGAAGCAGTCGAAAAAAATAAAAACAAATGTAGGCAAACAATACTTGAATTTTGCACTAGGATAATGTTGCAGCTCACACTTAATTATTAATTCATGATTATTTATCCAAAAATAACACCATACTGATGCCTTAGCCTCCATGTTCTTCAGACATGGCACCCTGCAGCTTTTTCTTGTTCCTACTGAATAAGAAAACATTAAAAGAACAACAGTTTGCAACAATAGATGGAATAAATAAAAAAATTGTAAATGAACTTTAGACTATATGAAAAAAAATTTTCCACAAAGGTTTTGAGGAAAGTAAATTCTTTTTGATAGAAATTAAAATTCTCATTTTAATTTTTATCACATCTCATATGATTTCATTTGCATAGCACACATTACACTTCTACTCAGACAATTTACATTCTAAATTTACTTATATTGAGGCTATTAATTGATACTTAAGTATGTATTTGCATATTTTAATCTGATACTTTCATTTTCATTGTCTATGCTTCATTATTTTATAATTCTCAAATCTTTTTCAAATAACTTCAAATCAGTGTGACTGAAACTATCATTTATACACTTAATAAAGACATCGACAGAATACTTAAAACAATGGTGGAAATATAATCTATATTCTATGCCATATTGTCAGGATCGGGTTGATGCTTTATGTAATACAGCTTAGTAAAACTAAAAGTTTGCAAATCAGCTAGTATATACACAGTATTCTATATAATATGACATTAAAGATAATATAATATAATATGACATTAAAGATAAGTAAATTAATTTATAATTACAGCTTGAAGGGATGACAAAAAGAGATGCTAGTACATTTTTGCGTAACAATGAAACTGGTATTGTAGATCAAGTAATCTTGACATTAAATTCTGAAGGATATAAATTTTGTAAGATTCGTGTACGTTCTGTTCGAATACCACAAATTGGAGATAAGTTTGCGTCGAGACATGGTCAGAAAGGTACCTGTGGAATCCAGTATAGGCAGGAGGTAAGTATGATATTTTTATTTCAGTATTTGCAAAACTTTATACTGGTGTATAAGTTTATAAATCATTTTGAATGGTTAATGATTTTTAACAGATAGCAAAGTGTCTGGAAAATGTGCGATATTAGTTGAATGTATTTGGTAAAATTTACTGTACTTACAAAAGCGAGAAGATGTATTTCATCAGATCATAAAAATTTATTCCAATAAAATAAGATATTGTATGTATGTAGGTGTGTGGGTGTGTGGGTGTAATATAGTTTGCTGTGTACTATTTTTACTATTACTTGCTTGTATATTTACGTTTGCTTATTCTTTGTAATTTTTATTAAGTTAAAAAGTGTTCATTTCCCATATTTCTTTTATTTATGCATTTTTTAGATTCCTGGTTAAATCAAAATCTCCTTAAAAATATTTTCAGTTTGTACATGTCTTTTTGTCTGTAGGATTTGAACATTTGTGTAGATTAAACTATTAGATTAAATCATACTTTATAATTGTGATGAGTTAGGCTACTCCAATTGCATAGATTTTGCTATTCTAATCTAAAATTTTCAATCCTGACTATAGTAAAATATTCTAATTAAAATTCTTGAAAATAACTAAATTGATCTTTTGATTAAACAGCAATCAGAATAAATTTTGCCCTTTACTATATATAAATAAATTTACTGTGCTCATTCACCCCTTTCTTTCTAGAAAAGGTTATTTCTTATAAGTCTGATTTAATTCATAATTTAAATTCATATATAAACTATACATCTTTTATGTAAATCATGTTTAATTTATATTCCTGTTTACTACATATAATTTTGAGATAAGCATCTTGAAATTAAAAGTTTTTTAAAACAGGAATATTGTACCAATTGTTGAAGTCGTATTAATATTAACCAAATCTTATACATTGATGTGTAAAATAAGTTGTTTTTTTTTTTTTTATTAGTTAGGTTATGGAATGTATTGTATACATTAGACAGAAAGGAGATAATAAAATCATAAAGTTTATTTTTATGTATCCATCAAGGAAGTGCAGAGGGTTGCTTTCTTTGCATTCCTACTTGAAAGGTTAACAGTCAAGATGGACCCAAGCACAGATTTACACAATCTGGTTTCAATTCAACATAGTTGTATAAGATATATGGAGATTTCCAAAATATCAAATAAATTAATTGGCCATTTAATGTATTCGATTTTTTATATTTGTTGCTTAATTATCCAAAAAATTGTTTTAAGATAACTTCATTAATTTTAATTTAATTGGGTGCAAACTGTTAAACTAATAACTCTCCATTATTTATAGGTTGTTGATTTTATGAGTTTATTTTATTAAAAAGAACGTTTAAAAATAATTTTTTTTTAATTTTCAGGATATGCCTTTCACTTGTGAAGGAATCACACCTGATATTATCATTAATCCTCACACCATTCCATCTTGTATGACAATTGGGCATTTAATTGAATCCCTTCATGGTAAAGTATGTATAATTCTTGGTTGTAAATTATAATTGTTAATTAAAATTATATGAAACATTATTTTAAAATTATTCTGTAATGTATCTCAATTTTTCAAATGTATTGCAGTTGAATTATCACTTAAAACAGACTGAGTAACCATCATTGTTCTGTAAATTATTAAAAATGACTTGTTAGGGTTTAACGTAGTTCTGTAAGTGATTAAATGTGATCTGTCAAACCTAATAATACCTCATTCCTTCATTTATGTAGACATGTTTGTTGGGTAAAATTAAAAAATAAAATGACACATAGCTCGCTTTTGCCAAAAGAAATTGGACTTTAATTTATCACACAAAAACTGCAAATAGGCTAATAATATGAAAATCTGCAATTTAACAAAGCCTGAAAACAAAAGAACTTAAAACTCCTATTTTACAATCATATACTTAAAAAATTAAATGAAATTACGAAATAAACTTAACTTAATCCTATACCGTATTTATACAAGGAATATCAGCTGAATCAACATATCAATTATAATATTAAATGACAAATACATAAATATACATTTTTCAAATAATCATTTTGAAAATCTTTTGTATTAAATACGAGTCTAAAAACAGTTTAAATAACTAAATACATTATTATTCAAACTACGAGATGGAATACAAAAACAATAAATATTACTAGATCAAATCACAATATTAATTACAAAGAAGTTCAAAATCATAACTTCACTTCAGGGGTTATTTTCTTTAGATTAATTTAAGAAAAGTAATATGAATTCAGTTCATGAATAAATAAGAATTAATCTCTGCACTTAACCAGTTAAATTAAATGATAGAGTCAGTATTTAAAAACATTTCGAGTAAAAACGTAATTTACCCTCAGCAACTGACTTTTAAACAAATAACTTTTAATGAACAACCAGAATATTATTAATAATAGTTATCATTAATAACATATAAAAGATGACACACATGAAAAATAATAACACAACCTTTATCTAAGTCACCTTTCATGACTACACTTGAATGAAGAAATGGTTTTTAAGCCAATCTTGAATTTCAAATTCATAATGTACAATTAATTGAGTATTTCACTAATTTTACTAATAACATAACTGTTAATTTGCCTTAATCAAACATTATTTTTTGTAAAAAATGAACTTGTGAATTGAAGTACACATGTATACATACAGTTTATCCTGCCGTGATATACAGTGGTGTATCAGAAAATACAGAGATAACACTTTGTTACTAGAAATTGAATAATACGGAGCATCACAAATTTGTAATAACCAGTTTGGAAGATCATGCTTCGATAAATTTGGCTGGTTTGTAGTAACTGAACCACTTTCAACAGAGTACAACAAGACAATATGGCGACCAAGTATTACCACACTAAAACGAGGAAGAAAACGTGACTTATTTTCAGTAACTTACTTCTGTAAGATCGAAATAAGTATAAGTCCAATATTGATAGTGTAACACATAAAAACAACGCTTCTAGTACGAACAAGTTATGAGTGCACAAAGGCGATGAGAATAGCCAAACTATACGAGAGAGAGAAACGTGAAAGCGAATCGCAGGCAACCACACATCGTGAAAGTTAGGTCCACTCTAACTAAAAAAGTGGCGTGATGAGAAGAGGGAGAAACAAACTAGGCAATGGACAGAAGAGTGTGTGTGTAAAAAACAAGAGGTAGTGTGCTAGTATTAGTGTGAGAACGATTAGCATAAACGGGAAGTTTGGGTACGAAAGAACATAACAAAGATTATTTTTATAAGCAAGCAGACCATTAAAAGAGTTACGTAAGTCTGATAAAATAATTGCTGAATACGAACAAGTTGAGGAAATGACGTGATCGCAGACAAAGAAAATTAGACTTCTAGGAACTTTGACAACATTAAAACAAAAACAGTTAAGACTAGGTTGGGTTAAATAGAAATTGCTTTTATGAAACTTTGCAACCGCAGCAGACAAAAATAATAACAAAAACATTATTGGATTAAAACCTACTTTACGCATTGATGTAAACAATGTTAGAATGTTTACACAAATACTGACACAGTAATTTAAGTTCAATTTTAACTTATTTGATTAGTTCAGTCTAATATAGTGTATTTATCAGACTTAGAATCTTTTAAATATTTTAAAATTCACATTTACAGCAGTTATTTTGTAGAAAAATAAACTAAATCTTATTTCAGAAAATTTCTTGGTTCAGCGCCTTGCCATGTGTAATTCTGCCAATAACAGATATACCTATACCCTACAGTTTAAATTTTGAGCGCTGAAGTAAAAGTAAAAGGAATGGTTAATAATGTTTTTCATCAATATCTACTATCCTGTTATTTTGCATCACAAAGCAGTAAAATAATAGCACACTTGAGTCCGTATCATTCCAATGAGTATTCAACATACTAAACCATCTTCTGCTAATGATACAAAAAATTTCTGCAGTCCTAATGTTAGATTTCTTCAAGTTAAAGATGTATGCAATGATAATGAAAAGTTTCAATTTTTTGTTTTTATCTGTGATTTTCATTGTATAATAAAAAGTTTTAATTTTTTGTTTTTATTATTCATGATCTTCATTGTATTCTTTTTTATTTAATATATATAACAATGTATATTGTTATACATTAACAAGAAGGGATTTTTTATGAAAAATCAAAGTGAATTTATCATTATATTAAATTTTTGTAGTTGAAATGTTGACTTTCAATTTAAATTTGTATAGTTGTCCTCCTTTTTTGGTTTAAATGTTTTCAAAGAAACATTATTGGTCATGTTGAGAAGAAGATGGGAATTGGCCTAAGAGCACTTATAGTCAGGCCATGAGGTGTGAAGCTTAGTGCAAAATCCATGTCTGGTAGGGGTAACTGACTGATTCACTTCCGTTAAAGATACAGAAATGTTATGTTGGCCATTAAAAAAAATGTAAGTGAATAAATGAAATATATATGAACTAGTAATTTTCTTGTTTAACATTTATGTTTACCTATCTGAACTTAGAGAGCAGATTTATGTATTATTTCTTTTTTTTGTTTAGAATATTTAAACACATTTAAGCAGATCCATTTTCAAATAAATTTATACTAACAGAGAGAACATTTTTTTTTTTTAAATAAAATTAAGAATTCAGAAAATGCATGGTTGAAAGAATTTCTTTCTAAATGAGAAGATTTATTATGAACTCTCCTCAAATGTTTATTTATTAAATAATTGTTACTGATCATTTATTAAAATTAATTTTTTCAGTTTTGTTTTTTATCTAAATCAGTACTTTTTTCAATCTCTTCATCAAAATGTTATTTATAAAATAAATAAATTAAATTAAAAACTATTACCACATATATACCTAATTTAATATTAGCGAACGAATACAGTAGCAACTCAGATGTGAGCTGGCGCACAGTAAACGTACGCGCTAATACAAGTGTCACTACCATCATGCAGTTCTCCCACCATAGCGGCACTGTGGCCCCACTACTCCCAGGATCCAATAAAAGAGCGTGTGCGAAAATTAATTTTCATTCATCATCGAACACCACCTGGAGAACACCAAGAAAAAGAAGTTGGAAGAAGATAGAAGAAGTTCCCTGGCCACCTCAATGTGGGACCTCCTGGCAGATGCCAACATCCCTGCCAGAGCAGCAGGCCTGGGCGGCCCACCAAGGGAGCCACTGGATGCGGACGCTATCTTCCCACTCCAGCTCACCAGGCTTCAATCATCCTGGCTGGCGGACTCAGCAGCAGTAGCCAGCCTAGCATGGGATCACTCGGGAAGAACCACCTCAGCCACGCCGGCAAAGGATGACCAATGCCGACTCGACACTGCAGGGCTCTGGAGGCCACGCTGTAGTGGGGACCCAACTACCACTGAAGGAAGCAGATTACTGAACACATCTTCAATATAACTCTTTTAAATGGTAGAAACTGATTTTTCAGTTGTTTGCAATGTTGAAACTTTAAAAATCAAACATTTTAGTTCAGAAAATATCATTCTTCTGCAGCTTGCTATTATCACTCCTTGGTTGCTTTTTACATGTTTGCATATATCTAACAAATACAAATTAATTATGTAATTTTCCTTTTTTACGTAAAGCATAATTTAATTAAAAATTTTTTTTTTAACCTGAGAACAGATATGTATTTTTATATATGCTCTAATTTAATGTAGTTATCATGTCAGATTATAATGAAAGTTGTTTTCAATTAATCATGTATGAATGATATTGAAAACACATATGCTATAACTTTTTCAGAGATATTCTGTCTTGCAGAGTGAAAAATACTCTAGAGTATATTAATGTGATATTGAATTCACATTCATGAGTCACCAAAGTACTGGATGGCTCATGTTTCCTGCTAAAAGGAACTTATTAAATAAATTATGTTTTAAAAATATAATTTTATTTATTATTCATTAATATATCAGAAACCCAATTTACAATTTTTATAAATAATAATTTCAATAATTTATTAAAAATAAGAGGTTGATGGAACTTGCTTGTAAAAGAGATATTGCTATTTTTATTTTTATTGATAAAATAATGCACCATAATTCTTTTTACTGATTACAGTGCATTATAATCATATGCCTTATGTGGTATATCTTTTATAATTCATTTTAATTTGAAGCAGATTGTAGTTTTAGGTAGATTTCTGGCTTTTTTGTTGATGTATATGGGTGTTTTAGGTTTCTGCCAATAGAGGTGAGATAGGTGATGCAACACCATTCAATGATGCTGTAAATATACAGAAGATCTCAGCTTTACTGCAAGAGTATGGATACCAACTGAAAGGTAATGAAGTCATGTATAATGGACACACAGGGCGTAAAATTAATACCCAAGTATTTATTGGGCCTATATATTATCAGCGTCTTAAACACATGGTGGATGACAAAATTCACTCGAGAGCACGTGGTCCTGTTCAAATCCTTGTTCGACAGCCTGTGGAAGGAAAAGCTATGTAAATATATTTTTATATTAAAATAGTATATATATATAAATTATACAACGCAAAGTCAATTTTTCTATTTTTTGTTTTTTTTTGTTTTTTTTTTGGGGGTAAATATTTATCCTGTTAGATGTAAAAGAATAAATTCTGTAAATTGCTAAAATAAATACAGCGGATATGTATTTTAGAGCAAGTGAGATCACCAATTAACATTAGTCCTCAATTCAAATCCACATAATTAAAAATCTATTTCCTATTCGGATTCATCTTCTTCCCATGGGTAAATGGGCAATAAAATGTAATGCCTACTCTTTTTGTTTTGATTATTATTTGAATCTGGATTTAATATTAATTTTTATAATTCATTTTTTGAATTTAGTTGTTAATTATGTACATATCACCCGTCTCTTAATGTCCATCTTAATAAAACAGCCCTCCAACATTAATAAATTTTACAAAATTTCCTAAATTATATATGAAAACCAAAAGTTCATCTTCCTTGGCCTACCCTGACTAGAGACTCCGATAGTCAGGCCAGTAAAAATCAAGGAAAAATCTGCCTCACCTGGATATGTCATCCATCTCCACATGTGTTTCAGAGAGAACATTGATCCTGTAACAAAACTAAAAAAAAATCTTTTACCATTTTTCCCTCTATGTTATAATCTAAACATTAATTACATGATTCCCACCTAACTCCAACTTTTGACAGATGGCCTCATATTAATTTTCAGTCTCACCACTACTCCTTGATCTCTTTTCTTCATGACCATTTTTTTCATGCTGCATTTCTCCCCAATAAGTAAAGTTTCTGAATATCTTCTGTTAATGTAAAGAACAAACTGTCTACATCTTAGTGTTGTGTAATTCCAACACCAATATTATTATTATTTTTTTTATATCAATTTTTACGGGCATTGACTGCTAAGGTTATTAGCCCTTGTCACATTCTTCAAGAAGAGATAAGTATCACCATCAGGGTCAAAATTCCTGTTGGATGATCACTGCTGGCTTCTTTTTTATTTCTTCCTGAGGGAGATCCAACCTTGTATTTACCACTGGCAAAAGCCATGGCGGTATTTCTCTCGTAGAAATTGCTAATGTCTCTGGAATAACATTTTCATATTTTCTTGTTTATTCGTGGTACCTAATTCTGGCTGGTCTGGAATAGGTAGCACAATGTTCATATAATGCAACCAAAGGATGGTTGTTAAAAAGTTTGTTATTTATTTATATGGGCAGGTAAAGCCCATATGTTGGCTGCACATCTTACGAGTAGGATCTCTCTTCTATAATGTAGTTGACAGGTTTTTTACTACTGAAAGGCTTCATTTTGTTTTCGATAATCCTTTCAATCATGCTAGCCAAAGTGGGCGCAAGTTTGTTGATAAGCTGACTTTCATCGACAGCAACTGGATCAGGAGCAGGAACAGCAGCTGCAGCCTTAGCATAAGTTGTTGTTGCTCTAGGTTTGCGGGTGTTTACTATCTTTTTAGCTTCAAGGTAGCTGATTTTCTGCAGGGTTTTTACTTCCTGCACAGCTACTTCGTCTTTGTAGACAGGACAGTTTCTGGATCTACATGCCTGCTGTCCTTTGCAATTTACACATGTAGGAGGCTCCTTACATGGCTCTCCTTCATGCACCTCATCACCACACACGCATATTTGACAAATGCCCACACATCCAATCGATGAATTCCTGCTCTTACCTTCTCCGGCAAAGTTGGCCGGTTAAAAGTGAGACATAAGAGGCTGAAGGTAGGACCTTGCCGTTCCTTCTCATGTTCAATCTGAAACACTCTATTACTCCCTGAGGTACTAATTCTTCAACAACTGCTTGCTCCGTACAATTTAGGAGATCCCAACAGACCACAACACCCCTTGAGGTGTTGAGCATACCGTGGGGATCGACGCGTACAACAAAATCTCCAATATTCTTGAGCCCTAGGATCTTCTGGGACTGAGCATCATTTACAGTCTCCACATAAAGTCCATTAAAGGTTTTCCTTATTTCCTTAACAAGGCCTCCAGCAGATTTCTCGAGCAATGAGAAAGAGACTCACTCTTGAGAAATTACCATATTCCCTTGTAATAACCAAATACTTTAGTTTCGGCACGTTGCTCTTGAAAAAAGCTCTTTGCAAGCTCTTTCTAGCCTCAACTTTTATTCAACAAGATTCCACACTCCTTCTCCATTTCACCTCAGGCAAAACGGCATGTTCTAAACGAGGGTGTTTACGTGAACCCTCTGCCACGTTTGTTGTTTGTTCAAGTTGCATGTCATTTAATCCCTTCTGTAGTTAGGCTAGCTGCCGGGGTATACCCCCACTCCAGGGCTACCAACTCTGGAAGTCTGTTCTGGTACTCCGGTGGAACTGGCATATGTCTTGGCAGAGAGCAGATGCACAGTCTTTGCACTGATTCCAGGCCCCTTACACACCGAGGTTTTCAGGGCTCCCATGCACCGAAATACATGGGTACGTTAACTACATGCTTGTCATCGTGGGGGACATGTGGACAGTGAAAGGCCTCCATTACACCTGCAATCACTTCAACCGTGACCATTCTAAAGGTGGTATCAATCCATTTCCTTAATCATTAAAATTTTTGTATCTGCAGGTGGCCGCAAAATCCATTCCTTAATAATCGGCCTATAGATGTAATTCGGCCGAAAAATTGCATCTTTGAGAAGAACACTCGGAGCTCCGTTAGCCAGCTACATGTATTGTACACAAGTACAGCTGTTGCTGCTCTGGACGTGGAATGTGGGTGTTGTGTTCCGAACATGGGGATTATCTACCTCAGGGCATTATTGTTGTCGTCGTCGCCGCCACCACCGCTACCACTGCTGATAACTGAAATTTCCTGACATAATTATAAACAATTAATACACTAACATTTCTACACCAACTTTCTCCAAAAGATTTATTACTAGTTTATAGATTAGATTGTACTACAGATTAGTAGTACTACATTTTTATTAGTTTCAAATATAACTAATAAAATTAAATTATGTATATCTTTTCTATCACAAAGTAAGTAAGTAAGTTTACTTAAAAGATATTATCAAATTCAGTTAATGTATTCCTAGCCTGTATAAATTTTGAAAAACAGATTCACCTCTTATAAAATTCAATTTTAACACACTTTAATTTCCTTACAAAATTTAGAAATTGAATAGAGCTCAATTACCAAAATCTAAACTTTACTAAACTTAGAAAGACAGTACTGCTAACCTTTTCCCATTTATTTGCAGCCAGTCAAGGCTCACTTCACTCTCCTGACCGTCTAGCTAGGGGCCTCTGCCCCCTAGACCCTCGATACTTTCATATCCTCATGTTCGTGAAAATATTAATTATTTTACATAAATATCTTAAGAAAACAAATATTACTGTGTAAAGAATATTTTTCTGAACATTTTGGTTTTTTATATTTAAAATAGGCTTAAGGAGTGAGTAAATATAGAATTTAATAGTTTTTATTTAAAATATACTGTTTAACGCTAGCCATATTGATAACAGGGAACTCCCTGTTCCCTGTTATCAAGTTCTTTGTCTTCTTCATTTAGTCTTGTGTGTGTTCATGTGTGGTTGTGTTAGTAGCCAGTCCAGCTGCTGCTATTGGCACAGAGTGGTCTATGTGATGCGCTAGCTGGATGCACATCAATAACTCTCTTCCGTTAAATAAAGAATTCATTTTTTTACTGCTAAATAATCCCTTTATTTTATTAATAGATAATAATAAATAAATGAAAAAACATGTATAAAATATAAATAAAAATAATCTTCCTTAGAAATTAAATTAAATAATCTGTAAATTAGTTGACAATGGAGTGCTTCTAGCAGGAAGGAGTTGCTGTGCACATTCGCTCAGTACACCACCATTGGTCCACTCTGCACCAATAGCAGCTAAAATAAAAATGTGATCACGTACAACAAACAAATAAACCCATGCACCATCGTTTTTTATGGAGAGTGATTTTATTTATTTATTCTTTTTCTGAAGTGGCTACTAGTGATGGTTAGTTACCAATCAAAATGGCTATGAGGCTTTTGATAGTAAGTAAAAATTCTCTTAATGGTTTTTGAGCATAATTTTCTTCTCCAATTCATTTCAATTATATTTTAGCAAAACTTTATTTGTAACCACATTTTTATGTTGATATACTAAAAGATTTATCATTCTTAAAATATGTTATGGAATTATATTGTACAGAGATGGTGGTCAATTGTTTGGTGAAATGGAACGTGATTGTCAGATCGCACATGGAGCCGCTCAGTTTCTTCGGGAACGTTTATTTGAAGTTTCTGACCCATATAGAATACATGTATGCAACTTTTGTGGACTGATAGCTAATGCTAATTTACAAAATAATACATTTGAATGCAAAGGATGTAAAAATAAAACACAGGTATTTATTATGGTTACTTTTTATTATGTAAAAGAAAATTATTCGTCTAAAGTGATACAAATAAATCATGAATTAGTGATTTACAAATTTTTGAAATTACAATAAAAATATATAAGTAGTACACATTTTATAATTTTTTTTGCATTGATGATATCGCCACAAAAGCTTATGCATGGGATATGGAAATAGAATTTTGTAGCATATGAAAAATGCCATGCCTGATCGGGATTTAAACCTGTGGACCTCCAGATTTTTATTTTGATAATTTGTCGTAATACTATCCTCAATTAATAATAAAAGCTGTTTTACACATTTCTGTAGATAAAAATACTTAAATAAACCAAGAATAACCCTCTACATTAATTTAAACCCACTGCATTAAATGACATTCTTCCCTCTACATTCTTAATGACAAACCCATATTGAAGAAAGATAGTGGACAAATTTCAAGTGCTGATTGCAGTAATCAAGTCAGAAGTAAAGAGTAAATTTAACCATTAATTACTCTCATTAATTTAGAAAACTATAACTGATTCTTAATTTAAATTAACACAAGAAAATGCTGAACGACTAATGTTAAAGAGTTGAAATGAATTGTGAATATGTGAACGGAAAAAGAACAGTTCAGAATATAAAAGAATTACTTATAAGCTAGGTATTTAAAATAATTGCACTAATTAAGCTATCTAATCAAATTGCCTTTGTGCCAGATGATTTTTTTTTCAATAAGTCTTGCATCTGTCTTCTTGTAGTTTTTGTCCCATCTAATTTTTTGATTTTTATTGTTTATATTATGTAAGAATAATACAATATAACATAACATAACATATCAGTGTGTTACAACAAATAATATAATTTAATAATGTTATAATTCTCTTTGCTTTTAAACAATTCATGGGCTTGGTTTGACAAGATAACAAGTGTAACTCATTTTAAAAAATGAGTTACACTTTTTATGAATTTAAAATAGTCTGTTTTATCACTCAGCTAATTTGTACTGCATTCTGGTAAGTAATAAAAGAGTTATTATGGAAATTACATACTTCCAACTGCAGTTAAAATATTTAATTACTTACAACAGAGTTTCAATTGCAGTTACAATCTTGTCGAATCAGGTTGTTACATCCTGCCATTACAAGTAAATTTTTTTATTGTTTACTAGACGTTTTGTTATTGTAAAGCATTATGTGTAGATATGTGCAGTTTTATGGTTATATTAATTATATAATTTGATAATAATTTACTTGTCTTTGAATCACAACTCAGAAAGCAGTTTAAACTCATACAATAAAAATACTTTTGCTGATGATACTGATGTTAAGTATGTGGAAGTGCTATCTTGGAACTTTATCTATTCCCCAGAAACCATTTTATACAACTCATTCACAAAAAGATGTTATAACTAGCACACCTTATTGAGATAAAAGAGATAATAGTGTACAAAAACTTTCAGGAGATCCTGATTTTGTTTGTGACTACATTTAAAGATTTCTGGTAGTTGAATCATATTTCTGCAGATCTTCTACTTCTAGAACGTATCTCAGTTATTATTTGAATATTGTAAAACTATACAATCTCTCTTCTGAGAAATGCTCACTGAAAAATTTGCTACAGTAAAGAAGTCCATATAATACAAAATTTTCATTATCGAATTCAGTCTGATTTTCATGTCCAAAGTCTGAAAGATATGATATTTGCAAATGATAAAAATAGCTAACAAATCAAATCAGTATCATCTGAGTTTGAAAAGAAATACCAAATTGACTTGAATGAAAAACAAGAAATGAGACAGGACTGTCAAAAAGATAAGAGATTGATGAACCTTTCTTACTTTTTGATTTACAAAACAAAATTAGTTGCCCTCAAGCAAATATAAGTTAATTTTTTTATACTCAAAAACTTATTCTGAACAATTTAATAGTTTATTATAGTGTTACTAAAACTGTATATTGTGCAATCTAGTCAGAGGAAATATCAGGATGAAGTGGAAAACACATAGCAAGTTGGTTTAGAAAAATGTTAGATGTAGTAGAAGAAGAGAATGATATAAAACATTTAACGACGCAGGCCAAATCTTGTGTTCCACAAAATAGAATTTCAAGTGCTGTTTTGATTCTTTTTCTAAAAATAACAAATCTATTGAATCCGTGACTATTCAATATATATAAAATATTTTTAATGTAAATTTGATTAGATATTTTCATTTATGTTATATGTACTACATATTTAATGACTTCGGTATGTTAAAATAATTTTTTGGTCATTATGTAAGATTAATTTTGTTTTTGTCATAGGTGATGTAAATTTAAACTACTTTAGGGATTAAACTTTCATTCAATAAGTTGCCTTCTATATAAAGTTTCTTTTTCATTTCAGTATAAGCCATTTCTATTAATTCTACATGAAACTCTAGGGAAAATTCCATCTCCAACTCTATGCAAAAATGGAAATCAAAACATATCCCGTCAAGTATTTTTCATGATTTATTTAATATTTATAGTGAACACTGTTTACGCATACAACCACGCTTTTTCAAAACAGAAATTTGTCTCCCAATTTATTTTCAAAATTAGTGATCATTCTTTTTTTTACAAAAAAGATTATTTAGGAATAACTTTATGTACATGAAACTCTATGGATAATTCCAGCTTCAGCTCTTTGCAGAAAATGAAATCAAAACACACTCTGTCAAGCTTAAAATTTCATTCGACCATTTTCCTACTATATGAAGTTTCTTTTATACTTCAATATAAGGCATTTTTTTTACATACAACTCTATGCCTACATATATTTATGGTGAGCTAATGTTTTTTTGCAAACCATTTATATATTAGATCTCAACAAAAGAGATGTGATGAACAAAATGTATATCCACTGATTTTTAAGTCATATTCTAAATAGTGTTTTGTATCTTACTGAATTCATCCTATAGAATTGATTGTAGAATAAAACCAATATTATATCTTGTGTTAAAATGGGATCCCTATGGAAAATTTGGAATCGACCAAGTAACCCACAGTGTTACTCAACTTATTTACAATCATAAATACACAGGACTTTGGTCATACTTGACCCATCTGTCAAAAGAGATTGAAGCATCTAAGGAAAATGATCGAAAGAAAGTTTAAGCTTGGCTGAATGTGTCAAGCTTAAATACATAATAATAATAATACACAATAATTTCATAATGAAAATTAGTAATTCATTAAAAAATCTTGTTTCTGAGTTGTTCTTGACCAATCAGGAGCAGCTGATCTTGTTTGGACCATTTCTGAAGTGTGAATATTTTTAGAGTAGTTACTGTGGGACTTTTATGTGCTCCAAAAAAAAAAAGAATGCTAATTGAAAAACTGTTTTGTGCATAAGATTAAGGTTTTATTCAGGATTCTTAAACACAATTCATATATCCAAAATCATTCTTATTTACTTAATAAAATGAATTTGAAGGTACAGAAGGTGTCAAAAACCCTATTTTAAAGATTATAGAGGTAGCGTTGCTGCCTCTCAGTCAAGTTGTCATACTTGCAGAGGGGGCGCTAGCAACGCTACTCGATAATGAGTAATAAATGTTGTAAAAGAATTTTATAATTTTTGTGTAAAAAATATAAGTCTTGCTTTTATTATAAGTACTATAATTTAATAACCACTTGTTTAAAGAATTTTTTTATTTGTTGTATAAGATTAATTTTTCTTTTGTCATAACTAATTTGGGTTCAATGTTGACTTATAATTATATTATAAAAAAATTTTTTCACTGATATTAAAAAATATTAATTTTGTTTTTGCGACACTGTGAATTTTATTTTATCTTATAAGAAGAATTTCATTAATTTTCTGGAATGTGTTAATACATTGATAAACACTTGTACTTGCACTCAAGATATGAGTCTTACAAAACCTACAACAGAAAAATAGATTCTAAACTTTGATATAGTTACAACTGCTATTACAACCTTGTAACTCACCTAAAACTGTTTTGGGAAAGTCACAAGTTTCCAACTGCAAAAACCCAATGTCATAAAAATTAGGCAAGTTATGACAATCTGAAATGGTGGATATAATATAAGCATACAAAATTATAAAACAGGATTCATACTAATTGGTTCATTATTTGTTTTTATTACATTTAAATGAAACTTAAAACTCAAAATTTGAAAAAAATTAAAATTTTAGTTGGAACCTTATCAAACCAACTCCATGGATCCCTTCATCTTCTACTATAATAATAATATAGATAAGTTGTCAAAGTAGCTTCATTTGAAATGTTTTTATAATATAATAATTCTTGTTTCAGATATCTCAAGTAAGATTGCCATATGCTGCTAAGTTATTGTTACAAGAACTGATGGCAATGAATATTGCACCCCGTTTATTATATAAAATTACGAATCAATTTGTTAAAATGTAATTATTCAATGTTTTTTGTATTTTTTTTTTACCATTTGTTATATGCATTTTTATTAAGTTGTAATTAAGTTATTCATTATACAATATTTTTAAAATAATTCTCTGTAACAAATCGTTTTAACATTTTTTTGCTTACTATATCATATTGCAACATAGTATAAAACGAAATTTATTATTAACTGCTAATGACCAAATTCACTTAATAAAAATATTTCTTTTCCCTTGTAAAAATTTCTGTAGTACTTCTAATTATATAAATTCCAACAGTTTGACATGTAGTGATTTAAATGTAAAATTTTATATAATGTAACCAGCAAAGTTAAGTAAGTATGTTACTCATAAGATTGCTTTGGTAACCCTGTTACGGTAGCTACCGTAATGGTTTAACACAAAACTAGATCTGTTTTATTTTATCTAAACACATGAGAAATAGAAGATATTTTTGTTTACAGTCAGTAGATTTGAAGTTGAGTATACAGTATTCAGCTTTAAAATATTAATATCATACTATGTTATTGTAAAACATAGTTAGTAAGAAAAACAGAGATAAAAAGGTTTGACATTTTTTGTTTTAGACAAATAATAAAATTTGCTATGTTGAAATAAATTAGTACTGGCACTGACTGCATATAAGTGGCATCACTGTTAACATATCTGCATACTAACGAAACATAAGATGATGTCACACAATCCTTACATCCATCAACAGATTACATCCTAATTATATTTCACTGTAGAATAAAACCATAAAAAAAAAATCAGTCAACTTTTTCACTTCACCGTATCCAAAACAGATAAGAAATATACTTATCTTCAAAATTTATAGAAAACTATTAACAAATGACATACTTATCTGCAACACATCTAACCACACCATATAGCACAAACATGTAGCTTTCTTACACATTACAATGTCTGATACATGCATGTTTGTCAGCTACATAAAATACAGAACAAAATCAAAAACACACTTAATGATACAAATATATACATAATAGTTACAATATACAACAACCGACACTTAAACAAAGTTGTCAACATCTTCAAAAGAAGGGTATTATTTTCCTTTCAAAATAACAAAATATTATTCAGAATACCTTTAAAACACACACTGATCAAAACAGTAATCTAGAACTACACAAATTAAACAATTAAAACAGCTGTGACTCTAGCAGTGACCTACTACATTGGATAGAATAGATGCACATCCATTCACAGATACAAGAAACACATACAAGCATATTACATGACAAAATCAAACTTTGCAAATTTTACACATAGAACATCAAAACCAAGATTTCTAGCACACTTGAATAAGAAATTTGCAAATGCAGAAAATTTGACAAAACATGTTAAATGAAAAAAAATGTATAATATAGATAGAATATATACTCACTTACATACTTAAGAGAGTTTCTTAACATTTTAAAGACAGATGCCATTAACAACTTCATTATGGATAATTCCAGAGAAGTGTTACTAATGTGCTTCAAAAGATCCTTTGCAAGAAAAAGTTCCATTATTTTGAAAGTGAATCATTTAATAATTTGATAAATAATAGTGAATTAAACCATTGAACCATAATTTAAGATCTTATGAAGGTTCTAAAAAAATTTAAGGATGAGTGTTCTACCTGCATTTCAACAACTGTTACTAAACGGTAGTGAGATATCTATTTTGTTGTTAAAATTTGTTTTAACAACAAATTTTGAGCTCTCGTAGAAATTTAATTCATATTGGATGCTTATTACAATTTTAAATGATATGATATTGTGATATTTTATCGATTTAACAGTAATTGGTTGGACTATACTGAGGAATTTGGTAAAAGAAAAGTGATGGTTGGGGATATCAAATGGAATACAACAATGGCTGGATAAAAGTTATCAAGAACCCAATATCATTGACTTAAAAAATAAAAAGAAAAGGAACTTTCTTTTTTTGTCTCCAAAAATGTCCATGTTATTTAGCACAAAACTAGCGACATTCAGAGTTGACTGCATTTCTTCAATTTTTCAGTTCCACTTCTTCAATTTCCACTCTGTTTTCTCCTCACACAGGTCTCATTAACAATACGTTAATGATAGATATCCATGCTTATTTTATGTTTGATTTTCTGTTCAAAGAATTGAATATACAAAAAGGGAGCAAATATGTGTTTTCCCACTTTTTTTAAATGTAAATGACCTGTTTCCTCTGTTTAGGTGAGTTCTTAATAAAATAAAAATAAGTATTTTGTTGTGAACAAAATAACATTATATTTGTTTGGTCAGAACTTGATACAAGTGAGTTATGATAATGATTTTAATTACAATCATTAGATCATTACAATTAGATGTGAGATCCTGTGAAAGTCTTTTCATTGTAAAATTAGGTAAGATACATCTTATCTCAATATTCTGTACTAGGTGGTTTATATTTCTTTCTTTGTTCTGTTTAGCCTCCAGAACCACTCTAAGATATTACTTCAGAGGATAATATGTGTAAATGTAAAGGGTAGTATGTGTAAATGTGAGGGTAGTCTCTTACAGTCTCAGGTCAACCATTTCTGAGATGTGTGGTTAATTGAAACCCAACCACCAAAGAACACCAGTATTCATGATCTAGTTCTCAAATCCATATAAAATTACTAAGATTTACTAGTAAATCCTAGGCCTTTTACCTAGGCCTTTACTAGGATTTGAACCTTAGAACATCAGGAAATCCTAGACGTCCTTCCATTCCTTGGTGGACATATGATTGCCAAAACACTATTATCAGATGACGGCAGGCACTGTGTAAATTTAACCGCAGGCCCACAAATGAAAATCTAGATTTGTACTATAAGGCTAGAGTGGTATGTTGTTTGGTATTCTTCGACACTAGGAGGAAGTCATGGAGGAAATACATGGACACCATCTCATGCACTACTCCTATATCTACTGTGTGGAAAAAGATACGTGCAATTTGCGGATCACCATCACAATCTATTCTTAGGCTTCTTCATGAAGGGGAACTTTTCTCATCATTTTCTGCAGTGGCAAATACCTTAGCAAATTCTTTCCACTCAGTGTCTTTCACTTCATCATATAGTAACGAATTTCAGAGGTAGAAGATACAGATGAAAAGGTTATCATTGAACATTGGTGTTTCAGTTGTTGAATTAAATGCTCATTCTCATTCACTTGTGTCAAATGAATGAAGTGTCACATGCACTTAAAAACTCACGTGACACCTCCCCTGAACTTGACAACATTCATCTCTGTATGCTGTCACACCTTCCTCATTCGGCGTTGCAACCAATGCCTACTGAACATTTATAATGGTTTGTTCTCTGCACAAGTCTTCCCACCCATCTGGTCTGAAGCCATTGTCATACCAGTACTTAAAACTGGTAAGGACAAAGCAAGCCCCTCAAGTTATTACCCTATCTCCTTGACAAGCGTCTTATGCAAAATAATGGGGAGAATGTGAACACAGATTTGCATGGTATTTGGAGAGACATGACCTTTTATCTCCAGAACAGTGTGGTTTCTGATAAGGACGATCCTCTACTAACCATTTAGTGTCATTGGAAATGACTATTCAACATGCTTTCCTACTACGCCAGTGGCTCATCACTATCTTGTTTGCTATCTTGTTCACTATCATTAATTCTGCTCTTTAATTAAGGTTCTAAAAATTTCAGTATAACCTCATTCCACTGGGGTAGCTGAAATCCAAATGTAATCTTTCAGTAGCCCTAATTTACAAACGAAGCATTTTAGAACATATGTTTACATAAATTCTTTCCATTATTGGATGCTGGTAATAAAATGAATAAGTAAGTGGACTCTATAATAAAATGACACAGTTTGATTGTAACTAAAAATTATGACATTTTTATTGTATTAGCTTGACACACCATGTCCACTTCACAAACCCAACTGAGCGTGCAGTACACATGAACAAGGGAGTGGGAGAACTCACCACACTGTACAAACACATACCACTCGCGTGCACATACAGAAAAATATCCAACAATTATATTCACGAATAGAATAGGTTATGAAAGTCCTGAAAACTTCAGATGCATCTCTACAAACATAAAGTAGAGATAAAAATACAAAAAGGTGTATGACAAGGTGACATTGTATCACCATGCTGTTCTAAGCCTGTCTCGAGGAGGTATTTAGAAAGCTGAAACAGGAAGAAGAGGGCATACAAATAAATGGTGCATTTCTGAACTACCTGAGATTTGCAGATGATATAGTTCTCTTCCTGCAAGATCCAGAGGAAATGCAGGTGGCTGGTGAACTCTATGGTCTAAGGATTAACCTTAAAAAAAATTCCAGGTCATGTTCAACAACTTTGCTGAAAAAAGAAAGATTTTTGTTTCTGGAGAAGGACTCAAACAGGTAGATCATTACATATATGAGAGTAAATCAAATATAAATGGGATTTTATTTTTAAAAAAGATTTATATACTGAAAAATAAAAGGCAAATACAATTTATTTTCTACATAGTTTCCTACTTTAAAAGTACATTTTTTCCCAGAGAGAAGGAAGGTGTTTTTATTGCAGCATTGTAGAATGAAGCTGGTTGCGTCAGGAGCCAATTGTACACAAATCCCAACACACCCTCGTCATCTTCAAATCGTTGCCCTCCTAGAGCTTCTTTAAGTGGCCCACTCTCGGATACTCGGATACTATCACCCATCGATCATCTTCAAAAGTGTCTCCAACCGCGCAAATGTTTTCGTCTGTAATGCTCGTCTGAGGACAGCGATCGTGTTCCTGATTTTCCACTCATTCTCGTACTTCCTTGAACCCTTTATGCCAGGCAAACATGAGTCCTTGACAATGTTTGGTTCCCAAACTGTGCAGTTAATCTCCAGAAAATCTCCGTCGCTTGAACTCCTTCACGAGCAAGAAATTTTATAATTATGCTTTGTGCAGTGAAGGGGTGCACCTACTGCTCCAAAATCGTGAGTGTTACTGACAAATTGGTTGGGAGTGTGGAATGGCCAGTTCTCCCCACTCCTAATGACTTCACTCAAGCATAATATAAGCACAGGCCCAGTCCTATCAACCGTAGATGCTCAGGAACAAAAATTCTGTTTATATTTGATTTTTTCTCATATCTTGGTCAACGGGTATCAACTGAGGACAATACAATCGAAGAAGTTGAACAAAAAGTTAAGCTTGGGTGGCAGACATTCTGGAGATTTAACTTCATTTTCAAAAACTCTCTTATGCTTTAAAAAGAAAGTTTTTTGATCATTGTATCCCTCCAGTCCTTACCTATGGAGACAAAATTTGGACATAAACCATTCAATCATTACAGAAGCTGTGGGTAGCACAAAGAAAATAGAACAATGTATGCTTGGAGTTACCAGACAGGATAAGAAGATCTGTAAATGAATCAGAGAACTGATGAATGTACACAATATTGTCTTGAAAGTTAAAGGATTAAAGTGGTACTGGGCAAGCCATGTAGCAAGAACTAATGGCAGATGGACTAAATTATTACTTGAATGGGTACCACTAGATGTTAAACTCCCATGAAAAAGATTAAAGGCTTGTTGGAGTTGAATTGATGATATCTAGTACATTGGACCAAATTGGCAGATCACAAGATGGTATTACTTGGAAATGTGTTGACTAGCCTTCATCCTACAGTGGATAGATAACGGCTGAAATGATGATATATATATATATATTCATCTACATATATATAGTGGTGAGTTGGCCTGAATCTGTGATACTACTGAGTTTGTTTACTGGAAAATGAATACTTTTTTAAAAGTAAATTTCTGAGTATATTCTAATTACTTTTAATTGAAAGGGAGCTAGACAAGGTATCTTGTCTATGGAACTTCAACTTTAAATTTTTACTGCCTCCCCTTCCCAAAAATTAGAATTTTTTTTTTTGAAAAAGAATTGTTGAAATTTTAAATTAGAATTTTCCACATATTAATCAAGACAGTTATGTGTCTCCATTTTCATAAAAATAGTGGATATATTTTCTAGACACTAAGTCAGTGTTTCAGGATAGGAAATTAAGATGACCTATGGTAGTCTTACAACAGACTTTCAGAGGAAGTTAAGATAACCTATGGTAGTCATACAACAGACTTTTAGATGCTATTATTTATAGACTTTTTATGTACTATTATTACATAGTTATATTAACCATAAAATTTCATTCTGATGTAAACAAAATGATTTGAACAAAATTTTTGCTAGCATCCACTCCCCATTTGTTAATGTTAGGTCATAAGGTTTTAAGTAAATAGAATATATTTTTATTAAAAAATTGCTTAACAGTGAAATTCATTAAGAGAAAAAGAAATCGATAGTTTAAAAAGTCAAGTATGATTTTAAACGAAAATAAATTAGTAGTCGCTGCACGGTTCTAGAATCAATTTTAAAAAAGGCGGGTAATGTTTGTTAACGTTACTTATGCATATGAAACATAGGTTTCACTGTCTATCTTATGAGCTTCTATCATTAATTTGACTAAATTGATTAATTTTTATTTAAGACCGAAAAATGATGCATTAAATTATAATTTTATTAATGTTTTTATATAACTATCTGTCGCTTTTTTAAATTACTCGTTTTATTGTTTTTATCAGAATTTTTTTGTAAGATTCTTACACTATCCTAGACTCAATTTGACCTTATGTTACAATTTCAGTAGCCGCGGTTGCCCCTCCCCCGTTATTTCAGTACTGTGACTGTCGCCTCCGATTTTTATTTTTGTTTGTATAATTTTTGGAATATTTTTAATGAAGTGTGTGTTGGGTTAGACTTAAAATTACGCTGGTTATCGGTATATACTTTCAGGGTTTTTGTAACGATCTTCATTTCTCATAATGGGTAAGTGTTTACTATACACCGGCAGTCTTGCATCTAAGAGCTTTTAGTTGCATAAAGATTTTTTTCAGTATAAAATTTAAGATTATTTATGAACTAATGGGACTGTTTTTTCTTTATTTCTCATATTGTTAATATTAACTCTAGACGTTGGTTATAAGGTTTTTCAACATTTTCTGTTAGGTTACTTTTTATATTCACAAACCTTAACATCTTTCTGAGGCAGTCCTTATCGCTAAAGGGTTTGTTTGTGTAACTAATCAGCAATCGCTTATTACAACGGTTAAACTTCAAATAACCTACTGTCTTTGACCTTTGATATAATTAATTTTATTTTGAATAAAGCCATAAAATTACAATATTTCGTTTTGCGATCACTAAAATTGTATTATTAATCAATATATTTTTATGTTCGCTAGTGATTCCATAATTGTATTAAGAAACTAATTGTGACTTAATTTTTTTTTTCTTTTATTTATTTGTTCTGCAGGGCGTTGTGAATAAATAGGCAACAGTAAATTCTGCTGTACTTTTTGGATGTAGAGTGTGGAAGGAATGTTGTACCTATTTTAAGTTCAGTAGTTCGATAGCCTACTAAAAATAATATTATTGCCAGTTTAATTATAGAATATCCTCTTTCTTCTTGTCATTTTCGTTAATTATATATCTAAAATGATATAAAGATGTGTATCATTTATAAGATAAATTGAATTAATATTTGGATACAGTACAAAGATTTTTGTAGAAGCTGTGAATTCAGCTATTTACTTGGGTGAACTATGTTAACATAAAAATAAATACAGTGTGAAAAGTTAGTAATATGATAGTTTTTGGCGTTTAAATACGTTACTTTTTATTTTATGTTCATAAATGAATTTGTCTGCATTAAATGAATATATAGTGTAATTCCATTTTCTTTACTCTAATGTGTTTTTATTTTATTGCATAGAAATCTGAATGAAAGACATCAGCGTGTGTGCTTGTGGATATAAATCTGTTGTAGTACTTAACACATTTTTTCAATAACCATTTACGATTTATGTTTTATTAAAATTATAATAGAAAACCATAATTCTTTCCTAGTTGATCTATCATTCTGTAGGAAATTAATATAATAACATTACTGCAAATTGATTTCTAGATCACAACAAATCATAAACATTTTATGTTTTAACAAGATTACAACAATTGATCAGGTATCTAGCATAATAGCTGCCCTTCCATCCTCAAAAGTTTGTAAAATGTTATCTCTGGTGTTTAAATTTATCTTCAAGTATTCAGATTATATTTCCTGCATAATTTGCAATACATAAATACTGTACAATCTTAATAAAAAATAATTTACAAAACATTTTTATCCTTTTTTTTTCTTTTTTTGTAATAAGTTTGTGTATTTTTGATTAGTTACTACATTTTTCATTTATTTACTACATTTTATTAATTTGTTCTTAATTAGATGTAATTTTCTTTGATTAAATTAATTAACTATACAGATTTTTATTTCATAATGTTGTTGAATTTATTCTGAACTTAGTGTAAATTTTCTTATAAAGATTAAACAATACTTAAGTTAACAAATGTTTAGAGAACTAACTACTATTTAGGCTATTGTTTGATACATCTCCAGTACACAATTGGTTGAAGTAACTAACTTGTTTCCTGTTTCCAGGTTGGTTTCTCAATTTCTATTTATTGTTTGTTTTAGTTTACTTTACATTTGTTCACTTGAAGAAATTTCTTTGGGTACAAAAGCTGCAAGATGAAATATTTTATCACTGTTTTAGTTTGGTTTGTTTACATATAAAAAAACAAAATAGGATTAAAAGTCAATTAACATATTTAGCAGTTTATTTAGCCAACTTAATTTTAATAATTAAAAATTCAAACAGCTTGTCATTAGTACTATTCACTCCTGTAAATACATTGACATATTTTTTTAACATTCCATTCATCTAAAAAAATTATTAGTTTTTCATTAGTTTTCCTGTAAAAATAATAAAAAATTGACATACTATTAAGCTTCAGTTTCTGAGAAACTGTTAGTATTGGTCAGCTTTCTTTATTATTGTGTGAATTTAAATAAAAGTTTCTTTTTCAGGTGCTTCACATCAAAAATATGTCGTTAAGCAGTATGTCAAAAAGATCTGGTCAATTATTACTGTTCTGTTTTTTCTATAAAAACATTGGGTTTTTTTAAGTATCGATATTTTTTCAGGTCTGACAAAAAATGTCTTAAGAGTCGACCTCATTCATTAACATTTTCCTTTTATTCAATATATATTCTTTAATATTAGTTTTATTCATTAAAGGTTTCCAAATAGATATTGATGTTTACATCAATCTGTTGTAGTTATTATAATCCACTTATTGTTTTGCATTTTTGATAAAACCTTCTTTATAAAATCTCTAACCAAATGTTATTTATTTTAATAATCTTGTTCAATCTTTTTGATTATATTTTATTTTATTATTAAAATAAAACACTGAAATTAATATTTAGTTGGTCTGCTATGAAATCATGTTTATAAAATATTGTAATTGTTCTTAGAAACCATTTTAACATTTTTTATAAATTTGCTTTTTTCTCATACACAGTAAAAGGTGTAAGGAGTTTTTAAAATTTCTTAAACTTTATGTACATAAATATCATGAATATTAGGCAGTTGAAGGCTTCAATTAGTATTTATTAGCAGTACTTAGTATTTAATTATTATTTCATATAATATAGATAATGCTACAGAAGTTTACATTATACTAGAGTTTATTAGTAAATAATTTTTTTTGCATCACTAAAACAGTCAGTTTCATTGGGATCGTGGTGTTTAAAACATATGAATTCTAATTTGCATAGATTGTTGTTAAGTTGTATTATATTTATTAAATCAGCTGATGTATTTTCTTATATTATTTTTGCTGTTAATTCTGTGGTCACTTAGCATTATTTAATTTTGGTGTGAAGTATAGGAGTTAGATATGACCTTGGAGAAATCCTTCATTTTAATATATTGTGCAGACTTTATTACACTTGACCAAAATTTCATTTTGAATTTAGTAGAAAAAATTTGAATGCTTTACTATATACATAATTAGGAATAATGGACCAATGAGTAAACATTGAATTACTAGAAAATTCAAATTATAACAAATTAATCAAGTTAAGTTGTAGTTGTAAGGGATAGAGTTTACCCAGTTTTATAAAAAATAAAAATTAAGATAACTTATTAGTCTAATTGATTTAATTATATATTATATCCATATTAACATATTTTAGGGTACTTCATTTTATTCACTGGTTCTAAGAAAAAAGGAAAAAGAAAGTCTGGGTATAGATGTAGTGTCTGATCTTCCTCTACTACTGGAAGGTATTAGAAGAACTAGTATTATCTGATTAGCATCTCAGATCCCAGTTTTTTAGACTTGATTAGTAACCGAGAGTCTTTGGATAGATCTGTAAGCTGAGATAACCCCATCAAACCACACACAAACGCCAAGTAGAAAGTGCTGTAAAGATCATAATCTTAACATAGGTTAAATGGTATTCCTTATTCATCCTAGGTAGTTTTTGTGTGATACATGCTGGGTCCACATTAAAGGAATCTGAACTACTGTATTCTTTGTACTTGAGTGGTTTGACTGAGGTGTCTCAAGGTGTCTCAAAAGCCAATCTAGAACTGAGGGGCTGTCAGATGAAACCAAAGCTTAAGTTTACATTTTTTGTGTTGTTCTCCTTAGTGACAGAAGTAGTGACAGACAATTGACTGCTAATGTCAGCATATTTGTTGAGAATTAAGAAATTTGTTTTAGTACTTTAGAGGAGGTTAGAAAGAAGTAGTTAATATTATTGAAAGAATGAGGGTAGTATTCTCCAAAATGTAAAATAATGGAATCTGAGCCTGAACAACCACTCAAGTAATGATTTGGTATTTAGAACAACTTCAACAAAATTTTAAGATCTGGAACTGATTATATTATTTGTAAAATTATTAAATTTATAAAATAGTTATAATTTGTACCACTTATTTTATCCCCTGCTGAGTGAAGACTCAGCAGGGGAAAAATCTCGGGTTCTGCATTGCTTCTTACAGAAATGGATCTGTTAGTGTTAATTACACTGTCTGCATTAGCTTTAATAGCTGGGACAGTGCAACATATTTGAGGTATAGCCAGAGTTTTGATCTCTTGAGAGTATTATGTTCATTATGTAACTACTCTGTGATAAACAGATTGAAGGTGTTACTATTGGCCTAAATATCACCTGCATGCTGATATGCAACTACATATTTAACTTTGTTTATAAGGAAACAGGAAAATGCTAATTTCCCTCTTTCTTTTTCTGTATAAGCCTGGCATGAGATCTTATTAATGCCTGTGTCATTAATGGGAAAAGCGTTCTGTTGTGTTATGTTGCCAACAACTGTTACTTACAGTTATGGTAGCTATATAACTTATACACACACACACAATTCTAAATACAGTATATGTGCTGCTAATAATTTAATCTCTGAATAATCCTTCTTTTTAGTAAAGAATTAATTACAAATTTTTATTTGTAATTCATAGATAATATTTTTATTAAATTACTAAGCCGATGTTGTTAAGTACTAATTACTAAGGCAGCATTCTAATAGGAAAGTTCTAAACATTATCATGCAGAAGATTATTTCTACTTAAGTATGTAATATTGTAATTTCTACATACATATTTATGTATTATTATTGTTTTAAATTGTGTAATTAATTTTTATTTTCCTAAACTGAACACACAGTATGTTCATTCGACTTTTATTTTTTTATTAGTAGAGGTATACTGTGATCTTTTTCCTCAGTTTTTGGTAAATTTTTGCCTTCAGGTGCAATAAATAATCGTACCTGCCTATAAATAACTTAGTTCAATTAATATGTACTATTCGGCTACTATTTTATTGCTGAAGCAGAAAAGAAACTGGCTAAAACTGTAAAAATGTATTTCCTAAGAAACTTGTTTTGTTTCAATTTTTATTTACAGTAATTGTGATCCTGTGAATTATTCTGTTGAAATACATCGTTAACAGTTAAATCTCAACTAATTATTCAATCTTTCAAACAGTAACTAATCCACTGTTTGAAACAAAAAAAAAAATAAAAAATACATTTCTTTTAGTTAGGTTGTTTCAGTTTTTATTCTCTTTAATTTTTTTTTGAAGAATTTAATTCCAGTTAATATTTTAAAAGGATCCTGAGTAAATAAATACAAAAAAGATCATTTTCACTGAGATGAGAGAGAAAATAAATTAATATATTGTAATATAAAATATTTTGGTACGTACGTATTAACGCCACCGCAGCTACAGCTTTATTTAAAAACAAAGTAATCAATCAGATTTTGGTGGAAAATGGGCCGAAACAGATTCAAAACAGAATATAAAATTATATATATTATTATATATATTATTTTATATTATAAAATATTAAAATATATTAGTATTATATAAAATATATAGTATTAATATTAAAATATTAATACTATATTATATTTATAATTTGATTATTTAAATAATAAATAATTGCAATAATTACTGAATTTATTAAATAAATACTCAAAAAATTACGGTGTTAATTAGTCAAGGTTAGCGAGCTTAGGTTAAGTTTTATTAAATTATATTTATAAAATAAATATTTATTTATTTATGTTAAACTCTATATCGGCCCATTTTCCACCAAAATCCAATTGACTACTTTGTTTTTAAATAAAGCTGTAGCTGCAGTGGTGTTAATACATAAGTACCAATATTTTATAAGATGCAACTTAAATTCAGTTTATAAAAAAAATCACCATACTTTTATATTAATAATATTGGTTACCACCAGATATAAAAATATCTACGTAATGGAATAATCTGCTTTAATTCTCTATGAAGTGCAAAGATAAAATAAAAATATTCATAGCAACATAATGAAGTTAATTTTTTTATTTATAGATGACCTTGGAATTTTAACTCTGACCTTATTTATTTTGTATATTCAGCTTGTATTTTACATTACTTTTAGTTTTTAAAAATTTTTCAATTTGTGAGATCCAAAATTTGAAAATGTAATTCTTAACAGCAGGAATATTTAGCAAAAATATTGCTAAGCTGTAGGTAATGCTGAATTAGTTTCTTATCTCTTGGTTTCATGTATTTAGTTAAACATTCAGCGAGCCATACTTGTTTTTTATTTTGTAAAGTGTTTGTTGTGTTGATGTAAAATGAGTTATTCACTAGTGCAGTGTGTTCTTATTCTAACAGCATTCTTTTAAAATATGTTTCCTGACACTCATTTACAAAATAAATCATAAAAATGTTTGCACAATCACGTTTTATTAAAATTGTGGGGGTAGGAGGTAATTTGCACTCTGGTCATCCTTCTGTGCTAATAGCTGAAGTAGTTAACTTCATTAAAAACGGACTGCTACAGACTCCTGTAGAATTCCAGTCTTTCACAATGAACTTTACTAAGTATCTAAAAAAAAACATATGTAAGAAAGGTTTTAGAGAAATTGTTTTTCAGTGATTTGAGTTTTCTTTCTTTCCTCTCCCCTCAGAATTTGTAGATACTGATTTACAAACAAAAATCTAAAATTATTGTTTTTGTTTTTTATTTTCTTGTAGAGATTTATACAATATGAATTTCATAAGCGAGTTAAAAAAAATAAATAAATTTATTTTTCCTTTTACTTTATTTGTTTGAATTATTGAAGCAATTTTTACTGAATATTGCATTAATATAAACTCTCTGGTAAATATTTCTAAATGGATATTGATAGTGAAATATTTTTTTTGTAAAAGTTGATTTGAGTAATTGTTTGATTATGTACTTGTCTTTAAATTTAAGGGAAAAAATTAGTATTTCACGTAGTAACAAATATTTTTAATTGTTCAGTATATGAGCTTTTTTTTAATGATTTTCAGTTTTAAATTTAGCATTTTTATGAATTTAAAGAAATAATTTTTTTAATCTATAGTTTTGTGATAATTGTTTGCATGTATTTAAAATGTTGTTTTCTCTATAACAAAAACATGTTTCAATAAAATTCTCATCTATTTGTATGGACTGTTTTAATAATAGGCTTGTTTGTTATAAGCTTAGTGTTATTGTGGACATATTACAATATGCATTGGATTTGATTGAATATCAGTCATTTAATGTTCATCAATTAAGAATTTTTTGATCAGAAAAAAATTTTTGTTTAATTTTTCAAGTAGCAGTTTTTTTTATAACTATTTACGTAGTGCTTTTATATTAAATAATGCTGTCAGTTATTGGTATCACATATCTTAAGTCTATAACAGTTATTTTGTTATATTTGGTGTTTAAGTTATGCTTGCTGCGTATTTTGTTTGGTTAAAGTACTGCTGTATTTAGGAGGTAATTTTATCAACAGTGGGGGTAGGTGTTCTGCATTGCTCCATTTGTAATGCTTGTTTTATATACTACAGGAAGTACATTTGTAAAATCAAAAGTTATCTGTTGAATAGTGAAATTACCATTTGAACGGTTGAATTAAATATTTTGTTTGAAAACGGCAATGTATTTTAAATTATTAAATAGAAGAAGAAATTGTATGATGAAGTTCAGTTTTGTAGCATACATACTGCATGTGAATTAATATTATTACAATTGTATGAAGTTTTTTACCCTACAGAATTCTTGTTACATCACTCCCTCTAAGTTGTTGGATAATCATAATTAACTTCTTTTTTTTTTAATCAGTTTTACTGTATTTAAAATATATTTTAATTATAAAAAATGTATTATTACAGCTCTTAAAGATTAAAATATAAGTTAATCCATTGAAAGAACTCAACAATCTTGGATCTTAACAACAAGTTGAATGAACAACTTGACGACTGAAGTTTGTGACAAACAAGTTTGATGTCAATGTTTGTGAAAACTTGATGAATGAAGTTTTCACAAGTTGACAGAAAGATGAATAATTGTAGATAATTTATTCTTATAAATCATTTAGAATTTTAGTTAAAGTGGATAGACAAATTGATATGCTATAAGAGTATTTGTTCAGATCTGAAAAATTTAGAGAAACTTATTGGTTACTAAAAACTTTGGGCAATAGAAAGCATTTTAATTGCAAATGTGTATTAGGATTTTTTTTAGTAATTAAGCATGTGTATCCCATAAAATATTGTGTTTTCATTGGGATCTAAAAGTGGGCTGAATGGGGTTAGCATCAGATGTGTGCTACAGAATCGAGTAAAAATTACTTCATAAGATAATATTTAGCATGTGGAGTATTACATAAAAGGGTTGAACAGCGCAGACTTAGATGGTTTGGCCACTTAACAGAGATTGCCAGTTGGGCGTGTATAAAAAAAAATTAATTTAGACAATAGGAGGAAGTTTAAGAAAAAATTGAATAGATTGTAGAAATGAATTTATTTATATATATATATATATATATATATATATTTGTGATGCGATATCATCATTGTTATCACTTACCTAGCTCATGTTTTTATAATAATTTAAAAATTTATAAAATAAGCTCTGAACCATTAATTTCAGGAGAATCATTTCGTTGTTCTTTTCATTAGGTATTACATATTCTGTTCTATAATTTCATCAACAAGCTACTGTAAATTGTAACAGGTATTTCAGATATCTGTTCTTTAGCTGGTATTCATTTACAACTCTATAGCGATATTCTTTGTAATTTTCTACTATATCCTTGTTAAGTCCTACATGTATACCATTTGTGAGAAGTCAGCAGAATAACCAATTAATTTGTCGGCAGCTAAAGTTTATACAAAACAAAAATTGTACATATTTATATATCAAAACATGTGCGACCACAACTTATTTGGTGTACTGCCACAAAATGACATTGAATTCCAGATCTTTCTTATTTGTTAGAAACTTAACTGTATCTTCAAGAATTAACCATAAAATTTTAGTTTAATTTAAGCTAGGATTAGCTCTAGATATATGTATTATTTCTAAACACAATTTCACTATTTTATGACAGCTGTTATATCACAAAACAAAGAACACTTCTTCAAGATCAGATGTGTTGTTGAATATAATATGAACAGAAAGTTGTTGTAATAACTTTGAACACAATTGACTTACCCTTTTCTTTAAAAGGAAGAACACAGGGAATCATCTCCATTCCCTGTTTTCTTTAATCATCATAACTAACTGTGTCAGAGTTTCCTTAACAGAGAGTCTTTACTTGTAATATCTCTTTGCTATCATTTATTAGGTTGCCGTTTGCATATTTGCAATGTAATATAAATGTTTAATTGTTCAAGTGTCAGGACAGAAATAAACTTGCCTCACCATTTCATATCTTCACTCCAAGACCTCTAGCTAAAAAATATTAAAAATATTCTCTGTAAGATGCTATCTTGAAAAAGATTTTTATTTTTCAATGCAGTCTAAAACATTGGTGCACTTACACTATTTCTTTTTCAATAGTACCTGTTCCATATAGATCTTTTAGTCAGTTTCTTCTCATTTACACCTTAGATTTGACTTCATCATTCATGAAATTTTGACTGCCTAAGTGAGTTTTTAGAGAACCAAATAGGTGAAAATCACTTCCAGCTAAGTCAGGCTGTAAAGTCAACATTTAAATTGCCACACTAAGTCACAACTTCTCTCATAGGTTAATTAAGTTATATGAGGCCCCTTCTAGTAAATTTTTTATAATATTTTATTCAAATTGCAACTTGAAACATCAGCAGAACTTCAGTATGATGCAGCATTGACGTTATCTTACTTTCGATTGTCATCTCAACTAGTTCGGCACATATTCTCTATCATCAGTGTATCTAGAGATATTGACTCATTTCATTCATTTTGTGATCCTCAACCAGTTGCCTGGGAACCCACAAAGACTCACTTTTTGGAAATTTGAATGATCATGCTGTTGGCTAAATTTCAAGAACGTTTTGTTAAAGTTTGCTATGTGTCATCTGTCATTACCAACTTTTTGGCTCTAATCATCTCTTCTCCCTGGTGCTAATGGTTCTGTTGGAATCTAAACGAGGTGAAAGGTTGGTCTACAACAAAAGCGTTTGAGAGAATTAATAGACCTCAGTATGCAAAAAGCTTCTCACCATAAAAATGTGTACTTTGTGTTTTATATTGTTGAAATAACTTTTCTTTAAGGTTTAATAATATATTTGTATCTATGGAGGATACTGCTTATATAATATTAGCACAAGCTGCCTTAATCTGATATTTGTAGTTTGCTCATTATTCTTTTTTTCATGTTATGTTATTTGTGAAATTATGAACTTTAAACATTTTTTTAAATTTCTTACATTTTTTATTTATTTATTTTTTCAAGATTTATCTTGGTGATTTAATTATTGTTAAAAAAGCTGTATCAAAGTTCATGTTCCTTTATATATAATTAAATTAGTATCACTTAAAAAAAGATTCTTTATAAAATATTTTAAGTTCTTTTTAGTTCATTTATTGTAAAAAATTATTAATATCTAGGTATGATATGTTTTTTCTCTGTTTATATTTATCTCTTTTATGGAATTTATTGATGATTTTTTTTTAATTTTATTTATGTTAAAATATTATATGAATAGTATGCTATTTTCTCTTTTATTTTGTAATATATTTATTTCTCATACATTTTTCATAATCCCCCAAGTATACACTTTTCTCAGCTGAAATAAGTATGAATTATTTGATACGAAGTGGAAAGTTTTGTGCATTGAACCGGTTGGGAATTGGAATTTGAATTTGTAGAAGATTCATTTTTTATCTATCCAGGGAATGTAGTTTGAAATTATATTTGAATCAATTGGAGCATATAATCAGATAAACTTATCTCTGAATCGTTAAGCCGCAATCAGGGATGTATTGGTTTTCAAAGGAAAATTTGAATCAAATTATGTTAGTATTATTTGTAATACATCTGTTGAATAGTATAATGGTGAATCGCTCATATTTTGACAGTTTAATATTGTTAATACATTATTTTAATTTAAATGTTATATTAAGATATTATATGCTATTTAAGGTATATGCTATTAAATAAAAATTATAAGTATTTATTATGTAAATTGTATACGACAGAAAAAATGCTGGTGCTAAAATAGTAACCACGCCTCTAATTTTTCCGTGTATTGATCTTTTAGTTTCCATTTAGGCCAGAAATATTAAAATGTTTGTTGAAAATTATGTAATTGTGTTTATGCATTGTACATGGACACTAGTTACATTATATCTAAAAACAAGAAAAAAAGTAAAGCCCTAATTGGTATATAACAGCTTTGAGATTTGTCATATTTCACTAAGTTTTTTCGTCGACTTTAAAACCCACCAAAGTAAATTGATGGATTATTTTATTAGGTAGATAATAGAAAGCTACCTATTGTAATGGGTAACATTATTCGACTTCCGCAAAATTTCGGCATATCTGCCGTAATTTTGCGCCAATCACTTTCAAATTGGTACATAAAATATAACGACCAGAATCTCTTTCGAGTTCGTTCAAAATCGGACCATGGGGGGGGGGGGGCTTTTTCGAAAAAAGCTGTAACTTTCTTGTTAAGTAAAATATCGAATTCGTTTTAAAGTTCCTACTATTCTTTGGATAAGGGCCTAAAACTTATCTAAGTAAAGTTTTTTGATATCGCCAACCATTGGCCAACGAGATAGAAAAAATTAGGTTTCGAAGACAAAACAAAATCATACCTCCCTTAATAGGCAGGTATAGAATCGGTTTAAGTGGTAGTTAGTCCTCTGAACGTTACCTAAAACTTTTCTCTAAAATAATTTTTGATATGACCAACCTTGCGGTAAGGGATGACCAAAATGTTGCTGGAATTGTAAGAAGATGGGGCTAAACGTGAAACTTTTTTCACATGCAGCTGTTGTCGTATCGGATAAATTTGAAGTATTTCTTAACTTTAAGGTGGAAACTTTTTACCCCCTGCCTAGCACCGGTGAAATCAACCTCCGCTTTCCGGCGTGCCGAAAGGTAATTTTTTTCAATATTTTGTTATTTTTGGGAGCAGTCATGCGTCATTTTTTCAGTTTTTTTCTATTTCATGTTAAGAAAAGTGTTTTGGTTTTTTTTTTACGTTTGATTCAGTTTTTGCATGTTCTTACTCTTCATAAGATGGACCGATTTTGACGATTTTTTATTATTTTATAGAGATTCCTTTGGTGGTCATGTTTTAATTTAATTCCGGATAACTGGAAGTATTTTCGAAACATAAAATTTCATCTTGTGTAAGACGATTTAAAAAAAAAAATTTTTTTAAATTATCGTTATTGATTTGTATTAGATTATTATAGCATAATGATGTATCGCGTGATGTAGTTTTAATACCCAAAGTATTTTCGCACGAAAATTCAAGAAAATTAGATGTAAAACTTGGGGTAAAAAATAATACATATTCCTGTTTTTCCAGAGACCGTTAGCTCCAGCAACTTAATAGTTACTGACAACGTTTCTTCTCATTCCTTTTCTAACTTGTATCAAAACACAGATTTCTTATAATTGCTTTTGTTGCGTATGGCTTGTTTTCATAAGGACATTTTTTTTCTTGAGGCTCACAGTTTTTAAATGAAAAGAAAGTATATAAATCAAAATTAATATTTAAAAAATAAATAACTTACATCATATCTACGTAAAAAATGCGGTAAAAAATAATTTTTCAATGTTCTTCAAAGTTTGTGACTTTTAAAGTTTAATCTGTTCGTAATTATTTGAGTTTAATTTGGCGCCGTTTTCAAAAGTTGAAATTTTTTAAAGAGTCAAAAACAAATTATATTTTTGAAAATATATGTGCAATTTTTGAAAATTTTGTGTTTTTTAAATGTGTAAATATCTTTTTTCTTGTTAAAAATTGTATTCTTATTTTTTATTTGGCGGTTTTAAAATACGTATTCACTATCCAACATCTCGATTCCCCCCCCGAGGGGAGAAGATCCCACCTCGTAGCGTGTCCGGTCGCTACACCACCCCCTCCGTTCCTAGCCACTAGTGGCTTTAACGGAGGACATCTTCTCGCCCTCAAACTGATTGCGCACCACAGCTTTCAGTCCAGGCCCCGCAGAGATGGCACCGATGCAGATGCCCCGAGGGACATCTGTATCGGTAAAATTCACCCCGAGATAGTTTTACGTGTTTATGCCTTCAGAATGAAGACAAAGGACACCTGCAGCTACCACGTCGCCCTCAGGAACTAAGCTAGAAGCCTAACCGCGGAACGAAGACCCCGCGCCTAGATCTAACTATTAAAGAGCCACTTTCTGAATGTCTCAGATCCGTACTAATAACCTCAACAACAATTTTATACATCGAAATTTAGACCTAGTTCCCTTAAGAACCCCGCTTAATACTCAAAATGAGTTTCTATCTGACTCCGTTTCGGTCTGCCCGGGAGAGGAGAATTAACGCCTACTCCCGCACAGCGCCATCACGGAGTCCCGCGTGACATTCACCATCTTTCGCAGACCGCCGCCAAGACTTCCCTGCATACCACCAAAGCAGTACCCAGAGAAGCCCCGCCGACAGTGTCATTAGCTCATTAGTGCCCCCGTCGGAGCGCGACCGCACCCACCGGGCAAGAATAATCCCGCCCGCCGACAACGGCCGCAACTCCGCCGACAGCGTGATTAAATACATACCACCAATACATCTAACTGAGGCACGCTGCCTTAAGCGACTACCTTCGGCCAGTCAACTGCCCAGGTGGTCCCTAGCCACCCAGGTTCCTATCACCTACTAAATCCCTTCGGCAGCCCTGCTCAGGGCGAGGAAGCGAAGGAAGCCAGCAACTATTGTCCACTCTCTACGAGTCCTCCAGTTGACTCGTAGATCCAAAATAGAGTTTACTCTCTCGAGTTCCCTAGCAACTCTGGTACGTTCAGCTTCGTACCGGGGAAATATGTGAAGGACATGGTCCACGGTGTCATCGACCCTACAGTCCGGACAGAAGCCGGAATCAACCAATCTAAACTTTGCCAATTTATCCCTAAAGGCACCACGTCCTGAGAGGAACTGAGTGGTATGCCGATTGGGGGATACCCAGCTAATCGCTCGCAACTCTCTAACATTGGGAAATATACCATGCGTATAACGACCTGTCAAAGAAGTATTCCACCTATCTTGCCAAGAGTCGAAACCTTGGTCTTCGATCTCACGCATACGCCCAGCAGTAAGAAGGCAACATACGCTGGCTACTTACTTCTTTGCAACATACGCTGGCTACGTTCCGTAGCCGAAATATCCACAGGTTTGATGCCCGCGATCACAGTTACTGCCTCTCGTGAGACAGTCCTGTAACCACCGACAACCGCTAACAAAAGAAGACGCTGGGCTCGTAATAGAATCTCCCTATAACATTGGTACCGCAAACGATGAGCCCAGACGGGCGCAGCGTACAACATAATGGCCTCACAAACGCCTTTATAAAGAATCCGCATGGTATGGAAATTCAACCCCCAATCGGGATAGACCACTCTACGGACGCCGAAGAAAGCATCAATTGCCTTCTTCGCCACATACTGAAGGTGCTCCTTGAAGAGAAGCCTCTCATCAAGGATAACACCCAGATATTTCTGAAGGGTGACATACCTAATTGAACGACCGTCCATCACAACCCGCGGATGGTGAGTTGCAGCTAAACGGCCCTTCAAAAACATCATAGTGGTTTTCTCCGCACTGAAAACCATCTTATGCTGAAGACTCCACAACCGCAAAACCCTACATGCCGGTGCCGCTCTGAGCTCGATCTCAGCACGCGAACTACCCTTAACCAGCAGCAGCCCATCGTCGGCATAAGCCACGACGCGACAGCCACTGGGCAAGCGCAGCCGCATGAGAGAGTCAAACTCGATGGTCCAGACGAGTGGACCTAATACACGGCCCTGTGGACATCCTTTTGACAGGGTCTTTCCTACTTGCGAACTGCAGTCACGAAGGACAACAGTTCTTTCGCTGAAATAACTCGAGAGAGTCCTAATTTCTTCCTGCGTGCAACCACGCTTCTGCAGTTGAAACAAGGCAGAGGGCCACCACAAGTTATTAAATGCCCCGGATATGTCCAAGAAGACACCGAGTACATACTTGCACTCACTGCCTGAAGCCAGATCCAGGATCCTAATAATCGCATCCTCTGTACTCTTACCGGGTCTAAAGCCATACTGGTCGTCCATCAGCATGTGATTCAAAGTAAGCCTACTATTAATGCGGAGGTAAAGTACCTTCTCGAAAAGTTTTCCAACAACTGGTAAGAGCGTCAGAGGACGGTAAGAAGAACTAACGGTGGGGTCCTTGTCGCCACCCTTGAACAACAGCTTCAAGATTCCACGCCTCCAGCAAGCCGGGAAATACCCGGCAAACAAACACCTATTGAACACCCTAAACGGGCCAAGAATTACAGGCAGGGTGCGAACAAGGAGCTCCACCGTGATACCATCATACCCGGGGGCTTTGTTTCTAGCAAGGCTACAGATTACTTGGAGGACTTCCGCCTCAGTAATCTCCAAAGACACAGAGTCCGTATTGAAGTTTGCAACCGCCGCTCGAACTCTCCGGTGATACCAGGTCTCACCAACCTCGGTATCATCGGGGAGCAGATCGTCCATCAGAAGAGATAGAACACGATCTTTCTCAACAACAACGCCGTCCTGGGTCGAGAGAGCCGACAGAAGACTGTCCTTTTTACGTTTGTGACCAAGTACACGATAAACAACACCCCAAGGGTCTTTATTCCCTTGCTCTTGGACAAAAGAGCGCCACGAATCTCGTTTAGAAGTCCTAATTCTATGAAAATACTCGTTCCTTTTCTGAGGATACTCCTCAAACAAGGCCTCGCGCCGGTCAGGATCACGCGCACGCTGTGCGGCTCAACTGAGTCGGCCCACGGCCTGCTTTATCGCAGTCAAGTCCCGAGACCACTAACCAGCTACTTTCTCTCGACCCGTACTACGAGGGATTGAAAGTTCTGCGGCTTCAACCACCGCAGAGGAGAAATTCTTTGCCAGGTTATCTAGAGGGACCTCATCCAGGGTACGAGTGAACACCTCGTACCCTGGCCGCAAGAATGTTTGAAAACTTGGGCCAATCCGCCCGCCTATGCAAGAAGCGCCCTTGCTGAACAGGGGCGTCCGCCCTAAAGACATCGCGCAGCCCACCTATCCAATCAAAAACTATGAGCCGATGGTCGCTTTCGCAATCATCGACTACAGACCAGTTCTGAATCCTACCAGGGATATTCTTGCCTATGGTAACATCAATGTTGGTACCAAGGAAGGTCCTCCGCAATCCCACCGCGCCGGCGAAGGTTGCCGACTCGCCGGCGACATTGAACACCTCAAAACGATGCTGCGCGATGAAGCCTTCTAGCAATTCTCCGCCGTCGTCTGTGATCCCACTGTGCCAAAGAAGCGATTTGGCATTCGCATCAACTCCTATAAGAATAGGACGACCCGCTACCAGCCTGATAATTCTATCCCATCTTTCCAAATGTAATTCAGTGGGATCTCTGTACTGAAAGTACGAACTAACCACAACTAGGTCGAAACCATCCACAGCAAGCTTAACAACGACATGATGCGTGTCAGAGGCCTGCCGTACAAAGATACTATCAATAGACTTCCTGCACAGAACGGCGGATTTACTATCACCTACATGGAACTTATTCCAGCCTGAAAAACCTGGCAGGTCACCCTTGACCACATACGGGTGTTGAAGAAGTAAAACATCGAGGCTCCGCTTTTCAACGACGTTACCTAACTCGACTTGGACCGCATAGGCACCCTGGGCATTGAGTTGACCGAACCTAACCATCGAGCTAGTTGAAGTAGACCTCAACCGCTCTTAAATAGCTACCACACTCCCTACTGTTGATGGAGTGCCTATGGTTTCTGCGTAACCGCTTGCAGTTAACGCAAACCGGAGCCTCCTTCTTTTGCGGACAATCGTCACGCTTGTGGCCCTCCTCACCACAATGCGCGCAGACCGACGCATATTTACAGAATTTGGCCCTATGGCCGAACCTACAACATTTAAAGCACCTCTGCATATCAAGGTTTTCCTTGACGAGGCAAGAGGCAAAATCGACGAAGACCCTACCATCGGACAAAAACTTCTGGTGGAGACCAGCACCTAATTCGAAAACTCCGTGATACCGAGGGGCATCACGCTTTCCAGTCTTAAAGACTAACCTACACTGCTCTTTGAACATGGCCGCATCCAAATCAGTATTCTGCTCTCGAATGAAAGACAGAACTTCCTCATCAGAGAGACCCCGCTCGATGTCATATATAATGACTCGGGGCTTTCTCAATCGCTTGGGGTCCACCTTGACCTCAAGCTTCTGCACCGCTGGAGAGTCCTTGATGACTTGGACCGTCTCCTTGTTATCCGCAACGACGACTAAACCCTTGCTGGTCCCCCTTATATCTCGAATCCTAAGCCGATTCCGGTCGCCACGAAGGGCCTCCCGGAAATCGCGCTTCAATTCCTGACTCGTGGTCTTGGAGCCCTTCGCCTTGTTAACAAAAACTACCTCCGGCTTCTTTACCGCTTTGCTGGCCTCTCGTTTGGTCTTCAGGACCTCAGCGTAGCGCCTGGGCTGCGCTGGGGCCTGAACAACCACCTTGGGAGCCTTGACCTCTTGGGGCTTGGAGGCCAAGGCCTCGAAACCCTCGCTTACCGCCACAAAAGCTTACCTAGCCGGGGGAGAATTGTCTTCCTCGCACCCGAGCTGACTCCGCCGGAAAGAGAAAGAAAGTCTACCAAGTAGTCCAGGTCCTCCTGGACTACCTTCAACAGCAGGGCAGAACTACCAGGTCTGCCCTTTGAATTCTTGAAAGCCTCTACTACAGGGGAGGACCGCACCTGGGTGGGTGCCCCTGTGTCCATCGGGTCGCTTACCTCGTCCTCTGAGGAGTTAGTCGACGGCACCGGCGCTGGTTTCCTCTTCCGCCTGGACTTCTTTACTACTTCGAACTCCGACATGGCCGAAGATTCCTTAACGTACTTGAAAACTGACGAAATTCTCGCTGTCTACTATCAACTGGTTTGGGCAAGCCCACTGTGTGACGACTGCCCGCAGCGAGTACGGGCAGTTGGAGACCCTTACGTTCTCCTGTCACTCTTTGTGCCTCTTGACCTTTCAGCCCCGTTGAGGCGGACACGCGTCGCAGAAAACTTTCTCCCTTCACTCCCGCAAAAAAGCGAAAAGATGAGTCTGAATTATACCTTGTGCTAGTTGTGATAGCAATCCTCAGTCGGTTGACTTGATACCACTGGAAGGTACACACTCGACCAGCAGTCAAAACACCAAAAGCAGACAAAACAACAGTACTCTGGACGCACTAAAGGAGACCAGAGTATTCACTATCTAACAAAGAAAATTTGGTAGATATTTTTAATCTTTTGAAAATTGGGTAAAATATTATCATAGTGTTTGGGATTACAGCACCATCATTCGAGCTTTAAATTATTATTTGGTGACAATTTATTTTAAAATTGTGTCTTCGAATATTCATGGAACCCCAGATTTCCTCTTGAGAAAAAATTAGTTTTCCGATATTTATTTATTGGTGATAACAAAAATTAAGAATTATAACACGTGTTCCTACTAGTTCAAAAGAAGATATGCAAAAAAACGTGTTTATTTATTGCAATTGTATGATAGATATACTTGACAGTTCATGTTTTACCATAATAAAACTATATTGAATCTATGTCAGAGTTTGTTTCTTCCATTTTCATTCGGCCTGATTATTTAAAAAATAATACCGTTAAAAAGATTTTACATTTTTTTTATGGTTAGCTTAAAACAAATGCGTGTATACTACTCTATATTTTTTTATTTGATGCAAAAAGTTCAGTCATAATAGAAATATGTATTAAATATGTGTATTAAAATGTGTAATTAATATGTACATGTAATAAAAATATGTATTCAAACATTTCTTCTTTATTTACCGTTCAACGATTTTAAAAATGTCTAATTTATAAATTACTTGTTCCTACTTTTCTCTTGGTTTCGGCTGTGTTGTTTTGAGATGAAAATATTATACAAATTTAAGGTTAGTATATGCTGTCGTGCTAACATTCGTGTGTGCTTATGTCCAGATGTTGATTTCATATACTATTGAACAAGTAGGGTGGGGAAACAGTTGTACAGCAACAGGGAATGTTATGGTGCTTATAATGACGTCAGCTGATCGGATGATGAAGAACATTTTAGAACGGGATGGGATGTTCGAATGGAACATTTGCTGTTCTTTGTTAAGGGAAGGGAAAATGTTGATGACAATTATAATCGTTTGGTCGGTCGATTGGGGTATGCGACTATTCTAGTGGGGAAGGGGGCCTGGCCTGATTCTAAGTGACAATGAAAGTTAATTGAAGAAGGGGCAGAGAAATCAGCTTGATACTGATATGTAGTTTAAATATACTGCACGCTGCATATAGAATCTAATATAACACAGGATTCCAATTTAGATACTAACTGTCATTTATTCTTGATTAAAAAAGGGAGTTAATATCAAATTTATTTTAACCATCTTCTATTTTGGTAAATTCGATTATTTTTGGTGTGCTTCCTGTATAAGATGTCAAAATATGCCCCTAGTCAACATTTTCTACTGTAAGAAAAAGAGAGAGAGAGATAAATCAAGTTTAATTTTAGTAAAAGTACTTTTACTTTGAAAATTCATTTTTTTCCGTTATTAATACTCGTGTGTGCTTCCAAGCAGGCTATATGCGCAAATACAGTTTGTGTTTCCTGATCTCAGTGATTTAAATTCTTGTGTCATGGCTGTTAATTGAAACTCGATGACCGAAGTGGCCGATCTCTGTGAAGGAGTGTTGAAATTCAACCTTTTATTTAAAAGGCCCCGTTTTTTGGGTTGGAGTTTTACATAAACTACAAAATTTCTACATAATATTCGTATCCATACTTTCAGCTTGAGTGATGAGTTACATTTATCCAAACAATTAGTTGAAAAAAAAAAGGGATGATCGGATATTTTCTAATTACTCGGAATACGTAAGCAGCTGCTATTTGTTTGTAAAATGTATTTAGTTATTTATTAATTTATTATTTATTAAGTTCGCTGGCTAGAATTTTTTGTTAATTAAAAGATTACAAATGATGGTCACGAAAAAAAAACTGTAACGTTAACATTCGATGAGTATAAAACAAAATAACAAAATTATTACCTAACGGATGATTATTGGATGATTAATGGATGATTATTACCTAACATTTTGCATGAAAATGATTGCGGTACCTTGTCTTATACGGTCCAGAATCAACTATATATTAATAAAGAACATTATCTGATCGTTACAGTTACTTGCCTCTGATACAATAATTAATATAGCAATTATTTTCAATTATCACTTCGTCCTTGTCGTAATAATGATTACTTTTAAATGTCTTTCTTTTTAATTTTTAAAAACAATTATTCATGACTGAAATATATCTTGCTTGAAAATTCGCCGATAACCGAAAAACCGTCCACCCAACTTGGACGAGGACAACGAGAAAAGACTAGTTAGGGAGTTAATAGAACGTTTAAGTTTTTATGAGTGTAAATTCCTGTTACACTTTTTTTAAATTCTCAAAAAGGGTATTGTTTGATATTTTTTGAGATAATTTCAAATAATAAAAAGAAATTGGACATTTTAACAGAAAAATGATTGAGGAATGAAATAAGACTACAGTTGATGTTTTATCGTTATTATATAGCAACTTATTAAACTTCAAACTTATCGTTTAAGAAATAACGCGATAAGTATAATAATTCCACACCAAAAGGCAGAATCGTTATTACTGCACCACAGCTGCGTTAGTCAGGTTGCATTATTATTTAACAGTTGATTTAACAACAAATCAGCTGATTTCGAAGTCGAGAATTCTAAGATTCAAATCCTAGTAAAGGCAATTTATCTTTATACGGGATTTGAATACTAGATCCTGGATGCTGGTTGGTTTTCAATTAACCACACATCTCAAGAATGGTTGACCTGAGACTGTACAAGACTACACCTCATTTACATTCATATATATTACCCTCATTCATTCTCTTAAGTAATAACTTACGGTGGTTCCGGAGGCTAAACAGAAAAAGAGTAAGTTGCATTATTAAGATTGTTTTTTACTTTATTAAGATTTATTTTTATGTTATGTTCTCATGAAATTGGGTTCATGTAATACAGTATTTATTTTAACACTTTATATCTTTAATGAATTGTAGCATTTATTTTCTGTCTTGACGTGTATATTGTTCTACGTAAATATTAAAAGTGGGGGAAACTACATGTGTTTCTTGGCCTTTTTACACTGGGTTTAGATTTTCGATATTATTCATAATGGGAAGTTGGCTGTTGTACAAGTAAATCTTTCCACTGAAGTTCCACAGCAGGTGCACATCTTTAAACAGAGCCGTACGATTAGACAAATAGTCACGTACTACGACCTGCAGGGCTACGGGAACATTGCGGCGTTCCAATTCTTAGAGGACAGAACTCCAAAAAAAGGAAGGAAATGCTGCCTCTATGTCTATAAAAATTGCCAAAACATATTTACAGTCGGCGATTTCCACCTCGGCAACATTTAAGATGCAGTCCTCGGTGCCAACCCCTTTCGTAAAGCTATACTAGCCTCGATTTAGAAAACAGTTCACCTCAAAGCTTTCCCAGAGCCGTTCCACAACCAGCCTTTCGAGCAGCTTGATGGGTCGATAACTGCCGATCTCACTAGGATCCTTTACCGTTTTTAAGAGCACCCTCACCAAAGCCACTTTCCAACAACTCGGGAAGCAGCCACAGCTAAGGCACCCCGTGAACAGCCTGCCAAACAGCTCTCTTATGATAGAAGCAGATGGTAGAATATGTCCGGGTTAAGTCAATCCACGGTGCATTTTTCAGTGCCATTTGAGAAACCACTTGGTCTATATCTACGGGATCCACTGCCCGTATGCCAGGGAAGTACGTAGCCCCGCCCTAACGCTGACTTCTGCTTCATCCTCCAGAGCATCTGGAAACACAGTATCCAGGAACGCCTGGTAAGTCGCTACAGATGTTAAAGTGTGGTCACGACACTTTACTGGACAGCATGTGCAATGGCTTTGGCCGGTAACATGATTTTGCGAGCTGCCAGAGGCTACGCTGCAACTCGCGCATGGAGTCTTGCCATAACTTGAGTCTGGCTTCCTTGATGGCATGAACATACTCATTACGGGCGCGCCGGTAGATCCGCAGACGCTCAGCGCGCACGTCATCAACGATAATCCCCGTTAGAGCGCGACGCTGGTATCTTCTCCTAGCGGACCTAAATCTTGCGCGCAGCACGCTAAGGTCAGAGGATGACCACTTTTTCAAAAAAAAATTTTTTTCCCAAAAAATTCAATATTATCATTATATTTTTATGCTAGAAGAGTTTTTTTAATAATTTTTAACCTTTACTTTCAATTTTGGTTCTATGTATTTAATTTTACTATCCGGGGAGGAGACCTTTTGCACAACCCATCGGAATTAGGTAAGTTTTATATAGTTTTTATTCGATTATTTTAACTTTTATATTTTAACGACTTCGTCTGAGGTACTAGTTTTGAGTTTTATTTTGCCTTCTTGGCTTGTTTTAATAATATGATTAATATTACATTTACACCTAATGAACTTTATTATTTTGGAGTTATTTTACCCTTTTATTAATAAAATTCCAGCCGTTTTTCGCCCACAAACAAACAAAAAATGGCGCCCGTCCATTGGCCGAGGCCGCCATAGGACCCTATCGCAGTCAGTCTTGATGGCCCGGCCGAATTGTTCAACCATCATTTCCATTCCCTTTCTGTGCTCCATGCGCCATTCCAACCCCTGCGAGGCAGCTGCGCACTCGCGGGACCTGAATAATCAACTAGTCCAACTTTGTGTTCTTAGTAGCGGGGCTTCCAACTGACCGATCCTCCGGATACACTATTTCCTATTTGATGGTCGCACAATAATCATAATGGGTGATTTTCCTTCTGGGTAAAGGCGAATCTCCCAATCCTTCCTGAAGTGCAAATCTTTTTAAAATTTTCAAATTTTTATCTAAAATTAAATCTAAATTTATTCAATTTTAAATAAAATAGAGCTGTAGGTATAGTTAGTACAGTTCGTAGTTTCTGTTTCGGTCTTGACTGATAACCAAGCTAGTGCTATTGACTGAATTCCAGTTCCCGGATCGTATCGTCAAATCATATCAAGAATTTGTATCAATGTAAGATGTGATAGTTGACAAAAATTACCGCCTTCAAAGTTATGGAGAACAAGTAGAGATTGGGGAATATTATTTTCTTAACAACGATTTTTTTTAGATTATAAAACCTTCCATTTGGAACTATACCAGGCTCAGATTTTCACGCATCGTACCGAATGTTCGTCTACTGGTGATGAGAGTTCAAATATTTCTTAAGTTGAAACTAGTTATATTTATTAGTACACCGTTGAGTTGTACCACACAATTTGCATATTTCACAGCGCAATCATATCAATATGTAGTCGGTTGATAATCATACTTGTTGGTTTAAAAGGTATGAAATTAATGTTATTGCTGATATCTCTATAAACTTTGACGCATTGTAAAGTATTCATTGTAAATTTTTAATTTTTTCACTACGATCAAAACGTTATTTTATATCATAAAAGAGCAGTTGGAGATAGTGAGATAAAAACAGTTTGAATGAATCGAGCCAGGAGAACATTCCCTTAATCCATTTAATCCATCGGGTTGGTCTAGTGGTGAACTCATCAGAAATCAGCTGATTTCGAAGTCGAGAGTTCTAGGGTTCAAACCCTAGTAAAGACAGTTATTTTTATACGGATTTGAATACTAGATCGTGATTATCGGTGTTCTTTGATGATTGGGTTTCAATTCACCACACATCTCAGGAATGGTCGATCTGAGACTGTACAAGTCTCAAAACACACTTTATTTACATTTATACACATTTCATTCTGATTCATCCTCTGAAGCAGTGGCGGCGCGCGTATAAGCACTGTGGAACTGCAGCACCCCCTATTTCCACTTGATATTATCGATAACATTTAATATTATGAATCCGTTTTTCTTTAATTCTTTTTTTATTCTTGTACAATAATGCTTAAGCTTAATGTCAGTAGCCATCCCCCGGTTTATGAAAAAGATACAAAAGTCTTTGGCAACCAAACACCGGCGTGGTGTTTGGTTGTTGTACGCATGCGCACATAGGAAGCTGCACGCTAAACTGCGAGGGAGAGAGAGCACTGCAGCTCCCGCAGTGCCGATCCTGGCGTGCTGGTGGAAGGAATTAGTTTTTTTACTCTGCGTGTGTATGGAACGTTCCCTTTTCTAGTTTAGTCGGTGGAAGGAATATGAAAATGGTTAGGTGTTTTTTCAGTAGTGATCGGAAGATGGCGTAAAACAAGGGCTTTTTGATTGCCAAATTGTCCAAAAACACAGTGGAAGGGCAAAAGAGAAAGTAATTAGTAAAAACTAATTATGTATTTGTTTCTATGTACAGAGAAATTTAAATTAAGCACCATTGAATTATAGTGTTTTTAAGCGGACATTTTATTAAGTTATCTAATAATACTAAAAAATATTCTTTGTATTGACATTTTATTATTTATTCGGTAAAACCGTGTACCATATTCTTTAATGTGATAAAGTGTAAAATAGATTATTATCTATCTTGCTTCCAGCTATTCTATTTCATTCTTTTTTTTCGGTACTTTTATTTTACAGAAAAAAGCCAGAAAAAATTTCTGTAGCAGCACCCCAACTAATTTTAGCCACGAACCGCCACTACTCTGAAGTAAAACCTGACGGTGGTTCCAGAGCCTAAACAGAAAAAAAAGAGAGGAGTACACTCACTCGGTTTTTAGATATTTAGTATAAATTTATTAGGATACAAACGCATATTTAACGTTTTATAAATAACAAAAACATTTAATGTAATTAAACATTTCTCCAGTGGACCTGATGAACGATTTGTATAGTAGTCTGATATTTCTAAACGCCAAAAAATTCAGGATATGGGCGAGGCTTAAGGATGCCTGAACGTCGATTCTGATGACTTTTGGGCGTGGAGGATAAGTAAATTTGTTGCAGCGTGTATTATTTAAGCTGGTTTGTACAAAATCATCGATCACGTAATGCACTGTTCTCATCCTGGGTAAAGATACTCTGTCTCCGGAAGGATTATGGACAGAATGAATGACCAATTCTTGGAGGCCCTAAGCACTTCTTCGAATCAAGTTGTTTGTCTCTTGTTTCGCGGTCTCTTTATCAAGTTCAATCCTTCCTTCCTTTCTGCTTGAACCTACTTCTACCGGTGATATTCTAAGGTTTTCGGCCGGTCGCCGATTGTAAAGGATGCAGGAATTTGGAGAATTGCTTTCTTTGATGTTTGTGTGTAGTGGTGGTGGCTCTCCAATTTCCGATCCGGTGGCTGAACAAAACACAAGCCTTGGGCTTTTCTGGTACGACCGTACGTCGTTATGGTTATAATACAACTACGCTAGTTTGACAGCGTAGTTTGACTCAATCTCAGGAACTGATGTATTAAACGTTATTTTAACCGCTGAACTTTTTATCCTTCTTTTGAACACTGTAATTGTCGGAATGGTGCTACCAAGCACGTTTTAGGTATTTTCGAAACAATCTAGTTGAAAGGGATATTTTGCAACTCCTGAAATGTTTTAGAATGTAGTTACTGGAAACTTAAGTTTGTTATCGAATTTTGTTTCCAGGTCGCTGTGGTTACACTGTGTATGGTGTAAGAGTAAATGGTAACGGGTAAGTCGTGATGTTATAAAATAGATTCACGTCGATAACCGAAATTTAAATAATGTCGGATGCTGTTTCTGTCATGTTAACGTTTGTTAATATTGAAGTGGATGCTAAACATTATAGTATGATAGAATTACACAGTTTATTTATTGTTACTACTTGGAAGTACTTAATTAGATAAGATATTTCACGAATAATCTTTTAGTTTTTTTTTGTTTTATCAGTTGTACTAAAGTATTTAGAAATTTTTTTAAATTATTGTTTTTTTTAAAGGTTAAATCCGTTAAAAATATATAATTAATATAAATGTCATGCAGGTGCAAAAAAAAGTTGTGATAGTGTATGAAACTAAACGAGCTTATCGTTTTTCGTGATCTTTCTATAACTGTATTCAATACACTTCGTGCCGTTCTTAGAATTTGTTACAATTATCTCTCACGGTTTTATTGCTGTTAAAAATTTTATTTACTTCAAATGTGTTGCTCAATAAATATAACGCTACGTTGTTTGTCAATTTATCATATCTTAGTATTTCTTGTACGTTGTGGAAAAAACTGCTGTTTGTTAAGAAGAAAAATGTTGTGAAAATTACAATCTGGAAAAAAATCTATGTAATGTGTAAAAAGTTGGGTTTTACTGCTTATAAAAGCGGTTCTTTTGTACATTATTTTCCCAAATTATTTCAAAGAAACCTGTAGAAATTTTGGAAAATTACGTATAAAAAGTAGTCTGTTTACACCTCAGTTTCAGGTTGGGCTTTTATTTACAGTAACCGAATAGAAATAAAAAGAGCGCTTTTAGGCAGTGGGTATCCATTCTACTCACAATTTTAGGGGAATAGAAGCTACAAATTGTTAAAAAATGATTTTACATTGACCACTATAAATATATGTCGCAATTTTGCTTTAATCTATTGATTGCTCTTCTTCTAGATACTAAAGACGTTCATAAAACAATCATTCAGATTTGGGAGGTGTTGTAGAATGCTGGAATTTTTTTACAACGATTTTATGTATATACAATAAATGTATTTGTATTGCGTGCGTGCGCGTGTGTGTGTGTGTAATTATTCTGTATATTACTTTTGCAAGAATTTATCCTGAAAAACGTAGTAAAGTTGGCCTGAAGATGTGCTGCATCAGTAATGTTCCTGAGTACTTAGCTAGTCCAGTAAAATTATTCGATTTTGAGGTCGTGGTTGGACATTTTACTAAATTAAGGTTTTATTTTTGGAATAGGTCACAAATATAAGTAACACCTGTAAAAGTACAAAAAAGTAATTTTTATGTAGAATTACACATCTTAATTTACTCTTAAGAGAAATGAATGTGTTGACAAAATTACAGCTAAGAGTTGAACAAGAGACGCTACTTTTTATACTACAAAAAATAATGCATACTTTTGTAGGTGAATATCTATATTTTTTGAAAAGAAAAATTGTATAGGAATTACATTAACTCTTACCGGAGATCTTTATATCTTTAAGATTCCTTTCCGTTTGTATATTGTAACCTTAAATTATTCCACAAAAGTAGAAAAATTCGGAGCACATCTCTAACCGGTGTAAACTCTGTCAGAAATGAGATTTTCTCCAAGATCCGTATAAATATAGCACTCCTTTCGCTGCTTCGCCCGTGCTATACGGTTACTTGTGTTACCTCGTCTAGCCAGGGGCTCTGCCCCTGGACCCCTTATGTTCATTAAACTCTTACTTGTGAGAATAATGATAAGTAAAAATGAAAACCTGTTTAATTTATAAAAACTATCAGTGTATTGTAGTTTCTTCAGAATAGTTTGGTTAGTATAGGACTCGAAACTTGAGTGATCTGAAGAATTAGGGTTTCAAAGTAGTCGGCCTCCATCTCTTAAAAATAATAGTTATAGCTGCTAAATTTTTTCTCGTCCTTCGTACGGGTAAAAATGTATTTTTGGCACGGTCTTTAGCGTTACCCGACAAAAACTACTAGGAGGTGACCGTACTATGTTTCTCATTCTTGTTTTTATTTTTTTTGTTTTTTAGTGTACTAACTGGAGGCAGGTCCATCCAGTCGCGCCGCACATAAGTGACAGCGGCAGTGGCTATGTTGGTTGAGCCGCGCCTGCACCGTCGTACCCCTTAAAAAAATCGAAATAAAAAATTCGAAAATTGTTTTAGATATTTATCTGAAGAGTATTTGGAAGCCGAAATCGAGTGAATATCTCGTTTAATATAGTCGGAAATGGGAAAAATTTGTAATCACTGTTCAACATTTTTTTAATCTTTCTTCACCACTTTAAGATAAAATTAAAAAAAATCTAGAAATTTGTTTTTAGATATTCACATGATGATTACACACACCAAAAGTTTTGGTGTGTGTAATCGTCCTATTTCTGTACGTTTGTCTATTCAGAATTTTGCTTCTTGATGTATTAAGTATTTTCAAATCCTTATATGATTCTCTAAATCAGCTTCTTTTTATTTTTATTTTTTCAAGAAAATGAAAATATTTCGGTTTTGTTAATGTACTGTCATTGATTTTGTACATTTTTCTGAAAAATTTTAATGTTTTTTTTCTCATTGTATGTTCTGTTTTTTTATTTATTTATGAATATTGCTTTTTATATTTTGGACGGTTTTTTTCTTCTTAAAATTCTTTTTTCTATTTTACTGATTTCTTTTTGTGATAACTTACGTAAACTTTCTTGGAGCTTCTGCAAGTTGTACTGTCTTGTAATGTCTCAGTTTTGTATTTTGCTAAACGAGAAAAAATTTTTTAATTCCTGAACATTTATTAACTTCTCATACAATTCAATCACTTTCCGCTTCCGAGCATTAACCACCTCATCCGTAGATTATCTAATTGCATTTGCATTCCATTTAATCTCCGTTATTTCACTTGGTAGTACCTGTCGATCTCCTATTCTGCTATTAAAATCCCCTAGCAGTACAAAGTAACAATTTTCGCTAATGTTTTCCATAAAGCTTCATATTCTTCTAAAATCATCCTTCCACTTCCCACTACTGTTTAAGTAAATTACGTACACACAACAATCATTCCATTTTACTGTGATAGCTGCCCCCTCTACAGCTTGAAAAAACTGCAATTTAAATCCCACAAATTATATTTATAGGCTAGAATAATTCCATGTTTAAACCTTCCATAACCCGAACTTCTAACTGCTGGAACCCATACAACTTTATACTCCTGAAACAAATTTTCAAATCGTTCAGCTTTCTCATCATCCATCCAACTCTCACTTAAACAAACAATGTTTACATGTAACAGTAACTTACCGCTTAGTCCCGCTACATTATATCCTAGAATCTTAAGTATTCTATCTCTCTCCCCTTCCTGTCAGACAACTTCACACTATCGAACCTTCTCGGCTTGCGTTAATTGACTTTTTAACAATTTCCCCAAAGTCATAATTGAACATCTTCAATTTTGCCACGCCGTCTTGCAATCCGCACATCAATCGTCTTGTCGCCGTCCAAGTAAATTTTTGACCCTCCACAATCAGCTAGTCGTCATTAATAGTCATGTTCTTATTGCCCACCGCTTTAATAACTTCTCTTCGAATCGCCACAAGCTTTCCCCTTTTTTTCCTAGTCTCCCAACAAAAGTCCTTGTGGACTAATGCTAGTTCCTTTTAACCTCTGTGAGTTTTTTAATATACACTCAATATCGCTATCAAATGGCAAATGCGCAATAATGGGAGCATTATCCTCTTTTTACCGAGTGATTTGTTTTACCAATTCCACGGCAGTCGGCATAGGAATTAAATTTCAGCCCTCTGAATATTAAATTATTACGGCGTGCCCGGTCTTCATAATTATCAAGCCGGCTCAAAACTTTGACGTTTTCTTCTTCCAAAATCCACGCTTCTTTCAACTTTTCCTCCGCGCGATCTCGAATCGCAACCGATATACCCAAAATATCTTCTTTTGTTGCCAGCTTGGCCAAATTTCATCGAAAACTTGGCCAAGCTGCCAAGCAATGATGAAGAATTTCTTCATCATTGCTTCCAGATCAACATTTTCAAATTCAGAGATTCGTTTTGCCGCTTGGTACTTCTCGTCAGGCGAAGTAAATGGACGATCCCGTTTTCCTATTTGAGACTGCGGCGTTACAAATTTATCCATAATTTAAATAAAAGTTGAAAGAAACACTGACCGCTCGGAACACAATTATGATAAAAAATTACGATAAATAATAACAATAACAATAAAAAAATCAGACGTTATTAATGGAATAAATTTTTTTTTTACTTTTCATTTAAAAAAAAAAATTTGTGAATGTAATTTAATAGGCATATAAGGAAGTCATGTGGTATCCACATGAAATTTTTTTTCAATAACCCATACTTTCTTTAATAGCCGAGGCAACATTTTATACTTTACTGATGTTCAGTGTTGTATGTCTTTGTTATCAAAGTATCTTATTTTATCAACTTCCCTTTTCATTAAAATGTTTAGTATTATTTTTTGATTTCCATTTAATTTGTATCGGCCTAATGGGTATCATGTATAAACATAATGCAGCTAGATAAGATGCAGAAGAATATTTCACTTTTTTCGTTATTGTTAGTATTAGGTAGTCGTCTCTTTTATATAGTCAAAATAACAAAGACGGTTTTGAAATGAAACATTGAAGGTAAATATTGAAAATATGAGTTAATATAAAGGATGATGAACGTAAAAGAAGTAAAATAAAGTAAATAGCCGTTAAGAGAACCGAGAAAACGTGGTAGAATGTTGTAACTAAACAAATTGTTGCATGATCATTTATTAAGGCGTCCAATATAATTTAATATTTAGATGTATTAATTGTAGTTAAGTAACTATTTTCGTAGAGGGTTGTGCTGAATGATTTTAAAAGTTGTGGACAATGTGTGCTCAGATAACTTAGGTACTGGCATCTGAGATGCATTTTTTGTTTTGGGTGGGATATGACTCTCATCTCTTAAAAAAAAAGTGTTCAAACCTTGAACGAGTCAAATTTTCTTTGAAGTCCAGTTCCAGATGAGATATAACTCCTGACCTTCCTTAAAATCCTCACTCCTTTGAGAACCTGAATCAAAATTTCTAATTCATCTATATATGAACATATAGAAGTCACCATACCAGGATGGTTTGAAGATTTTTTATCAAGCCAATCCCTAGTTATTAGTCCAGGTAGACGGTAATACACATACAAATACATAGTTACGAACGAACAAAATTTATTTATCCCTTTTTGCATTTTCTTTTAATTTCATTAAAAATGGAAAGGTGATTTTTGGCAAGATTACTAATTTTTTTCTCTTGTTATAGTATGTATTATATAACTCATAAAGTAAAAATAACAAAGGAGTATAGAGTAAAAAGAATAGCAGAATAAGTATTTAGAAAGTATTTCAAAACGTTTATTGCAATAACATGAAATCACTTATTTCGAGTTGTCATGATGGATAAAACGGAACAAATTATTTTTTTTTTTAAGTTTTACGGGGATCGACTGCTGGGATCATTAGCCCCTTTTCACGTCAAAAAAAGAAGTATTTCCTTCCCTTAGTCTTCCCTAGTCTTGTCAGTTAAGATCATGTAATAAATAGATTTGTCATGAGGTATTAAAACCCCAAAAGAAATAAATATGGCACTTAAAAGACACTAACACAATAATAAAACTTAAAATAGTCAAACTTTTAATGAAATGTTAAAATAAAATATGAAAATAAATCAAAAAACGAAATGAAATCAAATAAGAACTAATTTCTTAATTTCTATCGCCTAAGTTTTCCCTTAGACCATCCTTTTTTTTTCTTTTCACCACTTTCCTGAAGGCTTCAATGACGAACTCCAGGTTGTCTTAGATCTCTGAAATGGATTCTTCTGATCCTCCGCAGCAAATCACGAAGGATCTCCTGCCGCCGGTATCAGATGATGCCAGCTCCGATTGTACGGTCAGCAGACTATCAGAGTCAAGACTTGATACACTCCCCGCTAAAGTTTGTGGGGCAGCTGAACCATCTTCCTTCTCATTTAAAGGCCTTTGGAAGCTCCATCTTTGGACGTTCAAAGTCTCCTTTTTCTAATATTTTAATTTCCTGCTTGTAATGGACATTTTATCTATAGTGACTAGCCTCAGGCTTTTCTGTTTGAACCTCATTTTCAATATTCTTATGACTAGTTGTTGGCTCATTCCTGAGTTGTACACAAACCTAAGTTTTGGAAGCATCTGTTTTTTTCTGTGACGATTTGAAGCTGCTTTCACTTTATGTCGACTCTTCAATTTTTCATTGATGATAAGTTCGACTATGTATGCTAAAACTGGTGCCGGTTCAGAAACTACATTCTCTGGTTTAATGGAGGCTTCCGGAGCTGCAGCAACCTGTACATATGACGCAGTCGTTGGCGTTCTGCCACGCCAAATTTTCCTGTTTTCAAAGTAGCTGACTTTCTGTATAGTCTTAATCTCTTGTACAGCTACTTCTTGTTTGTAGATCGGACAGTTCTTAGATCTTGCAGAGTGGTTCCCATGACAATTGACACATACAGGTGGATCTGTACACGGTTCACCAGGGTTTAATGGGTCACCGCATAAACAGATTTGCCTCCTCGTACAACGTGCCGCTGTGTGTCCGAATCGCTGACATCCAAAACAGCGCATAGGAGTCGGGATAAACGGACGAACATGTAACCTGTGGAATCCAGCTTTTGTGTAAAATCGGCTTGACTTCGATCTTTAGCATTTTATCATGTTGTTTTTGTTGCAATTTAATGATACTTTTGTTTTTTATCATACTGTATTGAATTTTCTAATTAAAAAATTGCAGTTTATAAAAATGGTTTGTTATGGATTTCTTGTTTACATTTAGTTATATTAGCGTCAAACGTGAATACTTTCACTATTTTGTAATTGAAGTGTCGTTGAAATCTTAGGATTATTTTTATATTTTATTGTTTTATTTGATCTTTATCAGATTAAAGTTTTTTTTTTGTATCATGCTTATTTTGTAGAAAAGAATACGCTTAGAAGTAATGGTAGAGGTAACAATGTAGAGATCTACGGTTGATTTGAAGTTAGAAAAATAAGAGCTTGTTTAGTTCATTTTGTTCTGTCCTAGTTTTTACTTGACGGGCATCGACTTTTTTCTATTTTTAATGCCATGAGGGTTGCACGTTAGTACTGTACATTTTTGAATGGAGTTTTTATTGCTGTTGTCATTCTTCTACACCGCCCTTCTTTTTCTTCCTTCATTTCACTGTATCCCTCTCTAACTTCATCGTTTTTTTCTTTTTCATTTATATCCGTTCGTTTTCATTGTGATTTCCCCCTGTTGAATGACGCTAGATATAGTCGGCTAATAAATTTTTAAGGACTGGTACTATCTTAGCTGTGCCGCGTCGCTTTTAACGACTGCTATGACCTCGAGCGTTTTACCTAATAAATTTTATATAGGCTTTAGGCTATCGTGCGGCTTAGAGATGTCACTGAAAAATGAAATTATATTAGACACCGTGACCTCCATCTGACTTCATCTTTTTAATTTATTTAAATATAAAATTTATAACTTTAACTAAAATTGAAAAGTTACCTTAAAAAATAAATAATACCTAAAAAATAAGCCTGTCTTTTTAATAAATCGGCTTAGTTCGGGTTTCAGTTTTCGTTTTCGTCTTTTTTCTTAAGATTAAATTTTTTTAAAGTCAAATTTATTATTTTTTTTAAAATGAACTTCTCAGTAGTTGATGGACGAAGACCAATGTTTTATTTAGCAACGTAGATAAATGTTCTTATATTTTACAGACTTCTGTTTATTATATAAATTAATTTATGAGGCGAAATTAAAAGTATTTTTCGTGAAGAGAAACGGGTTATATTTAGTCAAAATTTTAGATAAACTTAACACTACTAATTTAAAAAAACCGTGATAGCATATTAATCTAATAGTGTAACCTATCACGCATACGAAATTTTAGTGTGAAACTGAAAATCCGCAATTGCGCTTGATGTACACTATATAATAACGTGCTTTCTTAAACGAAATAATAACCTAGTCAAAGTAACGTAAACAGAATGGTATTCCCTTATACTTTTTATTAAACACGCTATTTAAAGAAATGAAAAAAAAACAATAAAAATAATTTTTTTCAATTTTTCTTTAAATATTTACTTTTTGAAATTTGTGTCAAATTAAATCGCTGACAACCAGCTACTAATATACAAGTGGTACACGAAATGATCCAACATTTGTTTCGGCAATAATTGTATAGATAAATAATTATTAATGTGTTTTATGTTGGCAGAAGTGGCGGCAGTTCATGAATGTTAGTTTCTTCTCTTTCGAGTACGCTGTTTGTGTTATCGTTCCAAGATGTCTGACAAAGTAAGACTGATTGTTGATGTAAAGACTGTATTGTTTTTTAATGAAACGAAAAGTGTAGCGCTTACATAAAGACGGTTTCGTGCACATTTTCAAATTAGGTGGTCCCCCTTATTTAAAACAATACGCAGACTTTACGAAAAAATTAATAGCGATGGTGTTCAGTATTTGAGAGTAAGCGCGAACGGCCTGTCGATGTTAGTTCACAGAATGTCGAAGCTGTCGTTGCAGCGTTGCTGAGGAGCCCGGGAAAATCAACAAGAAAAGCAGCAGCACAACTTGGGATTTCTAGGCGATCTGTGCAGCGAATTTTAAAAACTAATTTGCATTTCCGTCCGTACAAAATAACACTGTTGCCTAAATTAACGGTTGACAGACATCAAAGATGGCATTCGCTGAACGGGCTGTTAACCGAGATAGATGTATTGTTGAACAATGTTTGGTTTTCAGATGAGGCACATTTTCACTTAGACGTAGTTGTTAAATAAAGTGTACGTTTTTGGGCTTCCGAAAATCCACACGTGCTTCATGAAAAGGTGCACGCGCTCCAAGAATTACGGTATGGGCCTGTGTCTCAAGCCTCATGTAGTAATAGGACCGTTCTTTTTTGAACAGACAGTGAACAGTGAACGTTATTTAAACATACTGCGTAATTTTGTTTCTCAAACTTCTTGCAAAAGGGTTTCAGTTAGAAAACGATCGGTTCATACGGGATGGAGCCAGACTGCACACAGTTAATGTTTCAGTTTTTCTGCGTGAAACTTTTAACGCAAATGTCATTTCAAACCGATTTCTTAATCGTTTTGCGTGTGGACAGAACTGACCACCGAACAGTCCCGATTTGAATCCGTGTGATTATTTTCTTTGGAGATTTCTAAAGGAAAAGATTTTCCCTAAATATCCTCGTTCAATGATGGAACTGCGAGTGCTGATCATCGAGGCGTGCAACGAGATAACCGAGGATATATTTTTCTTTGAGTTATTAACAACGTAAGAGTTCGTATTGAAGAAGTTGGTAGACGTGATGATGATCATATTGAACATGTGTTAAGCAGAACATAATCTCCAGGTATATAGTAAACGCGTTGTATTTTACTTTTCTGTATTGTGATTCTAATAAATATTTTTTAACAAAACCAAATGTTGGATCATTTCGTGCCCAACCCTGTGTATTTTACCGCCGATTCAAAAAAAACCAAACCATAAAGATTACTTGAAAAGTGTCTGTTTTTATATATTTTTTAAGCAGCGTTTTTTAAAAACCTGTTTTATTATGATGAAAAAAACCGTTCGAAAAAAGTAAAAGCAAGAATTATGCGATTTGAGCGGTATAAGAATAGAAATACAGAGAAACGTGTTAAAACATGCAAGCTAAAAAATACAGAGAAATAAAAAGTGTGAGTAACGTTATTCGTAGTAAAGGTGTATATGTATTGGGTTTTTCTACTGTAAGTTTATTCCTATTTTTTGTCCGAAAATACTTCGACTATTTGAAACAAAAAATATATTAGTATAATATACTTTTAGGCTGATAACAAATGTTAAAAATAAATACATAATTACTCGAGCTTTGGACGCATTGTTACAAATTATGTTATATATAGTTTTATATTATAGTTTCGCCAAAAATATTTCAGTTTCAAAAAGGTAGGAAATAATAACAGCGATGTATAAAAATTAAGTTTCGTTTCTGCAGAATTTTTCTCCTCCTGTAATATTAAATAACAGTGAAATTATTGTTATCGGTTAAAAAACAATAAATCCCTCAGAATGTTGTACTTCTCTACGATTTGAGATTCTACTGAGCCCAAAAATGTTAGCAGTTTCGTGAACGCTAGACCTCCCTCATTTCCTCCTGCATTTTACAAATTGCGTTGTACGGTGAAGTTTAATAGTAAATTACATTTTCGTTTTAAGTAAAACGAAAATAGCGATCGCAGTTGTTTGTAGAAGGATTATCCGGTACCAAGAATTTTTTTTATCGTACTAAAAATAGCACTTACGAAACACGATTTAAAACGATAAAAAAAAGTTTACCTCTGTATACGTATCTTGATTAATACGTATATCTTGATTAAAGTACGAAGCTGTACTAAAGTATTTAACGCGTAGCCTTTGAAACGCAAACTGAAAATAGTGTAATCACCGTGTGTAGTGGTTCGGTGATGGAAATTTCCCTTCATGAGCATCTCTCATCACCACGATCTTAGAAAAATATCAGCGAAAGTTTCTGAAAGAACATCGTTCTGCCTAATATTAAGGACACTTAATGCAAAATTTCATAAAAATCGGAAAACAGATTTATCCGTATCTGCGTAACCGATAAATAAATAAAGTACTAAAAGATCGACTTAAAAAACTGGACGTTTCTTCTTCGTTCGGTTGAAATCTTTATTCAAAATTGTGTGTTTATATACGAGTTATATTATGCATTACATATGTATTGGCGTACAATTTGCGTTTTACAAGCCGTAAAAACTATTTAACTTGCGTCATTAAAATATGATTTTTATTATGAAGATTGATCTATTATATTTTTATAAAAATTTCAAACATTTTACAATTTTTTTTTAGTTATTTTGTTTTATAGTTTTGAGGATAATCTGTAATTTTTATGAAACATTTTTGTTTGAATAGCTCAAAATATATTTCCATTTCAGGTACTTTTCTGTATGTTAAGTTAGATCAGGAAACTTAAAATTTGCGAATGAATTTTTTGTTTAGATCAGACGGTAAATAAAACCGAAATATTAAAATCGATTTTAATACTATTACTGAGGGGAAAGATTAAAGTTACTGATCAATAGCGACGTGAACAAGTTGCTACATCGTAGCAAGAAACGTTTTACCTGCATCTTTGCAGGTAAATGCTGGCCTGCGCTTTATAGGAGGATATCGAAATTGTGTGTACGGTTACTTTACCTCCGGTAAAATTTATTATTTTGATTTATATTGTTTTGATCTATTTCAAATTGTAAAATGATCACTGATGTGTAACGTATTATTTAGAACGAAGCTGACTTATTAAAATGAAAACATTGGAATACAACTAAACATTTCGCTGATGTTTACAGTCCACTGGTCTTTTTGACAGGGTGTTGTTTGTTATATTAATGTTTACAGCATATGTTCACTTAAATTAAATACGGTTATGTATTTTCTGCTTTATAGGCTCAACTTTACAAATTTAGTATCATTTTACGGTGTTTTACGGATATGTTTTCACTTTTATTTCCTTTTACGGTAATGTTAAGTTAGGTTAGCGAATGCTTCATTAAATATCCGGTTAACCGCTTCCTGCTTCATCTGAATTATTGACCAGATAGTTTCTTATATAGTACTTTTGTTTTCTTGTAGTCGTTTAACATGTTCGACTAGAGAAATTTCACTATTCTAAGTCATTTACTTTTAGTTTTAAGATTTTATCTATTTTTAAATAATAAATCAGAACTTCCGATTTGCATGATTCTACTGATATTCGCTTAAAATTTAGGAACCGTTGGAATTCTTTGATCGCTAATTTTACCACTGTATTTATTGACTTTTATGGAATTATTACGCGTAATCTTATCTTGATTGTTTCACAATTGAATGAGCAGAGCGGCTTAAACCGAGAGCTAACTTATTTCTACCGTAATTTTTCTAATGATATTTTGAGTTAAAGACTAAAACATCACGCTTTGTAAAAAATAAATAATTAATTGGGCGTAAAAAGAGAAAGAGTATTTTCCAAAATGTTATTATGTTGTTTTTATTACCTTCCTCGACTCAAGACTTCTCCCTTTCTGCTACCAAATCTCTTGCATTCCGGGAGATTTAAGATTTATAAAATTTTTTTTTTGTATTTCTAGACCCGGCCTACTGTTTCGTCAAAGGTTACTGTGCTTTTGCGTAGAGTTGTATTTCTTTAGCCGTTACTATTTTATATTTGTCATAAGTATTAATCACTTTTGTCAAATAGACTTTCGGCTTAATCGGATAGTTAATATATATTTTAATAGGCAAATAACGTTTTAGTGATGTTTAAGGGTTAGATTAAGGATTGACCGTAGATACAAGTCGCTCCCGAAACCGGCAATAGCAGTTTGAACTTAAACATCCCGTGACAAGCTTACTTAGTAGAATGAGAGGTGAAGCGATTTTCTTCTGAGCCAAACATTTTTCTATACAAAGACATAACAAGCCTACCAAATTATAAATATTCATTGCTACAAGTGAAACTTTCAATTTGTTTCCCACAGGGACTGGATGTATAGTAAATATTATGAAATAAGTATATCTTGAGTAGTATTTCTTGTGCCGCGGGTGCTTTACATGAGACACAGGTTTAGATAGTGCAAAGCAATAAATTAAGCAATAAAAACTTCTTTTTTATTTAATCATATATCTAAAAGTATAATTTGGGCCACATTGAAAGTAATTGTAAACAGCTGGAGAAGCTTTTTAATTTTGGATCAACGCAAAAAATCCTGTTTAATTTTAGCGTATTCAGAATCTGAAAATGTTTATTGTCTACGATGTAACGTCCTTTGTAAAGATCGCCTTCATTCGCGTGATCAATTATTCGTTTTAAATGGTGAAGTCGGATTGCACTCGAAGGTATTACAGATGAAAAAACGTTAGGTAGTGTGCTCCTGTAATCCGATTTATCGCCTGACTTGTACATTTTGCGTACTAATACATAATATTTTATGTTTAAATTTATATAAGAAAAATGTACAAGCGCACTTTTACGAGATGCATGTTTATTTGAATGCATGTTTTAGTGTAGTGCGATGCAATGTCACTCGATAGTGTTCTTGCTTTATTTGTTTCCGTTCCAGATAGTGTGTTAAAATAATTATATAGGTACGTTAAGTATGCTGTTTTATGTGTTCTTAATTATTCCCGCAGGATTTCCTTTGATTTTCTCAATACTTATGTGTTGTTAAGGTAATTTCTATTTATTTATGATTTATTTTATTTTTATCTTTGAATTAAGACGATTTGCTGTTCGTTAACGTCGAGATAAAAGCTTCTTTATTTTCTTTGGCATTTATATAGGTAATAACATAAGGGGTTTTGTTCAACTTACTGGAAAGTAGGTCACTAATTAATGGTTAAAAAAAAATGTTTGCATTAATAGAGTGTTAATCTTGTTAGCATAATACGGCGGTTGTTAGTTTGTAGTAGTCGATATTTATTCTTGTTTTTAGTTAAATCAGCTTAGAACTTTTTGTTAGTGTACATCAGTGGTAGTCAATCTGGTCCCTACCGCCCACTAGTGGGCGTTCCAGCTTTCATAGTGGGCGGCAGAGGTTTTGTCCGATATTGTAGCGCTTTCCTTTTTTTTAATTTACTTTAAAAAAAATTTTCATGGCGTTATTTAAAAATATTTTCATTAGGTTTTCGTTTAATTTCCCGTGATGACATTTAAAATTTCGGAAAATATACTATTTGTATCGCCCGCGCATAAGTTTAGTTCACGTTACGTTAGCGAAACTAAATGGTGATATAGTGCAACCGCAAACAAAAGAGCCTCGTCCCCGAATAGCTCGCACATCTGGTCAGTACGCAGATTTGTGAGAGTGAGCACGTGCCTACACAGCTTCAAACAAAATATTGCGAGTCCGTGTCTCAAAAAAAAAAAAAGAAATACGTTCGTGGCTATTTGCCAGAGTATCTGAAGATGGGTTTCATAGATTCTGTTGTAAGTAAGCAACATCCAATGTGCTTATTGTGTCATAAAACATTATCCAGTGAGGCAATGAACCCGAGTCTATTGCGAAAACATCTTTCTACAAAGCATCCAGATAATAAGGACAAGCCCATTGAATATTTTCAGGAAATAAATACAAAATTTCAATATCATTCAACAATCGCTTCATCATTTAAGAAACAACATGCAGCGAACGAAGATGGATTAATTACCGCTTATCGCATTTCAAAATTAATTCTAAAAAGTGGTAAAAGCTATAATGTTGGGGAAACTGTAATAATACCCTCAATAAAAGAATTTATCTCAACAGTAATGTATCAGGATATACCTGAAATTTTCAAAACGTTGCCCCTAAGCGATAGCACAATAAAGCGACGAATTGAAGAAATGGCAGTTAATGTTGAAAAAAGAAATATAAGCATTCTGCAAAACTCTTCATTTTTCATGAATTGGACGAGTCTACCATTACAGATAATTGCTGTATTGATGGCATATGTACGTTATTTTGATGAAAATACATTATGAGAAGAAATGCTATTCGCAATAAATCTCATTACCGATACCGGAGGATTATCTATATTTAATACTGTAAAATCGTACTTTATAAAAATTATATTCATTTGAATAATATTGTTACTGCGCTGCTGATGGAGCACAATCAAGGTCGCTGTCGTGGATTTGTTGCTTATTTGAAAGAAGTGCCAAATGTTTTATGTATTCATTGTGCGGTGCACAGACAACATCTTGTAGGAAAACATCTAAGTACAAGTCTTTATTCATCATTAACTATAATAATTCGAGCCGTAAACAAGATCAAATCCAATGCAAAAAATGATAGAATGTTTTTCGACAGCTTTGCCAGGACAACAATGAAGATTTTATTAGATTACTTTTACACACAGAAATCCGGTGGCTGTCAAAGGGCACATCTTTGGCTGGTTTTGTAGCATTATATGATAGTTGTGCAATTTTTTGAAAGTAATAACGAGACCAATCCGTGTCAACAGTTAAAAACAGTAAAGAATGATGTCTTTTATTTGGCAGATATTTTCAAAAGATTTGATTATATCAATTTGCAGCTTCGAGGAGCTAATAAAACTCTTACAGGTTGCTAAAGTATTGTATCATTAATTATTTACAAATTTGAACTACTTCGTTGTAATCTGTTGAAGAGAGAATTTCATCAGTTTCCTAAATTACTTATAAAAGATGATGTAATTCCAGAGGATATTGACAGATTCAGTAGCCAAAATTGACGAACTTAAAATTGGACGTGGAAAAACGATTTGAAGATATTTGAAATTGAAGGTGAATGACTGGATGAAAAATCCTTTTACCGCAAATATTGAAGAGTCTATACAACTTGCCAAGAAGAACTGTTAGAAATTAGATATGATGAAGAAAGTAAACATAAATTCGATAATGGTGGATATGAAAACCTATGGAAAAATAAAAAAATGCCTGTCTTATATCCAAATATGTGGATAATTATATCAGTTTATTGATACCTTTCTCACCTCTTATGTAGAATCACGCTTTAGTGCTGTTAATCATATTATGACCAAACAAAGAAACCGCCTGAATATTTCCGAAAGGGGAGACCGTTTTTAATTACAAGAATTGAGCCAGATATCCAGTATTTAGTTTCGCAGCATCAGCCTCAGGGATCTTATTAATAATTTAATTAATTAAATGTAATTTCATCAGACTTCATGATTCTATGTATGCAAAGTATAAATAAAAAGATAGATTTAACTACAATAAGTTGTTTTATAAAGATTTATTCTGCCAAACTTAGCGAAAGCCCGACAAGTATATTTGGTAAGTAATTATTATTGTATGCTTTAATTTGCTGTAACTGCTTTTAATTTTTTAAAGTAAAGTTACTTCCCTACTTTATAAATCACCATTACCGTGGAACCGATTCGCGGTTAGAAAATTTTATTTCTGACAGACACAAAAGTGGGCGGTAGGTATAAAAAGGTTGACTACCACTGGTGAACATTATGGTTATTTTCTATAATTATTACTTTTTCCATATTTCCTTGTTTTTATTATGACTTTTATTATTTATGCATTTATTTATCTTCAAAATTCCCATTAATGTTTAAGATATCTATGTTGAAACATGATTTCCTACAAAAGTTAAATTCGTACAAAAAAAAGGTTTATTATTAATATTATTGTTAGCAATACTGAGAACTTAAAAGGAATTAAATTTAATTTTTCAGGATTATAAGGAATATTGAATATTCAGATACGGGAAACATTATATGCCTGACGTTATTGAATTTCTCCTGTTTAGAATTTAGTGAATAAAATTACAAACATATATATAAACGTCGTAATTTTGTGATAAAACGCGAACTAGTACATAGTAGCTTTTATGACAAAAAAGTATGTTATCAATTACGGATTAAGAATTATAAAAAGAGTTTATTTGAAATTGTGTGGATTTTAACTCTTTATGGTAGTGGAGAGTAAGAAAAAACAAAAAGAAGAATTGAAGGCTTTAAAATGTATTGTTAGAAATTGAAAATAATATGAATAGGCATAACTTCAAAAGGTTAAGACGATACATATTCGTCTTAATAAATCTTATACGAATAGCAGAAGAGAGAAGTTCGTGGCAGAATGGGCCACAATGTAAAATATACAGATTAAGTTAATTTAACCTACCGGTTTGGTCTAGTGGTGAACTCGTTCGAAAATCAGTAGATTTCGGAGTCGAGAGTTCTAAGGTTCAAATTGTAGTAAAGGAAATTACTTTAATACGGATTTGAATACTAGATCGTAGATATCGGTGGTTGGGTTTCAATTAACCACACATCTCAGGAATGGTCGACCTGAGTGTAGACTACACTACACCTCATTTACATTCATACATATCATCCTCTGAAGTAATACCTTACGATGGTTCCGGAGGCTAAAAAGAAAAGAGAGAGTACGATATGTCTACCGAAATACATTGTAGGAGTTTTATTATTTGATACCCTAAGGTTACCTCTGTCGACCTTTTTTTTATACCTTAGAGGATCGTGTGGCAGTTGACTGCCCCCTGTCTTGCCCGGTCCTGTGGGCCTCTCGTCGGGGTTTCTCCAGCTTCACTGAGGAACGCTGACCTCCCTTCTGGACAGCCGGCGGACCCCTCTGCCGTGAGCTACCCTTCCCGTCCCTACACTATCCAGCGTCAGATGTGCGTTTCGCACATCCTTCGCTCTCCCCGCGGCCCTCTCAAACTTTAAGGGGAAGCTGCATGTGGCTATTGCTCCACTGACCACACCCAGCAGTATCCACGGGCGCCGTTCGACCAGTATCTTCACCAGGGACCCGTGGAATTTGTCGGGTCCTGGACATTTTTTGGCACTCATTCTTCCTGCGGCCTTTTTCAATTCGTCAATTGTGAAGGCCCTTTGCTGTCCGCCATCCATTTCCTCCCATTCTTCTTTCCGGACACAGAAACGTACCAGTGCTGCCCTGAGAGACTGACCTGACCTAGACAGTGGGTTGCCAGATTTGTTGGTTATAATATGGTAGGCCCTCCCCCACGGATCCAGCTCAATCATCGCCATGCTTCTTGTTTTGCCTGCTTAATGGCTTTGCACAGGCGCCTCCTGGCTGCCTGAAACGCGTCTACCCTTCCAGTAGATTCTGTGATTCCCTCCGTCTTATTATCTGGCATCCTCCGACTTCTGTCGACCTATCGTCATTTTAAATACCTTCAACCTCAGATGACCCGGTCATTTACTTCTACTTTCATCCCGGTCTAAATGTCGAAAGCCCAATGGGAAAGCATCAAAAAAGTCTTAAAGAAAGCCGAATGAGCGCGTTCGATACTCCTCTGAACATTGACGTCACGAGAATTCCGAATTCGATCACGGACCCGAGTAATATATACTTGGCCTCTCGACTGTCGGATCCGCAGTAAACTGAGAACAGAGGAATATTTATCATCAAATTTTAGAGAAGCTATTTTGAAGCTGAACTAAGCGATCCCGAAGAAAGCACTAGCGGAAAATCCCGATTCGTTATTACATGTCCCGTGGTGGTCAGGTGTAATATACTTGTTATATATCTATCGATGTTCCGCATATATATCGATATATATATATATATATGCGAAATATTATAGTTTCTACCACTCCTATATTAACTCGCTCTTGGAATATGTATGTCAGATGGTTGCTAAGTGAAAAAAATACCCCTTGAACTTATGCAACCTCGTTTACAGTAACATTTTCTGAGTGAAAAAAATGTTCTTATTGAAAGCTAACGTAGCCTGTTTCGGTAAGTTTGGATCTAAAATTCGCACACGTTTGAAATACATAATTTTACCATAACGTAGGGCTCTACCTACTATAACAACCGACTGGAGCTAAATGATAACACGCTATTAGTTTTATAAACAAGTGAGATATATATTAGGGTATACAGTTTTTACTAGAAATTCTGTACAGTAGCGACCGAAGTTTTGGGAAAATTTAGTACTTTTTAATTGGATCCGAATTTTCGGACGAAAATCGCAAATTTTGAAAACGGCCGGTCCTAGCGCTCTAAAAATTTTTTTTGACTTCTCCATGATATACCATCCGCTACCACTGGTACCCATCGGATGATAGTATTTTCAGGTACCTCCGGGGCGCCGTTCGGAAATTGGGGAGGAGTTGCGATGGAGTGCCACCGTAATTTCTCGGAAACCGCTCGTCCGATTTTCATGATTCAAACGCTGTATGTATCAGCAGGTCGAGCGCTAACTGTTTAACGCCTCGGGTGCAGTCTTGATTGACCGGATCTTGGTTATCCGGAAATTAAATTGTTCAGCCTTATGTTTTGATTGCAATCGCCCACCATAAAACGTACCGATCCGATCTTTCGCTAAATACGCTCAAACCTGTGCGATAGCGCAGCTGTAAAGTATAAACTTATGAAGACTAAAAAGTAGAAAATTGAAAATATGTAAAAAAAAATGTTACTTACAACTCTTAAATTAAACCCGCTAAAATGTACAAAATAATTTTAGAACGGTATCTCAGAATAGATTTAACAATACGCCTTGATGGTGATATGTAAGATTATGTGAAAGTCATAGCTTGAAATTAAAGCTTTGGTGTTTTTGCCAGTTTTTTCTTATGCGTGATGAATTGTTTAAAGAGTGGGTTGCAAATGCACATAATCTTATACATCACCATCAAAACTTATTGTCAAATCCATTCTGAGATACCGTCCTAAAATTATTTTTTACTTTTTAGTGCGTTTAATTTAAGTGTGATGTTTTAAAAAATTTTTTATTTATTTATTTGATTGTTTTTTCATAAAATAATGAACTCTTACCAAAACGTGGCCACCGTAATGTACCGATCGCTAGCGGAAAATCCCGATTCTTTAGTATCAATTTCTAGAGTTAAATTTCTAATTTAACTTTCGTTATATCAGTTTTAATCATTCAAAAAAAAAATTTTTACAGAAGAGTTATTCAATTTTGGACACCTAATATACCCTTTTTGAGACGCTGCCCACCAGGGTAACCCGCCATGCAGCTAGTTATTTACTATTGTTACTGTGACGCGTAGAGAAGCCTGTATTAATGAAAAGTGCGAAATAAAATTAAGAATGCAAATGTAGGAATAAGTTTAAAAAAAATCCAGAAATAAAACCGAAGAACTACTCGTATAATAGTGTAGAAAGTTAGGACAATAGATGGTTGAAATCATTAATTTGAATAAGGAAAGAGATCGGCTGCCGAAACGTCAGAATAAGCTATAAGCCCGGGGCTATAAATACTACCCGGAGGTTTAAATACTGCCAAGGTCCAACGAGTGAGACAGCGATAATATTCGAAGTATGATAACAACTGTAGGTACCAATGAAGAGAACTTCAAGAGCATATCCCTTTTCTTTTCCTGTTTAGCCTCCGGTAATTACCTTTTAGATAATACTTCAGAGGATGAATGAGGATGATATGTATGAGTGTAAATGAAGTGTAGTCTTGTACAGTCTCAGTTGGACCATTCTTGAGGTGTGTGGTTAATTGAAACCCAGCCACCAAAGAACACCGGTAGTATCCACGACCTAGTATTCAAATCCGTCAAGAGCATTTCCCGATTTGTGATAGTGTGCCCTTCTGTGGTTAAATACGAGAAGATGCTCACCGAATTCATTATTCATTGATTGGTGTCATTATTCATCTGTAAAAGTATAATAGTTTCTTTTTTAATAGTGACGTAAAGAATCCTTGTATAAAATTTATTATCGATTTCATATTTACAATCTCACTCCAATTTATAATCACCTTTTAATTTTTATTAGTTTTTGAAAATTTCATAGTGGAATCAGAATTATTGCTTGTAGCATATTATTAACTTATTCTGTAAAGCTAGTGAGATACTAAAGAGTGAATAAATTGCATTTGTAAGAATTGTAACGTGTGTAATCTCTATCTCTGTTATATCCTTTGTCAAATCGATAGTACGCTCAATATTTGTTAATTATTGAATTTAGTCAAATGACTTACGAAATGCCATAACGTATATTTTCTTGTTACTAACAAGAAAATTACGAAATTTTCTTAACAAGAAAATTGTTAGAGAATTGAAATAACGATACTGTAATAAGTTTTAAGTGTGCTGCATTTCAAACTCAGTTAAAGATAACAATACTATGTCAGCAGCGTATAGTTTAATGAAGTCTTTATAATAGCGATTCGTTTGGCAAATAAAGCAGAAGAATTAAAGAAAATTCTTCTCGCACGAAAGTTGTATAAATTTTATTAAATGTTTCTATTTTTGCTCCTACAAATTTTTTGATGAAATTGAAAATAAGTAAGAAAATAACAGAAGTCCAGTTTTTACGGTCACAGCCATCTTTTTGAAATGTTATTTATCGTTCCATTGCAGCGTTAACCGCTGGTTATTAACGCAAGTTCAGCGGTTCTGGTTAATAACCAGTAAGTGGTTTTTATAAACCATTTGAAAGGACATTTCCGTTAACGAATTTAATATATCCGGAGATAATAATAAAGATTCGCATACAGATTCTACTTTTTCGTGTATGAAGGAAGACCAGCTGTATTTTTTTTTGTACGAAGTAAAGGAAGGATTGTGATCGCGAAACATTTCGGTTTTTAGATTTCATCGGAAATATCCATTTTTACCATCCCTAAATCCATTTTGACTAGTTTCGGCGTGGCATCTGTACGTACTTATGCATATATGTATGTGCGTATGTATCTCGCATAACTCAAAGGTAACGATTAGCCGTAGGAAGTTGAAATTTTGGACTTAGCACTGTTGTAACATCTAGTTGTACACCGCTCGTTTTGATTGCAATGGAAATTAGAATTAGAATTTTAATTAATGAAATATTTGGATCTTAAAGGAAAGGCACACATCGGTTCGAATCATTCTTTATTTCCTTTTGTTTTTTTAACGTTTTTTTATTTAAATATATTGATTTAATAATTTATTAACCCCCTGATTGTAAAACATTTTTGCAATAAATAATAATTCAATGATTATAAAAAATTTAAAAAAAAATGATTAATGAAATAAAATTTTATATACTTTTAAAAATGTGTAAATGTAATGTAATAGGCATTACATATGTGTATATGCAGTAGATTTGGTGAAACATCTGATTATTTAATATTAATTGAAAATTATAATTTAGACTCGTATTATTTTGGATTTTGTAGTTTAATTTCTGTTTAATTATTCTGAAATGTCTGTTTAATTTTATCTGCATTAAAGTTAACTACAGTGACTGAAAAATAGACCCTCACAAGAACAACATATATACTGAGCCATACATGTCCGATCTTTAATAAATTGCAAAAATTCTTATCTTTTAGGTCATTACTCCTCTGATGTTGTCGGAAAATATTCTCCCTAAGTTGGAGTTCATCATTTCATTTATTTGTGTTTTCTTGCCAGTCGCTCTTTGATTATATAATCAAATATTTGATTTGATATAATTCTTCTTTGTGTTGCACACGTTCTCTAGTTTTCAAATTTTCTCTCTATATTCATCATCATCCTCTCTTAATCTTTTAATCTTTTTTTCTTTTCTTGATCTTAACGTTTTCTTCTTTATATTTATCATCTTCTCTTAATCTTTTTATTATTTCTTTGGTTTTAACATTTTCTTCCCCTTTATATTTATCATCATCTCTTAATTTTTTTATTCTTCCCCTGTTCTTAACATTTTCTTTCCCTTCATATTCACCTTCTTGTCGTTTTTTGAGATATATTTCTTCATGTTATCTTTCTTTTTCCTGTATGATTGTTTCTTTTTCAATTTTTGATTATTCAACAAATAATCCAATGATAAAAACTGAATATTTTACACCGTTAGGTCGAGATTAACATTTGTAACCAGTATACAGGAGTTCACTAAACGGAATAGTTTAATTATTATTAACTTTTATTTATATGACACACCAGAAATCTGAAACTTTTGTTAATCAGCAAATCACGAAGATACGAATAATGCTGATCTAGTAATACGAGTAATAAAGGAACTTTTACTGTATCCTAATATTTCATGTAATATTGTTGAATTAATAATATGCATATTTGATGTTAATAAAAAATAATATTTCAGCAATTGTGTAACTGTCCGCTTTATTAAAGAATTGGAGGATCGTATCTCACTTTCAAATGAAGTAAGTTTAAATGAAGTGCAGCAAAAAATGTGTGTATATAGTTTAATAGTCGTACTAGGAAGTCATGTGGTGTCCAATAGATTTTTTTTTTGTACGATTCGTTTCTAAAAGCAAAATCTTTTAGAACTGCAAATGATGTTTTACAGATGTGATCGCGATACCTGGATTTGCAAAAAAAATTCTTATTGATTCTACGATTTACAAATGTCCAGGGATAAAATTCTATTCTTAATAGAATAAAACTATAAATTTAATTTTTTTAATTTATTTATGTTGAACAGTACGCTGGATGGCCTTAACTGTCCAATTTTATTTTGTAAGGTCGCCATTTTGTTTGTATAAAGAAGTTTTAGACTGATATTTTTATAATTATTTTGATTTTCGTGCGAAATTTAAGTCAAATCGGTGGAAAAATAGAATACATAAGTTTAGGCGAAGATGTAACGGTGAGAATCGATTGCTATACGGAATGTTCCGGGGCGTATTCCCCAAGCTTCAAGTATCGATTCAGGACACCAATATGAGTAAAACGTTCTTATCAACATAAGTCCTGTTTTGCTTTGTTTTCCTTCTGGACGCCATTTTGTAATTTTCAACAAAAAAAATTATTTCTCAGTAACGGGTAAACCTACTTCATACAAATTTGGTAGATCTAAGACTACTTACATTATTCTTACGTTATTCTACAAAATAACAAATTTTGAAAACGTCACCTTAAAAAATTTCAAAATGGCGGCCACCTTAATTTTTTAATCTTTATTATTTTTGTAATTATTTGTTTGATTAAATGTTTACAAAATTTATTAAGCATTTTATTTTGAACAAAATGACACCTCATTTGTAAAAATCGGTTGACAAACAATCGAGTTATTGCAGATAATTAACCCGGCAGTACGCTTGCGCACCGTAATGCTAGCTGATAATTTTTATTAATATCATTATTTATTATTAATTTTTATTACATTTAGTGGAGGAAATAAAAACAGGCAAAACACTATTAGAATAAGACACTAGTCTTAGATTTGCCAAATTTAATTAAAGTAGGTTTACCCGTTTATGAAAAATAATCTTTTGTTGAAAATCACAAAATGGGTCCAGAAGGAAAACGAAGCAAAGTAGGACTTATGTCACGTTTTTGCTCATTTTGGTGTCCTGAATCAGTACCTGAAGTTCGGGAACTACGTCCCGGAACATTCTGTATGTATAGCCAGTATGTTGTACGCAATGTCGCCGCTAATTAGTAAAGTATCCGTTCATTTACAGATATTTGCGATGTTTGATCGTTCGGTTTATCTCAGAACTGAAATAAGATATTGTAATAATATAGAAAATATTACCATATTTTTAAGTATTTAAAAAATAATACTAAACATAAAATTCTAAATTACTAAAATTTAAATTCATGAATCAGTAGCTATATATTTTGATCGGGTCACTGTGTTTGACCGCTTAAATTTCAGCTTTCAGAAAGGATGTGTAGAAATAATAATAATAATAATAATAACTTGGCTTCGTGACGAAATGCGTTTTCTGGTTTCGTGCCATAAATTATCCTTATTGGGTATTTCCGTTTGAAGTAACAGATTGATTATAGGCAACTTCACTCGATTATTTAAACTTAGTTGAAAATATATCATTATTTTATTTCATTTTATCATAAAATATAGTCTATAGATAAAAAATACAGTATATCCAGTCGAGGAGCTATTCAGATTTTGTTTGAAAATTTCACTGAAATAACCTAATATGTTAAAAAGGTTTGTGGTCATAGTAGATCTTATCTTAACCATATATATATATTCGATTTATGCCCATGTTCGGCTCTACATACCTGTGTTGTGGTCGCTTTAAATCAAATAATGCGATTACCGCATTAGGTCAAGGTCACGAATCTTCTCGCGTATTAAATACGCAAGGGATGTAATATCTGGCCTTCGCGGAGATCACGCGATCCGTCCCTTCTTTCATTTCACCTGTTTTTTTTTTTTTTTAATAGAACTTATAATGCAGCAAGGTCACCGATATTGTAAAGGGGTGGGATACCGTTTTGTAAATAATTAGACTAGTTTCTGCTTGGGTATTGTCCGGCTCTTGAAATCATAAGTTTTAATTATTGGTTCTAATTCAGTTAAACCGCAGATATTTAATCTCGATTAAAAACCCATTGCCATGATATTTACGGCGAATGTTTTGTTCAACAGTCGTAATCGATTTAAGTGGGTCAATAAACTAAACTACAAGATTAAGCGCAGCCACAGCTACTATGCTGACTGTTGATGCATGAATTTCTATTTCATGTAATAGAAAAAACTTATTAATAATATATATTGTTTTTTACTTAATGAGTTAATTATGGATTTTTAAAACTTCGGCATTTTGTACGAACTTCTTATTTTCCGACTGTTTAACATTAATCAGTAATCGGCATAAAATACAAAACGTGCTTATTATTCCGCGTTACCATTGTTGTAAGGTGAAAAATTGGTTTACAAGACTTCAGGTAATGCCATTTTGTTTATATGCTAGCAAGTACATTTAAAAGCAGTGTATTTCTAAACAATTTGTACTACTCAAAAAAATAATAGCCTTCATTGTTTTTCATGGAAAAAAATTAAGTTGGTTTCTTTTTATTGGTCTCTCTTTTTTTTTCATGAATTAATTTACCGTAGAAACTTTGAAGCTTGTATGTGTGAATATGGAATATTTATTTATTCGCAATAATATTGCGAATTTGGAATTTCGTGCGATTTTGAATGTGCGAAATTGATTTTTGTAGCGTATGAAAAATGCCGTGCCTGACCGGGATTCAAGGCCGAGAAGCTACCACTCCTTCACCGTGACAGACAAAGTTTTTTTTCGGAAAAAATGTTTTGTCTAGTTTTATGTCGTATTCAAGCTCCAGTCTGATCGGTTAAAATTTTTAGAAGTCATCTTTTTTTAAAATCTAACGTCAGTGAAATAATTCTGCTTGTCGATGTTAATTCTCAATAAGTGGGATATAATTTTTTCATTTGCGTTAAATTTATATAAAATGCAAAAATGCAATCAGGAAATATTAATTCATTTTTCTATTAATACAATTTTTTGAAAACAAATACTATGTTATACTTGCTATTTAATACAATAATATAATTAATATTATATAATATATAATTATACGGCAAATATACATATAATACATGCCGTACATTGAGGTAATGTTTTCTTGCATGGCATTATGTTTTAAATAGGGAGATGGTTTTATTTTCATACATTTAAATAATTAAGTGCATTATATTGTACTGTATACGTAATGTGTATAAATATACACCGATTATAGTGCGGCGGTCGTTGAGGTTAACGTCCGCCCATAATATAGGCAGCAGTGGACTCCAGTAGAAAGTGGATCAAATCGTGTATTACCTCACCCTTAACACCCCCCCCCCCACATTACCTCTCACGTTACCTTCATATAGTCGCTACAGGCTGGTAACATTCTTTCACTGTGACTCATTCAGATGTACTTATACTGACATTGAGTGAGATCGTTTCACTGTATTATTTTTGGTGTATAAAGTGTATTCTAAATAGACAGCGTATTAATATATTTATATATATTAAAAACAGCAGCATTTGTTTAGTTTATTTTTAATCAAAAATATATAGGTCTACTTCTTAAAGGAAAATATAGAGGATTGAAAGTAAAGACAAGATCATTTTTCGATTTTTTTTCGTAAACATATCCATAATTAAATGCTGCTAAACTTGTCAACCCCCGTTCAGATTATATTAAGAACTGTTAGTGAAATTTCTAATACTAAAAACAACCCAAAGATTCTACATGTGCTATTTAGATAAAATTCCAATTTTTCTTTTGGGTTTTTCCTTTATATTAACAACCTGCGGGAAAAAAAAGTAAGACGAGCTATCATGTGGTAAAAGTCGACCGATCGCATTTTCCAGCATAATATTCCATCACTTAAGAGCTCTTTCATTAGACGTAAAAATTAATCCTTATAAAGCTTTATATATAAAACACCGTTGACAGTATAGCATTATGTTGGATTGAAGTAGGTTTGTTGAAGGCTTTTGTTCAGCCTTTCAGTTATTTGTAATTATGGCGCTAATATCCATCAAGGAGGAGTTGTAAATCACAAGGCGTTGGCAAAAACACCGTAAGAATTCCCAAGAGAAAGCGACCTTGGTTTCTTTTGCACTTGTACGAGGGTATCACAGCCTTAAAACAACATACTGTGGTTTGAATGACCGATTAATTACATACCCAGATGGAGGGTTTAAAGAGTGAAAACATTTCCATTCTTTATCAAATAGGTAAGGTATAATTTAACCGATTTTATAAATTGTTTATTAAATAATGTAAAACAGTATCTTTTAAGAACGTAAGTAAGTGTTCTAAGAATTTGTTTCTATTTTTTATTTCTATTAGAAACAAAATTAATACGAAATTTATTAACTTGTTAATAGTAGTTTTTTAAGCGGAATTACTGGAGGAATATAAGAAAATTGGCCGTTATCAGTTTTTAACATTACTGTTGTATAGATACGTTTAGATACTTTGCTCTTCTGTAAACCTGAATAGTTTTACATTTTAATAGAGGGTGATTCAACCTAGGTCAGAAGCTTTTTTTCCGACGCGTCTTTCATATAATAATGTATTTTTAATTGTGCTGAATTTCACGGGTCAATTAATTATTATGAGGTTAGTAGTTCTATTAGTAATACGTCTATTTTGTTCTGAACGTATTGAATGAATATATCGTACTTTTTGGAATGTTAGATATTATATTTTTTTCTAAGATTGTTGTAAATTAGGATCTAATCGCAGTTTGTATTGTTTATGTTATGTACGTGGTGTATTCGATAAGTTAACGGGTTTTAATTATTACTATCTGCTTCCGTTTGTGAAATTTGCTGAGCGTTGTATACTCGTATTGATTTCAATGCGTTCATAATATTGTGTAGTCAGATTATTATTTACGAAGTAAAACACATGCATTTCATTATTCAATAAAACAGCGGTATTCAAATTACTGCTCCCGTGACGATACACATATTACTCGTATTTATTATTTGTTACGTGTTAAGTTATTAAAATATTACGTTGAGCATTTGTATTCATTTATGACAGGTGATATTATAATCTTGTTTAATTTTATTTATCTTTTAAGCCAAGATGTTTGACAAATATTTAATAGTAATTAATCTTAATTTATTTTTTCTGAACAATTCATTCGGTATTTCGTGTACTTTGATTTCAGTTTCACGGGATGATTGTAATTAATTTATGATGTATTTCTACGAACCTTTTTTTTTATGCACTTTTGTTTTATTGACTGTCTGTAATCAATATAGAACATATAGGTGTTATAAAATAACTCCTCGGTTTCAAGTATTATTTAAACAACTTTATATTTAAAGTATTACTTCTATGACTGTATATTCTGAAAGGGTACATTATGAAGTTTTATTTTTTGGTGTGTAATACACTTCATTATGTGCACCATTCGTTGCCCTGCACACTCCATATTGTAATCCAGCTCTTCCCACGTACTCTCCAGCATGTCGGGTGTAGTGAATGCTACTGCCGCAACAATCCTCTCTTATAGGTGGTTGATGTCACGGAGTTTCTCCGAATAAACAGTATTTTTCACTTCTCCCACAAAAAGAAATCTAGTGAGGTCATGTCTGGGCTCCTTGGTGGCTACGTGATCGGGCCTCCTCTTCCAATCCTCCTCTATTGAAACAGAATGCTTCATGCAGAACGGTTGCTGTAATGTGGCAGAGCGCTGTCTAGCTGATAGAAAATTAATCCTTTTTCATCTTCAATATCGTCAATCTGTGGAAAGAAGTATATTTCGAGCGTATCACAGAAAATATCCCCGTTAATTGTACTTTCGACAAAAATGAACGGGCCCGCAACACGCTCATTCATCAGTCCGCACCAAATATTGAATTTAGGAGAGTCACGTTGAAGTTCGATAATTTCATGCGGTGGCTCTGATCCCCGAAACCTGCAATTGTGTTGATTTACTGACCCGCTAATGTGGAATGTCGCCTAATCTGAAAACATGACATTTTTCAGGTTAGTCCTCATTTTGTACAATGTTGTTAAGCATTAAAGCTGCAAACTCCAATATTTTCATTTTGTCATCGGGTTTGATTTCATGTAAAAGTCGTGTCTTATACGCACGTAGTCTGTATCTCTTACGCACCACTTTTCACAGTGAAGATTTAGGTATTTTTTACTCTAAACTACGATACGCCTACAAGATGCTCGGATCTGTTCCACATTCTGTTTAGATATGGACTGCCTGCCTGGTGGCTTCACCTTTAAGACACTGCCTGTTTCTTTATACTGATTAAACCGCTGGAGTATTGTTTTATTTGTTCACGCGGCACCGCCATATTCACGTCGATAATTACGTTGAACTGTGGTAACCGATCTTGTTTCGATAAACCAAATTACGCACTGAACTTTCTGCTGCGTTGTCATCAAGACTGAAAGTGAGACTGCCGACAGAATACGCAATGAAGTTATTTACGAAGTAAAATACATTGTTTCATTATTCAATAAAACAGCGGTATTCAAGTTACTGTTCTCGTGACGATACACGTACTATTTATTAAAGTAAAACCTGAATTAACGGAATTTCGCGGGACCGAAAATATTTTCCGTTGTGAACAGAATTCCGGTGAATACAGGGATGAACTACCGGACTGTACAATTAAGAACGAAAAATATGCTAGTGTACTTACCAGAACCCCATTTGATTTTCAGCAGTGGATTCTGCAGGAGTTTGTTAGAGAATTCGTAAGCACAAAATCTCTATCTTATGTTAGCACGTACACTACAGCATATTGTAGAACAATTTCGTATTTTAATTTAAAAAATTATTAATTTCGGAACTGATAGTTTTGAAGAATAGTGAATTTCTGTACGTTAAACTAATGCACTTTAATAAGTAAACGTAATTTAAATTAACCTAAATGTACTTTATTACTGTTCATTATGTTATTTAGTCTATTATAAGAAATTTTTTTTTTTTTTTTTTTTGTACGAACTACTTTCAGCTACTCTGTTTTCTGTGAACATACTACCCTTACAAATTATGTTAAACAACTGAATCATTTGCTGTTAGTGAAAATTCCCGAAGGTCTAATAGGTTGGATAACGCTGCACTGTATGATTTAATTTTTATGTCGTTCGTTACTGTTACGGTCCTCCTCATCGGAGTCGCCTTTTTCTTGGTGAGTTTTCTCTCGATGGTGGTCAGTAAATTCACCTATATTCTCTATGTTAGCCTCGGTGTCTAGTAACTTGTTCATGTTAACAAAAGATTCAGCAATTATATTTTCATAAGACCGCCTGTTCAGTTCTTCCTGCAAGTCATCGAATATCGTAAGTTCCGTTTTTGTAGCCGTGTGCAATTGATTTTTGGAAGTAGTATTGAACCGTCTCTGCCGATACGCAATTAAATGCTTCCGACAGCCAAATTATAGCGTCGAACACTGATATAGATTTAGTCAGTTGCGTAGTTGACCGTGCCGTTTCAGTACTTGCTGGCAGAGTTTTCATTAAAAATCTACGGTAGTGTAATTTGAGACATTTAATTATACCCTGGTCCATAGGCTAGGTAACGGTTGTATTCGGCGAAAACCAAGCTAATTTAACATGGCTTAATGCAATATCCGGATGACGTGTGGTGTTATCTAAAAAGAAAAGAACGTGTCTATTTTCCTGCTTCATTCTTGTGTTAAACCCTTGCAACCATTCCTCTATAATACGCGACGTCATCCAGCATTTTTTGTTAGATCTCCATACTGCAGGAAGATTGTCTTTATTAATGTTTTTAAAACACCTCGGCTTATCAGCCTTTCCAATAACGAGCGGTTTTTCCAGTTCTGTCGTGAAACCGCAAACAAAATCTGTCAATCATTCTTTGGAATGCTTCCCTCCTGTATAACGTTCTCCTTTCAAGCAAAGAGTTTTACTCGGTAGTGCACGATAAAAAAGTCCGGTCTTGTCCCCGTTTGCAATATTTCTAGGTAGGTAACTTTTAGTCAAAGTAGCAAGTTTTCTTTTCCAGTCGGTTACTGTCTCGTCACAGACATCTCCAGCCTCGCCACATACCTTTTTAAACACAATTTGATGCCGCTTTTTAAAACCTTCCAGCCGACCATTTGAAGCACTGAAATTGGTGCTACCAAATTTCTGCAATTTCCTTTGCTTGGTGCTGTACAGTTTCAACTGAAATCGGTAATTTTCTTCTCCTCGCATTCACAAACCACTCCCAAACAATTTTGTTAATTTCTTCGTTGGCGGTTTTTCGCATATGCCTTTTATTTGAACCGCTCCCTTTTAACCGTTTTTACTTTTTTAAACGTCATAGACTTGAGTCTTAGCTACGCAAATTGTTCGACTAAATTTTTAACGGACAGTTTGTCTTTTTTGCTGCTTCGATTGCTTTGATTTTTATATTTACGTCCAACACAACTGTTTTTTTCGATGCCACACTTGTTACACTAGTAGACAGAACCCGGAAGAAAACTGTACTGTACAATTCTGTACTTTAAGTACTGAACTATAATATTTATCCGTAAACATAAGAAATTTAAATGACAAATTCAGCGAATGAACGGAAATCAAAAACGCATACACACACACGCACAGTAAGGAAGAATCTGTTGTAATGAACAAAAACGTTTATGGAATCGGGAGTTGGGTGCGACTGAACATCACCACTTCTCCATGACATCCCAACCCCGTAGGCAAAGACACCCGCCTAGTGACGTTCAGGTTGCCACACCCCCTCCCCTCACCGTTACTTCCCAATAACAATAAAAAACTATTAGATACTCAGATTAGTTATTCTGATGCTGTAGGATTCTGAGTTAGGTGAACGTTTTCGTTAAAGATGCGTGAGCCACATCTGAGGTGGCTCTTTGGTATATGTAGAGAAAAATATGCTACAGATATTGAGTTGCTGCGTAGAGTAAAATATCAAAAATATTTGGATGGTTTGATGGAAGTGGCTTTACGTAAGGATTTGTCTTAGAACTTTCTAAAACAGTCCAAACGGCTAAATTTTGAGGTGCTTTTCTAAAACCTTTCCTAATCCTTCCATACTAAGTTCTATTAAGTACGATAAAGGAATTCCGGACGAAGAATTATAAAATTAAGATAAAGAAAAATTATAAATTAAGAAAAATTCAGATATTCTCTACCGGTAGTAAACATTGGATTGGACGGTTGAAGAATTAAAATATTTTAAATGCTGCATTTATTGCATTTGAACTATTTGCACTAGGGTCCGGCGTTGCTTGATAACTATTTCATCCTTGGGTCGGTACTTTCTGTATAGCCATCACCTCCTCCGCAATACTAACGATACAATAATAATTTTAAAATCCTTAGCACGCGGGTATTCATCCAAAACCTGTAGAAACGCAAATAAAAGGGATCTGGAATATGAGGTAAACGTTCCTTTTCAAGGGAGAAAAGACGTGGAGAGCTATTACTTTAAACGGGGTTACTTAGCATGCTGTTGTTATTTTTTCATCGAGTGCTGTATGACGCCTTCTCGTAGTTGCCATCCATTCGAACACATTTCCTTCCTTGAGAGATAAAAGTACCTTTAACCGAAATGAGAAAAAGTCAAGTCTTTGGTGAATCTGTCTTAACAGAATGTTCTCCATCTTTCTTTGGCGAAACATCCTCGTTTCGTTTCTATATAGCTTTTTTCCTCAATGTATAAAGGATTCCAGTCCATCATTTTCCTTTTTCCTTCTTCTGCCTACTTTGTATTCTGTGATTTTTCATAGAAAACAATTTCTGTGACAGTAAGCCCCAACCAAAACTTATTTCTCCTCCACATTTCTTGCTTGTGAGAAAACATTTTCCTCATCTACTTCATTTGCCGATTTTGAACTACTCTTAAAAAGTTTTTGTTTGTTGTTGCGTTAACAATTCGTTCAGTTTAATTTAATTGAGCAAATTCATTTATTTTATAATTAAATTCATCTGACTATTAAAGAAATGTCTTGCTGTAAATTTTTAATTCACTTTGCTTTGTTGTATTGATTTGTCTTTATTGTCACCTTACGTTTAAATTTTACGTTTCCTGTATGTTTTTGAATTCAAGTGACGGTCGTAATATTTTAATAAATCATAGCTTATAGTTGTATCAGAAGTTTAGTTGTATAGTTTATGCTAGGAATTGTGGAGGAGGCCGGGAATTCAATTTATTGTCTTGCAGGAAGAACTAAATGTTATATCTTTCTTAGTTGATAGGGATAGCAGAGGCGGTCAAGGTCGTATCTCTAATTTGTTGGTATGCTTATCACTGCCCCTTCTTCCTTGTAGCATCCGCCCTCCACGCACGTGCAGTGGTTAATTTGTCTAAATGTGATTTTTCAACCACGCCCTTTCTAATGAATCACATTATCTCGTAGTTACGTGAATAAACAAAAATTTCATCATCTGATACCCCGTAAGTGAAATCATTACTTACACCCAATATTGTTTTTAATGTTTACTACCCAAGAGGAAAGTACTTCCATTAACTCTAATGCAGTTCATTAATTTAAAGTCTGATATTGTTTAGTTGCATGCTCAGTTTATATCACCTTTTTTTTTAATTTACAACTCTTACGAGCTTTGAAGATTACTGCAAGTTTTACGAGCTTTGAAGATTACTGCAAGTTTTAGCGTGCATAATTGTAAAAAAATTAACAACCATTTAGCCCGAGTTTTCTTCAAATTGACCGAATCAATTTAATACATTGAAACCTGCCATTCATACTTGAAAGATGAAATATATTACATATATATATATATATATATATATATATATATATATATATATATATATAAAAACTGAATTTTATCTTGTCCCGACCTAATTAATGCGGTTTTCGCTGGACCATATAAGATTTATTTTACATAAACTTTGCATTCTTTGAGTCGAAGTAATAATAAAGAAGACAAATTCCCTTAGTTTACAAAGCAGTTAAAATCTAACTGCTTTGTATAAAAATGATTTAAATTTAAATGTGTTTGAATATACACGGTTAAGAATCATTGATGGTTACCGGTGTTCTATAATATTCATTAAATTAAAACATGTTCAGACAATAAAAATTTACATTAAGTTATCTTTTTATTGATTTAACTTAAAATAGACTATAAAGTATGTTCTCTGTTGATTCTAGTCAACATTATTCTGCGGGTTCAATTGACAACCAATCCTGTTTTTGGCCTGGTAATTGAGAGATGTAACAAGCTACAGGTAAATGAAAATAGGGACGCAGCTGGCTACGGATCTCCATTAACCAAAGCTGTCTTCGATGAATCGTTTTGGAATTTTCATTTAAACATTTAAAAAAGAATAAATTTGTAAAATTTACATATGAAATATTTACTGACATAAGGATGGAAAGTAAAAGTGATCAAATTAGAGAAAATATAGTCATTAATAGAAGCGAATATTGTACCCGTTTGGTTCATTTCATGAAAATTAGTGGAATAGTTTTCCAAAAAAAAAACCAAGTGTACAAATATGATTTGTTGATAAACTAAACCTCATTTTTCAAAATAAAATAATTTATGAATATTTCTGATTCCTGAAGATATACATTTGCATCTAAGAGAGACCAGTGTAACAGCCATTTATTATTTAAAGACAGCAAAGATTTTAATCAAATTTATGATACGTTTATTTTTGCATGTTTCGTTACAGTTGGTACGGTCGTTGTTGCGTGATGCAAGGATAAACTGATACAAATCGAGATTTCTTACTTATTTCAGTTTTGCTTGAACGCAAAGATATTATGAAAAACGCGTTAAATATCTGCGTCATCAGCAATTTGCGTTGTATTAAACTGTGATACAATTACTGAACAAAAAATTGTAAATAGAAAAAGCTCAAAAACACTTAGGTTTGTCAACAGATTTTATACAAATTTATACGTTTAAACTAAACATTATATGTACGCTATGTATAATGTTCTGTTTTGCGTGCTCAAAATGAAAGTATGTTGTAGAAACAGTACATATAACTGTCCTTATATTCGATTCACTGTTTATTTTTTAAAGTTATTCGACATCGTGAAACATTATACATCTAGATTGTCTCAGTCAGGCCGATAATTCGTTATATGTAAAAAAGAATATAATCTCATCCGTTCACGGGCTAAGTTCAAAGACTAACCTAATTTTACCTAGAATTTAGTCTTCTGATTTAGTTATTATTATAACATACGTGTAAAATATTATTCACATCGAGATCAATGTAGTTATCTGTTCGGCAGTTTTTTTCTGCTCTTGCAGATTTCAGGTGGAGGTTTCAGACCAACTTAAGTATGGAAAAAGGTGCTATATAGCTGTTTAAAACAAAATTAGTTCTTGTTTCAGCATATATTTAAACTGCTCGGTCACTGTTTCACTTGGGTAAAACTTTCCCGAGTTCCCGAGGGTTTTTGAGCAGGATGAATGCCCGATGTCTCCGAACAGGACCATGAGGTCACCTCTGATTAGTTAATACGATCTCATAGTACGGTCCTCCGTGAGTTATCGTTCTGTTTCAACCACTGCTGGTTTTCCTTGATCGCTTTTATTTTATATGATTACACTGGTCAACATGATTTGTGTCTTAAGTACCAATAGGTGTACTTAATGCAGTTTTATATCATGTTTTCAAATATGTATTCGGAATTTCTCCATCACCCACAGGTTTTTTGTAATTTTAATTTTTGTTTTATATTTTAAAACTTTTTTTCGTCCATTTATCCATTGTCAAAGTAAAGCTGCTAGAGCACTGTAAATATGATGGAACCAAATGAGGTAACTCAAATGGTAGCGTTGCTACTGTTGTGCAGGTTCAGACGTGTATATACATGAACAAACGTGATTTAGTGTACCACACATTCATCAGAACGATGCCAGTTCGGAGGTAGTAGTGAACCAGTAAACACGTCATTGTGAGTGCTTTGTGTGTCTGAATTATTGTGTATTACATATTTACAACTTTATTTCTTTTAATTAGTTGTTAGTTACAAAATGCTTAGAATTTGTTTAAATCATCCTAACAATTTTTTTTTGTATGTGGTGAAGTGACGCTCAAATCCCAAAGACGAAACCTTACTCCATAAGTAAAAAAGTCTTACGTACTTTATATTGGGTGTAAAGTCGGGGACCAAACAAGGGCCTGGGCCTCACATATCTGTTGTTAATCCTGTTCTAGGCTTCTCACTGCATGGAAAAATGGCATACGCCACATGGCATTTACTATCCTTATGATTTGGAGAGAACGCAAAGATCACTCTTCTGACTGTCATTTCTGTTAACAAATATTAAAGGGATTACATCAAAATGAAAACATACAGTGGTGTATCCTAACTTGCAATCTGCAACGAGACCAGTTTCACATTGCGAAGAATTGCCCATACCAAAGTCTCCAGAACATGTGACATATGAAGAGAGCTCAGACCCTGATGGAAGTTAAGAAACAGATTCTTCCCCATTTTTGCAAATCTGAGCCTCATTTACTGACTCAAGAAAATCTTAACGATCTTATGCGAGATTTAAAGTTATCAACTAAAAAAAAACACAGTCTGAAATGCTTGCTTTCCGGCTAAAAAATGGAATCTTCTTCAAAAGAATACAAAGTTATATACTTATCGTTATCGTCATCCTGAAAAATCTTCATTCTAAAAATGAGTATCTACCTCCATTACATATGGAGGATTAATGAAGATTTTCGTCAAGGTCATGGACAATACTCCTGGTTTCATGCACTTAAAATTAGTGGTTTCCTAAAATTAGTGATGCAAAAATTAAAGAAGGAGTATTTGTGGATCCATAAATACGATCACTAATACATGATGAAAAGTTTGAGGAACTATTGAATCCACTGGAGAAAGCAGCTTGGCAAGCACTCAAAAATGTTACACTAGAGTTTTTTGAGAAATCGAAAAGTGGAAAATTACCGTGATATTGTCAACGATCTTATAAAAGTTTGGGTTGTAATATATCATTAAAAGTACACTTCCTCCACTGGCATCTAAATTTTTTCCCAGAAAATCTTGGCGCAGTGAGCAATGAGCTCGGGGAACACTTTCATCAGAAGATTTCGGCTATGGAAAAGAAGTATCATGTCAAACGGACTCCTAATATGCTGGTCGATTATTGTTGGACCATCAAGAGGGATGCTCTATAGGCGAACTATAGCAGAAAATCGTCATTTCTTACTTTCTAGGTGAGTCAAATGTTTGAATATTGTGTAGTTAAGATTGCAGAAAATATTAAAATGTTTCAAATTATAAATGCCTGTGTCTCGGAAACCTTGCGTGATGGGAAAAACTGATATCATATTTGAATTGAGAAGAAAAAATACTATTAGAATCACATATTTTTTTTTGTTCCTCAGTATATATATATATATATATATATATATATATATATATATATATATATATATATATATATATATATGTGTGTGTGTGTGTGTGTGTGTGTGTGTGTGTGTGTGTGTGTGTGTGTGTGTGTGTGTGTGTGTGTGATTAAAGCTCATATAATTTTATTGACGTTTTTATAGAATTTTTCCCATAATTTTTTCAAAATTTAATGAATTTAATGCCAAACATTAAAACATAATTTGAAACAAATTTCCTGGGAAAGTTTTTTTACATTTTAATACAGGATTCCGTTGTCTCTAATTTAGATTTATTTGTGTTTATGTTTACTTGTCAAATATGCTATTCCACTTCAGTTTTTATATGATAGAAACTATATTTTTTCATCAGGTAATTTGTAGTATCATACAAAGTACTACTGAAACGCTGCTAAGTACTGCACTGAAGTTTACTGTAACGAAATGGCACTTGTTTCTAATTATTACTTGCTGTCCTTTTCTCTTCAGTAATATTGTTTTATGAAAAAATTTTAAAGCTATATAAAAACAGAAAGATTTAAAAACGCTCATAGACATTTTTTAGAAGGAGGGGACCGTTGTCCTCTCTCATTTTGTAATTTTTTTATGGAGACTCCCTTCTGGGTAATCACACAGATAAACTGTAAGATCGGTGCTATAAAGCGAAACAGGTATACCTAGAAATCATCATTTTTACGGTACACTGTGAGTGGTCACGTGAAGTACTAACTACAGTCCTGTTTTTCTATAGGCTGATATTCGTAACAGTTCTTATTGAAATTCTTCTTTCCTTCATAACTAACTTTTTTCTCATTCCATTTTCGTCGAAATCTGTTGACATACAATAATGATATTGTTAACACTTAATTTCTGCAGAAAAATTTTCCATTTTTAATGAGAGCCCTTTTATAAAATAGTTTTTTTTTATTATAATAGTCGCCATATTAAAAAAAAACCGTCTATAATAAAAATTTTCAAAATACTTGGATTCTTTTTTATAAAATATACTTATGAAAGATCATTAAAATTCTACTACCGGAAGAAGAGTTAAAAAATGGGATACTTTTTATGCGTAATTTTCCCTAATCTCTGTATGTTATTTTCAAAAAATTGCAAGGCATTATAGTAATGAAAGGAAGGACAAATGTTAATTTATAAAAGAGCCGTCCCAAATTGATATTGGAAAAGACTGAGAAACAAAAATACATATATTTAGTAACAGTTAACAAAAAAGTGTAGTAAAATCCAAAGCTAGGAGGTCATTTCGATTGTTAAATCGTTAAATCACCATTAGTAGAACTAAGGATAAAGTATGTTTATATAAAAGTTATTTAAATAAATGAAAAAAAAAAAGAAATAATATATTAATCAACTAGTTAACAGTATTTACGAAACACAAGTGTTTCTAACATATTTTTTAGTATAAGATTAAAAAAGTACAAATAACTGTTCTCGTTTTAGCCGATAAAAATCGAAGGCGTAAATTTTACCTTAAAACGATCTACTGATGCCTCTTAGACCAACTTTATGGAGTCGTTTTACCTCTCAAATTTCAGATCGCAATTGCATACCGTTCGGTTTATTACTGGGAAAAAATAAGTTTATTTACGCATGTCGAGTGTTTTACAGACCACAGAGTTGCGGTCGTGTTCTAAAAAACATGTCTTCGTGTTCTAGAACAGCGGTCTCCAACCTTTTTTGTTCGCGTACCCCTAAGACGAAAATACTTATAAGTTGCACCCCATATGATATATAAGTGTGTGTGTGTGTGTGTGTGTGTGTGTGTGTGTGTGTGTGTGTGTGTGTGTGTGTGGGGTATACCCTGGGGTACGTGTTACCCCACTTTGGAGACCATTGTCGTAGAAGACGCATAGCTGCAAGGACATAACAACTTCATGGAATCATTATAGTCCATTTCCACTGACGCGCCGCTTGTCTGCCGCAGGCAGTTCCAACTACCCAGCGCAGTTAACTGCTCTTCATTTTTCGGTTCAGTTCTTTGTTTTGTTAATTATAGTCCGTATGTTGCAAATAGTTATCTTCTACAAAATGGATAATTTTAAGGCGGAGCAGTTCATCATTTTAATCACCAGTAAATGATAACATTGACATTCTAAAATTATCTACAAATTTGCCCTTTTCATTCGTAAAGTTTCATAAAGATATGAAATGGCCTGTCTGAAAATTTACCACAATTACTTCTTCTTCTTCATCTTCTTTTACGACTTTTTACTGGCCATCGATAAAATATAGTGCAAGAAGCTATCTTGTAACAAATATTGTTCCCGCTAAAAATGTTTGAAATAAGTCAATGGTAGCACTGGATGTGCTATTTACTAAAGTACTGATATTATTCTGTAGGAAAACGGGAGACAGATAACGCTGTGCGTAAAAGCAATCTACAAAACGGAACGCAACTTTTGTTGGTGGAATGCTCGACGTAAAACGCCTACATATATAGATTGGACAAGGTAAAACTTTATCGTAATAAAGATGAAATTTTTTGTAGGGTTTTTTGTTTTCGGTTTTTATACGAAAAAATAACAAATTTTTTTCATTAAGTAATTTGTAATATCTTACAAAGTACTGTATTGAAGTTTACTTTTAAGCGAAATGTGCTTATGCTTAATTATTACTTGCTGATTTTTTCTCTTCCGTTGTATTGTTTTATGTCGAAGTGAAATTTGAATTTTAAATTCAATTTTTATAACGAATAACAGTTTTCTTCTGCGTTTTTTTCCCCCCAAAATACCTTAACGAGTTATTTTAAATGAGACCGCATATTGCAAGGTCGGTAAAGAAAATAATATTAATTTAGTTTCTGGAATATTGTATTGAATTACTTATTTATACTCAAAAATTAATAAACACGTTTTGATATATGGTCATTATTGTAATAATTATTACTCTTATTTATTATTATTGTTATTTGATTTCCCTGTTATTGCATCATCGCTATTGTCAGATGAGATGTTATTTTTATGGCTGATTCAGTCTCAAGGTTAACGTGTTAGTAATACGTAATATTGCTTATGTTGCTTGTTAAATTTACTTACGTATTAGTCTCATGTAACATACGATTTTTTTTTAATAAGGCTACATAATTTATGTAGAACATTGTACATTATAAATCGATTACTGATGTATTGTTCCTTGATTTATTATTTTTCAACTTGAATGTTGAATATTTCGTATACGTATAAGTAATAAAGCAAACACAAGGAATTATTGTTACATTTGATTATCTTCAGTTACGCATGTTTTTTAACTGATCTAACTGTACATTATGTTGTCTTTCTTTCCGGTTGTAGGCTTCACTCGACACTGCTCGCCGTTTAAGCCTTTTGTATGACCAGTTCTTGTCTGTGTGTTTTTTCTTTATAATAATTATTCTTTGAAAAAAATATTTGTTATTTAAAAAAGCAGGTGCTTCTGTTGCTCCAACAGGAAATAAAGATAATATTTTTCCTCTTGTATTTAATTATCCTTTTGCTAAAGCTTAATAATGCATGTAAAGTTTTACGAAACTTTCCATATGAGAAATTCACGTCTTCTATTTTGTTGATTTTACATTGTTTCTTATGGCGTAGAGAGTTAGTTATTCAATTAAAATGAGTTCATACTTTAATCGTATCTGTAGGCCAGGCCTATCGTATTCATATCTTTATCATCGTCTATTACAAAGCTATGATACGATCATTTACGACCTAATGCGTAGGAATTACAGGGATTAATAAAGCAACTTGTGTCGTTGCTTTTAACAGTTATATTAAGTAATGCGTGATTCGGATACGATACAATTGGAAGTGTGGGCGTACTTTTAAGAGGGTAGATTGGACCTGAGGACAGATTTATATAATTTTTTTTAGATTAAGCATTTATATGGTTACTTTTCTCTGCTGCGGAAATGCGATGTTCCAGAACAGACTAATATGTGTGATATTAGGAATGAACAAACTAGCTTTCCATTTTTTCGTTTCTGAATGCCGAAAACTCCAGCCAGGACAGGAATGTTACCATCCCCAGAAAGACAGGATATAAAAATGTAGAAACGGCTTCCACTCTAGGATCTCACGTTCCACTATGTTGTACTAAGGTACATTCAGAACGATCAATGTCCAAATAAAAGAAATGGACGTTCCTCAACCATCCTTTGGATAAAAGAGGCCTACTGAAATCGATAATTAGCTTTTTCTTTAGACTTTCGATTTTGTCGAGTGGATTTATATCAGATATGCTATTACAGATTACACTTAAAAACCGCAGTTCTGGCCGCAGTTTGTGTAATGACATAAATAGGTTATTGGATTAAATAAGGAAAATACGCTCTTTTTTTGCGAGTACATAAACTCTTTTACGCCTTCTATTATTTTGAGTTCATCTTTAGCGGCTTGGAGTTGAATCTACATAAACTAAATGCTTAAAACCACCTACGTCTATAGACTCGTTCGTCTCTATCAGCCTGCCCGCTATATCGTTTATCGCATCATAAGATGGCGGCCTGGCAATTTTTTAACGACGTAACGAGATTTGACCCCAAGGAAGTTCTCGGATAAACTTCACATATTTCTGCCCTTGCAGGATTGGTTTCGTAGCGATAATATTGTCGCTAGAACCATTTCTTAAAAAACAGTAAAATATTTTAAATTAGCGTACTAGACTGAAGGCGTGAAGTCTACCACTCCGTTAATTCCAATATTGAGCGTGAACTGTTTACGTTCATCATCCTATTGAGATGTTTATACTGATATGGCGATCCAGGGTTCCAACTAGCTGACCCACCGGGTTGGTCTAGTGGTGAACGCGTCTTCCCAAATCAGCTGATTTGGAAGTCGAGAGTTCCAGCGTTCAAGTCCTAGTAAAGCCAGCTATTTTTACACGGACTTGAATACTAGATCGTGGATACCGGTGTTCTTTGGTGGTTGGGTTTCAATTAACCACACATCTCAGGTATGGTCGAACTGAGAATGTACAAGACTACACTTCATTTACATTCATGCATATCATCCTCATTCATCCTCTGAAGTATTATCTAAACGGTAGTTACCGGAGGCTAAACAGAAAAGAAAGAAGGGTTCCAACTAGCTAAACATATCCACGTCAAATACAAGGGACAGATCAACGATCCCGATGCAAGAAACCTCCACTTAATTATTCTACGACTTTTGCAATATCATACGATCGATCATTTTAATGGATGAAGCCAAAAAAACAAAAAAACATTTTATGTGTAATCGGATCTAGTATCAAGGGATGATTAAGCATATCGATTATTGTAGAATTTCCAATAAATATTATATATAGTTACTTGTCTTCATCATCCGTAGAGAAGCACGGGTAAAATAATAGTAAATAAATAATAAACAACTTTATAATTAGTTCATGATAAGCTATGAGATTTAAGTTAATTCTAGTAAAACTTAAATGTATCTTAACTATAAAATAAAATTTACCTATTGCTTTTGTTAAGAAAGGAAGGATTATAGCTTCCGCTGCAAATTAAAAATTTGTAGTTTGAAGATAATAATTACCTGACTTTTTCAAGTTATAAAATATTTTTTTATTATGTGGACATTAATCCTCCCCTGTCTAATGTAAAACTTGTTTTTTATTTTTTTAAATTATTGTTATATTTTGTGATAGATACAAAGTTACGCCATTACGTATCTGTTTTCGCTAAGTATGGTTTACAAAAATGCTGCTTATTATATAATGAAAGTAATACTGACAGTCTATTATAATCAGTTTCCATAGATTTACGACTTATATTGTTTTAAAACAAAGGGGAAACCTCTTGAAAATTCCTGGCATTGTTTAAATTTGGGTTGATGGCTATTGAAATGAATGCGATTTAAGTTGAGATATAACCGTACGAATGTATGATGACGGTTCACATATGGATTCTTGGCTAGTTTTCATTATTTGTTTAGGATCGCGTTCATTGTATTCGCTTACGGTATTCCACTCTTTGATTTGGATTTTAATATGACATTGGCTTTGACTGTTCTGTTCTAATGAGCATTGATAATCTTTTCCTTTGTTTGAATTATTTAAAACAGTTGAATTTAAAGATATTTATTATGTTTTATTTTGTCGTTCAAGTGAAGGTCTTTAATTAAACTTTCTTCCAATTCTCTTTACTCTTCTTTTCTGTTGTTTATTTTCTATAGCTTTTGTTGTTTCAACATGTGTTTTATATATATATATATATATGTATATATATATATATATGTGTGTATATTTTTTAAATTAAAAATATTGTAAACATTCAACATTAGTAAATGTTTAAGAATATTTTTCTTTCACACTCTAAATTTCAATAAAAAAAAAGGCTGTCAAATATAGTACATAATTTTACTGTGACAGCATCACAACCGGTTCATTTTTTTTGGAATAAAAATAAATTTACATACGTAAAATATTTATAATTATATTTTATTATTTCATGGAAATATAAAAATATTTTAATTATCCATTAACATTTAGATATTAATTATTAACAATTCATAACTTTCATATTGTTTGGAATTTTTCAATATTTTCAAGTCATAATTGAAAAACTTGTGTTTTGTTGCACTTTCCTAAGCAGAAAACAAGTACCGTGAACACAGCTTGTGTGTTAGAGGTTTTTTTATACCGTGCTAATTCCTTAGCATGTTTATTACCTTTCTTACTAGCAGTTAGAGTAGCAACGCTATTTAAATATTTGAATTCCAGTATAACCCAATTATTTTTAATTTATTTGTTTTTGTTGCTTTGGATTTATTTAAAACTGGAAACTTTAAGGTATTTAAGTAAAAAGGTTAAGTAATTCTTTATATAACCGAATTTTCCGTAAAGTATTTCTACGTTGATTGAATATATGGGCGTATCCAGAGGGGAGCAAAGAGGAAGGAACTGCCCCCTTCTAAGATTGAAAAAAAAATACATAAATAACAAATCTTTGAAAAATCTCAAATTATACAGCATTTTGAAAGAGACTAATTACAAAATAGAGACACCATCTGTAAGAAGATTTAAGAACTACTGTTACACGCCGACGCCATCTTACTTGGAACAACAAGAATTCTCTAGAATGGTCTCGTCTCATTTCACGGGAATATTCCAGATGTTATTTACGAAGTACATAAGAGCGAAATTTTTGGTTAGAGTCAGTGTAGTTCTTACTTTCACATAAGTGTGTAAGTAGTGTTTGCAATTTTTTACGACTGTAAAGTTTGTTTTATCGTGCCGGCCATCTGCCATCCAGTTTATTATAATGAATGCATTTTTGGTAAGTAGCTTTATGCCTACATGGTAAGTAACCTAAATGCTTTTATTTAACTTGCAATCTATGTACCGTAACATAAGCGCGGCTGTTGCTTTTAAAGCATGCATGTATGTATGAATTCTTTATTCTTCATTCTTCATTTTTTTGTCTCTTTCTACGCATGCTAGTGTTAAGCCACTAGGAATTCCTTTTCATGGATACCGGTGTTCTTTGGTGGCTAGGTTTTTCAATTAACCACATATCTCAGGAATGGTCGACCTGAGACTGTACAGGACTACACTTCATTTACATTCATATATATCATCCTCTGAAGTAATATCTTATGATGGTTCCGGAGCCTAAACAGAAAAAGAGAGAGGGACTCTTTTGGATGTTTCAACATAAAATAGAGTTTCGTATTTAAGTTTATAACTTTTGTTAAGTTCTTCTAAATAATCAAGACTTCTGATGAACAATTAAAAATAATTCAAAAAGTAGCCTAATTACTAATATTGCTTTTGGCAAATTCGGTTCGTTTCTAGTTAATCTTGAATTCATCAGTAAAGAAAGGAAAACATTTAACTATCATGTGAAAAGTTTATGATTATGATATGGAAATATCCGTTTTGGGGTCCCTGCGTCCAAAAAAGGGTTTTTTAAAAAGTCTGATAAACTTTCTGTTAATGATTCTTCCATAAGCTTTTAATGTTATAATGATAATAGTTATATTATTGAATGAAGCTCAACTATTACAGTCACATATCGTATAAAACTCAATTTTGACAAAAATGTCAGTTAGAACCTTCATTATCAAAACCAATGCAGCGAGATGCCACGTCTGCGTCCACAAAAATGTTTGGCGAAATTAAATTTATTTTTTTTGCAGCGATTTAAAACGAAAAAAATACCAGCAGCAACGATGAGGTTGAGTTCATGGAAGTACAACCACTCTCTGGTTCAAACACTGCGACTTCGGGGCCTTCTTCTGCGGTTCAAATCAATGTGCAACAAAGTGAAATTGAAGTCGATGGTTGTCATGAAGATGATATTGGAAAATTCGTCGGTCTGGCGAGCACTGTGCCAGTTGATAAGAAAAATGTCTCGGGAATGTCCGGGTACCTTCGAAGAACTACGATTTTGTGGCAGATGCCAAACACCTCAAGAGGAAATTTAGATACCAGTGGCTGGACGCATATTTACCTTGGCTCACTTGGTCAAGGCGATTTAAGGTGCTTTTTGTAAGAATTGTGTGTTGTTTCAGGTAGAACGCTAAGAGATGTTTGGGTTTCTTTTTCCTTCAGACCTTTCACTAAGTACAAGGATGAGCACGATTATTACAAAGCACATGTGCAGTCCCGGGGGTAACAGACTGCAACGAAATCTGCAGTATCATTCATGGAGGGCGTTCCAGTGGACATCCAACTTTACAAGTCACGAAAATAATAAAATAAAAAAACAAGTACCGTTCTGAATTATTTCCTGCTCATTTTTCGGGCATACATGATTTACGTTTCAGAGGCAAAATCTGGATGCAGTTTACGCATCAAAGCAGGTAGTTCGCAACTAAAATACCATTTTGAACTGGACCGAAAAACGCGTCATACCATCACCTATCATCCAAAATGAAATAATTTATCTATGTGGCGCTAAAAACAAGAAACACATCGTTACAAGGGTTAAGAAAGCTTGCGTTTGCAGCATTTAGGCTGTAAACGCAAGGTTAGGTTTCGACGGATGTTCCACCTTGTCTGAGAAAAAAAGGAGGTGGCAGGCGAGACAAAAGTACAAAAAAGCCTTCTCCTTCCATTGCTCTTCTCACAAGTTGAACCCTGTTGTGAACAATTTAATGTTACCTCAGGAATTCGAAACTGCGTTAGAACTATCAAGGAGATAATCACATTTTTTCCGTTTTAGGATGCAAGTTTATTGCTAGCATTGCTAAATTGTGTTAGTCTAGATGGTCAGAGAAATACAAGAGCATCATGTTTTTAAGGATCACTTCGTTGATATTGTTAATACTTTAGAGACCTTAGCTGAAGAGGAAAATGCAGCAAAAAGAAAAAATGCTTATTAAATGCATGCAGCGGCGTGTAGATATTTATTTAGCGTTCACAGACAATGGATTTTCGCTAACAAGGAGCAATTAGTTAAAGCCGTAGTTAGACGATTTACATCTAATCTGTTGTTACAAAAGTAGTATTTTTTAAAATAAATATTTTCTTTTTCTTTTTGTTGTTGTTTATTATTGCATAAAACCCACCCTCCCTCATGGATTACCCTTTAAATTCAGAATTATGCTTCTCCTTCCGTTTTGAGCTGGATACGCTCCTGTTTGAATATTCACGCTACATTTTTTGAAATGAATCGTTTTATCTTATCATACTTCATATAAAATTGTAGAATAATACGTGGTAGTTAGTCTGAGTAGAAAATTCAATCAGTTTATACCATATTTAAACTAATTCTTCGTTTTAGACTTTTACTTTGCAAAGCGGTATTGTTTTGCAATTAACCTTTTTTTTATATCGATTTTCATAATTGTCACGTCTAATAAAAAAAAACATCTGTATGTGTACAAACCCATTGTTTATAACGTATATTTTACTTCTAACTTAATATTTTATAGACTCTTAGAAATACAGGTTCTGAAATGTGTGAAAATATTAATTATTTATTTTGTTCTGTTTTTTAATTGTAGAAATGCACAGCAAGTTTTATTTTATTTTTTTTTTGCAAACTGTTTTATGAGCGTTTACTTTTTCGATTTTTAATTTAATTTTTTTTTGTTACAGGTAAGATTTATTGAAAAATCCATTAAATAAATATACATTCCATGTAGGATATATCTATCATCTTTTTCGTATTGGTAAGGAGATTTTCATAATTTTCCGATCATTAATGTATTTCTATTTCTTAAAAACAAAATGTTGTAGGGTTTTACTTTACTTTCAAGTTTTTTTCAGAAAGTTGAATTTTCTTAGTATTCGTATTTATAGTTATCGGTGGTGTAAAAATAATTTATACGTATTGTTTTTTGTTGCAGTTTGATGGTTTATAATGATAAACCATCAATCTATAAACGAATTTAATGTATTAATAAACGAAGAAAAAATTGTTTTTCTTCGTTTATTAATACAGTATAGAGTTTTTCAACCAGATTATATCTATTTGTATGAGTTCGTTTTGCTAAAACGTTGATATGTACAGGTTTTTTTTTATCAAGAGTACGTTTATTGATACTGTGTGTGTACATAGAGTATTTCATCTGGGGCAGGTAGGGTATTATGTTAGTACGGTCGATTAAATTTCCTGTCTGTAGTGCATGAAACTACAAATAATCCGTTTAATAAAAACTTAATCTCTGCCTTTTACAGTAGCGTAGTTATGGTGTTGTGGACTGATTTTATTGATTTGCAAATTATTAAAAACATTGTCATGTCTTATGAAAAAAAAAATTAAATATATAAAACCGTTTTATTTATCGTAGTTTTTATTACTAGCTTAATACTTAACGTCAAATCGGTTACCCAGAGAAGTACCCCCGTTAATATTCCAGAAAATGTATTTAAAGAATCTTATATAATCTTAATCTTAATTTTGGAGTATCGAAAAAAACGATGTATTAGAATTTTCATCGAACATCCCCAGTTAAAAAAAAAAACAACGTAAATATACATTTTTACTAAACTTGCCAATTTTATGATCCCGATTTCAGTCCTGTTAGTTTCTTCTACAGATATTGAAAAAGCATTTATCATGTCAAGCGGAATAAATTAACGGAAATATTGAGAAGCCAGAAAATAGATTGAAAAGATAAAAAATGGCACCGGAATCAGAAAACCGGTGTGAAACTAGAGGACGCTAAAACTGATTGATTTGATGCAGGTATAAGGGAAAGGTTTTTGACCTTTTTTTTCCTTGTACGAAGTAAAGGAAGTATTATGATCGCGAAAAATTTCTTTTTTCGGATTTCAATAGAAATATCCATTTTGACTGACCATCTCTGAATTAATTTTGACTAATTGCGGCGCGACGTCTGTACGTATACGTATGTATCTCGCATAACTCAAAAACGACTAGCCGTAACATGTTGAAATTTTGGATTTAGGACTGTTTTAACATGTAGTTGTGCAGTTCTCCTTTTGATTGCAATCGACTGAACCAAAAGTCCCAAAAAAAGTCCAAAATCCAAAAGCATTTGGATTTTGGACTTTTTTTAACTGTAGTAATAAGCCTTGATTGAGAGCTTTTCAACGATATATCATAAGTGGTACTTGTTTTCATTGGTTCCAGAGTTGTAGCCAATGAAATTTTAATTAATGAAATATCTGGATCTTACAAGAAGGGGGAAGACACATCGGTTCAAATCAGACTTCATAGTTTTTTTTAAATTTAAAATATTGATTTATTAATAATTAGTAACCTCTGATTGTAAAAAAAATATTACGATAAATAATAATTCAATGATAACAATAAAAAAAGAAAGAAATATTAGATGCTATACATAAAATAATCCCTAATCATTAAATTAAAATTTTATGTACTTTTCATTTAAAAAAAAAAAAATGTGTATACGTAATTTAATAGTCGTACAAGAAAGTAATTTGGTGTCCTCGTCAAATTTTTTAATGTATATGTTGGATGTATGATTTGAAATGCTTCAGAAATAGCGGATCAGCGTATAAGATAGATAAATTATATAAAGTTCACATATGGCATGATATTTCAAGGAAATGACGCGCAGGATATTTAACAGATGATTTCAAAATTAGAAGACGATATGACAGAATAACGCATTAAAATGTGTGTTGGTAAAACTAAAGTAATGAGAATTTAAGCCGATGAACCCTGTTTAAAAGGAAGAAAAGTTGAATAAATGAAACATTATAAATACTTAAGTACCATGTGAACAGAATTTTGTTAATTAAGGAAGCGTGTAAAAAAAAAACTGGTTTAATTTTTAGAAGATTAAAACGCTTCTTGCGGAAATGTTGTATTTGAAATGTACTTTAATATGAATGTAAAACACGGCAATAAGAAAAAGAAAAGCTACTAGCTTAATTTGAAATATAGGCGTGAAGGAGTGAAGAAGATTAAATGGTTAGAGGGAATGAATAATGAAGAGGTAACAGGGGATTGAATGGGAATAAAAGCTTAATCAGAACAATTCAAAATAGGAAAAGTTAACTGCCCGGGAAATTTTATTAGAAGAGAACGATTGATTAAAATAACGTTAGAAGGATCAGGAGAAGGCATAAAATTGAGGTCGGATAGAGTAAGAATTATAGACGGTCTAAAAGGATATGGGAGCCATCAGGAAATTAAAAGTTTAGCCGGAAATAGAGGGGAGTGAAGACGGACATGATGCAAAGACCTGGTTTAGGGCGACAACCTTGACGATTCATTTTTTTCGGGTTATTTTGTTGTTATCTTTGTTTCCTCAGAAAAACTTTCCCCAAGTAAAAAAACATTAAAATCATCAGTACTCTTGTTTTAATCCTTATTTCCCAGTAATAGTAATTTTATGTTATATACTATTTTATTAATAACACGGTACTTACGTATTATCGCCACCGCAGCTACAGCTTTATTTAAAAACAAAGTAGTTAATCGGATTTCGGTGGAAAATGAACAGTCTCTTTATTAATTTTAATAAATGGTTATTTATATTTTATAAATATAATTTAACCAAACCTACGCTCGCTTCGCTCGCTAACCTTCACTAATTAACACCGTAATTTTTTGAGTATTTATTTAATAAATTCAGTAATTATTGCAAATATTTATTATTTAAATAATCAAAACACTCCTGTTAATTAGTCAAGGTTAGCGAGCGTAGGTTAAGTTTGGTTAAATTATATTTATAAAATAAATAAATAACCATTTGTAAAAATTAATAAAGAGACTGTTTTTAATCTATGTTAAACTCTATATCGGCCCATTTTCCACCGAAATCCGATTGACTACTTTGTTTTTAAATAAAGCTGTAGCTGCGGTGGCGTTAATACTTAAGTACCAATAAGCACTTAATGATAGGTGTGTACAGGATTTATTAAAGATCATGTAATATTTCGGTTGTATATCCCTAACATCAGCAAAAGAAAGATTTTCATATAAACATAAGTCCGGAAACTCCGTTTTATCCGTCTTTCTGTCATTTAATGGTTTTTTTTTTCAGTATAAATTTATATATCCAGAACACATTGATCTATTTTAATGAAATTTGGCATATCATTTTAAAGTAATATGTTAATAGGAACTTTTATTTTTATTAATGTTACGCTAAGCTACAATAAACCAAAATATTATATATTCTGCTTAAAATATGCTTCATACATATAAAAGTTAATAATAATTTTATCTTTATAATTCGTTTTATTTATAACGCATTTTTTATATTAAGAGTGTATATATGCAAATTACGTTACAGTGTGTACTGAAAGAATCACTGTTTACTGATTATTAACATAATAATTAATTGTTAATCTGCTGATATCCCTTTATTTATTATTCAATTTAAATGACTTATCAAAGTTGTTATTCTTTCGTTTATCTTGGTCTATTATCCGAATTGTCATAATACGCTAGCGATTTAATAAAATTAATGATTGTAATTTAATAAATAATGATATAATAATAATAACGAGCAATTGTTTAATGAAATTGTGTGTAAATAACTAGCGATAAAATACTGGTCATAAAAAAGGATGTTAATGATTTTTGATTATGACTGAGATGGGAAAAATAGCACAAGTTCTATTTTTGTTATATAATACTTAACCAGAAAGTAAATTGATAAATTAGTTTTCACCAATTGGCAGTCGATTTTTTTTTTTTTTAAGAATAAACCCCTGTTTCAAATGAAACCGTTCAGCAAACAGAACATTACAGTAGGATGGTTCTAATTTAATTTAATTAATCACAATTCACCCGAGAAAAACACTTATTAAAACATAAAAATTAAGTAAAATTAACTTTCAGTACAAAAATTATAAAATTTTAATAAAATGATATATGTACCTTACAAATAAAAATTTTAAGAAAGTATACCGCTTTATTAAAATTTCATCAAGTAAAACAGAAAAAAAATATTTGTTACCTCAATGTATTTTATCAGTACCCGATAACTTGCTCTCTGTTGAAACTTGTCATCATTTCCCACATTTATCGCATAGTACAGTCAATTTGTATTTTTATTTGAAAATCCTTACCTACCGATTGATGTTTTTTCCATATGTTAGGGGTGATGAGGTTAACCCACCGGGTTGGTCTAGTGGTGAACGTGTCTTCCCAAATCAGCTGATTTGGAAGTTGAGAGTTCCAGCGTTCAAGTCCTAGTAAAGTCAGCTATTTTTACACGGATTTGAATACTAGATCGTGGATACCGGTGCTCTTTGGTGGTTGGGTTTTAATTAACCACACATCTCAGGTATGGTCGAACTGAGAATGTACAAGACTACACTTCAGTTACACTCATACATATCATCCTCATTCATCCTCTGAAGTATTATCTAAACGGTAGTTACCGGAGGCTAAACAGGAAAAAGAAAGAAAAAGGGGTGATGAGGGAAGCTTAACTCCAGATTTTTAACATCTCCCTCCCATAGATTTTTGAAAAACTCAAAAAGTTTTTGAAATGCGTTTTTCTCTGAATCTATGCATTTTAGAGAAAAGTTTTTCAAACAAAAAATGTAGAGGATATTCTCCTCTACAATTAATGTCTTTGAAGTTATGCCGTATAATTTTAAATTGAAATACTAAGTGGGGCTGAAGTTTTAAAAAACGTGTTTATTCGGTTTTTTCACCGGAAAAAATTGTTTTTGGTCTGTATTCAAAATCTATGGGAGGGGGATGTTAAAAATCTGGAGACGAGACCAGCTTCTAACATCTTACTCTGCTCGTCTTAAAGGACAACCTGGTTTTTAACGCAGTCCTTACGAATATTCGTTTACAAAGTTACAATTTAAAAGATGCATGTATGACGGTGCATCTTTTAAATTTTGACACACCGTCTAATCTTACAACTTATCCCTGTCCATGTCCCTCCGTGGAGAATCAACCCCATAAATTTGAATTTTGACCTTACCGTATACAATAAAAATTCAACAACACTTTATTCTTTCAACAAATGTTTTACCAATTTCTCTCAAAGACAAACGCGATGATAACGCGAAAGCGTTTTTCGCCGCCATCTCCCCCCCCCCCCCAAAAAGATTTTTAACAATCACAATCATTTGGTCATACTTGCCCTGTTCTGTGTCTGGCCTAGCACATTCCAAATTACTGGTATGTTGTGTTAATTCCACAAACCTAACTTTTATAGGAGATTTAGATGACTTCCAAAAAAGACATAGCTATCGTTAAGAATAATAAAAATCCCGTGCCAGGCTTATTTTGAAAATTCCGATTGCACATCATCATGCCGAAACGTACCGAAATGTAGGTGATATCCATTCTTCCAGCTGCTACCGTCATTCTATTAACCACAAATAGATTTTCTACAAAGAGCGTGATTTAGTTTTTCCCTTTTTCTGTCTAGCCTCCGGAACCACCGTAAGGTATTATTTCAGAAGATGAATGAGGATGATATTATGAATGTAAATAAAGTGTAATCTTTTACAGTCTCAGGTCGACCGTTCCTGAGATGTGTGGTTAATTGAAACCCAATCACCAAAGAACACCGGTATCCACGATGTAGTATTCAAATCCGTATAAAATTAACTTTTTCTACTAGGATTTGAACCTTAGAACTCTCAGGAACTGATTGTACAGTTAACATGAATTTCAGAGAAATCAACTCTGGTGGCGTGATTTTTGTACGTCACAGCCATAAGAAAAATTGGGAGAGATAGCGTAAAGCAATAGATTTATGTATGTATCCCTTTAAGTAATGAAACCCATTGCGCTTTGTAAAACCAGCTTAATAAGTAGGGGAAATTCAACGTGTATATTAACAAGAATTGGGAGACATATTGCTAAAGAGCCACAAAGACAAACGCAAATTATGTTGTTTTTTTTTTTTTGCGGAAACTCGCTCATTCTCCCTTGTTTTGTGATTAGCAATATTTAAATGATTTATTCGGGCAGATTTGTTACAGGGTTCTCGTCAACCATATAATAGGGAAATTATTAGTAACTATAACAAATATAATTTCTTGTATTTCTCACAGTTTTGGGTTCCCCAAGTCCAAGAAGTAGTAAAATCATGATTAAAATAATTCCATATTTGTGCAGGCTTTTAGGAACGGTGTAGTAGTAAAATTTTTGGTGTTGCAATTCGTGTTTAAGGAATTTTTATAAATTAAGAAAACCAAAAAAAAATAATTCATCAGACCGGGTTAGATCTAACAAACGTTTTTCATATATCATCATTGAAAATATCATTTTATGTAATAATTTTTGAATCGATTTACGAATTTTTTTTGTTCATTAGTCCAAAATCTTTGCGTTTTTTTTTTTAGATTACGTTTTGATATCTAAAGACAGAATATCGTAGCAAAGTTAAGTTTATACTAATTATTTTTAAATGTTACTGTTGTAAAACATTTTCAGAAATAATTTTCGTTATGCAATTGAAAATTTTTTAGAGAAAATGTTAATTTTAATTAAGTTCTTTCAATTTATGTTCGGTAACATTGTTGCCAGATTTAACTGATCAGCGATCCATTTAGTTTTATCAAGTCCTCCTCTTTTTTCTGCTCCAGTGGTTCGTGTTGAATGAACCTGTAATGTTTTTTACTCGTTTTTTTCCTCCTCGCAAATAGTTGCAGTGGCACTAGTAATGAGTTGTTGCACCGTTACCTTGGCCTAATGTAATTGAAACGCTGATGATATGTTCTTTTAATAATAGTCCTACTACAACAGTAATAATAATACTATAAATCCTATCGGGTAAAACGTGTAGAATTGTGCGCGTTAAGTTATCTACTTTATATAAATTTATTTTATGATATAAATAGAAAAGAAAAAAGTTTTAAATAAATCGAAATTATCTATTGTTAAGTACAAGTCGATGTAACACATTATTGTAACGAATGCGCTACACTGTTTTATATTGTTGACGTTACCGTTATAGGAAGGACTAAGTGACCCGAGGCGTGGGTTTTGTAGCCTTTTTTTCTTCCAATATCAAGGTAGTTAGAATTCATAAAAGAGTCAGAGTACCCGTTTACTTATCTTTGTCTTTTGCCTAAATCCCTCTTGCAGTGTTCTTAATAATTCAGTGAGACTAATAACTCAGCGAAATTATGAGAAGTATAGGGAGAGAGATATAAAAAAGGTGATGTGTGAATTATTCATTTATTTATCCTTTCACATATATGTCTGTGAATTTATTCGTTTTCATTTCAGGTGAATGTGATAAAATATGCTAGAATCGAATTTCCAAGGAATCGGACCCAAGATTTTAATAAATTAAATTACTTACAATAATTTTATTTTGAACCATTCCATTGTCTTGCCACCAGGTCCGACATCGATTTTCTGTGCGAGTTCTATAAAATGAATCTACGACTTTTTGTAGTAATTATTTTTTTAAACACACTTTTAATAAGTAATAGAAAAGTTTTTTGTCACCTTCACTGCATTAATGTATTTTTGCACATCTACATCTACTGAAGTATAATTGTTATTAGACTGCAAGTACTTACCCTCTATTCATTTCAACATAAACAATATTCTGAAATAAAGCAACTGTGACTATACCCTACGTTTGTTAGGAAAGGAAAGTGCTTTACATGTGTCATAGTTGCAAGAAAGAATCGGACAGAAGTATAAAAAGAAATGATTTTTTTTTTTACGCTAGTATATTCATTAACGCTTGCCAGATTATCTAGTGAATATAATCCTAAGTTGGATTTAATTAAAATAAAGCTTTAAATTGATTTTCAGATGCCTGTTTGGAAAATAGCAGTCCTATCCTTACGTATTTACGTGTCAAGCCTGATGATGATGTGATTGTTCTGATTTTATGATTTTGTTTCCCCAGTTCTACAGGTTTTTTGACTCGGAACCTGAACTGTCGGATCAGAATCTGTAACCGGAAAAGAGGATAGCCAAAAGATTTTGGCTATTTCTTATTGAAATTTTTGTCATTTGTCGTAATCAGCTAATCGACCTTTTTGAATAAGGTTAACCTTATAGATAGTTTTGAATCTGTCCGGTTAGTCCGGTAGGTTTGACTCTTACCTTCTTAATATTTAGTCTTTTTAATGTTAAAAAAGGGTTGATCTTTATTGAATCCAGTATTTGAAAAATACTAATTTTTAAAAATTTATCCGAGGGCTGGGTTTCCATAATATAATAACTTCCTTGGAAACTTGTTTGATTCCATTTACAATTAGCGTGATGCCGCATGTTGAATCCAGTCCAAAAATGTCTTTTGATAGGAAAATAGTATACTTTTTAATTACCCTCAACCCGAGTGTCCACGCACCCATCTGATTTCTGCTTTTTTTAACGTTCTTTTATGGTATTTCCAAACCGGTGAAGATTAAAGTTTTAAACGCAAGGAGAGCGGGAGATTGCTAATCACAGAACCTGGACAATAATCCCTTGCTGCTGTGTCTTTCTTTTATCGGGCAGATAATTATTTAATGGCGGTTATACCTATTTTCTTTTATTTATGGACGGAATTAATTATTGCATTCCGATCCTTTAGACCGGTTGAGTATTAACCAGTCTGACCTTAGGAGACAAGCCGCGTGTGTGCTTCGTTCTCCCGTCGAGATTCCCCTTCAGTCCATCCCCTTTCGGTGCTAACCTCCAGCCCGGCAGGAATACGCCTCTTGGAAGCCCTAGCTGTTGGAAGATGCAGTACACTAACTTCACCGAAGGAAGTCGCATATGCTGGCAGTGACAATGTAGCTCTCAAAGTCGAAGGTAAAAAGCTATTTAAAACACTCCTCGCGTCTAAAACGTCGCAATTATCAGCGGTTCCCGGTGGTATTAACTCTCCCGTATGCAATTTGAAAAGAATAAAAGTGATTTTGAAGTTTTTCAAGTCCACAAGTTTTATCTGTCATAAAACTCGAATCGAGAGGGGAAATTAGAACGTCGTCTACGAACTTACCTTAGTACTTTTCGTCCTTCGGCGTTTAAGTACTGCTTGAATGTTTTTGAAAATTCGTTAATCAGTACCCTCACCTGTAGACAGAAATATAAACACGTAAGTATTTTTAGATCGCACATTTAGATCTACCGAATGATCTTTCGATCCGTGAAAATATCGTAGTTATTTTTATTGATTAAATTTTCTACAAATAATCATTAGTATAGTAAAATGAACGGTGGCCTTCGTCCGGATTTAAAATTTGAACGGATAATTTTAATTTTCAACGAAAGCTTCCCACCTAAGTGTTTCTTCGGTAAGTATTTTACCAGTATATGGTAATATTTGTTTTTTGCACACGAGATTTTTGCACACGTTATTAGTTCGGATTTTATTGAATTCACGAACTTGAGCTGAGGTTTATAAAAATGTTTATTTATAAAAATAAGTTTTATAAATAATTGATCTACCCATTCAGTTACCGGAGCTGTTCCCTTTCAAACCGGTCATAATGTGGTGACTAAATATTTGTTTCATTAATATTATTAGTTATAATTTGATTGAGTTGAGATGAAAATCTGTTCTAACTTTTCCCGTTTAATGTTACTGGTAAAAAATTATGTAAATTTTTAATTTTTATTTTATCAATGTTCTGTTAATATTAAAAAAGGTAATAATTGGAGTTGTGGTAATAATCGATTTAACATTTTTATTACGTTAAAAAAAAAATAAATTATTTCATATATCTTTTAATTATTTATTCAATTTATTAGCGTGTAATTTAATAAAGATAGTCCAATATTTGATTAATTTGTTAGTAATTGGGAACCGCAAAACAATACTCTTTAAGAGTTGTGATTCGTTGTCAGTTCCATGAATTCCATACACACTGAAGTTTTTCCGTTAATAATTTGAATTTGAGGTTATAATCTGTGACTGGTTAGGTCTTATTTGAAATTGCAGTAGATAATTTGAAGGTATGTTAGTGCACTTCGCTTCATTTTTCTTGAAGAACAGGGTGTAAAGCTTATTAAATTATGTAATTACTAAATATTTAATGATTTAATTAGCAGTTGTTGAAATGTTCATAATTATTAACGATTTGATTTAATATCCCTTCTTGTGGATTTCCCTTGGTGATTTGAAAATTCAGTCAAAACAAGGTGAACAGGAAAAGCTTTTTATGTTTCTGCAAATCTGTATCCCAAAAAAGCTGGTGTAGGCAATAGGGGTTTTTGAAATATTGTGTATTTTTCCGTTTGAATTACTCTTTCTGGAGAATGCATCGACCGGTTTACTTAGTAACAGTTGTTATTTTTTTCTATAATAAAATTCGTTGATGTTTTCGTTCACAAAGTTTTTACGGGTTTAATATTAAAACTTCTCCAGTTGAATCTTATCACTGTTATTACTTTTTTGTATTTTTATTTTATTTAGACCAACCTGACGGTATTAAATACGCATTACTTTATTTAAAAAGTGATTGAAATGTAATTAAGTATTCATCTGTAATTTGAACTTTCAACGATTCTAATGGTATACGTATTTTTACTATTCAATTTCTCAGAAACCGTTTCATTAGACGTAATAAGAAGTAAATAGTAAAAATGTAACTTAAGTATGTGTGATCATTTTTAATCTAGTGGTTTTCATCGGCGACTTAAGTCAACCACAAATCAATCCGGTTGGCTTTCATTAGTATTTAATTTCCGTATCTTGATATTTATTCATTTAGACATGTACTATTATGTAAATGCCATTAGATTATTAGCGATAAATGAAATGTTAAAATTGAAATTTGAAATAAATTTCATTCTGATATTAAAGTGATTTAGAGGTTAATTTTTACCATTATAGGTTTGTAGGCTTTCATTTATTTTCTGTATAATTTGTTGTGTTTAACCGTAGTTTAGTTTCTTGTATAATATTAATCCCGAGACGGGTTGACGTACGGGAAACTTTGGTTTCAGGAAATATCTGTTCATTTAAGTATCAAGTTGCAGCTTAAGCTTCTTTGCGCCTTTTAAAATTTAATGCCAATGCACGTTACACTCTTCTGCTATTTACTTGCCCTTGGATCTTTGGTAAGTCAGCGGGGATGATATATTTCAGTATGAATATTTTAAGTTAAGGTCTTGCATTCCCTGTATTTTATGTGTATTTTCAGACGATAGTCAAGTTAGTTACTTATCGTCGTCTACCTTTTCGTACTTATTTTACGTGTCCACTTTGTTTCGAATAAATAAAGCTGAATTCTGTAGATGATTTCAGTTAATTAATGCTGTAATCCGACCTAATAAAGGTAATTTTTATTAATAAAATTTTATTTCCCCTCCCGATTCCTTTTACTGGAAGAGTATCACAATACAAAAAATATATACTGATATGAACGTTATAACAAAGAAGGCCTAAACGCATAGCAAGGAATGTTTTATTTATTTATTTTCCGTGAAGCAATTATTCCAAGCGTAAAGAGTGGTAAACGTTTTGTCCAGTTACGTTGTCTATGAGATCAGATTATTAATTAGTACATTAAACCCCTTTTTAATATATGCAAAACACTAGTAAAAATTTTAGTTTTTAAAAAATTAAATAAAATTTGATTTTAGGATCGGTTTCTTCCCGTTTCATACATTCCTTCAAATTTTTTTCTTGGCTGAATATCTTGTAGCTAAATCTGAACCGTTCACTTGTGTGTGAATGGTGTAAAGGGCTCTATAGCACCCAAAGAAGTAAATATGCAAGTGGTAGGAATACACCAGGGTAAAATTAACTAACTGTGAACTAAATTTTGATTATAAATATATTTAATAGGGTCAATTTTTATTAATCCTACCTTAGGAAATAATCTGAAAAAATAACGTGCTGTTCAAGCGAGTGTAATTTATGCAAGGGTGAAAATGTAGCAAAATTCACTTACTTTTCAAACACACACATTAATTGAATAAATTAAACGTTCGTTTTGAGTGAACCACCAGTGGTAGCACTTGTAACGATTTAAAAGTGTTCAACTATTTACTAATAATGCTGAGTCAGAAACCGTGTGAATTAAAGCGTGATTGTTGATTTTAACATAGCGTTTTGTGTCCATTGTATGTCTACAAATAAATCTGTGATATCGTTGCATTGAAGATTCTTTGTCCCGCGTCTGGAGTAACGTACAATGAAGAATCGCGAAGAATTTAAGACCGAGCAAGTCTGTCTATAAGAGCTCACTTCACGTATAAACCTGACTTGTATATTACGTCACAGCGGAAGGGGAAACGTTGAGTGTAGAACAAAGCGGTAGTGGTGGAAATCGGCAACGAATCGGTCAAGTCTGTGAAGTGTGGCTCAGTTCTTAGTTGCGACTAGTGAACGAACCGGTGATTTTCGTACTCGATTTGTTGTTTCTCTATTAGTGTGTTGTGCTCTCCTTTCCCATACAGTACTTTCTGTCGGAGTTCGTTGCACTTAATTCATCTCGCTGCTAGTACAAGTCGAATATATAGTACGGTACTTTCTTAGTATATTGTCAGAATAATTATTATGTGTTGAAATTCTTGCTGTTGTTTCGGAATAATTTACGGTGTGGGGACAGTTTACTCGATTTTATTCTTATGTAACATTTGTTACTCGAGTGAATTAGGTTTTGTGAAATTTTAAAATTATTTTCTGCTAGTTTATTAACCGATGAAATTGGTATAATACCTCAGCGGTTGTATTAATCTTACCAGTTTTTTTTGGGTCATGTTCACTTGTCCGAAGATGTGTAAAATTTTGAAAACACGTATCCTTGATGAGTTTTCGTTATTAAAAATTTGTTTTTATTAAAATTTGATATTGGATGTTTATAATTTATGCGATTTATTTTTTTGTGAATTTAGTAATTCTATTACGGAATTATATATTATTTCTAGATATATTAATTTGTTACTTTAAAACTTTTAGAAGTGTATTGAATATATTCTCTTGAAACATTTTTCAATTAAAGAAATAAAATACGTTAGCATTGTAAATGTTATTAGAAAACGCTGATATTTTCTTTTGTTATTATATTATTTTCGACCATAATTTAAATTAAAATTAAATTTAATTGTATTGTATGGGAGGGTCCGATCTGAATCTGGAATAGATAATATTGTGTTATCGTTATGTGTTTCAATTATATATCTAATTGTTATTTTCTTCTATACATACTTGAAATCTGTCCAATTTTTCTTTCCAGTTGAAGAAATAGTTTCATTGTATTTTGTATATTTCTGAAACGTGTAAATATAAATTTAAAAATTAGAACTGCTAAAGACCAAAAAACGTTTTAAGATCGCCCACTCCCGGTTAAATTACCTCAAAAAAAAAAATTACAGTATTGGCTAAGACGAGCCATCTTGTTTAAGGCGTTAAGTACATATGAGTTATTGCGATCCGACAGTTAGTTAACTAATTAATATTTAATGGGAAGGGAGAGTATCGTTCAGTCGTTACCAACTTAACCGATTGTATTGTTAATTAGCAGGAATTCAAGTGACTGTCGAAGTGATCATTCATTGACCGGTATTCGATCGATACGTGCGAAATAAGTAGAGTGTCAGGTTCGTGTACATCATGAAAACGTCTCCATCAATCAGCCCTACTAGTAGGGCTACTGCTAAATTTATTTTAGTCGAACAGCAACAGATAGGTTCTGATCAGAAACAAAAACAAAACGGTTCCGGAAAAACGGATATTGTCGGTGTTGAAAACGGAAATGGAGTCGATAATACCGTTAACGGTACTACTATTACTACTACCACTACTACTACTACTGCTACAAGTGCTTCGTTGAAACCGACTGAAGTCGAAAATAAATTTATCGAAGCCGAACAACTACAACAGCAAGGAAAAAAGAAAAAAGAAAAGAGTAAGGATAAGAAAAAAGATAAAAAGGAAGTACAAGAACAGCAACAGAAGGCGAATGGTGTGGGGAAAAATAAAAACAATGCCGCTGCAGGAACCAAGGTTATCAACAAAGGTAAATTATGATTGTGATGTCTTTATTTTCCACTGTTGAAGCCAGATTATTATAATTTTTTTTTTCTTTGTAAAAATCAAGTAGGTTTTTATATTACAAAATACTTTTTTTTTGTGTCGTTAACGTTCTGAATTGTTTTTTGACGTCATACAATTTTAATGTACTTGATAGTATAATATGTAAAACACATTAGATCAGATGATAAACAGGTTTACACGGTATCTACACTTTTTTCCCAAAAATATTTAATTTAAATACTATTACTATTCTTTCACAGAAACCTTTCTTAATAAAAAAAACTCGTAGTAGTTATAATACTTGGTACAGATCCACCCACACTCGCTCTGCTATGTTGAGTTATCCACTTATCTTGTACTACGCCTAGTTATGCAATCCAGTGGCCTAAATCACATGACTTATGAAATGAATATGTTTTCTGTGTTCTTAACTTGTACGTATTTTCCTTTGCCCTGAGGCAGCCGGTTACTTCTGTAAGCGGGTTATGGTTATATCTATCTTGTCTACGTTCGCACTTCTTACATCACTACACAGTCGATCTGCGTCCTTATTTATAGGCATGACAGGTGACTCGTGCATGATTGAGGGATTTTGTTAATCCCTAAATCTTTGAAAATATTATTTTGTGATTATTATTGGTTAAGCCGATTTAATCTACTCTAATTTTGATCGGGGTGGGAAGTAATGAGCGAGATCGGAATTGTTGACTGCAGAACTTTATTCCCGATGGTATTTTGATTTCGCTGTCTGCGCGGAAGTTTTTCATTATGCTCGTAAAACGAGTAGATAACCTTTTTTTTGATAGAAGTGTATAAATCTAAGAAGTAGAAAACGCATCGAATTAACTACGTTTATTTCCATTCACGTTTTAAGTTTCGTGTATCGAAATTGTCCTTCGGTCATACTTCACGCCGGATAATAAAGCTAATTTAGATGATTTTGCGACATTCTCGCACATAGCGATACCGATGACTATTACATCAGATTTTGAACGTACATACACTAGAGAAAATCTCTGGCAATTGTCAGGTACCCTTAAAAACTTAATTTACATATTAATAAAATCTGTGGAGTTTTGTTAGTGTGCACATTTATCATTACGAAATTAAGGAATTTCCTCAGGTATCATAGTACAAGTATTAAAATCCGTAGCTTCCCATAGCTCTGCGTTCGTAATCAAAGAATAATGTACTTTATTTTGAAATTGATACCGGGTGAACGATCCATCAGCCGATGAATGGTGGTGCATGCAAAGTTCCGAACCTAGCCAAAGACGTAAAATGTATTAAGTCTTAATTTAATAAGCACTTATTTCTCTGTATGTAACATTTTTTTCAATTTTTTAATTACATTCATCGACTCTGCACTATCATGTCATTTATTCATCTAGGGGTGAGGGGAATTAAAGAAAGTACCTGTTGTTCTTGTACTAAATGTAGCTAATTAAATTCTCTTCGCAGCAATATAGTTAACACTGACTAATAACTTCATTGACACTAAATTCACCAATATTTACAACAAAAATTCTTTATATTCTATACTTTCAGAAAAAGAATCGCACCTTAAAACACTTAAACATTATGAAAACTGTAAATTCTACGTTTGTAAATATATACATATAACTGCAATCTAAATGAATAGACTCAATTAAAATCACATATACATTTCGACCACATTCTTAATACACGCATTTGCCAAATAAAAAAAAAAAAAAAATGCCAGCAATAACATCAGCCAATGTCAGTGTGAAACGTGGCACCGAGGATAGTGCATGCAAAACGATGATTTTCAAGTAAATTTTAAAAACGCTCTATTATACAATTTGATTCACTGTTTAAATTTCAAATTGTCATCGCCGACTGTCATTGATATATCATTACAATATATATGCATTAGTAAAACTTCATGAAAATTTAAAGTGGTGCTGTACTCTCACTTTTTTTTAAAACAACTATCGTAAAGAAAGTGAAAGAATTGTTAAAGGGGTTCAATATCCATTTTTTATTGGGAAGTTTTAATTTACATAGTAGTTTTCAATAAAAGATGTTAATAAAGTTTTATTACGTTTGTAAAGGTATTGAAATGTTTATTTATCTCATTTAGTTACGTTCCTTTGTAAGTATATTTCATTCTTTAGGAAAACTTAGCAGATTCTCTTAATATCGTGTTTTTCAATCTACCTCCGGTTCATCTAACCGATAAGAACTCGGGTATACTCAGTTAAATATACTATCATTTGTTTGACTTATTGTTTCATTATAAAAATAATATTAATATTTTAGGTTATTGTCGATTAAATCATCTTTAGCAGTTACAGCAGTAGTAATTTTATTTAAAGTTCATTAAATTCACTTAATTTACTTATTTGGTTTTTATTTTTGGTTCAAATAATTTAGGTATTTCTCCGTGAATAATAAATAATATTACTTGTTTTGTTTATTAGATGAAAGTATCACCTTTCAGCTGTTCATGGCTAAATCGATGATTAGTTTTGCATTTTTCCCGCATTACGTAAAAATATTTTATCGATGGATGTTCGCTGCCTTAAAGAGTCATGATGTTACGCCTGCGGGTGGGATTGTTTTTATCTAGTTCCGGAGTTCCTCTACGGTTAGATCATTCTTTTCGTATTAGCCCTCCGTCCCTTATACCTTGCATCTCTTCCTTCTTTAGGTAATGTCTAATTTACAGGATCATTCACCCGATACGTGCTAGGTTTTAGAGACTTTTAGGTGTTGTAACCTTGTTTTTTTTACGGTTTGGTGAGGTCGGTTGTGTCTCCAGATCTAACCCGGGTTCTTGTTTCCTATTCCTTAGTTGTACAAGTAGCACAAGAAGAATTGCATCGTAATTAATTATTAGGTAAAACCGGATTTTCGAATACTTATTATTAGACACAATTAAGCTACAATGGTACGTTTACGTTTGGGCTATATATATGATTAACGTTAAAAATTTTTCTGAAAGATTCAAAAACGTTGTTCGGGTTTTAACGACTGTGTTTTATTAAAACATTCCGAATTTTCTGAAATTCGTTTTATACGTAAGGCCCTCGCTAAATTACGAAAACTAAAATTTGTTCAATATTATTGTTATATTTTACGACGTTGACATGCGTAGAAAATTTATCACTGGAAAAGTTAGTAGATATTAAATAAATTTGTAATCAGCATTTGTATGTAGTCTTGTTAGTGACATTATTTTACTCAAATCGCCTGATCGTAGTTTTATTTATTTATTTTTTTTTTACAAAGCGTTTTGGTAGATCATAAAACTCTATTAAGAAAATTGTATGGTATTTTACACACACACACACACACATATATATATATATATATATATATATATATATATATATATATATAGTAGAATTAACCAATCAAGTACGAAATGATTTTTTGAATATTTTTCATATCGTAATTTTTTTTTTACAGTGAAAAGAAAGAGTTAAATCTTTCACCGGAAGTTATAAGATAAAATCCATCATTCTATCTTTATAAAGATAAAAAAGTAGGTTTCGTTGAAATTTCTGTGTACGTGCGAAGAGCACATCCACGTAAAGCGAGCACACATGAAGGTCAACTATAAAATAATAAGAATAGATTAATAATTAAGTGAATTAATCGTGAGAGATCTTTGATAGAGACTTTAATTTTTCTGCCGTCTTCCAAAAGTTTTTCTTATTTTAACAAAGGATACTTTCAAAACTTACAAAATATTTGATTTGAAAAAATAATATAGGTTAATTAATTGATGATTGACGATTCTGATTGCCCGTAACTTTTTTTTTATGATAGTTTACTTCAATACAGTAATTGTTTCTTATTATCTTGAGCACTAATTAATTAAAAAATGGAAAAATATTTTTTTTCTAAAAATGAAAGGTGTAGAAGTAAATAATTAAATTATGGAATTTTCGACGGCAAGCTACGGAAATTATATGTTAAAACTTTACGGAAGCATAAAACACAATCCGTTTTAAATATATGAAAATCAACGAGTTTGTCTGAATTTGTGCTAAGGCAATATTATTTGTAATCGTTAAATTTTATTGTCGAGATGGTTTAATTTTATTTATTTTCTAAATTTTATTTTTATATAAATTTATTCTTGTTACGCAATGAATTATATATTTTATATTTACACAATTGAATTTTATCATGCTTTAGGAAATTTAAATAAATGCTTGTTATGTGACGGGAAAGCTGTTAGGCAACCGGACTGAAAATTGTTATTAAGTATTCTTGCTACCGCGCGTAATTTTATATATTTATCAACTCGTTACGAATAGTTAACTAGATTTACCTTTCAGTAGATCAAGGCATTCGATAGGGCTGTGTGTTAGTGTACTTCGGAAAACTTTGAATAAAAAATTCAAATATGTATAATCTCGGACACTGTTTTCGAGGAAACGAGAAAGGATGTAGCCTATCAGATAATTTTACAACATATGAAATAATTGTTATTACCTTGCAGATTAGCATAATGCTGCTAACTGTTTAATTTCATACGTTTTTTAATTGAATTAGCGTTAGCCTACAGATTTTTCGAATTTTCAGATTTCAATTAATGTCGAATTTTCAACTAACGAACTAACGGTTCGTTATTGAATTCAATATGTATGCGTGTGAACACTCTTTGTCTCTGATTTTGATTTTGGATTAAGCATCGTTAGAGGATTACAAAAATACTCGATTGGCCATGATAGGTCCCGTAGAGTTTAACTAAAAATGGCCGCCAAAATTTTAACATTTTGTTAATGATCATTACACAATAACTATGTAAGCTATCGAGTTTGTTCAGTCGAACTAATTTACAGTTTACTAAAATGTATAAAATATATAAATATCAATTCTTGTAAATCAGGTGTAAGACCCCGTCCCAAAAAATGTCGGAAAAACTTTTTAATAATTGAAAGAAAAAAAAACCGTAATACCGCCAAAACAAGAGAAAAATAAATTATAGCGTGTATAAGGCCCCAATAGAGAGTTTTTAAACCATAACAATCTCATTTGCGCCACCTGCACATTATTAAAAAAATTTTGAATTTAAAATTAAAAAAAGGCGTAACTTTTTAATTGTAAGGAACCAACGTCATAAAAGAATATAATTATGATTAACGTAATATTAACGTGATTAACGAAATATGTCGCTACTGATTAATTTGTTAGGCCACCAAATAATGGTCAGATTACCTAACTTTAAAACAAAAAGAATTCATTAAAGACTTGTGTAAACTTAATCGTTATTGAAATGATTCAACTATTTATATTATGACATAATTAAATATTATATATACTCAGATATACTATAAATACATACAAAATCCATTAATAGCAATTTCATTAAATCTAACAATAATATTCAAATATATTAAACAAAAAATTTAATGTGTAATAATCTGAGTTAAGTAAAAGTTAAGAGTTTATAACTTTGTTAGAAGTGAATTAATAATTGAGATAACAGTAATAATAGTATAATAAGAATCTTCGTTCGGGAAAATCTTACTAGACTTTTCATTTGGAATCGGTTTATAACAGATACTTTGTAGCAGAATATTTTGTAGCAGATTTGTCGTAGCCGAAAGGTCAATGTTTTTTGTGCCCTAAGCAAACAAAGACTTTACGGTTTGTTCTTCCAGTAGGCAACCGTGAATAGTATCGTTTATCTGGACGTGCTTCAAAATTTTCTGATTCCTCAGTCAGATGACGATGATCAAGTTGGACGTCATTACTATCAGCAATACTTGGCACCAACTCACTGCCGCCTAGAAGTCCGAGATTTCATTGATACTCTATTCCCAAATCGGTGGATTGGTCGTGAATCGGTCAGTCGTGGTTCGGTTGTGGAGTTTCGTTTAAGATCGGGTTTATGTACCACCTTTGCCCGCTGATCTTGTTGAAGTAAGACGTGTCTGCAGCGGTAACGCCCGACTTGCTGGCCGCAGTCTGGAATGAGATCGACTTCCAAGTGAAATCTATGTCGCATTACAAATGGAATTCATATCGAACCAAAGTGAATGTTAGGTGACAAACTTGATTTGTTTTTCTATGAAAAGTACCTCAGCTGAATCTATAAGTTATCAATAAATTTGTATATGCTTTAAAAGTTGTGAAGTTCTTTTTAATCGCCCGTTATATGACGAATTCCCTGTCTGTTTCGTGTGAAAATCGTTTAAAATGTTATTTGCTTGAATTTTGTCTTCCTGAAACCATTTACTAAAACTCATCTTCAGGATGTAAATTATTAAAACTCAATATATAAATATCTGTGTAGATTACAAAAAACTGTCCCCGAAAGGTGGAGAAAGATTCGATTCTATATATATATATATATAGACTTTTTTCTTTTTTTTAAATTATTGTCGAGTGAACTTATTGCTAAATGCATTTTGAGGGTGTAAGTTTATAAAAAAGTTTCAAAAAAAGAGGAGAGAATCTAATTATTCGTCAAGAAGGTAGTTAAAAGTTGCAGACTGAGATTTCAGTCTGGTTATTGCTAACGAAATATTACGTGGTCACAAAAATAGACAATTTGAATATTTCAAAATATTACAATTCAAATGGAAAAAAGTTAAACAGAATCCTGTTAATCAAAAAGTTTTCCCCCTCCCAAAAACATATTAGATACATCGACAGTCATGTTGTTGTATTGTTTTTTTATATTATTCATATTGCTACTACTCTATAAGTCAAGGGTTATTATTCCATGAAGAATTCCCTCCTCGACAAGTATTAGTACGGCGCCAACCGTATTATTCTAAAATCTTGTGGTTTATGTTATTTCAGACATGAACTTCTATTACCTTTGTCAAAATATACTGATTTTTTTTGTGGTATCACCTTTGTCAGATATATTTAGAAAATATCTTGTGGAATGAAGAATTTAAAATGGAGCCAGGACTTATTTTTGTTATTCATTATATAAGCTTTAAGAGACAATATAAAAAGATCCCTGCCCGAGATATTCGAACCCATGATCTTCCGAATGAAAGGCTGTGAGACGAATTTATGAATTACTGAATTTATTATATAAATACTCAAAAAATTACGGTGTTAATTAGTGAAGGTTAGCGATCGTAGGTTAAGTTTGGTTAAATTATATTTATAAAATATAAATAACCATTTATTAAAATTAATAAAGAGACTGTTCATTTTCCACCGAAATCCGATTGACTACTTTGTTTCTAAATAAAGCTGTAGCTGCGGTGGCGTTAATACGTAAGTATACAAAATAATAGTAATAAAAAAATAGATATTAAGGGGACGGTGTATTTAATAAATAGGTTGTTACATTTATACGAATTTTCCTCGTGGTTGTTTTTTAATATTGTAGCGATTTTAAGGTTTGGGTTTAATGTTTTAATAATGGTTTTGACAATTTTTATAGGGTTTGATAATGGTTTTGACAGCAGCATGGTAAATTTTCTTTCCTGATAATTTTGGACACGTGTTAGGGTCGATCTGAATAAATTCTCTATATATCTTCTAATCGTAAAATTAGTTTTTTATTTTCTTTCTTACGCAACATGTAAAATAACAAGTGTGGTTGTATTCTTTTAACATGTGCTAGATATTTTATTGCTTTAAGTTGTTGATTGTAGTTGTTAATCGACATGGGTGTGAATGTGTGCTATATATTACACTCGATACATATTGCCGGTGTGATAAGTCTCGCAACATAATAAAAGAAAAAACAAATCGAAGATAGTCTTTATTTTTTACTTAAATTACGTTTAAGCTCACGAACGCAGTATCATTCTTTGAACTGAAATATTTCTTAATAAAAACTGAATAATTTGAAAAAAAATATCTTTATCTACTTTTTAACATTTTTAACTCTTCACATCTATGTACGAAAGAAAAAATCACAACGTTGTTTATTTTACAGATTAGAAGTTTTATCAGACGGAAAAGTGAATTACGCTACTAATATGTAACATTGTTCTCAAATTTTTTTTACCAGCAGTTTTCCAGTTGTTAGCCATTTCTAAGTTATCTTATTTCTGTCAAGATTTTTTTCTTCCTTTTTTAAGTATGTGAAAGGACGTTCTTCGTTTGAAAAACTAAATGAGTTTAAATTTGTTATTGTAAACTGAATTTTTTACGTGCTAGTTTAAATAATTATAATTAAAATATTATTTCCAGCAAATGTGCTGTTCATTTTTTATGTGAGAGCACAAAAAACCGGTTTTATTAAAATCGTGTCATGGCTGATAGTGATTTTATTTATAGTGCGCGTTTACCTATATTCTATTCATAAAATATTAATAATGTCTAAACAACGTGTGTTTTAAACTGGTATAGACTGCGATATTATAGCCGTTTGACTTTTAATATGGCCATGAAGAGGAAGAAGGAGAGTTTATTAGAAAGTATTTTTTTCTCACTCTTCTCTTAGTCATAATATTTGTTCTGCTAAGATTTTTTGTCTAGTTGCCTCTATTCTTTTATTTTATATCTGGAAAATGATAAATAATTTTAATAATATAAGCATACAATTAAAATATTTATCTAAACTAAAATAAAATACTGATTGTATTTTCTTGTCTTGCTTGTTATCTACCATCCGTCTCGACAGCTGGCTGCCCCCCCCTGTAACCCGTTATTACTGTTTACAATACTGTGGACTCTATTTGACTTTTCTGTCTAAAAATAATTTCTTCCTCAAAATTGGTTAATTTTGAATTAAAGAAAAAAAAATCATTATATATGTCAAATATATACATATATCTGTACACACACACACGGCTTTGTTATTAATTAAAAAATCTGATGTTGACTCCACATGACTTCTTTGTTCACCTATTAATTACATATACACATTTTTTGTGGCTCTTCATTTAAACTTATTTCATTTGAAAGTGAGATACGATCCTCCAATTCTTTAATAAAGTGGACAGTTATACAACCGCTGTAACTAAAGAACGTGTACGCAAATTAAGTTCAGAAGAATTATATCAAACCAAAGAGCGATTAAATGATTGACAACAAAAAACAAATAAACGAAATGATGGTCAGTTCCGACTTAAGGAGAATATTGTCCGACAATATCAGAGGAGTAATGAACCTCAGTAATGTATGCCTCAGTGTATATATTGTTCTTGTGAGGATCTATTTTTCAGTCACTCTGTAATTAACTTAAATGAAGATAGAATTAAACTGAAATTCCAATATAATTAAATAAAATTAAACCAGAAAAAACAAAAATAGTACGATTCTAAATTATAATTTTTAGTTAATCTTAAATAATCAGTTGTTTCACCAATTCCATTACATATACACATTTTTAAAAGTACATAAAATTTTTAATAACGTCTGAATTTTTTTCATATTTTTAAAATTTTTTATTGCTATTATTGAATTATTAGATTTTGTAAAATGTTTTTTACAGTCTCGGGTTAATAATTAATAAATCAATATATATAAGTTTAAAAAAAAAGTTAAAAAAAAATGAGATGAAGTCTGATACGAACCGATGTGCCTTCCCCTGTAAGATTCAGATATTTCATTAATTAAACTTTTATTATCTATAACTCTAGAACTAATGAAAATAAGTCCATTTATGATATATCGTTGAAAAGTTCTCAATGAGGGTTTATTACTGCAATTAAGAAAAAGTCCAAAATCCAAATTTTTGGGGGATTTTGGGCACTTTTGGTTCAGTTGACTGCAATCAAAAGGGGAGGACTTGTAACCAGACGTTATAACTTGTAACCAGATGTTACAACAGTGCTAAATGCAAAATTTCGACATCCTACGGCTAATCATTTTTATGTTATGCGAAATACGTATATACGTACGTACAGACGTCACGCCGAAACTAGTCAAAATTGATATTTCCGAAATCTGCAAACAGAAATTTTTCGCGATTACAGTACTTCCTTTACTTCGTACAAGGAAGTAAGAATATTTTATTAATTTCTTAACATATCTTGAATTAATTGTATAAATTGGAATACTATTTAGTTGCAAGGCAAGTATATATACTAAGGCATTACTTTTCGAAAGAAAGGCGTATTCCGATCTTCTTGGCGGAGTGGTAGCGTCTCAGCCTTTCATCCTGAGGTCCTGGGTTCGAATCCTCGTCTGGCTGGCATTTTTCATGCGCTAGAAAGTTCCATTTTCATGGGGCAAAATAACCAAAACAGTCGATTGCCGTCTTCTAAAAAAAAAAAACAAACAAAAAAACTCAGGTTACTTCCTTTGAGAATAATGATGTTAATTTACACAGTTCTTGGAAACAGAATGAAAACTATCTTTAATGGTGTTTATTACTACCTGAATTTCTGTGAGCTGGCATGTTGATATGCAACAATATATTCTCTCAGTGAAACTGGAATACACTTCACGCTTCAATTTCCTTAGTAAGCCTCAGACATTGGATGGTTTTTATTCTTGAAAACACTTGTTATTTTTACGTGTTTCTTGTTTTTATTTACATGTGACTGCATAGTTGTAGGCTCCCAAGCAAATACAGTACGGTTTTTGCCCTGGTCTATGAATTCGTTTAATTAAAACCAAATAACGTTGTAATATAAATATTAGAGCCTGGTTTTACCAGATAAATATCTAAACTAGATCTGGCTTTTTGTACGGACACTTCCATCAAGCCACACAAATAACTAGTTCCCCCAAAGACGTAGTTCCTCTTAAGATATCCTTACTCATAGCAAGGATTCAGTGAGATTTCAAAAAAACCTTACATAATCATCACCGTAGAGGACGGGATGTCAAAGATTGGGAAAAGGGTTTTAATTTTACTCTGTTTTGGATTCTTTACGTAAGATCTTTTCCCACAAGGAACAACAAGATAAACTTGTTCAAGGTCGGGTAAATGTTAATATTCTCGTATAAGGTAATTTGTGTATGCCCCAAGTATACGAATATTTTTATTTTTTGAAAATGCTAATAATTAATTGTACCTCGTTGTACTGAAGTTCTTGTACAGATTTGTTCATTACACATTTATGTTTGTGTATAGAGGTCTGGCAGCGTACAGAGTTAGATATTCTATGTATTTTAAAGTAGATCTCTGCAAGACAAACTAGACTTCGTATTATATAATACCCCCCGAGTATTTAGTATGTACCCCGCTGGGTTGCCGACTGACATTAAGAGCTTAATTTTTTGTTTTATTATTTTAATATTACGCCATGTATTGTTTTATATACTATTTTTATTAGAATAAAATTTAAGTTATAATATTATCGGTTTCATTTTATCCGGAATTTTCGTAATTCTTTGAACCTTCATTAATTTTTTTTTAACTATGTATTATATTTTATAAATTATGAATTTTGTTTTTTTTGCCATTTATAATTACTGATCGCTGAAAGATCTGCAATAACTTTCTGTAGTCTGCATTCCTCTTTTTTTTATTTCTTCGTAGTTACAGCAGCCGCCCATATTGTCAATCGATATATCCTAGACATGGTTTGTCTCGCCTCTTTATGCCGTCTCATAAACTCTAGTAACTATTTTAGTTGTAATATTGTATTAAGGAATGATATACATATATATATATATATATATTTTTTATATATATATATATATATATATATATATATATATATATATATAATTGTATAAATTGGAATACTATTTAGTTGCAAGGCAAATATATATATATATACTAACGCATTACTTTTCGAAAGAAAAGCATGTATATATATATAAATATATATATGTATATATATATATATTTTTTTTAAGCTGTTAAAAATAATTATTATTAAAAGTATGAATATCAGCGAATGTATTTTTAAATATAAGTATTAATGTTATGTTTCTTTTTGACGTCTTCAATCGAAGAGCAAATTTTTAACAAATTAGAATAAAAAAATCGCTTTAAAATATATATATTAAATATAAATAATACCTAGTTTCAATGTTAAATGTCATTATCATTTTTTAATACAATTAAAATACAGGAATTTATCTTACTTTCTTCCTGAAAATATGACGTTATAATTGATTTTATTTTATCCTTGAAACAATTTCATAATTTTTTGAACCTTTATTAGTTTTTTTAAATACGGGAAGTAATTTCGCAACTCATTCTAGAGCTTGAAATAAGAAAAAACCGTTCATACAAACATAATCTGAAAACGCTTTGTTGTCGAGTTACGACTAGCGAAAAATTTCGCCCGGATTTCAATTCTCCCGGTGAAAGTTTTAAAACGTTATGTTAGGGCTAAAACTGATGGTTTCTTAAGTTGTTTGAATTGAAAAATCGAATATTTATAACATAAAGCATACATAAATATAGGGCTGTGTTAAATTAATTAACTCTGAAAAAGTTTATGCAAACACATTAATCGGTCAAGCGTGAACTACAGTGTAACAATGACTTGCATGCAGGGCTGTCACACGAAAAAAACTCATGAATGTTTGTCTATAGACTGGTTGGAGCGACAAAAAGAATGCGATTCTGCACAGTTTCTGTTTTTAAAATGATTACGTGATCTTGCAGCTCGTAAACGAAGATTACAATTAAAGCGAATACAGATAACAAATTTAAAAAAAAATAAATCGTGTTTATAAAGGTATGTTTTGATTGTTGACTCGATAAGATTTATTCTGTTAAACGTATAGTAATTTTTAAGAATTACTATTTTTTATAACGCAGTAATTTAACTTTCTTCAATATGTTTTGCTGTCATTTTTTTATACATTTTTTAAATGACTTGTGAAACAGTAGGATAATAAATTTTAATTTCTTTCATATGATTTTTTTAAATTCTGATTCATTTTTAGCATATTTTTACTCATTGGATATTTTGTAGCAATTTTTTTTTTTAGGTTGTATGCACGTTCTGAATATCTTTTTAATTTTTCTTAAATATATTTATATATATATATATGTAATTTTTTAAAAATATTTTTATCTTTTTATTAAGTGTGACAACCAGTAAACATTAAAATGATAGTCCAGTACGAATTGTAAACTTTTTTTAATTTTCTAATTGTCCGGATTTGGCCTTGCAAAGGTTAATCCCGAAATTCCACTGTAGTAATGATAATAGCCTTATTTATTCAACAATTGTTAAATTTTAATTCCGGATGTAATCATGGTTCCCAGACCTTCTGAGTAGTTGACATCGAATAAAAAAAAATGTCCTTACACACTAATCAATTATATATGGCTAAAGTCATTAAAAAAATAAAAGGCTATACCGATACTACCATATACTTCTTCAGTATTGATTGTACGTAAATAAAATAAAAGTTTTTTTTGTCGTCGGTCGATTGATCGTGCTTTGATGCATTTGTGTATTTCCTACTTTTCTGTAATAATCTTTCCGTCTCCACAAACTTTCTCATCCTAGTTTCTAGTCCTTTACCTTAGTTACTTGTATTTTATGTACGATTATGTGTTGTAATTTTTGTCTTTCTTATTGTTGTTATCTTCAAGTTCCTCTGTCTCCAAATTTACTAAATCTGGATGTCTTTCGTATTTCACCAACTTAGCTCGTTTCCTTACAAGATAACCACAGTCTTTTACTCATCGTAGAAACTTTTCGTTTTTTGTTTTACTCATTCACTTAATTTTATACATCCTTCTGTAACATCTTATAACAAAGGTCTTTTTATTTGTTTCTTTCAGTTTTCCGTGTCTACTTTTTACTCGTACACATTTTTAAGTGTGATTGTAATTCTTCTATGTATATTTCATACTATTAGGCTTGTCGTTCGCGTGAAAGCTCTCATTGCTCCTAGTGCAAGTCTGTTTTTGACCTCTATCCTTTGCAGTTTTACTCCATAGGTAGAACAGTTAGAGTGATTTACCAGGATATGCAGATAATTTGGTAGCTCATTCTACATGTAAAAATAAAGAAAAAAGTACACATAAACATAGGTCCGGAAACGCTTCGTTAACGAGTTGCGGCTGGCAAAAGATTTTTCCCAGATTTTTATCTTATCCAGTGAAATGAAGTCGCACTGAAATTCTTGGGACGGAAATATGTAAGATAATTTATTTTTATTAATAAAAGAAGTTTCAAAATACATTATTTCATGCAGATGGTACTATATCAACGATTGTAGCGATGTTTTCAAGTTCTGTTAAATCAAATTAAAACAAACAATTTTTTTGAAGAAATTTTTATTTCGTATGTGTTAGCAATACAATAACAGCGTCCAACAGTTAAGTGTTTTTGAATTATAATTGTATTGTTTTGTAGGCTTGCTACAGTCGAGTTTCAGTTCATTAGTGCAATTTTCTTGTTAGTACAACAAGTAGTTCCGTTAAAGCCCATCAGGTCTAGAACGGCGAGGGGTGGCGACCGGAAGCGTCACAAGGCGGGTGTCTTCCCCTACGGGTCGGGATGTTAGTGCAAGTAGACAGCTGTACTGCATAACCATTTTGGAATCTGGTTGGTTATAGAAGTAATAATACCATACTTATTTTTGAATGAAGAATATGCCGATATGGTGTTTATGTATGATGTGTGTGAAGGCAGTGCTACGGCCGCCGTTGAAGAATTTCGACAATGTTATCCAAATCCAAGATCTATTAGTGTGGCATTTCGTATATTACGGGAACAGGATCTGTTCTTAGCAGTAATCGTATCCCTTATGACCGTCCTCTCCAGCTTAATGTTAATGTAGATCATTCGTTCTCAAAGTGGGCGATAAGGTCCCCTTGTGGGCGCTGGAGGCCTTCAGGAGGGCGGTAGAAGGCCCACAGAAAATTGGGGGCGTTCAGGCGGTCAAGGAAGGCGACGGCTGATCATAAAAAAGGAAAAAATTATGTTTTCGTGATATCTCAAACTAAAATTAAATACCTACTACACTAGTACAAAAAATTAAAGGGACACCTATATTGTATAACAAAAAATGATTTGTATTCAAACTACTTTAACTTTGCAATTCAGAGGCATAGAGAGACGAATAAAAAAAAATTAAAGCTTGAATACTCTACTTTTTGACAGTATACTTCAGATTTTTTTTTTGTCTTCAGTCATTTGACTGGTTTGATGCAGCTCTCCAAGATTCCCTATCTAGTGCTAGTCGTTTCATTTCAGTATACCCTCTACATCCTACATCCCTAACAATTTGTTTTACATATTCCAAACGTGGCTTGCCTACACAATTTTTTCCTTCTACCTGTCCTTCCAATATTAAAGCGACTATTCCAGGATGCCTTAGTATGTGGCCTATAAGTCTGTCTCTTATTTTAACTATATTTTTCCAAATGCTTCTTTCTTCATCTATTTGCCGCAATACCTCTTCATTTGTCACTTTATCCACCCATCTGATTATGGTCGCTATCAATGTCTGCTCCAGTTTTGCAGTCAACGAGTTGATTTCTAAATCTTTGCTTAATCATGATATAATCTATCTGATACCTTGCAATATCGCCTGGCTTTTTCCAAGTGTATATTCTTCTATTATGATTTTTAAATTGGGTGTTGGAAATTACTAAATTATACTTCGTGCAAAACTCTATAAGTCGGTCCCCTCTTTCATTCCTTTTGCCCCGCCCGTATTCACCCACTATATTTCCTTCCTTGCCTTTTCCAATGCTTGCATCCCAATCTCCAACTATTATTAAATTTTCATCTTCTTTTACGTGTTTAATTGCTTCATCAATCTCGTCGTATACACACTCTACCTCATCATCATCATGGGCGCTTGTAGGCATATAGACGTTAACAATCGTTGTTGGTTTAGGTTTTGATTTTATCCTTATTACAATGATTCTATCGCTATGCGTTTTGAAATATTCTACTCTCTTTCCTATCTTCTTGTTCATTATGAAACCTACTCCTGCCTGCCCATTATTCACTTCAGATTTAAAAAATCATTAAATTAAAAAAAAAATCGGTGAGAAGAAAAGTTTTAAAAATTTGAAAGTTTATCTTCGTGTTTGACCGAGCGCTGGGGGAAACTAAATTTTTTCATAAACTGCGTTAAAATCGTTTAAAAGCGTAATACTAGTTATTATTTCTTTTTTTTGTATGTTCAATTTTTCTGACCCGAAATACCATTTTAAAGAGAAAAGGCACTTCTGCTTTAATGCTGCATATCTCCCGATCTAAGCAACGTATTGATGCAAATAAATATGGAAATTAAAGGGTTTTGATCTAGCTTTAATGACAATTTATGAGGTTTAATGTAGCGTTGCAGTTTTTGGCTTTTGTTCATTTAGTGACTTTCACTTCCCGAATTACCTTAGCTGCAAAAAGCTGAAATTTAGAATTGATATTCACAAGAGGTATCTAGGAAGAGTAAGGATAAATGAGAAATATATCAATTAATTTATTTAAAATAGATCTTTTGTTGGATGCGGTTTTCTATTACTTACTATTCTTTGATAATTTTTCAGTCTCCATGTAATTTCTACATTGTAATCCTTAATTATCTATTTAATATTAATTATTAAAAAATAACGTAGAAAAGATCAAAGTGTAATTAGATGTAAAATTGTTTTTCCCCATAAAGTAATTTCTAAGGTATAACTTGGACAAGTTTTTTTTTACTTTCTTTACGAATAAATTTTTAGCAGTTTAACGGTACTGAAATTGTGGTTGCATTTTTAACGGTATTCAATACTTTTTTGAATTATAAGCATGTGAATATAATTTTATTTGTATTTTTATAAACTGGAGACGAATGTATATATATACACACGCGCACAAGCAAGGATAAGTGTTGAAATACGTATGTGAAAAATAAAACTAGATTTTTGTGTGAAAAAAATGTCTCTGACCTATTTTATGAAAATAAAAATAGTAACGTTGACGTATCTATGTTTTGTTTTAACTTTTTTCTAATATTTGACTGCATTTCAGTATTTACTTTATTATGCTTTATTCTTTATTTATGTTTTTCATTTATTTAGATCTCAATCAAATTTTCTTCAAATGTTTATGCTTTTTTTCTGACTGAATATCTGTTTTTTATTTTATTCTGAGAAATTTTTTCAATATGCAAGTTTCATTGATAGAATTTTATAATAATTTCCTGATAGTGTTAGTTATTTTCATAATCTTTCTACCGGTATTCTACGCGTATTTTGAAGATGGCTCGATAAAAGAAATATATGTCGGTTCAGCTACGGTTGCCCGATATTATCTCCGGTTACCATACTGTTACGTTTCTAGTTAAATCACCTTTTGATCTGGCGATCCTTGGACGTAACATCTACCGGGTAAACATTCTACGCAAAGAAGAAACGTAACTGCCTGAATAGATAGATATATTCACCCTAAGTAAAAACAATTTGCACTGCGTATTTGGGGGACTTCCCGGGTTCGAGTCCGGGTCAGGCACGGCATTTTCACACGCTAAAAAAATTGTCATTCATCTCATCCTCTGAAGTAATACCTAACGGTGGTCCCGGAGGTTAAAAAAAAGAAAACAGGTATCTGGGGACTACAAGAATGCCACATAAAGTTTTATTCGAAAAACATTTGGTGGTGATTTCATCAATACTTCCATTAAGTCGTGTCTCGTTGATTACGCGTTAGGTATTTCATTCTTTAAGTTTTGCTTCATCTTTAAAACTTTATGTTTGTTTTAGAGTTCTCGTTGTTGTTACGTCGTTCTCGTAAGACTGTACACCATTTGTATCCGATTTTGTGCGCTAAAAATTTTTAATTTTATGTTGTTTTTCTATTTTAGAGAACAAATTACAGTGGACGTATCTTTTCAACAAACACAATCGGCCTTGTTTGCTATTGCCCCCTAAAAATGAGTATTTATAGAATTTCGAATGTAGTAAGATTATTTTTGGTACTAGCTATATCGTCCAATCAATTACGATCGGCAATTCCATTTTGTAGTTTTAACATTTTCACAATCTTTCAAGAGATCAGATTACATTTTATCCCGATTGAGAGCTTTACTGATCGACTTTTTTTTCGTTTACATATTTCGAACGGATACAAAAATTGCTTTTTGCCAAATATTAAAAAGCCAACTAGCATCAGATCTTATTGGTTTTATACTCACGTTCGTTAATATTACACTATAATAGTATACGTCAAAGGTGTTTACACTGCACTCTGTGAACTTTTAGTTTCATTATTTTATCATTTATTTTATGTAAATTTAGGTACATAAATATTTTTTGTCGGAATTTTTTTCTTGGAGAACATACAAAAATATATAAAGTATCACTATAAAAAATACTTTACAATAAATAATAAATAAAAATTAACCAGTTTCATAGAAATGTCAGTTGCACAAAAATCATTGTGTAAAATCATTTTTCAAGATTCCATTGTTTTTGAAATCTCGCACCTGAGATCGATTTTAATAATTTTGCGATAACCACAAATTTAAACAAATTCCTGAAATGTTTTGATTGGTTGTTAGTCGCCACTTTTATGATTACTATCTAAAAATCTGTTTTTTGTGGTGAGGGGATGATTTCCTGAAATTTATCTCATGATGTAGGTAGTCTCTCCCTCTATGAATCATGAGACCTTGGTGATGGTGAGGGGACTTGAGTGCTCAGTGATACATAGTAGCTGGACCGAAGGTGCAACCGTATCGGAGAGGTATCTGTTGAGAACCAGATTAAGGAATGATTTCTGAAAAAGGGCAGCAGCTGTTTCAGTAGTTAATGGCGTAGGTTAGGAGAACTTAAACGGTCATATCATCATCACTCAATCTTCTGAGTACTACACAGCTGAAAGCAATGGAAAATTACAGCTGCTTTTTTCCAAGAAAATTTAATTCTGCATTTTCATGTAACAAAAATGGAGGCACCTTCCTTGGTAATATATTTCGGAGGTAAATTAGTCCTAGGTTCGGATCTCCGGGTGAGGACTACTAAGGAAGGGGTCACCAGAAAATTAAAAAATAACATTCTACTAGTTGGAGCGTGGAATGTTAGAAGTCTAAAAAAGATTGATAGGATAGAAAATATAAAGAGGGAAATGGATAGATTAAATGTAGATATAGTAGAAATTAGCGAGGTTCGGTGAGAAGAGGAAAACGACTTTGGGTCTGGTGATTTTAGAATAATCACTCAGCTTCAATTAAAGGGCAGGCAGAAGTAGGTTTCATAATGAACAAGAAGATAGGGAAGGGAGTAAAAATGCATAGCGATAGAATCATTGTAATGAGGATAAAATCAAAACCTAAGCCGATAACGATTGTTAACGTCTATATGTCTACAAGCGCCCATGATGATGATGAGGTAGAGTGTGTATACGAAGAAATTGACGAAGCAATTAAACATAAAATGGGATGAAAATTTAATAGTAGTTGGAGAATGGAATGCAAGCGTCGGAAAAGGCAAGGAAGGAAAAAATATTGTGGGTGAATACAGGCTGGGCAAAAGGAATGAAAGAGGGGACCGACTTATAAAGTTTTGCACGAAGTATAATTTAGTAATTGCCAACACCCAGTTTAAAAATCATAGTAGAAGAATATACGCATGGAAAAAGCCAGGTGATACTGCAAGGTATCAAATAAATTATATCATAGTTAAGCTAAGATTTAGAAATCAACTCGTCGATTGCAAAATTACGAGTTCTGCTTACCCTGGAGCAGATATTGATTACGATCATAATTTAGTGATAATGAAATGTAGATTGGGGTTTAAAAATCAGAAGGAAGGAGTCAGATGAATCGGTGGAATTTAACGAAGCTTGATGAGGAGGTAAAGAAGATTTTTTAGGAGGAGATCACAAGAGGTCTGAGTAAAAATGATAAGGTAGAAAATGTAGAAGAAGAATGGGAGAATGTTAAAAAGCAAACAAATTCTTAAATCAGCAGAAGTGAACTTAGCGGAACGAAGAGAAGTGGTAGAAAATCTTTGGATATCAGAGGATATATTGCAGCTGATGGATGAACGTAAAAATATAAGAATGCTAGTTATGACGAAAGTAAACGGAACTATCGATAATTAAGAAATACTATTAACAGGAAGTGACAAACTAGCCAAAGTAGAGTGGTTTAAAGAAAAGTGTTCAGAAGTGGAAAGATAAATGATCATTGATAATAGACGGAGCATACAGGAAAGTTAATGAAAATTTTGTGGTACATAATAATGTGTTAAACAAAGATCGTACACGGATTTATAAAGAAAAGGTTGATAGGTGGATGGAATATATTGAAGAATTATACGGAGGAAAGGAATTACAAAATGGTGTTATAGAGAAAGTCGAAGAGGATAAAAGGGGAATAACAATACTGAGATCTGAATTTAAGAGAGTATTAAAAGATTTGAATGGCAGAAAGATTCATGAAATAGACCGAATACCTGCAGCATTACTGTGCAATGAGGAAGCGATAGATAGATTATACAAACTGATGTGTAATATTTACTGAGGGGTAGTTCCGTCTGACTTCAAAAAAGAGTGTTATATTCATGATACCAGAGAAAGCAGGAGCAGATAAACGTGAAGAATACAGAACAATTAGCTGAACTTGTCGTGCATCAAAAATCTTAACTAGAATTCTGTACAGAAGAATTGAGTGGAGAGTGGAAGAAGTTTTAGAAGAACAACAATTTGGTTTCAGGAAAGGTATAGGGGCAAGGGAAGCAATTTTAGTGCTCAGATTAATTGTAGAAGGAAGATTAAAGAAAAACAAACCAACATACTTGGCATTTATAGACCTAGAAAAGGCATTCAGTAACGTACACTGGTTTAAAATGTTCAGCATTTTAAAAAAAGATTAGGGTTTAAGTACAGAAATAACAGAAAAATTGCTAAAATTTACAGGAATCAGACAGCAACAGTAATAATTGTAGAACATAAGAAGAAGCCGTAATAAAAAAGGGAGTCCGACAAGGATGTTCCCTATCACCGTTACTTTTTAATCTTTACATAGAACTAGCAGTTAATGATGTTAAAGAACAATTTAGATCCAGAGTAACAGTAAAGTAAAAAGACAAAGATGCTACGATTTGCTGATGCTATAGTAATTCTAGCTGAGAGTAAAAAGAGAAGAAACAATGAATGGCATGGATGAAGTCCATGCCATGCCTAGGTAGCTTCCCGGGATAAACCTTTCAATCTTCGTCTATCTCTTAGATTGCGGCGTCATGTGGAAGATTCAACTGAACTAAGAACCGAGGCCCATCCAGTTCCTCCGCTGTGATATGTTGATTCATAAAATACATTTTTACTTGAATATTGCTAAACTCTTAGCGGTATTGCTACGCAAAGGTGATGTAGTTGGCTTTGAGGAAAAGGAATGGGCTCTACCAGCAGTGTTTAAATTAGTCGCTTTTAGCATTGTTTCGGTTAGGTTATGTATAATAGTAGTTTGACGTTAAGAGTTCATATCAACCTCTTCAATGATCATCAGATTCCAGCGCGCGCACACACACATACACTTAATGCAGTGTTTTAATTTTTGATCATTTTAATAATAAACAATTTAAGTTGAATATAAAGTCGCAGTATCAGTCGGAAGTAGTGTAGAGGAAATTTCAAATTAATAGGTTAGGTGACAAAATATTAAATAAATGTAAATAAATACAATAATAATGAGCATATTTATTAAGCTACTTTTGATGAAGAAATTTATTTTTTTTTTCACGAGGGAAAATTGTAAATAAGAATAAATAAAAATAATTAATATGTAAGTAGTGTATATTTAATATGATGACGATTAAAAACATTTGCCATCTCAGTTATACAATTTACGCAGATCTGTAATCAAATACGTCAAGGTGAACATTCTTTTTTGTTTTGTTTTTTAATACTTCCCACACAAGTCTGTTACAATTGTTTTTATTTCTGTTCAGCCTGATTGTGAATTTTACATTTATTCTATTATGAAAACAGAAAAGCTTAGAAACAGAGAAAGATAAAAAACCCACCACCTCATGGGCCGTCGCCAACTTTAGCTAAAAATAAACTGAGTTAATTCCGACCTTGTTTGATGTCAGTTGCTGAAAGATTTACATTGCAAACTTGAGAATTTTTAGTAAAAGAAACATACTTAATGTATTGTAGGAATCGATGATCTGGTTTAAGTCGTAGTTTACTGTACCTCGATAAATATTTTGATTTGTTAAGTCAATCTATTACGTAAATAGAATTCGTTCATAAGGTCGATTGAAAAACTTAGTATAGGCCATATTTTTGATTGCGGAGAGCTGGAGTGATGTGCAAGGTTCATTGAAGTTTTTATTTTATTTTTTTATTAACTTAATCGTGTAATACATTATGTGTCAATCTAATAATGCACGTTCAGATTATTTTTTTATTCGCCGTGTAAGAGTTTTCTTATTAATATGTATAGAAAAAATGCACCATATATTTAAACCAGCTAACCAACTTTCTATCTTTATCGTGGGTAATGATAAGGGATTACTCCGATTTCGTGAGGAATTTTGAACGGAATAGATGTCCTCTACCTGGAATATTCTTTATGGTAGAATTGTTTGAATAATTTTTCATAACTATACTTTTAAGTTTCTTTTTTTCTCTTAAAAAAATAAATCCTTATTTCTCCCACTAACAGTCGTCCCAATTAGTATAAAATCCCCGAGTGAAGATCTGAAGATCCGAGTGTACATATGCAGTTATGGTAATGGACGGCTAGGCTTTTCGTTTGCAAATCCGAACCTTTATTATTTGATGGTTGTTTGGAATATGAAGGAAATGTAATTCATTACAGCTTATTTGTAAACCGATCGACAACGGTGATGGTTTAATTTGGATCTTAGAATTTGTGGACAGGATGAAAGCTTACTATACCGTATTTCCCATTTTCCATTGTTTCCATTATATTTCTTCCTCACGAGTACTTTTCTTTGGTTTTAACTAGATGTCCATTTAGATTCGTGGTAAGGTTGTTTGGATTTGTCTTGTATACTGTTACCTTTGTAATTGTGAAGTTTGTTAGGGCCGGCTCTGCCTATGGACTTCTCCGGGCTTTTCCTAAATAAAAAGCTAAACCTAGTAGAGCCGAAGTACCTATTTGATAAAGCCTAGTCTGCTTATAAGCAGCTTATGGTAGATAAAATAAGTGAAAACAATGGGGATTTTAAATTACATAGTTTAATTGATCTAACAACCATTTATTTTTTTAATAATTTGCTCTAATTTTTATGCTGCTGATAAAAATTGGAGGTCATCAGTTAATTAGTTTTCCGATGGTTTAGTTCACGGCCTTTCCTTCAAAAATTTCACAGGTTACGTAATCTACTGTGATTCTTCAAATTTGATACGTGCGTAAAAAAAATATTGTTTGAAACATTTCAGTTTCTTTATAGGAGACCATTAAAAAAGATACCGAAGCGTTGGTTCAAGGCTTTTACCTGTAGTGGATTTTCCATTAGTATTTACTTGGATAATAGCGATATCTTTACCCACGTTAGGAGCAAGCAGTACGCAACTATTTTTCTTTGATCATTGAATTATATGGTGCAGCGAATTGTTTCTTTTACGATAATAAAAACTACTTTTGAGAATAGTCTCAGACTTTCTGATGTAAAACGTGACACTTTTAGAACCGATAGTCATAAAGAAGTATCCATTTGTTATAAAATGTTTAGCATATCCTCCGTTAGATGTCAATAACAATTTAATTTCATTTTTAATGGAGAACTGATCGTGTAGAATATTTTTGTGAAAATAATATACTTGAAAGTCCATTAAAACTTGAAGGTAATGTATAATGTACTAGAAAATTCTGTTGGAGCATTGATACGGGCGTAGTTGGAGTATTATTGCTAGGTATGAATAATTTGATTTGTTACCTGTTATTGTCGGATCGGTTTTTTGTTAATAAAATTCGTAAATTTACACTTTTAGAAAATATTAAGAATTAGTGCTGGAAAATTTTCTTTATATTATTTCTTTTATTGATTGTAATTCAAAAATTTATTAAGGTCACCGTTATAAAAGGGTCATTCGCCATATATTTATTTTTTAATTAATTATAGTCGATTGTAAATAATCTACTTTTTCATTTTGCTTACTCATTGAGTAATCTGTTATTGATCGTTAATTAATCGTAGCTGACGTCCGTTGCAATTCGTTAATTTTTTCTTATTGTTTTAATTGATTTACGTAGTATTTATTAATAATACTATTACTTGACTCATATTGATGATTTCTTGTTTATATATCCGTTGACGCATATAAATTGTACAAAAAACATTCTTTTCGGTTTATGTTACTAGTTAGAGTTTATCGCTTAAAATTTATTCGAATTCGTTGAACGTCTTCTCAAGTCTGTGCTTTATGTAGGAATGAGCCGATAATAAAATTCGGTTCGGAAATAATCATGGCACAAGTGTAGGATTATTTAAAGAAAAAATAGACTTTAGTTTGACGTTCAGATTTGTTATTTTTAACGGATTTTCCAAATTGGAAATCGCTATTTCGCTCGGTAATACAATCCGTTCTACCAGATACAATCTTAAACGAATTTGACCAAAATAGGTGGATCATGTAAACTTGTTGGGAATTGAGCCCTATTGATTTTCAAGCGAAAACGTTTAAAGGCAAAAACGAGGTTTTTGGGTACATTTTCAGTTTTTTTTTCGTTCTACTATTATGCACCATTAAATCATGCACTGTCCCTTGCTGGTTGAGAGAAAATACTGATAAATAACAAAGCCCGAAAAGCTCTCTTTTCTCCAACGCTTCCCTCGTTCTTGACATAGAACTCTGACACCCTCGCACTACCCTCCAAGGAGTAATGCCTCAATTTATGGCTTAAAACATCAATGTATCCTGAAAATTTGAAAGAAATTGGTCTTTTGGTTTTATTGTGATGCTGTGATATTTTCTCATCTCCCTAAGAAAGCTAAGACCTCGATCTATGATTTAAAACCTTCCTTGGGGATAACATGAATTATCCTGAAAATTTGAATGCAATTGGTCGATCACTTCTCGAGTGACGCTGTTTTAAACGGACAGAAACAGTAATCCAAAAATTTTATCTGGTATGAAGGAAAGGGTTTGGTGTACAAAAAATCAGTTTTGAAGCTTTAATCGTTTCGAAATTATGATACTAACGTACATGAATTACAGATAACACCGAAAAATCATTACAACAATGCAACATCCTTTCTTTCTTAACTAATACCGAAAATCCGCCCTTCTTACACACTTACTGCGAAACGATTTTTTTTTTTACATTTCCTTTTAAACTATAAGATATAAGAATAATAAACTATTTTAAGAAATAAGACTGATTTTAGTGCTTTTCAACCACTGCTACATCGGTAACACTGGTGAACCTTATTATTTTTTTTCAGCGGATTTCCGAAGGATTTGTCGAAATTTCTTCTGCGCCCTGCGGTCAGATTTTATAAGGTGTCATGGGACGGGGGACTAACTTTTCTTTACGTTTTGGAGTCTCCTGAACACGATTTTGCAGTGCTATATAAATATGTATAAGACTTTTTCGTTCGTTCTACCGGGCGCAAATCTTAACCGAATTTGACGAATGTTTGTGTGGTGATGTAAACCTATTGAGAATAGAGACCTATTGATTTTCAAGCGAATCGGTTTACAGGAACCGGAGTTAGAGCCAAAAAATTGATTTTTGGGTACGTTTTGAAGGATAAGTAAAGCGGAATTTCGTCCATCTACTTGACTTACTGCGACAGAGTTTTTTTTTTATATTTAACTTATTTATTTATTATATTATTTATACTTTTTCTTTTCGGAGAGGTGACAATTTATATAACCCTTTCTTTTCTACGAAAAGTTCTATATCAGATTTTAATTTACACTATTTCCTGGTCATCCTTAGGTTGTATGTACGCATTAGGTACAACTGTCACTAATCGGTGTTGCTTTTTTTGATTTTAAGCTATTCCTTATAACTTCAATTCCTTAATGATTGTTTTTTAATTCATTTCTGTGGGTTTCGTAAGTGGTTAGCAAAAGTACATACGGTTCACCGAAGAAGGCAACGATAACTTATTCTTTAAATAACTTCCATTATTTACTATTTGTGGTAAGCCTGGCATAATACTTGTTCTTGGGAATGGTTATGTGGGAAATTTATTTTATTTTATTTGCGTTTCGTTACCCAACTTAATTCAAACCTAACTTTTTACTATTATGTACATTAGTAGTACGTAATCGTGTTTATGTAGAAATATTTATATTTATAATTCATTTATAGTTTATCTAAAAAGAAAAAAAAGATTTATCTAAGGATTTAAGTATTTCAGTGTTTTCTATATATTAGTTTACTAACTCTTTTACTGAACTATTTTTCAGTGCTGTAATAATATAATTGGCTCGCCTGTACGCCATTGACTTTATGAATTCAAGTTTCTTCCCTTTAGTTCATCTATAACGGGAGTTAAGGTTTAAAAATTCTTCAATTTAGGTTAATTACTTCTACCTGAAGAATTGATTTTGGTTGTTGGTTTTTAATACTAATTTTAAACAATTTTTTTTAGCTTTCTTGTCTGGTTTAATGGCGAAAACGAAGGAATGAGAAGTGGGTTCTCGATGTTTTCTTTAGTGAGCCTAGACATCGGTGTACTGTTGTCCACGAAAGTGCAATTCTGATTCAGTGATACAAATCACACTTTCATTATATAGAGTTAGGTCTATAATAAATTAAATTTATGGGGAAGGTAATTAAATATTGTTTCTTGTACGCGAGATGGTTTACGTGCGTCACATGTTTTCTGCAGTAAAAAACCATTCTATAACACTCTCTTAACCTATTAGCGGATTTTAAACATATATCTTACTTTTACAGTTTCAGATATATCGCACCTACATTGTTAGATTTTCGCTAATTTATTCATATTATATGCTCGAAATGACTGTACAAATAAACGTAAAATAAAAACGGGAATTAAAACTTTTTTTTAACCAGGCTTTTAAAATCTGAAATTGTGTTTTTTTAAATTATGGTTCTGCCTTATAGTGTCATTATATCCGCCAAGAAAAATAAAGTTAAAAATTAGAATTCATATAAAATAAAATTTTTCCGTGAAAAACTTTTTTTTTTAAATGGCTTAGTATGAGGGTGAGGACAGTTTTTAAACTTAACTTATCAGAGAGGTTAGGAGTGTATAAATTCTTAGCCCCTCCAAAAATAATAATATATATATTTTTTTTTATACAGTTTCAATCTGTTGAATTTTTAAAATGTTAATTTTCTTTCCGGAGGCCACCGGGATCACCGTTAGGGTACTGCTTCAGAGAATGAGATGAAATGTCAATTTTCAGCGTGTGAAAAAATGCCGTGCTTGAACGGGATTCGAACCCGGGACCTCCGGATGAAAGGCCGAGACTCAACCACTCGCACCACGAAGGCCGGTAACTTTATTACGAAGTAGAGAATAAATTTTTATTTGTTTATTTTTTTAATTAATATTTTTCGTAAATTACTAATACTTTGAAATATATATTACTTTAGCACAGAGTGCGACTTGTTTAACTTAAAAGAATTTATTTAAAAGTTGATTTCTCGGTTGATAAAAGTTAAAGTTTAAGCCTTATGTAAATTACTAGAAAGTTTTATTAATATCTTTAATTCTGTTTGTAGAATATGAATTTATTTTCAGCATATTTGACATTAAGTGTAGTGTGGTATACATTCCATTGCGATGCATTGTCACGCAGAATGTGTCGTCATCGATTGTTTTATTTTTCGTGATGATGCCATCTGGTTTCTGTGACTTAACTCGCATGGGTTTAATTATTCACTAATTGCAGATTGATTAAGCTAATGCATTTTGTATTCAGGACTATTTAAATGACTCTTACCGTTGTTTCTTTGTTCAAATCTTTTTGTTACGGACTATTAAGTGATAGACAATTACTATTCTATCTTATACTACGTAATTATCGTAAAAATGCTTTTTTTAGAGAGAAAATTATACTTTATATATATATATATATATATATATATATATATATATATATATATATATATATAGAGAGAGAGAGAGAGAGAGAGAGAGACTATCGAAATTCCGTGCATGAACCTTTTTATTTCAGTATTTTAAATAGAAATAAGTTTAATGTAGATATTAAGTTGTAATAAATTTAATAAATACTAATTTAATAATTCGTGAAGTGAAAACTTTGAAAAACGTTTTCAAAATGACTGATAAGATTGTATGTGTGGGTCGTTCGGAAAGCCCTCGTTCTGCTAATAAAAACGCAAGATTTTTCAGAAATGTTTTTATTTTTCAACATAGTCGCCTTGCATTTCGATACATTTAGATTAACCATACCAACTTTTTCATACCCTCAGTATAATGCGTTTTGTCAACTCTGCAAAATAAACAGTTGTCTCATATTTGACCTCACCATTTAAAATGAATGTTTGCCCAGCAAGCATTTCTTTAGGTTTGGGAAGAGGAAGAAATCGCTCGAAGCCAAATCCGGCGTATATGGTGGATGTGGAAGCACTTCGAAGCGTAGTTCTTGGAGTTTTACAGCAACAACCCGATACGTATATGGAAGAGTATTATCGTGGTGAAGAGCACTTTCTTTTTTCCAGATATGCACGTATCAATCGGTCCAGTGGTAAAGCATATTACTCCCCGGTGATGGTCCTCCATTTTTCAGATAGTCTGAGCACTGCACAATGAGAATCCCAAAACCGTATTCATGATTATTCCTGCAGATAGAACAGTTTTCGCTTTTTTGGCGCACTTTCACCTGCTGTTCTTTCGCGTTGAATGGAGAATCCATGTTTTAGCTAATGTTATAAGACATCTAACAAACTCAGCGGAATCGCGTTTAAATTAGTCATAACACTTTGGAAGTGTTCCGTCGAATGCGATTTTGGTCTATTATTAACAAACATGGCACCCATCGAGCGGAGTACCTTTTCGAATCCAAAACATCATATAAAATAATAGTGGACACGGTCTATCGAGGTATTTTTAGTCTGCAAGCTCGCGTTTAGTCGGCGATCGTTCAATACGGAATTGAAGTTTTTGTGTCGTAGCGGGTTTTGCGCGTCCGAAGCGTTCATATTCGAATGGAGATGTACGATCACGTTTAAATTCAGCAGCCACTTTTTTACCGTAGAAACGGTAAACTTAAAGGAAGCGGAAGAATCCTTTGAAGTGGAATCTAACTTTCTACATGTTTGTAGCGATTAAAAACAAATTATTTAATAAGAACTGGAAGTTCAATTTATCCATTTATCATTAAATGTCAAAACTTGCGTTTTATTAAAATCTAAATAAATATTAAAAATAAGCTGGAAAGTACGAGAAAACCGTTTTGAATGTGATGGGACTTCCTTGCAGCGGTGGCTGCAGCACCCCAAAAAATGGGGTGCTGCTCGATGATATATTTTTCAAAATATATTATCCTTTCTTTTCTTCTTATCAAATTTTCCAACGCTGATGGTTTTATTTAAATATTTGTGGGGGATCTTTTTTTTTGAAGTGACAATCGGATTGAAATTATAGAATAACGTAGTAAATCATTTCGCTTGTAAAACTTTCTCTGTTATAAAAGTCATAAGTCTGTTGTGTAGCTGTAAAAAGTTAAATTATAAATAATTTTACAAATGTTAATAGCAATAAATTGTTTAATGGTATTGTATAAATGAAAGGCCAGTTATTTTTTTATTTATTTTTTATTTTTTGTAGATTATAAGAAGTAATTTTATTCAATAATTGTATTTCACTGATATATTAGCGATTTTAAAGAATTTGATATGGTTACTAATTTTTAACCGTAGTAATTTTTTAAAATGGTTTTTCGATTAGGTTTTGTATTTTCATTAATAGTAAATCTTTATTTTTTTTGTTTCAGGTGAGTAAAGAATGTCGTGTGGGCTATATTTTGCAATCGTCGTGGATCCTATTTTCAATATATTGTAAGAATGTAATATCATCATAAATTTAAGCGATCTTTTATATGTTGAAATTATATTTGTAAATATTATTAAGAAATTGTTTTTATATATAGCTTACAGTTTCTTATAAAACTGAAAATAACTTCAGCTCATTTTGTCGATTTGTACTTGTTACTGCGGGCATCACCCAAGAACAGCTGAATCGATTTTAATGAAACCTGCAGAACGAGCTTTACCTTTGCTCAATTGAAGCTTACGTTTATCTTGTAACTTAAAATATCTACTGGTATCCCGCCTCCTTTTGAAAATTTTCTTTAATTTTGTTGCCGTATAAGATGCATTTGTAAAAGAATACAAATTGATAATATTGGAAACTACGTTTGCAATTAATTTTTTCGTTTCAGCTTGTTCTTTGCTATTACTTTTTATATTATATATTAATTTTTGTAAAAATAATTTAAGCGGTAATAATGAAATGAATTAAAATTTGAATAAACTTGTCTAAAAACCCTATTTGAATCAATGTAGGATTACATTTACACTAATTACTTATTGTTGCCGCTTTATAACAGTGTAATTTTCTTTACGCATAATTCTATTGCTGAGTCCCACTGTTTTTAAATTCACCCTAATTTCAGACAAATTGCGATAAAATTTTATTAAAAAAATCCGGCATTGGACTGCATGTAACTTCCCCGAGTATGCCGGTCGGGTTATGCAATTCATTATTGAAAAAAATTCTCTTTTTTTTTACGAAAAGATGGTTACGAATATTCAGAGAGTTAAAAAATGTAAACCTCAATGGCCGGAAGAAAGAATAAATGCGCCGTACGAATGTGTAACAGTATATTAACCAAAAATATTCAGTCAGCTCCAGCTGTTTTTTCATCGACATAAACAAAAAAACATGTATCATAATTGATTTTAATGTTATTAGTTTAAAAAAAAAATGTTTTATTAAATATAAAATTCTAAGTTACGTGTTTGATTATAGGCCTATATATTTTTTTCGTCCTAAGGTGTACCATGTAATAATCTGTTCACAACCCCACCCCCACGGCTCGATGATATGAGAACGAAAGTATAACATTCAAATGAAGTATAATCTTTTACATACTCAGGGTAACCATTCCTGAGACTTGTTGTGAATTGAACCTCAACCACCAATGTATTTCGGTATCCAAAGTCTAGTATTCAAATTCGTATAAAAACTACTGTTTTTTACTATGATTTGAACCTCAAAACCTCGACTACGAAAATCAGCTGTTCAACTGATTTCCGACGACGAGTTAACCACTAGGCCATTCCATTTAACCACAGACCAGCTGATTATAAATTTAAATCTTTTAATATTAATTTTTGAAGCTAAGATGCTCAACAAAATAAAGTGATAACCAAAATTTTTAATATATTATCACCATTATTTCGAAAAATATCGTTTCGACGAAGATTTTGAAAATTAAAAAAGAATTTATTACCGCTGATTATTGTATACTGGGGTGATATAATTTTTTTATACCGGTTAACACCTTTTCTGAAGTCATTTTTTGAGAGCGGGGTAAATACCTAATAAACGTTTTTAGTAATTTGTGATCTTGCTGCTTGTGTGTAGGGTCTACTCGTTAATCGACTGTATTTAGTGCGTTGTACTCTGAAAATCAATTATTTCTGTCTGCAAATTCGCTAGGGCGTCGGAAAGGAAAAATCGGTCTTCTTGCGCAGAATTCTGAAAATTTTTTTTATTACAATTTGGATTCGAATTTAGCATAAAATTGAACTAAAATAAACTGTCAGTTTTGGCAAAAATGGCTTAAATTCCTGTGGATTTTCATAATTTTTTTTGGAATAAGTGAATGAATTTTTTTTAAATTTTTATCTTTGTTAAATTAAAAAATTAAATTAGTAAACAAATCGTATAATTAAGTCAATCAGATTATCATTTATAAATAAACATTTACTTAGTGTCATGATGTTCTTGATTGTTTGCGATTAATGATGAACAAACACAAACGGCTAGAGGCACGTACTTATTTTAGGAAAATCATATTAATCATACAAATAAAGGAGATTAATAATAAACCTACTAATCTTGAAAAAAAAAACCGCTAAACAAGAATAGTAATTATGGTTAAAGGCGTACAATGAACTTATGAATAATAAATAATTTTTTTTTTATTAAAAAAAGCTGAAAACCAAGTTGTAACATTTTCCTACAATTGTTTATTTATTCTAATATAGTGAAAAAATGTAGGAAAATGAGCCAAAAATTGAAAAAAATCGATATTTTTAAACTGATTAGCTCTCACACAATCAATATTACCCCCAAAGTATTTGTTTGGGGTCAGTTGTACTACTGCTATGCCTAGGAAGACACACAAAAAGTGGTTAAAAATACGAAATAAATAAAAAGATAGCTTTTTGATTTTTTTTTGGGGGAAAGCGGGAATTTTGAGGCAATTTTTTTTTTAATGGAAGATAAGCATGTACGCATGTTCTGTCTGAGCTTAATATAAAGTGGTGATATATTTGCAAAATTTTAGAAAATTAACCCAATTTTACTACCTATTCCTCCCCCTTGAGATATTGACCCCCAAACATTTTCCAACAGATGTCCCGTATACACGAATCTGTGCCAAATTTCATCAAAATCGGTTTATCCAGTCAAAAGTTACTAAGCTAAATACGCCACCACACGAACATACGTACGTACTAAAGTTACCCCAGACTTTTTTTCTTTTTTTGCGGTGTCTTTGTCATGAAACTCGAGAAATTCAAAACAAACCAACACCCCATTTTTTCTTATTACCATACTTTCCTTCTTCTAGCATACGCGTAACTCTAGGGCTATGATGCTAGGAAAGTAAAAGAAGATATTATAGAAAAAAAATATTTTGGTAGTCGTGTAAATTTTAATTTCACTAATATTGGATCACGTTCAATATTTTGCCTAATTCTGTTTTGGTTATTATGTAAATATAAACAATTAATTTGATTGTAAATTATACATCAAAGTCAAGGAACGACGTGTATTTCAACTGACAACCGTCTGCTTATTCCGTAAGAGATGTACAATTTCGTTTCCTTAATATATTATTAATAAAACACTTTAAGTATAAATATTTAAGTGAAAGAATCAGTATTTTTATAAAACCGATTAAATATAACATTCCGTAAATAAACGATTTGTAATATCAAATAGGATTAGCCTACACTTTTTAACTATACCTTACTGATCGGTTTGAAGCTTAATGATATCCGGTTCATAAGAAACATTTAATTCGGACGATAAGTCAGCATTGTTACACCTAGGATGAAATAGCCTTAGTATATGAAAGAAAGTCTTTTAAAATTACTGATTCAGTTCATCTGGAAAGAAAGAAGTACTATAAAATGTAAAAACACATTACATAGCAGTTATTACTGATATTTTGCTTGTAAAAAAAGTGTCGGCTGATCATTTTTTTGTTTCAATACATCGCCCACACTGGTGCAAAATACCGTGTGTTTCAAAATGATTATTGGGGTTTTAAAGTTACGTAATATTTTTATTAAGTTTTACTTATTTGATAAATTATACTTGAAAGAGCAACTCAAACAGTTTTTCCTGTAAGTATTCGATGAGAGCACCATTCGTTACACGGCACACATCCAGCCAATAGAGTTCATCCCATACTTTAATCAGCAAGTCTGGAGTAAATGATGCTACAGCTGCTTCAATCCTGTGTCTCAAGTAGGTAGGTCAGCGCTGTTAACAGTGGTACATACACCTGATCCTTTATACACTCCCAAAGAAAAAAATCGTATGGGGTCAGATCGGGCGAAGTGGAGTCTACGGCAAACAAGCCCTGTCATCTGATCCCCCGGCAACCAAGCCGTGGTCGGGGAGAATATCATTCAACCGATCACGTACAGCGTTATGCCAGCGAGAAGGCATAACGCATCTTGTCGCCAAATAAAGTTTTGCTTTTCGTAATGCAGTTAATGAATGAGCCATAGCTGTAGCATACCAAGATAGTTCATTCCAGACACACTTGCTTCTGCGAAAAATAACGGCGTAAACTTGGCGTCAGGATACGGTACAAAAGACATTCAGTTCTGGGGAGTCTCGTTCACTCTGTAATATTTCATGAGGATTTTCTGATCCCTAGATACGCAGATTATGAATGTTTACTTTTCCATTAACATGAAAAATGTTGATTCGTCACCGATTGCGACGCTATAAAGAAAGTATTCATCGTCACAGTGCATATAATTTTTCATTTGCGAAGCTAGAACACAAACCGTAATCTGTAGGCTTTAGAGCTTGTAATAGCTGTGAATAGGGTTTGTCGGTCTTTAAAAGAAAATTATGCAATTCGAAAACCGGTTTTAAATTTATACATAACACTTATATATAAATCTGCTATAATGAATTTAATGTAAGCAAAAATAACACAGCAAGTTGTATATACGGCAGAAAGGTCTGATAACACTGTTGCCTGAGTGGAGTGCGACTGCACGAGAACATGTGATATGCTGCCTAGGCATTTATGTGCATTGTGCACTGTCCGATCGGTGCGTGCGGTGGGCCCAGTCTTTAACTGACGGCAGGAGTATATAATGATCTGTTTTTTCGGTGTCTACGTAAACAAATGTGGGTTAAGATTATTTAGATGAAATTCAGAACCAATTTCCGTGTTTATTATTTCGTGCCACAGACTACAGTGTTTATTCATCTGATATTGTAATTTTTATACTGTTAAAAATACCGATTTGTAAGTATCTTCTTTTATTTATATATTTTTTTTTTTAGTCCACAATCTCAGATGTTTGGAATTATTTCAAAAAGATTGAAAAAGATAGCGCTTTGTAATTACTGTAATAAAATGTAACTTGCAAATGATCATGTACGAGCAGCCCCCACAATCATTTAAAAACAGTCCTCGAAAAAATATGATGCCGGTACGAGTTCACAAAAACAACCCAGCATCTTTAACTTTTTAAAAAGGAGTAATTTAGAAGAAACTGTATCAAGACTTGCTGCCTTTGATGGATTATCCATTATTAGCATTACAAGAACGAAGCTATTCCTTACCACAAAACAACTCTCGAGAAATGAATCTCATATATTCATTTTATAAAACTGCGAGGCTCGGCTGATAAATTTTGCACACTAGGGTGACACACGGATACAAAAGGTAGCATCAAGTTAGGCGTGGCAGCACATAATAGCTAAAATTCCCTCTACAAACCTGCAAAAATGCGTTGAAATCCGTTTACCGATTTGTTTTCAGTAGCAGTTAAAATGGAGTCGAGTACGGTCAATATGTCAACACGGTTAAAACAGCGCGCAGTGATCGAATTTTTAACAGCAGAAAATGTGGATTCTATGAATATTTTTCATAGTTTACAGTTGACAGAAGTACTGTGAATAGGTGGGCGTTGAAATTTCGCGAATGTGAAGCTGATAAAGCGACAATTGAGGACGAATTTCGCATCGGACGACCAGTTTCTGTGACTGACAAGAAACATCGAAAGGAGGTGGGAACGATTTGCTTCAAACTGACCGGCGAATCACCCAGCAACACATCGCTATTCAGTTAAGCATATCTAAAGAACGAGAACGAGTAGGCTATATGATAGAGCGATTGGGTTACTGTAAAATCTGTGCAGGATGGGTACCGCGCAAACTCACAGACGAACACAAGCAGTGTCGTGTCGAATGTTGCGAAGAACATTTACAGCGCTATCGTGCTGAAGGAAACGACTTCCTATTCAATATTGTGGCCTAACATGAGAGTTGGGTACATCATTATGACCCGGAAGAAAAAAGGCAAAGCATGGAATACAGACAGAATACAGACAGCCAAAACCCCAAAAATTCAAAACTCAAGCCTCGTTGAAGAAACTGTTTTGGGACGTCAAACACGTTTATGTGAATGAGTATCTGGAACATGGACTACTGTGAACTCCGAACGGTACATCGATATGTTAAGACACCTCAGACGACGAGTATGTCGCGTTAGAAAGACCACCATGCCCATAATTTTGCAACATGACGGTGCGCGGCCTCATACATCGCACGCCACTAAAGAGGCTCTCCGCAAGCTGAAGTTTGCGCCTATTCCGCATCCGTCATAGTCGCCGGATTTGGTTCCGTGCGACTTCCAGTTCTTTCCTCATCTCAATAGAGATCTCAAAGTTAATCATTACACTACCGACGATGAGATGAAGGAAGCTGTGGACATTTGGATCCGAGAAGCCGCAAGAATGTTTCAGTGACGGAATGCAAAAACTTGTAACACGTTGGAAAAAGTGTATCAATGTAAACAGGGATTAATTGAAAAATAAATACTGCGTTTGTTGCTGAGGTATTATACTTTTAATAATTTTTTATTTCATTCCAATATGTGTTCATTCCCATGCTAGGGAAATATGTGCAAAATTTATCAGCCGAGCCTATCAAAAATAAAACTATAAATGAATTAGATTGTATGAAGAATGATGGAAAAAACTTACTATAACTCTAGTTGAATGGATTAGTAAGAGAAATCGCAGATATTTGAATATTAACGTACACCATCTGGAAAAAGATTTTAATTTAGGATTAGCTTCGATAGAAAGTTCTTGTGATGCTAAGTCAACGTTAAAACTGGTTTCCGAGAAACTAAAAAGTTTTCATTTGGATCCAAGAACTGATGTAGTTGCATCAACAAATGATGGTGCTGCTGTTATGAAATGGTTTGAGCAAATATCATCAATAATTAGTCAACTGTGCTAATTGACACAGCGTATTTACATGTCGTACATTTAGCAATTACTGACATATATAAAAATAAAAATCCTGTTGAAACAGATGTAAATACTACATAAGTGAGGACTAATGAAAATAACGAGTCTGAGGATGATTATGAGGAGTTAGCTCGTGTTGACGTGGATGGTTATACGAGATTACCTATTCCTGTATTATTACATACTTACCAAAAAGTTATTTCTGAAATAAGAAAAATTGCAACTATTTTAGAAAATCCCGTCAGAAATAGTATTCTTCAGAATTATTTGAAACAGAAATACCGAAAAGGATTAAAATTCTGATTCTTAACTGTCAAACGAGATGGAATAGTTTAGAGGACATGTTAGAAAGATTTGTACAATTAAAAGAACGTGTTGTTTTAACTCTGAATGACCTTAACGCTTCTCACATGTGGAATGAAGATGAAGAAGAATATTGCAAAATTGTAGAGCTTCTTATAGTTTTGGGACCAATAAGATTAGCAGCCGAAGCCTAAGGCAGAGAAACGCAAATTTATTAACAAGTGAAGGCATATTTGAATTATTGTTTGGTGAATTAAAAAAAATTGAAAACTGATTTTAGTTGCAACTTATTACCCGCCATAAAGACGCGAATTAAAGAAAGAACAGACACGGGGTTAGTGTAGTTTTTTCTATTTTCAAAATTCACAGACCATTTGGACAAAGTCGTCTAGTAAATTTCTTCCATTAGGTACAGAAACTGACATTATTAAGTTATCCGGACAGATATTATAAAGATTATTCTGTAGAACATGACTGCGATGCTAAAAAAAGTGACGAAGAAGAAAATCAAGATATATCTATGATGAAAAATGCTATGAAAGTAGGAATAAATAACTATCTGCAAGGATCTGAAGAAGTGACGTACTCTAGTTCTCAAAGATTAAAGAAGTTTTTGGTCTTAGAGGCTACAAATAGAAGAACAAAAAATTAAGATTTGTTATTTAATTGTTTAAAGAGAATAAAGCCCAGTTCAGTAGCAAGTGAACGAGTTTTTCTGTTTCTGGTAATTTTTTGTGTCCAAAATAAGGACACGACTAAGCAATAAACCCCATTGACGTTCTTTGCTTTTTGAAGTCGTATTTTATTAAACGAAGAAAGAAGTAAAATAATAATTTGCCTAAATATAAAACATTTCTGTGATTTTTTAAGGGTATTATTGTTTTGTTAATTTTTTATTTTAATTTTATTTGTGTTCGTATATGTATGTACCTTATGTTTTCCTTTTTTGTGTTTTTGAATTATTATAAATAAAAAAAATTAAAAACTTTTATTTTAAGTTCTAAATATGTCTTGTTTCTTATTTGTAAAAGTTCGAAACCGGTTTCATGGAAAAGTTAAAATTCGAAAACCGGTTTTTTTCAAAAGTCTGTTTTGTGTAAATCCTAGCTGTAAACGATATGGACACTGTAACGCACAGCTAAAACTGAGTTGCTGTCTCTTATTTCATGTATAATTAATCAATGTACGTGAAACTTAAGAAATATTACACAGCTTTAAAACCTCGATATTCATTTTGAAATGAATATGTTTATCTTCATGAAATGATTTTTTATTTGTACATTCATGAACGTCTTTTTTATAATATCTTGTTGGCTTTTCTTATAAAAGTAGAGCTAATTAAACCAGATTTATGTTCATAGTTTAAGAACGATTGAACCGATTTTAATTAAATCTCGCTGATAGAATTACGCCTAATAAGAATTCACTGTATTACTCGTGTAAAATATTTACGTAGGAACCCGTCAGTTCATAAAAATTCTTTTCGCATTTTGCTATTACGATTACATTTTACGACAGTATTAAAAAATTAGAAGCGATGTAAAAGTCATAAAATACAAAATACAGTACAGTTTTTATAGGAAATATTCTGTAATATTTTAATTTAAATTTATGAAGGGGTTAGATTTGCTGATTTTTTTTTTATGTAATATAATTTTTTAAAAGATTTGAATAAGAGAAAATAATGTATGCAAACAATATTATATTAAACATTTATGCGGTGTGGGGAGGAAGCTTCTTTTGATATTAGATAAAACTTAAATATTTGGTAAAATGCCCGTACACCTATAATATAATTTTACATAAAAATCGTGTTGGATTTAATTACGTGTTCAGTTGGTCTATCAGCTTTCGTATCAAGAAAATTAAAATTTAATTTGGAAATGATATTCTCTTAGTGTAGTGTACTGAAGAGATTCACTAACTTAAGGAAAAAAAAAGCTAGAGAGATTTGTCATATTTTGGTTGAGGCATATCGCATTTCTTTTGTCGATTTTCGTTGAAACTAAATACAGTTAGTTTAAATGGTAGTGGAACACGGATGACTTTTAACTGATTTATTTATTCAGTCAGTCAATTTGTGCGTAGTTCTTTGAGTTTTTCAGAAATGATTGCATTGTTTATTTAAAAACATACACTTAGCTGTCTATCGGGAAAATTTTAGGTTTTTCATGTTTTTTATATCCTTTTTGTCGGTATAAAAAGTTATAAATACATTTAGTTGTAACAGACCTTGATTCGCTGATGTGGAACGGGAGCAGAACGAAGTGGGATTATTGTTCAGTACTAAAATTTATTAGCTGATTTTAGTTTTAAAGGTGCATCAGATCGGTGTGGAACAAGGTTTTTATAAATGCGGGTCAGGTCAATATAACTTTAATTACGTAGAATGCAAATTCAGCCTACATAATAATAATATTGTTACAAACGTCGTAAATGCTTCTAACGCTGTAGTTCGACTAGTCTTCGTTGCTTCTCTAAGAACCTGCAATAGTTGCACAGTCCAGTCGGGTTGTTGAACCCGTATTAGTTGCAACTACGGTATATTACGTTTGAAACATAATCCCGTTTTAAATCGTTTTTTTTTTGTGTTTTTATCACTTTAACGATCGAAACTCTAAGGTTCGTTCTTATGGTTTAAAAAAAAAAAAAAAAATATTTTCTTTTTTTTATTTACTTATGTTTTTTAAAAGTTAACAATTTTTTTTTTAATGTTAACATGAAGTCATAAAATTCTGTTTATCTCTATGTTACGTATTATAATCAAACTGGTAAATGACCTGAAATGAGATATTTTCAAACTGAAAATTATATATATTTATTTTCAAAAATAAATAGCATTCAATGCCTGGTTTACTTAATGAAATGAACGCTTTGCTGCTCCTTTTCCTTACTGAGCTGTATGATTACACAAAAGTCCGCCTAAATGAAAATGATTATTCAGTCACGTTTGTCCCACCGGGTTGGTCTAGTGGTGAACTCATCAAAAATTGGCTAGCTGATTTTGAAGTCGAGAATTCTAAGATTCAAATCCTAGTAAAGGCAGTTACTTTTATCCGGATTTGAATACTAGGTCGTGGATACCTGTATTCTTTTGTGGTTGGGTTTCAATTAACCACACATCTCAGGAATGGTCTATCTGAGACTGTACAAAACTACACTTCATTTACATTCATACATTTAATCCTCATTCATCCTTTGAAGTAATACCTTGAGGTGATTGCGGAGGCTAAACAGAAAAAGTGAGCTGTTCAGTCAGGTCTGTCTTGTACACTTTGAGAATATTGTCTAGTGAATATCACTATTTTCAGTGAAAGATATTCTGGTTTGTACTTATTAAAACTCGGTTGCTTTTTCTATATCATAGCTACGAGAAAGGTTGGGAAGAATAACATTAACTAATCACAATTTATGTTCTCTTTTTTACGGTAAAACATTGTGCTGGTGTCTGGAAATCATCTACAGTTTTAATTGAATGTGAAAAAATTTCGTTACAGATAAATTACAGAAAAAGTTTTTTGATCGAGAAGTAGATCAACAGTTTTATTTGATATCAGTAGATCGGGTGTAGCACTTTTGTGTGTTGCCATATGACGGATTTTCTAGTTTTCCATCGGCTCCCATGAATCCACAGGAGAAAGCTTTTAATTCGTTGGTCAGTTTATTTAATCGAAATCAGGTATTGAAGTGCGATATAACTTTCGTTCTCGATATGGAAACTTACCGCGTCTCGGTACAACTCTGCGTACTCAAATTTCGACAATTCCGTACACGTGTAAATTCATACGGCGATAATCTTTACTTGAAGAAGTTCTCATAGCGATAGTCCTGCATGAAGGTAAGATTCAGATATTTGATAAATACTGATGAATAGGTTGATCCAGACGTTTAATACCCTTTTTTTTCATTCTTCCCTCCTGAACCCACAATTAAGTATAACTCAGCCCACGGGAGTGTCCAATACTCTAGCGGGTCTCCCCCTACCGGCTTTACAGCCGGCATAACAGGTATCCGCCGGTCAGATCTTCTATTTATGTATGCCCCAAGCCTCTGATGAGAGTATCAGGTCTAGCTGTACTAAGCCTAGTCCCTATTCCAGAAGCCGAGTCTCGGTCTTAATTCCGCCTTGCCTCTTGCCTCAAGTGTGGAACCCCCAGAAGAAAGTTCCCCGCCGGGACCATGGTCTTGAAACGCCTTCGCCTCAAATGAAGAGTACTTCCTACCGGGATTATGGTCTTAACTTCCCCCCCTGAAGATGTCGGGTCCTGATGTTATTCGAGCTTTCTACTTGGAGTCTCCCCCCCCCCTTACCGGCATACCAAGGTATGCCGGCCCTCGCAGTCGTGTACCTACCTGTATTTATATATTAAACTGTCGTAATTTCACCTGAACATAATCCCCCGATCTCCGGGTTTTTTTTTTTACCAGTCGGCTTGAATTCATTGATTAATTCCATCCATATTTGTGTTCAGTGATATGCTTGTTAAAATTATTTAAATTATTCATCGCATGAAATTCACAGTCTAATAACGGTACGTCATTTTTTGATAACTTAATCCGTTGATAAAATTATTAATTTAGTTAGGACACATCTCTATGGTAATGTTAGTCAACGTTTGTTTTTTTCTACTTGCAGTACGTACAAGAATATGGTTTAATACATTTATTCTGCAGTTATTTCAGCCCTTTAAAATCGTTATAGTTTTATTTATTTCTAAACATCATAATACAATGAATTCTTTTCTACAAGTTCTTAGTTTAAAAAAAATAGAAAAATATTTTATTTTAATTCCTTAACAAATAAATTATAAATTTTTAATGTAGCTGTTCGTTTCTTTTTTTTTTATAATGCGTAGAAGTCATATGCACCTTCTCTAAAACATTTACTTCCGTAAAAATTATTCTTTTATGCTTATTCATTAGATAAATTTTTATGTATTTCGTAATTATCTGAAAATTTTAAATATAAATTATATTACTTCTCAGGGTCTAACGCTAGTGCGTTACAAAATATCGCGGTCATATTATGTATTTTAATAATAAAATAACACGGTTAACATTGCTCGTGTTATGATAATCGCTTTGTCTCGTCGATAAAAAAAAAAAAATTATTCTCTTGATAACAAATCCTAATCATATTTTTTGTTTACGATGCAATTTCATTTCATTACTGAAATTTGTCTTCAAAAAAAGTTAACTAAATACAGTTATCTTTTCTTTTTTTCGAATTTAGATCCGGTTTTAATACGCAAAACATTCTAAAAATATGCATTTGTTAATTATGTAATTCATAATTTTTTGTCATTGTCTTTGCCAAATTTAAGAGGTTTTGAAGTTACGGTTTTCCAATTGTTGACTGTTTTCCTAATAAAAACATTTCTGTTATGAACGCATGTCTTTAAAAATAAAACGAGGTATGCTTGTTTTGATAAGTCAAATAAGAAACTCCTGGCTAATACGTAGCTTTTCCTATACTTTTGTTTCTTGTATACTTAGTCATTCTATAAAATAATAAAGAAGTGATAGATAGCTATTGGGACCAAGCGGGAATAAGTATTCATTTCTTCATTTGATTTTTCAGCTGTAAAATGTGTGTTATAACCCCTCCTCTAGCGCTTGTAGTTGTGAATGTGTAATATTGCCGTTAATCGAATATCTGTTAAAACGCTGTCGTTCAACGTTAAATGTAACTTTGCAAGTCGAACCGTGTTCCTGTTTCTTAACAGAGAAGCAATTTGAAAAAAAAAATGTTCATCCAACTTCGGTTTTCAGCTGAATGGAATTAGCATTTCACAGGATTTCCTCTTAAACTTTTTTTTTAAAAGTAGATATTAACAAAGCAATTTCGGTAAAGAAACATGATAGTTTTTAAGTACCGTTTGTTGTACTGTTTACCAGCGGAATTCAACTAAGAACCTTAACTAATTCTTTAACTATTTCCTCCATCTTGTATTAAGTGTAATAAAAGATATTATGGCAAGTGGATGACAAGCTGTATGTTGTTACTTGCAATCTACCAACGTAAGAATGTATATATATGTATATATATATATATATATATATATATATATATATATATATATATACACATACACACACACACACACACACAGTACTTCCGTTACGTGTTTAAGCTGTATGATGTTACAGGTTCATTAACCTATCCCACCGTTGTCATCTATGAAGCCAGATATCTTTAGACTCGATGCTGTGTACAGTATTATTCAGCCGTAGAAATGAAATAAAAAAAAAAAATTAGCTTCACGAACATCCCGAACCGGTCGTGACTAGAAGATGAATTATCACCGAAGAGGTGGAAACGTGATGATGAAGGCGGTTCTGATTGCAAGCTGATATGACTTTGGAAAAGAGCTCTGTTTAAAAAAAATGTACGATAATTAGATTCGTTGATTTAACTGTTTTAAACACCTTTTTTAAAATAAATGTTTTGTTTGTGAAGATTTTGAATTAATTTATGTTACTAAGATCACGTCGTGCTACCACACTATCGCGCAGTTATGTCGGTAAAAAAAAATTTTTTTTTTGTATCAGATAAATAATACTCAGCTCATTTTTGTTGTATGAATAAATTACCATAAAATTGCTTCATTTTGAGATATCTTCCGGAATCTCTTAAGTACTATATCTGTAATGTAACCTGTTCTACGTGCGGTGTTAATCATTAGCGAAAGATACTATCTGGCATTAACAACTGTTGCATTAATCGTTGTTAATTTACGGTTTCTTTTCCAAATGTAGAGTAGTTTGGCCACTTTCTGTGGATTATTAATGTTGTGTAGTGGTTTATACTGTATAGAATAATATTTTTACAAAGTAGATACAATAAATTAGTATTAATTATAAAATTATGTTTTCTTAAATGAACGTTCTCGTATAAGTGGAGTATTTTAAACCGGTATTGAGTGTTTGTAACGTGCCTTATTTTAAAAAGTGTTTCTATATTTATATAATCTTATTGTTGTGAACGATGTTACCGTCCGCTTCTCGTATCATTATTTGAAATGATTGAGTTTACAATGTTCGCGCCGTACTTTCCACTCGTATCAGCATTTACAATAAAGTGATACGAAATACGCGATTCTGATTCAGTTTTGGACACGTATGGTGGGTCGATCCATTTGTGTAATTAAATTGAATCATGTCATTTCACTTCTTTTTTTTTGCCGTCTCATTCATGGTACGCATTAAAGTGAATTACCCAATATCACTGGACTCATATTTTCAAAGCGTTTGATCTACTGTGTATCTCTTCATGATATCACTGAGCTGTTGTCTGGATGTACGAGTATATATATCGGTTTATATTTGATTACAAAAATGAGTTCCTCTCTATAATTAGCTTGGTTTTCTGTATTTTTAAGCATTATTTGCTTAAAAATAATTTCCGAGAATCGCAAGTAACGCCGTTATTAAAACTAAACGGCACTTCTTCAATTACCTAAGATTTTATTACCGATTTGTTCAGCTTATTGTATATTCCCGAGTAAAAGTTATACAAGAACCATAAATAATATGCATAAAAGAAATAAATCTAAAAACGCCGTTTTTCAAATTTTTTTGATTATTTCTCGTTCAAGAAGTATTTTGCATAGTGTGACGAGGAGTAGTTTTGCACTTCTCGAACAAAAGGAGAGAGAAATAAAGATACCTCGAAGGGTGATGGATAGGATTAGATAATTATAAACTAGGGTGTGAATATTTTTTTATGTAGCAATTCATTTTTACGCCGGTTGTAAAGTAGACAGTCCCCCGACTCTCCTCAACGTGATGTAATTTTCTTTAGTTGACGCGTCAGCCTTGTCATCTTAATTTTGTTAACTATTTCATTTATTCTTGTTCTGACTCGAAAGTTTTATTATGAAAAAAGAATATATAGAAAAACCGTCGGGTAAAATTCAGAAGCGACCTTGGCTAAACTAATTAGATCGCTAAAAAAGAAATCGTGGATAAAAGGATTAAAAAGGAAATTAAAAGTAGTACGTTCATTTTTTTTATTCAAAACTAGGCCGAATTGTTAGTTTTTCTCTGTTACCATTCGTATGACTGTAATGCATATAAAGCATCTGAAGTGCACGAGACGTTAATCAGAGTTTATTTTGTCGGAGAGTAATAAACTAATTATGTTCGTTTTATAGCAAGTCCTTGAATAGAGGTAAAGTGTCTTGAAGAGACAGTTGCATATTATATAGGCTTGCGTGGTGATGTGCAACAGCAAATTCAATTCGGTCAAGAAACTGATGAAACCTTTTTATTAGTAGCCTTACTTGTTACATTAATGATTATTTAATTTTTTTGTTTTTCATTTTTAGTTCTTATGTGTGAAGATCACTTGTATCCGGTAGATTAAGGGGTAACGTATTGCTTGATTTGAGCGTTATTTTCTGCTCTTTTGGGAATGGAGGTACGCCGAAACGCGTCATCTGCTAATGTTAGATTGATATAATAGGAAGGGCAGAAAATAACACAGAATCAATTATGATAATCCTAGCGGAAATATAAAATATGTATTGTGAAAAAATAAGGTATAGCTGCCTTAAAAAAGGGAACAAAAGAATCTGATTTGGACACCACATTACTTGTACGCCTATTAAATTACATATACACATTTTTTTAAAAATAAGTTTTTAAAATTTTATTTCATTAATAACGTTTGATTTTTTTATTTTATTATTATTTATCATAAACATTTTTGTACAGTCAGAGGTTAATTTATTAATAAATCAATATGTATTTAAATTATAAAAAAAGTTAAAAAAAAGGAGATGAATTCCGATTCGAACTGATGTGCCTTTTATAAGATCCTAATATTTCGTTAATTAAAATTTTATTTGGCTGTAACTGGAACCAATGAAAATAAGTACCACTTTTAATATATCGTTGAAAAGCTCTCAATGAGGGCTTATTATTCCTAAGAAATCCAAAATCCAAATTTGTTTGGATTTTGGGCTTTTTTGAACACTTTTGGTTCAGTCGATTGCAATCAAAAGGGGAGGTGCACAACTAGATGTTACAACAGTCCTAAATCCAAAATTTCAACAACCTACGGCTAATAGTTTTTAAGTTATGCGAGATACGTAAATATACTTAAGTATGTACGTAACGTATGTATGTGACGTAACAAACGTCACGTCAAAACTTTTCAAAATGGATATTTCTCTTGAAATCTGGAAACCGAAATTTTTCGCGATTACAATACTTCCTTTACTTCGTACAAGGAAGCAAAAACGATCTCAGTTTGTGTTTTGGAAGTTTTCCTTAATTAAACATGCATTTATGAAAATTTCCCCTCACTAGCTCTGTGTGCGTGTGCGTGTGTTGGCTTTATGTATATTATTACAACATAACCTCAAAACACCCATACAGTATTGAAAATAATTCTGTCGAATCGTTTGTGGGAAAACTTATTAAAGCATCTCTCACCAATATACATGAAATTAATTAAAATTAACATGGTATATAATTTTTCGATTTTCAGGATAAGATTTTTTTTGAGATAGGCATCCACTGCTTTCGTCATTTTGCCCTACGACATTGGAAATTTGTAGCGTACGAAAAATGTTATGCCTGACCGTGATTTGAACCCAGGACCTCCGGATGAAAGGCCGAATCGCTACCACTCGCGCCATGGAGGCGCGTATAAATAATATTATTATTAGAAATCCAAAATTCAGCGTGCCAAATTTTTTTACACGAACTTAGTTAAAGCTTCTCAGCTGTTATTTTTTACAGCCTGTTACCAATGCTTAACCCTATTCTACTTGTAACACGGCAACCAGGTCGCCCATAAAATCAGCTATGTTTATCAATCGCAAGAAATTTATTTCGTCCTATTATGACATTTTCGTCGTTCATGTCGGAACACGGAAATTTTGCGATAGCTTAGTCTTTTGAATTCATATTAGTTTAGTAAGTACCGCATACATCCATGTACCATGAGCACCCAGGTTTAGAAAATTGAAAAAAAAAGATTGTTAATTTTTACAATTTATTTGCAAAATTACCATAGAAGATGGAAGGTATAACAGTGTTTGTTATTTGCATAATCTTAGTAAATCAGTCAGAACTGTAAATATTTAATTAAATATCTTATTTTATTTAATTAAAAGAAATTATTGTAGGTATTTACTTTAATTACTGTCATCAGTGCTTGTCAGAGTTTCGTCATCCGTAGAATTTAATTATCTTCGTAATCATTGAACCGTAAATACTTCCATCAACTTTCGAAGTACAATATTTTTTGAACGATTTTTTAATCAAATCGTCCCGTTTTTCCACTCACAAATTTGTATCAAAGACTGTTTCTTTAATATTACCAGATGATATAATCTCGTATGTGGTGTTGGCCATTCAGTTTGTGTAGTGTTTACAAAGTTTGTTTTTTAATGGTCGGTTTACGCAGATCTAGAGGTTGAAGAATAGATGTCATTCTATCAGGAATAATAGTTTGATCATACTTAACAGCAATCAGTCTTCGCTTTACATCATCGGTTGTATGCCCTCTAAAACTGATCGTTACAAGAATGTAAGGTTTTCGTAATGAAGCGCCAGGCCAACGTTCCCAGAGCACTTAATCCGGTCCAGAACTAATTTATTCATCCATCTCTTTTCGATGCTTGTACGTCAATATTGGGGGAAACCTTTTCGTCTTTCGGTAATTTTTTTAACATGGGGTTACTTTTTCCCGCCCGAAAATATTGTCAACATCGAGCAATGTTATTTTTCGTAACCGGTAAGTTCGTATATGTACACTCTTTGCACCTTTATTTTCACTTGTTGGTTTCGATCGCATATCAAAAGTCACCAGTTTCCGGTCTACATTCCCCATTTGATCTAGGGAATTGTTCCTTTTGTGTAAATTTATGATATATTATTGAAACTCTGTCCCTCCATTTGCTTCTGGTACCCATTAGCGGGTACCAGAAGCAAATTTTGGTCCTTTATCGAATATAAAATAATGTCTGCAAAGAAATCTGCGTACCCACTCAAGACTAGCTTTAAATTCATCCCTACCGATATTTAATTCATTGGCGACTTCCGAAGCTTTCTTCTTATTTTGCTTTTTTTCTGGTGAAATGCTCGCTTGTTCTTATTTTTGGCTACTAGAAATTCGTTTTTTTCTTACTGCACTCACGAATGCAGACTCTGCTAGCTATATAAGATTTTTTGCCTGCAACGCGACTTCCGTCCTCCTTCGCGTAAGCAATCAATAACACATAACTTTTCTGCAACAGTGAACTATTCTGAACAACCTGTCCCTCGCAGGGGAAGACATCCGCCTTGTGACGATTTGTTACACCACCTCATCCGTACCCCTGATGAGCTTTACCGGAGATCGTCTTTTACATCCTCTAAATCTGATAATACATCACAGTCATCAGTTTGGCCTCTATCAGGATGCCACCGATGCAGATGCAGTCGGCAGACATTTCCATCAGTATTTTAATACAACCAACTATCGCCTTCCAACTACGACCACCAACTACATAACTTACAACCCTCAACTACCAAATTAACCGTTCGCGGAAGCGCGATCTCGCGCCTTCCTCTAAAACCGAAGGTTTGATGTGGCAGGGTTTCCCATATCAAACTTAGACTATGCTTTCTGATCATTACTTTAGTCTATAAACACCAAAAATACTCCTCATACCAAAAAAACAAGTATTGATCGCAAGAAAGACAATTTTGTCTTACAATTCAATTTAGTCAAAGTCCGCTTGATTTACTAAAAAATCAAGAAACAGCTTTACAGATTTAATAAGCCTCTAATGAAAACATACCCCCCTCCCTTCTCCTCACAACCACTTCCCTCCCTCTCACTGTTCTGGTCCGTTTTCGGGAACGAGGCAGTGCCTACATCCTCCCGTACCACAGCTCTTTCACAGAGTTCTCCATACATATAATGACTACAAAATGACTGATAAAAGTGCTTTCGTATGAAATAAAAATAGCCTGTGTGAGATAAATGCAAAAGTCAGCATCCGATAATTCTGGCGTCACGTCGTAGAGTTTAATTTTGTTATACAGGTTAATTCCTCATAACCAAGTTTTTTTGTTACATCTGAATCATTTTATTCCATTGAACGAAGGTTCGTAGTCAGTGCAAACTAGTTATTTCAATTTTGTATTTATTATTATTTATATACACACACGAAAATTTAATGATTACATCATCAGTGTGAAACTTAAAATCTCTGTACGACGCGCAGGCTATTTTTGCAACCGTCATTCCGGACAAAATGGAGCGCGTAGTGTGAGTGTATACGGTAAATTGGTATTTGAACATGTCTACTAAGACCTAGCAAGTTAGTTATTTTTTATTTTATTTCAAAATCGACGAATGTAAACAGTTTCTATTTATTTTACTCTTAACCTTAATAACGCTTTACAATATGCATTTTTTATCCAATTATTGAAGATAAAACAAAATCAGTAATTCAAATAAAAGCATAATCGATAATTAAATGAAAAACATTAATTTAACGATAAATAATTCAGTTGAAAAGTACTTGATTCAATGTAGTAACTCCAACTGTTTGTTCTTATCATGTACACAACGTGATACACTAATGCAAATAAGTAGTGGTTTTTATAACGATAATAATAATAATACCGTACGATACTGTTAATTACTTTTAAGTAAAATTACTAACAACCGTGCATAAAAACTTAAAAAATCGAAATTTTTGAAGATTTTTTACTTTTGGAATGAAAAACTTTTCCAGTGAGGACACTGGATGAATCATCAGTTGTTTTTCATCAATCCCGTGGTAGTTGCCTGTTTAGGATCAGGCCCCCTGATACCTTTACGCCACTCTTGGCGATTTTGTATCATTTCTGGCATAAGCCCATCGTCGGCATATCATTATGGATGGTTCGTGTCCAGGTAGTCGGTGGGCGGCCTCTGCCCCTCTTGCCTTTATGGCTAAAACCTGTCGGGTCATATGAGATTCACTTCTACGCATTACGTGTCCAAACCAGCGTAAACGGCTTTCTCGCATTTTTTCCATTATTTCAGCTACTTTTAAGGTCTCTCAGATGTACTTGTTTTGGATTTTGTAGTCTTGTAACACAACCTGTCCGTCGCAGCATTTTTTCCTCTTCGAATTTCCTTATCCCCCAGCACTCGGATCCATATAGCATTGCCGGTCTAAGGTTCGGTTATACATGATGACTTTAGTTCTAATAGGTATTTTTGCGTCACAGAGGATCCCACAGAGCGACCTTCATTTGAGCCAGGCTGCCTTGATTCTATTTTCTAAATCTCTTCCGTGTTTGCCCTGACGTTAACTACTTATCCAAGGTACTTGAATTCCTCTTTTTAAGGGAGTTCCTTCGATAATAGGTACTGCCCGAGTGTTGCTGTTGTCACCAGAGAAACTGCAGTACATGTATCCAGTCTCTTTGCGACTTACTTGTAGGCCACTGTTTTCCATAGCCTTACGCCATCTGTCGAGGTTGTTTTGGATTTCCGACAACGACTTTCTATTAAAACCACATCGTTTGCATATAAAAGTGTCTATGGTGCTGGGATTTGAAGATCTTTTATGATGTAGTTCATGACATTGTTGAAAAGCAAGAGGCTCAGAGCGGAACCTTGGTGGACCCCCCATCTTGATTTCAAAACTATCGCTTGTACCCGCTGGTGTCACCAATAGTGTTGTTACGTTATTGTATATGCTACGTATGATACTGATTTATTGCTCTGGTGTCAGTTGGGTTCTTAGTGCTTGCCATATGAACTTGCGTGGTATTCGGTCGAAAGCCTTTTCCAAGTCAGTGAAGATAAGGTGGAGACCTTTTTTCAGGATTTTATATTTATCCATCAGTATTCTTACGCAGTGTGTGGCGTCCGTAGTGTCCACCCCGATAGTAAAACCGGACTGGTTTGTGGTTATAGTGGAGAGTATTTAGCCTACTGATAATGACCCTTTCCCATATCTTCAGGGTATGTAAGGTTAATTTAATGGCTCTATAGTTCTCACATTCAGCAATATTCATTCCTCTTGTTCTTATAAAATGGAATCATGTTAATGAGTCTCCACATATCTGGCATCTTCCCAGACGTAAGGATGAAATTAAAAAGTTTTGTCGCCACATAACTTCAGCTGTTCCCGTTTTCTTCCAGAGTTCTGCTGGAATTTCATCTGGACCGGTAGCTTTTTCTTACCAGAGATAGCCATTCTCACTTCAGATTGTACGATAACCTCAAAAGGGCCAAGTACGTAAGGGAGTGGTACCGGCCACTCCTCATTCAGAAGATGTTGGAAATACTCTTGCCATTTGTTAATTTTATCTTCCGATGTTAGTTTCCTGAAGCATCATTGATATAGTTATTTTGATTGAAATCCTGCGTTTGTTTGGCTATTTTGAACATTTCCTTATTCGTTTCTGCATTTCCTATCGAGTGATCAGAGTGCTGGTCGAGTCTTTAGCGATGGCAACGGCTTGTTTAGCCGCTTTTTTGGAACGTTATAAGTTTCTTTATCTGTATCCGCTTTGTTTCTTGCTATTCCTTGAAGCTGTATTTCTTCTCTCTGAGCTTTTGTTTGACATCATCAAATCAGCTGGCATCTTTTCTGGTATTCAGTTTGCCTTCAGATACGCCGAGTTTTTCCTTAGCAATGCTGGTAATTCGGGTGTGGAGCTCGTTGCATATTGTCAGCGTCTTGGGTCATCACGAAGTCAATTTTTTTAATTTTATTTATTACGATCTTAGATGCGATACGCAAATATTTAACGAGTGTAATGTATATAAAAATCCCAGATTTTCCTGAAATGGAATCCTGAAAATTACGTAAACCAAGTGATGTACGCAAGACGTGAGTGTTACATAGATTAACAAATAACCCTTACAAAACGATTATTTTTATGTGAAATTTAAATGATTTGCCGTTTCTAAACCCTGAACAGTTATTGTTTTACCGAAAATGTCATTCGATTTTCAAGGCAGAATACCCTCAAGGGAAACATTTTCAAGGTTTATTTATAAATTAGGCCTTAGAAAATTAAACATTGCACCGTATTCTATTTCTCTCCTCATGTTTTCCCGTGGCAAAACGGTTGGCCTACAACGCTTTTGGAACGCAAACCACCATCACTCAAAATTTAAAGACTTGTTTATGTAGAAAATTCAAACCACTTTGTATAAAAAATATTCTAGCAAACAAACGCACACTCAAAGAAAAAGCTCAGGGAAATTCGTCGGAAATTTAAGACAGAAAATTGAGAAATGGGAAGTAAAGTAAGAGAATGAAGCTCGAAGAGACCAGGTACCAAGTGGACAGAAAAATAAAGAGAACCCATGGAGAAAAAATGACAGGCTTAAGGAAATGCAGAAAATTGAATCGTAATAACTTTGAGTGATCTAACAGGGCCCAATTGCAAATAATAATAATAATTATACTGTATTATATATATTTATCCATCTCGAATACAATGAATTATGTGGTTTCGAGGACGAACAAAATAGAAACAAAAACATTTTTTGGTGCTGAAAATGCTGGATTACCTGATGGCGTGATTAGCCTGATGGTGTTGTAAGGTTTAAATTTTTGAAGCTTCAAATATTTGGAAAACAAAAGGTTTACATGTTTGAAGACGTTTCCTTTTGTGGTTTTACCTGCAGTATAATTTTTGTGTTCTTAGAGTAAATATTGATGACTTATTTAAAATAAATGTAGTAATATACATTTTTTAATGTAAGTCTGTACTACGAATTTTTTATAAATAATTAAAAATATAAATGTACATAAAATAATACATAAATCAGAACTTACGAAATCAGAAAGTAATAAAAAATAATCTCGGAAATGAGGATTTACTTAGAAGAAGAAGAAGCTGTAAAACAAAAAACGAGCAGAAATAGAAGAATTCAGGGAAAATACCACTACGAGACTTAAGTGCTGACAGGAAAGGGACGTGTAAGAAAATTTTAAACATGGTTCATAGTTGCCAGAAAATACTAAATAATATCAGCTAAAAAAAAGAAGGATCGTGACGGATTTCAGCTGCCAGAAAGAATTTGTAGGACAGAATTGACCCTGAAAATTATTAGTGTGGAAGATATGGAGAGGAATTGTCTCCTTTCTTTTTTGCGGGAAAGAAAAACGGCCAATTATAGCGATTTTCAAATAAAAAAAATAAAGATTTGTATTTGTTTAGACGGAGACTCATAAATCTCATTGAATGAAAACTAACTTTTGAGATTCTTTTACTTACATTTTTGTTAATTAGGCTTCATAGCGGACAGGTGAACAATTTTTTTTTGTGATTAAGGTGTGCTGTAACCAAAATGTATAGTACTGTATTGTGATTTACAATAACGGGTGATCTGAATCAATATTTGATGGTATGAATGCGGGTTATTGCTTTATATCTATACCGCGTAGTCTTGTACACGTATAACTTGTGAAAAAGAAAGCAACTTGTCGGTATGTTAGTATGAGTCATCCGTCTTTTCCTCCTACCATCAGTTTTGTGATTACGTAATTCTAGCATCACGTGAGCGGGGTTCAGCCGGTTGTGGATATTTAGGATGGGACGGCGGGGGAGAGTCGAGTAGGTGATGTCAGTATTAGTAAATAGCAGCTGTTATGTATTATATACCACTCCCATCTTTCGACAACTTTCCACAGTACACAGTGCAGTTCGGTCTGCTCGTGTAATTTACAATATACGGTAAACCATAATATAATATTAACATCGTAACTATAATATTCTACATTCGCCCTTGAGCCACAATATTGTTTGATTATCATAAAAAACATGGCGTGTAGTTTTTTTTCACAATATTACATCGTATTGTATGTATCCCATTGTATTAATAAACATCGTATTGAATTGAATTACGAACTACAATTTGCAGTTAAAAAATGTTTATTATAACTTGATAATGGAACATTAACAAAAATAAAAGTGTTTACAGATTATTTGAATGCAATGTAATAAGCTTAAACACGGCAGTGTATATTATTTTTTTTAATTTCGCTTGTATTAATGCCATGTAATTTTTTCAGCGTTATTGTTAAAATTATTCGTCAATTTTTTTTATGTATAAGTAATCAATCTTTTATTTTTTGGGGCTTACCATTAGATTCTTTTATTTCAGCTTGTAGTTAAATTTCTATTTTATTTACTTGTGCTGTTTATACTAAAGTAATATTGATTCCGTCATTAGCAATACAGACGATGTAAAATGATTAAATAACTTTTGTCATCGGTCAAGGATTTACTGAAGTTGTCGCGGAGGATTATTAATCAGGTACTAGGTTTTATGGTATTGTAAATTCACAATCTGTAATGTGCTTTTTTTTACATTTAAAAATGACAATATTATTACTTAAAATATTAACGCTTAAAAAGAAACTGTAACTCTTAACCTTCGTACAGGATTGTGCAAGGTATTGCGTTTCGGAATACTCATTTCCTGTTTTTGCAGATTGATTTTGATTTATGGATCTCGAATGTCAAAATTTTACTTATAGACTAGGTAATTTTTATAAAATTTAATGCCCGTTAGGCGGCTAAGATACTTTCTTATGATATTCGGTCTTATTTAAAATGCAATAAAGGATAGGGAAAAAAGTTCTTTTTTCATTTTTGGAGTAGCAAGTAACATTCTTATACTAATTAGATGATTTCATTACATTAGTATGGAACTTAGGTTTTGTATTCGAGCAGTTTCATTCATGAATGGGGGATGATGATAAACCTAATTTTTTTCAACCATTGTTTTGCTTAATACTTATACTGGATTAACCGATTTTTATGAATACGCCGACTTCTGAATATGGGGCGTCGATGTCATTTAATTTTGGTTACAGTTGGTAAAGAAAGGGCTAGGAGGAGGTGTATTTACCACGGATCCGTATTTCAACATTTTTTCAAAAAGTTGAATAATCGTTAAAAAATAATCCTTTACTTGCATACTTTATTGATTCACTTAATTTTCTTTTCTATGTCAGGGCGAAGCCCTAGTCAGAGCGTAATGTTTTTCACTAGATTTTTAAACAGAAAATTTAAGTTACTTCCGAAGATGATTTAATTTATGAGTATTTAAAATTTTCTGTTCATTGTATAGTTTTTCATTTTTATTACGCAACGATTCATAAATGGATTTGGTTGTAATATTTAGTGTATTTTAACGTGGAAATTCGAGAAAAAAGGAAAATTAGTTTGTAAACTTCAGGAAAAATTTATACATTCCATAATTCTAAAGAACTGTAGATAATACTTTATTACCTTTAAGTCGTTTTTTATATTTTTGTCAAGAAGCCGGTTCGTTTCTGACTTTGCAAGAAACATCTCTTGCGAAACATTTGCTAGCAAATTTTTTGCGAACAGTATTTTTTGGAAGCTAATCCATATTTTAAATAAAAATAAAACTTTTTATAACAAAACAACTTAAAATTAATAAAACCGACTTCAAAATAAACCGTTCTAAAAATAGAAGAAAAATGGTGCTTTTTTTTAAGTCGGCGCCAAATTAAGGGTTAAATTAGTCGTTATTAATTTGACATCGTTTTACTGAAAACTGCATTAATTTAAACATGTTTAAGATTTATTATGTTCTCGCGACATAATAACAGATATTGAAATATGCTGCTATCTCGTCTACCTTTGATGTTCATGTATTTTCAGCTTTTATTGTTAAATCTTGTACACCTTAACAAATTGAAATTTCTTAGAACTAATACAAATTTATAACAGTTTATTATATCCGTTGTATGTTCGCAACTCAGATTTATTTGTACGATTTTCATCTTTAACTCTAATCAAGTATTCCTGTCAGTGTAAACATTTCTAACCTTGCACCTACATTTTCTCTCTCTGCTTTTTTTCCCCACTTAATTCATTTCAACTTTTTTCTTTCATTATAACTTTTAGTACATTTCACGATTGCATTCCGATACTTGCTATTTGGTTGGATGCGTAGACTTCTGTTTTACGCGTAAAATGATCAGTTTCACGGCCCTAGAAATGTTTTTAAATTTCGTATTTAAAAAAATTTTTTTTGTAGTGTTGCAATGATGTGTAAAAAATATCACGCTCACCATCAAAACAAGGATTTTACTCATCACAACTATTTATAGAATTAATTTTGTAAATTTACTGCTTTTGTTTTTTCTTCGGTGTTCCGTACTTTCGCGAGATCCAAATTTATTAGATTATCATAAAGTATTTTTTAATAGGGCTAAAAATGTATGTAAAATAATAAATGAAAATAAAGTAAGGATAGAAATGTAATGGGTTAAAGAATATAATGATAAGGATCGTGGGTGTTGAATAAATCATATTGGAACCTTGTTTATTTTATTACAGTAAAAGTAGATTTACCCAGACAGTTGACAAAGAACTATGGGCGATAAAAAACATTCGCTATTGAGGTAGAAAGAATTCAGAATTCTTTTGTGGCAGCATCTTTGTCTATTTAAATAAAAAATTAAGCATGTGGTGCTATTCTTTATCGTGCCTCTTTTTAAATAAGATAAAATGTAAAATTCTTTTTCATGTTTATGCTTTTATTGTTTCCTCTGCTGAGTGGATACGGTGTTTACATAACCAGGCGTTCTCTCAGTTAAATTTAGTACACGTATCAATAGTCAAAATGCATGCTTTTCGGATTTTGGCCATAGCTCGTCGATTTCCTTTTTGGTAAAACACATCACGAGAGAGATGATACCACTACCGCTGTTTCTGAATTGTTCCTAACTAATGGATTTTAAATCTACTAATAACTGAAGAACAAAGTCATGATTGTCAGCTTTATTGCAGCGCCCATATGGAGCTCCCCACTGAATTTTCTTTCAGACTTTCCTTCTGTTTAGTCCAGAATAGAAGTAGGAATTAAGAGGGGGAAATTAAGACAAAAAATAATCATAGTACCTTAAGATGTGTATCGATTAATTAAAATTAGAATATCATATTTTTAAAGGAAAAAACTAGAAAAAAGTTATAGCAGATTTGAAATAAAGAGCTGAAGAACACTACCTGCAAATTACGAGTAGACTGTTTACGTCAGTTAAAAAATAATTTTAATAACAGAACATACGGTTGCGTGTTCACGGCTCGATCAAGATATTGAGAGATTGATAATTGAAAATGTTTACATAATTACAATTTACGGGTTTAAAAACATAAGTAAAACAAGACAAATCAGTAATACAATAATAAGCGACAATAATAAACAACTCACAATAATGATTAGAATGGCAATAATAAACAAATAATGATCATAGTAATCGCAACCACAATAATAATCAGAATAATAATGATGACAACAGAAAACAATAATAGTAATAATAATAAATGTCTATAATAAAATATTTTTTTTTGTTCACCTTAATTTACTCCGCCCCGCGTAGCCGGAACAAGATCTAAGTATAACTCAGCTCCTTGGGGTGCTTCGCCACAGACTATCTCGTCAGAACACAAGGTCCCGCCCAGGTAGCCGGGACTCGGTGTTGCAGTACATGCCACGCCCCTAATGAGAGGACCCCAAAGGGGCCCGCCCCTCTCCGGGACTCTGGTCTTAAAGCTCTGCCTCTAATGGGGAACCCTCAAGGGGATTCCCTACCGGGACTACGGTCTTACATTCCTTCCCCCATAGGCGCTGCAAAGGAGTCCCCGTCCAATCATTGATGGTGGGATGCCGGAGTCTCCCACCCTTCCTGGACGGGGCTGAACTACACAGACACCCATCAGCACTGAGCAGGCGCTGCATCTTCATGTCGCAGGTGAAGCCTTGCATTCCCTACCCCGGATGGTTTTCCATGCAACCGCAGGAAGGACACCTAGCCTCTCGCTGGCAGCCCTTCCGTAGATGACCGGCCTCACCACAGGTGAAACAGTGACCTCTACGTTCTGGCCCGTTACACGAATTGTCCCTGTGGCCTGGCGTCCAGCAGTGAAATCAAAGGTCATCAAATGAACGTCTCATAATCCTACAAGCCAATACGGATACGTCCATCAGCCATTAATGTATCCGCAAGGATGGCGGCACAGCTACAGTGACCGCCTGCGTCGCACGGTAGGCCGGTCGCATAGACATAACTTCGATCGAAACTGTCTCACCCGTGATTTTCCGAAACTCCGTAATGAACTCATCTTGAGTTGTGAGTACATCCACATCCTTAATAAGGTCGTGGACCGTCCTACTACCTCTCTCTGTCAGAGCCGTCGTGGTGCCTTCGATTTTCGCAGAAATATCCTTGATTATCCGTTCAGCAGCATCACTATCGGCCTGCACCCGGATGAGGAGGTTTTCACCCAGTTCCTTACGTGCGGAGAGGACCCCGACCTAACCAGGCGACAAAGCTCCTTTCACTGAGCGGAGGAGGTCTGCTTAAATTTTCCCCTCCGTTTTGACTACCTTTGTCGTCGGGCCTACCGGCCGTTTCCTGCCGATATCCTTCTGCATCAACACTAAAAGGTGGACAAAGTGTTTTTTCTCGACTCATCGACTGAAATATTCAACTCTGCAGCGCAAAAGTTGTCCAACTCCCCCCGATGGTCTTGAAAAACACACCACTGACTGTGCCCATCCTTCATTACCTGAGGAACCGACCGGCAGACGACGGAGGCCGCCTCACAGCCCCCAGCCGCCGAGTTAATTATTAGGGTGTAATCAGTACGACCAAGGTCAATTTTGGAACCACCGCCGTCCCCGGACAGGTCTCGAGCAGATGACTGTACAAAAAGGACTTGGCCCGCCGTCAATTTACCTGAACGACTCAAGTCCCCAGTTCATGGTGCTTTACGAAATACCGGAGTGTGATTTTGGTGGTTGTCGACCCCATCCGCCAGTTTATCCATGTAAATCCAGTACCTTCTAGCCCAGCGGTGTCCTCTACCAGGACTAAAGATTGGTAAACATCCTCAGGCCAGCCCCGAAGGACTAGTCTCTCAAAGTCTTTGTCAACAAATCAATAATTCGAGGAGCTCCGCACCTGACCAGGTCGCAGTCCGGTCAAGACCCGCGCTAGAGTCTGCAAAGCCATGTCCGTGACTATGAAATATGTCTGGGTGGCCTCTACCACCGTATCCGGCTGGGTTGACTGTCCCTCCTGAGGCTCTACGACTATATCATCAAGAACATTTTGAAACATCTTCATCATACGAACAGAGGCATCCATACGTTCGGAACACATCTTGATTTATACTTTTGTGTTCATAGGTTGCCGCACAAGCGAGCTTAACTCCATAAAGTGTAAAGTAATGTTTTTAATAAAACATCTTTTCCGGAATGTAAGACTCTTTGTACCACCTGTACTTTCTTCCCCCTCGTCCCCCCTCCACCATACTGGAGATGTCCTGGACTGACTCCCATTTCTCCAACCCAGAGGCCTCTCCTGAGAAGTACAAGGAATCCCTACCACTAGCCTTGCACTTCTTTGTTTCCTCTGCAACGGGTGGAGAAAGGCGCAATCTCCGTTTTCCAGATGTCTGGAATTCCCCTGCCCCACTTCCATATCATAGTCAGACCGTACTGGAAGAGGCGGGAAGTCCTCCTCAAGGCCGCTACACCTGCGAAACCCGCAGCGACTAAAACCGGCGAAGCGACAGCCTTTTCCCGCCGCCGAGCCGACGTGTCTTTCTTCTCGGTTTTTCTGTGTCTTTCCATCAGTCGCTCCTCACGCCGAAATTCCGCAATATTCATTTCCGCCGCACTATCGGTCCCGTTGCTTTCTGAGGGGACCTCGCTCACCATAACCCAAGAAGCACCAAAATCCCCTCCCAACAGGTTGGGACGCGCCCCCGGACCGATCTGGCTCTGTCATAGTTCAACTACAACAAAAAAATAAAGAAAAGTAATTTGGAATTAAACAAACCTAGCAAATGAATGTAAACAAACTGAATAAATGTAAACCAGCTCTTAGCAACTGGCAAACACCCCGAGGTAACCGTAGGTAAAAACGCTAACTAACCCGAACGTAATATGAACGCAAACTAAACTAAATAAAAGAAACGAATCACAACTAGAATAACATACACTAACGAAACAAAACAAGTAAAGGAAAGCAACAAACACGGCAGTGTAACTCGGAGAGAAAGGAGACACAACCGTACGCTACAGGATCTCAGCTGTATATTCTAATAAACACATATTAATCATAGTAATCCCAACCACAATAATAATAATAATAATAATAATGATATTGATGATAATGATAAAACAGAATTTAAAGTAATTTGTATGTAACCTCTTTTATTACGTCATCGTAATGGCGTCGAACTTAGTTCACTAGAAATTAGCTTCTTCACTGACCTTGCAGAATTCTCTCGCTTGCTGACGTCATAACGACTCGCTTAGACATTTCGCGGAATTCATTTTTAACTAGTCTTCCCCGAAGTATTTATACTCCCATCCTATTTACCTGCCGCACCGAACCCAACTCGAAGCGTGAAATGATCGACCGCCCTCACATTTTCCTATGAAATTCCAAACCTTGATCCGGTAACTAATCTTACGGAACGACATGTGTTCAGTGTGTGTCAGTAGGCAGTATTACAAATGACCATTGTTAAATGGACCTGTTACCTTTACTGAAAGGGTTTCTTTTAGTCCCTTTCTGGATTCTAAATTCTAAATTTCTAAAAACTTCTAAATTTGCAGAAATCCGGTACTCAGTCCCGTTTACCGGTGGTCACAATACATTATATATGTATATTATTTTATTGTACTAATCATTTTAGTCGACTCAAGATTACAGTCCACCAACAGTGTCTGATTAGAGCGTTTGCTGGCTTCTGTTCCAAATATAGGTAAAATCCTCTTCGGGTAGTGATATTTTTAAAGTTTCAGTTTTATTTTTAGGATTTAATTTGCACTACTTTCTTTGAATTTCCAAATTTGTGTCTGGGCAAGACGAATCTGCGGTTGTGATTCGGCTAGTAAGGTTGTTGTTATTTTTTCTAAATGAAGAGCCAGAGTGCAACTTTATATTGATATATTATATTAAAAATATCGAAGAAATGTGTAAGAGAAATAAACGTGACGTCAGTTGTATCGCAAATGAAGTTTATGAGAAAATTAAATAGATTGTTCCTATGGATTGTTATAACAGTTTGCTTTATACATTCAACATTATATTTCGTTTTATTTATTTATTCATCTTACGTAAGATTTAAAGGTATTAGATAAAGCGTTTTAGTCTGCAAGATCTCTGTTTATACAAAACATTGTAAAAGTTTTGACGTAAATGTTTGCTTGTTTGGAAAGAAGTTTTAGTTAAGTCATTTTTATTTTTGAGTATTATATTATTAGTATGATACGCCAGCATCGTCACAGAATTATTTTTTTTTGTCTCGCACCGACGAAAAGTAGGTTTAATTGTTAGGTATTCATTCGAGACTGCCATCTCATTCAAGATTAGCGATGATCTCACTGACAAAGGTCAATAATACTTTTCCTTGCTTGACGCATATTTGTCTTAACATGGCAATTTATATGCTATAATAATAAATATTATAAATTATAAGTGCCACTGTTTATAATTATCTATTTATCTTATCCTGTTGACTTATAAATGTAATATAATTTACGCCCTACTAATCTAATTATGGGTAAATAATCTTTTGTCTTATCTTCGTCCCATTTGGGCATTTTTTGCGTGTGGTTTTCAAGTTATCAAGCGTTCTCTGCGTAATAGTTATTTCAATAAAGAAGGTTTAGTTTAAAAAAAAAAACTAAATTAATCATAAATTGTAATTCTCATAAAATAGCATAGATTGTATGGACTGGACTGGGGACTGTATAATAGGCCGCTGTTCATAACACCATACGCCGACTTAAACTTTTTTTTTCTTGTGAGAGTTTCAGTAAATCGCCTATCCTGGATTGAAATATTTAATCCCACTTTTAATTACCAGTCGTTATCTAAGTCTCAAGAAGGATTGTTTTTAATTACTTTTTTCTCTCTTTAATAAACATTTCTGTCTGGAATACCTTGTTACTTGAAAAAAGAAAAGGTCTGTACCTGTAAAACCCCACTGTGGTTGAAAAACGCCCTAATTTAACGAATCTAAGAAAATGTAGTTTCTAAGCAAATTAAATTTTTTTCATAAGAGCTTAATGTTCAGTAGGAATCGAAAAGAGGTACTTAACTTCAGTTTTTTTAAAGAAAACTTTGAGTTTGAAAGAAATTACATAGGTTAATATAAAAGTAATTAAGTAATGTTCAAGACCACTCACTCACTGTTTTTAAGTAGCAAAATCATCGATGCGTCTGGTAGAAACGCAGTTTTTAATTTGTTTACTTGTTTTTTTCTCGGGTATTGCTTTCTAATAGTGTAGAATATTTCAAGCTATTACATTAACGGGAAGTTTATATTCAAACCACGAATTGAACTGTTCGCTATTGTAAATCGTTGTCAATTATGAATTATAAGCTTGGAAATTAACAAAATATTTACATGGAACGATTGGTGTGCTTCTTTAATATTCTAAATTCTGAAGAACATACAAAAAATGAAACGAATTTTTCACGATGATTCAGTGATAAAATCGTAATTATATGAGAATTTTATGTATTTTATTTTTCTGGAGAGATGGATGATTGCAGATTGTTGAAGAGAGTCTTCGATTGGATATTAAGGATACAAGTCGCAAGCCATGTGCCTAGACAGATACTGGTCTTTGAAGGAAACATCAGCTAGGACTTCTAGCTGATGGGCTAGAAGTCTTGAAGAGAATTTTTTTTTGTAACATAATTATTTCCTTTTCGTTAAGGATGTGGGAATTCAATCTGATTTTATAATGACCACGTGTTCCCTTTTTGCGGTCAGCTTTTTCCTGTTCTTGATTAGACATTAAAAAAAATTGTTTTAATATTTTGCTTGGTTTATTATTGGAGTTTTTTTCCGTTAATTAGAAATATATTTCTTATATATTTTTTTTAATAAAAAAGTAAACAATATTGTGTTGAAAATAATTATTTTTTGATATTTTTCTAAGTTTTTTAACAAGCTCATCATACTTGATGTTAATTATTACTTTATTAGATGAATGTGTAATACTTCTTTTATCCATTAAATTGTCCGTATTAATAGAAATAATTTCTGTGCGCGCGGGCGTACACACACTTCTGTACACTGTACACTTAAAAACATAAAGGACGTGTTTGATATCTATGTACAAATTTTGCTTAATCTTTTTATGTGAAAGGTTTTTGATACAATGCCTATTCGCAAGGAAATGGCAGAAAAACTACTTTTTTCTTCTAGAAAAGAGCTTAGCCCAAGATTAATATAAAAGCATTTTCGAGAAATGCTTTAGCAAATTCAACAAGTTGTAATTTTTGTTCCTATAGAATTTTAGTAGAATGAAAATAAGAGGGGAAAATTATTTCTTCCAAAAAATTACGCCAAGACCTCAAACTAGGACTTCAATTTCTTTTTTTAAATAAAAGTTTTAAACTGTTTAAGTTGTTGTTAATATTAGATACTTCTGAAACGCTCTACAGCTTATTTTATCTTTTTTTTATGGTAAATTAAACTTTCTAGTGGTAACGATTTTATTAAATTGGATCAGCTTTTCTTAAGGTATAGTGTAATAAAAGGTAGCAGCGTGATTGCACAATCTTTCCCTACGGTAATGAAACTATCCTATCCTCTGTCCCTTTATTCAAATTTTCATAAAAATTTGATAGTATCAATGCCCCGTTTACATTAGCCACTATGCTAAGTTTAGTGATCTATTACTCGTTTACTTCTTTCAAAATACTAAGCAAAATAGATTCCAACATATGTACAAATATCCTCATCTTTTTTCATTTTAGAGGTTAAGTTTACCGGAAATTGCTGGTAAGTACAAAATCTGGATACTTAAGTCAATGATCGAATTACTATACTTTATTTTTTATAATTTTCTATGGTGTCGCGAAAAATTTGGGTTTTCAGATTTCAACGGAAAAATCCATTTTGACTAGTTTCGGCGTGACGTCTGTATGCACTTCTGAAATTTTAGGATGATTTAGGACTGTTGTAACTTCTAGTTGTGCACCTTCCTTTTTGATTGCAATCGACTGAACCAAAAGCGTCTAAAAAAGCCTAAAGTCCAAAAATAATCTGGATTTTAGACTTTTTCTTAACTGCAGTGATAAACCCTCATTGAGACTTTTTCAATGATATATCATTAATAGTACCTATTTTCATTGGTTCCAGAGTTACAACCAAATAAATTTTTAATTAATGAAATATTTGGATCAAGGGGAAAATACATCGGTTCGAATCAGATTTCATATCCTTTTTTTACCTTTTTTTTTAATTTAAATATGTTAATTTATTAATAATTATTAACCTCTGATTACAAAAAATTTTTACGATGAATAATAATTGAATAATACTCATAAATATATATATATATATATATGAAAAAAATTTCGAAGTTATTAATAAAATAAAATTTTATGTACTTTTCATTTAAAAATAAGAGAAGTTTAATATGCGTACAAGGAGTCATGTGGTGGACACATCAGATTTTTTTTCTCTTTTTTACTTGTAACGTTTGAGAATACCTGTATCGGTGAAAGAGAATACCTGTTTCTTTGTAAAAGAGGATGTCTTAATAAACATTCAGATTTCTAGATTAATTGGTCTCTTGTTATTCTGTTGTTAGTAATGTGATTTTTTTTTGGCTTATTAGTCTATGCATATCGTTTTTCTTATTTCTTTATATGTTTAACATGCCTGAGACCGTAATATTGAAAATATAACACTGAATCAACGATATTTATACGTAGTAATACAGTAATAAAATATAGTGGGTTGAAAATGTATTTATCACCAGTATTTTTTTTCCAGATACTGTTGATTGTGAATTTTTGTATTATTTGGATTGCTGAAATTTTGTCAAGTGCTGTGATTTTAGATTAAAATATTAATGTATGTACGAAGCAAGAAATCTTGTTGAGGAATGAAGAGCAGAATAATAATATGTCGGTGTATTTATATAAAATTAAAGTTTATTTTAAGTATCCTTGAGGATATTTATGCTTGTTTTAAAATCATATATTCTGTTTTATGCCTTGGCACAGGCCAGTATTATTTAAATGTGGACTACATTATTACACTATATAAAAATGAGACTGTTATTCAACCTACGATGGATTAGTTTGTCTCCAGTAAAATTGTGCGAACTTATTTACAATTATGTAATGACTGTACTAAAAACATTGCCTCTCGCTTATTACTGTACCGAATCAAAAAGTTTAAATGGAAGCGTTTATCACTACTTCATAGTACAAATAAATTAATTCTTAATTGTGATATCTAGTTTGTAACAGATTGCTATTATACGTACAATGCCAATATAAGAGTTATAACGAGCATTGAAATATCTAGTTATTAAGGCTGTGATTTTTGATATATTTTAATGTTTAAAGCATTAATAATACTGTCATTTGTAATTACTTAACCCCATTATTTTTTTTAAAGAAAAAAACGCTTTTTTAATATAAAATGCTATTCTAACGAAGTCTCGCTACTCCGTAAGTTGACACATATAATATCACAGCTATGTAAAAAGATTACTACGATGGATCGGGCTAAGACGTGTAAGATTGTTTTAGTTAGCGTGTTATTTTGTTATGAGATGGATTCTATAGTAAAACTCTGGCCAGTTGTAAATTAATCAGTGCAAAGTAATGATAACTCGTTCATACCTATGTCTATCTCAGTTAAAATGATAATAATTGACGAACACATTGCACGCATATGTAAGGGATTTTTTGCATGCATAGGCTATCGCAAGTTGTAGTGATGCCGTTATGTCCATTGAAGATATTTTTATATTATTGTATTCAATCGTTCTACACCCAATCAATATGTTTGCCCATTAGGGCTGTAATAGATTTAATCTAAAATTTTACTTACCAAATTCTTATCTTAGTCAAAATTGATAAACATTTACTTAACATATCTATGATTTTTAATGAAAAATAATTAATTATACGCTTATCTACGAATTGTACGTGTGTAAATTGTTTTTACCTTCCAAATTTCTCAACATTGATTGCAAGATCTCTTGAGACAGGTCAGATTAAGTAAGCGTTCGTATGCTGATGTAATAAAGTGTACAACTTTTCCCAGACGAGGTAAAAATACTGTGCTATATCCAGAGCAGTACCAGCACGTTAAAAAACGACGCTTGCTTCTTATTAGCGAAAACACTTGACTTATTTAGAATTTTTTTTTGTCTTCAGTCATTTTACTGGTTTGATGCAGCTCTCCAAGATTCCCTACCTAGTGCCAGTCGTTTCATTTGGTATATCCCTTACATCCTGCATCGCTAACATATTCCAAACGTTGCCTGCCTGCACAATTTTTCTCATCTACCTGTCACTCTAATATCAAAGCGACTATTCCAGGATTCCTTAATATGTGGCCTATAAGACTGTCTCATCTTTTAACTATATTTTTCCAAATGCTTCTTTTTTCATCGATTTTCTGCAACTCCTCTTAATTGGTTACTTTATCCACCCATCTTTTCTTTTGAGGTACTCCGATCGTCCAAGTTTCACTTCCGGTAAACCTCCGCTCCAGACATATAGTTTCGAAATTGTTTTCCTGACGTTTAAATTAATTTTTGATGTAAGCAAATTATATTTTTGACTGAAAGCTCGTTTCGTTTGTGCTATTCGGCATTTTATACCGCTCCTGCTTGTTCCGTCTTTAGTAATTCTACTTCCCAAATAACAAAATTCTTCTACCTTCGTAATCTTTTCTCTTGCTGTTTTTATCTTCAGTGGTCCTTCTGTATTATTTCTATTACATTCCATTACTTTTGTTTTATTTTTGTTTATTTTCATGCGGTAGTTCTTGCGTAGGACTTCGTCCATGCCATTCATTGGTTTTATAAATCTTTTTTACTCTTGGCTAGAATTACTATATCATCAGCAAATCTTAGTTTCTATCTTTTCACCTTGCGCTGTTAATCCGGATCTAAATTGTTCTTTACATCATTCTATGTAAAGATTAAAAAGTAACAGGGATAGGGAACATCCATGTCGGACTTCCCTTTTTTATTTCTGCTTCTTTCTTATGCGCTTCGATAATTACTGTTGCAGTTAGCAATTGTTCTTCTATCTTTATAATTGAACCCTAAATTTGTTAAAATGTTGAACATTTTATTCCAGTTTACGTATCAAATGCATTTTCTAAGTCTATAAATGCTAAGTATGTTGGTTTGCTTTTCTTTAATCTTCCTTATACTTAATTGATGTTTTAATTGATGTTTGATTAATGATTTTATTTGTACTTAGGCTGTTAACATTTGCTGTATTTATGTAGCCTCTTGCTAATAGTGCAATTAATATTGTAACGTTATAGTAATGTTAACGGTAAGACAACCCCATAGAGTTATACTGTCGTTTTTACTCCATGTACATGATTATAGTTTATGTAAAATCTAAAGACGGGTCCTCCTACAAGCAGCTGCCTCTACTTGCTTCTTAACACCACTTCTGTAACCCGGCATGCGGAACTTGTGCTACTGGCACAAAGACCTCCAAATGATATTTTCTTGTATTTATTATTATTATTATTATTTTGTTATTGTTTATTTTAGCATATTCATTTATTTTTGCTGTTATTTATTTAAATTGGTCGTTTAATCATTATTTATTTCATCTGCTATTTATTTATTTGAGCTACTATATAAATTATTTTGTATGAAATCATTTTATTTTTTACCTTTGTAAAACTTAGTACGAATTAACGTTTTAATTAATTAAACTCATTTTATGTTTATTATAATTCGAACTTAATACCTCTGTAGTATTCATATTTTTTTTTTTTTAATAAATTTAATAATGATTATTATTATATTACTTTTACTCACGCATCTTTAACACAATGTATTATTATTTTGTCCAATTTAATATTTTTATTTTTTTGTTTTGTAGGCTTACAAAGATCAAAAGAATATTTATTGGTGCGTACGTTCTATTTAAAAAAAATTTCGTAAATAACTACTCCACGTCAAAGAAAATCATTACATTATAGCTATTTCTTTTCTGTTTAGCCTCCGGGAATCACCGTTAGTTTTCTTCAGAAGTTGAATGAGGATGATAAGTATAAGTGTAAGTGAAATGTAGTCTTGTACAGTCTTAGATCGACTACCCGGTGGGTATTACATTGTAGTCTATCGTAAATAAAGAACTCATTTCATATACTTCTGTATTACATCAGTGTTACTGTTTATTTATAGAAAAACCTTAGTTAACATAATTGAAAAAAAACATATACTTTCAAGAAATAAATTACTTCATATAAATCTGTAACAAAATAATTTTATTTGTAATAACAAATTAGCAGAACATATTTCTTTTCTATAATAGTGATTTCATATAATTAGATACTGTGTAAGTCATTACAAATTAATTGATGTAACTTTTGGAATACACTACTTTGACTGCTGGTGTGAGAAGTCGCCGAGTGATGTTAATAGCAGTAGAGGGGATGCCATACCGTACTACTGACCCGCGATCAGATATTGCATACGAACCCACCGGGTTGATCTACTGATGAACGCGTCTTTGCAAATCAGGTATTCGAAGTTGAGAGTTCCAACGTTCAAATCCTTGTAAAGACAGTTACTTGTATATGGACTTGAATACTAGATCACGGATACCGGTGTTCTTTGGTGGTTGGTTTCAATTAACCACACATCTCAGAAATTGTCGACTTGAGACTGTACAAGACTACAATTCACTTACACTCATACATATCATCCTCTGAAGTAATACCTGACGGTGATTCCCGGAGGCTAAACAGAAAAATATAGATGTTGCATACATTATAGGCTAATCATTTATACACAAGTTCAGAAATTACTACAGTAAATGAAATCTTTACGTATGCAAAATCAATTCATTCGCTGTATTGGCCTTTTTTGTTATGTTTTATTCAGTTAAAATTATTGAAACTTTCATATTGTATTGTTAAATATTATTATTTTTTAATGTATATAATAAAAAAGATTTTATTACAATAAATAAAGAGTAAACATTCAGAAATTAGAATAAATAAAATTGTGTATTAATTGTTGTTATTTATGAAATTAACAGTAAATATTGGGTAATAAATAATTAAATTAGAAATTATTGAATAATATTGAGAAACATTCCTTAACAGTAAAAATTAAAATGGTGGTTTAAAAAACATAGTAAGGTTATGAGCTGGTACCTGTCAAATTCATATAAACAAGTCCACCTAACACCCGGTGTGTGAATTGACTTTCCACTTTATAATTTTTTGCACGCATTATTTTGGATGATTTAAAATAATCGGTGCCGATTTTTAAATTCTCAACATTGTCAAGTTGGTATGACAGGATCGATCGCGTAATTATAACGAACATCGCGTAATCCCAAACAAGTTAGTTTACAAGCATTATAAACTTAATTGATGAAATATACTCGTGTCTATTTGTATTTGATCTATTTGAAACTTAATTGTTTTGATTACTGGTAGACTATAGAGTCGGGTGCGATCGCTCTGTGAAAAATGTAGTAGAACGTCTTGCTGTTGTATGAGTGCCTTATGTTTGTTCTTTAACACAAAATAAATTTAATTAGGCTATTATTGTTTTATTCCAGAGTCTGAAAATTTTATAGATTTTTCTCTAACATTAGCTATATTTTTATTGAAGAGATTGAAAGTTGAAAGATTTAATAAACCTTGCCCTTTAATCCGGATTTATAGTAACTGATTTGTGTGGTTGGTTTTAAATATCACCTTACGGTTTAACTCGGCGAGTCGGATATTAACCGATGTATTTTTTTCTGGCTGTAACCAAGGGCGCTGACATTAAATGTCCTTTAATTTTTTTTTATCTAAAAAATAGTTAAGCTTGTTGTTTAATGGGAATGTTTTTATGATGTGACTGATATTACTCTCATATAAACAGCCCTTAATTACGATTGTAGTGTTTAAGGTTATGTTTATAATATATCTTCTTAACATTCGTATTGGCGCAAGGTTTTAAAAATGTATTTTTATAATTATTATTGTTTGTTTAATAGTATTTTAATTATGTTAATATTAATAGTTGTAATGAATAAAAATGTACATCATATTCTTTAAGGTTTGATTTCATGATTAAATGTAATAGGCGATTGTAATACAGCAGTTTAATGAATAAAACTATGAATGACTTGTTGCTTGGTGCATCTTATTTTGAAATTAAAGGTCAAAGGGACGTCAGACAGACTGACGTTAACGTCTTTTCAGCAGTTAACCTTTATCACTACTGTCTGTGATATGTCTGATGTCTGTGACATTTATCTGATTTTAACGATCGAGTTTTATATATATATATATATATATATATATATATGTGTGTTATTCAATCTTGTTTAATTTATTATTATTTAACTTTCATACCTACCACAGTCATATTGTTTCTTAAATAAAATATTTTTTCAAGAGTTTTTGTGATAAAAAAATAATGAAACTGTCTGTAACATTTTCAACATTTAGTGATTTTTTTGCTGGAATTTACATGGTTATTATTTAAAATTATCTTCTTTTCAGCGACTCTTAATTGTCAGGACAGTCATTCTTCTTTCTTTTTTTCTTTTTTTTTTGTAGCGAAGATTCGTAAGTTTGTGTATAACGCATCTTGTTATCGGTAATTAAGATTGAATTACTTGGTTACAGGCAACGATTTAAAAATCAGTATTAAAAACATTTTCAAAGTTTAACCTTTATACTTTCTTTATTTTAGAGGGGAAAATGATCTTACTTTGTTGTTAATTGGTCGCGTTATTAGTTATTAGGTCCGTTCATTTCAAAGCTTTTGTGTAATCGATTGTTTCCGAACTTGTTTTCATTTTGAACTCGTTGAACTGAACGTAATAATATTAAACATGACCGATATCAAAAGAAATTTGTTGAATTTAGTGTAAAAATAAAATCTGATTTTTATTTTATAGAAAGGGTATTTACCCTTCTTTTCAGCCATCAACGCTAGTTAAATGCCATTTTATTCATATAGACTGTTTATACCATTCAAACATCACTTATATTTATGTGATTATATAAATACTTTGTATAAAATTCTTTATTTAAATATTAAATAATGTTGTAACAATAAGTCACATTTTAACCGTTAATCCAAAGGGATTTCTATTTGGTATACTGACAACAATAGGATTACAACTAATCCAGACGTCTTAACAGTTATAAAGCATCTATTGTTGGACTTGTGATTCTGCATTTCTAATTTCTGTCTTTCCAAAATTCTTTCATCAATCAGAGGTTTGATTCATAAAATCATCCCAAATTTTCAATGTCTGTTGATTAATAATCATCTTCATCCGTGATCGTATTAAAATGCGGTTTTCTCCCCAAATCCTTAATCTGTCAACAAACAAAAATAATCTGGTAGGCTTCATCTTCTCGATTTTTACGTGAGCAATATGATATCATCAGTATTCTTAGTCAGTAGTCAACGATTGAACTTTTCAATCGTCGTTAACGTCTGAATGTCATTGAATGTTGAGTGACTAATTACTGTTTGTTAAATAGTGAGAACGAGGTCAGTTTTCCTAAACCTCCTTTACTGCCGTGATTTTAACATTTCCTTTTCCTAGCAACTATTATTTTTGTATTTAGCAGTTACTATTTCTTCGTAAATACGCGTACGGGCGACATAACTTTAAAAAATGCTTAACGTATCGCCATACAATATACGATAAGAAATTACAAAGTAAAATTAGTATATATTTTTTTCAGTTGTAGTAAAATTCTTTATTACAACTGCCGAGTTCGGTGGTTTATATGCGTTATAACTGTGTATTTGTTGTAGGCGATTGCGCTTGATATCCCCCCCTCCGATTCACTTTCGATTACAGCTCAGCTATTTCGAAGAATAACTACTACTAATTCCAGGTTTGCATTAGAATATGAGAAGTGAAGAGTTTCCCGATGCCTTTTTCACTGAACTAAATTAATCTTGCCGAGCTTATTGAAATGGGAGGATATTCAACCCTACGAAGTGATATCGTTATTACATTCATCCTATTGACTGTATAATGAACATCATTACTCTTAGGGAAAGTTAATCGGTGTCTCTTGTACTTTAGATAATTGTTAAAAGAATAACTGGGAAAGCTAGTTTTAAGAAACTGATTAATATGCATTTGACAACACCGACTCCTGTCTGGAATCAGTTGAGGAAAGTTTACCGTACTGGCTGAAATGGATTCACCACACTGAAGCCCTTTGGTGCAAAAAATTGTCCCTCTGTTTAAAATTATATCTTGCATTTGGTTTATTTATCGTGAATTATATAGTACGTAAGAGGTAAAATTGAAAAATCGTCGAAGAGATATGTTGAAAATAACTGTTTGACTCCAATTGATATTATATAATGCTAAGCTCTTTATTAACATCTAATAATACAGTTTTCTTTCATTTAAAATTTGTAAGTATAAATGGATTACTTAGTTTTTACCGTACCTTGCATCTAACCGTAGCATTAACTCTTATTCCTAAACCCTACCGGGACTGTATCTGTATTTGTTCAAACTTTCGTCAGCGTTTTATTTGGATCCCGAAAATTTTTGTTAACGATTGATAATTAGTAGTGATAAATTTTGGATTCTAACCCCGGATGGAAGTACATTTAATATTGATATAGAATATGCTTTAACCGTTTTGCGTAAGACATTGCCCGATTTTCTTGTAGGTCTACCTACAAATAAAGATAAAAGAACTTTACGCTTAATGTCAAACGAAAGAACATCCAGGTTGCTGACAGCTTGTAGTAGAATAACAGGCGGGGAATTCTTGTTCTATTTACTGGAACTTGTAATCCGAACGATGTCATATTTTACTTGAAAGATAACACTGTTTTGGGGGAAACTGTTCTTTAACTACCTGAGACACTTCAGCCGTAAGGCTTTCTGTACAGTCTCCGAATAGAAATCTCGGACCAGTTCCCAGGCAACATTAACCCTCGGATCACACCAAGGATTCAGTGGCTCGATAGATACACCAGGATCCATAATGTGGGACTGAAAGTTCGATTTCTACCGGGAGATACTAAAATGGGGAAGAGGGTTTAAGCGTGAATAAAATAACGAATCGGGGGCGCAGATAAACAATATTAGAGGATCCTCTGGACAGGGAAGGCGTTCATCTCGTTTACAATCTCTCGGATAATCGGGACATTTTTATTTATAATTAATTGTAGCACGTTATTCACGACTTTATAAATCCGTTGACTTGATAAAATATATCCTGGGACGTAAATTATGCTTTTCTTTATATAGTGAGAAACCTTCCTTGAAAATTATTTGCTTCCTGCAAGAATTGCACATAACGTAGGAATTTTATTGGTTGTGGAAAGACGTAGCTAAATTCTTCGCAGTTTAGCCGATCCCAGTTGTACAGGATTATCATACGCCATTAAGAAATAAGTCAACTACTTAGATGTTAAAAATTGAGTTAGATGTAGAAAATAAAAGTTAATTTTAATAGAACGGTTGGACATCTTTAATGAAAATTCAAGTTGGCAAACGTAGAACAGTTAATTTTAATTTTATCTTAAATTATAATTTCTACGTGCGCCAATTATTCATTACGTAGTATTGATCGTATACATTGTAAATGGAACTTAATTTTTTAAATTGAAAGTTGCTGTTTGATCGAAGTTATATCCTATTTAATATCTCAGTAGAATTTTATTTTTATTCAGAATAAAACGTTACAGAAATGTCCGAACTTTCAAGCGAAGATGTAGATTAGTGATATGGCTCATATCTTGAGCAGGTAAATTAATAACAATTATTCAGTTTGAAAAACGACCCGTTCAGGTATTGTACGTAGCTTTATAAGCCCGATTTCTTATGTTTCACGTGGAATGTTTACACCGTTACCTATATACAAATTCTACAGGTTATTTTCGGTGTGTTTGTTACGTAGAGGAGTTCATAATGTTTACTTTTATATGTTGCCAGTTTCTCTGCCCTCAGTCAGCATTAAAAATGTGCATCTTTCGATGCTCATTATGTATGAAATGTTATATAAACATTGTTCTTTATCAAATAGATGAAATTAAAAAAAATCTCTATTTTGTTCACAATTAAATTCTGTACACGTTTTGTTTAAAAGTTTTATGTGGTTATTACCCATTTATCAATGTTATTGTACGTCAAACGTAAGAAACGAGGATTTTGTTTTACTCCACTTTATTGGTTTACCCCCAGATTTCTCAGAAACTACTGCAAATACGGTTCTGGGATCTATTTTATTCGATTTTTGAACTCTCTAAGTCTGCCTCCTTAAAGTCCTAAAAATGTCAGTACGACTTTATTTCACCTAGTAGCTGAAATGCTAGTGAAATCTTTCACAAGCCGTAACTCGCAAACAAAACATTTTAGGGAATATCTTTATGAACTTTATCATTATTTTCACTAGTAGAATAGGTTATGAAAGCCCCGGGAAAATTTCGTGATAATCTGCTTATACATTATATATGCATTTAAAAATTATCTAAGTTTTTATGCAGGTATTTCCAAAACATTTTCATTTAGTGTTTTCTATCGTTAGGAGCTTTTACGACGTAATTATTTTGATTTATAGAATAAAATAATTACAACTTTATTAATAAATATTAAAATTCATTTATGTCGTTTATTTTGTTTAAAAATACTATAAAGCAACAGATGACGCTGAATATGTTAAAGTTTTTAATAATTTATTTTATTTCATTTTAATTCTGTATTTCCAAAGTAATAGTACTTTATTAAAAAAAAGCTCAGTGTAAATACTTGTAGTTTATTGTTTGTTAATCATTTCTTTTTTAATTGTTGCATAAAGTTTTTATAGATAATAAACTAATAACTGCGGTTTTTGTTCGGTTGTTTATTTTTGTCAGATTTTTATCATTTATTTCAGATATAGATTTTATTTATGTACGTAGCATATACCTCCTTTTTTCAGAGTTTTTAATGCATAATTAATTAATCTATTTACTGTGATTTAATAATAATTGTATTATTATTATATCATCATTATTTTGCCGTATGAGCCTTTATTATTAATGGTTTTCTTAATTTATATACCGCATTCCTTTAATGTTTAAACAAGATATACTCTCTTATTTTATTAGTCTACGGATTGGTGGTTAATAAGCTTTTACTGAACAGTGTTCTCTATGTACCATGATTATATTAGGGTAGTATATTAATCTATTTATATTCTAGTGTTCTGCTCTCATGCAACTTGTAGCATCACTAAAGGTTCAAAATAGATTCCATTATTGAATTTACCGGTATAAAGGCCAATTTTCGTATATATGAAATTGTATTGTTTATTTTCATATTCACAGAATTGTTTCTGAATTGTTCTTGTTTTACTTTAAAAGTGTTTATTTTTATCTTATTTTAATTATATTTTTACATTTTAATTTTAACTTGATTGATTGATTAATCTTTATTATTTTAAACAATTTTTTATATTTTATGTTTTTTATCTCGTTTTGATTATAATTTTTAAAAAAAATGTTTAATTTAAATAAAAGTTTAAAAAATTTTTGTATAAGATTTTAAAGTGTGATAAGTTAAATTTAATATATAGATATTTAATAAAATTTAATTGGTTTAAAAACATTTTTAACATAAAATTATAAGTGGTATGTTATCATGGATTACAAGTTTGTGATATATATATGGATGTATGCAGCTGATGATGCGAATAAAATTCGCGAAAGCGCTTCTGTTCGTGTAATGAAATGAGGTAAGTCATCCATCCTATTTCAATTATTCTGTACTTAGGGTTGATTTATTAAATATATTTATATTTATAAATAAAACGAAATTGCGTTTAGGCTGTCTGTCAAGTTATGAACTTTTTTCATACTAAACTTTGAGTTTTTCGTAAAGGTATTATAATACGTACCTTTTTTTTTTTTGCCCTACATCCCCGAGCCGGACATCCAATTAAGTATACTCGACTCAGGGACGTGTCCTTTCCGGATCTTTTAATTGCCTGCCTCTAATCTCCAACGTAAGAACCAGGCCCGGCTATGCCGTTCCCAGCCCCTCCGCCGGAGACCGGGTCTCGGTCTTTCCTTTTGCCAGCCTCAAACCGACGGCGCAGGAGCCGAAGCCGCCAAAGCGTATCCGGGAACCCACACCGCCGGCCGGGTCTCGGTCTTTTCATTCATTCCCACCTAACGGACCCCAGGAGTCCCCGCTCCATCACGGGAACCCACACACCAGGGCATGTGAGCCCTCAGGAACGGGGCTGTCCGCCCAGCCCTACTATAAACTACACCCCTCAGTATCCCAGTCGTCTTGCCCCATCTTCTTTTATTCTGATAACTGTTCTTGCAAATATTGCAAAATTATTATTCAAGTTTTATTCCCGGACATAGCCAAGAGCCACTCCGAGAGCTGCTCCGGTCGGGTATGCATAAGTCCTGCATTTATACGTTGTTCCTCCCATCGTCTGCACTCAAAAATAGTGTGTTCGGCATCGTCAACCGCATCGCAGTAACAACAGATTGGTGACTCTCTCCTAACAAACCTATGCAGGTATTCTTCAAACGCACCACGTCCCGACATGAGTTGCGTTGTGTGGTAATCTAATTCACCATGAGAGCGATCTAGCCAAGCATCCAGGTCCGGGATAATTCTTCTTGTCCATGCGGCCACTGCTGAACCCGCCTATGCCACCTTCCACTGTTCTCGTATAATAGAACTGGCCTTTGGCTACACCGGACGCCCTTAGTTTTCGTCCTTTAATCTGCAATTCTATCGGAGGCACCGAAGAAAGCACGCACAGTGCATCATACGATAACGTTCGGTACCCCGAAACCACCCCCAGAAGCGACTTCCTATGACTGCTAGTTAGTTTTCTTCTGTTGCGCTGGATATTAACCGCATCAGCCCATACCGGGGCGGCGTACAACAGAGACGACGTTATCACCGAGGTGATAAGTCGCCTCTTCGACGCACGTGGAATTCCTTGTCCCGCAAAGAGACCTCGCATGGCACGGATTGTTGTTTCCACTCTGTCGCAGATCATGATGGCCACATGGCTGGAGTATTTGAGGTGTTTATCCAGTAACACCCCTAGATATTTAGCCCTTTCCAGCTCGACAATTGCCTCTCCTCTCAGGCGCAGATTTAATCTTCTGAGTATCCTCCTACCAGTGAAGAGGATAGCATTTGGAAGGAGAGACTTCCAAACTGTTGTTGACGAGCCATTCATTCACTATTTCTAAGGTAATATTCCCCTTGTCATCCACTTCATCTAAGGTACCGGGCTCCACTAGTAGCGAGATGTCGTCCGTGTATCCTACGACATTCACCCCCGGCGGGAATTGAAGTCGGAAAATTTCATCATAGAAGATGTTCCAAAGTAGGGGTCCGAGTACAGACCCCTGCGGGACTCCACCGAAGATCTGATGACTTACCACACCATCCACCGTATTGATTTCAGTTCGTCTCTCGGATAGATAGCTGGCTACTTGCGTCACTATGTACTCGCTTATATTTTTTCTTTGAAGTGCCCTCAATATAGCTGGCTAAGGTACCGAACCGAAAGCGTTCCTTATATCCAAGAGTATCATTAGCGGGATTCGCCTGGTTCTCCAAGTCCCAGCCCTCACCGCAGCAGCCCATGAAACTACTTTGTTGATGGCGTTAATAGTTGACCGCCCCCGCCTAAAGCCAAACTGATTCTCATGGAGGAGGTTGTTGTTTTCCAGCTCCTCAATTAGTCTATTAGCGATGAGCCTCTCCACGACTTTTCCCATATTATTAATGAGACTATAGAGCGATATTCGAGAGCCCCTGGAACTGACTGTTGTTTGGGCAAGAAAACCGTTCTTGACGCTTTCCAGCAAGCAGGGAAAAAGCAATGCTGGACCCCATAACTCGCAATATCTGTCATCTCCCACGGGATGACGGACATCAGACCCTTTATGACTGCAGCTGGCACACCATCGGGTCCTGGACTCTTCTTATTTTTTTGTCTTTTAAACGCAGTCGCCACTTCATCCTGGGTGAACCTGCCGCGTTCACCAGGTATTAGCTCCGTGACCCCCGTATCAACCCGCGGGAAAAGCGCTTCCGTGTGTCGTGTAGCTTCTATCTTATTAAGAACGGGCAACCGTCTTCCCAGTCTCTTCATGACTACCTGGTACGCCCGTCCCCAGGGGTCAGCATCTAGTTCACTGCATAGCTCCCTCCACTTCTGCCTTTTTGCATGCTTAATCATGAAGTTTAACTGTTTATGTTTATTATAATACGTACTTAATTTCATTTAATACCCCGGTTGAAGAAAGTTTTTCTCGTCCCGAAAGCCCTCGAAGTTTTTGTCAAAAATTCTATCTTTTAAAACTGTTAATTGAAATTATGACCCTATAAAACTTCATTCAGATAAAGTCTTACGTTCACCGAGAACCCAAATTGATTTATTTTTAAAGGCCTCTATATTGAAACCGACAATTGAAAAATTAAAAAAAAATTAACACAGATAGAACCTGTTTTCTAATCTACTTAATCGATCATATTTTTTTATATTTTGGAACGTCAAAATTGCACTATCGTGAGAGTAGGGAGAAATATTTTTGTACATTACTTTTCGTATTTCTGCCGGGTTTTCTTCAGTTAAATTGAAAATGTCTAGAATAACGTAAAAAGGAACAAGGATTAATATGACTCAATTTTCTTTTATAGAGTTGGTAAAATAAAACTATTCGATAAGATTTACTTTTCGTAACAAACATTATAGTTGTCCTGTCTTCTTGTTTTTTATGATCTTTTTTTTCTTTTTTCAACTACTCGTTTAAAACCTACTTATTCCTCACACTCTTTCTGTTCAATTAATCTCTTCCAGTCTGTTTCGTGACCACATCTCAATCCTTTACAATCTTTTTTCATCACATAAAATTGTTTAGCGCCTAAGTTCTTTTTCGTACAGTGCGATATTGCATGCCAGTATTTTACCATTATTTTCTTCAATCCCTTTTCCATGAGTTAGTACGACCTTACTTTTTTATTGTAAGTTTTCAAATTTGTAATAATACTGTTTTTGAGACAGTCTTTTGAAATATCATTCGGACCAATTAGATCGAATTCATTTAAGCTCTGTATTTTACTTTTTGATTAAGTTTAAGGTGTGGTGTATGATTCATCTTTTAACGAAACATTTGCCGTACCAAACAAGTATTTACAAATGCAAAATCCAGCTATTTAGTCGTGTCATTAATATATTTTGTGGATGAGTTTGAATTTAAATAATTGTTTTCTTAAGGGTAAAAATAATAGGCGGTAGTGTTTTTTTATTACCCACCTACTTATTAAAGTAAAAATATAAAATTAAGTTTTATTTTATATTAAATATAAAATTAACTTTTTTTAATATTTTTACCAGTTATTTTTTTAATGAAAATTGTTTTAATTATACGTTTTTATTGTTTGTTCGTGAATTGAAGGTTGTTAAAAGTTATTGCGCATTAATTAAGAAAATCTATTTTTGTAGTTCGCAAATTATCTAGCGAAACAAGTTGATTTTTAAAAAAATGTTAATTGTCAGTGAAAAAAAAAGAAAAAAAATTGTTATTTCCGTTATTATGTATGCCGAGGTGACAGCTAATAATTAGTTAATTATGACATACAGTAGTTATAAATAGTATACTGTATTATTGAATAAATTGTTCCCGTCTAGTAACATTGGTTCGTATTACTAAGTCGCACGTTAATTCCTTTTCTTTTTTAATTTTTATGTTATTTTATTGTGTTTTTATGTTTACCGTAGTTTACTGCGTCGTTAGATTTATACCTTTTGATTGCTTACGTTTAAAAAAGAGATAAAGCAGTTTTCTACGAAGCGTTGAGAAAGTCCGAGTGAGAGCAGTCTAACCACTATATTTTCACGAGGGCACGTAGGCCTACGTGATTCTACTTTGTACATCGTTCTCATTATAGTCGCGTTATGATTTTTCCAATGAGTTTTGAAAGTTAACAATTTTATTATGAAACTTTTTTTGTTGTAAAGTAACTTTAAAAAACGAAACAAAAGTACCCTTTTTTAATATTTTATAATTTTAGTTGTCTTTACGTCATATGAAAACCAAAAAAATGACTATTTTTATACCTTTGACTTAAGTAATCTTTTCGTTATTCTCGCCAAATTTGAGTGATTTTAGTTACAGTAACTCTTTTGTAAGAAAGTTGTTTTAGCCAGGAATAGTTTTAAAAAATAAAATAAAAGTTTGATGTTTTCGTTTCGATAAACTGAGTAAGAAAACGGGGGTAATATGAATTTGTAAATAAAAAGTACGATTTAAGTATTCGCAAAAAAATAAATCGTTTTAAGATTATTTTTCTTAAATTCAGAATTAGTCACAAGAAAATGATGGCTGGTCTTTATGAAAAACGGGCCAGAGTGTAGTCTTATGTTAAATACATTACTCTCCTTTTTGGGCAGTCGTCGTGTAAAAAGAATAAAACGTATATTTAACAGTAGTTGTTTTCGTTAGTTCAGTATTCTTTTGCAGTTTAAATTCAACCAAATAATACGAAATTTACTGGATTAATAAAGAGGCTTATTGTGAAACATTGTCTTTACTTGTAGAGAAATCTTTTATAAAAAATGAAGTAATTAAAATCTATACAGAAATTTGTTTATAGGTCAGTAGGCAGCATAAAATGTAGGCCTATTGCTTAACTGAGCTAGTAGCATTGTTGTGCTTTTTTCTACTTTAAATTCAGTATACTTATGAATTTTATGTAATGTGTTCTACATATTTTTTTTCTTTTTAAGCATACCAAAAATTAAACAAAATTGTTTGGTCTAGTTAACCTTAGTTTACTATTTATGTTAAATGTCATCTGAAATTTAGTCATTTAGTCCAGCTTAGAAGTACTTTCTATATAAGTAATTGAGTCGTTGAATATTTATCTCCTTAGATAGTTACCGCTAGAACCGCTTTGTCTTAATGCATGTGCGGCATTCTCTGTTATATTAAGAGAAACTATCTTCCGTCGAGAAGGAATGCTTTCTGTACTATGCTGGAACTAGATTATTTCTTACAATTCGGTTTATTTTACGTAGGCTACTTTGTGAGAAGTAAATAAAAGATAAGACAGTTTTACGATTATATTTGTAGTGTTTTTTTTTTTTTTAATGTAACCGACTGAAATTACCGTATACAAAGTAGTAGTAAATAGCTGTAATAGTAAGTATAGTATGTGAATTTCATGTAGTTTAAAGAGTGTATTTTATATCATTGTAATCGTTCTTCAGAACGTAAATGTATGTAGTAATGATGATAATTATTGAATAAATGTTCTACCATTTATAATCACCAATTGTTCAGATCATTTAAGCACTGAGCATAATTTTTCGTGTATCATCCGGAAGAAAAGTCGGTCGTAATTCCTCCTTAAAAATGAGTCGTTCGATAATTCATTTGCTATAATCCATTCTCGCCGAAAACTACAGTACGTAAAAAAATTCCGCTAGAAGGGCGAAGCCGCGTTTGAAATTTAAAAATAAGATTATTTTAGTTTTGATTTTACCTGCTTGATTTTGATATGTTATTCTGAAAATTATCGTATTAAACTAGTAGCCCCTTGCTACTCCGCAGCGTTATTATTACAAAGGAATGTTATATATTTAAAAAATCGGGCTAAAAACCTATTCCATTTACAATACGCCTCATCCCTAAATCCCCTTATTTTTCCCTTTCCTTTCCTACCACAGGTGAAATGCATGCTCAAAATCTATTTTTAGTCTGAAATATATATATTCTATAAAATACAATTAAAATTTTAGAAAAGTATGTTTACCAATCGGGTATAAACTCGGGTTTATAATGGTCTGTATTCTGCGGAAGTTCTAAACGTAGAGGAAAAAATAAAATAGCTACTGGAAAAATTAATTTTTATTAATAAAAATTTAGCCTGTTGAATTTTGCGGTTGTTTGTTGTATAAAAATTTTTATACAAGAGGGGATTTTATTTGAGAGGGGATTTTATAAAGGTAAATTGAAAGTAGTGTTTCTGTTTTAAGAGCTCTGATTGCAATAGCCTTATTTTTATAACTGATTATAATTAGAGAAATCCATAACCAGATTCTTTTAAAATTTTAAACGATTATTTTAAAAATAGTTCTTTTTTTAAATGGTTTTACCGAATATCACATTATTATTTTTTATTTAATGTTATTTTGACCCGATTTACTTTTTAATGTGTATTAAAGTAAATACCTTAGATTGCAAGTAGATACATTTCAATTATAAAATATATCATCAGCTGTTGGTTGTATAACTCGTAGATCAGAGCTGTTAATTCATTTTTTTATTTTATTTTATTTTTTTTTATACATTTCAGCAGTGAAATGAAATCGTCTAGATATATTAATCGAAAACTGGTTAGGGAATTAAGACCATAAGACCGCGCTGCATTACGCTTCAAACACATCGGAAGCAATATTATAGATTGATACCGTATTAACATTTTCTTAAGCGTAAGTCATTTTCTATGTCCTACTTCATATTCTGGCCACCGTTTATTAAGCTTCTTTTTTTTTTTATCAAATGACTTCAGTTTCACTTGAGAATACTTAAATTTTATATAATACAGAACTTCCGTTGATCTCAAGTTCCACCCGTTCCTTAAGCCGATAAAACGTGAGGCCAGATATTGTTTAGAGAGCTCTACTATACTTTCATAATAATTTTTTATCTTGTTTTTCCATTTTTTCATTGTTTTTTATTAAACACTTTCTTAGTCCAAATTATTTCTATGATGAATATGTGTTTTTTTTTTGCTTTTGTGTCCAGTCGGTAATATTTTTTTCTTTAATTACGACTAACGATTGCTGGAATTCGGATTTAGAAAGTTTTTTAAAAATTATTTTTCAATTTATTCTATTTTTGGTTCAGAGAAGTCAAAGGCGATGCAAAATTTTTTTATATATTTTGAAAACAACTAAGCAGGGTCGATTTATACATTGCCAGAATCCATATTTTTTATGACATATCTCCTCGTTCAGTTAGAGCTGTGTGCTTATTATGGGTTGTTTCACATCAGAAAGAGTTACATTAAATTATTGCTTTACGACGTATGTCCTGGTCGTTCTTTTGGTGCGAGGGGGGGGGGAGGCACATATTCTGGTGATTCTCCCCTATATCCGGTAGGACTGATTTTGTTTGATAGGAATTAATTGGAGTCACAGTTATCCCTTATATGTTTCTTCGGTTGAGCTGTTTCTGTAATGTAATATGTCGATCAGTCGTTGAACTATTTTTTTCCATAAGACAGTTATATGTCTCAGTCATTTGTTATAGACGAAATTAAGTTACTTGTGGTTTGTATCTTTTTCGTAGCAATCGCTCAGTTTCAAAGTAACTTGGAAGATTATTTAAACACAAAAAATAATATGCCATATTATGTATGATGTTTCGTTTTGATATACGTTCGTTATGACCTTCCGTTTGTTTTTTTAATTTTCTATGAATTACTTCCGGAGTTATTTTATGAAACTTATTATACATTATTTATGTTTAAAATAATGAATTAAATTTTTGCTCGAATACGTTTAATAAATAAAATTCCTAGAAGATATATTACGTAATTTATTTTCACGTTTAATATTCGTGTTTAATTGAAGTTTGATGTTAGCAGTTACGTAATGCATATACTTAAATACGTAGGCACAAATTTGAAGGAAACTATTTACTTAGTAATCAGCTTCATCGGTTTGAAAGTAAGGAATAATTTACATTTCCGGTTAATGACGTAGTAATTTTTTTTCGCTTATCGAGTAAATTTATTTAACATTGTACCACTGGCTACGCGTTGTTTTAAAAAAAAATAGTATAGTTTATCATATTCTAATATATATTTCAATAGAAAAAAGAAAATTCATTTTCAAGTTAAAAAATTATTATCCCCTTATTTTTTTATCGATGTTTTAATTGGGAATGATAACGGTTAAATAGTTGAGAACTGGTTCATTTCATTGCCGTTGGTAACTGAGTAATGTATGATGAGGATTAGTACAGTCCCCATATTTTTTTCTTTTATAGCTTCTTCTATTGATGTATTAAATACATGCAGTAAAAAAGCAACATATACAGTCTTTTTTATGAATTCAGAAGTCGATTCAGATTTGGTTTACGCCCAAAAATGTAACAAATTATTTAATGAAAATAAGTTTAAAAAACATACTACTAGTCCTCTAAAATCATCGTTTAACTTAACTTTTTAAAATAATGTAATTTTAACGTTTAACGTAAATACATTTTAGATAGTAAAAGTCGAAACATTTCGTTTGCATTCTCGCTTGAAAAAGTAATCCTACTCTGATTTTATTGTGCTTGAAAATTTAACTTCAGTAATTCACTTTTAATGATGAAGGCTGAAGTTGGGTTTATTTTATTTCCCAGTGATTTCAATCTATGTTATTTTACTTTTTAATTACTATTATTTGTATTAAAAAATAAGAAAATAAATTTAAATTAAAAAAAATCTTTTTTGACTACTTTTTACCCAACAAAACTTCTAAATCTTGTAAAAACTAGCTTAAAAACAGTTTAACGTTAAATGCCGCATAACTAATAATATTTTATCATTGCTTTCGCCTTAGGTATTTTTGGATCAACAGTTGTTAGTACTTCTTTCTTCAAGAAAGAGTTAACTCATTTCATTTACGAATGGTTTTTTTTTTAAATCGAAGTACAGGTATATTCCCCCTTTTTTTTATTTTAATAAAAATTTATGTTTTCTAGTTAATGAAGAGCATTATTATTAAAACGGGAGTGAACTTGAATTTAAAAAAAAACTTTTAAAATACTTGTTTAAAAGACAAGGCCCCGATTAATCTTTTTAAAGCGATTATTATTGTACGTGACTTGTATCGATTTGGGAAATATTCAATAATGTTTTCATTTTTACAATCGTTCCTGATATAGAAATAGCTGTTGCTTTAATGAACTTATTAATCAATAAACCATTTTTCTTACAGCGTTAAAATTTGGCAGTAATACTGAAAAAAAAGAATTATTAATTGTAAGACATTAGAAAATTTTTATGCGAGTTTTACGTGGCATCCAGTTGATAAAAACGTTATTTTATGTAGTTCCCCGAAAGTTTTTTTTAAAAAACGGATTTCTGTATTGGAAGTGGAATAATATAGGAAACGGAAAAGCGATTGTGGGATGAAATAATGCATTTTTGTTTTTACTGTTGTTGGGATTTATAGAGGTTTAAAATCACCGGCAAAGATATAATTTGAGCACGATGTACAAGATTTTTTCGTACTTAAGGTACGTAATAGTGATGAAACTGAAAAATTGATATTTTCTTAAGGTTAATGCAGTTAATACAGGTTATGTATGCGAGTCAATATTTTTAATCGGCTCATCACAATAATCTCAGCCTTACTTAAATCTTGTGTTTTATCATATGCCACACAGATTGTTACCAAATACACACCGTAAATCGTCTATTGTTAGGGAATCTCGATTTCAGAAACTGTTTGTAGATGCTGATCTTTACTATCAAATATAATACGTATTTCGACCTTAAACTGCTGTATAAATTATACCGGGTTTCCGAAAAAGAACTTCGCGGTTTTAAATTAAATTTAATCGATTACATTTAAAATTACAAATTTATGTGTTACATTAAAGTTCAAGGTCTAAAGTTTTTTTTTACCTTTAATTTAACTCGGTATGAGCACCGTTTACAACCTTGCAGACGTCATACCGATATTCCATCTCATTGGACGCTCTGGCGTGCATGTCATTAGGAATGGCTTAAATGATTTTACTATTTCTTGGCGCAGATAATCAAATGACAGGATTTTTATCTTATTCACAAGATTCCTTTTACATAGCTCCAAAAGAAAAAATTCATCGGCGTCAACTAGGGATTTCGCTGTGGCCAAGCGATAGGAGTTTCTCTGCCTATCCGGCCTACTGGGAACCTGTAGTTGAATGCAGTCCGCACAACTTCTGCATGATGTGGTGGGACTCCATCCTATTGGAAAATTAGGCCTTCCGTATTTTCAATCTGCAGAAATGCAAAATTCTCTAACATGTTCGAGTACAGTACGCCCGTAATAGTTTGCTCATGGAAAAAACTACCCAAACAATTCAATTTGCGTGATACCATGACAGTTACGGATGAATTCCACGGATCCGAGGGAATTTTTTGGGTCACATAGTCACATAATAATTTCAACATTACCTCATCGGTTTATCGACCGATTTGAACAAATGAGTTGTTACTATGTTCAGAATTTAAGGCTCAATATTTTATCTAATGTAGCATAATTCGATAAAGTAATATTTGTGGAGGTATTAATGTTTAAAAAATCTAAATAGCCGCTATTTTGGAATTTTTAAAGATAACATTTCCTGATATTATTTTTTAGAAAATTTGTTGGGTTTTTGTACGCAAAATTTCATTAAAATTCTTCTTTGCGTTCTGTAAATACACATTCTTGTTGAAAAAGCACAAAATGACATGGAGAAGAAATAGAGCATTTCTTAACAAGTATTTTTTTTATTTTGATGCCCTGAATCGACCCCGTAAGTTTCACCAATCTCTCCAGGAGCACCTTATTACTATCATCATTTAAAACTTCCATTAAAATTAATGTAAACCTTTTAATCATTCAGTTAAAAAAAAAAAGAAAAATGAGATAGCTCTAGTAATAGTAATTACTATTTGAAATTTATTGTCCTCTTTAATTCGATCACATGTTTTTGTTTTACAGAATGAAAATTAAAAAAATAATAATTGAAAATTAATTTTATCATTCGATTTTAATTAACTAATCTATCCTTTCTTTTTAAAAATAATTATAAGAATTTAGTTAGTGCCCTTAAAAAATTAAAAATCATTAAATTAGTGATAAAGTACAGTAGTAAATTTAATTATAATTATAAAAAGCTGTTTTTGGTTTGCTAAAAATTCGTAACAATGTACCTTCATAAATCAGACAACACAAAAAACTGTATTAAATAATATTGTTTAGAAGGCATTACCTTGTACTTTAATGATATAAACGCTTTAATATTCAGAAATGTATCAATAATTATTTCTTTGTGAAGATTTTTTTTTTAATATCATTAAATATTGAATTAAAAGGAAATAAATGATTTGTGTTAGTTATTGTTCCTAGAATTTTATTTATAAATAAAAAATAGGTTTTTGTCTTTTTATTTATCTATTTATTTAGAGTTGTTCGAAAGTCTGCTTTATTTAGAAGTGATGATGTAATTTGTGATCTTTTATGTACTTTATATTTTCTATACTGCGATGCTTTTATGCAAATAGCTGCCCGATTCTCTTCTATTGAGTAGTTAATTTATGAATAGTTAATTTTTATTAACTATAAAAGTAAAATATTATATTACATACGTTGAGGACTTATAGAACGTCAATAGAACAAAAGTATAATAAAAATTGCACGATATAATATTACAAGGATTTATTCTTGTGTAGATTAAGGACATATCCTTGTCTGTTATTTCGTGTATTTATCTTTAACATTTTTTATTATTATTATCCGGAATATTATTATAAGACTGTAATTATAACGGTTTGGTGTGATCTCTGATCAATTGCTTGATGAATGAATATAAAGTCTTTTAGAACTGTGAAAATCTGTATGTAGTTCATAGTAATAAGAGATATACCGTTTGAGGTGGTAGAGCCGAAGTGCATATTTATTGACGTTACTAATCGATGGTTCCCGAACTTAAGCGATCGTTGTTTAAATATCTCAGTAAAATCAAGGAATGCGATGTATTAAACGATTAAATTAATTTGTATTATAATACTGTATATTTCTAAATTAATTATACAAAAGTAACCTTTAATAATGACAAAATGTAAATAACTTGCAGAAATGTTTGTTAGAACTCTGAATACAGTTTATCTTAAAGTTTCATTTACAAATGTTCAATATGCACCTTTTGTAACACGGCAGCTGTTCTCCCATCTGTAATCAATTTCCTGCCAAATCGTATGAAGCATGTGTTGATCTATGGTGGTAACTGTTGTGTGTTATCCGGTGGCGCAGCTCTTAACATTCCCTGGAGCAGAGGAACAAACACTCTGTCTTTAACGGAACCCCGTGCATAGAAGTCCATTGGTTAAATTAGGCGATCGTGGTTGCCAGGAAATTGACCCAATACGTCCATCCAATCCAAGTCGACCGGCAATTTGCTATTGAGATACGCGACAACTGCACGATGATAATGTGGTGCGCGCTATCTTGCTATCTTGAATTAATTCTGTGCCCATATTCTGTTGTGATTGTAGCGTTAGACAGTGTTCAAGCATGATCATGTGCTAGATGCCAGTTACAGTTGACTAAGTTAAAAAGAAAGGACCGTAAATTTTGTGACAGCTTACAGCACAAGAAGCATTTGCCTTAGGCGAGTACCTTACGTGTTCGATTGTGTTACGTGGACTCCGCTCACCCCTCATCCGAGCATTATGTCGGTTCACTTTACCGCTGGTATGAAAGGTTGCTTGGCCACTGAACACAATTTTAATACGGTAATTTATCTTCAGTCCCAATTTTGTTTAACATTTTCACCCAAAACTTAGTTAGTTTTTCTTTATCACCTTCATTCAAAGCTCGTATTAGTTGTTATTTGTAGGATTAAATGAAGTCGATTGCGCACTACCCTCCATACCCTAACCCTAGGAGTATTCGATTCTAAGCTGGCGCGTCCCGTTGATTTATCTGGACCACGAATGAATGTCTACCGCGTTTGTTCGATTGCCGCTTCAGAAACTGAAGCCCACTCTGACCTGGCGTCCTACGTGATGCACAAACTGTTTCAATGAAACGATTGTTCCGTACAATAACAGACCTCTTTGAGGTGGTGGTTTGCGATATTTAGTTATGAATTGTCTCCGAATGGCAGTAGCCGATTTGGATTCTTGAAACTATAAACAACACTGAGCACACTTTTCACCGGTATACGACTCCACGATTACTGATGGAATTACTTATTCACGCGTGCCACCTAGTGAGAACGCCGGGAGGTAATGGTGTTAGGCGGGAATGAAACATGATAATATTGTATTCAGTGATGTGTCAAACTATTTGTAAGTAATCAACTTTTTTCATTATATAAGGTTATTTTGTATAACTAATTAAAAATATTCTGTATATAACTATTTCATGATGAATATCAGTTATGTTTTCGTTTTGTAATGCTCTTCCACAAAACCCTATTAATTCTTATTTTTCTAATTCTTTTCCTTTTTTTGACAGTTTTGTGTCGTAAATGCTAATGAGTAATGATAAAATAGAGAGATTTAATGTAGTTTATATAGTAATAATTACATATTTTAAATTATATGGTGTATTGATGTTCTTTACTTGGAATTTTCTATTACGTTAAGTAATATGATGTGTACTGCACGTCGTCGTCATGTTGTAAATTAAATTAGTATACGCAGTGGAAGATCATGAATGACGACTGTTGAAAAATAATTTTGCCGCTTGGGAAGCTTACATGGAGTCGTACGGGATTCCACTTATTTTTCTGTCCTACGCATTGGGAGATGTATTAGATATTTGCGGCATTGTTAACCTAATAAGAGTTGCTGAGGCACAATCTTCTTCTGTTTTTCATTATCCTTCGAACATATTTGGTTATTATCGAATGAATGTCTATCCTGCCGCTCAGTAATGAGTGAATCAAGTGTTGTTTTCAGTGGTTATGACATGAGAGTTGGTCTTTCTTTTTTCCATAACGGTCAAGCATTGAGCGAAATAGTCACCTTGTATTAGTGTCCTTTATTCTTCAGTTTAGTGCTTTGCCCAAGCTATTGTATACATTAAAACAAATAAATTCTATTGATATCTTTTTTTGCCCATTCAGTTCGTGATTTTTTACTGAAATTGATTGAAAGAATACATTTTGTGCCTAAGTAATTGAGATGAAGAGTTCTAATTTCTTTACCTTATATATGTAATTTTTTTTTTATATTTGAATAAAACTTTTATTGAAAATAATTTATTGTGTTCAGTTTTAACTTTCTTTAAAACTGGTAATAAATGTATATTATTAGTAAATAAATGCCTGAGTTCAGTAAATTTTAAAAGTATATGTAATATTAAGTTTGAGTTTAATAATACAATTCCGTAAACATTCAATATTAAATTTAATGATATTTGTAAATGAACATTTTTAATTATCTATTTATACTTTTGTTTGATGCTTGTAAAATATTTACAACTGAAGTGGAAGTTGCAGACGTATTGTATTTTTAATAGAAGTACTATTCATTGTACATTTTCTTCCTATATGGTTATTTGAGAAGAAACTTGTCCAACTTGTTGGTTTTTATTTTACTTTCATGGAGGTATAAGAGTTACCTTTTATATGAAATTTTAGTTTTAGTTTGAAAATATAGAGTTCATAATAGTGATCATGAAATTTTAAAACTAGAAAATAAAAAGGTTTTTAGACAAAAATTTTGATTCTTAGTTGGAAGAGACTGATATTAGAATGTATTTTACAATATATTTATTATTTTGTTATGTGGGAAGCTTATCTAATATTATTCGATGCCGTTCTTTAAAGTTTGGTGAGATGTATTTTTTTTTATTTTAAATAACGTGATAATATTTGGCCACCCCACCCGTTGTTACTTACTTCATTAAACTGTCAGTATCGAGTAAAAATTTAATTTTAAGAGTTATTTTTTTTTACTCCAACTGAAGTCAATCTGAAAAGTGAGAGGTTGCTATCTTTTTATCTGAATATTACTTGTACAGTTTTTACAGAGATGGCGCAAGTATGTTCAAATGACTATGATATTTGTCAAGTATGATTCTTTAGATGGCGTGCTGCGAAGTTTCAGACGCAAGATGAAGTTGTTTGTCTGTGACGCTCAAAAATCGCTAAAACGTAGCAAAACTTCACAGTGCCGTATTAAATTATAGCTGACTGAAGGTCGCTGACATCACAAACATCTGATAGACTGTGTCCATCATATTGTTACATGATATTTTGGATATGAAAAAACTCTCCGCTTGACTCTTTAACTCTTCTCGAAAGTGTTAAGACAAATTTAAACCCGATTCCGCTGAGTTTCTTGGACGTTTTGTAATACAAGTGCCCCAAAAATCCCGCACCGTAGAGATTTCATTAATTTTGATCTGTTTTCTAGTTACAGGATTGAAAGATGTTGACCACCGAAGACGGGTAGAGAATGAAACAAATGAAGCTTATTATTGTGGAAGAGAAGGATTCTTTCATTTACATGTTACAGATGAATTTAATGTGAGGCATCCTCAATTAGAGCCAGTATCGCACACACCGGTTGGCAGAACTACTAGAAACGTTCAAGGCTACAGTTAGTTTTGCCGATGCTAAAAGCTCTGGACATCCGAGCACTTCTGAAGAGGTAGTGGAAGGGGTTTTGGCGAAGGTATCTGCAAGTCAGAAAAAATCAATTTACCGAACAAGCTTGGAAGTGGGCGTTTCTCGACCATAGACGATCTTGCAAAAAAACTAGTATCATCCGTACAAGTGTTACACCAGGTGTCAGAAGACGATCCTGATCGCCATATGGAAATGTGCAATTTGTTTTTGACCCAGTTGGAGGAGGACCCAGAGTTTTTTTCTAAAGTCTAAAGTTATGTTCTCTGACGAAGTCAACTTTTATGTAAATGGTTAGGTGAACCGACATAAATTACGGTATTGGTCGACAGTAACCCTCACTGGTTTATCTTTATCGATAGTAAGGAGCAAGGAGCTCTAATCGCGTCACGGTTTGGTGTGGTTTGTGAAAAGACCGGATCACTGGCCCCTACTTTTAGACGGAACAGTTAACAGCAAAACTTACTTGGCAGTATTAGGAAATTAATGACTGCCCGATTTGGATTTGCTGGATTGTGGAAAACCAGAATGGGTCATGCAGGACGGTGCACCCGCGAGCTGTGATACACAAATTTGTGACTGGCTTGATGAACACTTCCCCCAGTGGTTCGGTCGTAGTGGATGAGTGGAATGGGCTCCACGATCTCCAGGTTTAAACCCAATGGATAGTGTTGTGTGGGGTTAAGTAAAATCCCAAGTTTACATAGTCAAGATCAGGGACAAAAACTATCTTCTAGAGCGCATCACAACTGTGTACCAATCTGTAACGCCTGAGTTGATGATCAACATTCTGCGGAACACGGGAGAGGTTTTCAATTACGTTTCGATTTATACGGAAACCATATTTAACAGATGTTTTTAATATATTGTATATATCCCTGTGGTGCGGGACTTTTGGGACACCTTGTAGTAGACTCTCCATTATATACCAGAGACTGAACAGCGGTGAAATTGCGCCAAAAAAAGCGAATACAGTTCGATCTGCAGGAAAAGTCTTGGCTACCGCACGACCAATACCGGGGAATATTAAGTTTTACTACTGAACCGATTAAAGGGTCCTATTTCTGTACACACGTGTCTGCTTGTTGCTGCCAAAGTCCGCTTCGAAATTTTCCACAAGTACCGGAATACTTCCTACTCCTAACTTGGAAGAAATGTCTCGTTGGACGAAGATTCATTTCAAATTATGTGGTGAAAGGTGAGACAATCGAATATTTTAAAGAATTAGAAAATCGCATATACCGAGGGTATTAAAAAGTTAAAAGTGTAGAATTGCAACTCGACTATGTTGAAAATTTTTTTCAGTCTAAAAAATTTTGTATTTTTATCAGACCGAAACTTTCCGAACGTCCCTCGTAATCCTCATTATGACCAAATGCATTCGAGCTAATTAAATTTCATCTTCATTTTAATATATTTGACTAGCTAACTTATGATTTTTTTTTCTTTTCTTTTCTACTCTCCCCGACCGGATATCCAATTAAGTATACTCAGTCGGGGAGAGTGTCCTTTTACTCTCAAAGGAGGCGTCCCCCACCCGCCGGCTATACGTCCGGCACGGCAGGTTGGCCTCCCCGGTCTCGGATCTTTTGTTTTACATTGCCTGCCTGTAATCCCCCGCTTTAGAGCCAAGGTCCGGCTATGCCGTCCCCCAGCGCCTCAGCAGGGAACCGGGACTCGGTCTTTACGCCTTTGGCCTCTAATCGACAGCGCCGACCCCACAAAGAGCCTAGGCTCCCGCAGGGACGACCCCGCCGACCGGGACTTGGTCTTTTATTTTAACCCAAACTCAAACTCCCCTGGAGTTCACCCCCTTCTCAGGTACCCGCACACCAAGGCGTACAGGCCCTCCATGGAGTGACTGTCCGCCCTACCCTACTGTTTATACTCCCATTCTTCTGTCTTCATCCTCTTTGGCCCGCAGGACCTCCCCGGCGAACCTGCGGAACCATTCCCAGTTCTCATTGTTGTACCCCAACCAGTTTATGAGATTTTCTGGTGTAAGATCATTAATTACTATTTGACCTCTGTTAACGGCCCATCTTGGACATATGAACAACGTATGTTCGGCATCGTCGTTCTCTGGACAATAGATGCACTGCGGGGTGGCTCTCTTCCCGATCCTATACAGATACTGACCGAAAGAGCCGTGCCCCGACAGTAATTGTGTCATGTAAAAATTGACATCTCCGAGTCTATTGTTCCAGGTTTTAATATTAGGGATTAGGAGTCTGGTCTATTCTCCCACTCTGGACCCTGCCCACTCTTCTTGCCATTCTTGTTCTATAATCCCTTCCATCTCTTCTTTCGACATACCGCTGTGTCTGAGGGTTCTGGCTTTTATCTGAAGGTCTATGGGTAGGACCCCGGTCAGTACGCACAGCGCGTAATACGATACCGTACAGTAACTAGCAGCTACACGCAGCAATGCCAGTCTATGGACACTTCTCAACTTCTTTTTATTTCGCTGTATGTTGCCGCCCCCCATATGGGAGCCGCATACAGTACCGCCGAAGTGATAGCCGCGGTTATCAATCTTCGAATAACCATTTTAGGTGTGCCGTGGTTTTGAAATAATCCTCTTAATCCCTTTACAGCAGGAGTAACTCTCCCACAAATCATATCGATATGCTTCCTGAACCTTAAACTTTTGTCCAGAAGTACCCCCCAAGTATTTTGTTTCTTTTACTTCATCAATTCTCTGTCCTCTGATATTTAGATTCACACTTCTTAATGGTCTTCTACCCGAGAGGACCAGGCAACATGATTTATTAGGAGCTATTTCTAATTTGTTATCCTCCTTTACATACTTGTTGCCTGAATATAAGTTAACGCTACTTACATTTGTAAACTTCCAAGTACGAGGGTAATTTTTTCAAGGTCCGATTGGTCACGAAATTAAAACCACAGTGAAAATAAAAAGTTTTTTATTTGTAACAAGTACTTAGATAGTTATGCTATTTCTCTACATACTCGCCACTCCGATTTAGACATTTGTCGTAGCGTGGTACCAACTTTCCAATACCCTCGTCATAGAACGGAGCCGCCTGTGTTTTCAGCCATGTTTCTACGCTGGTCTCCAGCTCGATGTCTGTGCCAAAATGTTGTCCTCCTAGCCAGCGTTTCATGTGAGCAAAGAGGTGAAAATCGGATAGAGCCAAGTCCGGGCTGTATGATGGGTGATCAAACACTTCCCAAAGAAAACGCTGCAAAAGCTTCTTTGTTACAGCTGCAGTGTGCGGCCGAGCATTGTCATGGAGAAAGACAATGCCTGATGACAAGATTTCTCTCCGCTTATTCTGAATTGTACTTCGTAGACGTTGAAGAGTCAAGCAGTATGAGGCCGTTCTATGAGCAAGCAGTGATGGTCGTGCCACGTTCTATGAATTCCACCAAGAGAGCTCCATTCCGGTCCCAGAACACAGTAGCCATACACTTTCTGTTGGAGAAGGTTCGCTTGAACGTCTTTGGTTTACTGGGAGAATGAGAATGCATGCACTGTTTGGATTGTTCTTTTGTTTCTTCAGTTTCGAAATGGACCCACGTCTCGCCCCCTGTGACAATTTTATTCAAAAAATCTTCTCTTTCATTGTGGTTGCGCCGGAGAAACGTTAGGCAGGCGTCCATTCTCATTGTTTTGTGATGGTCGGACAGTATCTTCTTGGGATCCCATCTCGCACCCAGTTTTCGGTAGTGAAGTCTCTCACTCACAATGGTGTAGAGAGCTGACCTTGAAATTTCAGCAAATGAATGACTCAATACAGAAATTTTGAACCGACAATTTTCTCGAATTGCCTCATCCACTCGCGCAACGAGATCATCATTGAAGTTTCACCGTACACATTACTTATTCGTCGATGAATTTCAGCTGCATTACACCCTTCAGCCGGAAGAAATCGAATTGCCGCACGCACTTCACACTTGGCGGGATATGCTATTGTTGTAGACATGTTTACATGCTAGCTGCGTGTTCAGAACTAAACAAAGTGACGCGGCGTGATTGAAGGCCATATTAGACACGCTGCGCAGCACATATGCGCAAAGGTTCATCCGACCTTTTATTTCGCGACCGATCGGACCTTGAAAAAAAATCCTCGTAATTTCATACTCGCCGTACATCCGTAACTAGAATTCATAAAATTGATATTTTTCGGGTATATATTTTATTATATAAGGTTTAAGCATGTGTATATATGGAATATAAAAAGCTCGGCTTTAATCGTTAAGCACTTTAAATTCAAGTTTGCCTTTTTTTAAAAGTCCACTAATTTGGAAAAAATGTCCACTGACAGGTAAAGCCGCAGCTAAATAAAAACAACTTGCAAAACATAAGGGAAGAATCGGGAAGAACCAGAAAACATGACAAAAAATCCAATCAAACGCGTTACTTTAAAGCAGTAAACACCCATTTCATCTACCATCTACCCGAAGGTGTATTTTTTACCTGTATCGAGGCTGGAAGCAGCAAATATTGATAAAAATTTGACCTCGACCAAAATATTTACTGTTGTTCTTCCAAACACCAAAAAGCCATCCCCAAAGTACGCTCAGGATTCCTAAAAAAAAAATTCGCCCGTTCCCAGAATTCTGTGGCACGTGACCGAATTGTTCTGTTAGATTGTGTTGGAGGATACTGTTAAGAATTAAAATTTTTTGATCCGAGACTATCTGATTACTGTTTTCAGTATACTGAAAATAGTAATCACTGATAATAGTAATATACTGAGAATAGTAATTGCTGAAATCAATGGATTTGATTTCGGCGCTCTTGTACTTTGGTTAGTAATATTACTAAAATTGCTCTATTTGAAATTTAACTTGTATCGAATTGTAATTGAGGTTTATTAATATAAAATATATGTATGCTAATTTATTATAATTTTTCTAAATCGCTTTTAAGAACTTAAAAAGACTTACTGAAAACATTTTGTCCTACCTCACAACAAATAAGGTTTAAAAAAAAATTGTAAGAACCATTTTTGCGAAATTAATGTTGGATTTGATTCAACCAGTATTATTTGCTGTTAAAGTGATCCGGCGTGATGCTAACCAATTAATCACTCCCAGTTGTACATTATTCTGTGTTGTGGCCTCCACCTACTTCATCGTTATACTTTTACGGGATTGAACCTTTGGATGAGGGGGATAAGTTGTTAAGTTTTTTGTCATTCTAATTTTCATATGTGAACTAATGTTACATTGTTTACTGATATAGTATGAGAACTAAATATTGGTTGATTTGTATTCATTTAGATGTATTTGGACAATAGTAATGGAATTTAGCCTTCACACGGTTTTAAATTTTTTTAACGGAAATCGTTGCAATTGTTTGTGCCTTTCACATTGATACATGATTGTATATCTAATTCTGTTATTCAACTGTCGTTTGTATTTAGAAATCTACGCATATTAATTTTACATTTATTAATACATCGATATTAGTGTTTGAACTCTTATAATGTTACGTGTGAAAAATTAGTTTTTTTTTTTTTAATTGTAATATCGGTATAGTCGCCAAATACTGTTGTAGACGTGTTGAGAGTTGTTCTATCGGTGTTGTAGAAATATGTATTTTTATGTTAGTCTTTAGATAACTTACAAATTTTATTGTTTCATTTTAAAGTTTTAGATCACTTATTTACCATACTTTTTAATAACCGCGGTTAGTTACTTGTAATTAAAATAAATCGATGAAAATATATTTTTTCCGTTCCCTTTCTTTCTCTTTTCATTTTCATTCTAGCCATTTCATCTCTATTTATTTAGTAAAACTGACATGTGGTGTATTATTTTTGAGACTAGTTACACCATTATTTAGAAGTGATTTGTGTCTCACGATCAATTCGCCTATAATTAATAGCTATGGCACTCTAAAAAAATAAATTTTGTATTTGCAAATTCAACAGTGAGTGGTCCTAGAAAACTGACTCTGAGGAACTCTTCACTATTTTATTTATTTTTATTTTTTTTCTTTAAAGAGATTATCAAATTTATTAGAAATTAGGAATAAAACCCGTTTCAAAAAAATAATATAACAGTCTGCAGCAAACGGTAAATTGGCAATTTCTTTCATTACAGTGGAAAATTCGGAAGCGTTTGCAAAATGATGATCGTCTCAGGGAAACCGGTGTGAATCCGCTTTCGTGTGTTTCTAATTTGCTTTTATTCTTTCATTTTCAGGTTTTTTTAAATGAATTTAAAAAGTGTTATTTCATTCACTACTATTTAGTAGTCGTTCGTAAAACAGTCATATACGTAGAAAGATTTCTTTACGTACAAATATTAAAGTATTTTCAGCGGGATAGTTTTGAAATAAAATGTTTCTTTCTTAATATCACTGTAAAAAAATAATTTTTCTGTCGCGGAAGCAAATGAAAAAAAACGACTGAAATGGTTGAAATGCGAGTTAGCATCGACTTGGGTGGAGGATGAGCCTCTTCTGATATTATTGACGTGGGAAGAAGTAGATGCATTGAATTTACATCGGATATTTATTTTTATATGTACGAAACAATTCGTCGGCCATTATAATATGTACTAAAAACGTACTTCGAACAGCATAAAATTAGTTAAATTGGCCCCGTAAAATTCTAGAAATAAGAATGTTTTTATTAAAAAAAAAAAGTTTGCTTTACATAATAAATTTTTACTCGTATTTTTTTCCGAAATATACACCGCGTGTACAAAAAAGAATGTCGGGGTTTTAATTTCTTATAATATCTTTTGAATGAGGTGTACATGTTGATTTAAGGTTACAATCAAAGAACAAAAAGGACAGTCTTAGTTGCGTACATGCCCCTTGATTGATACCTTATCTTCCAGCTTCAGAACGCCTCTAGCGAAGATGGCAACTTCTGAACAGAAAGCCTTGGGCGTGGTTTTGCAGTTTGCTAAATGTGAATGTTTGAAGTTATAGTTCAACGTGCATACCTTAGAAAGTTTAATCGTGATCGTCCGAGCTAGTGCGTTCTACGCTGTGCGTTCCCGCCTTCGCAATCGAAGTGTTGCAGCATGAAGATAACGACTTTGATTAATCGATTAAATTATTCGTTAAATAATGTATAGTATTTAGTGACGAGTCGACATTTCATCTTAGTCGAAAAGTTAATATACATGATCTCAACATCTGGGGATGAAAAAATCCCCTCGTACTGTTATAAAGCGAAAGAGTTTCTCCAAAGTTAAATGTTTTCATGCGATATCCCGACGAACGCAAGTTTCTTGTTCACTGAAGCATAACAGAAGTTACTTATTAGGTTATGCTGTGTATATGGCTTTTTTTTTCAACGGCAAGATGGATCTGAATTCGTTGAAAAGGTAGTGAGTCCCCTAACTGTTTTAAGTATACGGGATCGGTTGAATGACATTTTCACCGACTGCTGGATCTGTAGGCACGGACCCGATGACAGCTTGTTTGTGGTTGCCTTCGAGGGTCATCACCTGATCTATTAGTGTAACTTTTTCCTTTAGGAATTCATAAAGGATCTTGTGATGTGTCTCCGCTACTTACTGATAGCAGCTGTCGCACCTATTATTCAGAAATGCTGGTTAAAGTACGCGACGAACTCTCCATCGGTTGGATGTGTGCCGCATAAACGATGCTAAACATTAACACTTTTAGGGAAAACTGGAAGAGTTGCTGTTCATTTTATTTGTGATTTATTACCGAGTCAATAATGTTGGGTTTAAATAGCTTTAAACCCCCCCCCCCGCGATATTGTTTCTTGTTAGACTGCATAAATAAAATAATTCTCTAATTAATGCAATGGATTTTTTATTTTTATTCTTGAATCTTTCCCTTAAATGCATTCTCAAAATTGTTCAACTCTTGTTTCTTTTTTCCGTTGGAAGTATTTTGCCTAAAAATGCATGTATGGGACGGAAGTCTCGTGTGAAAAAAGTTGATTACTGAAATATTATTATATAATTCCTTTACCCCGGTTATAATGCTTTATTAAAATGCATCATCAGAAAAAAAAATCGACGAAAAACGCCTCTGGGCTCTTCTGTTCGTTATAAAAAAAAATTGTTTTTATAGATTGGTTACAGCTAATTTATTAATTTTGTCAAAGTATTACTTTTTTATGTTCGCCTAGTAAATCTCAAAATTGTACCTTTTTTAAATATTTTTTTATTACTATTTAAAATAAAAGGATCGGTTATATTTCAATTTTGGCGTAATTAGGGTATCCATTCTGCAGATTTCATTAAAATAAATTGCGTCATTGATTACGTAATTCTAAACTTTACGAACAATAATGAGATAATTAGTTAATTAGCTTAATTGTTATATAAAACCTACAGATAATGGTGTAAAAACCTTTTTTGAATATCATATCACAGAAATAAATCATTTTCTGGGATATTCTTTGCGTGCATAGTTCCTTTTTCTCATTTGTAGATTAATTTGGACAGCTATGTTGAAGAAATTAATCGTGTTTTTATCTAATTAAAATATCTATATTAAGACATGACAGCTGTTAACCGAGAGCAGTTTCATAAAATAGGATTATGAAACTACGTCTTGCTTATTTGACAGCTTTCCCCCGCCTTCTGTTGTCCGGTTTGAATAGACAAGGATTCGGGTTTGGTGTACCGGTTAACAGCTGCGGGCTACCGAAGACATAAGATTTCCATAAGCGATAATATGAATGCGAACAGAACCGATATGATTATGAAGTTAGCCTTAGTATAACGCGTACGAAATTTTAATTGTTTTTCGGTCTAGTTTTTCTTTTTTTTAGATTGTATAAAAAAGTTTCTAATAAAAAAACATCCCACCAAATAAAATCATTATTATTTGGTGTTCTTTTAACGCGTTTCTTTTTTTTTTTTATTATTTGGTGGTAATTTCCACCAATATTTTATTTGGGGTTTTCCTGTATTTTGCATTGTAAAGATTATAAAAATCACGAAATTATTTCATCGATTTTTTTTCATTTATGGTACTGTTTCGACGATGTGGTAAAAAAAAATTAAAAAATTATTTACTGTTCTTTGACGTCATGTTTACTGAATTAATTGAGTATTCAACTGTTTTTAATGCTTTAACTCCTATTTTTAATGCTTAACCTATTTACTGTAATTAATCGATTTGCTTGGTCGTGTAATTTACGTGACGTTTACCATTAATCATGGTTGATTGAGATTTCGCCAGTTTAATGAGTAGTACTGAAAATTAATATTCGTGATTACAATTTTGGGATTTAATCTGATTTTATGACTTAGGCTTTTGTAATACTGTGTACAAAAATAATATTTGTAGAACTGTTTAGAGGAAATCTTGTTTTATGATTTCTCAGTTTTATTTATGATTAATCAATTTTGATGAGTGTAGTAGTAAAAATTAATACATTTTCTTAGATATCTAAAATTATTTCATTCATTTTTTTTTATTGTTGCTTTCCATTGAATCTTTTAAGGAATTTGCTACGCGTTTCAATATATTTTTATACGTTTGTTTGGTTTAATATATCTATTTTACGTAATCTTTCTTTGCTGTTCTTAAAATGTTTTCACCCACTCGCATAACTTTTCAATATTGTTCGATAACTTTACAGTTCAAAGCCATCATTATTTAAGTTTGTGACTTCATTTTTACTCTGATTATGAAAATAAATTGTTAACAGTTTTACTGATTACAATTATTAATAATTCTTCCATTTCCGAATAGAAAGAACGAAGCCATTTTTTATGGATTTATATTGGAGGTTTGTATTTCTATATATAAATGTAAACAAAAATTGCATTGATTGGAAATACGTAAACTGTTAAAATGAGACAGCTAAGACGGGATGATAGGGATGTTCCCTTTGGGTAATAAGATACCATTAAAAACGAATCTATTTTTTCATTCACTCTTAAGGAGGTTGGCGAACGATATTGTCAACTGATTTATCATCAGAATTGTGTATTTTATTCTAGCTCGGATGTAACATTAAAATTTGACAGAAATATACCATTCCAAGGATTCTTAAGATATTGTACATACTTCATGCATAGTTTAAAGCGACTGAAATTGCACTATCTATTCTGGTATTTTCTGAATCCGGTATAATTAAAAGCTCGGTAATCAGTTTTTGATGGTAACGCCCAAGATTCATTGAAAATGTTACTTTTCTTTTCCTCTTAAACCACCCCTAAACAAATGTAGATTGTGAGTGGAGTTCTCATGTATTTTAGATTACAGTTGATACAAGTAAGGATTCAGCTCTGAACCTCCAAAAATCTAAATCCTCCAAAAGTAGTTTTCTCATTAAACTGAGCCTAAACAGGATAAGCATGGCTTTCAATGGAGTTTCGATGGTTATTTAAAAACATATTGAAGAGAAAATTATTAAACTTAAACTTTTTAACATCTTCAACTTGCTGACTTGAAATATATTTAATTTTTTTTGGTTTAAATTTAAAAGAAAGGCCTTTATTAATGACTAGTAATGTTTTAAACAAAAAAACGCTAAAAAATCAACCGATAACAAATACAGAAATTTATTATTTTATATACCGGGTGATTCAGAAAGGACTTCACAACTTCAAAAACATATATAAATTTATTTTGATAACTAAAAAAATTTAGCTGAAGTCTCATTTCACAGCAAAACACATCAAGTTAGGTCACGCAGTTCCTTAGTACCAAATTCGTCCGTCAGCGCTGTCACCAGCTTTGTTAAAAATGGTTACATTTATTGGTGTGGAACGTGCTTGCTGTGTGTTTTGGTTTCACGATTTGCAGTCAGCAACTGCAGTTCAACGTAATTTTTGTAGAGTACGGTAGAGAGCCTCATTTCTTTTTCCTGTTTAGCCTCCGGTAACTACCGTTTCGTTAATTCTTCAGAGGATGAATGAGTATATATATGAGTGTAAATTAAGTGTAGTCTTGTACATTCTCAGTTCGACCATTCCTGAAATGTGTGGTTAATTGATACCCAACCACCAAAGAACACCGGTATCCACGATCTAGTATTCAAGTCCGTGTAAAAATAACTGGCTTTACTAGGACTTGAACGCTGGAATTCTCGACTTCCAAATCAGCTTATTTGGGATGATGCGTTCACCACTAGACCAACCCGGTGGGTTGGTAGAGAGCCTCCTAATAGGCATACAATTTACTCTGCACTAAATCTTCGTTGAGACAGATTGACACAAAAATCACCAGGACGCCCACGCGTCGTTGAAGCTTCTGTGAAACAATTCTGAGAAAGCCTTGCACGTAGTCGGAAGAAATTAACTCGACGTGCCTCACGTGAGACAGGCATTCCACAAACGTCCTTTTGGTGCGTATAACGTTAACGATTGCAGTTGAAGCCTTACAAACTAACCACGGTTCAACACATTACAGATGACAGAGTTGCTGGGCTGCAGTTTTGTTCAGAAATATTGAGTAGAATTGCAAAAGACCATAAATTTTTAAGGTGAACTCCCGTAACGCCGAATATGGGCTAGCGAAAACGCTCATGAAACTGCAGCACATTCGTGATAGTCCTACGATCAATGTTTTTTTGTTCTCTAAGCAAACAAAGATTAATCCGTTCTTCTTCCAGGAGGTAATCGTATATGGCATCGTTTATCTAAACATGCTTCAAAATTTTCTGATTCTTTAGTAAGACCATGATGGCACGACATTACTATCAGCAAGGCGGGGCACCGCCTCATTACCGCCTAGAAATCCGAGATTTTCTTGATACTTTATTCCCAGGTCGGTGGATCGGTCGTGAAGATTCAATTAATTGTATGGACACCTCGCTCCCCAGATTTGACTGCTGCTAGATTCTTTTTCTGTGAGGTTTCATTAAAGGTAGGGTTTATGTACCGCATTTTCCTGCTGATCTTGTTGAGCTAAGTCTTCGAATTAGCGCCGCAGCTGTAGAGGTAACGCCCGACTTGCTGGCGACAGACTGAAATGTAATCGACGTCTGGTGGTATATATGTCGCATTACCAAAATGGAAACCTTATCAAACACAAGTGAATGTTGGGTGACAAGCTTTATTTGTTTTTCTATGAAATGAGACCTCAAACGAATCTGTAAGTTATCTCAATAAACCTTTATATGTTTTTAAAGTTGTGATGTTCTTTTTGATCGCCCTGTATAATAATGAGACCTCAAACGAATCTGTAAGTTATCTCAATAAACCTTTATATGTTTTTAAAGTTGTGATGTTCTTTTTGATCGCCCTGTATAATAATTCCTCAGGTGTTGTTGAGGATTGATTTAACAGTCAAAGTGGTCTTGTAGTTAAAATTTAACTTAATTTTATTTATAAACATTTTTTTGGTGCTTTCTTTTTTTCCCAATTTATCTAATAAGTAATCAGGACGGAATTTTTAATTTCTTGAAATAAGAGCACATTGCTTTTTTCTTACTTTTGATTACTCAGCTTACCTATCTAACGGCGTGTATTACTTTTTTTTTATTAATTTAGACGTTATTAGTGGGATATTACTTTAATTCTATCAATGAGGTATGAAATAAATTTAAAAGGAACTATATATTTCTTTCAAATACCACAAAATATCAATTTTGGTGTTTGTGAGTATATTTTAGGATACCTTAGGAATATTCAAAACAACATCTAGTTTAAGAGTTAAAAATATTGGGGATCTGTGATGGGAGAATTAGTAGGATCTTTGTCTTTTCATCCGTAGGTTTTTGGGTTCGATCTCGGTAAATCTTAGCATTTATCTCTTGCTCCAAACATCAAGTCATAAAAAAAATTACTGTAATTATAATTAAATGTAAATGCATTATAAGTTTATTATTGTTTACTGTGGTTAAAATATCCGCAGTATTAGTTGAGAATAAGTTTGACTTATTTATTCAAATGCCTAATAGTACTGAAACGTCGTTTCCATCATTATGTTTAATGTATAAATTAACTTGTAGATTTATATTATGGTATATAAAGTAAACAGGTGATTCATTATTGACAATAACGATGGTAATTTATACATTAGACCTGAAATTATTGCACTGGATAGAAGTATTATGTTACCAGGTGTTTTTTATGCCAAGGTAAAGATAACTGCTTAAAAAAAAAATAGATAACAATTTTGGGATTTAAGAAATTGTTTCACATATAGAGAAGGTCGATTTGCACCAGCTCACTTAAAACTAATGATGACAGGTATTACAATTTTCTTTCTTTTGTAGAATATTACTTAGCGAAACCGATGTTCCTATTAACGTTTGCTTCGTAAAATAATTTACGACAAAATATGTAACAACCGATGTGTTCTTACCTCGACCTTGGTTGGTTTATTGCTGTAATGACAATCTGTTAATATAATGTGCCATAAATTGGTAGTGGGGAGGAAGCTTCTATGAACGTACATGTTGCCGCATATCGTTGCTGGATGTTCAGTTGTTATTTGACGTGCTTTTAAATACCTCTTTGTGTTTTTAAATTTTTTATTGTGTATATATATATATCTTTTTTATTTTAATATCGTTGTGCAATATTGGTATGATTAGATTTCAAGTATATTATCCTGTATATCATCCGTCAATTATCATAGATTGGGAAGGTAAAGTACTTATGTGTATATTTTTTTAAATAGAAAAAAAAACTACTAGTAACGAATCAGTAATGTGTTGTTTGTTTGCGATAAGGAATTTAATGAAGAGGAATAGCAGTTACAAACCTTTTTATTATTGCTAGTATAATAATTTTTATTATTAATTCTGTTAATTGATCTAAAGCTCTTTTTAAAAATAGAAATGACGTAATCCAAAATTTTGTAATTAACTAAAGAATTTATTAATAGTCGAGTACTGTTGTACTTTACTGCTTGTTTTGCTTGGTTTTTTTTTGTACCATAACGATACGATAATTTATTTATTAATTAAATAAATTAATTAATTTTATTTAAATTAATTAAATAAATAAATTTATTTATTAAGCGTTTTTTTTTTTTGTATTGTATGTATCCTTGGAAAAATTGTCGTATGATTATAATTCTTTTCTGAACGTGTATGTTAAAGAATTACTAATTAATTACCTGTTTCTATTATTTACAAGGTTCTAAGTTGTTTTTTGTATTGTTTGGAACCGTCTTCTGAATTTAAGGATAGTAAAACTGTAGTTTTTGGTCCTTATATTTTTTTTTATCTCTGGGGTTTTCTGTAAAAAATATTTTATTGCACTTTCTAATTATTTCGTAATACGTTTGTATTCATGAAAATGTTCACTTATACACACGCATTTACAAAAAATAATTTTGTTGAATTTTTTATGCCTTATGCCTTATACCTCTGAAAATAATTTTGCGTGTTGCTGAATTACATCACATATTGTGGTATTTTATTTGGTTAATCTTTCTTTTACGTTTATTTTAATAAGATTATTTTCGGTTCATTAATAAAAAAGTCCGTTAACCCACTGCAGGTTACTTTTATCATTCTATTTTTGAGTCGGGAAACCTTTGGTAGATTTATTATTATTTTTTAATTAAGTAAAGTTGGACCTATTCTACTGGATAATGGAATCCCGTTTGTTTATTTTGAATTCTACATAAACGTTTATTTAGATTTTCGCTTAAATCCTATGTTCCCAATCCCGTTAGACTAGTCTGAAGTCACGTCTAAGATTAAAGCTACCTTCAGTTAGGGGCATCATTTGAATTCCGACCGTCGTAGAACAACGATAACTTGGAACTTTCTAATCTAATCGGGATTATAAATAACTGAACATCCTTCATTAAATTTGACCCTAGGGACTGCACTTAATAGCCAGGTTATTGGACGTAAGTAACCTGAAAACCGTTCTGATTTAAATAAAATAATTATGTATTTTTAATTATAAACCACTGTGCGTTTCCTATTGTCCTTTTTTCATTGACTATAAGTACAGTATACATTAAAATGCATGTTATAGCGTCAAGATAAATAAATTTCTTATGTTTACTATCTCTGTTTAATTCTACGTTTGTTGTCGAAGGAAGGTGTAGTGACTTGGCGCAACTGGTATGTTAATTATCACAAAACCATGTTCAATAAATAAAAAACTGTTACTGGCGAAAAAATCTACTTTTGAAAATACTGGTCGTTTAAATGATTAAAATTAGTAGATGGATGTGGTTTCAGAATTTTTTACAAGCCATTTTACCGTCAATTATATTACTGTCATTATTTTTTTAACCGCATGAAAATCGTACGTGTACTGGATGTTTTAAAAAAAACTATCTGAATTTCTACCGGTACTATTTGAGAAGTACAAAGTATCTAGAAGTCATAATCATGATAATTGCTTCATCGTACGGATTAACAGTTAGCTGGATACGTATAAATATTAAAACACATACGATACTCTGCAAACATAATGATAAGTAAAAGTAATGTTGAAAAAACATACATACTGTTACTTTTACATACCGTAAAAGTAATGTGTCCGTTCAAGTAATTAGTAGATTAACGTGAATGTTCATAGAGTGAAACTTATATTTATAAATTTGAAGAAGCATCTTATTTTGATTTCATTTCAGCGATACTATTTCAGTGTTATTAACTATGCGCATTGTTCTTTTTATTTACAACCTATTACGGTCAGTTGATAAAAACTGGTTTCGCCGGAGGATGAGTGTAGTTAATTTCGTTCTAGGGCGTGCTATTATGTTACGTTATCGATATGTTTTGAACTCAGTTTGTGGAGGTAGCGGTTTTAAGTGCATTTTTTATTATGATTTTACATAACGCTTTGAGTTTTTATTTTCTGATGTTAAAATTATATATATATCTACATTTTGAACGAAGGTGATCCTGATTGTTGGTAATTGTTTTTCGATTAAACTGAGTTTTACATCGTTTTTTGTCATTGATAGATTAAAATAAAAATTAGTTTGTATTGATTTGAAGTTATGTGTATTACTTTTATATTTGTTTTCTTAAATGTGAGTCATATTTTGGTGGCTAAATTTGAATTTTTTATTTAGAATGTGTATGTATTTGCTTATGCGCGCGTTGGGAGATTCAGGTTTATCTGATGTCATCAGGACAAGGTTGGGCGTTTGTACGGCTACCGCATCAAGATAAAGAGTCCTTACTCTTCTCCTTGATCACTTGAATCTTCCACTGGATAGATCCATTGGCCATCAGTCCAAACAAATATCAGTAACGTAATAACTCAATTAGGTTCCCGAATATTAGTTAAAATTCGTACCGCTTGAAACCAGAATTCGATGCTCTATCGGGATGGAACAGATAACGGTATGAGAAATGGAATTAGACACGCAGCTTCAACCTGTAAGTACAGAACAAACGGACGTACCAAGAGGTATCGTGGACATTCGTGTCAAATATCTATACAAAGATGGCGGAAGAAGTGGAGAGATTAATACGTCCTGATTTTCCCTTGGAGCTGTGTTCGTAATTACAAGTAACAGATAATAAAATAGATGTTTTGGGAACACCTTACCAAAATGTATCGGTAGATTGGAGTAGTTTTATCCAGAATGAAAGCATCGTACATTGTTTGATAATTTACATTGACCAGCTCAAATATATGCTGTTGTAATATATTGCTAAAAAGCCATCTGAGAACAGGATCAAGATTGCCTAAAAAATTCTCTTCTATCTGAAGAATTATTGATGTACGGTAATATTCAACTAAATTTAAAATATTTTAGTTGGATACTATCACTATAAGTTTATTTTCGACGTTAACCGGAGTAAACTGGAAGATCTTCCCGTGGATTCAACCTCCTGAAAGTTAAACCGTATTATTAAACTAGTAAAAAAAAATTAAATTAAAATATCAACAGTTTCTTATTGACAAATTACTTGCTGCTTCTTCTTTCTTGGTTTCTAATTGTGTTTACGTTGTTCGTCTTAAAATTAGTTAATTTTTATTTTAGAGTTACAACGTCGCATTGTTGCTACATGTACATTGTAACGAATAGGATAGATGAAGTGCTACAGTAGGTGCTAGTTAAGTGTCGGCTCCTTTCCGGGACTCCAAACAGAGTCCAGCTTATATAAAAGCCTGCGCGCTAACCAGTTCCATGTGTAAACAGCTGCTTGATGGAAGCGACTGAACTTATTGATAACAAAATTTCAATAGCTATTCATTTTTTGTAGAGTTTTGTACAGAAGTTTATAATAAAATGAGAAAGTAATTAAGAAAAATTGAAATTTAAAGTTATTTTACGATATACATTTATTTAAATTAATGATTTTGGTTCTGGAAGTACAAAAACACAAGTTTAACTGGAATCTTTTCATCACTTGTTTATTATAATTTTCGTTGTGTCCTACGTATTATTCCAAATAATAATTTACGTAATACTCTTTTGTTTGGATCCTTTTTAGTGTTGCTTTGAAAATTTTAAATTTGTGGACGATTTCTTTTTATAAAAGTATGCAGTAAAAAGGATTTGGATAATTTTTTACGTACAATATTTACGGGAGTAAGCGTAAAAATATAATTACACAAAAAGAATTATTCATACGTTGACAAATTTTGTAGTAAAAACTGCCTCGTTACCTCGTTAATTTAATATAAATGACTTTTTGCCCTCACTGAGCGCTAGATCGGATTGAATCGCCTTTACTCGTTGACAAATTTTTTTTTTCTGAAGACAGCCTTAATTTAGTGTCTAGATTGTTAAACTTTTTTTTTTTGTTTCTGTTTATTTACTACTTTTTTATTCATCAGTCAGAAAAATAAAATTTTCATTCATTCTTGTTTTCTTTTCGAATAGCCCATTTAGAGGGCACGCTTAATCAACTTTTTAGCCCGTGCTTCTTTCATTTTTCTAGAGTGGTGTTCTTTGTCTTCTTGAGTCCATTTTCTCCCTCTTCTACAAGTGAGTTTTTTCCTCTCCTGAAACTCTAATTCCTGTATTGTTTTTCTGATTGTTGCTCTGTCTTTTAAAATGTCTGAGTCTATTGAATCGTTTACTAGGTCATTGTCTATTTCTTTAAGCCAGGTTATCTTGTTCTTGTGAGTGTTTAGTAGGGTGAAGATCTGTTTTGTTAGTCTGGTGTTCTCCATTCTGTATATGTGTCCATAGAATTGCAGTCTTCTTTTCCTGATTACATCTGTTATTTTTTATATTTTGGAATATAGCTCTTGGTTTATAATCTAGTCCTGTGTTGTTTTTTGGGCCTAATATTTCCCGTAAGATTCTTCTCTCTATTGTCTCTACGTCCTGTACTTTATGTAGTTTCAGCGTTTCTGCCGCATATAGTATTTCTGGTTTAACTACCGTTTGGTAGTGTCTTAGTTTGGTGTTCCAGGAAAGGGTTTTCTTGTTGTAGGTATTCTTCGTGATAGTGTATGCTTTTTCCATTTTAAGTAATCTGTTTTCTAGAGCTATTTAAATAACTTTTCATTCATTTAAATTATATGTTTATTTTTTTCTGTAAAATTATTTATTTTACTTTTTTGTTTTATATATATATATATATATGAAATTTTAGGTGTTTATTTCAGTAATGTTTATTTTTATTCTCTATTTATGTATTCAAAACTGTACTCTTTTAATGACAACAGAACGTATGTTTTTCAAGTAATGCTTAACGTGACTTGATTACAAAGAGTGAATAAAACGAATTATTGATTTCAGATAGAGTTTCATTATCCTTTGTTTTAATAACTGAAGTAATACAGTAAAATTAGGTAATGAAATGTTAAAAATCATTTTTAACATTTCATTACCTAATTTTACTAGAAGAGAAATTAATTCGGTTACGTTAAAAATAAATAACTTTTTTATGTGTGGGGAAGTACGTGTACATTTGTGAGTCATAAGTAGGTTAGATACGTGCAGTGCTATTTCTGCGTTAGCTCCATTCGTCAAGAATCGGTCGGCGACGTTTGTGATTTGTTTTATTGTAGCGCCTATTACAAATTATTGTTATTGCCTTCGCGTACCTGACCGAAAGAAATCTTTCCATTTGAGACGAGGTCAACGCGGCTATAATTTTCATTGATTTTAACCTTGGTATGTTATGAATTAAAGAATGTACCATCTCTTACAACCGTGTGGACTCTTTTGAATTGACGAATAACGATAATAAAGAGATATTATTATTATTAATTTTGAATTTAAAAAAAAATTCATTTTATTCTTAAATTTTGGCATCTACTTGGTATCAGTACGTTTTTCATATCGTATTTAAATATCTGTAGAAGTTAAAAACCAAATTGTGATTTGATCATTGCTAAAGCTTAGACTGCATTGATAAATTGTTCTAAATCAAACTGTTATTGTTGTTAGCAGCTAGTTTCGTTTGCCACAATTTTTGAACGATACATAAACGAATAATAAATTGTGATCTTTTAGCATAACTAAGTTGTTTGCAATAAATTTGTAAATATCTAACACTTATTTACTTATTACTTTCTAACGAGCCAGTATCATGATTCAATTAATAATTTTACGTGTAATTTAAGATTGATTATCTTCTTGAATATTGCATTGATGCACCACTAGTGGAATAAAATTGGTAGGACTGTATGTTTATACCAGGAATAATTCCTAAGAGTATTTCTTCAATATTATATTTGTAAGAATATTTCTCCATGTACGACTTAAGTGCAGGCCAGTATCAGCTTTCGAAAAATTTTCTTTTAAATATAGAGATTGTTTTTATGTAGATCTGTATCTGTACTATATCATTTCGCAGGTGATTTAGTTTTGCTAAGTTGAAATTTGTGTGATTACTCTTTTTGACGAGCTTGGAAAGGGATTCTTTTTTCTTAAGATCAGAATACCTTTTGGTAGGTTATATCCACGCGTTGATTGTGAAGGAATCCCGTAAACTACGATTAAAATTGTTCACTGATGGCTGATGATAGCCTTGTTAATAGAAAACCGTAATAGTATATAATGTAATTTTCTCATAAGACGAATGTATTCTCTTGCTTAAAATTTTACTAATTTCGTAATGGGATTTTAGATGTTGATACAGAATCTTGTGATGTTGGAAGTCCTTAAAAATGGATCTTATTTCTCTGGCTTAATGTGCTTAGTCGCCCATATTCTTTAACATATTCTTTGGATTTCTCGGACCGGGTTTGATAAAATAATTGACTTTGATCTTCCTTATTATCATAATATATAATCTATGTTCTTTATTAGAGCATAGATTATAATTAACATTATAAAGAATATAAAGATAATAAAAGAAGTAAAGAATAATAAAGAAAGAACAAATAACAAATAAAGAATATAACATTATAAAGAACATTAGATTCCTTGCTTTCGAGTAAAGTTGAACTTATCTAACCGGAACAAAACGGGAAGTATACGGACTTATTGACTTAACGTGTTTAGTGTTGCTCGCTTTCTAAAAATATTATTTAGAAAAATATTGATAAAAAGAGATTATTCTTCATTTTTGTTTGTCTTTGCCGATAATCCTTTTATTTTTGTTTACAGAAAGTTTTAAAACAAATATTGCCATATTCATTAGTCTACCCCATCAATGATCATTAATTGTATTGATTGTACAAAAAAGAAAAACAAAAAATATATATATATTAGTTTTATTTTTTAGTTTCAGACATTTAATAGATTCATTTATTCTGGAAGTAATAGTTTGAATATTTGGTACAACTATACTGTTGAAACGCGGTGTGTGGGGAGCTAAGTAATATTCACTTGTTCATATAGACCTTGTATGTGCTTGTAGCTTTTTACGGCACCGCCTGGCCAGAATATGTTGTGAATCCAATAACATTGTCGGGCAAAAAGATATTATCGCGGAGCAGATAGCGTAAAACCGGTCTGGTTCTTCATAATTTCAAATTTTCTCCACGAGAGCCAATCTCTATTGCTATTTTAACAATATTGGAGATAAATGTAACTTGCAGACAATATTGACGTAAATTATTATTTGGCGTTAAATGCTACATTATTAATAATAACAATTCAATAATAAATTTTCAACGAAAATTACAATAAAAAAAAAAATACGTTTGTAGGATTTAAGTTATTTAATGTGAATAATCTTTTTTTTACTGTTAGTAGATTGTTATCACAACTCGACCGATTATATTATAGTTTTTTAAAACTTAATTTCCGAGAGAAGCTTAAATTAAGTTTGGCTTTAAATTATTTTTGTTACAACATGGACCGTATTCGTTTCAAAATCCATCATATATTTTACTTTACCCGGCATGAACTAGAAATCAAACCTCTTTTTTGTGTTGAATTTATTTTAGAATTCCGTGATTTTGTTGAAACTTATTGGTTTTTATAATACCGTAATTCACGAATTAAGATCAAATAGTCTTCCAGGAGGGCGGTCGATGTCGTTTTAATGGAAAATAAGTCATTCGGCTGGATCCGCTTTACAAACTTCTGACGTAGTTTGCCTGAATCTCTTTTACTTTTTGGTTTTTTGTCTTGCCGTTTAGTCGGTCGTTAGCCATTCTACTCAAAAGTACGATCTTTCCTTTTCCCTTATAATCTAAAATTTTGAAACGTGCAGGTACGAGATTTAACCGTTTTTTTCATATCCTCATTTCTGTTGGGGGGTCTAGTCTGTACTGCGATTAACACCTTTGAAAATTTTTATTTAAGTAGACGTAATCTTCTAATCGCTTCAAATTCTAGATTTCAATCGATCCGTCGATTTAGGAACTGCCGTTATTTGATTCTGCCTAATTTTAATTTCTACAAACTGTCTTGTGGTTCTGTACGGTGTTGAAAATCTGCCGGAATCGCGTAATTTAAATCTTGACACACTTGTCGTCGTTAGGTTCCGGCTGAAAATGCGAAACCATCTGGTAATTTGCGATGCAATAGCTCCGAAAGCGGGTTTATCATACATCCGGGAAACGCGACCTTTGTCGTTCTCTTACACTAGGTTAGCTTCTTGAGGTAACCAGCTGTCGCGTGTTGTAACTTCTCCGTATATTATATACAGGATTCCTTACGTTGTAGTATGTTTGTTGTTGCCTTTCTGATTGTACTATATCTGAAATTTTATATATACTACAATTTTGAACCTATTTTGAATGCTAAATCTCTCATATCTTAACCTCCAAATTTCCCATGCAACCTCCCTCTCTATCTTTAGCGAATAAAGTACATCTTAAACCTACGTTTCCACCAAGTGTTGGGGAAAGTACATATAAATCAAAATCACCTAAAATATTTTGGGTGCTAGTAGATCACAAAACATTGTTTCAAATGAGGGTATCGCAGTCCAGTACCAAGATTTCTCAGTGTTTCCTTCAAAAGTTGTTTAAACCTTGTTAAACTGTTTAAAATTGTGCGTTTATAATTTTTTTCATTCTTTTTGCTTAATACAATGAATCCTCAGTGATTAAATGCCATTAAACTATTTTTCCTTTAGAAGAAGTTGACCCCCCCCCCCCCCTAAAAAGGACCGTTTGGATTCATCCCTGATGGAAAAACTTTTGTTTTTTCGTTAATTATATTTTGCATACTAACAACTTAATAACTTAAGTTAATAGTTTAATAACTTTGTTATTAATGTAGAAAAGCATAAAATAGTAAATCTACAATTTAAGTGTTAACAACATTCCTGAAAGGTATCGCAGTTTACTTTTTTCTACGAGATGATCCACTAATATAAAGAATATAAAAAGTTCTTTTTATATTAAGATATAAAAGGAAATGTCAGACATTTAATGTAGTAGCCGAATTTTAAATGTACTTAAAGACGCAGTATAGTTAACTACTTAACAATACATTTACTTCTTTTTTAATACATAAAAAAAATATGATTAATATATTTATATTAAATTGAAAAATTAACATTATTTCTCGATAATTCTGTACCTTCTTATCATATCAAATCTGAACAAATACACGTATACTTATTTTTACTTACAGTTTTTATCTCGTGTACGAACGTGCGTTCAGGATTGTCACGCGATTATTGATGTTAAAGAAATTGCGTTTTTTATATTTTTTGTGAATTACTACTAGTAATTAAGAAATCTGATGTGGACACCTCATGATTCCATGTACGTCTGTTAAATTACAAATACACATTTTTTACTGTAGTTAATTTTAACTTATTTCATTTAAATTAAGTTCATTACAAAATACTAACGCATAATATTCAATTATACTTGAGAAAAATGGCCCTAAAAATTTTCTTAGCTATTCATATTAATTTATACATTAATTTTGTTTCACGTCGCTCAAGTAGATATGTTATGTGAGAACGTGTCAGATCCGTAACCATGTACACATCGATTCAGACTTCATTTATAAATACTTAAAAAAAACTTTTTTAAATTTAAGTATATTGATTTGTTAATAATTATCAACATCTCCGATTGTAAAAATTTTTGAATTAAAATGAAAAGCACATACAATTTCACTAATAACTTCTGATATTTTTTCATATATATATATTTTTTTTGTTATCGTATTATTATTCATTGTTAACATTTTTTACAATCGGAGGTTAATAATTATTAACAAATTAATATATTCAAATAACTAAAAAAAAGGTAAAAAAAGGAAATGGTTTCATCCGAACCGATGTGCCCCTTCCCCTTATAAGATCCAGATATTTCATTAAATAAAATTTTATTTGGCTGTAGCTCCGGAACCAATGAAAATAAGTACCACTTATGATTTATCGTTGAAAATCTCTCAACCAGGGCTTATTACTGCAGCTAAGATTGTCCAAAATCCAAATGTTTGAAAATTGAAACCTCGCTTTATTTAGACTCTATATACACATTTTTGCCCCAGTCGATTGCAATCAAAAGGGAAGGTGCACAGCTAGATGTTAAAACAGTTTTAAATACAAAATTTCAATATTCTACAGCTAATCGTTTTTAGTTATGCGAGATACATCTGTACGTACAGACGTCACGCCGAAAGTAGTCAAAATTGATATTTCCGTTGAGATCTGAAAACCGAAATTTTTCGCGTTTACAATATTTCCTTTACTTAGTACAAGGAAGTAAAAATGGTGCTCTGTTTCAAAAACGTTATCCATCACTACTTTGCTTCTTTAAAAATGCTTATTTTCTTTTAAATCATTTAAATTATCTCTGTTTTAATATTTGATACGGGTAATGGTAATAGGAAAAATTGAAATCTGGATTTATTATAAAAAGTTCTTAAAAAATAATCTTAATGTCATAAATTTTCTTGAAATTATTTAAAAGTAAAATTACAACATTTTCTGTTTGGAAATTTCAAAACTTTAAATTTTACACTCGCTATTTATAGTTGATTTGTTGGGTCATTAAATCCATTGCTATAAGTTTTAGACGATTAGTTAAAGATGTATTGTATTTTACAAGGATTAGTAGTTATGCTGTTTAAATTTCTGTTAATAGATTATTTTATGACTGAAAATGTTTTGTGAACATAAATTATGTAGAGTCATATAACATATGAAATTTACTTATTAAATTCTAAAATTAAATTTTTATAAGCCTACCTATAATTTATTTTATGCCCGTAGCGTCTTTCCTTATAAAAACCTACCTTACAACAACATTAAAAGTAGCTTTCACTTTTCGTATTAATGAATTTTTTACGAACGTGTTTTTTTTTTTTTTACCTGTTCTATTATCTAAATACGTTTAATTTATTCACCTTTTTTTACAGTCGTTTATATTCTGTGTAATTTCATTATTAAGTTACGTGTAACGTAACTTATTAATTCATACTTCTATAATTTTTCTTTCTTTTTTCTGTGCATCATATTTTTGTTAACCGTAAGCGTTTTCAGTGCTCGTAAGGTGCACGTTGGTATACTACAGTACATGGATATTATAAAATAAGATTACAAGACCTTTAGGAAATAATGCATTATTTATTTAAATGTATCGTTTCTGAATCATTTAATCTGAACATGTGAGGTAGAATATCAGTGCACGGTAGAAATTAAAACAAGAATATGAAAAAGTAAGCAGGCACTTAATAAGAAGGGAAGACTGCTGTTTGAAAAGTTAAACATAGAGAAACACCTTCAATTTAAGCTCCTCAAGAGGAAATTCAATCACCAGTGGCTGGACGCATATTCACCGTGGCTAGCTTACTCAGTCCGACTCAAAGGTGCTTTTTGTTAATATTTTGTCTTGTTTCCGTCATTAATTAGAACGAAGAGAGGGGTTGGGGTTCTTTTCCGTCAGACCTTTCACTAGTACAAGGACGTGCACGATTATTGCAAAGCACATATACAATCCCAGGGACTTCAGACTGCAATGGAATTTGCAAAATCGTGCATGGAGGGCATTCCAGTAGACATCCAATTTCACCAGTCTTCACGAAAATTAATTGAAAAAAAATGCTGTCTTTAATTGTTTTCTGCGTCATTTTTTCCGGCACTCAAGATTTACCTCTTAGAGGTAAAAATCTGGATCAAGGCGTATTTATCGTTTTGTGCATTTACGCACCGTAGCTGGCGATTCACAATTAAGATAGAGCATTTTGGGCATGGACTGAAAAACCCATAATATCGATCACCTATCATCCAAAAAGAAATAATTGAACTGTGTGGTAATACAGTCAGGGAACCAATCGTCACAAGGATTAAAAAAGCTTACTTTTACACCATTTTGCGGGACAAATTGTGGATATTTCTGGCAAAGAACAGCTACCTATTAAATTACGTTTCTTCAATGAAAAGACCAATGAGGTCGAAGAATTTTTAGGCTTTGTAGAGTTTGAAGAACTTAATTCCGTGAGTATTGTTAAACACATTGAAGATTTGGTGACAAACTTAAACTTAGACCCTGAAAAAGTTGTAGGGTTAGGGTTCGACGGATGTTCGACGATATGTGGTAACGAAGGAGGGTACAGGCGATCTTGAAAGTACATAAAAGTCTTCTACTCTTTTGACAAAGACTCAAAAGTCAACTTGTGAAAAGTTGCTCTTTTCACAAGCTTAATCTTATCGTTAACGACTTAAACGTTATTCCAGAAATTTGAAACGCGTTAGAAGTATCAAGGAGATAGTCACATTTTTTCGCGAATCCGTTTTACGACACAAGTTTCTTGCTAGCATTTCTAAATTTTGAGAGATTATTTACTTAGGGAAACACAAGAGCACCCGTGTTATTTTTAAGGAAGAGATTAATGAAATGTTTTATTTGGAGTTTGATGTTCTATGAAGCTGAAACGTGTGGACAATGAGAAAAGGACACGCAAAATGATTTGATGCTTTTGGGATGCGGGTGTGGCGCAGAATGATAAATTTCAAAAAGCGAGACCATGTAACAAATGAAGAAATATTGAGAAGCATCGGAGAGAACAGGAAAATGCTAAATGTGATTGAATATAGGAAAAAGACTTGGCTAGGAGATTGTATGAGGTGTTTATTTTATTAGTGGATGCGATAGAAGGCTTGGTGAATAGAAGGAAATGGAGAGATTTGAAATGACGGATGGGATTAGGGAAAAGGAAAAATATGCGGAAACAAAGAGATTAGCAAAGCATAGAACAAGGGGGGAGAGCAGCAGCCGTGACAGGGCTTGCCTAATAGAACACTATGAATGAATCAATTTTTCTAAGAAGTATTGCGTGAAAATAGGAGGTACTAGACTATTGGATGGCAAAACAGCCGATTTTGAAGACGTGAGTACCAAGGTTGAAATCCTAGTAGACGGTTAATATTTATACGGATTTGAATACTAGATCGTGGATACTGGTGTTCTTGGGTGGTTGGGTTTCAATTAACCACACATCTCAGAAACGGTCGACCTGAGACTGTACTAGACTACACTTAATTTATATTCATACATATCATCTTCATTCTTCGTCTGAAGTAATACCTTTCGGTTGTTCCGGGGGCTAAACATAAGAAGGGAAAATATTGGAATACTAGGTTCTCTTGGCGATTTCTACCGCTTTAAGAGAGCGAGAAAAAAGTTAAATTTAGTTTGTGTTTGTCAATGTTAGGCGAGTTTTAGTTGTATTTAGCCCGTGTTAAAAATTGTGTGACGGTTTAAATGTAATTTAGGGTTGTTTAACCCACCGGGTTGGTCTAGCGGTGAACGCGTCTTCGCAAAAAAGCTTATTTCGAAGTCGAGAGTTCAAACGTTCAACTCCTAGTAAAGGCTGTTTGTTACTTGTATACGGATTTGAGTACTAGATCGTGGATATCGGTGTTCTTTGGCGGTTGGGTTTCAATTAACCACACATCTCAAGAACGGTCGACCTGTGACTGTACCAGACTACACTTCACTTACACTCATACATATCCTGATTCATCCTCTGAAGTAATACCTGACGGTGATTCCCGGAGGCTAAACATGAAAAAAAGAAGGGTGGGTGTATGATGGTGCATGCTGTGTATAAAAAGAAAAATGCTTCCACCGATTCTGATCTCGAGATCACTAATCCGTGTTCTCTTAAATAATTATAATAATTACCCCTAATAGTATTTTATAACCGTTAAGTATAATAGTTATAAATTGTTAGGTATATAGTATTTTATAACGGGACCATCGTTAGGTATCGCTTCAGAGGATGAGATGAATGATTTGTAGTGTGCGTAAGTTGCTATGTCTGACCGGGATTCGGACCCGGGACTTCCGGATGAAAGGCCGAGACGCTACCACTCGCGCCACGGTGGCCGGCCATTGTTGCATCCTACTGATAGAAAATAATTTTTAATTTTTTAATTTTTGGTCGAATGTTGTATTTTGACTAATGATGGGCTTTATAATAATATGTTTTTTAATTTTATAGTAATATGTTAGTGCAAATAAATTTTTTTTATCTTAAATTTTTTAGTGATATTAAAAGTTTGTTTGTGTTTTTTTATTATTGGGGTTCATTTAATTGTTTGTTTTTAGGATTGAATTACCGAATCGGCATTTCATTGGTTTTTCGTCTTAAACGTTTGTAATATTTTTATTTTCGTAGGTTTTTTTTATAAATAGAAATCTTAAATTAAACAACGGACAAACGAAGTTATATTTCAATGTAATTTCTTATTAATTAAAACCATAAAATCTCCTCAACGGTAAATTAAATTTTAGTGTGAGATAATTCGGTAGTGTTTGTTACATTTTTTCTTCTTATTGATTGTATTAATTATAGAATATTATCGAAATATTATCATTATTTCACATTTGGTTTGTATTCGTGTTGTATCTGTATGAATTTAGATGTTTCGTGTTTAAAATATTTTTACTTTCGTTATTTTGTTAACAGAGTTAACAAATTTAATAAGTTAAATTAAAAAAAAAGCTTTTTTCCGGTTGATTTTAATCTAGAAAATTTGATCGGATCATTTGGATACAGTTTGCTGCTTTTATATCGAAACAGTTCGCATTTATGTTACGATCATATAAATATATTATATATATTTCTTTACTAAGTTCTTTTTTTAGTTATTTGATGTTTTATTATCAAAATAAATGTAATACATTCTGTTATATAAATACAGCTGGTTCGCCGAAGTTATGTTACTTTCTATTTCAATATGAAATTTAGATACACTATATGTTTAACACTGAAATATTATAAAACTAAATGCAGCGTTTTATTAATTACTATTTTATTATTTACCTTTTTAATCCATTTTTAGAGTTTAAAAGTACGTACAATCAGAAGTCAAATCAGAATTATTATTTGTAATTTTTTATTATAATAATAATATTTATTTAATTAACTTGTCTATACATGGATTTTCCTGCTGTAAGATTTCACTATTCTCTGGGAAAACCGAATTCATAAATAATTAATTGATGTTATTCTTAGAATTAGCGTTTATGCAGTATACACAAAGGAGGCGGTATTTTGAAAGGACTTGTTTATACATATTAAACGATTTTTACGAAAAAATAAATTAATGGAATAAAGAAGGAGAAAATATTACTTTTCCTTCTCTCCACCATCTGTATGATGGCATTTTTTGTGCCTAGCGTAGGATTTTTTATTCAGCTTGTTTCAGTTTGGGGTAGTATTTTTCCGTAGTTTTTTTTACTATGTATACTAATGTATATCATATTAAAATGAAGTTACATAATCGTAATCTTTAGAAGCATTTTATTACGTCTTATATTTATTTCCTTACATAAGGGATTTCTTTTATTATCTTATCTAATATGGATTGTTTTATTTTTTATTTCTTCTTCGACTTCTGGTTGTTTATTTCCACGTGCAACACAATCATTAGGATGGGGTAACGATTTTCCATAAGAAAGTTTTGTCTGTTTTTAAGTAGCTGTTAATTATTTGGAGTTAAAAATAATTTTTTACAGCAGCAAAGTTGTTTATTTATGTGCAGCTTCGATATTAATTACCTTGATCTTCTGAAGGATTTAGGTGGGATAGATGAGAGCTGGCCCAGAAGAGAACCTTGTAACATTTCTTTATAAGAAATTATGTTGTTCCGTAAACCTTCGTCGATGTCTGTTTATCGACATCATTTTTTTTCTTTATTTCGGCTAGATGCTCATTGAATCGGTTATAAAACTTAGAGCTTCCGTGATATTTTATGTGGGCGGGTTTGCTTTTGGACCTTTCTTTCTTTCTTTCTTTTTCCTTTTTCCTGTTTAGCCTCCGGTAACTACCGTTTAGATAATTCTTCAGAGGATGAATGAGGATGATATGTATGAGTGTAAATGAAGTGTAGTCTTGTACATTCTCAGTTCGACCATTCCTGAGATGTGTGGTTAATTGAAACCCAACCACCAAAGAACACCGGTATCCACGATCTAGTATTCAAATCCGTGTAAAAATAACTGGCTTTACTAGGACTTGAACGCTGTAACTCTCGACTTCCAAATCAGCTGATTTCGGAAGACGCGTTAATCACTAGACCAACCCGGTGGGTTTTGCTTTTGGACCTACCTTTGGTTCTGTTTACTATTCTTTTGCTGAAAAAAAATTCCATCCGTAGAACTTAGGAATTAATCAGATAAAATCGGGCTTTTTAATGCGTTCGAATATACATCTAAAGGGATTGATCCGATCCATAAGTTATGGTCATTATTACTTTTTGTTACATTTTCTCTTTATTCGATTTTTACATAAAGATTAGGTGTGATAAGAGGATTTTATATGTATGGATCAATATGAATTGTTAGTTTTATAGTGGAAAGGTGTTTCCACATTATGGTGTTTTAATTTTCGAAGCGGTACGACATGATTATCTCGAAAGTAACGAATTCCAAAAATCAAGATACTACACTATTTCACTACTGCACCGATTAATAGCGATTACTTCCAAGCGGCCGATTCTTTAAAGGCGTTTCGATTGTAGTTACACTGATGGACCGTCCGATGTATTACAGTAGCTGACGGGGCTAGTCTAGTGCTTAACGCGTCATCACAAACCAGCTGATTTCGAAGTCGAGAGTTCTAAGGTTCAAATCCTAGTAAAGGCCAGTTTTATAGGGATTTACCCGTGCCTTTGGTGGTTGGGTTTCAATTAACCACACTTTTCGGGAAAGGTCGACCACCTGAGACCTGTGTACAAGAGCACACTTCATTTTCATTCACACCATCCTCATTCATCCTCTGAAGTAATACCTTACGGTGGTTCCGAAGGTTAAACGTAAAAAAGAGTATGTTTTACCGTTGTTATACATGTGAAATCAACCTTATAGTCTCTCTTAATGTTACAGAACATATGTTAACGCTACGAGTTTAAAAAGTTTAAGGGACTGTATGTTATTGAAAAGGTGTTGAAATATATCTTAAGCCGGTCGGTTAGTTTTCTATGAAATGATACTTTGACTCTTTATTCGGAGGAAGTTCAGTTACTTTTAAATTAGTGTTTTTTTTACATTGTATGTTTCTCTAATCGTTAGTAGAGTACGTGTTGAGTACGATGATAGTTTTCTTTGAATTATCATCGGTAATTTGTAGCGGTGAAGTAAGTTAAATGATTTATTTTACTATAAATGTTTCAGATTGGTGCTGTTGTTATGCAGATTTATTGTATAGGCCTGTTACTTTTATGTAAAACTGTCATTCAAGCTAGAGTTATTATTCTAATGAATCAAAATGTGCTTATAAATATGTATATATGTTTGTATATTTATATTGCCATTATAAATATTTATACGTATATTTGGCCTAGATTTCATGGTAAACAGTTTATTATCGTTCATGTTTTGATAAGATGAAATTGCGGAATTTAGAAATCACGATTGGGAAATGCCGAAGTTCAATTTACATCTAAAATCGTTGTATGTTGAATTTTACGTGGAAGACAAACCGTATTTCTGTTGTCTTTCGAGTGACGTTTCTTTTTTAAATTATCTACTGGTAGGTAGTTCATTGTTATAAAATTAAGACATTTTAAAGAATAGTTGTGTGTACTATACACTGTATGTAATTTAAGGTCATTTTAAGGCCAGATTTTGAAGCTCTTTGTAAGTGAAGAAAACTTCAGCATTCTTACATATATTTTTCTTAACAAAAATATATACGGTTCTTAACGAATTTATTGCTGTTTGTTCTTTTTTTTTAGTTAAGTACCAGTGTATAACTGTGAAGTCATGTAAATTAAATAATGTACATAATAAATTATAAAATTTTCTTTCGTTGAAAATAATTAAATGTCAATGATATCCAAGATGTGAAGTAATGATATGCATGCTCAGTGACCTCATTCGTAAGTCTATTGGTGGTGGGGAAAAATCCCATGAAGGTAGTATCACAATAATTACCTTGAAATATGCGTGTAATTTATTTAGATTCACCACATAATAAATAAATAAAAGACTAAAACAGATTACAATCGTTTTGATTTTTATTAATAAATTGGCATTGTTAGAGGTTGCATTCGAAACATTTTCAATCATATACTTTGTATCTATAGTTAATATAAAAAGAATCCGGGAAATGATGCTTAAAAAAGATTGTATAATATCTTAATACAATGTTATTTTGTTTAAATGATAGCAGGTGATAGTATAGTGTTATTGGTGGTGGTAAATGCTATTATAGACAAGGTGTCATTGATCTTTGCTTTCCAGCAAAGTTCTGGTATCTCGATCGTGTAAAAAAAAGACATTGTTAATGAAAAGTTGTACTATAAATTATACTTCCTTTCACATTTTCGAGATCGTGAAGTTAAAATAGTATTAATGATACAGCTTTCCTACTTTCGCATTTATTTATACTCAAAGCAGCAACAACAGAGTTACAAATAACAGTCACTTTATAATAGATGAATTTTTGAAAATATGAAAAAAAAATTCCAAGCTTGATCTGGATTCGAGCCCATATATAAGCCTGTATTACTATAGTTATTCCAGAATTCACGACTATTTCGTAGAACTGTTTCGGGCTTCTTACTTACGCTTTGTTGGACTTTCCGTCTTTCTTGTTTACCAGTAAATTAAGGAGTCCTTTTAAAAACGCCCAGATTTTAGTTTCTAGTCATGCAATCGTCTCTTCTTTCCTCATTTTGGTTCATTTTCCTATTTTATATTTGATTATGTTCCTAGTTTAACATCTTTAGTTATCTTTTGTATTGTCAACTTTATTATTAATTAATACAAATCGTTAAGCGTAAAATATGAAAAAGGAAAAAAAACAATGATTAACAATTATTTATCATTTCCCCCCTTTTTTAATATATACCCTTCTTATTATCAACTTTACTTGAAATTAAAAAAAAAAATTAAATGCTTTTAATATAGTAAAATAAAAGTTTTTCCGATGTGGTTGCCTAAAAAGTTTTTTTCGATTGTGGTTGTAGGGTGTACTTCGCGGGTAAAGCCTCTTTCTTTCTTTCTTTTTTCTGTTTAGCCTCCGGAACTACCGCAAAATATTACTTCAAAGGATGATATGTATGAATATAAATGAGGTGTGGTCTTGTACAATCTCAGGTCGACCATTGCTGAGTAGTGTGGTTAATTTAAACCCAACCAACAAAAAACAGCGGTATCCACGATGTAGTATTCAAATCCGTATAAAAATAATTTCCTTCACTAGGATTTGAACCTTAAAACTCTCGACTTAAAAATCAGCTGATTTGCGATGACGAGTTAACCACTAAACCAACACGGTGGGCTTCGTGGGTATAGCCTAATAAAATGGGGAGTAAATGTTTTTATTAAACCTGATATATAATTTTCAATCTTTTATATATAGTTTAAAGTATTTTTGTTTTACTGTGATATATTTTGTTTTTAAATAGCCAGTGATTTTTTTCAGTGCATCTCTTTGCTGGAACATTGAATTAAATCAACTCATTTTTTTTCTTGTCATTGTCGATGTTCTATGCCCAAGCGATGCATTTTAAAACATTAAATTAACATTTATTTATTTATTTATTATAATGGTTGTAATGAGGTCGTTGGGAGTACTCGGGTTTGAATTAAATTAATTCTAATTGGTTGGCCGATTGATGCAGAGGTCGTAAAGTAGTGTACCTCCCCGTGCTTGTTCGTAGTAACTATGAGTTCATCAATGATTCAGCTGTTATTATAAATGAAACTCAATGAAACATATGTGACACAGGCGTTTATTCTAGTAATGTATTCTTTTTTAGATCATGTAGATTTTTGGCTGTTTAATTTCTGGATCAAATTTTTTTATTAAAAAAAATATTTTACATGCAGTACATATATATATATATATATATATATATATAATGTACATTTAAAACATGTATATAATCTTATAGATATTATAATCCTGATTTCATATAATAAGCTAAGTTTTTTTTAATATATTATTAAAAAAATAAGAACGTGCAGTTAACAACTCTCAGCATAAATTTCCTCTGCACTAGCATATTTTTATCTCATTCCAAATAACTGTTATAGGGCTGCTTACAATTCATCTTTATTGTGAAATTTCCCTTTTTTTTTATGATTTCATAATGTTCCTCTTTTCTTAGCATGAGCAACATTCTTTTAACACGTTAGGCAAAAAACGTAATTTTAACAACTTAAGTACATAAAAAACCATCGTCTTTTTTAATATTTTTCCCGTTATTGTATTTTAAACATTCTGTTTTATCGAGTTTAAGGGTGACGTAACTTATGTGATAATACGTCGTACTGAGCTCTAAGAACACATTAATAATTATTACCGATCGATCGAAAGAATTGTCAACTTGTTTCAACATTCTGTTTAACTTCATATAACAGGCATAACTATAGAAATTGTGTATGATTTTATGTAACATAGAAGAGAGCAGATGCATTTTTATAAAGGATTTAGAAATTTTAATTCCGATAGTAAACGCACGGGAATTAAACATGTTATTCTTTTCTACCTGAGCAGATACGTAACGAAATCTACGATAAATATTTTTCCATTTACCATATGTTAAGTTTATTTCATTTTTTTTACGTGATTATTGTGCCAAGGATATCTCATTTAGATTTAAGATTATCCGAATCACGAGTACCGAAGGAAGTCGTCCGTGAAGCTGTAATGGATGGTTAGAAGAAGACAGTTGATACTTTCACAAGAACTGACTGAAAAATTATTTCTTGAATATTGATCGTACAAGATAAAATAGAAAATCTTAAGTCGAAAAACGTTAAATTTTTATTTTGCATTTTTCAAACGACACCAACAAATTTAGAAAGTGGAAAAAATCAAATAAATAAGGTCGGTTAAGTACGTACGCTGTAAGCAGATGAGACTGCTACTCAAGCCCGTGTCTGTCATGAACGTACCTTTGTATAAACAAATATATGCAAAGAATGTGGCAATTAAGTTACAAAAATTATCGGCATTTATATTATCAACCTTCTCCAGTTAATTTATTCAATTTAAAGGTTAAAACTTATTTCTTCCCTTACTTATTTATTCTGGTTGCTATTATTTCATTTCAGCCTCCTCCATTCCTGTCTGTCTTCGCAATATTTTCATATATTCCGAATGTTTCTGAACTTAATTCCGTGTAAGCTTAGTTCTTCCCAACTGCCTTTTTTCTTTTTGAACTAATAGCTTTTATTGATAAAAGCAATTTTAGTCGCTTGGAAGATATATATTTTAACGAGGATGATAACTACATAATATTGAACAATAATTCAATTTTGGTAACTAGTTTAGTGTATACGCTATAAAAAAAATAGATTTTCCTTTAGTTTTTAAAATTAGCTCAGGTTTTCATTTAAAAAAATCCTTTCTCTTGGGCAAAATTATACGGTTTTTTTTTTGTAATAATAATACTTTGGCTGTTATTTTTTTTATAACAGCTCTCTCTCTCTTTATCTTTATATATTATACACACACGCGCGCGCGCACACAGAGAGAGAGAGAGAGAGAGTATACGTTAAGCTGAATGTATGGTTTCAGTTTTCCATGACCTAAGATTTTCAGATAAATTAAACCGTATTGATGAAGCGGAATAAAACGAATTTGTAATACTTAAATTATTGTTTTGTGAATAATTTATAATATTTAAGCTTAAATTTAAATAAGTAGACTTCTCTTAAAATGTTTGTAGTAGATGGTTAAAAACGTTTTGAAATATGTTTTATTCTTTAGATGCACTTCTTGATTAGCTGTAACAGATTTCATTTTTTTTCCATCTTAACAGAGTTCATTGAGCGCTTTAAATTCAGTATATCATTTTTTAAATTTGTTTTATGAATCTCTGGTTTTATTACCGTACGCTCAATATTAATGTTGACAAGTAGGAGTACGTAGTAAAACCTAAAATTAAACGCGTTTAAATCTATATTTCTGTTGCGATGAGTTTTTTTACTTGCTATGTACCTTTAGCTTATGTTCAGTTAGTAAAATTGCTCTTCATACGTATAATTATAAAAGAATTAATTCGTAATTTATTACTTCAGATTAATACTGCTCGGCAGAATTATTTTTATTTACCAGTATTTATTTGTAAATAGTTTCAATCAAGAGTTCATAATATTTAATTTAATAAGATTTTAAATAATTTTGTTCCTTTACCTTTTTATTATACAGAAGTTTAACTGTGTGGATTTTATTGTGCTGCCAGTTCCCTTATGAGTTGGTATTTGTTTAGTTTGTATACATAAATATTTTATAGGTGTTTATTATTTAGACTATTTATTATTTTTTATTCTTATTTAGTAATAATGCACAAATTAAATTATTCTAAATTTAAATGAAATGAAATATTGCATATAATTTCTCATTGGACTTCTTTTATGTTAGGAGAAACAGATGAACCGAGTTTATTCAATCATATGAAGTGGAAATAGTGTGCTTTATACGATAGTCTAGAAAGTGCTTCATGCTCACATGTTTATTACAGAAACGATAACATCAACCAATATTTTTATTGCCTCTTATTTTTGTGTGTGCGCGCACACACACACAAACACACAACGGTTGAGAATATTGCACCTCTTGTTTTTATATCTTAAAATATATATTTTATTACAAACTCTTATAAATTTTCCTTGTTGTAATTAAGAGTTAAATTGCGAGTGTATGTGCATTACAAAGTAAGAAAAAATGTAATAAATTTTTAAAAATTACATTTTAATGATAATTACAGTAGAAACTCAATTAATTAATAAAGATTAATTATTTAAAAAAATATATTTTATTATGAACTTTATAATAAATAAAATTAAAGTAAGTAATAACTGTTATTTGTTTATGCATACATCCGTACACACCAGGTGCAATGAACAAGTATTCATGGCTCATAAAAACAAAAATACTGAACTAGTTAGTGCAATATAAAGGGACTTGTCCCTTTCAAAGTAGGCCCTTTTGATGTAACGCTGACCCCAGCGATGTTTCCTTAGTTGGAAGAATTTTTTCGAAGTCATTTTTAGTGAGTACCATAAATCCTCTTGTCGCATTTCTTTCTTCAAATATCTTCCCTTTAAGCGGGATTTTAAGCTTTAGATAGAGCCAAAAATCTTAGTAACTCATGTCTGGTGATTAAGGAGCCTGCTGAAGTCGTTCGACCCCGTGGTTTGCCAAGAATCTTGGATAAATTGTGATGCAAGGGCTGGAACGTCGTGATGAATTATCCAGTCGCCATTTTCTCAAAGCTTTGGTCTCTTGTGTCGAATAGCATTCTTAGTCGTTAAAGAACAACTATTTCGTATACTCTATTGGTAATTTATCTTTGACGAGCGTACTCGTGATAAACCGTTCGCTGATAAACAAAAAATTATGACGGGCTGTCGCGAAAATTCATCAGGACAACGTTCTTGTCTTTCGCACTCTTGCGGGCGAATTCCACCAATTCGTGTGGATTTCCTCAGCCCCATAAACGACAATTATAGCGATTCACGACTCGATGAACATAAACTGCGCTTTAGGTTGTTTTCATCAGTAGAAATGAAGTTTACGTAGTCGATACAAAATGAACTCTCTGTGGCTTGTAAATAGTTTAATTTCACGTAGTATAAGGATAAGGCGACGACTAATACTGCGAACCGAACGTTTTTGTTTTAGGACTACTTCGTGACTGTCCTTTCAGAACGCATTCGGTTTCCAAAAACTGTTCGCACCATTTTCTTATGCTTTTGTCACTCGGAGAATTTTTACGATGGACCGATGTATAATTTCTTTTTACGGCAGTCAATGGTTTACTTTCTGCGAACTATTACACGCAGTTTGCCTTCTCTTGAGAGCATCATGGATCATCTATCAATATTAGCGATTAACCCCAGTCGATTATCAGGATGTTTGCTTTTTTGATGATTTAGCAACAACTACAGAACGCACAGATTTTAAATTACTGGAAAGGTTTTGAACGATGTTGTAATCCTGGATAAATATTTTATAGTTTGGAGACTATGTCTAAACCTTAGACGAAAAATGGAAATTATATATCCGTTTTAATAATAAATGAGTTTATTAGAACGTTCCAATTTTATTCAGTAAGACCGAGTTAAAACGTGATCCCTGCCAAAAAATAAATAATCTTGGAGTTATTCTTATAGGATATTCTCTCACAAATATCAGAACCAGGAAAAACCTTATTAAAAATCTGACCGGCTAATCGTGGTGATTGTGTTGTGATTTGGGTTTGGTTTATTTATCCGTTGAGTACTGTGTACCCGTGTTAAAAACAACATTCGTAAGAAGCTTTTTGGCAGTCGGCTCCACACAAATATGAGAATTATGACGAATTGAGGTCAACGTCTTATCCCCCATATGGTCACGTGCATCGTATCACCTCCAGAGATGAAAAGAATATACTATCGTAAATTTATATTGAAAGACCTCAAATTTAGCGAACCTGACAGTTCAAGGGGATGTGCCGTAAATTAATACAGACGAACTTAAGGAAAGATTTCCTGTTACCGTTTTGGAACGATGACCAGCATCAGTACCTTTTGACTCTGGAAATGGAAGGGGAGTTTCACAAACATAGGTGATCCAACATACTCGTTGCCAGGTTTTCCACCGGCCTTAAAGAATTAAGTTTATCATTAAAATGGATATGATGTTTGATAGGTCACTTAATTTGAAATTTTTAAATGGGATATGCTGACTAAATAGTAATTCGAATGTTGGATAGCCTCTTCAACAAACAATACAGAAATTACTTGATATGAAAGGTCTTTTAAGGAGATATATTCGTTGCAGATGAATCTTATAATATAACATGATTATAAGCGAAAAGTGGAGAAGCTTATTGATTTGTAGTTCTGGGTTTTTCTCTCTTTAATGTTTTTTGTTTTGTTCTTATTTAACCTGTGTTTTTTTAACTTCGATCTTACGCTTGAAAATTTTCCGTATTTTAATTAAATTTAAAAAATGGTAATATGTTTATTTGATATATTTTTATTCGATCATATTACTTAAACATGTAGTAGTATATGTTATTCGACTACTCTGTTATTATCTGTCTATTAGTATTTTTAATTTTAAATAAAATATAAATTTACAAGAAATATTTCAGGTGAAACTTCATTTTAAGCTTTTAAAAGAATACTTAGCCTAAAGAATATAAAAAATGCTCGCTCCTTTTTTTCAATAATGTTGCCTGTATAATGTGTTTGTGATTAGAGATTCATATGGAAAAAAAATAGCTTTTATAAAAAGTGCCAATAAATACTAACAAAATTATAATTAGCAGACATTGTTAATCTTTCATAGATGGGTGCTGAAATCGTACAATATTTCAATGTTTTTTAACTATATTTCAGCCCAAGACTAATAAAGGATTATTATACGAATATTTATCTTAAATAATTGAATTCAAGTGATTATATGGGGTTTTTGTGTCTTGTTACATTTGCTTCACATATGTTTTGACCGTAGCAGTTAACCAAGACGTTTAAACCATTTTTGCCCCGAGTCGAGTATATAACAGCTGTTCTTTTATAAAAAATGTTATGTCAAACAAAATATATTAATTTTTTTTTAATATCACAGATGGATTTTTTCTTCATTTTTTAAATATTAATTTTGTTAATAATATAATGATGATATATAAATATATAAGATATATATAAGAACAAGATATACTTGTTCTTATTTTATATGAAATAAATTGCATCTGGTTATGTTTGTAGTTTTTGAGAAAGCATTTGATAATAAAATATGTAATATACAAATCAGTAAAATAAAATTTTTTAAGATATTGAAGCTGAAATGTAAAGAAAGAAGAGTTATTTTTATTCTGTTCTTTCTTTTTCAACGTACGAGACCTATTCAGAAAGTAAGGAACGTTTCCACCTGACGCCGCCAGGCGCACGCCAATCGCGTATATATTGGTATGCTCGTGCTCGGCACCTCAGTCAGCGTCCAGCCGTGACAACGGGACCATCTCCGCACTGCCCGTTTTTTTAATATACAAATTTGAAATGTGTGCTGCAATCGAAAATCCCGCCAGTTGTTAGGTGCGGTCTGTGATTCGTTTTTTGTGGGCAAAAAACTTAAAACCAATATAAATTCATCGAGAACTGTGTGAAGTGTACGGGAACAACGTAATGAGTGAAAGTTCTGTCAGGAAGTGGTGCATCCAGTTTAAAAATGGCCGAACAAACGTCCACGATAAAGAGATGAGTGGACATCCGAGCATTGTGACTGACGATCTGGTCTCCAAAGTTGACGAAAAGATTCGTGAAAACCGCCGTTTCACAATAACAGCTTGTTATTGTGAAATAATAAGTTTCACGGACTTTATTGTTTGAAATTGTTTCACAGAAGCTAGGCTACCACAAATTTTGTGCAAGATGGGTGCGTCACTGAGTGGTTGAGATCACAGGCTGCAGAATTCTATAACACAGGAATTTCAAAGCTTGTCCACCGCTATGATAAGTGCCTGAATTTGTATGGTGATTATGTTGAAAAGTAGTGTTTTAGTCCCTCTTTCACATGTACATAATAAAAAGTTTTTTCTTGTACTTGGTTTTTTTAAAATTCCAAACGTTCCTTACTTTCTGAATAGCCCTCGTATATAGGAAAAGAAGTATCGAATTGAAGCAAAATTTTGAGAGTATTGTAACAATCCAGGGAGAAATAAATAAAAGGTATTAAGATTCACTGATGACATGGTTCTTTTAATAGAAACCAAAAATTTTGTTTAGACGGATGGTTTTACTAATTCCATCGGAGTTCAGTTATATCATGTCAGATATTAACGTATATTTTGATTTTATTATTTTTTACCTTACGTTATGTAGGCAAATTTATTTAAATAAAACTAGTAACCACGTCACGGCTTCCCCCGCTCTATATGGTTACTTGCGTTTCCCATCGCGATCAATTTTTTTTTCATTTGATGTTTTGTTTGGTCAAGTAACCGGAGGCAGGTGCAGCCAGCAGCGTCGCACAGACAGTAACAGTGGCTGTGTTGATTGAGCCGCCGCGTTTACACCGCCGCATCCCTTAAAAAATCTAATTTCAAAAAAACTAGAAAATTGTTTTTAGATATTTATCAAGAGTATTTGCAAGCTCAAAATCTGGTGAATATCTCTTGTAGTATAACGAGAAACGGGAAAAAATTTGCTATCATTGTTCAAAATTTGTTTTACCTTTCTTCAGCCAACAATATCGAATTTCAAAAAATCCAAAAATTTATTTTTAAATACTCACACGAAGATTACAGATACGAATAATCAAGTTGATTTCATTTGATACCGAGAAATTAAAAAAATAATCGGGTTTCAGAAAAATATTCTAAAATCTATTTTAACCGAAAAACGCGGAATCTCAACAATCTAAAAATAATCAGTTGATGTCTGTTTTTGTATCGAGAAATTAGAAAAGAAAAATAAATTTCTCTGTTACTCCATTTTCACTTTACGAATTTCAAACAAAATCTTTCTTAGTGTGCACTTGCATCCTAAGAAGAACGTGTATACAGATTTTCATCAGTTTATCGTAAGTAGTTTTTGCTCTGTGTTTATTATGAATGTCACACATATCTATATATATTTGTATGTATAATTAATATAAATTAAAAAAAATCCCTTTCGGCACGCCGGCAGGCGGAGGTAGAGTTCACCGATGCTGAGCAGGGGATATAAAAGATTTCCACGTTAAAGTTGAGAAAGACTTCAAATTTACTCAATACGACAATGGTTGCATGTGAAAAAAGTTCCATATATTTAGCACACGACAAGTCCCATCTTCTTACAATTCCAGCAAAACCTTGGTCATCCCTTGCCGTAAGGGTTGGTCATATCAAAAATTAATTCAGACAAAAGTTTTAGGTAATGTTAGAGGACTAACAAACATTTTAATCCGATTCGATACTGTGTCTATTATGGGAGTTATGATTTTTTTTTGTCTTCGAAACCCCATTTTATCTACCCTTTGGGCCAATGGTTGGCGATATAAAAAAAATTTACTTAGATAAGTTTTAGGCTCTTATCCAAAGAATAGTAGAAACTTTAAACGGGTTCGATATTTTACTTAGGAAAGTTACAGTGATATTTTGTTTTTTCGATAAAGCCCTCCAACCCCCACAGTCTGATTTTTTCCATTAACGAACTCGACCGAGATTTTGGGTCGTTATATTTTATGTATCAATTTGAAAGTGATTGGCGCAAAATTACGGGAGTTATCGTGTCCACAAGAAAATAAAAAAATCTATATATATAAACTTTTGAACTGACGATGGTTTACGGGTCTGGCGGATGTGAAACGCGAAGATATGTCGAAATTTTTAGGAAGTACCCGTTACAGTAGGTAGCTATCTCATTAAATCTACTTAAAATTGTATTTTGTAAATATATAGTACTTTTTGTTTTAATTATGGTATAGCTTTTTGTTAAACTCTGAAAACTAGTTGAAAGTGAATTGAGTAATCTGTTTGAATATATTAATTATTCACCAGTTAAATTTAATCCGAACTAGTTTCCCATTTAATTTTGTATTCTATTATAAATTAGTTACGGTTTTTTTTTATTTACATATTTCCCTTTAGCTTTTATTGTTGTTAATTATTCTAAACAGTTTTTATTTTTAAAATTTCTTGAAAATATGTGTCGGAAAAAATAGAAAACATATACATAGTTTAATTTATTGTTTTCAAGTTTTATTTTACTACCTTACATGGCTGTAAATCTGTAATGATACTTAATACACACTTTGTAAAAGCTGTATTTTGTTTTTTAAGAAGATAACTATATTGTAATATTTATTTTTAAATACTATTTAAAATTTAATGTTGACGAGGTTTATTAAATTTATGAAAAAAATATTGTGTTTGTGAAATCAAACATTTAAAAAATTTAGCCCATCGATAAAATCATTTGTCGTTACGTTATTGCCAGTCGGCTGTTCTGTGATAATGTGATTTCCGGATTTAAATAATTAAAAAGTAAAATATTCTTGATTTTAATTGAAAGGGAAGTAGGAGAATCCCTTCCAAATTATAATGTTCTTTGTGCGCTCCTTTTTTTTTTTTAAGATCTTTGAAGTACTTCAGTAGATGGAATACCTTATCCTATCGTTTCATCATTAAAGCCTGGATTACTTAGGGTAAAGCTGGGAACCAGGAGTCGGAAAATAACTATTCTTTGATTAAATCAAGAAAAAAATTTTTACAGGGAGAAGGAGAATTTTTTAAAAATATTTCAAACGAGAGCGTTCTTAGCCCCTTTTATCTTTGCGAGGAAAATTATTTGTTTTTTATTTACAAGTTGTAGGTAAATTTTAATGTAAGATTTTACAGGGAATGAGCATTAAAGAAAGGTAAAATTTAAAACCATTTTCATGCGAAATATTTAAAAAAATAGGTTTTTAATCGGTTCTTTTCCTAGAAAAAATTGAATTTTGCACCCGGATGAACACTTGGATTGTTCAGGTTGAATGTGTGTGTGAATATATAATTGGTAGCGTTAGCTACTTATCTAAAGCAAGATAGTTTTACTTCATTACTGGAATTTTTCTTTAAAAATTAAAAACCTTTTTATGGACTTCGATTTCAATGGCTTTATAGTTGATATTGCATAAAAGTAGATTGAAAATAAACATTTTTTTTTTTGTTCGGTACATTACAACACCGTTTATAATCACGTCAGATATAGACATGCGTTTCACGGTTCAATAAAAGGAAGTGTTCAAGCATTTAGGGATAAAGAAAAATCGTGGAAATAACATCATCGATCAGTGTCACAAAATACACAATTAATTATAAAGTAATAAAAGAGAAAAAATGATTTAGTTCACATGATATGTTTCATGTATGTAAATTTAATGTGTTAGATACTAAATAAATAAAAAAAACAAAATAAATAACCTTTCTGAAGGCGTTAATGAAAATTATTTGAGCTTATGATGTTGTTTACGTACATGTTAAATAAATGGACATGCTGAATATTTAATATTTCTTAATTAGTATTATTTAAAACAGTATTTAAAACGACAGGGTAATATTGTTTCTATGAAAGAAAAGCCTTCAATCTTTATATAAAATAAATTAATGTGAATATCTTTTAGATAGATTGATAATATTAAAAATGTTAACTCAAGCATTATAACAGAGTCTTTTTTGTAAAACGATGTGTTGTATTTAGTTATACGAAAACGGTTTGTTGTCTGTCTGGTTGAGGTGTATGTTAATTGCTAATTTGTTAAGAATAATTGATAATTATTTTCATAGCAAAGATCACACATTCATAAACATTACAACGTGGATAAGTTAATTTTTTTTCTATCAGTTCGCAAAAAAATATGTTTGGTTTGCTTTATCAAATGGGGTATTGGTAAAAATCCTGTTTTATTTATACTAAAAACCTGTGTCGGTTCCTAAGATTTTATTAAATCGATAACTAAGAATTTTTATCTATTGTTGTGATAAGTAGCTTCATTGTTATAACTCGTTTATCGATTACTTTATTATAATTTATAATTATGATAACAATATTAAAGGCGTGTTATATCTTTTACTAGCACATACTAATGACGGTTTGTATGATAAAGTTGATTCCTATAGTGTGTGTTGATATTTACTGTAAAATATTTTAATTTATTACGGAACGATACCAAATTACTTGTTTGATGTAGGATTTTGTGTTAGTAGTTTAATAACCTAGTGCTGTAATTCACAGCTGCAGTTATTCGAATCAATTGTAAACAAAAAAATAAATAAATTGCGAGCAACTTGGAATATTGTTGACCGCCAACATATTATATACTGTATATAACAACGCAACAAATTAAATTCCAGTGTGCTAATTTTTTCTGACATTTGTCGGAAAAAAATGGCTTTATAATTCATACATTTATATAAATATCAGTTGTTTTCATTAATGTTTTAAATACATAATACTCGTATATCCTATTCAATAATATTGTTTAAATGATGCTGAAATACAGAGTTATCATAAAAGAATGGTGCGGTTTTAAACACGGTTTAAATTAAAACAGAATTACTTACAGTTTATGTTTTTTATTTTTCAAATTTGTCGTCTCAAACATTTTTTTACATAATTAAAAAATGTCAATATGTGCGCCCTTTATCGCTCGACAAACGTCCAAACGATACTCAACTTCTCTCCAAACATTAGTTAACATTTCTTCGTTAATGGTTGTCATTGCTTCATAATCCTGTTTTTTAGGCGGTTTAAGTGCGAATTTTTTGTGAATAAACAACGCTTTTGATGTACCCCCACAAGAAAAAATCGCAAGGTGTCAGGTCTGGACTCTTTGGAGGCCAAAGTACGGGTCCTTGCCGACCTATCCATCGATCTCCAAATTTTTCGTTCAAAGCGTCCGTGACTATTGCATTGAAGTGCGGGGGGGACCATCTTGTTGGAAATGAAGTTAATGAATGTTTTCGAGTTCATCCAGTTGAGGAAAGCAATAATCGGTTAACATGTCAAGATACGCGACTCCATTAATTGCTTTTTCAGTAAAGAAGAAAGGCCCTATTACACGATTTTTCATCACACCACACCGAGCATTAACTTTAGGCGAATCGCGTTGTTTCTCAATAATTGCGTGTGGATTTTCAGAGCCCCATGTTCGTGAATTGTGTCTGTTAATACATCCATTCACATGGAATGTAGCTTCGTCTGTAAAAATTATATCATCTAAAAATGATTCGTTTTCACTTATTCTGTCCGACAATTCAACAGCGAAATTGTAACGTTTTACACCATCATCGGGGTTCAATTCCTGCAGTATCTGGATTTTATAAGCGTGTAATTTCAGTTTTTTTATGTAAAACTTTGTGAACTGATGATTTTAGAATACCTAATTCGACGCTTCGATGGGGGATGGACTTCCCAGGACTTCTAATTGCCGATTGTCTAATTAATTCAACCGTTTCGTCCGGTACACTTGGTCTGCCGGTTGATTTCTGTTTCTTAACCGATCAGGTTTTTTCGAATTGTTTGAACCAACGTGTTATGTTATTTTTGTGTTGGATCTCTTCCGAATTCACGTCGAAACGCACGTTGAACTAAAATTACGGATTTTAATTCAGCCATCAATAAAACACACTTTGCTTTGTCTTTATCCGAGAACATAGTAACTCACTAAACTCACCGCAACAACAATACAAGAACTGACGTTGTGGTTTCAACTACTCATAAACAAACTTTTGGGTTGGAGGCTTTCAGGGATACCAATATAACTTTTAGAAATTTACCTACAATCTTGCTATGAATTACTGAAACCGCACCATTCTTTTATGATAACCCTGTATTATAATCGATAATATTAAAAATTCATTGTTTGTGCCTAAGCTAATACGAAATCGAGAAAAACTAATGTTATGTTCTAATAGAAAACCAAAAATCCCTTTCGGCACGCCGGAAGGCGGAGGTAGTATTCAGCGATGCTACGTAGGGGATAAAATAGATTTCCACCTTAAAGTTAAGAAAAACTTCAAATTTACTCAATACGACAATGGTTGCATGTGAAAAAGTTACACATGTTTAGCATACGGCAAGCCCCATCTTCTTACAATTCCAGCAACATTTTGATCATCCCTTTGCGTAAGTGTTGGTCATATCAAAAATTGTTTCAGACAAAATATTTAGTGCCTATTAAGGGAGGTATGATTTTTTCTTCGAAACCCCATTATTTCCTCCCCCTAGGCCAGTGGTTGTCGATATCAAAAAATTTACGTAGATAAGTTTTAGGCCCTTATCCAAAGAATAGTAAACACTTATACGAATTCGATATTTTACCTAGGAAAGTTATAGCGATATTTTATTTTTTCGAAAGAGCCCCCATTTTCACCTCCACGGTCCGATTTGACCGAAACGGATTAGCGATGTCGAAATTTTCCGGAAGTCGAATCATAGTACCCATTACAATAGGTAGCTTTCTTATGAAATCTATCTAAAATGACTAGAAGACTCGATTGGCATTTACCACCAAACTTGATAGTTTTCGAAATAAACGAAGGGGTGTCATAGCGTCACGCTAGAACCAACCGACCGATTGCTTTCAAATTTTCAGGATACATTCGTGTTTTCCAGGGAAGGTTTTAAGCCGTAGAGCGAGGCCTTAGCCCCCTTTGGAGTGGTAGGAGGGGTATATCACAGCTTCTATGTCAAGAATGTGGGGAAACGTAGGAGAAAAGAGAGCTTTTCAGGCTTTATTTGTTATATTATTATTCTCACAACCTTGAGGATAATGAACACAGCGGGGTTCCAGGTGGCTCTGTCCCCTCGCCAGACAGGAAGAGCGAGCGAAGCGAGCCCTTCTGGACTAGTTACTACTATTTTCATCAAAAAATAAAAAAGCTTGTCTGAAGTGTCATCTTGCAAACTGTTTAATGAAAAGAGATTAATTGCAGTATTAAGTCTTTTATTTCTTGAGTGTTTTTATTTCGTAATTTACTTAAAGTAAGGTTTATAAAAATTTCGCTTAACGTAGGTTTTTTTGCAATAGTTCAGTTACAACGTTATATAATTTCATTAATAATTTACATTTTTTTAAATTAAGTGTTTAAGCATATACTAAAGAACTTTTAAAATTTAAATATTTTTTAAAACTATTTTGAATTGGTTTCAAAATGAAGGCGATTTATTCAGGGGAACAAAATTTTTTGTGAAAATATGATTACTTATTCTACAAATACCTCAAACTCAGTATGACCTCTTTAAAAATTCCAGACGGGTCCAAATGCTGAGCTGCCACACCAAATAATACGCATACCAAAGACGCAGTACATTGAAAGATTCTAAAGTACATAGCAAAAATCCATTAATCGTCTAGCCAAAACCTTCAAACACAAGTGAAAAAAAGATGGGGAAATATTTAGGCAGTAAGGTGTGATCTACCCAATGAGGACCGTAAAATAAGACGAACAAGCCGAAGAAGTGCCTTAAGATCATTCGGATATATGTTTACCGTGGATAAAAACACCACACCACGTTAGTGATTAAAATCTTTTCCGTTACAAAAATTGTTCTTTAACCTCTTATTCTACCGTGAGAAACTGGAGAGAACAGGTTCAGGCTTAAAGGAAAATTCTCGTGTATTTAAAGATTTCACTGAACAATAAACTGTTCAGCCAGACACTTACACCAGAATTACAGCCGTTAATATTTTGCCGTAATGGATTTTGTCTTTTTTTGATAATAATTTTTAAGATGTTTTGACTTCCTGAAGCTTTTATCTTGTAAGAATGAAATATATTATTCATCCTTTACGTAAGGTTGTTTGTAGTTAAAACAAATAAACAACCGAAAGATAAATTTAACGCATTTTTTAAACGTTGTGCGTAAATTTGTTAGTATTTCAAGTGATAACAAGAAATCTATTCTTTTTTAATGAGTCAAAAGTTGAATATTCAAATAGAATAATCAATCTTTATTAAATTATAACATATTTTGATTATGTTGATAATAAAATAAGTATTTTTATGTACTTCAAAGTTTTGTTAATAACAGCATCAAATAATATTAATTGGTTTTTCTACGGGTCATCAGAAGTGTAATATTGGGGAACTTCTATGTAGCATGTACACCCAGAGTCATTTTCCGTAACCGTTATCGTTCGGCGTATAACCAGTAACAGTTAAAATTTATCATTTACGGACGCCTAAGCAGTGTCGAAATCGCTAACAGGATCCGCAAGATGGAGTTAAATGGGTATGTATTCCTGCGCACTACCGACTAAACCACCACCCCTGGCAAGCCACCCTCTCTGGAATAGCCAGCGAGGCATTTCATCAGGGAGGGGAGCTCGCCCACACACAACCGTACGCCAGTCTTACTACAAGTAGTAATTCTAATACAACAGCTATCCGTGCTACCGACACTGATATTGACTGTAGAAACAATATTCCGCACTGTTCTATGATTCTACGATCATTTTAAAAAAAGTGTGTGTTAATCCTGTCAGGCGTTTCTTCTGTGTTCGATGTTTTCGGAGGTGAGAATGCTGTTTATTATCTACTCTTCTCGACAGTCTTCAAAAGATTTACTCCATTGATAGTCGAGCATATTTGCCAACGTTTCCTCACCAAACTCTTAGAGTCTGTCACAGCTTTCTGATGGTTTCAGTTCTTTTGTAAGACATTTTATTCGCTGTTCCGAGTTCCGATGCATTTCTTTTTCACTCATACTTGTAAAAAAATAGTATATACAGCTGGGTGGTGATTGATTGGAACAGGTTATTGCTTGTTTCCTCCCATCAGACAGTGTTTTACCAATCACGATTTTTTTTTCTTTTATTTGGCGCAGAATTCAAATTTTAATTAAATTTGAACTCCCCTCGTATATGCATTTTAATATAATTTTCAAAATAGTATTTAAAGTTAGCGTTTTTCGGTTTATCTATTGCCAGTTATATCATATTGGGATTACATAAACTAACAGTTGCAGGTGATTTGAACCTAAGATGTAATAGACTCAAAAAATTAAACCCATTCTTTATTTTTCTACAAGTAATACCTTCAAGTGATATTTAGTCTTATTAGTAATACATTCATTCTGTTCACCAAAGAGATTAATTGTTCATTGAACATTATTATTTTTATAAAAATCTGTTCTAATACGTGACTTGTATACTTCTGGTATTTAATTCGTGTCACAGCCTTTAGAAAAGATGGCAGATGTATTGAAAACAAATACAAATCGATGTACTTTTTTTACGGGTTGAATTTTTAATTTACTCGTTGCCAGAAATATTAGTTAAAATGTTAAATTATTTTGTTGTTTTATAATATTACTGCATTATATTAACATAGTTATATATTTCTTTTTCAGGTGAGTTATCCGAAGTCGATAGAAGTTGTCTCATCTGATTTTGAACGTACTCGAATTGCTTTTTCAGTAAAGTATTGCATAAATACGTCCATTATTGATATAATTTAAGTAAACAGATTTATAATTAATGGATATGTAAATTTGAATGTTGTTAATTGTTTGTATTGTTTAAATTATGCATGCGTGCGTGCGCGTGCTTCAGTTGTTTTAAGCGAAAACACAAAAATGTATTGTTTTTGTACTTACGTTTGCATTTAAAAAGAAAAACCTTAGTTTTATGTTTTATTGTTGGTTAATTTCCTATTTACTCGTTGCTTGTAATTCTTTTCGTGTATACTTATTAGTAATGTATGGTGTGTTATAGAAAATAATTTAATGAAAAGTAGTTGTAAATTTTAGTATACATATATTTTTCTTATAAAATTTTCATTATTTTTACACTTTATTTTTAAAATAGTTATTTATTAGTTATTATTTGACTTACATTGCTTTTACTATCTGCTTAAATTAATAACCGTTATTTTAATAACGGATGAAAATTGTACGTGTAGAACATCGGTATGTGTTACGTAGCATGTTATCTCTGGTCTGCTTTTCTTCTGATTACTATATGGGTAATGTATCTGACAACGGTTAGGAATAGTAAATGCATAGATGCGCTGTAGTTTTAGCCGGAATGTCTGAAGTAGTGTTGGCACTGCTAATAAATAATTGTGGGAGGATAGGGTGTACCACGACAGGATTTCGTAGCCAGCAAGATGCTAGTCGTCGGTCCTGCAATCCATCTCAACTGTGCGCGTAAACAGCTTTCTAAACTTTGACGAATAATACTATACTGTTGCATAAAGGTAGTATTATGAATACGTTGGGGTGAGGAGGTAAATAACATTGTGCTATACTCTTTAGTTGTTTCTGTTGTAGTGTAACGATTGTTTTAATTAGAAGTCGTTTGTAGATTTCTCACATATTTTAAGAGTTAGCCGTGGAATTAAAAAAAAATCTTAACAGACTGCAATAATTGATTACAAAATATGATCTACTGTGTATTCTATGTTTTAATCATTTTAATAATAATAAATGATATAAGTAATTATTTTTATAAAGCTACAAACTTGTTAGGTATTTTTTTTGTTATGAGAAAACACAAAATGCGATTTTATATTACGAAACGAAAGATTTCATTAAAATAAAGCAAAATATACATTTTTTATTTATTATTATAATGATAACTTAAATGAATGCAAATGTGAAAGTAATAACTTAATTTTTTTTAGAGAAGTAGTAGTAGTAGTAGTAATAATAATAAAACCAGTTGAATAATATGATGTGGTAAGCACCATGACTTTCTCCATATAAAACTTTTACGTAATGTTTATTTTTTCAGTATTTTTTTTTTTATCAAACTGTTGGTAAACCCTAGAAAAATCTTAGTGGATTATTATTTTTTTTTTTAGAAAATTTATTTGCTATTTACAATAATTAGGATAATTATTATCACGAATTTACAGCTACTTTAGACGGATAGTTGCTAATAAAGTAACGAGGTAACTCAGCCCCTGACTCCATATTTCATAGTTCGTTGGCTTTGTGATATAATCGAAAACATATGAACGTATTTATATATTACGAGGTGTTAGAGAATCTCAGAAGTAGATAAACCAACTGGTTGTAATTAAAGCTTCCATCATCCATCGTGCTCACAATAATTTCTTAAGATCAAGCTATTTATTACCCAGAATAAGGGAGAGCAACCCGATCAATCATCTACGAGTTTGCATTGAGCGGTTGAAATATGGAATATAACAAATTGCTTTTACAGTTTGAAAAATTAAGTTTACTCTAGATTCTAGATACTTTAGTTCAAGGTGAAACATGGGCTCATTTTAAACCGTGCGCTATTGGTCTCGGGTTCGCAGAGAGCTGATATGTATGCTGTTATGTTGTTCAGTTCAAAGCATTTTCTGTGCGCCACATTACATGACCTTATCAGTCGGTATGGAGTGCTGGTCAAATGAACGTCGCGCGTTTGAAATTGAAACGTTTTTCAAGTGTGCCGTTAGTGTCGTAAGAACGCAACTTTTGTTTCGGGAACATTTCAAAATCGGCTGGAATAGGCAAATCAAAGTCGCGGAAGACGATTACGAAGTGAGTCAGGGAGTTTAGAGGAACAGCATTTGCTTCAAACAGGAAGCCAGCTGGTAGGCCACATATAGTTTGCACGCTGCGATCAGTTCGTCGGCATTCGCAAGTCCTTTACATGTCGGACAGAAGTGTGCGATGAATGTTACATCTGATTATTAAGTTCTCTCCATACAAGATGCAAGTGTTGCAAGAATTATTGCTCAGAGATGTAGAGGTAGAAATTTCTGTACGCAACTTCCAGAGGTGATAAACACTCAACTTGATTTTCTCAATTATTTGATGTCTGACGAGGCCTATTTTCATTTATCTGGTCATGTAAACAAACAAACCTTTGGTATTTGGTTCCTCGCAGTCCTTATCGGTTTCACGAACGACTATTTCATAGTTTAAAAGTAACTGTGTGTTGTGGAATGTCTTCTCAGGGTATTATTGGTCCCTATTTTTTGAGACTGACGAAAGCGACATTGTCACATTCACCCCCAATTACATCTTTATGATGCTACGTTGCAATTTTTTCTTAATACTGCAAATGGGCCGTAAGAATCAGTTTGCAGTGGTTATGGTTCCAACAGGAAAATGCAACCGCACACTCAACAAGAATGTCCGTGTCAATCTTACGAAGATGTTTCCTGACCGCCTTGTTTCTCGGTTTGGTCATGTCTACTGGCCACCTAGTCGCGCAGTTTATCGATATGTGATTTTTTCTCTGGGAATTCCTGAAATCCAAAGTGCATGCTAACAGGCATAAACAAGAAATTAAGGCCACAATAGACACTCTGCGTAAAGTTATGGCGAGTGTGTGTGTGATCGTGCTCAATACCGATGGTGGTCATCTGAAGGATATAATTTACAAATAGGACGAGTGTAAGGATTCTTATGAATGTATTATGAATGTTAAGGAATGTTATGTGTTCCTTCAAACAGTGTACACTAAAAATATGTGGTTCGAATTCGTCATCCTTTAATATCTTCTTCTTCATTTCACGGGTTAGGTAGATCTGGCTGTTTCGAAAACCATCTTCTCCTCGGGCAACCTACACACCTGCGGCCTCAGGGTTTAACGGGCTAAGCGGAGCAAACGTTCATATTCCATCCGTTCTAGATGACTGCACCAGTTGCTGTTGTATGCCTTCATTTTCCAGACTAAACATACAAAGCTCGTTTCTTATATCTTAACTATTTATTCTTTCATTCAATATGCATCCCTTGATTGCTCTTAGAAACTTCATTTCGGCTGCTGTTACTTGGTCTAAAGAAGGATGTCGGGTCATCCTTTAATATAATGTTTAAAGTAGGTCTCTGTTTCTGCCACTTACGGATGACGCTAGTGCAATTTTTCATAGGTATTTATTCAGAAAGCCTATAAGTAGGCTAAGGCTTCTTTAAAGAAAACCCATGCTTTTTTTTAATTTAATTTGAAACTGCATTGTACTGCAAAACGAATTAAATCTTCTATTTGACAGAGATATTCTTGTCCAATCTTGAATGCATATGTTAATCACCCCTTCAGATATTACTTCTAAGCGTTTCAGAATATATTCTGAAACTTTGCGCTTGATTTTTCGTATTGGAGAATGACAGATAGAGGCCCAAAGAATGGGCCTATCTTCAAATCTGTTTGGCGTTCTTATACAGCAACGTGTTCCTTGGAATGCTGTAATTAAATATATTTACATTCCAGAATTTGTGCTAATCTGTAATCAGTAGGTAATATATAAATATACTCGCGCGCGCGCGCGTGTGTGTGTGTGTATTCACTTATTTAAATAGTAAGAATTCGTCCACTGCAAAAAAATTGCCTTAAAATCCAGGTTTTTATTTCTTATTTGTACACGTACTTCTTTGCAGTTTCCAAGCTATTTTACAAAATAAGCCTGTTAAGATGATGTCGGTAAAGTGTAGGTTTTATCTTGACAGCATGGAATTTCAGATCGTTTCGATGATTTTTACAGCGATAGTGGGAATTACAAAAAAATTATATCTTAGCTAATTTAGTTTTATTAAAACAAAGTCGCCATTTATTGTTTTGAAAAGGTGGTTGAAAAAAAATTAATGAAAAGGAGAGAGAGTGTGTGTGTGTGTGTGTGTGTGTGTGTGTGTGTGTGTGTGTGTGTGTGTGTGTGTGTGTGTGTGTTGGGTGTATAATTACAACTTCAAAACTAATCATTTTTGTTGTCATTTGAATATTTTTTTCCCAGTGGATTGCATAAATAAAACTTCGGTTTTTTTATCTTAGTATAAAATGGGTATCATCTTAATCAGTTTTTATTAGACAGCTCCCGTATTAATACGCTGTAGAAAAATTCCCGTATATTTTTTTTTAGATCAAACCTTTACCTCCCCTTCTCATCGCCAAAAATTCTCTTCCTTGATCTTATCTCATCTTATTTGATTACAAAAAGTGAAAATAATACAATAAATCCTTGAGTAGAATAGATGGAACTTCAGTTGGAGATTGACTTACAGAAAAAAAAGTCAATTCTTGTTTAAATTTCGAATTTGAAGTCAGCGCCAAATTAAAACCAACTTCAACTTACCAACCAACCCTTCAGTTGGCATTCACATCAAAGAATCGACATTTAAAGAACTGAAAACGATTTTTTTTTTAATTCTAGTTCGTTTTAGGTTAATCTTAACAGTACTTTTTTTCATTGTTAGTGTGGATAGGTTTACAAAAAATGCTATCCGTAATACATTTCTGTTTGCAAGAAACGTATGAAGGAACTTGCATTTTGATAAAAGTAAGAAAAGAAGTTCAGAGAAATTATAAAAAGAGACTGTTACGGAGCACGACTTACGACTTTCTGGAATGCTGGTATATTTATAAGGTTTACCTAAATTTTAAACCGTTCACCTAATTTTCATGAATTTTTGCTCAAAAGCATCTAGAATACCTGAAGAACATTAACATTTATTATATCATTACCTTTAAGAAATCAACTAATAAAGTAAAAATTAACCAAAAAGTAACAACGTCGGTATAAAATGAAAAATGTCGTCAGTCTATGAAACAATCTAATTTTTCTTTTAAATATCATCTATCACATTGCGGACAGACTTACAACGGATCGTCGCAATCGGTCATAAGGTCGAGCAAAGTGGTTAGGATCAATATACATGAAAAAAAAAAAAAACAGTTTCACCGAATTAAGAATTTAGTAAAAATTAATATCTATGTCAATTTTCACCGTTCCCATTACTTTTTATTTTCCATGTTTTTATTTTTCCTTGACTGTAATATGGGAAAACTTTAGAATTTATTGAAACTGGTAAATATTTATTAGTTAATAAAATATCAAATTTTGATATTTAAAATATCAAATTTTAATATAAAATTAATATTAAAAAGTATTAAAATGTTTTTAAATATTTTAAAAATAAATTTTTTTTATTTTAAAAATATAAAAATATCAAATTTAATTGAAAATTAAAAATTTTTTAAAAATATCAAATTTACATTTGTTGATTTTTTATTTACAGGGAACACACGAGTAGTAAGTATATAGTAAATAACTGTTTACAAAGAAGTATTTTACTTTATGCAGAAAATTTTAAGTCCGTTTTTCGTTTTGTTTGTGTTCGTTTAATGCATACAAATTTAAAATCACGCAATGTAAATGATATAAACAGTTAATAAACGGTTGCAAAATTGGTATAACTAACTGTAATTGTACTTCTGTTGCCTGTACGTGTACCGTAATCTGTCTAGACGACATCCTCTAGCTATTTTTAATGCTCTTAGCGTTTTTAAGTGCGTTTCCGATTTTAGCTAATATGATCATTTATATAAGTTTGCGTTTTGGTACAAACATATACCAGTATGTTTTTTCAGAAATTAGTTTTTTTTGTTTTATTAAAACTCACTTGACATATTATGGCTTGGCTATAAAATTGCATTATATTACATTCTCTCTGTATATCTGTATAATTTTTATCATTGGTAAATATGTAGACTAAACCAAAAACAAAAATTAAAGCTTGAACATATAAGAACATTTGGCGTATTGTAATTAAAAGACCCGGGATATCGATACAGATAGAATGATGCTTGATCATGAAACGGATTTATTAGAAACTAATGCTTTAAAAAATATTCTCATTGCACAAAATTATGTTAGGAAAACTACTTTATTAATAAAAATAGTAGAGAAAAATTCGTTGCTAAATTATAAGTAATAATAACCTTGAAGGAATTTTAATTTGATTTTTTTTTGCGAAAGCTTTTTCGTTGTAAGAATATTTTTTTAATATGTATTTTTATGACATCGGTGCGGTATTGCTAAGTGAGTAAGTAGGGTGTATCCACCGGGTTGGTCTAGAGGTGAACGCGTCTTCGCAAATCAGCTGATTTGGAAGTCGAGAGTTCCAGCGTTCGAGTCCTAGTAAAGGCAGTTACTTTTATACAGATTTGAATACTAGATTGTGGATACCGGTGTTCTTGGTGGTTGGGATTTTATTAACCACACATCTCAGGAACGGTCGACCTGAGACTGTACAAGACTACAATTTATTGCTCATGCATATCATCCTCATTCATCCTTTAAAGAATTACCTGACGGTGATTCCCGGGGGCTAAACAGAAAAAAGTAAGTAGGGCGTATTGGGCAGTCTAAATGGAAAGTTTGAGTGTGTATATTATATTATATACATGTATGACAATTTGATTTGGGTCTAGTAGGTTTTTATTTTTTGTAAATGGTTGTAAGATTGGTTCAATAATAAAAATGCCAATTATATCCTGTGAAAATCCAAGGGAAGTATTTCCTTTTTTTTTTCTTCGAGACCAATTTAATTTAATATCTGTTCACTTAAGCAAGCAAAGCCCACCAAAATGCAGGTGACTTTTCCAGTTTCATCACTATTGTAATCAAATGAGCTAAATGTGGGAAGCGACCGGCAACGTTTCTATCATCGCTGTTCGTATCTCATTTTATTGGGTGTCAATGGATAGATGTGAAGAGCCAACGTATTTTATCTTCGTCAATCTTTGTGCACTTTGGATTTTATTATTCAATGAATTACTTGCATCATTTTGTTGAGTATGAGGCGTGTAGTTGTCCAAACTGCAAGGGTAGTTTCTGTTCATTACACCTGAATGTCTACTCTTCAATGATATCAAACGTAGCGATAATAATTTGGTAAAATTAACATAAAGATATTGTAACATAAAAATTAATAATAAAAAGTCAACCTCTTACCAAAAAGAAATTTTAAAAATCTGTGTTAGCGTTTTCGATTTCACACGATCATCAGGAAATAAATATTATTAAATAGAATTTGATACGTTGAATATTTTGTTGAAAATGGATTAATGCGTTCTACAATAATGACATTACATTAGAAATTAGGCTTTAATTTTATAAATTTGCTTCTTTTTATGGTGTTACAGGTGAAAGCGCTCGAGATATTTCTGTTTTTATCATTGTTAACAGTAAAATATAGTATTTACTTATTTGTATTTTTTTTTTCAGTGAAGAACTTAATTTATTTACTATTTCTTCTCCTACTATGAATTCCTAATATTCAATACGTTTCGCAAGATGCATGCAATTTAAATTTATCTTATTTTTTTTATTTATATTTTTGTTTTATAAGCTACGTGTTCTATAAGTGTTAACGTGCATTTCTTCATTAATTTTTATCGTATCTTTTTCCTGTTTTCAATTTAACGGGTTTCGAGTATTAAATGTTTGTCATAATTCTTTTTATGACAGTAAAACTATAAATAAGTATTACGTATTTTACGTAGTTCGTTATTATTTTTCTTTTGCGTTTTGTTGCTATATTATTATTACTACTATTATATCCAGTATTATGTTAGTTTAACAAAAAATATATGTATAAATTGAAGTAATATTTTACTTTGGTGTTAGCTGCTATTTGTGCTGTTTAAATACTTAAAAATATTGACGTAGCTATTTTCTACGAAATTATGCAATTTCTTCATTACGTAAATTATGTAATATAATCGGAGCATGGCTGGAATTACAATATCCCATAAAACTTGTGTATTTGAATTTGTAAAGAAAAAATTAAATATTTGAATATATACGGAAGTTTCCCTTACTATTAAAATTTTAGTCAATAATACCCTGCTCATTGGCGTCTTAGAGTGAAAGGACATTTTTGGCGATAGAATGATGATGATGATTCTCATCGTCATGAGTATAGTTTTTTGTTTGTGTCCGTCGGAAAAGAAAATCGGATTAAACTTACTTTTTTCAACTGTACTTCTTGGAGGTAAAAATTCTGGTAACATTAAGATCCTTTAAACCTAAGTTTAGCTCCATATTTTTCTTAGTGCCTTTATATCAGTTGTAGAAATTGAATTAATTTTCACGGGTTAACCAAATTGTATAACTGAGGGTCGTGTCTGTTACTACGTGTATAAAGAGAGAAGGAATTTTACAGACTGGAGAAAAATTATATTGGCTTATTTACCTTGCAAACAACGTACTTCATTGTTTTAATTATTTAGCGTTAACAAAAAAATCGATTAGATTAGACGGGTTGTAATATCCAAATCTTGCCGGAAAAAAATCGCTGAGCCTATTTTTCGCTCAATAAATTTTTAATCTAAATCTCCTCTGTTTAAAAGTTATTTAGTCGTTATTTCTATTAAAATGTAGTTTTGTTTTTGATCAGAACTGGATAATTTTTCGTTTTATTATGACAAAGAATAGTTAATATATACTATCAGTCTCGCAATCTAGTTGTGAGATTTTGTTTGTCATTTTGAGTAGTTTGTTAGAGCAGTGGTTCCCAAACTTTTCCGAGTGGCGGCGCCCTTTTTCAACTAAAAGTTTTCTATGGCGCTCTACTTAATAAGTAAAAGTATGACTATTCGTAAGAGATAGAAATAAATAAAACTCGTGAATCTTAATTATTTTTTTACTGTATTATCATTAAATTAATAATTATAAACGTATTCAATTAATTATGAAGCTTTTACAATATTTCACGGCACCCCTGTAAGAGGCCGCGGTGCACAGTTTGGGTGGGAATCGGTGGCTTAGAGAATGGATCCCCTTGCAGTATGTGCCTAGATGCTGTTAAATTTTTTCCAGAACAATTGTTTTGTTTCTTATTCGCATTCACAAATTCTTAGAATTATTTTACCGTGCAATTAAATCATTCATCCCGGTTTCATTCAGTCGTTTATAAAATACCGGTATTATCTGATTGGAGTAAACATAACTTAAATTACCGATCGTTTTTTTTATCGGTGATGTAATAAAGATAGCGTTTAATAAAATCGGTAATAGCGACGCCGTTATGTCTTTATCAACGAATGTGACCTGCATAAAGAAATGAATAAAAATAGTTTAAAATAAATATATGCTGAATGACAGAATGGCAATTAAGCCGATGCCAGAGAACAGGGAGGCGGTTCTCCACTGTGGCCCACATTACGCTACTTCCTGCCTGGTTTGCCAGCCCTCGACTCACGAGCTTAGCCGCTCACTTCCGTCCTATTAACATTCACTCAGTAGATGTAATAGTTATCGTAATAAATATTGTTTTTAAAAAAATTAACCGTTGTACAGCGACCTTTTTTGTTGCTAACGTTCGTATCAAATTGTATTTACAGGTTTTTGTTATACTTAACGATACTAATTAACAGTAATGTAGTTAGTGATCTGTTATAATGTAATTTTTTTCCCCTATAAATTTTGACGGAATCGGATTCAGAATTTACATTCACTTAGTCTCCATTCACTTTTTGATATTTATACTTAATTAGAGTTTAAATAAAATAACCGTCGTTAGGCTGAGTGAAAGTTTAGGCTCTTTTAAATGATGGATTTTTTTTAGCTCATATGAGAATATGATGTTTTTTTATTGTAAAAGAATTAGTTTCATTTTTAAATTACAATTTTAGATTAGAGTTGGGTCAGGAAGAGATGTTAGGGTAATTCAGCGGTTACTTCTTATTGTATATAATTAACAATCTCCTAGTCAAGCATAATACAGTTAATACATTCTTGCACATAAATGACCCGAGATCTTTGTTTTTATTCATTATAAACTCTTATTCAATAATATTATTTTTATTTACTGTCCATCTTTATGTTTATCTTTATCTTAATCTATTGTTCAGTTTCTTTTGAATTTTACCAAATGATGGTTTTGTTTCTTATTTCATTCATATCAATGTTATATAAAGGTATAATGCGATTTATAATCTTATAACAAAATAAAATTATGTTGTTTACATATAATAGAAAAATATCCGGTAATAAGGCAAAGTCTTTGTTCGGGAAGGATAATGGTGAAAATAATATATTTAAATTTTCTAAATAAGAAAAAATAAATGAAATTAAAATTAGCAATTAATGTAACATTTTATATTTTTACCCTGATCGTGGTAAACTATGGACCACGTTTTACACTTTTTTTTATGGTCCTTTTCTGCCAGTTCTTATCTCTATTGCCATTTTCCGTGAATTCTTCTGTGGTATCTGATTTTTATTTCAAAAGACCCTCGTTTTCGAAATTTTTTTCTCGATTAATTCTTGATTTTGTAACTTCGGAATTTGTATTCCTGCTTTATTTAATATTTCTTAATTTTATCACGGTAAAAAGCTTTCAGTTTTATTTTCTATATAACAGAGTAGGATTTTCTTCAGGATTTTATCAACTATCCTTAAAATGTGGCCTATGAAACACCACCTCTCGTGTATTATTTCTTAAAATTCCCGGTTAACATTTTATGGGGGTAGAGTTTAAGTCTGTTTTCCCTTTTATAAAACCAAATATTTTGTTTAAAAATCTCTCTCTTTCGTTTTGATTTCTTTTAAAAGGGTCATTGTCGAAGATTATCCAATGTACAGTGCTTCTGGACAATTTTCACCGTATTCAAATACCTTAATTTTGCATTTACTAGAGATAACTAAATATTTTTCTTTATTAATGAAAATTAAAATTCCAATTATTCGTAGTGAATTGTAAATTTTTTGTATTATATGAAATTTAACACGCTAATACAATAGATTACAGTAACGTGAATGAGTAAATTAAAGAATCAGAGTTCCTTGAAGGGTTATTATTATTATTATTATTATTATTATTATTATTATTATAACAATATAATTTCCTTAAGCGTTCTTATCGGAAACAAAAAGTACGTATTATGTTTTAATATCAAAATATCTATGATTATTTGCAAAATTTCTTTAATAAATGTAGATATGGATGCTTAATTTTAAATGCCTGATATAAATTCTGCAAAATAAATCATGAGTATCCAATGTTAATGTATTAAAAAATTAGGCCTTAATTATTCAGAATTTCTCTTTGCCAGTGGGATATTCCTTTTAAATTATTTATTTTTGTTACATCACTGAGTAAAATCATTGCAAATACATTATAATTAAAATTACATTACGTTGTAACTTAACTACCGTTACGATATAATTGAATGAAATACAAAGCACAATACTGTTATGACATATATTCGAAAGATATTCCATAAAGTTCTTTGTTTCTTATATTTAAAATTAATATACGAGTAATATTTAATATAGTGGAAATATTTTATTTAAATAGTTTCTGTAAATCGATTTTTTATTTTTTCTCAAAAAAAAATTTGACTGCAAATTTTTATTATTTTCATAAAAAATTAAATCGTAAATTAAAATCATATTACCTTGAAGAGTCGAACCGATACTGTACAAGACTACACTTCACTTACACTCATACATATCCTCATTCATCCTCTGAAGTATTATCTGAAAGGTAATTACCGGAGGCTAAACAGGAAAAAGAAAGAAAGGTACCTTGAAGAGAATCCTGTTTTGAGGTTTATCATTATTATAATACTACATTATTTTGTTAAGCGTTCTTATCGGAAAACAAACAAATATATTATGTCGTAATATCAAAATATTTATGATTATTTGCAAAATTTCTTTAATAAGTGTAGATATGGATGCTTAATATTTAACATTTTGTCAAATAGGTTTATCACGGTTTCCGTCGACCTATTCAAGAAAGTACTAGTGCAGTTCCTTTTTTTATCCGTAAAGTAGCATATCCATCTATTCCTTAGGCGAACTATGCGATTTACGTGTTGTCAAAATAAAAGATTTATTAAAAATTATATATGTTTTCAGAGTTGAAGTAGATTGTTTTTATTAACTCCGGTTCCACTTTCCTTTACCGTAATCGTGACTTAGATGAAAAGTTTTATTATATTTGAAAGTACGGAGAAGAGCAGTTGTTTATATCAAAAACAGCAAATCGCAGTGAAAATAAGGCTTTGAACAGTGCAAGAGTTTAATAATTTATTCTTAAGACCTTTTTGTACAAAAGTACGGCCTTTATCCCCTGAAGGAAACTCATGCCAAAGAATAAGTTCCCCTTACCTTGTAATAAAGACTACACTGAATTATTGACTGAAACGTTGCCGAATGTATTATGTGTGATTATGTGAGGTAGAAACATTCTCTTAATGTAGCAAGGTAAGTAAATCGACTGCTTAGTACGCTTCACAATGTGATTAATGTGCTACTCCGCTTAAGGTTTTGATCAGTATATGTTTTCAAATACCTTGTAGTTTATACTTTTTTAATTTTAATATATTCAGAAATCTGACTTACGCAGTCTTCTATGTGAATTTTTAATAACGGTTGTTCGTGTTTGTTCCTAGAAATATAATTATAGTAAGTAATTATAGTAGTGGTTTTGTTCTGAGCTTTTTGCAATCCTTCGTGTTTTTTCAACATTAGCTTTTGGTTGGCGTTTTAAGATTTCTCATAACTCTGCGGCAGCTTTCCCCTTGATATAATTTTTTATAACTTCTACATGAATTAGACTTTCTTTTAGTAAATATATGAAAGGATATTTTGAGTTATTCCTCATTTATTGCAAGTAACTAACAGATGAAGTTCGCGATGAAAATTAAGAAAACTTTAAACACGAACGGTATGGTTCTGAATCAGTAAGGATGTTTCTTAATATTAATAAAATCATTGTGTCCCTAAATCTGGAATAGCGAATTACCTTGTCTTGCTTTACTGTTTCCTGTCAAAATTATGTTAAGGTATATACAACTTGTTTGTTGAAAGTCCAACCTTACTAGTATATTTATCTTCTTTCCGTTGCAAGTTATGATGTATAACAGGGTTATAATTAATTATTGACGTAAGTCCTACATACTTAACAGCAACGTGAAGGGATGTATTATCATCAATATGTATTGGAATTTTCAAGAGGAAGATAATATGGATGTGTGAATTGGATAGCAAGTACGGATTCGCATTTTAATCGCACCTTGTGGTTTTTTCATTGATAATTTGGTTTTGAATTAAATGAAAATTTATGCTTCCACATGTTGAAATGTAATGAACAGTGCTTGGTTGCTACTGATTGTATTTAATTAATTATTCAGTCAACTTAACTTGTTAATCTTAAACATATTCGTATTATTTTTTTAATGCGTAATCGATTCTAATTCAACCACTATACTTTGTACAATGACTTGTGAAGCTTAGCTTTGAAATTACGTGCAAAAGTTTTGTATGGGCTCATCGCAAATTATAGAAAATTCTACTATTTTTTTTTCTTTTTCATTAGTGTAATAATGACAATATTTGTTTAACCGTTTACTGTATGTTATCACCAGACTGCAAATATTGTCTTTTTTGTTTTGTAAAAAAAAACCGCTGAAACTCTGAACCTTGAGCATTAGAAGGCTAATCATAAGCCAGTTAGGGGCCAATTAGCATTAGTTAGGGGGATTTAGTAATCATCCGTAATTGCAACAGATGTCAGCTGTGATTATTTATTATCGTGATCAACTAGTGATTGATATGATAATAAACAAGTACCGATATGATTATATGATTCCTGTCAAAATTTTATGATATTTCATCGATTAGTTTGTTTATTATTACAGTCATTAGAAGTAAACAACTATTTTTTAATGAAAAAACCAAAAACACTAATGCAGTGATAACATTTCCTTTTTTCTAAAGTTAAACGGTTCAATATATCACAGAGGTTAATATATTTCAGGCGATTCTCCACCATCGAAATCAACCGGTTATTTTAGGTCGGCAAATTCAAAAGTGACTTTACTCGTACAAGTTAGAGACGAATCAGACAATAGCTGTCGAAATAAGGTAACAACAGCAAAAGTTATTGAAAATTTCCATTAACTCGTTATAAAGATCGTTGAATTAAAGTGCTTGAGATTGCTTATGTCGTGAACATCCAAAGTTGAACGTCTAATACATCTTGCATAAACCTTTAGTGTATAATAAAGCTACCGGTAAAATATTTTCTACGTTTGAATAGTATTCGAAACGAATCGGTGTGGCCGCATCTAGAGTTTGTTTGAAGCTGTTTAAAAGTAATCCGAATGAATTTCTGCGTCGATTCATAGCCATCAATGAGCATGGATTTATTACACGGATTTATATACTAAACGCCATTAATGAAAGAACTATCGAAACGATGAGTAGGTATTTGTGAAACTGCTCCAAAGAAGAAACAAATCGTTTCATCGGCTGTAGAAGGTTATTTTTAGGTGCACAACACATAATGTTAATCGATTATATCGAACAAGGGAAACCCAACGTAGGAAAATTATTACGTTAATTGATCGCTCGAACGCTGAAGTCAAGCAAAAATGATAATATTTGCCTCAAAGGAAAAGCGCTTTTTCATCATCATCATGACAATGTAGCAATCGCACAAACAAAATTGCATGAATTACGCAACCAGTATCTTTCATTTTCACCATATTCTTTTCTATTTTCAAAGAACAAGAAAGTTGTTTATTGGAAATAGATTAGTATCAAAAAGTGAAGTAATCTATAAAAAATACGCATATTTTGGAAGTTTCGACGCGTCCTATTTTTATGAGTGTAACTTTGAGTTTTGCTGGAATAGTTTAACGAGCTAAAAAGACATTTCGTCGAAAATAAATTCTAAAAAAATTATTGCTATTCTGGAAAATTATCAGTCGCTCCCTGTACGATTGTTTAAAAACATATATTATGATGTTTTCTCCAGACGGCTTGCTTATGTTGAAAACTGCACTCGTAAATGGTCTTAAAGAACCTTGCTCCGTGAAAAATGACTTCTTTAGTATTTATTATTAGTTGTAAAATTACGTTTAAAATATGTATTGTTTATGAATAAATATAGATAAAAAGTTTTGGAACAAGTCATGTCACAAAATAAAATTTATTACATCAGGCTTTTTTAAGGTTTTATAAATGTTTTTTCCTGATTGTATTTTTCTTTGTATACAAGTAACGGATATCTCTTCATCTATGCTACTTTATTATCAGTAGTATTGTTTATGGAGTTATGTTATCGAGTATAAGATGATTGTGTTTTGTAATTTTTCTTTTTTCTTTCGTTCAGCCGTAATAATTTTCACCTAGACGTGTTTTATGTTTGACTTATTCACTTAGAAATATATTGTTCTTTATTATTAGTATTTTTATTTATTTCTTTTTTTTTGTTTCTTTATTATTAACAATCATTTGTTTTTGCTTTTATTATTCGTATTGTAGAGATCGAAGTCTATACTATATTAATTGTATAAATATACTAACCGATTGGTCTTACTCATTACGTTTAAGAACCGATTGTATATAGGTAATTTGTAGGATTTAATTTAGAAAAAATTTCATTGCGTTGTAATTGAGATTAACTGTAGTAGTAGAATGAAATATTTGCTAATGACATTGAAACTTTTAATAGCTTGTTTCATAATAACGGTAAAACATCGGTTAGGTTTAGTTTTCCCCGATCTGTTTTTGTTAACCTAAGGGATTTAATTTCATAAGTTAAGGAAAACTTGAAACCGTTTTTTCTACTATTTTTTAATCTTACTCTTTTCGTATGTAGTACAATAAAACATTTCTTTTAACAACACTTTTATCTATTGTCCTCGCCGAATTTGATCATTTTTTGGCTAGTGTTGATTTATTGACCGTTTTCAGTTAGGAATGATTATTTTTTATATTAAAAAAAAACTGTATTCGTTTTGATAAGCTGAGTTAAATAAATAACTTTTATAATTAATTATGAAACCGACCGTTATTTCATTGCATATAAAGTGACATTTGTTGATAAAAATGTGTTTAAATATTTCGAGCTTGCGCGATGTACCTTAACTCTGTCAAGAAACTGAGTAGCCGGTGCTTTATCTTACGATTGAACAAAGCACCGGCGCTGTTTATTTGTTATATTACAACGTCACAGTTATTTTTTCCCTCCCCGTCAGTTAATGAAGTACTAGAAAGATTTTTATTTTTAAATACTGGTCCAGTCGTATTATATGATTACTTTCAATAATTATTTAAACGTTTTACTTTCCTGGCATAGAACTCTGCTGCAAGAAGGAAAATATGGTAATCGGTCAAAATTGGGGTTTGGATTTTTTATTGCATATCTCTACGTTTCATGACCCAGATACACCCCCACCCAAAAAAAAAAACCAGAAAAAAGCACGGTAATGTACGTATGTTGATGTGTTTGAAGTTTAATAACTTTTGACTGGATAAACCGATTTTGAAGAAATTTTGTACAGATTTATACATGGACCAATTTGTTGTAAAATTTTGCAAACATAACCCGACATTATACTACGCTCAATACATTCGTGCATGCTTATCTTACCATTTAAAAAAAAATTCCAAAATTCCCTTTTCCCCAAAAATCGGATAAAGGTATTCTATTTTTGCATATATTTTAACGGATTTTTCTGTTTTCCTAGGAATAATAATAGTACAAGTGACCCAAAAAAATTCGTTAGAGACAATGTTTGAGCCGACAATGTTGGACAATGAGAGAGCCGATAAATTTTAAGAATATCGATTTTTGAATTTTTGAAAACTGTTTTGGTTTATTTAAACTTTTAATAATATTACAATAAAATTTCATCTTAATTCACCCTAACCACCAAAAAATAAATCGTAAATAGTTTTTTATTGGTTGTACATTTTTCAATGGAATTTTTTTATCTCCCGTTTAACATACTAAACGTAGAAAAGTGAAAAATTTCTTGGAGGGGGAGTATAAAAAATATCGGTTTTTTAAGCCTTTTAAACCTTTTTTGGTCTGCTTAAAACTGCAATGATAATTTTACAATAAAACTTCATCCGAAATTATCTACCCCAAAAAAAGTGTTAAGTAACTTTTTTCACATATTATTTTTCCGCTTTGTAAGAATAAATAACTAATGCCAGGAAAGTGTTACAGCTGTTGTTAGACATTTCATATTCAGTTTTTCAAAACGAAAATAACGGTTATGTCGGTGATTTTTTAAATTATCTCGACAGAAGTAGCTGGTAGTTGAAGAATGCTCGATAACTGGAAAATCATTCATCGGTCAATACACACCCAAACTGGACTATAACAATATTAATCGATTAATAAGCATATTTTTTAGGCGCGCGCGTATGTTTAAAGCAGGCATAGGTTAGAGTTAAATAAAAAGTATTCGAAATATTGTCGGCACTTTTCTTTAATTCTCCTTCAGTTTTTTGAATAGATATTTCAAATTTATATTAAGAGAAAATTGATGGGAAATTAATTGAAATTTCCGTCGATTACGAAGCAAGTTATAAAATCTTGCTACTCATAAGAATAGATACAGCGTGACTAATACTATTCAAACGCATTAACAACCGATTTTGTGTAGGCGATTAAGTAGTGGTTTTATTGTCAGTGACTAAACCAGTTTGTTCTGGGTTCAGTTTCCAGTAATTGACTGGCTGTTGTTAACTTTGATACGGCTATTGTTATTTCAAGCTGAAGTTAGTTAACATTATTAACTTAATTTCATAGTGAGAGGTCAGAGTTGAGAACAAGACGACCCTAATCGACCGAATTTCTGTAGTGATTAATATTAAAGGATACATTTTCCTGTTCGAATGAACACTATATCTAATTACATCCTCATTTAAGAACAGAACTCGCTTACTTGAGTTACTAGGAACTGTAAAATTACTTCTTGTAATTTACGAAACTCATACTTCTTGGGAGCTGTTGTTTTATTTATATTATATTACCTGCTAGTTCAAATGTTGATGCCATGACTTGAAAAGCTCACAGCTCATTTCGCCAATTAAATAATTTTAATGTCATAATTTAACCCTCGGTAGAACGGGTCATAATTAAATGGATATGTCATCGAGTCTGTGTAAACGTGTGATGTTATATTAGTACATCCCCTTAAGTTTGAGGAAAACAATTTCCTCATCATCTATGCAGATTCTTGTGCGATCGTTATATTATCAACTAGCTTTTCATTTTATGAAACTGGTAAAATTATTTTTACACATTTGATTTTTTTATTTTCTTCCCCCTCGTTATCTTTAAACAAGTTGCTGGTATCTGGGAATCTTTACAATTACAGTATTAGTGATTTTTTTTCTTTTCATTAAAATAAATGCAAGTTTCTTCTACTTAAATGAAGTAGTTCCTACATATAAAGTGCGAGGTGTTTTTACCTCGCTATTGATCGTGATACTTCTTACGTGAAAAATTAGATTAGTTAATTATATATTCAGCGGAAATTAGATAAATCTTCATTGTGTTCTGTCGGTCGACATTTTAAGAAATATGTTTAAAATTTATTGAAATTGAGCAGTATGTAATAATAACAACGTCGGTGAGTTTGTTGAGTCAGTTGTATGGCATTATTGCCAATTAGGTGTTATTTCTGTTCATTTTAAAGTCCTTTTGTCAATTACTGCTATTTTTAAGTATGGTGAATGTCTAAAAAACAATGTTCCTTAATTAAGAGTGAACTTCTTTGGTCGCTAAGTTGAAAGTATCGACAGTGAAAAAACTTTTGAACGAAATGATCGAAATATTTCGTGGATTCAAATTTCGATATCTTTCTGAAAATGGGCAGTTAAGATCACGGTGATAATCTTACTTTCCGATTTGAAATTGACGGGTGTAATGATCTTGAAGACATCGATAATGATTTTTATCGATAAAAAAAAATTGTAGAAAGATTCGGAAAATGTATGTTTATGAATGTTATGAAACCGATCTCTAAATGAATTGTTACTAGATGTGTGTATAATTCAGCTATTACGAAAGCTGAAAAAGTTAGTGAAAAAGAATATCCGTTTATTTAAAAAAAAAACATGATCAATTTTTTAATGCGGTTTTTCATAAATTGATTCCTTATAATAAAATCGTATTAATGGAATCGGAAGATCTTTACCCACGACGGAACGGAGACTGTATATGCGTTGTGTGTGTTTGTGTGCATATCTGTAACCATTTTCCTAAAGAACTACTGGGCCGATTTCAATGCGGTTTTTTGCATTACATAGGTATCACTTCAGAGCAAGTTTTGAGATTAGTTTTACAGTTATAAGCCGGTAGGGGGCGCTGGAGTAGATATGTTCAAAACGGCTTCGTGGGTTTTTAAAAATGATTAATTTTATCTTGTTATAATACTGTGAATACAAAATGTTTATTGAATTGCCTTTTCTGTTTAATAATATTTTATACTTTAGATATCTATATTATTTCTGTAGGATAATTTCTCATTAATCACCGTAGTCCCAAATGTTTCGTATTACCGGTTTTTATGTATACAGTATATATTCTTCATGTAATTGTTATTACCACCGTTTATATATTTATGTGTGGCAATCGCAATCAAATTAATATAAGAGGGGGGACTCAAAAATAACGGGAATTGTGTTATGGTAGGGGTAAGATCATAGTTCGCGCTTTTACCGCTGGAAGAGTAAGCGGAACACTTCGAAGTCAGTACGCGAGTCGTCGCCATCCCGTGATGAAGTTCGGAAGCGCAGTAAATTTTTAACGCAGAATTATCTTTAGAATTCAGCAAAAACGCGAATCATGAGCAACACGAAGCTTTCAAGTTTTGTTTTCTTTTAGGAAAAAATGCGGCGGAAACACTTGAGAAAAGTCTACAAAGAATGCGATGAACAAAATACGTGTTACGAATGGTTTTCACGCTTCAAACAAGGAGAAATGAAAATTGAAGTTCATCAGCGATCTGGGCGTCTTGCAGCGTTCAAATTGACAAAAATGTCGAAAATTTTTTTTTTCATCGGTGAAGGTCATCGACGAATCAACAGTTTTACGGAAAGATTTTGTACAAGAAACGGAATGATCTTGCCCCATCGTCCGTATTCACCCCATCTCGTACCTCGTTGCTTTTTTTTTATTTTCAAGGGCCTCAAGGGAATGTGATTTGGAACGGTAGAAGAGGTGGAAAAAAATTGGACGATACTTTGAAAGGCATTACAAGTGAATAGTTTAAAAATTGTTTGAGGAATCGAAATGCTTATACAATTGTATTGGGTGTAATGGAGAGTACTAAGGAAGGGGAATGAATTTTAAAAATATAAGAATAAACACACGATTAAAAGAAATAATAACGTTATTTTTGGGTACTCCGTCGAATGCATCTTGATTTTTTTACTATAAATATATAAATATATATATATATATATATATATATATATATATGTAATATTTATATATATATTTATTTATGTAATATTTATATATATTCATTCATGATAGTGGTTAACGGCCCTTTTATTTTTTATGTTTTTCTTTTTATTGGTTTGAAACTTTTTTTGCCATCCCTAAACTTCATTTATAACATTAAATATCCACTTAGAATAATAGAAAAAAAATCATATTTAAAAAAACTGAAGATCATTAAATTACTTCAGAAAAATCATTCTATTTCAGAGTACTTTAATCTTAAAATGCTTGATGAAAAAAGGAGGAAAGTACTACGGAGTAGTTGTTTAAATACCATATTGGTTTGATTTGTCGGCACGCCTAAAAACTAAATATCGAATAAAATTATTACCTGTGCTTGCCTAAAAAGTAGATAACCACTGTTTTTACCTAGTTGATTTAAATTTATTTTTATTTTCAGTGCATGAATTATTGAAAGATTTGTTATTTACTACGTACGTATAGTGAAATTCACAATTTTGAATGTGATAATGGTATTAGATCTTTTTGTAGTTACTTATCACCTATGTTATTGAAAGTACATTGCATATCGTATTTTTAAGTTTTTTAATATCGAATGTGCAATGAATGTAGCGATATAATAATTGATTTTATTGTTATTTTATTATTCAATTTTCTATTGTGTAACTGATTTGCTGTTCTTGACATTGACATTGACATTGAGATTGAAAATCGTCGGCTTTAGCTTGGCATGGCATTATGCTTATACGCTTCTGTATTTTTTTCTCCTCTTTGCGCTTTACATATTGTCGTTATGATACTAAATATGTTAAATATTCAACTGTACTTACTAACTCTTAATTTTTATTTTGTTTGTACATGCATACGTTAATTGATATTGTTAAGCGGATGGTCCAGATGAATACGGTAATAAATACATTATTGTTATAGAAATACATACTGCTTAATTATGTTCCCATTTTCATTCATTTGGTCATGTAACATATACATTATTATGTTATATATATTTATTTATCACTGGTTCTCAAACGTGTATCGATCACATTTTTGATGTCACGACATAAAAAAACGGCATTTGCCCAAAAAATGTATATTTTTTCTATATAATGATATTCATTAACGAATTAAAAATAAATAAATAAATGAAATATAACAGTTGAAATGCAAGAATTTTATTTTTCAAAATGCAGTACGTTATTTTTGTATTTAGAATTTGCTGTTTTGGTTACCAGTATGAAATTTCATACTGGCTATTTACATATTAAGACTTTATCACGTGCAATAAAATACATATAATATACATTAATTAATAAGCGCATTCAAATTAAGTAAATAGTTTTTCAGTACCGTAAATTTCGACTTTTCGAAGTTGATACTAAATTAATAACAAGCAATCAAACTATTTGTACAAACATATTTACCCATAATGCGTCGAATTTTTAAAAACCAATTGAAAAGATACCTTATTTTTTATTTATTTTTTGACTTTTACGAGTGATTTTTTAAGCAAATTTTATTTTATTTTGCTTAAAATGTGGATTGGCAAAAACAAATCTGCTGAGCGTGTTTAAAAAAAAATTCGCCGAAAAACAAAAAGCAAGAAACCTGTTCTTAAAAAAAAGAAAGGGAAGGAGTACCGAGAAACAAGAAACTACTACATAGTGTGATGAGTTAAGGCACTGGAACGTGAGAATACGCTTTATTTTGAATTTCATGTGAAAATATTTTTGGTATCAATATATCCATAGGATATACGCAAGTGTTCCGGGAGTTGTTCGCAAAACTAAGAGACTGATTCAGAGCATCAAAATAACAAAAAAATTATTTTGGACAAATTCACTATTTCGGGTCATTTTTCGTCTGTTCGTCAATTTCTGTTATTTTTTCTCAATAAACAAATACGTCTTATTAATGTATTGAGATATTTTGATTAGGTTTTATATAACAGCTGCAAAATAAGTTAGAAAAATTTAAACGTTGTATTGTTAACAAAATGACAAATTATTTTTTTAAATCGCTTGACCAAAAAAAAAAACATACGGCCGAGATTGCCAAAATTGTTAAAACGGTTCACAGAACACTTGCGAAAAAAATGCTCTTAGTAAATTTTGTGCCTGGTTTCAGTTCCTTAATTTTTTTGGTTTCAAGTGGTATTGTAGTTATAAAATACAACTTTATAAAGAATAATTCGATGAAACTAATCTTCATGGAGTTATATGTGATTAAACAAATTTAATGGTCGCCTTTTTGAAATTTTCGAAGATATAATTTTCAAATCTATTATTTATTTTGATGTGGGGAAAAGTGTATACCGATTATAAATAAAATATCTCATTCCGTTTCTAAGAATTAAACATTTATTTAAAAAAAAAAATAAACAAAATGGCAGATAGGCGGAAAACTTAAGCGAAATTGTGCGTAAAAACTTATTGTTTATTTTGATGCTCTAAATGAATCCCTCACTCAAGCTTTGGATACGCCTTCTTCCTGTACAAGACAAAAAAGCAGCAAATTTTAAGTAAGACTTACATATACATAAAAAAAACCGTGGGTTAACTTAGAAAACTCGGTTCTTTTTATTTAATCACCTCCGAAGCAAACTTAGTTGACATTTTAGAAAGTGAAAAAGGGTTTAAAAATATACAATTTTTAAGCGTGGAATGAATGATATCTTTTTGTAAACAAATAAAGTAGTAGATTTCTTTAATTTTACATTTGCATAGTGTTTTTTTTAAACAAAAACATTTATGATTAATGTTTTGGTGTGAAAGTTGGGTGACGTATGACATAACCTTAAGTAACTAGAAGTAAGTCGCTCTTGAAATTCTAATATTACACATTTCTTTTCCAAAGAATAAGAGCGCCTAGGGCCATACGTATTAGAGAATTGTGAAATGTGCATTGTTTTCCCATCGCCTTCTTGAACGAGCCCAACTTACTGTACATATAGATATGCCGAGCCCGCCGAATCTCGGGTATTATACAGCCCTATGAAAGACACCGTTTTGTTGATCACAGATATTGGTTACATTTTGATGAAGTTATTACTTTCAGATAAAGCAATTGTAAATGATTTACGTGCGTAATAACCATAGAAATACCGTGACGAAATGTTTAAAGTAACTGGTAGTATAAACTTTATTGTTATGCGTTGAAAATGTTGAAAACAGCCGATCATCTTCCTCGAGTGATGACGACATTTCTGAATTGTCAACAACATCCTTATAATAGTATAAAATTACTAAGGAAAGAGCAGACGGTTCTAATCAATAAGAACTCGTTTAAGACAATTTGTTTTGTATCTGAATACTGTAGGTACCCCATTTGTAGTTTTGACTATTCAACCGTTATAGATTTTGTACTACACATGGGATAATTGTTTGATCTTCTTACTAATGTTATACGGTGTAAAATTCAGGTTTTCCCATCAAGTCTTCTTACAATATAACTGTCAAGCAATTAAAATTTAAAAAAATACTTTTTATGAAAACCACAAAATTGAAATTAATCAAAATAGCAGATTTTCTTTCTACAGAAATCTATATTTTATTATATTAAGTTTTCTCATTCGGCTTAGGTATTTTTTCAGTCATAGAGTCGTCATTAATCTTCTTATAATTAAATTCTCTACAGTTTATGTTTAAAAAATTATGATTTATTGCCAATTTAACAACGTTATTGTACGTCAAACGTAAAAAATGTGTTTTTTGACCTTATTTTTGGCGTTTTACATGGGATATCTTAGAAACTAAGAGAGATACAGTTGTGGGAACTATTTTTTCGATTTCCCAGCTCAAAAACCATGAGAAACAATTGAATTTGCCCCTTAATTGACCTTCCCAGAATTTCAGAAAGCCTTAATTTACCCGGTGGAACTGAAACTCGGGCGAAATCTTTCAACCTGTATAACTCGCTAACGAAGCGTTTTCGGACCTATGTTTAATGAAATTTTTTCCTATTTTTAACCTCTAGAATGAGTGTTCATAGTATTTCCTTATCCTCCTGAATCACTTGTATTATCATATGGATCTTCTCCAAGTTTTTTTATCGAGATATCGATGTTTTCTAGTCATTCATGCCGTTTGAGAACCATTAATGTATATAGTATTTTACCTGATGTTATTATCCATTACATAATTTATAAATATGTAAATAACACATGTTTTTAATTAAAAATTGTTTTGTCATTGCATGTTATTCTTTTCATATTTTTTTGTTAAAATTTCGTTATATTACTGTAGTATTACAGTATAATATTTTACTGATTTTAATGTATTTATTTAAAAATTATAATATTACTCTTAATATCATAAAATATTAATTAGAGATTATTTTTATACTACTCGTAGACAGTTATTGTAATTATAATTTATATACAGTAGATCTCTGTTATCCCTCTGGAGTCAGACCCAAGGTTGCTAAAGATGTTAAAAATACTGATAACAGAATAACTATTTTAAAAATATTTCATTCATGTAGATAATAAAATTTTACTTCATATATAAAATAAATCTGCACCAAAATAATACATAATAGTGTAGTAATACTTTAGTAATTTGGTGTAAAACAAAAACAGACTGAATAAAAAAAAAATACAAACAGTTTTGGTTTTGCAGTATATTTGAAATTAGAAAACACACATAAAAAGCAAATAAGTTCTGTATTTTATAACATATCAACCTTTTTTTTTCTAATTAATTTTCTTTTTAATTTTTTTTCAAACGGTGAGAGAAGTTTACTACCTAAACTTTTGGCAGTTAATTTAAGGGTTTATGTGTAAATTGTTTTGTGCTTTTCATGCAGACGTATATACTCGAGTTAAATTAAAAAGTTGTAAAAAAAAAGGTATTGTTATTTAGTGTTTCTGGAGCTTTATCAAGAAAAATTCAGTATTAAAATTAAATTACAGAAGTTAAACAAAATACCAACCTTCTATTTTTTCCATAATTATTAAGCGAGATAGATAGCAGTACGGGCAGGCGTATGCATCCTGAAGATTTACTTATTTGGTTTTAACGTTTTAAGAGAGACTGTCGGTTGAACGGGTGACAGAATAATGAAGTTTTACTGTAGCCGATAAAAATATTAACAGTTTTGCTGTACTTTCCTTGGCATTTGCATTGAGCTAAATTTTAACCTCTTTGTCAGTGATGCAGTCGAAATAATTTTTTTTTACGTTTATTACATCAGTTACTTTGGATTTCTTAAAATCTCTAATCTTCAAAATTCATCGAAAGCGAGTTGATCTTGAAATGCTACATTTATATTTTGAAGCTCTCGAAACTTTGAGGTGATTCGAAATATTTAATAGAAAAAGGTAATCTTTGTAATAAACTGTTCTAAGTATTTGGTAATCGCCCAGAATAGTTTTCCACTAATTATTTTAATAAAAGTTTACAGCTGGATTGTCTAGAGGTATTTTTAAATACTGACCTTTTACGCCTTTTAGTTTTTTACGTTTAGGCAGAGAGAGAGACAGACAAACAGAATTGTTACCCATCAGAAAAATAGTAATTGAGGTTTCAAAAGTTGTAGAGCTCTTCATACTCTTAAAGTTGGCATATATAAATTTCAGTGAAATTAATTTAGTATTTCTGGAGATTTTCGAGCCACAAAATGTTACACGTAGGCTTACATATATACGGAAACCTGATTTTAAGTGAATGATATTTCGTACTTCTCAAACCTCAAAATGTAAAGAAAAATTATTTTCACCCTCCATTAAAATCATGCGACTGAAAGTAACGCCGTTCTTTTCTTTGAAAAATCACTAGAAAAAGATAAATTTTGAAATGAGCTTCTTTTATAGCTAATCTAAAATCTATGAATTTGCCTTAATGAGATATGATTCTAAAACAGATTTCACGGTAACGTTTGATGTTTCAACTTTTTTTTAGGTCCGCTTTTGTTTTATTATTAATAATAATAATAATATTTTATAATAGTTTTATCTATAGTTGATTGTTATTGTTGTCTATGCAAAATTACCGTAGCAGGTCATGCTTATTTTCACTTATTGTTAAAGATCTTTGTGTCGGATATATGTCCTTGAATAAAAAAAGAGACTTGTTTAATCATACGAACGCTTATGCAGATGTAGGATACTAAAAAAAGACTTGCTTACGGATTAATTAGTTACGCTTCTAGATTAATTTTCTTTAACAGATTATTTTTAAGCTTATTTATTTTACTTGTTAAATACGAGGTATATGTTATATTTATTCTCTTTAGTGTTATTTGCTTTAAATTATTAGTCATTAAAATTAATATTTGTTTATTGGTGTATAGTGGTCGTACACTATCGAATGAATTATATATTACAGGGAGAGGTACATTCATTCAATTTTATCTCTGCACTATATGTCCCGAGTCTTTCCCAGACTGGTTTTTCGAGAAAGAGGTAGTAAATTGTCTTTCATATGTTACGAAGTTTGTAAAGCTATTGCAGTGCAACGGTACAAGTCTAGGTAATTTGCTCTTAACGAATTTATACAGCTGTACAGAGTGAAGGTGTTAAGTGTGGCGCTGAATATCACTTGCATTTCAGTGTGATTGATGTGTTGATGTGGAACATTTTAGGATTAGTGAAGAAGGCAACGGGAAACAACTTTCAACTTTCTCGCTTTCCGTAGTTAGTCAGGCAAGGGATGCATGATGTTCTTGACAGTTGTATTTTATTTTTCCGGGAATGGACGGTACCTTTTGTTATATCTTATACAAAGATTACAGCTACATATTACTATGTATAACAAAGGTAGACATCTTATACAAATATTTATAAACATTTGTTTTGTGAAAATAGGGGTTGTTTTATTCTCGTTCGGCATCGGTGAGTGCGATTAAATCTATGCTCGCCATGTTATGAATTTTCACTGTCCGTACGGAAGGCCTGTTGTGTTTCTTTTCTGTAATTTATACTTGAAATATTGAAAACTGCAATCGTACTCGAGTATCATATATTATATCTTGCTGTTTATAATTTTCCCTTTTTTCAAGATAGTATCATGTAAAATAGAAGCAGATTTTACATGTTCCAGACCGTAGTAAATGGGAAAGTTTTGAGAAAAATAGGCGTCTGTTATAGAAAATAATGTTTTGCTAAATAACCGTGGAAGTACAGCAGTCTAGAAGCAAACGAAACTGATTGTCCCAGGAAACTGTCCAACTTGTAAAGGAACGAAGAAGAGTGAAAGGCAGCACAGTCCTCAGTACATTACCGGAGACTGTCAGCTGAAATCCAAAGATTGTGCCGTGATAAAAATTCATTCATCCAAGAAACATGCGATAAAATTGAAGAGTTGCACAGGAATAATGAAACGCGGCCCATTTTCAAAGAATTACGGAAACTTACGATCACCTATAAACCAAAATTTCGGTTTACAGAAGATGCAGATGTAAACTTCTTACCGATGATCGGGAGATTGGAGGAAGCTGGAAAGAGCACTGCAGCAACCTACATCGTTCGAGACGATCAAGCTGAGCTCACGGAGGTAAATTTGGTGTCCGAGAAAGAACCAGAAATTCTCAAGGAGAAAGTGCGGAAAGCGATAAAGAAATTGAGAGATAGCAAGTCACCAGGCCCGGGTAGCTCACAGCGGAAACGATCAAAGCAACCGATGAATCGGGTGTTATGACTCTGCACCAGATCTGTAAACACATCGTTAACCGGGTTCATACCCCTGCATAAAAAAGATCGCACACAGGGCTGCGAAAATTACAGAACTATTTTTCTGATTTCACGTACGTTTAAAATATTGTTGTATGTACCATGAACGTCTACGATACTATCTAAACAGAGAGATTCCTGCAGAGAAAGATGGATTCATCAGACAAAAGTGTAAGGGTGAACAAATTTTAAATATTAGACAGTCGGTAGAGGAAGCCAGGGAGTTCAACACTTATCTTGTAATATGTTTCCTAGATAACGCCAAGGCTTTCTACTCGATCAGGTGGAAAGATCTTTGGCGAATATTGAAGGAGAGATGGTGTTCCAGATCATATTATTATCCTCATTCGGAACCTATAAGTAAGGAACAGCACGGTGGTTAGACTGGAAAATGACACAGAAAAGCCCTTCTACCCGTCGAGAGGAATACGACACCGATGTATTGTTTCTCCGTAATTCATTATTTACGGTGAATATATTATCCGTAAATGCCTGGAAAACTGGCATGGCGGTATGCGAATAGGAGGCTGGCGTATCACCGACTTAAGGTTTGCTGACGATACGACCCTGTTCGCAGGCTCTGAAGTTGAAATGAAGAAGATGCTCGACCGTGTTCAGCAACAAAGCGAGACAGTAGGGCTGAATTAAACATCGGAGAAACAAAGGTTACGATTGCAACGATCTTCCAAACAGCGATGCGCTGTGAGATTTCAAAAAGGCGGACCGTTTCGTATATTTAGGATTTACGGTAGATAAAGACGGGGAGCTCGTCGGCCGAAATATTAAGAATTACCTTGGCGAAAGAGGCGCTTACGAAGTCGACTACTACTTGGAAGGATAGGGCAATCGCAAGGAATACAAAGCTAAGACTGCTTCAAGTACTAGTCTTCCCAGAAGCTATGTACGGTGTCGAGACCTTGGCCTCAAGTTGGAAGACGGGAAAAGACGTGATGCATTCTAAATGTGGTTCTACAGAGAATGCTCCGCGTCGTATGGACGGAAAAGAGGACGAACGACTCGATTATAAATGAGCTGGGTATATAGAAGAGGTTGTCCGCAATGTGCTTCCAGAGCATCCTCCACTTTTTCGGCCATTTGATTCGTAGGATCGGCGAAAATCTTGAGAAGCTACAGGGAAAAATTGAGGGCACCAGGTCACGCCGAAGATGGCTAACCGAATTGAAGAGCGACTGGAGAAATGTTGTGAACATTCATTTGAACGGCAGAGTACCCGTGAACTATGGCGGGAAATTGTCTGCGGGATGTAAATCGGGTCACCGGCTCTCAGACATGAGTAGAGGAATCGCTGATGATGAAATAGTCTTTGGATTTTTAAATATTTTACAGAGCTACCCAGAGAAGCGACCAACAAAGTAATCGCAGGCAATATGTTTGCCGATATTTGAAATTTATAAGACGTTTGATGTAAATACAAGTGTAGACCTTTAAAAGTTCTTGTATTTATATATATATATATTTTTTTTAATTTTGTTTACACATTTAGAGTTTCTTTGGTCGAATCGGTTTGAAGATTTGACTGATTATTTTATAAGGGGGTGGATTAGCTTACGGCTGCTTTTTATGTTGTTGATTCGTAACAAAATATATGAGCAGTAGTAAGTTAAACTTCTTTAACGAGTATTTAAAATAATTTTGTAAACTAAGTAACGTACTCAGAATACTACGAGTACGTTTTTTTTTAATGAAACTGAAAGAAGCGGAACCGATTGGCAATTCAAAAAATATATATGTATTGAAACGGGATTAGTGTAACGGGTTTCTTCAAGAAAGAAGAAATAGAGAATAAAGAAAAATCTAGAAGGAACCAAGAGGGATTTGTTTCTTTAGAATAAAGGGTCCGTTTTAACAATTTGTCTTTGTAATACTGACACCTCCAAAAGCTCCTATTCGACCAAGGACTTCCGGACATGAAAAAGAGCTTACAGAAAAACGTTAAGGCGCGGACAATAAAAAATATTACGTTTGAACAATCAAAAGAACGGGTCGGGTACTGATTTTGCAGACCAGGAGGAATAAATGTTGCCGGGGACCAGCGGAGTCGAGTAGTTTTTCAAGTCAGAGTCTGCTGCAGCTTGCGAAAAAAGCAACTACGGTAATTGTTTCATAACGAGTGAAGAGTGCGTCACGGTTATTCCATGTTTGACAGTGGTTGAAAAGAAGTTGTTTGTAAACTAGGATGGAAGTTGAAAGTATTCTATTTATTCATGTGTTCCATCGTAAGCTGTAAAAATAATAATACTTGCAGATTATTGAATTGTACGAACTTTAGACTTTTATAATGTTAGCTTATTGTGAATTCAATATTAGTTTTTATTAATCATTATAAGGTTTCAGTAAATTTTATGTATTTCGGCAATAACTAAAGTTATTGCAAGCATAACTTTAGTAACGGTTTAAAGCCCACAAGCTTTTGAAAGCCATTGTAAATTGTTGTTATAATTTAATCATTAAATCAATTTTGTTTTTGATTTGAATTACTATTTTGTATCTTATATATATATATATATATATATTATTGATTTTATTTTATATATTTTTAAAGTAATAAACTGTATTCATAAGAAATGTTTACGTTTATTAGTCTCAGTATCCTTGTGGAACCGCGAACACGCCACAATGTACACACATACACACACACACACACACACATATATATATATATATATATATACACACACACACACACACATATATATATATACACATACACACACACACACACCATATTTTAAAGTGTGAGTTTGATTTTTTTCATCCGAAAGGGAACGGTTCCTTATTCCAAAATCATGGAAGAAATTGTTTTTGATGTGTTATTTTAAATCGCCTGGGCTTAATTCTCTGTAAAGTTTTTGACTATACAACACAATGGGAAATTTTACACTCTTTTTTTTCTCCGTTAGTTAAACAGACCCCTATCCGAGGTTTTTTAGAGACGTTTTTAACAAACGTTTCTAAACATTATATACGCTTTAAGGTATTGTACAGTAATCAAGACAGATTTTTTAGTTAAAATACAATGTACCGAGAAAATTACGGAAAACTGTGTTTGAATAAGAATGGGACGCCTCATTTATTTATATTTTGAAATGTTGGTAACCTTATGGTAATTAATTACTTTCAATAGTTTCACGCTTTCAGAAAGTGAATATTTCTCTCGATCAGTTCGGTGGCTGTTAATTTACGGAGTTACTGACAGACCGGCTAAAATTGTAAAAATGATATATGTGTCAAGACTATTACAGTAAACGTTCAAAACTAAAATGTTGTTTGTGAATTGATACCGTAATAATTTTATTCGCTTGCATTATATGTTTTTTAACTCGAGTTTATTTAGAGTTAAAAATATTTTATGCTGGATTACAAATTATGTAAAAGTATACGTAGTAATTCTCATATTTGATCGGATAAAACTTAGTTGTAAAAAAACTTAACGATATGGCGTGTACGAATTTTTTTTTCTGTTGTGTTTGGTTCGTCGTCTGATTTTTACTAGGGCAAATAAACAAATTCAGCCGTCGGCTACAATTCGTATACCGTCATCATTCGGTTTATACAATACTTATTATATTGTAATACTCTCAGATTATGGATGGATGTTCACGGAGCTGAACGGACAGCCACGATTCCATCGATATAGCCAAAAGCATTTTATTTTAACCTTGTTAGCCGTCTGTATTAGCTACGGTTCTGTACTGCGTTCTATTATGTACAACGCCCTACCGGTCTGTATAGTATATATATTTGTCAGGAATTTCAGGCGTAGTTTAGATAGTCGCATTCATATTTTTATTCTATTGTTGTTTGAAAGCTTGTTCACGTTGTAGATGGCCTATCTCAAAATGAAAACTACCTCTTATTATCCGGTATTTTTTCATTGTTATGAATCTGTTAAACGTTAACACTCAGAAAATTTATTTTAAAACGTGACATCCTTTTACAGTTATAGTGTCTTAAGTCTGTGACCTTACTTACTAAAAAAGTATTATACAGTCTTGTTAAAAGAAAAAAAAAAATCGTATTTATGTATTTTTTCGTACATTTACCCATTTCAGTAGTTATATTGTATGCTGTGCATTGGTTTTAAATAGAACGGGACACGTAAAACTGTTCTTCTAATGTTTCCGTCTATCATTAGATTGCTTTCTCTTAGAGTACTATTTCACAGTTCCTGCGGGGAACTTTGGGAAGTAAAACTAGGATATAATGTCCCTGCAACAATTTATTCGTCATTTGTCAAAAACAGTAGAAATCTCTTTTAATACTTAATTTTCCTTTACATTGTGCCTTGAATGGTTGTTTGAAAATGACTGGGATTCTCGAGAGTGATTTACTTATCGTATAACGTCGCTTACCACCGTTGCGGTTATCGCTGCGCGGATATATATGTAATAAATAAACAGGCTCCCCACGTATCCATCATTCTTGGCCCTGAAATATATATATATATATATATGTGTGTGTGTGTGTGTGTGTGTTTTGTTGAGAAAATTTTTTTAAATATTTGTTGCAGAGAGAACATATTGTAGCAGTAACGTTATTGCATAATTCTTATAACTGTAATTGTGAATTGCTATTCATAAGTAGCATAGCTTAAACACTTTTTATTTTTTTGGCGAGATTTATTGTATTTCATCCGTCTTGGAGCGAAATATTTAATTCCATTTATTTACGATATTATTTCTTTACAGCTATCAGTTCACCTACATGTTGTTTTTAATTACTATTGACATTTTCCAATTAAGCTTTCAGATTGAGCTTTCAGATTTGATTGATTAAGCTTTCAGACGGTACTCGATTTTTATCGTTATTAAAAAGCACGGTATTAGGCTTGAGTCTCATTAACTATAGTAGCGTTAATTATGTCCTATTAGGACAAGTGTAGTGTTATATTATGTCTTCCCAAATTATGCATTCCAGTATATTTTATAAGTGTTATCTTTCTTTTTTTGTTAGCCTCCGGAACCACCGCAAGGTATTACTTCCAAGGATGAATGAGGGTGATATGTATGAATGTAAATGAAGTTTAGTCTTGTACAATCTCAGGTCGACCATTCCTAAGATTAAGTTAATATATGAGTTATAAGTATCATATAGGATACTCTTATGGTTACTGTTATACGTTCTATTTCCTAGATTTATTATTCGATTAAATAAAGAATACAAGTAGCTCTTTCTCTGAAGTTACTCTCAGTTTCGTTTAATTTGAATTATCCTTCTACGAATAAATTTTTAAGTAAAAAAGAACAACATTTTTCAGATTTTCCAGGACCCTTTCTTAACCTTCAGGTCGTGTTACTGGGGAACCGGCTGCTTTTCCCTCTTCCCGACGGTGTTACACCGTGGGTGTACTTATTGTTTATACAGGTTTATTAGAGATGGTCTTTCCGATTAAAAATTTGAATAACTCACGTTTAATAACACTCAGATACATGAAAGTAGCATCACTGAAAGGAAAACTCAAATAGTTTGTTACGTTTGATTCACATCACATCACATGTGCTCAGTCTGACTTCTCTGTCACGCGACATACATCGAGCCTGTATTCCAATTCCTGCCGTACACGTTGTAACATTGCATTCCACATACCCTCTAGGATTTTTTCCAGACCCCAGATCGTTACATTACGTTTGCGCAGTTTGCCCAACAGGTGAAAGGTAGCTTCAGCACTGAACACCAATGATTACGTGAAACCATTTCCATTTCGATTTATACGACCTCGCCGAAAGACAATTGCTTTGAATTGTCCGGTTTCAGAGCCTACAAAAATTGCAGACCATAAGGATGGAATCGCAAACGTTCGCGTAAAATGTTCCACACAGTCGGTTGCGGAATGTCTAATTTTCTGCTGGCTGTGGTGGTGCATTTCTGTGGACTTTGTACGAAATTCTCTCGCACGCTCCACAGTTGCCTCGCTTACTGGTGGACGGCCGGTTGACTTTCTCTTACATATGCATCCCCTTGCTTTAAATTCAGAATACCAGTTACGGATACTGGGTCCACTGGATTCATCTTCACCAAACTTCCTTCTAAAATTACGTTGCACACTGATAGACTGTCAGACGTGAAAATCCAGCACACAAATAGCCTTTCTGTCTTCGCTGGCAGTCATTTTCTCTCATATCGCCCTATCGACGAAATACATAACTACACGACAGCTGTAGCAACCACTGAAAAGTTTTCAGTTTTCCTTTAAATTGATGCGCCCCTTGATGTATCTTATTAAACGTGAATTATCAAGTTTGTAATCTGTAAGATCATTTGTAATAATCCTGTACTTCACCGTGTGTATGAAAATCGCCTTACCAGCTACCTCAGAATGAACAATTCAGCTGTAGTAATTAACTCTTTAACAAACGTTATTTTGTTTTGTTAAATTTTTAATGAACATTGTATATTGATTTTTTTGTAGTTACGGTTAAATAATATCATTTTTATGGAATTGTAAATTAATACTGGTTACGGATAAAATAAAATTATATAAAATTAATATAGTTATCTGCGTATACTGTAAGGAACGTCTCTTATACCAGTTTAAACTGCATTCTATTTCCACTTAAACTATTAAACTCTTGATCTCTTCCATTTTCGTCTTCTCTTTGAACTTTCTGCTGATACTTTTAGTACTGTTTTAAGCAACACGTCTCTTGATGTGTACCCTACGTAATATTTACGTAAGAGTTTCAAATTGTGTTAACTTTTCCTTTTTTTACTTGCAAATTGTTTTGTGTGGTTGTATAGCTATCGTCTATTTAATGTTACTGGCGAATTAAATAATTCAGTACTTTATTATGACGTTTTCTACTTTAGAGCGATTATGACTTGTTATTATCCGTCCACCGGAAAAGAAAGGCTCTTCTCTAATGTTATATCATTAACCGGCTATTTGACTTTCTTGTTGCCCATTGTTTTTAAGCTTATATTCTTATTTACTTTTTCTCTTCACCTCTTTTTTACACCCTCTTTGTCCATTTAATTTTTTCTTGTCTCAAATTCTTCCAGCCTTTCTTTGTTTGACCATTTATTTTGTGTCTATATTCCTTAATCGTACCGTATTTAAAATTTTATTTTTAAAGAAGGGTCTTCATCAGACCCTTCTTTAGTCAAACGGTTGTCTCATCGCGTAACTGGCTATCTTTTTTATCTAACGATTCATTTTTTTTTTGGTATTCTGGTTTTTATTTCCCTTTCACTTCGCCAATATTCATTTAATATGCTTCCTAAATACATTTAATATCGTTTGTTCCAGTCTTCTTTCTTTTGTGTAGATATTTGCTGGCTTACTAGCGCCTACTTTCATTAATTTTGATTTTTACCACTCAATTTCACGTTAAATTCTATTGTAATGTATTTTAATTTTAAAATCTGTTGTGTATTTTGTCCTCTAACCGGTAAAAACATCATCTTATCTACGAATCTTAGACCTACTTTTCTTCATCCAACACTAATCTCTTGATCCTCTTCTAGGGTGTTATTTTTGATCATATAATCAGCTTACGTATTAAATAAGATCGGAGACTTGTTTTATCCGTAAACAAAAACTATTTTCTATGCCGTAGGACGTACCGTTTGCTTTCCTAGGAGAAACCACTCTGATGTATTCTTTATTTTCATAGATGTTTTCTGATTTATCTGCAGTTGAATCGATCAGATTTAATTGGAAAATTATAGATTTACAGTATAACTATGAAAAATCTTATTGAAGGTTAAAATTTTTTTAAATTTAAAGAAAAAATTTTTTATTTAATAATTAAATTGTTAGATGTACTTTTTAGATTTAAATAGAGTCTTGATAGTTTGTTCTTGAGATGGATCTGCGCGCCACACGATTCCAAGAATGGGTTTGGGTGTTCCTTTAGGAAGCTTGAACTTGTTCATAATGGCATTTTATTTTTTTACAGAAGAAAGAGTTTTTTTACCGGCATATATTTAAGGTATTTAAAGAAATTATGGTAATGGTAAACCTCATAAGCTTACGGGGCGAGTAAAAATACCGGGTCAAGATGACCCTTGTAGTTATCCTCTGAACGAGTTTGTCTTCTTTTCCGGTTTTTCCATGGTTAGATAGTTCTCAATTTCCATATATTAAATAGTTCTCAATTTAGATATACAATTATTTATCACGGGTCTGTAGAAGAGAGCAATGAATTTGTCATCGGCTAAGATTTAACTATAGTTATAAATATCGGTAAAATGTGCGACCGCTATTTGCTTGTTGTTATAACACCGTTATAGACTCGGAAGGAACTGTATTGAATTTCGTTTTTGCTTCCGCAAGTTTCAATTATGAAGTTAACATTTATTGTGAATAATAGTGCGCCCTTCTATCCTCGGAGAAACTGACCGGAAGTGTTGTGCAGCATCGATGTCGAACGAAGCTCCTTAGAATGTTGTTCTCCAATATCGGTGAAGAAATCCTCGTATTTTATGTTTATTATCGAGCTACGTTTTCCTGCCGTTCTTGCCCAAACTTCTGGTTCCTTAAATCACAGTTTTTAAATGTAAGTAAGTCTTTTTTGAGGAAAGTAGGTGTCGAACGACAAAAATTGGAATATATGTTCATTTTATTTATTCTTTCATGAATTAATCGGTTCACCGCACGATCGATGCTTTTTAGGTAATTTTAGGTAAGGAGAAAGGGAATTTTTTTTAAATATCGAAAAAAAGATTTTATCGGCAAAAAATCTAGAAAGCTTTTTTAAAGCTTATAAAATTTCCTTGTAGTTAGTTGATACTATTAGGTTTTCCAAAAAAAGTGTGATGTTTCAAAGTGTTCGAACTCGGTCAATTTTTGTTGACGTCTAAAGGCATGTTTTCCTAGATTACTGAACGAGTAGTTAAAAATTAACATTGTTCCAATTCGAATCGCTTCATTCCTTTGCCTTCTCTTTTTATTTGGACGTATGCGCAGATGTTCTCGTAACTTGTCTTCACGTTATCACTCATTAAATTGGATGAAATTTTTTTTCTATTAGCGAATGCTGCACCAGCCTCTCCATACGCATTATCATGATTGCGATCGATTTATCTTTATTCTATATTGCCGTTCACTAGATACACATAATATTACAAATGTATATACAATTGCATACTGCAATCAGATATGCACAAGACCCATTTCTCTATTTCTCTATTTACAACGCATACTTTAAACCCCTAACAGTATTCAAAAGATAAAATTATGGTTCTTAAATTTGATCCAGACATTTAAAAAAAAAAAATTATATATGTACCAAATAGTCGAAATTTATGAGTAATCAATGGATAAGTTAATTTATCGAGTTTTTTCACCCCTGTGAAGCACGTTGTTTTGTGTACTTTATATTTAGGTTACGGAAGTGGAAGATTGCTTGCTATTTTCAGAAATAGTTTAGAAGATCGATGGGGAATGTTTTAAAAGAGTGGGAATTTTTATGATGTTTACGTGCTGTACCACCTCTGTCTGTCGGTGTGTTTATGAATGTAGCACGGTCGGTCTTGTTACACTAGAATCCCCTTTTACTAAATATGCCTATCTTTTATGTTCAACATTTTTGTTCGTCTGTGTTTTTTCTGATTAATATAATCTTTATTTCAAATTATAATTAAATCGAATTATTGGTTTTATTTATATTTTATTAGTATTATTGTTTTGTTGTAGTGTAGATTTTCCAAATTGATAATTATTTGTAAATTAAAGTATTGTTATTTACCAAAGAAAAAAAAAATGCTATTAGCTATTTGTTTAATTATAACTGTATTCATTCGGTTTTTTAAGGGAGGGCTATGTTATTAAAACCATTTTACCGAATTAAACGCACAGTGTCAGTATTATTTAATGGATTAAAAAGATATTACTAATATTAAATTATATTTAACTAGTTCAATTGATTAAATTGAAAAAATTCAGTTATTTCAATTAATTTTATCGATCGAAGTTAAATTTTAATTGATTTTACTGACACGGGGTTATCGTGTCGATTTTTTATTTATTTTATTTGTATGTAAATTTTAGAAACCTTATAAGGAAGTTTATGACGAACAGATTTCTGAAGGTTATTTATTTAATTGATTAACTCTGGCTCTTTTATGCTCTGTGTGTTGGTGCGTGTGCGCACGCGCCTTTTTTTATTACACATAATCGCTCATTCATACATATGAACAGAACTGGTTCTCGTTTTTCAATAACTATTTTATCTATAGGTACGTTAAATAAATATTCGACTTTATATATATGTATATTTTTATATCTTTTCAATATACTGTATAGAATTATTTTGACTTTTTTAAAGAATTAAATTAACCCGCACAGTTTTGTCAATAGTATCATTTTGCATTTTCTTTACTTAAGCAGAAGTATATAATGAAAATTACACATTGTGAGCAGGATGAAGGACGGCGTCTTATTTACTGATTACGTATAGTATTCTATTCTGTTAGGAAGGATAAGGAGGTGTGACCCTATCTGAATAGCTCTTCAGCTCCAGGTAGCATGTTTTTTGCTCCAAAAGATAAAAAACGAGATTCCCCGGATAGATTTATAGGCAGAAACCTTTCCATTAAATCACACCGACGCCAAGTTCTCGGTAACTTATTGCGAATCCGATGGGCGTTTAGAAAAAAAAAACTGAAAATTTATTTCTGTAATCTATCTCCCTCTACTACGTGCGCTACACCATTTTCAAGTGTGAGTTTCGATTATATCAGGTTGTCTTAGTAGCGTGTTTGGTTAAGGCATCTAACAGTCAGGTTATTTAAATTTAATTTCAATTTTATAAGTATCGATATATGTGTACATCGATCTACAATATATGATATCATGAATGTTGGTGAACCTATGCCAATAAAACCCCGGTAAATGAGTATACCGTATATGAGAAAAATTTATTAAATTTTACGTCAGTTAAATGTTTATGAAGTTAAGCCATTAACCGGAACTATAAGTTAACGAGACTTCATCTCTTCTAAGAGGTTAATCTCAAGATCTAACCTCAATATACGTGTGTTCTCCACTTACGAATATATTTCTTTTCTGAAATTGTAAGGTTACTATGTATTTGTTGAACTATTAAATCTAAATAATTAAGTAGTAGAACGTTTCGCGTATAATAGTTGGCGTTCCTACTCTATAGTTTTTGTAAACTTATTTCGCACAGCAATGTAAATTCCATCGGCTTACGGAAAGTTAAAACACGACGACTTTACTAATAAGTAATATACGATATAATATCGCTTATCATTAGGATATTTGTTTTTTTTCTAAATGCGGCACCAGAGTTCTGGCGCCGGTCAACAGAGACTATTCTATATTATTTCAGCCGTACATGAAATGCCTACCAAACAGTGGTTTCATTATATTTGATCACTGTTAAATTATCATTGATAGTTTTTTAAATTCATTTATCTATTTTATTTATTTATTTTATTTGTAGACTAAAATGTATGTTAATAATAATTATCTTTGAAGTGTTATCCTGAAATTTATTTTAACGCCTACGTACTGTTCAGTTTTTTATCATCGGTTTATATTTTTAAAGGTATAATTTTTATGCGGTTTTAACGGAACAGTAATAGTTAAAGGTGACATAGATTTGTGGTTTGCTGATGATGTAATATTAAAGTTTACTAATTGTAGAATAATAAAACGAAAGCCGTTTCTTCTCTATATTGGAGAGAAGAAACCGCTTGGTTAAATGTTAAAATATTTTTAAAATGTTTAGGCATAATAAATCGAATTATTGGATCCTTGCCAATATCTACGAAACCTTTTTAACATATCCACTCGTATTGAATATGAATAATTAAAATGTAAAGGTTCGTAAAATTTTTTTTTTTTTTCAAAAACTTTTAAAAACAAATATAGCAAGAGAATGCGGCGTAAATAGGCTCAAAACATTTGCGTATTTCTTTATATATATGTATTTTTTGTCATTGAATTTATTTATTTACCTTAAGATCTTCAAGTTTTTAATTTTTCACTTACCTTACCGTAATATAAGTAAAGCTTAAGTTAAGCCTGTTCTTATTACAAAATAAGATTTATCAGCATATGACATTGAATATTGAAACTTTTTTCTTAAAACGGTATACAAAAAAGGACTACACTAAATTGTTATTGTTAAGAACCCGTTTTAACAAAAATAGAAATCTACGGATGGATGCCTATTTCTAATGCCTAAATTAGTTTCAGTTTTTTTTTTTTTTAAGAAAAAATTGTAAGTAATGACATAACATTACATTAATTAATTAGGTATTTTGTCAGACCTGGTAGCATGTACTACCCAGATTCCTCCCCTTCCCCAAAGTCTAACGTAATAGAAGAGAATAACCGGTTTAATATGCGATCAAATGAAAAAAAATGTTTTTTTCTGATTATAAGTTGGCTTTTAAATTTCATTACTTGTTGATTTAAACATCCGTTACTCAACAATGTTTAATCCAACATTCATCATTAAAAAATTTGAAGTACGCTTTGAATTTTATCTTAACTTAATTTTGCGATATGAAGCATTAGTTTTAATTACAGAATGCTATTATCTCGAGGAGACTGTAAAATCGATTGCGATATTCAAAAACATTATTACTTACAAATATGGTTTTAGAAGAAATAATTACACTAGAATAAATCGAAAATGTCTATTTTATGATGTAAGAATGACCTTTTTTTAAATTATTTGTTTCTTAAGTGCAAATTGTATGAATGCTGATATAATTGTAATGAAATGTTGCATAGAGAAAGGAACGGTTTCTCCAGCCAAGATTATACAAACAACAAAATTATTTGTTTATTATGAAAAATAATATCAAAGCTTAATAAAAACAGTACCTTGATACGTTTTTCTGTGGATGTATTTCCTTTTTAGAAATTTGCTACTCCCATGAAACTTCTCTGCTGTTAAAACAACTCGATTAAGAAACATTATTTTATGAATTATGGAAAAAAAATGGTTAAGTGCAGTGTAGGAGGTCACAAAGTTGGAATAATAAATTTGAGAACTATTTTCAAGGAAATATTTAAAAGTTTGAACTAGTACTAATAACCAGAACAAAAATTGTGTGAATTTGACTTAATTTTTAATTTATAGACTTATTTTCATTGCATATTTTGACAAATGGACGTGAAGTGCCACTCGAAATGATGAATTAAATATGATTCCTAATTATTGAATACAGCTCAGATGTAAAAATTTTAATGTCTTATCACTACTGAACTTTATATTTGTCGTATGGCTTGGCGAATACCTCAACCAAAAATAGATTTTTCCAACAAATTTTTTTAGTCACAAAATCATTGTAAAAAAATACCTTAAACGGGGGTTAGCTGATAATTGATTTCACGTTATTTATTGTAGAATTAAAATATCTTCCAAATAAATGCTCAGCCCATGTCGTGTAAGATAGTATAACAAAACTTGTTGCAAGCGATTTGATATCGGACATCAGTTGCTTTCAAATTCGGGTTCGCAAGAGCCTCAATGGAACGCGCGATATCTGTGGACGAGCATTGCTGTGATGCAGAATTATCAGGTCTGGATTTTAGAACACTATGCAGGTCTTCTCAGGTGTTTTAACGTGTACTATCGTCTAGAATTCATATTGTTCTATCTTTCTGTCGCGTACACATGTTCGGCAGCCTAAAAAATTGTCGAGAGCTTTTTTTTCTTGTAAAGAGTTGATTCTGTATTTCTTGGATTGCGGCGAACCGAAATGTTTGTACCACATGCTTTATCTTTTTTCGATGGTAGTCACTTGTGTTTTTCGTTCTGTGGAAATGTATTGTTAAAATACGTCTTGAAATTGTAAATTAAAAAAAGAAAATAGTGGAAATCATATCACTCCTACTCACTTAATATACCCGGTGTGTGATGTTATTGTTATTGTTATTGAGGTTATCTGTGATTCAGTTTTTGTAGTTGTCTCGTGTCACATCGTCTACAACTTTATGGAAGAAATGAAAGGTTTTATGTATTTGTGAAAGTTTGTTTATATAAGTTTTTGCTTCTCTTATAACAATAAAAAATAATAATTTTTTCTGACCTTCCGTACGTCTCTACTTTAGCAAATAAAAGATTCAGAATTTCGTTATTCAACGATGGCTTTGATTTATTTTATATTTAAACTTATTGTATTTTGATTTTATTGTCAAAAAAATTAAACTTTATTAAACCGATTAAAAATTTTCTGAAGCGACTGTTATTCGATGTTTTTAAACATTAATCGTCTGCATAATCTGATTACGATGTGTAAGATCATCGAAATTTCGTTACAAACAAAATGCGGTATTTTTTATGCTTAATTTTTTTTTCCATTCCGATAGTTTTCCTGCTATTATATTGCAACTCGCAATAATTAAGTAAGAAAGGAACAAGTTTAAATACGATCTAAAATTTCATTCTGTTTCAAGTCAATCGCACGATATAACTGTAGATAGGCAACGTTTTTCTTTCTTGATGCATACTATAATTGTCTGTTGATTGATGAATCAATTTTTCTGAATTTCACTGCTTTGAAATAACTGAATCTATCTATCTATCTATATTATATATATATAAAATTTCCTTTTATTCTTTTTTTAATCTATTCCATTTTGACGCTTCGCAACAATTCCAGAACTTTATATATAGACCAGCACAATATGCAAAGCTTTGGACTGTAGCCAGCTAACCAGACACAAGAATGACTGGCCGTCTCCGACCATTGGTCACACATACCTGAAGCGACTTTCTGTTAAAAACGGACAAAAATAGTAACATGATCGCTGACGTCAACGTATGTTGTATTACAATGCATAGTGCACTGATAAAAAAAAAATGCTTTTGTGTGCATTTATTGAATTCGGATTGAATTTGTTATTTTTTCATGCTAGATTATAGCATGAAGCAGTTAAGTTTACTTCAAATATATTATTTCCGAATAAATATTTTTTTATTTCCTTGTAATTGATTTGAGCAATCCGCACGTCTTTTATAATAATATTGGGCGGGGTTAAAAGATGTTACTCGTACGTTGTATACGCTGTTTCAGCTGGTTTAGTTCATAATTCAAACGTAATTACCGTGGTATACATTACGAGTAACATTTCTTGAAGACATATAACATTTATTGATGCACGATTATTACAGCGTTTAAGAACTGATTATAAATTTTATTGCCGTAGTGTACTTTGGAGTCAGGTATTGCTTTGAAGAATAATTATTCTTATTTGCTATGACTACACCTAAATAGTCGCATTGTGTCTGCCGTTGAGTTTGAAGCTTAATAACTCATTTCATAATAGTAATAAAAAACCAAGAGCAGTCTTATTTTATTACCGACGTTTTTTTCTGTGAACTTGTACAATTTTTATTAGTGGAATTTCTTTTTATTTCCTTCATTTTTAAAGGGGTATCATCCGTTAGTCAATTAAATTAGAGAAAAATAATTTTAAAAAATTCTTGCGCAGTTCGTCGCAAGAAGACCTTATTTTATTTCCTTATTTTATTTTGTTTCCTTTTGAAACGTATCAACTTATTCTAAACTAAAATTTTTCAAAAAAGCGCTAAAAAAATTTAGTTTCAACCCGCTCACTACCGTGACACTACAAAAGCGCGTATGAAAAATACACCGCTACGCGGTCAACAGAAAGCCAAATTTTTTCGATCTTAAATTCAGCGTAACCCAAGAACGACTCGATCAATTTTTATCAAATTTTCACATGCACTAGTTCAGATGCCCTACTACAGAATATTTTAATTTCAACGAAATTTACGTGATAGTTTGGAGATTTTCAAGCCACAAAATTTTGTACATAGTTTCCTTTATATATATATATATATATATATATAAGAAAACCAGATTTAAGAGTGAATGATATTTTCGTTCTCCTCATACATCAAAACTTAAAGAAAAATCATGTTTACCCCTTACTAACCACCACTGTGCGACCTAATGTAATAGAGTAGTTTTCTTAGAAAAGTCGGTAAAAAAAAAACAGTTGTCACAATTTGTTTAAATTTTCAATAATTTAATTTCAATTTTTAATGAACCTTTCCATCCCTCTTTTTGTTCTGAAGTGAATTCTGAAGGGTTTTTAAAGTTCCAAAAAGTCATTTTTGTTTTTATAAGTGGGTTACGGATATTCAATGAAGACTGTACAGAGTTCTGTTCAGTCAGGGTATTCTACAAATTTCTTTAAACCTTGTTGCACGGTTCTTAAGTCGTGTTCAGTAATTACGTCGGTTCTGCAGTTGAATTGGAACAGTAATTGTTAATGTTTGGTACGAGACTCAAAGTTATCATGTAAGAACGCATTCGAACTGATGTACAAAGATTCATTTTTGTGTGCGCATTGTCCCTTTAGGAAACGGATACACTTCAGAATTGCATTCTACTGGTCGACATAACATAAAAACATAATTCGAAAACGATTTTTTCCGTTACGGCTACCGAGAAATTTTTCTTAAATTTCTATTATAAATGTGATTTAATACTAAAGTGAAATCCGACCAGGATTTGAATTTGGTACTTTACCGATAAAAAGCTATACCATTACAATATCGTGTAAACAATTGTTACGTTGGATGTTGTTTAACATATGTGTGATTTTTCCCCTACGTTTCTCATTTTACTTAACCTTTCTCAAAACTCTCTTCTTCTCTTCGTCTGTTTCTTTATTTTTTCATTTTTAATGTATTCACATTTCATGTCCGTACTCCATTGCATAAGGGAAGACTTATCAGTAGTTTAATTTAAACTGTTCAGTGTGTAGGGAGGATTGGATAACGCCTTTGAATAATTTGTTAAAAATTAACTTTCTTTATGCAATAATATTGGTTCCCGAACTTTTCCGAGTCGCGGCGCACTTTTTCAATAAAATTTTTCCATGGCGCCCTACTTTAAATAAAAGTATGACTACTCGTAAATAAGAGATAAAAATAAATAAAACTCTTGTATCTTCATTATTTTTTTATTTTATTAATATTAAATTAATAATTATAAATGTCTTGGTTCAATAAGTTATGAAGCTTTTACGATATTTCATGGCGCCCCGATGAAGAGGGCGCCATGAAATATCGTACGCCGCGGTGCACAGTTTGGGAATCACTGGGTTATGTAATAATGTAAAATATATATTGTTATAATATGTAATAATATTGATCTGCAAGAAAACAAATGAAAATATACTTGTTAAAAATATTTTGAGAGGATTTCCTAATTCTGAAATTTTTGTTTCATTGCACATATTTTTTTGAAATGGAAATTGACCTAATTTTTCCGCCTCGATATAAATGATATTTCAATGCATTTTGCGTGTTATTATACGCTATTTATTCCCGTTTACGACTTCCATGTATTGTGTTATAATTTAGATAACAAAAGTGTTTTGTTTTTATTGGTTTTAAAATAAAATATTCCTTATCTGTAAATGGCCACTTATAATGTATTACATCAAACTTGTCACGTGTAATTGTAACCCATTCTTAATTTTCCGGTTTTATTAAACATTTAGAATAATTATTACAATATTGATTAATGTACTCCTGTAATGATTTTAATTATCGTTTGTAATCTATTTTTGTATTTGTGCTATTTCTAATTTTTTTTTATTTTTGTACGTATGCTTATACATAGAATAATTTTTCAACTAAATAATCCTAATATGTTAGGATTATATCAAAAAACAATTTCTTAGTTATAACTAGGAAATTGTTTTTTGAAAATTGATAAAGAGTAAAAGTAGTAGTTTTATTTTGGACGGCGAAAAATATTACACGGTGGAGGCACCTTAGAAGAACCAGTAAAACAACGATTTAAAAAATGAAATACTTTTTATTTATTTATATATTTTAAAACTAACTTTCACTACAAACCGGGATTTATTTAACAATATTTAACTGTATTTTAAAATATTCAAAATTCTTAACACTACATCCTGAAGGCTCCGTCATTTCAGTTCACTCATTTTCAAGTCGAGCTATATCTACCGACACCTGAAGCAACATATTCACAAGAATTGCGGTTATTTTTTCAGTTTATCATCGGAAATGTTACTAGTTAAAGTAATACAATTTTTGGAAGAAAGTTTAAATTACAATCTTCCCAAAAACTTCAATCTATGAATGTTTTATCATCGTTAAACGCTTTCTGATTGTTTCAACTTATGGACTTGATTTTGCTTAAAATTATTTTTTTGTAGAATTGTTATTAGAGTAGAATTAAAAGTAAATTAGTGAGATTTTTTAATTTTTTTTACGAAAGGCTTAATTTGTAATACAAGCCCGTCAATTTACCAATAGAAGTTACGTTAACTGATTACTGTTTTAAAATCTATTCACTTAATCTAAAAAAAAAAAATTTCAGGGTTGAAACAGTTTAAATTTATTAGTTTTAATAATAAATCTTTGCCCTTCATTAAAAGTAAAGTTATGTAAATTATATACGTATATTGCAAGGAATTTATAATTCATCGGGTTTACAGTAAGGAAATTATAGTAATCCTAATTGCACCTTTTTACCGACTTTTCGAAGATAAGTACGGTATTATTTTCGGTCGTATGATATAATAGTATGGAGGAGGTGAAAATTATTTTTTTTTTGTTTTGAGGTTTGAGGAGTACGAAAATACCATTCACTTAAAATGGGATTTCCTTATGTGTTTGTATATTTATAATCCTGTTTCTAAAATTTCAAAATTCAACCACACATCTCAGAAATGGTCGACCTGAGCCTGTACAAGACTACACTTCACTTACACTCATGCATATCCTGATTCATCCTCTAAAGTAATACCTGACGGTGATTCCCGGAGGCTGAACAGGAAAAAAAGATAACCAAAATAACGGTCATTTTCGTAACACAAGTAGAAATTTATATAGACATCAGATAATTTAGTTATATAGAGATCAGTGTTCAAAATACAAAATCAGAACACTTCTACTGCAACGGTTTAAAAGTGGTTTTATCCCTACTCTTACACTTACCGCTGCCCATACGCCGTTTCATTTTATTTAGTTCTACCGGTTCTAGCACTCATTTTGTGGCGCTAGTTTGTGCTTCAAATTTTACCAATTTCTATACATGGTATCTATCCAGTTAGTATCTATCCAGAAGTCAGTGGTGTGGGGTCTTCTGGTTAATCGAATGTATCAAGTGCGCTGTAATCTGAAATTTAGTGCTTTTTTGACTGCGAAATATCGAGGGCATCGGAAATGAAAAGTGTGTCTTCTTGCTATATTTGCTATAATTTTTTATGGGCATTTTTAAAAGTTTTTTTCTTTTTGAAATAGATTTAATGATACTTTTAGGTCAGTATATTAATGCAGAATTTAATTTGTGCTAATTTTACTACCGGTTAAACAGATTGTTATAGAATTTTTTTTAATTGTTTTTTTCTGTCGATAAGAAAGAAAAGCAATAAGATCGTAAGGGGGTAATTATAATTTTCAACTTTAATCTGGAGGAAGAGTTAAATTACAGCATTTAAAATAGTATTATTTATCTTAAGGCATTTTTATTTTGTAAATAATAGTTTAGAATTTATAGCGATGGGATATCAAAAATATTTCGTCGAGTATTTGTTTATTATCTGGTACATAACCTTTATGATGTCTAGCATCATTCTGTTTACCCTGTTATTGCCACGTGCAGTTATACTTACGGCAAGGTGAATTCTACCTCGTCTTGTTTGTACGTCGCTATTGCTTGCTTGTTGAATTGACTGGTTTATTTAGAGTGTAGTATTTTTTCGCTTATCATTGTTTATAATTTGTATTCATGATTGCCGAACTCCTAGAAGTTTTTTTGAGTATCGGCTTTAATTGTGTATTTCCCGGAATGGTATTTTTTTTCGTTAAAATCCGAAAAAGATTCCTACAATAATTGTTTAAATTTTTATTTGTGTTTTGTTATACTCCTGTATTTTTAAAATGTATTTCCAGTTAGTAAATTACAAAGCTTTTTCACCTGAAGAGATTTAAAAATTATGTAATGTCTCATTTGATTAAGAAATTTTTTCGGTTATAAAGAAAAAAATGTTTTTTCTTCAAGTGAGAAAACTATCCTAAAAGAAAAGTTAAGGGATTAAGTTTTTTTTAAATATTTTGCTTACGTAATCTTTTACTTCAAGACATCCTGTCCGATAGAATTGTTTTCTTTAAAGGTAATGATGGGCCCTACATATCTGATATCCGTGATTAAGGGATACATTGTAAGGATTGAATGCGTGCGTTTGGTTGGTTTTTGGATGCTTATTCGTAAGGTAAATTCATCGATTAAAAAGCCAGCGGCAATCACTTCATTGCTCACTTTTTTTTAGTTTGAAAACATTTAGGTGAAAAAATCGCAAAAGGAAATCTTCCAAGACTTAATTTTGTAAAAAGTGAATTGAAAAAGAAACTTTTTGTCAAGTGAGGAAACAGGCGTCCCTGATAATATTTTAATCGTGGTTAAAAACCGAAACAACATAATACAAATTATCGAGTTGAAAAGCAATATCGATGTATTGGTTAATATTTTTTTTATTTATAATAAAATTTTAATTTTTTTTCCACTAAATTATTCTTATTTTCGAATTGTTTAGTCATATCCTAATCCCTACAGAACAGAAACAGTTGCAATGAAACAGAAACAGTTGAAATTAATTAATAATCATTTGTTTGCTAATAATTGTTATTGATGTATTTAATTTATTTGTGTTGTGTAAAATTAATCGTTTATGCAATCTCCTCTCGGTTTAGGACACATTTAATTCATGTATGGACATTTTTTTTTTCACGTCTTTTATATTCATTCATTTTAACATCATTCTACATCGAGCAGCCCAATAAAGATTACTTGTCATAGTGTATGACAAAAGTTGCTTTCTATTAAAGAATTAATCTTCATCATTCAGGCGATCCAATCTCAGTTGTAAAAGTGTCCCGCTGATTGTCACTTAGGTTTCGGTGGACTGACATGCCGGTATGCTACGATATATTTGGCTCGATAAAGAAAACTACAAAAACTTTTCGTTCCTCAATTTTCTTAAAATACTTGACGCGGCGTGTATGTTATTCTTGAACATAGCTTGATGATATAACTAATGTCTGAGTAAGTCGTCTACTTCTTTGGATTTTATGGTTTTTACCAGCGATTCCCAAACAGCGCCGCAGCCTCTTCACAGGTGCGCCGCGAAATATTGTAAAAGCTTCATAATGAATTGTACCAAGACATTTATAATTATTAATTTAATGTTAATAGAGTAAAAAAAAATTATGAAGATACACGAGTTTTATTTATTTTTATCTCTTAATTACGAGTAGTCATAATTTTACTTAGGGTAGGGCGCCTTGGAAAAATTTTAATTGAAAAAGGGCGCTGCGATTCGGAAAAGTTTGGGAACCACTGGTTTTTGCAGTTACAATTCATACAATAATTAGCTTATGGAAAACATATATATATAATTCTTCTTTGCTTCATCTGTAATTTAGTACCCTTAGATCGTACCGTTTGTTACTACCATCTCCAAGGATTTAATTATTAATAGATACAATTCTTTAAATGACCTCTTTAACCGAAAACATTAAAATTGTTTCGGTCGTCTTTTCATGATGGCAACTAGCTTGGCTTCATCGCTTGACAGGCAAATCGAGATTAATGGGGGCTTTTTAATATATTTGTCTGGAACGCAAATATATTTTGAAGAAAATGTGTAGCGAGCAGTAATGTATCGACAAAAATTGGATTTTACTCGTTATCGTTTTCATTTGTTTTGTGTTTAGTTTGCTTATCATTGGATTCTTATTCTTTTTATATGAGGGTAAGTCAATTATTATCCGCAATGTAGTTATAAATTGTATTGCAATACAAATAGGAAACTTGCATGTACATCATTTTTCAACGTAATCCCCTTGCATTTCAACGCACTTGGTCCAGCGTTGCACAAGCTTCCTGATGCCCTCATAAAAGAAGGTTTTCGGTTGAGCTGCGAGCCAGGAATGCACTGCTTCTTTCACTGTTTCGTCCGAGGGGTGTTAAATCGACGGGGTCCCTTAATGTCTCTTTGAGTGGACCAAACAAGTGGTAGTCAGAAGGGGCAAGATCAGGACTATACGGAGGATGAGCCAGTACTTCAAAGTTGAGTTTCTGGACCGTTTCAGCAGTGTGGGCAGCAGTATGTGAACGGGCATTGTTGTGCAAAACACAACACCTTTCGACAGTAGTCCTCGGCGTTTGCTTCGAATTGCAGGCTTCAGCTTGGTAGTAAGCATCTCATTGTAACACGCACTGTTTATTGTCGTGCCCCTTTCCTCATAATGTTCCAGTACTGGGCCTTGTGAGTCCCAAAAATCGAAAGCATCAGTTTTCCTGCGGAGGGTTGGGTGTTGAATTTTTTTTTTTGCAGGGCGAATTTGGATGTTTCCATCCCATACTCTGCCTTTAATCTCCGGCTCGTAATGATGGATCCATGTTTCGTCACCAGTGATGATTCTGTCCAAGAAGATGTCCCGTTGGTTACCATAGCGATCCAAATGTTTTTGGCAGATGTCCAAGCGCGTTTGTTTATGCAACTGTGTGAGTTGTTTTGGGACCCATCTTGCACAGACTTTATGAAACCCAAGTCTGTTGTAGATGATTTCGTTGGCAGAACCGTGACTAATTTGCAGACGATGTGCCACTTCAATAGTTACTCGTCTGTCTTAAGAAAACCATGTCACGTGGACGCACAATGTTTTCCTCATTTGTGGGGGTAAACGGTCGTCCGGCTCCTTCGTCGTGCGTAACACTTGCGCGACCATTTTTGAATTTTTCAGTCCATTCGTAGACACTCCTTTGTGGCAACACACTGTTTCCGTACTGTACCGAAAGTCCTTGATGGATTTCGGCCCCTGATACACTTTCCGACCACAAAAATCTGATCACTGAACGTTGCTCTTCTTTGGTGCAAACAGAAAGCGGAGCGGCCACAGTTAATGGCTGGGCAGCGATAATGGAACAAACCTGCACAGACATAACAAAAATTAAACCACGCATGTGTCATCTACGCAACACTACAGTACTACCAACATAAACAAAATAAATGGCGGAGATAATTGACTTACCCTCATAATATCTCTTTTGCGCCGTTTTCGGTTTTGGTTGTGATTTGAATTTTGTGTCTGTAACTGTACGCGGTATGTCATTAACTGTTGGGGTTTTTATTTGTTTAAATTGCTGTACCTTTTTTTAGCAATTTATTTTCTTGTTTTTTTTTCTACCGCACCGATTTTGGTGTAAATGGATTTAATGCGAACATTATTTTTAAGGAAAGTTACATGGTGACGTGTATTGTAGTTAATTGGAAAATATGTTATATTTTATCATAATAAATTCTTACCACTGGTTTATGAGTATCGTAAAAGTATATCTTCATAGATAAAAGTCAGTTTGGTATTCAGAGTATTTTTTCGCGAAATTTCATGAAAATTAGTTTGAAAACTTGAAGATAAAAATACTGTTTAATTTTGATTTCAGACAGCCTTAGCCCACAACTCGAATATTTTCTTAACTCAGTTTCTCTATAATCTTTTTCGTATTTTATTTTATCATTTATGTTCTTCACAAACTGTTTTTTTTTTCATACGGTTGGAATTTTTTGTATGCCTATCATATTTTAAATTTAAAAAAAATTAAAATTAAATCTTAAAAAAGTAAAATTTTAATTTCAAAAATAACAAAAAAAAACTCACTACTCTCATCATTAACCTGACGGTCCGCAATTTGGCTGTGATTGATAAAAAAATCGAAATTTAAAGAACTAAATCATCATATATTTAGTTTTTTTTTTTATGTCGTTTCTGTTATTAATTTGGATAATTTTATTTATTACATAGTTTTCCTCTATTTTATATATTGAAATGGTTAAAACTAGTTGGGTTTTATTTATAATAATCTGGTTTCAATTATCCTTTATATGTGTTGTATTTCATAAGATTATCAGAATTATACACCGATGCTTGCAACTTACCGTGTTTCGTTTGGCCGTGCGTGTGTTAAAGAAAAGAAAATATTAAAAATATTATTGCGTAAATTTCTGATAAAAATTTTTTATGTAAATTATATTTATACTTCACGTAGGCTATTCGGATTTGGCGTGCGTGTTGGAGAATGCGTTGTTTTTAAATTGCTATAATTATTATTTACTTTATTTTATTATTAAGTAAGAAGAATAAAATGTTCGTTTTATTGTGAGATTTAAAAGTAAAAATATTTCACCGACTGATGATTGTTTATTAAGTCGTATCCATGCAAATAAATACATTGCTTCTGACATCCATTTATCAAATATTGTATGGTACAGCTTGTGATTTGCATTTCAATTTATTTAATGGTTTATAAAATTCATCCGCTGTGCTACTACTTGCTTCCAAGGCCTGACTATGACAAACATAATGAATATAATCATAACACTGGTCAACAGAATTTTATTTTTTGTTTGTTAAATGAGATTGAATGGCTGATTCTTATAGTATTTTTTATGCCGATATCATATATGTTATTAGATATTTTCTATCGGACTCAGTTGTTTTGTAATAGAAATTTATTTTAAAACAATGAACAATTATGGTGAACATAATATGACAATACATTACATGCATTTTGTACTCATCCAAAATCTATTTCTTTTGGATTTTCTGCTGTAATTAGCTGTAGATAGATTCCTGTAGATTCCAACAGTAATCAGCTAACATTTTTGGGTTCCATTTTCCCTGGTATCATGTTTCCATTGTAGATATCTCCTAGAGAAAGCATTTTCCATGTTCATCACTGATAACACCAAAATTGTTAGGGAAAAAATTCAAATGTGAATTTAAGAAATGGATTTTGAGTGACGTGTTTACATCCAAGTTCTTTGTAGTTTTGAAGGAATTTGAAACTAAAAACTATTGTAAAGTTTTGAATAGAATTTGTAGTTTTGAAGGCCTTATGGTTTCCAAGGAACCATAATAATAATATGTGTTTACCACATTTTGAAATGATTTCCATGCAGCAACCTCCAAGTCATTCAAACATTCTTCAAATGCTAGGTCACTTGTTAGTTTTCTTATTTGTTGTCTAACAGAGATACCTTCCTTTATTTTAGCATTGCTTATATTAGGGAATTTTTTAAGAAACTGATACCCTGTTCCATAACAATCTATTGCTTTAACAAAATTTTTGAATAAACCTAGCTAGTTTAATTTGTACTGGTGGAAGATACCACTCGTATAAGAAACAACAGAACTTAATATATCCAAGTTGCAGTCCAAGTATAAGTGCTATTACTTCCAGATCACATATATGCTGTAAATATTTCCCATACTGACGGAATCCTGTTCATTTCAAGTTTCCTATTTTCATATCTCCTTCATGTGAACGGCGTACGCTAATGGTATTGATGGGTATATTTATTTTCAATGTAAAATAGACCAACTTTCAAACTAAGCTTTCATGAGTCAATAAAAAGTTCCATTTGTCAGGATGGTGCATTTGCCCCAAAGCTTCCAGTAAAGAGTCTACATCATTACAGTATACTAATTTTCGTACTGAGAGAAGAAATGTTCAAATTCTGACTATCACGGAAAGCACTTAATTTAGTGTTTGGTTGCAAAAAAATGTCACCCTTTCAGTCTTGATGCTAGTATTTCTGTTTGATTCTTTAATAAGTTTAGATCACAAACCAGTTCATTTAATTCTGACTGATTAATTAAATGGGGTTCAGTATATCTATTTTTTTTTAAATTTGGATCTCTTTCTGCATCACCTGATATATCAGCGCAAGATTCAACATTTTCATCTTCATCTAAGTTCCATGTATCTGGTGTTACTGGAATTGGAAGCTCTTGGCTATGTGGCTGGCAGCCGCACGGCAAAGGGAATATTTGTGAATGTATCTATGTTCACAAAATGCTATGCTTATGGAGTTCATGCATGATACTACCTGAAAATAAGAATGGTAGTCACAAAAAATACTAAGCTGATAGAAGAATTCTTATTTCGTATTTGAAATCAGCATGAAAAATACTATAAGAATCAGTTAACTCTCATTATCATTGTTGATTGATGTAATTGTTTGATTTTATTGTTAACCACAACTTTCATATTTTTTATTGTGCAATAAATTTTTTTTCTAGTTCTGTATCTCTTTTTTAGTTGTATAGTGTACTACTTGTAGTCTAACATACTCTTAACAATGATGTTCTTTTAAATAAAAACAAAAAAAGTCATTCCTTGCAGGACATATATTTGTTTTATTGATAATCTGTTCTTCAAAATGTACATCCCGTAATCATCTCATCTTAAAAGTTTCATTACTTAAAAAAAAACTCAAACTTTCTGTTACAAAAACATTTTGAAATAGAAATAATATATAATAAAATTTAGATATTGTATTCTAACATTAAAATTGCTTTGGATTTTGTTCCGGCGGGTAAACATGTGATGAAAAGAGTTGTTTTTCTCCACTCAATTTTAATTCTTTATCAAACTGATCTGTGATATCTGGCCGATCTGTGATATTTAGTTGTATCAGTGGGTATATTGTCTTGTACAATTTCAGTTCTTTGAAAGTTTATTGGAAAATAAAATTATGCTTTGAATAAACCTGCTTCTGTATATAAAGTAAATTATAAAACATTCCTCTTTCTCCTCCCCCCACTGAATTGAAGCATCTTGTAATTGTTTAATGTTTTTGTTCCTTTTTTAAATTATTTAATTTTTTTAACGCAAGTTTTTTGATGTTTGACATATTTATAGCTGCTGGAAGTATAAGTAGTGGAAGAATTATTTTCTTCAGGAGAAGTGTTACATATTGTACACCCACCCATTCTCCATGATTAAAAGAGAGAAAAATTTTTGGTCTCTGTAATCTGTATGGGCTATGAAGAGTTAGCAGAAGCTACTTCCATCATCGCTTTTCTCAGTATTCCCCCATACCTACTAACATAATCTTTCTATTCTATCTTTGACTTTCTTTATCATATGTCTCCAACGATATCTTATCTTCCATCCACAGTAAGTTAATATTCCATAGTGTCAATTATGACTTAAATAATTTCCTATTTAAGTCTTGGTCTGGCTATTCTCATTATTGATAGTTTATAAGAATCATCCATATTGATTTATTAGACCTAAAATCTGGGTATTCAGTCAAAGGAACTTCTTCTATGAGGCTCTCTCTGTCTTGCCTGTTTTTCCTTAGGTTTTATTTGCCTGGAATCTTTCTCTTGCTGCCTTTAGGAATTTCTTACTTTTTTGAAATAATTTTTTTTTTTATATAGCAGTTCTTTTTTCATGATTTCCTTGTTATATCACACATTAAGAAATTATTTGTACTATTTGAACACAACAACCTTGATATGGAGTGATTACCCCATAAATATATCTTGGTACTCTACTGCTACTCAGTCTGTAGCAGTATTTTCAATGAGAGCCTTGCTTGCAGCTAACCCCCATTTCTGAGGACCATTCACTATCTATTTTTCTTCCAGGATCCTACCTGATAACTGAGGCTTGCCTTTGTGTTTTAATTAGCGCTGTTAAGATTTGTATTCTTTTTGTGAATTGTTTGTTATGTACAGTATTTCATTAATTAATTTTTTTCCTTTTTTATTTATAATTATTATTTTTAATTTTACTCATTATTATACATTAACAACTAACTGTAAAGTGATTAATACATGATTTTTTGTTGTAAGAAAATTATTTGAGTTTTATTTTGATAATGTATTTTTTTTGTTGGAAATATTTTTTGGAAGTTATCTTTATGAATGCACTGTTTTGTAATTATTCAACAATATTATCAAGAATCATTATTTATTTTTCATCTTGAAGTAGAGCATTTTTTTTTCAATAATATTTATCAAGTGATTTTTACTTCCTTGTACAAAGTAAAGGAAGTATTGTGATCATAAAAAATTTGTGTTTTCAGATTTTACGGAAATAACCATTTTTACCATCCTTGAATCGATTTTAACTAGTTTCGGTGTGACTTCTGAACATACATATGTACGTGTGTATCTCGCATATCTCAAAAACGATTAACCGTTAAAGGAAGTATTATAATTGAAAAAAATCACAGTTCCTAAATTTCAACAGAAATATCCATTTCCACCATCCCTGAATCCATTTTGACTAGTTCTGGCATGTTTCTGTAAATATTTATGTATATATCTCACATAATTCAAAAACGATTAGCCATAGGATGTTGAAATTTTGGATTTAGGACTGTTGTAACATCTAGTTATGCATCTCCCCTTTTGATTTCAATTGACCACCAAAAGTGTCCAAAAAAGCCTAAATTTTTTATGATTTTGGTCTTTTTCTTAACTACAGTCATAAGCCCTCATTAAGAGCTTTTCAATGTATATCATAAGTAGTACTTATTTTCATTGGTTTTAGATTTATACCCAAATGGAGTTTTAATTAATGAAATATTAGGGTGGGTCTATAAGGAAAAGGCCACATCAGTTCGAATCAGACTTTTATCTTTTTTTTTTAATTTAAATATATTGATTTATTAATAATTATTAACTTCTGATTTTAAACAAAATTTACAGTAAATAATAATTCAATAACAATAAAAAAAAATATATATATATATATGAAAAAATATCAGAAGTTATTAGTGAAATAAAATTTTATGTATTTTTCATTTTAAAAAAATGTGTATATGTAATTTAATAGGTGTCCAAGGAAGTCATATGGTGTCCACATAAGATTTTTTTTATCATATTACAAATATTTCTTAGAAGTTGTGTTTTAGTTAATATTATTATACCAGTGGCTTAGTTCTCAGTGAATAAAATTGTTAAATGTTTCTACTGTTGTGTATAAATTATTTTTGAATGTCAAACATTACAGTAGTATTTTGACATTTATACTAATGCAGTTTTAGTGTCAGTTATGAATTTTAACAGTTATGCTTTATAAAGTTTGTTGATTGTTGTGATTTTGTGACATTTACCTGGAGATATATATATATATAAAATGTATGAATTGTATGTATGAACCGTACAATACATATGTACCTACCATGTAATAGACCTTATGTGTTATATATACAAAATAAGAATAATGATTTATTAATATCCTGTAAGATTAATAAATAACCATCAGTAGTAAAGTATTTAATTAATATAATTTTGTTACTTATTGTTTTGGTTACCATTTAATATAACTATTTCATGTAATTTTTAATGATTAAAACATACAAGATATTAAATATTATATTAGGTTGACTCCCATGAAATCATGATTTTTAAAAATTTATTTTGTCTAACGTTAACGTCTATTTCGGAATGTGACCTATAAGGGCTATACCGATTCCTCATGATGGCAGTAAAATTTTGAAATACTTTTGTATCTTATGCACTAATGTTGTCAAGCTGTTGTAGTAGTATAAGTTGTGTGCTCTCATAGTTAATTGAATATTTATGTACAGCCGGGCTTCTAAATAGTACATTAGTTGTTAGTTTATACAATGATCCGCTTTTTTTTTTAGTTCTGAAAAGTAGTCCAAACCATACTTTTAATTAAATTCAAAACAGAAAGTTGTACTAGGTACTACAAAGGTTCCTGAAACAGGTTCCTGACAGAATGAAACAGAATAAATGACCAAAGCCAAATACAAAAGAGAGCAATTATTTTTATTACTTTTAGAATGTTTTTTCAAAATCATATTGAAAAATTGTTAAAAAAGTAAGTAGGCCAGTTATTTGTATTTATTTGTTATTTTCTCACATTTTTAGAGTTTTTTATTTTTATTTTAATAATTGAAAGTAATTCTTGTAACTTCATAATTTTTTATTTTATTTTATTACTTGATTTTGTTTTGTACTGTTTTAGATGATTACTGTAATGAACTGCGCTGTGCATATTTGTATTAGGTAGATTTCATAAGAAAAGCTGCTTATGTTAAAGGGTACTGTGATTGGACTCTGGAAAATGTTGACATATCTTAGCATTTCACATTCCTCAGACCCCAAAACCACCGTCAGTTTGAAAGTTTATATATACATTTATATATATATATATTTCACTTTCTTGTGGACATAATAACTGCCAATCATTTGAATTTTGCGCCAATCACTTTCAAATTGATATATAAAATATAACGACCTAAAATCTTGGTCGAATTTGTTAATGGGTCAAGTCGTACCATGGTTGTTTGTTGTGAATGGGTGGGATTTTTTGAAAAACCAAAATATCGCTATAACTTTCCTACTAAGTAAAATATCCAATTCGTTTAAGTTCCTACTGTTCTTTGGATAAGGGCCCAAAATTTATCTAAGTAAAGTTTTTTGATGTCACCAACTATTGGCCCCAGGGAATGGAAAAAATGAGGTTTCGAATATAAAAAAACTTATACCTCCCTTAATAGGCACAGTTCAAGTCAGTTTAAAGTGGTCGTTAGTCCTCTAAACAATACCTAAAATTGTCTGAAACAATTTTTGATATGACCAACCCTTATGGCAAGGAATGGCCAAAATATTGTTGGAATTGTAAGAAGATGGGGCTTGTCATATGCTAAACATGTGAAACTTTTTTCACATGCAACCATTGTCATATTGAGTAAATTTGAAGTTTTTCTTAACTTTAAGGTGGAAATCTTTTTTATCCCCTACTTAGTACCATCAGTGTGTCGAAAGAGATTTTTTTTTTTTGTTAAATGATTTTATTGCACTATATAGGATAGAACTTTTAGATAGAAACATTTTTTGTGTGTATTAAGTTTTTACCATTAAATAATTTTCCTATCGTAATTGTATCAACTTTCTGTTACTATTCTCTAGAGTTGAACAGATAACATTAAAGTGTAATTATAATTATGTAAACTTTTAAAATCTGTATGAAAATAATCAAAATTTTATTTTATTTTTTTTGTTAAATAATATAATAAAGATGTTAAAAACTGAAATAAAAAAGTTTATTGTGTGTTTTTTTTTAATGTCTATGAGGTGCACATTTGTCACTCAAAGAGTTCATTGTGTAAGCATTATGTATAAATTTGCTGTTTGAACACTTGAGAGACAAATGTATCTGTCCCTTTGAACATGTCAAATTAACATTTTTGCAGTGTCTATTTATATGAAAGAAAATATTGCATAATTACAGAAAATTGTGATAAAATTGGTTTGAGATTCTTAGGCAGTGGTGTGGTGAAAAGTGATTTAGTTTGATTACAGTTTTGTATGAAGGACAAATAAATCTCTCAGAAAATGATTTACAGCATACACTGAGGGATATTATGAACCATGCTTACCCTGAAGGTGTTGCTGCACTTTTATATCTATTTACTGCATGATATATAAATAGCTAGAATACAAGTCATTTCATAAATCCCCATTTCATTCCTATTAATTTAACTGTAAAGGTACAATCATATTGCACCATACAGATATCTTTTTGGTCACATCGTACTATTTAATATCTTTACTTTTCTTACCTTTCATCTTGTGTAATTTTTAAAAAAAATTTTTATGAGAAGAACTGGTTTTAAATCTTCAGTTATAAATTAATGAAATTAATTTAAATTAATCTTTGTCAATTAAAAAAAAAAAATTTACATCATTTAGATAGAATCAAATTTAAAGAATAAAAGAACAAAAGAAACAATAAAAGAATCAAATTTTATGTGAACAAAGCCTTTACATTTTTAATTAAATTTTTTCATTTGTTTACTTTTTGCTTAATTTTTAAATAGATACCCCTGTAATTTTCTGCTAATTGTATAAATGTTTCATTTTATGGAAAGTTCATGAAAGTTGGTTGTTACTTAAAAAAAAAAAAAAAAAATGGTTTGTATGTATATTACATGCCTACTTAATAGGTACGTAATGAATTAACTATAAAAATTTATTTATGAAGTTAATTAAAAACAACTAATCTGTAGTAGGTAACTTTGATATATTGCTTATTAGTATGGTCAGTGTCCAGGCCAACAGCAATAATGTCTGATCCAGGATATCTTCGGGCAAGGAAATACCTAAAGGACAAGAATATAGCATCTGTGTTATGTTCTAGTTTCATCTGTTGAGATTGTTTTTACTTAAATTTAAAAAAAATGTATTCTATATTAATCAGTTTATCATCATTGTAATAAGTTTTTATTGGTGCTTTTAAGAATAAGAAAAGTTAAAATAAGTAATGGAATATTAAGAGATATTTTTGAGTGAAATATTTTGTAAAGTAGATTGGTAATATGAATTTATGGCAATATCTATTTAAAGTAGTTGAAAGAAGAAAGAATTCTAGACAAAAGAAACAAAGATTAAAGGATTTGTTAAGGAGGAATGGTTTAAAGACTGACAGAAGATAAGATTAAACCAGTACTCAATCACTGTTTGTGTAATTAACTCTTGGAAAACATTTTTAAAAAAAATAGCCATAGATCATTTCAGTATTTTTATCCATAGAACCCATAATAATAGTGAAGAAGGGATTGAGGATATGAAAGAGAGATGGGTTTTAAGAAAATATGGTCTACCCACAGAAGAGCTGCGGAACAGGACTGAAAATCCCAGCCCAGGAAAGCTCATGGCTTTTCAGGTAGCAGTGATCATTCTCCTCGTAAAATATTGAAGATTTAACCTGATAAAAGGAGCACATTATTGATTAATTATTTTAAAGTTTTCTACTTAAATATATCCTGCAGAAAAAATTGCTTTTTCTCTAGAAATTAAACTCCCTAAGAAGAGTGCTCTTAAAAGTCACTATACCCAGAATAATATAGAAAGTGGCAATATGTAACTGAACTATAACCATTTAACCACACCCTCCTGTAGCAGATGATTTGTGTAAGTAGGTTTGGTTCATGAAATAAAGTTTGCTAGGTAAAATAGATATTTTATTTTTAATAACTCTGAAAATTCAAATAATTCATCAACATACTGACCACTGTGCCAATTAATCTCAAAAAACAACAACTTAACCACCAAATACAAACAGAACAACAGAAAAACCTAAAAAAAACCAATACTAATAGTCGACTTTTGTGGGATCCCGTATCATCAGTTGGTACATAGTTGTAGAATTATGTACCAACTGATGGTGATGTGGGAGCTTGTGAAAGTCAACTATTGGTATTAGATTTTTTTAAAAATTGTTCTGTTATTGTGTTTTTTAGTTATTGTTTTTTGAGATTTTATTTTTATATCAGACATAATTTTTTAACTTTTCCTTTGCATAAGTGTGTATTTGTAATATATAATTAAGCCATTATGTTTCTATAAAAAAATAATTTATTAATTTAACAGCTTTAGAAATAATTAAAATATCTTTACAGCATAGATAGCTTTTTCAGATATGTACGTTTCTTTGTATTTATTGTAATAGATGGTTTTGTTTATTTGTTAGTTTTCCCCAGTAGAAAAGCCGCCATCTCTGTCAAACCACAAAAACACCAATGACACATTAACTTTCCAGGTTTCCACATCCTTAGGTTGATAGTTGTCTAGCTCAATAGAGAATACCCCAAGGGAAAATGTACATAGAGAAACAGTGAAAAATAATTAATCGGAAAGGAATGATTTATCCATAAAATTGATTGCAAAATGAGTTAAACAATTCCACTTAATTTCAAGACGTTGTCCAAGTATGTCCACACTTTGTTAGTGTGGATCTGCTTTTCCTCAGGAAATTTGGGTATCTACTTAAGATGGGAGTAGCATGTTTGTGGTCTGCAGTGTAAACAAATGTTTTCCTCCGGATACTGAAGATCTATTTGAAAACAGGATTAGGTTTTTTAAAATAACTCTCATCCCAAGTTGTGTGGCATATAGATGTTACCAGTTGAAGTATAAACCATTCAGCCAGACCTCTATTGGAGATCAAAAGAGTAGTTAATTGTATGTCAAGATTGTAGGTTTCTCTTGCTAAAATTAATACTTTACAAATTTTTTTATATTTATATAAAGTCCTGTGTGTGTATGTATGGACGCGTGCAGAATTATTCTTATCATCATTAAATTTTTATGCTCTGATTAGTAGTAAGAATAATGTTTGTGAAAAAAAATTCTTACATGTAAATCATGTCTTTTATTATTGCTGTGAATGAAAATAAACTTTTCTAATTAAGATAAATTAATAATAATCATTAAATAAATTTATGTTTTGCCAGTTAAAATTGTATCATAACGAACCATAATTTGTTCATTGTTGTATATAACAGTGATAAAATTATGATGGATTGTCTTAAAAAAAAAAATAAAAATAAAAAACAGTTTGTGTCATGATTAACTTCAGCTGGTTTACAGTTCATTTCCTGGTATGGGAAGGGCTTGGATATTTCTTCATTATCATATAATTCATCTTATCCTATCTTCCATGGGACAATGTTGTTTAAAGAGAAAAGTAATAACACTATTTCCCAGTCATAATTATTTTCCATTCTAATTAATAATTCATTCCAGGATATGTGCCAAACCTAGGATGAAACTCGGTTATTTATTCACTATCATTTTACAAACATCAAACTCAGCTACTATGTACAGATTTTGATGAAATCAAATTGTACTAGTTATGGAAATGAGATTTTCAGCTTATCTTCCTTTCTCATTTTTCGTGTTGAAAAGTACCGCTAAAGCATGTCTTTAAACATATAATAAAAAAAGAGTTTATTTAAAGTCTTGCAGTAAATGAAAAATCAATCTTAAGATTCCCTCTTGTTCCCTCAGTCTCTCTCCCTCTAACTGTGTGTGGGTTTTTGTTCACACTTACTATAACTTATCAAAAAAAAGATTGCTGATGTATATTCCGTAGAAGTTTGAGTATTATCAAATCAATATTTTTAAAGAATGTAAATTAAATAATTTAAATCCAATTTCTATTCGTGAATGTTTGAATCTGAATGTAGAGACATTAATTTTAATAACTTTTATTTTTCAAGGTTATTAATTTGACAGATAATTTCAGGCGCCACATTTTTGTTTCTGATTATGGTAATTTATTTGTAATTAATTATAATGTTATCAAATGTGTTCCAGACTGTTTATTAATTGAGTTAATTTCCTTGGTGATAAAAATGTATATTTATAGATTTTTTTTGCTGTTGTCATTTAATAATTCTAATATAACATCAAAAACCTATAAGTAATGTTTTTAATTAGACTTTTTAGAATATACTGTGTGTACAGATGTGTTTGTTTTTTAATACATACTAGTCTAAATGTATTTACAATTTTTTTTGTATGTATGTTTATTATAATCGTAATTAGAAGAGGGTTCAGTTTTAATTTTGAAAATTTAGCATCTGCAAGGAAATGTCTTTCATTCCTATCAAATCCAGCACCTTGGTTGAATAGCATTCGTATCTTTGTTCATGAGGTGCAAGACTAAAGTTTAATATTGAACATTCCTTTTCTCAGTTTTGAGCTTATTTCAGAACAATTGACAGTGACTATTGTCTTGGTTTACTAAAATCAAGGAATTTAATTATTTTCTAATGATCTAATATAATTTATTTTTTATTGTAATTTTACACTTTAGTAACTTTAAATTTAAACTTTAAACAAATTTCTAGGATTGGACTTATAAATCGTATATACACACATACATATATATATATATTTTTTTTTTATGATGGTATTTGTATTAACTTGTGTGTAACTGTTAGACTTTACCCAAATGACTTTTTGGTTTTTTATGCTGAATCCCATTTCTCAATTTTAGTTTTTTCCCTTTAATATGTTCTGTGCAAATCTTTTAACTCAAAATATTTGATATATTCAGTTATTTGTGTAAAATGCATTCTGATTATAGTTTTCCTGTAGGTTGCTTTCATGAATAATGTAGTATCATTTGACACCCTAGTGAGAATTTCCATTGCCTTTTTATTTTCCTTTGTTATGTTTTCAATCTGTTCATTTTGCTATTTAATTTAACATCTGAAATGTATTATTAAAACTTTCACTCTGTAAAGTGAATATTGTTTTTATAAATTTATTTTTATTATTTGAATTCCTTATTTGGTACTAGTCGATTTTTCTTAAAGCTTCTAGGTGTGTAACTATGCAGATCAAAATTTTATAAAAATCTACCTCTCATCTTAAATTTGTTTTAAAATTTATTTTTTCTCTAAACAATTAATTGCAGGTCAGAAATAGTTTTCATTGTTTATTACTGTAAATTAGACTTCCCTAATAAAGTAGATGTTTGTAATTTTTTCCCATTTTTATCAAACTATCAATTAGCAACTTTGTTTTCCTACTGTGTCTTATAGAGTTAGGAATAGTTACCACAAAATCTTTATAACAGAAGTATAGACTAACATTTTTGTTAATATTATACTGTTTTTTTTAACTTGTTCATGTAAAATGTTAAACTTTACATTTTTTAGTGTCCATTTGTTGGTTATAGAAGAAAAAGAATTTTAATTGAAAGTATGTAATGAGTTATGTATAACTTGGTTATTATGTGATAGATCCAGCGATTTATCAAAACATGAGAAACCATACTTTCCAGGTTTGTTATTGTGGTGCAGTAGCTTAATGTTATTAGCTTTAATCACATCTTTGTGTGTATAATGTGTAAACATTTATACAATTTAATGTTTTTTAACAAAGAAAATCAGTCGACATTTATGTCGTTTTTTCTGCAGAGTTTTTAGGCTTTAATTTGAAGTTGTCTTTTAGCATTGTGAATTAATGTGTGTTTTATATCTGTTGATTGTTTTTGGTTATACGTCCTTGAAAATACTGAAATTAAAAAAAATTTTTATTTGTTTGTATAACAATTAATTATAACAGTTAATATTGTATTATAATAATACAACACTCCGATGGTATTCTAAATTGACTTGTGATGTAGAACATTCCTTTTCTCAGTTTTGAGCTTATTTCAGAACAATTGACAGTGACTATTTTCTTGGTTTACTAAAATCAAGAAAATAGTAGTGTTAGGCACAGCCAAAAAATTCTCAATGAATGTGTGATAAGTATTCACTTATCAACATTCATTTCCTTTCAGACTAGCCTGAAGAGCAAGACTACAGTTGTAATTGCCAGTTACTTAAAAATAAATATTTTCCTGGTTAGACATAACAAATAAACTTTTACATTTTTTTAGCATATAAAAGTCTGTTTCCTGGCCATCATTATGTGATTTTAAATTTACTTTTGGTCTGTCAGTATTTTTTTTTACATACATTTGTTCATCAGTTATGTATCTTCTTTACATTATTAAATTAATATTAAAATATGTTACTAGTTTTATACTTTCTTGTGTATTGTCAAAAAAAAAGTATACTTCATATATTCTTATTCTTCTGCACCTTAGGGAATGCTATCTTAGCATAAAAAAAAACCACTCTGTGAATATGAAATTGCAGTATTTTAAGTACCTGTCATTATTTTATTAAGTTTAATTTAAATGGTTTGTTGTAATTATATACTTATAAAAAAATATATATGTATTTAATTATGTATATTATTCATTTTATATTCAGTGTGAATTTTTTAATGTAATTTTATCATCTTGTTTTATTATGTAATGTTTTGTTTGATAGAAAACCTTGAAGTTGAAGGAAATTAAGTCTGTGTTCATCATCACTTAACATTCATTAAATTTTAATTATTATTTCTAAAATGAGAGTTATTATTTTATTTTTTGGTTAATTACAACATCCTGTGGCTATTAACCAGAAAGTTTTTGAAAATAACCATTGTTGTTTGTTGTTGGAGTCTTTATTTTCTTATGAGTAGATTCATTTCCTGTCATATGAATGTTTTTTACCTGTATTCTTTGATTTAGACATCCTTCTATTTGAATATTAGAACAAATATTTGGTTTAAAGACATGGCGATGACTGCTTGGATTATTCTCTTATTTGTTGTTTGTAGTTTTTTCTGTATTTTTAAATATGTTTTAGTGATTATGTATCATAATCCAAAAATATTTATTTGTATTAATTTTAATGAAATTCTTTTTTTAGGGAAAACGTATTGCCAGAGCTGTAAAAAGAAATGTTCAGGAGAAGTTCTTAGAGTACAAGACAAGTACTTTCACATTGCCTGCTTTAAGTGTAAAGGTATGTTTACTTTATTATGGTTTAAAAAAAAATACTATTCATGTAGAATATTTTTATTTGACATTTATGGCCTTATTAAGTTTATTGAGGTATTCCCCGTAGTATGGCAATTACATGTTAGGGATTATTATGATTAAACATTTTTTTTTACCTTTTGCCATGAATAATATGTGCCTACTTAATAAATGGTAAATCATCAGTTGCTATGTGATGTGGTTTTGTAACCCTATTGCTAGTATGAAAGGGTAAGAACTGGTAGTAAAGCCATCTGGCTTTAAAATGAACAAGACAAATCAAACGTATATAATAATCAAACTCTTCATTAATAGATTTGGAGAAAATTATTTGCCATTTTCATTTATTTTCTAAGGTTTTATTATTTTTTTTACTTTTAATAAATGATAACCACCATTCTGTACATATTCCTGTAAACATTTTGAAGTTTACTTTTACGTTCCTTATCATGTTATCTAGCATTTCCACTATTTCATTAGTAACAGCCATCGTCAGATCTACAGTTTTATGATCTGCTGATGTAGACCTTTTATCTCAGACGACCAAAAGAAAATAGTAACATGACTGATCTGTAATTAAGTTAACCAAAATTTGTTAATATTTCTTGAAGTAACAGTTTTTGCATTACATTAATTGACATTTTTGCTGCTTGTGTAGTATGGCCATATTATTGATAGTAAACATTAGCAAAATGAATTTCACTTGCATTCTAACTACCTCTCATCAAGGAAGTTTTTCTTCATTTCTGTTTATTGAACTTGAGTTTGACTATTCTGCTCATGAAAATATATGTTTATACTTCACCATACTGCTTCATGTTCACAAATTAAGTTACATTAGCCAACTATGTTATGTACTCTCAGTAACAGAAATTCTCTTCACCAACACACTCACAAAGATAAAAGAAAGCTTTAACTGACAATCATTATTTTTATCATTAAAAATTTTGAGAATTGATTCAGCACATTCTTTTCAGTATTCAGAATTACATTTGCATAATTCTTGCATTATCATTATTTTTATATGGGTGATAATGAAGGTACACATGCAAAATACTTTGAGCAGTACTGTGTTGGCTGGCAGGGCTATGTCTTTGCCTGAGTTCTGGCAGATGCAGCACTTCAAACTTTCCAGCAATTTGAACAGTATATTCCTAGAACATGGGCCTGTAGATTTAATTCATTTATTTTTTCAAATTTAACTATTTGCCAAAAATTCTTAACCTTAAACATAATTAAATTGCAACTAAGTAAAGTTTAGCGTCTCCTGACATTTGAATTTTGTAACTAACAAGCTGGGTTCAGACTTCAGAATCTCCTGTATTTAAAAATGTCTCTAACATCAATGCGTAGTGATATTTATTGCACTGATTCAGTGCAAAAATTTGAGTTATAATATCATTGCTTTAGCGCATCTCATTCAAATAGAGGGAAGATAGATGTGTAGTCTGCTCCAAAATTGTTCATTTTTCTGCCAGCCCTTTTATAATTTCAAAAAGTAAAAACGTCTAAAAATAAATATTAATTTTTTTTAATATTGTGTCAAGAAAAGAAATGTGGAATAGATTGTTAAAAAAATATGTGCCCTGGAAACCCAAAATAGAATCTAGAACTTTTTATTTTACTGGAAGAAGCTGTTATTATTATTACCCATTAAAAATTCTGGCCATTTACACTGAAACTAGTTAGTATTGTTTAATTTTAGTGATCTTAGAACCATTTCTATTAAACATGGTTTCAGCTGTTCACATTTTATTCTTATTTCACCGTCCTCATCTCATTCTGCTTATTTTTAGATCTAGAAAAAATTTGTTTATTTTGTTTTGTAGTGTGTAAGAATTCGCTCGCTCAGGGTGGATTTTTCTGCAAGGATGGAGGTTATTATTGTACTAAGGACTATCAGACACGTTATGGGACCAAATGTGCTATCTGTGGAGAATATGTTGAAGGTGAAGTCGTTTCTGCACTCGGCAACACCTATCACCAAAAGTGTTTCACATGTGCTCGTTGTCGGTATGTCTTACATTTTATTCTCTTACTGTACTTTGTACTGATGAAAATATTTTATTTTAAACAATTTTCTGTTAAAATTAAAATATTAATACTATTTGTTGTTTAGAAGTATTATTATACTTTTCTCTTTAACATGTTAAATAGCCATTTGATTGTAATCACATGAGCACTACAACTAAATTCAGTCTAAGTTGCCATAATGTATTTTAAAAAACGTTGACCTCATTATTATGAAATTGAGTATAGTTTAAAAATTTGTTATGGAGAGGTGATGATTATTTTTTGCATGTTATATTCTACAAGTTTATATTGGATGAATTAATTATTAAATTTACAGGCCACATGAAAAATTAATATTATACTGAGAGTTGTTAGATACTCATTAAAGTGATTATTATTTAACTTATTGTATATAAAAAAATTATGTGGACACCACATGACTTACTTGTACGCCTATTAAATTACATATATACATTTTTTTTAAATGAAAAGTACATAAAATTGTATTTTATTAATAACTTTTGATAGTTTTTCATTTTATTTTTTATTGTTATTATTGAATTATTATTTATTGTAAAAATTTGTTTACAATCAGACGTTAATAATTATTAATAAGCCAATATATTAAAACAAAAAAAAGGAGATGAAGTCGGATTCAAACCTTTACCTTGTAAGCTCCAAATATTTCATTAATTAAAAGTTCATTTGGCTATAACTCTGGAGCCAATGAAAACAAGTACCACTTATGATATCATTGAAAAGCTCTCAATGAGGGCTTATTGCAGTTAAGAAAAATTAAAAAATCCAAAAAATTTTGCTTTTTGGACACTTTTGATGCAGTCGATTGCAACCAAAAGGGGAGGTGCACAACCAGATGTTACAACAGTTCTATATCCAAAATTTCAACATCCTATGGCTAATCGTTTTTGGATTATGTGAGAAATATACATAAATATTTACATATATCATGCCAGAACTAGTCAAAATGGATTCAGGGATGGTGGAAATGGATATTTCTGTTGAAATTTAGGAACTGTGATTTTTTTTCAATTATAATACTTCCTTTATGTCGTACAAGGAAGTAAAAATGAATCTGTCTTATGGCAAAATTTATTTTAAAGAAATCCTTACATGTATGTATCTGGTGTAAACAGTTGTGTGCTGCACTATGTGGTACTCATCTTAAGAATACTAATATTCTTTTGTTTTCTTCTTTTTTTTTATTAAAATCACATTTTATTGATATGAATGAAGGTTGTTATAATTTGTTTAACCGATTGTATTTATTAACATGCAATATTTATATTTGTATTTTTTAATTAGACTAAATAGGGGTTTATTTTAAATTTTATGTTCGAAAGAGTTTCAGTAATTTTATGTTCTATTTTTGAATAAGGTTTCATGTCCAAAATGTGTTTCAAATTTATTTAAATTTTAAATATTGGATACATTATTTTTTCATTGCATTCCTCGCCCAATTATTTTGAATATTAAGTGAAGTTTATCTGATGGTTGCTTTGTATTTGTCTAAATATTATCAGATCTTAGTCATCTGACAGATCAGAAAGCTTATTATAATTGTAAATTATCATCAACATGTGTAATTTTGGTAGCTACAGATTGTTCATTAGTTGGGATAATTATGCATTACATATAGGAACAGTGATTTAAAAAAAAATGTATATAGGTTTATCCACCTTTTGATGCACAGGAGCTTGGTGTTATAATAATTTTTGTTCTGTTTTGGTTATATGTTAGTATGTGTAACAGGACACACTAACGTTATATGTTAGTGTGTAGTATGAATTTGTAGAATTGTTATGGGAGAGATAACAAGTAATCTATTCTGTAGCATGCTGTGCCATTGGAAAAACTTAAATTCCATAACATCCATAAACATTTAACTGTACTTTTACTTCAACTTTTATACTGTAATGCAATTACTGATTGATGTACTGCATCCACTTTTAAGAGAGTTGTATGCAAAATTCCCTTTAATTATTTTCAGAGCTGTGTGCATAAAAATTAATTGTGGCAAAAATAAATTTGTTCGGGCGGGTGCACGCACATCAATTATACAATACATTCAGATACGTATACATATTTAAACAAAAACAATTAGGGAGCTTGTTCTATTTTAGATTAATACTATTCTTAACTTTTTAAACTTTTTGTATCTGTCTTTCAAAGAAATTCATTCTTTATAAACTTCATTTGTATTTACTTCTTGACTATTGGCTAAATGTAATTTAATTAACATAAGGTCACACAAGTGTTCAATTTCAAGTCTGTTTCGGTAATTTGTTTTTATGAAATTTATAACAAAAATTCACATTCGCAGTCTGCGCTGGATATTGAACTTGTAATGTTATATAGAAAGGAAACGTTCGAAAATTTATATTTGGTTTTGACTAAGCTTAATATATCGCTAAAAGTCTTGAACAATACTAGTTTAGTTTTCTCTTGAATTGTAATCTGAATATTCGTTTCATATTTTATCTACGAGGGCTGTCGAAAAAGTAACTTACATTTTGAATTAAAAAACCAACCAAATAAAATAAAAATTTAATATATACATATGAAAGGGACAATCTTAAACTATTTTTCTACATAGTCGCCATTTAAATTGAGGCACTTATCATAACGATGCACAAGCTTTTCAATTCCTTCTCTGTAGAAATCTGCTGCCATAGATTTTTGCACCCATCTTGCACAAAATTTGTGATAACCAAGCTTTCCTGATACAATTTCATGCAGTAAACTTTGTGAAATTTGGGGGAAATGAAGCGAGAATTCTGTAATCATAATGTGGCAATTTTTATGAATTTTATTGTTGATTGATTAATTACTAAATGTTGATTATTAATTTTCATCATCAGTTCATCAGTCACAAGGCTAGGCTGACCACTGTGGTCTTCATTGTGAACATTGGTGCAGCCATTTTTAAACTGAATGCACTACTGCCTCACTCTACCATCACTCATTATTCCATCTCTGTACACCTTGCAAAATTGCCAATGAATTTCAATTGGTTTGAGGTTTTTTACCAGTAAAAACCTAATCACTGTACGCACCTCACAACTTGTGGGATTTTCTATTGAAGCACACCTCTCAATAATTCTCAATGAACAAAGTAGAAAAATCACAGTCCACACGCTATGGTACCTTGATGCATACTGAGTGTAGAAACATTTTGATGCCAATATGGCGGCTCTATCCTTGCCCATATCCACACTAGGCACAAACATCAGTTACTTTCTGGACTGCTCTAGTACATCAATGTTTTTATTTGCCATAAATTCTGAATATTTTTTAGAAAGCTGTTTACATTTTGCTTTTCAAAATCAAAATTATTTCCTGAATTTATAATGATTTCATTATCAAATGCTTGCCAATCTTTTAATTCTTTATTTAGAAATCTGCTGTCTAAGTACAATCATACACGTTTAATAAATCGAATTATAGCTGATGTATCCATGTAGTTTTGATGTTCCAATAATATTTTTCTTACAATGTCACTCCAAAAGATTTCATGTCCCAAATATTGAGTTTTTAGTTGGTTACTTTTTACATACCGATGAACATCGGAGTTGTTGAATCATTTTTTTGTTGATATTTGTGCAAGGAAATAAGCTCTTCTAATAAATACAACTTTAAGAGCAAATATTGCTTACCCGATGTAAATTAATCACAATTTGTTCAAAATATTTAATATTTTTAATTTTAATTTTAGCTTTATTAAATATTTAATTTTTTTTTCACATCATTGAATACGTTTATTATATGTATAGCTTATGCATTCAACAAATTTAAGTGCGTAATTTTTGCATCTCTAGTTTTTAGGTAGTTAAATAAATTTTTCCTTGTGTTTATGTATGTCAAGAACGGAATTAATTGAAAGATTGATTTTTATTGTGAATATCACATTTTCAATTAGAATCTTCACTAAATGATAATCTGATTTTCTACATTCTTGTTTTTCTGTTTTTAAATTGACGTTCTTCAGAAGTTTCCATTAGAATTTTTAAAATCCACCATTTTTCAAATGTTTCAATTTATATACTAATTCTGTATGTCATTTTTGAATTACATGCTGTTTTAAATAATCGTAATTCCCATGAATTTCACCTTTTCCCATACTAAATTCTCCGAGAAATTTTGCTTCCACACCTAGAGTACATAGAAAACAATTCCAGTTTCTTCATCATATTGAAAAGTTTCATTTAGTTTTATGGTTTCTTTTCTATTTGAAGATGGTGCATCAGTTTTTACTAATACTGAAAGCCATTCCTTTTTAAATGATATGCAAGCTTTTTTACTGGAAGTATTTGCTTTTTTACTTTTGATTCTTTGTTGACCTTAAACATTTTCAATGTTTAAGCAAAATTAAATTTAAGCAAAAGCAATTATCAATATTATTATTATTCCAAATTATTTAATGTGTTATAATTTTAAAATGAATAATAAAAATAAGTACTATAGTTTTCCACCAAACCTTTGCAGTGAGACGGAAAAAAAAACAAATTTTGTGTAACGACCACACTACACTTTTATGCGTTGATGATTAATTTGTAACCAATTCATATATCCAAGACAAGTATACATTACAAGATATGCTCACCACGTACTTATTAGTAGATGGGTTCTCGTGTACCTATTTGTGAATATTTTTTGTAATGTCATTTGCTTATTTAGCATGCACTGTGTTGTTCATAGCACTGTTATTTGTCAAGCAAAGGTGTGTGTAGTCGTTTTTGATAATCTGTTTGTGTAGTAAAGTATTTTTCAGTTAACCTAATTTGAGTCAACTGTGTATTCTTTGTCATGACATCATTTGTGTACAACGCAAGAGCTTTGTAGCAAGAGCATACCTTCAAATGTTTACTTATACTTAACAACTGGAAAGAATTTTTTTATTGTGAATAGTAGTTATAAAATCCTGTAAGAAGGTCACAGTGTATGCTACTCTATAGTCTCAACTAAATGTGTCATTGAGTATACCTTGCATATTTACAATAGCTGATAGTAGATGCACAGGATTGTAGATGCAATAAATTTCTCTGTGCAATTTATTCCAATAACTTTAAAATCATTGTGTGGCCGTGCACCTGCAAAGATTAGAGGAAACTATGGCTGTATGCCAAATTTTTTTAGGGTTACCATTTTTATAGTGTGATATTTCAAATAAGAGTTGTCATTAAGTGTTTGGTTGGGAAGTCCAGGTTTTCTTATGTAGGCAGTTATAATTTATTCATTAAATAAGTGCAATGTAGTTATATGTACATAATATATAATGTGTGGGGTTGTTATCAATCATAGAAGAAGATATTTGTTTTATACATGTTCATTACTTAGAGGGTCAGCATGCAATCAAAACATGGAAAAATAAGCCTTAAAATAGGTGACCTTAGGAGGATTTCAATGGTGAACTATTTGAATAAGCACATTAAGGTAGCCAGGATTCTAAAATGTATCTACTGATTAGTAGGCAGGATTTAATTGATGATGAACTGTTGTAAAGCGTGGTACTTATCCGATTTTAACTGGTTGAATTTTATTATGCTTGTTTGTAACTGTAATGACATTTAAGGATGAATTTCATTCATTCATTCATTGTGTTCTCCAAATGGGGCTTGGCTGCTCTTCACTTGTTCCTGTCCTGTGCGAGTATTTTTGTTTCTGAATATTTTCCCACAACCCCATCAATCAAATGAAATTTTCTTCTTTCCTTCTTTCCATTTACCAATCCTTTGACTGCATCTATTAGTAAGCAATTTGTCATACACAGTTCCTTTTCCTGCCTAAAATGGTATTAAACATTATTTTTCTTCTCTTCTACTCTTCTCAACACTTGCTCATTTATTACTCTTCCCTGTCAGATGTTTACCTTTTTATGCCTTACCCACATCTCAAATACCGAAATTCGTTTGTGTTGCTTTCTTAAAGTCTACGTTTCTACACCATAAAGCATAATACTCTAAATAAAACATCTTGTCAATCTCTTCCTAAAATCTAAGTTCATTTACCCACATAGCAACTCCTTTTCCTACTAAATACCTCTTTACCCATTGCTATTCTCTTTTTGATTTCTATGGTACTGCTAAGATCTTTTGTTTTGAGGTTACCCAAGTACTTAAATTTCACCACCTGCTCTAGTACCTCAGTCCCAATTTGTACATTAATATTTTCATCCTCGCCACCTAATACTACATTTTGTTTTCTTTTTATTAATTTTCATCCCTAGATTTTCACAAGCCTCATTTAGATCGCTAAGCATTTCATTTAACTTTGTTACACTTTCTACCAGCACCACCATGTCATCAGCAAATCGTATACATTCTATTTTTCTAACACCTATTGCCACCCTTTTTTCCCCTCAAACCAGTGTTGATGATTTCTTCTAGATAATATTAAATAGTGTAGGTGACATGCAGCATCCTTGTCTAATTCCGCTTCCTGTTTCTATCTTTTGTATTATCTTACTTCCTATTCTTACTTTTATTTTCTGGCTCATGTACAACTGTTTCATAAGTCTCCTATCTTTTCAATTCCTTTCTTCAAAATTATCATCAATGTATCCCATATTACTCTATCAAAAGCTTTTTCTAGGTCTACAAACGCAACATTTAAGGATGAAGGTTTTATTTTTTGAAGTAATTTTAGATATATTTCAGTGTATAATTTATATTTATTTTTATGCTGTGAGTTAACAGAAGAAATAATAATTTGTTTTAATTAATATTTACTTCCTGAACCTGAAATATGAAAGTTCTTATGCTGAGTTTATTGGTATGATGATATGCAGTATGTTAAAAAACTCCCAATAATAGAATTTGTGGGAATTTAAGAAATTTAAGGTTTTGTTTTTAGAATTAAGGGAAATTTAAGCAATTTTTAGAAAGTTGATGAGATTTTTAGAATGTTTCAATTTCAAGCATTGTATTTACCAACGAAATATATAATGTTTTATGTTAAATTAATAAACATTAAATGAAATTAAAAGTTAAACTTCATAGCAAAAGTTTAATATAGTATGATATTGTTCGATTCAGATGTTTCAATTTATAGTTTATATCTATGTGGTTCTGACCATTAAATAGACAACCTATGTATTTGTTGACTAATCCTATTCCTATAATGATATATGTTCATGTCTTCTACATATTAATAATAGAGAAGAAAAATGTCTGTATTTGTTTGTGTTCTATCCAATAGAAAAAGTGTCCACCATTAACACATCATTTTTAATTTAAATTTTTTCAAAGCAACAAAGCAGTAATTGCTTATGTATATTTTTATTTTTTATACAAATTTTAACTAGCACCAACTGCTACCATCATTTTCAGTAATGAATTCCACAGTTTACTGTAAAACTACATCCAACATTTTTTAATTTCATTGATCAGTGACAACCAGTTTATTGCCAGCTTTATGCCAGCCACTGGCATTTTTTACTTACATTTTTCATTTAGAATTCTTTTTATATTACTTACTGGGATGATATGGTGTTTATGAACATCAAGTTTTAAAATCATACTGTAAAATGTTTAATTCACATTATTTATTTAAAACATTATTTTAAAGTACAAATAAAACTACTCTAGGTGGTTAATAGAATAAAATACAACAAGAAAATTTCAAGAACTTTTAGTAAAGAAATTAAACTGTGTGTAATCTAGATATCATCATACATTTGGGTTGTTAAACAGTTATTGTTAGTAAATACAAACTCTGACTACATTATTAACAAATCATTTTCAACTTGGAATTATGACAGTCCAGCAAAGTTGTTTGCATACACACAAATAAAATTATGTGTATAAACAAAATTTCACGTGAGCGCCCACACACACACACACACACACACACACACACACACACACACACACACACACACACACACACACACATATATATATATATATATATACATGCATACACCATGTGTGTTTGTTTGGTTTTAGGTTTTATTTCATAAATGTAGATGGAAATTTATTATAATGTTCTTTAATTTGTTTATTTTTCTTAATGTTAATATTTATTTGTAACTAATTTCCTTATATTTACTGATTTTTTTTTATATAAGATTCCTGTGACACCTGCAGTACCAGAAGTCTGGAGATAAATGCATAACTATGATTCTCTTTATTAATAAAAAAAATTTTCTAAATTAAACAGTATCACATAGAAGTGGTATCATTGTAATTAAAATAGCTCACAGATAAGATAACAAAAAAGAAAATTAATTAACAAAGAAAAAAAAAACTCTCTATTCATCTCCCCTTGTGCATTGTTCCTTGACTAACATCTACATAAAATGTAAATTTTAAAAAATTACACAAAAAGTAATTTGATATACTTGAAATTTCCTGCTATTACAGTCCAATTTACAAACTTAATTGATACTTTTGCATGACTGTATCACATTATTAACACATATTAACTTGTCCCTTGCCCTGTCAATTAATAAATAAGCATTATTAAGTCGCAAATATTATTTGGATGATAAAAAGGTTGGCAGTGGTGTTGCTATACCTTTTATGACACAAAAATCAAATACATTACAAAATAAAAAATGAATAAAAGTACGATTTACGTATGTAAAGTTGTTATTAGTTTTATCAAGTTTTTGACTAAAATGAAAAATTTTAACTTATTTTATGATAAATTTCTTGGAGGGCGGAATTATTTTTTTTTGCAGACTTTATCCTTATAATGATTCTGAAGCATGCATGTATGTTGTACATCCTTACAATGATTCTGAAGCATGCATGTATGTTGTACAAGTTGTATAACTTTACCAGTACAACTTAATTTAAGCAATTTCAAAACTTTGCTTAAATTCATCTCAGAATATTTAGAAATTATGAACTAAGTACTCAGAAACCAAAAAATGTTCAAACATGTATGATAAGAGATCTCTAACATGTACTAAGAGTATTCTTATGTGATTATTTTAAGTGTATTGCTACTTCAGCTGAGATGTTCTAAAAGAACTAAAATCAGACTCCAAAAACTACATTTTTTTTTTTAGAAAAACATGCTTTTTTATCTGAAAATTTATGTGTTACTTTAATGTTAGGTTTTTCTAAATCATGTAAGTAAAATTCAAAAATTTTAAATTCACAAATTTCTTCCACTCCTTTGGAAAATGTACACAATATGTTAACATGACAAATATGTCCCATATATAGACATCTTCTGAATAAGAGTATGAACAAAATTGGGTCATCTAGTTGGTAGATATTTAGCGAAAAAGCAGTGTAACATATATATATATATATATATATATATATATATATATATATATATATAATATAACATAAACACATTTTCAGATTTTTCATGACTATGTGTTTGTGTTTTCTGTGAATGTGACTAAGGAGTCATATTTCAAATATTTGTTTGTGTGTAATAAGTTTACATTACTCTAAAATCCCAGTTACTGGTTATTTTGACTCTTCACTATAATTTCCCTTATATGAGTATAGAGCTGGGAAAGTAAAAATATGATCAAATAATATTTATTAATTAGGATAAAGTAAATTTATGTAACTCACCTTAAATTTTAACCATCGTACAATAATTATTAAAGTAATTGTTATTACTTGTAATTATTAAAGTACAAATGTTTTAATCTATTGTGTATTCATTCATTTTAGTAAGGGACTGGTTGATTGTTTTACAGTCTGCTAGGCATTTCCAGACATCACAGAATTCAGGCAATGGAATTCTTTTGAAATGTTTGTGGGTTACTTTTTTTGTAGATTAGGAGTAGAAGATGAAAGTCTAGTTATTTTTAGATACAGTACTTAGTGTTAGATCACAAAAACACACACTGATGCTGCTGGCTTTATGCAGTAGGTTCCTCATCAGCCATTAGATTGGAATATTGTGGAACTCCAGGATAGGAAATGGAATCCTTGGAGGTATTCCATGTTACACAGAGTTGCTACCTAAATAAGCTCCAATGAAGAAGTAGATGTCCTGCTGGTTACATGGTGCGATAGAATCAGGATAGCTGACCCACCTTTGTAGGACTTATGAAAGGAAGAAGGAATAAAGGATAAGGCATTGAAGAAGAGGGAATTAACTTTTTAATTTCTTTTGAAAAAAAGTTTTTGTTGCTTATGTTAAATCTCTGGTCAAAACAAATCTGTTGATCAGTAAGTGCAACACCTATCCTGGATAAGATTGACCTGATCTTCCAATGGACTGTGACTGATATAGATCGGTGGTGGGTCTCTTGAGCCATCCTTCTGGCGGTCTGTACCTTCATCAATAAATAGTACTTTCTTCCATCATCTTTTTCATTTGTTAATTTCTGCCCCATTTGGGGTTATAGAAACCCACCGGGTTGGTCTATTGGTGAACTTGTCATCACAAATCAGTTGATTTCTAGTCGAGAGTTCTAAGCTTCAGATCCTATTAAAGGTAGTTAATTTTAAACGGATTTGAAAACTAGAGTGTGGATACCTGTGTTTTGGTGGTTGTTGGGTTTCAATTAACCACACATCTCAGGAATGGTTGACTTCAGACTTAAGAATGGTTGACCTGAGATTGTACAAGATTACACTTCATTTACATTCATACATATTCTCATTCATTCTCTGAAGTTCCAGAGACTAAACAGAAAATGAAAGAAAAGGGGTTATAGATGCAAGTATCTTACTAGGTTCTACTGAGAAAGTTAGGAAGTTGAATCCTTGATGATATACAGTTATGGGCTGCTTTTGTATTGATCCATTGACCTTTTTCTTGTTCAATGATTGCACAATAAGCCTAATGACTTTTCTGTACAAGAAACCTACCCTGCCATACAGAAAATCTACAAATCTATTTTGTAATTATAAAAGTACAAAAAAATAAACAATTTGCAAACAGGAATTCCAACTTCTATGCACCTGGTGCCAAGTGATCCAGATGAACCATCGTCTCCTTTCTTTAACTGCGCTGATTCGTGTAGATCACATCATTGAATGAGTTCAATGAGGTGTAAGATCCCTCCCCAAATGTTCTGTCATTTTGGAGATGTTCCCCTTGTCATCCTGACCACTTCCTGAAACCTGAACGAATTTGCCTGGAGGTCTTACCTTGCACCTGCTTCAACTTCATCTTTTTGACAGTGTTCTATACAGTGAGCTGTTTGTTTCCTCCTTTTCGGCACCTTCTCTTCTGACTTCTAGGAGCTGCCCAGACTGCAGGCTTACACTTCTTGATCGGCTCCTCCCGCTGCAGTATTCTTAGTAGGTCCAAGATTGAACAGAAACAGTAGACTTCTTCTTACAGTCTACTTTTCAGGGGCCTGGTTTGCTGCAGTTCCAGCAGATTGGTCGACCCCTGTGTTTTAATGCTGCAGCAAGCAATCTTTGGTCTTCTGTTGTAGTCGTTCCAGCAACTGGCACCTTAATGTCTTGATGTTGTTTGCGAACTCCTTGTTGCACCCTACTCCCATTCTTCAAAGACTAGCAGTATGACGAGACAGCTCTTTGGCTGCCTCCAATCGCAGAGCCTGAGTAAGGGCATCATTGACTGACTTCATCACCGCAGAAGAAGGTACCTCTTGATCTCGACGTACTGTAGCCTATCGATGGAATTATGTGCTGCCTCCTGGATGTATCCAGGTGGCAGCCTCACTAATCCTGTTGAGCTGGCTGTTCGGTAATGGTGAATTCTTCGTTAGTTTTCTGGACTCATCTCTATAGTTCACATCTGTAGCTAACCGCCAAGCCTTGCTGTCCAAAGCGACCCTCTAGTACTGTGATGACTTCGACACAGCACAGAAGCACTTCTACATCCTGGCCCTAATGTGCGGTGATCAGTGTTGTCCAACCATTATGAGTGGATGCCGCCTCAAACTGCTGCTTGAAGGCAATCCAAGATGTACTCTCATTGAACTTGGGTGATTTCACTGTAGTAAGACGTCCCATCACACACTTTGCCTGGTCCTTGGTCGTGTGAATTTTAATACAAGATCCCTCTGTGCTACAAGCTATTTCCATTGTTCATGCAATATCTCTATGGCTAATATTTACAGTGTTATTTACATTAGTCTCTAAGTTACTATTAACTAGTTTCATTTTAGCTAATCTATCCTCCTACTTATTAGGGTTTATTTTAGAAGCATGTAAATCAGATTTAGCACTTTCTACATCTCTAAATTCAGTACTACGATTACTGAATTTATCCACAATACAAGACATATACACTTCTCTTTTAGTTTATTCATATTTTCGTTCATCTGAGTTAAGAAGGCCATAATATCCTCCTTAGTAACATCCATCTTAGCACTAATAAACTACTCTTACAAGCACAAAACAAAAATAAATAGAAAAACTTTGTCAATAACTTATAGTGCTAACTACCACTGCCCTTGGCAATTTAACAATATAACAAATTTCAAAATAAACAGCACAAGAATAAATTAAACAGTAACAATCAGCACCAACAACTAGTTGAAATAAAAATAAACTTTGACTAGTATAAATAAACCTTTTTTTTTTTTTGTCTTCAGTCATTTGACTGGTTTGATGCAGCTCTCCAAGATTCCCTATCTAGTGCTAGTCGTTTCATTTCAGTATACCCTCTACATAATAATATATATCTAGAATTAAATATGTATTTGTAATTCATTTAGTACATGTTCAGAAATGTATGAAACATACTGGCTTCTAGAAAATAAAATGTTATTAATGATCACAAGATCATTCTAAATATATTTCAAAACTAAATAATTTTTTTTTGTCTTCAGTCATTTGACTGGTTTGATGCAGCTCTCCAAGATTCCCTATCTAGTGCTAGTTGTTTCATTTCGGTATACCCCCTACATCCTACATCCCCAACAATTTGTTTTACATACTCCAAACGTGTCCTGCCTACACAATTTTTCCCTTCTACCTGTCCTTCCAATATTAAAGCGACTATTCCAGGATGCCTTAATATGTGGCCTATAAGTCTGTCTCTTCTTTTAACTATATTTTTCCAAATGCTTCTTTCTTCATCTATTTGCCGCAATACCTCTTCATTTGTCACTTTATCCACCCATCACTTCATCAACATACTGGCTTCTAGAAAATAAAATGTTATTAATGATCACAAGATCATTCTAAATATATTTCAAAACTAAATAATTTTTTTTTTTGTCTTCAGTCATTTGACTGGTTTGATGCAGCTCTCCAAGATTCCCTATCTAGTGCTAGTTGTTTCATTTCGGTATACCCCCTACATCCTACATCCCCAACAATTTGTTTTACATACTCCAAACGTGGCCTGCCTACACAATTTTTCCCTTCTACCTGTCCTTCCAATATTAAGCGACTATTCCAGGATGCCTTAACATGTGGTCTATAAGTCTGTCTCTTCTTTTAACTATATTTTTCCAAATGCTTCTTTCTTCATCTATTTGCCGCAATACCTCTTCATTTGTCACTTTATCCACCCATCTGATTTTTAACATTCTCCTATAGCACCACATTTCAAAAGCTTCTAATCTTTTCTTCTCAGATACTCCGATTGTCCAAGTTTCACTTCCATATAAAGCGACACTCCAAACATACACTTTCAAAAATCTTTTCCTGACATTTAAATTAATTTTTGATGTAAACAAATTATATTTCTTACTGAAGGCTCGTTTAGCTTGTGCTATTAGGCATTTTATATCGCTCCTGCTTCGTCCATCTTTAGTAATTTTACTTCCCAAATAACAAAATTATTCTACCTCCATAATCTTTTCTCCTCCTATTTTCACATTCAGCGGTCCATCTTTGTTATTTCTACTACATTTCATTACTTTTGTTTTGTTCTTGTTTATTTTCATGCGATAGTTCTTGCGTAGGACTTCATCTATGTCGTTCATTGTTTCTTCTAAATCCTTTTTACTCTCGGCTAGAATTACTATATCATCAGCAAATCGTAGCATCTTTATCGTTTCACCTTTTACTGTTACTCCGAATCTAAATTGTTCTTTAACATCATTAACTGCTAGTTCCATGTAAAGATTAAAAAGTAACGGAGATAGGGAACATCCTTGTCGGACTCCCTTTCTTATTACGGCTTCTTTCTTATGTTCTTCAATTGTTATTGTTGCTGTTTGGTTCCTGTACATGTTAGCAATTGTTCTTCTATCTCTGTATTTGAACCCTAATTTTTTTAAAATGCTGAACATTTTATTCCAGTCTACGTTATCGAAAGCCTTTTCTAGGTCTATAAACGCCAAGTATGTTGGTTTGTTTTTCTTTAATCTTCCTTCTACTATTAATCTGAGGCCTAAAATTGCTTCCCTTGTCCCTATACTTTTCCTGAAACCAAATTGGTCTTCTCCTAACACTTCTTCCACTCTCCTCTCAATTCTTCTGTATAAAATTCTAGTTAAGATTTTTGATGCATGACTAGTTAAACTAATTGTTCTGTATTCTTCACATTTATCTGCCCCTGCTTTCTTTGGTATCATAACTATAACACTTTTTTTGAAGTCTGATGGGAATTCCCCATTTTCATAAATATTACACATCAGTTTGTATAATCTATCAATCGCTTCCTCACCTGCACTGCGCAGTAATTCTACAGGTATTCCGTCTATTCCAGGAGCCTTTCTGCCATTTAAATCTTTTAATGCTCTCTTAAATTAAGATCTCAGTATTGTTTCTCCCATTTCATCCTCCTCAACTTCCTCTTCTTCTAAATTTATGTACCCCAAAATTTTCCTTAACTTAACTGTATGCTCCGTCTATTTTACCAATGTTCATTTCTCTTTCCACTTCTGAACACTTTTCTTTAATCCACTCTTCTTTCACCAGTTTGCACTTCCTGTTTATAGCATTTCTTAATTTCCGATAGTTCCTTTTACTTTCTTCATCACTGGCATTCTTATATTTTCTACGTTCATCCATCAGCTGCAATATATCGTCTGAAACCCAAGGTTTTCTACCGGTTCTCTTTATTCCGCCTAAGTTTGCTTCTGCTGATTTAAGAATTTCCTTTTTAACATTCTCCCATTCTTCTTCTACATTTTCTACCTTATCTTTTTTACTCAGACCTCTTGCGATGTCCTCCTCAAAAATCTTCTTTACCTCCTCTTCCTCAAGCTTCTCTAAATTCCACCGATTCATCTGACACCTTTTCTTCAGGTTTTTAAACCCCAATCTACATTTCATTATCACCAAATTATGGTCGCTATCAATGTCTGCTCCAGGGTAAGTTTTGCAGTCAACGAGTTGATTTCTAAATCTTTGCTTAACCATGATATAATCTATCTGATACCTTCCAGTATCGCCTGGCTTTTTCCAAGTGTATATTCTTCTATTATGATTTTTAAATTGGGTGTTGGCAATTACTAAATTATACTTCGTGCAAAATTCTATAAGTCGGTCCCCTCTTTCATTCCTTTTGCCCAGCCCGTATTCACCCACTATATCCTTCCTTGCCTTTTCCAATGCTTGCATTCCAATCTCCAACTATTATTAAATTTTCATCTCCTTTTACGTGTTTAATTGCTTCATCAATCTCTTCGTATACACACTCTACCTCATCATCATCATGGGCGCTTGTAGGCATATAGACGTTAACAATCGTTGTCGGTTTAGGTTTTAATTTTATCCTTATTACAATGATTCTATCGCTATGCGTTTTGAAATACTCCACTCTCCTCCCTATCTTCTTGTTCATCACGAAACCTACTCCTGCCTGCCCATTATTTGACGCTGAGTTAATTACTCTAAAATCACCTGACCAAAAGTCGCCTTCCTCTTCCCACCGAACCTCACTAATTCCTACTATATCCATATTTGTCCTACCCATTTCCCTTTTTAAATTTTCTAGCCTACCAACCTTTTTCAAGCTTCTAACATTCCACGCTCCGACTCGTAGAATGTTATTTTTTAATTTTCTGGTGACCCCTTCCTTAGTAGTCCCCACCTGGAGATCTGAACGGGGGACTATTTTACCTCCGGAATATTTTACCAAAGAAGGCGCCTCCATTATTGCTATGTGAAAATGCAGAGCCACATTTTCTTGGAAAAAAAGCAGCTGTAGTTTTCCATTGCTTTCAGCTGCGCAGTACTCAGAGGACTGAGTGATGTTGATACGGCCGTTTAAGTCGTCCTGACTCACGCCCCTAACAACTACTGAAAGAGCTGCTGCCCTCTTTCAGGAATCATTCCTTAGTCTGGCTCTCAACAGATACCTCTCCGATATGGTTGCACCTTCGGTCCAGCTACTCTGTATCCCTGAGCACTCAAGCCCCCTCACCAACGGCAAGGTCTCATGATTCATAGAGGAGGTAAATAAACCTTAAACTAACGTAAATCATAAACAAACAAAAACTGTTAAAACTTTATAACACTCTCAATATACCACTTCTGACACTAGTGTAGCGTGTTGGCGGATTGATCAGGATATTTAGAGATTGATAATTGAAAATGGTTATATAATTACAATTTATTAGTTTACAAACATAAGTAAAACAAGACAAATCATTAATATAATAATAATAATAATAAACGACAATAATAAATAAATAATAATTTTATTAATCACAACATAATAATAATAATAATAATAAATGTCAATAATAATAATTCTAAACAGTAATTACATATAAATCAGAATTAAAAGTAGTCGTTAGGATTTATTTTCAGGTAGTTAAATATTGAAAACCAGAATTTATTCCCGTTGACAAAAGACATTAGTGTGCCTGCTAACTTGACACTTTTAATAACTAGCCTTGTATTAACAACAATAGTGCAATAGATAAGACAAATATAAAGCTCTTTACTGCAAATACCTTTGTTGTTTACAAATAAAACTACCCTAACAATTTATGAATGGAATTTAGTACATTATCTCTTTCTGTTATAGTCTAACAGTAACTCAGCGAACCACTTCATGTTTTCATGTACTGACATTACTTGTGACGTCACCTTAATCGCGTCAAACTTGTATGCACTAGAAATTCGTTCCTTTCACTGAATACTGTCACTGCAAACTTTCATAATAATTCCTTGTTTAGAACTCTCTCTCAGACTCTCCTTGCAGAACTCACATCATAACATCATGCTTAGACTCATTCACAGACTCCCATCATAACTTATTGCTTAGATTCTCTCGCAGAACTCTTGCACACTGACCAGTCAGCTGGTCTTCCCTGGAGTATTTATACTCCTATCCTCTTTACCTGCAGAACCGGACCCAACTAGAAGGGTGAGAATGATCGTCTGCCCTCACATTTTCCCTTGAGATTCCTACCCTGGTCCTTTATTGAACAACTTCTGTTCCGGGCAGTTTTACAAAGAACAATTGTTAAACGGACCTGTTAGTTTTACTAAAAGGGTTCCTTTTAGCCCCTTTCTGTATTCCTCCCATTATTGTATTTTCTACTTCTTTCTTCTTAATTGGAGGAAATCCGTTTCATGTTGTAACAAGACTGTTACAATATGAAATCTACTGATGTAAGATAATAACTTTTCAAAATGTTTTTTGTACTGAACTGTGAATTTTAGCTTCAGTTTATGTTATAAATGAAAGATGTTGTTAGCATCAATTTTAAATGTTCTGTAATTAAAGAATGCCCTCTTAATTGTTTGATTTTGTTAAATAGTTTGTTATTAAACAATACAGCTTGGACTTACAGCCCTAATGATGGATGCAATGTTTTTTAATTGTTCAAAGCATACTTGTGTTAGTAGCAATACTAGCAATACTGTTGTAGTATATATTATGTGGCTAAATACCATAAGTTTAATTTGTCTTATTTCTATTTTATCAGTTTGAGTTGAAATTCATAACTTAATAAAAAAAGAAATAATTAATATTTGTTATTTATGATCATATTTTTAGTATGCTTCAGATCTTTCTTTAATACAGAACAAGGTACAACTACACCTTTATTCAGGAATTTCAACATTTGAATGTTAGACATGTTTTATATATTTAAAAATTTGTATTAAATATTTCCATATATTATTTTCAATTTTGTGGAGAAAAAAAAATGATATGGATAAATCTTTGGTAAATGGGTGAATAAATACACGATTATTTGTATACTGTTTTGTTCATTAAAATGTGTTATGTTGCATGAAATATATATAAGCACTGTTAAGATGTATAATGTTGTTTAATTTCATGCTTTCTGATCACATAAACTGATTAATGGAATGTGCATATTTTCTTAAGTTTAAATTGTTAATTATACTTTATTAATGATTAAATAGTAAAACATATGCAAAAAGAAAAAAGTAAGAGCAACATAGTTTGTCTGGTGAAATGTGGTGTGGTCAGATGCATTCAGTGTTTTGTTCTCTTGTACACAGGTGTTACAGAATTATCTTCTTTTTCAAGTTTTTTTTTTAATTGATGCAGACGTTTTAACAAATCAGCATTGTATAGTTATATAAACAAAAGCAATAATTTATGTGTTTCTTCTGTGTTGTATTAATATATTTGTGTAGCGATATATATCAGCTATTTTTGACTTATACAAACACTTCAGCTCTATTTTGTGAATGTAAAAGATGATTTATTTTATGAGGTAATTCATTTCAATATTATTTTACTTAAAAGTTTATAAAGTTTTAAACTGTTTTGTAATATTTTTTTTTCTGTATTATTTCAGTCAAGCATTTCCTAGTGGTGAACGGGTAACGTATACTGGAAAAGAAGTTCTTTGTGGTAAATGTATTCAGATACCAATACGTGATTCACCATCATCTCAATCTAGCCCAACCAGTGCTATAGGAACAGGTTTGTATTCATAAGCTTTTTTTAATGGATATACAATATTTTCTTGGTTCAATTTTTATTTGATCACAGGATGGGATATTGATAAAATATTTTTTTGTTTGATATTTATGAAGTAATTTTTTCAGTGAAATGAGCATTCTATTATTAAATTTAAAAATTTTCTTAAGGTGATATTGTAGTAAATCCCATGTACTGTTTTTTATCTTTACAGTATTTTATCTGAGTGGTATAATTTCACAAATACAGTAAAATATCAGTAGTTCAAAATAATTAGAATCCTTGTTGCTCGTTTATATTTAAAGATTTTGATTTTTTAATAATATGTTAAATGGATTTATTGATTTCTTTTTTAACTTTTTTCTGTCTGCCTGGTCAGTGAGGTTCAGTGCCTCTATCTGTTTTATTTCTGTTCAAAGTTTGATTTTAATTTTCTTTTATAAGTTTTGTTTGTCCAATAATTTAGGCCATATTTTGAAGCTTTTTGGTTTCAGCTGTGCAGATGATTAGAACAGTGATTGTGGTCCTGTGCCACAAGACACTCCCAGGGAGAGGATTAAGGAATGTACTACAAATTAAGTACATTGTCCCAGATACCACACTATTGTTAGGGATGTTTAATGCCAAAGATAACTGCAGTATTCAAGGAATACTGGGCGATAAGGAAAAGCAGTGATGGGGTGATGCATTATTATTAGCATATAATTAGCATATGCTTATAATTTTTTAACAAAAATTATTAAAATAACATAATAACAGAACATACAGATTTAATTTTGGTCAAGCAATTAATACTCTTTTATTATTTGGTTGAAAAAACTTACAATTTAACCACCAACTTGATAATTTGGAAAAAAATTAGAAATACTAAAAGGTAACCTAATAAAACAGCTTAGTGCTCCCTCAGTGGAGGGGTGAGAGGAGTAGGGGTTATCACTTCTGTTTACCATTCCTGCCATTTTCAGTCGTCATGGTTTGATCAGGAGCTCATTGTGTGTTTGTAGTCGAAATGGTTTTTAAAACCAGCAGTTCTATGATTATAGTGCATAGAGCTTTTTGCTTAAGGTTTGCTATTCAAAATAATGAAAATATTCCTGATCATCATGACCCCCATAGGGGAAGACACTCTGCCTCCCCTCCATTCATTGCCCTTACGGGCTTTACCAGAGGTCATCTTCAAAACCTCAGCTTTTGACATATTCCAGGCTGTCTCAGCCAGGATGCTACTGATGCGAATGTGAGTGACATTCCTGTTGGTGTACTACCATTTAATGAACTCAAAACAAAACACATCTTACTGAGTCATAAGTAAGTGTGAAAGGACCTAACTAAACAAAGGAACTTAACTACATACCTGTAGAAGGTAAAAGTGTGTTCAACAAGCAACACAAAACATAAAAGTATTACATTGAACAATAACAATACACACATTGAAATAACATTGGAACAAAACAATGAAGAAAAACAATAAAAAAACATAATTAATAAAACAAAATATCAATAAAAGTAAAATATAATAAAAATCCAAGCAAAGCTCTAGATCCCTTCAGCAATTCTTTGCTTAGTACATAATAAAACTCTCCACTATTGCCCATTCAGCTTGACTCCTCGAGCTTACACGAAGCTCCAATGCCGACCCGATAAGATCAAGCTGACAGATGGTCTCCATGCACATTAACTTGTATTTTGAGCACTTGTAAAGAACATGGTAGGTGTCATCCAATTGTCCACACTGAGGACACATCCCAGAATATACCAGGTCGAATTTCTGCAGTCTGTTTCTAAAAGCATCGTGGCCAGAAAGAAATTGCATCACATATTTATTAGGGTGCACCCAAGAGATTTGTAAAGAGATCAGTATACAACGTCTCTGACCCATCCCATCTGGCCTGCCACAAGGCATTGTCATGTTGAATTTCTTGTATTTTATCCAAAGTCAACTCACTGAACTTTTTAGCAGCATACCACTGCTGCTTCTCAGACGTGATCAAGCCTATCGGTTTCACACTAGCAGTCACCAAGACTGCCTCCTGTAAAGTAGTACAGTAATGACCCATTACCATTAACATTATTATTAGGCATTGAGCCAATATTATGTCCTGATAACGTTTATATTTTAGCCTATTTGCCGAAACAGACACCATGTATAGCAAAATAGCATCGCACATGCCTTTATACAGGATGCTCATGGTCTAAGACCCCAAGTTAAGTTAACACCACACATCGAATATTGAAGAAGGTATTGTAGGCTATAGGTCTCTACATCTCTTTGTGACGTATTGAAGGTGCTTCTTAAATTGCAGTTTCTCATCAGGAAACACTCCTAGGAACTTTTGAACCTGAACATACTTGATGCCTTGCCACCGAAACATGGACTAGCCGACTCACTGCCAAATGGCCTTTGAGGAACATCATCTTGATCTTTCTGGGCTAAACATCATCTTGTGTTGATGAACCCGCAGCTCAAGCATCCTACAAGCCCAAGTGGCTTGGAGTTCAACCTCCCTCCGTGACCTTCTTTCAACCAGCAGGAACCCATTCTCAGCATAAACCAATGCAACAACTGCTGGGAAATTTCAGCCGTAGGAGAGAATCAAACTCTATCACCCACAATAAAGGACCCAACATACTGCCCTAGGAACATCCCTTCGACAGTGTTTTGCCAACCTCATGGCTGCCCTCGCAGAGCAGCACATCCTGATGAATGAAGTAACTTTGAGTAACTTGCAGTTCACTTACAGTAGATTCTCTTTTGTGGAGCATCAAGGACTGCCCATCATTCCGGATCACCCTCACATTGAGAAGCTCTTTGCAAACGACAAACAACCTTCTTCATTCTGAACAGGCTCCCTATTCCACCATGATGCAATCCTCTTTCGATTGGAACTTCAGGGAATTGAACACTCGGCGGCATCAGGAAAATCTGCCAACAAGCCAACTCCCAGATCTTCCAAATCAAAGACATCCAGAGTTTGATCCAAAACTCAGAGCCTGATTGAAAGTAAATCGATAAATTTCTTCCAGTCTGCACGCAGGAAATAACCCTGCTGAACTGGAACATTACATCAGTAGTGCTCACTCACCAGCAATCTCATAGATAATCAATCGATGATCACTCGAGCAATCGTCAACTTCCTTCCAATTACAAACATTGGCAGGGATAAACCTACCAATGGTAACATCGATGTTCACACACATCTACCGTACCTATGTAGGTGGGCAACTCACCAGGTACCTTATATACCTGTAAATCATGCTGGGCTTAAAAGCCCTCTTATTAATTCACTATCAACATTGGTGAAACCGCTATGCCACAAGACTGACTTAACATTCTCACCTATAAGGATTGGATCAGTGCCAGAGAATCGTAGGATTTTATCCCAGACCTCAAGATGATGATCAGCAGGATCTTTATACTGGAAATGTGAACTATCAACATACAGATGAAAGTCAACATCCACATGGACAATGGGATGACGATTATTCGAGAAGTGTTGAATAATGAGACACAATCAAGTTCCCTTCTGCACAAAACAGTAGACATGCTTCCAGAACCACAATAGAACCTGTTCCAATGAGAAAAACATGGCAGATCGTCGGACAAAATATATGGAGGCTGCTAAAAAACCAACATCCAATCCTCTACATAATGTAATCTTTCTAAACTCAACCTTAGTAATGTAAGCATCCTATGCATTTAACTGACCAAATTTAACCATTTAATAAAATAGAATTATAGTACATATCGAGAGCTCTCTGATAACACCCACATTCTTTACTATTCAAAGAGTGCTTATGATCCTTCTGAAGACGTTTACAATTAACACAAGTCGGACCCTCTGTCTTCTTTGGACACTCCTCATGCATGTGTCCTTCATCACCACAATGAGCAGCACAAACTGCAATATGTTCACAGAACTTAGCCCTGTGACCAAACCTGCAGCACTTAAAACAGCGCTGGACATCTAAATATTCCTTGACCTTACACGAAGAGAAGTCTACAACCTGCCCTACTGTGAAGCTGTTGAAAAGTTTAGGACTAATCTCAAAATTCCCATGGTAGTGCTCCGCTTCCAGCCTACCTGATTTAAATAATAATTGACACTCATATTTGAATGTAGCTGCCGTATCCATTTGAGTATTTTGCTCCCTAATGAGAGCCATTAATTCTTTCCCAGACAGCCATCGATATATCATAGACAGTCACTTTAGGACGCCTGTTGCCTTTAGGGTTGACTTTCATGTCAGACCGACTTTAAAGGAGTCCGAGATGATCAGAAGACTTTCGTTGATCAGAATTCTTCGAGAATTTCTGAACAAAGTGATGTTTTTTCAACAGTCTTGGAAAAAGAAAATCTGGCCGATCTTAAAGTGCTCATACGCTTGAGAATATTGAGATTGTGAGTCCGTTTTGCAGTCCTCAAAACGTTCTCCAAAGAAGCATGCTGCAACTGCTGTGCTTCCTAGGGAGAGGAAGAAGAATTTTACAAGAAGACATGCACTTTCACTCTTATAAAATTAATAATTGTCCAAAAACTTAAACCAGAAGATATTTTAAGATGTCAACAGTCCTGTGAGAACATCCTGCAAAGTATCAGATGATGAACTTGTATAGTGATGAACCACATTTCCACTTAAGTGGTTGTGTAAACAAACAAAATTTCCGCTATTGATCATAACCCATGAATTTTGGATGAAAGACAATTGTAGTCTGATAGTGACTGGTTTTTTGTGTAGTTTTTAGAGATTGTATTTTTGGTCCTAATTTTATTGAAGAGGAGGGTTTAACCGTTGCACTAACGTCCCACCATTGCATTGCCATGCTTAAGAACTTCGTAAGGATTCAACTTCATACCTTTGGACTGGATAACCTTGAATGTGTTTTTCCAACAAGATGGCCTGCAGTGCACACCACCGGGATATCAATGGCAGTGCTAAGAGACCTGTTTCCTGAAAAACTTATCTTGTTGCGTGGTGATGTTTCTTGGTCGCCCTATTCACCAGACCTCACCCCAATTGATTTTTTTCTTTGTGGTTACCTTAAATCTAAGGTTTACACACATCAACCCCACACTCTTGACAACCTCAAGGTAGCTGTTCAAGCAAAGGTAGCAGCTATTTCAAAAGACATGACATGGGTGACGATGGCCTATAGAGGTTATTTTAAAATTTGTAATAATGGACAACATTTAGCTGATGTAATTTTGAGAACAAAGTAATTAAAAACTGTTTTTAATACCGTTTTATATTTTTGAGTAAACAACTTTCTGTCTGCAACATTTTTTGTGTTATTAGCCTTAAAAGTGTGAAAGGTTTTATTGGGTCACCTTATGAAGAAATGTTTCAAACGACTAATGTTTTTTTTAAATAGTTTACTGAAAAGTTATTTTTTATCAAATGAAAATTTATTTAATATAATATATAATAAATATTAATTTTTTAACTAGATTAAATGGTAAAATATCTCTTTTTACCAAGAATAGTTTGCTGGTATATTCCAGATTGATGCTCATATAAGCAGTTTGCTGGTATATTCCAGATTGATGCTCATACAAGTCAGTGAAGTTTCTCTAATGCAGTGAAAACTCTCCAAAGACAGTTGATTCTTTGTTTGTTCTGTCACAGTTTTTCTTCATGCAAATTGTGAATTTAAGGTTTCTACTCATAAAAATCAATAGCTTTCACTTCTTTTTTATATTTCTTAAAGGAAAAGAATAACTGAAAGACTGATTGAGTTTTTTTATGAAATTCAGAAAAATGTATTACTTAACACATAAATATTACATTTATTTGCTTTTAACTTTAACACAATTTTTGAATGGCATTTTACTAGTTTCTTCACTTTTTTCATGAAATTCCGCTGTCAATGACTTAAACCATACAGTAATGCCATTTTTTAATTTATTGTCATATCTTTGTGATCCAAGCCATTGGTTAAGGTGAAGAAAAATAAAATAATTGCTAGGTGCTGTATCAGGGCTGTATGGTGAATGACTGAAGATTTTCCAACAGAAATTTTTCTGGTTGCCTCATTGTGTGATTTGTCATGTGTGGTCAAGCATTACCATGCAAAAGCAAAATTCTGCAGGATAGCATTCCACTTTGCTTGTTTTTTTTTATAGCTCTAAAAATTTTTTAATGCTTTGCAGTACTCATCTGCATTCACAGTAGTTCCATGATTACTAAATTCAACAAGTAAGGTACTTTTTTTGTCCTGAAAAACAGTAGCCATAAGTTTCTTTATTGAACATTCTTGTTTGAATTTCTTCAGTCTAGGAGATGATAAATGCCGCAATTGAATTGACTATTGCTTTGTGACAGCTTAAATTATTAAGGAAATTCAAGTTTTATCTCTGGAGTAACAATGTGAGCAAACAATTTTTCAACTTCATTTTCCTAAAGCTGCAAAAATTCATGCACCGCAACAAAATATTTTCAGTGTGTCAGTTAACATCTTCGGCTCCTTTCTGGAATACTTTATAGCACAATTTTTTAGTAAAAACTTCATAAATTGAACATCATGAAACATCAAAGACAATTGTGACATGGTAAAGCACTGGTTTTCTTAAATTTTTTAGTCATCTTTTTCAGTCAATCATTTATCGCTAATGGCTGGCCACTATGTTCATCATGAATGCTTGTTTGCCCTTTTCAAAATGAACAGCACCAATGTCTTACTTTAGCATCACTCATAATATTTGACTTGTAAACATTATAAATTTACTGTGAATTTCAGCCGCTGAATATTTTTTTACCATGAAAAATCATACTACTCTTTGTACTTCACACTTGACAGGATCATGAATTGTAGTACTCATTATAAATGGATGAATATAAACATCAAAGAGTGTAAACTATTTTTAGCAGCTGACTTTTGATAGAACTAACTGAGCTATGCAGGAATCATTTGTTTGCAATGGTTAAATAGGCAGCAAATTCAAAACAGATCTTACTTCAAAAATGCGCCTCATATTTTTATTGAGTATTACTTGCTTCTTGGAGTAATTAAAAAAAATAACTATCGTATTAATAACATCTTTATGAATTCAGATAATAATGACTAATAGCTGAAGAAAAGGAAGGGATTTACAATGTTTGTAAACATACAATTCCGGGAATCACAAGATTTAAGAAAAATCGCTCTATTGACAATATAAATAAAACATGAAAAATTTCAAATATTTTGTACTTAAAAAGTTACTGACTGTTTGAAATCCATATTTTCACGATCTGTTGCCAGCACTTGATGAATACATTATAATTTTTACTATTTTGTTTTGTCTGATATTATTTTTTTAGGTAAAATGCAGAGGGTAGGGAAATTTCTCATATCTCTTAATAGTCTACTTCTTCAGTTTTGAATTTCCTTTACATTGAATGTAACTGGATTAATAAAATTTACTTCTTTTTACCTTGTAATATCATGATTTTGGAGCATGATATATAATGGTTGTAAGTAGATAGTATAATGTCTAGCCATCAGAACCAATTACTTATTTTATTGTGGTTGATTTTAAACTGAATTTGTGGATTATTATGATCTTAATGATAGATTTGTACTGATAGATAATAGGAAAGAGGGTGTAATGTTTGTAACTTCAATATGTATTACAAAAAATTTAATTTTTTTGTAAAAATAAATGTTTTTCTTAATTTAATGAGGATCCAGACAGCTATTGTGGTTATGTTGCTAGAACTATGTTAGACCACAGGCCAAATTCTTCTTTTAGATTTCAACAGTTTGAATTACTGATGATCTACTGAAGTCATTAATTTTATTAATGTTATTTTTGTTTCAGTTTAAAAATAAAAGTTTCTTTTTAGAAAGTTTTGATGTTATTTTTACATAGTTTCTATGTTATTATTTGTAGTACATTTTGCTCAACGAATAATTTAAAAAATAAATAAAAAGTCTTTCAGTTGAAATTATACTTTATATTTATGATCAGCATTAATTTATAAATACTTTTTAACTGAATATATATTAAGAATGTCATAAAAAAGCACTTTTAAGCGTGTGGGCTTGTTTTTATAATTAATTTTATGGTGTAAAATATTTTAATTTATTCAATCAGTTTTGTTAATGAAGTTGTAATAATTAAATATAGAGCAAGGTTATTGGAAAAATTCATTTGATAACAGTCTAGAATCTGTTATTTAACACTATTTATAGTTGGTTATATTTATATGAAAAAAGATGAAAAAGAACATTAAATAACATGTTTAAAATAAATCATCCCAGGTTCTTATTTGATGAGCTGATTTGGAAGCCAGCATTGTGAAATCCCTGCATGAACTAATCGCATAAAATAAAATTGAATATATTTTAGATATAGTATATTTTTTATAAACAGTCTGTCAGTCAATGGAATTAATTTTGTGCTTTTTAAAACAGTTCTTTGTTGTGTGTCAGTTTATGACTTTATTTGAAAATTTGCAACTGGTATTTTCGGTGTATTATATTTTTTCATTCATTCTGCAGAATGCGCTGGATGTCATCAGGATTTGAAAGAAGGCCAAGCATTAATTGCTCTTGACCGTCAGTGGCATATTTGGTGCTTTAAGTGTCAAGCATGTAGTACCGTGCTTCATGGTGAATACATGGGCAAGTAAGTATTTACTTATAAAATTAATTCAAGATTGGTTTACCAACTTTTATATGGAATATCAACATTTAGTGCTTGTATGTTCTGGCTATAATTCTCCACATAACTATGCTGATATAGTAAGTGTAACAAAATGATTTGTACTTTTATTAGTTAACACCTTTTTGTTATTTTATGAATATCTGTTAACTGAATATCAATTAATTCATGCATTCAAAACATATGGTTAAGTAACTATTTCTCTGAATGTCAGGCCTTCCTCATTTTTCATTAATTTTTTCCCTTGCTTTTCATTATCAAATTGATTTCTAACAAATAAGAATTAACAAAATGAAAATTAAAATAAAATACAATATGGAATTGTGCATTGTAATTAACTATGTGGAAGGTTTGGCTAGTGTCAAAAATAATTTTACACGTAACCAATATCATAAACTACTTCCAGAGACACAGAGCATTATTGCTGCTGACTGTTGAGGAAGCACACAAAATATTCTTATTTTTTAACATTTTTGTATATATTTTTTTGAAAATATAAAACTAATTTCAGAGACACTGAACATTACTGCTGCCTATTCAGGAGGCACATATAAAATATTTTAATTTTTTTTAAAATAATTTGCTAAAGGGAATTATAAATTAGTAATTTTTTTCTAACATGATTCTGTACCAATAGTGTACTGAGAAAGGCATAGTGTGTAGTACTAGTAGAGCAGTGTTGGAGCCAAATGCTTGAGATAATAATAGAATAAAACATGAAAGAGTGAGGTATCTATCTAATATTTAGCTGCTCAGAGACAGTCTGAAATTGTGTGGTATAAGGAATGGAGAGGCGAGTATGTGTGTAGTTTATAATATCAGCTGTAGCTTGGCAATAGGGACTCCCCCTTCAGTATACCTCTCCATTGCTCCCTGTATATGAAAGATAGCAGCCACTATTTTGAAGCAGAAAATTCTATGAAAAATTATTATACACATGTGATTTAACAGCAAGAAACTTTTATACAAAATTATTACAAATTTGAATATGGTCATACTTGTATCATAAATGGACAGAGCCAAAATGTAAAGCTAAAACAGAACCTTGCTTTATGTAATCAAAATTTAGTTTCAACCATTAACTTGTAGGAAACTAGGTTATGGTGATTACTGTCAGGTAGATTTGACTAAATGAATCTGATTCCTCTGCCTATTTTACGTAGAATTAAGTTTGTTATATTTCATTTAAATTAAATTTAAAAAAAATTCTTCAGGTTCGAGTGAACATCTTACATCAGTAGAATTGAATCTAGCAGGGTTTTTTTATACTGATACTGCCTTCTGTTGGAATTTAATTTATACGAGGGTTATTTTTTTCAAGGTCCGATCGGTCGAGAAATAAAAACCTGTGCAAAAATCGGATGAACCTTTGCGCATATGTGTTGCGCAGCGTCTCTAGGATGGCCTTCAATCACGCCGCGTCACTTCGTTTATTTCTGAACACGTAGCTAACACGTAAACATGTCTACAACAATAGCATCTCCCACCAAGTGTGAAGTGCATGCGATAATTTGGTTTCTTCAGGCTGAGGGGCGTAATGCAGCTGAAATTCATCGAATAAGTAATGTGTACAGTGAAACTTCAATGAGTGACAGCAAAGTGTGACAATGGTGCAGGAACTTTAAAGCAGGACGTACAGATGTTCATGATGCAGGTGGTCAGGGAAGGAAGCGAGTGTCAACCGATGATCTCGTTGAGCGAGTGGATGAGGCAATTTGAGAAAATCATCGGTTCACAATTTCTGTAGAGTGATTCGTTTCCTGAAATTTCAAGGTCAGCTCTCTACACCATTGTGAGTGAGAGACTTCAGTACCGCAAACTGTGTGCGAGGTGGGTTCCCAAGATGCTGTCTGACCATCACAAAACAATGGGAATGGACGCCTCCCTAAGTTTCTCCAGCGCTACCACAATGAAGGAGAAGATTTTTTGAACAAAATTGTCACAGGGGACGAGATATGGGTCCATTACGAAACTGAAGAAACAAAAGAACAATCCAAACAGTGCATGCATTCTCATTCTCCCAGTAATCCAAAGAAGTTCAAGCAAACCTTCTCCAACAGAAAGTATATTGCTACTGTGTTCTGGGACTGGAATGGAGTTCTCTTGGTGGAATTCATGGAACGTGGCACGACCATCACTGCAGCCTCATACTGCGTGACTCTTCAACGTCTACGAAGGGCAATTCAGAATAAGCGGAGAGGAATGTTGTCATCAGGCATTGTCTTTCTCCATGACAATGCTCGGCCGCACACTGCAGCTGTAACAAAGAAGCTCCTGCAGTGTTTTCATTGAGAAGTGTTTGATCACCCACCATACAGCCCAGACTTGGCTCCATCCGATTTTCACCTCTGCTCACATGAATTGCTGGCTAGGAGGACAACATTTTGACACAGACATCGAGCTGCAGACCAGTGTACAAACATGGCTGAAAATACAGGTGGCTCCGTTCTATGATGAGGGTATTGGAAAGTTGGTACCACGCTATGACAAATGCCTAAAGCAGAGTGGCGACTATGTAGAGAAATAGCGTAACTATAAAAAATACAAATAAAAAATTTTTTATTTTCACTGTGGTTTTAATTTCATGACCGATCGGACCTTGAAAAACAAATAAATCTCGTATAATGTGTTATTTTTATTTTATAACATTTTTCTTTTTCAGGGATGGAGTTCCATACTGTGAAAAAGATTACCAAAAACAATTTGGAGTAAAATGTGCATACTGCAGCCGCTACATATCTGGCAAAGTTTTACAGGCAAGTTTTATTAATATAATATGTAGTTGAAGCTGTTTATAATTAATTTATCTATTGTAATTAGACATTTTACAAAGAATTAAAACATATTTATCTAATTCCCATGCATTGTGTTAAGTGTTTAAAAATGTTATATTTTGTTAACAGAATTATATGTTTATTTGTTAATAATCTGAATGTAATTACAGTATACACCTGTTACAATGATTTGATTGATTTCTGAGGAATGGTTTTGTATCAAGTATTTACAGCCATGTTGGAAACTTGACTGCAGAAACATGACTGTTAATATTTTTTTTATATGAAATTAAATACATTGTTCTAATTAAAGTAACTGGATTTTATTTTGTATAAAACATGGTTGCACAGTCTTTTACGGCATTGAAACTAGGCGTACCTATTTTGTTTTAGGGTAAATGATGGCATATATCTCTGGTAGATTCCTATTTAAATTGATGTGTATTGGAATATTAAATAGCTGAACTATTTATTACTTTAGCTTAAGTGTAAGTGTAACTGAAACATCTGCTGTTGCAGTTTCATATTCATATTTTTAATGTTGTGACCCAATTCATTTTTTAAATCAATAAGGCTGTTGTGTGGTGATAAAAAATCCTTTTTCAGTTTCATTTTGCTATCGGTTTCAATTTTAAATTATTGACAACTATGTAAAAAAAAAATCGTTAATGAAACTATTGGGATAAATGTTATATAAAATGTTTATTTATGTCAGGCAACATAAGGAAACATATTTTTTTAATTATTAAAAATATTTTTAAATTCATAAATCCCAAACTGTAAAATTAAAAGAAAAGTATTTTATTGGGATGTAACATATAATGAAGCTGAATTTTTATGTCAGGTGAGGTAATAAAAACTTAGTAAGTTTTTAAGGAGATATTAATAGACAGTAAAAGCTATTCTGTGTACAAACCATAGATCTTTTTTTATTATTATAATTTTTTTTTTTTTAAGCATTGTGAGGGGGTCATTTTTTTAAAGTTTTTTTTTATTTATAGAAAGTGGCTTGAAAATTGTAAATATTGGTGGTCTAGTGTACTTATATTACCATATAGATTATTTTACATACTCTTTTGTTTACTTAAAAATGTTCTTTTCTTTCTTTTTTTAGGCTGGTGATAACCATCATTTTCATCCTACTTGTGCCCGCTGTACAAAGTGTGGTGATCCATTCGGAGATGGGGAGGAGATGTATCTTCAAGGTTAGATATAACTTGCAATTCCATAAACTATTTTAATATATAAGCAATATGTTTTTTAAATTTTTCAAAAACTTTTTTGAAAAAAAAAATCCACATTCCGGGAAAGTTCTACAACTGTGGGTTGTTTCTGATGTACAGCTTACACACACAACTTAATTTAAAATATTTATCAGTTTATTTAAATATAATATTTTTTCATTTATTTAATTCAGTGATTCTAACTAAAGTGTGCGTGCATACTGTATATAATTCACATGGGTGTGCGGTACTAGTGGCGATGATTGGCACTAACTAAACTAATATAATTTCACAACTTACATAGAACAGATTTCGCTTCTACAGTCGGCAGACTGGTATAGCTATGAAGCTTAAACGTACCAGGTACCAAGTCAACTGAGCGATCAAGTTCAAGATCCAGGCAAACCAAGTTACTTTTTTACACTTAAAATATTATTTATTTATTCAATTCTACTGCTCACCTGCGCTGTCACAACATAGCATGCGACTACAACAGCTGTACATCAGTGCTACCAACCTAGTGAAATATTAACCAAATTAAATAAAATAATTAATATTTAAAGTGTAAAAAATAATTTGGCTTGTTTGGCAACCCAGTGGAATTTCAAATTTCCCAGTCCAAGAGGATAAGGGAAAAGGGAAAAAGAGGAAGGACTGTGACATTAGCGCTGCTTGTGGTGACAGGAGATATTATTGACGCAGTATGTCCACTTAGTCAATAGTTTACAATATCTTTTGGGGTAAGAGTGCGATTTTGCAAAAATGTCTTTTTTTTGCAGATATTGTTGTTTTTTAATTGTTCATAAGTGTGCCTAAGAAAAATATGACCTTAATTAGGCAAAATCTTGAGATACTAAGGGTGTCCTTGTTATACAGCCTCACTCCCCTTGACTTTTTAAGTTAAAAATTTAATGGCATCAATGTCCCATATATAGAAGTAATCTGATCAAGTTTGGTCAAAATCAGTCTGGTCGTTCTGGATATATAAGGTGATTTAGAGGCAAATACCAAACACACACATACAAACATTAACATCCGGAAAATTTCCTTTTTAAGTAAATTTATATAGTAAAGATAATAAAATATAAATAAAATTCAATACTACTAAACACTAAAAAAATTCTACTTCAGTATAAAAGTAATTCTGTTAATTAAAATTTAGTACTCACTTTAGACAATTTTACTTCCACCTGGGTTTGTCTAAATCACGATATTTAAAATATTAAAATAATAATTGTTTTTATTATTTTATTAATATGAGTGGAATTATTAAAATTCTTTTTAGTTTAATTTTATTTTGGTTTACTTTTTATTTATTTTTATTTCTACACTTTTTTTTTTTTTGTGTATATATATATATAAAAATAGGAGGCAACCTTATGTGAGTGTAGCAAATACACAGTCCATAAAACAGTCACCTTTAAAGAAATGTTTAATTACATTACATAACAAAGAGTTTTGTAATAACTCTTTTTTTTTTTACATAAAAAAGATTTTAAATTTGACTTGTATTTTTTCTCTCTACATCTTGTTATTTAAGCTTTACTTTTCAATAAATGCACCACTACTGTAGAGATTATTTCTGTTTTTTGTTGGAGGAACCTCAAATTGTGCCATAGTAAATTTCTTCTTAAAGTAGATTATTAAAGAAAAAGGTATTTTGACTTTTTGAAGATGCATGTATATTTTTTTCATTATTAATTATTGGATTATTATAGTGAAATATGATGTACTGCCTAATCTAATTTCGATATTCAATGTATTTTCATGTGAAAAATTAAGAAAGTTTGTGTTAATGTTCATTTAATGTAAAAAGGAAGTAAAATATTGAAACAAAAAACATATTAACTATTTTTATACAAATATACATGCATAAGTATAGGTAAAAAGTAATATTGTATGCACATATTATATATATATATATATATATATATATATATATATGTGTGTGTGTGTGTGTGTGTGTGTGTGTGTGTGTGCACATACTCAAGAATAGTTTTTTCTTCATTTTGTATACTTTCTTTGTACCCCTTTTCATATTTTTATTAACATGAAAGTTTCTTGGTAATGTTTTTTCATATAGATAACAGTTTTGTAATCTTTATTTTAAAAACTAAAAAAGTAAATCTAAAAAAATTGAAGTAAAACACTGTAAAAGAGTAATAAAATATTAAAATTACTAAAATAAATATAGGTTATAAGCATTAAATAAATCTTGAAATTCAAGTTGAATCACCACTACTCAGAATGAGTTAAAATAATACCAATAAGTAAAAAATAGTGTTTTCAAATCTTATTTAATTAACATTTTTTGAAGTTATTGCAAAATTGTTATTAATTGAATTTTTATTCACAAGTTAGTTTAAATAATAGAAAACCGTTATTTTGTTCTTAGTATATGATTTTTCAAGTGTTTTGCTTTTTCTTTTAAAATTTCATATATCAAAACACATCTGGTTTTATATTTCTGATATTTAGGCTGATTTCATCTTCAGCTAATATTAGACTAAAAAGGTTGGTTGTACAGTATAAGCTCGTTTGCTAATGTTACATTAATATTTGAAAATATTATTATTAGAAACTGATTTTTTTAAAAATAAACTTAAATCACATTTGAATTAATGTTTACTTACTGGTTAGAGAGAGAGATAGAGAGTTTATAATATTATTTTCTCACAAAAAGGGATGCATTAATCTGTTGCTTCACAACAGTGGACTTAATCTGTGTGCTTCATTATTCAGTCACCCCTGCAGTGAACAGAGTGAAGGTGTCACTTATAGACTTTTTTTTTTTAATCTCCGGGTCCATAGTCAAGCAATTCTTTCCACAGAGGATGAGATGAGTGTTTGTAGTGTGTGTGAAAAATGCGGTGCCTGACCGGGATTCGAACCCAGGACCTCCAGGTGAAAGGCCGAGACGCTACCACTCGCGCCACAGAGGTCGGTTTCACTTATAGACCAGAATATCATTTGAATGGAGTACATGAACAACAGAATGACTTGCTGTTGTACAGCAGCATATTTGGATCTGTGAAGAAAACAATAGGAAATCACCTCCTTTGTTCTTAGTAAGCCTAGTGTAGAATGTTTGTTATTCTTCGGAATATCAATTTTTGAAAGTGACATTAATGGGTTGCACATAAACATTATAGTTATTTATCTTAATTTTCATAGGGTAGATGTTAATGCCTTGTTCTGATGTAAATCATAATGCTGCAGTTTGTATTTGTTGTCTAAAAATCCCTTTTAATTAAAAGTGATCAGAAATGAAGTATGTGATTTTAAAAGATTACAGTTGTGTTATAAAATTAATGGTAAGTTCTGTATCAGAATGTTAGCCTTTAGTAATTGTTTTAGTTGTAAAACATTATCTGAAAATTAGGTCTTGTGTTGTCAGTTAAATGAATGGATTACACTGGTCAACATAAAATTTGGAACTGAATAGGAGTACGTGTTCTATATAGTATGCTGATTCTGAATATGTATTCCAAAACAACCCTTCACATAATGTTCTTAAGTTATAACTCCTTAAATATTCCATCATTCGTGGAACAAACCATACAAATAAGTTAGTACGTCTGTGTGTTTGCTTATCTGATTTATATTGTGATGCATGCTGTAGACCTACATTAAATACATAACAGTCGAATGGTTTAATTTCATCTCAAGCCAGACATGTGTAGATATTTCTGTGAGTCAAGTAATGAATAATTCAACGTGATGAAATTTTCTTCAGTACGAGTTCAGCTCTGTATAACTTGCAGTGTTGTTTAGTTGTGGTAGTGGTTTTATCATACACATGTTTTTGTTACATTTCGCAGAAAATTCACTATGAAAAGTCAATGAAAACCAGTAATGAATCTGCTGAAAACTGCTTACAAACATTATTTTGATCGTCCCTTGGGAGACCAAGATAAATCCTGGGTTCCACATGTAATATGCAGCAAATGCTAGATTAAACTACCCAGTGGTTAAAAGGAAAAAAAGAGCATTTACCTTTTGGTTTACCTGTGATTTGGCAACAGTCAACAAATTCTTAATAAACTTTTACTGGTTTCAATTCAAACAATAAAAACAGTATTGCATACCCAAATGTTTGTTCAGCTATGAGACCAGTAAGTACTTCATGGTGTAGATTTACTGATTTAGATCGCTCCAGCTTCTTGGAAAGAAATTTTTAATTCCCCAGAAGACTCTTTTCTTTTTTTTTTCCTGTTTAGTCTCCGGTAACTACCGTTCAGATAATACTTCAGAGGATGATATGTATGAGTGTAAATGAAGTGTAGTTTTGTACAGTCTCAGTTCGACCATTCCTGAGATTTGTGGTTAATTGAAACCCAACCACCAAAGAACACCTGTATCCACGATCTAGTATTGAAATCCGTGTAAAAATAACTGGCTTTACTAGGACTTGAATTTGGAACTCTCGAATTCCAAATCAGCTGATTTGGGAAGATGCGTTCACTACTAGACCAACCCGGTGGGTCCCCAGAAGGCTCAACCGATGAATCCTCAACTTCAATAGATATTAATTACGTTCCAGAAGAATCAAATACTGAACTTCACCTCATCACACAAGCAGAACTGAGCGACCTAATTTGTGACCTATATTTGTCGAAACAACATGCAAACTCCTAGGTTCTTGTCTTAAAGAATATAATTTATTAAACAAGGATAATAAAATTTCAGTTTTTAGAAATCGAAACCAAAATTTACTGAAATACTTTAGAAGGGATTGTTTAATTTGTTCCTGGCATGATGTTAGGGGGCTAATGTCTGAACTGGACGTTGAATATGTTATTTGTGATTGGCATTTATTTATAGACTCATCAAAAAGAAGCTTAAAGGCAGTGTTTTTGCGTAACAAATAAGTTTTCTTCTATACCGGTAGGAATCTATGCTGTAGGAAGGAAAGAAACATAATAGTACGTCAAAATGTTTAAAAGCTATTAAGTATGATGAACACTCATGGCAAATCATTGCTGACCTGCAAGTGATACCACTTCTTCTCGGTTTCCAGAGTGGCTTTACAAAATATGTGAGTTTCTTGTGTTTGTGGGATAGTCAGGCTATAGATAAACACTACGCCGCTAAAGACTGGCCAAAAAGAGATCAGTTTATCCCAGAAAAGGAAAATGTGTTAGTATTTCCTTGTCAAAGCAGATCAATTATTTTACCACCTGTATAAACATAAATCTAGGCCTGATGAAGAATTTTGTAAAAGCATTAGATAAAGATGGAGATGGCTTTAAATATTTAGCTGAGGTTTTTTCACAATTAAGCGAAGCCAAATTAAACTATGTAATATTCATTGGGCCACAAATAAGAAAATTAATTTGTGAAAATATATTTGACAGCAAACTGAATCCTAAAGAATTAGCAGCATGGAAGTCATTCAGAGATGTTTTAATTGGTTTTCTTGGAAACAAAAAAGCAGAAAATCATGATCAGCTTATAAATGAACCCTTAGTGAACTGTACAAATTTAGACTGCAGAATGTCATTGAAAATTTATTTTTTACATTCTCATTTGGACTTTTTCCCTTTAAACTTGGGTAACATCAGGGACAAACAAGAAAAAAGGTTCCACCAAGGTGTACTTGTAGATAGAACAATGTTATCAAGGCAGATGGGCTGAATCTACAAGGTGTGTGAGAAAACTACTGAGATTGGTAACACTGCGAGCGATCTGGTAAATGCTGTGTCTACCAGTATGTGCTAGACCGGTTTGTTCATTCCTTCCACATGCTGAGTACGAGTTTCAACTCCGTTCAGCCAACACAATATTTTTGACAGCGCCATCAGTGAAGTTGTGTTACGAAAATGGAGCGTCGGAATGGAGCATCGGACAACGTTGTGAAATCAAGTTTTGTGTTAAACCTGGGGAAAATCCGCGAGTGTGACCTTTGAAAAGTTAAAACAGGCCTATGGGGAACATTGCTTATCAAGAGCACAAGTTTTCCGCTGGCAAAAATCATTTTTGGAAGGCCAAGCACACGTTGAAGATCAACCTCACTCAGGGAGACCTTCAACTTCAAAATCTGATGAAAACATTGAGCATGTGACGGTTCTTGTGAGATCAGACTGTCATTTAACAATAAGGATGATGAGTGAACAGTTAAATTTAAACACTTTTACCGTACATCAAATTTTTACAGGTGATTTGGACATGCGAAAGGTTTGTGCAAAATTGGTGCCAAAAAACCTCACAATGGAACAGAAGGACAATCGAAGAAATGTGTGTGTTGATCTTCTTGAGAGGATTGACAATGACCAAGAATTCTTCAATCGTGTGATCACAAGTGATGAAGCCTGGATATTTGAGTACAATCCTGAAACAAAGCTAAGAGTGGCACACTCCGTCATCTCGACCGAAAAAATGTCAAATTAGCAAATCAAACCATGTTGATTTGCTTTTTTGACAGTAGAGGTATCATGCATAAAGAATTTGTTCCTCCAGGACAAACTGTCAACCAAGTGTTTTAGAAAGGTGTCCTTGAAAGGCTCAGAAAAAGAGTGATTCACGTGAGACCAGACATTGCAGACAAGTGGATGCTTCATCATGACAATGCCTCGTGTCATTTGACCATTTCCAACATGAAATTTCTGACCTCAAAACGCATTCCTAAGGTTCTTCAACCTCCCTGTTCACCTGATTTTTTCCTTGTGACTTTTTCCTACTACCGAAATTCAAAGTGTCTTAAAAGGATGTCATTTTGGAACTCTGGAGAACATTCAAAAGACTGTGACCGAACAGTTAAAAGCCCTACCAGTTGAAGCCTTCCAGTGCTGCTACCAGGAGTAGGAACAACAACTTTGCTGGTGTATAGCTGTCCAAGGGAACTACTTTGAAGGGGATAATATTGTTGTTTGAAAAAAATAAAAACTTTGGTAAGTAAAAAGTCAGTCTCATTACTTTTCTCACACACCTCATATGATGAGTGACTACTGCTGGATGATAAAAAGAGAAGGCTTCATCGAACACAAGGAAAAAAATGAATTGAATAAATATTATTGTCTGCAAAATAAAGGTAGGAATTTTAATTTTAGTTATTAATTTTGTATTTTATTATTTAAGAAGTTTCGCAATATTTTAAGGGGTCATAACTAAAAATCTGAGGATGATGAAGAAAAACTGATTTCGTTTTAAGATTCAGCATAAAAAATACATTCAAATTCACCTACTTTTATTTCAGTTCCAAATTATTATTTTTTTTTTTGTTGATCTATATTATTAATAATTTTTAATTTTTTCTAAGCTTTGTGAGTGCAGTATATATTAACTTTAATATTCAATATTTTGTTAAAATTAACTACTTATTATATTTACATTGTTTTACCAGGTGGTGCTATTTGGCATCCACGGTGTGGTCCTGGGCCAACAGAGAATGGTACTGTTCTGAATGGTTCTGTAAATGGTCATTGCACCGATACTGAAGGTGAGAGTGGTAAGGAAGGCAGAGAATTTGACCGTATGAGTAGTTCAGCAGTCAGTGAGATGCAGGTAACTCCATTAGTTTAAACTGCATACTTAGTAGTGATACATACTTACACTGTCAATGTTCTGTCATTTTTAATTTGCACGTAGGTGTAATGATTAAAGTTTTATTTTGATTTGTTTCATAAACCACTGTAATAAGTAAAATATATAGAACAATTTTTAATTTTGATGTATTTTGTATTATTTGATTTTTGCTAGTTAGATATTTTTTTTGGATGTTTGAAATTTTATTTATCTTATTTCAGGCCTGTGTTAACAAAATTAAAAAATTGAAATTATTTTATTAAAAACAAATTGTAATTTATAACAGTTACAGTAGTAATTAAGTAAATGTTAATTATTCTTCCATTATTAGCATATTATTTTCAGTTTGTCTGTAAAGAAAAATGAAAACAATATCCACTATCACTGTTAGTGTAGAGATGGCATTGAATAATTTTATGTAAGAATAAATAATGTTGTGAAAATTTCATTTCATTCAGTTAAGAAGTTCAGAATTGTAACAATTATATGTAGTTGGAAGTGACCCATTTTATTAAAATCTGAGTTCAACTACTGGGGTGAAATAAGTTTTCATTTATTTGCCTGCAGTACACGTGGAGAAGATATCTGTTCCATAATGTTTGATCTGTATCTTTTTTTTTGCATTGGAGAAGGAGGAAATCTCTAACAGACACCACTACCTCTATTAGTGGTAGTGTCAGTTTTGCACCAAGTAAAACCTCTCCCCCTTCTCAAAACATAAGGGAACCAGACCCACCTTAGGGGTATTATACAGCCTTCATGGTTGTCTTTCGGTATCAGTGCAACATAAAATATATGCCCCATTATTTATATTTTATATTTATAATATTTTATACTTATATTTTAAAGACCACTGGAATCCTGAAGGCATTGTCATCTTACAGCAGATACCAGATAATCTTGGGGACGTTTCCTATTTAACCAAGGCTTTATCCATGGGATCAACCTCCTCGTTCAATTTCTTTTCTCACCTTTCCACCACCTACCCTGGCACCTTTCTAACATTACATCTGGGGCCCCTTCCTTGCTCATACCACCATGTCTATTTGCCCTCTCTAATACTGTCAGGTCTAATGGTGGAATTATGCCCTCTCTCTAAACACAGTTCTATATGATGATGCTACCTTGATAGCAAGGTACATTGTAGCCTTTCAGATGTTTTCTGGCATCTGTTTGATGCTAGAGCTCTTTTCCAAACTGGAGCTGTATACAAAACTACCAAGTTTGCAACTGAGGTAAGCTACCTTAGTAATCTACTGTGGTAATCTACCACAGCCATGTGGTAGATATTGGCATACAACAAATAGCTGAAACTTAGCTGAGCTAGTTGTAAAGGCTCTAGTTGGAGCTTCTTTCTCTGAAAGTGATGATATTTGTTATACAGTCAACTCCATTAATAAACAGAATAAAAGTTCCCCTGTTTGGAGTAATTTCAACATCTCATTAGATGTGCTGTGCTGATGTGCTTAAGCATATTTGACTGTGAAAAAGGCGGCCTGGAAACTGCTTCACTATTTACATTACTCAGAAACCCTGACATAAGATGCTTATTATTCTTAAAAACGAGCGTGTGATTTTCAGCAGTTCCTAAATGCATCATATCAGGTCACTTCAGGCATCAGGTTATGCACCTAACATACACTTCTTATATTGCCAAACTTAACTGCATTCTTTATATTGGCAGATTTTGCTTTGGTATGTTATTAGTAGTTGTATTTATTTCTTTAGCCTGTAGATTAGATTGTTAACTGAAATTTATGTATTGCTACTCTACCGATATAAAAATCAAGTAACATTGGCGAGAAAGAATGTTATTTACTTGTTTGTGATTAGATACATATCTGAGATGAATTTTGTCTGTAGTCTCAGATTTCTTGCTCATTTTAAGCTCTTATTTACTGATAGTTTCACACTTTTTATCAGTCTCAGGTAATTTTAAAAAGTGAGAAGATCTATTAAAGATAAATTCCAATGGCTGAAATATTTAAAAACTACTCTGTAGATCATTGAGGATAAATTATGTATACGATTATATTTATATAAAATTTAACCTGTTAATTTACCAGTTATAGTATTTTCTTTGTATTAATTTACGCATACTGTACAAATGGAGGACAAAAAACAAATTTATTTGTGAAACATATATGTAATGGTGTATTTTATTTATTGTTTCATAACATTTATTTCACTTTGTTTATAGATTTCAGTAAATCTAGGCTTTTATACTCAATTGAAAGATTAAATATTTTCCTTTTTATCACGTAATTTCTACTGAATATAATCATTACATTTTTCTATTATATAATGAATTTATTTTTCTGTATATATAAATATAAATAATTTTTTTATTCTTTAAAACATAATGATAAAAATAATAAAGCTCTGTTCTTTTTTTGGTTATTATTGTTTGTCAGAGTTAGATTTTCTTATCCATCAAATGTATTTTGTTTGTTCTTAACTTTCTTTTTAATTGCTTATTATTTTCTCATGCACTACTTATGGACATTGCTAGTTTTTTTTTGTCACCATCTAATTTCATTAGATTATTATTATTATTTTTTTTTTTACATTATATATTGCTATATATACTTATTTTTAGCTGAGTGGAACTACCATTCACTGGTTAGTTTTATAGTATTTTTCATATTAGTATATACTGTACTGTTCTATTTGTTACAGGCATTTATCAACCCCCTCTAGTATTCCTAACTCCTCTTTGTGGTAATAACTTCTCATCAAATAGTTTTGTAAATAATATTTGTTTCATTTATCCTTTTTTATATAAATAGTAAATCCTTATTGTTGTATGTACCAAGTCATTCATATACATTGCAGCACTTCCACCACAATTTAATAAATATCTCTCTGTTTGTGAAAGGCTGAAGGTGAGGGCAAAAAATGCCTATTGCCGGATTTTTTTTTTATAAAAAAAAAAGAAATTAAAGCTAATGTAAAACATGAATAAAATTTACAACTAATAACACAGATAAAATCTAAAATAAAACCAAAAAGTAAATAGAATTTAACAAAGTCCGAGGTGGGTGTAAAGGGCCCATTCTTGGATAACAAAAAGACTTAACGAAAACTAAAAAAAACATAAAAGCTCTAACATAAAAACTTAAAACTAGGTTAAAAAACTAAACAAACAAAATTAAATAAAACTTAAAACTAATATCATTAAAGAAAGACCTACAACTAATATCACAGATGGAGTCTTAAAAAAAAAATAAATAAATAAAATTTAACAGATTCCAATAGGGAGTATAAAAGGTTCCCTACTCGGATAACAAAATCAAAAACACTCTTTCAGTTACCTTATATTGAAGTTAGTGATTGTAATCTGAAAATAATAGAGTAATAGAAAAAATGGGTTGCCAAAAATTCAAAGGGAAAGCTATCGCCCAACTGCTGATTAATAGAAAACTTGAAGAAAAGATCCACCTGAGAACAGAGTCATCCTTTTTTAAGGAAAACCATCATCCATCCCTTGAATCATGTGGGATTATCAAACTAAATGGTACATATGGGACTGAAAATAACAGTTTTATCAAGCTGAAGTGATATCAGAATGGGATATGAACAGTTGAGATTACATTGCTTTCTTTGGGTTAGTTTTTTTGTGTTAACCACGGACTTCAAACAATCTACTTGTAGCTAAAAACAAAACTACTTGTTAAGGTGTTTATATGGTAATAGTTTTTTTTTATAAAATTATAGTTAATGGTTTTAATTATTGTAATTTTGTTAGCCATATTACTATGAGGGTAAATCAAATATAAACGGGATTTTATTTAAAAAAAAATTATTTATTGAAAAATAAATGGCAAATATATTACATTTTTTATAAGAAATACATTTTTTCCAGTAAGAAGGAAGGTTTTTTATTGCAGCATCATAGAATGAAGATGGTTGCTTCAGGAGCAAATTGCGCACGAATCATTCCACGCTCTCATCATCTTCAAATCATTGCCTTCCAAGAGCTTCTTTAAGCGGCCTAAACAAATGAAAATCGCAGGGTGATAGTCTGGGTTGTAGGGAGGATGATCAAGTTTAGTCAGTGCATTTCTTCTAGTTTTGGAACTATTAGAGCTGCAGTATGGGGCCTGGCTTTGTCTTGGAGGAGGATGACCTCTCAAATCGGTTGGTCTCATTTTTTGCTGTGATATCCAGCCTTCACCTTGTTCAACAGCTCCCAGTAGTAAGCAACATTGATTGTGCATCGCTCATGCAAAAAGTCAATGAGCAAAATCCCTTGCCGGTCGAAAAAATGGGATAGTTGAGTCTTGGGTTTCACTGGGGCTGCCTTCCCCTTTCCTCTGCCACTCAATACTGGGTTGTTTGGATTGGGGAGTATAGTGGTGGACCCACGTTTCATTGCAGGTGACGATCCAACTCAAAAATGCATCCACCTTCTTTTGCAAACCTTGCTGTAAGCCTCTGACAGACCTCCAAACATCTCAATTTCTGATCTGTGGTCAAAAGCCGAGGAACCCATCTGGCACACACTTTATGGAATTGTAGGTCGTTTGTGATGATCACTTGACAGCTTTCGTAACTTATTCTGACCTGTCCTCCAGTTTCAGATACTTTCATCTGTCGATTGTCTTCAAGAATGTCTTGAACAACGCAAGTGTTTTGTCTGCAATACTGGTCCGAGGATGGCGATTGTGTTCCTAATTTTCCACTTGTTCTCGTCCTTTCTTGGAACTCTTTATGCCAGGCAAACACACGAGTCCTTGACAATGTTTGGTCCCCGAACTGTGCAGTCAATTTCTGGAAAATTTATGTTGCTTGAACTCCTTCACGAGCAAGAAATCTTATAATTACGCATTGCGCAGTTGAGGGATGCATCTGTTGCTCTGACATTGTGAGCATTACTGACAAATTGGTTGAATGACCAGCTCTACCTACTTCTAATGATCCCACCCAAGCATACTACAAGCATGGCCCCAGTCTTACCAACCGTAGACACTGAGGAACAAAAATCCTGTTTATATTTGCTTTACCCTTGTAAAACTGTTTATTGCTGGCTTACCAAACTTTACATTTTGTGAAAGTGATGTGATTAAAGTGCTGTATGGCATATGGCATGTAGATTTTTTTGTTACTTTTACTGAACTACTCTTATAAAACTTAAAAAAATTTAGAGGTAGTGAATGTTCATCAATGAGAATTGTAAAGTAGAAAAATTTTCTACTTTAAGAAAGTGTAAAATGGTATTAAGTCTTCGAATGATCTAATTAAAGCTGTCATCTAGTAAACCAAACATACGAGGTGCTACCCAAAAGTTTGGGGAATTTGAATTTCGCGCGCGAATCATTGCTGGTACAACCTGCTGCCGCTTGATGTGGCTAACAGTACTCTTTGTGAATCAGTGTTCCAACAGCTGTGACGGTGAGAGGCTGCATTGTTGACTTTCGTGCGGTTGTGTAACGTTGCGTTTTACTGCTTTGGCAAAGTTCTAAATGGCAGATTTTAAAGAGCAAAGAACCTACATCAAATTTTGCTTCATGCTTAAAAAACTGGTGCAGAAACCCATCGCATGCTTGTGGAAGCATTTGGTGACAATGCTATGAGTAAAAGTAAAACATTTTTGTGGTACAAACAATTCAAAGATGGACGAACAACAGTCGATGACGATGAGCATTCAGGAAGATGATCAACAAGCCCAACACCAGAAAACATCGCAAAAGTTCGAGAGGCTATTGTTGCAGATCGTAGACAAACAATCCATGATGTTTGTGCAATCGTACAAATGTCATATGGGTCCATGCAATGCATCTTGTCGGACAATTTGAACATGAGACGCATTGCTACAAAATTCGTATCGAGACTGTTGAACAGCGACCAGAAACAAAATCGCGTAGCTGTCTGTAGTGAATTGAAAAATTCAGCAAGAGATGACCCAAACTTCATCTGGCATCATAACCGGTGATGAGACATGGGTGTATGGGTATGACCCTGAAACTAAGCAGCAGTCGTCGCAGTGGAAGTCGCCAAGTTCACCGCGGCCAAAAAAAGCACGCCAAGTTCGCAGCATCGTGAAGTCCATGATGATTGTTTTTTAGACATCAAAGGCACTATCCATAAGGAATTTGTTCCTCTTGGTCAAACTGTCAATGGGATGTTCTAAGTTTTGAAGCAGTTAGTGAAAGCATTAGGCGCAAATGTTCAGATCTGTGAGGTAACAACAGTTGGGTTCTGCACCATGACAATGCGCCTGCGCACACATCGCTTGCTGTTCGGAATTTCTTGGCTTCCAAAAAGATGGTAGTGATTTTTCACCCACCCTATTCACCTGACCTTGCTCTGTGCGACTTTTTTCTCTTTCCGAAAATAAAATTTCAATTGAAAGGCCGTCGTTTTAACACAATTGAGGAGATTCAGGAAGAATCCCAGAACGTGCTTTGAACACTTACACCTGCAGACTTCCAGAGATGCATGGAATCATGGGAAAAACGCTGGGATCACTATCAATGCCCAAGGGGATTACTTTGAAGGAGACAGTGGAAATTATAAGTTATGGTAAGCTATTTTATTTTTATGGTAAAATTCCCCGAACTTTTGGGTAGCACCTCGTATACTATATGCACTTTCAAGTTTTTAGCCCATAAAAAATCCTAACAGAGTAGTAGATGAGTAAAATGTATGCCAGTATGTTGATATATCAGCTATAAGTTGATCAAAATTAAAAGAAAAGAAAAAAATGAAAATGTAGTAATTTTCTCTTCTAATCCTTATTTAATATTAAATCATCTTTTTCTAGCATGTACTTGCTTAACTAAAACCAGTTAAAAAAGCATTAAGATTTGTAACTAATCTCAGAGCTGGAGTTTGAACTTGTAAAAACCAGTACTGTTAGCTTAATGAGATTAAATATTGTTGTTTCTAATACAATATACTCGTATTTGAATTATCTGCAGTGTTTTAAATTTGTAGTAAGGTGTATTTTTAAAAAAAAGGAAATCCTACTTCATTAAAGAATGCTTTTAAAAAAATTCTTGCCATAGATAAAAATTATTGCCTATAGATAACACAGTATATACTAATATTCTATATATGCAATATAATTGAAGTATACGACAATATAGTGAGATTCAAACAGAAAATGTAAACACTTTTAACTTTTCGTTTTTTGTGAATTGAAAAGTTTATTAATATGAATTTTATTCATGGTTGTTATTAGGCATGCACATTTAAAGGGTGGTTTTTCTTCTTTATTTTAAATAATGAAAACCATTTTAATCTTATCCTAGCCTTTGATAATTTATGCTAGTATTTAAAAAAATTATACATTGTCTTTCTCATCATTGACGGTTCATAGGTTTATTCAATTAAATTAAAGGTATAAATGAATTTAAGTGAAATATAAATTGTTTGTAATCAGAAGTTACATATAGATAATTAATTTTGTTAATATGATTGTTGATAGTGATGAGTTTCAAATACTTAGGTAGAAATTTTTATTACATTAATTTAATGTTAAAGATTGTTTTCTTTCTTTGTTTATAATTAATTTTTTAAGTGATTATTTTACAATGATATAATTATTTTCATTTTAATGTGATGAAGCAGTTTAATTGATTTAATTTTTTTCAATATACAATAGTTTTTGAAATAAGTAACTTTGTTTAAAATTACAGTTATTTATGTCAATAAATAAATTATTTTAAGTGTTTTGATCCATTACTTTTTTCCTCAGTTGTACTTTGTCTTATTGTATGATGTTTTTTGTGTTTGATGTTTAATTGTGGTTTATTTTTTATTTTAATTAATATGCTGTTTTATTTTATTTAGCTATTTTGTATTCTTTTAATTTGCTTATCACTACAGCTTGTTTCATTATTGTATACATATTTCTTTTGCTATTAATTTAAAAAACATCATTATTAATTTTAAAATCAGTAACAATGAAAAAGCTTTTTGTTGAACGTTTATTCTTATACATTGTTATAATATGTATTACAGAAGAAAAAACTTGTCTTTGAAAAGTTATATTTTATAAGCCATTAGGTTAAAAAAAAAGTAGTTTTTATACTATATTCAACTTAACAGCTCTCTCACAAATATGAAGTTTATACTGTATTCTACACTTCAAATGGTACAGATGACCAGAATTTCTATAAGTTTTAATGGAAATTCTTCTTTCATAGTTCTTTTTCTGTCCTCTTTTTAATTGAAATTATAAAACTACATTTACCATGTAGTAATGTAAAGGTGATTAATTGCTGCTAAAAACAATATTCTATTATTATTAAGAGATGAAGTAACAATTACAAATGCCTCAGATTGGAAATGACAATCAGAAAATTCTTTTTTAATATTTAAACAACAGAAAACTACATTCTTAAAAATGGTTAAGAAATATATATTTATATATATATATATATATATATATATATATATATATATATGTAGGAAAGTATTACATCATTCCAGTAATGGACAGCAGAATTTGCGTATTCATCCATAATAAAATTCAAAATTTATTAAATATTTATGATTTCAACAAATTCAAAAATTATAAAAATTTATTTTAAAATAATTATAGAATTAAAATACCAATTGAAGATGTGGGATCCTGTGAAAATTAATTCTTGAAATTAATTAATATGGTTCGTTTAACTTATCTGTTTACTGTGTTTTGGTGGGTTTTAAATTTCATTTGATATTAAATATATGTAAAATCTCTGAAGTTGTTGAATATTGAAATCACTGTTCAGGGGAAAAAACAGAGTATTTTTTATGCATCACTTTTCATAATTTATATGGATTTTCTTCAAATAAACTGCAAATCATAAAAAAAAGTAGGAAAACACTTAAATATAGTTTAAAACTGCATTTTTCCATAAGTGGAAAAATAATTAATTTTTTATTTATAAAATCATCAAAAATTGCTATCAAGGCAAGGATTTTTCATTAAGCTAATTAAATTAGTTGTTTTGTTAACTGCTGAGTTAATAATTGTTAATAAACTGATATTCTAGCAGGGAATTGTTCTTGTTTAAATTCTGAAAATGTTTATGTTTTTTTAATGTAAAAATTGTTTGAGATTTTATCAGATTTATTACATAATCCTTGGAGTTTTAAATTGCTGAAGAAACGATAAGATGTGTATGAGTATGGAAATATGAAACTTACGTGTTTTATAGGTTAATAATGGTTCCTTTATTATTGATTTATGAAGCAGTAATTAATAGTAGAATAATAGATTTTAAAAATAAATCTTGAACTCAATTATTACACAAGAAATTGATCAAGTATATGAAGTTTCAAACAGAAGCTCTATTTGAGTGTAAGCCATTTTATATGGAGCTGAAGTTCATGGGAAACTAATTTATTACATTAGTACCTATAATAACATAAAATCTATGAAACTTTTTTAACTTAAAAAAATCCATTCAAGGAGAATAACTTTCCCTCCATTGTAATAAATAATTTAAATTTTTGTACTTTTAGAATTAGGTTTAGATTTAACTTCAGATTCACCCATTATTCACTACTTAACTACCAAGGATTGTATTAAAAGAAATATTTATGTTAAAAAAAATATCACATTAAAAGAAAAATTCTGTGATCAAATAGACTAGTTAAGAGCGACTAAATCTATAGTTAAGAGTAGACTAAAAATAGTTAAGTCTATAACGTTCATTACTTTAGTTGCAGTTTTTTTTTATTGATCATCAAAGACAAGGTTTTTTTTCAGGATGCTGACTATAATTTAATTCCTCGGCTTTAACTGCTGTGTTAATAAACTGTTTTACTAATAGGGGATGTTCTTTTCTAAATTCTGAAAATATTTGTTAGTTTTTTTTACAAAACATTTTAGGCGACAGCAGTTTTTTCCATTTTTATAATCTCACAAAAATCTCACTGTGATTTCACAGTATGTTATTTAGACCTCTTTAGTTTAAGTCTTATAAAATTACATTAGAACTTTTGAATAAATTATCTTTATTTGCGATATTAAGTATGTTACGATCTATGAAATAAGCTGTTTTTATTCTATTTTTGGTTTGTTTTTTTTTGTAGATGTTAATCATCACTTTTTGTTTTAGTTTGGCATGAGATTTTAAATTTGGTTTTGGTTATGTGATGTGTATTTTGTTGTTTTGTTGTGATGACAGTTTTCACTTCGTTCTCGCACACCAAGTCTCAACGGATCACTTTATAGTCCTTACAATAGCTTAAACAGGAAGGTTAGTTTATTCATGTTTGCTATTGTCATGCATGTAACTGCTTTTTTAATTTTTTCTTTTGTTTAATTTTATTTATATTACTGTTCTGCTTTCTCATCTATTAATTACTATTGCTTTTATCCTTATTACTGAAATCACTTATCAAACTGTATTTTTGTACTTCTTTTGAAACAGGTTGTAGTATTATTATTTTAGATCAGGAATATTATAAAACAAGTTAATGATTAAATAACTTGTATCTTTTAGTAAAAAGAAATATCCTAAGTGTTTTATCATTATTGGAGTATTACGTTCATTATTTTTATATAAATGAAAATAATATATATAATTTTTTGTTATATCTTTATTCTTATAAAGAAGTTATTTTTTCCTCAAGACAGTAAATTTGTTATCAATAATAAATAATAAATTCCAGTTATAGCAAATTCAGTTCACAAATGGTGGTTTAGTAAATTATTATTTCATATAGTCAACTTATTATTTTTATTAAATCATTTAAGCCTGTAGTGTATTTTTTATCAAAAGAACTGAAATTTATTTATTTTTTTTTAAAATTGATACAGTTTTATTTATTTTTTATTTTCGTAATATGTACATGGCACTCTGTTCAACAAGTGAACAATAAAAGCAATGATATGAGGGTGTCAAATGACATCGTTCCGTCCAATGATATGAGGATGGTATGTTTGACATGTAAATGAGGTGTAATCTTGTACAGACTTAGGCCAACCATTCCTGAGGTGTTAGGTTAATTAAACCCCAACCACCCACCATCTACTATTCAGATCTGTGTAAAAGTAACTAACTTTTACTAGAATTTGAACATCAGAACATTCAATTTAAAAAATTAGCTGTTAAAACAACTAATTTGTGACGAGTTAACTATTAGACCAACCTTGTGGGGTGGTTATAAAATTAATATCTAATATTTGGTAGCTTTTGAATTATACAATTACATTGTTGATACAAATTCAGTCATTTCATTAAAAATAAATGGAACAAATTATTTTTTTCATAGTCTTGACTACATCATACAAAGTTTGATGGTATCAGTTTATAGGATCTAATTGAACAAATCTAGAAAAAAAAGTGACGAGAAATATGCAACAGTAAATATATTTGTTATTCAAGTAAAATTAAGTAGCTGTATAGTTGTAAAACATTCGAAATTGCATTTACATTGGTGTACAATGGCTTTTTTTTAATAGGTGATGTATTATTATTATAGGTTTCAAATGAAGTGACTGTTAGTAAAAAATGTATAGTAATAATTGTTTAACATACAGAGTTAATTATACAACATAAGAACATCCTCATGAGAGCCAGTGGATGTACTAGCAAGACATTCTGAGATGTTTCTTGACAGGTCAGGTTTTACATCATGAAAAATTTCTTGGATATAAAAGTGTAGATTTTTATATTCTAGTTGATATTTCTATGTTGCATTTGCACTTTATAAGTAGGACATCCCATGAAACATTATTGGGATACATTTTTAATTCTTTGGATAGCCTAAAGACATCATTGGTATCTGATTAGAGTGTCCTGTAAAAACATTTTGTTTTATTAAATCATAATATATATATTTATTTAACAACTTAGTAAAACTTAATATTTTTAATATCGTAGGAACCTAAAAATAAGTGGTTTATCTAGTACCCTTTAAAAGTGTGGTATACAGTTACCCAGGCTTTGTAGTATATCTTTTGGTATTCATGTTATTCTATTTTGTATAAAAGAGAATAAAAATATCTGATGGGGACTTTCTATTTTTCTGGAATTTGAAGATTTATACAGATATCCTGGAAGAATGTAGGATAACAATGAGGAATACTGCATATCTCAAGATATTCTTGGGATATTTCATATTATTTCAGGATATTTACTGGATATCTTTGGTATGTAAAGTGCTATAAAGGAATCTCTAAAGCTAAATTAAATATGTTCAAATACATGTAGTTCCAATTAAAAAAGAAAATTAAAATAACACCCAATAATAAGAAAGTATTGGATGAAAAAATAGTAGCAATAATAAATGTTAAATGAAACATGGTAATTGAAAACAGATAATAAGTATACAATATAAACTATTAACAGTCGACAAAATGTGAGCTGGTTCAACTAACTTGTATTTTAGAATGACCTGCCAGTTTTACAGGCAGGTTAAAATAATGTTTCTGAAAGATACTAAACGTAAATAATATTTTTACATAGATTTAATCAATCATTTTTTTAACTAGTACAAAAATAGTAAAAGATAGCAGCAGAAACTAGTGACATTCAGTAATGTATATTTTGACTCAGCCAATTAGCAGTATTATACTACTGCAAATAAATGTTGTTTCTAGTCTCTGGTGCTTCTATGAGTAATTAATCTGCTAGAAACAATCAACTGGTTTTGTATGTGTATGTATGCATTATAATTAAAAGGTAATTAGTTACTTAAAGGAATGCAGTGAATATTTTGAGGTTAAATTTGCCATATGAAAGAAAGGAAACATTTTTTTGTTTATTTGCTGTAATATTTTTTTATTGAGATTGTGGTGTTTTATATTTTGCAATTTTTGTATTAGTTTCAGAAACAAATGTTGGTATTTTGTAAGTTAAACAAGTTTGTTTTCTTTTTAAATAAATTCAACTGAAATTATAGAATTAAATTTCATTTATTTGAATTATAACTAATTCTACATGATAAGTAATGTGTATGTTGATAGTTAATCCAGAAATATAACTTTTATTAAATTGAAAAAGAATAATAATATTTAAATTAAATTATTTCAGTATTTGTTAAAATAGTGAAAACATAGTTTACTGTTTTATTTTAAAGTTTTTCTCTGATTATATATATGTATGCATGCGCGCGCATACACACACACACACACACACACACACCCATAAACTAGTTAATATTTTCTTGTAGATTAATTACTCATAAAAGCATCAGAGATTCCAGAAACAAAATTTATTTGCATTATAATATTACTAATTGGCTGAGTCGACATATACATTATTGAATGTTGCTAATTTGTGCTGCTTCTTTTAGTATTTTTATACAACTAATTAAAAAAAATATGATTGATTACATCAACATAAAATTATTTATGTTAAGTATCTTTCAGACATTATCTTGTTATTGTTGCCTGTAAAACAAGTAGATCATTCTAAAATACAAGTTGGTTGAACCAGCTCATATTTTGTCAACTGTTCACAGTTTATATTGTCTAATAATTTTACTGTTGCTGTTGGGTGTTTCAAAAAGGATGCAACACTTGAAATCATAATACATATTTAAACATGAGTAGATCTTGCATTATTCTATTTGTTTGATAACAACACTTTACTCAAGATTAACTGTACGTAGTTAGTTAAGAAATAATCGTTAGTTAGGTAAGAAATAATAATAATACTGTACGTAGTTTAGTTAGTATAAGAAATAATCTTGCCTTGCTCTTTGTCATTTTACTGTTCAATCATTTCTTTTATTTTAATTTTTGTTTGTTTTAATTTTCTAGTTACGTTAATGTTAATGTTCTAGTTATGTATAATATACGAGGTATGATCAAAAAATATGGTGAATAATTTTTTATTAAAAAAAGTAATAAGGTTACATAGAATTTGATTTAATCTCCTTCAAAGTATTGTCCTTGGCTAGTAATGCACTTATCTATTTCTGGAAGGCGTCTTTCAGAAGGGCTTTCAGCTGCTCGGTCGTGGCCCTCTCAGTGTCAGCAATGGTGTCAAAACGTTTTCCTTTAAGCACAGTTTTAATTTTTGGGAAGAGCCAAAAGTTGTATGGTGCTAAATCCGGTGAGTATGGCGGATGTGGACAGACAGGAACACTTTTTTCGGCCAAAAACTCGCGAATAAGAAGCAAGGTATGACACGGCGCGTTGTCGTGGTGAAGAAGGAAGCCATTGGTCCATTTTTCTGGTCGCTTTCTTCGTACGACATTTCACAAACGTTGCAGTACACCCTTATAAAATTCAGAGTTTAAAGTTGTTCCCCTTGGAACGAACTCTGATCGCACTATGCCCTCACTATCGAAAAAACGAGCATGACCTTGATGTTGGATTTTGACTGACGTGCCTTTTTAGGGAGAGGAGAAGAACTGGTTTTCCATTGGGAACTCTGCATTTTGGTCTCAGGGTCATAGCCATAGACCCAACTTTCATCTCCAGTTACAATTTTGGCCATGAAGTCCGGATCTGCATGAAGACGACCCTTCAACTCCGTGCAAATTGACACACGATTTTCCTTCTGTTCATCACTCAAAAGTCTTGGAACAAATTTTGCACTCACTCGTCTCATTTGCAATTCATCAGTTAAAATGCTTTGAACGGATCCGTACGAGATGTTAAGGTCTTCCGATAGCTCTCGAATAGTCATTCGCCTGTTTGAACAAACCATTGTTTCCACTTTTTGCACATTTTCAACTGTTTTTGAGGTTACTGGATGTCCCGCACGCTGCTCGTCTTCAACAGACTCATTTCCGCTTTTAAATCGGTCATACCACTTGTACACAGTCTTCAAAGTTACCACATTATTGCCATACACCGATTCTAACATTTTGTGAGCTTCTTTGGCACTCTTTTGCAACTTAAAACAAAATTTAATGTTAATGCATTGTTCAAAATCGATGTTGCGTGACAGACATGATGAACACAACCTCACTCTAGCGGCTCTGGCAGCTGACTGGCAAGCTTGAATGTGTTACAACTTGTCCCTGCCTGTCTCAGTTGATCATGCTATTGGACAAATTACAGCATATGGATGTAGCGTCGGCAGTTGCCGCTATAAAAATTCATTTTGATCACACCTCGTATGTGTTATATTGTCGATATCATTTTGTTCTTTCATTAAATATATATATATATATTATACATACTATGATCAGATGAATAGGAAAATAAATAAATAATTGTAATTATTATTTTACATTTTTTTGACTACAAGTAAATAAAATTACCATTACTTTCATTGATGATTGAGTGACTTATATAAGCAATAACTCAGAATGTGCTTCGTATATAAAATACATGCCCTCTTTGATTAATCTATGAGTAGCTTTTTAATTATAACTTAGTTTATATTTCTTTTTCTTATTGTTTATAAAATATATATTTTACCGATGTTGCAGTTTACTACATATCAGCGTGCTGGAAGTCCAGGTTTGATCTTGCGTGAATATAAATCTAATCAGTATCCAGAAGATATAAGCCGCATTTATACCTACAGCTACTTGACTGAAGAGCCAACGCATGGATATCTTAAACGACCTATTGACCCGTACGACAAACCACCGACATCACCTCATTTCCATAGACCAGCATGTAAGTTAAATATTTATTTTATTCATCATTATGGTGGTCGTATTGATTGTTGCTTTAAAATTATTTTTTGATTTTCTTCTTTAGCCAAATTTTTAAACTTTTTATTGCACTTGTTACAGGCGTAAATTAATGCTTCACATATGTTGGTACAATATCAGATATTTCTCTGACATTGTTTGAATTGACATTTGCTTAAAAAGTTGTTATTATTATTGAATTTGAATTGAGATATTTGGATAAAAAGTAAAAGAATAAAAAGAAAAGAAGAGCTTTGTATAGCAGGTGTGACTGTAAAAAAAAAAAGCATATTAAAAATACATCTTGTATCCGGCCACTTATGAGATCTATGCAGAGTAGTTAAAAGTTATGTTAATTAACACAGAAAATGTTCGAAATTAAAGAATACCTGACTATAGTTTAAAATTCTAGATGTTCTTATAATTTCTCCAATTTATTTTTATTTATATGAGGTTGCTGCAAATTGCTATTCCTGAATCATTGGGCTTACTAGATGTCAGCATTTCTGAAGAGTAAATGTACCTGCATATTAAAATAAAATGAAGTTTAAACCATTCGACTTGTGGATCTTGTGAAGTAAGCTTGCTGATAAAGATAATGATGATTAATGAAGTACTAGAAAAGTTAGTGAAAGAAAAAAGAACTTGAAGCATGATAAAGGATGGCAGTAGTGAAAAAATTAAGTCAAAAGCAGGTAGATAGGTTAAAGAAGCATTTTCAAACCTAACTAGTAAGAGCCATTAATGAAATACAGAAAAAAGTTATTAAGCAATATTTATAATAAATAATTCTGCAGAATTTTCTTTCATATCAAAAATAAAAATGGCTCAAATTTTTTAGTTTGTGGTATTATTTATTTTAGTCCTATAAAAATTATGGCAAAGAGCATCTAGTAATAATAATAATAATGTGAATAAAATTTACAGTCAGAAATATTGTTATCAATACTGTTTTTAATGTATTCATTTTTTATTACTTTTTTACCTTATTTTATTACAGCTGCTCATTCAATGCGTGGTAGCAGTAAATCATCAACTCTTCGAAGTAATAGTCGTTCAGGAATGTGTGTTCTGGTTGAAAGTATTCGTAGTGAAACTCCTAGACCACGATCCCCTCACATGAATAATGAAGAACCTATTGAATTGGCACATTTCCCAGCTGGACATCCACCTCAACCAGGCGAGAAACCCAAAATAGAACGTGATGATTTTCCGGCACCACCTTATCCTTATACTGACCCAGGTAAAAGTGGTAATGTATTATGAATCATTTTAGTGTTTGTAAATGTAGTCACTTTAGGTGTTTCTAACTTATTTATGTAATAAAATAAAAATAAAAGACCAGTTTTATTCTTTAAACTAATCCATTAATATATATGTATAATTTTTTTTTTTTTAAATGTTACACATAGTGAACATGGTATATCAAAAAATTATGGTGCTAAAGTGATTTTCTTTTAATTTTTATTTTCCTATCATTAATTCAGACTGCAGTACAGGTGTCTTTTAGTGATGTAACAGTATGGGTCATAAACTATTTGATGTCCTAGAAAAATTGCTCATGAATGTGGTAAAAGAGAAAGATAAATTTTATTAATTTTGTTATTCAGGATTTTTTTACACATCAGGCCATTTAGTACATTTTTTCTGGGTGCTACATATAATAAATGTTAGCTATGATTAATTTTAGTTGCGAGGTCAAACAATTGTAGACCAAAATCACCCAAACCTCTCCAAAACTGAATCTAACGGGACCGATTCAGAAATCCATTTTGAAGAGGTTTCTGTGTTGCAGAGTTTCATTAAAAATCAAGCTAATTTATAGTGAGATCCTACAGAATGAATTACACAAATATAAAATCAAGTTAGACAACAATGTACATTTGGAATATTACAGAAACTTTATTTACTATATAAAGACTACATTATTCGCTAGTTTTTTTTTTAAATTGTGGTTCTTTTCCGTTAATTCACTTCCACTTAAAACATTTAGTGCAGTATATATTTATTCATATATATCAAATTAACTAACTAGGTTATGTATTGTATTCATACATAAAGGTTACTTAGGTTTAGATCAAGGTTAAAGTTAGGTTAGGTAATGTAACTAATAATTCCATGTACTAAACTTTGTATGATACCAACGTAACCTAACGCTTTCTTCGCTCACTAACCTCATCTAATTAACACTAAATATAAAAATTATATACAACTTAATAATAAAAAAGTGATATTTAAACTAAATACAAAATGATATTGAATTAAATAGTGATATTCAAAATGGTAGTGAATTAACAGAAAATTTAAAAACTGAAATAGGTTATTTTTAGATAATATGTATTATACTGTTTGTATAATTTTTTACTTACCTGAGTGATAGTGAGAATTGTTTTAATTTACAGATATTTCATAACTATAAGTATGCATTTTTATTTTCAAGTTAGTTATATTTCACTTATAAGTTACCCTTAAAAAAATAAGAAATACACAGCCTAAAACATACGTGAACTGACACACTCACTGATTATAAAATAATTTTCTGTAATTTTAAAAAATAATCAAGTACTGTATTTAAACTCTAAATGGATATTGAACAATCAAAATGTGAAACTAGAACAATAAACACTCATAGCAAAATGAAAACTATTACTGCTTCCAATCAGGGTGTTCACGGCACTGACTATAACATTATTCTCATTTGATGTGTATAAAAAAATTCTAAGAAACTATTAAATTTTTTGACAAAACACAGCACATTTATTATTTACATAAGATGTCGCCTGCTACCGTACTTTATCGCTGACCATAGGCTTATGTACTGTACCCACTGGGTTGGTCTAGTGGTGAACGCGTCTTCCCAAATCAGCTGATTTGGAAGTCGAGAGTGCCAGCTTTCAAGTCCTATTTTTACACGAACTTGAATACTAGATCGTGGATACCAGTGTTCTTTGGTGGTTGGGTTTCAATTAACCACACATCTCAGGCATGGTCGAGCTGAGAATGTACAAGACTACACTTCATTTACACTCATACATATCATCCTCATTCATCCTCTGAAGTCTTATCTAAACGGTAGTTACTGGAGGCTAAAGACGAAAAAAAGAGAGGCTTATGTACTGTAAGTTGGAGCCATAAATGTGATGGCATATCTTGTTCTAAACAACAATTAGTCATTTATTATTTTACAAATCTTGGTTTGTGTACAATCTGTTTTTTAATCACTTTCTTTTATTATAGGCTATTCCGTTTTTTATTTCCTTTCTGTCTTATGAAATAAATTTAACATTGAAATTTAAAGTAAAATCTGTGTTTCTTTTTTCCATATTACAGAGCTTTCTATCTTGAAGAAATTAATTTTTATTAAAATAAATTGGGACTTAGGAAAACTGTTCGTTTTGAGGAGGTTTCATTTTTAAGAGATTCTGTTTTGTGAACATTTTACTGTATGCTTATTTAAACGTTTTCATCTGAAATATATGTCATCTACCTGATCATCTACTTTGTCTTCTATTTTACCCTGTAAAACCAATTGTAGATGTAACATGTCTTGGATAAACAAACTTTTAATTTAAGTACTAGATGGTCCAAAGGATGTAAAACCTATATAGATCAATTAAATATAAATCGTTAAGAAAAATTAAATACTATATATTGTATTTAATTTTAAAGATTTTGCTTTTAAATTTTAAAACAGATTAATTTTAAAGCAGAGTCTTTATAATAAATATTAAAAATTGTTACCTTTACCTTTTGCGTAAGCTCTCACGTTTTTAATAATGCATATCCTTAATTTTTTTTTAGTATCATTTTTTATTTATCTTAAGTGATATGAGGATCATGATTATTATTATCATATTTTATTAAAGTTCCTAGAGAAAAAAAAAGGTGATCAAGAGTTGTTGGGACTGTATCCTTTTGAAATAACTCATAAAAAATTCTTGAAAAAAAATCATGGTTCTGGTTGCTGTGAGTACCATCTTGTAAGTACCTGACTTCAAGCTGTAGGGCAAAAAAAAAAAAAAAAAAAAAAAAAAGACAATAAATTTAATTAAAATGCTTATTTATTGCTTAAAAAACTCAATTCTGTGAAGTGGCTCACCAAATATTAATTTTTTCATAACATGAAGGATCACCTTTAATCAAGAAAATCATTGGGTTTCAATAGATAATTTAAATCTATATTAGAATTACTATTTGCAGGTTTTTATTTTATCTTGAAACATACATGGATGCATGGGTTTACATTGTTTCAAATTCAGCTATTCTCTGAGTAAATTTAGCCACTTAGAGGAACCTTGCTTGGTTACTGAAATAAACATTATATAATATTGTATGCATACTTTTAAAGAATATTGTGTGTTCTTGCAGCAATTAATTTTGTTTATTTTGATAATGTTCTTTAACAACACTGACTTTGTGATTTTATAAGGTCATGATTAAATGTTACGTCATGTTCTTTAAACTGTTAGAAATTCTGACACCGAGAAGGTAGTTTATGCGTTGATCTTCCGAAGCAGTTGTTTTTTTATGGAATCAATAATACTAACTGTTTTTAACTTTGTACTGAAGGATGACCAGAGCATACGTTTTTCTCCTGTTCCATCATTTTTACAAAAATTATCTAAGAAATGTTTTATACTTAATTTATTTATAACAAGTCTTGGAAAGGATATTCTGAAATAGTTTTTTGCATCTGTATGTAAGAGTTTGTTTGTAAGTAACGTCCTAAAGTAAAGACTTTTTTTTGTTATGTGAGGGTCATTTTACATGTCTACATAACAAACAATAGACAAAATAAGTACAGTCAACTGTCTAACTAAAGGAACTCAAGCCACTTAAAAAAGAGACATTGACTCCAATGACATGATAATAAAATAATTTTTCTATATCTGTGCTGGTGCTGAGAGTTATAGTTTCAAATTCACAATTGCGTGACTTGAACTGCTCATTATAGTTCAACAGTTCTTTGCTGTACTGTTTAAAGAAACTTTTTATTTATCTGTATTCAAAATTTACTAAAATACCCATATGTCAAGTCATTTATCAGTAGCATTTGTATCATAATTTATCATATAATATTTATTGGTAACTGAGTTTCCATATCATAAAGTAAGGCTATAAACATAACATCTCACCTGTCTCAGGTATAGTTTTAAAATTAGACCATAACTGTTAAACATTTTTCTGATTTTGAGAAATACTGAGGATTGTAATGCTTTACATTATTACTTATTCCGTTTTACATTTCCATTTTTTAATGTAAATTTTTTTTTAACAGAAAGACGCCGAAGGTGGTCTGACACTTACAAAGGTGTACCGGATTCAGATGAAGAGGATACCGTTGATGGTACACAAAAAAAAGAATCAACAGAAGAAAAATTCAAGGTAACTTAGGTCATAAAAGTCATGTAAAAGAATAATAAAATTGCTTTATATTGCACTTAATAGTTGAGTTCCAAATAAAACATCTACAATTGAAATGAAAATTAAAATATTTTTATCAGAAAAACTACTAAACTAAATTGTTGGGAATTTTTTGTATCTAATAATTTTATTAATACGTTTGCATAACCAATTCATGATTTAATTACTGCTCTTTATTAGTCATTGTACAAAATTAATTTTTTTGTATACTGAATGAATAGTAAAGGTCAAAGTATTTTGATGTGAAAAAAATATTGATAAGGTAGGCTGAATTAATTTTATTTCAAGTTTTCACAGACAGTCAAGGGAACTGTTTACGCCAACGCGTAAAGTTATTTTATTCCAATGAATTCAAGGTTATGGTCGATTCTTGTAGTTTACAGGCTTGGTAATTTATTTCGCATTTTTTGTAAGGCTTATCATACGTGTATTTTAAAATAGGTTGTTTGGGTTTGTTTTCGATATCAATTTCTCTCAGTCTCCAGTTTGACTTGCTGATTACATCATCATATTGGTGTCAACATATTTTATATCTCGCATTATTTACTGCTGTTTGGTCTTAATGTATATATTAATCTTAAGTGTTTTTTATTCTCAACCAATTTCAATATTGTCATAGTTCCTAGAAGTCTATTTCTCTTTGTCTGCCCTGATGTCATTTCTTCAACTTACATATTCAGAATTTATTTTATCAGCCTTACGTAATTCTTTAGTGGTCTGCTTGCTTGTAAATTATTTTTGTTGTCTTCGTTCTCGAATTCCACACGTTTTCTCTAATCGTTCTCATACTAACACTAAGACACTACTCTTGTTGCCAACACACACTCTCTTAGGTCTGCCTAGGTGTGGTTTCCCCCTCCTTTCACTCACACCATTTTTTCGGCAGAGTAGATCCAACATTCATCCTGTACAGTCGCCTATGGCCATTCTCTCTCAAACTTTGTGATAATATTTTCATCGCATTCATACCCACATAAACGTTGCGGTATTTCTCTGTCAAAATATTCTCTAGCTCTACTCGGCAGTGTTTCGTAATTTCACCGATCTCCATGTTTTGTTTTGCCTCGTTTCTTCGTTAAGTTATTCTTCAAATTCTATATTACATCTCTGTGGAAAGTGTTTCAATCACTACAAACTGCCAATTCTATAGACGCCGAATCTTCTCGAGCTGCTGATTACAATTTCATCGATGCAGAATTTCTCCAAACTCGTTGCTACATATTTGAGACGCCACGTCCTGCTCAACCTCTAAACCACGTCTCACCCCTGCATTCCTGATACACCACTGCAGGCTACACCCAGGATACTGTATGTATTCATTTACCTTCATTCACGAGTTCGTCTCTTGCTAATATTTGTGTGCTACAGGCAAGTTCAATTTTCATTATTTATTACGTTAAACAGTTATTTTATCATTAAAATTTGTGGAACATTCAGTTCATCATACCTTATGCCTTTCAAGTTTAGTTTAAAAAACCATTTACTCACTTAAGTACAGTTACAACAGGTGACTTATATAAGGTTGTGTCATTGTTCAGCTGCAACCTATTTTACGTGCTTTATTATTGCAATTTGTTGTCATGATAATTAACTCTATAATTTAATCTTGTAACTTGTTAATCGCCGAGATTAATCCTTTTCTACTCATGAACTGTATTCATAATACTGCTCTAAAATTAACCTAAAGCAAGTTACTCCTGATGTGCAGTTATGTTTTAGGACTTCTTTGTAATTTTATATTTTCAAGAAAGCTTACTACTAAGTGAACTCTATTTATATGTTTATTTATTTCAATTTGATTATTGTAATTAACTTTTTTTGTACTAGAATATTATTGTGGCCTTTTTTCTACATTAAACTAGAATTACATGTTTGAATTATTTAATGCCAAGTTTGTTGTTCATAAATCAGGAAAGGCCAGTGCCAATAATTAAGATTTACTGTAATTTATTTTTATAAGTTAATGACATTTTTTCATTGCTAATTTTTCAATATTACAGCATTTGTCAGTAATGCAATAGTTTTCCAGTCATACTATGTTTATTGATGTTTTGTTTTTCCAAGTATATAATTGTAAATCTCATTTTAATATTATTATTACTGATATGCTGATTTCAGTTGATATTTCTTATGTGAAATTAAGTTATGTTTATTTCCTAATTTCATTTAATTTAAGGTTATGATTTAACATAAGTTCAGTTGTTCTACATAATTAAAGTCCGATTTCTTTTGGCAAATACGAGCTGTGTGTTTTTTGTTAACTTTACCCAACAGGTACTGTTTCACTAATATTTTAACTTAAGTATTTGGTCGTAGTTTCTTAAAACTATTCTTCTTAGAAGTGATGTAAAACTTTTTGATGAAATAATTGTTCTTTGTAGCATGTAGTAGATGTTATGTGTGGAAAAAGCTGAGTAGCTTTCTCATTTATAGACTGATTGATAGTCCTGTATTATTATTTTTTAATATAAAAATTAATTAATGTTTTGTTTGGCAGAAAGAGGAACAAGAGCTTAGCAAAATAGCTTCTGGTATAGGCAAGGTATTTTTGCAAAATGTTCGAGAGAGGGAAAAGATTCGAGCTTGGAAACAACAGCATTTAGATCCAAGAAATGCTTCTAGGACTCCTTCAGCTGCTAAGGAGCCTGCTTATAGATTACGCTATCAGTCCCCTGTCAATGCATGTAAGTAAACTTGATGATCTGTTATTATTGCTTGTTGATATGGTGATTGGTAATAGCTCTTTTCTATTTTATTTAATACTGATACATTGAAATGTATAGTTCTTTTTTTGTAAAAATTGTTTTAAAAAAAAGCAGGTTTCAATGTTTAAATATTACAAAGTTTTAGTTACTTCACTGAATAAATTTTAGTTCAAGCGTTAATAATTTATGCAGCTATTTCTTTTATGAGTAACTTTAGTTAAATAATTGCAGAATATTCATATGTTTATAAAAAACAATAATATTTTTTACTATTTGTTAAGAATTAAATGATAGAAAACTCATCTTACATTGTAAAAAAATATTAATCCATTAGCTGCATTATTTATTTAATATATTTCTAAATTTAATTCTTTACGTATTAGTCAGCTAATAATTATTCTGTAATTTTTTTAAATAAAGTTATTGAAGAAGTTATTTAAAAAAAAATTATATTCCTTTTTTTCCATACTGATCACATTTACATTGACCTGCATTTTAATTTATATTTGAGTTTTTCTAGTGATGTGTGAAGTACTTTGTCATTGTATAAATATATTAGACCCAAATTTTTGTGATTTTTAAAAAAATTAAGAATTCTTATATACGTAAACGTAAAAATTAATTTGTGTGTTCTTATAAAAGCATACATCGTTTAAAAGAGTAAAAAAAAATTGTTATTTGATTCTTGTATGATTTCAAATTACTATGTAAAAATATTCAGATTAATGACGAATATGTCATATTTAATAATAATTTTAAAGAAATATCAGTATGTTTAACTGTAGAACCAGGCGTTGTTAGATTTTTTCAAGTAGCAGGTAAAATTGAAATAATTATTACTTTTTAAAAATTATTACATGTCATTCCAGGTAACTATATATATATATATATATATTTATAAATTATACATCAAACAGTTCAAAAAATTATCTATTTAAATTTAAACTTAAAATAAATTTTATTACCAAATCTTTTTAATATTTTGTTCTTGCTAACATCTTTTCCTGGACTTAAATAAAATTCCTAATAGTTTTATAGCATAAATATGAATCATAAATATATATAATATATATCATATTAATTTGTTATATGAAGCCTTTTGAAACTATTATTCAAGCTCCTTAAATACTTTAAAAGTTATTGCCAAAATAATAATTACGTTTTATGTTAAAAACTTTGTTCAGAAATGATACTATTATATGTATAATAATGCTTATTTCATTATAATACTGTATTTATTGATCATTATTTTGTAAATATTTATTATTAATTCACTTAGTCTTAATAATAAATTTTAAATCTGATTACAACTATAAAAACTTAATTTTTATGTGCTTAGTCAATATCTTAAAATCAAACTGACAGAAAAAATATTAAATTAAGTAAGGCAATTATAAAAACTTTACCTTTAGACTGCTATACTAAACAAAATAAAGAAAGAAAGTTATAAGATTAAACAAATAACTTAGCATTTTATGAGGCAGCAGTTGCAAATAAATTGAAAAAGTTTTCTAATATTTATAAAGAATTAGTATTTATAATTTTTGTATTTTATAATTTGTTACAAAAAAATAAAATAGAAAGAACTCAATAGAAATTGTATATAAAATAAGCATGATTTTCTAATTCAAATAATGCATTCTTTGTCAAAATTAAAAAGTATATTTTAATGTTAAAAATGGAAAACAAAGATTAAAGAAAAATATGATTTTTAATATTGCTGCTTAAGGTACATTAATATATATATATATATTTTTTTTCTCCCCATTAATTATTGGTTCTAGGATTTAAGTATATTGATATTTTTGTTTGTATGACAAAAATCAGTAAAACTGGTAATTTAATAAATTACTTGTTTTTTTAAATTTATGTGTAAAATTTTGTTTAGGAATTGTGTATTTCATAATTTTCATGTAAATAAATTTTCTTACTGTAGTTTTAGAAACAATTCTATATTTGAGTAGTGTATGGTAGTGTCGATTTATGTCTATTATTTTAGTGTTATAGTGTATTTTGCGAATATCTTTGCTTTACTTTTTGTTGATAATTAATTTGACTTGATTTTAACGTATTTAGTTATTCTTTTTTTATTATTTTATTTTTTTATAATCATAGTGATGAGGTTTTGTAAATGTTCATATTAGTTTAATTTGGTTGATCTGTCGTTATACAATTATAGTTTACATAAGTTCTATAAAGTTGAGAAAAGGTAGGCTTGATATATTTTAATTGAAATTACTAAAACAAGGCTCAACTCACTGATAGCAGAGAAATACTAAATGTATCTCTCTCCTAAGTACTTGATATCTTGTTTTGATTGTACATTTTTAGAGATGAGACATATTTAAATAGATTAATTTATATAATTGTATTGTTTTAAATATATGATGTATATAAAAACTTGATTTAAATGACTTCCATGTTGTCTCTTGTCCAAAAATAATACATTTGATTTGTTTGTATAGCTTTCGATTAATTTTGGCCGAAAAGTCACTATGATATGAGTGTTTACTTGCTGTCATTAACTAGATCTTGTATTGATTTTCATTTTATTGCAGAAATGCGATCTGTTCTTATGTTGTTCTTGAAGTGCATGTTTTTTCTTTCTAGCTGTGCCTTTAATTTTTTAGGAATAATAAAAATATTTCTCTTTTTTTTATTAAAAGATCTTTTATTTGTTAGTTCTATTGCTATGTATGTTGCATTTAGCTAAAGGGGCTTTGAAATGACTTAGCAGAACAGTTTAATTAATTGAATTTGTTAAATATAATTAAATTGAATTAAAAAGAGTTACTATAAGTACTCCATCCAAAAATCCACTCTTATTGAGTGAGGTAAGTTATCATTCTCAATGGAAAGTTTGTTTCTTTTTTTAACAAGTTTTATTTCTCTATAATACTACTATAAATTTCCTTGCATTTTAAACATCCTTCTGCCTCTGCGTGCAGCCTTCCCAAAACAATTTATATATATATATAAATATATATATATATATATTATGGCAGTGATCTGGGAAAGATAGTAACCTGCAGCTGAACAATTTGTTGGTCATGCAACACCTAGAACATTTAGGAAATACCATCCTGGAAATTAGAGGGTGTAAAATAAACAAAATGTCAAAGCCAATTTTTATTAACTGGTTTCTGTAGGTAGTTGAAATTTAAGAATGCTGGGTATAGATTACTCTGAATGCTTTTGAAATTTTTTTATTAGCTAATTAAAACCTTAGCAGTCAGTCTTACTTAAAAAAAAAAAATTGGTAGTAAATAAGACAGTAAACATCCAAATAATAAGATGGTACTATATCTGGTACATATCAGGGACCAGAATCATTTTATAAATGAAAGGGTGCGAGTTAAGGTATATCTAGGTGAGTTAAATATCTTAAAATAACCTAAAGTGATGCTATTTGGATTTATTAGTGAATATTCTCTGTAGTAGGTGATACTGTTTAAAATAAAAAAAATTAATATTATTGATATAGTAAAAAATCTAGGATAATAATTTTTAATATTTGGTTTCAGTAGCTTCTTGTGATCTTGTAATCACAAGAAATGCAAACTTGGGATCAATAACATTTAAAAATGGGTTTTTTTAAGTTTATTATGTATATTTACTTTTATAATAATTATTTTTAGATCAATCTGACTTAGTTTTTTTAATGAATTTTAAAGGACTTTGCACTAGATTGGTATGACACTCTCCAACCACTGCTCATAAAGTGACAGTTCATTGTTTATATGTGATGTCACTTTTCATTAAATGAAAATTTAAATATTTTTTAAAAATAATTTTGTGAGAAGTTTTAAATATGTGTAAATTTAATATTTTATAGAACAACTGATACATTAAATTTTTCTTTCTTAAATTGCAAAAATTGTTTTAATACAGTTTTGAAATTTATAATTTTTAAGGAAGATTATTTTTCAATTTTCAAAGTTTTTGTGAAAATTACATTGACTCAATAAAAAGTTATGGAAAAGTATATTATACATAACAATAAACAGACTAAAATTTAAAAGATTGTATTAACTGTTTTACATAAATAAAATAAAATTCGGTTTTGAAATTTTGTAAAGTAATGGTAATACCTATCATGCTAAAGTAATGCTTTTTTATTTGACCTAGGCTGTTAAAAATCAATTCAAATGAAAGCGAATCAATTTTTGATAAATAATTTGCTGATTTATGTTTTAAATTGATTACTATTTAAGGTTTTACTAAAAATAATGGTATTATAAGAAATCTATCATTTTCAGACAAATGTTACTAAAAGATGTTAAAAAGAATCTGCTATAATTTTATAACATTATATATACTAGTATGGATACATTTAATATATTTATTATCATTGTAAATATAACAGTAAATAATATAAACATTTATTGTTGTGCTGTAGTCATTTTTTATACTACAATGATTTCACTGCACCTGAAAAAGCCCCATAAATAATACCCAGGAAAATTGGATATGAACTATAAGATAAAATTCAAAGGTCATAATCATATTTAGTATAGTGGTTCCCACCAGTCTAAACTTAACCTAAGAATTTTATTTTTGGCTTACAATTAATATCATTTGATATTAAAACTGATAAAGAAGTGTAATATACTCATGTTATGGTTTAACATTAAATTATATTTTTGTGTAAACCGATAATTTCCATAAATCAATCGGCGACAACAAAAATATTTTTATTGCATCATGAACATCAAGATGCAGAAAAAGTATTTCACTCTTCCATCACTGTGCAATACTTGGTGATGAATGGGTGTATTAAACTCTGTAATTTAAAATATTAAATTTTAGAATAAGTCTTCAGTCGTTTGACTGGTTTAAAGCAGCTCTCCGAGATTCCCTATCTAGTGTCAGTTGTTTCATTTCAGTATACCCACTACATCTTAAGATCTCTTAACAATTTGTTTTACATATTCCAAATGTTGCTTGCCTGCACAATTTTTTCTTCTACCTGTCCCTCCAATATTAAAGCGACTATTCCAGGATGCGTTAATGTGTGGCTTATAAGTTTTTCTTCTTTTAACTATATTTTTTTAAGTGCTTCTTTCTTTATCAGTTTGCTGCAACTCTTCATTTGTCACTTCATCCATCTGATTTTTAACATTCTCCTATAGCACCACATTTCAAAGCTTCTAATCTTTTCTTCTCAGGTTCTCCCAATCGTCCAAGTTTTACTTCCATATAAAGCTACACTCCAAACATAAATTTTCAGAATGTTTTCCTGATATCTAAATTAATTTTTGATGTTAACAAATTATATTTCTGACAGAAGGCTCGTTTCACCTGTGCTATTTGGAATTTTATATCGCTCCTGCTTCGAACATCTTTAGTAATTCTGCTTCCCAAATAACAAAATTCTTCTACCTTTATAATCTTTACTCGTACTATTTTTATATTTAGTGGTCCATCTGCATTATTTCTACTACGTTTCATTACTTTTGTTTTGTTTTTATTTATTTTCATGCGATAGTTCTTGTGTAGGATTTCATTCATGCCGTTCATTGTTTCTTCTAAATCTTTTTTATTCTCAGCTAGAATTAGTATATCATCAGCAAATCATAGCATCTTTATCTTTTCACCTTGTACTGTTATTCTGGGTATAAATTGTTCTTTAGCATCATAAACTGCTAGTTCTTTGTAAATTATTAAAAGTAACAGGGATAGGTCCATCCTTGTCAGACTCCCTTTTTTATCACGGCTTCTTTCGTATGTTCTTCAATTATTACTGTTGCTGTTTGGTTCCTCTAAATGTTAGCAATTGTTCTTCTATCTCTTTACTAGAACCCTAAATTTTAGAAAATGCTGAGCATTTTATTTCAGTCTATGTTATCAAATGATCTTTCTTAAGCCTATAAATGCCATGTATGTTGGGTTTTTCTTTATTCTTCCTTCTACTATTAATGTGAATGCTGAAATTACTCCCTTGTCTCTATACTTTTCCTGAAACCAAATTGGTCTTCTCCTAACACTTCTTCCACTCTCCAGTTTTAAACCCCAGTCTACATTTCATTATTACTAAATTATGGTTGCTATCAATGTCTGCTCCTGGATATGCTTTGCAGTTGACGAGTTGATTTTTACAAATTTGCTCAACCATGATATAATCCATTTGATACCTTGTAGAATCGCCCACATGGAAAAATCCATGTGCATATTCTTCTATTATGATTTTTAAACTGGGTGTTGGCTGTTACTAAATTATACTTTGTGCAAAACTCAATAAGTCGATCTCCTCTTTCATTTCTTTTGTTCAGTCCATATTAACCCACAATATTTCCTTCCTTGCCTTTTCTGATTTTGTATTCCAATTAACAACTATTACTAAATTTTTGTCACCTTTTATGTGTTTAACTGCTTCATCAATTTCATTGTGTACAGCCTCTACATCATCATCATCATCATAGGCACTTACTGGCATATAGACATTAACAATCATTGTCGGTTTAGGTTTTGATTTTATCTTGATTACAATAATTCTATTACTATGCTTTTTGAAATACTCTACTCTCTTCTTGCTCATTACAAAACCTACTCCTGCCTGCCCTTTATTTGATGCCGAGTTAATTATTCTAAAATCACCTGAACAAAAGTTTTCCTCTTCCCACCGAACCTCGCTAACTCCTACTTCGTCTACATTTAACCTATCCATTTCTCTCTTTAAATCTTCTAACCTACCAACCTTTTTTAGGCTAACATTATATGCTCCGACTTGTAAAATGTTATTTTTCTAATTTTCTGGTGACCCCTTCCTTAGCAGTCCACACCTGGAGATCCGAACGAGGGACTAGTTTACCTTCAGAATATTTTACCAAGAAAGTTGCCTCCATCTTTGTTATGTGAAAATGCAGTGGGCTAGATTTTCTTGGAAAAAAAAATAGCTGTAGTTTTCCATTACTTTCAGCTGTGCAGTACTCAGAATCTTGAATGATGTTGATATGGCTGTTTAAGTTAATCTTGACCTTCGCCCTTAATAGCTACTGAAAGAGCTGCTGCCCTCTTTTAGGAATCATTCTTAGTCTCTCAACAGATACCACTCTGATATGGTTGCATCTTCGATCCAGCTATTTTGTATCGCTGAGCACTCAAGCTCCCTCCCCATTGGCAAGGTCTCATGATTCATAGAGTGGGTGTGGTGGTTAACTGCTCCTATTATTAAAAATTAATTTTTCAATGATACTGAAATATTATATTACTTTTTAGTGATAATATTCTAGGAGCACTGAAAAAAAAAAATTGTGATATAAAGTGAAATAAGTCTTATTTTTCATGTCAATAAGTAGATTGATAAACTGTACCAAAAATGTTACATTGTTTACTTGTTTATTACTGATATTACCTTCTTCCACTCTTAAACTATCTACTTGCTAACCATCCAAATTTTATGGTGTAATAATTACTTAGGATATACATTTTTTCAGATAAATTCTGTGAAAGAAGTGTAGTTTTTATTATGAAAATATTTTCTTTATTTTTCTGGTGAAAATTTGTTGTTTAGATATTCTAATTAAAGAATATCTTTATTATTTTATTATGTATACATTGTAAATAATTAATTAAACATTTGCTTAAACTGCATGCTCTATTAAAGATTTCTCCTTCTAGTAAATATATTTTTGTGTTATAGATTTGTTTATGTTTGTATAAAAGATCAGGTAATATCTCAAACTTTACTGCTTGTGTATTATTTTTACTGAATAGAATAGATGGGAAGGTCAGATGTTCCTAACTGTGCTTTGTGCATTGATATTTTTTAATAGTTGTACTATTCTCTATACTGTGAGTGTTTTTGGCTAGTGAAGTGTCTTTTTATTTATATTATTAGTAATTTAAGAAAATATACTTTATTACTATTATTTAATAATTGCTTTGTATGTCAAATGTTGTTTTGAAAGTCATTTCTTTAGAAAAATGGTGTGATAAGTTGTGTGTTTGTTTTTGTTTCAATTAGTTTGTTCATTTAAAAAAGAATCCCTATTGCTGGTGTTGCATGAAGAAATATTCATTAAATTTTGGCAGTCTGTAAAACAACTAGCTCTGGTTGTAGAGTCTTTTTTATATCTATTTTAAAAAAGACCTTTTTCAACTGTCATGTATGTTTTAACAAATTTGTTGTCAATCAAAGTGAAAACTTATTAATGGAAGCCTTACAAAAACAGGATTAATTTTGTTAAATAGTTTGTTTCTTTATCGTGTGATCATCATATGTGTCAGGGTAGAGGAAAGTATATAAAAAACGTATTCAAGATCTGATTATAAAATAACTGAACCTATTTTTTGGATTATTGAACCTTTTCTTCCTCAAAATATTTATTTGTTGATGGTGTATCAACTGTTAGAATCGGGTTTACCTTATTGACATTTCCACTATTGATACATTCATAAATCATAATTCAAGTAAATGTTTGACAATCTGGTATTTATATCCAACATAACAATCTATCCCAGTGGTGTCACAGGAAGTTCTTTGGGATTGTGGTAATATATTTTTATAATTCCCCTCTTTCCATGTCAGAAAAAAACAATGTATATAAATGCACTATATTAAGTTTGTAGAAATATATGACAGATTATCATTTTGTATAATTTGCTGTATTTTTCATTTATATATATTGTACTAATTTATCTCATTCTTTACATTTTTTATTATTAGGTATTTCATAGAAATACATTTTTTTATCTTTTGTACTTTTGACCATTTATTTTTTGTTTTTCTTTATGCTGTTATCTAAGGAAGGCATTTTTTATGTTCTACATGCAGATTTCTTTTTTTTTCATAGTTAATCCATTTTTAAACAAAAATATATTACTTGAAATTCATTAGCATTAATAAATACACCCAACAGGATTGCACATAGATCCCGTAATGTAGTTTTAAAGAAATTGATTAAATAATTTAAACTAAATTATGGAAAAATGTATAAGATAAAAATAACTATAATAAATAAGATTATAAATGAAATGAAATGAAAAAATTCATGATGAAAGAAAAAATTAGTAATAATAGTAACTAAAATTCAGGGTGATTCAAAGAAATTGGAAATTTAAAAAAAATTAAATAACGTTAATGAAAAATAGAAAATGAATTTTATTTCATGTAATTGTACAAATGTTGCCATTTTAGGATACATACATTTTAGTTTATTTTTTAACGATGACATCTTGCAGGTGACCTCTTCTACATAAACACTCATGGTTTAACTCTTCGTTAAATTGTTCATGGTTTGACATAACATCTCAACTGGAATTTCCGCAATTGCTTCTCGGATCTTTGCCTTCAGTTCTTCTGTTGTAGCAGGTCTACTGTGGAACGCTTTGTTTTTAAGGCGACCCAACAAAAAGTAATTGCAAGCTGAGAGATCAGGTGATCTGGGAGGCCATCTAATGTCACCATTTTGTGAAATGACAAGTCCAAACAATCGGTGTACAGCTGCCATCGATATTCATGCAGTATGTGACGTTGCTCCGTCTTGTTGAAACCAGGCTGTGTTAAGAATTGGTGGAAATCTCTTTTGTTGTTCCACAACAAAGGTTTCAAGCATGGCTATGTAATGAGCCGACGTCACTGTAATCGCAAGACCATTGTCATCCTCAAAAAAATAAGGGCCTATAACACCGTAAGATGACATAGCACACCACACGGTCACTTTCTGGCTGTGCAACGGACGCTGGTGTAGCTGCGTAGGAATATCTTGTGCCCAGTATCTGAAATTTTGCTTGTTAACAAATCCACTGAGGTAGATATGCGCTTCGTCTGACATCCACAGTTCGTGAACAAACTCTTTGTTATCATTTATCTTCTGAAGCATTACATTACAGAATTGTGCTCGCACAACTGCATCGTTCGGTTGCAGTTCCTGGATGATCTGCAACTTGTATGGATAGTATTGCAAGTCCTTTACTAACATTCTTTGAACACTTGAACTATTCAATTGTAAAGATGCTGAGAGACGACGGATTGACCGATGTGGACTTTGTGTGACAGCATCTTGTAAAGCTTGAAAATTCTGTGCTGTATAGACGGTTCTCTCACGGGGCCTGGAGGTTTCTTTTTCATTGCCGAACCAGTTTCCTCAAAATTAGATATCCATGTTTTAATTGCATGTGCTGATGGAACACGGTCGTGCCACCCCAGATTAAAATGACGGCGAAATTCTCTACACGCTCCCTCCACACTGTCATTGTTTTTGTAAAACGCTTTGATAGCAAATGCATGTTGTGCACCACTCCAAGGATCCATGACAACTAAATGGCAGGTTAGGTTAGAGAGGCTAGCTCCACTTATCAAGTGGTACCAATCGCCCACGGCTACCAACACAACTTTCAAAATTTCCTGTTTCTTTGAATCACCCTGTATTACTAAAATGTTAAAAATTAAAATAACAATAAAATAATGTTCTAATAATATTTCATGTTGTTAATTAATTTGAGAGTTCAGGACTGCTTTTAGAGGGCAGAAATTAATTCAGAATGATTTTTATGCATAATTTACTATTTTATTCATTGTGCATAAAATAAAACTTACTGTAATAATTTAAAACATGAAGTGGAATCCACTTTAGATTAATTGATGTAGTAAGTTAAATTTTGTTGAAACTGTACATCTAACATTCAGTTGATGAAAATCTAAAAATGTAGATTAACTTTTGGTGTAAGGTAAAAATATAAACAACATAAAAATGGTTTGTATTTTAATAATTATTTAGTATTGCTGGTATCTGTTGTTGAAGTAAAGAATGGAGGCAAAATGACAGAACTTTTTCTAGACAGTTATGTTTCTAAGATGTATATGTAAATGAAGATTATGTAAGTTATGTTATTTAGTGTTGGACTGTTTGAAGTTGAAAAATTGGTTTTGGGGTTTAATTCATTTTCAGTATAACTGAAAGTTCTAATTATTTTATTTATTTAAATTCTAATAAAGATGTGTTGAGCACAAAGTGTTAAAAAAGAAAAGTTAAAAAAAGAAACAGAAATAAATTACTTTTGCACCACAAAATCATAATTTAGTCAGGTTAAATGAAACAAATCTTGTTGTTTCATGTATTGTATTAACAATATAAATCTTCATCCAAAAATTTTTTACTCTATACACTTTCAAATGTTCTCCCGTCATTTTTCTATCCTGCTCCAATCTGTTATGAAGATTTCATGTTACTGCTTGGATTATGTTGTTTGATATGGCTGTAACTGTTCTGTTATATTGAGATCTGGAGTTTGTTTCTTGGTTTCTTAATGTACACTTGAGACCCAGAGCAAGTAGTTACATTCTGAATAATGTGCCAGCCATCGAACATCTCCTATGTAAATTGCTTGACAATATTTAAAATAGTCCTCACGAATTGGTATGGCAGTAAGCCAGTGGTGTTGCACTGTCTTGCAGGAATCAGATTTCTTTCAGATTTATTCCATGATGATGCAGTTTCAATATCTCCATCTCTTAAATAGATGTCATTTTGTTAGTTTGCTTGTTCACTTTAAAGAAGTTAGAGCTTATCATCCCAGAATTTTCTACGTTGCACCAAACTGCAAGAAGGATGCATATTAATCAGATCAATAATGACAATTCTACTCTCTTATTGCAGTGGGTAAATAAAAAGTCACTTTGTTACTCATTATTAGAAAAATTTGTCGCGTAACAAGTTAAGAAAATTCTCAGAGAAAGCCATGTGATTTGTTTTGTCTCTTATCCTTGGCTGTTGCACTATTACAGTTTTATATATAGATAAAAGTTCAAATCCTTGTTTAGAATTCTTTTTACTCTGCCTCAGGATAAATTAAGGACAGAATTAAGTTTACTGGTTTTATTTTCTGGGGTTTTCATCATAGTGAGGATAAGACCTAGTGGTTCAATGTTGAAAAATTAATAAACACTGTATTAATTAATAAGAATTCTAAAAAATTCATATTTTCTGGTTTTTATGTTAAGATACATGTTTCTGTTTACTTTATCATAATTAATAAGGTATATTTTTAAAAGTGCTTTAGTTTTATAGTTTTAAATTAAACAGTAATTTTTTCTCCAATTGAAAAACTACTTAAAGAAGAATTTGTTTAATGTTTCTATTTAACTAGTTAATAGTTTTTATTATTAAAAATATTTTTTTATATTATTTATATAGAAAAGATGTTTTTTTTGTCTTCAGTCATTTGACTGGTTTGATGCAGCTCTCCAAGATTCCCTATCTAGTGCTAGTCGTTTCATTTCAGTATACCCTCTACATCCTACATCCCTAACAATTTGTTTTACATATTCCAAACGTGGCCTGCCTACACAGTTTTTTCCTTCTACCTGTCCTTCCAATATTAAAGCGACTATTCCAGGATGCCTTAGTATGTGGCCTGTAAGTCTGTCTCTTCTTTTAACTATATTTTTCCAAATGCTTCTTTCTTCATCTATTTGCCGCAATACCTCTTCATTTGTCACTTTATCCACCCATCTGATTTTTAACATTTTCCTGTAGCACCACATTTCAAAAGTTTCTAATCTTTTCTTCTCAGATACTCCGATTGTCCAAGTTTCACTTCCATATAAAGCGACACTCCAAACATACACTTTCAAAAATCTTTTCCTGACATTTAAATTAATTTTTGATGCAAACAAATTATATTTCTTACTGAAGGCTCATTTAGCTTATGCTATTCGGCATTTTATATCGCTCCTGCTTCGTCCATCTTTAGTAATTCTACTTCCCAAATAACAAAATTCTTCTACCTCCATAATCTATTTTCCTCCTATTTTCACATTCAGTGGTCCATCTTTGTTATTTCTACTATGTTTCATTACTTTTGTTTTGTTCTTGTTTATTTTCATGCGATAGTTCTTGCGTAGGACTTCATCTATGCCGTTCATTGTTTCTTCTAAATCCTTTTTACTCTCGCTAGAATTACTATATCATCAGCAAATCATAGCATCTTTATCTTTTCACCTTGTACTGTTACTCCGAATCTAAATTGTTCTTTAACATCATTAACTGCTAGTTCCATGTAAAGATTAAAAAGTAACGGAGATAGGGAACATCCTTGTCGGACACCCTTTCTTATTACGGCTTCTTTCTTATGTTCTTCAATTGTTACTGTTGCTGTTTGGTTCCTGTACATGTTAGCAATTGTTCTTCTATCTCTGTATTTGAACCCTAATTTTTTTAAAATGCTCAACATTTTATTCCAGTCTACATTATCGAATGCCTTTTCTAGGTCTATAAACGCCAAGTATGTTGGTTTGTTTTTCTTTAATCTTCCTTCTACTATTAATCTGAGGCCTAAAATTGCTTCCCTTGTCCCTATACTTTTCCTGAAACCAAATTGGTCTTCTCCTAACACTTCTTCCACTCTCCTCTCAATTCTTCTGTATAGAATTCTAGTTAAGATTTTTGATGCACGACTAGTTAAACTAATTGTTCTGTATTCTTCACATTTATCTGCCCCTGCTTTCTTTGGCATCATGACTATATCACTTTTTTGAAGTCTGACGGAAATTCCCCTTTTTCATAAATATTACACACCCGTTTGTATAATCTATCAATCGCTTCCTCACCTGCACTGCGCAGTAATTCTACAGGTATTCCGTCTATTCCAGGAGCCTTTCTGCCATTTAAATCTTTTAATGCTCTCTTAAATTCAGATCTCAGTATTGTTTCTCCCATTTCATCCTCCTCAACTTCCTCTTCTTCCTGTATAACACCATTTTCTAATTCATTTCCTCCATATAACTCTTCAATATATTCCACCCATCTATCGACTTTACCTTTCGTATTATATATTGGTGTACCATCTTTGTTTAACACATTATTAGATTTTAATTTATGTACCCCAAAATTTTCCTTAACTTTTCTGTATGCTTAGTCTATTTTACCAATGTTCATTTCTCTTTCAACTTCTGAACACGTTTCTTTAATCCACTCTTCTTTCGCCAGTTTGCACTTCCTGTTTATAGCATTTCTTATTTGCCGATAGTTCCTTTTACTTTCTTCATCTCTAGCATTCTTATATTTTCTACGTTCATCCATCAGCTGCAATATATCGTCTGAAACCCAAGGTTTTCTACCCGTTCTCTTTATTCCGCCCAAGTTTGCTTCTGCTGATTTAAGAATTTCCTTTTTAACATTCTCCCATTTCCAAAGATGGAAACCCCTATACTGTAATTTGTATTTGCTAAATTATTTGGACATGCCTGTAAATAAAATAAAGTATCATACAAATAAAGTTAATAAAGTTAGGTAAAATATTTATTTTTAAACAACTAGTACAATTTTTGTTGATGGAATTCTTGAAAGATTTCCATCAGCAAAGATTGATTTTTTTATTGGATGTAATGCACTATATATGGTTCAACATCAGGTTTCCAACATATGTACTCGATGTAACTTAAAGATCGATAGTTGAATTCAATACCTTATTCAGTGCAACTGTACAATTACTAAATATATAAACAAACAATAATATTTTTTTGAATGAGAGAAGGAACTTTACAGTGGTGCACCTGTCGCTAAAAAAGAACTTAAGTACAGCAAAGCTTCATCAAATCCCTTTTTAAAAATTAAATATTTTATTTTTTTTTTAAATAAATTTTTGAGCCTAGAAAGATCCATAATTCTCTTTTGTTAAAGACCCTGTCACTCTTAGGTGGCCTCAGAACATTATTCTGATTGTACATTATACGGAAAATACTTTTACATTGTATGTATAACTCTAAGAAAATCTGATTTTTAAGATAGTAGATGCTATTCAGTAATGCACAATTTGATCGGTAGAAATATTTTAATGCTGATGTTCACAATCGTGTTGCTTTGTTTACATCTTTAGATTTGAACCATTGTTCCTTAGAAAAAAAATCTTTTTTTATGTAATTTAAATACCTCTGTATATTAGAAATGAAAATGCTGCATTACTTAAAATATGTAATCATTAAATGTGGCATTTCAGGAATTAACTGGGCATTTTCATTCCTTCCTGATGATTTATTCATGGTTAAAATGTAAAATCACATTTTTCTTAACAGAATTTCTAAATAATTTTTAATGGTTTATTTTTTTAATCTTCTTTTCAGAATCAGTTAAACGGTCTTTTTAAATTGTAAACAGTTTTATAATACATTGTTTATGAGTATGTCTTTAATAATTTCTATATTTTTAAGTGTTACTTAAAAAGTTACTTAAAAAGCAAGCATGATTCAGCATGCTTGCTTTTCATTCAATTGGTGATGAGCAAGGGGTCTGACATTTTATTTATATCATCATAAAAACTAATAGTTAGTGCATCACCTTCCTGTTTTGATTGTATATTCAGTTCTATTATTATAGTAGAAATATTAAAAACACAAAAGTTTTGCTAATTTTTTTTTATCATAAAAAATGTTTTGTTCCTCGTAATTTTCTTCTTGTTGCATATACTATCTGCCTTATATTATTTATAGTTATGTTAGTCAATAAAATCTTGGTAGTCAGCATGCAGAAGTTGTGTAGTGGCTATTTCTCTGAATTCAGATCAGTAGTTTTCAGTTTACTTGCTAGAATCTGTTCCTTATTATGTCTTAATTTGCAATCTGTTACTCATATGAGTTGTCAGGCATGAGTATTTATTCTTATATGAATATTGCATCAAGTGTTCTATCATGACAGTGACAGAACATAACATTAATCGGTTATGTTTAGCCCCGTCGCGGAACCTGGATGCTCCACGACCGTGGGAAGAAGATGAGACACTTGATCGTAGTTCCAGTTACCGTTCATCTATGGGTCGTTCAGTAGGTGCCATTCCAAGCTACAATGGTAAGCATCCCTTTCATCGGCCATACACATTAATGTTATAATTTTATTTCATTCTTCCTTCATTATCTGTTTATTCTTTGCCTTTTTATTTTATTTATTTTGTTTTGTTTAATTCAAAAAGATTTTTTCTTACAACACAGAAATGTTTAAATTCTAATAATTTATGTGTAAGTGTTAGTGTATGGTTTTTATGTATCCGTATTGGTGTGTATTTGGCAAAGTTATATCAGATGATCAGCACAGTTCATTAAAAAATATTTTCTTCACATTTACATGTTGAAACAATTGTATTTTATTGATACATTCTTATTTCTTTCCTCACTAAACAGCTAATTGCTTTTGTAATTTTAATTTCAATTAATGTATAGTGTTAACTACTGATAGTGTTAATAAAACTTATCAGTAATATTACAATAATTTGTTAATGTAAATAAATTATTAAAAAGATAACTACCTGCATTAAGTTAATTAATATTTATGAAATTCTCAAGTCTTATGCCTAATTTTAACTTCTGATTTGCTTTAATGATAATGTTATTGAATTATTTTTTTGTTAATTAAATTATTATTAAGTTTCAATAAAAATAAGAAATGGATCAAATATATAGTAGACTTTCTTATCCAGTCTTTTGAAATAAATATTAAATCGTTAATCAGGAAATTTTGGTATGGCTAAAACATTCTGCCCAAATATCTCAAATGAGACCATGTAATCAAATGATAAAACATGTTTGACATGAATATAGTTAAACTTTTTTTTCTTTAAGTGTAACATTCCTTTTATAATTTTTTTTTCATTTCTTTTGGTATAAAGTTACACCTTCTTTTTGTGTCGCTGATTAAAAATAAGCTTGGAGTTGAATCTGGCAAGGATCTGAAAGTTTTTTACTAATCATTTATCTTTCTTACTGAAATACCTGCAGAGGCCTCCTACATAAATCTTAATTCTAAAAAAATAAATTAAACATTTCTACTCTTAGTGCTTTCAGATTTTTCAAGTGTTTACACATTTATAGTGTTTACGGCAGTGTACTTTGGAAGGGGAATGAAAGGAAAATTGCCTTCTCTTTGTCTGAGTTGCTCACAATTTAAAATTTCAATTGTAAAATATCTTACATCCATAAGGATTGCTAGAAATACTAGCAATATACAGGTATCCCACAAAGAATCAGAGAAACTTTCAGGACGTATTATACTGGTGAAAATAATGAAAAAAGTTCTATAAACATAGGTCTGGAAATGCTTTATTTTCAAGTTATGGCTAGCGAATGATTTTGCTCGCATTTCAACTCTTCTAATAAAAAGAAGCCTTACTGTAATTTTTGGGATCCAAATTAATGACTAAATTTGGTAGTTTCTCATGTAATTTGAGCTGGGAAATAGGATAAAACAGGTCCCAGAACTGTAACCCCAGTAGTTTTTAAGATATCGGATGTAAAACAAAATTTGGTGTCAAAAACCAAGTGTTTTTAGGTTTGTAGTTCAATAGCTTTGTTAAATGACTAATGACTAAACTAATGTATTGATGACAAAACTTGTAGAAAATTTAATTCTGAGAAAATTAATGTAAATACAACAAACAAAAACTAAATAAAAACTTGTTTTTTTAGCAGATAATTTTTAGTAATTTTTATTACATTTAGTGGAGGAAATAAAAATGGGCAGAAAATTTTCAACTTAATTATGGTGTGCAACCATAATGCTGGATTAATTGTCTGCAGTAACTCGATTGTTTGTTTTGTACTTTACAAATGAGGTGTCATTTTGTTTAAAATAAAATGCTTAATAAATTTTGTACTAAGTAAAAATTTGATCAAACAAATAATTACAATGGTATTAAAGATTAAAAAATTAAGATGGATACCATTTTGAAATTTTTGAATGTGACGTCAAAAGTTTTTATTTTGTAGAATAAGAAACCAGTCAGATTTGCCAAATTTAATTAAAGTAATTTTACCTGTTCCTGAGAAATAATTTTTTGGTGAAAATCACAAAATGGCATCCAGAAGGAGAACAAAGCAAAATAGGACTTAGGTAGATATGAATGTTTTTGCTCATTTTGGGTCCTGAATCAATACCTGAAGTTTAGGGAGTATGTCTTGGAACACTTTGTATATATTAAATGTATTACTTATTATGCCTATTTGATCCTTTGTCTGTATAATGTATTAGTTATGAATTTTTTTAACCACAAAGATAGTGTCTTTCACCTATTTTGTTGTTATTCATATTATAAGTCTATACAAAAAATTGGTCAAAAGTTAAACTGGATGTCCATGTTCAGAGGCAGACTGAACTATTAATTAAATTCTACCTGTATTATAACCTTGCTAGTTTATACAAGTCATCATAATTTTATTATATTTGGTAGTTCATTGGTTTACATTTATAACTAAATATATATTTTATATGTATTACTTTTCTAGACAATCTATTTCTCTATTTTGGTTTTTCTTTTCAAATTATTTTCCATACTGGTTATTTTGTGTTTTTTTTTTTATGTTCACCTACATTTTAAAATTGGTTCCACTTTTATATATTCTGCAATTTATTGATAATTATATGTTAAATTCTTCCTGTGTGTGTATTACATCTATTAGATTTTATTGTTACATATAAATTATACCCGCCTTTATTCTAAGTTTTAAAAATTAAAAAAAAGTGTTCATAGATTTAAAGCAACTGTCTACTATAATTTTAGTACTGAAGTTTTTATACAGTGACAATCAGTTATGATATAAAATATAAAATATTTTTAAACTTAACCAAGTGCATATTTCTGATGATGGACGAAGGTCCAAAAGCGCTTGAATAAATTTAAACACATTATGATTGTCGGTAAGTTGTATTTTCATTATTTATATTTTATATATAAAATACCAACGATGCTGTGTTGCTAAAATTTACCCTTAATTGTTTTAAAAACATAACTTCATGATAAATTTCTGTTGTTCAAGTTCCTGCAGTAGATTTAAAGTGGAGATGCTGCATTTTTATATTAAGGATGATCATTGGTCTTAGTTTCACTGAAAATCACCACTACCATTAACTTATTGTATAGTCACAAAACAGGAAACAGAATCACAGAAAGAGCATGGCCTTTTAGATCATACCAAGGCAGCACCACCTTCTCAGATTTAAAAGAAAATTGGAGATGAAGATTAGTGAAAATAGGTAATTGGAACGAAGGAATATACTTCATGTAAGAAAGAAGATGAGACCTTACCGTGAAATAAACAATCCATCCAGAGCTTTGAATACCCTTGTAGAAAATGGTTGTCTACTTTAGATTCGATCTCTGAGAGATACAGATAATTTAAACTGAGTAGAAGCAGCTCATTATTAATCATACATTTTATTTTTACTAATAAATGTATGTTACTATAACCTTTGATTTTCTCCCAAAAAATAAAAAATCATAAATTTAGATTAATGTTACTAAATTAATACCTTGCTCATTCCCGGAATTGGTAGAATGTAGAAGTATCAAACTTAACTATGAACTACGTAAGTAGACCCCTCTCTTCTGTAGGAATGTTACACTACTTAAAAAAAAAGTAATTAGCTGAAATATTAACAAGTGGGCTCTTTTTCCATAGGTTAACTCCTTTAATGTTTAATGTCATTTTATTCATGTGTAATTGGCTTTTTACCTCTCTAATAAATTTTACTCAATAAATTTTACTAATAAATTTTAAAAGCTTGTTTGATGATTTAAATTTTTGTAATTAGTTGACACTTTTCCTAATAGTAGTAATTTTTCTTGACAATAAATTTGATTTCTTGGAATTTTGATAATTCATTTTCTTTGATCTGATCTACAAGAGTGCATTTAAAGACTGAAAAATATGGAATCTACTTTATTTATGTGTGTGTGTGTGTGTATGCGTGCGTGTGCACACATGTATGTGTTAATTTAATAAGTAATTAAAAATAAGCAGTAGTTTGACATGTATGTTTTGGATAACAGGTTAGAAGTCTGTGTAAATAAAAATAAAAATGATAAAGTATGGAATTGATGTTAATTAAATAGAATAATTGATGTCTAAGTTAATTTTGTTTATAATTATGCTTAAGTAAATATTTGCTAATTATGCGTATCAAATATTCATAAGGTATATTTTGAATGTAGTTAACGTCTTGTAAAAAGTACTGTGAGATTGAATGGATAAGATGCTTCTGTGGGTTGTCGTCAGTTTTTTTTTTGCTAGGGGATGGATTTGTTTGTTTTTTTCATAATTCACACATTTTTAATTAGTCAGTTCAATTAAATGTTTTGTCTAGTTCCTTTAATAAAGTAAAAACTCTTGTAATATTAAAAATAAGGACTTTATTTGTAAAACTTGCACTATTTTATAATTAAGTATAGAGTTCACTAGAAATATGTAATAGACAGTTTAAAAAAATTGTATGTAAAAAATATGTTTGTTAGATATAATTATGTCAGTAATATATTAATAGAATTAAATGAATGTATTGTTCTGAAAAGTACTGTTATTAAACAAATAACTGTTTATTGAAAACTATTTGTAGTTTTTTAGCTGCAGTCTTCTTTTTTAGTTAACTAATACTTACTCTTCTTCAACTGCTTATTTTTAAAATTGAAAATATTTTCACTTTTATATTGCCTTCAAAAATTAAGGATTAAAAATTTTCATTGAAATAATTTTAAAAGGGTATTATTTATTAAAAAAAAATTATTTAAAAATCTTGAACATATTGGATAATGAGATAAATGGCATGTTCACAGTATAAAACTTGGCTTTTCTGAATAAAATTAGTCTTTATAGTACATTTAAAATGTTTTTCAGTCTTTATAATTTGGTTATTAGAGGTTTCATCCAGTGTTTAGTAAATCTTTGATATAATGCTGATTAAGATTCGGCTATTTTGCCATATTATTTAATAAATCTCATCAGATTTTTGTGAAATCTTAACTTCCATGTAATATGTTTAAAATGTGAGGCATTCCTGTACATCTAAATAATTTAAAAGGTGGCCTCTTCATTGATTGTTGTAAAATATTTATAAGGTTTTGATTAATCATTAAAAAAAAGGATACTACTAACTAAACCCTGTGTTGTATAAATTTGGTGATCTATGTAGCTGGTGTGCTATTTGGTGATTCTATGAAACTGGTTTTGACTTTAGTATTTGTTTTATTTTCCTCAACCAGTTTTCCTGGTGCTGCCGGGTCTGGTGTGTGTTTATAGGCAAATGGAATCACTGCTACTGGCTTACCAGGCTTGACAGCTGTAAATGTAGTACAGTATAGTGTAAATGTTCCGATAAACATGTAGTCTGGAACAGACTTAGGTCAACCACTCCTGAAATGTGTGATTAATTGAAATCCAACTACCAAAGAACACTGGTATCTGCAGTACTCACAGCATTCAAACCCATATGAAAAGCAGCTGCCTTTACAAGCACTTGAATCTTAGAACTCTCAACTTCAAAAACAGCTGATCTTGTGATGAGAGTTTAACCACCAGCCTATTCTGGCTGGTTCTGACTTTAGTATATTGTGCCTACTTACATCACAGTGCTACATCCTTAGATGTGGTTTCCATCAAATATTTTTGAGTCATCAGATCGTAAAGGATACTGTTTACTGCCTTGTCCAGTATTCAAATAAATTGAAATGGCAGTTTACTAAATGTTAAAATTCTACCCTGCATGTATTTATTCTGGCAAAGGGATTATTTGTGTGATATTTTTTAAGATGTTAAATTCATGACTTTGTGTAATAAAACTAAAGTTGTATTGAAATCTGTTTTTAAACTGTCTCATATTTCTTATTTAATCTTTATTTTAATTAAGAGGACTTACATATTATTTATTTTTGTAAAGTTTGTGCTTTATATATATTTTTATATATTAAGTAAAATTTTAACTGTATATTGCAAGCCTTTTAGATTTACGTTGCCTCTTTGTGATCTGTCTTCAAGGCACGGTAAGGACTGTGCAATGTTATGCATATGCCATTTAATGTCTTTATTTATGTTGCTTATTTTTTTTAATACTGTATTATACATTAAAAATTATGTAACTTGTAATTGGCTGGAATTTTTTGTGTCAAGATGTTTATGTTTGTTATAATGATTTTATTTTTTGCTTTTGCACTTTTTATGTAAAGGTTGATATGTAATGCACATGTTTAATTATCTATAAAAGGTATGATAGAAAAAAAGTGAATCAGTTGTACATAAAGTGAGTGGAAATTGGCATTGTTTGTATGTTTTTCCAGATAGATGCTTGGTTTATCATTCAATATAATGTTTATTGATGTAAGACAGGTTAACTTTTATTGACCAGCCAGTTATTATATTACTTTTCTGATCTATGAGGGTTATTTTTTTCAAGATCCGATCGGTCGCGAAATAAAAACCCGCACAAAAATCGGATGAACCTTTGTGCATATGTGTTGCGCAGTGTCTCTAGTATGGCCTTCAATCACGCCGCGTCACTTCGTTTAGTTCCGAACACGCAGCTAGCACGTAAACATGTCTGCAACGATAGCAACTCCCGTCAAGTGTGAAGTGCGTGCGGTAATTCGATTTCTTCAGGCTGAGGGGTGTAATGCAGCTGAAATTCATAGACGAATAAGTAATGTGTACGGTGAAATTTCAGTGAGTGACAGCAAAGTGTGACAATGGTGCAGGACGTGCAGATGTTCATGATGCAGGCGGTCAGGGAAGGAAGCGAGTGTCAACCGATGATCTCGTTGAGCGAGTGGATGAGGTAATTCGAGAAAATCATCGGTTTACAATTTCTGTATTGAGTGATTAGTTTCCTGAAATTTCAAGATCAGCTCTCTACACCATTGTGAGTGAGATACTTAATTACCGCAAACTGTGTGCAAGATGGGTTCCCAAGAGGCTGCCCGACCATCACAAGACAATGAGAATGGACACCTCCCTAATGTTACCTCCAGCGGTACCACAATGAAGGAGAAGATTTTTTGAACAAAATTGTCACAGGGGACAAGACATGGGTCCATTATGAAACTGAAGAAACAAAAGAACAATCCAAACAGTGGATGCATTCTCATTCTCCCAGTAAACCAAAGAAGTTCAAGCGAACCTTCTCCAACAGAAAGTGTATGGCTACTGTCTACTGGGACCGGAATGGAGTTCTCTTGGTGGAATTCATGGAACGTGGCACGACCATCACTGCAGCCTCATACTATGTGACTACAACATCTACGAAGGGCAATTCAGAATAAGCGGAGAGGAATGTTGTCATCAGGCATTGTCTTTCTCCATCACAAGGTCGCACACTGCAGCTGTAACAAAGAAGCTCCTGCAGCGTTTTCGTTGGGAAGTGTTTGATCACCCACCATACAGCCCGGACTTGGCTCCATCTGATTTTCACCTCTTTGCTCACATAAAACGCTGGCTAGGAGGACAACATTTTGGCACAGACATCGAGCTGCAGACCAGCGTAGAAACATGGCTGAAAACACAGGCGGCTTCGTTCTGTGATAAGGAAATTAGAAAGTTGGTACCATGCTACGACAAATCTCTAAATCAGAGTGGCGACTATATAGAGAAATAGCATAACTCTGTAAGTACTTGTTACAAATAAAAAATTTTTTATTTTCACTATGGTTTTAATTTCGTGACCGATCGGACCTTGAAAAAAAATAACCCTCGTATTTTGTGGCAGCATGTTTTATATCATTTGTATATAAAAGTTAAAATCTGATTAAGAGATGGAAAAATTAGAAATTGTTGGGAATTTGATTGAGGCTGTGATATGGGGATGATAGCCAAAAAACACCAAATTTTGACCTCAACATTATTCTCGTGTGTTGCATGAGAGGTAAGGGTCTTATTTTTGGTCATACACCAACAGAGTTATTGAAATTGACATCTTTGTATGAGATGTGTTGGTTCGTTAATGTTTACAGATACTATAAAGGATAAACATTATTTTCAACTTCAATAAATTTTCTCTTCCTTTTTGGTGTAATTCCTTGATACTTTTTTTTATGAAGAAAGAAAGCTAGTTTTTCTAGGTTAAAGTTATATGTCCATGATTCCTTCTAACAAAGTTTCTCCCACAGAAATTTTATATTTATTATTATGATAACAATTTAAAAGTTTTCAGTAGAAATATTTATGTTTGTTTTTTGGTGTTAGCATTTGTGTTATGTTCATCATGGGGGACATCTATTTAGCTATCTATACTGATAATTATTCTTTTTTCTCCTATTCATGGATTTATTCTATTTCACTGTTTCATAATCGAATAACTTTAATTTTTATTTATTTTGTTGTTGGTTTTCCACTGCTGTAGATATTTTTCATTATACTAAGTTTTTAAATAGTGATGTATTTCATTTGATATTGCATTTCTAAGTTTTGAAAATGTTATCACTGTTCATTATTTTAAGGTAATTAATCCAATTACTTTATTAATCCTACCCTACTAAAGGGCATTTGTATGTATGTCTGTTCCCTGTAACTTAGCACTGGAATGTACCAATCACTAGTGGAAAATCCCGATTCGTTAGTACATGTCTCACGGTCAGGTGTATACTAATTATATTATATATCGATATATTGCATATATATATCAATATATATGCAAAATATATATATTAATATATTTTTTTTATTTATGTGATTGTTTTTCTTCATAAAATAATGAACTATAACCAAAAAGTAGGCACTGGAATGTACTAATCACTAGTGGAAAATCCCAATTCATTAGTATTAATTTGTAGAGTTAAATTTCTAATTTAAATTTCTTTATATCAATTTTCATCATTAAAAAAAAAAAATTTTACACAAGAGGTAATCAATTTTAGATACCTAATAATCCCATTCTGAGATGCCATACATCAGGGCAACCCACCTGGAGGGCCTAGCGGACCCAGCTAGTTTTTGACTTAAAACATAGTAAAATATATATATATATATATATATATATATATATATATTACACCATACAATAAAACAAAAAATTTCTGATAAAAAGTTAATATCTAATTACATCTAATTTTGTGTATTATCTTAACTGTATACCAATTTAACCTACTGTATTTTATAACTGGAGTCAGGAATGGAATTACATCTGAAATGAGAGATTACATTATCTCATTGTGTGCATATTACTATTGCTTCAACAAGAAAACTTTGCTTCATACTTGTGTATTACTTATCAGCCATATTTATTTGCATCATAAATTTTTAATCTGTTTATACAGGTGTGGGGGGGGGGGGCGTATTGCATGTAAAAAAAAACATTCAGTTATATGTGGTGTATATTAATGTAAATGATTTGATGGTTTTTGAGTTAATTTTTTTATATAATAATGTCATATATACTTAATGAACAGAAGAACAATGATTTGTATATTATGTTTAATGATGTTTAGAATGTTAGTGGTATTATACAATCACTGTAAAATATGTGGTTGTATTTGATATTTGCATGTTTTTTCATATAATATATATTATTAAATCAGTTTTTTCTCATGATTTCTGATTTGTTGTTAGCGTTTGTAATATTTGTTAAGTTGTTGTATAATTTTGATTGTTTAAAAGAGAAAAGTGATATTGTTATTTAGTGGCGAGAAACATGAACTTGTTTTTTTATCCGTAAATTTTCAAAATTTTTAATTATTGATCAAAAGAGATGATGCAGTCACTTGCTTTAGTTTTATAAGAAGTAAATAGTATGCCATTAGAATCTAAAATGAACTTCCATAAAAAAATTGAATATAACATTATCCAGTATATATTTTGTCTGAAACAAATTTATATTTTCATTGTCAAAATGGAAATTGTGTTTTTAATATAAAATTGAAAGAATAACAAAAATTACGTGTTAGTTGTTTACATAATTGTTTGTTTAGGTAATATATTTGGATAAGTCTATTATTATGCAAAAAATTTAAGATAACTGATAAGGTGACACAACTTAAAATTATGGATGTAAATCTGTACAGGTTAACATTGACTGTAGAGAATTTATTTCCTTTCAGTTGTATGTTGATAATAGAGATGTTGGGAGAGGAAATTTTAAGGTTATGTTATATGTGTAGTTAAATTGTTTAATTATAGCAAATGATTGTTGCAGGATTTATTTTAAAGTGCATTGTAGATTCTAATGATGTATCATCATTACCCTAAAGATCATAATGATTTTCTGTTTTGTTTCATTTTTTCAGCTTAGTTGTTGAAAATTAATAAGTTACTTTTTGCATGCGTTGCAATAAAGTGATATCTGAAAAATTCTTACTTATTTCTTTCTTTTTATATGCATGATAACTCTTCAATCTTCTTTTATTCAGTGTGATTGGCTTTGATGCAAATGAATCCTGTCTTGAGATGATTCTGAGTTTTCCATTTTCCATGTGGTACCCCTTTCAGTGTTATAAATTTGTTAGGAATATCAGTCACTCCTCATATTTACTAGTAGATTCACTTGTAGAATTAATAAGAACTATTGCTTTTTGGCTAGAAAAATGAGGCATGACTTAGACGATGGGTTGCTGCCACTTGATAGTAAAACATGATTGCTGTAGTTTATGGTTTATTTAGTTGTTTCACATAATTCTTCTAACTGCTTCCTTGGAGATTAGAGAGAGCTATTGGTAAATACTTGTAATGTGTCATCATCGATGTCAGCTAGCCACTGAAAATTGTGGAGTACTCTTTAGTACCATATTGACGCTACATGGATGAACAGGTCCAAGCAGGGGAGGCGTACTCTGCTGTTGAAAAACAGAGCACTGCTCTTGTTATGGATGTAAATATTTCCACCTGAGTTTGATCTGTCCGATTGATGTTATAGGCTTGTTTATTTTTTAAGTTAAAAAAAAGTAATTTGCATTTTAGAGAATAGTGTTGTGCAGGAGTTAAGTGTGGATTACAAAATATTTAACTGAATAACTTTTTTTTTTTTTATTGATGAGAGAGTTTACAATTAGAAATTTTTATTAAAATATATTGAAGTAATGATGGTAAAGTAAAGTAAGAATATATTAGAGTAAATGAGAAAGAATATTTTAAACTCAATTGTATAATAAATTATTAAGTTTTTGGTGGTTTAGATAAATACTGTCTACATTACACCAAAATAAGACTACAGGGTAACTCTATGAAGATGAAGGTGATTAGGCAAACATGTGAGGTATTATATGTAGCAAACACATGGATTGAAATTTCAAAAAGTAATGTAAAAAGAATCATTTAAGGCAGTCTTCATTATTGATAATAGCTCTTTTATTTTAATAATTTTTTATTACTGTTTTTTTTTTTTTCATTTATCTTTTCAATGTCTTGTTTAATACTGTAAAATTAAAATTACAAAAAAAATTTGTTTTTGTAATTTTATTTTTTCTAGAATATGGTGAATCATCTACAACTTTACTTCTTTTTTTAATTGTTCAATCTTTCCAACCATGGGCTTGAACGATTAATAATTAGTAGTTAGTCCGACGTGATCAGAGATGAAATTGTTCTGCAATATATGTATTTATCTAGCTGATAGATTAATTTATTCTGTAAAATAAATATAATTCTGAAAGAGAAAGGAATTACTATTCAATATCTTCCATTATAATAAATTTCATTGATGGTGTTTACACTTTGTTTAGTAACTTTTAATAACACTGGGGCATTTAAAATACCCCTTTGGGTGATTATGATCACTTTTGGGTATTGAGTGGAAGTTCAATCTTTGATGTTACTGTTGGTCTTCTTACTAATATTTTTTTTACAAGAAAATATATAACTACTCAAGCAGTAAAAATTAAGAATGAAGGAGGGATTTTAATATGTAGGCGTTTTTAAAGTATGGCATTGAGAGAATATTATTTTATAATAATTTTACATGGGTTTTTTTTATTTATTTACTAAACAAAAATAATGTGGTAGAACCTGTTAGGTATATTTTGCTATTTAATAACATTCTTCATTCATTTGCTACAATACTTAACTATATATATATATATATTGTGCATTTTAATATTTCTTACTTTTTATCGAACTTAGTTGTTAAGCTCAGAGGAATGTCATCGATTGCTTTTTTTAATCATGGTGGATAATTTAATATATTTGATTTGAATAAAATTGCTTTACTTGTTAGGGGCATGTGCAATTAATTCATCTAACTTTTTTACATTTAAAAATTTATGAAGTCTTTTTAATGGAATGTGTTGTTATTAAAATTGGATTAATACCTTGTGGTAAAAGGTAGGTTTTTGTTTTAGAAATTTATTAATTGATATGTGATTTTGTTTTTAGGAGCAGGGATTTAAATAGAAATATTAATTGGTAGTATTTAAAATGAAATGGATTTAATTTGATTTCATTTAATAAATGTAGATTTAAATAGTAAAGTGTAAACACAGATTTTCTTTTGTGGCTCATTCATAATTTGTTTTCAAATGAGTGACTGTTTACATCTTATGAGGTTTTGTCTCTGTTCTCATAAATAACTTACAAAAGTAAGAAATTAAATATATATTTCAGAGGAAGTTTATTATGAATGTTTTGTTATAATTTATTTTTAAATTAGGCTTTCTATTTATTTTCTAAGAACCTAGATGCACATAATATATGTACTTTAATAGAATAAAATAAAAAAATTAGGTAAAAAAACAAACTAATAATAATTGTATTGGGAGTTAAACTTAGGACCTATTGTATTTATCAACTAAAATATTAAACCAGATCAGTGTACAGAGTTAATTAAACTGCAAACATAATAGGATTTCTTATATTTTTAAATTTCATTAGGTATTTTTTTAAGTTGGATTTTGTTTGTAATTATGGAATTTTTTTTTAACATAACTGACTTATTTATTTTGTAGAGAACTATAATTTGTTTTGTCATAATTTAGTAATATTGTTCACAGAATTTTCTGTTGGGCTTAATTTTTATTTCCAATTTTCAGTTTATCATCTTAATAAAACTTAGAAATTTTAAGGTTAACTAATCCTGTCAATTTGAATATTGTTTTATCTGTAATTGTTCTAATATTGTAGATGAAATTAGTACTTAACATTGTTAATGAACGGCATTTTGTATTCAAGATCTAACATATTTTATAATTGAGAAATCTTTTTATGATTTTATTTTTTTCAAAATTTCTGTTTTTGTTTATTCAATTTTCTTTGTAATAGGAATATTATGTATGTAATCTTCTGTACCGTTCTTTTGTAATTTCTGGAAATAGAGAGATTTAGATTTGCGTATTTCATAAATTAGAGTTCTGTAAAACTTCACTGACACCATTGAGAAGAGAAAGAAATTTCTGCATTATGTATGACCATGTATACAAATGGTCCTTCATAATTGGTTTTATATGATTTTCAATTTTATATGAAGTGACAGAAAACCTTTTTGCGTTTAACTAGGAACTGATAAGCAGTGGGTTTTTTTTTTGTGAAAAATAAGTTTTCTTGATTTTCCATCATTTCTCAGTGCAATGTTGATCCTGAGCTAGATTGTCCCACACAATGAAATAACATTACTTAACATATTCTAACAGACATTCCATCCCTAACAGACATGATATTTATTACTTTTAGATTACCTTGGACATTCCAGTTGTATTTTTTATAATTTATTTTTTCAGTAGCTGTTTTCATAACATCATATGTCTCTTTCTTATTAACATCACAACTGACCTATGTAGAGGGACATTTTACTATTATGAAGCAGAACTACTTTTAATTAAAACTATATTTTGACAAATCTGTGAAAAAATACTACTTTTCAGATTTATGAACTTGCCCTTACTGTAATGTAAGTTTATCAGTATGCATACAAATAAAAACCAAATTAATTTATCGTTCAAATATGGCACTGCTGATATGTTAATTAATTTAAATAATATTAACAATTAATAAAATCCACTTTATCAGCACATTGAGATAAGCTCTAGAACGTATGGCTTACTTGAAAGCCATCATCAGGAGTTAAAAATTATTACATTAAAGTCAAAAACTAAATATTTATACATTTTAACCTATAATTTATTAATTTTTGACTTAATGTAATATTTTTAACTCCTGATGATGGCTTTCACGTAAGCTGAAAAATCTAGAGTTTATCTCAATGTGCTGGTAAGGTGGATTTTATTAATTGTTAATATTACTTAAAACAAAATTATTTTATATGAACAGAATACTGAGAAATATTTTTCTGACAGTTAAAAAATAATTTAGGTTTTTTTTTAATTTTGATATTAATTTCAACTTTTTGTCTTGTTTATTAACACATAGCTTAATTCTTATTAAGTTTAAATTACTAATCAAATCATGTAGTTCACCTGTTACTGCTCATCAGATTGTATCTAAAAGCCTGCAATATTGTCGTCTTTTTCCATTATTCCTACTGACGGGATCTTGAAATGAGGTTTAGATCTGATTACATGTGACAATAAGGGATAAAATGCTGTATGCTTAGATTTAAAAAAAATCAAATAAATTGATTAGGCAAAAATAGCAGTTTGTAGTGTGATTATTTTGGTTACACTGAACTGTATTAACACCACATTGGTGTAAGGCCCTTCATGTACCTTTTGCTAAAGTGTTAAATAGACCATTCAGTTAGTTAATATTATATGGTGAGTCGTACCTTGGTTATCTTATCTTTCCTACAGCTAAAATATAATCGATAAACTATTTTACTTAAAGATGTAATTTTTTAATGTAAACATCAGACAAATAAAAAAATATCAAAGTAAAATAATACACACTTCTGAGGTATTATAAGATTTTACCTTACACCCACAATTACTGATTGAATTTTACTTCATTTCTTAGCACTTTAAACTAAAAAGAAATAAATACTATGGAAAGTATGTAAACAAACAAACTTGTATATTTTTATCACATGTTCATATTTATGGATGCTTTCCAAAAGGGTATGATGCTGTAGGTTGTGATATTTGTTGTCACAAGTAATAAACTTAAAACATTAGTTACTCATTTGTAATGCTTAATATTGATTAAAAATTTTGGAATTTAAAAAAAATGAAGGTTAAATATAAACAATCTTACTTCAGATTCATTTTTAGCATTAAAACGTACATGAAAATTCATAATTCATAAAGAATTTTTATCAGTGTTCATCGATTGCCATTAAATTGTAATAATAACATTAACTGGTTTGATTTGTATAATTTTAATTTATATCAAATTAAATTTAAATCTAGGTGTTTATTAAAATATGAATGAAATAATTGTATGTGACAGTGTAATGTTGACCATTTATTTTGTATCATGGGATATATCCCATTTGTTTTAATAAATAATAATCTTAAAGAAAGAAATATGATGTTTTATCAGCAATTATTCATTCATTACTTTCTTGATAATATGGTTGATCTTGTAATTATTGATTTTGGTTTAGTCTTTTTACTTGTCAAATTTGTTTATTTATTATATAAAACATATTGAAATAGTTACTTGGAAGTTTCCTCTAATTGTTTTGTAGCGTCTATACTCTATACATTTAAACTTAATTAGTAAATTATATTTACTTACATAAATGTGATATAGTTGTTCATCATTTTTGACAGCATTCCACACTAAACCATTATTGTAATATTTTTTACACTTAAATTATCATTTTACTTTTTGCATAAAAAGCTTTCACATTAATAAATTTACTTATGTTTAAATTTTTATGTTATCAGATTTGTCTAGTACATGGTTTGTTTTTTTGTTTTTTTTTTTTTTTTATAAATGTATGGAATGTTTATCAGTTGTGAGTATCTTTCAACATTCTTAATTGTTACGCAATTAAAAATTAGTAATTTGTTTCTGAGATTTAAATAACTGATAATATTGTTTGCAGCCTTATGTTTTTATTCGTGCTTCTTTTCTGTGTATCTGAAGTTATTTCTGTATTATTTGACATAATTAACATTATTTTAAGAAACTTATTTTAATAACTTTATTTTCATTGTTATCATTTGTTATTTTTCATTATTATCACTTGATCGGTTTGATACATTTCTCTATTTCTTTCTGTTAAACACTGATCTTTAATCTCTAGATTTATTACATATTAGATCTTATTATAGTAGGCCCAGCAAGTGTACGAGCTTGTGACATCATGAGCAAACTGCGTATTACTACTTGACCTGAAAATATCTACTCTGTGTATCAAATCGAAGTATTACTTACTATCATATTGTACGTGATAACTATCATATTTACATTTACTAATTATAAACAATACGTAATTAGTTCTTTTATAACCTTTATTTGTACTAAATTATTCATTTTTAATAAAAAACAAAAGCTTACTTGAATTTTTTTCATTCATCTAATTCAGACTTGTAGCAAGTTCATCATCGTTGCTATACAAATTATTGTCACTGGAACTTTCATTTTCACTTTCCAGCTTTCCATACTCTTTTTCAATATTTTTTACTTTTTCACAATAGGGTTTCCATTCATCTTCATACATGGAATTAATTTTCTCCATAGTTAATTTTTCAACATTTGTGAAAGAAAATGTTGTATTATGACTCGCCACATGTCTTTTTATGGCTGACTGTACCATCTCAATCGGATTGAATACGGGCCGGTACGGTGGAAGTCTAAGAACACGATGTCCATTTCAAAAGTTTCAAAATATTTCAAAAGTTCATCTAAGTGAAATATTTGTACTTTAGTTTTATGTAACTTTACTAATTCATATAACTGTGGTTTCAGTATTTTTTAACTATAAGGAAGATGTTTTTACTCCAGCCGATCGGTCATATCTTTTCTTCTGGAGTTAGAATTTGGCACTTTATCAATACCTATATTGTGATAAGGGGCTTTATCAACAACTATTGCTGACATTGGTAGAAGATTTGGAATCAATTTTTCATGCACCCATTTCATGAAATTGTCTGTATTCATGTTGTCATGGTAGTTACCACTTTTTGAACTGGCTTTCCAAGTTAATAGTGCATTGGGAATAAAACCGATTTCTTCTCCAGCATGAATTACTATTATACGGTCAACTTTATTAATCGGCACATGAAGTTCCTCAACAGTGCAATCAGACTACGACTTTGTCGAACAATACAAACTTAAGATGATGTATGTTTCATCCAAATAAACAATTGTAGCATTGCTTTGTCTGTACTTAACCATTGCCTGCAAATATTCAGTTCTCTTCCACATGATATCGGGTTTCTCAATTAAAAGTTTTCTGTTATTTTCAGTTTTACACCATTTGAAACCTAACTATCAAAATAACATCTAAAGTTGATTCACTGCCTTTAAAATCAATAGATGGCGAAGTTCTTCTTGCTTTATTTTTTAAAGTAGGTAATTCATTCTTTAAATGAAATTCATTAACTGTTCTTTTAAGTACACCTAAATCAAAACTGTTCAGTCCACTGATTTTGATCGTTTTGAATGTCATTTATACTTTTTCATCATGCTGAAAGAACACGATTGGGATGTTGATTGAAGAATCATGTCTTTATTTCTTTTCTGAGTTTTTGAACCTGTGTTCTTGATATCCCACAAGCAGCAACAGTTCTTTCTTGCATTAACTATGGATTTAAATTCTGCCATAATAAACCGCACTAATAACACACGAACAAATATATTACAAAAAATTTGCGAAAAACAGTGAGTAATTATAAAATAATATAACCACACAAAAATGCTTTCCGAATAACTTCACTGAACACACTGGACTGAAGTTTATTTCTTTATACATACATTGTGGACTATAGATGACAGATCAAAATATAATCATGATGAAAGACATCATTTCTAACTGCATGTATAAATTTTTGTAGGCCTGTACATAATATTAATCTGAGCATTAGTCATTGGTTAAGGAATTGTTATTGTTTACAAGATTAAGTGATTAAGCATTTTATACACGTAATCAGTTCAAGTGGAAAGAATTGAACACATGAAAACATAAGTGTATTGTTTGTTAGTAGAAAATGAAATAAAAATAATAATTATGCGTAAAAATAATGTTTTGGAAAACAATAATATAATGTGATGTCACAAGCTCGTAGATTCACTGGGCAACTATATCTTTATGTATTCTAAACCTTATCCCTTACATTGAACATTTACATAATCTTTTACATTCAATATTTCCTACCGTTACTAAACTAACTCATCCTACATGTCTTAATATATACGGCCTGTAATTCTAATTCTTCTAAGAATTTTTTCTTCAGTTCATCTTAAAAATCTGTTTGTGTTTTTTCCAATTATATGAATATTATCAGTATTCTTGATTAATGTTTTAATTTGTTCTTATTCTGTGTAAGTATTTAAAAGAAAACTTTCTAATTTCTACTTCTATATTTTATGTAAAAAAATAATGTTTGGTGTAAAATCATATGGTCTGATTTCTGTATAAAATTCCTCTGTCCCTTGTATTTTGTTTATGTTTGTTGATGTCTTGATGCATCATGGATCGTGTGTAATTCTTTTACCTAAATAAAATAAGTCTTTGTCATTATGTTTACTTATCTGTTTACACATTTTCTGTTAACATTTCATTATCTTTGATTTCCTCTTGTTTATTTTCCTAACTGAAACCTTTCTAGTATATCAGCCAGTGTTTGTTATGATTCATTTGTAGAGTAGTAGATATTCAGCAATTCTTAATATACTTATTCTTTTTCCTTGGGTTTTTACTCCACTCCCACATTTTATTGCTCTTACAGTGTCTCATTTTTATTACTTTCACCTATTTTTACTTCCTTGTACAAAGTAAAGGAAGTATTGAGATCGTGAAAAATTTCGGTTTTCAGATTTCAATGGAAATATCCATTTTGACCATCCCTGAATCCATTTCAACTAGTTTCAGCATGACATCTGTACGTATGTGCGTATGTACCTTGCATAACTCAAAAATGATTAGTTGTATGTTGAAATTTTGGATTTAGAACTGTTGTAACATCTAGTTGTGCACCTCTCCTTTTGATTGCAATCGACTGAAACAAAAGTGTCCAAAAAACCCAAAATCCAAAACATTTGGATTTTGGACTTTTTCTTAACTGCAGTAATAAGCTCTCATTGAGAGCTTTTCAACGATTTATCACAAGTGGTATTTATTTTCATTGGTTTTCCAGAATTACATCCAAATAAAATTTTAATTTTATTAAAGTGACAAATGAGGAGGTATTGCGGCAAATAGATGAAGAAAGAAGCATTTGGAAAAATATAGTTAAAAGAAGAGACAGACTTATAGGCCACATACTAAGGCATCCTGGAATAGTCGCTTTAATTTTGGAAGGACAGGTAGAAGGGAAAAATTGTGTAGGCAGGCCACGTTTGGAATATGTAAAACAAATTGTTAGGGATGTAGGATGTAGAGGGTATACTGAAATGAAACGACTAGCACTAGATAGGGAATCTTGGAGAGCTGCATCAAACCAGTCAAATGACTGAAGACAAAAAAAAAAAAAAAAAAAAATTTTAATTAATGAAATATTTGGATCTTACAAGGGAAGGCACATCGATTCAAATCAGACTTCTTTTTTTTTTTACTTTTTTTAAATTTATTTTATTTAATTTTTTTTTTAAATTTAAATATGTTGATGTTGACTTAATTATTAAACCATGATTGTAAAAACATTTTTACAATAAATAATTTAATAATAATAAAAATAAAAAAATATAAAAAAATGATAATTTTATGTACTTTTGAAAATGTGTATATGTAATGTAAGAGGCATTATTACATATGTGTATATGTAATAGATTTGGTGAAACATCTATTAGTTAATATTAATTGAAAATTGCAATTTAGAATCATATTATTTTTCGATTTTATAGTTTCATTTTATTTAATTATTCTGGAATTAGTGTTTAATTTTATCTACATTAAAGTTAACTGCAGAGTGACTGAAAAATAGATCCTCACAAGAACAACATATTCACTGAGGCATACATGCCCGATCTTTAATAAATTGAAAAAAATTCTTATCTTTTAGTTCTTTACTCCTCTAATATTGTCAGACAATATTCTCCCTAAGTTGGAGTTGATCATCTTTTCGTTTATTTGTTTTTTGTTGTCAATCATTTATTCACTCTTTGGTTTGATATAATTCTTCTGATCTTAAATAAGTGTACATGTTCTCTAGTTTTCAAATTTTCTCTCTATATTCATCATCCTCTTTTAATCTTTTTATTCTGCCTTTGGTTTTAACATTTTCTTCCTCTTCATAATTATCATCTCTTAAATTTTTTTCTTCCCTTTCATATTTATTTTCTTTTTTTTTGAGATATGTTATCTTTTTTCCTGTATTTTTGTTTCTTTATCATTTTTGATTATTCACCAAATAATCCAGTAATAGAAACAGAATATTTTACACCGTAAGGTCGAAATTAACATTCGTAACCAATATACAGGAGTTCACTAAATGGAATAGTTTAATTATTATTAACTTTTATTTATATGCACACCAGAAATCTAAAACTTTTTTTAATCTGCAACTCATGAAGATTCGAATAATACTGATCTAATAGTACAAATAATAAAGGGACTTTTATTCTATCCTAATATTTCATGTCAGATTGTTGAATTAATAATTCTATAAATACTCTATGTTAATAAAAACTAATATTTCAGCAATTGTGTTACTGTCCATTTTATCAAATAATTGGAGGATCTTATCTCATTTCCAAATGAAATAAGTTTAAATGAAGTGCAGAACAAAATGTGTTTATGTAATTTAATAGGCGTACAAGGGAGGTCATGTAGTGTCCACTTCAGATCTTTAACTATTTAACCATCCAATTATAATTTAATCCTAATTTGTATTGTTTTATAGCATGAAAGCTAAAAAGTAAAATGGTAGATTCTTCTATCCCTGCTCCAACTTGCCTTCATTAATCTTCTTGTGTAATCAGGGCAACCCATTTCTGATCCATCAAATTATCAGTCTTTCTATAAATCTCCTTAGGATACAGGCTGAAATTTTATAATTTAGTTGGATTCTTCTGTTCACACCATTCTAAGGATGAGCAAATTTTGTTCCTTTGGGAACCACATACCTATTCGTAGATTGCTCCTTAACTTCTTGAGAAAAAACAGTCTCTTTGAAGCACATATTGTAACTGGTCTATGTTAAATCCTTGATTAGTAATTTGCTGCTGCTATTCTGGTAAAAATTTTGTACCTTTCAAAGAATTATGGGAGGGACAGGTTGTGTTTCCCAGAGGAGCTTTAATCTATGCTGTGGATGAGGGGATTCATTTATTTACGCTATGGTAGATTGTCCCTTTCTGACAACTGTTCTTTTTCCTTCTCTTTTTTGGTTCTGTGTGTGTAAGTCAGGTCCTATCTAGACCGTGTGTGGAATTCTGGATCCTGTAGAACCATCACATTCATGATGTAATCTAGCAATTTGGCCAGTCTGTGAACTTATCAAAAGATACTACTATTCCTGTCAAGTGGCTGTTTAATAAGTCTGAATTGGTTATTGGGTAATCCTTATAAAATAAAAAATAGATAAATTCCTGTGCATTTCAGTTTTCCTTAAATTGGTTTAATATTTAATTTTGGTTACTTTATTAAATTCCTTCTCAAGATCTGAAGAAGCCATATGGATAATCATTTGTTTTCATCAGCCTGCCTTCAAAGTGTGTTCTGAGTAATAAATACCTATCCTTCATTATAAATATGTTCTTTTTATTTATTTATATTTTTATTTTAAAATATAATGTTATTTTAATTAATTTTTATCTTTTGCATTCGTAAATGGCTTTCATCAGTAGTAATTAATAGTTATTTAATAGTAATAATTAATTCTGTTTGCAGTGATTATCTTAAGTTGAGTATAAAATGAAAGTAGGTTATAATTTTTTGATGTGTTGGCTCATACACTATTTCAAATTTATTTTTTTTCATTGATGATACGAATTTATGTTTAAAAACATTATAATATACGCTTAAAAAAATTTATTCACTGTGTGTGATCTTTAATTTCCATTATGTAGTATTATTCTTTTCAGATAACTTTAAGTACAGCATCTCTCAAAATTTATTATAGTACAGTAAAACCTGAGTAAACGGAATTTCATGGGACCGAAAATATTTTCCGTAGTTAATGGATTCCAGTGAATACAGAATATACTAGTGGATTATTCAATTAAAAAGAAAAAATATGGTAGTGTACTTACCAGAATTCCATTTCATTTTCAGCAATTGATTGTACAGTAGTTTTTTAGTGAATTTGTAAGCACAAAATTTCTATCTTATGTTAGTTAGCATGTACAGAACAGTGTACTGGATTGTTGAACAATTTTGTATACTAATTTAAAAAATCGTAAATTTTGGAACTGATAATTTTGAGGAATAACAAATTTCAGTACCTTAAACTAATACATTGATAAGTAAACATAATTTAAATTAACCTAAATGTACTTTATTACTGTTCATTATGTAATTTACTCTTTATTATAAGAAAAGATATTGGATATTTTTTTTATGCTGAACTTTTACTTTCAGCTACTCTGTTTTCTGTCAACATTCTGGCTTTACAAATTATGTTAAACAACTCCGAATCATTTACTATAATTGAAAATTGCTGAAGGTCTAATAGGTTGGATAATGCTGCACTGTATGATCTAGTTTTTGTATCATTCATTCCTGTTGTAGCATTACTGTTACAGTCCTTGTCATCGGAATTGCTTTTGTCTTCGTCAGTTTTCTCTCAATGGTGATCAATAAATTCATCTATATTTTCTAAGTTAGCTTTGGTCTCTTAATAAGTTGTCCATGTTAACAAAATCTTCAGCAATTATATTTTCATAAGTTCTTCCTGCAAGTCATCAAATGTCATAAGTTACGTTTCTGTAGCTGTATGCAATTGAAACCAGTGTTGAACCATATCTGCTGATACACATTTAAATGCTTCCGACAGCCAAATTATATAGCGTTGAGCACTGATATAGATTTAGTCAGTTGAGTAGTTGACCATGACATTTAAGTAGTTGCTAAGGGAGATTTCATTAAAAATCTACAGTAGTGTAATTTGAGACATTTAATTACACCCTGGTCCATAAGCTGGGTAACGCTTCTTATATTTGGTGGGAACCAAGCTAATTTAACACGGCTTAATGCAATATCTGGCTGACATGTGGTATTATCTAGAAAGAGAAGAACATGTCTATTTTGCTGCTTCATTCTTGTGTTAAACCCTTGCAACCACTCCTCCATAGTATGCAATGTCATCCATGATTTTTTGTTGGATCTTCATATTACAGGAAGATTGTCTTTATTAATGGTTTTAAAATACTTAAAACCATTTTAAGTATTTAAAAATACTTAAAATAGGCTTAAGAAAGGCTTATCAGCCTTTCCAATAACGAGTGGTTTTCCCAATTCTCATGTTATAAAACCACAAACAAAAACTATCAACTTTTTCTTGGAATGCTTCCCTTCTGTACAATGTTCTTCTTTCAAACAAAGAGTCTTACTTGGTAGTGCATGATAAAAAGATCCGGTTTCATCCCCATTTGCAATATTTCTAGGTTCGTAATTTTCAGTCAGAGTAGTGAGTTTTGTTTTCCAGTCAGTTACTGTCTCATCACACACATTTCCAGCCTCATTACATACTTCTTTAAACACAATTTGATGCCGCTTTTTAAAACTTTCCAGCCAACCATTTGAAATGCTGAAATTGGTGCTACCAATTTCCTTTGCTTGATGCTGTACAGTTACCAATGAAATTGCTAATTTTTTGCCCACACGTTACCAAATCACAAACAATTTTATTAATTTCTTCATTGCCAGTTTTTCGCATATGCCTTTTAATTTAATTGCTCCCTTTTAACCATTCAATTTTTAACTCGTTTTTATTTTTTTAAATTTCATAGATTTGAGTCTTAACTAAGCCAAATTTTTTGACTAAGTATTTAATCAACACTTTGTCTTTTTCGCTGGTTTCGATTACTTTGTTTTTTGTATTTAAGTCCAACACAACTCTTTTTTTCGATGCCATACTTTTTACACAATATCTGAAAGAACTCTAAACTAACAATTGCACTGTACAGTTCAGTATTTTAGATACTGAACTATAATATGGATCCATAAAAATAAAAAAAATTAAAATTAAAGTGACAAATTCAGCATATGAACAGAAAACAAAAATGCATACAGACAGACACACATACACACACACACACACACGCGCGCGCACGCGCAAATAAAGAAGGCTTTGTTATAATAAACAAACACGTCACATGGATAAGTTAGGTATAGTGGCATTACATAATTTAAATAAAAATTGACTCGAGATAAGGAATGATGAGAGTATGTTAAGTTATGATTCACAGGGCAGTAGACATAAAGGCTAGTTTACTGTAAGTAGTCAAAACAACGATGACTATGCCGTTGCCTGTACAAGGTTTTAACACTATCTGTCTGTCATCACCTATTATGATTGGTAACGAGTTACTGAAAATGTAAACATTTATGTAGTGTTAAATGCGAATTTATCAGTTACACCTCTGACATGACAGATTTTTATTTTTGTTTATGCAGGGTAATTTGTAACAGTGTAGTACAGTATATTGTATATAGTATGTATACGAATTCTATTTTATATCATAGGAAAATTTAGTATACTTTATGTATAGCATTAAAAATGGGCGTATATATTTTTTTTGCATAAATTACAGTACTCTACATGATTCTTAAAAAACGTTTTCGTTAACTCATGAGATTTTTTCCATTTCTGCGTCAGCCAGGTTTCCATTATTTCAGGGAAAATTAACATCATATGTTTGGGAAAATTCACAGGGGGAAATTTTCCATTGTAGAGGATTCTGTTAAATCCAGGTTCCATTAACTCAGGTTTTGCCATAGTTTCTAAGCTGGATTTTGTTGACTAATTATTATCTTGTAATATATTATATTTTTTTACATATATTTTTTCATTTCTGATTTTCATACTGGAAGTAACCATATATTTTTATTGAATCATTTAAATTTAATTTTTTCTTATCAGCAGCACATTTATAATGATGTTTCCTATGTAAAAATTTTGTATCAGTGTATGTAATAAAGTAAATCCTAAGTATTAGAAATGAGATAAGTCATAGCAGAAATTGAACCACACCATTTAGTTTTATCAGTCGGTTGCTTATCATCTGAGCCACTAAGATCACTTTTGAACTAAGATATTTCATTGATGATGTTATTGTTATTTAGGTTTGATGGTATATTGTTTAAAGTTAATATCTTGACAGTGAAAGTATAAAAATGTTGTTGTATTTTGTTAAATAAAATGTTTATATTTTCTGCATTAATTACATTATTCTCTTTTTTATACGCTTATAAAATTTCTCCATTGCATTTTTGTATTGTATTACTTTGTTGTTTAATACAACTTTAGAGAAAGTATTAATTGTTGCTATTAGAATTTTAAAATTTGCAATTATACATTTACTTCTGATGCATTTTTAGATAGGATGTTCCAAAAAAACTCAAAAAAATTAGACATGCTTTAATGAATTTTACTTACCCTATTTTAAGTAACTATAATTCAGATTTAATGACAGCACAGTAATAATATGGAAGTAACATTCTATTATTTTTTTAAATGTTTGAGGGCTGTACTCAAGCATCTTGCTATCCTGTACTGCATCCTGTTATAATTTGTAACTAAAGTTTTTGATTTGTTAATACTAGAAATATTTTAGTCCTTGTTTCTAAGGTTAATAATGTCATTTGATTTAGTATATCCATTTCTTTAATATCATTTAAATGATAAACATTGTTTTTTGTTACATTTTATTGATTGTTGAATACAAAAGAAATGTTTTCAGAAGTGCAAGCAAGTCATTTACATTTTTAATTATTTGAAAATGCCATAACTTTTGTCTTGCTGTTTAAGTTTACGAACAAATTATTAATTATTGAGGTATTGTAATCCAATTTAAGTAAATTAATGAACAGTGAATTATATGTTTGCACGTTATGTTCTTTGTTTTTGATAGAATATATTGATTAGGCCATAAATTTTCACTTTATTCTCTTATGATCATCCTCATAATAATATTATTATTAACTGCCATTTTGTTATAAAAATTAATATTTAGTGTGATTATCATTTAATTAAAATGAATACTTGTAACGTTTTCACATTAATAACTAGTACAGACAGTTGTAGATTTATGTTATTACGTGTAATTATTAATCATTAATTCATTATAGTACAGAAAAATTGTGTTTAAAGTAACTACAATAAGAAAAAAATACATATTCCATATTTTATCATTTTCCATGAAAATACTGGAAACTAAAATTAAAGATGTTCGATGAAGTTTTCCAAAAACGTTAATAGAAATGACTAGGGGGTCTGTTTGGATTTAAAAAAAAAAGGAAAAGAAATATTTATAAATGTTTACAGATTAATGTTAAGTTCTTACATAAAACCTTTTCTTCTGTGTATACAGTATTTAATTCAAAATTAGAATTTTCCTTCCATTTGAAGTCTCCCCTCTATTCCTTGATGTTTTTAATAATGAAGTGTAAAAGATTACTGATAATTCAAATTTTTTTTCAGTAGATTAAATTAAAGATTTTACTGAGAACCATCTGGGGATTATGTTTTAGTAAAGAAATTCCTATAATTAATTTTTTCCATTAAGTTTTCTTTGCGTAAAATTTCTTTTCAATTCCTAAATTTACAGGAAGTGCCATTATATTTGCACTAAAGCAAGCCTGATCTTTTTCAATTTGCTTTTCATGATATATTATTTATTTACTATGTCCAATCTTTCTGTCATGCTTAGTATACCCTTGTTTACGTTTTTGTTTGTTTGGAATTCTCTTCCAATTAAAAAACCCTACCATTCATTAAATAAACATTTTTATTTCTATTTTTGCCTCTGGACTAATAATTCACTCTTTAATTTTTTTCTGCCCTTTATTGTTTCTTCCATTTACACATCATTCAAACAATGTGGAAAGGCTAGATCTTAGTTCAGTTTTTGTTTTCTTCATATTATGACAACCCAGTTCCTGAAGAAAGTATAAATAAGTTTTTTTTTTTACTCTAGTCCAATCTTTCTTAAAACTTTAAACAATTTATTTCATTTTTTTTATTGTTAAACTTTTTTTGAGAGTGTACAGATGGCATGTTGGTGTATAACCTTTCTTCGACCTTTGAAATAAAACTGGTCTTCACTTAGTACACTACCTTTTTCTCTATTATTTTATGAATTATTAGAGTTAAAATTATATCATGGTAACTTTATTTATCTTCTCCTGCTAATGTATTATCGAAATCTTGAAATGTTTATTGAAATCTGAAAGTATTTTCCTAGTCTCAAATTCTTTATATCAATTTTTAAAACTTATTTGTCATAATTTGCCCAAATGGCATAATAATTCAGATATGTTATCAGTTACTTCTGCTTTATTCTTGCTTAAATTTTTCTGTGTCAAATTCAGAAAGTAGTTTAGACTCTTGTGTAAGATCATCAATTTCTTTTCCTTCTATAGCACTTAATAATATAATAAATAATAAATTAAATATATTAAATAATGTGGAATAATTTTCCCCTATTCAGTCCTCTATGTTTCTTGTCATCTCTTGCTCTTCTCTCTTTACTCAGCTTTTCTAAGTCATAAGAAGTAGAAATACCAAAAAAACCTTGAAAACGTGTAAAATATTTTTAATTAGTGGATAAATTTACTGATTTATCAAATATATAAAGTTGTGTGACTCAGATATGTACATATTCTTGTTAATTCCTGCAGTTTTCAACTCGGTTATAATTTTCCCTCAATTGAAACAATTTTTCTGTACTATTAATTGATAATAATTTAGTAATATGCAGTTTAATGTGTGAAGCTTTGTCTATTCTTTATTACTATTTTTTTTTAAATTAATTTTTTTTATAATCATTATTTGATGTATTATAACTGTAGTGTTTATGTAGTTGTTATTATTATGAGCATGTGTGTTGTATGGGTTAACAGTGGTATCTTCTCACCACAACGCACCTCGTCCTGGTTATGGATTGAAGTCTTCCACGTTACCTGCATCAGCACGTTACGATTCGGTGAGTAAAGCAGTTGTTTGTTTTTGTTTTTTTTTTTGAGCTATGCTTATAACTAATCATATTTCATCACATCATCTGGCTTGTACAACTAGAATTTGTGAGTATGTATAAAATATTTTCGTACATTTTATGACTTCTTAACTCCACCTAACGTTAAATATCTTCATATTTGTTGGTAAGTAAGTTTTTATTGTGAACAGCAAGTTATATAAAAATGTTATAGCTTATCCAATTCTTTTTTCCTTATTAATTTTGCTTTACAATTTATATTTTTTGTAATTAATAATTCATCATTTTGCTTTAACATTTTTAAAATCAGAATAAATGTTATAGTTTGTAATTACAAAACTGGTAAAATTTAAGGAGCCAAGGAAAATATATATTCTGTATTACTCTTCTTGTTTAAATTTTCCATTAACATATATTTAATATTTATTTGTTTCAGTTATCTTTGTATTAATATATTGATTTGTATTTTTTTTTTGGAAATTCATAAATTCTTTATTTTAACATTAATTCTGCTTTACACAGTAAATTGTTTGATTCAGCCTTTTTTATCTGGAAAGTCCCTGGTTTGAATCCCAATCATCATGGCATTTTTCATTCGTTAGAAAAAAACAGTTCTGTATTACCATCCACAAACTATAAACTTGTATGGTGAATTAAGCAATCATTTATAAAAAAACAAAATTTGCTTTCAGTTAATATATAGTTTTGTAATTACAAACTATAACATTTATTCTGATTTTAAAAATGTTAAAGCAAAATGATGAATTATTAATTACAAAAAATATAAATTGTAAAGCAAAATTATGTTAGTAATGATGTCAGTGGATGGCTATGATGTTTTTTTATAGTTATGTTGTTCTATAAACAGTATGTTACATGTCGTGTGTGATATTTTTATATATCCAGTAATATTCAGTAGAATCTGATTGCGATTACAGTGCTTATGTGATTACGGTTACAGTGGTGAGTGCCTTAAGGCATGTTCCCAAGCCTGGCTATGGCCTGGCTCCTCGTTCTCATACATTCAGTTCGACTGCAGGTACTACCACACCGGTAAGAAACAACAAAATTTACACTATAATTATTTTATCATTTCAGTAGTATTTAATATGGATAATATTTATTTTAAATATTGATGAATTATATAGGTATATGTAATGGATTTTATTGTACAAGCTTTTTTGTTATTACTAGTTATTTATCAATAAAATTTCACTTCTACTTCATTAATGAAGTTAAATTAGTGCTGCTTACTAGAAAAAAACCCTTTAATAAAACTGTAAAATTATTGTTATTTTTTGAAAGAGAGTATAAAAACGAGTCATTTTTCTAAAATGTATCCAGTTCCAGTGCATTCTATTTCTCATACAGTTGGACTTCTTACAGTATATTTCATATGACCTTAAGAATCATTTTTGTTTTATTTTATTTTAACTGAAATTATTATTTATTAAAATATACTTTCTGATTGGTTTTTTCCTTTAAACTGATAACTATTTTGTTATTAATTTTAAAACTACTGAAACTACTCATTTTTTCACAACTTTAAAACAAAATAAATGTCATTTGTGGAATTCCCTTATGTTTGATCTCACTTGCTTAAATATAGGCTTCTACTGAAACCATCTATATAGCCTTAAGTCAAGCTGTGTTAAAGTTTAGGCACCAAATTTGCTTCTCCAAAATATAGAATCCTTTGTTAAAAATAGCTTAAAATTCCAAATCTATATGATTTGCCAACTCTACCTCCTGCTAACAGTATTTTACAGCCTCGTACATTTGTCTTAACTTTTTGTTCTGCCATTGAAAAGAATCAATCCAGTTGATAGACTCATTTGAGAATGATTTTACTCATTTAAAGCTAAGTATTGTAGAGTTCTTTTCGTATGAACTCTATTGTTGTTGGCCAGTTCATTAAGGTCTGTAATTCAATAGTTGAAAAACTTCAATAATAATTTTTGTATACAAGGATGTCTTTCAAGCCATAGGGCTTGAAAGACATGCTACTGAGCTTGTCATATTGTAATATGTGGTCCATAGGCTTAACAACTGAGCACATAATTATTTAATATTACTTATCTAACCATTACCATTAGTTTCTTTTTAACCCAGTTGTATGTATCATGAATTTACATTAAAAAATATTTATACAGTGTATTACTTTATATATACTACTACATTACTGTCTACAGTCGCCGCCAAGTAACGGCGAGCTTGGATTGGTGACGTTTACTACCCCATGTAGTAATTTGATGACTAATCCCCATGAGTAGATGACTGTTTCAGAGAACAGTAGATAATGATTCAGAGAACAGTAGTGTAGCAGTGATGTGCGGGCTGATCACCCAAGCTCACCGTTACATGGTGGCAACTGTACTTTAAGCTGTTTAACAATTTTGCATAAAATTCTTTTATTGATATAACTTTATGGATAAATTTGAAAAATATTGTTTTATTTAATTTATTTATGATTTAACATTTTTTATATTAAAAAAATTTTTAGCTTTATGTTTTGTATGGAAGGTCTCTGGTACATGAGGTTTTTTGAAATGTTTCAGAAAACTAAGATAAAGTTGGGCGAACAGATTGGCTGAGTTACACCCATACAGTCTTATTAAAAAATTAGTATTACTTAAATGGAGACAAATGTTACAATATATTAGTAATTAACATCAGTTACCCTTTACAAAAATCATATTTCATTACTCTGTTGATATCTTTTCAAAGAAATGTACTCACTAAGTAAGAACAGATTTGTGCTTATATTCACTATCTTGTTAGTATTTATTTTCCCAAGATTTAAGCAATGATTTTATTTATGTTTAATTTTCTTCGTATGTAAACATAATCTATAATAAAGGGATTTCATTAAGTAATTTTTGATAATGAGATTATGATTATTAACCTTGTTAATAGATAGATAGCTCCCAAGTTTTCAGAAGAAATAAAAATTTAACATTTTTATTGGCAAAATTTTGTTAGATTTGAGAATTTAAGAATGAATATTGCTCCCCAGCCTTGAATTTAGTAAGTTTTAACAGAAATGAACTGCAGGCAGAAAGTAAGGTGTCTTATTTAGGGAAAATAATGCTGTAAACAATTTTTTTTTTTGCAGTTTTATTCTGCAAATGCAAGTGTGTGAAGTATCTGGGACTAGGGAAATCATTGCTGTCCAGTAAGGGTAACAGAATGCATAATAAGAAATTGATTTGGTTATAAGTAAAAAATATCTTTGTAATGTTTGAATGACTGATGCTGCCCATTTTAAAACTTTATTCAACTATTCATGAAACCTTTCACATGTCTACAAAAACCATTTGTAGAAGTATTAATAAAAGAATTTTTTCAATTGCTGGGCAATGTCCAGTATTTACTTTATTTACATGGCAGATTTTGTACATAAATTTATACTTTCATGTCTTGTTTTTACCTTGGCATTTTGCTACTGTTGAAGGTAGAATAGTTTGTGATAGGATCGTCAACATCCTCCTACTCCATTATGAATCCCAGGTTATATTTTCAAAACATGATGAGCACGACCTGCTTATATATTGTTAGCATGTTCATTACTTCCTCTGAAGTGTTAGATCAACTTTTATATGTGTTTTGATTTGCTTAAGTTTATTATCCCTAAAATTATTTAGTGTTGAGTTTATGAATTTTATATAATCGTTTTTCTCCATTAAATATGAGTAAATTTAGTTATTAAATGACTACTTCTTCACTTGTATAAGCTGAGAGCAGAAAATGAGCTGTTTCATGAAAACCAAAACATTTATTGTAATTGTTAGCAATTTCTCTGATCTGTTTATACAGTGCTTTAGTCAAATTATTTTAATTCTACATTATGAGGAATAAGGCACCTGGCTTTATCCAGTGAAAGAAGTCAGTAGACCTGCTAGCTTGGATATTTGTACGATCCTCAGACTAAAAATAGTCCTTGACTATTCCACAGGTACATAGGTTCCTTGCAACGGTTCAGTAAAGAAGCCAGCTGCCTTATGCCTGGTTCAAAGCCACCAGAGCTTTTAACCAGGTGACAGTTGAGCCAGTTCCCATGGCACTTGTTCAAGGAAGAAGAATTAAAGGATAAATAGAGGAAATATTCTGGATGATTTACTGTCCAGGACCCATCAATGTACTTGTTCAGAATCAGAGGTGTTATTCTAGAACAAAATAAATACTATTTTCAGTATTTTGTCCTATATTCTACCTCTACTTAGCCAAGATTTTACCCTAAACTGAAAAATTAAAATTCATGATGCAAAATAGAGAAGTGAAAAAGTAAATCATCAGAAAGTGCAAGTGGACTTTTATTTCACATGTATCATGAATAGATAAGAATAAAAAATATTCTTAAGTGTTTGCTATCTGTAAGAAATTTTGTAAATATCAGAAATGAATGGTTTTTACACATAACCATTTTTTTACATTGTGTTTTCTTATTCATGGACTGTAATATTTGCTATATTTTTATGTAGAAATTTTTGAATTGTTGGAAGACAACAGTTCAAAGTAATTGACTGTATGTAAGAATTAGTGTTTTCGCCTTTTGGCAAGTATCTTTCCATAAAAATTAATGAATTAAACTTTGTTTAGTATTGGAAATATCTATAAGTTAGAATTTTATTAGTAAAAAAATTGAAACCATAAATTATTGTAGTCATCCTATTTTATTGCACTAATTACAACCTACTCTTGATTATTAGTATTGGAGCATTATCCTTTGTGGATTTATGGTGATGATGCCTCTCAAAACATTAATAGATTTTATAGTTTATTAAATAGTCTTAAAAACTTGATTGAATAGTACATTTTAATTAAATTCTGGATTTTATTAAATTATCCATATTTATGGTAGTGTGAATTATGTATAAATATTATAGAACATTGTCGAAGAACAGTTATTTGTAATAACACAGAATTAAAAAAAAAAAACATTATCTTCAAGCATATATCATTATCTAACTTAATTTAATTGTTTTGTTTTTTTTTTTAATTTGAATATTTTTTCTTCTTTAGGGAGATTTCTCATTTAGTGGAATGGGTGAAAAAACACATAGCACAGATTTCAGTAGTGGAAAATCAGATAGTAAGTAAATTGTTTTTAATGCATAATAACCTATTTGTAATGTATAAATGTAGTATGGTACTATATTCAATAATGAAATATAGTATATTATATTTTTCATATTTTATTTAAGTTATATTTTGATAGCCAATTTTTATCAACATTTTACTCATATATTTAACGGTTAAGGCTGTTTTTGTCATATTTTAATTCTTATGAAAAAAAAAAAATAAAAGAACAGTTATAAATATTTGAATTATGATTTTGTTGTTTTCTTGGGAAATATTTTATGAGAGGTTTACTTTTCTACAAACAAAAAGTATTCCTTGCCTGAATTATTAAGCATTAAATTACAAAAAAAAAAATAATAATAGATACTTGTCTGTGTAAAAGTTATTAAACTTGTGCTAAGATTTTGCTTTTCTTGCCTTTTAAATTGCAGCAACTTGCATATATATATATATATATTTTTTTTTTTTTTACCTCGTACACAGACCTATTGGCAGAGCAAATAAAGTTTAATTTCCTTCTAATTTTAAAATGTTTGAAATTTTACTTTTAAGAAAATTCTTGTGGAAGACGTTACATAAATTTAATTGATTTTATGTGAACTTGGTTTTAGAAATGCAAGTGATTTAATAAAAACAAAAAATTACATTTAACTAGTTAAATGTAATTAAAATTACATGTTTTTAAAAATTACATGTAACTAGTTAAGAAAGTTGAACATTTTTAAATTAAACTATTAGAGAATTAACCATATATTAAATACAAAATAAAAATCTGTCGTAGGTCAAAGTTGAATTTTTAATAAAAAAAGGATATGCTAGGTTGATATCAAGTTAGTAAATCCGACTTAAAATAACTTATCTGTGAAATAGCCATTTTATCTATGTGAAGCATACAATTAAAGAGTTTTCTAACATGGTAGCCAGATTATTGAGACTTCTTTGAATAACATAAGTTTAAATGCACTTATAGAGATCTACTTATAGGAATTAGCTCCTTACCTATACCATGGTAATTTTTTTGTTGTAACTCTATTTTTTAAACGAATCAAGAATTACTAAAACGTGTTATCATTTAAAAAATAAAATGCAACTAAGAATATCATATGATTGGTAATGGATAAGAGGTAGCTTATATTTTGTAGAGTTTAACTTGATACATGCATTAGAAATAGAGTTATTCTGAGCAGTGCTGCTACCTTGATATTATTTAGCAGTTCCTTAATTTGTATAATTTACTTATTGCTAAAAACCATCATCTGTTTCTCATATAAGTGAAATTTCATTAACTTTATCAAACTTGAATTGTTTTGAGTAATTGAATTCTTAATTTATTGATAAATTTTAACTGTAGTATTTTTTTTTTTTTTAATTTCATGGCTAGCTTACTAACAACTAATTTATAAATTTTCAAAGTGGTTCAAAAAGTAGATAAAATCATTGGGAAATGATTTTATCTTGAACTTAACTCTAAATAAAAACAAAATTTTTTGCAGAACTAGAAAAAATAGATGCAAAATACAAAAAGAATAAATATGGCAAATTCTTTTAAAATTAACTTATTGTTTTTTTATATCTGTTTATACCATTATTTTTCTAAGGAACATTGTGATTATAACAATATGGGAATGTTTAGTAATTCAAATTACATTGGATTCTTATTTTAATGTAAGAACAGTAGAAATTTTTCGTCTATGAAGAATCATAGGAAGAGCTGATTATTTCAACTAATTACCTAAATATAATTTATTCTATGACTATGAATTCATCATTGAATTAAGTGCATTACCAACTAATTTCATAAATTTTAATGCATTGTTTATTTTTATTTTTTTGTTATTTTAAGCCCCCATATTTAATTTTAATTTATACTTGCGTTTTTCCTGCCATATTTTATTTTATTTTTACATATAATTCTTTATTAATTGTTTCTGAAGGAGTTTGAAATAATAATTACTCAAGTGTATGTAATAATCTTGTCAGAAAATCATAAATTGTTGTAATCATCCTATTTTATTATATTTATACTAATTACAACCAACTCTTGATTATCTGTATTGGTGCATTACCCATTCTGGATTAATAGTGATAATACCTCTCAAAACATTAATAGATAAAATAAAAATTTTGAAAATAGTTACAGAATAATACAGTATATTATCTGTATTAGGTTACAATATATAAATTTAAGATGATGCATTTCAAAATAAAATTGTATAGTAATATTGTTGATTGTTACATTAAAACAAACTATTTGATCAGTTCATTTGTCATCAAGAGTGGTTTACTGATCTAATTTTTCATTGTTTTACTCATTTGGATGTATTTCATTTTATTTTGTATTAGATTACTGAACTATTTTCTGCATTAATAATTGACTATAACATAAATATGTCCTTTTCAAAGGCTGAGTTTATTCTTTTATTAGAAAAAATTTCTGTGGCAGTGGTGAATATAAATGGTTGTAGTGAATATACTTTACAAAAGAAAGTGAAGATTGGTTTTAGAAAATGTGGTTATCAGTTAATAAATTTTCATTTTAATGTTAATATTAATTTGGAGATAACATGGGCATGTTATAATTGTAAGGTTTCACAATTTTTATTTGACAAACACATATTTCTCCAGGTTATCTGTATTAAATAGTAGAGAAATTTGTTTATTTTATTGAAATAGAATCATTTTTAAACTTTTTCTAAATTATATACTGCGAGTTACTGCTCGTTATTAAAGATTGATTTTATGTCATATTTTTTGGTTTATTCATGATTTTCTCTAGACCATTATGTCAGATATTAAGAGTTGGACGTAGTTGTAAATAAAACGATGTGATAGATCTATTATTCTCTCATTGTTGTATATTATGTTGTTTGTTAAATTTATCAATAAAAAATATTTTAATAATTCTTTTTTACTTATTCAGTTTTTCCATACTTTCTTTATTTTACTATATGTTTCCTGTTTCACAATTTAATGTAAGATTATTAATAAATATGAAAAATTTTTAAGTCTACTCAGTACAGCAATTAAAAGATTATAAGGAAAAATTGTGTGTGATGAAAAACTATTTAAATATCAGTCAGATTTTTATTATTATTCATTATGAAGTTTATGGGTTGAAATCTTTGTTAACTACCTTGCAGTTCAAAAATATGTGAATTTGTATAAAATGAAAGTAAATCAATTGCAATATAATTTTATTATGAATACCAGAATTGCTAAAGCATAATTGATTGATTTTAATTTTTTACTTAAAGTTTGGGTAAGCTGGAAAATTTTGCTATGAAAAAGAAACTTTTCTAGAAATAAAAAAAACCCTGTATTTCAATAAAAAATATAAAAAGGAATGCAGAAAGACAATTTAAATATTAATAAGTGAACTAAGGCTCTCTACAATGGAGAGGTTATTAAAATTTATCATTTTTTATCTAAATTTATAAATCTACATTTATGTAAAATATAAAAAGAGCTCTTTCAAATAGTTTGTAAATCTATTTCTTACATTTTGGGCACTATACCACTTTACTTGCACTTGCACATGAAAATTCCTTGATTATAATAATGATATCATTGATAATATGTCATTATGCTACAATAGTTCAGTACTAATAAATTATGATAATAAATTAAAAAAATTTGTTAAAATTATTTTTTTTAAATATAATTTTTTGTTTCTTCCATTTAAGTTATCTGAAAGAAACTTCCAATAGAATCGTCAGAAAACTTTCTCTACAAAGTAAAGTAAGAATCACCAAAATTGGTGTGTGGTAGAAAACATCAGGACTTGATGAATGTATATAAATAAAATATTTAGGTTGAATTGAGTGAGAACCTTTACCTTTCTTGAACACTGTTAAAAACATGTGTTAAAGTGGCATTAGAATCTTAGTATTAGGTTTTTTATGTATTGTTTCCTGGAAAACTTGTGTAGCTTGTAAATACTACTATCAATAATGTTACTGATATAACAGATTCAACTTATTTACACTATTACATTAAACATAATCAAAATTATTCCAAGTTTTTTTTCTTTTAATAACTTCCTTTTACTTTTGTAAATTTTATTTTTTAAAACAAGTCCTAGAGACTTGAAAGTATTATTGGGATTTGTTGTTATAAATTGTATAATCTGAATTGTTCATCATATATCAGTTTTGTCTTCATAGTATTTTTTTTTTTTTATATAGTTCTAAATATTTTTTTAAATGTTAAGAATAAATGTTCATTTGCATCTCTTGCATAATTTCTTGTTATAAAATACATGTGGAATAATTCTTTAATATTTTACATTGATCAGTTGTAATTTTATTTTCTTAAATATTTTTTTCTTTCAGATTCTTTTAAGAGAAAAACAGTTTTTAAATCCATATACAGATTTTTCTAACTGATTAAAAACTCATTTTTCATAAACTTATTTAGTTTAAGTCTACTAATTTCTTATACTTTCATGTAAACAGAGTTAAAAACCAAACTATATTTTCTCCTATTTTATCTCTTGTTTGTAATATTAAATTCAAGCAGGTCGTTAGTTTAAGTAGACTTTTACATATTAAAAGCCATCTCCTTATTTAATTGCTGTACTGCTTTTATATTAAATAATTGTATAATTATTCCTGTTATTAACTAAATTATTTTGTTTTTATCTGATTACTATATCTTGATTCTGACTGGAGAAAGGTTGGTATTTTATATGTGCATATATTTAAGTTTTAAATAGATTTTTATAATTTAATCATTTTTTAAAGGCAAAATTCCAAAAATAAAAAAACCTTTTTTTTAAATAAAGATCAGATTAAGGATCTTTAGTTTTGTTTTATTTGTTGAATTGTTTTGCTGTACCATCTATAAAGTATCAAGAGTTAGCAATTATTTTTAGTATTTTTATAATCATTTACATTAGTTCTATATTCTTTAAAATTAATTTCTAATTAATTGTTTTAGGAAAATATATGATTTAATTTAAATACAGGAATATGAGGTTCATTGGAATTTTCTATAAAAAAGTTATTAGAGTTCAATGTGTTTCTAAACATATATTATTTATACACAAGGAGTATAAATTTCATGTGTAAAAAATGTTACTTTTTCTTCTATTCACCTTATTTGGTTATATTTATTATTTTCCAAAAATGCACCTTATTTTTTATTCACTAGAAGAAGTTATCTGTTTTCACTTATATACCAAAATATTGCATGATCTCATGGTAATTATCCGTTATAATTTTTTTTTGTACATACGGACTTATAATAACAGCTGTAAATATTTATTTTTTTTTTTTAGAATTTGTTTTGATGTAAAGTAAAGTAGAGTACCATTTTCATTAGCCTCATATAATAGCTAATTTCTAAGTTCCTTCAAAAACTTACATTCTTTTAAACATATTAAGAATCCAACATAATGTGCATTTCCATGATGTTGAAGAAATCCTAAACCTACAAAATTCAAATTAGAGAAAATATTATAGCCATTGGGAAACTTGACACTTGTGTTGCACTCCATACTGTTCATGAAAAAAACATTCTCTAGCACGTTTTATTTTACATTCTCTACATCACTAACAAAGGCACAAACACTGAAGCCCACTATCTAACTATCCACTTTACCCTGCTATCCCTTTCAACATCAATACTGAGCTTCATGCCATCTGCTAAATATACTAAGAATTTACTAAATATATAAGAATTTACAAAGTGTTTTCCTTAAAACTACTGTTTTCCTTTTTAATAGCATACTGTGATTTAAATTTCATAATTTTTCTTCTTTATAAGTTGTCAAAAGAAAGTCAGTATATATTGGTTATCTATTTCTGAACAAATATTATTTGTTTCTTAACACTTTCATTGAATTCCATGCAGTACAACATGTAGCACCATCCTGCTGAAACTATAAAATCGTATCTGTACCTTCTGTTCCAGTCTCACAGGGGCTAAATTGTGTGAATTTGAGTATAGCACTGAAGCATTACAGTTTTTTTTAAAAAATAGGTCCCTAAGATTCCTATGATGAAACATCACACCATAATATCCAAGTCATTATTCCAGTGATGGTATCCACATCATTGTTCAGTATCCCCCTTAAAATCTTGAATATAAATCGATGATAAAATGATCTTGATAACCTGAAGAAGATAAATCATTAGAAAAGACTTTATGTCTGTATCTTATAGAGATGAATCCCTATATATTTATGCAAGATTTGATGCAGTCTACAGTCTGATACGGTTAAAAAGATGTTGCATGACATCTTGCTGAACAATATGGCCTTTAAACCACTGATTGCCTATGATCATTCAAAATTCTCAAGCATGTGAGCAGTTTTCCTTGAAATAATGTATGCATTATGCACATTACCTGTTATGTAAAATTTTTGAATTCGTTGCAGAATTAGAATACAAACTGGAATCTTACCAAAAGGGCCAATATGAAACATGTAGCAAAACTTACATTGAACATCAGTAATTGTCTTGGGTAAACGTGCACTGGTTTTTGGGCCACACATACTTCTGGGAACTAAAATTTATTTAGGCAAGCTATGAGGTTGGTTAGATAAGTCAGTGACTTTAAACATTTTTTCTTTTTACAAAAATTCAATTTACTTTTCAACATAATCCCCTTTTATTTCAATACATTGATTGCAGTGAGTTTCTACTTTTTATGCCTTCCAAAAGTATGATTTGTCAAACTCTGTAAATACTCGTTTCTGCGATAACTTGCTCATTTGTTGAAGATTTCTTTCCTTCAAGCCACTTCTTTAGGTTTGGAAAAAAGTCAGAAGGGGCTAAAGTTGGAGAATGAAGTAGAGGAGGAAGTAATTTGTAACGCAGTTTAGCTAATTAGGGAATGAAGTCGCATATGAGTGAACTGGCATATTTTCATGGTGAAAGAGTATTTTTCTCTTGCTAAATGAGGCTGCTTTTTCTTTAGTACCATATCAAATCTCTGTAATAATGAGACATAATATATTCCCATGATTAGTTTCCCTTCTGTAGATAATCAGTCATACCTACGTCGTATAATGTTATACCTCATGAGTCCTAAAAAACTGGCCATGACCTTACCAGCTTGTCTTTTACAGAGTGGGTTCATTTCATCCAGTCCACATTTTTGACTGCTGTTTTGTTTCTGGCATCCAGTAATGAATCCACATTTTATCGACGGTAACATAATGTTACAAAACTCATTTGGATTGTGCTGGTAAATGGTCAAACATTGCTTTGAAGTTGTCACATGGTTCCACTTTTGATCAGTTGTCGGCAGTCGTGGCATCCATCTTGCCAATAGCTTCCACATACCCAATCACTTGCGTAAAATTCACCATAAATGTTCATTTTTAATGTTTATAATCTTGTACCTTTGTTCAGTTTGTTTATAGTCACATACCTGTGTTCAGCAATATTCCTGTACGACATGGATTTTATTAATCATTTCTTCAATAGTCACCCTTTTTAGATGTCCCAAACGCCATAACTTGGATGATCACAGCAACATTCAGTAAGCCACTTTTGAACTATTCCATGCAAAGGAGCAGACTCTCCATAATACTTTTGAAACCGTTTCCTTTATTGCTTCTCCTTGTAAATAGTAGTATTTTATGAGAATGTGGCATTTGTGTTTTTCCATGTTTTCTTGACACATCAACTTTCAAGAGCTGTCAATTATCTACTAATTATCAATGACTCAAAACTTTATATGCAAGCTAAGATAAGACTTACAAATAATGGAGAGAAAGTAGCGATTGAAATGTCTCCTTCTGAGAAGTCACTGACTTATCAAACTGCCCTTGCATTTCTTACTGCAATTGCATATTTCTACATTTTACCCTGTGCTAAGTGTGGGAAAACATCTCTACATTGTTTACACGATAATAAGTTTTTGTTTGTAAATAATTTTTTTCAATTACGAATATTAATGCTTCTAAAAATTTATAATCTCCTACAAAACTATTATTTTTTTCCTCCCCAATGAGATTTTTATTACAAAATTTGCCAAATATCCTTAAGTGTATCCAGTCAAAAGTATACTGTAGGGTATTAAGGATATTTGAGTTTTTCCTCTACTCATTGTTATTGAACTATGTGTTGGCTGTGCATCATTGCTTGTATAAATTTGTATTCATACAAATCCTCAGAAGAATTAGTAAATTAGATAAACCTATCATGGTAATTTTATATATATTTACACACAAATTATCAAAACCAATTATCAAAAAAAAGTGTACCTAGTTTTATCTACTTATTTGTCTTGATAAAAAGAAGTTCAAATACTATTAGATGCTTTCTTGCAGCAAAAAAGGCATTCAAAATTAGCCAGATTATTTAATAAAATTTCCATTTTTGAAAATGTATTAATATTTTAAGTATTTACTAGAAAAATCATATCATTAATATATATATATATATATGTATATATGGGAAGTACCCCAAAAAATTTTACTCTTTTCTGATTTCAGTTTTGATATAAAAAAAATCAGTTAGTCATCTCAATATACTCTTTTTCTGTTTAGCATTTTTGCAGATATCTACTTTTACAAAACAGATCTTATTATAACAAGATATAAAATGTATTAACTAAAAGCATTTTACAAAACAGATCTTATTATAACAAGATATAAAATGTATTAGCTAAAAGCAAACTAATACCTTTATAAGATATCTGTAAAACAATAAGTGAAGAATAAAATACTGAATAGCAATGATAAATAAAACTTTGAAAAATACTTTCAGAGTATACAACTACAGTAAACAAAAATATATGCTGATGAATTAGGAAATTATGTGTAAACTTATTTTCAAATTTAGAAAATAATGCCATAATTAAAAATTAATAGTAATAAATTCAAACCCTTTACACCTGCAAAATATGTATAATAAAACCAGTATTGATAATATAATTAATGAACCGGTGAAATTCGAATTTATTATTGAATTAAAAAAATAATAATTTTTAATTAATTTAAAAAAATTTTAATTTATTTTAGGATTATTAAACGTTAAACAATTTCCTTCTAATTTTGAAGTATTACTCTGTCTATAATTCTTTTGAACTAATTCAGTTGTATAAAAATACATTCAAGCACGGTACTAAAGTATTAGTTTCATTATCTATCAACAGATTGTATAGGAGTAGAATATTATTCATTTTATTTCAAATGACAAGTATGATATTCAGTGTATACTGCTGCAGTTTTAAATGATTTATTATAAAATTAATTCACAAAAAGCTGAGATAACTTAAGTGCTATTTAAAAAAAAAAGAATTACATTAAATTAATTTTTAACTAAATAATTTTGTTTTGCTGGTAGGATGCTATTTTCTAAGCTGTTTTAATTTGAGCTTTTAATCTATTTTTGAAAAAATACATTTTGAATGATATTGAGGATTTGAAACGTATAAAAAAAGTCAATATCAGTTAGTTTTACAGTAGGGAAAATGATCAATGTCAACAGATAGTGAACAAGCTATTTAAAACCAATATAAACTAGTAGTCATACCCACCAGTTTGGTCTAGAGGTGAACTCGTCATTCCAGATCAGCTGATTTCAAAGTTGACAGTTCTAAGGTTCAAATCCTAGCAAAAGCTTACTTTTATACAGATTAAAATCCTAGATCATGAATACCAGTGTTCTTTGGTGGTTGGATTTTAATTAACCACACATCTCAGGAAGGTTGATCAACCTGAGCCTGCACAAGACTACATTTCATTTACTTTTATACATATCATTCTCATTCATCCTCGGAAGTTAATACCTTACGGTGGTTCCAGAGGCTAAACAAAAAAGGAAAGGAAAGAGTATTTATAAAGGGTTAAATTAAATTACTGTAACTAATTATATTGACTGCTTATTAGAATGATTACAGATGTAAAGTCTAAACAGGTTGTTGTGTTATGTATAATAGAAAAAAGTGGTATAAGAAACATTTAGAAAATATAAACTTATTATTTATGTATAATATTATAATATAAGCAAAATTAATGTTATGAATGATTAAACAATTTGGCTAAGAAGGGGAAACATCCGTCTTTATTTGAATTTTTAATTCATCTGATGAAGCGGCACCCACCGTGAAGGTGCTAATATGAATGTTTGAAAAGAATAAGCAGTAAGTGATATTTTTATTTTATTTATTATTGATAATACAAAATTAATGTTTCATATTTACTAATTCTCATTCCAAATAATTTCTCCAGTCAGATGCCAAGTAAAAGAAAAATATGTATTATGTATGCAGTTAATTATATATTATAAGTTATTTATAAATAAATTCCTTGCATCTGCTCTTCTTTGCCTGTAAACTATAAAATGGCTTTTAGCTTGCGACTTACCTCTTTCTGTCTCTCTTTCCTCACAGTTTCTGGGGGCTCGATTTCAGACGTTGATCGACGTGCATTGGTATGTATAAATACCTAACATGTTTCTTATTAATTAAAAATATAAATATTAATTTTATTTAAATAATATTATAATTAATTGCATGTTTATGTATAAAAATAGTATAAAAAATTATTATTATTGTGTCGCATGATCTTTTACATTTGATGCTAAAGCTTATAGGTATATTATTAATTAATTTTATCTTAAAATTTTAACTGTACATATGAATTTATTTATTATATTAAAAATATTAATTAATATTTGTAGCTTTATAACATGTTTGCTATATGTTTTGTATCTTCATTAGATTTCTGATTTTAATTAGTTATGACATTCATGTACTTTTTATGTTATCTGGCATAATATTTTCATTTTTTTCCATGGTGGATTATTTAATTTGATATAAATGTTATAAATGATTAGTTTTCCCTTGTATTTTTTGTTTAAAGTTTTCTCTTTGTTATTCTAGCTTTAATACTATACGCATTTTTGTCACTTTGTATGGTTTGTATGCTTAAGTCAAAGTTCCTTTTGAAGTAAAGTTTACATGTAATCCTTTTCCCAAATTATATGTCTTCTCTACTGTTTTTATATTCAGTTAATATTTTTTGTAGTCATTTACTATCTTGAATAAAATAAATTTGGAAGTTATTATTACATCATTTCTCTGAGAGTGTATTTTGTAAAGTACCATCTACTACAGTTTTTATCTTTCCTTATAAATGATATATTTATTTATAGAAGAAATATTAAGCGATAAAAAAGTACTGAGAGAAAAAAATAACTTTTCCGTTTTTAGGGATTAGCATCTTAGATCATTGATTAGTCTCCTTCTGACATTTAGCTCTTTATTACTGCAATCTTGACTTGATAGGAAGCACTTTTAGAAATTCTCATCGATTAGAGTATTAAGTTGCTAAATCATAGTTTAGGATCTTTCACTGTAAAGATTTTTAATTATTTATTTATGATTTTATTTTTTGATTTATGATGCATATTTTTAATTTGCCACCTCCAAATATGATGTAAACAAATAGCTCTTTAGTAGCTCGGTTATTTCAGTCAATAGTCAGCTAAATTTGTGATCCTGCAGTTTGTGAAATTCAAGGAGTAATCTGATTTTTTATAGCCAAAAACAATTCTGTGGCTGAAATTCACAGGTAAATTTGTGACATGGGCTGAATGGTTGGAAAATGTTTAATCATCCACCTTATAGCCCTTACTTAGTTCCCAGTGATAACTTTCTTTTACTTCACTTTAAAACAGTAGCTTTCATTTTAAAGGTTTGATAATGACAACAAATTGAAAAATGGTGTTACTGTGGTTTAAGTCACTGATGATGGAGTTTCGAAGAATGAATAAAGAAGCTAGTGAAAAACTATGAAAAATGTATTGAAGTTTAAGGAAGTTATGTAGAAAAGTAGTAAATAAATGTAGTTTGTATGTAGTAGTAATAAATGTAGTAAGTAATAAAGTTTATCCATATTTTTCAGTTTTGTTTTTATTTTAAAATGAACTATTCTTTAAAAATGTGCCTCAAATAATACTCCGTCTGTAAAAAATGTTCATGTAAAGTTTTCATCAACTTTATTAGATTCAATGAATAATTTGCAGAAAATATTAGACATTTTTTCTTTAGAAGTTTTATTCCGATGATTAGTTTCAAGATTAATGTCGTCGAAGACTTAAGTTCTAAATATAATTTTACAGTTTTTGCCAGTTTCTATCTTATGCGTTAATTAATTTCTGTTATTAGCCTTTTAAAAAAACATTAAACACTATTTTCAAGACACTTGAAATTTTTGTGTGGATTTATTCCTTGCCATATTTTTTATAAATAGTCATGATGTGAAAGAACTCAGCAAGTCTGTTGGGTATAACTCCAAGTAAGTTGATAATGACTGAAATATAGTTTTCGGAAATATTAAAGTATATTCAAGCCCAAATAAAAATGGTCTATGATAACATTCTTTGAAAACTATAAAAATTACGTTTTTAAATCTGCATTATAAATAAATTATTTACAGAACAGAATTGAAAGATCCTAAAAGCAGAGAGAAGAATAGCAAGAATGTGTATAAACAAGAAATATCAAAAAGAAGGACAATGGTAGATAGTATCAAATGAAGTAGATTACAGGGAGGTAGAACCCCCATCACAGTAACTATACATAAGAAGAGGTTCTCTTTATTTGAGAAACTAATGAGAACATTGGAAACCAGATTAACAAGAAAAATTATAAAGAAACTTTGGAATCAGAAGAAAAGGATGGGATGAATTAAAGAAATAAGAGAGGATATGGAGGAACTGGGAATAACTCTGGGAGATTTATAAAACGGAAAACAACAAGAAACTAAAGAACAAGAAAAAAAGATTTACACCAAAAACAGACAAATAACACAGAATGAAAAGGGGATTTATGGATGTGGAAAGAAAAGAAAGTTCATAACAGATGAAAAAGTACTGGGAAATTTGAAAGAACAAAACAGTTTGCTCTTCAAAAAAATGACCAGACATAAATTGACTAAAGTAACCCAATGAAGCCGTACAAGCAGGAAAAAATTATTTATAGGAATTATTTTCATAATCTTATGAATTGATTTTTATGTGATAAAGTTCTAATGAATCTGAGATGGTTAAGATTTAGATCATACTTAGTAATTTGTAAATATTCACTATTTGTAGTTGACGAATATTTAACACTTAACTAAACAAGTTCCCCCTCCACTAATTTAATTCCTTCAAGATATAAATTACTATAAAAATAAAATAAATTCTCGAGATGTTCATAAAATTACTTTGTAATTTTAAGTTCTTAAAAAATGTTATGACCTATCATGAAATTAACTTTTAAAGCCAAATTTTGTCACTTGAAACATATACCTAATCATGAGTATTATATTTAATTAAGCCAATGCATTTGTTCCAATCTTTTATTTTGCATAAAAATATTTATGTAAAAAATAAGTAATATTTAATTTAACTATAAATCATATTTTAATACCATTTTTTTTACATTTTATATAAAATCTTAGTTTTTGTTATATGTTGACAGATACCACTTGAGTTATTGATTTGTTGACTAATTTTGTTATTATAATAGGTGAAATTATTATGCTTTAATGTTAGTGTTAATTATTTTGAACTTGGTTTACTCCCTAATGTTTTGTACATCAACAGGTCGTAATTTAAGTATAAATGTTTCTTTTATATGAGTATAAAGTACTTTTTTTTACTTAATTGTTCTTATATTGTTTGTTAAATTATTATTTGTAGAATAGTATTACTATTTTTTATGTTTGCATATTTGGGAATATTTGCATATTTATTGTGTATGATTTCTTCTAAGCAAAATATTGTAGTAATATTTTTTTCAATTTATTAGCTTTTGTTGATGAAGTTAAGTGTTTTAGAATAGTTAACATTTTTTATTTTCAAGAAATAGTTTACAGTAAACCAATGTTGTGCTATTATATCTGAATCTGTGTTCTAACATAGAAGATTCAGATATAAAGCAGGTGAGAGGTATATACCCTCAATAAAAAAAAGAAGATATATGAAACATTCAGATTTATATTACTACAATAAAGTCATCTATCAGAGTATATCTTACCTTTTAGGCATCGTTGATTCTTAAATACAAGCAGTCAATGATGGTGAGTTGTAATTAGATAGGAAAACACTTGAAATTATATATATAATATTTTACAAATGATTTTTATATTATAAAACATATAATGTATAACTATTATTAATATATAATACAGTTAATATATTGTATAAATTATGCAATATAATAAAAAGTTATGTTAAAAATTGATTTGATAAGTGCACTGTTCAGTTGTGGTTGTAAATTATTTACACCATGAAACTGACCATTTGATTGCTCTTTTCGTCAGTAATGGAAAAAAATAAAGGAACTCTGGCAGCTGAGAAAGCATTCAAAAGTTTAGAATTTTCCTGATTGGAAGTTCAAAACAATGAACAGTATGTAAAACTCCTGAAATTAGCTTCCATTTAACATATCATTTTAGAAAAAAACTAAAGTATTAAGTAAAAAATATATATACACACATTATTTCAAAAAGTAAAAGATATATTCTTAAGTGGGAATTTTTTTTACATATTGTATAATCTTTTTTATTTAGTACAGGGCTCTTCAAACATTTTTTAACACTCAAATTTTTTGCACCCCCTTAACCAAATTACCATAAGAATAAAAGTAAAAACAAATAATACTGAAAAATTTTAAACTAAAATATAAGATTAGCCTTTAATGGGACTGACTGATCTGCTTGCATTCTATGACACAAAAAATTGAATCTTTGCTCTATTTTGGTGATAGCAAGTCACATCTGCTAGAATGATTACTCAATTACCTATTAATCACAAGGGTGTGTTCTGTCATATTTATAATTAATTGTATCACACTATTTGGTACAATAAATATTGTATTACTTAAGTGCCATTGCACTGCTGTGTGGAGTAAAAGACGGTTGAACTTTGAGCCCATTTGTTCACTGGATCTTGTACATCATTTTGTCTTTGCATTTAATTCTGCTGAATTTCCTTTGATGCAAGTAACTCTCAGTGAATCGTGCAATATGTGAAAGTAATAGGTCCATTGCTTAAACAAAATAAGTCTTAACGAGTCTTGATTTTAGCATGAAAGCCAGCATTTATTTCTGTCATTGTTGCATCATCAGTACAAACTCATACACAGTCTTCTCATTTTAATCCTGCTTCTTGAAAATAATCATCTACTCTTTGAAAAATTGCATCACCTGATTGATATATGCCCATCTAACAACCTACAAATAAATCTTCATGAACATTGTTGTTGTAGTAATACCTGATATATACCAGTGATTGTGCCAATTTTGCAGTATTTGTTGATTTATCCAAATGGATTGCAAATTTTGAATTTCCATTAATTCTTTCAATTAGTTGTCCAAGTGGGTCTCTGCAAATTTCCAAAATTTCTCTAGTCATCGTAGTGTCTAACAGGAAATTTTTCTTAAGTTGTCTGCATATTTCTGCCAATAAATAATTTCAGTCATTCTGATTGCTGTTGGTGGAGCAAGTTCTTCACTGATTATAAATGAATTTTTGGTCTTTTAAGTTAGATAAGAAGCTTCATAAGATGGTTGCTTGTAATTGTTTCAGCTTAGTAAGTACATGAGTTTCCATGGACAACTTTTGCTTTTTTGAGGACTGCAACAACTTTTCCACAGACCTATTAGCATAGAAACCATCTTTTGTATCAATATGTCTTTTTAGTTTTGTAAGTTTCATACTTTCACTTGGCGCATACTCATTATAAATCTATCTGGTCGTATGTGTGCAGGTAAATGTAAATCCATATTGTAAATAAGTTTCATTGAATTTTCTCTTTTTTATGTGAGGATGTTTAGTATCTATGTTTTCCATGTTACCACTTGGTTGTCCAGCTACTGTTGAATTCATAACCTCTGAATCACTTCAGGATTTAATTGTGCATACACAATTATGTGTACATATATTGACGCCCAACATGTTAAAAATATGTTTTGGACTCCTTTGTTTTTATATTAGTACTTACAGTGGTTTATTATAATTCAAAAAAATAATACCAAATCATAAAATCACTTTTAAAATATTCACTAAGTTTTTCAAAGTGCATTTATGAAAATTATATTGAAAAAAATCATGAAACACAGCAGAGCTGTACAACAGCTGCCCAAGAACTGCTGAGAGTAGTGGTTATCACTATTCAATAGTACCGGTTGTATCGCTATACAACATTACTGTGCATGAAGCTGCAAAATGTTTGCTTTCACACCGTTATCAAATGTTTCTTATACTTACTCTAGTTATATATTTCAATATTTTTTTTAATTGTTTGAAATTTTCTATATGTATATTACTTTACAACTAAGAATATGCTCAAAACATCTTTCAACACCCCTGGGGTCAGGACCCCCATTTTGAAGAGCTCTGATTCAATGTATACTTAGTTTTCTATTTAATTTATAATTCTTCTCATTTACATGTAAACATTTAAAATAAAGTTCTTGTTTCATAACCTAAAAAGTGTTTTTTTAATTTTTTAAAGATAAAATCATGAATAACAAACAAGTAGCCTGTTGTACTATTGTGCTACTTGAAACAACATGGTTTGCAAGATATCAAAATGTTAAAATCCTTGTCTGCCATTTAAGAATATGAATTATCTTTTTATATTTATTATTTTTTATATTTTATTTTTTAAATTTACTGTTTATTATTGTAACAAATCTGCTAATACTGCAATAAATTTCCTAATACTGTAAGGCCATCTAATCATCTTTAATAAAGTGATTGCTTTTATAATGTGGGTCATTGTCTGTTCCACTTCATTATTACTGGGGTTTACGGTATTTATGTGTAAGGTAGCTTAATAGAATTATGGTTTTTTAATTGAACTTTGTTAAAATTTTAAGCTCTCTTAGGTTTTTATCTTTCATTTTTTGCTTTTTTTTAGAATATCATCTTAAAGTAACATTTTAATTATCTTATTTGTATATTATGATAGATATTTTTTTCTGTTATGTAATGTGTAGTTTTTTGTTAATGCACCTTTACTGTAATTAAAGATTAACTTTAAACAATATTTAGCACACAGTAGAAAATAGTGGGTGATGTTTTTATTTTTATTTTTTTCATACCTCAAGTAATTGCACTTGATTGTAGTTTGTAAATTCTTTGTTTTTGTCCATGAGAATGTTATTGTAAAACCATTTAATACATTATTGAGTAGTATACTTCTATTACAAAAAAATAGCTAAAGAAAATCTTGTAATTATAAAAAATTGAATAAAAAACTGACAAAGGTTAAGGAGATTTTTAATATCATTACTTGTGAATGAATGGTAGGTTTTTAAATTATGTATTAAATGATTTTTTAATCTCAAAATCAGCTTTAAACCATACATATGTAAGATAAAAACCAGTATATAATAACAAGAAATATCTATAATGCTAAGATTATTTTTGAATAATGATTACTCTTACAGGCTGCTGAACTGGTCAGTTCCTCAACATACACAGGATGCTTAGGATATCCCCCATCTGCTAATCTTCATATTCGTCGTTCTTTACCAAACATGATGGCACCGCATTCAAATGAACCTCCTAAAATTTATCCTTACCATCTTCTGCAAATTACCAATTACAGGTTACCTGCTGATGTTGACAGGTGTAATTTAGAGGTTTGTAGTTTTTAATTATTTGAACTTTACTTATCTATTTTTAAATATATCCTATTAACATTAGTTGTACCATACTTTCATTGTAATTATATAACTGGAATGCTGGTGAGTATCAATTAGTTATCAAAATTGATATTGTTTTATTTGTTGGAGAAATTAATGCAAACATGTCATCAAGATAAAATAAATAAGTGGAATTAGATGTAGTGCTGCTTTTTTATTCTGATTCTTATAGTGCTCATATCAAATAAAATGAGGATTTAAAGCGTTTATGTTTTGTTGACTATCAGATATTTGGTTAATTTACTTTTTTATTATAATTTTAATAATAATAATAATAATAATGAAATTAGCCTCTTAAAATGAAACATACATACATAGTTTGTATATTTAGACAAATATTAAATCACCAGATAGAGTATACAAAATAAGAATGCTTAATGTATAAAATAGCACTTCCAAAATATATTCTCATTTTATGTTAAAAAACATTAAATTAAAAATATCAATCCGATTGCCTTGTCGGTAGAGGATATAATATTCTACATATTTTTACAGTTAAATAAAAAAAGTTTTCTTTAATAAATTTTAAACCAGTTGTTTATGTATTTATATTTTAGTAATTTTCTTCTTTTTTTCGCAGAGACATCTTTCTGAAGCAGAATTTGAAACACTATTCCAGTGTACTAGAGTAGATTTCTATCGTTTACCACAATGGCGAAGAAATGAATTGAAGAGACGAGCTAGATTATTTTAAAGATAAAGTACATCAGAAAAAATAAGTCACTAATACTCATTTCTTCAAATCAGTATCAAGCTATATTATTCATTCGAGAACAAACTGCCTCCACATTATTATTATTAATAAAAATATTTTTAATTATTACAGGTAGGACTTCTCTAATTTAATTTTTGGACTTGCATTTTTTTTTTATTAGTACTTAATTTCTGCCAGAATGGCAATTTAATTTAAACTTTTTTATTTATTTATTTATTTTTTTTTTTTTTGTGGTTAGTATAAAGCAGTATAGTGATTTTCCAATACATAGAGGCATCATATTATGTCCAAACATTACTGACTAATCTGGTTTATCTTCTTTTTTTTTATGATATACTTTGTTCCAGGTTAAATTAGAAACTCCTCATTAGGGGGTTTTGTTTAATTTATTATCCAAGTTCTGGTCGGACCAGGTACTAGACTTTCTTTTATTGATGTGCAGAATCAGGATAAAATACATTGTCTTTTTCTGGAAAAAAATTGTTTTTTCCCAGTTTTGTCATATATACTTAAATTAACTTATCCTAGATAACTGTTTAGTATATTTAATCTATGAGCAACCATTCTTGTTCTTCATTTTACGAAGTCTCATTACAGAATTCTCTCATCTCAAATTTTTCTATAAACTTAATCATTTTGTAAAGTCGTAGATAATGTTAAATATCGTCATGTATAATTATATTTCAAAAGATTGTGTTATTTGACTATTTCAAACTATTGTGTTACCTCAGCTTGCTTTTCATGGTCTCTGCCTTATTGTTTATCGATAGAACCCAGTTATCCCTTGGATATAGCTAGTCATTACTTTAACACGTCTGCTAGAATGATTACTCAATTACCTATTAATGAGAAGGTAATGAGGTCATATTTATTTAGAATTAATTGTATCACCCTATTTGGTGCAGTAAATATCGTATTACTTAATCGATTCTTTAACTTTATTCATGCCAGTAATAAAATATATGTAAATGTATATTGATCTAAATAAATAAAAAATATATTGAAATTGTATTATTTTTTAATGAAATTTACTCAGCCTGATTCATATGAAAAAAAATGAAATTAATATTTAAAATTTGTTAAAAGTATTGAAAGATTAAATTAGAGAGGTATTAACTTGTTTAAATTAATTTACAATAATTTAATAAAATGTTCATAAAACATGTAGCCTAATTCTTATCTTTTATATTATTAAATTTTATTTCTAATATATATGACATAATTTTACAGCATTATTTTGTAATAGGTTCATATTAAAATGAAATATACATCTTTCATGTAGATAGTTTTGAGTATCTAATAATAGTAATTATTAAAATAATGAATTTTTTCAGTGTGTTAATTTTATTTTTTAATAAATGGCTCATTGTTCATAATTTCACAATTAGAGGTTATGTAATAATTTATATGATATTCTTACTATTTTGATAGTATTAAATTTATTATTAAACATTTTTTTTATTATTAAGACATTAAGTTTTTTTTTTGAGTTAGTCAATTTTTTATCATTATTAATATTTTTAGTACAGTATCATATTGCAGTTAATATTCTGATTATGTATATTACTTATTATCATCTATGCCTTCTTTACCAAAATTCAGTGACTCATTGAATTTTTGCACAAACTATGTATAATTATTATTAATATAAAATGTATTGTGTATATTTTGTTTTTAAAATATTAATAATAATAAACCAGTTTTATGTTGGAATATCTGTGCAGAGTGTTCATTACTCATCCCTTACACATGTTTATATTATTATTTTATATACATTATTAACAGAGGTATTGTTATATTATTCTAGTTTTCTGCCTTCTGCTAGATTTATTGCTGAATATTTTATATTTTTAAAGTGGGTTTAAAAGATTTTGTTTAGTTGATCAACCAAGTTGACTAAACTACATTGAATCCATTTATACAGATCCACCAAATCCAGACAGTTTAGCTGTAAATCTCTGAACTATAATATGCACAGAAATTTATGTGCAGATCTTGTTAATAATTTGCAATTCTTAGACTGTATACCTAAAATATTAGAAAGAAACAGAAAGGAGAAAACTTTCAATGAACAAACATTTTAGTAATCCACAAAAAAGATATTTAAGGAGAGTACTTTCAGAAAAAATTACAATTTTACATAGTACATGCATATTTAACTAGTATTAAAACAGTTTTTTCTATTAAAGACTTATTAAAAGGCTTAACCTTCAATTATGTGTTTACTTTTTTTACCAGAAAAATTTCTGTACAGTTGTTTCATCAGCAATGATCAAAATTAAAAGTCTCCTTCTGTTTTCAGTCAAGCAGTTCTGCTGAATTCCAATTTAAGTATTTCATTTGTCATTCAGTACAGTTGATTCATTCATATTGATGTATGAACAAGAAACCCTATCTTTAACTGCCAGTTAGTATACTGGCAACTGAAGAATACTGCCAGTTATCCTAACTGTTATTCCCAACCCTGTGTTGAATAGAATCAGGGTAGTTTTTGAACCAGAACAAAGATTTAGAAATAAAAGTATTTTTTCTCTAGTTTCTCTTATTTATTAATAAATAATTTTTTTTTTATTTTTTAAATACTAACCTTATAATTTCTTTTAGTTGCCTTAGTTATTGTTTTTCCATTTTACTTTGATATTAAATGCCATTGCATGTGTGTTTATTTAAGGAATTTTAATTTCAGAAAATTAATTAAAATATCATCCATCCTACGTTTAATGTAAGTACAATAACATAATTTTTAGTTTGACCAACTTTTAAAAATTGTTTATTTTTATTATATCCTCTTTTTTCAAATTAAATTTTGTTATTAGAAATTAAAAGCTCTCCAGTAGAAATATGTTGTAAAATTTAATTTAGTTAAGGATCATGATTGTTAAAAAAATAATTTTTTTTTTTTATTTACGGTTATTACTTAAAAGTTTAATGAACTTTTTTGATGTAATTATAATAATAAATTGTACTTTTTAATTTATTAAACATTATTTCATTCTCTTTTTTTGGTATATCATACTTGTTTCATCTTGGCTCAGACCATCTTCTTGGATCCAATTATGAAATTTGTTGACTAAAATAGTTTTCTTCAGGTCAATTAAAATGCATATATTCTAAATGTTGGTTGCAAATGATTTGAGACAATATTTAAGAAATATATTTATATTGGTTGGTTGCTTTTGGAATACATGTATCTCTGTTACACCACTCATATAATACTGCAGATAAAAACATGCTGTATCAATTATCAAGTTTTTAATTTTTTTATTGGTTAGGAAGTCATGTTTTTATTAACTTTGCATGATGTTTAATTTACATCTCTCTTTCTAGTTCATATATATTCTAACAGCAATCCATCACTAAAATATTACCAATATATAATAATAATATATATATATATATATATATATATATATATATATTATTTATGGCAATTAAATTTACTTTCTAAGTAAAATTAAATGAAGTTTACCTTATTCCCAGACACAAGTTACACATTTTTGTGGAGTCAGATTTGTAATGTTTCTTTCTTTTTTTGCTGTATGTATGTTGATTAAAAATAATCAATGTAGATGATATCAGTTTACAACTAACTTCATTTTCAGGTGGAATGAACACTCACATATATTTATCTTAATTTTCAGTAGATATATCACCAAAATCTTTTATCTACAAACAATGAATTGTCACTTTGTAGATTGGTAACATCTTTGTGATAACAGTTTTTATGAATTAGTTACTGATAAAAAATGCTAACGAAAACCAATTATATTATTGTAAACTTAGAAATGTATTACTCTGCTGAACAAGTTCAAATTATAATGTACAGTTTGCCAAAAGTTTAATAATTTTAATGACTTGACTTCATTTTATCAATAAGCAAGGAAACATTAAAAGAAGCCATGCACATTAGTAGCAGCTACTGATGCCTAATGATAAAAGGTTCAATCCATTTACAACATTTAAGAAGTTAAAGATTGATGATAGTAGTTTGGAAATAAATTACAAAACAAATTTAGTGTTATGTACAGCTGTAATATTGTTTTTGTGTTTTCTTTTTGTTTGTTTATAACCATTTGTAATTATTAACAGTTTGACATGCAATTTTTTTTATAATTTATATATACATGTATTACAAATCACAAATATATCAAATATCAGCATCTAATTTCACAAGAGTATTTGAGAGGATTTTTAATATCTAATCCACTAGTTATCACCTTACATCTTGAGGTTTTTACGTAGAGAAGATGTTTTCTTTATTCTTCAGGAAAAAACTATTTTGAACTTTTGTTCTTAAACCTGTAATAATTTAACTATAACATAACAATTTTCTACTAGCTATCTGGCCTTGGATAAAATTTTATTTGCTCTTAATTTATTTTGATCACATGCACATTCAAAAAATATTAAATTGTATAATTTTGTCTACAAATGTGATTTTAAAAATTTATTGCTTATTCAATAATTCCTTAATTTTAATATGTTGTTTCATTTTAAAATTTTTGTTTAGACCATCCTATTTTTTAATAGAAAAAAATGCAGTGTAACTTTATCATATTATCTGACTCCGCTTGTATTACACATATTCATATACATAATATTAACCTTTATGTTTTATTGTTCATTTTAGAATTAACCTTTTAAAAATTTAAAGAGCTCAAACTTAATTTATCTATTAATATTATTAGAATATTTAAAAAATGATGTATTAAAGAAATAAAATAACTTTTTATGTATAAAAATATACTAAATAAATGGTATTTTAGAATTACGTGCCTTAAGTAAATAGTTTTGAATATTTCTCCCCTTAAATAATTCATTGACAAAGTTTTTTTTCTGATTGTAACACCTGACTATTACAATAACATCTTTAAAAAAATGTATTTTATCATTTTTAAATACTTATATTTTATTAGTAGTGGAGGTGGTTAGTTTATAGATTCGGTATAAGTGCATTTAGTTAACTACTTATGAAATGATCATTCTGTAAAGTAGTGTAATCATTAAAAGGGAGGTTGCCTGACACTTTCATATTATTATTATCATTTTTGTTTATTTTTTAGACAAGCATTTCTGATGATTATTTTTGTTATATAATTTTAGATGGTGCTACAGTTACAACAATATAATAATACTGACTGGGGATATTTTCTTTTTTTTTAGATTAGATTAAAAAAAAAAATGTGTACGTCATACTATTGTAATTATAATTATACAAACATGATTATAGCTGCTACCGTAATTTTTGTCATCTTTAGCAGCTAGTATTGGAATTAATTTTTTTTAATAGTATCTTTACACTTTAAATTAATATTTAATAAATAGTTTTGTTTTCTTTATATTTTTGTTTGTATTATAAAATGTATATTATTTATTGTCATATTTATACAAGCATAAAAGAATCTGCAGTTTTAAATAAGCCTAATTACAATCAATTTATTTTATAAGACTGGTAATTTTAATTTGTTTTCAAACTGATTGTTAAGAATTTGTTTTTTATTTTTTATTAAATATAAACATAGTATGAGTGCTAATTAATCATTATGACATTTGGTTGGTTTTATATATGATATTTGGTCCAAACGTAATGCTGTATTAATTATTAGGTCTGAGGTACTGTAGTTTTTAATCGTTTTCACTTCCATTATTCCTTTCATATATCTGTATTCAGTAGCATTCATATTTCCTGGAAAATCAAACAAATTTAACTATTATCAGTTAAATTCCTTGTTGTAGAAATTAAATATAGTTTGGATAAGGTATTTGTTTACAGATTGATTAGTTATGTACATTTGTGTAAGTTAATGTGTAAATTAGTATTATTTTTTTTTTAAACAGTTTTGAATTCATACATTTTTATTTATTTATTTTTATAAAAATATTTTTAATTTTTGGTTTGGGTTATTACATATTTTATTTTCTCCACCACATTATAAATGCCATTATTGTACAACATACTTAGTTTAGAGTTTTGTTAAAAAAAGGGAAATTATGTGTTGTCTATAAATGAACTGTTTGGTTTAATTTTACAGAAGTAAATTGGATGAATAACCTTCAGTCTAAAATATTTAAAATACTAATTTATTTAACACTGATAATGCTAATTTTAATGATTTTTTTTACTGTACTAAAACCCAAAAATTGACATGATTGCTTCAATTGTTTATAAAAAATTCAATTAATATTTTATTTATTCTTTTTCATCTATTTTAAGTTCTTTAATATTTTTTTATGATTTTTTTTCATTGATTTTTGTAAGTAGTAAAAAAAAGAAAAACCACACAGTTTTATAAGATATATGGAACTTTGTCATTTGTACTTTGTTGTAACAGTTTATTTCATTGGTTGTAATTTATAATCCCAATATTCTAAGATTGCAAATTTTTCTGAAATAAAAAAAAACAAATCTGATCAAATGTCATCTCGATTGATTTGTCATTTCGCGATCCCTTTCTATTAATATGGAATTTATTACATACAATAATTATATAAATTCGGCTTTTTTTCTTTTTTTAAAAATTTATATATAAACTTTGCAGCTGTTTTATTTATATTATTAAAATGCTATAATAACAATAGCAATTAATATTCTACACACAAATACACACATTTGCTTAATCATTTTTTAGCACAGCTTCAGCAATACCATTATTATTGTATAGCTACTGTGCATATTTTGTATTGATTATATTGTATTTTAATAACCATTAATACAAAACTATTATTGAAATTGTAATGTTTGATTTATTTTAAGTTAGTTATTAAAATTACTGTTAGAACATAAGTTATAATGTTATAATTATTAATTATAAATATGTTATTATTAAAGAAGAAATATATTTGTATATTTGATATTATAGCTATTTAATATGTAAAAGTATAAATTAAATAATTCGTTCTTTCCTTATATTAAAAAAAAAAAAAAAGTTTAATAATATTGTTTAGTTTGCTTTTAATGAATTTTTATTTAAAATTGTAAATGTAACAGTAAAATTTAATTTTTGGTACATCTTCTGAAAGTTTTTTGTTTTCATTTTACATAAATTTTTCCTTGAATTATGAGTAGAGATATTTCATTCATTTTTTTATTAATTCAGTTTTGATATATGTATTTAAAAGGAAAAAAAATAATAAAAATGCTTATAACCAAAGTTGTATTATGTAGTGTTTTATTAAATTTAGTTAATGCTATATAAATAAATATATATATGATTATCTATGTATATTTTGTTATAATTTTATTTATTTCCTAAATTTTTATATTGTGTGCAAAAATACAATGCCAGACTCTAATTTGAACCTGGAAACCTCGAGATTGATGGAGTTAACATTTTAAGTACCATATCTGACTTAGTAAAATAATTAGTCATATTATTTTTAACCAGCTTGTATTACAAAAAGTGCCACTTTGTATGTGAAACTTTACTAGAAGTTCTTTAATGAATTTTGTTAAAAACATTCCGCTAATGCAGTTTTAAAGCATGTTTAAAAATTTGTTGTAAGACTTATTACTTATGAGGGTTGTTCAGTAACTAAGGAGACAATGACTAGAAAAACTATTATTCATGGCAATGAAACACACTACTCTTCAATATAATCCCTGGCTACATCTAGGCACTTAGTCCATCCTTCTGTAACCTTCCTTATTCTAATAATAAAGAATTGTACACCTTGGTACGGGGTCATTCTTGACCTGCTTATTGGTGCTATGTTAAAACTCTTTGAGGGAACTAAAATAAAAATTATGGTGCAACATTGGGACTGTAAGGTGGATGTGCAAACACCTCGTGACCTTACTTTTAAATAGCTTTTTGGAACATACCTTGAGCATATTTTACGGTAATTGAGCTTATTTATTTATTTATTCATTGGTACACTAGAGAACAATCCACTTACACCTACATAAACATATACAATCATGATAATATAGTCTTACAACTAATTTATAACAAACTAACTAGAATTACTTACTGTCTTATATAAATGAGTGAACAGAGGTTTGTTTTTAAAATAATATTACAAGATAAAAATTAAAAGTAGATAACAAAAAAAGAAGAGAATTAACAAGATACAATAATACATTGAAATTCAATTCTGTATAGGATGTTGGTTTAACATTTGATAATATGTAGATTGTGTTTAAAAATTCATTGATATTACAGTCAAAAATCTTTATTTCTGTACAAATTTCAGTCTTATCTCCATTATGATAATGGAATAGACAGTATTTGCACTACAAATTTAAGCAATTTCCCAAATTTTTTTGCATCTGTCTTTGCAAATAAGATAATGAAATTAAAAAAAAACATAATTTGAAACTTCCACTTGGCTTCTACCATGATGAACTGTTCAATCCACTTACAAAAATTTGCTCAGTTAATTCACTTTTAACTGTTAGTAATGGTTAATACTGTTTTAAAATTGATGAGTGAATTTCAGTTTTTTACACCTTCAGAAAATAAAAATCTTATAGCACATTAATTATTTACTTCTTTCACAGTACACATTTCATTCAAAGCTAATTTTGAAGTAAATAAAAGAAGTTATAATAATAGAAATGCTTTTTTAAACTGCTGATATTTTCTGTCAGGGGTGCCAACTGGAATGTCAGATAACTTCAGTTTGTTCTACTAGATACTTTTACCGCTATTTGTCTCTTAATTATTGAATAACCCTTGTATGAGTACGATAAGAAGCTAACAGTTGAGTGCTGTTGTCAGTTTGAAAGGGTTAAGTGGTAAGTTCAACGTATTTCAAACAACAAATAGATAGTGTGGTATACTGTTCATTTATTGTTTGATTTTTACTTATAAGCTGTCTAGATTAATTAAAATTTTTAAATATATGACAATAAATTAATTTTTTCAGGCTTCATATCGGTCCACCATAAATATAACAAATATCACATCACTATAACATTGCATGTAGAAAGAACTTAAACATAACTGTAATAATATCAGTTAAAATAATATATTCGAATATTATTATTATTATTTTGTCAGTTGATTGAAAACAACTGAAAATATGGTAAGGAGGATATTGATCATATTATTCATTGACTTTGAGAAAGCATATGATTTAGTTAAAAAATGGATCTGTGTGGGTAGAGGAACCTTGACAGTCATCAGTTTTTTGCCTTGATTTTGGAGAACTACAGGATTAATACATATTGGGTTGGAAGAAATTTAGGTGTGATAAAATGGTTTGATACTGAGAGGGATTGGAGCAAGGGAATGTATATTGTCTTTTATCTTATTTAATTCAATAATGGAAATTTTACCAGGAATGTTAATGCAGATGTTCATGGGAGGTCAATTCAATGATTTTTTTATAATTTAAGATCTCAAGGGAATAGTGAAAATAAAGATCAATAGGATTCCAGGAATGATGAGCAAATTAAATTGAACTGTTTGAAAGTAAGCAGAAAAGTAAAGTAATGACAGTCGATCAGGTTGGAAAGAATTTATTAAATAGTATTTCAGGAGGCTGAACCATTGAAGGTGGAAAAAATTATTTACCTTGGTGTAGACACTGGAAGAGATGAAAAAATGAGTAATGAGTAGGGTAGGAAAGGAAGCATACTTTTCGAAAGCATTTGTTCTGGAATAGAGATCAGTCTCACAGAAGCCAAAAATGCTAATGTTCACCATTTATTTGTCTATGAGACATATCTATGTTGCATAAATATGAATAATGTTCGAGGGAGAGTAGAGTGAGGTTAAAGCAGGAAAGATGAAATAGAATGGAAGAAACAGACCACATGTGAAATGAGAGAAATTCTGTTAAGGACAATATGGAGAGGTGTTTCACGGAAGACATCAGAGGTGGGGACTGGTGCTGGAATGGGTGAAGGCAAGACTTGATTAACATCTACCCAGTGATCTGGAGCAGAACTGGTATGTATGTACTTAGTGTTACTGATTTTGTTGTTGTATTGTGATGTATAAGGAAGGATTAGGAATTTCAGTAAAATAACCTCAATCAAAGATTGGGTTTTTGTATATCTGTAGGAGAGTTCCTGGACAGCTGTATAGGCAGAGCTCCATATTAAAACATATAACTACCAAACATGCTATAATTTAAAAAGGTCCCCGTATCCTTAACGCAGATCTACCTAGCAATGGGAATTTACTAAAGATTCTAAAACACTGGAAAAGAAGAGGTCAAGGATAAATGATATAGACCAGGAGTCAGCAATAAGTGCTTGTGGGTGCCATGGTGCTCTCAATGAGATTTTTGTACACCCTCACTATATTACACTTCTACTAAGCCCAATAACCGTATTGGCATTGTGTTTGTATATAAGACAATACAATTGCGCAAGCTCAGTGTCAGCAAATAACAGTCAAGGTCATACACAGACACACTTGTTACTGGCACGTAGGAATATTCATGCTTCTGATAAATTTGGAAGCATGTTACTGTATTTTGAGTGTTACAATTATTGAATATATTTTATTAATATGTATTATTAGTAACCATATCACGCAAGATAGTCACGCTTTTCACTATCAAATACGTATCGTACTGGTTAAACGGATTTTATAAATAACCCATCATGAATAATTGTAAAAGAAAAAGAATTTATTATTTTAATGTTGACTGGGAAGAACAATTTTGTTTTATTGACTTGATGTGTAATAAAAGTGTGGTGTCCCAGTAACTTTTGAGTTTATTTCGCGGCCTTACTGATAAAAAGGCTGCCAACCTCTGATATAGACAAACAATCCTGACCAAAGGAAACCTTACTGGCCTTCTCCAGACAGTAGACAAAAATATCAGGAAAGCCTGAGAAAGTTATACTACTTTGTTAGGCATGCAGTTAGATTATACTAAGTACATGCGAATGGGACAGCCCAGCTAGGGATAAACATTATGTACCAAAGAGTGGAAGAAATGAGACAACTTAACTCAAAATGGGAAAAATATTATTCATGAGCCCTTAGTTGAACCCAAAAAAATATTTTTACCCCTTCTCCATATCAAGCTAGGACTAATGAAGAATTTTGTAAAAGCAATGAAGAAGAATAGTTCTGGATTTCTGTACATTCCAAATGTAAGTGAAGAAAGAATTAAAGAAGAAATATTTGTTGGTCCTCAAATAAGAGAGTTAGTTGATCAAAGATGATGTATTTAACTCATGTTAAATAATGTAGAAAGTGCAACTTGGGCTTCACTTAGATGTTTGGAAAACTTTTCTCGGCAAACAAAAATCCGACAATTACCACAATATTGTTAATCAACTTCTTATTTCATACAGAACTATGGGATGTAATATGTCTTTGAAAATACATTTTCTCCACTCATCTGGATTTTTTTTCTGGACAACCTTGGAGACTTAAAGTGATGAACACAGTGAATGTTCCACCAAGACATTTTGGTGATAGAAAGCCGCTACAAAGGGAAATGGAATACTAACATAGTAGCTGATTACTGTTGGACATTAATTCGGGATGTGTCTGAGGATATTTATAAAAGAAAATCATCAGTGAAATCATTCTAACACTGGTATGGCATGTAAAATTATAAATTTTAGAGATTTTTGCTATATTTTCCCTTAATTTTTTTTTAAGCATAATTTATTTAAAACTAAGGATGATAGAAAAATTGTATTTACAGATCTGTAATGTACGCAAAAAAATTTCAAGAAATGGTATCACACTTAGAGAAACATTAAAAAATTTTTTTTATCTATCAGTGTAATAAATAATCAACAACCTGATCACATTACAAATTGACACAGGGATAATATTTACAAATTACTCAACACAATATTGCTCAAGAGAAACCAAACCATTTAAAATACAATAGAAATACACTCTCTTTTACAGAAACAATATTTCTCTGATAAATTTAAAAAAAAAATACTAATTAAAAAATTTTAAAAGACCTCTGGTTTTCTGCATCTTGTACAATTATATAAACATGTACTCAAATAACTTCCATTAATGTCTTGTGAATTATTTTGTAGTTAATGTTTATATTTAGCATCAATTATGTATATAAATTTTAAATAATTAATATGGATTTGAATCGCATCTATTTTTATCATAATCAATTGTGTATTCTGTGATATACTATTCTGATCAAGATATAACCATGATTTTCCCTGATCCATCCAAATATCTAGTCAGCAAAACTAGAGCAGTTGTAATGCATCTTGGGATCTGTCTAAATATACACTAACTGTAACCACCTGTGTGGGTGGTTATTATAAAAGTTTTATAATGTTTGAAAAAATTCATTTCTATTTTCAGTTAAAAGATATATTTTTATTTTGACTGGCATGCCTGCCAGTTAAACTGTGGATTTCAATAAATATTTTCATATTAATGCGCAGGAACTATTTTCCATATCTAAGAGTTGGCTACTGGCAAAGACAAACCTTCAAACCACCTAGAAGCTAGTTCAAATAATTAACATAATTTGTTTTTGCTTAGGTAAATATTTGTTCCTTTGGTAAATATTTCAATTTCATTATTTGTTAAAAATTATATGTATCTATTTGTCTTCCAAAGTAACAATATTTTTACTTATGAATTTTCAGAACTGTTATCTCTGTTGCAACCACTCACCTGTAAGACTATCTGTTGATAGGATTAGCACAATTTAATTTACATCTCTTTATCAGATCCTGCTATTTGAGTACTTGTCTTGTCCAGTGTTAGATGATGCTTGAAAATATTATCTGCTATTTGATATGACTTAACTTTATAGATTAGAAGGCTCTATTCTATCCAGTAGCAACAGTAATTGTAATTAGTGTTAAGAAGCTATAGGTAATCTAATCTATTTGAGATCATTTATTGTAACCATTGAACTTTCCTTAAACTCCTCACTTTAATTGTTAATATTATATTGGTGAAATTTCTACAAAAACACCATAAGTGATTACTACAGTCAGTAATAATTTAAGTAAATTAAATTCATTTATTGAATTAATTTATTTAAATTTACAATAACATTAACAATCCTAATACTAATATTTGTATTACGTAAAACTTACCTTTCCAATTCTTTTTATCATAAATCATGAGAAATCTACAGTTTCTACATGAGAGAAGTTTCTCTTCTTAATCTATAGTTTTATTTATTGCTTCTTAAAATTCATTAAAAAATGAAACAAAACATTTTTATTGAAAAATAATACATTACACTTTAGCTAAAGCCAAAAGAAAAAAATATTGAGTTATAAAAACTTTGTTTATTAGCTAGCTTTTACTTCTTTAAGATTAATTATAATTTTACCTATGTTAACCTTCAGAAACTGCTGTTAAAAGTGCTGATTGTTGTTTGAATTAAGTTTTGACAGATCTTCCATCTGCTCATGAGGTATGATTTAAATCATGTTCATGCATTTTGAAAATTGCTTTTACTACAGATTTAAGATATATTGAATTGGACAAGTGTGTCTACTTTTGATCCTTTGTTGTTTATGTGCAAGATTTTTCATGTTTGTGGATGGGTGTACTGTTTAAATATGGTGGTCTGTGAAAGCATTTTCAGTAGTAGATTGAAATGTTTTTTTGTACTGAAGTAAATTTCAAATTGTTTGTGCTACATAGAATTTAATAGTTTTTTTATAGATAGAGTGAATTTTATTTTATTTCTGGATCTATATGCAAGATTGTAGTCTTGTCTTTTTAATTAATGGGCAAACTTTTTAGTGTGATTGCTAATGTAATGAATTTGTTGTTTCCCTGTAATTTATGTAGTAGTTAAATCACTAATATTTTGTTGTATACATTTGCTTCAGCATTATTTTACAGTTCATCCTGGCAGTCATTTTGAAGTCTGTGAGCCATGGTTTAGAAAGTTTATGTTGTATGAGTTGATAACAGGAGGTGTGTGTGTGCATGTTATTATGGTACGTTTTCTGTAGATTTTGATTGTAAGGCTGAAGAAGTTTATGGTTTTACCTTTTTTCATATTCAGCAGTAAAGGTTATATTTTTACGAATTTTCTTGTTGACTGGAGTCATTTTTTCATTATATAGAAGGATTATATTACCTATGTAATTCTACCAACAGATTAGTTTGTTGTGAGTATGCCATTGATTATTTGCATTTTTAATTTTTAAAATATGATACAGCATGGATATTAAAATTTTTGCTATATTGATATCACCAAACCTTTTATTTTTATATAATTATTTATTAAATGTATAATAAAAAAATGAACCTCCATAAATTTATTGTAACATTATATCTAATTTTACTTAATGCAATTTATCAGTCTTTTTATTTACAGGATTTATAACTTCTTGAATGCAATAATAAAGTAATTGAATTTATTTTTATAAATTTATTCTGTCATGTACGTTTTAAAAATATCTGAAAACTTGTAACAGTGATGCGAGATAAAAGATTCAAGCCAATCGACTGAGTTGCTTGACTATCAGGATTTTCATTTATTTATTTATATCATAGATTAAAAACAGAATAAATATTTTGAAGAAAGGTGTGATTTGAAATATTAACATTCTTAATGAGAGCATACAGAACTAGTACCTAAGATTGGTGTAGTGTATACTCCATTGGCAAGTTTCATTACCGTCTGGTCACAAGCAATGTATTACTTAGCACTGGTTCATAATATGAATGGAATAAGGACAAATATATTTTAACTTCAGGCATGATTGTAATGTCTTCTCTTAACACATTTATGTATACTCAAATATCCGCAGTAGCATGAGTGGTAGCTTCTCAGCTTTTCATCAGGAGGTTCTGGGATCAAGTCCTGGTCTGGTTTGGCATTTTCACTTTGTACAAAACTCAAAAGCAATACCTATAGGTGGTCCCCAGAGACTCGTAAGGAGTGGTGACTGGAGACTTGTGGAGGTTTGTAAGACCTTAACTAAAGGATGCTCTCAGGGCAGTGTTCTGAGTACCCTTCTTTGGGTCATAGAATTTGATTTCATGTTGCGTTTAAGGCTGTCATGTGGTTGTCGTTTATGCTGATGATGTGCTGCTACTGATTGAAGGGGATTCCCATAACAAGGTAGAATTCCGAGCTGCTCATGCTTGTGAGACACTCCGACTTTGGAGTCTCCAACATAAGATGATTTTCAGCCCAGAGAAGGGTCAATTGGCTGCTTCCTGATGAATCCGATTTCAGATGACTGGTCTCCCCATTTGGTACGTTACGGCTCAAAAATACCTGGTTGTTATCTTTGATGAAAATTTTCTGTTCAAGGAACATCTACAGTATGTGGCAAAAAGGCCGTAGATGCTTTTTATGGAATCTGTAGTCATTCATCCCGACTGGGGGTTGAATTACTATAACATGCTTATCCTTTACAAAGGTGTCAGTGAAGCTATTATGCTGTATGTTGCGCCTGTCTGGGCTCACCGCATGGCTTTTAGGTTTTGCACGAACATTTTGTTGTGACTCTTCTGGCTGGCTGTTATAGCCAGGAGGCAGACTGTGTTACAGCCAAAGTCAGACCAGGTGAGACGAATCCCACACAGGTCGCTACATGCATGGTATACTTCTTATATCATCTGATTTAAGTATGATTGGATGGGTCTCCTCCAATCGGTATATCACACAGTTTCTCTCTGGGCATGGTGCCTTTCAGGCGAGTTTGGCTAGGTTTCGTTTGGTAGATTCGAGTCAATGTCCGGATTGTGGGACTGATGATACAGTAGACCATGTCCTCTACGTCTGTTCTCGATATGAGGTCGAACGTTCACGAGCTGTTAGGGAACTTAAGAGAATACATTTCTTTCTGGATCTCCGCATTAACTGATGATCCATGAGGAGGGGTCTATAGTGGCTGGTTTTCTTCGCACTCTTGCAATGTGTAGGTGTGCAGAGGCAGTTTAATCGAGATAATCGATTGTAGTAAGATCCTGGGTGGCTAGGTTTATGGCATAGGCATTGGATTGGTTGGAGGTAGGCGCATTGGCATCGTACCATGGTTATATTTGTGATTCGATTTGGGGCTCCCACTTGGCCTATGCGACCAGGGGCATGGCTTTGTTCCGCCAGTGGCAGTCCTGATCATGACTTGGTAATGCCACGTGAGACTCCATGATGGGACTGGGTGGGGGTGCGGGGTTTGTCTCCGGTTCCTGCGCAGACCGGAATGATGTTACGTTCCCCTTGTTAGGTGACCTAAATTGGTTGACTTATTTGGGTGTAGGTCTGAATTTCTATGTTGCGTAAGACATAATTTTGATTGGTATGAGTGTAGCATCAACTCGTTCGTTTTCTGAGGCATTCACAGTCACGAACGGTGTTGTCAAATTTTTTTACTAGGCGTGGGGTTCGTGCTTCTGCAGTTTCGGTCAATTAGTTTGAGGGAATCATGTTAGGTTGGATGTGAAGATGTTCATTTGAGGCCTATGTGAAGGCAAAATTTGATTTGTATTTTACTGATACAAATGTCTAATGAGAGGGACGGATGGGCACATGAGATGTTTGGGCAAGAAGAGGTTTCCATTGTGGTGTAAAACTGGGTCCCTTCGAAGCCTGGAGTGCAACAGGACATAATAAATAATGTGGAGAAATGAAGTTGGGCATTTTTTGAATAGAAAGTTTGTAAATAAGGAGGATTTCATGAATAAGAGAGTTTGGCAGTTGGGATAGTAATAAGGGACATTGAAGCTGTATCGATTTGCCGACAAAACTTACACTATAAATCATTGTATTATGAAATTAAACAAATACTTATTCATTAATAAATCTGATAGCTTCTATAGTCAGAACAGATAATATATATACTCTTTCAAAATAAATAATTTACTATTCCAAATTTTCATTACATATTAAATGGTTAGTGAATCCTTAAAAAGTATATCTGAATATTTTTGAAAAAAAAAGTTCAGCTTTTGCCTCTTCTTGGAAGAAAAGAAATTTTTGTCAGTTTAAATTAATTGCTCAATACAAAAACACTGATCAGAATTATGCTGTTCCAGCTAGAAAAAAATTCCCATTTTGTTCCTAGGGATTATGGCAAAAATAGATGGACCCTGAATTTACCTCTATGTGGAGTAATTTGGTTTCTTCAAAGGTAGAAGAATTATGAGAATAAAATAATTATGCTTTCAAAACCACCCTTTTTTCAATATCTTGATCCTTTTTCAATTCTGTTGTGGTCCATGTAAGATTTGTAGTATATTCTAAGTGTATTCTTAGTGTTACTTGGCAGGAGGCTATCTGTCGACTGAATTAGAGAATTCTTTTTTTATTCCTCTTTAAATAAAAATGAAATAAATGCATGTTCAAGCTCCATCCTAATTTAATCCTTTGAAGACAAGTTCAAACAATCTGTGGTTTTAGACTGTTTGAAACTTCACTTTTTTAGGTTTGTACTACATACTTACTTGATTATGCATCAGAAGGTTGTGTCTATTGTTTTGTACCAATACTACTTTTCATATGTAAAAATTAACAAATCTGTTAGATGTATTCAGAAAAAAGTCAGGTGATGATGTTCTCTTTTTTAGGTTGATAAAGTCAGCACATAAATTTGAAACTTATCCATGTGAAAATGGAATGGAGATTTTTTAGTGTATGAAAAATGCCATATAGAATTGCAATTTGAACTCACGATCTTCTGGATATAAGACTGAGACGTTACCTTTCTGAAAGTTGGTAGTGTGGCGAGTTAAACTGGCTTTATTTTTTGTTTAAAAATTACTAATAACACTTTTTCCTACTATCTAAGTGTTCTTTTAAAATATCATTTTCCTCATGTGTATGTTGCCACCTATTCAGGTAGTAAATAATAAGCTTCCCCCCCCCCCACCATGGCCCAATGAGATGAGGATGATATATTTACATATAAAACAAGGAAAAAATATAAGGTACAGATGCAGGATCACCATTCCTAGGACTTGTGGTTAATTAAACCCCAGCTACCAAAGTACATTGGTATCCGTTGTCTAGTATTCAAATCCATATAAAAGCAACTAACTTTTATTAGAATTCAAACCTCACAACCTTTGACTTTGAAATCAGCTGTTAAATCGTGCTTCTGCAGTTTCGGTCAATTAGTTTGAGGGAATCATGTTAGGTTGGATGTGAAGATGTTCATTTGAGGCCTATGTGAAGGCAAAATTTGATTTGTATTTTACTGATACAAATGTCTAATGAGAGGGACGGATGGGCACATGAGATGTTTGGGCAAGAAGAGGTTTCCATTGTGGTGTAAAACTGGGTCCCTTCGAAGCCTGGAGTGCAACAGGACATAATAAATAATGTGGAGAAATGAAGTTGGGCATTTTTTGAATAGAAAGTTTGTAAATAAGGAGGATTTCATGAATAAGAGAGTTTGGCAGTTGGGATAGTAATAAGGGACATTGAAGCTGTATCGATTTGCCGACAAAACTTACACTATAAATCATTGTATTATGAAATTAAACAAATACTTATTCATTAATAAATCTGATAGCTTCTATAGTCAGAACAGATAATATATATACTCTTTCAAAATAAATAATTTACTATTCCAAATTTTCATTACATATTAAATGGTTAGTGAATCCTTAAAAAGTATATCTGAATATTTTTGAAAAAAAAAGTTCAGCTTTTGCCTCTTCTTGGAAGAAAAGAAATTTTTGTCAGTTTAAATTAATTGCTCAATACAAAAACACTGATCAGAATTATGCTGTTCCAGCTAGAAAAAAATTCCCATTTTGTTCCTAGGGATTATGGCAAAAATAGATGGACCCTGAATTTACCTCTATGTGGAGTAATTTGGTTTCTTCAAAGGTAGAAGAATTATGAGAATAAAATAATTATGCTTTCAAAACCACCCTTTTTTCAATATCTTGATCCTTTTTCAATTCTGTTGTGGTCCATGTAAGATTTGTAGTATATTCTAAGTGTATTCTTAGTGTTACTTGGCAGGAGGCTATCTGTCGACTGAATTAGAGAATTCTTTTTTTATTCCTCTTTAAATAAAAATGAAATAAATGCATGTTCAAGCTCCATCCTAATTTAATCCTTTGAAGACAAGTTCAAACAATCTGTGGTTTTAGACTGTTTGAAACTTCACTTTTTTAGGTTTGTACTACATACTTACTTGATTATGCATCAGAAGGTTGTGTCTATTGTTTTGTACCAATACTACTTTTCATATGTAAAAATTAACAAATCTGTTAGATGTATTCAGAAAAAAGTCAGGTGATGATGTTCTCTTTTTTAGGTTGATAAAGTCAGCACATAAATTTGAAACTTATCCATGTGAAAATGGAATGGAGATTTTTTAGTGTATGAAAAATGCCATATAGAATTGCAATTTGAACTCACGATCTTCTGGATATAAGACTGAGACGTTACCTTTCTGAAAGTTGGTAGTGTGGCGAGTTAAACTGGCTTTATTTTTTGTTTAAAAATTACTAATAACACTTTTTCCTACTATCTAAGTGTTCTTTTAAAATATCATTTTCCTCATGTGTATGTTGCCACCTATTCAGGTAGTAAATAATAAGCTTCCCCCCCCCCCACCATGGCCCAATGAGATGAGGATGATATATTTACATATAAAACAAGGAAAAAATATAAGGTACAGATGCAGGATCACCATTCCTAGGACTTGTGGTTAATTAAACCCCAGCTACCAAAGTACATTGGTATCCGTTGTCTAGTATTCAAATCCATATAAAAGCAACTAACTTTTATTAGAATTCAAACCTCACAACCTTTGACTTTGAAATCAGCTGTTATAAACAACTGATTTGTGATGACAAGTTATAACCACTATAACAGCTCGATGAGGTTTTAAAATATGAAATATAAAAAACAAATGTTGAAATGATATTCAGTGTTAAATGAAATTCAAGTTAAGCTAATATGAAATGAAGTTATGATGGTTTAAAAAATTAAAATTGAATAATCTAAAAAAAAAAAAATTGACAAACTGTACTATATAATGGGCTATGGGAAACACTGATTTGATTTATCATAGCAATTGAAACACCCAATACATTAAAATAATAGTTATGTCACAGATTTAAAACTGAGAAATTCAAACTTTACCAGTATTCTAATTTCTCTAACCAGTTTTTTTGTACTTCATTTATGAATTATAATGGTTACTAACAATCCAACATCACTGTATTTTACAATTACATTTATTTTACAGACTTATTAACTTTTACTAGTATTTTCTTCCCTTACTGTACTGTAGAAAATGTTGTCAGTCAAGTGACTGATGTTTGAATGCAGAAACAAATGAGGATCAGCATGTCAATTTTTCATATTTTGGTTTTAGTAATTGAGAAGTCTGTTGAAGAAATGTGGTACACAATTAATGTGAGACTAAACAATAGTTCTTGTAATGATAGAGCTGAAGTTCTTTATGGGTGAAGAAATTCAGTACCCTAGTTAGTAGAAATTACTCAGAGATTTTTGAATAATATTTTTACCTGAAAAAAGTTAACTCAACTTGCTGTGTTCATAAAAAGAGGCACTGAAAGAAAAAGAGGAGAGATCTAAAAAAGTATTTTCTTTCAGGACAATGTACATGCATATAAGACTGGCATATATTTCGAGAGATTAAGTTTAAGTGCATCGACAACATACATGACTAATCAGATCAATTTTGGTTGTTTACTATTTTCAAATATTAATTCATTTGTTCAGATGCTTTTTCTGATATTAGTTAACCTTTTATAATTTTCTATTAGATTAATAGAATGAATAATTAATTCCCATCTCTTTTTTTAAATGCTTTTCTTTAACTTACAATGGTTCAACTGTATCCTCAAATCTTGCAACCTTAATTAAACTCAATTCCCGACATCATACAATGGTGAAATTTTACACAGCAATGTAAGTCAGGTGAAAATAAAATATTCCATTGTTAATTTCATATATTTTATATACAGAAGATTTATTTATAGGTTATTGAAAGCAGAAGGGATTATTTTGAGGATTGGAGCTGAATCAATAAGATTCAGCCAACTGTCCGATTCAGCCGGACTATTGATCTGACTGATTTTGACTGTCGATTCAGTATGAGAAGATCAGGTGGCTGTTGAAGCAGATTTTAATATAACTAGTGTAAATTTACCTTCTAAAATTGATATATGCTAATCATCTGATAAATAACTGATATCATTTCTAATAATGGAAACTAATTATCAAGGTTATAATATAGAATAAAACTGTACATAAATGTTTTTTGTTGGCTAATGAATTAAAACAAAAAGTAAAAACTTACAAGTCAGTTTAAATACTTATGCAATCAAAAAAAAAAGGAATTAAAACAATTTTTAAAACATGCTTTTCTTTAAAAAAAACCAAAACAATTTGTTATTAAAAAGTAAAAAATAATTTTGTTTTCAAGAAAATTAGTTTTAAAAAAGTTCTATTTACGCGTGACTAAAAAGAAAAGCGTGGGGCACACTTTAATGAAAAGTTAATGGTAAAGTTGTAGTATATGAGAGCGTGCTCATATATTTTCTTTTTAGTCATGCATAAATAGAAAAATTGTTTAAAAGTAATTATCTTGAAAACAAAATTATTTTTTACTTTTTAGTACAAATTGTTTTTATTATTTATTTTTTTCTGAAGAGGAGCATGTTTTTAGAATTAAAAAAAATCCCATGTACTAAACTTACTAATCTAGATTGTTTTTTTTACTTCAAAATAATTTTTTTTTCAACAGATTATGATGATTGTTTGAGTAATCTAATTCAAAATTGTATTTTTAAATTCTTAAGATAAACAAGTTATTAATCTATTTACAGAACTAAAATTAAATTTAAAAAAAATTAGTTATAACTATCAACAAAATCCTAAATCCACACTTTATAAATCATTGTGCATTGCTGCATAAAAAAAAAAAAAAAAAAAAAAAAATAGTGTCAAGAAAATAAAGCAATTACACTGTTGTATTTATATTACCAGAGGAGAAAAATAATGTGTTTTATTTCTCAATACAACATTTAACATTAAGAACAGTGATATTTTTAAATGAAGACAGCTGCATCTCTATCTTCACATTTTTTGCTTGAATTATCAAGACAACTGAAATTGTCAGAATAAGCAAAATTGAATGAGTAAGAAAGTTTAAAAGTGAAGAAACCTTTTTAAGTGATTTGGCAATATTGTAACACCAACTTAACAATAATATTCTGGTAATAATATATCATAATTTTTTTTGTTGTAAGATCAATGAAACTTATTATACTGAAAAATAAGTTCATTGATGTGATCATTAATTAGGAAAGTACTGAATACTTAACTTATTCAGTTCTTTGGATAGATCATTTAATTATTATTAAATGCTTTACATTAGGTAAAATGTGCAGTAACTGATAAAAACATAATCTAGGAATAAAGTTTCAAAGAATATTTAACACTATTGAGATAAACAAATGCTACTTTGATCCATTTTAGTTATTAACCAAAACAAAATTCAACATTTTACCTTAAAGCATCTTTATTTAAGTACCACTTTGGTCAATATCATTTAAGGTTTAAGAGAATTGCATAATATAAAAATTAAAAGTTTATAAACTGTAAGGGTGTAGCAAACATTAAAACTGTTGTAACCAGTACATTGCTATTTAATAAATAAATTAATACAGTAAAATTATATACAATATTTATAAAATTGTGCTTTCAGTTAATGTAAAATAAAAAATATGCAGCGTTAACTATTATTCTTGATTTGTTTTCTGTTCTAACAATTATGATGATTACGAACAAATACAGTAAAAATAAAACAAAATAACAATTCTATAAACAAAAGCTACCTATAAATAAATACATCTGATAAAAGATGAAACTTTTTTAAATGAAATAAATTTTTTACTTTTTCCCAATGAAAACCTGACATTTGTCTTAATATTAACCAAAATAACTGATTTTGCAATTAACAATATTATGTATAATGGAATAATAAGTAGTTCATATATTCAGCATAATATTTATTTTTATATAAAAAAATATGAATATGTCACTTTTTTATCCATTCATTATATTCTATAGTCAAAATTTTCCATATAAAAACAGAAACACTTAAAACTGAATAAAAAATAAAGTAAAATAAAAGTATTATTACTTTGAAATAAGAAGGTAAAATCTATTGGTCATCAAAGTAACAGACACGAGTACTTACATCATTATTGTCCAACACATTTCTAGCCTCTTTAATAGGGCCACAAGAAACATAAATCTTTTCCTATCTTGTCTCTGCCATCTCCAAACATTCTTTTCTTTTTCTGTTGCCCCTATCATTATTTAATAACTAATACTCCATTTAATCATGCAATAAATAATTCCTCCTTAAAATTCAAGCCTTTTATTTCTGATTTCATCCATCCTTACAACTTTCGTAAAGTACATCAGAATGGTGCAGATTGTGGTTAAACGTTAAGTCTTCCTGTTCAGGTGTTGGTAGTTGAGTCCTAATCAAACTAGATATATTTTAATAAAGACAATAACGGTTTCAGCAAACCCCCCCCCATCAACATTCTGTTATTAGATTCTAATTAACAACATATCCTGGCCTGATAATTAATAGATATACTAAGCTCTGAATAATGGTAACAACTGTCTATAAACCTCAAATCAAGGAAGCAGCAAAGGATATCTAGAGACTTAACAAAATTTCCACAACTAAAAATTTTACATTATGGGCCTGCATTCTGTTTATAACTCATCCATTTTTCTAATGTAAACTCAAGAGTGGGGGGATTATTGTAAGTCTGATATTTTCCTTTTCTACAGTACATCATTGCTTTCAGATCAAACTTCCCGTACTTTTAAAAAATTGCTTGGATTTGCATAGACCTCTAATTTCTACTACCATCAACACATATTGCTCATCACCATAATGAAGAGCAATGGTGAAGTGTATACATCCCTGTTTCAAGATATTCTTCTGTTCTATCCAAACCTACCTTTCCTTTTTGTATATTTATAAACTCGAACTTCCTTTGTATATCTTCTTTTTTTTCACTGCAAACAATATCACATACATAAGGTCATCAAAATATTTGTGGGAAAGCAGTGAAGTTTTCCCGTTTTAATGTTAGCTTTTAAAATCCCTATACTCAAATCAACTATTCACAAAGAAAGTTCCAAAATTAAGTTGTATTCTTTTGAGAGGTTGTAATCCTTCTCATCTTCTCTTTAATTAAGCATACTAAAATATACTCTCCACTTCATCTTTAATTTTTCTTTCTTTTTTGCAAGTGTAATTTGTAAATTTTCCATCTTTTCTTAAAATGAACAGTAACAGTTCTTTTTCATGATCTCCTGCTTACAATAATAATATATTTTCAGAGGTTAAGAAAATTAAAAGGAATTATGAAAATGCCGAAAGATAATGGTTTTATCAAGAGTCAGAAACTTTATATGAGAAAAATACACATCACAGCAGTGAAAGAAAATAATGTATAATAAATATTTTCTAATTATAACCTACACATGGATCATAAGAAGGAAAGAAAGATTGCAAGTAAAAGGGACAAGTAGAAATTTGGAGTATTTTAGAGAAAATATAAAGAATACATGAAAAAATAACTGGGAATGTGTATTCTGCCGAAAGGAACAGGGAGGTTTAACAAGGTGGTGGTTGACAGCTATAAATAGAAGAAATACTTATACAAAATTCTTTAATTAAAGGATGTAGGTAACCAATGTATAGAATGAGTCTGAATTTAATGACCAAGTTAAGAAAATTAAAAATGAAATGACAATGATTTGTCATTTCATTGATGAATTGTCAAAAATGAGATGACAATGACAGCTGAGAGGAGAAAAGGGGATCAATAGAATATGAGGAAAATTTAGAAAATGAAATCAGATGATAATGACAATGAGGACAAGTGATATTTACGAATGTTGATATAATCAGGAGTAATAAGGAAATTCTTGAAATAAATTAATCTCTTACAGCCATCTCACAACTTCTACCAAAGGGGAAGCATTTACAGCAAGTCACGAGTTTATTGCTAAGAAAAAAATATCCTTCACAATGAAGTAGAGTATATCTGTATAAAAGTTGTGCTTTGTAACAATTTTTTTTTTTACGTCTGTTTCAGTATAATCAGTGATATTGCACAATTTCTAAAGCTAACCTTTTTTTTTTCTCAGGTAATGAGTTATAACATTATACCTATAACATTAGTCAAAGTGTAATGCATTGATCTTTAATTAAAAGCTCAAAAAAGTTTTGATAAGGTCTTGACCTTCAGGAGGCTGATTTGGTTATATTATACTGTATTATTCTTGAGTCAGCTCTCAGCTTTATGATTTAATTTTTTTATTCCTTCATACTGCAGGCCTATAAAATATCTGTAATCATTCTTTGAATGTATGACATTAATAGATCATATAACTTAAGGTGTACCATTACAATTTACCAAGTCCTTATAAAATTTTAACTTTCTAACATAAAATCATATTATTTATACCTTGTTTTTGTTGAAATATTAAATATATTTTGATAACTTGCTAATCAAATCATTAGGTATCAGAACCAATATACTTTAGTTGAATAAATTAAAAAATATATATACACACCATATTTACCCAATTAGAGGTCGAGGTTTTCTCCCATAAATTCGTGTGGGAGGGGGAGTTGACTGGGGCCAACTTACATTTGGATTTGACAAGGCTTTTAAGTAATTTTGTAGTTTATTTCTATGTTCGTTACAGGGGACTTATTAATAAAACTACCTAATAAAATGAAAAAGGTTGGATGGATGAGTCTTTGGTCATAAATTGGCTTATTCTAGTCTTGACCAGAAATTTAGGTCTTAAAAAACAGCGATCCATGTTAACATTAGATACATACAAGAGTCATTTGATAGAAAATGTAAAAACAGAAGAAAAAAATTAAACTTGGATTTAGTTATAATAACTGGTGGTATGACTTCAGAGTTACAGGTTTTGGATCTAGTCATAAACAGAAGTCTTTTAAAAATTATCATAAAAAAATTATAATTTTTGTTGGATGCAAAGCAGCAGTCATCAGCTAACTTCTGCTGAAAGAATAAAAAAAAAAAACCTTCTGTGAGCTTATTATGTGGATTATTAAGCCATGGAACTCGATAATACCACATAGCATTAGACAAGGATTAAAAAATGTTGCAAGATGAAACTGGAGATTCTGTGGGAGTAAGAATAAAATAATGAAAACATTTTATTTTCAGATGGCAGTAGTGATGATGATATCGTCAATTCAAATGTTAATGTGTTATGAGTGAATTTTTGTAAAGCAGTGAATTTTTTAATTAAATTTTTTTTTTTAATGAACATATAGAAAAACAACTTAAACAAAAATTAAAAAATTGCAATCATTATTCTTTTTTTAAAATATTTCTTACTAAAAATTTTTTATACAATTTTTCATCTTTTTTATGATGCTATTCAGATATAAAATTTAAGCAAGTATGTATATGTATATTATAAAATAGTATAATTAACAGTATAGTATATTCAAGTAAATATAGTGTGTGTGTATATATATATATATATATATAAAATAAATCATACATTTGTAATAAATAAATGGGCAATCTGATACCACAGTTCAAGGCCATCAATGAGCAAAATAATGTAACTTGAAGTTTTGTAATGCATTTTAACATGCATAATTCTTTTTTTTATATAATACAAAGAGTGAAATCAAGCATTAGTAAATTTAAAAATATTAAAAAGTATCTGTATTAAAAAGCACTAATAATATATATCTAGAATTAAATATGCATGTGTAATTCATTTAGTACATGTTCAGAAATGTATGAAACATACTGGCTTCTAGAAAATAAAATGTTATTAATGATCACAAGATCATTCTAAATATATTTCAAAACTAAATAATTTTTTTTTTGTCTTCAGTCATTTGACTGGTTTGATGCAGCTCTCCAAGATTCCCTATCTAGTGCTAGTTGTTTCATTTCGGTATACCCCCTACATCCTACATCCCTAACAATTTTTTTACATACTCCAAATGCTTCCTGCCTGCACAATTTTTTCCTTCTACCTGTTCCTCCAATATTAAACCGGCTATTCCAGGATGCCTTAATATGTGGTCTATAAGTCTGTCTCTTCTTTTAACTACATTTTTCCAAACGCTTCTTTCTTCATCTTCTAGCTGCAACACCTCAATTGTCACTTTATCCATCCATCTGATTTTTAACATTCTTCTACAGCACCACATTTCAAAAGCTTCTAACCTTTTCTTCTCAGGTACTCTGATCGTCAAAGTTTCACTTCCATATAAAGCTACGCTCCAAAGATATACTTTCAAAAATCTTTTCCTGACGTTTAAATTGATGTAAACATTATATTTCTGACTGAAGGCTTGTTTCGCCTGTGGTAATCGGCATTTTATATTGCTCCTGCTTCATCCATCTTTAATAATTCTACTTCCCAAATAATAAAATTCTTCTACCTCCATAATCTTTTCTCTTCCTATTTTTACATTCAGTGGTTAATCTTCGTTATTTCTACTACACTTCATTATTTTCGTTTTGTTCTTGTTTATTTTCATGCAGTAGTTCTTGTGTAGGACTTCATCCATGCTGTTCATTGTTTCTTCTAAATCCTTTTTACTTTCAGCTAGAATTACTATATCATCAGTAAATCATAGCATCTTTATCTTTTCACCTTGTACTGTTACTTTGGATCTAAATTGTTCTTTAACTTTAAAAAATATATAAAATATATATTTCATAATGCATAAATACAAATTACATATCTTGAATTTTAGTTTCATTGAATGTTTTTATTTTTTGGAGACAGTATATTTTATTACTTTTTTAAAATCAATTTTTTTCAAACGAAAAAATCACTAGAAATTGAAGAATTGGTATGGATTTGCCACTCTGAATGATTTTACTTTATTATCTTGGCACATCTCAAGGAAGATAGTAAAATTAAACTTTTAATGAAATGTGTAGGTAATAATTAGATACTGTTTGAGGCAAACCTCACCTTTTTTCTTTTTTTTTTTTTCGTAACATCTGTAGTTTAATGAGATTAGTGATTTACTGATGAGGGCAAGGTAAGTGTACCTTGGCAGGGGGTGGTGTGAGAGATGGAACACTATGGTTGTCATGCCAGTAGGTAGTTAGTGCTTACCTTGTTGAAATAGCAAGACTTACTAGTACTACTATAGTTGAAAAAATTCAGCACTAATATTATTTGTATAATGTAGTAAGTGCAGTGTTTGTTCATAAACCGGATTCTTCAAGTTTTTTTTTCAGTCAGCAAAACTGTTTTTATTCCTTTGTCCCAAATTATTAATGTTCCTACTGTTTTTGGTTTTAATTTCTTTCTTTTTGTTCATGTCGGTGAATTAATCGTGAAGTAATAAATGTGTTATTTGTGCTGGGTAAATTACATTTTGTTAAATATGATAAAAACAGTTTACTGTTAGATCAAATCAGCTCAAACAGTTCTGTTAGATGGCTGAAACAGAGGGAAATAAGTCTAAAACAAACAAAGTAATTCACAGTGAAGGATGGGAATTAATTAAACATGTTATGGAAAAGTGCAATTTTGAGATAAAATCAAACGCTTATGCCTAACCTTGCAAGCCACTAAATAGTCGCTTACTACTTGAAAATCAGACAGGTTTATTGTGAAAATTCAACAATAAGTGGTAAATAAGAAAAGGAGCAAGAAGAAAATCTGGGACTTCACAAAAATAAATATCTACACTGGGGAAAAAAGGTACAGAAAAAAGTAGGGATAAAAATATAGTTAGGATTGATGATTTTGACAAAAATGTAATATTGCACATAATCCAAGAATTTTATGCAGATAAATAAATTGTTCTAATTAATCCAAAGTTACTGCCAGTAGTGAAACAAAATATACGCTTTCCTTGGAGCCAAAAATCACCATTGAGACTGATAAAAGGAATGGGATTTTAAATTAAGAAAATGCCAGAGTAAAAGAACAATATTAATGGAAAGACCAAATAATGTTTTCCTCCATTACATATATTTAGTGAAGATGAAAGCCTTGAGAAAAGCCAGGAAACAATATTTTACTTGGATGTGGACTGATAATTTCACACTTCAAAAATGATGTATTTTGAATTGCAGACTACTGGAATGCAGCTAATCCTTTAATATTACATACAGGAAGTGAGGAAGGATTTATTGCTGGTGCCAAATTAGTATATAAATCTGGAACAATTAGTGAAGACTATCATGGACAAATAATAACTTTGAAAAAAGGTTGAGGGAAAAAATTGTTATCAAATATTCCTGATCAATTGATCATTGCAATGGATAACACCCTGTACCATTCAGTCTGTTACCAACAAAAAACTAAGTTAAATTAGGAATAGTAAACTGGTTGCTGGGAAAAGGAGTACAGTGTGATTTATCAATGAGAAAAAAACAGCTCATTCAGTCGTTAAAGTTACACAAACCAAAGGAAAAAGTTTACAAAATTAATGCATATATGTCTGGTTTGGGTTATGAAGTCGTTAAGACTACCTCCATATTTATGCTAACTTAATCCAATTGAACTGGCTTGGCGCTAAGTAAAACACTTTCTGAGAGAAAGTAATCGTAGTGACTTAAATCTAAATAATTAAAGAAACTAATCAACATTGACATCAAAACAGTAACTTTGAGTGACTGGGAAAGTTACTGTTCAAAAGTAACAAAACTGGAGGAAGAATACTGAACTAAAGATGGACCTGTTTCAGATGTCATTAATAATTTTATTACATATATCAGTGTGGCAAATGATTCTTCAACAGATTTTGAATCTGACAGCAAAAATATATACAGTGGTGAAGAACTGGCCACAGAACTTTTATAAGCATAAGTACAAAAATTTAATTAGTAAAAATATTTATACTCTTTTTAGTAAATGCAAAGTATGCTAATTTAAATAAGAAAAATAAAAACCTCTTTAATTGTTCAAAAAGTAATAAAAAGGAGAAACTTATTATTATTGTTACACTCAGTAAGTAGTTCAATAAAATATAAATAATTAATTTTGTTAGAAGAACTAATTTTGAAGTTAAGATAGTAGCGGGCAGTTTGCGTTTTGGTGGGCCCAGATGGGATCCCGGCTGCGGTCATCAAAGGCCTCGCAAGAAGGGTCCCATGGGAGATTACGGACGTTCTGAGTCACGGAATACAGCACCGCACATTCCCCAATGTTGTTAAGAGGCTAGAACAGTATTCCTGCCAAAACCTGGCACAAACCCTGGTACCTGCGAGTACCGCCCTATTAGTCTTCTAAATAACATGGGCAAGGCTGCTGAAAGACTTGTTGCGGTTCGGATTCAAGCTGAACTGGATCAAAGCGGAAGTCTGCATCCTGGGCAATACGGGTTTCATAAGGGCTGTTCGACCATGGACGCTATTAACAAGGTGGTTAAGTGGGCTGCTGAGGCATGAAGGTTGAACCTGGAGGACCAGAAAGATCCCGCTGATGATCCAACTGGACATAAAAAATGCGTTCGGGTCGGTGCTGTTGGAGGCCATCATAACAGCGCTTGGACAAATGAACATAAGCGACTACTTATTGAATCAGGTAGACAACTATCTGGCACAGAGATGGACGGAGGTCCGTACAGTGGAGGGAGTGGACAAATTTTAAGTCTTTGGAGGTGTCCTGCAGGGGTCTGTTTTAGGGCCTCTGTTGTGGAACATTTTCTATGATCAAGTGCTACGGTTACCGTATCCGGGAGGAGTCGACGTGGTTACCTACGCCGATGATATTGCAATACTTGTGAAATACAAAGAGTTAGATGATGTGGAGAACAAGGCAAACCGCTCTCTACAGCTTATAGATGCGTGGCTTACTAGCAACAACATGGAGGTGTCCCCGCCCAAAAGCAGGTGTATCCTCTTCACGGGCAGAAGAAGACTTCATAGCGTTCGAGTTGCGATCCGTGGAGAGGAAATAACAGAGGTCAGCAGCACTAAATACCTTGGAGTAACCATAGATAAGAGCCTCAAGTTTGGTGGGCACATCGATAAGGTGTGCAAGAGGTGTACCTAATATCAAAGCTATAAGAAGGTTATTTACAGAGCATACAGTACCGGGGGCATCTAAAAGGAGGCTGATAACATCTGCAGTGGTGTCTGCAGCGCTGTACGCGGCGCCTGTCTGGGCAGAGGCAATTAGAGTGCAAAGGAACAAAGAGAAGCTAAGAAGTATGCATCGAACGGCATTACTAGGAGTGGTGGCTGGCTATAGAACATTGTCATATGAGGCATCGTGTGTTTTGGCGTCGGTTCCGCCGATAGACCTGCAGGTCAGAAGTAGGAAACTAAGAGTGTAAGGGCGCATGTGATGGGGCCAATGTGGCGGCCTGGACCAGAAGGCTCATACACAATCTGGATGCTTGGTTGGACCGCCAACATGGTGAAGTAAATTTTTATATTATACAACTTATGTCCGGTCATGGGTGTTTTGGACACTACCTTAAAAGATTTGGCAGAAGAGATACGCCTTATTGCGACTACTGCCAGGAGGTGGACGATGTGAATCAGACGGTGTTTGACTGCTGGAGGTGGGGACAAAATAGACAATTTATTGTAGACAACAATTTGGATGCTGACAATATAATTGAGTGGGCGCTAGTCAACGAGCAAAATTGGAATGTTTTCAAAAACTTTGCTAGCACAGTTCTTCGAACCAAAGAAGAGGAGAGTCAAGACGGGGGAACCGTGGGCGTATTCGGTGATAGGGAAGAGTGGACAGCCCCGTCTCTGAGAACCTGCATGCCTTGGTGTGTGGGTTTCAATGAGGGGACGGGGACTCCAGGGGAGAAATCGCGGGGAAAGAAAAGACCTAGACCTGGCCGGCGGGGCTGGTTCTGGGGGTGCGTGCGCCCCCTGTGCTGGTCACGCCGGTTAGAGGCGAAAAGGCATAAAGACTGAGATCCGGTTCCTGTCGGGGGGGATTGGAAATGGCATAGCCGGGCTTGGCCCCCCTTGGTGGGAATTAGAGGCAGGCAAACAAAAGATCTGTACCGGGGCGGTTGACCTGCCGTACCGGGTGTAAAACCGGCGGGTGGGAAGACCGCCTTAGAGTCAAAGACACGTCCCTGGGCCGAGTATACTTAACTGGATGTCCGGCCCAGGGATGTAGGGGGAAAAAAAAAAAAAGTTTGGGAAAAAACTTACTCAACGTTTTAGTACCGCTATCTATCGCTCTCTCTCTCTCTCTCTCTCTCTCGCACAACACATTCCTTACAGAGGACACTTACAATTCCAGTACAGTATATACCTATGAACTAGTAATTTATAGGTGCTAATATCATCTCTCACACAACATTCTCACAAAATATAAAAAGAATAACAATTGGAAAAATATCAGGATTAGCAGTGTTAAAGAGTCAAATGGAATTATTTTCTGAGAACTATATTAATTAGAATATCAATAGAACACAAAAGGCAGCCACATCGCCAATTTGACAAACTTCAAAATCAAGCAAATATGAGTAAATATCTGTTTTAAATATCTGAATATAAACATTATAATAAGAAATATCTTTTATAACTGATGATATAGGTAGATTAATCAGCTAGCTAAAGAGCGCATCATAATCTGTAGTTGCAGTTTAAAATCTATAAACCAATAAAATGCATGCAGTTTGACATTTTATACAAAAGGCTAAGTACCGTCTATCTGCTTTATTATTATGTTCACAGTTCACTATAATCTAAAGAGATATATATAATTACAATAAAATATGGTCTAATTATATAACCTCCTGTTAAGAGGGAATACCAGAATGTGAGACAATGATATAAAATTGTATTTGATGTAAAGAAAATTTTCCTATAAAACAAAAAAAAAATTACTATTTTTTTTGACATTGTGTCCAAAGAGAAATATTATTGGTTAATAATTATTAAAAAAACAGTAAATATTAAAATCTATAACATTAATGTTATATCAAGAAAACAACTTGGATTTTACAATGTTAAGCTAATTATTTTTAATTTCCCAAATTTGTTAATTCTAAGTAAATTTTATTAATAACTATTGCTGCAGTAATTAGTACTATTATTACGTATTTGTCATATGACAACTTAATTTTATACGAATGCTTCTTTTTAATTTCTCCATACTGATAGCAATGCTTAAGGCAATCTGCTGTTTGTTTATAGGAATACTCTGCCTGCTCTGCTTACTTACTGATATGAACAGAATTGGAAGGCTATTATGAGGTTTATCCAGAAAATAAGCTTTGTTCTAGATACTGATATTGAAGTGATTTCTATTCTACTTATGCATTCTGAGTTGCCTTATATGATAAGAACAGGGATTGTTACCATTCTTATTCAGTTATCTAGTATGTATGCTTCTTAGTGTGTATTTGTATTGTTTAATAAAATCAATACACCCATCATATGTGAAATTTTCTGTCTTCTGTTTCTTGAATTCAACAAACATAAAAGTGATTGAAATTCACAGTCAGATTTGTGAGGTTTATGGAGTAGATGCAATTAGGGGTTACACGATGTGGACATGGGTGCGACTGAATAATGGAAGATAATAACATGTACAAAGATGAACAGAGTAGGTGACCATCTATGATTACTGATGATTTAGTGTAAAGTTAATTACAAGATTAAAGAGAAAAGACAATTTATCACATTTCTGCCTGCCTATTTTCCAAAAATGTTATGTTCACTTTTACATGAAATTGTGCTTGAGAAATTGGATTAGTGGAAATTGTGTGCATGCTAGGTGCTTAAGAAGCATATGCAAAAATCATAAAATGAAAGGTTGGCCAGCACATTGAAATTTTTGACTTAGTTCAGGAGAACAAGTTGACAACTTCTCAAGCTGAATATTGGGGACAAGACATGATGTTGGACACCACGTAAAGGCTGAAAGAAAACATCAATCCATGGAATGGAGACTCACTTTATTACCCAGAAAGAAAAATGCAAGCTGATATTTTCCTCTCATAAGACTATTTGTAAAGTGTTTTGAGACAAAAAAAAGGAGTTTTGCTTTTTGATGTCTTGCCATGAGGCTGCCCAATCAACGGTGCCTTCACAACACTTGCCCAGATGCTGTCATCACAACACAATGTCTCTTTACAACCTTCAGCAAGTTAACAGTTTGATCATTCTCTGTACAGCCCACGTCTTTCACCAAGTAATTATCATTTATTCTAATGTCTTAAAACCTTCCTTTTTGGCCAACAATTCCACAAAAATGAGGTCAAATAAGTTATAAACCCATGACCTGCATCGTAGGTGGCAATCATTTTATGAAGTTCAATCCACAGTTCCTATTGCCCCACTATTATAAGGGCCTCACAATGATGGTAAATGCGTAGAAAAATAGTGGTTTGTACTTCAAAAAACAATTTTTTACTGAAAGAATTTTACATGAGGAGGTTCTTGTTCTTTTTTAATAGCCCATCAAAACTTACTTTCTGGATAACCTTTCATATAATGAAATTTGGGGAGGCACTGATATACTGACATATATAAAACTAATCATCGATCATGGACATCCCTTGGAAAACGTATGAAGAAACATTTAGTTGTACATCACATAGACATAAATTCAACAAATAGCATAGCAAATTAAAAACCTTTAAAATTAAAAAAATAAATAAATAACTGCTTGATACCCAACTCAGTAAACTTTTTTAAAATTATAAGACTTGTTGCATAAGGTAGAGTCTGGATATTTTACACTTGTATTGAGAGAACAAGGCAGAAGATTGTGCCAGTATATCTCACAATCCCAGCCCTATCTAAATTTAATATGTATGTCAGGTCCAATGAGTTAAAGAAACCAGAATAAATATTATTAAACAAACATAAACATGAAAATGAACAAACTCAAGAACTTGAAATGAAAAAAAATATATATATATATATATATTATTTATATTTAAAAAAAATGTTAGACTAATTCTAAATTTGATAGAACTTGTATATAAATAAAATCTTTGCTAATATTCAAAGTGAAAAACCACTTTTAAATTTCTTTAGCATTTTTCATTGCATGAATTAACTAATTAAAATACATTAATTTAAATGATGAATTAATAAAAATAAATACATAATAAAAATAAAAAATATATTCTTCATATAAAGAAAATATTAATAAATATTTATAAATTCATACTTACAAAATAAATAATTTAAAATATAACTTATAATAATAATAATAATTCCTTCCTAAAAATTCAATTCATCACAACTTAAAAAGCACTATTTTAATAATATTAGTTTTAATAATTTTAAAAGCTTCCACAAACACTCATGCATGCATAAGCACACATATACACTTACAGTCATAAAACAAATTAATTTAGCTAATTGAATCAACCAGCTTTACTATTTTAAGGATGTAATAGCATATGACATTCCAGTTTTAGAGAAATTGTAAAAAGTATAACAAATCATGGAAAAAGTATAATAAATAAGTGTTGAATCTATAAATTGACATTGTAAATTAATTTAATCAGTGTAATTTAATTTACAATTTATTTATTGTTTATGAATATTATTTTTGTATAATTATATTTATACTATGAGCAATAAAAATTAGTAATAATAATATTGTTTTATATATTATTTTACATTTAATTAAAATAAGTTTTGAACATAGTAATATTAATAATGTACTTATACAATTTTCATCTGGTTAGTAAAAAAGAAAAGACAAGAACCAGCTTAAAATCTATCCGATAAATAACGACTGTTATTTTAGTTTACATAATAATAAAACATTATTTAAACATGAACACACGTTTGAACTCATAAAACTAAAATGAAAATTATTAAAAAAACAAATATTTTTTAAGCGACATAACTATATTCATCTGAGGAGTTCGGTGTTCGTTCAATGTATTGTTTATCTATTAATGATTCTATGCATTTCTTGATCATACTAATAGCAGGTGCAAATGCTTTTGATTGACTTAAAACCTGTAAAAAAAGTAAATATTTTTCATTTTATGTATATAACAAGAATTAAAATACTTAATTTAAATAACAATAACTAATAATTATTTTTCATTTTTTACTTTAACCCTTTGTGTACCAAGGGGTGATAAAACATATGTCATGTCACCCAACTTTCAAACACATGCTCAAAAATGCCAGGCATAAAATATATGCACAAGGGAGTGGAAAAACATTCACAACTTTTTTATTTTTGATGGTATTTTTATGAAAAAGGTATAAAAATGTTCACAACATAAACAAGGAAATCATTTAAATTACTGATAACAAATTTATATGTAGTTAACCTACTGAAAAACTTAAATTCTTTTTAAAAAACAAATGTAATTTTTTTTAATTTTTTGTAATGTTTCTACAAGAAAAGAAAATTTTAATACCAATATGTGAAGAAATACATAACCTACATAACGTTTTTTTTAGTTTCATATGGTAACCGAAATACAGAACATCTTGCAGTACATGTAACTGAAACTTAAAGTCAGTAAAAAAAGAAAAATAAGTTACATGTCTCCTTTCCAGTAATAACCTGTAGTTTAAACACTTGTTTACAGTTACCAAACAAGTACTATACACTATAAAGGCACTGAGCCACTGTACACTGGACCTACTATCTACCGACATTTATGTATAGGAAAACAGATGCCATGACAACCTTCCTACATTTTGTACACACTGTTCTGGCTCTTTTCCTCTCACTTTTTTGTAGTCTGTGTCCTCGGCTCCATCAGGCTCTACGACCTACTCCGCTCCAATGTCTAGCCACTCATATATTATTGAAGTAATGATTACTGACAACAAATTTACAATGGGACAGTAATTTTTGGTTATGAAGCATCTTGTTCACTTTATAAATTACATGAGTTTAATACCATTCTAGAAAATACATTAAATATCATCTTTTCTCAATATTTAATTGTTCTTCGCTCATCCAGATACGCAGATAACATCATATTAAAGATGTCAATTCTACATATTTGTTTGTTGTAATCTAAAACCATAGCTGATTATTCGTCTGTGATAACCCGACCACGTCTCTTTTTTGTATTTTCCTTATCTTTTACTTCAGAATTTGTAGAAACAGGAATGACTTGCTTTTTTGTAACTTTTCTCTATAGGCTGTTATAATTATGTTATAATTTTATTTTGTTTGCAATAAACCTTTTGCCCAACATTTAATTGACCTTTAACATCAGCACTGTCCAACCTACATGTGTGTGTGCCCAGTGAATTATCTATTATTTATAAAAACCAATGAACTTCTATCTTTTAACATAATTAAGTCTTCAGACAATAACGAGATGAAATTGACACATTCTAACAATTCTGAGTCTATGAGTGCCATCCAATTCTTGTATTTTAACTTCAGTATAACTTTGTAGATGTGAAGCGAAGTAGACCTACATTCTGCTGGTAGAATTTATTACGTTGTCTTGTGTTGTGATATGTTTTACATTCCACATGTTATCAGTGTTTTTAAAGTCACATTCTTTCAATTATTAGATGTTATTTTAACATAATATGTAGTGCAGTCTTAACATGGCTAAGTGGCAAAGATTTACAGCTTTAACAGTGAATGGAAAAACCAATATTATTTTATTGAATGTAGGGGAAAATCTGTGTGTTTATTGTGTAATGCTAGCGTGTCTGTTTCTGAAAGAAGTAATGTAGAGCGACATTTTCTGACTAATCACAAACAGTTAAATAACGAATTTCTTGTGAATTCTAAACTTAGAAAACATAAAGTGAAAGACCTTAAATCTAAATTGCAATTGCAACAATCCGTGTTTACGAAACCTGTTCAGAATACCAGTAACTTCACAGAAGCTTCTTACAAAATCTGTTACTAGCTGAAAGGAAGAAACTGTTTAGTGATGGGGAAATAGTGAAAGAAACAATGATCAGTGGCCTCTGAATCTCTGCTCAAAGGTCACAAAGATAAACGTGCACTTATGTCTTCCTTTAAAGGTCTGCAGTTGTCTCATCAAACTGTTGTTAGGCGAGTTGAACATATTTCTAATAATTTTGAATCTCAATTACACATCAGGATTTGCAATTATGTGAATATTTTTCACTCCAGTTTCATGAAAGTACTGACATTTCTGATATTGCCTAGTTGTGTGTATTTATTAGAATTTTCTTGATTTCACAGTAATGGAAGAGTTTGTTGAACTGTTGCCACTTTAAGGACAAACTAGGGGAGTAGACATATTTAATACATTCCTTAAACTTGTCAAAGATAATAACTTTCTACTTTCAAAGCTTGCTGCTATAACAGGTACGAATAATAGACTTCTTTCTATCTCTCTGTGCTAAGGATGAATCATTTCCAAAATTTATTTCTTATCATTGCATTATTCACCAGGAAGCTTTATGCGCAAAGGTTTTAAGTCTGATCACGTCATGAAAGTTGTAACTCATGTGGTGAACTATATCAGAGATCATCTTCTACATGTCATCAATTTTTTCAAAATATTTTGAATATATCAGATACTAAGTATGGCGAAATAATTCTTCACATAGATATAAGGTGGCTTAGTAGGGGTAAAACACTGGAATGATTCTGCTGTCTGCTACAGGAAATAAGAGACTTTTTGAAATTACCTCCTGGACCATATTATCATGAACTTGATGATATATCATGGCTACTAGATTTACATTTTCTGGCAGATATCACCTCAAAATTAAACAAGTTAAATCTTGAACTGCAAGGGAAATATCGTAATATTTTACATATGATGTGTTATAAATGTATTTATAAAGAAGTGAAGTTATGGATTACACATTTAAACAGAAATCCCTTTCATGCTTTCCAAATCACAAATCAATTCTAGAAACAGTAAATGATGGGAGTCTGATCTTTCCTCTTGAAACTCCATCTTGAAACTCTTGTGTTTGAATTTGACAATAGATTTAGCCAGTTTTCAGTACTTGAATCAGTGATATTGTTTGTCAATAATCCATTCACTTCCATTGATGTTAGCGAACTTGGAAATAGGGTGTGTGAAATATTTGGAAAGTATAAAACTGAAGAATTAGAAATGGAAATTTTAAATTTTCAAGAAGACCTTTCTTTAAAATTCTCATATTCAACTTGTAGAATAACTTGTTTAATGTACTCTGGTGGACAGAGAAATATACCCCATTTTCCTTAGTGTTGCACTGAAAATTTATTCATGCTTTGGTTCAATGTAGCTTTGTGAAGTTGCATTTCCATCAATAAACACAATAAAAAACAAGTACCAAACCTACCTGACAGACTTCCACCTTGATGACAAGTTAAGAGCAGCTTGTTCCAGCTACACACCAGATTTTCCTCAACTTGCAGCGAGCATGCAGTGTCAAATTTCATATTAACTATGTGGTGAGTAATTGATAATTGATTTTTATAACTGATTTTTGTTTCAAATGTTTCTGTCATTATTATAATTTACAATTATTGATTTTGTTAGTAGCAGCAGTAATGTGGGGATAGTTGAAATCAATCTTGGCACCTGCGCAACCTTTGTAATCAATCAGATACGCCCCTAGTTGTAAAAAGGTTGGACAGCGCTATTATACATTATCAGGAACCCTTTTTTATTTTTATGAATTGTGCCAGTATGGAATGTTTCATTCTGATACAGCAATTTACTTAAAGGAAAACTGGTAAAAAAAGTTGATGGTAAAAATGTGATATCCCTTTTTCAGGTAGTTACATACTGAAAGAAGTTTCTTTACAATGTAGTAGCAAAGCCCAAATTGTTTTATTTTATCCATTTCCTGAGAATTTTTCCCCTTTCAACACAGCATGCTCAAACAATAATTGGAAATGGAGTCATACAGAACCCAGAATTTTAATCCCCAATTGTGGTGGTGTTTGTTGGGAAGATATTATATTAGTTGTGTTTGGCCCTTGGTTCCAATTAATAATTCATCAACAGAAAGTTGTGTTGGTGGCCTACATAGTAATGCTGAAACATTTCATTTCAGTGGTCTGTACTGGGTTGACATTTTTGTGAAGGATCACAGTCGATTTCATTATGTTTTGCAAGCTTGCTATTGTCGGCATGCGAAAAAATTTAATGTAGCCTGAAACCTATTGTGTGTAAACATTTTTCAAAATCATGACATGGACTGGAATTTATTCACTATCCAATAAAATGTTATTGTAAATTTTTTCAGATCAATGTTTATTGGTCTTTCTTTCTTTTTCCTGTTTAGCCTCCAGTAACTACCGTTTAGATAATTCTTCAGAGGACGAATGAGGATGATATGTATGAGTGTAAATGAAGTGTAGTCTTGTACATTCTCAGTTCGACCATTCCTGAGATGTGTGGTTAATTGAAACCCAACCACCAAAGAACACCGGTATCCACGATCTAGTATTCAAATCCGTGTAAAAATAACTGGCTTTACTAGGACTTGAACACTGTAACTCTCGACTTCCAAATCAGCTGATTTGGGAAGACGCGTTAACCACTAGACCAACCCGGTGGGTCAATGTTTATTGGTCTGAAAAATGTTATTGCACTTATTTTCAGAGTAGGTGACAGAAAACCAGCCATTAAAGTGATTATGAGGAGAAATATTTTTTCTGTCAGCAATTGTTTGACTGGCATATATATTTGTTTTAATGACAGACATGTTCAACAGAATTTGCATAAAAAACAAATTAAAGTCATCAATAGCAGATGCACTTACAAAAGAACTATGTTTGGGACTAGATCTCAATGTACAAAAAGCTATGGATAAAATTGGTTTCTCCCTCGTTAATGAATCTCAGATTTCATTGGCATCATCATCATCATCATCATCTGATTGAGAAGAACTGTCACTCAATACTTGCCTATCTATATGCCTTGTAGGATTAGGCCTTACTAGCATAGGTCTAGCTGACAGGCCAGGTTGACCTAAAATGTCGTCATCATCATCATCATATAGGTCTACACAATGATTACAATTAACAAAGACCTACTTTGTGTTTTCCCTTCTGGTATGTACAGAGGGTTTTCATGAGTCATTATCAAATAAATTGGACACCAAAATGTGAGAATGATTATAAATATTGCTAACAAATAAATCACTAAATAATTACTTGTCAATTTCACTTAGGGTTAAATGATCGTGATCCATATTCTAAAACAATGCATATTTCATCAATTTTTTAGAACAAAGTCACAGTTACAAAACCAAATAAAACTAACTAATCATAACCTCAACAACATGTCAAAAACAAAGTACGTAAACAGAATGAATGGCGTAGTAGATTTACGCACTAATTATGTTCAATTTATGGGTTATTTCTATCTGAAATCTGGCAAACACTACATGCCCCACACTGAGCATGTCTAACAAGATGTTGCCAAATTCAGTTGGTAAAAAGATTCTGCTGCCACATTAATGCTATGAAGCAGACATTGAATATAAACCCAGTTTAAAACTCATCAAAAATGCATCTGAGACGGGGCAGTTAATGAGATAAGTGTATCCCAATATATATATTGGGATGCAAGTTTATTTATTCACAGTTCAAAAGTGATAAGGAAACTCTTGTAAGTAGAATTAGGCCTGGATATCCAAACCACTTTACAACTAGGAAATAACTGCCAAAGCATGAGAATGAATAAGAGAAGATTGTTGGACTACTGTAGGAGTGACTACAGGTGATTTTGGTGTTAACAATTCACCACAATAATGCAGATAATCTGGGAAAGAAGAATATTACTCATGTATTGTGCAGTAAGCAGGAAAAATTCTTTAATGTGCAATTTTCTGAATAAATAATAACAAATTCCTGAAGTTGATTGTGGTGGAAGTTTGGTTTTTTATCTGTGACATGATTTTAAAACTAAATGAAAGATAGATCAGGAACATTTGTCGTGAAAAATAATGAGTATATACTCAATCATCCACCCTATTCTCCAGATTAATCTCACTGAGATTATTTTGTTTTTTAAAATTAAGTTACAGCTGACAGGATGACTTGATGATGCTGAAGGCGTTATTCAAAGCATTATTAATGATGCTTTTCTCTTTAAAAACTGAATTAATTTAAAATAATTACATTTAGCTTTACTAAATGTTGTGAGCACAATCTCAACAGTTAATGACACTTTCATATGTGCATGAATACTAACTGGTTCTTTTCCCCAATATTTGAGGGAATTGTTTCCATTGTTTCCACTCTCTCTCATAAACAACTGCCAATATTTGATTGGCAATTACTATCAATATCTGTTGTTCCTGAGTGACTTATAAAAGGTTCTGTGTAACACGTGATGCAGTACTGTGTGAGAGTTCAAAGTCAACAAACAAACTTTCAACAATTGTTGTCATTAAACTACTATTCAAATACAATGAGGTTTAATTCTAACTACGTTTAAATTTTCGTACGATTTAACAAAAATTTGAAAAAAAAATTGACCAACCTCCTGTATAAGAGTGTTGTGCCGCAGCACTTTACGAGATTTCATTATACGAACTATAGCTGCTTGTAGGTAAAGTTTTCTATCTTCATCAACAGCAGTTACTGTTTGTTCTAATTCCTGTGGTGATTCTTTCTGAAGGGCAGTCGATATTCTTAACCTAGTACGCTTGTTACTATATTCCATATTAAGTGAAAGGACTGTATCTCCAATTAAAGTCTAAAAAAGAGGAAATTATTTACATAAACATTTTTATATGATTCAATCTCAAAAAAAAAAAAAATAATAATTTAGTGCATGAATGCTTCCACCAAATAAAATAAATCAGGCGATTATGAAAAAGTGTTTAAGGGTATGAAGAATACTTGTAAGCTTCTTCACACTCTTGCCATTTGTTGCTATGTGACTTCTTCACTTTCACAATTAGCTAATTGGACTTTGGATTTACGTCAGCAGAAGTTGAGCTGAGAGAGACCAGAACATGTTGTGTGTAAGAGTTTTGGTACTAGAGTGCATGCTACCAAGTAAGTTGAAATGCTGTTATCATAGATTTACCAACTACACTGAGATAATAGAAACTATTATCTCAGTGTAGTTGGTAAATCTCTCACTACTTTTCCAGGAATGCTAAAAAAGTTAATCAACAAAAGGGTAGTTTTTATAAGGATGCATTACTGCCAAGCAATGTTTGCTAGGATCTTACAAGGTAGTATATAGAATTATTCAGTAGAATGAGTTTTGTGTTATACAGCAGCCTACTGGTTGCTGAATACAGCTTCTAGCAGAGGATCTCAATCATCAATTAACTGAAAAATTAAACGGGAAGGAATTTGGATTGCAGCTGGATGAGGCTGTAAATAATAATAATTAATGATCACTTGATTAGCAGTTGCTGTGATAAAATCTAAATATCGTGTAAAAATCAATGAAGAGTAGGAAATGAGGACGGTTGTGTTCAATTTAAATCTATGATTTGAGAGAATATCTGGTAATGAACAGGCTTCCACATTATATGAATTTGTTCAATTACATTTTTTGTGTGATTTTAAATGTGTTTTATTTATTCTTACAAACCCTTGCAAAAAAGGACCACTATCTTAATCCATCAATCATGGTAGAAGGTAATAAGTATGCAATGTAGTTATCACTATATAATTATTACTTATAATATGGGAGACTTAATTCTTAATTTTTTGTACATATTTTTCACAAGTTTGTAAAAACGCCTTTTGCTTATATTTATCTATCAGATGAATTGTTTTCTTGATTTTATAATTGTTTAAAAGTTAAATCTAATTCTTTATTAAAATGTTTGCATGTAAAAGATTCCAAAATAATTTCCCCAGTATTTTTTGTGTACCGATTCTAGTTGGATCAATCTTAATCCATAATATTTGTAATAAGTCAAGTATTTTTTTTATACATAACAATTTCTAAACCATTAGACTTAAAAAATATTCACTTTCTTTTTGCAACAGGCTCAGTTTTATAATTAAATCACAATACAAGAATCTTAGATGGGCAAATAAATTTTTTAAACATAAAATGTATATATTTAAAAATAAAAGTGTTACCAATATTACCAGTTTTGTTCCAAAGTATATGTATTCTTTGGAAACTTACAAATTATATGCATTGCACATTTGAAGATGATATAAAAGTATCACTACAACACTACTATCATTTCTAAATATTTCCAGTTCTGTTACAAAGTACATATATTCTTTGGAAAATTATGAATTGCATGCATTGTACATTTGAGATGGATATAAAAGTATCACTATAATACATGTATACTGCAAATCTAAAATGTTCTCATTATAATCGTATACATGGCAAATACAGTATACCAAAATACAATTCTCATAAACTGTGCAGGTGGGGATATTTATTTTATTTGCTGTAATATATTTTTTTTCATAAAAATTATGAACTGTTAAGATTATCTGAACTGGATAACCAAACATTTTGGTATAGTGAACACATATAAGAAAAACTGTACAACATCAAAGTGTTAAAGCTGGTCCTCTGAATATGAAATATTTTATAATGTGTGAGAAAGCACCAAGCTTGACTGAGATTTGAATCCAGTACCTCTGAAGGGAAACTTCTGATATGAAAGCAATGATTCAACTAACAAAAGATAAATGATCTTTCAATGGAGATTTGACAAAATAACATTTTGTAATTGGATTTTTGTAATTGCTATAGAAATATCTTAAATTAAATACAAACCTCTGAATTAGCAAGGAGCAATTTGCAATCAACAAGACTAGAAATATGTTTACTAAACTGGTCGGCATTAAGCTGTAATGTCTCTTGAACTTCAGCACAGGTTAATGAATCAGCATTTTCAAATAACAACAACACAGCCATTTGGAAAGTCTGCATTGTAACAATATAAGGTTTCTTCAAATAGCCTAATTTCAGTTCACCTGAAAAGTTTCACAAAATGATTCCCACATTGATGACAATGAAAAAAAAATTTAAATAAAAATATATATAAAAATATATATATATATATATATATATATATAAATATATATATATAAATATATATATATATATATATATAAATAAAACAATTAATGCACACATGAATAGTATAAACCAAACTGAATATGCTATTAGTTTCAAATTACAATTAAGCTTCATAATCAAAATAGAGTTTCATGATCATTATTAACAGAATAGAAAATTTTCAAACATTCAATATTAGTTACGAAGGATGGCTGAAATCTATACAATAAAATGTAATGGGGGAACAAAATGTTGTATAAATTAACAGGAGCTGCCATGTTGAGTTTTATTCTCCTATTAACATTCCAAAAAAAAACTTTTAACAATGGAAAATGTAGACTGGAGACATGCATTATCATCTAAAAGTTATTTATGGTGCTGATCGAAGTACTGTGAGTAGGTGGATCATAAAACTTTGTGCATCAAGAGCTGGTAAAGCAAATACTGGGATGAACCTCGTAGTGGTCAACCAGTTTCTGTAACAGATGAAGTGGCTGAATTGATTCAAAATGTAGGTCGCAACACCATCCTGATCAGAAGAACAAGTGAAAACACATTATTTCACAACTGGGCTATTGTAAAATCTATTCATGGTAGGTACCACACAAACTCACAGAAAAGAACAAATACTGCAAGACTTCCTTTCCAAAATTGTGGCAGAAGGTGAAAATTGGGTACATCATTAGGATCCAGAAGAAAAAATAACAGAGTATGGAATCTTGCACTATGGTTAGCTACAATCAAAAAATTCAAAACACAATTCTGCAAAAGGAATTCTCTTTACAGAGTTCAAGGATTCCAAACATTTGTATAAAATAGACACATGGGAAGTTGACTAAATTTTGTGTGATTTATAGAGACGTTAAAACACATTAGGAGATATGTTTGGTGTTCGATAATAATGGAACTGATAATTCTGCATCAAGATAATGCTTGACCAAACACTGCATTAAACCACCAAGATCTTGTAAAGTTGTAAGCTGAACTTATTTCACATCTTCTATATTAACCAGATTTGGCATCTTGCAATTTTCACTTCTTTCTGCAATTAAAAAGGGATATTACGGGTATTCATTTCACCACGGATGATGAACTAAGGATGCAGTAAAGGGATATTAAAGGTATTCATTTCACCACAGATGATGAATTAAAGGATGCAGTAAGGTCACAAGGACAAGGAGATCACCAGCATTTTTCACTGACAGAATGAGGAATCTGGTTCACTGATGGGAGAAATATGTAGTTGTAAATGATGACTGTAAAAAAGTAGATTTAAATTTTTGTAGCAATTAAAATGTAATTTTATGCTGTAATTATTTCACCTGGGAGTTATGTATGACTATGCATTATATTTCAGCCACCCTGTTTTTTGGCTTTTTAAAAACCTTTCTTACCACAATAGTAATTTGTAAAAAAAAAACCTTGCGATATAAATATTTGTTCAGATTTGTCATCTCATGAGTAAAGTAATCTACTCTGAAATTAAATTATAAATTTAAATTATTCTGGTACAGAATACATCACATGGCTATAGAATACAAAGTTAACAAGTTTGTTGAAAAGCCTGTAGTTCTGTGGGAAATATGGTTCATTCCTACTTTCCATGCCTATAAATCTATAATTGTCATTATTATTTATTCCTTTAACTATCGAGCTTTTTGAATGGTTTAGTTGTTGCAATATAACATTCAGAAAAATGCAAACCAAAGATTAGGAAACTTATGAGTTGTGCACAATTCATGCTTGGAGAGAAAAACATTACAGGCCTATGTATGATTATATCACATGTAACAGTTTATATTTCTAAAAAAAAAAGGAACTTTGGGGAAACAGATCACATACATGACAAGCAAGAATGGTAAGTGTATAATACACATGAACAACAAATTTTTTGCTAAGTGTATCAACCATGCCAGATATAGGGATGCATTTTGTTGGTAGTAATATATTAAAAGTAATATCATAGTATATAAATACAAAAATTATATAGTTATCAAAACTAGAAAAGAAAAACTATTTCAGCAGGGAGACACTTAAATGGTAACACAGTGAGTGCGATACTACATTAAGCATGATTTAAACATACTTAATTTTATCTTCGATCTTATAAATACTATTCACAAATTATATAATTTTATTTTTCACAGAGATTTATTTAAACCACATTATACTAATACTTGGATAAAATATTAGAAGTAATATTAACAAAAATAATTAAAATAAAATAGTTTGATTAGGCAATTTAATTTAATTTTTATAAATAAAAAAAGGTATTTTTAAATATACTTTCTGTTAGGGAAATAAAGAACTTATCAGAACATAAATCAGTTGTATTTATTGTAATTTTCATTATATTGATTTACTTCCATATCCACATTTTCCATTTTCATAAGGACTGCACATGGTTGTATTGTGGTGATCAGCTAAAATAACATCATAATTTTTTATGTAAATAAAAATTATCTACGTTTACACATTTTTTCAAATCTACTTTTTATAACATTTTATCTTCTTACCAGCCATTCTCATTGCCTTTTCCAGCTTGAATGTTGTGTTCATTTTGGTAAATAACACTTGAATTAAACCTACATAATTTTTGTGGGGATTCACATCAGTGAATTGGAGAAACTCTAAGAACAATATGGTGCATTTTATAAAAAGATTATGTCTATCCAGAACTCCTGAACATAACGCTACATTTCTCAAGAATAACAAACATCCCGTACCAAACTTACTTGGTGAGTAAAGTGATTTCCAGTGACTTCTACATCAAGCTGAGTATATTATTGCATAATAGTATGCTGCAATACCTACTGAATGTAAGAGACATTCACTCTGTCCACCATATGAATTGATTTTAAAGCAAATACCATTTCAATCAGAGACAGCAATACTAATTGATGCTCTGGTAACTAACAGGGTTTATATATATCATAGCTATAATAAAGGACAGACATTGTAATGTGAGGAATTAATCACTCTAGCCAATTATAAAACAATGTGTTATAGTACACAGTATGTTTGAAAAGATCCCAAACTAAATAAAATTAAAATAAAGATTTAAAGATAAACGAATTTACTCACATCAGCCCTCTACATAGAACCCTTTTCTAGTTATACACTCGTTGCAACCCCGGTAGAACCCGTCAAATTCTCTGGAGAAATCACTTTGTGGGATTGCCTTCAACTGCTTGGTGCAAGCCCTTTGGATGGTCAGAATGTCTTGAAAAAACGGCCTTTCATCTTCAACTTGAGTTTCGGGAACATAAAATAAGTCTGTTGAAGCCAAGAAGGGCAGGTGGGATAAGATGGTGATTTGATTTGGGGCATAATAACGTGTGAAAACTGTTGCCATGTGTGCGGGGGCATTGTTATGCAGGAGAGTTTAATTGCCCAGATCCCAGTACTCAGGCCAGATTTGATGAATGCAGTGCATCAGGCATTTCATTACTTCCAAATAGAATTTAGAGTTCATGGTTTGACCAGTTGGGACAAATTCACGATGAATCAACCCCTTTGAGTCAAAGAATGCAATCAACATTGTTTTCACTTTTGATTTTTGCTGCCTTACTTTCACTGGTCTTTGTGTTCCAGGACTCAACCAAGCATTGGATTGAAACTTTGTGGATCATACATGAAGCACCAGCTATCATACATTAAGCATTAGCTTTTTTCACCAGTTACAACTGTTGGTAAAAAATTTGGGTCGCTATCAGCTGTTTTAATGAAGTTTTGAGCGTAAGAAATACGCACCTGTTTTTGTTCTACAGTCAAGAAATGTGGAACGAAATGAGAGCACACCTTTTGGCAGTTATTTTTTCTGTTAGAATTATACATACCATGTCTTTACCAATGTTTAGCTCTTCTGCTATGGCCCAAAGGGTAAGATGAGGTTGTTCGAGCAGGAGTGTGTGCACTTTCACAACGTTTTTTCGTGAACAGCTACTGGCGGCCTCCTGCTTCGTTCATCGTCATCCAACAGCTCTCTACTGCCTTTAAACCGCTTCCACCATGTGCATGTTCTAGTACAAGATGTGGCTTCATCACCGAATGCTTACTGTATCATAGAATAAGTTTCAATGAAAGATTTTTGAAGTCAAACACAAAATTTTATCGGGCCTCTCCGTTTCATATTGCGAGCTTGCATGAACACAAGATCATATGAACACAACATATGTAGCTGAATATAACTTGAGACTGGAGTGATGAAACATGATAAAATTTTGTACACATACTTGTCAGATCATCATACATAGTACATCGTAATATATAGTTCCTTGGTTGTTTAAGAGATGGCGCTACTTGCATCGAATACAGAAATTTAGTTTGGGAACTTTTCAAACCTACTGTGAATGCTTCAACTTGGTAAGGAAAGATACACTGATATGCTGTAAATAAAGTAGAAAAGAATTTTTTAAATTCTTTTCATTAAAGTTACTTTCCCAATGTATAGTACATTGTAGCTAATTATCAAATTAAAGAAAAAATATAAAAATTTATTAAAACAAATCCATTGCAATTGTTTCAAAGTGCAAGTTTTATTGTGGTATAAACTGTATCACATTATTTTTATTTACATACATAATTTTTACTTAACCACAATGAAAACATTAATATTTTGTTATTTATTCTTTAATATATTTTCATTGTGTCTAGATATTTATGTCGTTAACAATACAAGTTCCATTTGATATGTTTTATAATGATTGTACGACTGATTTTCAAACCATGAAATTAAGTTTTCCATTGATGAAACAGCTCAGTGAGATAGATTTTGGGAAAACATCACAATTTTTATAAAAGTTAACATCACAGTTACCACACATGACAAGTTGGGAGCTCCAGTACTCTGTGAGGGTAAACTTTCATGGTTGCTTATTTCCATAGCTTTGTAATTTAAAACCAATTCTATTGTATCACTTTAGTTACACTCTTTGGAGCATTTATAAAAATTACATTTTGAGTGTGGGCTAAAAGAATTAGTTGGCAAGTAGCAATTGTCTTTCACAAAATGCTTTTTAGAAATAAACCGAAATGTTTTCTGTTCTGCCATTTATCAGAATAATATTTCATATAATACTTTATTTTTATAAGTTTCTAAATTTTTCAACTATCTTCTTGTTTCAAAGTTTGAAGTTCCTTGGAAAGTTAACAAGGATGATCAATTAATGACTCCAGTGGTAAAATCAAGTAGTCCTGGCATTACTGATTTGTACTATTCCTTTAATTTTTCATCTAATTATATGAAATATAATAGATCCTTTCTAAAAAAAAACTATGTCATGGTCTACTGATAACTAAATTTATCTTTTATCTAAATTAATTTTGAATGTGACATTACATAATTTATAAAGGTACATCCTTACATATTTTGAATCTGTCTAACCATATGATTTTCGACATCTGGATTATGAAAATAAAACATGAGAAATAACCCTACCATAGAATTCCTTCTATATCAAGCTTTTTATTATGTGCTAAACATGAGCTTTAAGATGCAATTAAAATGTAATATAGTTCTTCATTTTAAATGTAAAAGGAAGAATTAATTTTAATGAAGGAACTAACCAGCATACTAAAACTAAAATATTTTACTACTTACACTAAATAATAATACTAAACACATTAATTTGCATAAAAAAATACAGGATGTCCAGAAAAGATCTTTATAACTTTGACTTAATAAAAAATTTATTATACTACCTACAATTATGATTCTTCCAGTGAAGATAAATTAAACTTAAAGTTTTTCCTTGGTATTAAATTCACAAGCATGTAAGATATACTTTACTGATAGCATGGACTACATCTTAGCTATACTCCAACTCTTGCCAAGTACTACTCAGCATACAGCCTGATATGGCTGTAGAACTTAGCACCAACTTTCTGGACACCAACCACTCCTCTTGCTGGAAGATAATGTTAAGTTGTAAATGTGTAGCTCAGGATAGGCAAACTTTTCCAACATATCAAAGTAAATGTTTCTTGTTACAATTTGTTCATGAAAGAAAATCACACCAATTGCCACTTGTTCAATACTTCATAGCCTTAAGCCTTAATACCTTTCATAACAAGCAAACAGTAGGCTGAAACTGTAATGATCAGTTATACTTGTTTTAAACTTATGCTATATCACTGAATTTATTTTTGTCTCTATAAACCATTTAACTTACTGTGTCTTCTCTTGGGCATTATGGATTCTACTGACTGAAATAAGCAAGATTTATATTTTGGCTATGGGAAAGCACAGCAGCTTATCTCTTTCACATTATAAAAAATGTAATCCATAAACTTTCTGAGTATTACTCTTAAATAAAATCTGCCTGTAACATCTGTAATTTATATTTATTGTAAACTGCAATATTTCAAATTGTAAAGATCTTTTATGGACACTCTATACTAAGACGAACCAAAAATAAATATATCTGTACTTCATTTGTAGTTAATGTATGCTTACAGTATTTACTACAAATTGTGACGAAGGAATGTCATTTATATAGTGACTATAAGGCATATGTTACAGAATGGACTAAACCTTAGGTAAGAAAGACTTAAAATACCAACATTAAATAAGCAAGGAGAACCAAAATATAATGAACAAATCTCTGTTTTCAGTGGCAAATATATTTAGTTAACTCTCATGAAATTCTAAATATCACACTGTAGATATATAGATTTATGGAAATTTACTTTGTTACAAAAACAGACAACCAAATAATTAAAAAAAACTTTAGAATAAGATTCTTTTAGATGCTGACCTTGACAAAGGTGATGTAACCATGTTAATTTTCTTCCACTAAAATGATTATGATAAAAATTTTCAAACTGAAACAAAAAACACCATTGACTTTTACACCAAATTATTGTCATAATTTGCATATCACATATTTCTTTATTACACATGTATGTACTAAAATAGCACAGATTAATAGAAAACTGCAGGGAACTGATTAGTACTCATGCAACCGCGTAATGGTTAATAATATATCTTAAATGTGTGTGCATAAATAGAGTGCTCTAAAAGTTAAGTTTCCTCAATTACTAATAAAACCAGCTAATAAAAATATTTAATGAAAAGCAAGATCTTGTTTAATATCACTTAAAACTTTAATTCCTTCAGAATATTTTTAATTTGTTTTAGTTATTTTCAGCCGAACAGAAGCCTTTTTGGTTAACATTTGAGGGTTCTTTACGCACCACCATTAATTTGTTTTCTAAATTGCAATTAGTTCTGGCTCTAACTGATAGTGTCAACCTCCAGTATTTTCAAATTTTATATGTTGACTGATCAAGTATGGAGAATTAGGATATCTTGTATATTACTTTTCATGGATGTTAGCAGTACCCTTATTTATCCATAATGCTGAAGCGTAAAAACTTGACACCACTGTTCTCTATACAAATATAAAGATGAATGGAACAAAAGGCCTTATTCTTGATTTGCATTCTTTAACCTTTAAGAACATTTTCAAAATATATCATCATAAATGATCTAAGGTCTGAGAAATTTGTTTAATTAAACACTATATCTAAACAGAAAATATAAGTTATGTCTTATCTAAAGATAATCGTTTTTGAACTGAAGTAGGAAAAAGTTTTTTTTTTTTTATAAACTTCAAAATTTGTTCATCAATATAAATATACAGATTTGGTATAATCATACAAATTGAATACAAGATGTTTTAAATCAATTAATATTGATTTTGTTCAGATATAATAAATTTGTGCTAGTGATTTTTTCCAAGCTTCGAAGCACCTCTGGAATGCAATTTTTGAAATGGCATTTCTGTATCTATCTCTTAAATGTTGTCCTTTCATGGTTCTTTTCAGCTTGGGACAGGACCATGTCTGGCAAGTATGGAGGCTGTCTTCATAACAATGTTGTTTTTGGCTAAAAATTCATGAACAAGCTGTGAAGTGTGAGCAAGTGCATTATCAACAAGTACCAATGCAATTGCAATCCAAAGAAGGATAGCTTCACACAAACAACATACGACCTCCAGTTAATACTCCTTACTGACCATATGACCTGGTAGCAAAAACTCATTATATACTACGCCATTGAAATCACAGAACACAGTGATCAGAACCATGACATTTAGTCTTGGCTTTTTTTGGTCTTGACTCTTCAGGAAGCTTCCACTGGAATGACTGGGCCTTAGTTTTGATGTAATACCCATACACCCACGTTTCATTACCAGTTATGAGCCATTTGAGCAGTTCTGGATCATTGTTCACTTCATTCAGCAACTGCTGAGCAATGTTCTTTGGCACTGCTTTTATTTGAAATTCAACAATTTTACTGCCACATGTTTCATGCCTAAAACATCTGAAAAAATTGCTTGGCATGAGCCAAGTGATATGTCAACATCATCAAAAACCTCTCTGATAGTGATTCAGCAATTGCCCATAATCATTTAATTCACTTTTTTGATGTCTCGGTTGTTGATGTGCTGGGATTTCCAGGTGTTCATCATCTTCATGACCTTCTTGGAAACATTTGTACCATTTGTAAATGCTGGTTTTATTAATAGAAGAATCACAAAAAGAAAATTCAACATTCCCAATGTGGTGCTGCACTTTATTCCATACTTAAAGCAGATTCTTTGTTCCATTTTTTCAACAAGTTAAAAATCACCAACCACAACAAAACATGTGTAACCTTTATGACAGCCAACAATAAACTAAGCATCCAATATGACTACCAATGTAAATATTATGTCACAAACAGGTGTACTAACACAACAAAAAAATTGTGATAATTGGGCTGATACAGGCCAGGAAATTTAAAAATTTTGCTTAGTTTTTGATCAAACCTGATACATTTAAAAATCCTGGTATTTTTAAACATATAATTACAAATATTTATTAATTAATAATGACAATTTTTATTGTAAAAGACTTTACTACACTGATAGCAAAGCCAGTACACTTTCACATGGATTTGAATGCTAGACTGTGGATACTGGTGTTCTTTGGTGATTGAGTTTCAATTAACCATACATCTCAAGAATGGTTGACCTGAGTTTGTTAAGTGTTTACTGGTACATTTACATTACAATATGTCTTCAGCTATGTCAGGCCTGGTAAGTCAGTAGCAGTGACTGCAGTTGCTGATCTATACATACACATCCAGACCCAGCAGTAGCTGGAAAACTAGTTGGAGAAAACAAACAGATATTTTGTTTGGGTATTGATGATTTGAAAACCGCTATTTATTATTGTATCAATAATGCAATAATGCTAGTTTATAATTATGTTATATTTTACATTTTTTCTTGATATCTAAGATACATTGACGACTCATCTTTTAAAATCTGGGATTTGCCTACAGACTGGTGATTTTTAGTTTTTTTTTTTCTTTTTATGAACCATATAAGTTTAAGAATTTATCTGACTGAATTGCAACTAACTATATAAATATTTTTGAACTTTCATCTTTAAAATGATATGCTATTTATATGTATTCAGTTGAAAAATACACTTTCTGGCACAAAAAAATTTTTTTACACTTGCACTTAATAGAAACTTACAAATAATTTTTATTCCATAATGATTATAAAATATTTTTACAACACAAAACTGAAATACAAGTACATACCTAATTCTACTACAAAAAAATATTATGTTCACAGAAAAAAAAAACAAAACGCATTTACAATCAATCTGCTTTTGTGTAGAAATATTCAAAGCATTCTGGCGCACACAAAGCAATGTCACAATTGGGAAAATAAGATGTTGTCACTTTACATGATCTGCAGGGATGTTGTTTTTTTCTGTCAGAGAGATTTTCTTTAGAAAATGGTGCCCTGTCAGCCGATCTGCAATGGAAGATGTTAATGGCATTGGAATCTCTTCCCTAGCTTTATTTACTAAACCCTTGCCAATTTGTGTAAGAAACTCTTCTAAATGCATAATTATGTTATTTTCATTTAGTTTTCTATAAATACAACAGGCATTTACAGCTGACAGTATGAAAAGATGGTAAAATAGCTTTTTACACCATATCAGGGATTTGTATTTGAAAGGAAGCAGCTTACAAGCAGATCATTCCCGTCAATACCTGTCTTATTTATGTTGTAATCCAACACTGAATCTGGTTTTACTTTTAACTCCCTTCCATCCTTGCTCTAACCAAAACCTTAGATCAGATAGCGCCATGTTTTGCGGACAGTATAAAAATATCATATATATATATCATGGAACACCCATGTTTGGGTGTCCTTCCAATGACGAAGACCTAGGTAATCAGCATGACTAAAGCTCATTTCTCCTATAGCCAGTTTGTTTACTTTCAAATTCTTAGGCATATGTTTTCTGTTAGTCTGTACTATCCCAACAGCAAGAATTCTTTTGGACCACAAATGCATACATAAAAACTGTGTGGAATTTTACACCATAATTATGCAGAAGTCTGTCAAATATGTCAATAGTAGTATTATCTATGTTTCCCTCACAACTAGTATAGGTTTGAAAGCCCAAAACATAACTGCCATGTGACTAATACTATATACATTTTATCCCACATTTTTCTGGCTTATTTTTCGTATGTATCCTGAACCTAAGACTACCTCTAAAAGGAAGGATCCCTTCATCAACCGTCAGATTTTCCTTAAGTGTAAGGGAATTTTTAAACTATTCTAATAAAAAATTGACATAAGGCTGTACTTTGAAGAGTGGATCCATGATTTGATTCCCCACTAGGAATATAATTATCATTATTGTTCAAATGAAGCATCCCTAAGATTGAACAGAATCTGTCTCTGGTCATTATTTTATATGGAAAGCTAGAATGAATGAAGGTCTTCTGAATCCAGTATTTTTTATGTCACTGTTATATAGTACACACATATGAAATATGGTAGAAAAAGTTTGTACAAATCTTTGACTGTGACAATACTTCATTTCAACCACATGCTGTAGGGTTTCAGTTGATTGGTATGTTTTAGTTTAGCAATGATGTGCTTGCATACCTATTGGTTTCATGCTTTATGTACTTTACTATATCTCATAAAAAGAAAAACAGAGAAGCAATCCACTGGCTTTAAATTTTCATCAAGAGAAGCACGACAGGAGAAGTTCCTTCAAAAACTAGCCTATTGGGAGGATGTTGAACTGGTGTTAAGACCACTGGATATTCTGAATTTGAAACTGTGGTTGATTTACTGGATGCAGTGGAGGCTGAATTTCTGGAGATACAAGTGCTGGAGCAGCAGGGTCTTCTGGAACAAAAAAGACACCAACTGCTTCAATAACTGGTAGTAAAATAAACATTTCCACTAAAAAATTTTATTTTATTGTAAAAAGGTTTTTAGAGGATAAAAGAAATAGGTTTAGAAAAACCTTATTTTTATTTCCATAAATAGAAAATGAATAAAAAAAATTTACGCATTTTACTTGGAAAGAAACAGCTAATTCTCCTAAAATAAAACCAGTAAAAAAATCGGTAAAGTAAAACCAAGTAAATATAACTAATAAAATATATAAAACTCACCTTCATCATCTTCTTCAAGTTCCTTATGGGTTCAAAATCATCACTTATTTCGAATTCAGAGTCAAAATCATTATGTAAAATTTCATATAATTCATGAGCAGAAGGATGACTGTGAGACGCTTTCAGTAACATAAGCAGCATGGCAAATGATAATGTGCCGGTAGAAAGCATAAAACGAAATTAGTATGTAAGTAACCGAGGTATAAAAGATGTCAGTCAGTACAACTATAACAAAAGTAGTATTTTTTGGCATACGCCACCTATTATTATGAACGTGTACTAGTAAAATGGTGTATTAGAACTATGTAATAGCCAGGATGCAAATATAACCTTTATAACATAACTAAATACTGTTGATATTGAAATGCAGGCTATTTTTGTCATGCATCCACATGAGTGAAACTTACACAGCAAGCTATGCTCGCAGCACGTCTGCAAAGTGTTAATGACATTCATGTGTTCAACAAAGTATATTTTCTTTTAGACGTTTTGACACAAGTTGTATAAAAAAAATTGTTTACAAACAAGTCAATAATATAATTCTTGGAAACCAATTCTGTATACTTTTTTATAATTATTTTGTATAATTTGATGATTAACATAAAGTTTTTTGCAGCAATATGTTAGTGGAGCAAGAAATGTTATAAAACATAAGAAAATTAATTTATCAGTTTAAATATTATCCACATTTAAGAATTTTATTTAATAACTCATGTAAATATATTTAAGTGCTGCCTTTCACCTTTTATTTGAAAATCCTATGTTTATGCTGATGTTATCATGATGATTAAAAAAACATTTCACTTGAAAAAACTCATCCATTTAACTTGATATGTACATTTGCGATTAAATCATTCCCAAGTAATGTCAACAAAAATAAAATAACATAAATGTCAACAAAATAGGTAAGCTACATATTTAGCTTGAATACTTTGTTTATTTATTATTTTAAATAATTTAATTTTAAAAAAACATTCATTTTTGAATAGATTATCATTTCTGTTGGTTTATAACTTCTACATACTTTTTATTGTTAATTAAATTAATTTCAATAATAGATTAGTTTGACAAATATATACAAAACTTATTACAAGAATTTGAATTATGAAATGAAATGTCTTCTTTAAAGTGGTACAGGAAATTTGCAGGACAACTTTACAGAAAAAAAACTTTATAAAAAGAAAATTTCTTGGCAACTTAAAAAAAAGAAATTTAATTCATTTATTTTTTTATGAGGTGGTAAAGCAGATAAATTATTTTGGTTTTTGCCAACGTAACTATCAAACACATTAATTTAATTTTTTTGTTTGGAAATTGAACAAAAGACACAAAGTAAATGAATTTATCGCAACTAACTGAATTTATAAAATTTTCCTTTCTAGCAAGATGCAATTTATAAGCATTAATCTAAACAGATGAATGAAATTGAAATCATTTTATTTGTTAAATAAAACAAATATTACAGTGTAAACCAGTAAAATCTATTAACTTACCATCAGAACAGACTTTTCTAATTCCTGAGGTACAGCAAATGAAGTTAATGCTGTCTGACCCAGAGGCCATGCACCAGCCTGGAAACAAAAAAAAAGAACTGAATTTAAACAAGCTAATTATCATAAATAATTACATTTTCCTTGTTTTAACATACTTCTACATTTATTTAACAGATAAGAGTAAAAATAGAAACAACTTAAAATTAATTTAATACAAAAATAAATGATTTAATACTCACCTGAAGCACATATATTGAAAAATTTATTCCGAGATCTATGTTGTCTTTTTTCAAGAAAGCACTAAATTTATTATTGAGATCCGTGGATACTGATATATCAGTAAACATTCTATGAAGTTTATTTGTAAATTCATACCCACAAGCTTGCTACAACAAAAATACACCAAATCTAATATTATTATATTATTTCATAACATATTTTAGATATAAAAATATGTCTACTATCATGTATATTCAGATCAACCTACAATACTAGTGTGTAAGGACCTAAATCCAAGGATCACATGATCTCAGGATAGAATTTTTTTTTTGTATCTAATATTAAGTACTATTAGTATTAAAAAAAAAAACTACACTATTAGTTTTAAACTGGGGGTGAGCTCTGCTCTGCCTGGATTGTCCTGTGTTTTAGTATGTGCTGTTTAATGATGTCTCTCTTATTGCAACTGAACTAGAGTGAACTTCTACGACAAAGAGAGAAGATGGTCTTTAGGTGGGTTAGGTACTTGATGGTTGGTTACTCTTGGAAAAATGGACACACATACATTGTACAATGAGTAGACTAAAGCCAAGCATTGGTACTATGGCAGGATTATTCAGTAACTGGAAACAAAGAGCATGACCTGAATCAGGTTTGCCTGCATTGGCATGGCACTGGGTGCCAAGATTTAGAGATCACTGATTCACAAATTCCTCAAGCAGGCATGCTAATGTACACCATATTTTTATTTGTAACGTAAGAGCTGGAAGGTGAATGGCATTTAATCTTGTTTGGCAACCCACAGTGAGATGTGGGTAGTTGTATGAGCTTACTGATATTATAGTTGATGGTGCTAGTTTGGTAATATTCTAGGGATCTTACACTCAACAGCAGGCAGATGACTGCAATGTTGTAAATAAAGGTTAGCAATTGGACTGTAATCTTCTTTAGTAAACATATAAAATTACTTTTGCAATTGATTAACCCAACTATTGGCATATGCCAGTAATGATGTGGATGTATTAAAAGAATGATTTCTCCAAGAATTATTTCTGGCTATAATGGAATGTGTAATAAAATAAGGTTATATGACTAATGACTAACTTGGAATCGCAGAAAAGGAACACTGGTCATAATATTTTAGTGCAAAATTTGATGTTGCACAGGAATTTATAAACACGGAGTCTTCTGTTAATTGCACAAATTCTACAACAGTTGAAAAATATGATTCGTTATAGTAGCAAATAAACGCCCTTTAGGCTTTTTTTAGCATTTTGAAAGTCATGCAATAAGCCAAAAACAAAACTTATTATAAATGAACACTGATCATTTCAGTTTTAATCTATGAGTGGTGAACATTTGTTGAATGTCTTTAAAAGGAAAATACATACTTTCTTTCATACAATAAACCTCCACATAAGAATGAACCCTGCAATTAGGGGTCAAATTTTGGGGGAAAAGTTAAAATACTTTTTTAAAAAAATTGTTTCTTATTTAGTCTGCTTGGCAATTATAAATATACAAAACAACCTGTTTTGTTATGATTTAATGAAGTTAGGTAAAATTTTGCATTTTTAAGTTGTATCACAAATACACTATACAAAGAAAGACATTATGAAGTAGATGGGCAGTCACATAAAATGTTTACTTGTGTAAGGCCTGAAAAAGAAAACTGCTACAGGTTAAGAGTAATAGAAATAATAAACATAACTGAAAATTGATACACGTCATACATGAATAGTACATGTATGATTTTCAGACACTGAAAGGTGTACACTATCCTGTATAACATTTTCTCTTGTAAGATTATTGAAATTACAGTAGTTTCACACTAAATCATATTGAATAAGGTTTCAAATAACCAGAATTAATTTATGCAGGAAAGTAAAATTAAACTTTTTCATTCTTGGGTCTTCCTGTTGGATTCTTTCATCCACTACCAGTTACTAGAATACAAACTTGCCTTGTTTTACTATCTGAACTCTTCTTTATAATTTTGGTTGATGCTGTCCATGAGAACTGGTCAGTACCAGCATACTTTTTAATTTTAAAAAAGCTCCATGGTACTGTTCCCATAAACATTTGGTCCAATCTAATATAAGCTTATTCATCCATTCTTTTTTTTTACAGCATCTACTAATTGCATCGTTCAACAATCTCTTACAAACAAAGAGGTTTTACTTTAATTATATCATAAGATGAAGATTATAAAATTAACAAGCATTATCAGCATGAGGTTACATCAGTTTTTCTGAACCATATTAGTGTACATTAATACATCATTCATGCTAGACTTGGTTAATGCTTTTAAATAATTGTGTCTGATCATCACTTCCTATTTGTCTTGTTAAACTATACTTGTTTATTTTCTAATGCTAATGATATGTCTCTGAAATATGACTACACAGTATATCTGAAAAGTTCTGAACTAAATTTCTATAGTCGATAAAAGTAGCGCCATCTCCTGGACAACCAAGGAACTATGTAGTATGATGTCTGACGAGTGTGTGTACAAAATTTCATCATGTTTTGTTACTCCAGTCTCGAGTTATATTCAGCCGCAAACGTTGTGTTCATGTGACCTTGTGCGAGCTTGCAACATGGAACAGAGAAGCACGATAAAAATTTGTGTTTGACTTTAAAAGGTTTAAAGACAGCAGACAGTTGTTGGATGATGACGAACAAAGCGGGAGCTGTTCACGATGAAAATGTTGCGAAAGTGCATCTGCAACTGGTCAGACTGTGAGATCTAAATTTTATTTGGAAGTAATGATATGCATGTTGTGTCGCATTCGTCGAATCTGGTCCAAGTACCAGGATCTGGGCAGGATTCCGACTTAACTCCAGCAGACTATTTTCTGTTCCTGAAACTGAAGTTGAAGATGAGAGGCCACTTTTTTGACGACATTCTGGCCACCCAAAGTGCTCACAGCAAGTAGTTAAAGGCAATCCCACAAAATGATTTCACCAGAGCGTTTGACAAGCTCTACTGGCGTTGTAACTAGAGAAGGGTTCTATAGTGATATGATAATGTGATATATAGCTGATCTGAATAAATTCATTTATCTTTAAATCTGTATTTTTATTTAATTTAGTTCAGGAACTTTTCAGACATACTATGTATTTTCTCTTCATGAACATCTAGAAGCTGCTAACATTCACAAGTACATTTTCTAACAGATGTCTAATTCATGTTTATTCAAGCAGTAACAAAACCATATTTGACTTCAGAGTTTTTGTCTGGTATTATCAGATTTTTTGCAATTCTTACGGTCATTAATTGTGCCATCTTTATAGAGATGGCAAATCCTGCCTGCCACCAATTTTGAATGTAGGATATAGCTCATCTGTGGAGAGTTCCGTGTTTAGTTTTGCGAATAAAGGACCTTCTTCTTCATTGCTCATTAAATGCTTTTATTTTTTAACTGTTTTTTTCCATTTTTCCAGTTTCTGATAAAGATGTCTGGAATACAAGGTCTGCAAATAACGTAATGAGACTAGTTATTTTGACAGCCAATGTGGTAACACTGTAAAGTTAGTAGTAAACATATCGTTATATAAATAACTGATTTATATTAGGTATTAATATTTTTAGTCTACTGTTGTCATGCGAGAGGTAAACAGACTTTTCACGAAATGAGTTTTTGTGTGCATTACAAAAATGAGTGATACTAATTATGAGCAATGTTGTCCAATCAAGTTTTGCGTTAAACTCAGCGAGAATGGTACTGAAATGTTTCCAAAATTGAAAAGGGTGTATGGAGATGAAGCTCTGTCATGAGCTCAAGTTTTTAGGTGGTTTAAAGGATTTTCAGATGTCAGGAATCAGTTGTGGACGAACCACGCTATGGAAGACCGTTAACGTCAATAAGTGACGATTTCATGTTTAGCAAATCAGAGACTTGATACGGTATGTCTGGCGATTAACTGTCAGAATGATTGCAGAATAATTGAATTTGATCCATACCACAGTCCATCAAATTTTGACAAACAAATTGGACAAGAAAAAAGTTTGTGCAAATTTGGTCCCAAAAAACCTCACTGTTGAAAAGAAAAACAACAGGGTGGAAGTGTGCTGGAATCTTCTAGGGCAAATTGAAACTGATCCTGATTTTCTAAAAAATGTTATTAATGGTGATGAATTTTGGCTATTTGAGTACAACACAGAAACAAAACGCCAGAGCAAGGATGGCACACTTAACTCATCACGTCCCAAAAAAGCAAAAATGAACAAATTCAAAATCAAAACTATGCTAATTTGTTTCATGTTTACCGAGAAATTCCTGAAAGACTGCAGAAAAGAGTTGCCCGTGTGAAACCAGTCATCAAAGATAACTGGATGCTGCATCATGACAATGCACCTTGTCACACTGCACTCTCAATTAATGAGTTTTTGGCAAAGAAAAACATTCCTGCAGTTCCTCAACACCTTATTCACCTGAATTGAGTCCCTGCAACATTTTCCTGTTCCCGTTTTAAAAAAACACATCTCAAAGGACACCATTTTGGAGCAGTAGAAATCTTAAAAAATAGTGTAACTGACCATCTGAAGGATATTCTGGTTTCTGAGTTAGAATCCATGTATAATTGGATTGTAAATGAAAAGTTTTTCTGAACCAGTCTCATTACTTTATTTACAAACCTTGTATATTTACAAACTACAGTACAGTTACTCATCTCGTCAACTTTAAGAACAACTTTTAGTTTTCCTCCAACAGTAAGCAAGCTGTAAAAGAATGTTTTACAGTCTCATAGAGTTCAATTAAAAAAAAAAAAATTAACACACATTTCCTTTGTACTGGCTAAAATACAACTGTACTACTCTTATACTGAGATTTAGTATAAACAAGTTGGAAGGTTGACATGTTAAAAACACTGATGAATTTTTTAGCTCTCTGCTGAGAGGTGTTTCTTACTTGACCTGCTAGACACTTGAGGTCAATAGAATAATGTTATACAGAAAACACCAAAACAAAAATTGAATAAACAAAAATTGCTTTTAGAATTAAGTTTTACTACTACAAAATTAAAAGAAACACTACACTTTAATTTGAACAGTTAAATCATTTTATATAAAATTATTTACCTTCAGTCTATTGATCATTGCTTCCTCAGCATCCATTGACTGACTTTGTTGATGAATTAGTCGTTTGGCCAACATCCTTGAGTAAAACTTTTGGAAAACATCCTTATCATCTATGTACTTGAATATTGTAATAGATTCAGCTAACCTTTCTTCTATCTCATGATCAGACATCCCTTTGGATGATTTTTTTAAAAGCATGTCACAGTACTTTGCTAACTGGAAACATGAATACAAACATGAGATATTTGATTTTAGTTATCTAAGTTAAAAACTGAATGAGGAGAAAAATCATATTAATTTAATTACTGATAAAAAAATTACACACATCCATAAAACATAATATTACATCAATAAAAACTGTTTCTTTATTTTCTTCTTCCATTGTCATCACCAGTGCCAGTTGATGGATCTATTTTTTACAAACAGCTCAGCTCTAAATTCTATCTGTTCCTCCATTCTTTTTGTCATTCACTTACTCTTTCATTCATGCACTTTCTCAACTGTTTAATCATCTTTTTCTAAGTCATCCGGTTATCTTTTAATATTAAGTAACACGGACTTTCACAAAAGCTTTTTACACTTCTTAACTGCTCATTTTTATGACTACAACATGTTGCATTAACCTATTTTTAATTTACATATTCCATTTGCTATAAGAAATAGATTATTCCATGTTTTATTAGATAACCAGAAAGTGATAAATTCTTCCAGATTAAGAGTGTAAACAAAACTACCAAATGAGACAACACTTTAGTTTGAAAAACTAGTTCACAATTATTTATTCTTTAAGTAACTACAGGAACTTGGTCTGACTACAATTAACAAAAATAATAATAATAAGAATAAAATAATAATAATAAATAAATAATGATGATGATCATTGACAGAACTACTACTGCATTAGATAGAGGAAGTGAAGGCGATTTGTGGGTGTAAAAACTTTGCTCCCATAACTAGCCTTCAAGATGAAGATGAAATTAAGGAAACTCTGAACGAAATTGCAGAGTTATTATCCAATCACTTCAAGAAGGTCAGCAAAACGGCTAACTACGATGAAGATTTTCGAACGAAAAAAGCAGAACTTGGAGGTCTACTAAATTTCAAAACTGAGTATAATTACTCATACAATGTACACTTTAAAATGGAAGAATTTGTGAAAGCGTTGGAGAAAGCAGGCAATACAGCAGGTGGTCTGGATGAAATCCATTATAACATGATCAGGCAGCTGAATTTTATTGCAAAATGCAGATTACTAAAACTAAATAATCAAATATGGCAGGATGGACTGTACCCACAGCAGTGGAAAAAAGCGCATGTTGTTCTAGTATCAAAGAAAAAGAAAAATTTAACAGATCCCAATAGCTACCATCCTATTTCTTTGACGTGTGCTATGGGAAAAATACTTGAAAAAATTATTAATAATCGACTCGTTTGGCTTTTAGAAAAAGAAAACCTGATATCACCATATCAAGCAGGTTTTCGACAATACCATTCTACCACTGATTAAATAATCAACTTAGAGAACATTATATACAATAGCTTTATTACAAGGGAACATTGTGTCAGAGTCTTCTTTGATCTTCAGAAGGCTTTCGATATGATCTGGTGACATGGAGTAATGCTCCAGATTCATGAATGGGGCATTCCTGGCAATCTGCCAGTTTTATTCAGCAACTATATGAATGACCGTACTTTCCAAGTACGCATCAACAATGAATATTCATCTGAATGAAGCTTGGAAAATGGCATATCACAAGGTTCGCCGTTGAGCGGCACCTTGTTTACAATCGCCATTAATAAATTGATATTAGCCATTCCAGTAGAAATCAGCAAAAGCGTCTATGTTGATGATTTGGCAATTGTGTATGCCAGCAACAAGATAGCTATGGTGAAATACAAATTACGAGTGATTGACGCCCTAAATGAAGTTGCGAGGAATAATGGATTCCAATTTTCACCAGCAAAAACGTGTACACTTCTGAAGGAAGAGAATTCCTCACCAAAGTCCTATTTTGACAATCGGCAACAATCCAATACAATATAAGGATAATGTGAAATTTTTAGGACTGGTATTGGATAAATCCCTCACTTGAGCATTACATATACAGGACTTGAGTGATAGATGCAAAAAAGCCCTAAACATTATTAAATGTTTATCGAACATGAATTGGGGCTCCGATAAAGAAATATTATTGAGACTGTATAAGGCATTGGTTCAATCAAAACTAGACTGTGGATGTATTGTATGTATATGCATCCGCTAGGAAGTCACATTTAAGAAAGTTAGACGCAATTCATAATAGCGGAATAAGATATGCAACAGGCACTTTCCGCAAGTCAAGACAAGTCCGGCGACTAGTCTAATGTCTGAAGCTGGAATAATGCCACTACATTATAGAAGAGAGATCCTTCTGTTAAGATATGCAGCAAACGTATGGGCTTTTCCTGCTCATACAAATAGCAAACTTTTTAACAACCATCCTTTGGCTGCATTATATGAACATTGTGCTACCTATTCTAGAAGAGCCGGAATTAGGTACCATGAATTAACAAGAAAATATGAAATTTCTATTCCAGAGACATTAGCAATTTCTATGAGAGAAATACCGCCATGGCTCTTCAAGCAGTAAATACAAGGCTGGATCTCTCTCAGGAAGAAATAAAAAAGAAGCCAGCAGTGATCATCCAACAGGAATTTTTATCAACCGTCAGTAGCTACAAAGAACATATTAGAATTTATACTGACGGTTCTAAAACCGAACATGGTGTTGGATGCTCTCCATATATGTAAATGGAAAAGCCCACTTTTGGAAACTGCCAGATATGGCCAGTGACTATACGGCAGAACTTACTGTCATACAGGAAGCTCTTCGTTACACAGAACACTATTGCGAAGAGAGAGTGCTAATATGTTCTGATTCTCTAAGTGCACTTGTTGCAATTTGGTACAAGAACATTAAGGATGACTTAATTGCAAACATCTTGTCCATTTTGTACGTTCTAAATCAACGAGGACAGTAATGCGTATTTGTATGGACTCCAGGGCATGCTGGTATTGCAGATAATGAAAGCGCAGACGAAGCTGCCAGAAAGGCAACAGTCTGCGAAGTTTTGGATGCAATTCCTGTAAGGGTAGCAGATGTCAAAAACTGTCATAAGTCAACTAAAACTAAAACTGTCATAATGTCAACTAACATAATAAGAAACAAGTGAAATACTGATTGGAGGAGTTTAAATACAAAATTAAACTCAGTCAAAACTTCTCCATATAAATGGAGAAGCGACGTGAAGTTGACTCACCGAGAACAAGTGGCTGTGACCAGGCTTAGAATTGGTCACACACTAATAACAAATTCATATTTGTTAACCGGCGAAGAGAGACCAAAGTGCGGTGTTTGTAATAAAACACTTACAATTAAGCATCTAATGGAAGAGTGTACACCATATATGAGGACCTCAGAAAGGGGTTCCAGCTAGGAAATGATATTGCTACTGATTTGGATAATGGAAATGAAGGTAACAGTTGCTTATTTATACGCCAGTGAACTTATTAAAAGTCTGTAAAAGTGAAAACTTTAAAGCTGTGTTAAACAAACTCTAAAGGGTAGTTTTATATATATAAGGGAGTCTCGAAGTGTGGCACGTATAGTGACAGGAGGTAGCCCTCTTGCCTAGGCCGCCCTGGCTTGCTTGCATGCAAGAGCAGGAAGTTGGGGTGTGTCTAATGATGGCATGGGAACCTCAAGGGTGAACTGTGGTGCGAGGCTATGGGTAAGCGCAATGCATGCCTGTAGCCAAGTAGGTCAGGAAGCCAACCGGGAAGGGCAGCCTCCCCACCGAGGGGCTTTTTGGCCATCCTGAACAGGTGGTCAGATTGCTCTTATGACGCTGGGAGGACCTGATGGGTTACATCCTACGGGACTGTTTATAGGGCGGGAGTCAACTGCCATGGCATCCTGAGGCGACTGATATGCTGCTTAACGGCGGTTCTGGTCGCCCTGAGGGTGTTTAAATAAATAAATAAACGAGACACGTAGAAGGAGATAATGGTATTGCAGAGACTTGTATTTTCCATTTATGTGCTTTGTGATATTGGCTCAAAGTTTTAAGATTTTGGCCCTTTACTCCGCATAAGTGTTGTTTGTTTATTGTTGTAGATTAATGTTTTGTGTATTTTGTGCTTTTAAATAAAAATGTAAGGGCCCTTTACACCCTTACATATGACGACCCTGATGGTGATACTAACCTCTTTTTAAGAATGTGACGAGGGCTAATGACCTTAGCAGTCGATGCCCATAAAAAAAAAAATTATATTCAGAATTTCCACAAGTTTGCTGTCATGCCATAAGACGTACCAAAATTATAAATTCATAAAGAATAAATGTAAAACTATAAAATAAACTGATTGGAAATACAATTGTTTCTAGTCGGAAAATGTAGAGTAGTTCAAAATGTACAGAAATCAGTCATATTTTTCTAAAATAAATATTTATTTATTTACAGAGAAGAAACTGATCTAAAAATTATATAGAGACTTTTTGAATAATTAAAATATTTATCAAATATTGTAGGCTAACTTTTTAAATAAATATTAAAAAACATTATTTTAGATATAGTTATAGAAATTGTGATATCGTGAAAATGCCAGTTTATTTTGAATTAAAAATTAAATTAAGGAGGATATTGGTATTTTCAACTTAAAATACCAAAAAAAATTCAGAAATGTCAAGAACAACTTGGATTGATTTTCTTTTGTTTAAATCAATTAAAATTAAACAAATAAAACAATAATAATATATTTTCAGTATTTAGGTGGCATAAATAATCTCTACAAAAAACAGAACACAAAGTAGACAACTCCTCTTTTATATAAAACAATTACAATTTTATAATTATGAAATAAGGTTACTTACATACAACAGAATAATTTCAAAAGTCACAAATTACATAAATTGTAGTCTAATTTAAAAACTGTTTTATTTAAATATTTTGAATCTCTTATTAATTCTTCTGATTAATACACCCATTTCACCCATCATCTAAGTCTCATATTGCTACTAAAAGCTTTTAATGCACTTAAAACATAATAGTAGTACACTGGCCACAAACAAATATGTTAAAAACATATTACGAATTACCCACCTAGACTAATAATCTGAATAAATTCTTTAATTAACCTACTGACTGCTCAATTTATATATATATAATTCAAATGGTCATTTGTAATATTTAACATTTTTAATACATAATGTGATATAAAATAAAATCATGCAAACTGCAACAGTTTGCATTTGTTTGTTCACTTTGGTTATATTGCTTTCTTCATTACTAGGATTTCAACTACATAAGTTAATGGATTACATGAATGTTTGTTACCATTAAGCAATAAAACTGCTTTCATGCTAACTTTATAAGAGTCAATAAAAAGATGCCATTCTTCAGGAATATGCTGAATTCCAAGCTCTTACATCAGGCCATTGACATAAATACAAACACGCAATGAGTTTTTCATAGTAAAATAAGTTGAAAGAGTTTTATTTTGTATTTTAAACGTAGCAACTTTTGTTTTTTTGGTTAAAAGATTTCACTGTTACAGTCTAGATTCCACAAGTTCAGCTTGCTGCTTTGATAACTTTAAATCAAAAATTAAATCATTATGTTCATGGTATTGAATTAAATGAGATTTCTAATCAGATACAGGAAGAAATTCTTCAACATCCTCCAGATCATCTGCTTCATTCTCAGATTGTTCTTCTAGCAATGTCAGATTAGATAGTGATACAGGTACATGAACTCCTCTCTGTGTAAAACTGACTTTAGAGCTGAAGATACATTTGTATATTTTATGAACTTTCTATTTTTGAATGAAGATCCAATTATATTTGTCATACAAAAGTAGCAGTTGGTGAAATGGTCCTTAGGTTCACACCATATCATCGGTACCACAAATGGCATGACTTGTCATTTCCCCTTCAACCATTCAGTTAAGAGTTACTGAGTATAATATGGAAATGACATGAGGCACCCAGGTTTTACCTTGATCCCTGAGTGCACAATCAAAATAAAATTTATTGGCTGTTTTTACCAATTCAGATATAGTATTTCTTTGATATTCAGGTATAAATTTACCACAGACATAACAAAAATTATCTGGATGATTTGAATATTCACAAACTTTTGCAGAAGCCATGTTGTAGCAAATAAAAATGAGAAAAATCACTTTTGTATTATAAAGAATTGATGAAAATATAGCAAAACACTAATAACTCGGTAAAACATAACACAGCGTCTAGACAAGTGACGCTAGACTGAATAATTTTTTAAGCTCTATAGTTGGCAACAACAGATATCTGTATGATGTCATCATACAAACATGTTTGTATGTGTCTACACCTCATGATAAAGTTTATATATTTATTTGTTTTTTCTATGTTAAGCATGTATGCATATTCTTTAAAAGTCAAAATACAAAAACTATTCTTAATTTAACCAGAAGCTGATCAAATGAGTTTATAATAAACATTTTTTACAAATTTATGATTTACGCACAACCTTTAGATGGTAACACAATTTCAAAAGCAAATTTGAAATCAGTACCCAAATTACAGTGAGAAAAGTTGTGTAACAAAGTGTCATTATCATTGCTTTGACACAATACTACTACTGTAAGCAAATAAAAATTAACTTAAAAATTTATCTGATTTAAAATGCTTATTCCGTATGCAAAAAGCAAAACAAAACTACAATAAAAAACAATATTAAAAATCTAAACAGCATAACGGCTATCTTTCATATGCCAGACAGATAAAGTTGACAAAACACATTATAATAATTAAATATTTGAAAACAGATGCAAGGCCTTAAGAAATAGTAAGACATTGGATAACATAGTTGTATCATTTCCTAAAATATTTCTGACGTTAGCCCCAAATTTAAATTTCTGATGCAATTCCGCGTAACATACACAGTCCACAAGTACGTGGACTACCATCAGTTGGGAGTCGCAGTGAACACAAACAGGTGCATCGGTCTGAGTCAAGAGATGTCCGTGAGCGAGTCTAGTGTGTCCTATTCTCAAATGGCAAATAGTAACTTCTTCTTGTCAATTACTCCTGGTTGAAGAGCCCCACGGTGATACATTGACCTAAACTGGACAAAGTTTATTACTGATACTAGCATGCATTCATCAAAAAACTAACTTCTTCAGAAAACAGACAAGATCTTCAGAAATCATATGATCAATGAAAGGAGGCTGAAAACAACCCTCTTTTGCTCCAAGATCAGTGCACTCATTGCCTGGAATTCCACTGTGGCTGGGGACTCAACAGAAACTCATACTTGTGAGTTATATGTTGAGTTATTTAAAAAATAACAGACTGTATCTCACGAACAACAGAATGTTTCGAGTACATTTCACTAATGGCATTCATGAATCCCGAGCAGACAAGTATATGTTGGAATGTTGGGCAAGTATATTTAAGGTTTTATTAACAGCAAACAGCTCCATGAGAGAACACTGGAGATGCTGGGAAAGCCAAACATGCACGTTCTATTGCCAACCACAAAAGTAAAACCAACAGAGTTAATGTGTTTGCCGTCTGTATAAACAATAATTTACAAAACAAAGCTACCAAGGGGGGTAACAATATTGAGTAGCTGGAGGTAATTGTAGATTTAGAGATAAGAAAAGGCGATGAGCAGCATGATTTTCTGCCCTAGCAGGGCAACAAATCACGGCTGTTCCTGATATCTCTTAAGATTTTGTTTGGGGAACACTGCGTCAAGTCAGATGATTTGAATCTAATCTTTGTGTATGGTTCAACCAGTTCACCATATAAAAACAGTTGAGAATCAACAGTATCCCTCAACTGGGAAAAGCAAATGCATTTCGTTTTCTCCAGGGAAAAGGTGAATCCAGTTGTTTTACACCACGATTCCAAATGGGTTATTGTAATTTGAAGCAAGCTCTTGGCAGTAGCTAAAGTTCTATAAGCAACGTAAATTGTAAAATCATCTAAAATAACGAACACGTAGGCAACGTAAATTGTAAAATCATCTAAAATAACGAACACGTAGCGGATTTTCATACGCAGTTTGTTACACTATTTATGGTTACGGCAAATAAGGTAACACTTAGGACACTTCCCTGTAGTTTACAGAATACTATAGGGGATGACTTTTGGATAAAGTCGTCCCAACTCAAATATGAAAGGACCGACTATTGATGAACCCCTGATAAATGCAAGAAAATTCCCTTTTAAACCCCAATCATACAGTGTATTTCGGATTCCTTTCCTCCAAGCCATATAGTATGCCTATTGCATATTGAAAAATATAACAGCCAGGCTTTGGTGAAGTAGGAAGGTATTTTGAATAACAGATTCCAGGGCAACTATATGATCGATAGATGATCTACCTTGGTGGAAACCGCACTGTTCAGTGGCAAGTAGTGCGTTTCTCTCAAGGTATCACACTAGATGATAATTTATCATTCGTTGTTGTACAAGGATATAGGACAATAACTTGAGGGACATGACTTATCTTTACCAGGTTTCGGTATGGGAATCACCAATGCTTATGACCAAGAATTTGGAAACACCTGATCAAAGAATATTTTATTGTAAATAGACAAAAGATGTAATAATCTAGTATCCACAGGTAAGATAACATACTGAACCTGATATTATGATTTCCGGGGGTAGTGTCATGGGAATTATTAAAGGCATACCTTAACTCATCAAAAGAAAAAGGAATGAATGTTTAATTCATTTTGCGAATCTCTAAAAACAAAAAGCACACTTTCTACCTGCAAATTATAACCGATAAACTCTGGATAGTATGATGATGTAAGTGATACTGTATTGAATAAATGTATTGCCAATTGTGTTTACAACATCAATTGGCATCATTACAAAAATTCCGTGGTTTTCCAGTCCAATCAGCTGTAGTGATTGTTGTGATCACATCTGGCCCAAACATTTCTCTATCAGCCAATGATGGTGTTATCTGAGTAACTGCATCTATATAATTCAGCCATGATTTCCATTCAGTACATTGAAATACTTGACGGCATACAGCTCTTGCATTCCAGAAGGCATAAATAAAGCAATTCTGTCATAGGTCTAAGATTGAAATTATGTAAAGCCCTGTGATGATCCCTTAGTGCCCTTCTGCAGTTTTTGTCCCACCGTGGAACAGCAGGCCGCCTTGGCTTCTCAGATATTAGAGGAATATATTCACTTGGACTATCGAATATCAGGCGAGTAAACCTGTCAAGATGATGGATCACACTACCACTCTTGTATTGACTAAAAGAATCATTGTACCCAATCCAGTCTGCTTTTCCAACCCCCCATCTACAGGGTTGACTCTCAAGGTAAATCACTATTACTGACTGAATCACCAGTAACAACCAGTCTGTGATCACATCCAAAAACATTTTAGTAGGGATGCTGAACACAAGAGATCGATACGTGAAAATGCACTTGTTGAAGATGACAAACATGTACGACCCACTGTTCAATAAGCAGAGATCTAAGTTCTGCCTCAGTCAATCAACCATAGTGCCTAAGAACATATGATGAACCTCACAGATGGTGATGGGCATTGAAATCACTGATTATTAGACAGGGCAAATAAATCTGTGAAAACAGATCAGTCAGATCATCCTCAATGACATCAGAATTTGGGGGAATGTACAAGTTGCAGATATTTATTTTAAATCGTGACATATCTTTATTGAAACTGCAGAGATGTTTGTATCCGGCAAAATTCGCATGGCCAATATTACTTCCTTTAAGAAAACAGTCACACCTTTTCTTCCTCTACCCTCAGCTGAATGTTCGAATCTCTTGTCAGACAAACCCATGAAAAGACACTTCATCCAGGGGACAGAGATGAGTTTCCTGCAGATACTGCATTAAAGCATTTTCCTCCTTTAGAAGAATTTTGATATCCTCATGCCAAGTACGTAGACTGCAAACATTCCATTGAATAATATTTGTAACCATAAAAAAACTTGTTCTAAACTATATGTGCAGATTACTTGTTAAATACAATCTGTTTTTTTATTTTTATTTTAAAATCTTTATTAAGTGCTTTGCTTCTTTGGGCATTTAATCTGCCACTTTATCCTTGTAGAAACCTTGAGATGGTGGAGGAGACTTGGAAACCTGGGAGGATGGAAATGCCATGCCAGGTGATTTTTTATAAAGCCCTTCACAGGGAGATCTTAGTAGTTTTCTGTGTAATCGGAGCAGCAGGAACTTTATGTGGTGGTGCACCAACTGGATTGGTTTTTGGTAAACCACTATTGGTCTTTCTTGCAGAAGTTTCCTTCTTCCCAGTACTAAATGCAGCAAAAGCAGATGTGAGGGACTTGTTCTAACTAAGCTTCTACCAATCTTTCAGTTCTTTACATGATGCATATTCCTTCTCTTTTTGTACGTTGTTTGAGAGAGGCTGTACAAAACTAATACTTGGTTGTATGGGATTTCTCATGCTGAGGGATTTTCTGTATTCCCAACATGCCAATGGAAAGGACAGTATATTTGCTATCATCATGTCCCATATTGCTGCAATGTACACAAAACTGTTCCTTTTTATAACCGATCTTGGTCTGAACAAAACCCTGACATTTGAAGCAGCATCTAGGGTTTGGTATATATGGTCGCACACTAACAAAAAGGAAACAAACCTTTATCTGGTCATGAATGGTTGGACTAGAAAAGTTCAGAACTAGTGATGATGTTGGTACATCAACAACATTCTCCCTTATCATAATCCTCTGCACAGACATGACTGACTGTGATGACAACTATTCTGTAATTACTGGTAACTCAACATCAGCCAAGTGATGCAAACAATCACTCCTTTGCTAAAATTTAGGATGTTATTGGGCCCCACTATCACTCTGTCTGTCCCAATATATTTTAGGGCTGGAAGTTTCTGACACTGCTCTTCAACACAGACTTCAATTCATCACTTTTAAGTTTCTTTATCCATTTCATACACCCACAAGGAGGGAGAAACCTTGCAAGGCTTTACCTTCCTCGTTGTGCATAACTACAAAAAACCTTATGCTTGAATGTTTGACACAATCTGTAATGTTTCTTGTTTCCGTATCACTGAATATATCTTTGGCTAACAAGGCCAGTAAAAATCACTGGAAATTTTTTTGTTGTTTTTTCAAGTGGACCAATAACCAGCAAAAGATTATTATTTGAGAATGCCATATGGTTCCCATGAGTACCAGGAATTTAACAGATCCCTCCAGCTGAGCATGCACGTACTGGAACTAACCAGGGCTTCTTACAACTGGGTTCACCTTGATGCCCAGATGACATCACTCAAGAATCATTACATAGAGCCATCCACTCATTGGCATGATAGTTTCCACCTTGGATTACAGTTGCGTTTTGTAAGATGTTGCAACACCATCGTAAGTGTAAGAAGAGACAGTATAAGATTTTGTTGTGTTGCTGTGTAGGAAAATGTGTTGTTATTTGTGTAATGTTTGTGGTGTGGAGAATGAGTATGGTGTAAAACATTCAGCAACTCGATGTGTAGTGAGAAAAAAGCTGCAGAGGCTAGGGCCATGGAGACACCAACGCCCAATTCTTAAAGAGTAAGACTCCCTGTCAGGGAGTGTACGAATCAACAGTGCAAGATACATTGATTTGCTGGCATATTGTTGAAAAAATTGTTGTTGAAAGACAATGCACTACCACACAAAGTCAATCACACCACTGAAACCATTACCCACTTGGATTCTGAGGTGCTGGAATACACTGTCTACATATAGTCTAGATCTCAATACTTCTGACATCTCTCTGGACTGCACAAAGATGCTTTACAAAATTGTCAATTTTCTACAAACAAAGGAGTATGTGAAGCAATGGATACAGAGGTGGATACTAGACCAATCAAAGACTGTTTTTTCAGGGAATATGCAAACTTGTGGACTGCTGAACCAAATGCATAGAAAAGGAAGGAGACTATGTGGAAAAACAAGTTAATTCTATTTCTATATTCGTGTAGATAAACTGAATTAATATTTGCAGATGATTTTTTAATTCCCTTATATAAGTTAATGTTATTTAAAAGAAGCAATTAACTTAATTTTAACATACCAGTTCCGGAGATCGACACGGCTGTTTTGGATTAGGCCGATGATTAATTACTGAGGAACATGCTTTATCAAGAGCCCCCATAAAACTCTGGTCACTAGCAAATACTTCATGGATCAACTCTTTGTACTTCTTGTGAACTCCCAGCATACTCTCTACAAACTGGGTATGGACCTATAACACACATAAACATATACAAATTAAAAAATATATATTTAACAATTTTTTGTGAATTACCATTTATCAAAAACAATTTTTACTTGATTATATGAAATATAAGAAGCAGAAAGGATAAATCTACAGCAGAATGAGTGTAGGATGACTGAGCTGAACTAAGCACTAAACTGAACTGTAAAACTAAGTTTCAGGTGTTCATTTCTAAAAAAATAATTTCATTACACAGATATATCCATGTGATTTATTTTTTCATGGGTCAACAAAATACTTTTGGCAATTCACACTTGAAATTAAGAAGTTTAATATGGATAAAATATCAGGATAGTCAATTTTACATACATTCACATCAACCTCCAGTTCAACATACCTTAGAAGTCTGTCAAGCTAACATGATATAAATTAATGATGTCAGATTATTGAGTACTACTTTAATCTACATCAAAATAATGATAAAAGTAAGTAGATAAATTATATTGAAACAATCGTCCAAATATAAAAAGAAATGGTCATAAATATGCAGATAAAAATGCAAAAAGAAAAACCTAAATGTAAACTACTTTGTCAGGAAGGATGGCATTAGAAAACACTATAAGAGATGTGTGAGAAAAGTAATGCGACTGACTTTTTACTTACCAAAGTTTTTATTTTTTTTGAACAACAATATTATCCCCTTCAAAGTAGTTCCCTTGGGCAGCTATACATCGGCGGAGTCATTGTTCCCACTCCTGGTAGCAGAGCTGGAAGGCTTCAACTGGTAGGGCTTTTAACTGGTTGGTCACAGTCTTTTGAATGTTCTCCAGAGTTCCAAAATTATGTCCTTTTTTAAGATATGTTTCAATTTTGGGAAAAGGAAAAAGTCACAAGGATTAAAATCAGGTGAATAGGGGGGTTGAGGAACCGTAGAAATGTGTTTTGAAGTCAAAAATTCCCTGATGGTAATGGCTGTGTGATACGGTGCATTGTCATGATGAAGCTCCTCTTGTCTACAATGTCTGGTCTCACGCGAATCACTCTTTTCCTGAGCCTTTCAAGGACACCTTTGTAAAACACTTGGTTGACAGTTTGTCCTGGAGGAACAAATTCTTTATGCATGATACCCCGCTGTCAAAAAAACAATCAGCATGGTTTTGATCTTTGATTTGCTCATTTGACATTTTTTCGGTCAAAGAGATGACAGAGTGTGCCACTCTTCGCTTTGCCGCTTTGTTTCAGGATCGTACTCAAATATCCAGGATTAATCACCTGTGATCACACGATTGAAGAATTCTTGGTCATTGTCAATCCTCTCAAAAAGATCAACACACATTTCTTCGATTGTCCTTCTGTTCCGTTGTGAGGTTTTTCAGCACCAATTTCAAACAAAAATTTTGCATGTCCAAATTGTCAGTCAAAATTTGATGTACGGTGAAAGTGTTTAAATTTAACTGTTCACTCATCATCCTTATTGTTAAATGACGGTCTGATCTGACAAGAACCCTCACATGCTCAACGTTTTCGTCAGATTTTGAAGTTCAAGGTCTCCCTCAGCAAGGTTGATCTTCAATGTGTTCTTGGCCTTTCAAAAATGATTTGTGCCAGTGGAAAACTTGTGCTCTTGATAAACAATGCTCTCCATAGGCCTGTTTCAACTTTTTAAAGGTCACAGTCGTGGATTCCCCAAGTTTAACAAAAAACTTGATTGCAGAACGTTGCTCTAAATTCCGATGCTCCATTTTCATAACACACAACTTCACTACTGGCGCTGTCAAAAATAATGTGTTGGCTGAACGGAGTTGAAACTTGTACTGAGCAAGTGGAAAGGATCAAGAAACTGGTCTAGCACAGATTGGTAGACAGAGCATTGCCACATCACTCGCAGTGTTACCAATCTCATTACTTTTCTCACACACTTCATATAAGGGAATTTTTCTTCATTTAGTTGAAAAAAAAAGAAATAGGGTCTGGAATGCTGATTTCTATGTTTTTCTACCTTTCCATCAATTATTCTAACCCTTCATGTTTATTGCCTACTTTGTACAATTTCTTTCACTATATACAATCATTTCTCCAATGTCTACCCCTTTAACTCTAAAACATTGTATTCTGTTCTCTTTTTTATTCTATTTTAAGCAATGGTCAAACCATAATTTATTAGTTTTTTCTTATTGATACTTTCTAGTGTTATCTTCTATCATATAGTTTTATTTTTGACATAATCGCTTTATAATTTATAAAAAAAAAAATTAATTTTTTGTGATTCAAAATTAAAATAGGAAATGCTTGTAGTACTGTCTAAAAATCATCTTTCATTAAGAAAAGAAACAGATCCTCTCAGAGAAATTTTAAGATCAAATATGCATACATTTTGCATCTCAATCCTGGTTAAGAAAAAAACATTTTATACATAATGTTATAATCATAACAAACAATAACGTTATAATGTTATAATTAGAACTCATAACAAAGAAAATTCTTTAAAAAAAATGTTTAAATTACATCAGATTAAACTTCAGTAACAAAAAATTTTGAAAAAATTCAACATATGATCACAGCTTATTTACACATATATTGACAAGTAAAATAGATAAATGTATATGTTATTTCTTGATATTTGTAGAAAAAAACCATCACAATTTGAAATAATTAATCATAAAATATCATACAGTTGTTACATAAAAGGTACAATTTATAATGAAGTATTTGAATGAATAACAAGTTTAGTTGTATAAGTGAACATGATTTAACATATTGTTAAAAAAGTAATACAATTGAGTAATTTTGCTTTTTACATAATCATAATTAAACTAATACAAATATGTAATTAAAACAATATTTATAAATGTTCATGGACATTTTACAAAAATAAAATCAAATGAAGTTAAAGAAAACAAGTGTATGAAATATTTAAATTAATAAAAAATATTACAAAAAAAATAAATAAATATATTATTTGAATTAATCATTTGAGATTGGCAACAGGTATAATTTATGATAGGTCTTCTTAATGAACCATTAATTATATGTTTAAGGCATTAATTATCTTAAATAATAAATTATTAAGTAGTAAACCACCACAAAGTTCAAGTCTTTGAAGTGTAATTTGTTTTAAGGGTGCTAATTTTGATTTAGAACAAAGTAAATTAGAAGAAATTATGTGATTAGTATATACAGTTCTTATGTAAATGCAACAAGAACATATCCCTTTATGGAGGCATCAGAGAATCCATGTATTTGAATAGAATTAATTTTACTATCAGTATTGGGTTTGATGGAACAATTTATTTTAATGGATTCAATCAAATGCAACTGGTTGTATAAATTGAGCCATTGTGTTAGTAACATGTTGGATAATGTTTCATCCCAATTAATTTTAAGTTTCCGCAATGATTGCATAAAATGTTTATGAGAAAAAACAGTAGGACCAATGAGTTTTATTTTAAAGGATCAAATACACCTGCTATGGTAGACAGAATATTTCTTTTAGTGATTTTTAGAATCATTAGCATGAGTAGTTTGGAAAAGTAGCTTAGCTGAGGAATTACTCCATAGAACTCCTAAAGCACGTAAGTTCTGTTTTTGATTTAAAGGAAAGGAATTATTGTGTTCAGAAGTGGAAATGATGCTATTATTGGAAAAATTTATGGAGTGGAAAACCATATTGTAGTAATAATTTTTAAATATCAATTTTTAACTGAATAACTTCTTCAAAGTTGTCCGAACCCAGTATGTCCGAACATAAAAATCATTTTGAATGGACGTACATACAAATGGAAATTCATTTTCATTTGAATTACACACCATGTGGCTAAATATGGTGCAGAAGCAGTACCATACGTAGTAAACTGGAATCACTAGGTTTAACTAATACCTGAAGATACATTTTAGCTATGTCAGATGTAATGATGTAATTTATGGATTCTGAATCTAAACAACATGAAAATTAGATCTTGTTGAACTACAGGTCCAACTACAAGAGTATTGTTGAGGGATAAACTGTTAGAGGTTTTCACTGAACCTTCAAAAACAACTTGGATTTTAGTAGTTAAACTTGATGGTTTAAATACTAGATGGTGAGGTAAATAACACACATTCCATTTGTTAATCAACAAGTCAATGGAATTAAGTAACGACATGTGACCTAATTCTAAATATTCTTGAATGAAAGTGGAGTAGTCCTTGTTAAGGTTGGCAATGTTAATTAGTTTTCTTTCTAAAGATAAGAAACTACTTTTAGCATTAACAAAAGGATCACCAAATTGAATATTATTATCTTTGTGTAGTAATGACATGGCAAATTTTCCCTGATTGTTTTAGTAGTGTTGGTTTGAAAATGTTTTTCACATGTTGACGTTTCGTTATCTGAAGCATCAGTATTATCTTCTTTGATTTTTCGGAAATTCTTGAGTATAGTACATCGATTTTTATGAGTGTTACGTATAAGAAAAGATGTGACATTATTGTTGCCCTCAATATTATTAGGTAGGTGACCACTAATTATAGATCCTAATTTAGTTTCCTATATAATAGAATATCTGAAATTACGAATGAATTTCAGGAAAAGTAAGATAAATAGAACGAGTTCCAATTAGTACGTCAATATTATTTGCTTTATTGAACTTGGGATCTGCAAAAAATAAAATATGAGGAAGATTAAGATTAGAAGTGTTAAATGTGGTTGATGGCAGGCAATCAGATATAACAGGTAAAACAGCACATTTTACCTTGTACAAAAAGTTTTTATAACGTGAACGCAATGTAAGTGTAACACTATATTTGGATTGAAATAACAAATTATTTATACCTGAAATGGGTAGATTATTTTTATAAAGTTTAAGACCTAATTTGCAGGCAAAACTAAATGTACAAAAATTTGCTTGTGAATCAGAATCTAATATTACATGAACATATATTACCATGTATGTAATATTACATACAGTTGTTGATAGAATTATATTTTCATTTGACTGATTTTTAAACAAACAATAGGTTATACTTTCAAGCTTATTGCCATCTACCTTAGAATGATTAATTTTGTCCATATGAATGAGTGTATTGTGTTTCTTACCACAAATCTTACATACTCTTTGAATAACATTGATTAATAGAATGGCCTTTACATAAACAATTAAAACAACAACTATTATTTACCAAAAGGTTTTTACGATTATCTACGGACAAATTCCTTACATTGATAAAAGTAATGATTTGAATTACAAAATGAACATTGATACAAATTGGATTTTGCATAACTAACATGTCCTTATATTGTTTAAGGATTTAAATTATAACATTTGGTTAAAGATCTGGTTGTATTTTTATGATGTTGTTCCTTCGTTTCGTTTCTGTATTCACTTGCGTGTTTGAGGTGGATGAATTGATATTTTCTGAAAGTTGTCGTCTAGAATTAAGAAAATCAATGAAGTCTGTAAAGGTGGGAAAACTCTTATTTGACAACCTTTCCTTCCATAATCTTGAAGTGTTATAATCCAATGTAGATGTTAGAAATTGGACTAGGATAAATTCATATGTATTAACAGGAATTTGCATTGCTTTCAGTGAGTACACATTTGAGGAAATTTCATTAATAAATTTGGACAAAGTATCTGGAGATTCTCTTTTTATAGAATCTGAACTTAAAATGCATCCAGCATTGTGAAAAGTAATTATATATTTATTGTCAAACTGTACCTTTAATAATTCTAGACTAACAAGATAATTTTCATTAGTTATTGGGAGATCTTTAATGATAGCTAGAGCTTCATTCTTTAATTACATTCTTTAAAGAATGTAATTTTTTAATGTTAGCTAAATCATCTCTATTATGTATTAAATCAATAAATATATTAAAATATATATATATAAATATATATATATATTTATATTTAATATATTATCTTTAAATATGGGTATATTTATAGGTTGTAATTGAGTTTGTTAAATTACATATTTGTACTAACTTTTTGATTAGATTATTTTCGATTAGTATTATTTATTACATGTTGCACTGGTATATGATCTGAATTTAAAATCTCATCAACAAATTTAAATTCAATTTCTGATTGAATAGTGTCATATTTGCTTCAATTCAATAAGATTTCTTATTTTAATTTGTAAGGTGGGAGTATCACCTTGTGAAGGTTCATAATTGAGAGTAAATGTGGCAATCCTAGTTATGGTGGCCTTTATTACTCCTCTTTGACTAATTAATTGTTCCCTATCCATAATGATAATGGTAATAACAATGTGAATTATTAATAATGTAAATCAAATGTTAAATGAATTAAATGACATTACAATAATGAAGATACAATGTAAATTAAATTAACAAAGATGTTATGTAAATGTTGTGTAGATTTATATGCTGTGAGTCCCCCCTTTATGCAGTAGATTATTGAATATGAAGATAGTTGAATGATGTTTCTTCAAATTGCAGATTTATATGCAGTTCTGGTAGATTAAATGATTAATTCTTCAAAAATGTAGATTAAATGTGGTTGGAGGATCAATAAAAAATGTATGTCGAAATTGGTGTTGATTCTTTAAATAAATTAGGGTTTAATGTACTGGCGATTATAATTATTTTTATTATGAATTGTAAATATCATTCATATATATATATAAAAACATTATTCATTTGTGAATCTTTATGAAAATTTATTGTATTAATATATGTGATATCATGTAATGAGTGAAGAAGACTTGTTGAGTCCTTCAAGACTTGTAGTAGACAGGTAGAAGACTGGAAGAGGACAGCCTGAATGTAGCACGGAGCCTGCTTATAAACTGTGTACGGAGCTTCTGATTTGATTCATTAATCAAATACATTCGGTTAATTGTCAGCAGCCAAGTGCATCTGAAGAGAGCTGTGTGAACTGTACAGGGCTGCTGAATCATCAGGAGCCAAGTGTGAATCCGACTGAAGGTGAAGATCTTTAAATTTTAAAAGTCCTATTTTAAATGAAAATTAATGCTTCTTATTAATACTGAATTTTAAATAACATGAATGAAGCCAGAGTCTAAACAGTGATTTCTAGAATACACAACAAAGCTAGAGTTAACAGAGATTAAACAAATTGGTACATGAACATACATTCAGAAAAAAATAATTATTATAGTCATAAGAAAGTTTAGTTATCATGTATTAAATAACAAAATAAATATTTTACATTTACAACAGCATTTATTTTCAATTGTCACAAACATAAAATCGATATTATGAATGAATTAACCAACCGCCTAACACACTCAGGTGAATCATAACAATTAGTTTCATTCTAAAAGAAAATAATATCTATACATTTAACATCATATACATTAGAATGCAGATGTAGAAAACTTCCTTTATGCTTCTCTAATTATAAACAAGCTTCTTCAAAACATTTAAAAATGAATGCTAATAGAAATTCAGTAACAATTCACTCTTTTTATTATATAGCAAAAATTCAAAGAGCAAAAAAAATTTTCTTCAACTTCATGTTGAAGAAAATGTTACGAAAAGATCACAGGCATAAATGATGAAAAATGTTGTCAACAAAAGAAAAAAAAAGGATGTTCATATTCAGATAACAAATAAATATAAAATTAGAGAATGTAAATTACAAAATATGTCTTATATCTTAGTTTCTAATAGAACTGAAATAAATTCACAAATTTCCTCACAATAAGTCCGTTTAAGAATTACCACACAAACAAAACCTCAAACTAACAGGATTAACCCTGACTGAAATTGTTGCTGCTTTAAAATATTACAAAATTTTGTTGGCATTAACTATCTCCACATTATCTAAAAATTCCCATATATGATATATAACCACCAAAACACAGTAATTAAATAAGTTAAACTTACCATATTAATTCCCAATAACTGGTTTTTCCAGTATCCTGCATCTTAAGTTGATATTAAATTCTACATTTATTACAGTAAAACATATTCCAATTTGTCATTTTTTTCTCAAATTATAATATTTTCTATTATGAAATTTTATTCAAAATTTCACAATAGAAAACATAGTTTGGGAAAAAAATGACAAATCATTAAAGAATATGTTTTAATATAATAAATATAGTATTTAAAACCAACTGAAGATATGGGATACCATGAAAACCAGTTATTGGAAATTAATTAATTAAGTTTAACTTATCAATCAGACAAGTTGTGTTTTGGTGGTTTATACTCATATCTCATATAATATTAGATTTTATTAATGCAGTGGTCAAAATATTAACGATGAATTTGAATATTTCAAAAAATTATATATATATAAATCTAGTGATGTCTGTGACTCTGTTACTCTTCATGCAAAAACTATTCTCCAACTTGAACTGAAATTTAACATGTACATAGTTTTTATACCTGTAAAGAATATAGACTCTTCCTGTTATGAAATGTTTCACAGTTTTAGCTATTTTAATGGCTTGCAGTAAATATAATAATATTAAGTTCCTTGTTCGTATTCATCTTTACTATGCCCAAACTGTTAGTTCAATTGAATTTGGAGACGACTTACAGTATCTGGAGTTAAATTTTCTATAGAAAATGTCTCTGTATTTTTCGATTATCAAGAAAAGTAACTTATAAGTGCGACGTTATATGGCAAGGCAGCTCAACCAACACAGCCACTGTCACTGTTACCGTGTTGACCAAGCTATTGCTCTGAAGAAATTTCAGCACACTGATAGTTTTTATAATTGAATAGGCTTTAATTATTATTTATCAATATGAGAAAGATATCAGATTATCAGTATGAGAAAGATTTGTGCAGCGAGAAAAATGTGGCAGCTGATCTGTTAGAGCAAACGGAAATCAATCCATATTTGTTGAGCCGTGTTATCACAGGTGATGAAGGTTGGTTTTTTCAATACGATCCAGAGACAAAACGCCAAAGTTCGCAATGGTGCTCAATGGGATCATCCAGACCAAAAAAAGCTCGCATGTCAAAGTCAAAAGTGAAATGCATGCTTGTGTGCTTCTTCGATTCCAAGGGAATTGTTCATAAAGAGTGGGTGCCTCCTGGGCAAACAGTTAACCAATATTTCTACAAATAAATTTTAGAAAGACTTCGTAAATGAGTTCTTCGTGTCCGTGCCAACATTGCTGATAATTGGATTCTGCATCACGATAATGCGCCATCCCATACTGCTCTGTCAGTACAGCAATTTTTAACCTCAAAACAAATTTCAGTACTACCACAGCCACCTTACTCACCAGATATCGCTACGTGCAACATTTTTCTATTTCCAAGAGTCAAAATGGCGGTCAAGGGACACCATTCTCAAACAACACAAGATGTCCAAAAAGCTGTGACGAGGGACACAAACATGTGTTCACTTATTACAGCACAACTCATGACTGAGCAGTTGCATCAATGTGCCCCTTGGACTAGAAGTAGCTTATAAACCATGGTCAAAGATGGTGTGCCTACGCAAGCTGCAGGGTTGCCACATCTTGCAAAGAAAAATCAGTCTCATTACTTTATTGTCGCACCTCGTATAAATAAAATTAATCACAATTTTAAACAGGAGGATTCTGAAATCTTAGTAAAAAAATCCCTAATCTTTTGTAACTTATTTGCTAAGGATACGTTTCAATCAAAATTAAATAGTGTAAGAAAAGAGGCAAAGCCACTTCTTTTGATGTCACTAGATATTTTTTTAAAAATAAAGGTAAAATACTGAACAAAATTTTTAACAGACTTCAATCAGTATGTATTATTTTATCAACCTTATTTTTTTTTCAAAACTGACTGATTTTTAAGAGTTTTTTAATTTATTTTTTAGAGAATATTCTTACGCTATTCTGGGTGGAAGATTTTCCAGAAAACTCAAGTGGAAGATTTTGTTTTTTTAAATAAAATACACTGTTTATCTCTACAGAATAGTTAATATGAAGACTTTTTCAATTTTTTGCCATCATTACTTATTATTATTATTATTATTATTACAGTGTTCTTACATAACGATATGTAGTCTGATGTCATTTTGATATTTAAAATAGTTTTACACTAATTTCATAAGAATTATAATTATTGGTAATTATTATGATAAGAAAGAATTATATAAATCATAAAATTATGCTCAACCTTACATTATCTCCACGAAGTCCAGTAACTGCCTCAAGACCTTGTTGCTTAACATGTTCCATAACATGATTAATGAGTACACTAACACCACCAGTTATTGAACGTAACAAAGGATACATGTTGGCCAAATCACGACGTCTTTCCTGACTCACCATAGCTTTACATTCACCATGTAAAAAACTAAGGTGGTCAGCTACCATATGCAGTTCACATCGTTGACGTACTTTACTATATGAACTGTAAAAATAAAAGGAAAGAATTCATGATTTTAATCACAAAACAAAATAACTACAAGGATAATTTTATCTCACTTTAAAAGAGAACTAACATTTAAACAGAACAAAAAAAAAACTGAAATAATTATACTTTTATGAATAGTAACTTTAGTAATATGCTTTCAATACTAACCACTAGAGCAAGAAAAATGATCTGTTTGTTATTCATTAAACCTAATAAATCTCTAAGATGCTGTGAGTCACTGTAAGTAACATCCTGAAACATCTTCATTGTTATTAATATTACTCATAACTGGTATACTGGAGGAAATTTTGTGATATCTTAAAGAAAGGAGATAGTTTTGTATCACATAATTTTGATACATAGATAATTCTGCTAGATTTGTTCTGAAGTATAATAAATGTACAGTTCTAAAACATAGAAAAAACAGTGAAGCTTTTCAATTGCTAAGAAGTAAAACTGCTTGCAATAATATATTAAGAGATGGAATAAAATTTTAGAGAACTCACTACTGAATACAATAACACTTTTTTATTTATTTATTAGAAATGCATTGACTACTATGGCATTAGCTACTAAAAAATATCAAATAGCAAGCAGTGAACTGCAGCTGGCATTCTTAACTTTGGAAATTTAGAGGAATATCTCTGAGGTATTTCAGTCAGATGGTGCAAGGGATACAGGGATCCATAGTCTTACATAGGACCAATAATATATTAGAATCATATATATTAATATTTTTATATTCATAAACGACTTCATCAAATGTTAGTCATTACACCAAATATATTAAAAAAAACCTTAATTATTCTGAATTAAAGAAAATATTACAATATTTTGATTTTCTTTAATATAAAAATATTAATATTAATATTTTCTTTAATAGAAAATAGTAATTAAGGGTAACTGAAAATATAAACCAGAGTAATACTGATTAAAAGATTTTGTTCTAAATTTTTACTATACCAGCAAAAATGTTAAAGGAAGCTACTGTAGATTTAACATCACTTGATGATTTTAATAGAATTGCTGTCTTAATTTATATCTTACTATAACTATATCTCAGGCTTTATCTGACAGGAATTTCAGCTACTATACTAATTGTAGATCTGATTGATATATCCTCATGTAGATGTTTTTTGTCAGCCAAAGGTGAAACCTAGACTCAGTAGTTATGACAAAAGGGATGCACTGACTACAAGTCCCAGCTGCTTTAATATAAATCTAATGGGAGGGGAGAGAGAGAAAGAGAGAGAGAAAACCCAAGTAGGGAATGAGAAATCAGTGTAAGGAAAAGATTGGGTAGTAAACAGTCTTGTCTCACTCTGTTTAATCATATTTCCTCAACAGGAGCAGACTGATGGGCATTAAAGTCTCCTACTATTAACGATGGCAATGGAATTTACATGAGCATATTTGATAAAGTAGAGCACTGAACTTGGAATTTGGTGAAAGACGCAAATTACAGATATGTAATTTGGGAAACAAGTAAGAAGGGGACAGAGATAGTTTTAGTGACAGCAGGAATGAGTGTAGCTAATAGTATCCTTGCAACTAACACCTTGTCCCACATGAACATAGTAACTCCATCATTCTTTCTAGTGTCTATGTATATCTCACAGAAATAGCCCCTGAGTGTTACTACATCTTGTTATAGAAGGTGCGTTTCTTAGAACTGTATTATTAAAGTGGGAGCAATGCAGGACCAAATAGCTCAAACATTCCACTGAATAATGTTCATAAAGGTAACCATAGATATAGAAAATACATATAAAATTAATTGAAGGTGGTCTGGTTTTTATTTTTAGAATTTTTAACTTTAATAAACTCTGATGCCCTGGGTTGGGCAGTTCCTAAACCATATCCTCTAGTATAAGAGGTGATGGAGGGGAGATTTTGAAAAAAGGAAGCCTCAAATGACAACCCAGAGGGGGTGATTGTCTGGGCTCCCTTAACAGGGAGGTTATTAGGTGGTTTACCACTAACTGTATTTATGCCTCCCCCGGAAAGGCAAAAACTTTGGTGACAAGAATTTTTAGAGATCCCACTTTAATTGATCTCATTAGCTGCAACTACTAACTTCTGGTCATCTTAGTTAGCTCTGAAATAGTAGCTCTAAGTGAATCAACTTGATCAGATAACATCTTAACAAGCTTTTTTAACTTGTTGCAGGATCCACATTGCTGATTACCTGTATTTGCAGGGGCTTGTCTTAATGTAGCGGTGGCATAAGAGAGTTAATGTCTTTTTATATTCTCTTTGTGCAGTTGGAAAAGATAGCTTCTGCTCAGAACAAATTTTTAGAATTGCCCTTTCTTCTTTAAGTTGAGCAATTTTGGGAGCGAGATGAATGTGATCCACTGCAGTTTGCACATTTTTCATCATCTTGGCAGTTAGTGTCTTAATGACCTTTAGCACACTGAGCTCATATTTTAGTTTTCAAGCAAGATGGAAGTAGTATGGCCATACCACTGACATTGGAAACATCGTTGTGGGCTGGGATGAAAGGTCGTACTTGAACTGACAGGTAACCTACTTTTATTTTCTCTGGTGATACAGGGAGGCTGGACGTTAATATACAAAAAGGTGTAGGTTCTTCCAATCTGCTCTGACATTTCATTATTCACTTCACCTCTGCAATACCTTGGGGACAGTTTCCACTTTGGGTTATGGCTTAGGTTCATAACACATGACAATGGCTGTGATAGCAGAGGAATAAGAAAGTATATAAGGCTAGGAGGGAAGGAAGAGAGAGAAGGAAAGAAAGGAAAGAGAGGTTAGGTCAATGGACAGTTGATGTTGGTAGTAATCAATCAGAAATGAAGTATGTTTAAATATTATTAAAATGATTTATAGAATCAAATCAAATGACTCATAATTATATAGAATGGTGCTATACACTTTTATTAGGTTAATGCACTAATCATTAACTGATAATAAATGCTTTTAAATTGGAAAAAAAAATGTTTAATTACTGTACGTGTTTCCACTAACACCATCCTTTCAATGATGAAAATAAATAATTATATAAGGAAAACATTATATAATAATTCATGCCTACCTACAATGAAGAAATCTATGGCTTCGTAATGTTTCATCTTCAAGTCTCTGCATGACTCTTTCCATATACTGTGAAACATCACATTCTTGTAATAACTTTGCAGCCTCTCGTTTATAATGTTCACCACTTGCTTCTAGGAATGGCTCTTCAAATAATTTTTCATACAGCTGTTAACAAATAAAGTTATAATTAGCTACAACTATTACTAAAGCTATAATTAGCTATAGCTATTACTAAAATAATTTTTCTATAAATAATATTTCTACAATAATTTTTATTGGCTGCAATAATATAATTATGTATTTAATATTAAATGAAATATAAACCACCAAAACACAATAATTTATTTCTTTATTTAGCATACCAAGTTACAGAGTAACAGCACAGCGACATGATGTCCAACAGTATTCTGCAGAGATGCTATGGCATCTGTGCAGTCTGGCATGTAAATGTAAATGTGTAGTCTTGAACACTCAGGCCGATCACTTCTGAGACATGTGGTTAATTGAAACCCAACCCCTACAGAACACCGGTATCCATAGTCTAGCACTCAAATCTATATAAAAGCAACTGCCTTTACAAGTACTCAAACCTTAGAACTTTCGACCTAGAAAATCAGCTGATTTTGCAATGATGAGTTTAACCATTAGACTAACCTGGCGGTTAGTTAAACAACTTACAATATTAATTCTGAATAATAAATTTACGCAGTATCCTGCATCTCCAGTTGGTATTAAATTCTATAACCACATTAAAACATATTCTTTTAATAATTTGTAATTTTATTCAAAATAATTTTCTGTTTTGAAATTTTGAATTGTATTAGGAATGTATATGTAAATTTTGCTGTCCAGTACTGGAATGATTTAATTTTTTAAATGTAGTATTTTCCTTTGTTTTATTATCATTATTGCCAATTGTTAGATGGTATTTTTATTATGTTTTAAATTAAATTATCATCTTTGACTGTAATCTTGTTGCTCATCATTTTATATTTTTAACATTTATAAATGTAAAATATTTCTTTAGAACATTCATTTTTTATCATTACTACAAATTTCTAAAATCTGTAAATTATTTTTGCAATTAGTAATAATATGTTTGTATTCTAACAAATGGTCAGCTACATTAGATGTACTTCTTTTTTGTTTTTGTATGCTGTGTAATATTCTGTAAATCCTTTTTAAATGATCTATTGTTTTTACAGATATAAATATTATTACACATTTGTTGTATTTAATTTTGTATATTCCTCTTAATTCCTTTCAGTTATTTTAAAAATATTTTATAATGTGATTATTTAGTTTATATAATTTTTTTATATTTATTTTTATCTAATATGTAAGTAATTTTTTCAATTACTTTATTTATTTAATTGTACTTTAGGTAAAAATTATTACTAATCTTTGTGTTATTTTCCTGCTGTTGTATTTTTGTATAATTATCATTGTATTTTTGATTTGTTTTTTATACATTTTTTTCTATAATCTTATCAAAACATTAAATTTTGCTATTTGTTTTATTTCATCTATTTCTTTTTTTGGATTTGTTTTTTGTATAATGAATACCTCTAAATATCATGTTTATATATGTATTAATTTTTTTGTGACCGTGGGTGATTAGAATTTCAAAGTATTGTAATATTATTTATATGGGTTTTCTACATAAACTGATGTTTATATTATATTGTTTATATTTATTTTAATTTTAATATCTTTCTTTCTTTGTTTAGCCTCCAGAACCACCGTAAGGTATTAATTACTTCAGAGGATGAATGACGATGATATGTATAAGGTCAATCAATGACCTTATATAATTAATAATGTATAAGATCACTGTCATTTAATGATAACATAATTACTTTAACAAGGTAATCATCATAAGTAGATATAGAGTAATATCAAGGTAATAATAATACGTAGTATTATTATAATAATAATAAGTAGTATAATAAGTAATATCATTATAGGAAATATCAAGGTAATCATAAGTAGAGCATATCCTCTATGCTCTATTTCAGTGTACCCAACTTTATGTGTGCAAAATATTTGTATTGAATAAACATATAAAATGTAATGTGTAGATGTATAATATAATGAGATATATATATATATCTCATTATATACATATATATATATATATGTGTGAAACAACTTCCAAGATATAAAGTTAATAAATGACATAAAATGTCCTTTATTAAAAGAATTTAATACAGAATTTGTTTATATATATGTGTGAAACAACTTCCAAGATATAAAGTTAATAAATGACATAAAATGTCCTTTATTAAAAGAATTTAATACAGAATTTGTTTAAACTAGCAATATACAGATGACAGTTTGTACTTTATTTCTGGCTGATTATGAACATTTGTTCATACTTTAAAGTAATGAAAGACATCACTTTCTGTTTTGTTCATTCATAATGTTGTCACTATAAATGCTACAGAGTACATGATAAATCAGAACAATAACTCCTTTTGCACTGAGGAAACAACTAAATCAATCTTAAACTTTATGGACTTGGAATTGTCATAGATATTTCAAAACATACTGCATAGTTTATGAAACTGGTAGTACTGCAATACTAAAATAAAATAATATTTTTCAGTCTTATCTAATTAGTCTTTGAATACTCCTCATGCAAGCAACAAACAATAATTAGTAAAAAAATTGTTCTATTTTATATACAACTAACCTCCAAACTTCCTTTTTTCTTATACTCCTGAACACTGACAAGTGATTGAATAACTCCTCTAATGATTTCATTTGAAGTGTTTTGAGCATTTCCTAATCTATCTTGATGAATTCCATCAAGTAACAACTTGACCAGTTTATCCCATAAAGGTTCTATCATATTACGTTTCCATATTTCTAATCCTGAAAATAGAATAATTTTTTTTTTTAAGAAAATGTGCAAATACAAAAGAAATTATTTATTTGTCAATAATGGCAAAAATACCCAAATAATTAAATTACATAAATAAAAAAAAATATATTTTCCAAAATTAATAAAATTACAATATGGGCAATTGTTAAAACTAAAAAGATATCTAAGATTGATATAATAGTTTATTGATTTAAGAAGCTTAGTTTGTAATTTTGCTACGTTCTTTTACTATTGTACTATTAACAATTATAATAAAAAAGTTCATCTAATTTATTATTCTGTAAATACATAATTTATATTTATATAATACTATAAGGGCAGAGGTGAGTCACTCGTGTTTCTACATAAAAAATTGAATCCTAGTTTGCCATTTAAATTTTACTACTGGTGCTTCTGTTTTGTCTACCATACACCAAATGTTCTTGAGTCCAAATTCACCTCTTGCCCTGCAACTTTAAGATGCTATACTGCTACTTATCTGTAACTGTACTAACAAGGGATTCAGCTGTTTAAAAGCCCTGACTGAATAAAATTAGCATGCCTGCCAGGATTTGAATTTCATATTCTAGATGAAAAGTAGATGTTACGATTCAATCAAGGTCTGCCAAGTAAGTGTTGATGACAGACAGGATTTTCATCATTGGTCATCCAGACCAAGGTTCTAATTATATGTCCAAAAAAAGTAACTACATATTTATTTAAGATAAAATTTTACTTTTCAATATCTCCAAACAAAACATTATTATTTTTTTAAAATTATACCACCATCAAATCAAAATAAATATTAGTTTCTTCAGCTAAAAAAACTTACATATTACAAACTGAACTTTAATGTACAATAATATACAAATGATTTCACTAATATAACAGATAAATGTAACTGTGAAATTCAATCTGATGATGACCAACTACACTAACTAAGGCTAAAACAAAATTATGAAGACAAACTTATTTATTAAACACATATAACGCTCAATCATCTAATAAAATTAGTTTATTCATAAATTACTACTAAAAAATAAAAGAGTAGGAAACATCTCTAGCAGAATGAAGTTACTAAAATGTAAGAACTGATTATGTTCAAAAGAAGCTAAATGCATAATTTTTTTGTGAAGGAGTACAAAGAGATATAAAATTGTCTTCAATGGGAATAAATCCTAATTGAATAGTCAAATAAGCTATACTATCAACAGTTAATAAAAACTGATTACAAATGAAATTCTTGTTTATTCTTGTCTGATAATGTATTTCATATAATAAACAAACAAATAAAACTGGTTATTGGTAATCAGTGGTGAGCTAGTCAGCAACAATAATTCCATTTGGAAAAATATCTAAATGATGTGTGTAATAAAGTAAATAGAATAAAGAATAAGAAACATAGTATAAGAAACTCCTATTTTGAACACCCACTTATCTTCTGTATTAAGTTCTGTTAATCATGAATTTGATTTATATGGATATACATGCTCGCAGATTGCTTAATATTTAAGTCCATTTATCACAAGAGTAATTCATTTTTATTCACACTGTTTGCAGTTTCCTTTAGTGAACCTAAATTTAACATATACAAGTGCCTGTTTTGTGACAATAGGAGGTACACCAATTTATTGTCTCATATTATTTTTCCCAGTCTTTCTTATGATGCTTATCCATGTAAAGCACCTATGGTGCAAAAGACACCAGTTAAGATCTCTGAAAGTAATGATATTCACTATAGCCATTTCCTATAGTGTAAAGTTAAAGTGTCTCTTTATGACTGAATTAATGATATATTTCAATGGATGTAGTACTGAGTGATCCAAACAGAACTTCACACTTTAAAATCATATAAAAATTTATTGAGTTAAATTACAGATTCGGTTGAGGTCAAACACATAAAGTTCAGACTCTCATAGTTCATTAGTACTGAATTTGGCCACCAGTGATGTTAAAAATGGATACAATTACTGGTGCGGAATGTGCTAGCTGTTTGTTTTCGTTCTGTGATTTACAGTCAGCAACTGCAGTTAAACGTAATTTTTGTAGACTTCGGTAGGGGGCCTCCCCTCCCTACCCTAATAGGCATATAATCTACTCTTGGCTCCAAACCTTTGTTGAGACAGGTTATTCTGTTAAACATTCAAAATAAGCAGGATGCCCATGTACATAGTCTGAAGAAATCAACTCGACATGCGCCACATGAGAATGGCATTCCACAAACTACTGTTTGGCGCATATTATGTAAATGACTGCACATGAAGCCACACAAATCAACAGCGTTCAATACATTACAAATGATAACAAAAAATTGCTCAGCTGCTGTTTTGCATGGAAACGATGGATAGAATTGCAGACAATGATACAATTTTAGACAACATAACTTTTAGAAATGAGTCAACATTTCAAATCAGTGGCAAGGTGAATACCCATAACTGCCAAATATGGGATAGAAAAAACCATCATGAAATTTTACAGCACATTTGTGATAGCTCTAAGGTCAATGATTTTTGTGCCTACTTCTTCAGGAGGTAACCATAAATGGTATCATTTATCTGGACATGCTTGAAAATTGTCTAATTCCTCAGTTAGACGATGATGACCAAGATGGACATTACTATCAGCAAGATGGGGCACCACCTCACTACTGTCTAGAAGTCTGAGATTTTCTTGATTATCAATTCCCAGGTTAGTGTATTGGTCATGAAGTTCTAATTACATGATCACCTTGCTCCCCCAAGATTTAAACCTGTCAGATTTTTTTTATAGGGTTTCATTAAAGATTGGGTTTATGCACCAGCTTTGTCTGCTGATCTTTTTGAGCTAAGATTTCAAATTAATGCCACAGTTGCAGAGGTAATACCCGACTTGCTAGCTATAGCAAGTCGGGTAATGAAATCGACTTAAGCGCAGATGTACGTTGCATTACAAATGGAAGCCATATTGAACAAAAGTGAATGTTGGGTGACAAACTTGACGTGTTTTTCTATGAAATGAGACCTCAACTGAATCTGTAAGTTATCTTAATGAATTTTTATGATTTTAAAGTTGTGAAGTCCTTTTTGAATCACCCATTATATCTGGCTCAGTGAAGAATGTTGTTTTCAGAAGTCTTGCAACTTATGTCAGGAAGCCTACAATTATTAATGGTTATGTCACCTAATTTACATATAAAGTAAAAATATACTTGTATATTAAATGAAAAGTTAATGTTAATTGAATGTTCTGGTTGTAAAGGAGCTTTTATAAACATACGTGATTGTTATTGGTAAAGTCATTTAGAAGTTGATTTCAAAGAACACATGCTGAAAAGTGCAATTAATTTAAATATTTTAAATGTATATAGTCTTTTGCTAAAGTACATGTGCATTCTCTCTATAAGCCCTGACATAATAATACAAACTGGTAAGCAAGCAGTTGTAATTTAATTCCTTTTTTATTGGACTACAGATGCTATACCGATTCAGAAGTTTCAGAAAACACTATAGAAATCACAGAGGAACATAGTGAATCAATTAATGTAATTTTTACAAAAATTTACAATAAATTATAATTGTCAGAAATTTAATTCAGTCATAGAAACAGTACTTATAGGAGTGACAGAGAATAATATGAAGTGAGGCAGCAGTTATGATATTCTTGTACCTTCTGATTATTATACTGTAAACATTAATTTTTAACAAGTAATTCAGAATCACAATAAACTTTTTTATACCGCTCCATATGAAAAAAAAAAAACAAGGAATTATTAGTAATGTAAATCTGAAAACAAATTAATCAGTGTAGCTTATTTTAACATAAACAACAGAGATTTATAATTCGTAAACAATAAATTTTTGTTCTGGTTGTAAAGGAGCTTTTATAAACATACGTGATTGTTATTGGTAAAGTCATTTAGAAGTTGATTTCAAAGAACACATGCTGAAAAGTGCAATTAATTTAAATATTTTAAATGTATATAGTCTTTTGCTAAAGTACATGTGCATTCTCTCTATAAGCCCTGACATAATAATACAAACTGGTAAGCAAGCAGTTGTAATTTAATTCCTTTTTTATTGGACTACAGATGCTATACCGATTCAGAAGTTTCAGAAAACACTATAGAAATCACAGAGGAACATAGTGAATCAATTAATGTAATTTTTACAAAAATTTACAATAAATTATAATTGTCAGAAATTTAATTCAGTCATAGAAACAGTACTTATAGGAGTGACAGAGAATAATATGAAGTGAGGCAGCAGTTATGATATTCTTGTACCTTCTGATTATTATACTGTAAACATTAATTTTTAACAAGTAATTCAGAATCACAATAAACTTTTTTATACCGCTCCATATGAAAAAAAAAAAACAAGGAATTATTAGTAATGTAAATCTGAAAACAAATTAATCAGTGTAGCTTATTTTAACATAAACAACAGAGATTTATAATTCGTAAACAATAAATTTTTGATCAGTGTTTCCAACCACCGGTAGATAGGACCAGTGGTGGTCCATGAGATAATGCTACCAGTCCCTGAACAAATTGGCCAATAAAAAAAATTCATATAACATTAGTATAAAATTTATATAATTATTTAATAATGAGCTGTACACATACATTAACAAATACATGTTTAATTTTTTGAATACATTGTATTCTTCGCACAATCTGCAACAATAAACTATCCTGCAATGCATTAAGTATATTAGCAGAAGATATCAAATCAAAACAACGCTCACTAAAGAGTGCAGCTTTGGCGGTACCTTTGTTTTATGACTTAGCTATGCGCACGTTCAATTTATTGAAAACATGCAGTTGACTACTAGTGTTATAGTGAAGTGGTTTATTTTTACTTCCTTGTTTGAACTAAAGGAAGCATTGTAATTGCGAAAAATTTCAGTTTTCAGATTTCAACGGAAATATCCTTTTTTACCATCCCTGAATGCATTTTGAATAGTCTCAGCATGATGTCTGTACGTATGTATCTAGCATAACTCAAAAATGATTAGTCACAGAATGTTGTAATTTTGAATTTAGAACTGTTGTAACATCTAATTGTGCACCTCCCCTTTCGATTGCAATTGAGTTGACCAAAAGTGTCCAAAAAAGCCCAAAATCCAAAACATTTGGATTTTCAACTCTTTCTTAACTGCAGTAATAAGCCCTTACTGAGACCTTTTCAACAATATATCATAAATGGTGCTTATTTTCATTGGTTTCAGAGTTGTAGCCAAATAAAATTTTAATGAAATATTTGTGTTTTACAAGGGGAAGGCTCAAATCCGACTTAATTTCCTTTTCTTGTTTTTTAACTTTTTTTAAAAATTTAAATTGATTTATTAATAATTATTAACTTCTGATTTAACAAATAATATTCAATAATAAAAAAAATATATGGAAAAAATCAGAAGTTATTAGTGAAATAAAATTTTATGTACTTTTCATTTTAAAAAAATGTGCATATGTAATTTAGTAGATGTAAAAGGAAGTCATGTGATGTCCCAATCAGATTTTTAATTATTGCAAAAACACATTTTTTCCAGGAGTAAAAAAAGACAAGGAACTTTACATAATTTTTTCTGCACTGAAAATTCAACTTCAGAAAATGGAAATATAGAAAAATCAAGTGAAACAGAAAATGAATGTCTACCAAAACTAGAAAAATAAATCTGCTTTCACAAGACGCTACAATAATGAGTACTTGAAATATGGTTTTATACTTTGCCCAGATTCTAAGATGATGATGTATGTCCAAAGTGCATAAAAAGAAAAAAAAGAAAAAAAAAAAAAAATATATATATATATAAGGAAGTTAAGAATAATGATACAAAGAAACTTTCCAAAATATTTCAACATTTAAAATTAAGACATCCAGAACTAGAACAGAGACCATTGTAATATTTTGAATGACAAAAACAAGAATTCCTAAAAATTAAGAATCTTCAAAAGAAACAATTTAAAGAACATTTTATTCAAAATAAATTGCAATTAAAATGTTTATATTTAGTTACACGACATATAGCCAAAACAAATACGATTCACAACCAGAAAAAATTTAATTAAACTGGTGTTAACTGATGTTTGCAATGAAATGTTTGGACTCTCAGCTGCAGATCAGATCAATTCCTCTTTCAAATGATATGATTAGTTGTCAAATTGAAACTCTATCTGAAAATACTGAATACCAGTTAATAAAAAGTATTAAACAATCACCAATGTTTACCAACCAGATAATGAATCATGTGATATTTCTAAAAAATGCCATTTTGCTCTGCTAAGTACAGTACATTGACTCTTCTTCTGAAGAAATTAAGAAGAATTATTATTTTGCAAAGATTATTAGATTCTCATACGACAAGTTCTGAAATTTTTGATCCATTGAATTCATATATTAATAACCATTCCTTAAACTGGAAAAATTATACTGGACTGTGTACTGAAGGAGCAGCAAATATGACTGGAAAATATGGCGGAGTAACAAACAAAATTCAAAAAATTGCTTCCCTTGACATATCACTAACACAAAGCATAATACATTGCCAGCACTTAGCAGCCAGGAATATGTAACCTGAATTAAACAATGTTCTCCTGGAATCAACAAAAATTGTTATTTTGTAAAGAAAAGTGATCTTAAATGTTGATGATTTGTCATACTTTGTTTAAAAGGTTGGAGCAGAACAACAACATCTCTTACTTCATGCAGAAGTAAGATGGCTCTTGCGAGGAAAAGTGCTTACCAGACTTTATGAATAAGGATGGAAATGAAGATATTTTTGGTAGAAAAACGGTCTCCATTATCAAAATGATTTTCCAATATGTACTGGATTACAAAACTGGCATATTTAAGTGACATGTTTTCTTACATAAACAACTTAAATTTAAGTTTGCAGGGAAGTATGACAATTACAATTAATTTAACAAAATTGATACATTTAAAAAAAATTGAAGAAAATAATCCTGATGTCATTAATTCTTATTACAATTTTATTACTACACACAAAAGGAATTAATAATTGATAATCTGAATGTAGTTAATAAGTCAACATTTAGTGTCAGTCATTATATGTTGGATTTGAAAAATATTTCCTTACAAACATAAAATTGCACATGAATTTATGGACAACTAATCCTTTTATTGAAAATAATTGCAATAATACAGATTTAAATAACAAAGAATAAGAATGTCTCTTGGAACTGAGTTCAGACAATATTAAAAAAAAAATTTTCAGCTATGAATTTAATTAAATTTTGGATTGCAATAAAAAATGAATATCCAAATTTACATAACAAAGCCATGAAAATGCTACTTCCCTTTGCAAGCACAAATTTGTGTGAAGCTGGATCTCAACTATGACACTTATTAAAGCCAAAACAAGAAATCATTTATCAATAAATTCATCTCTTCAATTAGTTTTAAGTAATTTACAACCCAACATTGAAACAATTGTGCAAAATGAGCAACAAATTTCTCACTTTCATTATTTACAATTAGTTTGAATTGAATATGAGTTGTTCAGTTCCTACTTTTAAATAAAACAACCTACATTTATTTTTTGTTATTTATTTTCTAATTTTCATGTATATATTGTTTTGTTGTTTATATATAGAAATGGTATTACCGTACTTATTCGAGTACCCGCTGCCCTCGAATAAGCCCCGCACCTCGATTTTCCGGACCGAAAATCTAAAATCGAGTATATACCGGTATTTTAAAGTGCAACAGATATGATAAAAAAATATGTAAATATGAAAATATTCAGAAAGTAAAGCATCTAATTCGTTCATTTAAATTACAATATTAATATTACATTAATAATTAATTACCGTAAAGTACTAGTTTAGTTCAGAATCAGTAGGCCAATAAAACGAAAAGAAAGTATCATGTTGAAAAGGATCATTTCAATACACTTTTTAATATGGGATTTTATTTTTAATTAATCACTGTCACTGTCAATGTCTGTAGAAGAGTTACTGGTAGTCTCCACGTCACTCTGCCAAAGGTGATCATCTGCACTACCAAGTTCATTAGATATTCCGCATTTTTTAAAAATTTTCCTTACTAATTCCGTGGAAATACCTTCCCAAGCATCTTTTATCCAAACACAAATCTGGTTAAAATCTGGGCGTTTAATTCTTCCTGTAGGTGTGAGAAAGAAATTTTCATCAGCCATCCATTTACTGTACAGTTGTTTTAATGCAGATTTGAACAGTTTATTAATGGAGACATCTAGTGGTTGCAATAGAGATGTCAATCCACCTGGAATTATTACTTGGTCTGTCATACCCTTTTTTAAAATGTCTTTCACTTTATCAGTCATATGCCCCCGATAACTATCCATTATTGGCATACCGGTATTTTTTTTATTAAGTAAATCTCCTGATTGCTTTTGCCATTTACACCTGATCCAATCTAAAATTAAGGTTTCGTCCATCCAACCTGATTCCTGTGCTCTGATAATAACTCCATTTACCGGTCCGGTAGGAAGAGTTTTTCTTTTAAAATCAATGTACGGAGGTAATTTTGATCCATCAGAAGTAATGCAAAGCATAACACTACACCTTTGTTTTTCATTATCACCAGTGCAAATCGTAACACTTTTTTCACCTTTTTTGTTTACGGTTTATCAAATGGCATTTCAAAATATACGGAGGTTTGATCAGCGTTTCCTATTTGAGAAGGCAAATAGCCTCTTATTTTCTAAGATTTATTATGTATTTGTGAAAATGTAATAATTTTTGTTTATAAGCGTTTGGAAGTCGTTGAGAAATGGTTGTCTTTCGTCTTATTGACAAATCATTTCGTGCAAAAAATCATGTTATCCATCCACGGCTTGCTTTAAAATCAACTTTATTCAATGATTTAGCGATTTCACAAGCATATGATTGACATTTCTGTTGTGACAGCATAACTGCATTTCCTTTTTTCCGTAACAAAGTCATACAATTTTTTTTCTATGTCTGTGTATTTTGGTTTTAAGTCATGAAAAGCCCTTTTATTACCAGTGCCTTTCACCAGAAGTTGTTTCTTCTTATGCAAGTCTCAAATGCAGCTTTCATCTACGTCAAATTTTCTTCCTGCCGCCCGATTTCCAATTTTTTCAGCCTCTTCTATAACATGCAGTTTTTCATTTACTGTAAAAAATAGTAGATGCTGTACTTTTGTACTCATTTTAATGCTGTAATTAAAATAAATCACCGTATTAAACTTTACAAGATAAACTAAACAGATAAAATGCACATAATCGTCCACATATACAAACAGTACAATGCCTATGGCGAATAGATAACGATGGGTAACTGATACTGTAACTGTAGCGTCATTAGAACTGGATGCAGCCTATACAGAATGAATCAGTTTTATAAAAATATTGCAACTTCGTTCCTATCGATAATATGAACAGGATGGTAATAATTAAGGATGTATTCTGTATAAGCGGCATCCGGTATTGATAAAAGAAAGCCTAATGTAATTATATTTATGTGATTGAATTTAGGTACTTCTAAGAAAACGTTTATATAAATTATCCTGGCTAAAGACTATGTTTCAAGTAAGCCCCGCACTCTTATTTTTTCTCTCCAATTCCAAGAAAAAAAGTGCAGGGGTACTCGAATAAATACGGTAATTAATATTATGTATATGTTAATTTAATTACTAATAAAATAAAAATATGATTATAAGTACTATTTTTTTTTGCTTGCCAAAAAATCTAAGCTGAGGGTCTGCCGGTCCGTGTATATTTTTCTATAACTTTACTGGTCTGCCATAAAAAAAAGGTTGAGAAACAATGTTTTGGATTAATTTTACTCCAAAATATGCCTAGGGTTTTGATTACAAAATCAATAGATTCTATACTTCATACTGAAAACACATTTAAAAAGAAAGCATTCATGTCCAACCAAGTTTTGTATTTTTTATCTAAGTCACTGTTTGAGCTTAATATACTTAATTGGTTTTGATTTTTATGCTTATTTCAATTGAACATATACATTATTTTATGGATTAATATAATTTTTGTTTACTAATTTTATGGAATGCTGCATTAGTTTACAAAATTTTTCAAATTTAATACCAGATGATTGTTGTTTTTTTTTTTAAGATTGAGCAACACTGCACAAAACTTACGCTCTGTGAAATATTCAGCAATTTCATTAAAATTAGAAGTTGGATAAAAAACACTTAAAATGATCTTTAATCAATTGTGGTGGAATTAAAACAGTGAAATTAAATTATACTGTTTAATTGGAACACTTTCCAATATTTGATAAAGAAATAGATTTTCACTTAACCAGTAACATATTTAGCATTATAAAAGTAACAATTATACAGGATAAATTTAGAGAAAATTTATAAGAATTACTACTATTTTCATAACTTAACAGGAAGTATTTTCAATATCAATTAAAAAAAACTAAACAGAATTAAAAAAAGTGCTATCATTAAAAAAAAATCTATACTAAAACTACAAAGAAAAAATATTTCAGAGTCAATAATTTTAAAATTTATATGAAAAAATGAGAAAAAGCTGAAAAAACAGTAAATCACAAAACTTTGTTAAACACTGCAAAAAAATTAAAACACTCACTGAACTGATTTTAATTTGACTTCTTTATTTACGTACCAAGTTCACCAATTTCCATTTGTTCTTGTGCATCAGGTGCGACATTTCCATAAATGATGTCTGCTTCAGATAGTTTTTGTTTCCTAATATGTTGTTGATTTAAATACCTAAAAAAAATGAAATTCCTATTTATCCTTAAACTGAAATTAATGAGAATATGCAGAAAATCTTTTTAATAATTGTCACCAACATGCTATATGTGCTCAAGTTCTCAGTCAACACAAGCATGAGATCTTGACCTTTGTACTTTGTAAAAGTAATCATAATCAAGCCTGAGCTCTGATGCACAGTAATTTTCCTGAACTAGACAGTTCAAAAATAGCTACTGTATTTTGTAAACAAGCAATTTAGTTATAATTTTGCACTTAATCAGCGTATTTTTAAATGACACATTAGTTCCTTCTGTGATACATATTATGCTATCAAATTATATGTACAGTCAAGTTTGTGGAATATATCTTTAAAAAAATAACTACAAAAAATTTTCAGCTTATAACATTCAATTTATTAATTATTAGAGAAGCCAACACAGTATGTATATTCTGTATCTTTATGAGCTGCACTTGTAAAGTTATACAGTCAGATTTTAATGAAATATAAAAATAAAAATTAGCCTGCTAAAAACTTTGTTTGTAGATCGTCTTTAAAATTTTTCAGACATTTTCTTTCTTTGAAAAGTCTTTTTAGCTGAATTTGAATAACGAATTAGTTTTTAAATCTATGATTTCTAAGGTAATTATAAGCCATACTTTGGCTGATAACTATCTATCTGAATTTATATCTAAATTGCTTGGTATAATCATTATTAGTTAAGTGTTTTAAATGGATTTACCCAATCTCAAAATTTTATAAGTTTTATGCTTTTTAAAAAGAACTTTACAGCTTTGTAACTACAACTTGTAGACAGACTTCATTACAAACTCAAGAGTTATAAATTAAATAGCAGATTATACTTAGAAAGAACAAATTTTTTATTAAAATTTTTAAAACTCGTTATTACATAGTAGACATATTGGAGAAAGGAGCTTAACAGTTCCAGATTACTCAAAGGGAGAAGTTGACTAGCTATCCACAAAGAATCTGGTAGCATTTTGGGAGTTTCCCATAACAACTACAAAAAATTTTCAGCTTATAACATTCAGTTTATTAATTATTAGAGAAGCCAACACAGTATGTATATTCTGTATCTTTATGAGCTGTATCTGTAAAGTTATAAAATCTTTGTAAGATGGGTAAAATTTACAGATTTACGATTTAACAGATCTATTTAAAACACAATATGAATAATGGTTAAAAATTTACAATACTTATTATTTTGTAAATTTTTCATTAGTCATTAGTACTGTATGCATAAAGATTCAAAGTGTTTCAACTAAAGTAAAGCCTCTATATTGTTTTTAAAGAGCACTGTTTTACAGTTTACAAAAATAGTTAATAAGTTTAGTTTATTTATATATTTTAAGTATACAATGTTAATGTAACTCCCCTAATGATGTATTATAATGCATAACTTGGAAGACACTTTATGAATGACATGGACCTAGCAGGACCAGCCCTATATCCTGGTAAAAACAGAAAAGGGATGAAAACCCGCTTCTTCCACAACCCTCTAATTTTCATTATTTTTTACCCCTTCTTCTCTTAATACAAACTGAGGAAACAGCATCAGTTGTCACATTAACTTTATTTGCAAAACAATATTGGTAACATCTAATAACTGATACAGGTGTCTTCATCAAAAATCTGTCTATGCGCTTGCTTAAAAATTGTTTGCAATCCAGGAGTTGCAAAGAAGCCACACTAGTAGCTAAAATGCCTATTGGATAAAATTTAGTTTATTATATACTTCCTAAGTCTAATATAATAATGTTTGTGTTTTGGACAAGATTCACTACGAATGGTATTTTTTTTATTTTCTTTCATCTAGCTACTTGACACTACTATAATAAATAATTTTTCTGGGTTTTTACTAATTTCATTGAAACATAATATGAGGTATGATGAAAATGTATTCTATCTAGGCTTATAAAGACAAAAACACTTAACCTATCTAGTTCAGAGACTTGTCCTCTTCCAAGTAGGCTCCCTTCTTACATAACACTCTTATCTCAGCGATATTTCCAATGCTGAAAGCAATTTTCAGTGAGCACTCTAAGTCCTCTTGCAGCATTTACTTTAAGTAAAATTTTAAGTTTAGGAAAGAGCCAGAAATGCAGGGAGCCATGTCAGGTGAGTAAGGAGCCTGCTTAAGTTGTTCGATCTCATGTTTTACCAAGAATCTTTGGATAAGTTGTGATGAAAGAGGTAGAGGACTGCTGAGACGAATTTCCCAACTGTCTGCTATTTTTCTAAAGCTGTGGTTTCTTGTGTCGAACAACATCTCTTAGCCAATGACGAACAGTTATGTAGTACTGTTTATTAATAGTTTGTCCTTGAGGAGCACACTCATGATATACAATGTCTTGATAATCAAAAGAGTTTTAGCATTTCACATTGCTTTGTGATTGCCTGGCTTTCTTTTGTCATGAAAAACTTGGAGTTTTCCAATGGGATGACTGTGCCATTGACTCAGGGCCCCAGCCATAGACCTCTGTTTCATCTCTGGTTGCTACTTTATCAGGATTATTATAAGCACATTCCAGTATGTCTTGTGCAACTTGCAGTCTGTTTTCCTTTTGTTCATGAGTAAGAAAAAATGAGTTAGGACAAATTTTTTTGTTACGTTTTGCGTTCCAAAATCTTCAACTAAAATCGATTGCACTAATCTAAATGTAAAACCCTCGAGAATTGGACTAATACAATCTGTGAAATTTCAAAATGCTTGTTACTTTTTGAACACACCTCGTATGTGGCTACCAGTTTCATAACTGTGTTGTATTATCTTATTTTTTGCGTTTACGGATAGACATCTTTTACTGCAGGTGTACCAGGTTAATTTTTGTGCTTTAGCTAGTTCGTTTCGTCTTGTTTGGATTGAGGTTTTTTCATTTAGGTTGTTTGTTATTATTTCTCTTTAGTATTTAAACTGGGTTATTATTTTGACTTGTAATTTATATGATTTCTTTACTTCTTTTAATCGTGTTGGTTTTTGGGGCATAATTTCTGTCTTTTCAAATTATATTTTGAGACCAATTTTATTTGCAATGTTTTGAAGTTCTAATATATATGTTTTATCTATGTTGATGTTTGCTAGCAGTGCCAAGTTATCGGTGAAACCAAGGCAGTTTGCTTTGATTTTTTGGGGGCATTCTTTGGGCCACTCTCCCATTATCACTTCCAGAGCACTGTTAAATAGTAGCAATGAGAGTCCATCGCACTGGCACAGTACAGTTTTGATCTCAAGTGATTCCAAGAGTTCGCCTCTGAATTTCACTTTTAACTTATGTTTGTAAGGGTCAGCTTATTATGTTTATTAATTTGGGATGTAGTCTGTGGTATCTGAAAATGTTTAGTAGGGGTTCTCTGTGGATGCAATCATATGCTTTCTTGAAGTCTATAAAAGTCATCGCTACGTATCTGCTTCTTTTTCTGTTGTAATCCATTATTACCTTGAGGCTCATGACCTGGTCTGAACAATACTTCCAGGGACTGAAACCTCTGTGATATACCTCCTAGTTCTTTCTTGAGTGTAAACTGATCCTGTTGAGAATGATTCTTGAAAGAATTTTGTCTGTTTTGTCTAGGAATGAGATTCCCCTGTAGTTGTTAAAATCTGTTTTGTCCACTTTTTTTGTATAGCAGCGGGTGGATGAGGCCTGTCATCCAGTGTTCTGGTAGTTCTTATTTGATTCAGATGTTGACAAGCTGTCGAAGAAGGGTGATTTTTGTTGGTCTTCTTGCATGTTTCCAGATCTCTACAAAGATCTGACCTTCTCCCGCTGCTTTGTAAATTTTTCATCTCACAAGGTGCTTGTAGACTTATTGTTTTCCAGCGGTGGTGTTATTGGGGTGCTGGTGTTGAAGTTTAGGTGTTCTGTTGATTTTTTGTAATTTAAGAGTTAGTTGAAATATTTAGTTAGGATTTCCATGTTGTCTTTATTGTTATGAGCCAGATTATCGCTTTCATCCTTCATTAGTAGGATTGGGAGGTTTGTATTTTTGGAGTTGCTTTTTGAAGGTTTTGTGGTAATCTCTCAATTGTATTTTGCTGAATTCTTCTTCTATTGATTCACTGTGTCTTTATGGTGTTGTCTTTTTATTTTCCTAGGATTCGGGTTGTTTCTTTTCTTGGTTTTACTAGATTTTGGAAGGGTGTTTCTGATTTTTGGGATTGATACAACAGTCATGCTAGATGGCTCATCTCCTGCACTGTTTTGTTGCATTCACTGTTCTACCACTGATGCTCTTTAGAGGGTTTTATTGGGGGCCAATTCTTCTGTGATTTGTTTAAGGCTGTTGACTAGGTCTTTGAGTTTATCCATGATTTTTTTTTCATGAATTTAATATTAATTTGGATTATATAATGATCTGGACCTGTGTCTACTCCTCAGAGGACTTTTATGTTGAAGATCTCTTTGTGGTAATGTTTGTCCATGAAGGTATGATCTAGTTGCCATTCTCCTATAGTGTAGTTGGGGTGTTCCCAGGTTTTGAGTTTTTGAGATTTCCTCTTGAATTATATGGATTTTGAGATTAGGTTGTGGTTTCTGCAGAAGTTGATGAGTCTCTATCAGTTCTCTTTTTGGCAGGCCATATTCTGATGTTGTTGTGGAATATTTTTTCTCTGCCTAGTTGAGCATTGAGGTCTTTGATTAGTTGCTTAATGTGATATTTGGGCTTGTGGTCTGGTCATAAAACCAGAACTTTTTTGTTTCTTTATGGTCTTTTGAAGATTTGTTTTTATTATTAGTAGGGGCATGGGTGTTTATTATGGTGTAGATTTTATTAGATGCTTTTAGGGTGAGTGTTGAGATTCTTGGGGATTATGACTTGAATTCTTGTATGAAGTTTATTATTTTGAGGCTGACCTAAAGCCTGTTCCAAACTTGGGACACTCATCAATCTCTTCCTAGGTATATCATTGTAGAGTCTATATCCTTAGATTCCATGGCATTGGTGTTTCTAATTTCCTGCAGTCCCATAATGAGAATCTTGTGTTGGTTCATTAGGTTGGTTATTATTTTTAGTTTACCCATCTGTATGAATGAATTTACATTGTGTGTGGAAATGTAGGTGATTTGCTTTGGTTTGATTTTGGATTTTGTATTGCTTTTGTTCATGTGTGCAATGTTAAGAGTATTCCAATGCTTCTTATCACATATTATCCTCTAAGTAACCTTCCGTATCAGAAAACTACTACTGCCTTCTCTGAACTCTAGAGTTGCTTGTTTCAGCCAGTAGAGTATTTTTAAAAAACCTTTCATGGTTGATTGTCAAGGGGTCACCTGTTGTGGGACTAGGTCCCGAGTTACAACTCTATATACGATCTAGTGAGGTGATAGTGGGGTATGACTTGATAGATGAAGTTTGTTTAGATTCAGTTCACCAGACAGATTTTTCCTATTTGTTCCAAATATATCCAGGCGCACCATGTGGTGGCTCAATCTGACTTTTGTTAAAGTTGTAATTTTAAAAGTCCAATCCTAAACATTACATCCCCTTGTATGTTTAATAATATAAAGAATTCCTTGTGTATTGAATGTTGATATGATTTTAAATCAGTCATTATATATATATATATATATATATATATATGTATGTATGTATATATATGTCTGTTCTTGTGGATACTTATATGTATATACTGATGTTCACTTAAAACTCAAAAAACGATCTGAATTATTCTTTTACCAATGTTTTTATTACAATTTTGAATACTAATTATAAGTAAAGGTGTTCATTTATCCAGTTAACTCCATCACTGACTGAGCAGTAAAGATAAACAACCGAGAATTTTACAGCATCATATTTCATGTATTAAACTTTCAGTCTCTTCCAAAGTGTGGAAATTTTTTTCATAAGAGTTATCCTTCAAGTATCCCCGCAGATAAACATACAAGTACACAAATTTGGGTGAAAGAGAGCACAGATCTTTGGTTACTTTTCATTCTTTTTTAAAACCCTTGTGAACCCAGTCAAATGAAGGATGAGATGTGTGACATGGTATTCCATCTTGTTGAGAGAAGCAGTAATCAAGGTTACCATTGGTCAGCTGAGTGTAGAATTCTTTGAAATTGTGAGGTATACTTCTATACTGACAGCTGTATAATAGAATTTTGGTCCCATGATATGATTATCAGATACAGCACCAAATGCTGATTTTGTCTTTGTGAAGTTGTTTTTCAAACAATTGGCTGAGCGTTATGTTTGCAAATTAACTTTCTCAGAAAGAGGAAACCAAGGTTCATTGGTCATAAAATACAGCACTGGTTCTAACTCATCATTAGCAATTCTATTGAGAAGCCAGTTATAGTAATTACAATGCTTACGCTTGTTTGCTTCCTTAAGTTATTGTGTAGTTGTTACAGGATATAGTCTTAAATTTAAAGAATGCAAAATCTTGCAGCTTTATACCTTGTGATAATTTTTTATAAATGTTTTCGGGTATGAAAAAATTTTATTAAGATACATTTTTATTTTTGTAATACATTTGCTTTTCATATAAAATTATCACAGAGTTTTGCTTCACTGACTTTATTTATCTCAATTTGTGGCTATTTTACTGTTTTTATGGGAAATCAATACAAACACAACCTGTCTTCCTGAATTAGAAGAAAGAACTTATTTTAATCAGATATAACAATATATACGACTAAAATCTATCTTGGATCTGTAATTTCTTAACTTAGAATATTTATGGAGTAGATCCTCTTGATACTTTACTTGCTCAGAATTCACAAAAAAAATAATAAAAAATAAAAATAAACTCACTCTCCTTTTGGCAAAATCCCTTTTAATTTATATCCATTTAAAAAAAAACAAAAAAAAAATCAAACCAGTACAAATTACAGCAAATAGTTATACACAACTTTCAGAGAAATATTTTTGAAATTTTAAACAGAGGTTCCTTCTGATCGTCTTGTAGAGGCAAATTTTTTTTAATTTTCATATTATAGATGAATTTTAGGAAAATATATCAAGGGGAAAAGTAAGATTTATTTTCTATCTAATATTTAGAAAATAAATCTACTTTTTTTGTTGTAACTTTGGCTGAAATTAGTGTAAATATTGATTTCCTTACTTGTGTCTATTTCTACTGACTGTGACATTTTATGCACTGTTAACTTGAATATTATAAACCTTCCAAGAGCAGGCCATGTCATGATAAATAATATACAAGGGATATCTCTAAAGTAAAGATTGCTGGGAAATTTCTCTCCGTAAAGTTGGCAAACCTGTGTCGTTCATGGCCATGCTAGTAATGTACCCACTGCATTTTTGTCTGTAAGTTGTCGCTTTGTAGTAGCTTTGATTAAGTGTGAGTTATTACATTATAAAATGGATAGGAAAGTTGATGTTTCTGCTGACTGTGAATACATAGTCATATGTTTTTTAAACCATCAAAACGTTAAGCCGGCTGAAATTCATAGGCAGTTGGTTGCTGTGTACAGTTATAAAGTAATGAATGAAAGAAACATCCAAAAATGGTGTGAAAGGGTTAGAAATAACAGAATTAATGTGCATGATGAAGAAAGTTTGGGAAGGGCCTTGATAATCATCAAGGACTTGTTGAAATGCGTTGATTTTTCAACGTATTGGTATTGGTATTGGTATTGGTTGCATTTTTCATGACCATTTAGGCTTCAAAAAGATCTGTGCACATTGGGTGCCGCATGCCCTAACAGAACATCACAAAAAAATAATCAGAATGGGATCTGCTTTGTAATTTTTGATACACTAAACAGAAAAAGTTAATGAATTCCTTAATTCAATTGTTACCAGTGATGAAACATGGATTTCTTATTACATGCCAGAGAGAAAATGGCAGTCAGGTGAATGGCGTCAGGTGAATCAGACCAACAAAGGTCAAGCTACAGCCAGCCATTTGGACACAAACTGATGGCTACAGTCTTTTGGGATCAGTTTGGCAAACTGCTGATTAATTTCACATCATGTACAATGACTATAAATGCAGATGCCTACTGAAGAACTATATGTAATTACGGCATGCTGTTCAAAATCGGCAATGTGGGTGGCTGACCAACGATGTCATCCTGCTGCATGATAACAATGTCCACATGTTGCAGGTCTGACAAGTGATTTACTGAGAACATTTGGATGGGAAATTTACAATCACCCGCCATATAGTCTGTACTTAGCTCCTTTTGATTACCATTCGTTTGGGAAATTGAAAGAATTTTTGAGTGGTAAACAATTCGTGGGTGACGATGAACTTAAAAATGGTATTAATCAGTGGCTAAATGGACTGATGGCAGAAGAATATGACAAGGGTATATTAAAGCTGGTGTATTGCTACGATACATGTCTTAATTCATATGGTGATTATATAGACAAGTACAAGGTATGCAGTTTAAGAGAAATAAAGAATATTTATAAAGTTTTCTGAATAAATTTTTTTACAATGAAACAGTCTTTACTTTAGAAACAACCTCTCGTATTTGAATTTTCATTCCATCTTTTACAGTCAGTTAATTTCTAAGTTGACCATATTTTATTTATTATTGATTGATATTTATTATAAAAATTTTTGTTTACAACGGTACATGAAAAATAACAGAAAATTTTCTTTAGAATCACAATGCGTAATTTTATTTTTTGTTTCAAAAATAAAAAATATAATAAAAATGTAATTATATAAAATCTGTATTATTTGATTTCATGTGACACCACCTCAATCATTTCTACACCTGTTCTTAGATATTTAGGATATAATTAAGAGTTACAGTTAGAATATTTTGCACTTATTAAAGTTAGAATTAAGTCTAAGTTTTTCATGTTTCTGGAACCATACAAAATACAGTCATTTTTTAAATGTACCAACATTTACATGTTTTTTTAATACTTAGGCTTAGTACTGTTCATAGGTTCAGGAAATATGCAATAACAGTTCTCAACATAATATCATTGGATGAGTTGCATACGTAAATATTGTAATTGGCAGCTTGTAGCAAAAACTTTTGAGCCATTGTTGACTCTCATTATAACAAAATATCTCTAATTTATTGATATGAATTTTCACCACATACAGATGTAGGTGGTGAATATGCACCTGTACACTATCTATGTAGTGGTGTACAAATGGTTAAAAAGAAAATCATGCTTGTGCAGGCAACTAACACATTCCAATGCAGCTCCTTTTCATTTAACTGTATTTCATCAAGAAATTTTATCATAATTTTTATAATGACAAAATATATTAAAACTGAAAGAAAAATATATAGTTAGGATGACATATTTGGTCATATTAAAAGCAGTGAAAATGTTAGACATTGTTAGACACATAGAAATATAATTGACAAATACTTACAGGTATAATCTATGAAGATAATTAATTCCCTGACTGTATTGAGTCCAAGCTTCATAATAACTTTTAAGTAAACCTCCATCTCCAGTAGCAAGAACCGAGTTTAAGAGTGACCTGACATGATTATCAAGAAACTGTTTTGTTTCCTGATATAATCTATCAGCGAGAGGTTCTGGATAAGCAACACACAGTGAGTACACATCACTAGAACAAAACAAGTAGTACAGTAAAAACTAAAAAATAAATCGGGCTATTAAAAAGCTATATGTTACCAATATCATTTCTGATGACAATATTCTTTACATAAGTGACCCTCAAACTTTATATCTTCACGACCCCCAAAAAGTAAAAAAATATATATATAATGAATATTTTGTATAATAGTAGTTTTTAATAGTAAAAACTATTTAATTGAGTTGATAGTGATGGGATTAAACATACATGCATGAAGTGTACAAACATGAGCAATTTTCAGGTTCAACTTGCTTTGTACATGCTCCTTGTAATTTGATCTGTGCGCATAATATTTGCTGTTAGAAAATCATGTTCACACATGCATGTGACGTTTAAAAAAGGGCATACTGTCAGCAGTATAAAAGAGGCGTAGGGGATTGCAGAATGTCAGTTTAATTTCAAATATGAAGTGTGCATCTGGAGCCTTTACTTAGGTTTTTAAAAGTGGTTTTTCATAAAAAAAATAATTGAGATTTTGGTTTATATTTTTAAAAAATTTTTCTTGTGTAATAGACTATTTTCTAACTTGCCAACAGGTAAAAACAGCCATTTTCGTCACTTTTTCCATAAGCCGTAGCATTCTTACTTTACATTGTACAGAGGGCCAAAATGTACTTTTTAGAAAGAGTAAAGATGGCATTTCATCTTAGTGTACTCAAAATTCATTTTGTTACATAAACAAATCTTGTAATGTTTATTGAAGTTACGTTTACAAAATATTGTTTTTTCAAATTTCAGGTCCAAAATAAATAATGAAGGGCTTAGGGTAACGCCTTTTTTTTTACCTTTTAACTCTTAGGTACTAGTAGTACTTATAAAAAAAAAATTGGACTGTTAAAAAAACTGTGTGTCCACCATTAAAAAAAAAAAATGGCTGCCAAATCGTAATATTTTGAAAATGTCTATCAGCAGTAACTAATTTCTATGTACTTTAAAATCATATAAAATTTATTCTGTTACTGGGTTGATGAGTAATGAAGCCATCAAAACCACTAAAATCACTGTTCCTTCTAACCATGAACAATACATCAAAAAAATTCACAGCATGTAATTTTGTAGATAATAATGTAGGCGGCCTAGTAAACAAAATATTTTCATATGTCTATAATGATATAGCTTATATTCTAGTCAGTTTGTTACTTAAAGTATGACTCATACACACAAACTCATGCTTAAACATGAAAGTGAATAGACATGCATGGACATAAATGTTTACATAATCCTGAATGTAAACATCGTAGAAGTCTCAGTTACTATTTTGATTTCAATGCGATATGTTATATTGCCGCTAGTGATAATATTGTGGTTAGGTAATGTACAATTGTCTATAAAATAATTTTATTAGCAGTGAACTTCTCTTTTATGCAATATCTTTTATTTTTTATTTTATTAATTAGAGAAATTTTATTTTAGCTGTAGGGAAACTGGGATAAGACAAAGTGAGGTGCAATTGGTAGTTTTATAATTTATACTAACTGTATTGTTATTGTAAGAACCCTTGTATTTTATAAAAACGGATTATGGAGTGTTCAGTTGGGATTCACACTGAAACAGTATGTCACAAATTGATGTACAACAGATCTTCAGTATTGTACGATATTTTAGAGTTTACTGAACAGCAAATAACATTGATATCTTTAAGAAGTGGATATACTGAAACAAAAAATATCTACACTTTTCATAATACCGAATATTTTATAAAGATTTTCATATTAATGGGAAAAGTTGCTCTGACCCATTTAGCTGTCAAACTAAACCGGTTAAGAAATCTGTTCGAGAAATATCATTGACACTTTCAACAATCAATCCAAATTTAAAATTGATTCCAGGCAGAGCACTGTGTACAAAATGCTTAAACAAAATACAAAAACCACAAGATGATACAGAAAATGAACCCGAATGTCAAGATATATTTGAGCCTCAATGTATTTTAGTTGAGTCAGTAAATAAAGCTTGTTTAGCACCTGGAATTTCCCACATTAAGGTTCAAAAATGATCGGGCAGCACAAAGGAACCAATTTAAAAAAATAAAGTTATAAAAATAGCAGAGTCAGTTAGTAAATTAAACGATTCCTTTGATTTAAATATTTCTATAGAAGAAACCAGTTTAGTACCACAAAATTATGCTGATTTAGGTAGGGAATATGAAGAATTATCATTAAAATAAAATGAAAACAGTTACATTGACCCCAGGGAAAAATTAATATTTTAAGTTTATTACCATGCAGCTGGGGCATTCAAAATGAGTTTACTATTAGTCAGTATTTAGCCCGTCAATCCAAACAATTAGTTAAAAACAAATGGAATTTTGCAACAAATCAGCAAAAAGAAACCCAGTCACGTAACTGATGAAAATGTTATTAAATGTGACTAAGATTTTTACCAGAATGATGAGCACAGCCGAATGATGCCAGTAAAGAAGGATTGTGTCTATAAGACAAGCTGATGGAAAGAAAATTAATATTCAAAAAAGGCTTATCTTATGTAACTTAAAAGAATTGTACATAGCCTTCAAAGAAAAACAATTTAAAAATAGGTTTTTCAAAATTTGCTGATTTAAGAGCTAAATTTTGTACTCTGGCTGGTGGGTCAGGTACTCACTCTGTTTATGTGTGTGTCGCCCACCAAAATGTAAAACTCATGTTGTCTGCTCTAAAAATGAAATCTGATTATAAAATTCTCCTTTCAACCATGGTATGTGGTATAGAAAAGGGAAACATGCATGCTGTCAGAGTGTGATAAATGTTCAAGTATTAATGAAGTGCTCAGATCAAGAGAGCTGGGATGTTTTTGATTCTGAAATTATTTTCAGTGGGTTTCTGTTGACCGTTGTGAACTAACTACTCAAATTCTTCAATTTCAAATTCCACTTAGATAAACTTATTGAAAATTGAAATAATCTAAAAGGCATCATTTTGTTGCAAAGAAACAAGCCAATTTCCTCAACATTAAAAAGTAAAACTTGTTGGAGGGTGAATGTATTGTAATGGGAGACTTCAGTCAAAATTTTCCTTTTGTGATACAGGATGAAGTCCAATCATATCACTGGTCAAAAACTGTCACAGTACATCCACTTCTCATATATTTAAAAAAAGAAGGAAAATTACAAAGCCAAAGCTACTGTGTGATTAGCGAGTACTTGAAGCACAATGTTACATCATTCTTCTGCTTCCAAAAGCAAGTTATAAAGTAAAAAACACTGTTACCACAAGTTAAACAATTTTGTTATTTTTCTGATGGCTCCTCAGACCAGTATAAAAAGAAAAAAAAAATTCATAAATTTGTGCTACCTTCAAGAAGATTTTGAAATCACAGCTGAATGACAATTTTTTGTCTCATAAAATGGAAAATGATCATGTGATGGTATTGGTGGAACTGTAAAAAGGACTGTGACTAAAGCAAGTCTTCAAAGGACAGTTAGTAATCAAATTGTTACACCTTCTGAAATGTACAACTACTGCTGACAATATTAAAAATATAACTTTTATTTCCTGTTCTAATAAAGATGTTAAAGAGACTGAAGAATACCTCAGTTCTCGTTATCAGGCAATCACCACAGTCCCAAGAAGAAAAACCTTCCACAGTTATGTTCCAACAAGTCAGAAATGAATTCTGAAAGTCCAGGCGACCTCTGAATCAGAAACATTTATGTTAGTATCAGTAAACAAGGATATTAGTGTTTCTGATTGCTTTATAGGTTTACCAAAGCCAAAATTAAAAAAAAATATGTCTGCTGCGTATACAATGGCGGTCATTGTATCCCATATCAATGGGAAGTCATTGAAGTCAAAATACATGAAAATGAAGAGAAATATCAAATACACTTTTTCCATCTGCAGAGACCTGGTAAATCATTCAAGAAATCATTGAGGGATAATCAAACATGGGTTCCACTGGAAAATATTTTAGAGATTCTCACACCTTCAGAGTTTTTTCTATCAACTACTGGAAGAGGACACAACATTACACCAAAGATGAATGAGGAATTATCAGTTCTACTCAATAAAAAGAATGACAGGAGCACTACATTATATTAGTTAAGTTTGTTATCAAAAGTGTAAGATTTATTCATAACTTCCATTAGCAAGAGTAAAATAAGGTAAAAGTAAATTCAACTTCTTAATATATTTGAATTGTTTATCATTTTGTAATTATTATTTATCATTCTGTAATTGACTAATTATTAATTTATTTATTTTAATGAGTTTAGTCGTAATTTTTACAAGCTGAAAATAATACATAACATCAGTATTTTTGGATAAGTTGTTTATGGTTAGAAGGAACGGTGCTTTTAGCGGTTTCATTACTTTAGTTTTAGCTTCATTACTCGTCAACCCCTTTGAGTAACAAAATAAATTTTAATGGTTTTAAAGTACATAAAAAATACTACTTACTGCTGTAAAAATTTCAGATTTTTGCCACTTGTGGTTTTTAGGTCCCAAAAATGAGACATTTTCAAAGTCTTATGATTTGGCGGCCATTTTTTTAATGAAGGACACTCGGTAACAGTCCAATTATTTTTTTATCAATACTACTAATACCTAAGAGTTAAAAGGTAAAAACAGGCCTGTTACCCTACGCCCTTCATTATTTATTTTGGGCCCAAAATTTGGTCATGTAACAAAATGAATTTTGAGTACAATAAGATCCATCTTTACTCTTTCCAAAAAGCCCTTTTTGACCCTCTGTACAATGTAAAATAGAATGCTACAGCTCATGGAAAAAGTGATGAAAATGGGTGTTTTTACCTGTTGGCAAGTTAGAAAATAGTCTATTATTCAAGACAAACATTTTTTAAAAATATAAAAAAAATATTTTTTGGGCACTACAAGTTGGGTAGTTAAAATCATCAAAATGATTTACCAAATATCATCAAAATCAAAAACAGTGATGCACTGATCATTTGTTCAATTAAAGTGGAATACCCCAAATGTGCATAATTTTTCCAATGAAGTATTTAATGTAGGAGTAATCACTGCAATTTAATTTATTACGCTTAGGAAGCCGAATTTTGTTAATATTCTGCATTATCACGAGTATTAATTTCTTTATTGTTTTTAAAGAGGAACAGAGGCTTCCTTTCTGAATACGTTGGTAATTGTGTATAACTGCTGGTCAATCCATGTAAATGTTATGTATTTTCTGTTACTAGTTGTGTTTCTGTTTAGCATTTTACGTAGCAAGCTGTCTATAAGCGTGAGTGGGTGGCCATAAATTTATGTTTGTGTAGTTTGTCAAATGACAAGGTAAGTGCTTTAAATGAAGTAATACTTGTAAAATAACTTCATAGTTGTGTTATATGGGGTGCACCATGTATTTACGTGTAATACTATATATAATATAAGGATATCTGTTACATCCAATGTGTTATGAGGTGTATGTATTTGTGACTAGCGTGTCAATTGTCATAACACGCTTAGCTATGAAAAATGTCTTTAAATGTATTTTTGTAGTGAGTAGCCTTTTGGATGAGGTGAGGTCAGGTGCAAAAAGTCATAGGAGCAGAAAATGGATAATTATTTAAAATTATACTTCCTGGCTTTTTAAGATTTTTTTCCCTTTTCAGAAGCACTTTCATAGTGCACACTACTTCATCAGATGAATAAAATACATACGTAATTGATTAACAATTTTTAAAATAAAGAAGAATGATAGTCTTTAAATTTGTGATTAGAAAAATATTAAAATTCTTCTATATATAAAAATAATAAATTAAATATATATTTTATTCATCTGAACAAGTTGATAAAATGCACTCACAAAATAATATTGATTAATATTTTATTCATATGAGATGATGTCAAAATACTTTTTCTGAATCTATGTTATAATGTTTTTTATATACAGTTCTGTCATTTTTTTACAGAAATGTTTCAATCATTATGCTTCAAGAATTCAGTATTTGGCAATAATGACAAACAAAAAATATCTTGCATTCATTGTGCAAACCAAGAAAAAATATTTTTTATTTCATGCAAATTTTTACTTCAAAAAAATGTTTTATAGCTTTCACCTAAGTTATCTAGAAAAAAACATTGTATGGCAACAGAGGTACTTCCTCCACAAAAACACATAAAAAGAACCTGAGCATTAACAATAATTAAAGTTTGAACAAGCATAAAAAAAATATTTATGAAGGTTGGATTGGAAACCCTCTCCTTTACTTTACAAGACAGTTAATGCCAAGTGTTTAACTATCAAAGGCTCTAGAAAATTGTGAAACTTAAATAAAGATTTACGGACCATAAACTATAATAAACATGTACAGTAAAAAAAAACAATGATTAATTACCTTAATATTTATACAAGTATATATGTATTTATAAATATTTTATATAAATAAATTGCTCTGAAAAAAGCAAAAACTACTATAAAAATGCTAAAAAGGATAAAAAAGTGAATTTACAAATTGTGAACACAACAGCCAATATTTAAAAAGCTCAAAGATATTAAAATACACATTGAACAGGTATACAAAAAGAATAATGAACACATTTATTTAAATAAAAATCTGATGTCATCTGCAGATGATAATGAATTTTGCAGCATGTGAAAAATGCCATAACATACCAGACTCAAAACCAGAATCTCAAAGCATAAGGCAGAGTTGCTACTATTCCACCACAAAATCAGCAAACACATAATGGTGACAAACTCAGCATTTTATTAAAGCTATTTCAAAATGAAATAATATGATCTGATCTTGTTACAAATAAGAACAACAGAGAACTTTGAAAAATACTTAAATTGAACAATATTAGTTAGTACATCATTATATGCTAGCTTCAAAATTGAAAATAATAAATGCTACAAGAAAAAATATCAAGTCATGTTCTTGTACCTAAAATTTCAGTCCACACTTCATTCATAACTCTTTACAGTATGCTAAAAATGGGTTGCTTATAATTAGTTACTGAGCATGACACATGCATTATTAGGACACACACATATACAAAAAAAAGACAGAGTAAAATGATTTCTTAAACTAAAAATGATAGAAAATTAAAATACTTGAATAAAGGCTACTCAAATGTTTTGATCAGCAGCAAAAACTTCATGAAAATAGTGCTTTTAACAGTATGGTTCAAGATGTGGAACATTGTAAATAATATAATGTACAGAACATATAACTCTTATATAATTTTCATTACTGGAATTAATATCCTTAACTCCATTTGAGCACTACACTTATTTGTAATAAGCTATAATTAATAAAAGAAATTATTTTATAAAGAAACTGTAATTGTCTGACTTTGGATGCATCAGAAAAGAGAACAAAACAAGTTTTGTTCTTTATAAAAATATAATAATTTACTACACCAATATTTTTAATGTGCGTAACACCATTAAAAATATTCATTAGAACAAAATAATGTCAATATTATTTACATATATTCTAAAAGATTATTTTTAATTTTAAAAATAATCATCAATTTTATGCCATGTGTTGGAAGGGCTTGGCATTTTGCCAATTTTTTGTTGTATATAACTCTAATTTATTCATTTTAAAAACAATTATGTCAGCCAAACACAAAAACTAATTTCTCATTAAGGTTCTGACCTAACTTATCAAGCAATAAAAAGAAAAATTAATAAATAAAAAACTTATTTACCATGAATTATTGTGTCAATGTCATGAACTAAAATTTAGTGACATTTTACATTCTAAAAATATAAATTGGTTAAAAAAGTAAATTCCACTTAGGTATGCTAATCTGCTCTCCATTAGCACTATATTCAAATGATAAAAAGGAACAGATTTAAAAGTTATGAGTATTCGAATATAAATAATTATTTCAATACTATAATAATTATTTCATTTATTATGAATGAAATAATTATTATTATTTAATAATGCAAAATTCTAAATTTTTATAGTTTTCCCAATTCTTCCACAATTAATAATTAAAATTAACACACACACCTTACTGAAAATTACCGAAGATTAAAATAGAGTACTCTTAGAAAAGGTACTTGAATGATTTTATAAGTAAATACTTGAAATAGTGCTTTCTATTAAGTATTAATAATTATAATCCACATTTACAACATACTTCTTTTTAACCACACATTGTTACAATTATGATGCCATAAATACTTGTCAATTACTAAAACAGATCAAACTTGGTTTCAGAAAAGCATTAAAAAAATGGTCAACATCAGTTTAATTTTTTTATTATTTTTACTTTTCTATATGGAATAAAGGCAATGATGAAAGAAATAACAAGAACATTTGATAATACTGTTAACTGTCTAAGATAAAAAAAAATAAAAATACTTAGATTGGCTGGTAACACTGTTATTTTGAATGAAATTAGGAATAATAAAAAGTAATGAATGATACAGTTTGATTGCTTGAGGAGAAATTAAGTTTGAAAGTAAACAAGAGTAAAATAAAGTAATGAAATGGACCAAGAAGGTAGATAATTAGGATTTAAATAGTTAATATATGTTTATGGTAGTAAAATGTGAATGTTAGAGAAGCCATAAAAACAAAGAAGAAATGCTTTTAAGATGTAATGTTATAAGAGAATATTGGAGATTAGATGGGTTGATAGAGGTTTTGATATAAATTAGAGAAGAAAAGTGTTGGCAAAATCTTATAAAAAAGACAAAACTGGTGGGATTAAGGGATAAAGGAATTTGATTTGAGAAGAAAGTGTTCAATTAAGGAAAACAAATATTAGAAAAAATATAAAACAGATTGTTCAGAAAGCAGGAAGCTGAAGCTAAGATATTGGCAGAGAATAGAAAAAGGAAAACTACACAAAACGAACTAAATAAAATATATATATATGTAAAAAGGAAATCTACTGAAAAATGTTTCAGTATTCACACACTATAAAGTAAACAGATATAAAAATAGAAATCTATGAGCATAAACTTTTAAGGATCATAATCTACTATTTCTAATGAAAACATACTTGATTTGTCACATTAAGTACCTTTAAAGTTAAAAATAATACCTGAACCGATCATTCCATGTTGTTCTAGGCACATTTGCCAGAGTAATAACCCCTTTAACAGTTTCTTGAAGGACATCCCATGTTTCATTAAAATTAACTCTTTTAGGTTTCAAAGACATCTTGAATGGATAACTTCAGCACCACTAGAAAAAAATTAAAACATTCAGAGATACCATAATTTATCCAAAATCTATATGTGAAAATATAAGATATCTGATTTATGAATATTTTTAAGAGATCACAAAATTATTTGTAGGGCATGAGGTTTAAATTGTAATCATTATCATGATCTATTTTTTAACAGATTTCTGTTTAAAATTACTGTAATCAAACTCACAGCTATATATGTTTTACAATAACTACCAATCAATCCAATCTGTCCTACTCCTACCTACAAGTTTGGTTGATCAGTTAATTTTTGATCACTTGGTTGATCAATTGTAATTAAGTTGACAGGAAATAAATTTTTTTTTTGTTACTGGTATAAATATGCAGATCAGGAATATTCAGAGATGAAAATCTTCTGGTAGCATGATGTAACAAAAATTTCCCCTCCCACCAATATGGTTACCTAAAATATTTAACAAAGAGTAAAATATCTACCATACTTTCTTTATGAGCAACTAACTTTGGTATTGTTGCCTAATCTTGGATATAGATCATAATAAGTCATACTGTTTATAAAACGGCAGCAATTTGTAATCAACAAATAAGCTGTTAAATTTAATCTTTAAATTCTTTGATTTAGATATTTAGAACATTTATCTAAATGTTCATGTAGTACGGAAACTCCTTCCTTCTATAGAGTTTAGAAGATGTCTATAAAACACTGGTTCTACATAAATAGATTATCATAATTATTTATTTTTAGAAATTAAATTGATACATGGTTAGTCTTAAAAATATGTACAACAGAAAATGCTTACGTGGCAACACAATTCTGTTTTGTTACTAACATCCATAATAGTTGAATTTTTTAGTAATATAATTTTTATTGTGCATGATTTTTACTAAATAAAAAGTAATAAAACATTACATTTAAAAATAATTGTTAATAATATTAAAGAAAAATTAAGAAAAAAAATTGAAAATCTCACACCACCTAAAATTGATAATTCATAAATTTTTCAAACTTTTTTACTATTTAAATATACTGACATGCTAATATTTTTAAATGTTATTAAAAAATGAGGCAACTGGATATAGTTTTGAAATTTTATCATAAAATAACAGAAAAATTGAAAAAAATCTGTTTTTAAGTTAAGTTTTTGTAAAATAAATCTGATAGTGTAAAAGTATTTTTTTTTTTGGCTATGCTTTAATTTTGCTGTAAAACCAAGAATTGAAGTTGATTCAGTTTTCAAGAAATTAAGCAGATTTTCTGCTTAATTTTATAACTTTTCAAAGATTTAATAAATCATAAAACAGGTTTTATATTTCTTTTTATAAGAAAGTACATAAAAAAAATCTAAAATATCACTGCTATAGCTTACATTATTCATAATTTTCATATTTTATCAATGGTATAAAACTTAAAATTTAAGTTGTATACAAATGCCACACTAAATTTTACCAATATCTTTACAAGCTTTTAATTATAGTTTATTGTCTTCTGAAAATGAACTTTTTTAAATCCCTTTGAAAGTTAATTTTACCAGTATAATTTAATTGTTCAGAATCAATTAATTTACTTATTTAAACAGGTCATTTAATCAATGCTAAATGACACTTCAAGTTTTAGGTTTTTTTACAATTACAAGATTATCTAACAACCTAAATACTTCTAAAAGTTTTAATGTTATTGAAAGATATTATCTGGAGGATATAAATTCTCACAACTATCTTATAATAAGTTAATTTTTTATCTTTATGTAATAAATGCTTTGTTGCAATATATCTGTGTTCAGTTGCATATCTTAATTATACAAGCTAAAATTAAAAATTTAAATAAACTTCTCTAGAAGCAAAAGAATTAGAAATATTTGAAATCTTGTAACTAATGTCTGCAGCAAAACAACTTATAATGCTATTTTTTTTTACAATAAATATTAAAAAATAACTCATCAAAAATATAGTAATGATATTCAAAGGCAATTTAAAATAAGAAATGAATTTAATATCATGCTTTTTCAAAATAAAACATAATAAAGAATGTTCAAAAAAATATTCTACTGTTACGATAAATAAGTATTATTAAGTTTCTTATAGGATGACAAACGGTATTTAAGACAAATCTTCCATGACTTTATTAAAGAAAATACTAAAAACATACATTTTATGAAAGTAAAACTTTTTGTAAGAGAGAAAAATAACATATATATATATATATATTATTTTTTTAAAATCAATTCTTTTAAGAATTATACTCCTCTGCACTATATACAAATATATTTCTTTTATTTTAATAGATCAACCAAAGTACAGAATAAATAAAGTAGTCTGACTTACCTTATTCCACTGTACATGCAGGAGCGCTTTCACAATTAACTTGTATCATCACCTGCATTACATATTCATCTCAAATTAAATTAAAAACTTCATAAAATATAACTTATCATGCATTTATTTATTTTATTTTATAAAATAACTTTTATTCAGTTAAATTAAAAATTAAAACAAAATTAAAAAATTGATTAAAGTTAACATTAAAAATTAAATTGTAAAAATTTTCATTTATGTAAAAATATGTTGTCAAGGCATAAAATTAAATTAAAATCTTAAGTACAGTAATTATGCATGTTGTCCACTTAACTCAACTTACTTTACTATCTATCTATCTATCTATCTCTATATATATATATATATATATATATATATATATATATATATATATATATATATATATATATATGTGTGTGTGTGTGTGTGTGTGTTGTGTGTACACTACATATATATGTAGTACAGTAAGTTCAGTTAAATGAACAACAAGCATAATTACTTTACTTAAGATATTAATTAATTTTTAAAAACTTTGTTTAAATTTTTAATTTAACCAAATAAAATAAATAAATGCATGATAAGTTATTATATTTTACGAAGTTTGTAATGTAATTTGAGATGAATATATAAATATGTAATGCAGCTGATGATGCGAGTAAATCACAAAAGTGCTCCTGCAACTATAGTGGAATAAGGTAAGTCATCCTACTTTATTTATTCTGTACTTTGGTTGATCTAATGAAATACATATACATATAAGTCAACTATATTGACTTATTACTTTTTAACTGTTTTAATTATTTAATGACTGTATTATTTTTTATTACATAATTATACATCACTGCTACATTTAGAATGGTATTAAGTTTTAATTACTTAAACATAACATGATTTGTATGCTAGATCAATGTACTTCTGACCATAATTCATGGTACAATTTAACTATTAAAAATACATCCTAAAGAAATGGCATTGTGTCAGTGTTGCAATGATAATGGGTAAAGCCAACTACAGGATAACACTTTGGCTTATGGACTGTCACTTTACTGGTTATTTAGTAGCTGTTATTTCATGTCTTACATCAAAATCCGAGTTTTAATGGTCTTTGTAAATATCATTCAAAATCTTCTTTTTCTACAAGTTCAATCCAAAATATATTTAGTAAACAACAATAACATACGATTTACAAACCAACACAATGATGTCTCTTAAAACATGGATCTAGATTCTAGGTTACTTGGAAAGGAAGAATAAGACAAAATAAAAGGCAATATAAGGCAAAATATTAATAAGGTGAAATAATTTTACTGCAGCCTACCTCTAGCAGAAAATGCCATTTTAAACAGTAAAATACAATATTTAAGTTATTGCTGGAATATATATATTATACTCCACAAAATAAAAATTGGAGCTTGAAAGAACCATACAATGTATGAGTGCCAATTCACAAAAATGAAATATATTGTTTGCCTTATAACTTTTTCTTAATAAATATACCATTAGAAACAAAACTGGTGATTTTTTTTTCAATAAAATAAAGAGACATGAAGAATATACTATTACTTTCATTCATGAAATCATTAAAATTAACTTAAATCATTAACACTAGGTTTGATAATTATAAAAGTATATGAATTACAGATTGCCATGATTAATTACGGCAATTTACTAAATAGAAAAATAAATATGTAATACGATGCATCTAAGTTTATAAAACAATAGCAGGAAGAGAAATATTTTTTAATTGGTTGCTTGGAGAACTAATGGCATAACCCCAAAAATAAGTGTAAAAACATACACACAAAACTTTACTGAAAACTGTAACAGATATTCATAAATTTCAAATCTGTAACATAAAATTAAACAATCTGATGACCTTTCCATATTCTAACCCATGAAAATAAACCATGACAAACAATTATTTCATTTAACACTAAACATATCTAGTATAATTTGATATACCATAAAAATATGTAATTGAAACTGGAAACGCTGCGTATAACATAAAATGCGGTTATAAAATTACACACTAGGTTCCAAACAACACTTATGAAAAATTTATAACCACGATCATTTTAACAACCAAACAACCATAACCATAGGTAGTGGAACAACTGACTGCGAAAAATTAGTTTTGACGTTCTTGATTTCATCGCCGAACTCCATCACCAACGTTGAATAAAACAACAGACAGTTCAATTTTCACATTTTGAAACATAAAGAATCTAAAGTTAAGAGGATGTGTATCTAAATAAAAATATTCACAGTTATACAATTTTTATACTGATACTAGTTTTATGACTGATCTAATACTTTTTAACAATTTCATTGAACATTTCTGAGAATTTCACAAAAATAGTATAAATGTAAGAAAGTACATTTTATTAGCTGTTCTTATGCTTTAACCTCGGTAAAAAAAAAATTAACATTGTATGAATATTTTATATTACATAAAACTAGTAATTTGTTTAATTGCTAAATTTAGTATTGTATAATTTTATGGGACACATTACTTATAAACAGTGTGGTGCTTCCCTGTTAGTACGCGGGTGCTATCTGTCTGCGGATTGTTTTTGTCCAGGTTTAACTGTCAGCTGATACTAGTCAATAAATGTTTAATGTTTATCAAAAGGCCGAATGTAGGTCAACAGTTTTATTTTTTTAAGTAGTACTTACGAGTTCGCTCTGAGGTTCACTTTTTATTTTTAATTTATTACTTTGATTTTGTAGTTATGCTGATGTAACGGTAATTGTATTTTAAATCTTCGGTACGCTTAGTATACGTATATTTTCGCGATTTGGATATTGGCAATTCAATTAAAGCTTATGATGATTTCAGCATCAGTTATCATAATAAACGAAGGTTCCCATTTCATATATTTCACAGTTTATAAAGTAATTAATAGAATGTTGGATACTGTCTACGGTTTAGCAGCAGTTTTGTATTTTACGCTGTGCTGATGTAAAAATTAGTTAAACCGGATAGAGTAATCTTTGTAGGTAAGAAAATGATGCAAGGAGGAGTCTTTCAGTGTAGTGATGGTCTGTCTTCTGAAGGCACTTCAGAAGGGCCAGGCCAACCACCAAATCCCCTGATTTGTTCTCTTTGTAAGGATTATTTTTTTGACCCTTGCCTTCTTTCATGTTATCACACTTTCTGTACTCGCTGCCTAAGAGGGAAATCTGTTGACAACAAGATTAGCTGCCCACTTTGTTGGTAAGTTAAATTATTTTTATATATTTTATACCGTTTTTGTATTTATTTTTAAATTTGTAATTAATGAAAAAGTTAAACAGTAGTTTGTATTATTAAGTGTAAAAACAAATTTATTTTAATCCTGTGTGTGATCTTATGTATGCAATTTAACAAGGAGTTCAAAAATTGCTGTTAATTTTTCCTTATCTGGTGCTTCTTTCTGTCCTAAACATTTAATGAAGATTAAAAAAATTGTTACAGTTACAAATATTGCAAAATTCTGAGGCACTGCATTCATCTTTTATGTTGGTTCACTGTTTGTTCTAGTTAAGAATTCACATATTCTTAACAATATGTTACAGAACATATACTAAATTCTTCAAACAAATCAGTAAAGCAAAGACTTGATTTTGAATGATTTATTTTTCATTCACATTTGGTGTCAAATCTCTTGTCGTGAAAGCTCCATCCTTTCTTATCAGATAAATGAGGTTGTAATTTATTAAAAGATTCCATCTGAGGTAAAGTTATTTTCACTTACATGATAAAAATCAATGAATATGTTTCACTAACATGCTTAAAACTTATAAAAAAAGAAAAACCATCAATAATCGCAAAATATGTTTCTAAAAGATCTTGCTCATTTGGAACTTATTCATCAAAGATGTAACAGGAGGCATGGTTGTTAATGGAGCAAGTAGTTAGAAAACATTTGTTATATGATTGAATGGTACATTTGATCGTTTTTGTGTTTGTCAATTTTTATCATTTGCCATTTTTGTCAGGCTTAGTGCTTTTGTAAAACTGCTAAAATGTTTATAGTTAGTTAATTTTGTGTACTATGTGTAAATTATATTTTATTTCTTTATATCTACATTCTGTTCTGTCCAGTAATGAGTGTTGGTATGAAAATTTAATTTTTAAAAAATATATCATAAAAAACACCGAATGAAATTTAAAATGCATCTACTGACGAAAGTATATAGTGGCAATATGTGTATATATATTGCCACTATATATATATATATATATATATACATCAACAAAATTAAAAAGTTATTGTCATTTTTATGAAAGAAGATGTTGGTGTTTGTTTTAAAACCAATCAAAACACAGGGCATCTGACATAACAAAACACATACTGATAAACCCATAGATATTCAAATCATATTGGTGTGACTGCATCAAATATTGCTACATATAAGTAAACTACATATAAAAGGAGATAAAATTAATATTTTCAAAATTTTTATTTTCTCAGATTTTCAATTTATAGATTATTCAGTTTTAAAAATGTTCATTTTTAAAATCTATTAAAACTTACTATCTAAACTTATTCTACCTGCGTATCTTAAACTATACCTGAGGCATTACCAGAAAAAATATTACTTTTCCATCCCTTCCACAGATATTTGATTTCAGATTTTGTATTATTTTAGAATTTGCATTTCTTTAACCCAAAATCTGAAAGGGTGACCAGATAGTTGAAAATACTATAATTCTCAGTGATAATTTCACAAGGATAAGTCTGAATGTTTAAATTTTTTATTGGAACTCCTTAGAAACATATAAAATTTTAAATATATATAAAATATAACAATTATCTATATAAAAGAAAAAAAAGAAGATTAATAAATTTCCAAAACAAACCCAATTTATACAAAATGAGGTTTTTGAAATTTTGTACACTCTATAGATGAGAATTTTGAAAAAATAGCAATTTTGTAAATATGAATTTTATGTTCTCCTGAATGTAGATTTTTATGGCGAAAATGCGAAAAACAATCTGAACTGGTAATGCTGCCTATTAATTAAAAAATTGATGGAATGACCCACATTCAACCACAAATATTAAGAAAACATACAAATCAGTATACATAATAGAATCAGTTTCAGTAAATTGGTTTAGAGAACAAGAAAACAAGTTTAGAAACAAGACATGTGCAAAAACATTAAATACTTATGTATATTTTACCCATACTCCATATGCATAAGCCTTGACTTTAACAGTATGAAATTTATGCTAAAAGAATTTGACAAAAATAATCTGTTAAAATTAACTAACACAACATAAATCAAATATACAATGATGATGTACCAAAGAAGTTAACGAACCATTAAAAAAAAAAATTATGCCTTATCAGAACATTATAGCTCAAAAAAAAAATTTCTATATTTCAAAGAAATTTCTATATCTTAGGAAGTTTTTTAGGTTTTTTCAATTTTTTTAATATATTTTGTATGAAAAAGATCAGTAAATTTAAAAACTTACTTTTTTTGCATCATTTTGTGTGTTTGTATTAAATTTTTTTAAATTCATAAATAATTTTATATTATACAATATAAATGAAGTGCTTTATGAAGTTTGTCTAGTTATTAACTAGCATCCCTATTTTATTACCATATGTTTGAACTGAATCTTTTGTCAGGAATTTTAATGCTGAAATGACTTTTCATTTTAATAGTTTAATTTAGTTTTCTCATTTTAAGTTATTGTCGAGGAAAGAATGAATTTGAAGCTTTATAGTATAACTATTAAGATTACAATAAATTTAATATTAGATTTTTGGAGGAATAACAGTCTTGGATGTATCTGATAATGACTTGGACATTAGTTTGGGAACTCTTAGATAGAAAACAAAGTCTGGATGGTCCCACAGAGTTACCACCCACTGAACCTAAACAAGGACATGCAGCTGCCCTACAAGATACTAAAGGGTATCATTCATGCCTTAATCACAGATGAAGGCATGGTGTTGGCTGACAAGATTCATATAGTATTTATTCAAGGAATAGAGGAACCGCCTCTGATTAAAATTGAATTTATTCATAAGTTTACCAAATCCCTTTCCCGTGGAAAGTTTTTCTTAATAATCAAAACTGTGGCAAACTGGTGTTAGGAAGATGATTTCTCCAACCAGAGCCCAAATAATTAAAAAAAAAATTATGGATGTGCATTGATAAAAAAAAGTACAGTCTTATAATAACTGTAGTTGCAGACTACTGTTATTGCTGTAATTCTGAATTCGATGATTTTATTTAGTTGTTTCTCATCAACTTTTTTGACGTTACAGCATTATAATTGCAAAGAATTACATTACATTAAGTATACGTATGTTGTAGTTAAGTATATTCATTTCATGGGCAAATAATCCATTTTAAACTTTCTCTTTTGAACATCTTTGTCATTTGAAGCTCAAGAAGAGTAAGGGAAGCATAAGAACTATTGAAAGAATAAATAGATTTTTGTAGAATTTTTTTGCTTGTGTCTACTATATTTTTAATTTTTGTTCAAAGTTTTAGACATACCCATGGGAATGAGGGATTCATGCTTATCTTGCGTTACTTTTTGGGTTGGTTAAATGGAAAGCCCAAATTTTTTTTTATCTGTTGTTAAAATTTCAGAGTCAGCTCTGTTTTCTCTCATAATTGTATTGTAAAATATAAAGGAATTATGAAATCCACCCTTTTATCTATCTTCACTGCATAAGAGTTTGAACTATAAACCTAGATTGGGATTTCATAGAATGTTATAATTATCTTTTGTTTTGAAGTTCAAGCTTCTGTCACCAAAGGTTTAGAAGATATAATAATAATAATAATGAATGCAACTTTAGTCCCAGTTACAGTAAGTCAAAAGTATGGAAACCCCTCAACAACTTTAAAACCATTCCAGATAGAATACTATAACTTTCAGGATAAGGTATCAGTCAGCTAATTTACCTTTTGATAAGAAATAGAATGTCATCCCCTTCTTGGGAGCGGGGGCGGCCTTTAATTGGTAACACCATTTGGGTGATACATTATTTTAAAGATCTTTTTAAGACAAGAAAATTGGTATAAATTAAAAGTTGGTACGATGTGTGTACCCAAAATGGCAGCAAAATAAATTTTAGATTTTGAAAAAATTAACATTGATAATTTAAGGAACTTGATATCACAAATTAAAAAATTTGATTAAATGGATGTTATTGAATAAATCTATTTAAAAAAGATTATTTATTAAGCATAATGTTTGCTTATTTATTTACATTCATTTTAATAAATGTTTGAAATGTCCTGTTGTTGTTTGACAGTATGTCAATTGGTTGTAAAAGGATGATACTGCATTATTCAATGATTCCTTAGTGATATTTTGTGCTAATTCCCAATTTTTATTTTGTAAATCATCTATATCTTGGGACTTATGATGATAAATAATACTTTTTAAGTGGCCCCATAGAAAGTAATCAGATAGTGACAAGTTGGGTCATCTCACTGGTCATTCTATTTGATCCCTTCGGGCAGTCCATCTTTCCAGGATGCATTAAATTTTAAATGCATTTAAAATTTCACGTACCTGAAGACTAAAATGAGGCAGGGCACCATTTTGTTGAAACCTGTTTAGAAAGTTGGGACCAACAATGTTTTGTATGTTTGGAATGATATGGTCAGAATTAAAGCCTCATGTTTCACTGCATCTAAATTTCTATCAATAAATATAAACCCTATCAATCATCCACCAGCAATATCTGTCCATACATTTACTTTGACTGGGTATCACGTATGTGTCTCACCAATGTTTTATGTATACCATTTTTCTTTCCTTAAAGAGACCTTTAAAATGATTTATCTCACAAAGGGTGTTTCCATTTAAAATATTTGAGTTACAGTCTCTGGACCACCTTCCAAGAAGGGATTAAAATTCTATTTCTCATCAAAAGATGAAGTAGTTGACCGATATTTTATACTGAAATTTTCACTATTCGTTTTGGAACAGTTTTAATGTTTGTAAGGGTTTCCATGCTTTTGACTATATGTACATCCCGAGAACTTGTTATAACTTTTTGAAGTATCCACAATATAATACATACATAATATAATACAACAGATAATAATTACCATACAATATTGTGGTAACTGATAAAATAATTGTCACAACATATAAATAATGTACAGAATGCAAACAAATTTTAAGTAAGAAAGTATTTTAAAATTAAGAAAGTAGTCATATACTATTGGTTTGTAATTGATTTCTTTGTGATCCAAGGTTGTTGACTAAATTCATTTAACTGTGTGAATTATTTATTTTCAATTAACTCATTGCATGGTACTTAATTCCCCTGTGAAGTCTCCATTCCTTTTCATTATAAGATAAGATCCCTAGTTTGCTTATCCTTCACTTTTAGAAACCCTTTTTCCATTAAGAATTATACTTATAGTTAATTTATCTGTATTTATTCATTGGTTTTTTAGAAGATTCATTTATTCAAGCATATTTCAGAAAAAAAACAAAATTAATGTAAAAAATATTTAGTTGAGATAACTTATATAAAACTGAAAATAATGTATGATTTTAAAGATCAATTAATTAATATTTTTTGTGACAGTTTGAACAAGAATCCCAAGAATAATGATTTTGTTAAGTTGAGATTTTGATATTTTCATCACCAAATTAATGTGAAGATCAGTAAAGATTGATAAATTAACATCTTTGTTTTTTTTAACAGACTTCAAAAATAGGAAGAGATTCTCAATTTTACCTGCACATAATTTTTTTATGTACTGTTTATTCAAGCAATATTTTGAAATGCATCAGTTTTGATTTTATAAAGATTTTTTCCAGGAAGTTGTGTGGTATGTGGTGTATGGAAGTTCCATATACCACATAGTTCCTACCCAGTATAGATTTAATATTTATGTAGGGATAGAACCCATTCTAATTAAGAACTTTTGAAATTTAGTCAATATATTAAAATTTCAAGTTATGTTCTAAAGAATTACAATTATATGCGAGGCACTTCAATTGTTATGCCTCTCCTTGAGAGTCACAGCCAATCTAGCCAAAGGTGAGAGTTACTAATTATGTCTGCAGAAAAGTTTCTGTGTGTGTTTCTCTCCAGTGTTCCTTGTGTAAAAATTCTGTGTGGGATTTAAGATCCTGTGGAAAGCTGATATCTAACTGGAGAATTTTATTATTGTGAACAAGAAAACCATTATTTTCTTTGGTGCTAGCACTCCTTTGTGTTAAAAATTTATATCTTATATCTATCAACATTATAAAACATTTTTAGAATTACAAAAACTAGAAGATGATAGAACTGTTTGTGATTTTTATACACTATATATGTGTTGACAGTTATCTGTTATGAGTTTTAAATTGTTGTTCATATTGCCATTAACTAGTGAAATATCAGTCTGATGAGGCAATAGGTAAAATTATGTACCTAATTGGTGATGATTTAATTAATATTGTTATCAACTGATTTTGTTATGAAATCATTTTTACTTGAGTGTAAGAGTATGTAAATAACGGAAGTAAAAGCACAATATCAGCATGTGTGATGCTACGATTTTATGTGAGCACAACATCATCATGTATGATGTTATGTTATATATTTGTATTCCATTATCAATTTATTTATTAATAGTTTACCATTTTTTTAATCTTTCCCTAAACAAACAAACAAAAATGTGTGTATTAAACATGTCAAAAAGATATTTTTAAAAAATTTTTAATACATATTTATCTAGCTATCTGAAGATAACTAATCTCTTGACAATATTGTAAATTGTAAGGTTAAAATTTACACTTTACAGTTTAAAATGTTCAGTAGCAGCAAAAAATATTTCTATTTTTTTCAATGAGGTGTGGGTTGAAATTTTTATTAGTGTATTATTTTATACCGGTATTATAGTGTTAGTGTTGTTAGTCTTTTCATTGATAATATTAGTCTCATAGGAAGACTGGTCGTTATGTGTTTTATTAACTCTACCCTTAGTTTGTTTATAAAATGCATCCTCAAAAAAGTAATAATTTAAAGTGAAGAATTATTATTTCAATGACATAACAAAAAAGTCAATAACTTTTAACAAATCAAGTCACGTTTGTACCTGTTTGATTAACAAAACCACATTAATTGATATTATAGTTTTGCCCAGTCACTACTGTGTATTCAGATAGTGTAGTTTATAAAAGTCATTCAATTTTTGATCCCTGCTGAATGTGGTTGGCTTATAAGTAACATCTGATAAAAATTAAATGAAAAGATAAATAAAACTTATCCATTAGGATAAACACAACTCATCGTAGATTACTCTCAATCATTACAGAGGTGGTGCCATATATTTAATTTATTATTATTTCACTCAGCGCTACCATTACACAAATAATTATGAAACATCTTAATAAATAACATTTTAATAAATGTTAACAAAAACTGTTTCAGTCTAAAGCATCTTTATCTATCTCAGTGCATATAAACACACTTAAAATTCTTAGATCAGGCTCAGTCTTAAACTACTTGTCAATTATAGAAATTCTATTTCATACTGTAATAAGTTTGTTTTTGCTGTAAGAGTGAAAGTAATAAGGGATAAATTTTGCTGTTACCATTTTACTTTTGTTTTAGTCATCAAACATTGCTGAAAGATGGAGTCACAGTCCCTCCTTCTGACCTTCTCATGCGACAGCTGATAGAAATAGCTAATGCAGAGAATCCTCCTTGTGCCAACTGTGATAAACGTGATCGAGCTTCTATGTTCTTCTGTAGTACCTGTGGTATGTTTTTAAAATAGTGTATACTTATTTTAATTTTACTTATCAACAATAGTAATATTATTTATGGATTAATTAGTGTTGTTCATTTATATGTAGATACAATTCTCAACCACTCAACATAGTTTGTGTGTAACTTTGTTGTTCAGAGAGGTTTTCTTTTACTGAAATTTCTGTTGTACTCTTGTCTACACTTTTAATTGTAGCCTGATAAACTCGTGATACATTTTTAATTAAAACAATATATTTTTAATACAAAGTGTTTTTAATTCTTGTTTAAACATATTAAATCATTACTTTCATAAAAAATTTATATTGTTTATAAATACTATTCCAGGCTATTAGTTCAACATATTGTAAATTAAATACTTATTATCTTATTTTACTATTTTTTTTTTTTTTTTTTTTTTTTTTTTTTTTTTTTATATAATATAAAGTTAAAAATAAAATTACCTTAAAAGTAAAAACTAATACAGTTTTCCTTCTTTAAATATCAATTTTTAAACGCTGTCTCAAATTAAAAACAACTGAACAACCAGTAAATCTTAATTTGCTGCTGACTGTTAACAAGTTTAAAACTTATACAATGGAGTTTGGTAAATATAAGAAAAATAATTAAAGTCAGACAACAATCTAAATCAAACTAAGCATCTTATTGTATTAAATATAAGTCGTAATTAAACACAATTGACAAAGAAAAAAAAATAGAAATCCAAACTTATGGGTGGAAGTGCAAAGGTGGGTTATGTCTCTCTCTAGGACAGGGGTGGCCAACGTTTCTGTATATAAAATTGACTTTTTATCTTAAAAGTGTGTCGTGATCGACTTGTTGTCATAGGCGTAGTCTAAGGGGGAAGAAGGGATGTGAAATGCATACTATGTTTATACACTGTTTCAGTATAAGGTGCATTCCAGCGAGGTATGGGTAGATAAGTAAAATATATTATTTTTTAAATCACTTATTAAGGTTTCGAGATATAGGCTCATGAAGAAAATAAATTTCTAGACCCAACTTTTGATAGCAGCATTACTTGCGATTCTTAAAAAATTTGATTTTCCGACACTTTTTCAAAATAGATTTTTACTGACTTGAAATGCAATTTAATTTTTTTATCAACTGCAATGTATAAGTTGTAGTACTAATTGTTCGTAAATATGAAAAAGTTGTTATAAAAATGCACAGTATGGCTGATAATTTGATTTCAATATTTCACTTTTGCGTTTTTTTGGGCCAGGAAAATTTATAATGAAAGAATAATATGACTTACTTTTTGCTAATCTATTAATAGCTCGCTGAGTACACCTTGTACTGAAAAATACAGATATATGGCTTATGTATCTACATAAAAAACAACAATAATAATTATTTAAAGGGCAAAAAAACTCACATCCAGGGGAATTAAAAGAACATGAATGATTATTAACATTATTTATTAATTCTAAGTAGCTTCAGATAAAGACAGATTTAGAATTTACTTTGTTGCCTTAACATTAATGGGAAGACTGAGTTTGCATGTCTCTAACCAAGGAATCATAATTAGGTGTATATCCTGACAAAGATAATAATAATGATAATGAGTCTTCAGTATGGGAATCGGTCAGGACAGAGCATTTTTTAGTCTTTGTTAGCTTTAAGTATGAAGGTGCCAATTCGCATAGGTATGTAGATCCGAAACAAGAATAGATATATTCGCTACATTTGGTGATACTGGGATATTTTTCTCGGTTGACATATTTCCAAAAATCTTCTTCAAATTTTTTGGTTTGTAAGATTAAGTCAGTTTGTAAAATTATAATTTCATCTTCTAATGTCCTTTGATCCATATGAAATATGTCTGAAATTTTTTTGCTAATGCGTTTGACATTTAAATCTTTTTTAAAAGGAAAAGATATAAATTCCACAATTTCTTTAATTTTTTCAAATCTTGGAATCTTACCTCAAAATCTTCAATTACTTTTTGGATTTCCGCGACGTATTTATCAATCTTACAATTAATATTTTTATGTTTTTGTAGGTTATTTGCCATATTTGGAAAATGATTCAGATTATTTTATTGCAGATCTTCTATTAGCAAAATAAATTTTGTTTTATATGCATCTATGCAGCTGATCATATCAATTACTATTTTATTTTTACCTTGTAATTCTAAATTTAAATGACTTAATATTGAAGTAAAATTGGTAAGAAATGCTAAGTCACTAAGCCAAGTTTCATCATTTAAATTTTCATAGTTTCCATCTTGTTCGTGAAGAAAATCTATAATTTCAGACAATAAATCACGAAATCGCTGCAGAAATTTACCTCTGTTTAGCCATCTGACATCGGTATGTAGTAATAATTCAGGTTGGCCTTCATTGAGCTGCAGTTGGAAGAGACGCCGTTTGAGGGAACTTCCTCGAATTGAATTAACAATTTTAAATGCTATGTCCATTACCTCTTTTGTGTTTAGTCTCTTGCTAGCTAACACTTGCTGGTGAATTATGCAGTGATAGCTCAAAAAGGCTGGGAATTCATCTTCATTTTGACATAGGGCTATTATGCCATTTCTGCAACCTATCATGGCAGCTGTGCCATCCATTGTTATTGAGACTAATTTAAGAAGTGGTACTTTCAAATCATTGAGCAAGTTTTTAAAGCCTTTGAATATGTCTACACCTCTAGTCCTTTCCTTCAAAGAAATCATACCCAACAATTCTTCTTTAGATCTGAAGTCCTTAAAAACCATACGAACGAAAACAAGTAATTGTGCTGTATCACTTATATCTGCCTATTCATCACACTGAAGGGAAAAACAAGAACATCTATTAATATCATTATATAACTGCTGTTTTACATTCCCACTCATCCTTTCAATTTGTCGCATCTCTGTGTTTCAAGACAATTGTAGATCTTGAATTGCAGCAACAATTTCACTCTTGTTCTTAAAATCATTAAAAAGTGAATCTGACATTTCCAAAAAAGTTTCCTTTACAAATTCAGTCGGAAAATGGCTTACAATTTTTTTTCTAAGAGATAGCTACTTTGAATGATGCAGTAGTTACTGCTTGTGACTTCAACCTTGGCTTTTTAAAAAACGCTTTGTTGATTTGTTAATTGAGTTTTAAGATCCCTAACTTTGTTTTCTCAGTTCAGAATTTGGTGGATAATCTGTTTGATACTTGTTATGTAAAGCTAAAAAATATCTCTCCAGAGTACCCTTTTTAGCTATGGCTACCGAGGTAAGGCATATTAAACAACATTTATCATTCACCATTGTAAAAAAGTAATCGATTCCCATTCTTCATTGAAGTGATAAGTTTTCGCTTTTTTCAGTTTACTACTCATGTCCATGGATATACTAGAATGCAAAGAAATATGACAATTTAAAGAATAAATATTGAATTAAATATTTTCCTAGAAGATTCAAAAACTCATGAACTGCTGCAATTATCTCCATTACATTGAAAGAAATAATAACTTAATTTAAATAGAATTATTGTTATTATATTTGTAATACTGTCCCTTATTTTTCTCTCAGTGTAATGACCGCAGTTTAGAGATCTGTTGCTGAGAATGTTCACTTATCAAGTAAATAGATAGGTAAGAAAAGCAATTTAATTTAAAACAAAGAAAAGGTACTTAGATTTTAAACAGAAGAAAAATTGAAACTGAATGTGGTCACCGAGGATAAATAATATTGATTAATAATAATACTGTTAATACAAAAGTAAAGAAGCTACCGTAAGACACTACCAAATATTCAAGCTAACTGACTGTGTTCTTCGATGAGTCGAGTCGTAACTGTTGTGTCCGGTGACAAGTGTAACACGTAAGTTAAAATGTATTGTGCTGGGTGAGTCGAGATCATAGTGTCAGGCTGTCAGAATTCTAGGAATTTATGACCTTGGCAAATTCCCAGAATGCATTAAACTATTGCTAGAAAATTTTGGCCTTTACAATCGTTTCAAAGTCCATAGTACACAGAATTCCACCCCAGACATTGTGATCGACCACAATTGACCTCGCGATCGACTTGTTGGCCACCCCTGCTCTAGCATATAATCTCTCTGTGTTGACACAGAGAGATTGTCTTTCCTGATCGAATATTTGCTTGAGATGTAGAAACACAACAGAAGCTTATTTCCATTTTTTTTTAAATATATTGCATGAAGAGGGATGATCCAATTCTCTTCAAGAAGTAAAAATTTATAGAATTGAAAAGCCATTATTTTTACTTTTTAGGGTGATTTAAATTTTTAGGTAGGCCTATAAAAATGTAATAATGGCTTAATGAATAATGAAATAAAAATGGTTTACTCTGACAAATTCATGACTGTTTTCACACATAAGTTTTGCCCTTAATCATACATGATGCTCCCTTGTCTGAGAATCAGAAATCTGGCCAAAGGTGGGAAATAAATTTATATATACGAGAGCTATTCAGAAAGTAAGGAACGTTTCCACCTGACGCCGCCAGGCGCACGCCAATCGGGTATATATTGGTGTGCTCGTGCTCGGCACCTCAGTCAGCGTCCAGCCGTGACAACCGGATCATCTCCGCACTGCCTGTTTTTTTTATATACGAATTTAAAATGTGTGCTGCAATCGAAAATCCCGCCAGTTGTGAGGTGCGGTCTGTGATTCGTTTTTTGTTGGCAAAAAACTTAAAACCAATAGAAATTCATCGGGAACTGTGTGAAGTGTACGGGAACAACGTAATGAGGGAAAGTTCTGTCAGGAAGTGGTGCATTCAGTTTAAATATGGCCGAACAAACGTTCACGATAAAGAGAAGAGTAGACGTCCGAGCATTGTGACTGACGATCTGGTCTCCAAAGTTGACGAAAAGATTCGTGAAAACCGCCGTTTCACAATAACTGAGCTTTCTCTATGTTTCCCACAAGTTTCACGGACTTTATTGTTTCACAGAAGCTAGGCTACCACAAATTTTGTGCAAGATGGGTGCGTCACTAAGTGGTTGAGATCACAGGCGGCAGAATTCTATGACACAGGAATTTCAAAGCTTGTCCACCGCTATGATAAGTGCCTGAATTTGTATGGTGATTATGTTGAAAAGTAGTATTTTAGTCCCTCTTTCACATATCTATAATAAAAAGTTTTTCTTGTACTTGGTTTTTTAAAATTCCAAAACGTTCCTTACTTTCTGAATATATACCTATAATAATAATAATACCTATATATATATATATAGGTAGCTAAACAGTTATACCAAATTTTGATCAAGTTTTCAAAATATGGGACAAAGACTGTTTAGAGGTAACATTGAATATCGTCCCTTCCCTAAGCCTGATTGAATTAAAACTTATTCCTAAGTACTTTCATTATAATAATCTCAATTTTTTATGACTGCTATACAAAACGTCATAAATTGAAAATATAAAAATTACTCCTAGTTTTTAATCTTGTCCAAAATTTAATGACATCCTTGTTCCACATATAACAAATTTTTGTTATTTTCTAAGAATTTATGTTTGGCCAGTTTTGAAATATTAATTAAAATACAGATTGATTTACATGTATACATGGATGAAATTTCCGTAACTGTTTTGTATTTTTTTGACTAAATGGGTCTTGAAACATTGACATTTGCAAAAACCCTGATAACCAAAATTTTAGCCGATCACTATGCTTTCCCTTTACAGCTATGCTGCTGCATGAGCAATAAAGCTGGTAAGTTATCTAGTAAATTAGATATTTTAACTTACCTTTAACTGGTAAGTTAATATCAACATAATTATAAGATAGTTTTTATTTACCTATAACAGTTGAAATCAAAATCATTTACAATAACATTTGAGGCAGCTATTTAAATTTTTTCACAATATTCTCTTTTAAAATTCATTGCAGTTCTTTTTTTTCAGTTAATATGATATATAGCACCCTTTCCATGTAAGTATCGTATTCAGCTAGACTTTGCAAAGAAAACAAAGTAAATTTTTGTCATAGCAATTTGTTTGTGAATAAAACTGTTCAATTAAAAATAATTAATTTATGGACTGCTCTTCAAATAAATTAATTGAGTAGCCTTATTATGAAAATTTTAACCTTTATTCTGATTATTAAAGTAATGTAGTTTTGTGTTACAATTCTTGTTCTGTTTTAAAAAGTTACATTTTTTTAAATGCATTTCCATTTCTAATGTGGAACTCCATATCTACCCAGTATCTCTTACAACTAACAAATTTACTTAAATCATTGTTGGTATATTTATTCCAATTAAAGCTGATTGGTTTTGTGAATAAAGATATGATAAAAATGGCAGATGAAAACGTATAGTTGTAACTGAAAATGTTGAATCTTATTTTCATTTACTTTTGAAGTAGTTGTGTTATTTAGTAACTGGGTGATAATGATTATTTGCTACTACATTAAAATCTTTTAAGTTTTTTGTATAAATGGTATAAATTTCTTTTGTAAAAGATAAAGTTTATGTTGTGTTTTAATACCTTATTTCTTAAGAAAACCAGGAATTTGTTCCAATTTTATTTTTTATTAAACTTTATTATTTGTATTTATTTTCTATTAGCTTATTTTTTTGCTACTTTTATATTATTTTAATTATTATTTATTTTATTTTTTTTGTGTTTTAGCGTGATTGGTCAGATAGATAATGATTGGAGTCAAGCATATTCTTGTCAAGGTTTTCTTGCATGTTTTGCTGTGTTTTTCGTTTTGGTAAAGTTATACGTCATTGTATTCATTTTAAAAATATAATCTATTTGTTTTATTTTCCTTTATTTATTTATTATAATTTTATTAATTAACATATAAGACTTATTTAATTGATTAATTAAAATTTATATATTTCAGTTAATGATTGCCAAATATTACCTGAAGTAATGTTGAAAACTATGAAATCATTCATACTGATTTATTTATTAGTGTTTTTGTTATTTATTGGAGTATTCCTTTGGTTACTTTCTTAATTTAGTAAAAAGGATGACTCAAAGTTCTATTTGGGTCATATATTTATAACATTAATGAAATAAACGAATCCATTAAGTTGTTAAATAAAAATGAATGAATGTTTCATTAATCGATTTGTTTCTTTCCTGATATATGTAGGTCTATAACATCACTTAATTCATAATTCCTGACTTTTAACAACACCACCAATAATATTTACATATTATTTATTATCCAAGGATATAGTATTTATTTTATGTGGTTTTTGAATTAAGTGACTTTAAGATCAAATAAAATTTGATATCATGTATTCTCATTTCACTTCACAAAATATGGTTTATTCAGTTAATATAGCCGAAATTATTGATAAAGCGTATAAAATCTGGAGTTAATAAATATTTATAAAATTAACAAATGATGCTAAACATTAATTTTTTTAATAAGTTTTAAAGAAGCACTACTCAGAAAAAAACTTTTTTGATTTTAATGATGTTCATTCAGTCTCTGGTGAAAAGAGAGAAATTGTCATATATAGGGCTGAACACCTAAATTTTAGTGGGCTTGGAATGCTGATACGCATCAGTTTATTCAACTCAGTAAAAACAAGGCAATGGGAAACAACTTGACCCTTCACTTCCTTAGGAAGATGGGCGTGGAATGCTTGTTATTGAGAATGGCTATACTAATTTTCAGGTAGGACTAGTGTCTCACGTTAGATCATGCACAAATGTTATAGTTATAGTCATATGTGTATTCATAACTTTTTGTAAGTGATTGTATTGTATGATTATCAAAGTCTTCAGGATTAAATATCTTAATCTATCTAAAGAGCATTGTTTTATTTAATAAAAAGCTACAGGCAGGTACTTCCCGTGTTTGGATTGGTGGTTCACTTGGCTGGGATATTTGGTTGAATAGCAGTAAAGTATTTTACAACAAATGTGATTGAAGCATAATTGAACGAATGAAGGAACCATTAGATAAAATTAAATGTTACATCCTAGCCTCTTATCTGATAACCTTTTAAGGCAAGCATTTAACTACTATATTAGTCCAAATCTTAAATAAGTGAAAAATATTTATTGTCTGTTGAGTTACTTATTATTATTGGGAGCTAACATATATTATTGTACCATCTCATTATTGACTATTGTTAATATGGTTGACAAAAATCAAATGTTTTATATTTCTGCAACTCATGAATTGATTTTTGTTGATTCTACTATAGCGCTGTCTATGTATTATGAGGGGGACTCACCAGAAAGACCAAGCAATGCAGCAGCTATATTCAAAGAACATGCTACTACTTAGTTGCATTAGTGGCTATGATATCTGTGGACTGAGAAGAAAGAATGTCAAACATCGATTGGTTGTTATTTTTCGGTAGCAAAATGATATGAAAATGTACTCATTTCAACTGAGGTAGAGCTTTTGGTGGGAGTGATGTCCCCTATCACTTACTTGCAGATAGGAGATTACAGGATTGGATATTGTAAGTGAAATATGCCCTTATATTTTGTGTCGTCTTACTACGTCTGTCTTTTTGCTGTCTCTGGTTGTTGGTGAAGGTGTGGGTGCTGTTTGAAGAACCTTGTTTTTTCTTGCTCTAGTTCAATTTTTTTTATCATATTGAATGCTGACATGTCTATGTATATTGATGATTGGAGTATCAGCGGTTAAGCAATTCTTAATCCTACTTCATGGCCCTATAAATCTGGAAGTATTCCTTTAGTTTTGGCTAGCCCCTAGTTACATATCTGTTTGATTTGAGTGAATGAACTCACACAGTGTGGATTTGTATTTTGTTTGCTCTGCGATTTTATCATTTTTGGTTGTTTTTGATGAATTTTTTGGTACAGACGATTGGGATTGATTGGTGGAATTTTAACGGAAGTGTCTTGTAAATTTTTTGATTATCGATTAACGGACTTAACTTTTTATTCTGTCTTTTATGAGATTGGCTTTATTGCTTCTGGCAGTAGAGGCTATTTTTGCTATTTTCATCGAGGACTGAAGGTTTTGTTATCTATCAATAACATTGTCTTTTTTATTAGTTATTGGACAATACTTAATAATATTATCTTATATTATCTCGTGAGATATTATTAAATAGAATATTATTTCTCAGTATTAATTATAATTTTATATTATTTACTGACATTATCGGTTTAAGCGATAGCTTGATTAATTAGTAGCTTGACTACTCAAGCTACATTATTGATATTTAATTTATTTTATTTTTGTTTATCTCACCAGCCCCTCCATAATAATGGAAGGGAAGCTGGCAGAAGAACTGGAATTTGCCCCTGAGCCTACGACGTTGAGACAGGAGGCAATGGAGGATCTGCCCATCCCGGTTGCCACCGACACTGTAACATCTGACCCGTTGGTGGAGGGCTTGCCCCCCAGAGCTACTGTGGAGGGCAGGAAGGGAGTCAAATGGCTGAAGGTAAGGCAACCCTCCACCAAGGAGGAGGACATACCTCTTGACATGGAAATGTTGGTCTGGTGGCTTGAAAAGCTAGCCAAAGAACTCAGAAAAAACATGGATAAAAATGTTAAAAGAAGTCTAAAGGAAATTAATACGGAGTACACTGCTACTGTGAAAGACTTATGGAGACTGGTTCAGCCGGAGCTACTAAGAAGAAGCAAATGGTCGATGCAACTACTGATATCGGGTGTCCGATACTAGATGGATTGGACAATAGTGTCAGGGTGGAGGATATGGCTGACTTTATTAAAAGGAATTGGCCCAGGAAGGCCTACCCATAACATATGCACAAAAATGCCAGGTAAGAGTGACACCCCAAAGAACATAGTAGCAGTTATGGACTTCAAAGAGATTACTGAGGGAAGACTGATGGACACCTTGGTGATGAGGCATTCTCAGGCAGCATGTATGATGAGCATTCCGAGACTAGTAGTAGGGTATGTATTGTCGGCAGCCATGGAGGTAACACTTATTGTTGAAGAGTTGGGAGAACAGGTACTGATTAGGAATGTTTTTCACAAGGTCTTTGTAGATTCCAGTAGTGAGAATGATTACCCAGATGCTGGTTGACACATTTCAGAAAGTTAGTAAGAACAATGGAGGGAACCTTGATGACATTCAAGCTGATCTACAGAAAGAAGACTACAGTATACATAAGAAAAATACTGTAGTGTGAAACCAGGAGGGCGGGGTGTAATTACTATGTCATCGTCTTGAGTGGTAGAACTCCCCCTGTCTGGTGGGGTGAACCACTGGCAGAACAAATGCAAAGGATGGATACACTTATTCTAAAGTCTAAGTCATATGCGGACTTACTTAAAACTTTGAGATCGGATGTTGGCATTGCAGGCACAACAGAGATACTATCCACATGTAAATGTGGACAACATATGGAGGTTACAGTTAAGGAGGAGGTTGGGTTAACACTGGGATGTTTAAGCAGGCTGCCATCAAGGATGGCACCGTATAGTCAATAACCAGAACTGTTGCTCTCTGCATATACGATCTAAAGGGTGATATGCAGGCGGTGGATGTAGTAAAGGGGCTTGGGGAGATGGCTGGCCTTGAGCTACCTTATGATTTACGAATTATGATGCGACCTGGTTATGGAGAGATGAAGATTGCAGACTGCCGACCTCCTTAGCTAGGCACATAGTACAGAAGTCGCATAAAGTTCAGCATGGTGTTATGCAGGGTTGAAACTGTGGAGCAGCCCTTGTGGTGTTTCAAGTGCTTCGAGGCGGGCGATACAGCCAGATGCCGAGAGGAAAACAGGTCGGGCTCTTGTTTCAGTTGCAGAGCTGAGGGTCATAAGGCTATAGATTATAAGGTGGCAGCAAGGTGCTTGACCTGTGTAACCGAGGGGCATGGAACGGGCGCTTCTTCATGCTGTAGAGGACCTGGAAAAGAGACAATTGAGGAAAGTCATGGGAGGACCGATTGCACAGCCACACAAAAATGAAGGTCATCCAGATTAATCTGAATCATGTTAGACTGGTAAATATGACCTGCTGAGCGGATACTCATTGGAGATGGGCGTGGATATTGTGCTCATCTCTGAGCCGTATGACACCTGCCCTTGACCTGGATGGCTGCTATCCAGGGACGGGGGATTGGCTTTGTGGCTTAGTGATATTGTGTCCATATGTGATGTGCATCTCTTCATTCGGGCGAGAGTCGGCGGCATCTTATATTCGTGTTATATGTCATCGAATATTACAGTTGAAAGATTTGAGGAGGCACTGACTGCTTTGGTCAGAGACAACAGACAACAGGGGAAGTATCCTTGCAGATACAGCTGCTATTTTGCATTTGGTTTGCCTGAACAAGGTTGGTATCAATACTTTCAGGAGAGGCACACTGGATCTGTGGTCGAACTTACGTTTGTAAGTTCTGAATTGGCCCTGCATGTCTGTGAGTAAAGGGTGTGGGAAGGTCTGTCTGGAAGTGACCACCAGTCTATTGTCACTGTGATCTCAGAGGAGGGAAACAGTGGGGATGGCCTTCCCATATTTTGGGTGGAGTACTAGGGACCTAGACCCAGCTGCCTTCGTAGAGGAGCTTGACTTAAGTGGTTTGCACCCCTGGCTCAGCAGAAGAGAAGGTTACCAGACTAGTGGCCTCATTAGAGATGGCCTGTGGCAGACTCCCTAGGAGACATATTAGTAAGGAGCAACTTCCCATCTGTCGGTGGTTGTCGGAGATTGCCAACAAGAGATGGGTGCGTCTAGCAGCTAGAAAAAAAATGAATATGCTTGTTTCTCTGTCCTGAGGGATATATGTATGGCCCAATACAAGAAGGACCTTGCATCATGCATTCAAGAGGCAAAATGGAAAACATGGAATGAGCTAATTGTGGAGGTAGATGCAGATCCTTGGGGCAGATCACAGACTAGATTGGTGAAAAGGAGGATGAATCCCAGGGTCTCAATCCCAGGACGCTCAAGAAGTACGGGGCATAATGAATGGCCTTTTTGCAGGTGGATAAAAGGTAATGACTGACGACAGAGATGATAGAGAGATTCCATCCCCTTTTACACAAGAGGAGTTATTGGATGCAATGTTATGCATTCTCCTGAGGAAGGTGTCAAGCCCAAACGGGTTGCTGAATTTGGTGATAAGGGTGGCGGTCTAGGCCGCTCCGGATGTATTTCTTGAGGTATATAATGTTTGCCTTGCAGAGGGGGTATTCCCCCACAGGTGGAGATGCCAGTGGCTGGTGTTAGTACTCAAACCGGGGAGGGACTCAGTGGTACCCTCCTAGTACTGGCTACTGGCCATGATAGATGTTCTAGCGAAAGTGTTGGAGTATGTGCTGCAGAATGTGTGAGGGTGTGGAGAGGGTTAGCGGACTCTTTGCCAGCCAATACGGCTTCAGGAAGGCGAGGTTTACCATTAATGCGGTGGGCGCTGTGTGCCAGGTTGCAGAGAGAGCTGCAAGGAGGAGCTGAAGGGCGATGTGCATGCTTGTCACCCTGGACGTGAGAAATGCATTCAACTGTATTTTGCACATCATTATAATGAGGTTGTTAGTGCGGAATTCCACTGTACCTACGACAGATGATCAAGTCATATCTAGCTGAGCATAGGCTAGTTTGCTGCCTGGAAAGATTGAACAAAAATTGAGCAAAATCTACACAAAGGAGTACTGCAGGGGTTGGTTCTCGGACTGACTCTCTGGGTGTTGTCTTATAATGGGGTCTTCTGTGTCCCCCTTCCGCTGGGGATGACATTGGTGGGTTACACGGATGACCTCACTTGGCGGTGGAGGTTGACACAGTTTGCAAGGCTACCATTAACATATATGATGCTTAAAAAGCCATCAAAGAGTAGATGGTGAGGGTGGGCCTCACACTTGCCCCTGATAAAACAGAGTTGTTGGCAATTTCTTTCGCCAAAAGACCCCCAATGCTGAGACTCACCTTGGAGGGAAGATTGATCGAAGTCAGAACTGCAATTACATTCTTCTTAGTCTGGGTTGACATGAGGTTCCAGTTTGAAACACATGCGATGAAGACGGCTGCCAAAGCAGAGAAAATGATGAGGTTGGTTGCTGGCTTCCTACCCAACTGTGTTGGCCTGATCCAGTTGCGGAGAACTACCACTAGCAGGAGTTGCATGCAGCATGATATTGTACTATAATCTGTGTTGTATATTGATAATCTGTGCTTATCATACAGTTTCTAAGGAGGCGGCCATGGTCTTGGCTGGCCTTTTACCTAAAGACCTGCTGATTGAGCAAAGGAAGAGACTCCGGGCATTGGGACCGCTATCTCCTGCCAATAAGAGGAGAATTTCTGCTGATATTGAAGAGGAGTTGTTAGGAATCTGGCAAAGCAGGTAGGTGGGATGGGGGGACAAAAGGGCAGTGGACACACCACATTGTCAGAGATATTAGAAGCTGGTACCGAAGGACTCATGGCTCACTTGGTTACTCTTTAATGCAGTTCCTGGCGGGCCATGGATGCTATAGAGTTTACTTGTACAGATTCTGTTTGGACCACTCGGACCTTTGTCCCATGTGTGCTGAGGAAGAGACCCCACTACATGTTTATTTTAGTTGAACACGATTTGAGAGTGAAAACTAAGAGGTGCTGGAAGCTATGGACACAGAGGTCATGTTTAATCTGGAAGACACTCAGAAAATTATCATGAGAGGATCCCTTGAATGGAAGGCTGTAGAGGACTGTGTTAAGAAAGTGAATGACAGATTACATGTCTCGGAGAAGCTCGACAGGGAATTCAATGCTAGAGGGTGCCGGACCGGACAGGCTCGTAGCTGAGTGCTTAGAGGGCCTCCTGATCGTGTGGGGGTTGTCTTCACGCAGGAAGACAAGGAAGTGCCTGAGTTCGCAGGGACTCTGCATACTGGCATCTGATGGCTGTATAATTTCTCCTATCAGAGGTGTGCTCCAAGAGCGATTCCAGAAAAGGGAAGGAGAAAAAAGTTACATATCTGTTTAATGTACAATTCTATATTTAATATCTGAAAATGTGTTCATATTAAAAAAAAAAAATGTTATTTAAATGTAACATAAATGAAACACATTTGAAAATTATGCAGAAAAAGAACCGTAAAATTTTAATGTTTTTTGTTTACATTTTTAAATTGATTTATCTGTGTACAAACAAAATAAGTCCAAAAAATAACAATTAACTATTATAATAATTGGTTAAAATTGGAAGAATAATTAAAATCAATTTACAAAGATTTTCTAGAAAATAAATGAATATTAGTAGACAAATTTAAACTAAGTTTTAATTAAAGGAATATTTGATACAACTAAATTATTTTTATCCATATCTTCACATTTAAGTTTCAGACCTATTTTATTTTGCTGTAATCCTTTCTATCTCATTATTCAAATCCACTAGTTTAATGTTGAACAATTCATTGATGATATATATGTAAACGTGCGCACACACAGGTGTATTACAAAGTTCTCCCAGGACTTTCATAACCTACTCTACTCATGAAAATAATGGAAAAAGTTGATATAAATATCTGTCCTGAAATTCTTTGTTTGCATTAAGGCTAGTGAAAGATTTCACTCATGATTTTAGCATCATGATTTAACTCTTTGAAATGAGGTTATACTGGAATTTTTAGGACATTAATTAAGGAACAGAATTGGTGATTTCTTATGATTTTTGACCTTAATGCCTTACTTGTTTACAACAGAAGAATATGCTGATATGATATTCATTTTGGGTGTGTGTAATGGTAATGCTACAGCTACTGCAGTAGAATATGAAAAACATTTTCTGAATTGCAGGGTTCCAGATCCCAAAACAATTAGAACGACTTTTCACAATCTTCAGGTAACAGGTGCACTAGCTAGTATCCATACCAGCTATGAACTATCTGTCCAACACGACACCTGTTATTGATGAAATTATTATTAATGCAGTTCAGCGCAGTCCAGGATGTGTTTCCAAGTGGATCGAAGTTTCGCATTTGATGGTTTGGAAGACAAACAAAAAACAGGATTTTTTACCCCAGTATGTTGGTTTTCACCCCAGATTTATTAAAAACTACTGTAGATACAATTCTGGGACCTATTTTATTTTATTTTTCAAATTAGTTTTGTCAAAAACTATAAAAAATTACTAATTTTTCCCCTTAATTAACATCCTAAAAATTTCAGTACAACCTCATTTCATCAGGGTAACTGAAATCCAAGCAAAACCTTTCACTGTGACTCGCAAACAAATTTTAAAATAAAAATACTAAAATAATAAAATTGTGTACTAGTTTAAGCGAGTGCTGCTTGCTTAAAATTTCAATTTTTATAAGACTGCTCCCTCAAACACTCTGATGTTTATCAAATTGAAATTTTATTTAATTTATATATGTAATATTTTTGTAATATATTTAATTTTATATCATCTTTAAATTAAATATACAAGGTGGTTTCAGATTGCTCAGCAATCTCTTGGGAGTTGATTTGTAGCCAAAAATAACAAGAAAAGTTCATATAACCATAGGTCAGAAAACAGTTTGTTAGTAAGTTTCGGCTTGTGAAACATTTAGCCTTGCTTTCTGTTCTGTTTGTGAAATTAGACTGTACTAGAATTCTTATGGTACAATAGAAGGGTAAATTTGATGCTTCCTTATGATTTTTGATCTAAGAAATTGAATAATAGTTCTCCCAGACCTATATCTCATTTAGGTTTTAAGAAAAACAGGGTAAAACAAAAAAACCTTTTGTTGGAAAATACACATTTTAAGTTTGAAATAAATGTTAAATTACCAATAAACAAATAAAAATTTCTAGTTAACTTTTGTAGAGAATTTAATTTTGAGAAAATTGGTTTTTTCTGACCTATGTTCTCATGAACTTTATTCTTTTTTTTTGGCTATAGAATCATCATCTCCTGAGAGATTGCCATGCAGTTTGGAATAATTCTGTATAAATGTAAAGAAAATTTCAGTTTGATAAACCATGAGAAAATGTTTGAGGAAGACTGTCTTATAAAAATGTATCAGATATCAGTACTTGTATATATTTATGCTTAGAATTATTTTGAGCATAATTAAATTATTATTAATATATTATAACCATATTATATTATTACCTTATTGCATATACATACAGTCAACTCCCAATTATCCATGAGCAGTTTAACCATGTTACATTTTAACTCTGATACCTGTGAAAAAAATAGAAACTTATAAAGAAGCTAAACATTTAAAGTATTTCATTCTGTGATTAGGTTTTACTCCTTCACTCATTTGTTATTCTAATATGTGCTTGTTTTGAGTATGATAATGCTATACTATAGTACAGTGTGGATATGATAGGACAATTGTTCATTATGTGATATTATTTTTCTACGCAAACTATGAAGTTTAATTAAAAGAAAGTGTCTTCAATCACTAAAACAACAATCAATTGCATATTATTTTTTTTTTTAAATCTGATAGACTAAAATGCACAATTTATTAATTTTTTTTTAATGCCTTTATATTTTTTCTTTCTGGTGACTGCAATTTTAATAAGTGTTTGTTAATGCTGTACATCAGTGTTTCTCAACCTTTCAGTATCTGCAACCCAATTTTCAATCTTAATTTTCATGTCCCCCCTCTCATGCAACAAAGAGTGTATACAATAATAATGTATTTTGAGTATTTTGATGCTAAAGCTACACTATGACCTTAATTACAAACCTTACAAATTACCGAGAATAAGTGAATTTATTGATATTTGGCAGCACCGATTTGCTGTATTGACAAAACCAGAATCAATGCCTCTCTATTTCTCTCTGTCTCTGTCTTACATCCACCATATTGGACATTCTTGTGGCTTTTCAAAAAGTTCTGATTTATCTCAAACATTCTGGAATGTCTGCGCAAACATGTATAAATGCTGCACCTCATTTGATTCCAGCCAGTCTCAGTCAAGTTGATCCTTCTAACACTCAAATCTATTGAGAATGTGTATTTTGTCATTTTTATGGTAATTGCAATTTATGGTGTCGAATAATATGATGCCTACTTTATTCAATACCTCAAGTAGGTTTAATTATTCTAAATATTTTATTATTCACTGGTTCAGTCAAATAAATAAAAGTCTTTATTTTGTTTGTAGTATAATTTATTTTTATTATAATCTTTGAACTTGTAATTCATATATATATAACATTATTATATTAATTAATTATACTTATATACATATAATTATTACAAATTAAACATTTATAATAAACACACGTTGAGTCTGAATGATGGAACAAGACTGACTAACAATAGAGCATTAAACAAGTTCACTTAATAAGAGTAAGAAAAAAGTGAAATTTTTTTACAAATAAAAAAGGAGGAAATGAAACCTGAGTCTTAATAACATTATTGCCCGTCAAAAATCATGATTTGTTTTTTTTTAGTGTAACATAGTAAATGAAATTATTACAAACAATAACATGAAACAAATGATTTTTGCAGTTATAATAAGTTACATATATGATATAATCCGTAATGTTACATTTCAACAGAATAACAAACAAGTTTAATTGTGAATAAATGAACAATAATATAATTAAATTGTTAATATTTATGTTTAGTTGAAATGGTATTTACATTCTTTTGTGGTATAAAATATTAATAGTACTCATATAAATGTATAATGAATTAACTGAAAAGCTCTAATAGTATTTTGAATAATAATAATAATAATAATCAGCATATTGCATAAATAAAATTGAATATTTTAATCTATAATAATTTGAAATTACATTCGCATTAATCTTAAATAATAAATAAATTTAGGGAACCCTAATCCTCAAGATCAATAAATTATTACTGGTTTCCTATTGCACCTAATATATAAATCAATACATAATCATATAGTGTATAATATAGATGTGAAATCATAATTAAATTAATATAAATATGTAAATTAGATTACAAATATTAATACAATATTTATGAGCATCTTAACAGTCATATTATAAGAATATAAATCAAATAAAATTCCAAGAACAGTAGTATTAAAATAATTAGATCAATAAAACATATTATTTAAATCAATCATTTGAGATTGGTAAGAGGCATAATTTAGGCACAGGTCTTCCTAGTAGACCATTTTGTTGGTAACTAATACTAAATCTCCAGCACACAGATTATGGGGTAGAAAACACCATTTATTGTGTTGCTGTAAAAAATGTAAATAGTCCTTAGACCTTTGTCTCCAGATAGATTGTATACATTTTTGGAGTAATTGCCAACGGCCTAAGCGATTAATTTTATTTTTTTTTTAATTGGGTTGAGCCAATGAAATGAATGAACATCCTATGAGAAAGTGTCCTGGAGATAGAGGTTCTGGATCTTTATGATCTGTTAAAATAGCGAAGATAGGACGGGAGTTGAGACAGACTTCAATTTGTGTTAAAATTGAATATAATTACTGAAAATTAAGGATTTTTTGTCCAGTTACATGTCACATGTGAAATTTAACGCTTTTGATTGCACTTTCCCATAAACCACCAAAATGGGGTGTAGAAGGTGGATTAAATGACTAGGTTATACCTTGTGTAGTTGTGAATGCTTGAATGCCTGTTTTTAGGTTTTCTGAATTTAAAAATTAATACAAATTATGAAGTATATTTTTGATGCAATGGAAATTGGAACCGTTATCAGAAAAGACTTGAGTGGAAATACTCCTACATGATATAAATCTTTTAAATACTGCAATAAACGACTATGAAGTCAGATCAGAAACTAATTCTAATGAATAGCTTTAGTAGACATATGAAAGTGCTGTTGTATAAGATTTACTTAAGATCTTAGGCCTCTGCTCCTCATGTTGAATCACAATCGGACCGCTGTAGTCTACTGCGCATGTAGAGTATGGTCAGGAAGGAATATCTCTGGAAGATGGTAACTGACAAAGCTGTTGTACCTGGCTTTTTGCATTATATCAAAAGCATATCATACATTTACGAATGATAGAAGAAATAATTCTCTTATCATTTGTAATCCAATATTTCTGACGTAAAGATTGATGTATTAATTGAACAAGTGACATTTCAAGTAATTTACTTTGTGTAGAACCTCTAGACAACAAGTCTACTGGATTATCAGAGGATTTGACATAATGCCAGTTAGCATTTGAAGTACTTCTCTGAATCTCAAAAATTCTATTGCTGGCAAATAATTTCCAATTAGATGGTTGTCCATGAATCCAATGTAATGCTTTGTAGAATCTGTATAAGTATATCTCACCAAAATGTTTGTTTAAGGCAGTAACTACCTTTAATAACAAATGACTAAGTAGTAAACAACCACAAAGTTAAAGTCTTGGTAGTGTAATTTGTTTTGAGGGTGCTAATTTTGATTTAGAACAAAGTAAATTAGAAGTTGTATGGTTGGTGTATACAATTTGTTTGTAAATGCAACAGCCATAGCCTTTTGTAAAGTCATTAGAGAAGCCATGTATTTGAATAGAATTAATTGTACTATCAATGTTAGGTTGATGGAACGATTTATTTTAATTGATTCAATCAAATGCAACTGGTTGTATAAATTTAGCCATTGTGTTAGTAATGTGTTTGGTAATATTTCGTTCCAATTAATATTTACTTGTCACAACAATTGAATAATATGTTTGTGAGAAAACAATAGGACCAATGGGTCCTAAAAGGATCAAACACACTTCCTATAATGAACAGAATATTTCTTTTAGTGTGTTTTTTAGAATCATTAGAATGTGTAATTTGGAAAAGTAGCGTGTCCGAAAAATTATTTCAAAGAACGCCTAAAGTATGTAAATTCTATTCTTGAATAGAAGAATTGTGTTCTGAGGAAGAAACGATACTATTATTGGAAAACCATATTGTAATAATTTGGAAATACCAATTTTGAATTGAATAATATTGTTTAAGTTATCTGAACGTGATGTGAGATCATCAACATAAAAATCATTTTGAATGGTCTTAGAGGCTTGTGGAAAATCATTCTCATTTTTAAGTAATATAGAAAATAGGTTTTGTTGGACTACAGATCAGACTAATAAAGTATCGTTAAGGTATAGGCCATTAATGGTTTTAGCTGAACCGTCAAAGACAGTTCAAATTTTAGTAGTTAGACTGGAAGACGTGAATACTAGATGGTGGGGTAAATAGCACACATTCAATTTAATTAACAAATCATTGAACTTGAGTAATGACATGTGACCTAATTCTAAATATTTCTGAATGAAAGAGGAGTAGTTCTTTTTAAGGTTGGCATTGTTGATTAGTTTTCTTTCTAAAGATAAGAATCTATTTTTAGCATTAAGAAAAGAATCTCCTAGTTGAATGTTATTATCTTTCCTTGGTAATAACACGACAAATTTGCCTTGATTATTTCGAGTAGTGTTGAATTGAAAATGTTTTTTACATGTAGAAGTTTCATTAATTGAAGCATCAGTATTGATTCCTTCAATTTTCCAGAAATTTTCAAGTATAGTTGAGAGATTTTTATGAGTGTTACGAGCAAGAAAAGATGTGTTAAGATTGTTGCCCTTAAGATTATTAGGAAGGTAACCACTAAGTATATATCCTAATTTAGTTTCCTGTTTAATAGGATATCTGGAATTTTGAATGAATTTCCCAGGCAAAATAAGACTTAAATAGAGTTGAGCTCCAATCAGTATGTCAGTGTTATTTTATGTTAGACTTGGGATCAGCTAGAAATATATTACGAGGAAGATTAAAATTAGAAATGTCAAATGTGGTTGATGGAAAGCCATCTGATATATCAGATAAAACAGCACATTGCACTTTGAATGAAAAGTTCTTATATTGAGAGTGTAAGTGTAACACTGTATTTGGATTGTGATGAGTTATTTATGCCAGAAATTAAGTCCTAATTTTCAGGCAAATTTATATTTGCAAAAATTTGCCTGGTTACTAGAATCTAAGAAGATTCTACATTAATGGTAATTACCATATATATCATTCGTGTTACATGTGGCTGTTGATAAAAGTATATTTTCGTTTGACTGATTATTAAATGAACTAGGTATAATAGGTTTATTGATGTCTAAATTAGAATGATTAATTTTATCCATGTGAACAAGTAAATTACGTTTTTTAGTACAAATCATAAATCAATTTTTGACTAACACCCATTACTAGAATGGCCTTTATTTAAACAAATAAAACAATTATTATTCCTCAAAAAGTCTGCGTTCCTTGATGATGGCCAAATTTAAAAATTCTTTACATTGTTGTAAACGATACTTTAAATTACAAAATAAACATTGCTTAGACTTAAATTTTGAATAAAAACTGGCATTATTTCCTTTAAATTGCCTGTTTTGATTCAAGGTAAAGCGTTTGTTAAAAGCTTTGGTTGAATTGTTATGACACAGTCCTTTCGTTTCGTTTTCTGTTTTCACTTGCATGTTTGAAGAGAATGCATCAAGATTTTCTAGAAGTTGTCATGTGAAAGTTTTCATTAAGAGATTTGATAAAGTCTTTAATGGTGGGAAACCATTAATTTGACTTTTCCTTCCTTAATCTTGAGGTATTGTTATCCAATTTTGATGTTAGAAATTGGACAACAATAAATTCATATGTGTTTACAGAAAGTTGCATTGCTTAAAGCGAATTCACATTTAAGGAAATTAATTTCATGAATAAATTTGGATAAAGTATCTACAGATTCTCTTATAGAATCTGTCCTTAAAATGCGCTCAGAATTTTGAAATGCAATTATATATTAAAATAATGCTGCCACTCTAACACATTACCTCTAAATAAAGATTTGCAGTTGTGTTTGTTTAAATGTTGTATTTAAACTAAATTCTTGATTAGATGATTTTTGACTATTATTTATTAAATGTTGCAATTTGGATTCTATGGTACACAAGTCTTCTTTGACTTGTATACGATCTGAAGTTAAAACCTCATCAAAATATTTCAATTCAATTTCTGATTGAATGGCGTATTTGTGTTGCAATTCAAGAAGATTCCTTATTTTAATTTGTAAGGTGGGAATATCACCTTGCGAAGGATCATAATTATGAGTAAGTGTGCCAATCTTAGTTATAGCGGCCTTTACTAACCCTCTTTGTCTAATTAATTGTTCCATATCTATAATATTAGTAATAACTTAATTTAACAATGTGGATTATTAACAAAGTAAATTAAATATGAAATGAATCAAATGATATTAAATAAATTATGAGACAGTGTGAATTAAATGTTATGATAAATTAAAAAAGATATTACGTAAGTAATGATGGCGTAGATAAAATTGTTGTGACCCATATTAATAATGTAATAATTACTTGAACATTAAGTAATTACTTGAAAATTTCAGATATCTGTGATTCTGGAAGACTAAAAATGATGATTTTTCAAAGTTACAGACTACATCTGGCCCGGAGGACCAAAAATGTTTAATAACATGCCGCCTTGCTTTAATGTTAGCTTTAATTATTCTAAATATTTTATTATTCGCTTGTTCATTCAAATAAATAAAAGTCTTTATTTCATTCATAATATAAATTATTTTTATTTTAATCTTTGAACTTGTAATTCATATATATATAACATTATTGTATTAATTAATTATACATTTGTAATAAACACATGTTGAGTCTTTGAAAGATGGAACAAGACTGACTATCAATAGAGCATTAGGCAAATTCATTTAATAAGAGTTACAAAAAAGTGAAAATTTTTATTTTTACAAATAAAAAAGGAGGAAATGAAACCTGAGTCTTAACACACTGTTTTAAATGTTCACGGCAGTAGATTTATACAGAATCATGGATAAATTTCTAAGTGGGCATAAGTGAGCATTAGACGATAGTGTAGCATCAAGTGCACGGACAAGTGTGGTGCTGAATATAAAATCAAGAGAATATCCTCAGGAATATGTAAATTTTGGGACTACCAGTACTGAAGTAAATGAAGAAGCAAGGGCTCTGTGTGTCATTTGCTCAAAAATTTTGGCAGCAGACAGCATGAAACCTATAAACTTAAACAACATTTGGAAACGTTTCATAGTGAGTATGTTAACAAACCCCAAGAATTCTTCAAAATCATATGAAAAGTTAACATAATTTTTAAAAAAAACTTTGTGAATGAAAAAGCTTTACTTCCCTCTTACAAAGTTTCTTATAAAATAGCCAGCTGTAAAATGCCTCTTACCATTGGTGAAGAGCTTATTTTGCCAGCTGCAAATGAGATTGCAGAAGCTGTTTGGAGTTAATGTTGCCAAAGAATTGCAGTGCATATCTTTATCAAATGATACCATTGCTCATTGAATTGGTGGTATAACTGAAGATGTACAGCATCAGCTTTTCTGAAATTGCGTGAAATTGTTTTCAATTCAGTTTGATGAGGCAACAGGTAGCAATAAAGATGCTCATTCCATTGCCTATGTTCGATTTGTGATGGTATGTCAGCAGTAGAAGAACTGCTGACATACAGAAATGTAAGAAAAGACAAAAACTAGTTTTTTAAAAAACAAAGTAAGAAAAGTTTGCAGAAATATAGTTACTTTTCTGCAAACCAATAGAACTCACAACAGCAACAGCAGTCGCATTAGTTGCTGTCTTAAATGATTTTATAAATGGTGCAAACATAGATTGGAAAAATTGTATCAGAATATCTACCGATAGTGCTCGTTCAATGTCTAGAAGATTCCAAAAATTAAAGCACTTGTTTAACAAACGTCTTCACAGTTGTCTGGATACATTGCATAATCCATAGAGAAGCTCTGGCTTCCAAAGAAATGAGTCCTGGTCTGAATATTGTGTTAATGATGACTGTAACCTTACTAAATTATATAAAAATGAGACCCCCTAAAATCAAGAATCTTGTTTGCACTTTGTAAAGACATTGGGTGCAATACATTCACCATTATTATTTTATTGTGAGGCAAGATTATTTTATTGTGATCATGTGGGAAATTTTTGCAACGTGTTTGAGCGATGTTTAAACATAGAGTTTAGACCGAGTATTGACTGTATATTCATAGGTGATGAAGAAAATGCCTTGTTGCTTGTTGAATAACGGTTTAATGAATTGTCTTCTTGACAGTTAATGAAATGAATTGTAACATAACATATAACTTCGCATATAAAAATAAAAAATATAAAATGAAATAAAACATTAAAGCTAACTTTCATCTGAACAAAGAGTGGAGTCCATCCGGACTAAGAGTATGATGTGACCACCTTGGATCAGATTTGAGTGCCGAATGCTAGTAACTATGAGTAACACTAATTGTCCATCTGGATGAAATGAAAAATGCAACCACACTGCGCGGGATTCTAACGTAGAATGCTAGTATGACTTAACTTTTCGGTGAGTGCTAGCACTCACTAGATCATAGCACCGGACGGCTCAATGTGGAATGGAACACACCATCCACCAATTATAATTACCTTAATTATAATTCTATGATGCATTACATGAAATAAAACTTAAGATGCAAACAAACAGTATTACACAAAATATTTATGTAAATTATGAAAGTACAAAAATTAAGGTTAACTCAACAAATCTATTATTGATACAGGCAAAGCTTACAACCAAAGTAAATTGAAATAAACAGATACATTAGGAGGATGTTAAATAAATCTCATTGATTACATTCAGGATGACTTATGTTATTGCAAGCATTTAAATTTGGAAGAACAATTAATTTATTAATAGTTCTTTTTACTATTGTGTTATTAGTTTTCACATCAACTAATCTAACTTGTCCATCGTTACCTGGATACACTTCAACAATTATTCCTGATTTCCACATCAGTGGAGGAAGATTACTTCCTTTAATTATAACTACATTGCCAACACAAATGTTATTATTTGAAATTTTGCACTTACTTCTCTGTTGTAGAGAATGTAAGTAGTTGTTAGACCTTGGCTTCCAAAAATCTCTCAGTAATTTTTGTGTAAGCTGTTACCTAGTGAGCTTATTTACGTTAATGCCTGAGAAATCAGGGTCAGGTAAGGAAGTTAAAGGAGCAAAAATTAAAAAATGTCCAGGAGTAAGTATTTCCAACAGAAGATAGGTATTTCCAACATGGAATAGATTTCTTCTGGTGACAGATCTGACAATATGCGATTATTTTTATTTTTTAAATTGTAAATGAAGTGACGACAACATGAAAATATCTTTAATGTTCGTACAAACGAAGAAAATGGTTTTGAAAGTTCTAAAGTTTCTGTTGTTTGAAGAGCAGCTGAAAATACATTAGTTTTGCTAGACTTCTCTTCCTTGATCAAATCTAGCAGAATCATAGAAATGATGGTTATATATCCTCTTCCTTCAGAAAAAACTGACCATTCTACCAGAGTTGCGACGAGGTTAATGCATCTGGCATGCAACTACGTGACGGGATGTCTGTGGGGTTATCCCTTGAAGGAATGTGCTTCCATAAGCATTCCTTAGTTAGCTCTTGAATTTCACAAATTCTATTTGCAACAAATACCTTCCATTGATTAGGAAGCGATGACAACCAGTAAAGTACTACTTAACCAAAAATGGATTGAATCAAATCTTATACCTAAAATACACTTAACCATATTGAATAAAGAAGATAATAGAAGAGCCGCATTCAGCTGTGTAACCTAGGAATAGAAATTTGCTTGACTGGAGCAACTCTTGATTTAGAACACAATAAGTGGGTTTCAATGCATTCATTGCTATCAACAGATGTGATGAAAAGACAAGCACCATATGCGCTACTACTTGCATCACAAAATTCGTGCAATTGATAACTCTTACTTAAACTAATTTTAACTAATCTAGGAATCTTAAAATTTTTTGACGATTTGAGCTGAGAATACAGAGAATTCCATTTTTCAGCTAGTGGATTGGGAAAAACTTCATCCCATTGAAGGTTTGCGCACCATAACTCTTGTATGAACACTGTAAATGGAACGATTGCAGGAGCAAGTAGACCCAAAGGATTGAACAATGAAGAAATAATTGATAAAACAGAACATTTAGTGTATTATTATCTTTATCTATATTTATCTATAGTGTAAGTATTATTATCTTTTAGTTTGATTTGATAAATGAAATCATCACCTTGAGGATCCCAAGACAATCCAAATGTTTTAATATTTTTTTCTTTGTCAATTTGATAAAGAAATCAGAATCATCACACATACCAGGCACATTTGAATGACATTTATGCAGCGAAAGTTCGTATTTGTTAAGCAATAATGAAATATCATTATACAATTGTTTCAACTGATCGATGTTGTCACAACCAGTGAGCAGATCATTGACATAAAAATCTTGCTTAATTACTTGGCAAGCTTGAGGAAAAGAGGCTTCATTTTCATTGGAAATTTCAGTCAAACATCTTGTGGCTAAAAAACTTGAAGGTGCTAAACCATAAGTAACTGTTTGTAAGTTATATGGAATGACTGATGAGTTGATATCATCATACCAGAGAATTTTTTATAATGAAAAATCTTGAGGATTAATGTGAATTTGTCTGTACATTTTAGGAATGTCTCCTGATAGCACGTAGCTGTGAGTTCTGAGACGAATTATAATTGAAAATAAATCTTATTGTACTACTGGACCTGTAGCAAGAATTGAATTGAGTGATTGTTCATTTGAAGTTTTCGCACTACCATCAAATACTGCTTTTTTTGTAGTTGTGGAAGATTCACGAAATACTGTGTGATGAGGTAAATAAAAGGTTTCAGAAGGAACCTTGGACTGAAATGAATCTACAGGTTGCATGTGATCCAATTCTTGATTTCCTTCATGAAATGGAAGTAGTCTTCCTTGAGTTTAGGATTTTTCTTAAATCTACGCTGTAATAAATTGTAACAATGTTTGGCATTTGCAAACGAATCTCCTAAAGTACCATTTTCCTTACGAGGAAAAAGATACAACAAATCTGCCTTTGTCATCACGAAAGGTATTTTCAACTGAATGTTTTTCGCAGAAAGATTCCTCCTTGGTTGGTAAACGATCTATCTCTAAACCAAGATGATTTTCTTGAAGTATGGTATGATTGGAATTATGAGTTAATTGAACAGGCTTAAGTAGAGAAAGGTAATATTGAGCTCCTAGGAGAATGTTGATTTGCCCAGGAATATTAAAATTAGGATCGGCAAGGAAAAGTTGAGAAGGAATTTCCCAGTCAGTTACATTTACAAAATCATTAGCTAACAGACCTGTATGATGGCAGTACATGACATTTCAAATTAAAATTAAAGTTTTCGTACCTAGAATTAATATTTAAATCAACACAGCTTAGATTTAGTAACAGCATTACTAATACCTGCGATTGGCATGAGAACAGGTTTGGTTTGAAGCCCAAGTTTGGTGGCAAACCTTTCAATACAAAATAAAATCATCTAAGCGGAATCAAGTAAGACCCTGGCTTGGGTGAAATTACCTTTTTCTTCTTTTACATTAACTACAGCTGTTGCAAGTAAAACAGACTTGTTAGGTTCTGATTTTGAAGTACAATATGAACCATTAGCTGAAGGAGTTTGATTCGGCTTGGAAGATTTATTTGCTGCTTCTTGCAGCGTTTTTTATCTAAATGAATTAGTGTATGATGCTTTCATGAGCACTTTTTACATTTATGATTGCTTGGGCAATCTTTGATAATATGTTGTTTACTTTAACAATTAAGACATAATTTTTCTTGAAATACAATGTTTTTTCTTTCGTTAACATTACAACTTAAAAACTTATCACATCAATACAATGGATGGTTGCTAGTTAAATGTTCACATAAAATTATTAGAATTATGTACATGAATAAATTTTTACTAGAACTAGGTTTTGAATAATCATATTTTTTGCCGCTAAATCCTACATTAGGCGGCTGTGGTTTTTGATTACTTTGAATCATGTTTGTGGATTCAAGTAGTTTACACTTACATTCTAAGAAAGAAATGAGTTGTTCTAACTTTGGAAATTCATTATTTTCCAATGTTTTTTCCCAGTCTCTTAAAGTATTTAAATTTAAGTTTTGTGTAATTAACTGTATTACAATAAAATCTAAATAGTCTATATTTAGATCTTTCAGTGCATTAATGTTCGAATTAACTTGGTCAATGAACTTAGATTAATTTTCAGAATCTTCTTTTTTTAATAGTTTTAAATTAATAATTTCTAAAGCATGTTTAGCTGCTATTAGCCTTTTGTTATCATAACGAGCTTAAGTAGTTTGCAGTTATATAATTTTCAGACGTTACTGATAAATTTTTTATTATGTCAAGAACATTGCCTCTTATGAAATTTGTAAGGTAATAAAATTTTTTGACATTAGAAAATTCTTCTCAGTTTTGAACTAAACTATTAAAAAGATCAAAGAATTTATGTCAAGCCTTCACATCATCGTGAAAGGGCTCAATTTGTGTAGGTTTTAAAGAAATTGGATTAGGTTTGTTAATCACTTTAGTTGCATCAGTTACCTCTGAAATTTTGAAACTATTTTCTAATTTTTTATGTTTTAATTTAAGTTTGTTGAAAATATTATCATATGTTTGCTATTCTGTAGGTCTTTATCTGTTGCATCATGGTGAAGATCAAAAAATAGTTTTTCATATTCTAACAGTTAATCAAACTTAATGGTAAATAGATCATAATCACCTGAATTAAGATGAAAGTTTTCAATGAATGTTTTTAAATTGACTATACTATTCTTCATAATGCCTCGTTTTTTAATTAAATCCTTGAATTCCATTTTTATTGGAATCATACACAAAATAATCTTAAATTAGAATGAAATAAAGTTATTATAAAATAAGGTTAAAGATAAATATCATATACAATAATATTATTAAAGTATAGCTTATGCATAAAGTTGAATGAACTGGATTGGTTGTAAATGTGATACGATATCTGCTAACATCTGCGTGTGCAGGTTAACGAACAATAGAAAGATTGCCTGAGATGTGTGCGTGCATGTGCTTTGTACAGCCTGATAAAGGAAAACTTGTCCAAAATGGAATTGAGGATTGATCTTTATACCTGCGGATGTAAGATTATGCTTATAGTCAAAAACTTAACTGTGTTATAAACCAATGAAATATTTAACTATTGAAATATATACAGACATGAATGTTTCACTAATGTTAATTTTTTAATTGCACTTTTAACATACACCCTTAATTTTTTAAACGCTTTATATAAGTAAATTATAAATACTGTGTTGTTGACTTGTTTTGACCTTTTTGAAACCCATGGATGAATGCAGTAGAGCGGCTAAGTCCGTGTCGTTAATACAGTGACTTGACAGTGGCTGTCCCTCAATCCGGCCCGGAGGACCATGAAACGTATGGTAGATTTTAGAGAGAGTATTGACTGTATATTCATAGGTGATGAATGAAGACAACGCCTTGTTGCTTGTTGAATAATGATGTAATGAATTGTCGTCTTGACAGTTAATGAAATGAATTGTAACATAATGTATAACTTTACATATAAAAATAAAAAATGTAAAATAAAATAAAACATTAAAACTAACGTTCATCCGAACAAAGAGTGGAGTCTATCCGGACTAAGAATATGATGTAATCGCCTTAGATCAGATTTGAGCACCGAATGCTAGTAACTATGAGTAGCACTGATTGTCCATCTGGATGAAATGAAAAATGCGACCACACTGCGCGGGATTCTAACGTAGATTGCTAGTACGACAACTTTTCAGAAATATAGATCTCATTATATATTTCTATATAAATAGGTAGAATATATATATATATATATATATATAAATGGATATATATTTCTATATAGGTAGATTTCTCATTCTATATTTCTAAATATAGAAAAAGAACCTGGAGTGTCTATTTCTAATATTAAACCTTACTTCGAAAAACTTTGCCCTGCAAGACAGGCCCAAGGAAGTCACTAATAATTATTAAATTTGTTTTTAATTTAGTATTGATAAGTTAATTATTAAATATATTGTACAGTACTGATATAATCCTATTTATAAGTGTGTTATATTAGTGTAAATATGTATTTTATTATGTCAGAATGTATTTTGTTTTGCTTTCCTTTCAGTAAATTAATACATTTTTTTAGTAATGTTTTGTTTTTGATATGCTTGCGCCCTCTATTTAGTGTTATCATGACCCCCAGGGGGGCGTGCCACACCGGTTGAGAAACACTGCCATACATAATAAATACCAGGTAATATGTAGGTGTTTGTACATATACAAGTATTATACTTGTAAAATTATACATAATAGTGTAGTGTAATGTACTGTATTTTATTTTATTCTATTTTTACCTTAATATAATAGTGCATGTAAATACTGTACTACAGCACAGTATTAGGTCATTGTAACACATACTACGTTATTAAATATCATTTTTGGATCAACTGCAATCTTGCTTTGATTTTTGATTATCCATGACTTTCTTCCTGGTTGTTATCACGGATAATTGGGAATAGGCTGTATGTATCATCCTGAACATTTATAGAATATTATATTAATATTTATGCTCAGAATATTGTAATATGTTTTTATGATGAAAGTTAATTATTTATTGTTGGACTTGTTGGTTTCTGCTTTAAACAGGTCAATTTCAAGTTAAGATGACATTAATTTAAGTTAGTGTGAGAATGCTGTTCTATCTTCCATTCATTTTATAAATTTTTCTGTAATTTCAAAGTGCATGAAGTTTGCTGTTGGTAAGTGTATATTTTTTTACACGTGTTTATTTTTGTAGAAGTGTAATGTTTTTTGTTTGCAGATTTTTTTCTTAGTTGTAATTTGAAATATTCATTTCAGGTCAAGCATTATGCACCCATTGCCGGGAGAACACCCATCGTGCCAAGATGTTCTCTACCCATGAAGTAGTTCACATGTCAAAATGCTCAAAGGAAGTCCATAGACGGGTTTGTACTGTATCTTAGTATATAATGTAGCATTTTAGTTTTCTATATAATTTAAGTGTTTTCTATTATCCCAACTAATAATGTTGACTGGTGGTTGAACTTGTCCTAAGTTTTAAACAAGAACATAAATTCCATTTGTATTAATTTAAAAAAAGTTCTTTATTTAAAAATAATAGTATAGGTCCCATGTTAAACAATGTCTTGGGAAATAAACATTTTTTGTATTCTCAAATATCTTTCTCCTACATATACTTAAATTTCATCTATGTAAATGTTTTATTATGTGGCCGGAAGTGTATGGTGATAATGTGATGTCGTATTTGCAAGTTATGACCAAAAATTTGTTGATTCAAAACTGAAGTCAGTGATAGTCAGTTTTTCATATCACTGGGGTGTGGTAATGATTGAATGGATATTGGAGGGTCAGACAGTTAACCATAAGTTGACCAGTTGATCAGCTGTAGGTCTCATATGGAAATTATGGTAACTCATACATGAGTTATCATTCTCTTGGTATCTCTCTTTCCCTGAGGGAAACAGTTATAGGAGACATGTCAGTAAATCAATCAATATTCAGTATTGAAATGATAAATTAAAAATATTAAAATTTATTTTCTTTACCACTTTCTGCTTTTATTAATTGTGAAATCTATTAATCTATAAAACTATCTTTGCTAAATATCTTTATAAAAATTAGGAAAACCTAATTTAAAACATTAAACTGTAGGAACGCACATGTTTATTATTTCAGCCATTCAATTATAGAAATTAATTTTATTTCAATGACTGAATTAATAAATATATATCTGTATAATTTTACTAAGTAGTGTAACAAATAGCACAGAAGAAGAATATTATTACTTTTGTTAAAGTTAATTTACAATTTTTTTCACTTGCTGCTTTTTTTCAGTAAGTACATTTACACACATAACTGCTTTTTTAGACTATACTTTTTATAAGTTAATTAATAGTTTAATTAAAACTAACATTTTTGAGATGTTGCTATTAAAAATCTCTTAGTAGGTGAAGAAACTCTTGTTTTGGGCCATATAAAAAGCATGACAAAACTTTTAATTTTTCCAGACATTGAAAATATGTGTTTATTTTCTGTAATGTTAGCAGTGTAATTAGATTTTTGTTTTTTGAATTTATTTGCACATAAATGTGACTGAAAGAATTTTTAAATGTATTTTATTGAAAGAAATTCTTCATTAAATACAGTATTATCATTTTTATACTTTATTTTAATATATTCAATGCAAAATTCTGTGATTTGTACGTATTTATATTATTTATTGATAACTATTATAGGCAACATGTTTAAAAAAAACACTGTTTTGAAAAAGTAAATAAAAACAAAAATCTTAATTACATTGATCACATTAGGGAAAATAAAAAAATGTTCAAATCAAGTAAACTGCTATCAATTTTAGAAATCACTAGTAGTAAAATTAAATCCCTCAAACTTGAAGAAATGTACATAAAAAACAATAAGAAAATATAATTACTGAACATTTAAGTATTGAACACAGTAAGTAACTTAAGGAAATAAAATTGATTTAAATTACTAAAAAATTAAAAGTTTACATTTAAAAATACATTTAAAAGTTTAGCAAAACAATAGTTTCACTATAAATTAACAAATTATAATAACAGATTAAATTATTTTATTTCAATGAATGTGATTGCAAGCATCTACCATTAAAATTATAAAGTTTTAATATGTTTTTGATTAATTCTTCATAAAACAAATCCTTTCTGAAGAAGTAGAAATCTGTGTGCAAAAAGAAAAAGCAGATTATAAGAAAAGAATGAACAATAAATGAAAAATTGTGTAAATAATTTTAACAAAGTTATTATTCTCTGCTGTTAAGATGCAATTTGTTACACTATTTATTAAAACATAACTTGATATATGTTTACTATCTCGGTCACTGAAACAATTTCTTCAATAATTTTATGTATTTAATGATTATTATGACAGAATATAATTATAACTGAATAATAATTGCACCAAATAAAGTGGTATGCATTTCAATAATTCAATGACTGAAAACGTATTTATTTAAATATTTTAAATTGGGTTTTTATAAAAAAAATTCTGATGAAACAGAAATTTCCATGAAAGTACTTAACAAAGATAACAAAAGTAAGTGATCAAAACCAGTTTAATAAAATAATTACATTCTGCTGTTAGTAAGCAATTTTCTAATTTATTTATGAATATGATTGTATTTATTTGATTCTACTACACTATTAGACTACAAAACATCTTTTTTTTGCATACAGCACTATTAAGCAACTGTTTTAATACAGAAAAATGTTGTGAGTTAACAGAGAATTTGGAATTTGACTTTGAAAAGTCTGTCTCAGTTTATGTAAGTAGTTCTCTGATTTCATTATACAATTTTGTAATATTTTTTTTTTTTTATTAATTTTGTTTCAGTGTGCAGTCCACGGAGAGCAATATATCATGTTTTCTAATTCACAGCGCAATATGCTATGTGTTAATTGTTTTCGTGACACACCAGCAGAAGCAAGACTTCATTGTGTAGATATTGATACTGCCTACACTCAGGGCTGCAAGAAACTTGATCGTGCCATCATGGTTAGTGTTTATTAATTTCTTTAATTTTGAGTGTGTTAACCAAATCTTAAAGTCATCAGGACTAAGATGGAAGAAGTGTGTTAGTCATGGTGGGAAGTACTTAATAGGAAATTTTTAATTTATAATTTTAAAGTGTTATTATTACTTAAAAATCTGGGATTATTGATAAATAAAAATGCATAGTATTTGGTGATGTGAATTCATGTGATGTTTTTGTTGGCAGTCAGACGATGTTACAGAACTGAATGAAGAAACCAGAAGAATTCCTAAATAGCTATCAATTGATATAAACAAAAAATTAATAAATAATACCAGTATAAAAAAGTAGTTATATTAGTACAAAGTTTATTAAATATTTAGTTGTGACAAAAATAATTTTAAACATTTATATACTGGATATGATGATACAGGTTATTAAAGTGTGGAGTTTTGAAAAAGAGTTGACGTAGGGAAGGAAATGTCCAGCAAGAATATCTTTAACTTCTTCCCAGAGTAGACAAACTGTAAAACGTTATAGAAATAGGCTAAATGTTTTGTATCTTAATAACTGATGATGTACATCTGACATACGGAAACATAGTCCAATTCTGAAATAATCCAGTTCATAAATTATAATAAATAATGCCACTATTAATAATATTTATGAGTGGCATACTTTGCTACTTATTTTCATCTTTCTTATTACTTGTGAAAGCAAAAGCTTTTCTCTGAAGAGCTACATCTTATGAATCATTTGATGAAAAAAATGAATTTTTATATCACATTAAATCTTGTTATTTTCTACATATTAATGAATTAGTTTATTTGAAAAAAAATAGGAATTGCAGTAAATTACAATACAAATTACTCTGGTTTTTGTCGTGTAGTGCATTTTCAACGATCCATAACTTTAAGAGATATTACATAAAATGTTAATGATAAGTGAATTTAAGATCTGAGTTCTTTCAGTCTATTAAATGGGTTAAAAAAAATTTCTGATGCTCAATTTTAATGGGATTATTAACAAATCAACAATTCTTTTGCTACTACTCCCTGATAAGATACATTGCTTTAAGTCAGGTTTTGTTTACCTTTATATTCATGCATTGTAGACTGATTGATATGCTTTTGTGGTTCTGTATTTTATTTAAAGGTGAACGAATTTCCTTTCCAACTAAGTTACTTTATTTCAAAAGAGCTGTGTAATCAAATGTTGGTTAACCTATGTATTTGGCCCATAATACATTATAAGTGGCTGGATAGTTTGATCTCATTGCTAAGATGTTATTACTGTGAATACATTTTTATAGGGTGTATTTAAATATTCATCCAACTAATTAATATTGTGCTTTAGGGGAGGAGATGAAAACTGGTTAAAATTATTTTGTAATTTGACTGTAGACTTAGTCTGATATTTTCCATTATATCTTAGCTGCTTGAAGTCCAGTTTGATAAAAATAAGATACCTCTTTGTTCAAAATGAAATATTTAAACTTTTATCTAATAAGCAATTAACATTTTTAGCACTAGTATTTGCAAGCTATTGTGAAGTGACCATTTAGAAATTTATGAACATAAAATTTCAAAATATATATTTATTTTGGAAAGAGTATTGTTTAAATATTTATATAATTACAAACACTTACATAATAATTTACAGAAGGTGTTAAAAATGATGTCCTTCCTCTTCTGTGCACTTTTCAACATGTTTAAAAGTCTTGCTAGCTGTACCTTGTCTGTTTCCTGGATGGCATTGGTAATGTTTATCTACAATTCCTGCAGGGTGTGTAGATTGCTCCATAAACAATTTCTTTAAGTAACCCCACTGAAAGAAGTCTGGACCTGTCAGATCAGGGGATCTTGGTGGCCACAATCCTTTAGAAATGATTCTTCCACTGAAAAAATCCTGTAGTGTCTCCATAGTAGAGTGAGCTGAATGACAAGTGGCACTGTCCTGTTACAATCAGCACTCATGCTCATCCTCTTGCAGTAAAACTATGAACTGTTTGATAATTTCTTGGTAGATGGCAGCACCACAGTTTTTTCAAAAAATAAGGGTTCTATTATTTGTTGCCTTGGAACCACACACCATATGCTAATTTTTTGTGGATATAGGGGGGGGGGGATTTAAAGAAATTGCAGGTTCTCAGTACTTCAGGTCCGGTAATTCTGAGTATTATCATACCAATCAAGCTGAAACCATGCTTCATATGTGAAAAACACTTGATTTAAAATGTCAGTGTTGTCTCTAATGAAGTTCTTGAACCATTGACAGTAGTGAACCCTTGTACCATAATCAGCATAGTTAGCTCATGAAAAACGTGCATTCAATATGGATAACATTTCAGCACTCTCCTCACTGCAGTGTGGGCTGAACCTAGTGAAATGTTCTTTTCCCATTTTATTCTCCATAAAAATTTATGAGGAGATCTTGTCACTGCTGCTTTAATGCCCTGTTACGACCTGCATCATTAAAAATGACCTGTGTCTGACATGTTTGTGGTCTAACATTGAACCTGTCTCACAGAACCTTTTTAAATTCTGAATAACTTTTTTCACTAATGCTTCCTTTTCAAATTTCTTCCTGAACTTTCGGTGACACAAAACATGAGAGTTTGTTACTAAATAAGTGGCATCATGAATACCAGTTCCTCAGCAATTTACCACATTTTAACAAACAACACACGATCACATACAACCTTGTTCAAAAGCCAGTGCTCGGCACTGACTGGCAATCCTCAAATTTGCGGGCAATAAACAGCCTCCCCACTCCAGCTCTACTCGTATCAGCACCTTCCACATTATTTTACCTATCTCATACCAATTTATGCATTTAGTATGAACTACTGAGTGATGGTGTTGTAAGATTTAACACTCTGTATGTGGAAAATTTTATTAAAATTGATCTTATGTGCTGGAGATATAAATTTCTTAAAAATAAAAACATAAAAAGTCTGACAAATTTAAAAAAAGGCATTTCAGAACTCAAGAACTTTTTTCTTGTATGATGTTAGGAACTATCAAACCTATTATTATTTATAAAATAAATTGTAAGTGTGATTGACTGTTATGGTTATTAGCTTCTAAACATTTTCATTTTATTTTACATCAAGCGCTACAATTTGTACTGAAGACTGGTATCTAAAACATCTCAGGTGTTTGACATTATAACAAATTAACTAGAAAAATACCTTATGAATATTATTATTTTTGCTAATAGGTATATTAAGATTTTATCCAGCCTTTCATTCCTTCTTTATTAACAATGTTTAAACATTTTGCTATTTGTACAGGAAGGGCTGAAATAACTATTTTTTTAAAACTTCTAAAATGATCAAAAACCTTATAATCTCTTAACCTAAACTTCCTTGTTGTGTCTTAAAAGCTTACTTCTTATGTCTTGTGTCTTTAAGCTTACTTAAAAAGTTTAAACTACAAAAGTAAAAAAATAGAATAAGGTAAAAAAATACAGAAATCAAGATTTTAAAAAAAGCTTAATTTAGATTAAAATGGTTTTACTGACTTTGTAATAAGGTTAAAATCAAAACCTAAACAGACAACGATTGTTAACGTCTATATGCCTACAAGCGCCCATGATGATGACAAGGTAGAGTGTGTATACGAAGAGATTGATGAAGCAATTAAACACGTAAAAGGAGATGAAAATTTAATAATAGTTGGAGATTGGAAAAGGCAAGGAAGGAAATATAGTGGGTGAATACGGGCTGGGCAAAAGGAATGAAAGAGGGGACCGACTTATAGAATTTTGCACGAAGTATAATTTAGTAATTGCCAACACCCATTTTAAAAATCATAATAGAAGAATATACACTTGGAAAAAGCCAGGCGATACTGCAAGGTATCAGATAGATTATATCATGGTTAAGCAAAGATTTAGAAATCAACTCGTTGACTGCAAAACTTACCCTGGAGCAGACATTGATAGCGACCATAATTTGGTGATAATGAAATGTAGATTGGGGTTTAAAAACGTGAAGAAAAGGTGTCAGATGAATCTGTGGAATTTAGAGAAGCTTGAGGAAGAGGAGGTAAAGACGATTTTTGAGGAGGACATCGCAAGAGGTCTGAGTAAAAAAGATAAGGTAGAAAATGTAGAAGAACAATGGGAGAATGTTAAAAAGGAAATTCTTAAATCAGCAGAAGCAAACTTAGGCGGAATAAAGAGAACCGGTAGAAAACCTTGGGTTTCAGACGATATATTGCAGCTGATGGATGAACGTAGAAAATATAAGAATGCTAGTGATGAAGAAAGTAAAAGGAACTATCGGAAATTAAGAAATGCCATAAACAGGAAGTGCAAACTGGCGAAAGAAGAGTGGATTAAAGAAAAGTGTTCAGAAGTGGAAAGAGAAATGAACATTGGTAAAATAGACGGAGCATACAGGAAAGTTAAGGAAAATTTTGTACACCAATATATAATACGAAAGGTAAAGTCGATAGATGGGTGGAATATATTGAAGAGTTATACGGAGGAAATGAATTAGAAAATGGTGTTATAGAGGAAGAAGAGGAAGTTGAGGAGGATGAAATGGGAGAAACAATACTGAGATCTGAATTTAAGAGAGCATTAAAAGATTTAAATGGCAGAAAGGCTCCTGGAATAGACGGAATACCTGTAGAATTACTGCGCAGTGCAGGTGAGGAAGCGATTGATAGATTATACAAACTGGTGTGTAATATTTATGAAAATGGGGAATTTCCATCAGACTTCAAAAAAAGTGTTATAGTTATGATACCAAAGAAAGCAGGGGCAGATAAATGTGAAGAATACAGAACAATTAGTTTAACTAGTCATGCATCAAAAATCTTAACTAGAATTTTATACAGAAGAATTGAGAGGAGAGTGGAAGAAGTGTTAGGAGAAGACCAATTTGGTTTCAGGAAAAATATAGGGACAAGGGAAGCAATTTTAGGCCTCAGATTAATAGTAGAAGGAAGATTAAAGAAAAACAAACCAACATACTTGGCGTTTATAGACCTAGAAAAGGTTTTCGATAACGTAGACTGGAATAAAATGTTCAGCATTTTAAAAAAATTAGTGTTCAAATACAGAGATAGAAGAACAATTGCTAACATGTACAGGAACCAAACAGCAACAATAACAATTGAAGAACATAAGAAAGAAGCCCTAATAAGAAAGGGAGTCCGACAAGGATGTTCCCTATCTCCGTTACTTTTTAATCTTTACATGGAACTAGCAGTTAATGATGTTAAAGAACAATTTAGATTCGGAGTAACAGTACAAGGTGAAAAGATAAAGATGCTACGATTTGCTGATGATATAGTAATTCTAGCCGAAAGTAAAAAGGATTTAGAAGAAACAATGAACGGCATAGATGAAGTCCTACGCAAGAACTATCGCATGAAAATAAACAAGAACAAAACAAAAGTAATGAAATGTAGTGCAAATAACAAAGATGGACCGCTGAATGTGAAAATAGGAGGAGAAAAGATTATGGAGGTAGAAGAATTTTGTTATTTGGGAAGTAAAATTACTAAAGATGGACGAAGCAGGAGCGATATAAAATGCCGAATAGCACAAGCGAAACGAGCCTTCAGTCAGAAATATAATTTGTTTACATCAAAAATTAATTTAAATGTCAGGAAAAGATTTTTGAAAGTGTATGTTTGGAGTGTCGCTTTATATGGAAGTGAAACTTGGACGATCGGAGTATATGAGAAGAAAAGATTAGAAGCTTTTAAAATGTGGTGCTATAGAAGAATTTTAAAAATCAGATGGGTGGATAAAGTGACAAATGAAGAGGTATTGCGGCAAATAGATGAAGAAAGAAGCATTTGGAAAAATATAGTTAAAAGAAGAGGCAGACTTATAGGCCACATACTAAGGCATCCTGGAATAGTCGCTTTAATATTGGAAGGACAGGTAGAAGGGAAAAATTGTGTAGGCAGGCCACGTTTGGAGTATGTAAAACAAATTGTTGGGAATGTAGGATGTAGAGGGTATACTGAAATGAAACGACTAGCACTAGATAGGGAATCTTGGAGAGCTGCATCAAACCAGTCAAATGACTGAAGACAAAAAAAAAAAAAAAAATAGTAATTCTAGCCGAGAGTAAAAAGGATTTAGAAGAAACAATGAATGGCATAGATGAAATCCTACGCAAGAACTATCGCATGAAAATAAACAAGAACAAAACAAAAGTAATGAAATGTTGTAGAAATAACAAAGATGGACCACTGAATGTGAAAATAGGAGGAGAAAAGATTATGGAGGTAGAAGAATTTTTTTATTTGGGAAGTAGAATTACTAACGATGGACGAAGCAGGAGCGATATAAAATGCCGAATAGCACAAGCAAAACGAGTCTTCAGTAAGAAATATAATTTGTTTACATCAAAAATTAATTTAAATGTCAGGAAAAGATTTTTGAAAGTATATGTTTGGAGTGTCGCTTTATATGTAAGTGAAACTTGGAAATCGGAATATCTGAGAAGAAAAGATTAGAAGCTTTTGAAATGTGGTGCTATAGGAGAATGTTAAAAATCAGATAAAGTGACAAATGAAGAGGTATTGCGGCAAATAGATGAAGAAAGAAGCATTTGGAAAAATATAGTTAAAAGAAGAGACAGACTTATAGGCCACATACTAAGGCATCCTGGAATAGTCGCTTTAATATTGGAAGGACAGGTAGAAGAAAAAAATTGTGTAGGCAGGCCACGTTTGGAATATGTAAAACACATTGTTAGGGATGTAGGATGTAGAGGGTATACTGAAATGAAACGACTAGCACTAGATAGGAAATCTTGGAGAGCTGCATCAAACCAGTCAAATGTCTGAAGACAAAAAAAAAAACTGACTTAGATGACCTGGTTTTGTTATTTATCTTAGTTAAAAAAACCATAATCTATAAAAAAACTTAGGTAAAACAATGTTTTTTTTTTAAATTCAAGAAAGAGTAGAAATAGTACTTTTATTTGGAGAAATAAAAACATATAAAGGAACAGCTAACGCATTTAATGCACTGCATCCTAATCATACAATTTTCAGGATGGCACTCATAAATTTAATAGAAAAATTTAAAACACACTGGTAGCATTTTAGATGATAAAAAGGCTATCTAACTGATCCTGTACAGATGAAGTTATTGAAGAATTAAAAATTAGCGGAAATATCTGTTAATAATCACCAGTTGGCAAAGATTGAACAAAATAATTTATCTAGGTGGTCAGTGCAATAAGTACTAAAAAAAGATACGTTCTGTCAATACAAGATTCAATTACTACAAGAGCTTATTGAAGATGATTTTGATTGGAGGGGTGAATTCACTAAAATTTTGACATAGAGATTAACAGCAAAAACTATTTCTTGTTTCAACGTATTGTTTACTGATGAAACCTCATTTACTTTTTGTACTGTGGCTGTTAACGGAGCTAATAGTAAATACTCGTCCCAAGAAAACCCTCACTGGTATTGTGAAAGTTATACCAATACTCAGAGTGATTAAATATATGGGCTGGAATAATAGGTGACACACTTTTTGCACCATTTTTCAATAATGGTAACTTTGATGGTGATATGTACTATGCTTTGCTGAATGAGCAGATTTTTCCAACTCAACAGTTTGACTGAGATAGCTCATGGACCAAATGGACAACATTTATTCATGAGAGGAAGGTGTGTTTTTTCAGTTAGATGGTGCTCCTTTGCACTATACTCGCATGTGGAAAATGCATTGAATGAATTAACGGTTACCAAATCATTAAAATAGGGTGATTTAGTAGTAGTAGTAGTGGTAAATACCCAGCCAGGTCATCTGATCTGAATCTCCTTGATTTCTTTTTGTGGGGGCACTTAAAATCAACCGTTTAGAGCTCACAGTCAACTTCTCTTGAAGAATTAAGGAAATGTATGGAGATAGAATGTAGGAAGATTTCACCAGAAACTCTTCACAATATGAGAGAAGCTTTTGAGCAGTGGTTGTTTTACTGCATGGTGGTACAGGGAGGGCAGTTTGAATATTTAATATGAGGTGAGAAGCAGTAAAACATTTTAACTGAAATAATTTTATTTGGCGTAATAAGACTTTTTTTTACAATAAAAGATAGAATTAATTACACTTAAAAAAGTAATTAAATTGCAAACTGTTATTTACTTAAATTAAATAAAATTCTTCAAGGCTGAAAGTAACTATAGAAGTATTTGAAAAAGTCTGATAATTAATATTTTCAATTTTTAATTGACATTTTTAAATGACATTTGTAGTTGTCATTTTGGTTTAAATAGTCAGAATTTAATTTTTTTGATACTGTTTTGCTTGTTTTGCAAAGACTTTTAAAATGATGTAGCCCCTTTCATTGGAGAAGATTTCCGAAAAGAGATTCCTCAAATAACAAAAATTAAAGGGGAGCATACAACCTAGTGAAACTTCTAGCTATGTGAAACACATTTGTGGCTGCCATTTTGGATTGGGCAATCAGAATTTAGTTTTAATTATATCATTTTTCTCATCTCATAAAACATTTTAAAAATATATATCAAATAACCATTAGTCTGATTTGAAATATTTGAGTTGTGTCTTCTGTCCCCCCCACCCAAAAATCAAAAAGAGTGAAAAATACGTTCATTGAAGTAGCCTCTCAGTACAAGGAAGAATGCTGTAAACTACATCCAGTTACCTCAGTTATAGAAAAATGTTAAAGGATGTAAGTTACTTTTCAACCACCCGTATATATGTATATAGAACAGAGGGAAAAACTTAATTACGTCAAAAATATAAACAGTTGATCTTAATTTCTTGTGCAGTATTTAAAAATTCAGCTGTTCTTTTAATTTTATAATTATTTTTATGTTAGATTTTATTTTTAATTCTCTTATCATTTCAAGAATTACTTATCTTTTAAAAATAAAAATACATAATTTTTTAATTGTGATAATTTCAAATCCTTGTGTTAAGCTAAGAAACTTCACAGCCTGCAAAATAATATAGCGAGTTAGTGAGTTCATGTGAAAAAAAAATTTAGAATTGATTCTCTTACAGAAAGCAGCTAGGTACTTCTGATATTTATTGAGGATTGTATAAAGTATTTGCAGAGAAAAACAAATTCTTGATGTTGGTGTACTATTTTCAAACTTTAAAAAATTTAAATGAAATGCTGAACAAAATTATAACTTAATTTAAATGAGTTGGATAAACATGCCATTATAGGAACAATATTTGATCACTTACAGGCCATAAAAATCTGTTTTGACAGTTGAGTCGATCTCTTAATTTAATCAGTATTTCATTTAATTCTGGTGGTGTAACTAGTTTGAGGCCCTTATTTTTAGGGTTCAAATAAAAAAGTAGTTAATTGTATAACCGAAAATGTTGAAATAAGGAATAAACAAGTAATCATTTCAAATGATCTATCATAATTGAGAATTAAAAAGGCTCGTTAATTATTTAATGATAATTAAATCATACTGAGGGATTTAAAAAAAAAAGATTATTCTTGCATTAGGTGAGATTTTTGTCAGTGGTTTGCTGACTTTTTAAGTGGGCATTACTTTACAGTGATTTACATAATTAAGTAAACTATGATACCTCATGAAATTGGTTCCTAATCTTCACAAACACAGTTAATTCCTAAACTCCTTCTCAATTTTATAGTGGTATTCCTGCCATTACCATAATGTTTAAGATGTGTTGACTTTATACACAAAAAGAAATAATCAAGGCCGACAGAGAAATCTATTCTTTACAGCTATTGTGTCTTAAAAAAAATAATAACTATATCCACTGATACAAAAAAATGATGATGGGATAAAAATATTTAAGTTTAATTCGTTAATCAACAGTATGAACTTGCTTCGTGTTGTCTGCAGGCAATATTTTTGTAGCCACTGTAGCCTTTTTGGACAGAGCTGTTGTGGTGGCTGACCCAGATTTCTATGATGCCTATCAAAAGTGGCAGTAATTAAGAATAATAGAGAGGTTGTGAGAGGGAATGGATTATCAATCTATAGAAGGTAAGACTGAAGTCCCACAGATCAGGATAATTGATGTAGAGTCCTAGGTAAAAAATATGGCCTTTAAAGTTGAGAAAACTCAAAATTGAGTTTAGAAAATTGATGTATATGTAATTCTTCATAAAACTAAAAAGTATCAGGATTCTGGAAGGCAAAGGAACACGAGTATGAAATCAGTTGAAGCTAAATTTTTGTCTATCCTTCAGTTATTTAAAAAAAGGAGTGAACTATGTATATTTCTTTGTAATTCCTAGTAAAAAGTTATTTCATTTTTGCATTTCTAAAGCATTTATTGTTTTCATTTTCAGCAATCTTCTTTATAAACACATATAATAATTATACTTACTTAAAAATAATATTAATGTTGTTCAATAGAATGTTCAAGAAGCACAAACCTCAGTTCGTGATGGTGTCTTATCTTATCGAAACCTTTTAGATGAGTTGAGACGCAACACTGATTCTGAGAAGATGACAATCCATTCTTTTTGTCAGGGTATGCAAGAGGCTATAAATAAGACTCAGGCTTCTATGATCCTGGAAGTGCAGAGGTAGGATGATTATTTTTAAAAAAAGAAGTTTGTTATGCTTATGAAGTACACCTTCTCATTACATGTTTTGTTTGCTTATTAAATTTTCAGGTATATGATATTTTTTCTCTATGAATCTGTGTTTAGGGTATTGGTAAATTTTGCCATTGCTACCTAGGTTTTGTATTACTGCAGATGGTAGAGTTGGTTATGGTTGAATGAATCATTGGACTAGTAACTTGCATACATTCAAGCCTGGATAAAATTGGCCTATAATTTTTTTTAAGCAGAGTGGAGTGTCTAATTTCCAAAATTTAAGTAATGTTGGGTTAAGAAAATTTATTAAGTATTTATTTAATATACCAATGTATATGTAATATACAAAAAAAAATTGATTCAACCTCTTCAGCTGTTATGAAACCATAGGAAGCACTAGGAAATGTACTAGTTCAAGATTTATGGAGATAATATGGTCAGTTTCTCTTCTCATAAGTATACTTTATAAAATTTACCAATAATATTAAAAATGCACTCAATCTGGTTGGAACTAAAAATGTATTGGTTGCAAAGTCATGAAAATTCTAGTATTTATTGACATAAGAAATATATATATATTTAATATCAAAATTTATTCAGCTACTGAAGCCTTTTTTCCTGTTTTTTTTTTTATTGATATACCGGGTGGTCCATTTAAATTGAGACACATCTATATTTCAAAAACTAGGAAAGAATGTTTCCTATTAAATCTTTTCTATTTCAAGGGGAAAATATGTTCACAACCTATGTTGTCCTTGATAAGGTTAAATAAAGGTCACTTCAAGGTCAACTTAATTTTTTTAAATGGGAACTATATTTTTTATTACAGAATCAATTTTTTTGCAAAAAAAGATACAAATTTCATTTCAGATTTTTTTTCTAAAATTGATTGTTTTTTAGTTATTAATCTTCAAAAATGGTGTAGGTCTATAAACTGGTGCTTTTTGTTTCATTAGGTCTGGCCCACCTGTTGAGTTACATCCAGCGGATGTTAAATTTTAAATAAAAAACAGTCAGTTAAAGGGTTAACCTAAATAAAATTCATTTACAGTTTAATGTATTTTTTAATCAGGTAGTATGTACCGGTATGGTACACAGCCTACAAGTGATGCATGCTTTGGTCAGTTAGGTTATGTCGACTCTGAAAATATTTGTTTTAATGAATTGCTGATACTAACATTTCTTTTTAATGCTCTTTATTTAAAATAATTACCAAAACTTACTCCACATAAATTACAGCAACAAATGTTTGAAGTGTTGCCCTTCTACTTTTATGCATTTTTCGATACGTTTTAAAAACAACTATGAACATTTAATAGAGTTTTTTATCTGATATCTCTACAGACATTTGTTATATGCTCTTTCATGTTTTCCGGGGTAGTTGGTACTTCTAGGTAAACCCTTTCTTTAAGGTAACCCCATAAAAAAAGTCTACTGGAGTAATGTCGGGGGATTGAAGAGGAATGACCAGGCCAGTGAACTGGATCAGCTTGGCCAATCCAACAATCATTGTATTTGCAGTTCATAATTACTCTGGTGATAATTGAATAATGTGCAGGATAGTCATCATGGTGAAACCACATCATTCTTCTCTTCTCCAAGGGTAGTTCATCAAGTGGTAAAGGCAACTGATTTTCTAGAAAGTTGCATATTCTCTACATTCAAATTTCCATCGAAAAAATGCAGCAGTCTGATTAACGTACAGCCGGTGGATTCTCCACCAAACATTGATGGTCCATGGACATTGATATTCTACTTCCCTTAGCCACTGTGGATTTTCCACTGCCCAATAATGCATATTGTCTGTTTACTTTCTTTTTCCTGTTTAGCCTCCGGTAATAACCATTCAGATACTTCATAGGATGAATGAGGATGATATGTATGAGTGTAAATGAAGTAGTCTTATACAATCTCAGTTCGACCATTCCTGAGATGTGTGGTTAATTGAAACCCAACCACCAAAGAACACCGGTATCCATGATCCAGTATTCAAATCCGTGTAAAAGTAACTGACTTTACTAGACTTGAACGCTGGAACTCTTCAACTTCAAATCAGTTGATTTGGGAAGACACGTTCACCACTAGACCAACCTGGGTGGGTTAATATTGTCTGTTTACTACTCCATGATAAGTAAACCCTGATTCGTCAGAAAATAGAACATAGAAAAAGATGTTGATGTACCTGTACTTTTTCCAGCACCCATTGACAAAATACTACTCTTAATTTAGTGAAATATGGTACAGGTGGAATTGCAGTGTTTTAATATTCTCAGAACACTGGTTTTTGATATCGCAGAATCACGTGAAATTCTTCTTGAACTAATATAAGGTTCTATAATGAGCACTGCAGGCACCACTGTTTCATTGTTTTCTGCTGTCACAGTATTTTGATTGTTCCTAATTTTGGCCCCCCTCGCACTTCCAGAATCACTAAACTGTTTTACAATTCTGTACACAGAAGAATGACTTGGAGTATATTTCTACCAGAGAATCGTAGAGCATACAAAGCTACTGTTTTGATTAAAATTTTGGTGACGTTCCCCCATGAAGCAAAATTACCTCAGTTTTTTCTGTAATTGTAAATCGTTCTATAATTTCCAGTAAATAAAAACTAAATAATTTAATATTTATTAATAGTTGGTGAGTAATAAAGTAATAAAAAAGTTAATTGAAGACACTGATAATATTTTCACTTAGACAAATGTCATTTGCAACTTGAACTTCACTTTTAGGCTATTTTAAAAAGTTCCCTGGTGTTTACATGCTTAATCTCTTTTTCTCCTTCTTCTTCATTATTGTTAGCATTGATTGTTTTTTATTTCAAATTTATTTTTTTTTAATTAAAAATTTGTGGATGGATGTAACTCGCCAGCTGGGCCAGACTTAACGAAACTAAAATCACCAATTTATAGGCCTACAGCATTTTTTGAGATGAATAACTAAAAAACTATAAATTTTTGAAAAAATGTGAAACGAGATTTTAATTTTTTTGCAAAGAATTCGATTCTGCAATAAAAAAATATAGGTCCTATTTAAAAAACTTAATTTGACCTTATCAAGGATAATAGAGATTGTAAACATATTTACCCCTTGAAATTGAAAAGCTTTAATAGGAAACATTTTTCCTAAATTATGCAGTTTTTGGGATGTAGATGTGGCTCAATCCAAATGGACCACCTGGTATATAATTTATGTAATTTAATACAGGGTGAGTTTTTAGTCCTGTTACCCAATTGTTAATGTCTCGTAATTTTTTTCTAAGAAAGGGAAATTTTGTTTTGTGACAAGAAGTTGGTAGCGCTACTTAACCGGTATAGATACGGCAGTGTGAGTTGATTCTCCTGGAGCTGTGTAAACTTTTGTGCCGTTTCCAGTCGTGTTATGAACAGAATGTCTTTTACCATAGAACAACGAGTTTTCATTCTTGAACAATATTTTTCTACGAAATCGTATGCGAGTATAAAAGAATCATTTCAAATTAAATTTGTTGGTGTTCGTCCGCCAGAAAATATTTCAATTTCTAGGCTAGCAAACCGATTTTGAGACAGGTAGTGTTTGCGACAGAAAATTTAGTGGTCGACCAACTTGCTTGACAGATGACGTTTTAGAGATTGTGAAAACAAGATTGCTCAATTCTCCATGGAAAAGTTTATGAAAACTTTCCACGCAAGTTGGTTTGTCATATTTGAGTGTTCAGAAAGCTGCTAAAAAATTGAAATTGTATCCGTATCGCATACGATTAGTCCAAGAGCTTCAGCTGCCAGATTTAAACAAGCGATTGTAATAGTGCCGTTGGTTTAGGTTTCTCATAAATGATAACGGAATCAAATTTTTAAACACAGTGTTCTTTAGTGGTGAAGCTTGGATCCATCTCGATGGTTATGTGAACAGTCAAAACTGTCGAATTTGGGCGGTTGAAAATCCTAACGCTTTACAAGACAAATCTTTACATCCTGAAAAAATTGGTATGTGGTGTGCGATATCTGGTCATCGTATAGTCGGACCCATATTCTTTGAACAGACAGTAAATGGTGAAGTATAAAGGAATATTGTGCGCCAATTTGTGTCCCTCCTGGAACCTCAAGAACGGTATTGCTGGTTTCAGCAAGACGGCGCTACATGCCACACGTCTCGAGAAACCATGGATTTTCTGCAAGAGTTCTTTGATGATCGAACAATAAGCAAGGGCTTATGACCTCCAAAATCCCCAGACCTCACATCTCCTGACTACTTTTTGTGGGGCTATATTAAGTCTGAGACCTTCAAAAACAATCCTCACACTATTGATGAACTTTAAGTCAGTATTACAGACTTAATCACGAATATTTCCAATGCAACTCTTAAAAAGGTTTCTGCTAATATGCTGAAAAGTCTGTGCATGTATAACCCACAAGGGGTGGGCATTTTGAGCATATTCTTTAATAGCTTTTTATACATAATAGCTTTTTATTAAATCTCTTTTGTAAGTAACAAATACATTTTTTTATTCCATCTAAATTTCCCTTTCTTAAATTATATTTAAAATTGGGTAACAGGACTAAAAAATCACTCTGTAGTGTTACTAACCAGTTAACCTACTAGATAGAAGATTATGAATACTCAATTATGGTAGCATTTTCATTATAGAATTATATAGAAAAAATAAAATGTAAAAATTCAGAAATTTCAGCAGTTTATAAAGCAATAAACAGTCAGTCACAAAGTGATTGGCTGTTTCAGTGTGGTAGCATCTCTACTTTTTAACCAGAGTTTATAAGATTCAGTTTTGGTCAGGCTTGAAATTTTTCTCATTTCTTACAAAACTCATTATCCTTCAACTAGCTGTTATGTGGGTCAACCTATTGTTGCTGTATAAATAAATAAAAATAATATTTAATTTTAGTATGATCAGCAGAACTTGCAATTATGCATTTGATATTATAAATGAAATATGTAATAAAATAATACTTCAAAGCATTAATTTATTTTTATAGTAGTTAAACAGCCGGGTTCTGGTAATTTGCCAGAACAACTGGCATTGTTTAACATATCTTTTGAATAAAACAAATTAAAGTTATTTTTTCCTCCTTCTTACTTGGCCTAATTAAAGATGGAAGATTCATTAAACAAAAGATGGAGTTTACTGTCTTAAAAAACCTTTCAAGTTTCAAGTCCATAACAGTTAATAAAATATATCAATTTTTAATGTTTTACATATTGATGACTGACTTCAAACATGAGATTTAATTTAGGAGATTTTAATCTTTTATTTAGTAAGTTCTTAATGGCATTGAGCTTCTACCTAAAGTCATCAGTCACTGATAACTGTCAGCAGAATGCAGTGAAACTGTACCAAACCCTCAAATAGCTTTGGTGATCTACAGGAAGTGTTTTATTTAATGTGATTTTGACCATTGTCATTTTTACCTTATTTCACACCTTTCAAATTGCACGTTGCTACACCATGAGAGATTTCCAAAATTAAGAAACCATTAGGTTGGTACAGTTACGTTACCCAAGACCAGGGATACATTTAAACAGAATAATTGTAATTCTGTACTTACTCAGAACCCTTAAAATTGGAGGGGGAATTTTTATTCAATATTTCACTTGATTTGATTCTTTATACATTATACAACAGCATCTACTGAGGTGGTTTAAATGCCATTAATTTATTGTACTATTATAAAATGTATCTTTATAACCCACCAAGAAACTTGTTGTATAGCTTTTAAAGGATACTAATGATCAATATTATGTTGCACTCTCATCACAGTTAAAAGATATTAATAAAAATATTTATCAAATAAACCAGAGACAAATGGAATTATAGACTATCAGCACCATCACTTAGTTTTAATTTCTTAAAAGTTTTATGACTATGACTATTATTTTTGAAAAGAATCTTTTAATATGTGAAATATTATATATATTATACACACAGATATATATATATATATATATATACATACATACATACTTCAGGGTGATTCATGTAGTGTTACTGACACTTTCTAAGCTCATTCTACCAGTGAAAATAAAGAAAACTGTTCATATAAATGTGGGTCTGGAAACACTAAGATTTCGCCCTGATTCCTGGGCAAAGAGTAAAATGTAAAACCATACTGAAATTCTAGGAATCCCAATTAGGAGTAAACTTGATGGTTTCTTATTGTTTTTGATTTGACAGATTGAGTAAAACAAGTTCTGGGGAACCATATCTCAAGCAATTTTCATATTGTCTGATGTAGAAGAGAAAAATTTGATGTTTAAAAACAGTTTTTTTTTTGTAGTATAAAAACTTAGTCATTAAACAATTAATTAGTCATTTATCAATAAAAATTTGTGGAGAATTTAATACTGAGAAAATGGATGTAAAATAGCCCAATAAAAAACAAATACTAGTTCAAGAAATTTGATTTTATTACTTACACTTATCATATGAAAAATAAGGGATTGTATGTACAAAGCATTTGCTTTCATACAAAGCAGAATGATACAAAAAGTAGTATTGTATTAAAGATAAAAATAAAATTAAAAAAGCTAATAAAATTAAAAAAAAACAGTACTGATATTCAGACATCCCAACCCCATAGGGGGAAGACACTTGCCTTGTGACACTTCTGGTCGCCACACCACCCTCCCTATTCCTAGTCCTGATGGGCTTTAATGGGAGTTGTCTTTTGCCCTCTAACTTTTTACATCTCACAGTAATAAGCCAGGCCTCATTGGGATGCCACCGATGTAAATGTCTCGTTAGACCTTACATCGGTGATTCTTAAACTCAGCTTTTGCCTTCCTTTAAGGTCTTGTCCAGACATCTTGAATGTCCTACATTCTGCAAACCGAGTTTGCAGAAACACGAACCCTGCGCCTAGTTATACTTTTAGTGAGCCACTTCCTTGTAAATGTCTCATAGATTTCAAGGCAAATTGAAAAACAACATACCACCAAAAATGTTGTCCGCAACAATGAAATTTAGTCCAATTCCCATAGTGAACTCAAACATTCAGTTCATTCCCCAGACTTCGGTTAATTTATGGACTCTGGTCTTGCCTACAAGGGAGAGGCGGAGAGACCCCCTACTTCCACACAGCTCCATTGCAGAGTCCCGCGTGACATTTGCTTTCACTTACTACCATTGTTGAAATGCTGCTACACCTCACGGCTGCATGGGAATCCTTACTTTCGGCAGTGTAGTCGCCATCCTGCCGATAGTGATGCTTGCTCATTCAAAAACTGCTTTTGTCAATACAACGCTACAACTCATGGCTGCATGGTTTCCCATACCTTGGGCAGTGCAGTTATCGTTCCACCAACAGCTAACATTTCAACAGTAATCACCATTACTTTACTGACTAACTATGGCTCATGCCAAAACGCCTACCTTCGGCCAATCAACTGTCCAGGCGGTCTCTAGCCACCCGGGGTGCTACTCTACTTACACTCCTTCAGTTGTACTCAGGATGAGGAAATTTAGGAAGCCAGCTACAATAGTCCATTCTCTGCAAGTCTTCCAGGTGACTCGCAGATCTAAGAAGGAATCCACCCTCTCGAGTTCCCTAACAGCTCTGGTACATTTAGCGTCATACCAGGGACAAACATAAAAGACATGGTCCACAGTATCTTTAACCCTACAATCCGGGCACAACTCCATTTTATTCAGACAGTAAAGTCTGTATATCTTTCTCGAATTCACTGTCAAATTGAAAATTATGATATTTTTAAGTTAGAAACAGAAATCAGAATGAAGTTAGAAACAGAATTCAACAATGAATTTATGTTGTGTCATCAGTGTATTGCATGTCATGTATTACTGCTGTGAATTGACAGTACACTGTAATTTAATTAAGTATGTGTGTGTTTGTTTTAATTGGTATCATATTGCAGGAATGCCTTTGTTATTTATGACTGAGTAATATGCCAGCAGAGTATTTATCTTGAGATGTGTGTGATGGTAATGCAACTGCTGCTGCTGCAGAATATCAAATAAATTTTTCTAACTGCAGAGTTTCAGATGCTAAAAGAAATAGCGGAATATTCCATTTGCTACAGGAAACGGGTAGCTTCCCAGCTTTATTACTCACCATGATGCTGATATTGATGAAACCATCAATATCTATATTATTATATATCAATATCTATATACGAGGTGTGATCAAAAAATACGGTGAATGAATTTTTATAGCGGCAACTGCCGACGCTACATCCATATGCTGTAATTTGTCCAATAACAGACAAGTTGTAACATGTTCGAGCTTGCCAGTCAGCTGCCAGAGCCGCTAGAGTGAGGTTGTGTTTATCGTTTCTGTCGCGCAACATGAATTTTGAACAACGCATTAACATCAAGTTTTGTTTTAAGTTGCAAAAGAGTGCCAAAGAAGCTCACAAAATGTTAGAATCGGTGTACGGCGATAATGTGGTAACTTTGAAGACTGTGTACAAGTGGTATGACCGATTTAAAAACGGAAATGAGTCTGTTGAAGACGAGCAGCGTGCGGGACGTCCAGTAACCTCAAAAACAGTTGAAAATGTGCAAAAAGTGGAAACAATGGTTTGTTCAAACAGGCGAATGACTATTCGAGAGCTATCGGAAGACCTTAACATCTCGTACGGATCCGTTCAAAGCATTTTAAGTAATGAATTGCAAATGAGACGAGTTAGTGCAAAATTTGTTCCCAGACTTTTGAGTGATGAACAGAAGGAAAATCGTGTGTCAATTTGCACGGAGTTGAAGGGTCGTCTTCATGCAGATCCGGACTTCATCACCTCGTGTGTATATATATATATATATATATATATATATATATATATATATATTGTGAATCAAGGCTACACAACAGTCTGGTTTAAGTACATGATGTCTTTCCCGGTGGATCAGAGTTTCCCAGTCTACAGTGTGGAGGACAACTTGTAACAATAAGCTGTATCCTTACCTAATCAACAAATACAAAAACTTCAACCAAGTATCCTTGTCTTCATCTGCAATATTGCAACTGGTTGAATATGAACAACCAGTTGCACAGGTTCATTTTATTTACTGATAAGGCTCAGTGTACTGGGATGGCATCAGTAATAACTTTGCAATGAACATGTTTGGGCAGAAGTCAATCCACACATGGTAGAGTGTAATTTCCAATACTGATTTAACGTCATTGTGTGGTGGATTACAATCAGCTAATTGGACCATTCATTCTACCTGGACATCTAAATTCCAACATTGGAATTCCTCAAGTAACAAATGCCACTGCTATTAGAAGATGTTCTATTAGCGTCCAGATACTGCATGTACTTTCAGCACAATGTTGCGCCTCCCCACTTCTCACATGCTGTATCGACATACTTAGATGAGCAATTTCCATAGGATGGATTGGTCGCACTTTGGACTACTAAGATCACCTGATCTAATATTTTTAGATTTTTGTGTGTGGAGTTGGATGAAAAATATTGTTAACAAGGAAAAAATCATGTGCGTGAAAAGTTGGTTGCTTGTATTACAGTTGCAGCTGCACAAATTAAGAAAAGTTTTACAGAATTGCAGAGAGCAACACTAGCAATCTGAAAGTTTGTACCCAAATGTTTTAAAGTAGAAGGGCAGATCCTTGAAAGTTCACTATAAGCTTTATTAAATGTATCAATTACAATTTTTATTTTTTTTGTATCAGTTATATGTTAACTTCTATTTCTGTAGTTAACATTTAAAAGTTTTCATACAGTATTAGTAATAAAATCAAATTACTTGAACTTGTTTTTGTTTTTTATTGGGCTATTTTGCATCAGTTTTCTCAGAATTAAATTCTCTACAAATTTTGATAATAAATTTTACACATTTATTAGTCATTTAAAAAAATTGTTATACTACAAACATAAAAAAAACTTTTTAGACAACAAATTTTTTTTTTCTACATCAGTCATTACGAAAACTACTGGAGATATAGTTCTGGAATATGTTTTATTCAATTTTTCAGGTCAGAAACCACAAAAAACCATCAAGTTTACCTCTTAATTGGGGTTCCCAGAATTTCAGTATGGTTTTATTTCACTTTTTGCACAGGAATCAGGACAAAATTTTTCACTAGCTGCATGTCGCTAATGAAGCATTTCTGGAACATGTTTATATGAACTTTTTTTATTATTTTTGCTACTAGAATGAGCTCAGAAAGCACCAGTAATACTACATGAATCACTTGCATGTAGATTGTCAGTTGTTTTTAGTAGGTAGATTCAAAGAATTCCTGGAATTTAGTACATTTAGTTTTAGTTCATTTCTTTTAAAGTAGTTTCCTTCTGCAGCTACACACTTTTATTAACATCTATAAAGTTGTTGGAAACATTCCTGGAGTTAATTTTTAGATATTATCCCTAGGTACTTCATTGCATTGGTGTTCTTGTATTGTTTCCCTTTCAGATCATATTTCTATAAAGGAAAGTAAAAATTGGCTTGCCAAGCAGAGTGGGTATAAAAATATAAATAATTCTAAACTGAGAGTTAAGTTTATGACCTGTTGTGATTGACAGAATGAAGACGTTTAAAAAATGCCTCTGTACTGCTTGAATGGATGTCTATTGCAATTACATATTGCATCAAAATGTACTGTGCAAACATAGTAACTGATGTTTGATATTAATAACTGAACTAAGACTGCATAGTGCATCACAGAGCATGTTGATTCAAATTATAGGACCAGATAAAAAAATGGATACATAAAAACTGACTAAACGGCTACTTATATCAAGATTTTTCATTCTTAGTATTTCATTAGTCTTGGTGCAAGTTTGCTATGATGTTTGTTAAAAATGCATCTAAACTCAGACAATGATAGGAATTAAGCTTTCAATCCTAATGTACTTTGTAGTCCCATTATGACTTACACACTTAACTTAGTAATTTTTCCATTGTTGGAAACATTTTTCATAATCTTTTGTAGTGGCCCAGCTATGTCGCTGTGTTCATCATTATCTCTTCCTGGCTATTAAATTGGGACCCTTTCAGTGGCATCTTCTTCAGCTTAAAAGACAACCAGTAAAGAACCTGTCAAAACTGAGAATTTTCATGCTTCATCAGTAAATCCTAGCTCAGCCACAATTATGTGTTATCATGAGGCAATTGCCACTTGTGTGATTTCACAGGTCTTCGTCTCCATGCTGAACTTTATTTTGAAGACAATGCAGAACATCCAGATATTACTGTTTGTCAACAATTTGTCTTTGTGGTGCTTATTCATGATGCCCAACTCATCATGAAGTAGTCAGGATTACCTTCACTTTTCTTCAGCCTTGGGGATGACAATGACTTCCACTGCAGTAACCGAGTGTGTTTCTGGGTTGGGTGAATTTGTACACCAAGATTCATCACAAGCTATTATGTTCATAAAGAAATTATGATCAGACAGCGTCTTCTGCAAGTTCAGAACAATTATCTTTTTAGTTCAGGCAAGCAGCTTTGGCAGAGATTTCGCAGGACTCTATGCCCAAATGGTCCATTACAGTCATGTCTAACCAATCATCAGTAAATCCAGTGTATTGCTATTTCTCAGATGGTTCACAAATTTCCATTACTAAACAGTGCAAACTGTTAATGACATTTGGATTTCTGCTTCTTGACATCCTACTGGTATGAGTCACTCAATTGAAGTTTGGCCTTTCTGAAAATGATTATAGCACTCTTAACTTTGAGCCTTGCTAATTTTACAGATTGTTTTACTTTAGATTCCGCCAAGCTTTTTGCAAAACTTGTTGCAGTAACATTATTCTATGCATTCCATCAAACATATAGGGAACAAAAATAAATGCGACTAGTACTTATTACACTAACATACTCAGGTAACTGAAATGTTCTATAAAGTTACAATATGAGCATGCCTTCTCACTAGGTATTAGTAGTGATATGTTATTTCATGTTTTAATGCTTATATTCAAATTCTGTTCTAAAAACTTTTTTGTCATATTCTTATTATAATATTTTTATTTTTTATTTTAGATTATTGTTTATCTTACATTACATCGGTAACTTAGCATTTTACATATGTAGTTCAGCTACTTTTAGTTACTCCAAAAACTATGTACTTTCTGCAAGAGTCAAAGTGAATAAATCATTTATACAGATTGTGGTCTTTGTATGGGCTGAAAATGACCAAAAAGTAATCATCATATGATAAACGTACTACAGAGACAAAAATAAACAAATCTTATTTTTTACTGTAAGTAATAATTTCGGCCTTTCACCTGGGGTCCCGGTTTCAAATCCCAGTAAGGCATGGCATTTTTCATATACTGCAAAATTCCATTTCCATATTCCCACATAGAAGTTTCTGTGGTGAATTAATTCATGAAGCAAAAAAAAAAAATATGTATATATAAATATATGTTACTAAATTATTTGTTCTATCTCATTCAGTCTTTTTCAGTTTACTGTTCTCCTGGGTGATTGATATAAAATTCATGATTTCCTTTATTTACAAAGTTATATAAAGTCCCAAAAATATCCTCACCCCTCAAGATATAGCTGTTGTTCCATATTCTTGGCTGTTTGATGGAGCATTGTCTTGTCAGTACCATTGATTTCTTGCTTAGTGTTCTGTTTAAATTCATCTAATATCCAAGAGTAATGTATACTCTTCAGATTCTAAAAATTTCCTGTATTCCTCCATTTTAGAGATTAAATCAGATATCTTGGTGACAAGTTCCTTGTAATGATGGAGTCTTCATAAAAACGTTTGATTATAACCATGGACTACCATGTTGTATGGCATGATATCTGGTCAAACAATTGATTCTAACTTCTACTGTCAGTAACTGAAAAGATTGCGCCCAGCAATCGAGATAAAGCAACCAGAATTAATCAATAGGAAAGTTATTGTCTTCCAGTAAGACTACGCCAAACTCCATACATCTTTGATGACCTGTTGAAAATTGAGAGAGTAGTGGTGCATCTACCATACAGTCCTGATCTTCTGTCATCAGACTACCATTTGTTTCAGCCTCTACAGGACTCTTAATGGTATAATTTGGCTTCAAAAGAGGCCTGTGAAAATCATTTATTACTATTTTTTGTCCAAAAAACATAGAAGTTATACAATGACAAGATTATGAATTATGATTTTTCTTCAGAAATTTGTAAAGATGGTCAATCATAATGGTACATATGGTTTAATAAACTTCATTTGTAATATAAAAAAAATCTCATTTTACTTTTGCATTAAAATATGAAGAAACGTTTTCTCCAACCTGTAATTTACAAATATAATATATAAAGTATATAAAGTAAATATGTGTTAATGAATTCATGGAAACAGATATATGAGTGGTATCAGTAAAAAATCACTGATAAATATAATTATGCAATTATGTGGATGAATTTGACAAGGTAGAGTACGACTGTTTAGATTTTTTTTTTTTAATTTTCAATTTCACAAAACACATATAATTTTTAAAATTAATTGTTATTGATGGAGGTATTTTCAAGATTGTGTTAATGAATAAAAAATACAGAATGAATAACAAGGCAAGGGGATATTAGTTTTATTTTGCTGGTTAGGTGAATTTATTCATTTAAATACTAAGAAAATGCACTGGTATTCAAAATTAAATATTTTCAAAAATTAACCTTATATATCATCATAATTTTAATCAGACAACACATAAACTAGGAGGTATAGTTTTAGAAAAAAATATTTATTTAATTATTCTGATTGTTTTGATTGGATGGAGTTTTTTATGCAATTCTTCCAAAAAACAATTATTAATTTATATGTATTTTTAAGTTTAGACTGACGTAGCATTAAAAGTACTATCTTGTTGAGTGGCCATTAATTTTTTACTGGTTTGATGGTATATTTAACTGTACATTTTTAATAAATATCAAACACATATTTTTGTCTCCATCATTTTGTAACAGTATTTTGGTTTTATTTTCTCAGTTCATTAATACTTAACCTTACATCATCAATAATAATTTGTTGTTGACAGTAAAATATTGATCTTTGTTTAAATGGCTTTGTAGTGCTGCTTTTCATTACCTCAAAGTTAATCCATTAAGTTAATAAATCCATTACTTCAAAGTTATCTTATTGTTTTAAGTGAATGTTAATTGAGCTAAATATAATGCCAACAAAAACGTTTGTGTGACAGTATTCATAATTAACAGTGAACGTGCATTGATCCCTTGTTAGTATTTCTGGGTTTTTCTTTTTCTTAACAAACTGTTGCTCGCCTTTTGTTATTATGTTAGATTGTTAGCATTTTCACATTTATTACTGTTAGTAAAATCTTACATCTATGCCTAGGTATATTGCATTTATTTTATTCCACCAGAGGTAAAATCTTTAATAAATCTTGTGGTTTTTCAGATTCTATAGAATTAGTTTTGATAGTATGCAGTTGTACTGTGTATATATAGTATTATGTTTTTTCTTGTTCAGTTGTGAAATTTCGATTATAGTAAATTTATATTTAACCTGTTTAGGAGTATGAACATCATTTGAAATTCCCCTTATGTTTTCTTGTAATTTAATGACTTTTTATACATTGCAATCCTGAAACAAGTGTGAAAATAATGTTTTTTGGTAAAATAGAATGTAAAGTTATTAATTACTAATTAATATTAGTGAAATTTTTATTTCAGTGTAAATTAAAATTTGTTCAAGCATAATGAGCATGTTTAAGTTAATGAGTGTTTTGTTTACGAGTAAGCATGTTTATTAGATAAATCTATTTGCTGTTTTTGAATCTGTGTGAATTTTCAAAAATATTGTATAACTTACTTATTCACATTCTTTACAGTGATGTAGGGTTTTGGGTTTTACAAAATAATCACAATTCTCCTCTTCTGTATACCTTTATTTTGCTTGATGAATTAATTCACCACAGAAAGTTGTTAACGGGCTGTTAACAACTTTCTGTTAATTGGAAAGTTAACCAATGTTAACGGGCTGTATGTACCGTTAAAACGAGGTAAATTGATAGTTGGTAATTTTACTGAAGGTTTACTTTCGTTAATAATGCAAGATTGATGTGAGTTGAAGTGCTGGGTTTCTGAAACTAATGTCTCATTTAAATATTCTTCCATTTGCGCCCTAATTTCATAATAATTGTCTTCAAAATCTAACCTATCTCCTAAATGCGTATCGTAATTTTTCTTGTCCTGTACTTCTAGCAAACTCTGTGTTTTATTAAAATTATCTAAAATATATGGCATTGCATCATATCTAACTTTAATATTACTTTTTGGTGTCTCATTATTACATTTATCGATAAATGTTTTTATGCATGTTAATTGAGCCTTACATACTCCTAGTTGTTTTTTCAAAGTTGTAATTTCTACTTCAATAGACATAATGATAATTCTTATAGATATAACTATTAACGTAAATTAAATATTTATAGGAAAATAAGAAATTAATAGTTATTAAAAATATAAACGATATGGATGGAATTAATCAGTAAGAAATAATAATGTGAATGATAAAGGAATCAAATGAAGGAATATAAATGTAAGTCTATATCATAGATAGGAACGTAAATAAGGAACTGATAATTCCCAATTTGTTATTACTTATCTGAAACAAATAAGATAAGCGACTGGCAGCAGGTAGCCTGACTTGAAGGTCACGACGAAATGGCTGTTTACTTAGCACCAAGGTCGATGTCTGCATTCCAAGTCGAAATGTAATTACTGTATTACACATGGATATTAACCGCACTTCTTATCGATATTATTACATAACTATATTATACGATATATTACAAACTATATTATTACGATATATTAAACGCAAACTAAGTTCTGCACACAATAAAAAATATCCGGTTCAGACGACCAATGTAAAAGATCCGGCCCGAAAGGACCAATGCACTTTTATGTGTGATTATGGAAAAAGAAGTTTTTGTAGTGTATGAAAAATGCCATGCCTTGAACCTCCAGATGAAAGGCTGAATTACTACCACTGCTAAGGAGATCACTTTTGCTTAGTGTCAACACTCCTTGATCCTTTTCACTCAGTTCTTGCTAACTATCTTGCATTCCAAGTGCTATATTTAGTATTTATATATTATATTTATATAATATTATATAAATACTATATATAATATTATATATTTTAGTATATATATTTATATTTACTCCATTATGTAGATGTTCCCAGTTTTTAGTTCTTTTAACTACCAAAAAAATTTGACTGAAAACTTCTTAATATTTTTAAAAATATTTTTTTGTAGACTACTATTTGGTATAAAATATAAACAATGTAACATACTACACTCTTCTGTAGAGTGTAGTAAGAGTCCTTAGTAAATAAAAAGCATCAAGTAATTTTTATATAAAATTTTACTTTAGATCTATTTGTTTTGGGTATCATTTAACTGAAATCATATTAAATTGCCAACAATTTTTTTACTTTCATGGTTAGCATTTCAATATAGTGTTATTTTTTTCAGAGCAAGAATTTATGCACAAATCATTATATTCACCCAGTAATATTTTTGAATGGTTTCTCCTTGGATGTAATTCAGTGTGCAGTATAAAGCTAAGATACAGTTAACTCAATATGCTTGTTTGTTTGTTTATTATGTTTTAAACATAAAAGTTATGTATACATTTCTACAGTATAATTGAGGCAGTCCATTAAACAACTTTAAAAAAAATAAATTTATGATAATATTTATGAAAAATCACCGTTTATTTCATTCTGTTTATGTGAAAAATTTAGCATAGCTTGAAAAATTTCAAACTTTTATTCTGACCACTTTTATGAATATATTCTGAAATATTTTTTTCACTAAATTTCTTTTTAGAATAATTGTCTGATTGCATTATCACCAATTAGTAAATCACAATACTAAAAAAGAACTGATAAAAGAACAAATAAATATAAAGCAAAAATATTATAATATTTCTGTTTGTTGAATAGAGCAGATTGAAATTAGGATGTGATATTTACAGAGTGAAAAAAGACTAGAGTAAGATTTGAGATCATATGCTGTTAGTATGAGATATCAGATGATAACTGAGAAGAAACTAATTTTCTTTAACTTTCCTGCTTAAGTTAAAAATACTGTATCCGATTGGTATTACAAAGTGTATTTGAAAAGTAAATAACATTTGTAAATTTCTCTGTACTTATTGTTTTATGTATATGTGGCAAATTCCCTTGTGCTTGATCGAACTTTCACGATTATAAAACAGCAGATTGTATTACTGACTTGTTTAGATGTGATTTGAATGTTTAGATTTGAAGTCAATCAGGGAACCCATCTGCCATGAAATGGTTTTTATCAATTTTTTTTTAAATACAAAACTTAAGAAAGTGACTGAAATTTATTACTAGATTTGTGAATTAAAAATTCCTTGAGTAATGGAATGTTATGAAAGTAGATCAGGCAATTCATAAAAAGGTTATGAGAATGTGTATGATGTTGCACATAGTGGACAATGGACTGTTGTGATCAGATGATTTGATGTGAGCAATCTAAAAACTTAGTGAGAAGCAGTGGTTCATAATTTTGAACCTGGCCTTATATTATTTTGAAATTTCAAGGAATTATTTTTTAAATTCTACTTTAATTCTTTTAATTATTGGAAATTTTTCTGATGCTGGGTGCTGAAGGCAGTTTTTAAAGAGCACTAAAGTTCTGATGAAATGTAGGGAAGTAATGTGCTTTTGACAGTGATGTGATATTGTAACATTTTTGTTATGTATTAGGCTTTTTAATGTGATACTGTAGCAGTTTTGTTGTGTATTAGGCTTTGTAATCAAAACAACAGTACATGGATTAGAGGCACACAGTTTTGCCAAAACAGTTTTTTTTGAAAAGGTTAAGACAAAGAATTCTACTTGTTCAGTGATAACAGTTGCTTCCTATTGGGAAACCTTGAAGAGAACTCTGATGCAAGCTTTGTCATTCTGCTTGGAGCAAATAAATTATCTCTAATACCTCCAGACTCTGTGTTAAACAATTTTTATGGCTCTGAGGATGTGTCTGATGTGTAAAACTGTTTATATGCTTGAAGGTGTTCCTTTCATGTCACTATTTCAGTTTAAATATGAAAATAAGAGAATGCTGTAGAATTGATTGTCTTCTCATCTGGCTTCTTTCTTCATGTATGTGTGTGCGCATGTGTAGTTGGATAGCCTAATTTTACTTATTTCATCAGTTTTTCTTATGCATTAGAAAAACCTTCCCTTAGTAATGTTTTATTGACTAAGTAATCAAAAGTATATTTTGCTTTTAATTAAATATAAGTACTGAACTCTCAAAACACAATAATTATTTTTAATATCTTCTATTGTAGATATGAAGCAATGAAGCTGAAGTTTAAAAATTAATAGTTTCACGTAGTTGAGGTTGAAAATTTTTAACTGTGTTTTGTGTATATTGCATGTTTTTTTTCACTGAAATATTATTATAGTTCTCTTTAAATTCTCTTTTTTCTTAATGTCTTAAAACATTTGTTTTTAAATCTTGTATTAATCTCTTCAATATTTATTAGTAAGTTTTTATATTTCATTTGTGACATATTAAAAAAACATTTTTTTAACATAATACTGCAACATATATGCTATAACTCAAAAGAAACCCCATTTAAGTAATTATCTAATTTGAAGTGGTTTAATTAATTTTTAAAATTACAATATATAAATTTGTTATACAAACTTTTACATTACATTTTTATTGATCTTATCTTTTACTCTCTAATAAATGTATTATAATGGTTTTTTCTCATTCTATTAATAATGTTAAATGTCTAATACATTTCATGGGAAATAGTTTTTCTGTTTATTTATTTGTGTAGTTCTTTGGGTATTGTATTCTTGGGTATTATACTTTTGTTGTCGCTTTGTTGAGTGGTTTTCATGTACCTGTGCAGGGAGTCTTAAAATATCCATACCTTATTTTCTATTTTTCCTTATGTATTTCATCATTTCATATGGTATGTTTTATTTTGGTCTAAAACGTTTTTGGTTTCACTTGCATTATTACATTTTTACTTTTTTTTTATAAAATAAATTTAGTTGTTTTTGTTTTTAATTTTTATTCTTAAATGTAATCAGTGATGTCCTTCCAATCATTAAACTATTTTTTGAGCTAATATGAAAGATTTACTTTTGGTAGCTCAGAAGGTAATATATGTTTTTTATTACTAGCAACCTTTTTCTTTGTAAACAAGGTATATGAAAATCATTAAAGCCAGTGTAATATTTTAAATTCATTTTTTTTTTAAGAAATTGTGAAAAAATTAATGTGTTTTTAGATTTTCTTTGTAAAAGCATTTTGTAACATATTTTTATGTTATTGGCTGCATTAAAAACCAAAAATTTTAATCTTTTGGTCATTAAGTTTTTATTGCCCCAAATGTTTTACTACATTCAGTGTTTGCTTATTTGTTACATGTCTTCAAATGTAGTGATGACTCCTTGAGTTGAACTATTTTATTCATTCATTACTATTCTTTTGTGTGAAAACTGGCATTATTGTTTTTGATGTAAAAACTAGCTTTACTATTTTTTATGTGTAATTTTTGATCACACTTTTTAGTATTATTTTACTGTTACAAATATTTTTACTTTTTGCTACCTTAATGTATTTTCTTCGTTTAATTTAAATAAATCAAATTAAATAAAATCTTATGTTGTTGGATTTTGACTTTTCATAAAGTTAATACTAACAACTCACTTTTTAATGTGTAAATATATATATTTATATATGGGTGGACTTGCAGGCAGTTTGAAAGCAAGGAGAGGCTTTTCCGTAATCAACTCGCCAGTTTGAGTACTGTGCTACCAATTCTTCAGATGCACTTAATGTTGTGCCAGAGCTTCTCTTCCACCGCTAACAAGTTCCAGTTCCTAGACCTTGCTTATCCTATGATGGACAGATTGTCATCAGTGTCCCAGCTGTCACAGCCTATGAGGTATTTTATTTTCCCAATTTTTAATTAAAAATAATTCTCTTTGTAATTAATAATATTAAGATATATTTATTCTTTTATTTTATTTTATGTTAACTTTTCCTGTTTATTGATGTAATAATTTTTGTCATTTCTTGTTTTACCTGTAAAAGTTAATTAAATTTAAAAAGGGATCAACCTAAAACAGTTGTGATAAATGTTTTTCTTATCAATTTATTATAAAAAATTATTTTCTACCTTTGTTTAACCATCTAGAAAGATTGATTATCCTTTTTTATTTTTAACGTGTTCAGGTCTTGGCTTTGAGAAATTAATGGTGTATATAATAATATATTTCCTGAGTTTAGTATATACAGAGTATCTCTGAGATCTCTGAACAAGTATTTTCTCTCTTCAGATTTTTTTTTTTGTATACTTTACCAAGGGTCAACATCATATGTTGAGTATTAGAACATTTCAGTACAAAAAAGACTTACTACTCACAGTATAATTTAAATTTTTTTCTAATTTACTTTGTATGAGTTTTTAGTTTATTCAGTTGTCAACATAGCACATATTTGGATCGTTTTTTCTGTTTTGTTTTTCATGATTTATTTTTTATTTATCATATCTATTTATAGATTGTTGTTACATTTTTTAGAACAAAAGATTATGTTTGCAAATAACCTAGTTTTTTCTTCCAAAATTGATAAAATGTAATAATAATTTTTTAAATATGTGTCAGAGTGATTAGTAATTGACCTTCTTGTATAGGAGGTTGATAGTTTGAGCCATGGTTGAGTCAGTCTTACTTCTTTATAAAATAGTTGCTTGATACTGCCCTAACCAACATTCTGTTGTTGGAGCCTTAATAATAATAAAAATAATGATGCATCCTTACACAGCGGTCCATAGATGTAAAATGTACACTCATTACAGAATATGCAGCTGCCTTCAAGTCCTGATACTTAAGAAAGCTGTTTCAGGTACTTGGAGATAACCACATGTCATACCTAACAATCACTCCATCGGATTCAATTAAAAACAAAAAAAAAAGTTAGAATGTCTTATAAAGTTTCTTTTTTGATTCTAGATTGAAGGAGAGTTTGGAGAAGTTTAGCTACAAACATATAATCTCAGGGATCATTAAGATTTTTTAAAGAATGTTAATGTCCAAACTTTTATAATGTAATAGTTATAGTCTTCTAATGGATTGGAATTTTTCTATTTCAAAACAATTACACACATGAAATGTTATCTCTTCCAGTGTTTAATTTATCTCACTATTGTTTATTATAAGAATGTCAAGTTAAAATATATATTTAATATAAGGTCATATTTCGTTAATGAATTTTGGCTTTTGTTATAGCTTGAAACTGAAATACTTTCAGACTGACTAGAGAAATCCTTGGTTTAATTAAATATCACTTTGTTATTCCCTGAACAGTTATCTAATGAGTTAATACATTGATTCCATTGTAGTCCATCCACTCTTAATTTATTTATCTTCTTTCATCATTTTCCTCTTATCTGGATATGTTTGTGTGTTTATGCTTGGTGTTTTATACAACTTAATTTTTTTTGTATACAATCAGTTGCAACTCATTTATTTCATTCTTTCACTGTAACAAATTTTTGTGTAGTGAAGTAATGCTAGCTTTGTATGAAATTAGTTATTTTATAAATATTATTTACATCTTTGAGGTTAGTTTACAACAGTGCAGCATTAGTTAAATTGAGTAAGAGAAGACATTGTTGATGTCAAAACTCAATCTTTTATTGAAGAAGAAAGATTTTTAATCAAGAAGAAATCTTCAGCTTCTGTTTATTGAATTAATTAGAGGAAGTGTGTCAGTTTTTTTCTGGAAAATGATGTAATGTATAGGAACATATATAAAATTCTCTTCAAATGTATTGAAGTGGTACAAAAGACAATAATGAGTCTCCTTTTTGCTGAAGGTAGTAGTTTCACAACATATTTGGTAGGGTACCATGAAACAGGAGAATTATTTAGTTCAAAAGAAAATAACCAACTTTTTCTAAAAAAATAACTTACAAAAATAGAAAAATAATCCATTATCAAATCCATGAAGAACTATTTTTCTCTATATTAATATTATTAAAATATGACTTCATCTATCTGTATCCTATTCGTCCATATGTCTAGATTATTAGGACAGATTCACCATCAGGATATCTTATATACTTAAATGAGTTATTAAATGAACAAAAACATATGATGAGTTAAATGTATGAACAAAAACTGTTCAAACATAATCTATAAGAAAGAAAAGTAGTTTACCTAATAGCTTTCAAATCTAGACTCTTTTAAAGTAGACTCCATTGTGACTCTACACTTTACTCATTGGTCCTATAATTGCTGAAAACATTTTTCGTAGTCTTCTTTTAGAATTGCTAACACCTGTGCTGTCATATTTATGTCCTAAATGCCAAATCACAACCCTTTCAGCAGCATCTTTGGCTTTGGCAACTATCAGAAATTATAAGGAACCATATTTGATGAATAAGGAACTTTGTAAACCTAGGGAATTTTGTTCTCAACCAATAGATTATGGATTAGATATGATAAATGAATGAATTATTGTGATACAAGGATACTGCTTGCATGATTCCCACAAGTCTCTGGATCTCATGTACTGAACCTCCAGATTGAACTATTCACTGACAGTTTGGCTTTCTTTGTATTCCTGTTGTACAACTCCCCAATATAAAAAAAAAATAGCCAGCATCACTTTCACTCTGTTTCTCATCTTTCTTTCTTTGTCCTTGGGAGTGACAGTAATGACTAAGCTTCATTTGGTTTCTAGGTCTTACTCGTATATTCAAAATTTATCAAAAGTTATAACACTAACATTTTAAGGAAGTTGGAATTTCTGTTGGGATACTCCACCATATCCTGTAGAATAACAGAACAAATTTATTTTTTCCAAGCAAATGCAGTTTGGCATAATTTCACAGCCACTCTATGAATGCCCAAATTATCTGTTAAAATCATGTGTGAAGAACATTACTAATCTGAATGTCATTTGTAATTTATTGGATGGTCAGTGTATGATTTTTCATTAACTAACTTTGCTTATTGTTAATGACATTTGGATTTCAGACTGTTGATGTCCTACCAAGTAATGATCTGGCACACACACTATTGTTCAGTGTGTTCTATCATTATGAAGAAAATAAAAATGCGCACTGTTACACACTCAATAGTTGTGCTACAGCAACTGTTGTGCTCTCCAAAGTTAAAAAAAGGGCATGTTTGTGCCTTAGGTACTAATGGTGTGCTGTATGAAATTTTTTTGCTCTCATTTAAATACTTTTTTAGAAAAGAATTGTGGTCAGATACTTTTTGAACAGACTTTTTATTACAATTTTTTTTTTTATTTATTTTTTTTTATGAAACTTCGGAACTCAATTTCTTTCCTAAATCATGTTGTGGTTTATCATTGAAAGTATGTAACTCTGAAAGTTTTTTCATTTGATATAAACTTCAACGCTCATATACATATATACATTTTTATCTAAATATACTGCATTTAGACTAATGCATTTAGTCTAATCTAATCTTAAATTATAATGTTAAAAGTAATCACAAACTCATACAATCATTGTAAAGATTAAGCATATCCAGTACCGATTATCTTTTCTTAGATTCATAGATTAAATCCTTTTTTTAAAGCAAAATTCTCCTCTCTTTACACAAAAAAGGTGTGTTATTAATGTGTTGCCATAAACACTAAATTTGATTCACCAATGGAATTCGACATACCCTATGTTTTTACCTCAGAAAATGAATGAAAATCACGAAGGCTACTGGTGCAGTTATTTATGTGTATCATGAAAATTATTTTACAATTAAACATTAAAATTAAATAATTTAAAAAAGAAGATATTATATGATAAGTACTTAGTTTCTTTTGTAATTGTTGAAGTCTTGATGGTGCTTATGATCCAATTAATGAAACTGGTGTGGTAAACCAATTTTTTTGTTATTTATTTTTTATTAAGTGCCTGCTGAAGTTTTACATTGTGCATGTATTAGTAGTATTTAGGATGTAGTTATTTTTGTTTGACTACTACTTGTTGATTATATCTGTTGCTTGAGATTGTTACTATAGATTCTGTGTTTATTCTTTGGCCAGATGGAAAGAATTCTTTTTGTCATCCTTTATTATATTTGCAGAGGTTGACTGTGGATTAATATTGCTTTTGATTTGCATTTTTTTCATAATGGTAAAGGACATTTCTTCCTTTATATCATCTGTGACACAGGTTTAATACTAATTTTAATAATTTATGGGTAACCTGAAAATTATGTTTCTGCAATGTGTTATCTATTATTTATATTTTTATCATGTCCTGCACAGACTCATTTGTAGCAGTTATAGTGCAGAATCTTGACTATGTACTGCGGTATGTATTGTTGATGTATAGATTATTTGTATTTTGTGTGATAAATATTAAAAGAAAATTTGACAATATGAGTACGTACAAGTATGTAGAATGTTTGAGTTTATGCAAGGGCTGTCCAGAAAGTAACTTACATTTTGAAATAAAAAACCAACCAAATAAAAAAAGAAATTTTATTATATACATTTGAAAGGGACAATCTTAAACTATTTTTCTACATAGTCACCATTTAAATTGAGGCACTTATCATAACGATGCTCAAGCTTTTCAATTCCTTTTTTGTAGAAATCTGTCGCCTTAGATTTTTGGCACCCATGTTGCACAAAACTTGTGATAACCAAGCTTCCATGATACAATTTTCATGCAGGCTAGGCCGACTACTGCAGTCGTCATCATGAAGATTGGTGTAGCCATTTTTAAACTGAATGTACTACTGCCTCACTCCACCTTAACTCATTCCATCTCCATACACCTCACAAAGTTGCCAATGAATTTCAGTTGGTTTGAGGTTTTTTGCCAGTAACACCCTAATCAATGAATATAGATCACATCATTGTGGGATTTTCTTTTGAAGTGCACATTTCAATAATTTACCATGAACAAAGTAGAAAAATCACAGTAGTCCACACACTATGACAGCTTGATGTGTACTGAGTGTAGAAATGTTTTGACGCCAAGATAGTGGCTCTATCCCCACCCATCTCCATGCTAGGCACAAATGTAAGTTACTTTCTGGACCGTCCTCGTATTTATATTTATTGAGTTTATGTTATATTTGTTTTTGTGATTGTATGAGTAATATTTTATTGATTTTCTATTCTATAATGTCATTGATTTTGTTATTAATAAAAGATTCTCCTCTAATCATGTTAGGATATACTTTATCAGCTTATGCTTACAAAAATATCTTTGATATCATCTCCCATGACAGTAACTGTATTGTTTTATTTTCAGAAGTGCCATACAATAGAAAACAATAGCCCACATCACTATTCTATACTGATTTTGAAAAATTCCGTTTTGGGATATAAACTTATATATGTTGTATCATTTTAATTCCCTCAGGCAATTTTCTTGTAAATAAGGCACAATACAAAAAAAAAGCTTAACAAAAGTTACTTGGACTGGAGGAGGACACCTCATGGTGACCTTGTATTTGACCATGACTGTTATTTCAAGGTTAACACAATTTTTTCAAATGGAATGACCTATTTTTGATCCCACCAATGAAAAGAGAGAAAAATTTTACATTGAAGTATGTGGTCACACATATGACCTTGGAACTTTTTTGAAGGTCGTATGACTAACCATAAGAGATAATGTTATAAGGATGCTGGATTCTTTTCGCAGATATTTACAGTCCCTGGTTTCTAAGTTGTTAGAGGATTGCTACCTGTTACTGTCTTTGAAATTCAGCAAATTGTGTTAATCAGATACTGTATGTGATTAACTTCTAAACCATGAAATTTAAGAAGCTGAAAAAAATAATATACTCATAAAACGACATGACTAAATTCAAGTATGTTGACTGGACATTTGTCGCTCTTTCCATTGGTGCTATCGGAAAAGGTAATTCCATTTGAAAAACCTTGATGACCTTGGGAAAGTCCAAAGGGGACCTCAAGGTCATCATTGGATGTCACCCTCCTATCAACACAACTTCTGCAAAGACATTTTTATGATCTTTCCTAAAGTTTGCGAGATAAATGGCCTGGAATATGAATATTATATTATCTTCAAAACCTTGTGACCCTTGTAACACTGTCTCCAAATAACTCTATCATTCATATAACACTATCTTTGATGATATGTCCTTCAAAAATGTTCCAAGGTTATATGTATAACCATTCCATTCCAGTCTAAAATTTCCTGCTCTTTTCATTGATGGTTACAAAAATATGTCTCCATTTAAAAAATTGTGTTAACCTTGAAATAACATCAAGGTTAAATCCAAGGTCATCAGGAAGTGCTCTCCTCTAGTCCTAGTTATTTTTGTATAATTTTTTTTTTATTGTTTCTAGTTTACGAGAAAATTGCCGAGGAGGATTAAAATGAAACACTATATATAAATGTATAATATAGTAATATATTGTTATTAATTTAATATTATAATAAGTTTATATAAATATTTATAATTCGATGTTTAGACCAATGACTTTCCAACTTTTTAATACCTTCAGTATAATGTGATTTGTCCAACTCTGCAAAGTAAGTTGTCTCAGCTTTAAGTTCGCCATTTGAAGTGAATCATCATCCAGTTGAGTCATTTCTTCAGGTTTAGGAAGAGGAAGTAATCACTGGGAGCCAAATCCGGCAGATATGGCACAAGTGGAAACACTTTGAAGCATATGTAATGGAGTTTTGCAGAAACAATTCAAGGTATATATGTAAGTGCATTTTGGAGAAAGAGCACTTACTTTTTGTCAGATGTGGGCATTTACCTTGAATAGAACACTTCAATCGCTCCATTAGTGATGTGGTAATACTCCTCAGTGATGGTCATGCCTCTTTCTAGATAGTCCATGAACACCTTAAGAATAAAAAAAAATTGTGGTCATGACTTTTCTTGCTGGTGGAATTGTTTTTGTTTTATTTAGCATACTTTCCTCTGCTCTTACCCACTGTTTGGTCTCTGGCATTCAATGGTGAATCCATGTTTTATGTACTGTTATAAAATGTTGAAGAAACTGCGCAGAATTGTGTTTAAATAAGGCTAAACATTCTTGAGAAGTGTTCAGTTTAATGTGTTTTTGGCCAGACTTTTAAAAATGTGGCAGCTATAAAATTGAAAGCTTTTGCATACCCAAAATATTATGTGAAATGTAGTGACCAAGATCTGTTGAGATGTTTGGGATGTTAGCAAGCTCGTGTACCTTCAGTTGGTGATCATTTAATTTTGAAAAAATGAAATTGTAAATTTTTGTGATGATTTTGTTGTTTTTGGACATTCAACCATTTATCATCTTGAATGGATGTACAACTACGTTTAAATTCAGCAGCTCACTTTTTTATCCTCGAAAACAAAGATGAAGAATCCCCATCTTTTTTTAACTTTTTTTAATAAAAAGGGTTATTTTTTTTCAAGGTCTGATCGGTTGCGAAATAAAAACCCGCGCAAAAATCGGATGAACCTTTGCGCATATGTATTGCGCAGCATCTCTAGTACGGCCTTCAGTCACGCCACGTCTCACTACCTCAGTGAAATTAAAATTCTTACATGGCATTTATATAACAGGCTTTATTACATACATATAAAGGTTTAAAATTAGTTGGGAAATAAGCAAAATATATATATTTATAATGTTCATTTCCCAATATATATATATATATATATATATATATGTATAAAAGTAAAACTCAGCAATCCACTAGAGTACAGAATCTAATAATATTTCTTACTTTATTATGAGGGTTATTTTTTTTCAAGGTCCAATCGGTCACAAAATAAAAACCCGCGCTAAAATCAGATGAACCTTTGCGCATATGTGTTGCACAGCGTCTCTGGTATGGCCTTCAATCACGCCGCGTCACTTCGTTTAGTTTTGAACACACAGCTAGCATGTAAACATGTCTATAACAATAGCATCTCCCGCCAAGTGTGAAGTGCGTGCAGTAATTCGATTTCTTCAGGCTGAGGGGTGTAATGCGGCTGAAATTCGTCGACGAATAAGTAATGTGTACAGTGAAATTTAAGTGAGTGACAGCAAAGTGCGACAATGGTGCAGGAACTTTAAAGCAGGACGTACAGATGTTCATGATGCAGGCGGTCAGGGAAGGAAGCAAGTGTCAACTGATGATCTCGTTGAGCGAGTGGATGAGGCAATTCGAGAAAATCGTCGGTTCACAATTTCTGTATTGAGTGATTCGTTTCCTGAAATTTCAAGGTCAGCTCTCTACACCATTGTGAGTGAGAGACTTCAGTACCGCAAACTGTGTGCAAGATGGGTTCCCAAGATGCTGTCCGACCATCACAAAACAATGAGAATTGGACGCCTCCCTAACGTTGCTCCAGCACTACCACAATGAAGGGGAAGATTTTTTGAACAAAATTTTCACACAGGACAAGACATGGGTCTATTTTGAAACTGAAGAAACAAAAGAACAATCCAAACAGTGGATGCATTCCCATTCTCCCAGTAAACCAAAGGAGTTCAAGCGAACCTTCTCCAACAGAAAGTGTATGGTTACTGTGTTCTGGGACCGAAATGGAGTTCTCTTGGTGGAATTCATTGAACGTGGCACAACCATCACTGCAACCTCATACTGCGTGACTGTTCAACATCTACGAAGGGCAATTCAGAATAAGCGGAGAGGAATGTTGTCATCAGGCATCGTCTTTCTCCATGACAATGCTCGACCACACACTGCAGCTGTAACAAAGAAGCTCCTGCAGCATTTTCGTTGGGAAATGTTTGATCACCCATCATACAGCCCGGACTTGGCTCCTTCCAATTTTCACCTCTTTCTCACATGAAATGCTGGGTAGGAGACAACATTTTGGCACAGAAATCGAGCTGAAGACCAGCGTAGAAACATGGCTGAAAACACTGGCGGCTGGCTCCGTTCTATGACGAGGGTATTGGAAAGTTGGTACCACGCTACGACAGATGTCTAAATCGGAGTGGCGACTATGTAGAGAAATAGCGTAACTATGTAAGGACTTGTTACAAATAAAAAACTTTTTATTTTCATTGTGATTTTAATTTTGTGACCAATCTGTCCTTGAAAAAAAAAAACTCTCGTACGTCCATCTGGTTAAATATTTTAAAGCAAGGTACTTTATAACAGCTACGGTTTATTTTTCGAGAATGTCCAAATTTTTTTGCTTTACTCGGTTGCTGCAGACAGGCATCTAATAGCATGCATCTAAAACAACACACAATCTGAGGAATCATTCTTAACAAATATCATAGTCATTTGGTCATACTTGCACCACCTCTGTGTCAGGTCAAAAACATTACGAGTGACACTAATAATTTTTTAAGTTAAAGACAGAAATTGTTTTTTAGTTCATGAATTCATACACAATGAAAAATTTGACTGACATCACCAACCTATGTCTTCCAGTAAGTGGAAGAAATATAGTTGGAAATATATAGTTATAAACTAATGTAAATATACTAAATGTATTAAACATTTTTAATAGTATTCCTAACATATTAATTCTTCAAAATAATTTTTCTAAAATAATTATTAGTTTCTGTGACTATTTCTTTTATAGATATTTTGTCAGAAAAGAATTAAAAATTTTTACGTACATATAATAGCTTATGAAAAGACTGTAAAATGTTGTATAAATTAAACTTTCACTTATCAACTATTTATTTTTTGTAAGATGTTTGCGACTATTATGAAATATATTTAATATTACATGAAATGTTACCAACCTATTAATAATTAATTATTGTATAATTTGTTTATAAAGGATGTTTTTTTGACTCCAAGGATGAAAAGATTTAGAATGTATTATAGTATTCTGTTTTGTTGGCTTTCTATAAATATCTATTGATTTTAGTAGTGATAAAATTTTTGTTAAATTTTATGTCCAGGTAATCAATACTGTTATTATTTTCTCTGTTTAAAGTGAATTTAATATTATTATTTAAAGAATTCATTTCTGTAATTATTGTATTTTCTTTGTTGTTAAATTGTTGGTTATATATTAAGATGTCATCCACATACCTTTTATATAAAATAATTTGATGTTTATTAATTGTATTGGATATTACAGTGTTTTCTAGTTTATTCATAAAGATATCTTCTAAAATAGCTGAAAGTGGAAATCCCATACTTAGACCCTTATCTTGTTCATAATATTTATTATTAAATTTAAAATAGTTTTATTTAATACATAATTCTAATAGATTTGTTATTTCATCAATTATATTTTTATCTATTTTTAATAGATAAAAAAGCTTAGTAAATTAAATCTGTAAAATGTTATTATGGTCAGTGAAAACAATTATTTTCAGATTAAATAACTTTTTTTATATGAGTGTTGTTTTTATTCTTTGTGTGTTTCATAATGAAGCTGAGAAACAGTTACTATGACTTGAATACATAAAGAATTTATTCCTCTCTTAAAAGTGTTTTAAACATAAAAGAAGTAGGGCCAGTGGACCAGGTTAGATCAAAGTAGGACTGTTTATAGTCAGTGGTAAAATTTCCTGTTTTATACTGATCAGTTTGAAATGTTATACAAGAGTTATAATTTGGAGTTATATTAGAGTTATAATTTGATGGTGGTTCAGTTTTTGTTTGTAGTGTGTTAAATTGAGTATGAATGACTTTTAACACATCTATATATCTGTGACATACGGAAAATAATCTTTGTTGTGTATTGAATTGTCCATGGCAGTAAATGGTTTGATTAAGCCACTTCTTTAAACTTGCTTAATTATCAGTAAGCTTATTCAAAATAGTTATCATTTACACTCTTTTATTTACAGAAAAACTTCATGTATTAAACAATATTGATATATAATCTTTTACTTAATTTTTATCATTTAAAATTTTTGATTTCTTCATGTTTAATATTCTAGAGATATTTTTAAACCTGTGTAAAATATCAGATAAAAAACTAAAAATATGCTGTTTCAGGCCCTTACCATCAAGCCAGATCCGCACAAATTATAGATCAGAATTTGCTCACAGTCTTGAACCTTGGATTGGAAAACTCAGTGCCTCAATCCCAGAAACAAATATTCCACCAGGTAAATAAAAATGTTTTATTTATATGTTTTATTTTATTTGTAATTATTATTGTTGATAATTTTTCTTCTTTAGATTTTGGCTGTGCAATTTCATGCTGTTCCTTTACCATATCTTCCTCTGAAAAAGGACGGTATAATTTTTTTATAATGAAATAATAATTGTTATTACACTGTAATAGAATAGTTGATGGAGTTCCTGATTATTAGTAAATGAATGTAAACAAAATTATAAATAATAGTTTGTTTGTCAAAAAAATCTGTTTTCTGTGTAAATTCATTTGCTCATGAATTTTTCCAGAACATTATTTTTTTTTGCAAACAATACATGCCTAAATTTTTTTATGTATTAGAAAAATCTATGCAATAAATATTACTACTGCTGATTGTATTATTGTTTAAAAATACTTATTGATTAGTCTGACGTTCTTACTGTTCTAATATAAAAAATATTAATCTATACAAAAATATAGTAAACCCTGGTTAAAATGTTTTTGTAGAACACATGATGACACACATTATAGGACCAACCTCATAATAAAAGGTGTCAGATCTCATATGGCTATTATATTATTAGGAAATTTATTGTGCTGTATCTTATCGCAATAAAATAAGATATTGTGTTTTCTGATAATGCATGAACTGAATAACAAAAGATGTGGTGGCAAAATGGTATACACTTATCTAAGCTGTGAAGAGCTTGATCAGAGCAACATCACAAAATACACAATTAATTATAAAGTAATAAGTAGATGTGATTAAAATCCATATTTGAATTATTTAAAATATTAATATAATATGAGATAATGTTAAAGCAAATAAATGAAGATACTAAATATAGAAAATTCTACAGAATAATTTACAATTTTAGTGTTAATGAAGATTATTTGAGCACATATTTATGTACTTGTTTGAATAGGATACAGAAGATTTTTTTTTAATGTTTTAATTAACGTTATTAAAAACTTCATCAATAAAGAATTTTTTTTGTAGAAGGAAATCTCTTATTTGTTTCTTAAATAAATGATGGAAACATTTTAAAAATAGTTTACAAACTTATTAAATAAGGTAATGGAAGCATAATAAAAGCCCTTTATTATAAGCTAAAAAATTATGTTGAGTTATACAAAACCAGTTCTGTTGTCTGGTTTGAGAGAGGTAGCTATTGTTATTTTTTAAGAATAAGTGACTATTCTTTTTAGCAAAAATTTCATATCTATAAATATAAACTCTAGATGAAATTAACATTTTTAATTCTACAAATATCTGTATACATGATTCATACTTATGGGCACCAAAGAATGATGTGACTGCCCATTTTTATATCTTTAAAACTCATTCTGACTTTTTGGGAGCCCCAAGAGATATTACATTTAAGATAGGAGTATAAGTAAGCATAAATAAATATCAGCTAACTATGACAAACTTAGCATTTTTTTTATGTGCTTTGAAGCACATTCTTACTGAACTTGGAGCATGTTAAAAGGTGATTCACAACATAAGGTTTGATGTAGCTTTAGTTAAGTACTTGTTGCTAATTACTGTTTATAATCACTTCAGTAATCATCTCTACCACATTAAATTGATAAATAGTGCAGTGAGTAGTTGTACCATTAACTTGTAACTTCTGATAATGTTGATTTGTTCCGACATTTTAGGATGTTCAGTTTTGGAGAACATGAAGATGAACTAAGAAGACAGGGACTTCATAAGTCTTGATGATGAATGCATGAGACTTGTTAATTTGGAGAACATGAATAAGATGAGCACACTTTTAATCTGTGCGTAGTGTTGCAAATTTCAGTAATCCCTGAAATTTCAACAGCAAAATAATAAAGAACTGCTGAACAAAATAATCAATGTTCAGATTTTTTTTATTGTTTTTGGAATGTACTTTCCTTGTTCCGTACAAAAATATGATTATAAAATTTGGTTTTCTGCATACTTGAAAGAGTTTTCTTATTATTAAATACCTTGTATATATATTCCTTGTTTATTATTTCCGATAATAATGAGAAAACTTCAGCATAGGCCAATTCTCTAAAAAAATAGAATTTTATAGAGATTTGGCTTTTATATTTAATGTGATGCATAATATTCTGTGTTTTTCTTCCTTTTCTAGGTATGTTTGATAGCAGTCAGGTTATGCCCCCTCCTGCAACAGGTCAACCACCTGCTCAAACTTGTCAAACTATTACATCAACGACAACTTTACATCCTGCACCTCCATCTCGAAAACAACATTCAGCACTTAAAGCAAAGGCCCTTGAAGGAGAGGGGCCTTTTTCTAATCATTGTAGAAGCTTTGATTCCCAGATAAAGGTCTGTTAAATTGATATTTTTTTATTATAACATTTTTGTAAATAATAACTTTTCATTGTGCTGAATGTTTAATATTTTTTTAAATGGCCAGCCATCTTGGAGTTCAAGTCAGTAAATATTTACAAAAAAAAATCTGCATATGAAATAAAAAATTTTTTTTGTTGGCAGAGCAATGAAATTTTTAAAACTAATATGGAGTTTGGTAACAAAACATTGAATGATAAGAAAGACAGAAATGTAATGAATTTTAAATGTGTTGATAATTAAATTGTGTAGTAAAGTGTGAAATGAAGAGATTTTTACAACAATTTGGAAAAAAGGAGCCAGTGGCAAATGTTCACTAGAAGAATTAATAGGTCATTTAGTAGGCAACTAGGGTTAGTTAATTTAATAATGGGAAGAAGTGTGGAAGGTAAATCTTTATGTGGAAATTAAAGTTAGGTACATATGACAAATAATTAAAGATTTAGGATGGGATTAATTGTTCTTTTTTTATACAGGAATTAGGTGTTCAATTGACAAATGTTCGTGAACGCCTTTGCGAGCTTCAACGAGATATTGCACTTCTCAGGCGTGCTGCTACTCCACCATTAGCCAAGCGACATCTTGGAATAAAAAATTTTTTTTGTTGGCAGAGCAATGAAATTTTTAAAACTAATATGGAGTTTGGTAACAAAACATTGAATGATAAGAAAGACAGAAATGTAATGAATTTTAAATGTGTTGATAATTAAATTGTGTAGTAAAGTGTGAAATGAAGAGATTTTTACAGCAATTTGGAAAAAAGGAGCCAGTGGCAAATGTTCACTAGAAGAATTAATAGGTCATTTAGTAGGCAACTAGGGTTAGTTAATTTAATAATGGGAAGAAGTGTGGAAGGTAAATCTTTATGTGGAAATTAAAGTTAGGTACATATGACAAATAATTAAAGATTTAGGATGGGATTAATTGTTCTTTTTTTATACAGGAATTAGGTGTTCAATTGACAAATGTTCGTGAACGCCTTTGCGAGCTTCAACGAGATATTGCACTTCTCAGGCGTGCTGCTACTCCACCATTAGCCAAGCGACATCTTGGAATCGCCCGGGATTGTGAGAGACTTGATGATACATTACAACGATATCATGTTGAGCTTGATCGTTTACGTTCTGTTTTTGATACTCTATGGCAAGAGCAGTTATACCGTATACATGTTGAACAAGATATCTTCCAGTCTCAGGTAATGATTTTTTGTGCCTGTTTAAAAAAAATTATATAATCTCTTGCTTTAAACTTTGCAGAAATATGCAGACATATCCCACATTAATGCACTGTTCATATCAGAAGAGTATTAAGTCTTCTTATAGTAATACTGTTCAGTATACTATGCATTATGTTAAAGATGCATTTTTTCTTACAGCAAAAATATTTGATGTGATTCCCTCTGACACACACCAAATATCTACAGGTCTTCCATTTATCAAATGAATTTGAATTTGTTATAATACCTCTGTTGTTTCTTTCTGTATCATCAATATCTTCTGTGCAATGGTCAGCTGCCAATAATCTTCCTTAGTAATATTTTCTTCTTCCTTCATACTTGCTTGCATGCTTGCCTTAACATGCTTGCATGTTAAAACTACTGTATCATCACTGCAAATCTTGGTTAGTTGTTTTGTCAGACATTCCAACTAGCATATGTGCACAAGTCTATCTAATCGTAGGTGGTGTGAAATCATCTTCCTTTCAACACATGCATACTGTCTTGGTTGATTATATGAAACTAGTAGAATGCCAATTGCAGGTTTTGAGAAAGATGATTCAGAGCTGTATCATCTATTGTAGTCTGTGTAGTAAAAAAAAACTTTTCTCTTACTTATGTGTTTTGGCATCCTTTTTTCTAACAGCAAATGTTAACTCCATTCCAGTTTCTTTTCTGATGTAAAATTTTGTGTTGTTTTAACAGGCATAAAGAAGGAAGTTTATGGAAAATCCTTTCTTTTTTTTTAAGAAGCTAACATATTGTGTCTACTCTCACTGGAGTTTCAAAGGCAAATTATAAACTATCTTTATGTAGACTATGCCACCAGATTTAACTGGATTGCTATTTTTTAAATAGCTCCAAATGGATATTAAGATAATAGACAAAGTGGCTGTGCATATGTAAATATGTACCAAAATATTCCATAAACCACTATATTGGAAGAGTACATTTTTCTTTTCCTATTATGTAGGAAAAGAAGAATGTTATTCAAGTTGATTCAAAACTATATGGTAATCACTGAGGAGCTGATTCTACAACTAAAAATAGGAAAAATAGTTCATATAAACATATGCCTGAAAACCCTTCGTTAGCAAGTTAGTGAAAGATTTCTTGTGCTTAGTTGATGACCAGTATCTACTCATTTTGGTTTAAATCTGCCAATTTCTGTGAGTCATCTGTCCACAGCTTCAAAAGTTTTACGATCAGGTGCTCTTCGATGTTGATAAGTACCATGATATTCTTGAACTGCAGCCAAACCATTCTTGTTTACTTTTATCATGTCTCTATACTCTTCGAATGAATACATATTTGCACTGTCTCCCATTATGTATTAAAGGAAATTTCACCAAATTTTGTAAAAACTTTTCTGAATTTTATACAGACTCTCACAGATATCTTCTTTCTTTTTCCTGTTTAGCCTCCAGGAATTACCATTCAGGTATTACTTCAGAGGATGAATGAGGATGATATGTATGAGTGTAAGTGAAATGTAGTCTTGTACAGTCTCAGTTTGACCATTCCTGAGATGTGTGGTTAATGAAAATATCTTAATAAGTACAAAAACTACCGTCAAAATTATTCAAACACTGTTTCAGCTGATTTTGCCAATGTATGAAAACAAATTAATTCATTCTGATAAAAAGTAGTAAATAAATGATCAGCTGTTACTTCCAACCTACAAAATGAGTTACTTCATGCTGTTTTTAGTTGTTTTTACTTCAAACGTTTTTACTATTCAGTCTGTTTTGTTTTTTAATAAAGTTAAATTTCAATATCCTGTATTCAGTTTTTTCTTAAGTAATTTACATGAATCTTTTCAGAATTAAATTTTCTATATTTCTGATTTTAAAAAAATACAACTTAATTACTACGTTTAACAAAGATTTCATACATTAAACCCAAAAATGTGTTATTTTTTACCCAAAATTTTTGTATTTTACATCAGATATCTTTAAAACTGGTGGAGGTACAGTTCTAGAACCCATTTTTTAATATTTTCAGGTAAAAAACCATAAGAATCAACTAAATTTGCCATTTAATTTACCTTCCCAGAATTTCAGGAAGTCTTCATTTCCCTGGATGAACCAGAATCCAGGCAAAATCTTTTGATAGCTGTAGCTTGCTAGTGAAGTGTTTTCAGGCCTATGTTTGTATAAACTTTTTTCCTATTTTTTAGCTATAGAATCAGCTCCCAAGAGATTGTCTTACAGTTTTGAATCTAAAATATCTTAAATAAGTAAATGTAGACATAATTAATAAGTTGATTTTATAAAGTTAGATGATAACAAGTAATCAGAGAATAAACCAGTGCTAGTGTTATTCAGATCCTTTAACATATAATGAGTCATATAAAGGATTTCAAAATAAACAATTCTAATGCTTCGATTAATGTATAAAAAATGTTAAAATAAAAGCTTTCTACAATGAAAGTCCTGTTTTGGAATTAAGAATTTTTTTATGTACATTTTTTATCCACTAGTGACTGAAAAATGTATATTGCAATGATATACTTTGGAATATAATATGTATATCAAAATTATTTCTCTTGTAGGTTAACTTTATATTAAATTGCCTGTTAACTTTAAAACAGTGAAATATATTAAAATGAAAAATTAACATATGTTAACTGCACAGTAAGTATTATAAAGTATGTAGGTGATATTGTATGATAAACCTTAGAAATGTAGAAAAGATACTGATTTGGCTATATCATTGTCAGATTAATTGCTTCTTTAATAATACTCTTACATCTTTATTTATTCTCACTACCTCAGTGAAATTAAAATTCTTACATGGCATTTATATAACAGGCTTTATTACATACATATAAAGGTTTAAAATTAGTTGGGAAATAAGCAAAATATATATATATTTATAATGTTCATTTCCCAATATATATATATATATATATAAAAGTAAAACTCAGCAATCCACTAGAGTACAGAATCTAATAATATTTCTTACTTTATTATGAGGGTTATTTTTTTCAAGGTCCAATCGGTCACAAAATAAAAACCCGCGCTAAAATCAGATGAACCTTTGCGCATATGTGTTGCGCAGCGTCTCTGGTATGGCCTTCAATACGCCGCGTCACTTCGTTTAGTTTTGAACAGGCAGCTAGCACGTAAACATGTCTACAACAATAGCATCTCCTGCCAAGTGTGAAGTGCGTGCGGTAATTCGATTTCTTCAGGCTGAGGGGTGTAATGCAGCTGAAATACATCGATGAATAAGTAATGTGTACGGTGAAACTTCAATGAGTGACAGCAAAGTGCGACAATGGTACAGGAACTTTAAAGCAAGACGTACAGATGTTCATGATGCAGGCAGTCAGGGAAGGAAGCAAGTGTCAACTGATGATCTCGTTGAGCGAGTGGATGAGGGAATTCGAGAAAATCGTCGGTTCACAATTTCTGTATTGAGTGATTCGTTTCCTGAAATTTCAAGGTCAACTCTACACCATTGTGAGTGAGAGACTTCAGTACCACAAACTGTGTGCGAGATGGGTTCCCAAGATGCTGTCTGACCTTCACAAAACAATGAGAATGGACGCCTCCCTAACGTTTCTCCAGCACTACCACAATGAAGGAGAACATTTTTTGAACAAAATTGTCACAGGGGACGAGACATGGGTCCATTTCAAAACTGAAGAAACAAAAGAACAATCCAAACAGTGGATGCATTCTCATTCTCCCAGTAAACCAAAGAAGTTCAAGCAAACCTCCTCCAACAGAAAGTGTATGGTTACTGTGTTCTGGGACCGGAATGGAGTTCTCTTGGTGGAATTTATGAAACGTGGCACAACCATCACTGCAGCCTAATACTACTGCGTGACTGTTCAACATCTACAAAGGGCAATTCAGAATAAGCGGAGAGGAATGTTGTCATCAGGCATTGTCTTTCTCCATGACAATGCTCGGCCGCATTCTGCAGCTGTAACAAAGAAGCTCCTGCAGTGTTTTTGTTGGGAAGTGCTGATCAGCCACCATACAGCCCGGACTTGGTTCAATCTGATTTTCACCGCTTTGCTCACATGAAACGCTGGCTAGGAGTACATCATTTTGGCACAGACATCGAGCTGCAGACCAGCGTAGAAACATGGCTGAAAACACAGGTGGTTCCATTCTATGACGAGGATATTGGAAAGTTGGTACCATGCTACGACAAATGTCTAAATTGGAGTGGCAACTATGTAGAGAAATGGCGTAACTATGTAAGTACTTGTTACAAATAAAAAAATTTTTATTTTCACTGTGGTTTTAATTTTGTGACCGATCAGACCTTGAAAAAACTGACCCTCGTATTACTTCTTCATTTGTATATCAAAAGCACTTTCGAGGATTTTCCCTCATCATCAGTTGATAAAAAATTAAAAACTTTAAAATTACACAATAAAATAATTATGCATTAAAAATTAAAATTATTGCATATATAGTGTAAAACATGCAATCAAAAATTAAATATTAAACATTCCTAACATCAATTTTTTTTTAAATTTCTTATACATGCCTGTGGCCAGCCACTACATACAGTACTGTAGTAATATTTTATAATTTTACTTAATATTTACAAAGATCCTGCCGTCTTTAGCAGCTTTAATAGGAAAATCATTATCAAACTCTGTCTGCAGATTAATCAAGCTTAATTTTTGTCTATATTTATTTGTATAATATTTTTCTAAAACTTTTATCATTATTGTCTTTTTGTTTGTAATTTCAATTATTTTAAAATTTGTTTCTAAATCAGTAATGGAATGTTAGCTGTTAAATGGTTGGCAACATTAAAAAATCCTAACTTATTGTTTTTATAATGTCTAAAATAGACAAACTTGGAGGGTTTGCAGAACATTTAATTAAATATATTTATATTATTACTTATTATATTAATTAATTATTAAAGTAAATTTATATTTATTAGATCAATCCAAGTACAGGTTAATTGAAGTAGGCTAACTTACCTTATTTCATTACATAAACAGAAGTGCTTTCGCAAACTTAATTCCATCATCAGCTGCATTATTTTTATTTATGTGTGTGTGTGTGTGTGTGTGTGTGTGTGTGTGTGTGTGTGTGTATATATATATATATATATTTCAAAAAAACATCATAAACTCACAATATGTAATATATAATTTATTCACTTATTTTTTATGTTAAAAATTTTTGAAACTAATTACATTTTATTAAAATGTTTTAAATTAAATTAAAATTTACTTTATTATACTTTAAAAGCTTATACAAAATGTAAAAAAACTTTTATTTAGATTATGAATCAAACAAGATATAAAATTAAAAAAAAATTAATTATACAGATAACTAATTAAAATTAAGTTAAAAATTAAAATTTAACAATTTTTATACATGTGCTCAATGTGACATCTATATAAAAAGTATATATATATATATATTATTTGATAGTTGTCTTTTTATAAATATTATTAATTAAAGTAACATTAATATTAAGTATTAATATTAAAGTAGTATTAATATTTTTTGAAGAAACAACTATCAAAACAAAATAACTATCTTACCACCAATATAATAAGACAAAAGAGTGAAAAAATTTATATCAAGAATTTGTACTCTAATAATATGATTGAAAATATTACTAAAACTTACAGTAAAGAAATATTTAAACCAGCTTACAGACCTAATAACCACGTAATAAAATATTAAAAAAATAAAAATAATAAAATAAACAATTTGTGTGGAATTTATAAAATTAAATGGAATGATCGTGATCGTGTTTATATAGGAAAAACAAATAGATCCTTTAACAATAGATGTCTTGAACATTATAGATATTACAAAAATAATAAATCAGGTTTATTGATATGACAGACCAATAAATAATAAACAATAAGCATTCTATTTTTGATATTAACACAATTCTAGAAATATTAGAAATTAATAAAGATGACATAAACTGTTATATTAGAAAAATATTACATAATAAATACAGAAAAAAAAACATTTCAATTTGATGTGGTTCTCACAGGCAGGAAAATTCAGTAAAAGTCTGAAAATATAATCTTAGGAAAAATGGCAAAAAATTTCAGAGAATTGCATTTTCAGAGGTGGCTTTTTCATTAACAAATCTCTTCGTGTGGAGATTTTACACGAAGAGACAGTAATTTATCAACAAAAAGGTTTTGTGCAATTGTAGATGCTGGTTGCAAGGAGAAGGTTTTCATTACCAAGAAAATGCTCACTGCAGTTAGAAGCTCTAGAAGACAATATGAAGAATCTCTTGTAGAAAAAAGAAAAAAATTCTCTCAAGGAACCCTAAAAAGGAAAATGCAAGCAGAAATTAAAAAAAAAAACTGGAGGGAGAAAGAAAAACACTGAGAGCTACAATCTTGGTAGAAGAAGAACAGATAGCCGCCAAAATTAAATTTTTAGAAAAAAGCAAACCATTAGGAACCTAGTGATATTGAAGAAAAGTTGCCCTGTGTTTTATACATACGTAATAATATGTATGTAATGTGTTCTCATATTATTATTACTTTATTCATTTTTTGGTATACATTAGAATAATAATGACAAAATATTTTTCAAATAAATGTTAATGTTTGTTTTCTGTACAACATAAGCTGGTGTTCTGTTCTAGTTTTCTTATCTGTATTACTTTTAGCCACAGTGATTTTAGTATTCCTTTAAGTTGTGATCATACAAATATTCTTTATTAAATTGAAATCTTTATTTTTTGGCATTTTTTTGCAAACCAAATTATTAAATATTGGTTTTTGTTTATTTTGAAAATTAATGTAGGCTAAATTTTATGAAAAATTTTTAAGCAAGCCAATTATTTTAAAAAATTGCCTTAGTTTATGTTTAGTTAATTTTTAGTAAATTTTTATTTAGTTAATTTTTTTAATTATTGTGGTTTTTTTTGTACTTTGCAATGTAATTTACTGAAACAATTTATCACAAAAATAGCCTAATTTTAAATGTATGTTGTAAAAAAAATAATTGAAAAATAAAGTTTAAAAATGAATGTAATGATAAATAAAAGGCATGAGTTTTGCAGCTATGGGGATGGTGCAAAAAAATAAAATATGTGTATATTTTACTGATTAAGCGGCGATAGCATAACATTATGAGTCAGGAAATTTTTATTAAATTGGTGAGGAAATGTTAGTAAAATTTAGGAAAAACAAATCTTAAAATTTTGTTGGAACCCTGTTTGATAAACCATCAGACAGTGTTTGATAGGAGACGGTCTTATAAAAACTGCAACAGATAGCAGCACTCATTTAAATTAATATGTAATTTTCATTATTTTAGTATTTTTATTTTGCAATAACAGAATTATTTAAATTATGGCTGAGGATCTGATGATGCAAGATCCCACAAAAGTATTCTTATGAAAAATTAAAGTAATATATGTCTTATCTCACACAGCCAAAATTCAGCGTTGGATATGGCTGCCGAGGATTTCCTCAAGGGAACCAGGGTGGTCCACCAGTTGGGGCGGAAAGAGGCCTCAAAGAGCCACTAGGTGGTTGAGACCTTGCCTAAGATCCAGCAGGTCTTGGTGGTCGGCTGTTCCTTGGGTGGACCTCATGCAGGGTTGTTGACCATACACATGTTACCCCGGTGCTTCAAATGTCAATACTTTATCACACCTCTCTCCACTGTAGAGCACAGTCGGAGATGTGTGTTTATTGCGCTCTTACAGGGCAGTTAATTGTCCTAGTAAGACCATACATCCAAAGTGCGCTCCTTCTGCCTTGGTGAAAGGCTTTGATGCTGGACACTGGGTCGGGGCAAACAATGCAATTTGCACGACATAGACTTGATGAAGATTGTGCATAATATGGTGTATGGCGACGCCTGAATTGGTAGAAGCTTTCGAGGATGGTAATCATCATATTGAATGCTTGCACCTTTTTTTTTTTTTTTTCTTTCTTTCTTAAACACCCCCAACATCCCCGGCCTCCGCCGTTAGGCTATGCGCAGGAATGTCGGAGTGTCGTGGCAGTCGACTGCCCCCCTGTCTTGCCTTTTCTTTGGCGTCCCATCGGGGTCCTCAGTTTCATCAAGATGCAGCATCCCTCCCTTCTGGACGACCACTACATCCCTCCACTTAGAGGCTACCCTTCCCGTCCCTACACTAGGTTGCCGGCTACGCATTGCGCGAAGCCGGCAAACCGCCGCGTCCCCCTCTCACACCTGAGGGTCCCAAATGCATCATCGGAGCACCCCAACTGACCTTCATTCTTGCATATGAACCACAGCCCACCTTTCGCACTCGTAAAAGGTGTGCTCCGGCGTGTCATCCTGACCGCAGTAGAAGCACCTCGGTGTCCGTCTTCTCTTGAACCGATGTAGGTAGACCCCGAACTCCCCGTGTCCAGACAGGAACTGCGTGAGGAAGTAATCTACCTCCCCATGCCTCCGCCTGACCCACGGTCCCAAGTCCGGGATCAGTCTCCTGGTCCATGCCCCAGCCGTAGCCGTTCTCCACATCTCCTGCCAGTTGACCATCAGCTGCCTCCCGGCTTCCGCCTTCGGCGTTCCTTCGTATGTGGAGACCAGCTGCGTGGCCCGCAGCTCGATGGGAGGCACCCCTGCGATGACTGCCACTGCGCATCCAGATACGGTGCGGTACGCCGATGTTATGCGTATCGCCGCTCTTCTGGTAAGGGAGGCTAGCATCCGTACGTTCTTCTTTCTCGAAAGTGCGTCCTTCCAGGCCGGGACCGCGTACAGCAAGACGAAGGAAACCACTGAAAGGATCAGCCGTCGCTTGCTCACCCGTGGTCCGTTCTTGTTGCCCATTAGTTTTTGTAGAGCGTCTTGTATCTTCTCGGCCCTCTTAGTGACCTCTCTGAGGTGGGTGTTAGACAGCCCATTCTTGTCAATCCACACGCCCAGGTACTTAGCGCAACCGGACGTGTGGACCCGTACGTCGTCTACCATGAAGGACATTCCTCTCAGTCTTCTTCTGCCGGTGATCGGGACAGCTGCCGTCTTGTGCGGTGCCAGTCGTAGTCCTCTCTCCCCCAGCCATCTGCTGACGACTGCCACCGCCAAGTTTGCATTATCTTCTACCTCCTCCTCCGTCCGTCCCGACACCATCAGCGCGAGGTCATCTGCGTACGCGACCGACTGGCATCCTTCCGGGAGTTCTTCCCGCAGAAGGCCGTCGTACGCGATGTTCCAAAGAAGAGGCCCAAGCACCGACCCCTGCGGAACGCCTCCAAACATGTTGAAGTCATCTTCTCCTTCCTCTGTGCGTACCCGCAGAGATCTCTCATGCAGATAGTCATTTATTACGGCGAGCAAGTAGCCGCTGATCCCTATCTCCCGGAGTATTCCCATGATCACTCCCCATGGCACGCTGTTAAATGCATTCCTGATGTCTAGGAGAATGATCAATGGGATTTTCCTTCGTCGCCACGTGCCTGCCGACTGAACTCTGGCCCACTCTAGCACCCGTCGGACGGCATCGACGGTCGATCTTCCCCGAACGAAGCCGTACTGGTCTGGGGAAAGACCTCCGCCCGCCTCAATCTCCGACCGCAGTCTTTCAGCGATCAGTCTCTCATACAGCTTTCCCATCGTGTTGATGAGGCAGATCGGCCGGTATTTCCTGGTTTCTTCGGCTCCCGGTTTCGGGAGGAGGACCAACCTGGCCTCCTTCCAACAGCCGGGAAAACTCCCCGTGGACAATGCCCCACTGAACATGTCTAACACCGTCCACGGGTGCCTATCCACCAACACCTTCACGATGGACCCAGGGATGTTATCTGGGCCCGGGCTCTTCCGCAGGCTCATCTTCTTGGACGCCCACTGTAGTTCTTCTACAGTGAAGCGCCTTTGTTGATCACCAGCTATCGGTTCCCATTCCTCCTCTTCGACGTGGAAGAGCTCCGTTATCGCTGTGAGAGACTGTTCCCTTGTCAATGGGGTCAGGCGCCTACCAAACTTCTTGGTGACGATCTGGTAGGCCCTGCCCCACGGATCTTGCTCCAGGTCTTCCACGAGGTGTTGCCACGCCTCTTGTTTGGCAGCCTTAATGGCTCTACAAAGGCTTCTTCGTGCCGCGTGGAACACCTCCGTTTCCTCCTGTAGGCGCTCAGAGTCCCTCCGTCGTGCGCGCTGCATCCTCCGCCTTGCTGTTTTGGTTTCACCACGCAGTCTCGCAATGTCCCTGTTCCACAAGTAAACATTCTTTACGCGTCTTTCAGGCTGTGGCCGCTGTTTCACACATTCCCCCTGTAGGATGGCCATGAATTCCTCGGGGGTGTGAACACGCCTACGGGCCACCTCTGCCGCCGTCCTATCCGCTACCGTCGCAGCCTGCTGTTCCGACGGCCTCCAGATAGGGTCCTGTTCCTCTAGACCCCTTCCGCCTCCTTGTATTTCAAAAATTATGGCCTTGTGGTCGCTGGCAAAATCATCTTCTACTACCTGCCAGCCCACTATCCTCCTTGCCACCCTATCTGAGGCCGCTGTCAGATCCAACACCGATCCATCACCCCTTGCGTCGTATGTAGGCACCCTAGGCGTGTTCATGACCACCAGTCCCGCGGCCCCAAGCATTGTAGCTAGGGTGTAGCCTCTCCGCGTGGACCGGCACCCTCCGAGTTCAGTGCATTCGGAGTTGAAGTCCCCGGTCAAAAGTACCGGGAACCCAGCCCTTCGTATGCATTCCTCCAGGTTTCCGATGAATTCTTCATGTCGATCCATTCCGCTGTTGGGAGAGATGTACCCATTGATCACCGTGAATTGATGGATGTCTACAGCCACGAAACCTCTACCTCTAACTACCTTCGTGACTGCAAACCTGCCGGTGACATTCCGTATAGCAGCATCGCCATCCTGGTCAACATACCAGTGGCCTGAGTTAACCAGTCGCTGATTGGGTTCCACGACCAGCAGTAGGTCGTATCCTCCAACCAGCGCTGCCGCCCATGCCAAGTCATGGACAGCCACGGCTCTGTTTACGTTGAGCTGTAAACACTTCATTTCCGAACGTGTTTACAGTCCCTGCTACCCAGTCTATGCCCAATCACTCCACAACCCACGCATTTGGTGGGTTCCCGGCACTCTGCCCTCTTGTGCCCCGTCGCCCCGCAATTGTAACAACAGGCTCTCCTATCGGGACCCGTGCAGTGTGCCGCAACATGACCCGTCTCCCAACAGCGAAAGCAGTTAACATCTGGTCTTCGTATCTCCGCTCGACACGATTGCCACCCTACAAGGAGCCTCCCGGTGGACGTAAGCCTCTTCGCCTCTTCCAACGGCAGCACCACAGTAGCGTTCTGCGTTTGTCCATATGCTTGGCGGACCGACGTGATCCTAGCAGACGTCTTTCCCTCCAGCGCGCGTTGTACCGCCGCCATCACCTCCTCCTTAGTCACTTCAGCGTCAAGGTCTCTAATGTGGACAACCTCTTTTCTGTCCAACTGCCCTTTCCCACCAATCTTCACCTCTGGCGCCTTCTGTGCCAATTTCTCTCGTAGGGATTGGGCAGAGTTGGTCCCCGCCCGCACCCGTACCTCGACATCCTCGCCCCTGCCTTTACGAACTGAGAGTATGTTAGGAGCCAGTTCCTCTCCCACTGTTACCTTCACTTGGCGTAGTAGCTCTGCATAGGACTTGCCCGTCTTCCGTAGGACCACGGTCTCGGTCTGCCTCACGCCGTTCCTCGGTCGGGTCCCCTGAGTGAAACATAGTAACCTTCCTTTTATGCTTTCTTGCCCAGAATTCTAGGGTGTTTTTAACTATGCTACCCAGTTTACCCCCTGGCGCCGCAACAGTCACCGGGTGTACCTCGTACGTTGAAACGGTTTCCAGACCAGATAGCAACCAGTCGACAGCAGTTATGTCTTACCCTTTAACTGGTATCACGTACAGGTTTCCCGACGGGTCGATCTCCTCTTTTTCCCCAATAACGTCTGTGGCCGCGACATGTCGCACCACAGTGCCTGGGAGCATAGCGCCACTGTTCAGCTTCCTCTTTATACCGGGTGCCAGGTCGCAGACCCGGCAAGCTATTTTTGACTTCTTGTCGCCCTCAAGGTCCAGCACATAGACACATGCACGCTCGTCATCCGCCTTGGGTAAGCCCCGCACCTCCTCGACCAGCTCGAAGGCCTGTTGGGGCCACCTTTTTTCAGCAAGCTCCTTCAGGTCTTGGACCTCCCCCTTCTTCAGCGCTGCCTGGATCGCGGCGAGATCCGACCCTGCCGTCTGGGTATGCTTATTGTCCAGGTTCGCAGTTCCTTGAGTTCCCTGCATCGTCGTCGCAACCCTTTGCGCCTTTTCCATGACTCTGCCGGCCGTCTCCTTGAAAATGTCGCTCACTTCCGGGCTCGCCTCACATAGAAGCAGCAGGACCTGAATTTCTTCCAGAAGCGACTTCTTGGTCGGGTGGTGGGCCTCTTCCGCGTCTTCACTCACCTCCTTCCTGCGCTTCCGCGCCCTGAGCTTGCCCAAAACCGTCTCGTCCGTTGCCTCCTCCTCTGACTGGTCGGTGGAGGAAGTCAGCGGGGGCGCGGTGAGCGCAACGTCTTCCTTGACCGTCGGAAGGCCCTCTCTTCCTCTGTCGTTGCTGCACTACACCCCGCATCGCCGGCAATCATCAGCTCTTGCTCCATATCGACTGCTCGCTCCATCAGCACCGGTTAGTACGGGAAAACCCCACAGATTCCACTTACTAGTCCTATACTACACTTACTGTAGCCCGTTAATAAAATAATTAACAAAATAACCTAAATGATGCAGGACTTACGCCCTAGAGTTCGTACCACTCAAAAATAACACACTAATTAAATAAGATTACGGTCCTAAAACTAATTATTAGTCTAGTTCACTTAAACGAGTCTTAACTGATTCACTAAGTAGGTTGGCAACACTGCTGCAACCTCTTTGTCTTTAACTTGTCCTAATAATGGCGGCTGATACCACTATACAGTATCCCGCCTGCTATGCTAGTATTTTTCCCTCCACAAAGCACGTGGCTAGAATCCCGTTTAGGTTACCATCTAAAAACACTTATTATTTAATTAAAACTATATCTAACTGTCTTAAACTACTATTATCATCAACAAAACAAACAAGGTTGATAATCTATCACTTAAAAAAGAGTCTTTACTAATGTATAAATTAACTTAAAGGGCTGGCGCCGAAGTGTCGCCACGTGGACACTTGGTGAGGGAAAAACGTTAATATCACGCCTTCCCACGAACCGATTTCCACGGTTGATGTCTTAAAATGGTCGTCTTGTCAAACACTAACAACTACAAACTATTCTACACTAATTGGCACTGTTTAATAGTTCACTTAATACGACCGCCATGCGGTCCATATTTAAACTAAAAAACCTTATATCTACTGTAATTTCTAACCTATTTGAACGTTTTATGCCTTAATCCACTCGTCTAAACCTATATTTTATCACTAAACACTAATAACTACCGAAAACTATGAAAAACCACTGATATTATCACCCGTACGGGATACACCGAATCTAGCTGCTTATCGGACCGAGTCACTACTCAACTAGTGAATGCTTGCACCTGGGGCCATTAAACCTGCACCATTCACGGGCGGCCACCAATGAATCCATGAGGATCCTTGAGAAGTATGACCTTGAGGTCCTCTTGGTCCAGGAGCCATAGCCATAATCCGGGATAGGATGGTCGGTTTACATGGGGTTGATGTTATTCATTCTCATGGGGAACGGCCGCTCTCTGTGATTGTGGTTGGCTCAATCTCATTGGGTGTCTTCTGGATGCCTCAGTTTTCTGATAAGCAGTTCACCATCATGTGAGTCACGAGGGGTACGCTTGATGTTGTACTGGTGTTGGGATACTTCCAGCTTGTGATGGAGTATGGATGGCGAAGTTGGGGTAGATTCTGGATGGTCTCTCGGGCATCATAGTGCTGGTTGCTCTGGACGCTAATGCCAAGTCTTCCGCCTGGGGTTCACCACTCACTGGCCCCAGAGGCACTGGTCTCGCACAGTTCATTGAAGCCAGGACAACTGCCAACTTTTTCTTCCGATCTGGGGGAAAGTTACATTGATGTCACCATGGTGATGGGACATCACATGGACATAGACAACAAATAGTTGGACTGTGTAGCCCAAGGCCAGTGTGAGTAATCATAGACTTATAACCTATGAGATTGTTTACGGTGGCAGTCCAAGAGCTCCAGATTCAGGAATCTAAGGGGCCTGGATCAACACAGGCTGCGGCGTGAGTTTGCGGCTGCCTTACAGGGGTTGTAATGGCGCATGGAGCACAGGGAGGAGGTGGAATTGATAGCTGAACAATTTGGCCAGGCCATCAAGGCTGCCTGCAATAGGGTCCTATGGCGGCCTCGGCTTATGGATGGACCCTTAGGTAGTGGCCAGTCCGCTGAACGAGGAGTGCCTGGAGCCATCATAACCACTGCTTCTGGGGAGTTGTCTGTTAAACACAGGCAGAAACCTAAGAAAAAGTGGTGGTCCTCTGATCTTAGCATGCTGCGTGCAAGAATTAGGTCCGCTAGGAGAAGATACCAGCATCACCCCCTAACGGGGATTATAGTTGATGACGTGCATGCTGAGGGTCTGCAGAACTACCAGCATGCACATAATGAGTATGTTCTTGCCATCAAGGAAGCCAAACTCAGGTTTTGGCAAGACTCCATGTGCGAGTTGTAGCATAACCCTTGGCAGCTCACGAAGTCATATTACCGATCAAAGCCATTGCATGTGCTTTCCAGTGTTTGATCACATTTTATCCAGGCGTTTCTGGATACTCTGTTTCCAGATGCTCCAGAGGGTGAAGCAGAAGTCGGCGTTAGGGCGGGTGAGACACCATTCCCTGGCGTACGAGCTGTGGAACCCGTAGATATAGACCAAATGGTTTCTCGAATGGCACTGAGAAAGGCACCAGGGGTTGTCCAACTTAACCCAGATATTTTCTATCATCTGCTGCCTATAAGAGAGCTGCTTGGCAGGCTGTTCCTGTTCCAGGGTGCCACCTTCCAACTTGTTGGAAGGTGGCTTTGGTGAGGGTGCTCTTAAAATCAGGAAAGGATCCGAGTGAGGTTAGCAGTTATTGACCCATCAGCTTCTTGCTGGTAATCGGCAAGTAGCTTGAAAGACTGGTTTTGGAACGGCTCTGAGAAAACATTGATATGAACTCACTTCTAAATCAAGGCCAGTATGGCTTCATGAAAGGGGTTGGCATCAAGGATTGCATCTTAAATGCTCTTGCCGAGGTGGAAGGTGCCGACTGTAAATATGTTTTGGCAGTTTTTATTGACATAGAGGCAGCATTTCCTTCCTTGTGTTGGAGTTCTATCCCCTATGAGTTGGAACGCCGCAATGTTCCTGTAGCCCTGCAGGCCGTAGTATGTGACTACTTGTCTGATTGCATGGCTCTGTTTAAGGATGTGCACCTAGTTGTGAAAAAGTCTGTCACCAGGGGAAGCCCGCAGGGCTCTGTTCTTGGTTTCTTGCTGTGGAACCTGGTATTCGATGGATTTTTGGAATTGACATTCCCAAAAGGGGGTCATGGCCCAGGCTTTCGCCAATGACTGTATCCTGTTAGTTCATGGTAACTTACGACCGCAGCTAGAAGATCGAGTGCAGGCCGCTTTGTCAACTGTAGAGGGCTGCATGAACAATCAAAAATTTAAAGATGTCTGAGTCCAAGATGAAGTTTATGCTTCTCAAGGGTGCAGACAAATTATCATACAGTCGTAACCCCCGTATTAAGTATAAAGGCTGTGTAATCAGCCAAGTTTGAGTTCATAAGTTCCTAGGTGTTTTGTTTAATGAGAAGTTGCTGTTTAGCAACCACATTAGGCAAGTAGCAGTGGACGCCATCTCTGTGATGTACAAGCTTTGTAGGATTGCTTGAAAGGATTATGGGCTGTCAGGCTGTCATTTGTACATGGTGTACTGAGTTGTGTTCGAAAGTATGTCTTAGGTGGTGTCTGTTTGGGCGTATAGGTTAGAAAGAAATTGAGCATGTATTCAAAATTTAAGGTGTGCCCAGTGCAGAGCCTTAATTGCAGGTTGTTGTTTTTACAACAACCTCTTAAAAGGCTGCTACTGTATTAGGAAAGGCTCTTCCAATTGATTTAGTGGTGAAAGTTAAGGCGGCCATGTGGAAATTGCAAAGAGGCAGGGAGGCTTAGGTATTTGGGATATGGTTTCGAGCCGAGCCTGTACTGGAGCAGAACAATGATCCCAATGCACCGGTTCTAAATTTTGAGCAGTTGCCCATCTCTCCCGTCTGCGGAGGAGGCTTTTCAGCCTCTCAATAGAAGCATGGCAGCAAGAATTGCACACCACGAATAAGGGAAGATCCTTGTATAAGTTTATACAGGATTTGAGGGGATGGTATGCCTCTCCTTGGTTTTTAAGGGCAACAGGAGCCTGAGTACTCTCCAACCATGTAAATTTAAACCAGTATTTGTTTTGGTTATGCCTGGCAGCTGATGGGCTGTGTGTCTGCGGGAAGGTCCAATTGAATGAACACATGATGTTCGACTCCCCAGCTCTTGGGGGAGATCCAGAACTCAGCCCACCCTAAAATTTAGAGGTCAGGGGGAAAATTGACCACTGACAAGCAGTGACTCATTATGACAAGAGCTACATTGTCAGACCGTGTGGGAGTTCCTTGATGTGGTTGCTTTATTTAACAGACATCAGTAGTTTGCCTACTGAGCAAAGCAAAAGACTCCTACTGTGCTGCTGAAGGAAGCTAACTGAGAGATATGGCTGGCTACCAGCCAGATTAAGGCTCCAAGCACTTTAATGGAGGACCGCATTGCTGGCATTCGGCGGCTTAGGTGTGGCAGTGAATTGCTGTCTTTGACGAGATAAATTTAATTATTGATTGTCATATGTTTTAGTTGTTGATGGGGTGCACCTACCCATTTTAGTGATATATGACAAGTGGGCGGTGGGACTTGCAAGCGAATGGTGTATGGTACCATGCTTATTGTGCTCACGCTTTTAGGTTGCTCTAGGAGCTAGTTAGGACACTGGTCGCTAAACTGTTTCGAGGCTCTGTAGCAGTTTCTGGCATAGACATTCGTTCTTATGCTTTAGGGCGACCGAATGGCATGGTGGTGGGAGAAATGCCAAGCAAATCAATGACTTATCTCAGTATTCTGTACTAGGCGGTGGCTTATTTAATAGAATTTAATTATAATTTAACAGTACAGAGGGATAATATGAAACTTAAAAAGATTAATTTCAGTATATATATTGAAAATTAGGTAATAGGCATAATTTGATTTTATATTACTTATTTAATTTAGTAAGGTCTATGTTGTATGTTCTATCAAAATGTTTAAATAAATTTCTCCCAGTGTGAACTATGTTAAACATTTGCACTCATTAAATATTATCTTGTAAATTCTGATTTTTTTCTTCTTACTTTTAGATTTGTATTGGAGTAAATTCTTTGCACTTATCTTTGGTTCATAGGACTACAGTGATATTTATTTTGTTAAATGTGTGCTAGAATTTTGTATATTAATTATTATCAGTATTTTACTCAAGAGGTTGTTTTACAGTGGGTTAATTTCTCTTTGCTTTATTATATTTATTTATCTATATTTGAACAGATGATTCCCACTATATGGGAAAAAGAAAATAACTTTTGGTCAGGTGATTTTAGAATAATTAACTCAGCTTCAAATAATGGGCAGGCAGGAGTAGGTTTCATAATGAACAAGAAGATAGGGAAGAGAGTAGGGTATTGCAAAATGCATAGTGGTAGAATCATTGTAATAAGGATAAAATCAAAATCTAAACTGACAACAATTATTAACGTCTGTATTCCTACAATCGCCTATGATGATGATGATGTAGAGTGTGTATATGAAGAAATTGACAAAGCAATTAAACACATAAAAGGAGATGAAAATTTAATAATAGTTGGAGACTGGAATGCAAGCATTGGAAAAGGGAAGGAAGGAAATATAGTAGGTGAATACAGGCTGGGCAAAAGGGTTGAAAGAAGGGACCGACTTATAGAGTTTTGTATGAAGTATAATTTAGTAATTGCCAACAACCAGTTTAAAAATCATAATAGAAGAATATACACATGGAAAAACTGCAATACTGCAAGGCGATACTGCAAGGTATCAGATAGATTATTATATCATGGTTAAGCAAAGATTGGGAAATCAACTCATCGACTGCAAAACTTACCCAGGAGCAGACATTGATAGCGACCATAATTTAGCGTTAATGAAATGTAGGTTGGAGTTTAAAAACCTGAAGAAAAGGTGTCAGATGAATCTGTGGAATTTAGTGAAGCTCTAGGAAGAGGAGGTAAAGAAGATTTTTGAGGAGGACATTGCAAGAGGTCTGAGTAAAAAAGATAAGTAAAAAAGAGAAAATGTAGAAGAAGAATGGGAGAATGTTAAAAAGGAAATTCTTAAATCAGCAGAAGCAAACTTAGGCGGAATAAAGAGAACTGGTAGAAAACCTTGGGTTTCAGACGATATATTGCTGCTGATAGAAAATATAAGGTAGAAAATATAAGAATGCTAGTGATGAAGAAAGTAAAAGGAACTATCGGCAATTAAGAAATGCTATAAACAGGAAGTGCAAACTGGCGAAAGAAGAGTGGATTAAAGAAAAGTGTTCAGAAGTGGAAAGAGAAATGAACATTGGTAAAATAGACGGAGCTATAGGAAAGTTTTGGGGTACATAAAATCCAATAATGTGTTAAAGAAAGATGGTACACCGATTTATAATACGAAAGGTAAAGTCGATAGGTGGGTGGAATATATTGAAGAGTTATACGGAGGAAATGAATTAAAAAATGGTGTTTTAGAGGAAGAAGAGGAAGTTGAAGAGGATAAAATGGGAGAAACAATTTTGAGATCTGAATTTAAGAGAGCTTTAAAAGATTTGAATGGCAGAAAGTCTCCTGGAATAGACAGAATACCTGTGAATAGAATTACTGTGCAGTGCAGGGGAGGAAGCGATTGATAGATTATACAAACTGATATGTAATACTTACAAAAAAGGGGAAGTTCCGCCCGACTTCAAAAAAAGTGTTATAGTCATGATACCAAAGAAAGCAGGAGCAGATAAATGTGAAGAATGCAGAACAATTAGTTTAACTAGTCATGCATCAAAAATCTTAACTAGAATTCTATACAGAAGAATTGAGAGGAGAGTGGAAGAAGTGTTGGGAAAAGACCAATTTGGTTTTAGGAAAAGTATAGAGACAAGGGAAGCAATTTTAGGCCTCAGATTAATAGTAGAAGGAAGATTAAAGAAAAACAAACCAACATACTTGGCATTTATAGACCTAGAAAAGGCATCCGATAACATAGACTGGAATAACATTTTCAGCATTTTAAAAAAATTAGAGTTCAAATACAGAGATAGAAGAACATGCTAACATTTACAGGAACCAAACAGCAACAGCAATAATTGAGGAACATAAGAAAGAAGCTGTAATAAGAAAGGGAGTCTGACAAGGATGTTCCCTATCCCCGTTACTTTATAATCTTTACATGGAACTAGCAGTTAATGATGATAAAGAACAATTTAGATTCAGAGTAACAATACAAGGTGAAAAGATAAAGATGATACGATTTGCTGATGATATAGTAATTCTAACTGAGAGTAAAAAGGATTTATAAAAAACAATGATTGCCATGGATGAAGTCCTACTCAAGAACTACCGCATGAAAATAAACAAGAACAAAACTAAAGTAATGAAATGTAATAGAAATAACAAAGATTGACCACTGAATGTGAAAATGGGAGGAGAAAAGATTATGGAGGTAGAAGAATTTTGTTATTTGGGAAGTAGAATTACCAAAGATTGACGAAGCACGATATAAAATGCTGAACAGCACAGGTGAAATGAGCCTTCAATCAGAAAAATAATTTGTTTACATCAAAAATTAATTTAAACGTCGGGAAAAGATTTTTGAAAGTATATGTTTGGAGTGTTGCTTTATGGAAGTGAAACGTGGATGATCGGAGTATCTGAGAAGAAAACATTAGAAGCTTTTGAAATGTGCTGCTATAGGAGAATGTTAAAAATCAGATGGGTGGATAAAGTGACAAATGAAGAGGTGTTGCGGTAAATAGATGAAGAAAGAAGCATTTGGAAAAATATAGCTAAAAGAAGAGACAGTCTTATAGGCCACATATTGAGGCATCCTGGCATAGTCGCTTTAATATTGGAGAGACAGATAGAAGGAAAAAATTGTGTAGGTAGGCCCCTTTTGGAATATGTAAAACAAATTGTTAGGGATGTAGGATGTAGGGGATATACCGAAATGAAACTACTAGTACTAGATAGGGAATCTTGGAGACCTGCATCAAACCAGTTAAATGACTGAAGACAAAAAAAAATGAGAACAGAGACAAATGATTAAAAATTTGTTCTTATTTTAAAATAAAACAGCTTCGTTTGCTGCTATATATGAGTGTAAAAAACAATTAATATATAAAGCGTAGACTTCATCAATAAAATGCATGCATTAATTAAATATTTATTTAAAGAGTTATTTTTACTTTTGATATTCAGTGTTGTAATGAAATAACCATATATCTTTTTATTTGCAGATTAATGATATTGTAAGCTTAAGGTCTGAAGTAAAACAATTGGCTCTTGCCGCTCAACAATTGGAACCATATGTTAAGTCCTTGTCATCTCAGAATAACTTAGAAGACATGGCTAACCTTCAATCTCTTATTGATCGGATAACGGCATTACAAGAACAACAGTAAGTAAAGTTCTTAAAAGTAAAGAAAATCCTTTTTATTTATCATGTAGGAATCATGACATTAGATTAATGTAACAGATGTTTTAGGAAAAATATTTAAATGAGAAAAATTTCCTGAAATGAAATAAATATTTCTCCTCCATTTATTAAAGAATTTAATTTGCAATCCTTTTCCTAACACCCAATAAAAGAAGTTTGCTATTTTCTTTTTTATATGCTTAATATATTTTTTCTTTCCTGATACAAAAATTGATTTTTCATTTTAACAGAAATTTGTGGCCAAAAAAATAAATTCCTATTTTACTGTATATAGATAAAAAGGGGTAGAATTTTGACAGATTTTGTTTCAACTAAATCTTTGTCACTGCTTTTTACTTTGTTACAAAAACAAAGTTGCAAAGTTACAAAAATAACCTTGTTAAAAAAAAAAATGTAGTGAAATGACTTGATCTTTAAATGAGCTTTCTAACCAAAAACCTTCAGTCTATTTCCTCTTTTCTTTGAATTTTATTTGTTTGTTTGTTTTATAGTTTACTAAAACAAATTCAGAATTTTATTTATATTCACAATTTTAGAAGGAATTGTATAGTTCTTTAAAGGGAGGTCCTCCTGTACCTTTTACTACTAAACCTTTCTTCTCAGTTTTCCTTTTATTCATTTTTGGAGTATTTTTTTTTAAGAGATCTGGCTTTACTCAATAAGTTAATAAGCAATTCAGCTATTATGCTTATTATGCAGCCACTTCACAGGAAAAGAGATCTTTAAATTCACAAGCAGTAACTCCCCTACCAGTAACTCAAGGATGCACTGGCTCTTCAGACTTCTGACATCTTCTGCATGGAGTACTCAGCACAGTTAGAGCACCAACAGAATTAATAAGGAAAAAGTAATTAAAGATAAGCATTTAAGAAGAAGCGTATAAGCATTAAGGGGTAGATGTGAGAAAGGAATCCACTCATCATGGTAGATCAGTATAGTTTACTATATTTATATTGCCTATGACTCAAGTGTAATTAGTTACATTTGTATGTTTTGTCAACAATTAGATTCTGGTTTCTATTCACAACTCTGCTATTGTATTTGACAATAATACACAACTTTAATTTTAATTTCTGCTACTATATTTGATAATTATGTCTGTATATTTTATTTCAAACTGTATGATGTTTTTTTTTAAATATTTCTCTTGTCGTTTATAATATTTTATAATTACATAATTTTGTCTGCACTATTGCTATGTAGTTGTAGTTAGTTTTTGTTAGCTCAAAAAAAAAAAATATTTTCGACTATGTGTTGAAATTGTTCCAACTTTTATCTTTAGGTAAATTTTTGTTTGCCTTTACATAAGAGGTCAAGATAGATCACCTTCATCTTTTGATGGATCTTTTTAGATGGATAGCCTTTAACGTTTTGCTAGAAAGGTCAAATATTTAAATTATTATTTAGGTTTAAAATAAAAATTAATGATTCATAATTTATTATTATTATTATTAACAAACATAATTTATTTTGTTTCACTGTGGTAAATAGAACAGTTTTTTCAGATAACCATTTTTTATTAAAGAAATGTTTTTTGAAAATTTTACAAAAAGCATAAAGATGATACTGTAATTTTTCTTCAGCAGGGTACAGTCATATTTAGCTAATATTAATTAATAGACTATTTTAAAAATTTGTCTCATGTTTTTAACAGAATATATTGTTAGTATTTAAATAAAAATTAAAAAACTATTATTTTACAACAGTTTATTTTTGTGGTTATTATCTGGTTATTATTAGTTACTGATTATAATAATGATTTACATTTAGTGATTTTACAGTATAAATTATACTAATAAAAATACTAGATTATTTAACACTTAACTGAACTTTTTATTTATACTCTGTTAGTTACAGGATGGAACAGAGTAGCCAAAAACAAGGGGGAGAAATAAGAAGCCAGGTGGTTTCTCCTACTGCTGAAAATACTGCTTATCTTAAAGGTAACTTGCTAATTTTAATAGTTGTTGATTGATGTGTTTGTAAATATTTATTTATTCTATTCTTTATTTTATAAAAAAAAAAACTATGTTATAATGAAATATTAAGTCTAAAGGATTTGGAGTGAGTTGGTAATAAGAAGGATGAATGTCACTGAACAAGTTACTGATGTAATAGAAAGGAGACAATTTCAGTGGTATGGTAATACAAAAATTTTGGAATAGGGTAGATTTCTATTAAGGGGGTGGAACTAGTTTTCTTTCAGGCATAGAGTAAGAGAATGTCTTAAATTGCTGTGGAGAAATGAAGTTGAGAATTTTATGAGCAGAAGGTGTTTGCATGAAGACAATGTGATAAAAAGAAGAGTTTGGCAGATGGGCTGTGAAAAATGGCTCAGAAATGGTGAGTACAGTGTAAGAAAACTGCTGCCTGATTCTTACACAGATTTTATTAGTCTTTTCTTATATTTAAGCCCAATTTTTCTTAAAATGTGAAAAGTTTTGTTTTACTGTACATAATCAAATGCCTTTGCAGATCTACAGATTCTATGTGGGTAACTTTATTCTTTTGATTTATTTGGTATGGTAATTTTTATAAAAAAATCTTTGGGTATTTCTCTGGTCTCATTAACTCTGCGTACTGATCATTAGGACCTATTCAGTGCTGCTTCTCCTAAACAAGACAATGATTGTTATGATATATACTGCCTTCTGTTCAGATCTTTGTCAAACTTGGATCTCAAAATAGTACCTCGTTTAATGTCATCATCAATTTCTATTCCTCCTCCAAAATGTCTAATCTAAAAGTTTTTCTTTTCTATGTACTCGTTCTATATATATATTTTGCCTCTTATTGGAATTTTTTTTTTGTCCCCCTAATAATAATTATCTATCCATACTAACAATGATCTGTTATCCTTTTCTCATTTTCATAATTATTGTATCTGCCTTTCTGGTAATCATGTTTTCATCTACTTGACTAAATCTCAACCAGTTTTTATTTGCTGTTTAGCATCGTCTATTAATTAATCAAAAACCTTACACAGTTTCCTGCCTTCCTCATCTTTAGAATTCTTAATTCTTTCCATACTTATCCATTAATTCTAATATGCCCTAAGTGGTAGATTTAATAATGTGACAAGTATCAGAAGAAGAAATCAGACAGTCATCACAAGATAATAGGGAAATATGAGGGCTATTCAGAAAGTAAGGAAAGTTTCCACCTGACGCTGCCAGGCGCACGCCAATCGTGTATATATTGGTGTGCTCATGCTCGGCACCTCAGTCAGTGTCCAGCCGTGACAACGGGAACATCTCCACACTGCCCGTTTTTTTATATACAAATTTGAAATGTGTGCTGCAATTGAAAATCCCGCCAGTTGTGAGGTGCGGTCTGTGATTTGATTTTTGTTGGCAAAAAACTTAAAACCAATAGAAATTCATCAGGAACTATGTGAAGTGTACGGGAACAACGTAATGAATGAAAGTTCTGTCAGGAAGTGATGCATTCATTTTAAAAATGGCCGAACAAACGTTCACGATAAAGAGAAGAGTGGACGTCCAAGCATTGTGACTGACGATCTGGTCTCCAAAGTTGACTAAAAGATTCGTGAAAACCGCCGTTTCACAATAACTGAGCTTTCTCTATGTTTCCCACAAGTTTCACAGACTTTATTGTTTCACAGAAGCTAGGCTACCACAAATTTTGTGCAAGATGGGTGCGTCACTGAGTGGTTGAGATCACAGGCGGCAGAATTCTATGACGCAGGAATTTCAAAGCTTGTTCACCATTATAAGTGCCTGAATTTGTATGGTCATTATGTTGAAAAGTATTTTAGTCCCTCTTGCACATGTATATAATAAAAAGTTTTTCTTGTACTTGATTTTTTAAAATTCCAAAACGTTCCTTACTTTCTGAATAGCCCTCGTATATTCTGTGGCTACATTTTGTAAAGTTTCACTTTTATTTGATCGAGCCAAAAGGTCCATTGATTGATTTCTCCTCACAGCCTTTCAGTAACATTAAAGAAATTTTAACAGAAGCTACTCCTGCTATAATAAAAAAAAAATACATTTTTTATCTTTGCTGTTAAGAAAATTTTTTATAAAATCCAAACATAGCCTCATTCAAACCACCAAAAACTAAGAATGATACCATCATGTGGGTAGAGTTATAGTTACTAAAGAATTCCACTCTATAGTCATAACAAGAAGATAACTCCAAGTAAGTATTTTCAAATGCTTCTTTAAGTTCAATTTCTTTGTGGCTGCTTGTATATGCTTCATTAGTTTATTTAAAATTTGTTTATCTTATTGTCTAAACACACATGCATATACACACAACACACACTCTTACACTCAAAATAGATACATGAATAAGTGTATATATATATATATATATATATATATATATATATATATATATATAAGGGTTTGTATATAAACATGTTTAGTTATATTATGCATCTGTTAGTTATTGTAAATGTTATTTTTCATAGATCTTGCTGGTAAGAGTGAAATGCCTGTGAGAGAAGGTACACGAACTCGAACCTCAAGAGAGCAATATACTGGCACTGGTGATACAGGAATGGGTGTGTATGGAGGTCGTACAACACCAGGAGGTGAAAGTAGGACACGTGGAGTTATTAGTCAGCTTATCGATAAGGTAGTTATTAAAATAGATGTGATAATTTTATGCACATATGTAGAATCAGTAACAAGAAGTCCTCACTAGAGGTCTGCTGGCTGTAGATGTGGTTATTTGCCAATATAGACTTGGGCTGAAGAATTGACAATAATAATGAATATTTAGTATTTTAAAATCATACTCAGAACATTATCTTCATCTTCACCATTATGAAGCAGTAATGCTTCTTGAGCAGTGATGATGAATGCTTCCTAGGGACTGTTTTTCTAATAGTGGTGATGAAGGCATCATTCCCACTTTCTGCCAACGAACAGCCTTGCCTATTGTTCATCTCCAGTGAGTAATATTCCTCTTTAAAAGAGTGAATCTGTGTAAAACAAAATGATTAAAGAAATTTTTGGTTAAGTAATCATTTTTGAATGGGTGCTGAGGAAGATGATCTAATTTTGTACTTCACTCTCTGGGATGCTCACAATTCTGTGGGTTTTTGATCTTCATCTCCCTTCATCTGTCACGTTTCCTTACACTTTATCTCTTCTTCCCTAGATAGGTAAACTGAGTTTTGGGTCTGTTACCATATTACTTGCTCTGCTGAGGAAGCTGTAAAAGCAGTAGCTATAAATTCCACTGATAACTGAACTTATTACAAATATCCAATACCTTGAAATCAGACTTTTTTTTTTTAACCATCGGATCCACCGTTAGGCATTCTTCAGAGGATGAAGATGAATGATTTGTAAAGTGTGTAAAAATGCCATGCCTGACTAGGATTCGAACCTCTGGATGAAAGACCGAGAAGTTACCACTCGCGCCGGCCATAGAGGCCAGCCTTCGAATTCAGACTTGGTTGTTTTACTCATTCAAATCCTGAAACCTAAGTTTTGTTTTAGATGTCCGAGATTTGTTATATAATGGAAAGAAGTTGTTTTGTTAGTAAAAAAAAAAAATAAAAATAAACATTCATTATAAGATTAACATAATTTTAGTTAATTATTCCCGTATTCCAATAGTAGTACTACTTCAAATGGTAGAAAAACCATTTACAATAAAATGTCAGTTGTTTAATATTTAAATTCAGTTTATTCCTGCATATTATTTTTATTTTACAATCTTGCCATTTTTTTTAACATATATTAAAATAAGATTGATAAAAAAATGCCAGATCTTTGCATGGAATCATGTATATAAACTCAGGTGACTACAGCTAGAATGTTAACAACTACTTCATCGTATTAGTAGTTTTGATTAGTCAGAGATAGTTAAGAAAAAAAATTAAATTCATTAAAATATAACATATATCATATCTTGGAATAAAATATGAATATAAAGCAACAGAGCAATTACATGCATTCAAGTAAGCTCCTAGCATACACAGTATATGTATTCTATAGCAAAGTTAAATAACTTGGATGTTCTACTTAAAACTAAATAAATGTGGAATACAAAGTTTTTGTAGTTTTCAGTTTTAATAAACCTTTGTAGTTTGTAGTATTAATTAGTAATTCTTTGTAATTCAAAGTTTGTAGTTTTCAGTTTTTAGTAATACTTTCTCTGATCCTAGACTTTCTCTTTTCCTTTTTAATTTTTACTCACTTATACTCCAGGTGATAATCTGTAATAAAAAACACTTGAGCTTATAAATTTTATAAAGTGAAAAATTTTGAAATTTTTGTTTAGAATTAAGATTGTATAAGACAGCCTTACAAAATTATTTTCACTCTAACCTTAACAAAGTAAAATCATGTCAAAAATAAATTGGAAAGCATTTTATTAGTTCTAAAAAAACAGGCAACTCATGAACTAATTAAACCAAATATATATGCAATATAATCCTTTGGACTGTATATGGTCCAGATAATCTGGAAATGTCTTTCTGCTATCTGAGATAGTAGATGCCAAGTATAAAATTTAAAAATGAATGTGAAATTTTTTTTTTAATGTTTGCATTAATATTAAATTTAATATTACTATATTTTCCAATTTGGAAAATAAAAACATTCATTCTACTGTGCGGTCTTAAAAATTAAAAACATGGATCAAAATTATGAAGTTGAGTTCTGAATTTCATAAAAGATAAATAGTGTATTAAGAATTTATTGAAAAATCAGAAACAAATTGCACTGTAGTATGGAGAAATGTTACTGAACACTTACTGTGTTGTAATAACAAAGCATGCAAAACTTCTTGGCTCTACCAGTGTAGATTTTAGTAGAAACATCCTAGATATAAAATTGCAAATTATGTAACAGAGCAGTACCCATCCTGTCTACAGGTATGCAAGTGCTGCTGTGAATGTTGAATTTAAATTTATGCATTTTAAGCATAGAATAAATTTATTTTAAGAAGCAAATATACAGAATATATTTTTATATTTTTAATTCATTCTTTATTTTTAAGAAGATTACGTTTTTAGAGATATTTGTAATAATCAGTTTCTTTTTGAAATTATCTAAGATAGTAACTGACACTAATGTCATCTTGAAAAATTCATTCTTAATAAATAAAGATTGGGATTAAAGAATTTTAGAATATTCTCCTTATAATTACCGCTTCATGTGAATTCGCTATTTTGCTTAAAATTAAATATCATAGTGGAATTTATAATGAATTTTAACAAAACTAAACAGACGTATTTATCATGTCTCGCATATTTGTTAGTTCGGTATTAAATAGCGATATATGATTAATGCTTCTGTTGGTTTATTAAATGGCATATAAAATTGACTCTGGCAATATTGTGTTGGGAATGTGAGGTCCGAACAAAGGAGGAAAGGAAGAAGTCACCAGTTGGAGATGAAATGCGGGGTCCTCTGATGAGGGAAAGGAGCAAATCAGAGGGACGTGGTAAAGAAGCATTGCAGACAGATGGTAGTGGACGTTCAAAATTTATTTCAGCTGGTAAGTGGCATCAAAAATCTTAATTTTATAAAAAAATGTAAAATAGAACAGTTATTTTATAAGAATAATAAGGATTAAAATTTTGAAATTAATATCCCACAGCATTCAGTATTTTATTATTATTTTTTAAAACTATAATTAAGTATCAACGTTTTTTTAAATCATTGAAATAATATCTGTTGTTTGGTGAGTGACTTTACTATCAAGAAAAAAGCTACTAATATAACATTAGCCTCCTTTAGAGATGTGTTAGTTAAAAGTTTTCATAATGCAGGAAGAATAATAGTTAACAGTCAAATATTATGATATCTAAAAACAAACCAACTTTTCTTCCTGATTATTGTACATTTATTTTTTATTTTTACTTAAGTAACAGAAAACAGTATGTAGATATAAAAAATATTGGTATTGTAAAGGTACTATAAATATGAAGTTAAGACAATAAGGTATCTTATAGTGTAAAGTCTTATGTCCTAGTTTCCATTTTTTAATACTGTAAATTGAAAGAAGATTAATTTAGATTTAGAGTTGTACTATTTTGTATACAGATCACACTTTAGCCATCTGTTCACATAAACAAATGAAAACATGGTACAGAATATACACAATGTAGACTATCAAATGATTTGAAATTATTTGATGATTGAAAGATTATTAAATCTATCTTTAAATTTAGTTGAGATGTCACATGGCTCCAGTTAAAGATATAATGTTATGAAAATGAAAATTGTGTATAAGATCTTTGGTTAGCTAATAAAATCCAGTTTTACGTAATGATTCATTAAATGTTTCATGAATGATAAAAGTAAAACTTTTTTGACAGAGTAGAAAATCCTCTTATTTAACTCTATTACCTGTTGAATAGTTAAAAATAACAGTCTGGTTCTCAATCATCAAAATGAATTACAAGGCTACATTTTTTTTGTTGAAAATGACTATGGCCTTGCAGTCTCTGTGACTTCAGAATGGTATAGCAGATATAGTTCTAACATTTTTCAGGGATGAACTGGACATAATATTTGATGAACGTAACGTGTTTTTAGCTGGATGGAACTACAGATCATAGTGCAGTAATATCAGTTATTGCTTTATGATGAAATCCTTTTAGAAACCTCATCATCTTCTGGCCGGCAATAAGATATTGCCTGTGAAATGACTAAATTTTTTTTGTATAAGATTTCTTTTTGAGATTTTAAAAAAACTTGAGTGTGCATTAATAAATGAACTGAAGGATAGGATTCATGAAGAAAATGGACCAGTTGAGATTGGAATAATGTATATCTATTCGCAGTTAATCTTTTATATTCTACCTCATTCAAAAATATGTATCTATAAACTTTGTAACAACTTAAACAAGAAAAATAATGTTAGTGCAGCTAATCACATCTTATTTGTAGATGATTCATTTCATTCATCATAATGTGACTTGGTACTTATAATTTTAATTGAGTTTTCATAAAGTTGTACAGTTTGGTTAAAATAATAATGATGAGAGAATGTGACTCTGAAAGCCTTGTTCTTTGCTAAATTCCTTGCTGTGATCTAGATGTATTTATGGTAGTTCACAATTTTTACTTCAAAGATACATTTTCATTTGTACAGTGCTTCTGTAACTAATGTAAGGTTTCAGACAGTATAGTTTTGGAATAAAGTATGACAGAGACATGAAGAGAAGAAGCATGTCAAAATGAAGACCAAGTCTCCAAGAATTTTATTATCACTTAGTGGATTCCTATATGTGCTCCTTAAGTTGTCCTGCAATTCTTCTTCTTGCCATACATGACAAGGAACAACCAGTGTGATAGAGAAACAGTTTCAGTGATCCATTCTTTAAATAATTCATATTTCTTATTTGAACAGAGAAAACTTGTGTCTGCATAACCTTACAAATAAAAATCTTTAAGGTTTGGAGATCATAGAAGACACACTATCATCCACCCTTTTTGTCTGATCCATTGTTATGGAAATGTTTGGTTTAGGAGATCCGGCAAAGTGTGGAGTAGCTCGATCTAATTGAAGAACTGTATTCTCTGTATTTGGGGCACAGCAATACCCTTCTAACATATTCAAGAAGTTGTTTCCCATTATAGATTTATGAGTAATAAAGAAGGGATCAATAACTGTCTTGTCCAATTGTGCACCACACAATAACTTTTGGGCTGTCATGTTGATGTTCCGTAATGGCATAAGGAATTTAGTATCCCATATTCAAACATTTTGCAATTTACTTGTCCTGAAACATGAAATGTGGCTTTATCACTAAAAATAAACTTGTGTAAAACTCCCTCTCATGATGTAATCTATTCAGGATGTCAGTAGTGAATTCTAATTTTTAATTTTTTCCTGTATAAAGTTTTTGCTACACCTGAATTTATGACTAGTTAAGCAGAATACTTCTGCACTGATTTTTTTCGGGCTATGCAAGTAACTTGTTCCGATAGCTTCAGTGGTCTCATCAGATGCTGATAGTTTGAATGTAACTGTTTCAGTAGACTTCCATTTTCTGTGAATTCTCTGGCTCATCACCAAATGTTATTTTCATACATTAGTTCTTCAGAAACACATCATGATGACATTTACCTCTTACAAATGTATCAGAGTCAAATTTAGCAAGACACAAAACACATTGAATCTTTCTCTGCATCATAATCATGGTTTCTAATGAGTTCATTAGTTATTGACCTAGTAACACAGCATGTATGTGCTAGTACTAAAACTTGTTTACTTATTGAAAACAACAGTTGGACAGTTTCTCTTCATTTTGACTTAACATTTCATGTCCCTGTCATGCTGTGTTCCAAAACTATGACTGAGACTCTCCACTATTATTTTATAGAAAAACTATATTGAGCTTCCTGATAATATAACATCTGAAGAGAGAAAGATGGCAAGGCCCACATTATGGAAATTCTTCTAGCATAACAGATACATACTTGTATATAACTTTACCTACCACCATGAAGGCAAAGTTGTTGTACTGATAAATATTGTACGTGGCCTGAAAATGTTTTTTTTACCTGAAATTAAATTATGATTGAGCACAGTAATGGACTACATTAATCTTACACTGTGAGGTCTCTGATTCCCTCTTTAAAAAATTGATAATTTTTCACAATTTCAATAATAAATAGCATTAATTTATTTAGGTACTAGATTTAATTAAGATAACTTTATTTATTTAGGATTCATTCATTAAATTTACTGCATTCAATACTTTTTAATGGTATACATTTCATTTCAGTACTTTTTTAATAATATACATTTTATTAATCAAAATAATTCTACCTTAGTAACTTAAATGTTAAAAAATTCAACGTTTCATAAAAATTAATTTTATAAATCTAATAATACACACTTAAACATTTAAGATTTGGCAAAAAATTTTAGAGGAAAATTTGCTATTTGAGGTTGTCTGTAGTAGTTAACTTTGTACAACTTGGTTGGTATTTTTCTTCCACTTAGCCCATCTTAGACTGAAGAAATATTAGTAGCTTCATATTTGTCACTGCCATCGCCCTCATCTTTGCATTCTTGAATTACAAACCCTGTTATTTTTTTGCCAATCATGATTGTACTGGTCCATTATGGTAAAATCCACCCCTAAAGACTGGCTAATGTCTGGTACAACAGATAATCCAAGCCTGAAAATTTTGGACTGTGGGATGTTCTTTTTACTTTTTTTGATAATTGATTCCTATTTTTTTTTCCACCGAATCCAAAAATAACCTTCATTTTCTTCCATCAGGTCAGGATTTTCTGCAAATTTCAAAATTTGTAAAAAGTTGAAAATTGCGAAAATGTGATATATAAGGTAGAAATAAAACGTTTGTTTTACAATAAATGATATAATAAATTCACTTTTTTAACTTTACCATGCATCCTTACAGCTAAACAGTTGAGTGGTCTGAAGAGGGGATCTGCATTGAAGATGACGAGACAGTGGGAAAGTTGGCTCTCCATAGCTGAGTTAATGCATGGAGTCGTCAGCTTGGCCAACAGGTTGTGACAAGACTTAACAAGGTGTAACATGCTTATTGGGAGCTATCCGCAATGCTCATGCACTGTGCAACTACTATCAGTATGCATAAATTGAATTTTTCCCCTCATCCGTAATCACACACGTTTTTATCGGTGGAAAATATATTTTCAGGCCATAAAACAACTTTCCATTTTTCAAAATGGCTTCAAGAGGCTGCAAAAATTCTGCAGATTCTTTTTGTACATTTTTGGTGAGTTAATGGTGGAAAGACAAAAAAAAATATAAAGTTTCATTTGACTAGTGTACCTCACTTGTTTCAGATTTAAAATAGAAGAAGATCAAGACAAAACTTGAGCACCTCACTACATTTGCTATACATGTGCTAAAGGACTTAGACAGTAGTCAAAGAGTGAACAAGAAGATTTGGAGTTCCAATGGTGTGGCGAGAGCCATGAAATCATACCAATGATTGTTACTTTTATTTAATTGGTGTTCACAGTTTTAATTTTGAAGAGTAAAAAAAGAATCGTCTATCCAATATGCCATCCACTTTACATCAGGTTCCTTGTGATCCAAATGTACCAGTGCCAATTCCACCAGAAATAGATGGTTTCACAAGTGATTTAAATGACTATAACATTGAGGAATGCAAACCTGGAGGTAGCTGTACACTAGAGCTGTCTGTACAGTCTGAACAAAATTGATTTGATTTGAGACTTACATATAACCAAAGAAAATTCAGAATTGTTTGGTTCAAGGTTTAAAGAGAAGAACCTATTAGCAGCACTGATATACGTGGACTTTTGACTCGATTTAGCATTCTGTATGAAAGTACCGATTGGAAACTGTTCGTAGGTTCATCCAAAAGAAGCCTCAAAGTTTTCTTCACAATGGGAATATGTATCCATCAATGCCTGTTGGATGTTCTGTCCATTTAAAAAGAGGGTTACCATAATTTGGAATTCATTCTTGATAAAATTAAATACGACAATCATAAGTGGATTACGTGCGGTGATCTCAAAATAATATCGATGCTCCTAGGACAGCAAGGAGGATACACAAAGTTTCCTTGTTTTTTGTGTGAATGGGATAGCAGAGACAGAGAAAATCATTGGATAAGGAAAAAATTGACCAAAAGGAGCTTCATTAGAACCTGGAACCTAAAATGTGCTCTGAAAAGCTTGCATAGATTCGAATAAAGTTCTCCTTCCACTTCTGCATATCAAGTTAGGCTTGATGAAGCAATTTGTCAAAGCCTTACCAAAAGAAGGGAAATGTTTTAAATATATCTGTGACAAATTTCCAGTCTTATCAACCGCCAAACTAAAAGAGGATGTCTTTACTGATTCTGACATTAGAAAACTTCTCAAAGATGATAATTTTGAGAAACAAATTGAAGTTCCAGAAAAAGAAGCCTGGGGAGTCTTTAAAGATGTAGTAACCAAGTTTCTGGGCAATAAGAAGGATCCAAACTTCAAATCAATTGTTGAAAACATGCTGCAGAAGTACAAAAATTTAGGCTGTTCCATGAGCTTGAAGGTTCACTTCCTAAATTCATGTGTGATCTATTTTCTTGAAAATCTGGGTACTGTCAGCGAAAAGATGGGTGAGAGATTTCATCAGGACATGAAAGAAATGGAAAGGACATATCAAGGAAAATGGACTACTTCGATGATGGCAGATTGTTGCTGAATGTTACATTGAGATGAACCCTATAGCGAACATACCCCTGCCCTCTTTAGATCACTCAACTGTTTAGCTATAAGAATGCATAGTATAGAGTGAGCAACATAAAACTGAACCAATAATGAAACCACCACCTAACATTATTTATGAAACGCTATCACACAACTAACACGACTAATTGATGTATATGTTACTACTGATTGTTGCTGCCGTTTGTCAGGTGGTTACATGTCAGTGCAATATATGTGTCAGTGTTGTATACATTTTGTTGCAGTGCAGTATTGTGAGTGCAGTTGTGTTTATGTAAAATGCCTTATTTAATCCAGGAGAGGTTAGCTATATTTGTTCTGGTTTGTTTGAAGAATCACATCAAGTATTTACAGAAAAAATTCCGAATGCCTGTATCTCAGCAAAGAGTAGCATACAAGCTTTGAATAAAAAGTGGCGTACAACAGGTTTGGTTTCAAATGCAAAACAAAATAGGCAACCTTCCATTAGACCTACACAAACCATTGCCAATATTGAAAGGAGAATTACTGTCAGTCCAAAAAAATCACTACACAAGTTATTCCAACAACCTGGTGTTAAATACACATCTGTAAAATTCTTCATGAATTAAAATTGAAACCATACTGTGTTACAACTGCAACAACTGAAGGGAACATACAAACTAGCTTCTCGTAAACATTGTTGGTGGACAGATAGACCCACCAAAAACATTGTTGTCTGCTTGTGATTTTTTCTATCTGGGTTACTTAAAGGAGCAATTATGCATCTAATCCCCACAGTATTGATGAACTGAAAATGAACATTCAATGCAACAATTAACAACAATGTTTTGCATCAGACAACTCTCAATATGATCAGATGAACACGAAATTGCATCGATGCCCAGGGTGGTCATTTTGAACATCTTTTGTAACACTAAGGTAAATAAATGCAACATTTAAATTATATTTTATATTTTTCTTATTTAATTTATCTGTATCATTCATAAAATTTCATTTCAATAAAACCTACCAATTCTGCAGTGGTTATGTTATGTGTTTGGTTTTATGTTGCTCACTCTGTGCAAATCAAAAAAGTGAATATATTATATTAATTTATTATAAAAAAAATTTTATATTTTTGCATTTTCATAATTTTTCAACTTTTTACAAATTTTTAAATTTGCGATTTGTGAAAAATCCTAATGTGATGAAAAAATGAAGGTTATTTTTAGATTCAGCACTAAAAAATACATAAGAATCAATTATCAAAAAATAAAAAACACACTCATTGCAGGCTTGTGTAATTGAAGATTAACAGTGTGGTTCTTTAACATTAAATTTAGAGTGATTCAAAACTAAATATAAATTTCTGTGAAAATTTGTAGGAAATTTTATTCTGAGAAAATTAATTTAAAGAAACTCAACAGAAAAGCAAATCAAGTTGAGAATGAAACTTTAATTCAAAACAAAAAGCAGCATCAAAAGGTGTTTTACACCAAAAGGCAGAAAACCATTGTAATTTTAATAGAATAATAAATAAAAATAAAAAGCAACTTATAAAACAAGAAAAGTTGGATTAGCTGAGAAGTTTTCTATTTCAAGATTTGACAGTAATAACTGATGAACAATTAAGTTTTGCATATTGTGTATGAATAATTGTTGCTGTTCTAGTTTAAACATTTGTTGTTTAATCTACTATTACACTGGTTGATATAAAAATTTGGAAATGGCTTCATTTTAAAACTAAGGGATAGTAGGAGGTAGAAATGCAGATCTATATAGTTAGAAAATTACTACTTTACAGTGGGTTTGAAATTTTTTTCCACCATCTTAGATAAGCTATATTGAATCATTTTTTTTTAAATAGCAAGGTGGATACGTGAAGTGATTTTATTGTAAAATTTTACGAGAAAAACGAGGTAAAATGCCCTGTAGCAAGTTTTTTATTTTGTATTGCTTACAGAACTATAGCCAATAACAAACCCTTCCATTTGTTAATGAATAATATATGTGGTATTATTATAATCACATATTATAACAATAATAATATATGGTTGTGGTTCAAATAGCCAAATATCCAAATCAAAGAGTAGCAGATTATAAAGCATTTGAAGCTGCGGAGAAATGTCTTAGAGAAACAGATGTGCTACAACCAGAACTAGCAGATGCTGGTCAATAATAAGTAATAAGAAGTTCAAATACCAAAATAGAAATACTTAATGCCTACTACAAGCAAAGAAGATAGTCAAAATTGTTTTTACAAAGCATATAGTGAACAAAACATGAGTAACAATTGTATCCGTCTACATAATGCATGTACAAGACATATTACTGTCAGATCATAAAAAGCAGGCAAAATTCTGTCAGTGGTGAATCAGAAAATGCAAACAACCTTCCAATTTCCTTAGTCAAATTCTGATTACTGATGACTCTTGCTAGATGAGAAATGGAATTATCAATACAAAACACCAACTCTTGGGTAAAGTAAAACAAACATAAAATTGCTTCAATACATTTTCAACAGACTTCTTTGTTTAATATTTGGTGTGAGGGTATGGGCTTCTTGAGTCACATATAAAGTTGAATGAAGTTGTTATTGTATTCTGCATGTATTGTTAAATAAGAAGAATCAAAGAATAGCATCGTAGAAGCCGCAGTAACTATTAAGAATAGTCCTGGTGCTGTAAATATGATAGAGAAGCATGAATTCATTATGCTGCATTCAACAGAATTGTTGCCACATCAAACAACTACTTTAAAGGGTGTGTTTAGTACCTTTAATCATAAATAGGTATTTTTGTTGTATATCAATTTGAGTTTAAACATTATTAATGTAATTTTTAATTTATCTTTTATATTTTTAGATTCTTTATTTTTTTTTTTTATTCTGAGCCTAGTGATTAAATTTGCATCCACAATTTTTTAGTGTTATGAAAACAACTTTCGTTTATTTACAATTTTTATATTTTTTGCCATATTTCAGTCCATTTTATTTTGAATTAAAGTTGAATTTCTGAAACTTATGTTTGTCTTTTATTGGCTTTATTTATTCTGATTTTCGCAGAATTAAATTCTTTATACATTTTCCCAACTTAAATTTTTTGGTTTTGCCCAACAATCTTCTCAAGAACTACTAGCTATGGGACCTGTTTTATCTAATTAATACAAAAAAAAAAAAAACATTTCCATCAGAATTTTTTGCTCATATCTCAGATTATTTCTTAAAGTACAGCTATTGCAATTTTAAATCATCTATAAATCAAGTGAAGGGGCAAGAGTGATCTACCAATTCAGATGAACATATTTCTCTCTCTCTCTCTCACTCACTCACTCAGCTCTCAAGTTGCATGAATCGATAGAACTTGAGCACCTTTTCAAACATATATAGGCATCTACTATTCTTATACCTATTTCCAGCATTAAATATGCTATTTTTAAACTTCAACCCCTCTGGAGGGGTCCCTGATGTTTCAATCAAAATTTCTCAAAAGATTTCCCATGTAATTTTTTATGGAGAACCTGAATCAGGTCTCAGAATTTGGAGGGCAAATAGTCGGGATTCACCCAAACTGAATTTGTAGATTACTTTTATATATATATATACGATATATATATATATGTGTGTGTGTGTGTGTGTGTGTGTGTGTGTGTGTGTGTGTGTGTGTGTGTATGTGTATGTGTGTGTGTGCACGCGCATGATTTAGAAAACATTTAATATTTTAACAAGCACCATTTAACATTTATAGGGAAACCTGATAGTAGTAATAGTTATAGAGTAATGAGTGGAAGCAGTAGTGCTGGAGGTCCTGGTAGCAAACGACCTTCACTGTATCATACTATTAGTGGAAAAGTTTTAGGTGCTCGTGATTCAGTCTGTAATGATGTTGCTTCACTGGCACTTGATATACCACCTCCTCCCCCTGCTAGAAGACCTGATGACAGTCAACAGCAGCAGCAACAGCAGGTATTTTACTAATTTCAAGTATTAATGACTCATTGTATGTTGTTTACTTTTTTGAATTATTTATTATTATAAATTTTATAATTTTTTTTTTATTAAAGAGGACTTTAAAATCTTATATGGTGTTATTGGGTTCTGTTCAAAATATAAAATCCTGTAATACATTACAACAGAACTTAACAAGTGTCCTATCTTTATCATTGAGCTGAAGTAATTAAATGTGCATGAAAGATTTTTAAATTATTTTTATAGGATAAATTTTTTGAGTAATAACACATTACTCATTAATATGTGTTTACAAGTAATAAAAGCAATTATCTAAGTATCAGCAACTTTTGGTGTAGAACCCATTTCTTTGGGTAGGCTATAATAACAGGTAATGGTAATAGTGGGAAGATGAAACTTATCATTATACATGAAGACCTTGTTTAATACCATACCTACACTCCAGAAAATAGAAACATTAATTGAACTAGGTTTCTTCATTTGAAAACAATTTTGATAGGTTAGGTTCTGTTACAATCTCATTACTGTGCAAATGATTTTTTTTTGTCTTCAGGCATTTGACTGGTTTGATGCAGCTCTCCAAGATACCATATTTAGTGCCACTCGTTTCATTTCAATATACCCCCTACATCCTACATCCCTAACAATCTGTTTTGCATATTCCAAATGTTGCCTGCCTGCACAATTTTTCCTTCTACCTGTCCTTCCAATATTAAAGCGACTATTCCAGGATGCCTTAGTATGTGGCCTATAAGTCTTTCTCTTCTTTTAACTATATTTTTCCAAATGCTTCTTTCTTCATCTATTTGACACAATACCTCTTCATTTGTCACTTTATCCACCCATCTGATTTTTAACATTCTCCTATAGCACCATATTTCAAAAGCTTTTAATCTTTTCTTCTCAGGTACTCTGATCGTCCAAGTTTCACTTCCATATAAAGCTACACTCCAAACATATACTTTCAAAAATATTTTTCCTATGTTTAAATTAATTTTTGATGTAAGTAAATTATATTTCTGAGTGAAAGCTTGTTTCGCCTGTGCTATTCGGCATTTTGTATTGCTGCTGCTTCGTCCAGCTTTAGTAATTCTACTTCTAAAATAACAAAATTCTTCTACCTCCGTAATCTTTTCCCTTCCTATTTTTATATTCAGTAGTCCATCTACATTATTTCTACTACACATCATTAGTTTTGTTTTGTTATTGTTTATTTTCATGCGGTAGTTTTTGCGTATGACTACATCCATGCCATTCATTGTTTCTTGTAAATCTTTTTTACTCTTGGCAAGAATTACTATATCATCAGCAAATCATAGCATCTTTATCTTTTCATCTTGCACCATTACTTCGAATCTAAATTGTTCTTTAACATCATTAACTGCTAGTTCTATGTAAAGATTAAAAAGTAATAGCGATAGGAAACATCCTTGTCGGACGCCATTTTTTATTACGGCTTGTTTCTTATGTTCTTCAATTATTATTGTTGCAGTTTGGTTCTGTAAATGTTAGCAATTGTTCTTCTTTCTCTATACTTTAATCCTAAATTTCTTAAAATGCTGAACATTTTATTCCATTCTACGTTATCAAATGCCTTTTCTAAGTCTATAAATACCAAGTATGTTGGTTTTTTCTTTAATCTTACTTTTACTATTAATCTTGAGTGCTAGAATTGCTTCCCTTGTCCCTATACTTTTTCTGAAACCAAATTGGTCTTCTAATACTTCTTCCACTCTCCTCTCAATACTTCTGTACAGAATTCTCGTTAAGATTTTTGATGCATGAGTAGTTAAGCTAACCATTCTGTATTCTTCACATTTATCTGCTCCTGCTTTCATTGGTATCATGATAATAACACTTTTTGAAGTCTGATGGAACTTCCCCTTTTTTGTAAATATTACACATTAGTTTGTAAACTCTATCGCCTCCTCTCCTACACTGCACAGTATTTCTGCAGGTATCCGTCTATCCCAGGAGCCTTTCTCCCAATAAAATCTTTTAATGATTTGAATGGGAGAAAGGCCATTCAGATTTGTTTAACCATGATATTATCTATGTGATACCTTGCAGTATCACCTGGCTTTTTCCATGTGTATATTCTTCTATTATGATTTTTAAACTGGGTGTTGGCAGTAACTAAATAGTACTTCATGATAACTCTGTAAGTCCTCCCTTCTTTCATTCCTTTTGTCCAGGCCGTATTCACCCACAATATTTCCTTCCTTGCTTTTTCCAATGCTTGCGTTCCAATCTCCAACTATTATTAAATTTTCATCCCCTTTTATGTGTTTACTACGTCAATTTCTTCGTATACACACTCTACCTCATCATCATCATGGGCATTTTTAGGTATATAGATGTTAATAATCGTTGTCAGATTAGGTTTTGATTATCACTATGGATTTTGAAATACTCTACTCTCTTCCCTATCTTGTTGTTCATTACGGAACCTACTCATGCCTGCCCTTTATTTGAAGCTGAGTTAATTATTCTAAAATCACCTGACCAAAAGTCGTTTTCCTCTTCCCATCGAACCCTGCTAATTCCTACTACATTTTTTTTTTTACTACCAACTTTTTTTAGACTTCTAACTTTCCACACTCCGACTCATAGAATGTTATTTTTTAATTTTCTGGTGACCCTTTCCTTAGCAGTCCCCACCCAGAGATCTGAGAGATGCCGAGAGCTACATTTTCTTGGGAAAAAAAACAGCTGTAGTTTTCCGTTGCTTTCAGCTGTGCAAAGTTTGATGCTGATATGCCTGTTTAAGTCCTCTTGACCTATGCCCTTAACAACTATTGAAAGAGCTGCTGCCCTCTTTCAGGAATCATTCCTTAGTCTCGCTCTCAACTGGTATCTCTACGATATGGTAGCACCTTCGGTTCAGTTACTCTGTATCACTGAGCACTCAAGCCCCCTCAGCATTGGCAAGGTCTCATGATTCATAGAGGGAGTAAACACTTTTTAACATGTTTAAAATTTTTTATTTATATTTGACAGTTAGATATTTACCGTAGGATACAGTAACAAATAAAAGAAGCTTTTTTAAAAAAAATATTTTCAAGCTGATTTTTTAAAATTAATTCCACATTCTACTTCTTCGTATTTTTCTTAGTTATTTCTTTGTCAAGTTCATCGTGCATCTTAAAGCAATACCTCCCTTTTTTCTTCTTTAAAGTTTCATTCTCATTTAGGTATTTTGTAATATGCAATTGTTCAGTGATAAGATAAAAAGCTAGTAGTAGTAATAGAAGTGCCTTTATTAAACATTCCTTTAAATTTCTTTCAAAGGATTTGGTGCTAAATTAATTAAAGGATAAGATTAGTATCTTCTAGATCTATAAATATCTTCTAATTATGCAATATCTGAAGTTTTAAATTTCTTAACGTTTTCAGAAGCCAAATCTATGAAGCCTATAGAGCTGTGTTTAGTATATCTTTATTCATATCCTTTTATTTTAATTGAAACAATACTCAATTTGTACATGATATTATATCAAAGCTAGTAAAATGGAACATTGTATACATTTACAAATTGTGTATACATTTTTTATTTTTACCAAAACAACATTTAAAAGTGCTATATTTAAGAAAAAGAATTTTTCAGATTTTGTTACTAGTATAGTGTAAGTAGACATTTTCATAGCCTGTTTTCTTTAAATAAGAAACATGATTTTTTTTGTAGATTTTATTATTGATTGTGTTTTAAAGCAGTCTTAACATCATAAGATGTATCATCCATAATTGAATCAAATATGATTGAAACTTCACGTAACCTTTTTTCATATATACAGTTTAAGAATTTCCTGACTATTGGTAGACTGTGTAGGAAAATTATTACATGGGAAATGTATGTCACTTTCTTCTGCTAATGAGATATTTTCTTAGTTGGAACAGATGTTCTCGATTTAACCGTTGAAAAAGGTATGAAAATCTTTTTTTCTCAAATTGCAGTATGGACCATTCCAGTGCTCTGTATATTTCAAAGCAGGATATTTTATGATATTTATCAGTATTGAATGGGTTGAAGATTTGTTTTTAATGTTATGTACAAAAATCTCTATTTTGTACATAAATTCTATTGTACAAATTATAATTTTGTACTGTAAATTTTATACTATATGTAATTATTTAAATTAATCAGCTGATGTTGCACTCAAGTTTATTGGTTTACTTAAGCAATGATGAGGCCAAAAATGAGTGCTCTATAAACAATCATTCATTATTTAAAAAATAGATTATTTCAGTAAATAAAAAGGTATCTTCTTGTATTATTAATGTTTTGATGAATATTACACTTTTGCTCTTTATTTGTAGATGACTGCACAGCAATGTGATGCATCTGCAGCTGCCATAAGTAAACAGATACGTGAACATCTTGAGAATCACTTAAAACAAAAACTCAAATTGAGAAACAGAATCGCTAGTCGCAGTAAAGATTCATTACATTACCCAGGTTTGTAAATTTTATTGTGTATTTTTTCCTCACTTTTTTTAATACAAATACAGTTCAGTGAGTTATTTATTAATGATGTTTATTATAAGTTATTGCAGTGTAATAGTATTTCTGGTTTAACTCAGTACTCTCTATAGGCTTTGCTTCTGGTTCCTTTATTACTTTAACCTAATGTAAGTGCTTATATGTAACGATCTTATTTTGGTGAATTTTGAAATAAGAATCAGAATAGTTAAGAATTAATTGTTGTAACTTTGCATGTAAGGGTATGATCTTAGTGTTAAGGGGTGGAACCTTATCGTGTTCTTTGTTATAAAAAAAGTCATTCATTTGCAAAAAAAGGTTGTATAAATATATATATTTATTATATGAAATATAAACCACCAAAATAATACAGTAATTAGATAAGTTTAACTTACCGTATTAAGTATGGTAAGTTATTCCAGTTCTGGATTTTTAAAAGAATTATATAATGTAATTATAACATTCATTACCAACTGAAGTTGTGGGATGCCATAAAAATCATTTATTGGAAATTAATATGGTAAGTTTAACTTATCTAATTACTGTGTTTTGGTGGTTTATATTTTATATAAGTTTTTTAATACAGCGGTACATCGCTTTAGAGCGATGCATGCAGCTATGCACCCATAGTACGGTCGGCACAAATGCAAAGTGACAGCATGTAGTTTGGTGTATATATCTATATGTATATAAATTTAGATATATTTTTATATATAAATTGTTACCACATACATGCCTAATTTAATATTGGCAGACGACAATGGTAGCAGCTAAGATGTCAGCGGGAGCACAATATATGTACGCGCTGGTACAGCATCACTCCCGCCACGCAGTTCTCCCACCATAGCGACACTGCAGCTCCACCACTTTCAAGCTCCAATAAAACAGCATTCATGATAGTGAATTTTTAATTTATCATTGACCACCATTTGGAGAAGACCAAGAGGAGAAGACAGAAGAAGTTCCCTTGTCACCTCAACGTGGGACCTTGTGACAGATGCTAATATTCCCGCCAGAGCAGCAGGCCTTATCAGCCCACCAGCTGTTCGCCAGAGACCAGCTTCTGAACCCAACAGCTCTTCTCAGAGCTAACGCAAAAAACACCCTTTTCAGGGCTACCATCCCAACCCCGTAGAGGAAGACGCCTGCCTAGAGATGTTCCAGTTGCCACACCACCTTCCCGTTCCTTGCCCTGTTGAGTTTTGGTAGTCGTCTATCGCCCTCTGACTTTTTACATCTCATAGCAATAAGCCTGGCCTCTGGGCCAGGCTTATCGGTGGGGTGCCACCGATGTAATTTCCTCGGTAGACATTTGCATCGGTTATTTAATAACTCAGCTTTTGCCTTTGCTGTAGGCCTCGTCCGGACATCTTGAATGTCCTACATTGTCAATCTCTGAACTAGCTAAGCGAGCTCGCAGAAACGAGAACCCCATGTCTAGTTCTACTTATTATGAGCCACTTTCATGAATGTCTCATAATTTGAGGCAAAATAAGCCCAACATAACACCAAACATGTTGATCGCAACAACAAAATTTAGTCCTAGTTCCCTTAGTGAAACTCAGCTTATGCTTTAATAAACCCCTGACGTAGGTTAATTATGGACTACTGATTGGTCTACCAGGGAGAGGCGGATTGATCGCCTACTCCCACTCAGCTCCATTGCAGAGTCCCGTGTGACATTCACCACAATAAACCATCATCGAGATGCCACTACTCCTCACGGCTGCATGGCATCCCATGCCTATCGGCAGTGCAGTCGCCGTTCTGCCGACAGCTTTAACAATCATTGACACCTCTTATCTAACTAACCATGGCTTGCTGCTGAAGCGACTACCTTTGGTCAATCAAACTGTCCGAGCGGACGCTAGCCACCCTGGTTCCTACTCTACTAAATCCCTTTGGCTGCTCTATGTTGGGTGAAGAATCTAAGGAAGCCAGCCACAATTGTCCAGTCTCTGCAGGTCCTCCAGTTGATCCGCAGATCAAAGGAGTTTACTGTCTCAAGTTCCCTAATAACTCTAGTATGCTCAGCTTCGTACCTTGGATAGACATATAGGACATGGTCCATTGTGTCATCAACCCTACATTCTGGACACAAGCTGGAGTCAACCAACCTGAACCTAGCCAAACTATCCCTAAAAATCACCATGTTCCGAAAGAAATTGAGTAATATGCCGATTGGGGGAAACCTAGCTAATAGCACGCAACTCCCTAACATTTGGAAAAATACCATGCGTATATCGACCAGTAGAAGAATCGTACCACCTAGCTTGCCAAGAGTCAAAACCTTGTTCTTCAATTTCCCGCATATGCCCTAATGTTAGGAGGCCTCCCTTCTTTGAGATATACCACTGGCTATGCTCCGTAGCAAAAATATCTAGGGGTTTTATGCCGACAATCACAGTGACTGCCTCTCACGAAACAGCCGTGTAGCCACCAACAACAGCTAAAATAGAAGACTGGGCTCTCAAAAGAATGATCCTATAATATTGAAATTGTAAACCGATGAGCCCAGACGGGCGCAGCATTACAACATTATGACCTCACAGACACCTTTGTAAAGAATACGCATTGTACGGTAATTCAACCCCTAATCGGGATGGATGACTCTACGGACACTGAAGAATGGCCTTCTTCACTACAAATTGGAGGTGCTCCTTGAAGAGAAGCCTCTCATTAAGGATGACACCCAGATACTTCTGAACTGTGACAAACCTAATTGGAAAGCTGCCCATCACAACACACGGGTGGCGGGTTGCGGCTAGGCAGCCCTTCAAAAACATCATAGTGGTTTTCTCTGCACTGAAAACCATCTTATGCTGAAGACTCCACAACCTTAGCACCTTACATGCTTGTGTCACTCTGAGCTCTATCTCAGCACGCGAATTGCCCTCGACAAGCAGCAGCCCATCATCGGCATAAGCCACGATGTGACAACCACTGAGCATTCGCAATCACATGAGAGAGTCGAACTCAACGACCCAAACGAGTGGACGTAGAACACTGTCCTGTGGACAACCTTTAGACAGGGTCTTTTCTATTCCCGAACTGCCATCATGAAGTACGACAGTTCTGTCGCTGAAGTAGCTCGAGAGAGTTCTAATCTCATTTAGCATACAACCATGCTGTTGCAGTTGAAACAGGGCTGAGGGCCACCACAAGTTGTTGAACACCCCGGATATGTCCAAAAAGACACAGAGTACATACTTGCACTCGCTGGCTGAAGCCAAATCCTAAGAAGCGCGTCCTCTGTGCTCTTACCAGGATAGAAACCATACTTGTCATCCATCAACATATGGTTAGAAGTTAACCTACTATTAATGCGGAGGTACAAGACCTTCTCGAAAACCTTACCTACTACAAGCAAGAGCATCAGAGGACAATAAGAATAACTTACAGTGGGATCCTCCACTACCTTTGAAGAGCAGTTTCAATACACCATGTTTCCAGCATGCTGGGAAATGCCCAAAAAAAAGCATCCTATTGAAAATCCTAGTCAATGGACCAACATTGATAGGCAACATGCGAACAAGGAGCTCCACTTTGATACCACCATATCCTGGGGCTTTATTCCTAGCTAGGCTGCAAATTACTTGACGGACTTCCACCTCAGTAATTTCTGAAGACATAATCTCAAAGCGAAAACCTGCAACTTCCCTTCGAACACGCCGATGATATGAGGTCTCACCAACCTTGGTATCTATAACAACACCATCCTGGGTCGAGAGTGTCGACAGAAGAATATATTTTTTCCACTTGTGACGAAGAACTCGATAGACAACACCCTACAGGTTCTTATACCCCTGCTCTTGTACAAAAGAGCACCAAGAATCACGTTTAGAAGACCTAATCTTGTGAAAATACTCAGGCCTCTTCCAACGATAATCCGCTATCAAGGCTACATGCTGATCAGGATCATCCGCATGCTGTGCACCCCTTCTGAGTCGGCCCACAGCCCGCTTCATTGCAGTCAATTCCTGAGTCCACCATCCAGCAACTCTCTCTCCACCCGTACTTCTTGGGATAGAATGTTTAGCAGCTTCTACCACCACAGAAGAGAAATTCTCTACCAGGTCATTCAATGGGACCTTGTCCAGACTTTGAGTAAAAACTCGCAGCCTGGCCACAAGAATGTTAGAAAACTTGGGTCAATCCATCCGCCTGTGCAGGAAGCACCCCTGCTGAACAGGAATATCCATCCTAAAGACATTACTCAGCCCACCTACCCAATCAAAAACTATTAGTCGGTGATCGTTTTTGCAATCATCAACTACTGACCAATTAAGAATCCTACCAGGGATATCCTTACCAATGGTAACACCAATGTTGGTACCATGGAAGGCCCTCTGCAAACCAACTGCACCAGCGAAGGTAGTCAACTCGCCGGCTACATTGAAAACATCAAACTGATGCTGCGCAATGGAACCTTTGATCAATTCACCACCATCGTCTGTGATCCCATTGTGCCAAAGAAGCGATTTGGCGTTCACATCAACTCCTATAAGAATAGGACCCACTACCAGCCTAACAATTCTATCCCATCTTTCCAAATGCTGTTTAGTGGGATCTCTGAACAGTGGGAAAGTACGAACTAACAACGACCAGGTCCAAACCATTCATGGCAAGCTTAACAACGACGTGATGCATGTCAGAGGCCTGCCGTATGAAGACACTATCTATGAACTTCCTGCACAGCACGGTGGATTTCCTATCACCAACATAAAACTACTCCAGCCTGTAAAACCTGGCAGTTCACCCTTAACCACATAACAGGTGCTGTAGAAAGAGAACATAAGGCTCTGTTTCTCAACAACCTCACCTCTACTCACTCTACTTGACTGCATATGCTCCTTGGGCATTAAGTTGAACAAATCTAACCATCACGAGAGTTGAAATACATCTCAACTGCTCTCAAGTAACAACCACACTCCTTGCTATTCACTGAGTGCCTATGACTTTTGCGCAACCTTTTACAGTTAACGCAAGTTGGATCCTCTTTGTTCTGCAAACAGTCCTCATGCGTGTGACCCTCCTCGCAACAATGTGCACAGACTGAAGCATACTTACAGAATTTGGCCCTGTGGCCAAACCTACAACACTTTAAGCACCTCTGTGCATCCAGGTGTGTTTCCTTAATGCGACAGGATGCGAAATCCAAGAAGATTCGTCCCTCTGTCAGGGCTACCACAAGACTATAAATTATGAGCCGTCAAAGCTATTCGATGACAACAGCCCTTCTCAGGACTACCATAAGGTTATAAATTACAAGAAGCCGTCGAAGCCAATCGAAGACAAGAATGGCTCTTTTAAGGGTTACCACAAGGTTATAAATTACAAGCCGTCGAAGTCAATCAACAACAGCACTTCTCAGGGCCACTGCAAGGTGATAAAGCACTACGTGCCGTTGAAATCATTTGGCGACAATGTATGTATATATCTTCTCTATTTTATATATATTATTGAAAATTACAAATAAAAATTACATTATCTAATAGTGACCTTGTTAGACATAACATAAATAGAAGATTATTTATCAAAAAATGAATATTATCAGAAAGCAAAAAACTATGAAATTTGAATGAGTTACATTATCAAACAATTCTAACCTATCTGACCCCTATAATATAGTATTCTGTTATAAAAATTTATCTAACAAATAGGATTTAATTACATTCTTAGACAACATACAAAATAATATTAAAAGTTTATATTAAAAACTACACTCACAAAATTTACTATTGAATTAAATTGTGAATATGATAAATCTTTTTTTTGTTTTACCGGTAAAAGACTTTTTAAAAACGTTATTGTGGAAAAAATAAAACTTTTTGATCAAAATAAATCATCTATTGATGACGCTTTTCAAAGAGTAATTGAACAGTATTTTGAACTGAAACGCAAATTAAAAAGAGATATTTCTGTATGTGATTTGTTGTGTATTGTGGTTGCAGATAAAAAACACACATTAGATGGATCTTTATTAAAACAAACGTGGAATGTTAGTGATAAAACTTTTATAGATATTTATGAATTTTTAATGGTATGAAATACAAGGTATTTAATGCTATAAAATTTCAAGTGAAAAAATATGAAGAAAACAATATTAAATATTATAGTGTTGTTGTTCTGATGAAGAAATGTGTAGATTATGAATGTAATTTCTATGAAGTCGATTTACATAATAGCACTCACTACACCCTTAATGTTTTTGAAAATCAACCGGAATTAAATGAACAGTATTTAAAAGCTTATGATAGAATTAACGAGTCTTTCAAAAGGTTTATTCAAATAGGTAGTGGTTAGGTTATGAGTAAAATATTGAGATTAGATCTTTCTGTATCAGAATTCGATCCACTTTTTGGTGGAAACAGTACATAATTACCATTTACCGAAAGCTTTAATTAAGAAACATGCTGTAATAAATATAAAAAATGACGATCAAAAATGTTTCTTACAGTGTGTTTTAACCAAAGTGGAGATCATTATCGAGCTTCGTTCTATAGAAAATTTGAAAATTGTTTAAACATGAAAGGAATAGAGAGAGTATCCTGTTTATGTAAAAGATATTGATAAATTTGAAGCTCAAAATATAGATGTTGGTGTAAATATGTTGTGTTATGATATTGAAAATGATGATGAATCATTTAAGTCTAAAAATCTATATATATGTATAAAAGAAGTGGTGTGGTTATTATTAACCAATCTTATACTAATTCGATCTCATTATACTCTAATAAACATGAAAAATGGTTATAAAGGCTTATCAAGACTGTTGGGTGATATGAATAAAAATCGTAGAAAATCTGAATAGTGTCCCTATTGTTTGTAATGTTTTAAATCTTGGCATAGTGAAATGGTGGCGAAAAAAAACTCGAAATACATATTGAAGATTGTAAGCAGGGAAAGGTTCAGAGAATTAGAATGTCGAAAGAATGAATTGGTGAGGGAGAGAAACATAAACAATGTAATATATATTGTATATATTTTATTCTTCAACATTACACGTATGTTATATATGTAGATTTCAAATCATTTATCATTCCAAATCACTTCGTGAATCTTAAACCCACCACTAGTTTTACGATAAAAACAGACACTCGTAAACCATTTGGGTATTGTTATGTTATAATAGATGAAAACAGATATGTTGTAGTAAAAAATTATACATAGCTGAAACAGGTAATGATAAGTGGTTGAAAAATTTCTCAATGATTTATGTAAAAACTATTTTTAAAAGGGAATTATTAATTGAAAAACCCTTAACTATGACCATAGAAGATGATGAAAAATTTCATAAAGATACTAAATATGTTTTATGTGGTGTTTGACAACGAAAATCGTGTAAGACATCACTTTCTTACTAGTCGTAAGTTTATAGGAGCTGCACATGAAAATTTAAATTTAAATTGTAAATGAATAACATGTATGGTTACATGTGGTTACATATGGTTACTGGCCAGGCCTGCTGCTCCGGCAGGAATGTTGGCATTCGTCGCGAGGTTCCACGTTGAGGTGGCAAGGAAACTTCTTCTGTCTTCTCCTCTTGGTCTTCTCCAAATGGTGGTCAATGATAAATTAAAAATTCATTCTCATGAACGCTGTTTTATTGGAGCTTGAGAGTAGTGGAGCTGCAGTGTTGGTATGGTTGGAGAACTGCGTGGCGGGAGTGATATACCCACCGGGTTGGTCTAGTAGTTAACGCATCTTCCCAAATCAGCTGATTTGGAAGTCGAGAGTTACAGCGTTCAAGTCCTAGTAAAAAGCCAGTTATTTTTACATAGATTTGAATACTAGATCGTGGATACCGGTGTTCTTTGGTGGTTGGGTTTCAATTAACCACACATCTCAGGAATGGTCGAACTGAGAATGTACAAGACTACACTTCATTCATATCATCACTCATACACTCATACATATCATCCTCATTCATCCTCTGAAGAATTATCTAAACGGTAGTTACCAGAGGCTAAACAGGAAAAAGAAGAAGAAGAAGAAGAAGTGGCGGGAGTGATGCTGTACCAGCGCATACGTATATTGTGCTCCCGCTGACATCTCAGCTGCTACCATTGTCGTCTGCCAATATTAAATTAGGCATGTATGTGGTAACAATTTATATATACAAATATATCTACGTTTATATAGAAATAAATATATTCAAAACTACATGCTGTCACTTTGCGTTTGTGCCGCCTGTACTATGGGTGCATAGCTGCATATGTCGCTCTAAAGCGATGTATGAAGCGTGTGGATTATTTTTGTTCCGGTCTCTTGATGCTGGAACTCTTTTCATACTTGGCGCAGTGTACCTACCTCAGGGTAAGGAACTAACAAACAAATGCACCTAATATAACAGTTGTAATGATCATACAGTATTGTTATTAACATTCACTCTACACACACACACACAAAAGATTGGAGAATGCCCTGATGTCAATTCTAAGAATCAGACCATTGTAAAAGTGAGGGGAATCCCAATGAGTACTCTGGCAGTTCAGTGGCTGGAAACAGTGCCTTATATTCAACTGCCATTTTCTTTGTTATTTAATGTAGTAATGTAGCGTTTTTGGGAGGTACCTCAAACCCGTGTTTCTCTATGCATTTTTCAATAAATCCACTCTTTCGTGTGTAGAAACATACCTTCATCACCGGAAACATGACCACACACTCAGTTATCAAAAAAGAAAATGAGGTTGAATGTGTGGTTTCTATACTTCTTTTTATGAAATTCTATCAGTGTTTCGGGCTGCAGTTAAAACTTTTAGACCTTTTGGCTTTCATGCTGCTGATTTCTCTATTACAACAATGCCAGACCTGATAAAACTTGTAAATAAATATATCTTTATTCTGACCGGTACATAAAAGTACTTAATATAGATCACATCAATATAAGATAAATTATAAATACAAAAACAAATTATAAGATAAAAATTGGATGTGTTTAAAATCCATATTAATTGTTTAATTGCAAACACATGAAATAATGTTAAGGTAATTACAGTAAATACAAAAAATTGCTAAATACAATTAATATTATTACAAACTAAAGAATAATTTATGATTCAGGTGGCGTTAATGAAAATTATTTTTAGCACATGTTTATGCACACATTGAATAGGATGCAGATAAATCATGGTGTGTTTTTTGTAGATGGTATTATTTAAAAATAATCACCATTATTCCACATTTCTTTTATGGAATAATATTGTTTCCATAAAAGAAAATCCTTTAATTGTATTTTAAATAAATTGGTGGGAAGATTTTTCACTGGTTTGGTAGTTTATTAAATATGGTAACAAAAGCATAGTAAGGCCCTTTCTAAAAAGCCGCAGCATTATGTTTAGTTAAAAAAAATAGTTCTGTAATAAACATGAATAGTTCTTAATAAAGATGAATTTTTTAAGAATAAGTTACCATGCGTTTTAGCAAAGATAGTACATTCATAACAATGATGAGTTAACATATTTAATATTCTAAATTTAGGTCTACATAATTCATGCTTATGGGCACCAGATAAGTGATCTGAACGCTCAGATCATTATCTGATTTATCTTTTATGATTTTGTGTCATAAAAATTTGCTATAACTTTTTAAGAGAGCTCCAAAAGATGAAATTGTATTTACACAGAAATATTTGTAGGCAAGTAGTTATTAATGATGACAAGCTTAGCATTTTATTAAGATGCTTCAGAGTAAAACAATATGGTTTGATTTTTTTTCAAATAAAATCAATTTCATTTTCACCACAAGAGCTTGTCATCTAATAAAACACCCAGAAATTTTGCTTCGTGGACAACAGAAATACTAATTTTATTAATGGGAATTCTATCTCTGCAATCAACAATGTTTGTTACATACATCTACCTGAGAAACACAGTGTGATGGTTTTAAGCATATTTAAAGTTAGATGGTTACAATCCATCCAGTGAATAATCTTTTGAGCAACTATCATAAAATTTTCAATTTGTTTTAAATAATTATCTTCAAGTATAGATACAGTTGTGTCATATGCAAAAAGAATTGTACTGAATGGTTAAGATTTTGAGGCAGGTTATTGATAAACAGTATAAAAGCAATACAAAAATCTTGACGTGATAAGTTTTACATGTGTGTTCTTATCAAAAGATGAAATTTCAACTACTTTATGATTTGAGGTATGACTAATGATTAGTAAGCAGCTTCTCTGATACCATAGCTATTAAAACTTTTTCATCAGTAAAGAATGTGAAACTAAATTGGTTTCTCAGACTGATAAAAAATTAAAAATGGAATCTTTTTGTGATTTAAAGAATTTAAAATATTTTCCAAAAACTGGGAGATAGATATTAGTAGACAATTTTGTATTAAAACTATGCTGATATTTATGTTAATATGGAATGCTTTTCAAGAAATTCTAAACTTGATTTTTCATAATTTTTCAAATATTTTAGAAAATACAGATAACAAAAGTGGTCTATAATTTTGTAATTAAGTGCCAAACTTTTTTTAAGGAGGGGAATAGCAACAGAAATCTTAAGGCAGTTAGGAAACATTTCATTGCTGAAACGTTCATTAATTAAATTTGTAAAAGGGATAACAGTAGCATCTATGTCTTCTTTTAAAATACTAGAAGAAATTTCATCAATATTCACAGAATATTTACTACTTATATTTATATTTAAAATAGAAGTGTTAACTTCCTGGGTATCAGGAAATAAAAATATTGATTCATCAACAAAACTGTTCAAGGTGAACAGCATTGTTGAAATGGATCAATATTATTGTCGAAAGAAATTATTATTGTGGAAAAGAAATTATTAAATTCCTCTTCTACCTAAATGGGTGATGAGATAATGAAAGTTGTCCTTTTGTATTTTTTGGCAAAGTTGTCTGTCCTTTATTTTCAAATTCGCTTTCACATGGCCCACATTTCAAAACCATTTGAAACAATTCACAAAACCATTTGTGGGCTTTCAATTGCCCACATGGTTTTAGAATGAATGTTTGAATTAGATTTAAATTATCATAATAATATTTTAGCGGTATAAACAAATTTAGCTTAAATTCATTTTTGTAATTTTTAAAGTGATTTTGGAAGTTATCAGAAAAATTATATTTAGACATTTCACAGAAATTTCTTAGCATATAGCTAGATTTCACAATTCCTTTATTAATTCACACATTTTTAATTTTATATTTAAACTTTTTTTCTTACTGAAGGGCAAGCTAGAGAGAAATGCATCAAGAAAATTGTTAAAAAAAGTTTTCATCAAAGCTAATTTTAATATTACTTTCCAATTTGTTTCTGATTACAAAAAAGAAAGTTCTCAACTTTCTTTATTGATCCCTCTTTTGAACAAACAAAATTAATAATTTTCTTGTCGCACGTTTTCAGTAATAAACAAAGCTATTGCAGTATTATAATATGAAAGGCCATAATCTACACAAGAGTAATGAAAATTATTTATTAGTAAATTTATAAAAATATTGTTTATAAGTCCTTGTAATTTTGGTTGGCTGGGAAATCAAAATATTTAGATCTGATAACTCAAACTGAGTTAGCCAACTTAGTCATTAACACAGAAAGAATTGATGAATTAGTTCAATATCCTCTTCAACTTGCGCAGTTAGATCCACTAAAAAATCAAATAACTAATATTTTATGGATGATTACAATTCTGAACATTGCATACAATTGTGGTTGTGACTGCTGCCTGAAAATTTTTTTGATGCAGGATTTGGGGCATTGATAAAGTGATAGGATAAATCGTTCAATGCTCATTGATATATACGAGAAGTATTTTACAGTATTTTTTAATAACCATAAATACCATATTTTTTTTACTTTTCATGTTTATAAATTTTAATTATTGTTTCCATCTTATAAATATTTTAAGTCATTTTAATTTTCAACTTTTAAATTTTAATTTCTATTTTATAGCCATAATAAAATTATTGAACTATAAGAGGTACAGTGTACCTCGAATGGGAAGGAGATAAGAGGGGCCAGGCTTTATCTGATTGGCTTTTCAGCTCTGCTGTTAATCTTAAAACAGTCATTGGGTAGGAAATAGTCCCTGATTCAGTTCATACCATGACCTGGATTTTTCGATCCTGGCAGCCTCCACATAGAGAACCTAGTAGGGACAGGCCTGTACCCACAGAATTAATATTGGGAAAGAAGGGATCAAGAATAAGAAAAGTAGTGGGTGGTGAAAAAGGACAATCTATTCATAAGGATAGTTTCTCCTCTGGCCTAAGACCTTTTCCATGGAAATATTACGTTTTCTAAGTAAAACGCTTCTTTTTGTTAATGTAATAACAGTATAGTCCAAGACAGTAAGATAAAATAAACATATTTTAGCATGCTTATATATACAATTTATTATCATCTTTTTTTTACATGGAAAATTTATCTTGGAACTTACAAATGACTGTTCATTGTTATTATTTTAATTTTAAAAGAGCTACCAAAAAGATCCCAAACTGTACGTAATACTCTGTTACCTTGAGAGGTAGATTAGCATGCTACAAAAATTAACTACCAGTAGACCTCGTAAGTCTCTTTGCCGTAACATCATGTGTTGTATAAACATGAACCTGTATTATTTTTGTGACCATGTGTTGGGAATATTCTCTAATCCTGCATGGCTGTCATAACTAAGGGAAAGGTTAGATTCAAGCCATCTATAACCTTTAGAAAACATGAAAGTGTGACTTTTGAGCATTTAAGTAACTGAAACATTCAAAATTACTTTTTTAATTTTTAATTTGATATTTGTCACATTAAATTTGAGATAATTTTCAGTAACATCTTGTGTAATGTATAAAATTTAGATTTATAGGTCTTTTATTTGTTTTCATTGTTAACTAAATTTAAATCACTGTTTTACAAGTATCTTTTTTACTTATGTGAGGCTTATGTCAAAATTAAATGAGTTGGTCATTAAAAATAAGAAACTAGCACTGTACCAATATTCTATATTTATATGGATCTACTTACCTACTTCGTTTTTTCTATGTAGTTAGAATTGTTTTCTAAGCATCTTTGTGTTGAGATACATGCCTTTTTACAGTCCATGCAATAAAATTTGTTCTATGGTATTTTGGTCATTCAGCACCGTTGTTTTTAATTCGCCATTTTTTGAACCATTGAGAATCAAGCCACTTCATCAAGTGATGTAAGATATGAAACTCATTAGATGGAAGATATGAGCTATTAATAAAAAAATCTCTTATATGAATGGCTGTAATATGAGGATGCAATGTGCAACTACTTCATGAATGAGACAATTTCTAGTGTCTAGTGTCACCATTTTTTTTCTTGTTGTGAATGACCCTGCTTTATTTTGAAAGTGTTAAACATTCTCAGAAAAGTTTTCTAGTGAAGTCTGCTGCGATTTTTGTTGCTAGCTCTGTAAAAACCAGCAGAAAGATGCCTTTTTGGATGCAGAAAATATTGTCTGGATCATGATGTTTCTTCCTTATTGGAGTTGGTGAATTTTTTTTGCCTTTAATGACACCACTGCATGGGTTGTTTGAATAAATATTGATCTAAAAAATCAAGGTTTCATCATCAGTCATTATATAAAAAGAAACTTTATCTCCTTTTTCTTATAAAGGTCTAAAATTGTATATACAGATGTCATCATTATTTAATTTTTATACATTTGTCAACATTCTTAAGATTAATCTTGCTCACTGTTTATGATAGCAAAGTTTTTCAGAAAAATTATTGTACTGTATTCAGAGAAATTTAGATTCTTGACAAGAACACTAATCATGAAGGATTGGTTTCTGGAATTTTATATTTACCTGCCCAACAAGGTTACCATCTAATTATAAGTTTTTTCACACAATGAACATTTATAAAGCCTATGGTAAACTCATGACCTTACTATCCTTCACTCATTACTGTTGGTTCATCTAATTTTCTGATAACTTTACCAGCTTTTGCATTGAGAAATCAAACTGCAGATCTCACAACATGGAATATTATATATTTTTGCAGCATCATTACTCCATGCAACACAAAAGCAAACAACAGCAGACTGCTGAGAAGGTTTATTTAGTTGAAACTACTGCATGTATGGAATCCGATTAATTATTGTCAATTACTTTTTGTTACCAACCCGCCATTATGTTTGACATAAACCTCATATTTTATTATTTATGTAATACTGACAAATGTACTGTATGAGATATGTTGTTTCATTGCAACGGTAGGTGGTGATGAAGATGAATGCAATTATCAACGTATTTCAGAAGCAACAAGCACTCTTGGTGGTGAAAGTGGGGCTGGAGGTACTGGTGGCGGTGGTGGTGTTGGTGGAACAAGTGGAGGAGGTGAAGGAATTAGAGTTAGCGGAGGGGCTGTTGATCGTGATGGCAGTGGCAGCATGATGATCAGGGCATTAGTTCACCCGACCCCACCATCTCCACCACATAGACCTACACGCTCACACCAAGTTTATCCTCATTCTGATACTGAGGATTCTGTTTTTTACTCTGAAACACCAAATGGGTAAGCTTTACATATTTCTCTTACTTTTTTTTTTTTTAGTGTATTAGTTTTGTGAAAATATGCAGATTGATTTTTTTATCATCTTAAATTTATTTGTAAATAAATCATGATATCCTGGGTCTGAATGTACCATTTCATTTGTTTTCTTTTCATCAAATGTTTTTCAGTTATTTACCAAAAACTTTCTATAATCCTTAACTTTAGCAAAATTTCCTTAAACTTTTTTTACAAAACTAACTTTCTCCTTTAAAAAATTCTTTAAAAAGAAGTTAATAAAAAAAGACCTAGAATTTTTTTTCTTTTTTTGATCCATTAATAAAATAAAAATATTAAAGTAGTAATTACTGTGACTTGTGTACTTAACTTTTTACATTTCTCTAATATCATTAATTAATCTCTAATTATCATTTTCTAATATTTATTAATTAATTGAGATGGTACCTTAGGCCAAATTTTTTTAATGCATTTATTAATTTTTTTAACCTACAATATAGTTACAAAGTAAATCTAATAAATATTTAAAGAAGTCCTACGTAACATTTCTGCCTTTCATCCAGAACATTTTATATTTGATTCCTAGTCGGGCATGGCAATTTTTCATATGCTACAAAATACATTTAACATCAAGAAATTCTGATTGGGAGTCAGTCAACCTGTTCAGATGCAGGTATCAGTAGGGGGATGGAGGGGAAGTTGAAGTAGTTGAATTCTGAGCTAGGAGAGGATATTGGGAAAGTAATGATACAGGAAATTAAAGTGGTTGTAAAGGAAATAAAGAATAACAATACAGAAAGGATAGGTGGAATACCAGCTGTGAATACAAGAATAGCTTGTTGAACACGGTTGAGTTGATGCACAAGTTGCTCTGTAGAATATGGGATGAGGAGGAAATACCTGATGACTGGAGAAGAAGTTTATTAATCAGATTGCTTAAAGATGATGACTTGACATAGTCGGAGAACATATGGGATAGGTGAGGGTACTGTACAGGGATTTTGCAGCGAGAGTGCTGCATGAGGGAAGGGTTGTCAGAGAGTTTTGAATACAGTCGTAGAGTGAAGAAGGGATGCTCATTGTCAGGCATACTGTTTCTGATTGCCATGGATCACATCTGAAGGAGAGTATAAGGGGAAGAACTGGACTGGAACCATTTGAAGAGTTTTTGAATAGCTTGAGGATCTTAAGTTTGCAAATGATGTGTGCTTGATATCAGCAACAAGACAAGTTATAAAAAAAAGCAGAAAACCTTAATGAAGAGGCCAGGAAGATGGGATTGAGGATAAATGGGAGGAAGACAAAGTATGTGGGAGTGAATGATGTGGGAAGAGTTGCAATAGAAGTTAAGCAATAAGAGGTGGATGAGTTTGTTTACTTAAGGACTGTTGTGGACAGGAGTGGAGGACCAAGGGTGATGTAAAGAGAAGAAGTAGAGTCTTTGGAGCATTCAGTATGTTGAGTAAGATATGGCAATCAAGAGCTTTTCTGACAGGAGTAAAATAAGGATTTTCAACTCAGTTGTCAAGAGTGTGTTGTATGGGTGTGAATCCTAGAAGCTGAGCATAACAATAACAAAAAAGCTTTAAGAATATGTCAATAAGTACTTGAGGAGAGTATTGGGAATGGGGTGGCCTGACTTCATAACAAATGAACATTTGTGACACTGGTTTACCCAAGAACCATAGAAACACAAATCAAAAGAAGGAAGTGGTCAGTCACCCTTTTCAGAAGGAGGCTGGTGAGGTGGCTAAGGAAGCCCTTGAATGGACTCTTGCTTGTAGAAGAAGGGTTGGTAGGCCAACATGGAGAAGTTGAGGGAGAGAGGAAGAACCTGGAAGGAGATCAAGTAGGAGACACCAACAGGGTCAGGTGGAGAACAGTGGGGAGGACCTGTGCTCTAGGAGGAGTCAATGGGATTAAGAAGATGAAAGAAGTCAGCCTGTTGTTTCATAACAAATAAATAAATGATTGGTAAATATTTAAAAGTTACTAACTAGGTTATGTTGATTTTAAGAGCTTATTACTAGTAGAAACCTATTGTATTTTATATAAAACATTATTTTCTTTTTCTATTTACAACTTTCCAATAACTAGCTAGGTTTTTGCATGTGGTAACCAGGTGTGTAAAGTCTTAAGGGAGTAATGAGAATTAAACTTGGAATTCTTAATTTCTGTTTGTTGAAGATACATAAATTTCAGAATTTTCAAGTTCATCAAGATGAACCAGAACCAAGGTTCCTTCTACATTATCCATGATAGGAGTAATAAGTAGATATTTTAGTAACAATTATTTATTGTGTATTCTTGTATGTAAATTTGATTTTCAGATTGAAATTTATTTATTTTTTCTCAGTAATGCCGTCACCTGCTATTAAACTCCTATATAATAATAGGAATGTATGTTTTTTTTTTTGTCTTGTCATTTGACTGGTTTGATGCAGCTCTCCAAGATTCCCTATCTAGTGCTAGTCGTTTCATTTCAGTATACCCTCTACATCCTACATCCCCAACAATTTGTTCTACATACTCCAAACGTGGCCTGCCTACACAATTTTTCCCTTCTACCTATCCTTCCAATATTAAAGCGACTATTCCAGGATGCCTTAGTATGTGGCCTATAAGTCTGTCTCTTCTTTTAACTATATTTTTCCAAATGCTTCTTTCTTCATCTATTTGCCGCAATACCTCTTCATTTGTCACTTTATCCACCCATCTGATTTTTAACATTCTCCTATAGCACCACATTTCAAAAGCTTCTAATCTTTTCTTCTCAGATACTCCGATTATCCAAGTTTCACTTCCATATAAAGCGACACTCCAAACATACACTTTCAAAAATCTTTTCCTGACATTTAAATTAATTTTTGATGTAAACAAATTATATTTCTTACTGAAGGCTCGTTTAGCTTGTGCTATTCGGCATTTTATATCGCTCCTGCTTCGTCCATCTTTAGTAATTTTACTTCCCAAATAACAAAATTCTTCTACCTCCATAATCTTTTCTCCTCCTATTTTCACATTCAGTGGTCCATCTTTGTTATTTCTACTACATTTCATTACTTTTGTTTTGTTCTTGTTTATTTTCATGCGGTAGTTCTTGCGTAGGACTTCATCTATGCCGTTCATAGTTTCTTCTAAATCCTTTTTACTCTCGGCTAGAATTACTATATCATCAGCAAATCATAGCATCTTTATCTTTTCACCTTGTACTGTTACTCCGAATCTAAATTGTTCTTTTCCATCATTAACTGCTAGTTCCATGTAAAGATTAAAAAGTAACGGAGATAGAGAACATCCTTGTCGGACTCCCTTTCTTATTAGGGCTTCTTTCTTATGTTCTTCAATTGTTATTGTTGCTGTTTGGTTCCTGTACATGATAGCAATTGTTCTTCTATCTCTGTATTTGAACCGTAATTTTTTTAAAACGCTGAACATTATATTCCAATCTACGTTATCGAAAGCCTTTTCTAGGTCTATAAACGCCAAGTATGTTGGTTTGTTTTTCTTTAATCTTCCTTCTACTATTAATCTGAGGCCTAAAATTGCTTCCCTTGTCCCTATACTTTTCTGAAACCAAATTGGTCTTCTCCTAACACTTCTTCCACTCTCCTCTCAATTCTTCTGTATAAAATTCTAGTTAAGATTTTTGATGCATGACTAGTTAAACTAATTGTTCTATATTCTTCACATTTATCTGCCCCTGCTTTCTTTGGTATCATAACTATAACACTTTTTTTGAAGTCTGATGGAAATTCCCCTTTTTCATAAATATTACACACCAGTTTGTATAATCTATCAATCGCTTCCTCACCTGCACTGCGCAGTAATTCTACAGGTATTCCGTCTATTCCAGGAGCCTTTCTGCCATTTAAATCTTTTAATGCTCTCTTAAATTCAGATCTCAGTATTGTTTCTCCCATTTCATCCTCCTCAACTTCCTCTTCTTCCTCTATAACACCATTTTCTAATTCATTTCCTCCGTATAACTCTTCAATATATTCCACCCATCTATCGACTTTACCTTTCGTATTATATATTGGTGTACCATCTTTGTTTAACACATTATTAGATTTTAATTTATGTACCCCAAAATTTTCCTTAACTTTCCTGTATGCTCCGTCTATTTTACCAATGTTCATTTCTCTTTCCACTTCTGAACACTTTTCTTTAATCCACTCTTCTTTCGCCAGTTTGCACTTCCTGTTTATAGCATTTCTTAATTGCCGATAGTTCCTTTTACTTTCTTCATCACTAGCATTCCTATATTTTCTACGTTCATCCATCAGCTGCAATATATCGTCTGAAACCCAAGGTTTTCTACCAGTTCTCTTTATTCCGTCTTCTGCTGATTTAAGAATTTCCTTTTTAACATTCTCCCATTCTTCTTCTACATTTTCTACCTTATCTTTTTTACTCAGACCTCTTGCGATGTCCTCCTCAAAAATCTTCTTTACCCCCTCTTCCTCAAGCTTCTCTAAATTCCACCGATTCATCTGACAACTTTTCTTCAGGTTTTTAAACCCCAATCTACATTTCATTATCACCAAATTATGGTCGCTATCAATGTCTGCTCCAGGGTAAGTTTTGCAGTCAACGAGTTGATTTCTAAATCTTTGCTTAACCATGATATAATCTATCTGATACCTTGCAGTATCGCCTGGCTTTTTCCAAGTGTATATTCTTCTATTATGATTTTTAAATTGGGTGTTGGCAATTACTAAATTATACTTCGTGCAAAACTCTATAAGTCGGTCCCCTCTTTCATTCCTTTTGCCCAGCCCGTATTCACCCACTATATTTCCTTCCTTGCCTTTTCCAATGCTTGCATTCCAATCTCCAACTATTATTAAATTTTCATCTCCTTTTACGTGTTTAATTGCTTCATCAATCTCTTCGTATACACACTCTACCTCATCATCATCATGGGCGCTTGTAGGCATATAAACGTTAACAATCGTTGTCGGTTTAGGTTTTGATTTTATCCTTATTACAATGATTCTATCGCTATGCGTTTTGAAATACTCCACTCTCCTCCCTATCTTCTTGTTCATCACGAAACCTACTCCTGCCTGCCCATTATTTGACGCTGAATTAATTACTCTAAAATCACCTGACCAAAAGTCGCCTTCCTCTTCCCACCGAACCTCACTAATTCCTACTATATCCACATTCACCGTATCCATTTCCCTTTTTAAATTTTCTAGCCTACCAACCTTTTTTAAGCTTCTAACATTCCACGCTCCGACTCGTAGAATGTTATTTTTTAATTTTCTGGTGACCCCTTCCTTAGTAGTCCCCACCCGGAGATCCGAACGGGGGACTATTTTACCTCCGGAATATTTTACCAAGGAAGGCGCCTCCATTATTGCTATGTGAAAATGCAGAGAGCCACATTTTCTTGGAAAAAAAGCAGCTGTAGTTTTCCATTGCTTTCAGCTGCCTAGTACTCAGAGGACTGAGTGATGTTGATACGGCCGTTTAAGTCATTGTGACTCACGCCCCTAACAACTACTGAAAGAGCTGCTGCCCTCTTTCAGGAATCATTCCTTAGTCTGGCTCTCAACAGATACCTCTTCGATATGGTTGCACCTTCGGTCCAGCTACTCTGTATCCCTGAGCACTCAAGCCCCCTCACCAACGGCAAGGTCTCATGATTCATAGAGGAGGAGGAATGTATGCTTAGTGAAGAATTGTTGGGCAGCTTTTTCTTTTCCCATCAGAATTACACATTACCAACTAATAATTGGTGTATTAGCTAAATAAAAATATATTATACAAATTGATTTTCTTAGACTGTGTGTTTTTTTGTTTCATTTTCAGCTCTTGATTAATTTTGATCTGCAGCTTGAAAATAGCTGTAAACATTAGACAAATTTGATTATTACAATTAAAGTAGATTACTATTTTCTAAAAATTGTACTGTAAAATTTTCTAAAAATCAAACATAACAAGAATCATTTTGAGACTGAACTGCTGCCACATAAGCTACAGCATATGTATTAATATGTTTCTTGATGCATGTTTCATAGATCTACACACATATTAGTGGTAAATGCATATTAATATAAAAATAATGTAGTGTATTGTTACAGTCAACAAAATCCAAATTTACACATTGGTAGTACAAGCACAAAACAAAGATCACAAAAATTTACATTGACTTTTTATTTTCTTTACAAGGTTTTTTTTTACGCTTTAACCCAGATTTATGTCCAGTTGAATTGGAGCACCACAATGAAAATTAAATTTGTTCCTACCAAAAACTATCCTAACTTAATTCTATTAGGTAGATCAGTTTCTCATGTCCTGATTGATAAACGAATATGTTGTCAGATTGAAGAAAAAAATTTATAAAGAATGTTATGCTTATAAAAAATATAATGTTCTGCACTATTTCTTGGCCTAATACAAAGATGTCACAAGTATGACTGAATGTGATGTGTCAAATTTGATTGTTTATTAGCTGATATGCTGCAAAATTTCTGATGCGTGTGCTTATTTACTTGTTTATGGCAATCAAGTAAAGCAAACAAATTTTAATATTTTCCAAAAAAATAATAAAATTGAAGTTTGAACTGTTATAAAGTACTTTGTTTAACCCTGGACTTACAAAAAGCATTAGATCCCACTTTAAAGAGTAGTTCCCCTTCATTTTAGTAGTTAAAAAGTAGACTGCTGAATTTAAATTTGGTCATATATCCACTCAAGTTGATGAACACTTGAATTTTCAAAAATTGTTATCAACAAAATCATCATTAAAATCCACAATGCAGTAATTAATGATCATCAACTTAAGATATGCGAGTTTGCTAACATTGTAAACAAATTGATAGACCTTGTCCAATTCATTTTATATGATGATTTATATATTAAAGAACTATGCTCACTGGTTGCCATGTTTGTTAATAGGCTGTCAAAACCAAATTAGATTGAACCCACTTCTCAACAACTTCAACTGAACACTTCAGATGTTTAGACTAAATTAAATGCATTTCCACTGAGTTTCTTCAGTATTTTATAACAGCAGATATAACATGGAATCACTATTAAACGCTAGAGACCAAACAGTGGGTGAGAACAGATGAAATGGCCCAAAGAAAGCAGAAACAATTACATCTGTAGTAAAAATCATGACTACAATTTTTGGGATTCTTGTGATAGTGCTCATAGACTACCTGGAAAAAGGCAGGACCAGCACCAGGGAATATTACATTTCAATACTGGACCAATTGAAGGCTCCTATTCAGGATAAATGCCTACATCTGGCCAAAAAGTAAGTGCTCTTTCACCACAATAATGCACTTATACACATTTCTTGGGTTTCTGCAAAACTTCATTATGTATGCTTCAAAATGCTTCCACTTGTGCCATATTTGCTGGATTTGGCTCCCAGTGATTACTTTCTCTTCCTAAACCTGAGAAAATGGCTCACTGGACAAAGATTCGCTTTGAATCTTGATCTCAGCTTTGAGACAACCACTTATTTTGCCTAGTTGGACCAATTGCTTTATACTGAGAATAATCAAAAGTTGTTAAGTCGGTCTAAATGTATCGAATTACAAGGTTGAAAAATAAAAAATAAATTTCTTAAAAATCTTGCTCTCTTTGTCAGGCCGAGAACTTTTCCAAACAGCCCTTGCAGATGTAAAGTGAATGTGTTGAAAATAGACTACAGTTGAATGAACTTGTGATGCAAGTTATACTGAAAAGTAGATGATAAGATGAGTTAGCTATAAGCCAAAAAGGAGATGGTTAGAGGGATTGTATAAATGAAGTGACCCACAAATAGCATGATTTAAGACAAGGGATAATGAACAGTGACTCCATGTAAACTTAGAAAAAACTGCAGAAAATTAAAAGTTTTCTTTTTCCTGTGCTGAATTTATCAGTCATCTTGATCCATTTACCATTTAATAGTAACAGATTATTTATTTTTTTAAGTAAGTATACTTGATTTGACGTATTTCAGTATTTATCATATGTAACAGTATATGCTATATTAATAGTGTTTTGTTTCAGAAGAAGGCGGTCATCTGTGGATTTAATGGATAGACGAAAGACTCTTGTTGTACTTATAAATTCTGGTAAAAGTAAGTCACGACTGATGCAAAAACAACGTTCATGGGAAACATTTCCACCAAAGAAAAGACAGGAAAGCAGTTCAAAATTTTGTAGAGACCCTGAGTCATTCAGAGGTGCTTTTGATTTGGCAGGATTAAAAAAGGCTGATAGTTTTGAAGGTCATGAAGAAGCTGTTCGAACATTGGTAGCAGCTGTTCAGGAAACTAGAACACTAAGAAAGCCTAAATCTCCTGCTCCATCTACACCAACATCAGGTCGTACACCAGCTGATTAGTAATTGGTCACTGATGATTTTTAATTGTAACAATCTATGAAAATGTACATTTTTTAAAGTGTATGTTAAAATACATATATATTTAAAACATTTTACAGTCCTTTGTGTTAAATGAATAATAATAATATAATTATTCATTATAAATTGGTATGTATGTAGAGAAAAGGCCTAACACATATAAAAAATACAAAAAAAAAATACAAAATTTGTATCATAAATTAACTGCATCTGCTTACTATTAGTAAGTAATATTTTGTAAATAAGAAGACTGATTATGCTCCACTTTGAAACAGTATACAATGAAACAGAATCTTACTGATAACAATAATAATTTTACTTGAATCCATGTAATATTTGTAATTTTTAACATTTACAAAAATGTATCTATCAGTAAATATTTTTTTCTAATTTTTTATAGCTAGTAAAAAAATACTGTCTTATTCAGTCTTTATATACATCATCATTAATTAATTCAACAATGTTGATTAAAACTAATCAAATTTGTAGGATTTTTCAAGAATAATAATAAAATCATAATCTACTTCTGCATTTATTCATTGATTTATTATAAATAAATTTGTATATACATATAATTATTATGGCTCAAATCAATCTATATCTTTTTTCTAAAATGTTTTTATACCAGCTACTAATTAGTTTTTATTTTAAAAAATTTTCCAGTAAACTTACCTGTGAAAAGATGTCATATTTAAGTATTACTAATGCGCTGTTCTCTAAATTATCCCTGTTATGATTTGACTATGATTACTGTGAAAAGATACCTAAAAATATAGAAAAGAAAATTAACCACTTTATTTTAAATGAATAATATATTTATAACAGTTTGAAACAGATAATTTTGTTTGTGTCAGTGTTTAACATTACTTTTCCAGTTTTACTCGTAGGCTCTAGTTACTGGTTTTCTGTTTATTAATTTTCTGAAAACATCCATACTTCTTTCAGATCTTGAGAATCTGTTAATTTTTTGTAAAGTTCATTGCTTTTCCCTCATTGCTCTAAGTTTGAATTATTCATTCCTGAATTCAAAGCCTAATTTAAAAATAATCATTTATTTATGAAATGCAAGTTGGCCAGTTTGAGCAGAAAAATAAAACAAATTTGATGTTCTATACGCTTAAACTTATTACAAGTAGAGTTGATCCTTATCACTATTAAAGTTCAAAATTGTTTCACTCATTCCTGATTCTCTTTCAGTTTATAGATTAAATAACCTGAAAAAGTGAGGTTGAGTCTTCACTTTCGTAAATGTTTCATATGTGTCAATTATATTAAAATTTTTTTAACTTCTTAGAATTAAAACATTACTGTCAACAAGAATGTAATTACAGTTTTGATTTTAACAAATGGTGGCATTGTGGAAAGTTAACTAACTGTGATTAGAGATTATACTGAAAGTAAACTCTGTTAAAATTCATGCATTCTGTTTCCTTTTTTGATACCATTGCTTAATTAGGTAGCTGCTTACTTTGAAAAAGAAATGTTTAACATGTTAATAATAATCTTTTCTTTTTTTTATAAATTTACCAAAAACCACCAAAATTGAACATGTAGGATAACTTTATAATTCAGATTTGTACCAAGTACGTATTCTTTATTGTGTAATTTTAATATCGAGTGCTGTTAATACTTTAATACTTTGTTGCACATATTTCCCACTTTATTCCATTTTGTGTTATCTCTTCTCCTAACTTCTTTGTTTAACACAAAATTCTGTTGTCATAAAAACTGCTTTTATAGGACATGTAAAATATGTCCTATGAACGCAAGCTGTTAATGTTCACTTTTATACAAATATCTCTACTATTTGCTGGAATTGACTTGTCCAAAATCTTGCCTTGTCCTAATAAATTGTTCAAATTGTATACTCTTATATTGAAAAGATGAGTATTTACTATACATATTTTTTTTATCATTGAAGTTTATATCTGTATGAGATCATGATCTTTCATTATTATTGGTTTTCATATATGATACAGATTAAAATAGTTTCTGTTGTTCAAGTTATAGAGCTATAACCAAAAAACCAGTATGCCACCTCATAATGTTATTGTTATTGCTTTCTTGTAAAAGTAAAACATATGCTTTACTGCTATTGTTGTCTATAAATTTGTTCATCTACCTCTTTTTATTTGTATTAGCGGTAGGACATTATCTATTGAAATTTTGTATTATTCCTATAAGAAAACATTTTTTTGAGAAGTTCATTGGTTCTAAATAACTTAATTTAATTCAAAAAAAACTACAATTCCGAAAAAAAATTTATGATATAGATTCAAAGGAAGTTGTAGAATTCTTTCTAATAAGCATCTGAACAGTTCTACTTTATATGTTTAATGGTTTAAACATGTTTATATGTTTAATCATGCATTAGTTTACCAATTGTTAAAGAAATTTTACATATTCAATTACCTATTTTTAAAAAAATAATTACGGATAATTTGGATTGCAGTGCATTGAGTTATATGCACTTTAATCAGTATATTTTACTTGAAAAATTAATCTTAAAAAATGTAATATTTTGTATTAACCTGACAATCTATAGTCTATGGTGCTAATTTTGTTTATTTTTAATTTCATTTTTATATCAATTAAAAATATCTGTAACATGCAGCACTCTACTGGTTGTATTGACCAGTTCAACTGTACAATTATAAAATTGAATCTACTGTACTTTTTTTTATTTTGTTTTTAACTTACGTAAAGTTATATGTATGTTTATTTAAACTGAAAAGAAAAATTAATATGGTCAGTAGCCACTAAATGGTGTCAGTATTTCCATACAGACTCAGTATAAAGTAAAATGAGTTACTGATAAATTTGGAAGTAGGAAGTGGTTTAGTAAGAGCAGTTTAAATTGTTCATTTTATTAAACAAGTTTCAATAAAAGAAGAAGGCTCTAAATTTTACCTACATAAATTTTTTAAACAAAAAAAATAAAGAATATCTTTATAAACAATTGTTTACTATTGAATTATGGCAGTATAATGAATGTAGCACAATGTCATTTAATATCCAAATTATTTTCAAATTAAAGAATTCAAGGAAATTAATTGAACGAACTATACATACAACTCAAATACAACTATACATACAACTTTGTGTTTCATACAAGTGTCTTTAAAAAAAAGAATAAAAGAGGAATTTCTTTGTTGGCATATTTAAGTTTAATATAATAAATCTAAAAAAAAGTATGTAAAATTAAATAAACTTAAAAACTCCACTAAAAAAAAGTTATTATTAAGTTTTGGTTTTGGAAGTTAGCCAAAAATGAAAGATTAACAAATTGTAGGTAGTTATTTGTTTTTAATTTAGCACTAACTTCAAAAATTCAAATTCTGAACAGGAATTGAAAAAGTATTACTTTTTAATTTTTAGTGCATTTTTTTGAAGTTTATTTTATTTTCTTCATCTCATTTCATTTTTATAGATGTTTTATTTTTATGAAATATTTTTAATGTTTCTCGTAAGATTGTATGTGGATAATATTTTTATTAAAAAAATCTAAATCTTACACATATTGTATATAAAACCAAAATTTTAAATACAGTCGAACAATATAAATTATGCAATACATTAAATTTTATAATAATGCCATTTTTAATGAACTAACAAAACATATATCTGTTAAATTATTTGATTACGTAAAGTGTTTCCTAAGCATTTTAAGATGGGCATCATTAGTAGCAGTGCTATTGGAAACTTTACTGAAAAAGATGTTGATAATTAGCTTTGAAAAGTCTTAGGAATAACAGATTCTATTGTTTTGAAAGCAAGCCATATACAATTTTTAATTATTTTAAAAGTGTTACTGGATTTCATAATGCTCTTCTGGAATTGAATGTTTATATTTGTTTTGCTAATAAACAATGGCAATCGGTATTTCAACCAAACATCCCATAATGGCTGATGCATTGCATAATGCATTTGCTATTCTAAAGCAAGCTTTTCTTTAGAAAATGAAAATATGTCTTGTTAGCATTAAAAAAGTACAGTAATGTTAAAAAGATGTAAATATCCAGAAAAAATATTATACTAATGTATTAATAATTTGAAGAAAAATCTTTATACATTTAAAACCACAAGTTTATTTTCTTTTCAGCATTATTTAGATGTAAAAATTGCAAGATAAAAAAATACAATGTTTACTTTTTACAGTTTTTCACTTACACTTTTAAGTGTTTTTTTCCCAAGTGTGTATACAATATATGTATACAATATTTAATATTTTTGTGAATAATTAGATATTTTATATAAATGATAATATAATTAATGTACAGATTATACATATATGATTAGTACAGAAATTTTACTGTTCTTCAAAAACAAAATATAAAAAAATAATTTACAATTTTGTTTTTTTTTTTTTTAAATTCTTTGCAATTAGTGGCTTTTGTCTTGAAACACCAAATGGTAATAATTTATTAATGCTTTGAATGAATAAATAAATATATTTTATTTATCATTGAATGTGGCTTTAATAATAATATTTTTAAAGTCACTCAATAGTAGTTTAAAAAAAATAAAAAGGATGTTAAAATTTCATTGTTGTTTAATATTTCCTATGCTTTAAAATTTTATAGAATTTATAGTGAATAATAAATGAAAATAATAATAATAATATTATTATTATTTAAATAAATAATGGACTGTTCTCCAGTTTTCTTGTCCAGATATTTCGCTGTTTATTATCCTGAATATTGTTTTAATTTGAAAATTATTCAATTAGTAGATTATATATTATAGTGAAAAATTATTGTAGGTCTAGTGTTCATAATGACTATTAAATCTTTACAGTGTAAATTTAGTTGTAGATTAGGAGGGTATGTTTACTAATGTTATAAACATACATGTTTGACCCATTTTTTGAAGATTAATGGCCGTGTGCCAAAATTAATTTATTTCTCACTGCCAAATATTATATAATATATAAAATATATATATATATGATGTAAGTATAAAAATTATGAAATAATTATATTATTAATACTAATTGTTGAATGTAATTATATATTAAGAATAAATTTGTTTTTGAATCTAAAATTAAAATTAATATTGTCTGTATGCATGATGATGAGAATTATGAAAATTAAATTTACATTACAAGGTGGGTATAATGTTATTAATTTTACCTTTAAATGGTAATCAAAAGTTATGTAACTCAGATTTTATTTTTTTTTAGTGGCTGTTAAAATTGATAAAAAATATTTTAGCTGGAAGTATTACCCACTATTATGTGTGTAAAGGTAGCAGAATATTTTTATATTTGTTTATTATTTATTTCTGTTTCTCTGCTGCAATTTGTTATTAATTTACACTAATAAGATGTCTTGGTAAACATTTCATAGCTACATGAAATCATTTGTTGTACAACATGAAGAGATGCATTTACTTCTGTGTCTCAGATTAAATAAAGATATATAAAATCTTACAACTTATGCAACATTTGAATCGCATTAGAAATTATAGTAAACTTAATGAATTTAAATTATTCCTATGTAAATTAATGAAACTCCAAATTAAAGGAATTCATTTTAGTTGTGTTTGTATGAGAAATTATTTATTAAAATATCTGATTACTATGAAAAAATAAACCAAGATATATAAATAACATATATAATTTAAAAAAATTAATTTTAAATTTATTTATTTATTTTTTTTTGTCTTCAGTCATTTGACTGGTTTGATGCAGCTCTCCAAGATTCCCTATCTAGTGCTAGTCGTTTCATTTCAGTATACCCTCTACATCCTACATCCCTAACAATTTGTTTTACATATTCCAAACGTGGCCTGCCTACACAATTTTTTCCTTCTACCTGTCCTTCCAATATTAAAGCAAATATTCCAGGATGCCTTAGAATGTGGCCTATAAGTCTGTCTCTTCTTTTAACTATATTTTTCCAAATGCTTCTTTCTTCATCTATTTGTCGCAATACATCTTCATTTGTCACTTTATCCACCCATCTGATTTTTAACATTCTCCTATAGCACCACATTTCAAAAGCTTCTAATCTTTTCGTCTCATATACTCCGATTGTCCAAGTTTCACTTCCATATAAAGCGACACTCCAAACATATACTTTCAAAAATCTTTTCCTGACCTTTAAATTAATTTTTGATGTAAACAAATTATATTTCTTACTGAAGGCTCGTTTCGCTTGTGCTATTCGGCATTTTATATCGCTCCTGTTTCGTCCATCTTTAGTAATTCTACTTCCCAAATAACAAAATTCTTCTACCTCCATAATCTTTTCTCCTCCTATTTTCACATTCAGTGGTCCATCTTTGTTATTTCTACTACATTTCATTATATGTCTATTTAAATTATATGTTGATTTAAATCAATTTATAAATATTGATTAAAAAAACATATTATATATATATATATATATATATATATATATTTTTTTTTTTTAATTAAGAAAATATATTTCTTGATAATACTGTAAGATAAATTTGAGGAGAAACTCTTATTAAAATTTAATATAAAAAATTTGAAAATTATTTATTTTGAAAATTTGAAATATTTATTTTTTAATCATAATGGTATTTCATTATAGTTAAAATTTTAGCAGAGTGTTTGCTTGCGCTACTCTTTTAGACATGACACAGACTTGCATATTTGAATGACGCTATTCTTTCCCTGCTGTGCCAGTTATCATTAACATATTTAAACAGGAGTTAAAAATTAATATTGTCTAGCAAATTATTATTAATTTTTGATAATTATTATCAATATAATCGCCTTTCACTGTAATACATTTGTTGTATTGCTTAGGAAGAATATCTTGATTTACATCTCTATGTAAATCAAGACCTTTAGTTGCATGTTTTTTGCCTTAACAGTTTCTACATGTTTATTCAAGGTAAATTTCTTTTTTTCTAAAAATTATTTATGTAGGTCATGATAGACCAAAGGTATTATATATGGGCTAAATGGATGATAGAGTAGTACATTCTACTAGAAGTCTCATAGTGTTTCCATAGTCAAAGTAGCAGAATGAAGATAAACATTGTTCTGGAGGAAATAAACAAAAGATTAGGCAACTATCCCCTTACAAATTGCAGGGTTTACTGTATAACTTAAAATCATAGCATAGAATTGAGGAATGGTGTACTCTATGAGAAAATTGAGGAGTGGAGTGTTATTTATTTTGTCCATTGAAAATGTAGTTTATGCTTTCTGTGGTGAGGTGAGCTGAGCTGAGCTTGAGTGTTACCAAAACATACTCATTCATTTTGAATCTGGAATGAAGAGTGCATCTGAATTTTATCATTGGTTATTGTAGAGTATAAAACTTGTTTCATTCCATTTCATAAGATTTGTAACATCACGTTTGTGTTCCGAAAGAGAGGTTCCAAAAAGGTTCCAAAAGACAGTGAGTGACCTGTGTATCACTCACTTTGCCAAATTTGATATGATCTCTTGTTATTGTTTCTATACTCCTAACATCTATTTCAAATTTTCCACATATTTCTCTAATAGTAATTCGCCACTTTCTCAAAAAAAGTTATTATGAACGATTGGTTTGTTTTCAATTCTCGTCCAACCTTCTAAAAAATCACCTGCACTATTCACTACTCTGGTCTTATTTCATATACTCAACCCCAAACTTATTTTTAAGTTCCATATTTTTCTGAGATGGAGTGATCTCTTAGTGTGTGATTCATTTCATTCTACTTAATAAATAAATTGAAGCTATGATATTCCATTACATTGAACTTTTTTTCATATAAGGTTTATTTTTTCTTCAAAAAATGGAAACATGTATTTATATAGTTTTCACTACAAATGGAGACACTGTGTATATAATTCCTTGTTTCTTTACAGAAACGAGCATATTAATCTGTTATTTTATTTAGTTGTCATCTTCCCCATTCTTTCTTAAAAGTTTATTTTTGTAATGATTGTCATTTTTCATCCAGTTCTTATAATTAACAGAGAGAAGATATCATCTTTAGGCTGAATCTGAATTTTTTGGGTTAGCTAGCTGATTTGCAGTCATATATATATATTTGGCTCTCAAAAAAGGCAAAAAATGTTGAATTTTTCATCAAATTTTGTTTCATTATAAAAACTATTACAAAGAAACAATTAAAATTACCAAAAACGTTTCAACATAAAAATCTTGTATTTAAAATTATATAAAAATTAGTGATATAAACTATTACTGCACAATATATTATACATAGTATAAAATTAATAACATATAATAGCATAGTATAAAATTATAACATTGCAGCCAAAAAACAATTTTTAGCACCTTATATTTTAAGAAACATAGTAGACTGAAAAATTGTATATAGTAATATTTTGATGACTGATGATTGTACAGAATTGGTAGGAACAGCATTGTTAAAAATACTGATTAATTTGATATTGTAAAGAACTGGGTAATGGTTTTCGCATTACCTGCGTCATCCTAAGAGTTACTATTCAGAAGTTATAGTTAAAATGTTCTGTTCTGTTTGGGAACAGTAAGCTTATAACAATTTGTAAGTTAAGCCAATCTTATAATTCAAACATCTTAATTTACGGTTGATCTTTAGGAATGAATGTAGCCTTTTTGTTAAATATAGTACACTTAGTAAAGTTATATATAAACATAAGCTTACTAGTGTCAAACTTAAGTGAAATACGTTTCAGAAGTAAAATAAGATAATGATTAACTTTAGATTTTTCCCTTTAAATGCTATATTTATTGTTGTAATGCTTTCATAGTAATGAATATTAATTCATCAACTACATGATTTATTTATTTATTTTTGAAGCGAAGCTTCATAACATAGGCTTTGACTTGGGGAAATCAACAAAGAAAAAACGAGCATCATGAAAAAGCGTTATGTGCCAGCTGATTCCCACACTATGCATAAGAAGCTGCTGCTGTTGTGTGTCCACACACCGACGCACTTGTTAAAAGATATATTTAAAAGATTGGAAAACCAGCATTGCTCTTTCAATTAAACATACTTTAAAACTGGTGTCTAGTAATGAGGTTAGTCAGTTACTACTGTAATCATTTGTTTATCAGTAAATAATAATTATTATTATTATTATCTTCATTCAATCTTAGTAAAATTTGGTTTTAATTCAATTTTTACTAAGATTTAAACTATTAATAATAAATTATAGATTAAATAAATAATTGCATTTGTGGCTGAAAAATTGATAACTTTTAATATTTTTTTATTGTTAAAAAAAAAATTATGCTTTTAAAGAAGTACATTATGAAATCTCTCTTGCAAGAAATAGTCAGCTTTTGAGTATAAATTTTTTATTTATTTGTTTACTTGAAATTAATAAATTAAAAAGTGTTGAAAAATCTGTGATATAAAAAAAAACCTAGAAAAAGCTTTCAACATTTTGTTTCAGCATTTTTCTTAAATGGTATATGAGTATGTAGATAATAATTGTAGTTAAAGTTAAATAACTACAATGAAGTACAGCAATTCTTTATTACTGCATACTGTATAATTGATGATGTAATACAATAGATAATTAACAGATTGGTACATAAATTATCTATATATAATAATTTTTTTGAAAATCAATTAATTCATTGACCACTGTGTTAATGAAATTTAACATTCGAGGGAGACCAAAACACAGTAATTAGATAAATTAAACTTACATTTTCCAAGATTCGATTTTCGCAGCATCCCACATCTTCAGTTTGTATTGAATTTTATAATTACATTATATAATTCTTAGAAATTATTATTTTAGATTGTCTTGTGTTTTAAAAAAATTTGAACAACATTATTAATGTATATACAAATTTTGCTGTCCAGTAAGTATATAATTGATTGTTGGAAAATTAATATGATAAGTTTAACTTATGTAATTACTGTGTTTTGGTGATTTATATTTCATATTATATATATGTATTTATATATATATATATATAATTTTAATTATAATATTTATATTTTAATTTTAATATACAGAGTATATTATTTCTCTGTATATACAGAGGGGTCCAAAAAATGTACGCACTGTTTGCTAATCCATATCTTGTGACAAATTTGACAATTTTAGGCACTGAGAGAGGGTTATGGTATGTGTTCAAAATGACCACCATTAGCTTATACAACACCCATGGCACTGAACTATGGCTATTAGTGTATCTGACATAATGGCAGCACATGACTACGATTTTTTTCACATAGCTCATTAATTGCTGCAGGTTGTTGTTGACATACATCATTTTTGATGGTGCCCCAGAAGTAGAAGTCCAGAGTTGTAAAATCAGGAGACCAATGTGGGTACTCAACAGCACTTCTTCGACCCACCCATCATCCAGGTAGAATTTTATTGAGGTACAATCTGACCTCTCTATGGTAGTGAGGCAGGGCTGCATTTTGTTGCATATTTTGGATGGCAGGCAAAATCCTTGTCTGAATTATATCAAGATACACCTAACCAGTTATGGTACTCTCAAAGAAGAAGGGACCAATCAAACTACACGCTGATAAACCACATCACACAGCAACCCCCAGTAGATTCATTGCCCTGCCCACAGGAGCCCAGTAGACACAATTGTGGCAGTTCACAGTATAGTTAAGTTTGAATTGCGCCTCATCAGTCCACACAAACTTCCCTGCACATTCCTCATCCTCACCAATCATGTGCTGAAACCATTCACAGTACTCCATCCTTCAATCGGGGTTGTCCTCATTATCATATATAGCAATCTTGCAATGTACACTTTCCACTCTTCAGATTGTATCTTACACTTGACCGACTCGTCCCACTTTTGCACGCTTGTAGCGGTTTGTGGTCGGCCAGATCTTTCCTTGTGCACATCTTTAACAGTTCCATTGGCTTCGAATCTATCGTGAATGCAAGCAATTGTTCTACATGTTGGTGTTGGTGTTCCAAACCCTCTCTGCCACTGCCATTGTACCTTGTGAATGTTCATACTTCCAGTACCACTTCAGTACAGCCTTGTGTTCAACAAATGATAAGTGAACGTCAGCCATTGTTCCTACTCAACTGTCTTCTATTGCACTGGCTAATATGACTGGCTCGTACCACCTCCAACCACACATGCATGCATGGCATAAATTGCCAGCTCTGTCTACTATGACAAATTTAATACCTTACATTACACTACACATTAGATTAGTGAGTGTAAGTTTTTTTGTTTAGATATTATTTAATTACAAACAGAGAGTACATTTTTTTGGACCCCAAAAATATATATATATATAATTCTATTATAAAACCATCTAGTACAGAATATTGAAATAAAGAGATCTTACATTAATTTTTCATGAGAGTACTTATACAGATACAGATCCTGCATTCTCAGTCATGATTGAAATAATTCCATTATTGCACAGATTATGCAATCACAGGATGCAGGATCATGTTCAGAATTACATATGATGATAATTTATTTCATTCAGCAGTAGCTTTTAACATAACAATTACTCTTACTTTCTCCTATCCAGTTGTTTATACCATTATTTGTTTTTGTCCTTTCTCACGTATGGTATAATTTGCTGGCATATCAAAGAACACAGCAACTTCATCATCATTACCAGTTTGACAGACAGTATTGTTTCTTTAATTGTAGATTGATTACATAACGTTGACTAATTTAATTTAAGTTTTAAATTAAATAAAAAATAATAAATAAATTTTTTAATTAATTTTTTTTTATCAATTTAATTTTTTTTGCTCATAATCTGATGGTAACTTCTGGCAAATGGAGTTTGTGTGAGGCAATGATAGACATTGCCTTTGCATGAATTTCTCACACCACCCTCGGCTTGCTTTAAATTGAAGGTCATTATTCCCGGCAATTTCCCTGGCCTTTAACATCAGTCCTTTTGTGTGAAATTCCTTGAAATAAGCCAAAACAGCAGCATCAATTTCCAGATACTTTTCATGTTTTGGCCCTGAAAACGATTTCTTCATTTGTTTACACGCAAATAATTTCTTTTTTATACTGCGCCACTGATGCACATTCGCTTCGTTTACCGAGAACTGTTCACCGGTGGCACAATTTCTGATCAGTTAAGCGTTTAAAATAACCTTGTGTTTAAAGCCTGCTTAGTATGTGAAATACTTTTCCATGATGGAAAAGGTTAGAAAAATACAACAAATAGGTAGAATGGAACATTTATGAATAAAACAGACCGATTTTTACATCTACAGTTATACTGTGCGCCTGTTCAACATCGAATGGAGGTTAGACAGGAAATGTGAAAGAGTGTTTATCTTCATGCATAGAGCACATGCACAAATTCCAGTATGATGACTTATCACTAAATTAGGATGTCAACAGCGATAAAGTGGTTGAGATGTAAAGTTATATGAGAAGAGTCATCTTTTTAAAAATTTGTGTATGTTCTATACATGATGACAAATGTCCTTTCACATTTCTTGTCTGGTCTCCATTCAGTGTTAAACAGGTGTACAGATTCAAAAACTAAAGCTTTCCACCTATTGACTATGCGTATATGTCAAATGGCATTAGACCTCCAATTGAAGACTTACCTCAAATTTAAAACACACCTGACATTTTAGCCCTTTAATCTTTAAAAAGAGATTCATCTTAAATTCAAAGCAGTATGGTATATTTATTTATTTATTTTAATAAGTTTGGGGAGATTTTTCATAAGATAATAATTTAAAGTAATTCTCAGTGATAAAGGTGAATTCAGCCTGTATTTAATGGTATAACTAATGAGTATATTACTCATGATTGGTAGATAATAATATTGATTTGTCAGCAATATTTACAGAATAAAAATGTATCTCTTGGAAAAATGGTTTACATATTTAATTGCTGCTCTTATAATGTTACAAAAATTTTTAATTTATGATTTTTATTCACAGATATATTTTAAGTATGAAATCCAAACTTTTAAATAGTATCATCTTTATAATTTTACACATTACGTTTGTATTTTATTGTATAAAAATTATTAGTTTGTAAAATAAAAAAATTTTAATAAATCATGCAAGTATAATTCAATCAGCTGAGCTTTTAAAAGTGGTTCTGATTTTAAAATTTACTTAAAATGTAATTTTAAATAGTAATTTTTATTTATTTACTTGTTTGTACATATATTACGAAGTATTGTTATTAAATGAGTTAGAATTACATCTAAAAATTGTATCATGTTTTTACATTGGAAGCAAATGTACAGAAATGGATAAGTATGCAGCTGTTTATAGAGTAGTGTTAGTTGTAAGGTGTGTAGTGATGAGGTATCTCATGAAATTATTGGAGTAAATTTTAATAGATTTTTTCTTATGAACAGTGATTTTTGAAATCCTGTATTTCAAATAAATAAGTAAAAATATCTATTCGGATTAAATGGTAGAGATTTTGAGTAAATTTTGGTTGAGCTTTTTTGAGTAGAGATTTTGGTAGTAATTTTGAGTACAGTGTGTGTATGTAACTGTGATCATTGTTGGTATTATTTCCATCATGTGGTATTGCTGCCGAAGATCCCTTTCTTCCATTTTTTGGTTCTCAGCCACATCCATTCTAACTTCTCTCTTGGCTGATTTCCCATACTAATTACTGTCAACAAAGAAAAAAAATATATTTCTCAGGAGTGGAAAGAGTAAAATTCAACCAACACTAGCATTTTAACTAAACTTTTTAAGTGCAACATATTTTAAGAATAAATTTGACATTATAATTGAAGGACGATCTCTTTAACTGCATTTGTCTCTATTCCAGTCAATCTTGTGATTTTCTGAGAGTTCTCATTTCCTTTCAGATCCTGCATAATTTTTTTTCTCCCTTTTCACCTACTTGATCTAGGACTGTTTTAATCAACCCTTCTTTGATATCTCCTGGCTGTATTGTTTTTAGCTTTCCTATTTAAATTTTTCTCATTACGTTCTTGTTTACTCTTAATTAAGTTTTTTCCCAATACCCTCCGCATTTATGTGGGCATGGAGGCATGTGTTTTTTCTTTCTGTTAATGTTTTTAGCCATATAAAAGTACATTGCTAACGCAGTGTTTCACAAGATGCCTCTTCAAGTTCAATTTCATCTTACTTATTGCATAATAACCTGTTTCATTTTACACTGGTATTGTGATTTTTACTTTTTGACTGATGAATTAATTCTCCCCAGAAGCTTACAAGGAAGATTTTATGTAGGAATATAACTATGGAAATTTTTAGCATATGAAAAATGCCATGCCTAATTGGGATTTGAACCCGGGACCTCTAAATAAAAGGCTGGTAGAAAGTGTTTTTCTACCACTCCACCATGGAAATTGGTGGATCTAATTTTCACTTTGTTATTTTCTGTAACCTGGTTTCCAAGTATTTGTACTGTTTTATTTATTCAGTTTTTCTTTCTTTGGGTATATATTGATTAGTTTATTGTCTTCTACTTTCATTATTACGTTTTCTTAACACATTCATCTTCATATCATGTGGTGATATGGCTTTTAAACTTGAAATCATATGTTGAATATCCTTTTTTATTTCCTCCTAAAAATACCATAATATCTAAGAACCTTGTAAGATTAATTTTTCTTCCTCTAATGTTGATCTTTTCATTTTTTCATGAGTATAAATAATAATTTGAATATATAAGAAGTAATATATATGTATATATATGGTATGTCTGTCAAATATTGACTTAGTAAAAAAGTTACCTTTATTTATATATAATAATTCTAATGATTTTCCCTTCACTCTAGTATCTGTTCACAGTTAACATATTGATGCAGTTTTTTCACTGATTGAAAGCATGGAGCAGATCAGTTTTTATCAACTGTTTTAGTGTATCTGCCACTTTCTTTTTTCTTCACCAAGTGACTCAAAAGATGCTCCTTTAAACAAAAATTTCTCTTCAAGAAAAGTCATATAATGCCACATCTGGTGAATATTGAGGTTATTCACATGTAGTAATGTGTTTTTTAGTCAAAAACTGTTGTGTGAGCAGGCCCATTGTCCTGTTGTAAAAAGAAACCAATTTTTAACAGTTCTAGTATTTTTTTTTTCCAACTTTCCTCTCAGCTTTGTCAAAACTTCCTTATAGCAATGCTGGTTCACTAATGTGCCATTTGGAACCTATTCTTCTAAAATTATGTCCTTGACATCAAAAAACACATTGAGCATGACTTTGAATTTGAACTTGCCTTGACAACCTTTGTTCATTTTTGGTGATACAGTGTTTTTCCAGTGCTTTGAGTCTCATTTCGTTTCTGAATCGTACTGGAAGACAGGCTTTTTCACAAGAGATGAGTTTTGCAAAAAAGTTGGAGGTTAGTAACATATTGCTGCAGCATGTCAGTAAAAATTACTTTCCGGAGTTCATTTTGCTCCACTGTGAGAACCATCTTCACAAACTTTTTTTTCAAGTTGAGATCCTCATATAAAATTTTCCACGTACTGTCTTTGTCAGTAATCGTGGCTTCAGTTATCATCTGGACACTGAGCTGATGGCATTCTCAAACAATGTGGCTAATTTTTTCTTCATTTTCTTTGGTTCTTGAAGTCGATTGTCGACTGGGACATTCATCATCTTCTATGTTATGATGTCCTGTACTGAATCTTTTTTGTCACTCTTAACACACATAAATGAGAGATACAGCCTTCCCCATAAACTTCTAGTATTTTAAAACATTCTATTAGTGTTTAATTCAATTTTACAAAAATCTCAAATTGACACTGCTCAATTTTTAAATTTTGCATTATTGTGGCACAACTTCAGATGTTTTACCCCTAGCTCGTTTATACTTCCCATATTTGAAATATGCCATAATATTTTTTTGGATTTTATTTTACTCAATAAGTTATAAATAATTCATATTAATTTGCTTTATTTTGATATCAATTGTTAACAATACATGGAAGGATTTGTCTTTTTCATTGTTAGGATTATAAACATTATAAAATGTATGTTAAACATTACATAGACTTTTGTAACCAGATTTCAATATTCTCCTGTTGTCTTGCTTTAGCAAAATTTAATTTTTAAAAAAAATCGGTTTAGTGTATTCTTAATTCTTGATTGAATATTTAAATTTGTTATTATATTTTAATTATATCCATCTTGTATAAATACAGTTTGTAAATGAGTTGGTTTATTATAAAATTGTTGATGGTTGTTACATAGTTAATATGTATGAAATACATTGAGGTATTTAATAATAATATTAATAACAATAATAATGTATTACTGCTAATGTAAATTAACAGTTTAAAAAGACCCATAGTTACAAATTATTATTAAAATAATTATATAAGAGTATACTGTATTTTATAAAGCTATGAGCTTTGATACTAATCAAAAAATATCTTCAGTTTGTTAGAGAAAAAATTGTGTACATAATTTTGATTTTGTTTTTGTTATTGTTAATAGTATTTGTCAAAGTATAATGCACATGATTATTCATAAATTTAAAGTAAAATGCTTGTGATAAACGTGGTAGTTAAATATTTTTGAAGTTTGAACTTAATAATTTTTAAGTGAAGATTCACTTAATCTTTTTTTATTCATTAATAATATCATTTTTTGAGGAAGAAATATTTATAATTGAAGATTTTGAAATATAATAATATATTTGTATTTTTTCGTTGTTTAATGAGATGCAATTCTAAGACTATATTATAAGTGTGGAAGTAATTTACTAGTTATTCAAAAGAAGCACATGTGAAATTACCACAACTTTAACTAATTACAGTATACTTTACATCACTAACTAAGACAATTTATAAATAATTAAAATTAGAACTGCTGTTTTTGTTAAAGGAATTTATAAATTGTGTTTCTTGCATTGGTTCAACAACATTGTTGGTAGGCTGCTGCTTTTGGCTGTCAACAAGCATCCATAGCAGGCAGAATAGGATTTCTACTATTAAATATTTGACTGGAAGGATTTTCAGCAAAAATTTAGAACATATGTTGTTCATTTCCCTCTCTTCTCTAACTTTTTATGTATACAGTAAAATTTTTATAGTTGCATCTGAGTACAGAAGAGCTAACTAAGTTATCACTAAGACCATCAATAAAGTAGAAGAATTTTAACATAGAAGCAAAGAGTGTTTTTTTTTTCTTTCTTTTTAAAGTGTAGTTAAAGAAGATATTTTACTGTAAAATAGTTCTAATGAAGAAAGTATATTTTGTCTCAAAGGTAGAATATTATTTCTAGTCTCTCAGGATATAGTTTGACATTATTGTATCCCACCTTTTTTTAGTAACACTTCTAAAATAATTATAATTCTGTATAAAATTTCCAGTTTTATTTGCAACCTTTAATATCATACTGGACTGCAAATACAATACTAATGTGGAATTTTTTTGAAATGGTTTAAAAATGAAACTTTTACTAAATTTTTGTTTTACCAAAACTTTTGGTAAAATAATTACATTGCATCTAGTTTAATGTTAATTTTGTGTTTTACTTTTAGTGTACTGTAATCTTATACTACCTAATTCTGTTGTTTGGAATTATTGATGTAATTAGAATATTTTCTGAATATAACAATTACATCTGCTTTATCTTGTTCAAATATTTCCTGATTGTTCACAGTCAGTTAATTTTTTAGTGATTTACCAAACGTGAAAGAAAGTTTTAACTGTTTTTACATTTTTTTAATAATATTTTTGTGCAGATTTTGTTTATTGAGTTTTTATAATATTGGTTTTTTATTTTTTGTAAATTGCAAGGAAATAGTTAAAACTCTAAATAAATAGTTAAATAAATAAAACTCTAGCTTAAACAGTAAAAAGCCAGCAGTTGAGGATTGAAATAGAAATATACAACATATCTCAAAACAAAGATGCAATAATCTGTGAATGGATGAGAAGAAAGTTCATGCATGTAAAAAAATATGCGTTTAACTAACCACACTTAGGCACTATGATTCAATTCAGAGTGTGTAATGTGTCTGATGTTACCTTAGTTGTTGATATATGTGCGCTATATATTTAATGATTAAAAAGGCAAAAAGAAGGACAAGAAAATGAAAAGAGGAGTCCATGTAAATGATATTCTGTATAAAGGAAATAAATTTTACAGTGTTGGAAGAATTGAACTTAAGATTTGCTTTCTATAAATTTCACCCAGTTGTCCAAAACAAACTATTAAGGAGAGATGGCTACTCCCTTCACTTGTATTTTCTGAAGCTGGATGATTTCATGGTCCTTTGTTCCCCTTTGGAGTGACTAGGCTTTGTTAATAATAAACTTCATTAACTTATGTAAACTACGTTGACAAATCTTTACTACCGGAACCATTTTTTTTCAACACTTTTTCTTTGAAACATAGGAAGGCAAGCTTTTTATATTTTTTTACTGCATTACTAAAATATTTATTTTCTTGGTCAAGTGTATTAAGGCATCATTCCTGTTGATTTTATTTGTGTAGTACTTCTGGTTTAAGTCTTACAACTGTTCACATACCTAATAGAAGTTAATAAACTGCAAAGTAAATTCTTCAGACGACTATTTTATGTAAAATTGAGAAATTTTTGTAATGATTGATTAATATTCAATGTTAACTTTTTTCTGTTTAAAACATTTAATAATTACATCTAAAATATATATATACAGTTAAAAATATGTGAAGAGTAATAGTATAAATATGTAGGTAGAGAAAGTAAATACTTCTAGTGTCTGACTGATGGACAAGATGTAGAGTTGAAGGTCACCCATTAATTATAGAGCCACTTGCACTGAGCATTTACTATCAGAATAGCTTTCATTAAAAATACCAAGAATGCGTGCAATGTTGGATCCCTCTTCTGCTTCACTCCACACACTATTGTAGATGGAATCACACGGATATGAACATAGCTTTATAATTACTTAAAAACTTGATATTTTCAACATTATTATTGTTGCATTTAGAAAGATTAAATCAAATAATAATAAAATATGTTAGATGATTTTATTGTACTCAAATATTTCCTTGAACTAATAAATCTGATGAAATATGTAAGAATGTGGTGAGGGATATATATTTATCAAGGTTATTATATAAAAAAATAATTTCAATATTTTTTAAGTGAAGCTTTGGTTACAAAAAATATTATAGTTCAACTTAACTTCTTTTTTTTTTTTTACTTAATATATGTATCTTTGCCTACTTCTCTTCATAATCACTGCCAAAGTTGAGGTAATTATTTACAAATTGATCCCAGACACAAACAAATCACCTAAGATCCCAAAACTTATGGACAGTTTTAAGTCCATAAGTTGGATGATCTTTTCATCATCAATGTAGTCCAAGTTGTTGTTCATTTCTTTTGTTTATCACATTAACACTTTACACAGCCATCAATTGCATATTTATTTCACTTGATATTAACTTCTAAAAAGTTCAAAAATGTCACTGTCTGATCACTATGTCAAAATTATTGTCTTATTCATTGTAATATTTTAAAACATACTAGTAAATGACATGGGATGACTATGGCAAGTAGTAGACTACAGCAAACAAAAGTTAACTAACCTTGTTACCCACATGGTGACCCTCTCAACAAGAGAAATGATTAAATGGTTAATACTTTAAGGAGCTCTTGTTCGATCAGGATAATTTTTTGTCTTGTCCAGGGTCAATACAATTGCTTAGTTAAAACTACTAATTTAATTTAACTGCCCAATTTTACAATTTCTTAATTTTTATAAAAACTGATTAGTTTATAATCTGAAGACCCCAGCATATTTATCAACTGAATTTTTTCTACTAACCAGAAAAAATCTCAGTGCTAACAACTTCATCAAAGTAATCGTGTTTATGATTTACCATAATTGATAAACAAAGCTTAATAAATTTGGAATCAAATTCTTAATATCATTCAGTTGATTCAGTCAGATGGAAAATTGAAAAGCACTACAAAGATTTAACACTTCCATTCTTGGTTAAGAAAGATAATGATGATGGTCATCAAGTGTCCTGAAAGTGAGATTCTACTAGATAGTATGTTTTGAATTGTGGTGACAAATTTATTTTGAAATGTTGAGCAGAACAAAATCACTGATAATTCTACAGTTGAGGTTAAAAGAGAAATTTATTAGGGGCTGTTAGTAGGACAGGATGTGGAACTGCCTTTTTATTAATATATTAATATCAAAAACTTGCTTACATGGAATTTTTGTTCTGAAAAAGGGTAATACAGAAAGTTGTTACTGAGGAAAGCCTAATGAAAAATTAATTTAATGATGAATGCATTACCTTTTTACTGTTACCAGATTTTTATAATACAAAACTGTGAAGTTGAGTTAATTTGTTGTAAATATATCATTGAGGGTTACATTTGATGCAATCCTGTTAGTATTTTTGCAAAAACATTTTATTATAGGATGCAGATGGTAAAAATAAAATTTTCAAGAATTAATATAATTTGTAAATGAACAAAATGCAACTAAAGTAACAGAAATGTAAAAAAGCAGCCTATTAGCTATAAAACAGACAGTTAGCTCAGGTATATGTTTTATAGATATTAAATTCGTTAACCTTCGTAATAACTTAAATAAATATGCACTCGGTGTTATATATATGTATATATATATATATATATAACTTGATTCACCAAGTACAGAATAAAATTAAATTAGGTAGGATGACACTTACCTTATATCATTATATATATACACACAAGAGGCACTTTCACGATTTTCTCGCATCTTCAGTTGATGCAGTTTTTATTGTTCACATAAAATCACTGTGTTCACTGATCACTGTGTCTAAATTATTGTCTTATTCATTGTAATACTTTAAAACATACTAGTAAATGACATGGGATGACTATGGCAACTAGTAGACTACAGCAAACAAAAGACAACTAACCTTGTTACCCACAGGGTGACCCTCTTAACAAGAGAAATGGTTAATACTTTAAGGAGCTCTTGTTCGATCAGGATAATTTTCAGTCTTGTCCAAGGTCAATACAATTGCTTAGTTAAAACTACTAATTTAATTTAACTGCCCAATTTTACAATTTCAGTGATCAGTGAAAGTCTTTATTGTTCACATAAAATTACATATTATAAATACACACCATTAACAAAATAAATTCTTGATAAATACAATAAAACAGAATTTACTAAAACCTTAAAATCAAAAAGTTAAAAATTCCATATATAAAATTATATCTCAAATAATAAAAATTTTAATTAAAAGTCAAAATGATATGTTAAAAAGAATGAATTTAATTGTTCATATTCACTTATTAATAAACTAATTATTAATAATTAATTATTCACTTTAACTTTTACTTTCTTATGTTATTTCTCTCAAAATAAATTATTAGATGGCAATTTTACAAATTGTTAAAATAAAATCATTTATTTTCTATAATAATTTATTGAATATATGTAATAAGTCTTTATTTTGATATTTTTAATTAAGTGAATATGGAGTATTCATATTCCACGTTTGACTCGCTTACTGGTGGATGCCTGACTGACTTTTGCTTACAGATGTATCCCTTTGCTTTAAAATCACATACCAATTATGGGTACTGGACCCATTGGATGCAGCTTCATCAAACTTCCTTCTAGAATTAGGTTGTACACTGATAGGCTGGCAGATGTGAAAATCCAAAGCTTCCTTCCAAAAAACTTCCTGTTTTTGTTGGCAGCCATTTTCTTTCTTATCACCCTTGCGATTAAATCAGTAACTATACAACAGCTGTACCAACCATTGAGAATTTTAAAGTTTTCCTTTCCATGTGTTTGAATGTTATTAAATATGAGTTATTCAAGTTTGTAGTCAAAAAGATCATTTGTAATAAACCTGTATAACAAAAAAAATATTTTCTTATTACTAGTCATATATGTGTAAATCCACTTTCATACATATGTGCAGTTCATTAAACTCACTTGTTTTGACGTGCAATGGTTAAATTAAAATCATTTATTTTCTATAATAATTTGTTGAATATATGTAATAAATCTATTCTTAAATTTTTAGTTTATGTTTACTTTAATATAAATATATGTTTACTTTAATTGGTTCACTTTAATATAAGTGAACCAATTAAAGAATAAATATGGTTCTATTAATCACTCAAGTAATATGACTGAAGCAGATATTTGTGAATTGTTATAACTTAACAGGTTTTTTTAATTATTTGTAGCATGTAGCACAATAACAAAGGTTATATAGAACAAAGTTAATCATAACAACAAGATCTATAATAATAATATAGTATAATAATATATAGTATAGTATAATATAGTATTATTATAATATATAATAATCAAGATTATTTTATAGATCTTGATAATTATTGATAAAAAGATCTATAATATAATGTTTTTCTTGGTCTCTTCTAAACTAGGGATATCTTCAAACAATAGATATATTTTCTGACACTAATATTGTATGCTATTCAGACTCTCTTAATAATTTCTTATCGAAAATGAACCCACCTGCCCCTTTCAGAGCACATCACTTTTTTAACAAAGTGATGTATGATTTAAAATTGCTTACAGAGTATTCCATTATAGTTTTTACATGTTAAAAATGTGGTAATTTCATGAAAGCCTATTGAATAATTGAAAAGTAGTCTCATCACATCCATTAAATTTCAGGTTGCTAGTACTTGAACAATCAGATTGTAATGAACTCATAATATTTGTGATCATGCAAATATTTGTATTAATTATAGCATGTGCACATACAAAATTCTTGTTTTTAATATTATTTTGCAAGTCATACTCTATTACTTGTGTAATTTTTTAAAAAGATTGAAGCAACTGGTTATATCTTGTAGCGGAAAATTATATATGTATAATGGATGTTAATGTTGGTTACATGTACTTTTTAAGTAGGGGCATGAAACTTGAAAAAGTATAGTTTACTGTAGAATTGAAAGACTAAATAAAAAAATCTAAAATATATGTTATATCCTTTTGATGCATAATTTTACAGTCTTTATTTTTATATATTTTTCTTTCAGTGAGTTTATATGATTGTGGAAAAAAAATTGCTTATTTTTATTCCATTTTTCAAGCTGTCACTCTTCAACCCTAGCAATTTTCTTTTTTTTAAACAACTATTCTGATTTACAAATATTCTAATTGAAAACACTTAATTTTATATGTAAATACAGTGTGTCTATAACTCAGGAAAACACAAGTAAAGGTCTTTCACTTGTTGCATAGAAAGAATCTGAAGAGTATCGATGTCAGATGTGTTACCAGATTTCTGTCTTATTCATTCATTTCAACTGTTCATATTTGAATTGTTTTACCCAGTTCTCTAATTCTTTAAAGATTGCATATACAAGTGATTTCTTATCATTTCTATCAATTGAGGGAATCATTAAAATTCTCAGGTGTTTATTTTTAAGTTTGCATTTGTTATGATATTTAAAAACACTATATAAAGGTTTAATTCTTTGCAGCCACTACAGAGATGTGTAGAATATGTGGATTTGCTTTTGGTTAATCATGAATCTACTGAACATAGAGCTTCAGAGTTTGCTGTATTTATTAATTATGAAAAGACAGAAATCACCACAAGCTTTCTACTTCTAAACTTTTCCATGAAATTTTTCAGCATTACCAAATCTTACTTTTAATCAACCTGGTGAGAAAGTTCAAATCTTTCATAATATACATGTGAATAGAATACGCTAACTTTACTGTCTGGCAAATTCCAACTTATTGTTTCTTGAATTTTATAATGAATAAAGCTTTAAATTCAAAGTAAATGAACAGATCTTTTTTAGTACCTTTCATTGTATTATTGTATTTTTTAGCATCAGTTCATTTTGTTTCTGTTTGATGAAGAAGCTGAGCACAAGGAAAGCATAGAACAGATAAGTTCTGTGAAAATTCTGCATTTAATCATTACAAAATTGACATGGCCTCATAAAACCCTTTTAGTGTAGCTGCATTTTGTCCTATTCAGGCATTTGTAATATTTCTAATTTCTGAGAAGTGTGCGAAATTCCTTTCTGTTGAACCTCATCATTTTTTTGAGAATTTTTGAACTTTACTTCTTGACTATAACTGACTAAAATCAGCAATACCAAGCTTGTTAGTGACCATAATGAATGAGCAGGTACACTTTTCTTTCATTTGGGAATTATACGCTTTCTTATATGGTGAACCTCATTACAGGTGTTTGAAGTTGTGGATAGTAATTCTGAATTATTTTTTGCAATTTTCATTGGTAGCTTGTTGTTTCCAATCTTACCATGCTTCATTTGGAGTTTGAATTTATACATGACAATAAATATGGAGCACTGTGCTGTATCAGTTATTAAAATCATTTTTTTTTTTTGTTTTCATATTTTAATTTAAACAGAGCACCCTATCTTCTCTGCAATATATCATCAGTTTATTTTGGAGCAATAGCAGGGCCACCTTTACTTCATAGGAGCTTCAGCCATTAGGATTATTATGCAGCCACTAGTCAGGAAAAGGTGTTGCTTGAGTCAGTCCAAAAGGCAGTCATAGCAGTTAATGAGGATGTGCTAGCTCTTTACATCCCAACATTCTCAGTCTAGAGAACATATTAGGATCATGTTGACATTTCCAGATCCAACAATTATGAAGAAAAAGGGTCATGAGAAAAGGCTGTGGTGTACTATCATAGTAAATTGGGATAGTGTACTTTCTTATCCAAGATGCTCATTGGTTTTCCTTCTATCTCATCTCCACAATGAAATTTAACTTTCTTACTGTCGGAGGTTGCACCTTTTTGGCCACATTGGTCTCTTATTACGTACAGCTCATGTTATGAGCTGTAGTTGCAGTACTGGTAATTTGTGAATCTGAATGAGATAATTGATTTTGTCCTTCCTATTCCTAAACTCATTGTATAACTTGATTACGTTGTTAAAATGAAGATAATAACGTTTCTTTTTCATGATAATTTAGAGGCCAATCATGATCCTTTGTTTTTTTCTTGGTGTTTGGATCAACTATGGCAACCAGCAACAGTTGGACGTTGTATCTTGGCACTTTCACTTAACATCTGGAAAATATATGGAATTTTTTATTATTCTACTGGCTGTAATTAATAACAGAGTGAATCAGTACTTAATCGATCCTTAAAGTTAGTATATATTTTAACAGTTAACTGTTTTCAGTATAGTGTGATCATTTTCAACTTACTTACTTTTTCAGTCAAAATATTAACAGAAAGTCTGTTCAGGTTGCAGAATTTACTTTTTTATTAATAGCTAATAAAATACATTTACATTAAAAATGTCTGTTAGAATAAGACCAGAATGTTATGGTAGTGCTTAACACATCTGCTTGAGTAGAATACAGTAAGTCAGAAATATGTTCTCAACAAGCCAGCTGTAGTTAAAGGTTAGTTCTAGTATTTTGTCAGCTGTATGCATAATGTATGTTGTAAACAACTTCTAAAATTACTGTACTAAAGCACCTGTGTGATGATGAATTTAAAGTAATATCATCTCGGCATAGCCACAATGTTCTGGTCTGATTATAGTAATTGTTGTTGAATTCTATATTGATTACATTTGAAGTTTAAGTTTTATATATATTTTATCAATTTATTTAATTAAGATGTTTTTTTATAATTTAATTGCTCTTACAGATGTAGGGATGTACATAAAGATTTATTTTTTCTTAAAATATTATTATTATAATTGTGCCTGAAGTATTAAAATAATCATGTGTGTTATACTGTAATGTAATTACTTTTCTTTGTGAAGGAAGATGAATTAAAATGTGGCATTTACTACTTGGGTCATTAGTGTCTAATTAATAAAAATAGCATGCTAGAAACTGTACCCAACATGGCTTAACTTTTGGAAACTAGTCTATCAATCTTGTTTTGGCTACACCTTATTCTTATTTTCATATAAATTTCTTGAATGCTATTTTCTGAAACATTACAGATATTTTGTTGTGACATTTTTTTGTCATTATTTCCACTTAAAATTTATGCCAAGTTCCTCATTGTGGTTTAAAATATATTTATGAAATAACAAAAAAATGAATTTTTAGGTAGTTTAAAAAATGATATGAAATGGTTTCTTAAATATTATAAATTTAATAATTGATATTTACTGAGGAATAAAAAGATTATATTTTGTATGTACTAGAATGATGAAATGTACCTTCTTTAATAAACAAATGCATAAATACTTGACAAGAGAGCTATTCTACTGATAAAAGAAATTGCCCCACAGGCATTTGTTTGGAAGAATATCATGGATAAATTTCAGTCAGAGCAGAATCATAGAATCTAAAATTTATAAGTGTATAAAAAAAGTTGTTTAAAATAATATTGCTGCAGCTAAATGAAGAAAGAAATAAAATTGGTACAGAAATACTACAATTCTGAAGACATTAACTGAAAAATACTTTAAGTATTCTTAATATTGAATATTATATCTTTTATATACTTATTAAAAAAATAGGTTGGAAATCTATTTTATTTAAATACTAATTAACATTGACTACTGTGATCATTAGCCACTCTGCCAACACCATGCTGTCAGACTGCATCAGCTGTTATTTAACTTAAACTGACATTCAAAAATTCTGTCATTGAAAGTGGATTTGGTCATAGGCATTTACCTTACGTTACACCCTTCTGTTTACAGGTGCTACTCTCTCGAAATGTTCCAGATGTACAATCAGGTTGTAAGGGTTGTAGTTTACTGTTCTGCTTCAGTTGAGTTTGCAATAAAAATCTAAATCCCTCTATAAGCTTTTATCTTATTTGGAAGTTTATATATTAATTTTGTCCAATTTATAAGAGTCTTTAAAATAGCTCTAAATAATAATCAGTGCAAGTGTTGTTTTATACTTGTATCTTGTAATATGACCATGGATTGTACTTGGAATTTTCAGTTAATCTAACTGTACGAAAACTTGTCTACAAGACTCTGTTTTATATTTAACATTAGCATTTTCTAAATTTTAAAAATTCTTTGTAAATTAGTACATGATGCACCCTACAAAACAATTCCATACATTACATAAAAATACTACACAAACTTGTTTTTGGGATTTTAATAATTCAATCTTTTTCCTAGTGTATATGCCACTGCATTAGCAAATTTATCCCGTGATAAAAATTTCTAATACCCTAGAATTGTATTCAAATTTCAACAAAGAATAAAATTTTGGTTGAGCTAGTATTAGCTCCAATTTTAATACTGCAGAATCTGTAGAAAAAAGTTTTTTACCCACAAGTAAGTTTTTTAAACATTTTAGTTATACTTCGCAAGGCAAAAATTACATTTTTAGTATTTTAACTATACAATTGTTTCATACAGTTAATTTTCAAAATTTTTATTGTAGCTTCTTCAATAAATATACAAGAAACAGCAAAATTCTTTTGTGACACAAACCAGATTTTACTACTGAATAATTTGAATTCTCTTTGGATTGTTAGAACTTGTTTCTGTAATTAAATAATTCTCTTAAGGTTTGTTTGCAAAGAAGGACCCAAAATAAGATTGAGTTTTGTTAAATGAGGATAAATAAAAGCATAGCATACATGACAGATTAAAACTTTTAATAATAAATAGTCCAGATGCTAGAAATCAACAATATGTTTGAACGCAATTGTAATTCCATTCCAAAATCTGTCTCAAAATTGAGACATTTTGTATGAACAGCTTACTGCAATGTATTGCATAAAAACAAGTTATTCCAACATTATTATTTTTTTTGTAATTGAAATTCATGTAAAGAATTTTCTTACTATTCAGTAAGTTGAATTGATTTAATAATAATAACTGTAAAATATTGTTTGTAAAGCTGGAAGAATTAATTTTTTATCTGTAATGAAAATTTTGTACTGTGAAGTTTTATTTTTAAATGTATATTTTGAAAAGGTTGGAGTCTGGATTTAAAATTGATCCTCTTTATAAGTATATATGAAATTGCCGCATCACTAAATCCCACTAAGAAAATAACTACTTCACAAACAACATCGGTGATTGTAACTAGAAAATAAATTCAGTTCATCTTCCTTTCAAATATTTTAATTTTTTCAAAGATTAAATATTTTTGAAATTAAATTATATATTTTGCGCTGTAAAACTATTTTTAAACTTTTTTAACTTTATAAAAATTTAATGATCGAGCTTTTTTAACAGTTGTTTAATAGCAGGCATATCAGTGAGTAATTAATTGTACATGAAAAGCTCAAATAAATGAATAAACGATTTAACAACTTGTATAAACACTATTCAGTTAACTTTCTATAACCTTTTGTTATCTAAAATTTAAGTATAATAGTTACTATCATTAAATGCTTTTTAAAAATTGTTACATAAATAAGCATAATGGAGCCATATTTGACTTATGAAGTTGAAAATATTTTTCTTTTTTAGAAATATCTACATGATGATGATGCAAATCATACATGATTTGATGCAGATGAAGTTGAAGGATTTGAACCATCGCACTTCTTTGCCAGTATCATTCAATAGTATTGTTCTTAATTTAGATAACATTCAATGATCTTGATATCAAAACTGAATGGAAAAAATAGAAGTTATAAGGATGGGAGAACTTGATTAGAAAATTAATAATAGAATAAAGACTACATGCTTGATATATTATTTATTAAGCAGCACAGACTCAGCAAAATATAAGTTGGTACAAAAACAAAAATACTAATTTTTAAATTTAATACTCATACACAATTACTTAGTATCATTCAATGGTATTATACATATTCAATAGTAATTCATACATTCATCTGTGGGGGCAGAGAGCTAGAAACGAAATAAGATGCATACAAATAGAATCGCATGCGTGATAATTAAAAATTAAAGATGAATTATGGGGAATTCTAGAAAAGACCAAATCAGAAATGTGTCAAAATTAGGAAGGAGTTAAAACAATTAGCTCAAAAATAAATCAGTTGCAATTGTTACAATATATGAGGAAAATGAGAGGAGAGTAGGTTGCCTATGAGAACAGAGGTAGGACAAAATTGGGATGAGTGCAAATGGAGTGGAAATAGTATTGGTGAAATATCCAAAAGAAGTAGAGAAAAAAGGATGGAAGTAACAAAAGATGGCATGATAGAGTGCATAGTATAGATGATGGACAAATAACCTAATGCTATGATGAGGCATATAAGGGGAAGAACAAAGAAAAAAAAGAAGTGTGACCTTGGTGTTAGATCAGTTAGTTTCATGCTTGTCTTAACACTGTTGATAGATTTTAATCTTAACGGTGAGTATAATATTTGTATTTCTGATTTAATAATTTTGAGCTAAATATATGGAAAAAAATTAGATTTTTCAAAAGTGTGTGATTTGTAAAGTTATGCTACCAGTTGTTTACCTGTATGGATAACTCTTTACAAAAAATAAACAAATAAAAACCAAGAAGCAGATATAAATATAGTAGAAAAAACAAAATTCAAACAAATGAAACTATTTAAAAATGGATAGTAACATTAAAAAAAATTATAAAACCATTGTTTATGAAATTCTACACAAAGAGAGTTTCTTCGTGTATTTATTAAACTAAAATAATACACATTCATTTTATGCAGTCCAAATTAAAAGTAGAAAGTTACCTTAAAAACAGTCTTGATCAACAAAACTAAGCCTAGTTAAGGGAGCAGTCCAACAGAACAAAGTGCTTATAATGTTTTTAAAGCTAACTTCTTTTTACTTGGACTGTTTAAAATAATATTGAGTAAAATTTTTAGTTGTTTTTATAAATATAGATCGCAATACGTTTCTGTAGTATTTTGTAATCATTTGTTGCTTATTTATTATGTTTTTTTTTTATTATCTGCCTGTGGTGGAGTGGTAGAATATTATTCATCTTTCATCTAGAGATTCAGGTTTTGAATCTGCTCAGCATTTTTTGTATTCTTCAAATTTCTGTACCACATTCCCACTATTAACTGGAACTAGGATGGGCATCCAGTCATAAATTTTTTTCCAAATCTCATGTTCCTAACCCCAGAAAACAGGGAAAATATGTTAAAAGACTAAATAAATTTTTTTATTCTCAGTTTTGTTTGTACAAATTATTCCAGAAGGTTCTCGCTAAACTTTACAGGTGTACAAGGCCAGTAGGAAAATTTTGCAATGTAATTTTATAATTTTTTTATTATAATTTAATAGTGAGAGGCTGTTCCAAAACACAATAACCCGTTTAGAATTGTGGTGAAAAAGACTGGATTCATGTTTTCTCCAAAGAAAACAAATGCATTTGCTTTTCACATTTGAAGGAACATGTTAGCCTTCAACATTTTCTTTTCATCTAACCAGTTGAACCATCCACACTGGTTAGATTTTTAGGATTGTGGTTTGACCAACTACTGATGTGGGTAACATATTTAAAGGAACTGAGGGTAAGATGTTTAAAAATGCTAGACATCTAATACTCGTTGGGGAGCTGATCAAGTATGCATCTTGCGCTTCTATTGAGTTCTGGTCTGTTCCCAATTAGAGTATGACTGCATGGCTTATTTGTCTGCTCACTCTGCCGCGCTTAAGATGCTTGATAAAGTCCATCATTCATTCATCCGTCTTGCTATAGGTGCATTTCATTCAAGCCCTGTAGTAAATCTACTGGTGGAAAGTGGTGAGCCATCCCTTTGGAATAAACAAGCCAAATGATCTGCTCTTATGTAGCTCATATTAAAGCACAATGAAATCATCCAACCTTTGATGCTGTGTTCTCTAACCCGCATCTTAATCAATACCAGAAACAGCTGAGATCTACTGCTTTGCTAGGCATCAGAGTTCAGCGCCTTTTCTTAGTTCTGAATATACAATTACCTTCAGTTCTTACTATTGTTCCATGTTATTACCTCCCTTGACAGCCTTCTTTCATTAATTTTTTTCCCTGTTTTGCCTCCGGGAATCATCATCAGGTATTACTTCAGAGGAAGAATGAGAATGATATGTATGAGTGTAAGTGAAGTGTAGTCTTGGTTAAGTCTCAGGTCGACCATTTCTGAGATGTGTGGTAAATTGAAACCCAATCACTGAAGAACACCGATATCCACGCTCTAGTATACAAATCCATATAAAGGTAACTGCATTTACTAGGATTTGAATATGTTGGAACTCTGGACTTTGAAATCAGCTGATTTGCAAAGACGCGTTTACCACTAGACCAACCGGTGGGTTCTCTCTCATTAATTACTGCTTTAGTCTTTGTCGATATCATAACACAAATCCAGTTATATTACAAGAAAAATGTTTTAAATAGTGTGAATCCTGATGCTACAATTTACACAAACAGCTATAAAAATGTTAATTCTGTTGGTTGTGGTTGGCAGTAGAACATACATGTTTGGCCTTCCTAGCACTGTCACTGTGTTTTTGTTGCAGAGCTGGTATGCTGTTAAAAATTCCTTAAATGTAATTAGCCCAACATTTTGACTTGTACTTGTCTGTTAAGACTCCATGAGTGCCTTTCAGGTGATTAGAGACATGTACTCCAGACATCCTGTCATTTGTGACATACAGTCTGTTATCTCTGAAATGACTCAGCGTAATAAAACTGTGAGCTTCTGCTGGATCCCAGCCACTGGAATTTCAGGCAATGGCATGCTGATAGAGAAGCTAAACAGCCTTTTTTACAGCCTCCTTTCATTAATCATGTTGTTTCTGATAGCTTGTCTGTTTTCTGAAGAGGGTGATCCGTGATGAGAGGCAAAGTGAGTGGAATGCTACCATCAACAATAAACTTTGTCCTGTTAAGAATACTGTATCACCGAGGAGCTCCTCATGCAAGCATAACCATTGAGAGTTTCTTATTTACCATTTACATACAGGACTCTATAGGCTCACTTATGGATATCTCATGACAAAGACCATTGCACCTATTTGTATTTGCTGCGACTGTCAACTAACTGTACACCACATCCTTGTGAATTGTAGCTGTTATACAGTATTGCATCAAAAGTTTAAACTAGGGGCTAACTTCCGAAATATCTTAGGAAGAAATGAGATAGTGTTATACAATTTCTTAGGGCAATTCATTTATATTCAAATATTTGAGTTTTCTGTAGTATGTTTCAGCTATTTATGCAGTTTCACATACGACAGATTGTAATTTTGTTTTAATTTAGATAATCAACGTAATATTCCATTGTGATTTTATTTCACTTTTAGCATACATCATAGTCATTTTCCATGTATGGTGTGTTTTTTTATTACTAGATTTTAATTTTTAACATTTATTCTGCAGTATACTACTTCCCTGTAACTGTGTTCTGAGTTTCCAACATAAATCACTAAAATTCCTCACACTAAAAAATACAGCCACCATTCTCTTCTTCACTGATTTGGATTTTTGAAAAGCCATGGGGCTCTCCTGATCTTTGAACACACATTTTGTTCTGAGCCTTGGTCAAAATGTCATAATATTACAGCCAAGTTTTGTCACCTGTCACTAACAGTTCACATAGGGATATTTCACATTTTCAAACTTTTTCAGCATTTCATGCACCATGAAACCTGACTTTCCATCAGATGGTCAGTCAAGTTATGTGGCACCCAAACAGTACAAAGTTTTCTAAATGATGGTGATCTCGCAGAATAACATGAACTATTGGTGCATTAATTCGCAAGAACACTTCTCTTTGGTGATAGGTCATACACCTTTCGGTCTCAAGCATTTTTTGTACTGCAGGAATGTTTCCCTCAGTCACACACAGACAAAGACAGTCAACCTGACCTTGGAGAGACCTCAAGGCCAATATTTCCTCTTTTAAGCTCTCAGTACTATCTAAATGCTGTTGTATGATGAGGACAATCCTCTCTAAGCGTAGGAGTCATTGCTTGTAATATATAATCAATGCTTAACCTATGTGCAAAAGTTTTGCAGAAAATTGCCTGGTATTCAGTTTTTGACCACCACAACTTCACTAACATAGCTTGTACTGACTAATCACTTGAACTGAGACAGTGACTAGAGTGGCTACAGTGCAGGTTGGGACCAATCTAAACATGTACTAACTTATAATCGCTTGTCTGCTCTGTCGCTATAATCTGCTCTGTCATATTGCAAATCTTTTCTAGTGCCCTTTGCATTTTTCTCATTGAAATTCTGAAAATACTTCACATTAACATGCGTATCAAAATAGTTCAAGTTACTACCTGTCCAAAAATGTTCCTCTTCTTTTCACTCCATAGGTAAAATATTAAGTTGTACACTTGCAAATGCAATTTATAAAATTGAATCTATAATTGTGGATGTAATTTTATGTTAATAGTTTTAAAGTATTGATCCTGATATTATGTGTCAGGAGCAATAATGATATGTGATTTCTGCTTACTGAAAAGCCCATTAGAAATACTTAAGAAATGTAAATTTTTATGAAAAAAATTGCAGAAAAACAAAAAAGTATTGCTTCAGATTTGTAAATTATTTTATTTTGACAAATTCATGTAAAAAAAAAAAAAAATCTGATTTGGACACCACATAACTTCCATGCACGCCTATTAATTACATATACACATTTATTTTATAATGAAAGGTACATAAAATTTTATTTCATTAATACTACTGATATTTTTTCTTTTTTTTTTTTTAATTGTTATTGAATTATAATTTATCATAAAAATTTGTTTACAATCAGAGGTTAATAATTATTAATAAATCAATATATATAAATTAAAAAAAAGGAGATGAAGTCTGATTTGAACTGATATGCCCCCCTTATAATATCCAAATATTTCATTAATTCAAATTTTCATTTGGCTATAACTGTGGAATCAATAAAAAAAAGTACCACTTATATTTTTGAAAAGCTCTCAATTACGGCTTATTACTGCAGTTAAGAAAAAGTTCAAAATCCAATTTTTGTGGGATTTTGGGCTTTTTTGGACACTTTCAGTTCAGTCAAAACTGAAACGTCATGCTGAAACTAGACCAAATGGATATTTCCATTGAAATCTGAAAACCAAGATTTTTCGCAAATCGCAATAGTACAAATCAGCAGTAAATGTACTATAAAAAAAGTGAAGAAGTTATATTTTGTGTTGACAGAAAAATTATCCTGTATTCTATATTTATTGTATTGTTAAGTATTGAATTTAATAATTTCTCAAAGCTAGCAATTCACTGAAATCAAAAAAAATCTAGTTTCTTTAGTCCAGTTTTTGGTTAATTTTTAGTATCTATATTTGCTTTAGTATTAAACAGCTTTGACTAATGTTATTAGTAATTAATAACAAATGCCAAAAATTTATTATTCTCTATAATCAAAGGGAAACATCAACTTGTATTATTTAAATAAAACGATGTATGCAGTTTAATATAGGATGAACCCAGAAAGGGCACTACTATTTCTAATTGGTAGCTGCAATGTGGAGATAAATCTATTACTTTCTAGCAGTTATAATTATGTCCAATTTTCCTTTATCTAAACTGAAGAATTCTATGAGAAACATCTATTTTATCTACATGTCCACCACTTCAATTTTTGGTATTTGAAATTTTTGTATATTTCTCTGTAACGTTATTCTTTATAGTTGCATGACTTCTTCTGCAAGCACAATCAAAAGCAATATTCTCCATGTAACCAACATGTATCATCAGCAATATCATCTATCTTAATCAATGATTGAAATTTCTATGGCCTGTTAATACACATGATAGAATGATCTAGCATTTTGATAAGTTCTGAGAAATGGATGGATGGGGCAATGTATAGACCTTTAAAAAAGAGCAATGCTATTTTTTCTGCTTTTCCATCTTTCCTGCTATACTTCCATCATTTTCTGTTTTATAGCTATATCAACATCACATTTGTTACTTCTTCATTGTAAAATGTTTATATGATTGTCTTAGGATTGGGCATATCCCTACAAAGCATATGCCAGACACTATTTGATAGGACCTATAATCAAAATTAGCAATCTTAGTAAAATTAAGTTGAAATTCACCTAGGTACACAAAATAAAATGCTTCTATAATTAGTGAAATTTAGTCTGTATGCCTAAATGGATGCACTACAAATTAGTGCAAGTTCATGAAAGTAATAAGTGCCAGCTATAGAAATTCAATCACTTGACCACTTATTACCATAACTTTTTGATATGAATTCAGCACCCTTGTGGATATGAATGAAGTTTTTACATGACATTTTTCACTCACATTATACCCAAATATCTCTATTGAAAATATCTAATGCTTTGGATAAAGAATTCAAATAGTGGGGTTGTCTTAACAGGCCAGAACATTCTGTAACAATATTGTAGCTTTGCAGTCTGTCCACAAAATTGGTAGTTCATGTTTACATAATCAAATAGGTTGTAGGAGTGACCTCTGAAAATTGCATAACAATTCACAAAAATAATGATCACATCATGTTAGGCTTATTAAAAAAAGTTATGAGTGAAATGGTTTCCTTCTTGACTTCTTCATTAAGCAGTCAAATATATAGCTGCTTATCAACCTACCAAACCCACCAAATTTCAGGTCATATTCAGCTGTATGACACCTGTACTCCATTTTACAATAGGGATTGGGCAAGGACTAAATAAATGTCTTTACTAAGCAATTCTAACTAGTATTGCCTGTATCTAATATGCATCATAGCCATAGAAAGTATTAAGCAGTGTAAAGAAAGAAGTTTATATATCTTTTTCTATCAGAAACTAAAACGTTTATCTGTTTTAACTTTATGTATTTATTCTATCAAAAATAATAATGAAATAAAAGATTAACATTAAAAAAAATCCATTTTAGAATGTTAGCATCTTCATCTTTTGTATAGAAGGTTTAAATTCTTGTTAGGCTTGGCATTTTTCATACACTTCAAATTTGATATCAGATTGCCATGATAAACTAAGCTTGCATGTAAATTAATTGATCATCAATAAAAAAAAAAAAAATTATACAATTTGACAATTAAATCTGTTTTTATCTTCTCTCACCTTTTTGTTTTAAATTATTTAAAATAAAATATATTTATCTGTTATACAAAGATGGAATTTCTCACCATGCCATTTATATACATATATATATATATATATATATATATATATATATATACCTATACATCCTAAGTGTTCTAAACAAGTTAGAAGTTCTTTATAAAACTGTATTTTTTTTTATTATAATTTTTAAATTATTATTTCATTTAATCAAGAGTTTGTTATTTATTTTGCAGATAAAGTTTTTGTAATGTTAACATTTTGTTTTTAGCGTCTCAAAATGTATTCCAACAGTCTTTTTTAACTTCATGAATTATTCATTACATTCAAGTAATTCGTTTCATCTTTAAGGTTTATTTACTTTGTTGCACGCTCTGTTTTCTTTTCATTTTCTATTTCTTGCTTGTATATCATTTTTTTGTAACGCTATTTATTTTACATTATTTTTAAATTAAATTAAGAAAGCATTAATGTAAATTAGTATTTCATTTTGGTATACAAACCATAAAGAACTTAAATTGTTTTGTGTTTTTATTTTTTAATTTTATTTCAGGAGAGATTGAGAGAACTGGTTATTCCTAATAAGCACTACAGTTATTAGGATTATTGTGTAGCCACCAGATAGGTAACAGAATCCCTTGGTCCATAATCTACTTTTCCATCAGATTCATCAAGAATTTACTGGTTCTACAGGTTCTGACATCATCAGCATGGACTTGAGTAGGGTCAGATCTACATCTATTTAACTGTACATTGGAAAGAAAGGATCAATGGTTAGTCTAAAGTTCAAGGGCACCTCAAGGCAGCAGACATAAATTTTGCCTACCATAATAATCCTTCATAAGATTTTGGTATTTTTATACAGGTATGACCAATGTATTACTGATCAATGATTTTGTATGGACAAGTTTATGTATATGATGCAACAAAACAGATTTACTGATACATATTTAAGAGCTACTTGAAAATAGGTACAGTATCCCTAAAGGAACAATCTTGCTCATCTTCAGAATTATGTTATGAGAGGAAGTATCCGACTGAACTATGAACTGTTAAAGAGTAATACTTGAAGTATTTGTAACACATTAATGAAAGGCCTATCAATCATATTAACCAGTAATCTTAGGCTGTAACACATCCATCACAGTAATGGGCTTTAGGAAAGACAAGCCTACATTTTTTCTGTGTTAAGAAAGCACTAACTTTAGTGCTGTTTATCTCAATACAGCTGTGACTTTTTATGTAAACTAGAAAAAACATACTTTTTAGAACTTATTCTTTAACAACATTTTAATTGTCAGTGTACTTGTATACTTAAACCACTCAACTAATTTGATGAATAATGACTTTTGTGTATGTAATGTGTAATAAAAATCTTTTATGTTAAAATTTTTTTTTTCTGCAGCACAAGATGGTTGGTAGCTGTTTTTAACAAACTTCAAAAGAAGGTTCTCTGTTTGACTCATATGTATTTTTGTCCCTTTTTATGTATGTTCTAGCTTTATTTTATACCAAATGCATCAGCTTCATCAATTGAAGGCTGTATAATTATTATAGTTTTATATAATTTTAATATTCAAAGTATTTTGTTGCAAAACTTCTTCAAAATTGTTTGGAAAATTAAATTCTTATACCCTAAATGTAAAAATTAGATTAAAACATGTTAAAAAAAATTCATTTTTTACAAATGTAAGGTATATAGGCTTAATGTAAATATAAAAAATTCTCATATTACAGGAAGCTTCTGCTCACATTCAATAGTAGTGACTACGTCGTTTTTCTTAATTCCTTTTCATGTTTTTATAAAGACCCATATTTTTTGCTTTTTGTGTTTTTTTGGAATGCTTTTTCTCATACATTTTTAAAGGCCGTTTTTATAGATGTACATATATTTTAAACATAAAGTGAAGTCAAAAAAATAAACTTTAAAAAACCCGGTAGAGTTGTGAAACTTACTCGGCCGAATCAGAAAGTTACGGAATCCATGGTGACACCCATCCCGTTACACCAAAATTAAATAGCATAAGTGGCACTAAAATCATCGTACCCAGTTTTATCCAAATCGGTTCATCCAGTCTGAAGATAGTAAGCAAAAAACATACTTATGTACATGAACTTTTTAATACTAAAATTGTTTTTTGATTACACGGGGTTATGAAATGATCAAGATCTACAAACTCTGACAAGGAAAATTTAACTTAATTTGCATAATATCCCTTATATGATATACTGTGTAGTTATACAGTATAATTATATAATCCGAAAATAAAAAAAAAAGATGCACCAAAAAATTCTTTAATCGGAGAGTTTTAAAATTCAACTCAAAATTAAGATTACTTACTATTACCTTAAATTTAACGTTAAATTTTCGCTTCAAAAAGGACTAAATTTAAGAAAAATTAATTTATTTGTTAAATTGCGTTACTGTTTAGTTGGTTCTGTTAGGTAGATTTCATAAGAAAGCTACCTATTGTAATGGGTACCATGATTCAACTTCCAGAAAATTTCAACATACCTTCACATTTCCCAGATCCCAAAGCCACAGACAGCTCAAAAGTTTATATATAATATACACACACATATATTTCACTTTCTTATGGATACGATAACTGACGTAATCTTGCGCCAATCGCTTTCAAATTGTTCCTTAAAAATAACTCGTCCCAAAATCTCGGTAGAGTTCGTTAACGGCAAAAATCGGACCTTGGGGGTGGAAATAGGGTGGTTTTTTCGAGAAAAAAATATCGCTGTAACGTTCTTATTAAGTAAAATATCGAATTCGTTTAAGTTCCTACTATTCTTTGGATAAGGGACTTAAACTATCTAAATAAAGTTTTTTGATATCACCAACCATTGGCCCAGAGGGTGGAAAAACTGGGGTTTCGAAAACAAAAAAAATTATACCTCCCTTAACAGGCACAGTTTCAAATCGGTTTAAAGTGGTCGTTAGTTCTCTAAATATTACCTAAAACTTTTGTCTAAAACAATTTTTTATATGACCAATCCTTACGTCAAGGGATGACCAAAATGTTGCTGGAATTGTAAGATGAGGCTTGTCATATGCTAAACATGTGAAACTTTTTTTCACATGCACCATTGTGGTATTGAGTAAATTTTAAGTTTTTCTTAACTTTAAGGTGGAAAATTTTTTTTATCCCCTATTTTTTTTTTCTCCTACCTCCCGAGCTGGATAATCTTAGCACAGCACAAGAGGTTGTCCTTTTAACTCAAACGGGCCTTCCCGTCCGCCGACAGTACGTCCGGTACGACAGGTCAACCCGCCGGTTTGGATTTTGTTTTCCCCCTACTTTTTTTTTTTCCTGTTTAGCCTCCGGTAACTACCGTTTTAGATAATACTTCAGAGTATGAATGAGGATGATATGTATGAGTGTAAATGAAGTGTAGTCTTGTACATTCTCAGTTCGACCATTCCTGAGATGTGTGGTTAATTGAAACCCAACCACCAAAGAACACCGGTATCCACGATCTAGTATTCAAATCCATGTAAAAATATCTGGCTTTACTAGGACTTGAACGTTGTAACTCTCGACTTTTCAAATCAGCTGATTTGAGAAGACGCGTTAACCACTAGATCAACCCGATGGGTTTTTTCCCCCTACTTAGCACCGGTGAAATCTACCTCCGCCTTCCGGCGTGCCGAAAGGGATTTTTTTCATAAAATATTTATTTTATTAAAAATAAACTTTCTTTTTCACTATTTAGACTTAACAAAAAAAAAAAACGCTATGAATAAAAAGTCATTTGCAACTAACACAGTGACGAGAAACGTGTATTTTGATGACGATGAGAAAAGATTGTAGTGAGATGACGAAACCGAACTGATACCGAACTCCTGGAATGCGGAAACGTGTATTATGTTTTACGCTAAATTTACCAGGTTATTTTCTCATTGATGTACATTGAGTATCAAAATGACATCAAGCATATATACGTTATAAAAACTCAATATTAAACAATGCTAACGCAAAAATAATGACAAATAGTTTTAAATCGTTTTTATAGACAGTATAGCTTTTCGTTTAATAAACCATTTATGGAAAGGAATGGAATGCAAAGTTGGCAGGAGTCTATTACTCCCTACTTTATCGCAGAACCTGGACAGAGTCCCTTGCTGCTGGATCATTCTAATCGGGCTTGGTTTTTAAAAAGGTTATTTTTTAATCTCGGATCTAATTTTTCAAGTTTTGTCTATTATTATTTTAGTGAATTTAAGACGGATTTAATTGCATTCCAATCCGTTGTTAAACCAGCGTTATCGAACCCATTTCATGGGCCGACCGCGGAAGGCTAGGCTTATAAAGCCTGTCCTCCCGACGTAATTCCCCTTCAGACCGTCCACTGAAGTCCTTTCGGTGCTAACTCTTAATAGGCTAGCAGGAATACGCCACAACGGGGCACTAGCTATAAGGAGGGAGCAATGCGTCCCCTTTTCCGGAGGAGTCGCGATTGCTGGGTTATTTTGTCTTACTGTAAGTTTTTTTTTTTTTTTTAAAGGAGAGGTTGTGTAGAAGCTCTTTATCCGCTTCTGGTATGGCTGCCCTTCAGGACGCATCTCTGCTGGGCTCTGTTCCGGACTCCAGTCCGTGATGTTGAGACGAGTGGCTGGTCTTCCTTCATCTTCATCTTCTCCCTCTTCTTCTTCCGAAGACCTCTTCGTTCTTCTTTGGCCTGCACTTTCCAAGAATTGGTAGTAACCGAAGTTACATACCATTAACCTTGGAATATCCGAAGCCCCGAAGGGCTGAACGGGGGAAAGTGCAGGTTTCTTCGTTCTTCTATGCTGTCAGTGGCTGCTGGGCAGGTGACTGCTGGGCAGGTGGCTGCTGGGCTTGTGACTGCTGGGCTCGTTCCCTCTTTCTTCTTTCTTGAAAGGAAAGGAAGGTAATAGGGAACTTACAATGGTGATACCTATTCGCGATCGCGATTTTGGGGCGGCGATTTTCTTAAAGAAGTAAACAGAAATTATTCACTCCACGTAATTATTAACCTTCAGACACACGTGTGTCTGAGAAGGGGTTGGGGGGACCGCGTGGCCGCAGTGAAGAAACCATTTGTTTTTAGTAACTAAAAGTAAAACCTAGTAAATAGTAACATTATTTTCTCAATAAATTTAAAAAATGCTATTTTTTATGTTGGCGTGAAATTAACTGTTACTTAGTTAATTATGTTTTTGTTTTTCATTTGCTGCTGATTTCAAAACGTTGAAATAAAAAGAAAGATTAAGAATCTTTTTTTTTCCGTTAGGGTTTTTTGAAATTGTTTTATTTATCTCTAAATTTTTTTTGAGATTATTTCTTAATTTTTTGAGCTTATTTTATATTCTTTTACCATCCAAATCAAATCTTCGCTGCTATTTTTTGCCGATTTTCGTGGCGTAGGGGTTTCATGCGGAGGTTCCGGATTCGAGTCCCGATTAGCGATGGAATATTTCACACGTCACAAAATTTATTATGCACATTAACTGTGTTTTGGGTATCAGCCTCTTGTTGCTATATATTACAAATAAATAATACGAAGCATATTCATAAAGTAAGGGCCGTAAAGTAAAGTAAAGTAAAGTTCATAAAGTAAAGTAATGACCAAAATGGTCATTAAAAAAAATGAACTCATGAAAAAAGGTTTTTACTTAACAGTTTTAGTTTACTTACTACATATCTACTTCACTTTTCCACATAATCGCCATTCAGTTCTAAGCACTTTTCGTAACGCTGCACCAGTTTCTTTAACCCCTCTGCATAGAAGTTCGCCGCCTGGGAATTGAACCAGTTGACAATAGCAGTCGAGTTTCTCGTCGTTTTCAAACCGTTGTCCACCAAGCTACTTTTTCAAATGCAAGAAGAGGAAGTAGCTGCTAGGTGCAAGGTCAGGACTATATTGAGAGTGGTCAGAAAGTTCCCAAGGAAAATCTTGAATTTTCTTCTTGGTTAAGACAGCGGTGTGAGGACGCGCGTTGTCGTGAAAAAGGATTACGCCGGACGACAGTTTCCCGCGTCGTCGATTTTGGATCGCACGTCTAAATTTGGTGAGCGTTTCGCAGTAGATGTCTGCTGTAATTGCTGATCCACGTTCCATGAAATTAACCAAAATGACGGCCTTTTCGTCCCAAAAAACTGTAGCCAACATTTTTCGACTTGATTACGAAGATTGCTTAAACTTTTTTGAATGGCGTCACAGCACTGATTGTTGTTTAGATCGTTGGTGTAGGTTATCAACATCTCGTCGCCCGTAACAATGTGAAAAAACAAATCATCTCCATCTTGTCGATAGCGGTCCAAAAATGCTCGTACACTGCAAATTCTTTGCTGTTTGTATTGGTCGGTCGATGAGCACTTTCGGTACCCACCTTGCACATAATAAACAAGGAGAGGGTCAGATAGGGCATGACGTCAAATAAAGGGAGGGGTGTTGACTAAACTTTATACAAAGACTAACAGAAATTTAAAAGTACCAATACAATAAGATTTGACAATGGAGTTATTCTGAAACACATGAACATATAATAAAAGAATGAAGTTAAGAAACATAAACAGTACTCATTATAGAAATCATGGTGTTTTGAAGTTTGTGCATTGTAACAGCTCAGCTTAAAATTAACTTTTTTCATTGACATTACCGAAGCCATTTTTAACTTGAAATGTTGAACATACTGGTGGTATTGAAATTAAATCATCATAATTGTCTTTTAATCTTTGTCCACTTGTTTTATCATCGAATTGAATACATACTGCATCAGGTAATTTATCAATCTTTAATTGATCACGATGAAGAGCAGGCCATTTAAATCTTATTATACTCCTGTGCCATTCAAAAGCCATCAGAAACAGATTACGTTTTAATATTACTCTAGATCTTACCACTATTTTCATGAAGTGCAAGAATCCTCCATAATTAATTACATCTGCTGGAATGATGTTGCTTGATAGTTGTTTCCTATTTGTTGTAGCTTTACATGATTTGATAACAGCGTTTATAGAATAAATTTGATTTTTCTGAGAAATCAACTCAGTTATTCTTGAATTGAATTATAAGCGTCAACTTAATAATCAAAATAATTTCCATGGCTTCATAATTTACACCGGCCTCCGTGGCGCAAGTGGTAGCGTCTCGGCCTTTCATCCGGAGGTGCCGGGTTTGAATCCTGGTCAGGCATGTCATTTTCACACACGCTACAAATCGTTCATCTCATCCTCTGAAGAAATACCTGACAGTGGTCCCGTAGGTTAAAAAAAAAGTTTATATAGCTTCATAATTTATGAAATCATCAACTAAATTTTAATGCACCATCTTTCATACATATTTTCTAATTGTGCCGTTATTAGTTCATCATCAAAATGTAGATTGTTCAGGGGTTCGACAAAGTCGATATCATAATTTCTTTGATGTTTATTAATTGTAAGTTCATTGAATGAAAATTGTTCCCATAAATTTATTTCTGCATTTAACTAAAAAGGTTTTTAAAAACACCACTGACCTTTGACTGGAGATAATTTCATGATATTTCCTAATAAGAGTTCGTTGAAATGATGTACCTTTACCAGCACATCTGAAATGAATGAAAGAAAGGTAAATCATTTTCTTTTCTTTTATCTTTATCAAGTCACTTAAATATATAACCTTTGTAAGCTCTTTTTGTTAAATATTTAGGCTACGTATGCCAGCAAGAAAGATTTCATCAGGCAATACAATAGGATCATTAAAATCTTCATCATCATTCTGATATGTTTGATCTTCAGTTTGTAAATTCACAGGTTGTCTTGCATCTCCATCGCTTTCACTTACAGCATTTAGTTAGTGCTTCAACTTGACCTACGGGTTGTTGAATAACTTGTTCAATGTGAACATATTATTCCATATATACATTTTGTTGTCGTGGTCTTGATTCAGCACTTCCATGGAAAAACAGACTTCCACAGTCTCTTTCCTAACAACAATTCGCTTTTGTTATGAAAAGAAACATGACAAACTATAAGATTTTAATAACTTGTTTCTTATACACATTCATGTGTTGTCATGTAATCTTTGTATTTAGGTACTCTTTTTGATTTCTCAGTTCAATATCACCATCATCTTCGGGCCAAGATACATTTGAAATAATTTCATATTGGCAGTTATTCAGATAAACTTATTTTTTTCCAATTCATTAGCTCTCATCTGACAGCGATCAAAAATGTTATTAAAACTGATGTTTTGCCTTCGCTGAATCTCAGCAATCTAAATCTTTGCTCAGGATGACATCTATAAACGAAAAGTGTTTTTCATGAACACATTTCAGGGGTAAAAGGCAGTCAGAAAGCAGCTTTTGGAATACTGACCAAACCTTGTGATAATATTGTCATTGTAACAGTGAATAATTGTTTCCAAACATTGTTATTTTGACGGTTTAACTCTTTGAACTGTTCACCAGTTATTATGACAGTAAATATTTCAGTTCACATTTATTAGCATATTTTACAGCTTAACTGCTTCTACAGAATCGTAAGATTGGATGTTTATGTTTGTGATTCAAACGTTTAAAATGTGATTATTATAATTATCATTTTTTCACCAAAACGTTTTTTAATATACAAAAAACGTCCACTATTGGTCATGGCTAGATCAGGATCTAAACAAGTAGTTTCATCAGTTGTTGATCTCGGGAAGCCAAAACGATAACAAGCTTCATTACTCTTATTGCAACAATTGGTTTAATATTTGTGAGACTGTACTCGTTCAACTAATTCAGCATTTTCAACATTTATAGAACACGGGATTACTCGAACAATTATTTCCAGTCCTTCAGGAATTGGAAATCTGGGATATTTTCACACCATATCATCATGTGTAAATGAGGACTTCCTGTATATTTAAAATCTGTTCTATACCAAAAGTCTACAATTTTACCACTTAAGCATTTATTTTTGTTCTTTAAAAATTTTGTTACCGCATCAACACGAAGCATGAAATGTCTTGTGATTTTACTATTGGATATTTCTGTACCAGTTCCAATCGTTCATTGAACGATACATTCTCAAGACTAAGATGATGACAATCATCCCTTATAAATAGGGATTTGATTGTATCTGGCTGACAAGAAATTGTAATAGACCATTTTGGTAGACTTATACTAAAGACTGTATCATGTAATTCTGCGCAGCATCATCTCAATACGAAGCAGATCCTCTTATATTTTATGTAGTTAAATGTATATTATCAACCATACCTTGTGGCATGTGGTCATCTTATTTCATACGACAAGAAACAAAGACTGTTCCTTATGCTCTAAAATGCTCAACAACTGATAATTCAAAACATAGATAAATTATTTATTTGAAATTGTTATTCATAGTTCGAACTGAAAATAATCAATTAAGGTAGTAGGTACAATCAAGTAAAGTAAGAGTAGTATCTCTTCCTTTGCTGAAACATTCTTTTCATCAGATACAGGAAATAGAATGAAAGTTCTTCCATTCTTTTTTCACGTTCAAACTTAAGTGGTGGTGCAGTTTTTCTTTTGAACATCATAAATTTTAACAGTTCAGTTCTATTCTAATTAGTTTTGATTGTTGGTATCAATATAATCATCAATATTAGGTATATTCTCAATTATCGATTGCAAATTACTTGTTGATAAAATAACTGCTCGTTCATCGTTGTTATTGTAATAAGGAATATTTGATTGGAGTGAATTTACAGAGATTGCATTTTGAGTATGATATAATGTTGATAATTGTTGAGTCACTGCAGGCGTTGAATTCAGTATTTTCAATTGAGATTGAACATCGGAAGGAAAATAAAAATAAATAAATTAGGAAAATAATTTCTTTTGGGGGGGGGTTGATTTTCTTCTACTTGAATTGTTATTGGCGTTATAAAGTATACATTTAATAAACTTAAATAAAATGTGTGTTATTCTCAGATTACAATGTAATATTTTATGAAGTTCATCGATGTTTTTAAAAGACATACAACATGAGATTGCTTTACCCTTTGTTTTATGAGCTTTTGTTCCCCTAGAATGTAACTTAAGTAATAAGTTGTGTCTGATTCAATTTTTGAACTAATAGCTGCAAACAAAAAATTTGCAGTTGGAATACCATAGTTGTAAATTTTGAAGAAGTTAATTTAAGCAGTTTTTAGATTGGAAATCCTTCAGAGAGTTGATCCTTGTCAGTGTGACCATCGATAGTTTGTTTTTTTCATGCATCGCAATTAAATCTAGTCAATGATTATTGAACTGCAATCGTTGAAAGTTCAGTTATAGCTAAGTAAACAGTATTTTCTTCTCTAAGTTAGGGTTCAGCACTCTCTGACACACGTGTTCTGTAAAAAGGATCTCCAACGTGACTATAATCAATCACTGACAGCAAAAAAATTCTGATTTTTTCAGTTGTTGAAAAAGCTGCACAACAAACTGACGCAATGGCAGTACTTAATTTATTGCCTGACTCATCGAGGAATCTATTACTGACTTGATTAATGAACTTCACAGTATAAAAACGTTTGGATTAATTTCTAAGAATTTTTTGCTTTAATTTGATCAGATTAAAGTATTAAATGATTGTGCTTCTTCATTTTGAGGGTTATTTTTTTCATGATCTTTCTTAAAAGGCAATAATTATAGTAATAATTTGATCTGAAATCTTTATTTAAGGCATTATGCTGTAATAAGAATTTAAGTGCACGTTTAACTTTGTCAGTATCTATCTGGAATTGTCAGTGTAAATTTTATCATGATTCTTATACAATAAATAGTACTATCAGAAAGTGGACTTTTGGCTGACTTTTACACCGACTTTGGCTTAATTGATTTTACACTTTTATTATATTCAAAAATGGGATTATTCTGCTCAGTAATTGCTGTTTTACATCTGATTTTTTTTTTTTGTCTTCAGTCATTTGACTGGTTTGATGCAGCTCTCCAAGATTCCCTATCTAGTGCTAGTCGTTTCATTTCAGTATACCCTCTACATCCTACATCCCCAACAATTTGTTTTACATACCCCAAACGTGGCCTGCCTACACAATTCCTCCCTTCTACCTGTCCTTCCAATATTAAAGCGACTATTCCAGGATGCCTTAGTATGTGGCCTATAAGTCTGTCTCTTCTTTTAACTATATTTTTCCAAATGCTTCTTTCTTCATCTATTTTCCGCAATACCTCTTCATTTGATGAAATTTTGTATAGAGACTCGTGTATATGGAGCAATTTGTTGGTAAAATTTTGGAGTTAATTTTCTCAAAATTTTGCAAACAAGACCCCACTTTATATTAAGTTCAGTATATGAATGCATGTTTGTCTTACCATTTTTAAAAAACGTTTGCCCAAAATTCTCCCTTCTCCAAAAATCGAAAAAGTTATCTTTTTTATTACATATTTTTTAACTGATTTTTTGTCTTTCTAGGCATAGTAGTAGTACAAATGACAAAAAAAATTCTTTAGGAGCAGTATTCTAAGTGGGGAAGCCGATCAAAGATTAAAAATATCGATTTAAAAACAAATTCAGTTTATTTACGGTGTTAATATTATTCAAAGTTATTTAAAAGTTTAAATTTTATAAATTTAAATAATATTACAATAAAATTTCATCATAATTCACCCCACGCGCAAAAAAATCTTTGGTAACTTTTTATTGGTTGTACAGTTTTCAGTGGATTTTTTTTAAATTTCTTCCATTAAAGTAGTAAACGTAGAAAAATCTAAAAATTTTCTTGGAAGATAATTTCGGAGATGAAGAAAAAATAAAAAAACGGATTTTTTGAATTTTTAAAACTTATAACATAACATGACGTTTTTTAATAAAACTTTACCATAAATTACCTCCAGTACAAAAAAGAAATTTTAGGTAACTTTATTCATATATCATTATTTTTCCACTATAAAAGAATAAGTAATCAATGCCAGGAAAGTATTACAACTTTCTTTCCATTGTTTTTTTTGATAAGCTAAAAAAATTTCTTACGAGCAAAATTTTCAAGAAAACCCCTCTCCGACGTTCTTTTCAACATTAGATATCTTCTCAACTTTATTGATACTAAAATGGTGAAATATTATATTTGAATTATCCGGAAAATCTAAACCATCCAACGTAAAAGATAAAAAACACACGGAAATAAATTGATCTAACGTACCCCTAGGCGGATGGATTAAAAAAAATATATATATACCGGGTGTTCATAAAATATGACCATTGCACTCCAAACGTCCAGAGGCCCCGAGGGGGTACAACTCAAAACTTTTATAATTCTGTCCATTTAAAAACGTTTAGTTATTCCGCTCTGGGGGCTTGGGGGTTAGCGGTCTCACATCAAAGTTTAATTGTTCCAGGGTAGAAGCATTTTCTAAATTTCATTTTTCTATGTTTAAGAGATGAAAAGTTTTTTAAGATTCTCATAATTTATGAAAATTGTTTATTAAATTTTTTGTAGAACTTGATGTTTTTAAAGTAAAAATTCACACTTAAATGATGTATTAAATTGTTAATAAATTCTAAATTTTGATACATTTTCAAAAAAAAAGAATGTATATGAAATATTATACAATCTTTCATTAACAATTTTTGACAGGAAAGAGTGTAGCATTACTCATTATGTGATGATTCACATCCCCTGCAAACATATAAAAAATGTACGTACAAACACGCACACGAGTATATTTTTCATTACGTCTAAATTAATCACCATTACAAACGGAATTGTTTATTAAGCCCAACTAGAAAATGAAATAGTTTTAAAACTTCCTAGAATATCTATTTCAACTTCATTTCAGCTACTTAGTTATACTATATGGCTACACAGTAAATTACGTAAAGGAAAGATTGCTAATCAGGTCACATTTTACACATCGGAGTTTTACTGATATTGACGTTTTACGGCCCCATCTAACAAATAAAAACAAAATTTTAACTTTAAGCAATTTCGGAAGGATGTGACATACGTATCTAATAATAAATATGATACCAAAACCGACGTTTGACCGTGTATAGATTTGTCAAAAATAAAGGCTAATTACTCGACGCCGGGAGTATGTTTGGTGTTTGCACACCAAACATACACAATCGCACAAACATACATAAATGTTTTTATGTATGTTTTTGTCTTTGCGTTTTTTTCTTAATATCTCCAGAGTAAATGGACCAATTTGGATGAAATTAAACACGATGATTTCTGTAAATGGGACATTGGTAATATTTAAAAGAACGGTCCGATTATTCAAGGGGGCAGAAAGATATGGATCTCATGAATCCCGTAACTAAAAATTTCTCTCGATTGGTAGGTAAATTTTTCGCATAATTTAATGCATCTTAGGTAGGTAAGATAATTTCGATATGTTTGGTCTTATTCAAACCAATTATGTGGTTGCCCAAGTAGGTATTGTGGGAAAAATTTTTTTTTTCTCGTTTCTGAAGTCATAATCACAGTCTTGTGGTCGTTAGATAAGTGGGCGAAACTGTGCGCTACGGTGCACCGTGGAGCCGTGACTTCCTCACAAGAACGCCGTGAAATATTACAAAAGTTTCGTAATTTTACTTCTATTTTCAATTCAACCCACCGGACTGGTCTATTGGTAAACTCATCACAAAATAAGTTGTTTAACAGATGATTTTTGAAGTCGATGGTTCAAAGGTTCAAATTCTAGTAAAGGTTAGTTGCTTTTATACGGATTTGAATACTAGACAGTGGATACCGGTGTACTTTGGTTATTGGAATTCAATTAATCACAGGTTTCAGGAATGGTCGGCCTGAGTCTGTGCAAGACTATACCTCATTTACATTTCATACATGTCATTCTCATCTCATTGGGCCGTGGGGTAGTAGCTGATTGTTCACTAGTTGAACAGATTGTAACGTACACATTAGGAAAATAAATAAAAAAATTCAATTCAACGTCGTAGGATGTGATATCTAGCGAAGTTGGTACAACCCGCTTGGATACTGTTTGCGAAAGCCTCTGTAATGGTTACTAGTTGACGCGACACCAGTCTCTCGATTGTTTAATAACGGGTATTTCAAAAAGGACGACGTGAATTTATTACAAAAATATTAATGTTAATAAAATACTTATACAACAATATTCAAATTACGTTTAATAACTTTACAGTAGATAGGTGTTCAAAATGATTTCCTATAATCCCGAAGTAGGTTCGAACAGGTTTCATTACTTTTGTAGCCACTTTTCGTATTGTTTGCTCAATAATGTTTGAAATCTCACTTTCAATGTTAGTCTTCAATTCGTCAAGCGTTTGAGGATTGTTTTTAAAAACTAAACTTTTTAAATACTCTCAAAGGAAAAAGCCTGCCGGTATAACATCTAGGGATCTTGGAAGCCACAACCCTTTTGATATCAAACGATGGCCAAAACATCCCGTATCATATCCAGCGTTTCATTAGCAGTATGACGCGTTGCGTTATCCCGTTGGAACCGACATTGTGTAAATCTAAAATCCGAGTGAAACCATGTCTTGTCGCAGAAATAAACACGCTCCAAAATTTCAATACCGTTGTCATCAACAAGAGAACGAAACCAACTTGTCATCAACAAGAAAACGAAAGGACCAGGGAAAACGTAATGTATACGTTTTCCCTGGTCTACTTCTTTCATTTCTTGAACGACACCCGTGCGTTTGTAATTTTTTAGTAGCCTTGTAAGATGTAGATAGTGAAAGCCCAGCCTGTGAAGATAACTTTCTGAGCGATTTTCTGGGTGAGCGAGTTAAACATTCTTACACATCCTCCAGAACTTCTGTTGTTAATAGTGATGGGCGATCTGTGCTTTTCCAATCTTGTACACTAACGTTCTCACGAAATTTATCAATCAAACGCGATGTTGTCGACTTATTAGGAACTGAAGAATTGGGAAATTTTATCCGCGACTTGTCTTTCACTCATTCCTAAGATTTATACGCGCAGTAATTCTCAATAATAAACACACGTTCGTCCTTGGAAAACAATATAGTTAACACAAAGAGAAGAATGTATATTGGTGTAGCACTAGTGCATAAGAAGGGCATTTCAACTGTTACAAGCTGCTAACCTTGAGCCAACTGACATGTAGGGAGAAATAAAATTTACCTGTGCGTGACTTCTACCTTTTTAGTCTTAGGATTCCGTCCTTTTTGAAACATCCGTTAGTTTCTTGAATTTTCTGGTACTTTGTGTTCTTATATAAATAAATGTTGGTTTCACACGATTTTAGATTCCATCCTTGGCTCTTGTAGTGAAAGGTTGTGTTTTGTTGTGCTCTGTGAATTGTCAGTTGTAACCAGTCCAGCCAGGTGTTCAACAGTTCTTCTACCTGCGTCGCCAGACAATGTGAGAAGGGTCTGCTAGGACATCAGCCGGGCGGCCAGCTACCTGGACTACAGGCCAGTCACATTAAGAAAAGGATAATCCTTTTCTTAATTTTACTTTTATACTATTCAATATTTCTAATAATGTAAAGTGAACTCTTGTAGTCATTGTGAATACGTTAAGTAAATAGCCTATTATTATAGGACTATTGTGCTACTTTTAAAATAATTTTATTTTTTAATTGATTTTCTTGTCAGTGATTTTATTTTACAGCAAGTGTAGATTAAGAAGTGTAAATTAAGTTTAATTTTTAAATTTTTCTTCCTTATTTTCCTCAATGGAAGGAAAAATAAGGCCTCCTCCACCCCGTTCTCCCACCACGGAACTGTCCGACGGTGGAGAGGAAAGCGGGTCTGGCGCTAGGAAGCGCCAGAAACGCCGGGACTCCGCGCCTCCTATGGAGGCGGAGCCCGTAGCGGGCTGTAGCAAGGCTGCAGCAGCCGCCAACTCGCAGGCTGATGATGGGGCCCCATCACAGCCTGCTACCGTCAGGCGGGAGAAAATCCCGCCGATAATGCTGGACTGCCCGAAAGAGTGGCCAGCATTGGCGAGGGACATAAAGTCGAGGATTGGGGGGCGCCTGGTGGCTAAAAGCACCGGGCTCTCGATAAGGCTGCAGCTGGGCAGCGAGGCGGATTACCGGGCGGTGCAGAGTTTTCTGCACTCGAAGGGAATCGCCTTTCACTCCTTTCAGCTCCCGAAGGACAGGGAGCTGAAGGTGGTTATACGGGGGATCCCCTATGGGGCTGCCCCGGAGGAAGTAAGGGAGGAACTGACCTCCCTTGGCTATGAGGTGGTTTCGGTTAAGAAGCTCCTCACAAGGGACGGTCGGGAAACCCCGACCTGCCTAGTGGCCCTTAAGAGGACCCCTTTGGCCCGGGCCATTTATGACCTTGACAGTATTTTTTACTGCAAGGTCGCAGTGACTGCATTTGTGTCACGAGGGGGGCCACCCCAGTGCCACAGATGCCAGAAATTTGGACACTCGTCCAATTACTGCCAGAGGGCCCAGCAATGCGTAAAGTGTGGTGGAAACCACGACACTTCTGCCTGCGTCAAGCCGCGTGAGGAACCAGCCTCATGCGTCAACTGTAAGGGGCCACATCCGGCCAATTACAGGGGCTGCCCCTATTATAAGGAGCAGACAAACAAAGTCAAGGGACTTAAAAAGCCCGCGACTTTGGACGGCCGCAGCTGGGCCCGTGTTGCCGGTGGGGGAAAAACAGTCCCCAAACCGGAGGTGCCGGCACCCGTGGCCAAAGCGGTCGTGAAAAAAGGGGAGGTAACCTCCCCAACACCCGCCAAGCCAAAACCGGCGGCAACCACCAAGAAGGTGGTAAAACAAAAGGCGGCGACAAAGCCGGCCCCGGCGAAGAAGGCCAAGCCTTCCTCGACGGGAAAGGCAAAGCCGGCCCCGGCGAAGAAGGCCAAGCCTTCCTCGACGGGAAAGGCAAAGCCTGCTCCGGCTGGGAAGGCCAAGCAGGCTGTTAAAAACACCGCGGCCCCTGTGGCTCCGCGCCCCACCAAAAGGGCGGCCGCGCCAAAAGGCACCCCCAGCGGCAATCCGAAACCGGCTACCCCGTTGGAGACCACTGGCATGGACTTCCTGTCGCAGATGACAGTGAAGGATATCCTGCCAGATATCATGATGGTTTTGCCACGCCTGCTCCAGGCAAAATCTCTCAAGGACTGTATTCAGTCCTTAATAGAGTGCCTCATGGCTGTACTGTCAAGGTATGGTTAGGCCCACCCTCAGACTCTTGCAGTGGAACGCCAACTCAGTAGTAGGCCGGACGGAGGAACTATGCTGTCTGGCCGAGGATCTACTGATAGACGTGATACTGTTGTCTGAGACGTGCTTGAACCCAAACAAGCAACTGACCCTTCGGAACTATTTTACATATAGGACGGATAGGCCAGTTCGACCCGGATCTCGCACCTCTGGTGGAACTGCGGTTTTAGTCCACAGACGCCACATGCATACGCGCGTTGTTCTTCATACAAACGTGATGGAGCAAACGTGTGTGCATGTGGAGCATCTGGGCACGGTGTATCGGCTGGTTTCGGCTTATAGCAAGCCGAACGACGCGGTAACCGGCGCAGATCTGGATGCCGTGCTGGAAAATTGGGATGGGCCCGTGATACTCATGGGCGACCTCAATGCCAAACACGTGTCATGGAACAGCATTCTGACAAATCCGAATGGCAGATTGCTGTACGAAAGGGCGAGAGCCCGCCGCTTGGTCGTCGTAGGCCCTGAGGTGCCCACGTTCGTGCATCGCTCAGGCAGATCTAGGCCTGACGTGCTGGATATCGCAGTCATGAAGGGGGGTACCCTCCCATTCATGATTGAAACGATAGAAGACCTCAGCTCGGACCATTCCCCTGTCCTGTTGGAACTAGGTCAGGCAGGGGGTGGCCGAGATCCCCCGCCTATACCCCGAAGGTCAGTCAACTGGAAAAGGTTCTACGAGACCCTCCAGCGGGAGTACAGGCCGGTAAATCCTGAGCTCCTGAACACCCCGGAGGAAATCGACGACACTGTCGGGCGCGTCACGTCGTCAATGACCGAGGCCCTGGCAGGCAGCTCATCGGCCAAAACTCGAGCAGTTGTTCGAAACGACCTCCCTCCTCATATCTCCGAAGCCATAACGGAGAAACGACGACTGAGGAGGAGATATCGAATCACCCTGTCCCCCGCTGATAAGCGGGCCTTTTATAATCAAATGGACAGGGTAAAACAACTGCTGACAAGCCATTGAGAGGATTCGTGGAACGAATACCTCGCCTCGGTCTCTGACGACATCTCCTCGGTGTTCAGGTTGAACAGGAGACTGCGAGAAGGGAAGAAGCCTCGCCATCCGGTTGTGGGGCAGCGAGGTTTTCTTGCATACTCGGAGGCGGAGAGGGCCGAGGTATTCGCCGATACCTTGGAGGAGCAGTTCACTCCAAACCCCCCTCCCTCCCCGAACGACGAGCACACAACCGAGATGGAATCCTTTCTTGTAGATTATTTCTCACAGGTGGAGGACGCCCCTCTAGAGATTGACCAAGTCACTGAAGAGGAAGTTTCCGCAGCCATTAAGGCCACAAGCCCCGACAAGGCCCCGGGTGTCGACGGGATCAGCGCCCGTGCATTCCGGAACATACCGGCCTCCGTGATTACAGCAATTTCGGTGATATTCACGTCCATTTTGTACGTTGGATATTTCCCGAATTGTTGGAAAACGGCCAAAGTCGTATGTTTACCCAAACCGGGGAAAAGTTTACTTTTCCCACGGAATTATAGGCCAATCTCCCTGTTACCGGTATTGTCTAAGTTGTTCGAGAGGATTTTTCTCGAAAAACTGAGGCGATACATGGAGGGAGAAGTGCGGCCCGAGCAATTTGGGTTCAGGGAGGGTCACTCAACCACCCTCCAACTGGTAAAAATAATAGACGACCTTGTCGGAGGCCTGAACAGGAAACGGGTGACTGCAGCCGTTTTTCTGGATGTGGCCAAGGCCTTTGACAAAGTTTGGCATAGCGGGCTGCTTTATAAGCTAGCGCGATCGGCGATCCCGTACCGCTATGTCAGACTGATGCGGTCATATCTGCTAGACCGACATTTTGTCGTGCGCGTAGGGGAAACGATTTCCTCTACCAGAGAAATAGCCGCTGGGGTTCCCCAAGGAGCAGTACTTTCCCCGTTCTTGTACACTTTGTACGTGAACGATATGCCGCTGTCGGAAGGGGTCAAAACGGCCCTTTACGCAGACGACACGGCATATTTCTACGAATCCGCAAATGTGGATTACGCGGTCCGGAGGCTCCAAAGGCAGCTGGACTTAGTGGAACCGTGGCTCGACATGTGGAGAATCAGGGTCAACGGTGAAAAATCGGTGGCCGTGATGTTCACATGCAAGACACGTAAACCGACCAGAGAGCTGGAAATCTCAGGGGAGAAAATCCCTTTTGAGAAAACAGTTAAGTACCTGGGGGTGGTGTTGGACAGGCGGCTTACCTTCGGCGAACATGTAAATTATGCGACCCGGAGGGCTAAGGCCGCCAGAGCCTCGCTATACCCAGTGCTGAACAGTGCCAGCCCGTACCCACTGGCAACTAAGCTCCTCATTTTTCGGCTGTACGTACTGCCGATTCTAACATATGCTTACCCGGCATGGGGGGCAGTGTTGAGCTCCTCGCTTCAAAAGAAGATCGAGGCCGTCCAAAACATCGCGTTGCGGACGATCTTTGGAGCTCCGTGGTTCGTCAGGAACGCCACTCTCCGATCTGATGCGAGATTTCAATCCGTGTCCGAGGTGGGGGTGGCGCAGGCGCGCAGACTGTTCGGGAGAGCGGCTGTGTCCGAACACAGTCATCTTCGGGACATCTGCCGAGAGGACCCAACTCCGACAGTTGTAAGGAAGCGGCCTCACGCCGTACTGGACGAACCACCGTGATGGTGCGGTGCGGTAGCCGAAAATCGACAAACCAGGCTTAGGGGCCTCCATATCGCATGAGCCATAAACGGAATAGTGCGTCAGACGCGTTTCCGGGGTCGCGAGTGAAAAGTTTTCGCGAGTTATATAGTTTGAAGACGTCAAACACGGTAAGTCGCGCATAAAACAAAAACGCGGTCTAAATTTAAAAAAAAACTTACAGTAAGACAAAATATCCCAGCAATTGCGACTCCTCCGGAAAAGGGGACGCATTGATCTCTCCTTATAGCTAGTGCCCCGTTGTGGCGTATTCCTGCTAGCCTATTAAGAGTTAGCACCGAAAGGACTTCAGTGGACGGTCTGAAGGGGAATTACGTCGGGAGGACAGGCTTTATAAGCCTAGCCTTCCGCGGTCGGCCCATGAAATGGGTTCGATAACGCTGGTTTAACAACGGATTGGAATGCAATTAAATCCGTCTTAAATTCACTAAAATAATAATAGACAAAACTTGAAAAATTAGATCCGAGATTAAAAAATAACCTTTTTAAAAACCAAGCCCGATTAGAATGATCCAGCAGCAAGGGACTCTGTCCAGGTTCTGCGATAAAGTAGGGAGTAATAGACTCCTGCCAACTTTGCATTCCATTCCATTCCACACGATTTTAGTGATGCTTGACGTTCTACGAAAAGACATTTAGGTTTTTCCTTTATATCATCTCTCAAAGTATGGATCTAGATTAAAGGTGATTTAGTTAATTCACATGTATTTTGCGAATCTATTGCGTAATAGCTTGAATTCGTTCTGACAATAACTCTGAAAATAAGCTTCTCTTAAAAAGGTTACTCCGTTGAGACAGGATAAGTATGAATTTATTAATTCCAGTGAATATTTAACATTGAAACAGACAAAACATTTAATAAAGATGATATAAATTTTTTTTGAAAACGTGTCTGCTTTTAGTCTGTCAGAATTTCACTTTTATTTGCTTAAGTTCTTGTTCTATTTAAATAATTTAATACAATAAAGTGCATCACCCGTAAGTTAGTAAAAAATAAAATAATGTTCCCTGAAGAAAGAAAAGGAACTCGGATTAAAAAGCTTTTTTTTGGTTTTTTTTCCACTGTAGTTTTATTCTATATTATAACCTGGAGAATTAGTTACCATTATTATAAATTATATCAGTTATTTGTAAGTAAATAAGATGATTAGCGTATATAAATTTTAGAAACTGAATTTAGATTGGTTATATTAAAATCCGCTTCAACAGTCACCTGATCTACTAATACTGAATCGACAGTCAAAATCAACCGAATCGAAAGCTACATCTTTCGATTCAGCTCCCTTCCTCAAGATGTTCCCCTTTTATCTCCTACAACTTATATATAAATGTTCTATATATAAAATATATGATATTAACAGTCGAATATTGTATTGCTACCCGACTTACGTCGTCGTGTAAAATTTCACCGTTTTATGACGACGGGAAATGAGTTTAATTAAGGTTGCAAGATCTAAGGACACCATTGTAAGTTAAAGAAAAGCATTTTAAAAAAATAGGAGACGGAAATTGATTATTTATTCTTTTTCGTTTTGCAGTAAATGCATCCTGAAAGAGTATTTGTCAAAAATTTGTTTTTTGCAAATACGAATAAAACAAGGTCTAGTTTTAATTTAATCATTTGATATTTTATCTTTTTGTAACACAGTTACAGCCAAATGCCTTTTTCCAACTTTCATTTAAAATTTAAAGCAATATTCTACACTATTAAGCGAAACGATGTGTGAACGAATTTTCGTTTCAAAGTGGGATGGCCAGTACAACTTTTAGTAAGAAATGATTTAGTCATCATTCTCCGAGTCAGTCGCCTGGCGGGTGTTCTTTGTACATACTAATTTTTAAATATTAAATTCGTTGTATATTTATTATATATATAACTAAATGCGATAGTAAAAAGGAAGTACCTCCACATTTTTGTTATAGTTAAACGTTCTAAAATCAATTACTACAGATATTTCCATTACGTTCTTTATTTGAATTTTTATTTTAATTTCTGTAGTAGAACTCGCTTTGTTAATTCATGCCCTTGTAGCAGATATTGATTTCTGTTGTGTAAAAATTTGCTACGCCTGATTAAAATAACTACATTCTATAAATTTCTTTGAATAAGTTTTATCGTTCAAGTATAATCATTTACAAAAAAAAAAAATCTCGACAGAAGTGGAGATAATGGACACGGTTAATATTAAAAATGAGTATTTCCTTTAGTTTTATTTGAAAAGTAAAGATAACATGAAAATAAAGCATGTTTTTATTTTTCAGAAAGAACTGATAAGCATTGTTAGTATTAATTTACAACGAAACCTTGTTTGGATATTCGTATGCAATATATACTTTGCGTTCTCTAATAAAAAATATATCGCTCACCTAAATTAAGCTTTCCTTTTAAATATTTCACATTAACAAAAAGATTCGTACGATTTGATAAATGAGAATCCTAAAAAAAAAATTATTCAATTTCAAGTAAATTCATCTCTAACAAGAAGAAGACTCAAATTACTTTGTAAAATACAACATGTTTTTGTATATTCCCATTTGAAGTATATTATCATCTCTTGGGACTTCTCGAAAATGTGAGAACGAGTTTTCAAGATACAAAAATCTACTATCAAATCCTTTTTTGGTGTTCATAAGTATGAAATGTAGACTGATATTTAGAAAATTGATATTTTAACTTATATTTATATTTATAAATATATAATTTTTGCTAAAAAGAATAGTTATTAATTCTTAAAAAAATAACAGTATCTACTTCTATTAACCCAGACAAAAGGATTGTTTTCGTGTAACTGAACCATAATACTTCGGCTTACAAAAAAGGACCATATGATTTTGTTGCCAATTATAATATACTATTGAACCATTTAAAAAACTTCTCATCAATTTATTTAAAATAAAATTAAAATATTTTATTATATACAAATATTATTGCGGATGAAGCTGTGAATAATTTATATATTAAAAAACACGGGTTCTAAACCTATTTCCAATCTGCCTGGGCGGGCCGGGTTGACTTTTTTTATTCTGTTCGAGTGACTCATATATTAAGCGTCATCGGACCCGAAACTTGAGTCTCCTTTGAGAATTTAAAAAAAAATCCTCATTTATTACTTAAATGAAGAACTTTCGAGGTTATTACTCAGGAAATTCACTTTTAAGTTCCGTCGATGCTTGATGACATTTCGTGCTATACCGAACAGAATAAAAAAGAATCAGTCTGTCCAGTAGAACGTCTGGGCAGACTGGAAATAGGTTTTGAGCTAATATTTTAGCTGTGGTAGGATAGGAAAGAGAACTCGGTTTTTAGCCGAGTTTTTTAAATGTATTATATTAGTTTGTAGTTATAACGCTGCGGAGCAGCATGGGGCCACTAGTACTAATTAAAAATTGAAAAAAAAACCAGAATTGTCCTCATCTTGTTCGATTGATTATACAGTATGCATCACGAAGTTCACCCGAGACTTTCATAACCTATTCTACTCGTAAAAATAATGAAAAAAGGTTCATGTAGGTTCGGCTAGTGAAATATTTCGCTCTGATTTCAGCTAGCCCGATGAAATGAGGTCGTAATGAAATTGTTAGGATGTTAATTAAGGAGAAGAATTAGTAATTTTTTATGTTTTTATGACCTGAAAGATTGAATAAAATAGGTCCCAAAATCGTATCTGCAGTAGTTTTTGAGAAATAAATAGGGGGAATGTTTTTTATGTTTAACATAAAAAACATAAACATGTTTTTTTATGTTTAACGTACAATAGCTTTGTTGAATGGGTAATATACACGTAAAACTTTTAAACAAAACTTGTAGAGAATTTAATTCTGAACAAAAGGGTATAAAAAAAAGTTAGAAAAATTCGCATTTTTTTTTTAGAAATAGTACAGTAGACCAAAGTGAATTATACGTACCAGTTTATAATAAATGTTTAAAAATGAGCCCGCCATTTTCAACACATTTATGCGAACGCTTCTATACTGTTTTTGTTACTCTTTTTAGTTCTTCAGGGTCGTCCTTAAGTTACTCAGCCTAATTCATAATGCGAACAATTAATTCCTCACGAGAATGTATTTTTGTTTTGTATAAAATACTTTACAATCATTCCCAGCGCAAAAATCTAAGGTGTTATGAGGCGGCCTTGGTGTCCAGGAATCTGGACCTCCACGACAGATTCATCTCTCAGGGATTGTGTGAAAACGGTACAAGAGAAGTGGAGAGGTGCGCTATAGAACTGGAAGTATACTTTGCGTCTCAGCGCTAGAGGAATAGCTTCAAGCAGCTGCGGCAATTCTTGAAGAAAGCAAGTAGACCTCAGCATTTAAGCGGCCAGGCAATATGAACGATCCAAACAGCTGATTGTGAAGAAAGCCGCCCCCCGCGTTTCATGAGGATTTACTTTTGCCCATGTATGCTCATTGAATAAGTTGTTAACGCCATGTCGAGTGAAATTTGCCTCGTCGATAAACAAAACATACTTGTAGAGCTGTCGATTTGTCTTCCATCAGTTGTAGAACTCTAAGCGAAGCGGACTGTATCCTGGATGTAGATGTTGAACCTGCTGTTTTCATAGAGATAAAACTTGTTTTAGATATTGAACGTGTATTCGTGGTACAAATACTAGATAGTGAACCTGTTTCCCGAAGATTGCAAAAAGTCGCACTGATAGTTTTAGGATCCGGAATCCTGCGACACGGAAGACGTAATTCAATATTCTACTGCAGCAGCTATAGCATTACCATTACACACACCCAAAGTGAATACATATCAGCGTGTTTTTCTATTGTAAATAACAACGGTATATTAATTCATTAGCAAACCGATCACATTAAAACTAAAATTCACAAAAAAACTGCGTATTGTCGTTACAGTACGCAGTTCACAGTACCCGATGTACTTTAAGTGCCTTACAGAATGATTTAAACACAAATAAATTGCTTGTCTATGGTAATGTTAATAAATAGCTTGTCAAGTAAAAATGGTAAGACAATGCTTGTCTTACCATTTTTACTTCCTTGTACGAAGTAAAGGAAGTATTGTGATCGCGAAAAATGTCGGTTTATAGATTTCAACGGAAATATCCATTTTGACCATCCCTGAATCCGTTTTGACTAGTTTCGGCGTGATGTCTGTAGGTAAGTACGTACGTATCTCGCGTAACTCAAAAACGATTAGCCGTAGATGTTTGAAATTTTGGATTTAGGACTGTTGTAACATCTAGTTATGCACCTCCTCATTTGATTGCAATCGAATGAAGCAAAAGTGTCCAAAAAAGCCCAAAATCCAAAAATATTTGAATTTTTTAATTTTTATTTACTGCAGTAATAAGCCCTCATTGAGAAATTTTCAACGATGTATGATAGATAAGTGGTACTTATTTTCATTGGTTCCAGAATTATAGCCAAATGAAATTTTAGTTAAGGAAATAACTGGCTCTTAAAAGGGGAAGGCACATCGGTTTGAATCAGACTTATCTCCTTTTTTTTAATTTAAATATATTGATTTATTGATAATTATTAACCTCTCCCCGAAGGGGAGTCTTATTCTTTAAGACTTTGGGGGTTGGCGTCCTCACGGGCCTAGCCTCTGCAGCTTTTCTTCCCACTACACACTTGGCTGCAGAATACTTTTCACTATACACGTATGCTACACCAGGTACACTGCATGAATTACAACATATACATTTAATCGGCTACACAACAACATCCAACACAGTTTTCTCTCTCACTTACACTTGATGGTGTTGCGACATCGTACGAACTGCAACCGTAACCCAAGGTGGGAACTATCGTGCCGATGGGTGAATGGCTCTACGTAGTGAGTCTCGAACGATGTCCTCTGGGCACCAGAGCAAACCCAGTTGTATTTAGCTCTAGCTCCAGTACGCGTGCGCTCTGCTGGAGTGGTCTATTGAATCGCCGGTTCTCGTGGAACCAAAATTTCAGTTCCTACAATCAATTCTATGATGGTTGGTGGTCCATCTGGAAAAACCACCACTTTAAGTCTTGTGAAAAGGCCTCGGTCAGCTTCGTCTGACGAGGATAATTTTGCTACAGCCAATGAAGAATGTTAGGTGCAAGAATGTCCGCTTTGTTGTTGTTAAGAATAATCAGGAGGGTGGCTCCCTTCAAAAGGTCTCACCTTTCCTGATTAGTAAATGCATCACAGGGTGTATTGGTTCTCCGAAGAACATTAAAAAATTACGTGATGGGACAATTCTGGTAGAGACGTATAACGACGAGCAGAGTCGATCTTTGTTACGTCTGACCAATATGGGCGGCATAATCGTAAGTACGGCATGCCACAAGACCCTGAATACCAGCCGAGGGGTGATTTTTTGTCGTGACCTTTTAGAAATGAATTTGAGGGAAATAACTGACGAACTTAGTACTCAAGGTGTTGTAGAGATGAGACGTATGATGAAACGGCAGAACGGGACGGAAGAACCGACGCCGTCCCTTATACTGACGTTCGGTCTTCCTGTTCCTCCAGAGAGGATTAAAGTGGGTTACCTCTCCGTTCGGGTACGCCAGTTCATTCCCAACCCACGGCGGTGTTTCAGATGCCAAAGGTACGGTCACACTACAACATCTTGCTCGAGGTCAGAGGTCTGTGCTCGATGTGCTACTGAAGGCCACAATGACGCTACCTGCGAAGAAAGAGAAAATGTGCGAACTGCAATGGTTCGCATACGGCTCGCTCCCGAGATTGCCCAACTTTTAAGGAAAAGAAGGCGATTCTCAGGATCTGTACTGAACAGAAACTATCCTTCCCGGCTGCACGCAGGGAGTACAGGAAGGTGGTTAACTCACGGAGCCTCGTTCAACCTGATGTGTCCTTCGCCACTGCTGCGTCAAAACAGACTGCTTCACCTGCTCATACTCCACAGTGCGGATCCTGTACGGAACTTAAGAAGCTCGTTCAGAAGCTTTCTGATCAGGTTGCTTCGCTTACGGCCACTATTTCCGGGCTGACAAGGATGAGTGAGAAGTCCTGCGTTGCAACAACTGAACCCAGCAGTGTGGTCCGTACAAAAGTTCCTACTCCCAAAGTGCTGCCGACAGCCACTGTTTCCGGGCTGACAAGGGTGAATGAAAAGTCCTGTGTCGCAATAACTGAATCCAACAGTGTGGTCCATAAAAAAGTTCCTGCTCCCAACGTGCTGCCGGTACGGGAAGAGGCTACCACAGACGACAGTAAGCTGACTAACAAGGTCCCCACGAAAGTGACCCGCATGGCCGCCCACTCTGGGATGTCAGTAGCGACATCCCGTTCTTGTAAATCTCCTCCGCCGTCACCTCATATACTGGAGGATATGGTCGAGGAACCTCCCGACCCAAAGGCGTCAGAGTTATCTAGGGTAAAGAACACAAAAAAGAAAAATAGAATCACGTACAACTGAATTCTGTATAGTTTCCTGAGTATATTTATTATGTTTATTATTATTTATTGTCATTATATTTATATATTTTACTTTATTTTAATTTTATGAACATTATTCAGTGGAATGTTCGAGGTGTACGGTCCCGCATTGCAGATATTGGAGTACTAGCGCAGCTGCATGATCCGATTGTCATGTGTTTCCAGGAGACTCATCTTCTGCGACATGACCCAATCGCACTCAGGGGATACTTTTGTGAGAGGTTCGAGGCGATGATAACGCCCAAGCGTTTATCGCCCACAAATAACAAAAAAAAAAAAAAAAAAAAAATTAACCTCTGATTGCGAAAAACATTTTACGGTAAATAATAATTTAATAATAAAAAAATAAAAAATGAAAAAATATCAGAAGTTATAAATATCAGAAGTACAAAATTTTATGTACTTTTCATTTTAAAAAAATGTGTATATGTAATTTAATAGGCGTACAAGGAAGTCATGTGGTGTTCAATCAGATTTTTTTTTGTCTTCTTAAGCATGGTAGTAACGCAAGTAATGAACAAAAAAAAATTCTTTGGGGGCAATACTGGTTGGGAGGGGGATCCGATCAAAGTTTAAAAATATCCATTTTTGGAATATTTTAAAACTTTTTTGTTTATTTAAAATTTTAATAATAACATTACATTAAAATTTTATCATAATTCACATTCACCCCCAAAAAAGCCTTAGATAACTTTTTATTTGTTCTACGAATACATTTTTCAGTGAAATTTTTTAGTTTCTTCCATTTAACATAGTAAACATAGACAAAAGATTTTCTTTGGATGTAGTTTTTTGAAGGGGGAAGTAAAAAAATATAGATTTTTTGAATTTTTAAACTTTTTTATGTATCATTATTTTTCCAGTAAATAAGAATAAATAGCCAATGCTAGAAAAGTATTACAATTTTGTTGTCAGCTTTTTTCGGTGTAACATCTCATCATCCAAACATTCATGGCGCCTGCAACTCCCTTTCAATTTTAAATTGAAGTAATATTGTAATTCTAAAAGACATTGAAAAACAGAACTTTAGTAGGAACAACCTTCCCCAAAAATGATATCTTTTTACTCATTGCATATTTTTTAACAGAATTTTTTTATGTCTTCCTAGGCACAGTAATAGCGTCAAAAAAATATTTTGGTGGCAGTATTGTGTGTGGGCGAGCCAATTAAAGTTTAAAAATATCGATTTTTTGAATATTAAAAAAGTTTTGGTTTATTTTCTTGTATCATTATTTTTCTACTGCATAAATAACCAATGTCAGGAAAATATTGCCAGTTTTTTTATAAATATTACTTGCAGAAATAATATAACTATCTCAAACAAAATGTGATTTATTTAGCGAAAATGACTCTACAATTCGATATGCACTCAGTTCTGTAACAGATCTTTACAGACAAATTTACTCCGACAGTTATCATCTAAATTTATTATATAAAAAATAAAACTAAAAGAAATTTAAAAAAACTACCCGACGGTTTTTCAGTTTTAAACGTTTGGGCGTTTAACACCCAAACATAATGATTTAGTGGAATATAGAGATGCTACCACCTCGTCACAGAGTCCGGATATGTACGAGTAATTATAATTTTTTTTCTTTTAAAGAGGTATTAAAAAATAAAACTATATCGTTTATAATAAAAGTAAAATCAAAGTAGCGTGTGTAGTTCTTTAAAAGTGAACAAATTCTATTGCGGGAGTTTTTGACATATTCTAGGGTCTTATTAAAATGCTGATCATCTCACTTCAACATCTGCGTGAAGTTGCAATCAGGGAGTTGATCCTTCTTCTGTATATAATGAGAAGAGTTAGACGAGAGCTACGGATTTTGAGCAAATGAAAAGGAGGCGTTCTGAAATCTGTGTATAAGTAAGCTTAGAAGTGGGTTCTGTAAGCATGCAGAGGTGGTGGAATATGTATTCAGATCAGTAAAGTTTTGAGTCAATATAACTTAGAGTAAAATGTAAAACTGTAGAATAGATATGGAAGATTTGTTTAACTTCGTGTTTGTGTGTGCGCACACGCACATACACATTCTATATATATATATATATATATACATATACACACACACACACACACACAAGTATTGTTTTACATAAATATTGTCATTTTTCGCAATAAAATTATTTTCGTCATAATAAAATACGTATGTTTTACTAGAATAGATTAGGGTATTTATAAATTCTAAGAGATACGGGAGTTATATCTATTTAAGCCTTTATTCCTTGTATAGAATAATAACAATTCTAATTAGCTCAATGTCTTTAGAATAATAATACTTATTGTGTTAGTAATCTTTTGTAATTACAACAAATATGTAATTTATGACAATAAGCAATTATTTCTACCTCAATTGTCATATAAAATAATCACTAACGGGCAGAATTAAGTAAAGATTTACATTAATATATACAAAACAGTACACAGAAACTTTTAAATATTAAAACGTGTTATATAAGATAAACATGCCTATAAGCAAACTAATTTGTCAACAACTTGATTAAAAAAATGGTTCTTAATTCGATACATGCGAAATTTTTTTTATAATATTCCAACAAAATGAATCAGTTTCGATGATTGTCATCTCTATTCTCTCTGATGATCTCATTATAGTTTTTTCTAAATAACTTATGTGAACCTTATAATTATATTTTTTCTATGCATGCGATTTGAAGTTATACGAGTATTAAATACTCGTAATTGTCGTCAACGTTTCTCATAATCTGATTATTATAGAATAATAATAAATAACAAGATCTCATAATTTCCTAATTATCTATTACCAACAGTCAATATTTGTATAAAATAAACATAAAATGGGAAAGCACTGGAGAAGTTGGACATAATAATCTATGATTAGTAGATATTAATGATCAAATGAGACTAGAATTAGTTGCGTTTTAGAAAACAGACTTCATATTGTAGAATCATTTCTTTAAACATCAGAAATGCTTCTATTAGAGTGGAAATTATACTCAGAACAAGGATGATGGACTTTTGAAGTGTTGGTCATGGAGACGAAGTAAAATTTGTAAATAATTGAATTACGTAAATAATTTTACTTGAATAAATGCATTTCGATTTTCCCTTCATCAACACACTTTTTTTTTTAGAAAGATGGTCTAACTTGTGAGTAAAAAGAACTATTGACTATCTTTTTTTTCCTTTTCCACTGTTTTTTTCTTATTGTCATATTTCGGTTTGATTAATTCAGACTTGTGTCCGGAGTGTAGGGCTATTGACGATGTGCGCCTTATCTTATATTGTCTGCTCCATGTATGAAGCTGAACTTACCAAAGTAGCCAGAGAAGTTGCGAGGATCTATTGTGGTTTTGATCTGCAAGTTAATCGGAAAACCGAAAGGGAATGGAACATAGTTGCTGGCTTCCTTAGATTTTTGGCCCTGCGGAGGATGGTTGATGGGGTCTGATGCTGAGTGCATAGTCTAATTGAGGTTAGATATAGACTATAGTTTTTATGTGAAACCTTCGGTGTTATAGGAAGGCACGGGGATCGCACTTCCGCCAGTCGGTTAATTTGGTAGTTGAGGGTTGTAAGTTATTGTAGGTCGTTGGGGAGGCCATACGAAGGCGATAGCAGATTGTGTAAATACAGTCATGAAACTAATTTCCAGTGATGGAAATGTCTACTGAGGCACTTGCATCGGTGGCATCCTGACAAAGGCCAAACTGATGACTGTGTTGTGTTATCAAGTTTAGAGGATCTGAAAGACGACCTTCGGTAAAGCCAATCACGGGTAGGAATCGAAGGGCTGGTGTATCGATCGGGATCGTCACATTAGATATTCGCTGTTAGGATGAGATGGATGTTTGGAGAACTCTGTGATGGAGCTCACTGTGTTTACGAAAACCAACAAAATGGCAATCCATGGAAGAATCGAGAAAATTGGAAAAAATACGGAATAACCAAAGGGATCTAACAAACAAAAAATGCCTTTCCAAAAACGCAAAAATAAGGCAGTATAAAACAGTAATAAACCCTGTTCGTAATGTTTAAAACTAACAGTAAAGGAGAAATAGAAAAATTAGAAAAAAGAATAAGAATTTAAAGAAAATTTTAGGACCACAAAGGATGAACCCATGAAAAAAATAATTCCAGAATATTAAAAAAAACCGAAAACACTCCGATTCAATAAAAAAGAAAATTCATTTTTACGCGCGTCTTTCGACAATGGACAAAAATAGATAAACAAAGAAAACATATTTTATTATTCCTAATGTGTACGTTGCAATCTATTGAACTAGTGAACAGTAAGCAACCCTTTCATGGCCCTACTGAGATATGAATGATATGTAAGTGAAGTGCAGTCTTGTGCAGGCCGACCATTCCTGAGATGTTAGCTGAGTTGAACCCTAATCACTAAAGTACACTGGTATCTGCGTTGATAACACAACGCAGATACCGGTGTTGTGTTATCAAGTTTAGAGGGCCTGAAAGACGACCTTCGGTAAAATCCATCACGGCTAGGAATGGAGGGGCTGGTGTAGCGACCGGGATCGTCACAAGGCGGATTTCTTCCTCTACACGGGTCAGGATGTTATTTTTTATTTCAAGTTACATTGAATTGTGGAGCCTATATATTTTCAGATTCTTAATATGTTGTGATTTTTACTGCTTCAATAATTTTTACTTTTTCTTTCTATGTTGAATATCTTTCGTTTAAGAACTTTTAAAGAAAAAGACATCCGGTCACAATTTCTCTTTAGGTGTGGACTGAGATTAGATATTTTCTCTAGTTTTGTTGTAGATTCGTTCCTCTATCGGCGTTGGTCACCCGATGACGTATGTCTTGATAAGTAGCTGACTGCAGTGCGATGTGGGATTTAAGGAACTTTATACTTTAAAAACCTTTGGTTATGATTCTCTAACGCTAACACATCAAATTGACGATTTCGAAAGTTAACAAATTATCAGTAGACGTACACATGTATGCCGCTTCACCACAATTACGTCAGTTTTGCCATTTTACAAAAAAAAAAAACAAAACAGCTTCCCTATTTAAGGACCTTCGTTTGACATTTTAATATGTATCTTCAAATCGTGCTTAAAATTCCAATCTGTCTTATAAATTTTTTGCATATATGCAAAACCTTTTTGGCATATATTTTTGTATACTGATGAAGAATAGTTACTCTTCATCAATATAGAAGGAAACCTCCTGTAAATTTTTTTTTTAAGACAAAGATTAGATTTCAGTCAAGGTTAAGATATGTTCAACTTCTATATTTTAATAAATGTGATTCACCAGTACTTATATGAAATGTTCATAATTAGACTGAAATCAAAAGTACGATTTAATTTGTCTCATTCCTACATAAATACCAAGACATCATGAAAATATTTATTCTGAATAATAAAAATAAAAAAATAAACGTGAGTGGATTCTTAGATGAGTGCATAAAAAAATTACGTTAACCTATAAATTTATGTTGTTGTACAATGTCACTGGCCGTTGTAGAGTAATGTTAGAATTACGCGTTTAATCAGATTACTGATTTCACGAAAAGTTACAATCCATAAAAAATTTTAGATACCGAATTATTAAACCGTACGTAATCATATATATTTCAACAGATCGATCGATTTTCATTTAGTTTGTTTTAAACAAATATTTACTTTACTAAGAAAGTTCTTAAATAAAAAAAAAAACTAAATTTTAGAAGAGTGTTGCTGCTGCTATATTGGAACTATCATATTGAAATTGTTAAAAAGAGGTAGTGTTCTAGTTAACTTCCTTATAAAGTCTTTAAAATGGGATGGGGTTTTAAAATTCTCAATTTTATACTTGCTGGAAAGGGTATATAACGGATACAGTGAAATGAACACACTATTCATGAGGAAAATATCAAATACTGCGCTTTCCGATAAAGTAATTTACTTTTTAATTAAAATTTTCACAAAGCACACACACAACTTACACTAACATACGAGTTTGCATATTATTATATCCGACATTGTATAATGTTTTTCTATTATTATATCTTTTGGCCGGTTGTTTTTTTCTGTGTATTTCAAAACTTTCACTTTGTTATTTGTCTCTATGTTAATCGGTATAAAAATGTATATTACCAATATTTATCAGTGTGATTTTGAGTATTATTTATTTTAAAAAAGTGCCCAATACTTTTATTTAAAACTACGGTAGTTTATAACGATGGTCTAATTAAGTAGACGAGATAAACCAGAAAAATAATCTGATTGATGGTTTATAATAACAGTCCCTAGAAAAAAGTTGAAAAATTGAAATTATAAAAAAAATTTAATAAATTATTGACTTTAAATACTTCAGGAATCCAACTTTAGACCTTTAGATTAACAGTTCATTCCTGTTGATTGAGCTAAAATGATGATAACTTACACTTCAGTAAATAGAAATAAATATGTTTTCGCCAATTCCATAATCTATTTTTATTAAAATGAATAAAAGGATATTGAAATCTTTTAGTAGGACTTGAAAGATTTATACTTTATATGGATACGTCCAAACATCACGAAATTATGAGAACGAGTTAGGATTTTTCTTAAGGAAATCTAACTATGTTCTCAGGATTTTTTTTTTTTTGAAGAGGTGGAGTAACCCCATTTACGGGCGCCGAAGCAGTGTCGGGCTCGTTAATAGGTTCCGCAAGATGTTAATTTCGTATGTATTCCTGCGGACTACCGACTAAACCTCTACCCGGCATTCGCGTAAAGGTTATATTTAATTGTTTCTCCTAGTGACAAATTATCAAATTTATTATTAAAGTTAAGTATTTTGTTTATTTGTTTTCTTAACCGATGAAAAATATTTTTTTCAAAAATTTTGAAACTAATTTAAAATAAGTAAATAATTATAAACATTTTTTATTTCTTCCTCCCACACCCAGATCATAAAGGAAGACAGTGCGTCTCCATCTTCTACTTAATCTTTAGATGTATTTCTTCTTTAAAATTTCTAAAATATTAAAATTCTGAATATTTATTTATTTTTAACAATTTTCTTATTTATTATCATTATTCTTTTTAAAGACGTTTGCACCAACGGATCCATGACTGACAGAAATAGCATTCATAATAATAATAATATTTTTTTTTGCGGCGGGAGGTGGAAATGCATTTACGCACGGAGTGTCGGGCTCCCGCTGATGGTATTATCCAATCACTATCAGCAGACTACCGACTAAAACCCTTTCTACCAGGACTCGACCCGGAACCGTTTAACACATTAATTCCGGTCGGGTCCTCCTATACTAGCCTGATTAGGTGCTACCTAATTTTCAGGACTATCCAGGTCAACCTTTTTGGCCCTGAGAATGTTGCCGACGAATCGGGCTACGCTTTCCCAGCTGCTCAGGTCACGGAGCATCATCGCAACCACGTTGTGGGGACTCAGTGCTCCGAGATCCGCCTCTAGTGTCCCTCGATTAGCCGCCCATCGAGCACATTTGAAAAAGGTGTGCTCAGCGTCGTCCCGTACACCGGGGCAATACAGGCAGTCGGGGGACGGCGCTTTCCCCATGACATGGAAGTAAGCGAGGAAGTACCCGTGACACGTTAAAAATTGGGTCATGGAGTACTCCACCTCTCCATGCCGTCGCTCCGTCCACTGTCTGACCAGAGGGATAAGCCTTGCGGTCCATCGTCCTCTGGTCTCATGGACCCAGGTCTCTTGCTATGCGAGGAACGTGCGAGTGCGTTCCTCGTTGGCAAAGGTCACCCAGTCTTCGCCTGCCCGTCGCCTCCTGTAGATCACCTGGCGCTCCCTTGCTAAAGTAGCAATGGGTATGACGCCGGCGACCACAAGTACTGCAGGCTCGGAGACCGCCATGTCCAGGATGTATTTCCCTCTGGAGTTGGTATGTGCCATACCCCAGTCTACTGCCCTGGAGTTGAAGTCCCCAGCTACCACCAACTCACCAGCCGCAGCGAGGATAACATCCATCCTCCAGCGCGTCAACTTTCCGGCGAAAGTCCGCTATCGAATCATTTGGGGTGAGGTAACCGCTAAAAATCGTCATTTCACCGCAGCAGATCCAAACGAACCCCTCGTCTGCGTCCTGCCTCCGAAATTGGGCTCTGCTGCGATACGGAATCCATATCGCGGCAGTGCCGAGCGAGTGTCGGAACCATTGGTAGTCGTCACAGTCCCGGTACTGCTCGCTGATCAGCACCAAATCGGCCTCCCTGTCTCTGGCTAGCTGCAGCAGTCATCAGCTAGCCGACACCTATTAAGGTTGGCCTGTATTATGTTCAATATTTTAACGGAGCCTTCTCTTCGCCTGCTCTAGGGCTGCCCGGAAGACCTGACACTCCCTTGTTCCAGGTGCGTGAGCCAGCTGCGAAGCGATCACCCTTTTTTCTTGGCAGAGCATGCACCGAGGAACACTCCTTAGCTTTGTGCTCCCTTATCCCGCACTTATGGCAGAGCCGGCTTCTGTCAGGCCCCTTACATCCACGAGCCAGATGCCCATACCCATGGCACCTGAAACACCGTGGGACCTGTGCCCTGGGTCTGATTTGGCAGTACAACCAGCCAATCCTTTTCTTGGATTGACTATCTTGGATAGTCTGGAAGCAGTCTTCTCTCCAATCTCTATTATTACTGCTAAGCCCCCTGGCATTAGCACCGGTAACGCTAACTCGGCAGTCTCCTATATCTCCGACACCTCTTCTCAGTCCTGCTTCCACATCCTCCTCCCCTGTGATGCAGTCTAGATCTCAGATCTCCAGTGTCTCCCTCGGTTCCAGATTGGGGACTACGGCGGCTTCTTCTCCGAGTACAGCCTTCAGGACAACGCTGAAGGTCTTTTTGTCTCTGGTAGCGCTGCCGAGTTCAATCAGAACATCTCCCGCCCTGGTTTTTCTTATTTCCGCTACTTCCGCCTCAGTCTCCTGCAGTTTCACCCCCTTCCGAATTTTACTGAGAGTTTCGGCATACGATTTCCCCTCGGTCTTTTTAATGAGGACTGCTTCTCTAAGATTCTTCTTCTTTTTCAAATTTTTCTTTTTTCTGCTGCCTCTGGAAGATTTTTGATGCTCCTTTGCAACCTCTTTATCTTCAGAGCTCTGGCCCTTCTTTTTCCCCTTCTTATTTTATACTAGTGTCCACGGATGAATTTTACTAGTGTCCACGGATGCAAGGGGACTCGGTTGAATCACGCTCGTGGATGGTAGGGGTGCCTTGTTTGCACCAGAGTCTCTTTTCTTCTTCTTTTTCTTCACTGTCTTGGACTGTTCCTGGCTGGTCGATATTGCACTTTCCTTCGACTCTGCAGTGTTCGTGCCAGCATCCACCATAACTTCCGTACGTTTGATCCTGCTTTCCGCCTCGAAGTCTTCTATTAAAGCAGAAACCTCAGCGAGCCCGTTCTTTATCTCCATGGACACGTTTTTTTGTCTGCCTGTAACGGTGACATGTTTTTAATAATTGCCTTGCATCTTTGCAGATGTGTTTGGCAGCGCCTCCTTCCAAGTTGTTTCCAGAGTAAGAATCAATATCTTGGCTGTTCACCATTGTACCCAAGATATTATTATAGAAATTTTGTAAATAATTATTATGTTATTTAATGTTGCTGTATTTAGTTAAATTTGGTTAAAAAAAAGTGAAAGAGAAAAAAAATCCTTTATTGAATAATAAAGTATATAATAATAATATATAATAATAAAGTAATACAAAAGTAATATTTAAAGAATTCAGGTAGTCAAATACCTAAATGATAATGTTTGTCAAACAAACAAATGTTTGTCTGGGGAAGCTGAAAAGTACTGTATATAAAGGTATATTACATCAAATTATACAATATCTTTGTACTCCAAAACTGTTTCAAAAACAAATAAACGTGGACTAAGTCATAAAGTTGTACAAAGAATAAGAATTACAAATACGAGTACAACATTTTTCAGTTAGCAAGTAAACCAAAGTACAGAGTGTTAAACTTGAAAGAGGCCCCATCACTAAGTACTTTATACCAAATGTAAATTTTTGTTTAAACGCATATATTGGAGTGAGATGGGTGAAATAATGTGGAAGATGTGGTGGGAGATGTGGTACGACTGGAGTTGGAATAGGGAGGACTATTTATTGCCTGCACATTTCAGTATTGCCAGTCTGCTTCGAGCATTGGCTTTTGAACAAGGTTGTGTAATCGTGCATTATTGTTTTTTAAAATGCGGTTAACTGTTGAAGAAGTGTATATTCGCGATGAAAACTTATTTAGAGACGAAATCTCACGTTGTGTGTCGACGAAAGTTCAGGGGGAAATTTGAAAAGAAACCATTAGTGAAAAGTACTTAGTTAAAAAAATTTCGTGAAACAGGACCAGAAAGTGTTCGAAACGGGTCAGTTTTAACGGCGCAGGTTGTACAGTGGCAGTTACAAGATGTCGTAAATCTATCCGGAGACTTAGCCGGGAAAAAACATTTCACTAGGTTCTGCCCATAATGCAGAGAGGAAGATGCTGAAAGTTATCCGTATCGAATGCAGGTTTTCCATGAGGTAATTAATGCTGATTACGCTAAAAGGGTTCACTATTGCCAGTGATTCAAGAACTTCATTAGAGGCAACTTTGGCATATTAGATCAAGTGTTTTTCATACATGAAAAATATTAGATCAAGTGTTTTTCATACATGAAGCGTTGTTTCACCTTCGTGGGTATGTTAATAGTCAGAACTATCGGATCTGGGGTACTAAAAACCCACACATTTTTTTTAATCTCCCCTACACCCACAAAAAAATAGACTAAGGTGTGCTATTTACGACGAATAATAGGACTCTTTTTTTTTTTTTTAAAAACTGTGTATGCTACCATCTACCGAGAAATTATCCAACAGTTCTTAGCCTTACTGCAAGTGTATGAGCGTGACTGGTGGTTGGAACAGAACAGCGCCACTTGCCGTACAGCTCGTTCTGCTATGGAGATGGTACTGGATTTTTTCGATGGAAGAATCGATTCTAAAGGATTCCCTGATCTGACTGTCCAGAATTCTTTCTGTGAGGTTATTTAAAATAAATTGTTTAAAGGAGCGATATAACGTTTTTTTAAACATTAGTATATAAAATTATCCGTATACTTTCCGATTTAACAACTGCTGATTGTTTCAGATTCCTTTATGTAATTGTTACAACAAAAAAAAAGAATGTTTAATAGAACAGTATATGTCACAGTTTTTAACTTTCTGGTGTTTAATTAAGCATTAAATAGAAGCAGAATTTTAAGTAGAATTTGTATGGAAGCATACTATTTTGTTTGTTGTTCATTATTTGCCTAAGAGAATAAGTTTTCCGTTCATTTTCGTTTCAGCTTCTAGTTTTCTGTTCATTCCGTTGAACAGATAAGATCTTCGTTTAAATTAATAATTAACTTATACTTTTACTGTTAGTACTTATTTATTTTATCAGCACACATTGTTTCTAAAATTTTAACTTTTTTCCTCTTCAGAAGAATAAATAGAAATATTATAGAATATATGAATTCTGGAGCAAGAATTTTTTGGCTTGGTTCAAATCAAATAATTAAGATATTATTTTATTTATTTTAAAAATCAATCTTAGAAATTAATTTTATACTGCAAAATTGGCCGTTGTTTATAAAATTATTAACTTATAACAGCGTAATTTTTATTAGAAAATAACTGTTTGTTTTAATAATGAAATAGAATAAATTACGCATTAGCATTACAGTGAAATATTCATGAAAAACCGTTTTAAAAAAAACATTCCTTTTTTTATACTCTTACTAGTTTTTTTTTTTAATTTTTCAACGTTTTGAGTTATCGTTCACTAAAAACATGAAAATAGACGATTAATAAATTCTGTATGAACGTGTGTGTTCGCCATTAATAAGATTATACCTCAGGAAAAATTTAACCCGGAAGTATTTATAATCTACAACCATGAAGGAATAGAACAAGTCCCAAGTGTGTCGGAAGTTGTTTAATCTCCTACGCATCGCAGCCTGGACATTTGTTCCTTGCTACTGGGTTTTAATAATTTAACGGCGGGTATTTTATTTTAATAACGTATAGTTTTGGTTTTGATAGGTTATTTTTATTTGTACAGAATTTGAAATTGTTTTCTGATTCTGTTCTAGGTCGTGATTGTTAAAATTGCTGTTATTCTTCGGGAGAGTTGCAATAAACGTGACCTTCTTAGTTTGCAATATATGCGTGATTAATACTCAGTCAGCCCTCTGAAGGCCTTTCAAGCTAGCAGAAATGCGCCTTCCTAGTTTTCTGGTGAGTGAAATGCACTCCCTTCGCGAAGAGAGTTGTATAGGTGGTCGGTTCCGGTTACAGCTTCTCAGTTAGTACTAAGTGAAAGGAAGAACCTGGGTTTTGGAGGATTTTCTTCTTCTTCAGGGTCATATTTTTGTAATTTTCTCTGCTATCATAGTTTATTTCTATATATATATATATATATATATATATATATATAGATTGATAATTACTTATTTCTTCGATTCGTCTTTCTTTTTTCAACCTGACTTAGATGTTTGATGGTTGTAATTATTTACAACAGTAACAACAAAAAAAGTCTGCTCTCGTAACCTTTTTAGGCAAGTAGAATTTTTAAAAAGAGACTTAAGTTACAGCCTTTTAGAAAAGTTATAATAAAGATCATTTAAAATATTGATATGCACTTAGCTAGGAAAAAAAAGAAATTCCAATATGACGGCCATGAGGAAAGGGGAAAATGACGGTAGTACCCTTATTTACTTAGTGCTGACTATCATTTACATGGTTTAAGACATAAATCTTTTTAGCGACAAAACAAAATCTTATAAATCATGTTTTTTTTCATTGCCTTTCGGAGGGAAAAGGACCCAAAGTGTTTTTCGCCAGATTTTTTCGAAAAGTATACATTTTTGAGATAGCTTCCTTATTAAGCTTTTTTTTTTACTTTTTTTTTAAAGTTATCAAATTTTTTTACAATTTTAATTGTAAAAATTGCAGCATTTTATACAACTCCACCACTTTACTCCAATAAAAATTATCGTCTCATTATCGATTTTCTATTTAACAAGACACCAAATGAAAAAAATTATTAATTTAAAAGTCGTTAAAAGTTTTTTTGACGTAAAACACTCCGGAATACGGAAATCCTAACCAAAATGGCGACTATTTAATATTTTTCATAGCTACTCTCTAAAGTAAATATAAACTGCCTCTTAAATAACTGCGCAACTAAAAAAAATAAGATTTTACAAATGGTCCTACCTCTAACCGTTCTATTTTTCGAAATGAAACTATTACTTAGGTTTTGCTTTTGAAACTAGCTGCAAAATATTAAATGGTAGTCATTTTAGTTAGAGTTGTCAAAGCCTAAGGTATAAAATTTATGTCAAATCTTTTTTAATGACTTTTAAAATGATGTGTCTACCCATTTAACATTTTCAAGTTGCTGCTCAACGGAGATTCTGTGTGTTGTGATATTTGCTAAATTTCATTTTTATAAGTATGGTTAACTGTTGGAAGCTATTTAAGGGTCCCCATATTTTATTATTACCTATGTGTAATTATATCACGTATATGTATTAATATTTTTTTTTAAATTCCAAAAAGTAAAAATAATAATTTTCAAAAAATTTTATCCATCAGAATAATTCTGTTCTATGTAATTTAAAATAAAACTGTGTAATTTAAAATAAAACTGAAGTGCCCATTTTTGCAATTAGCTAGAAGAGCTTTGATATTCTTTTTCTCAAATTCTACGTCAATTAAATTTTTTTTAACGATGCTTCTTAACCATTAAAGTTTTTCACAAGTATATTTTTCCTTTTAATTGTATTCGACCAACATTATTGCAATGTCTGAAATTTTTTTTACTTTTTAATTGATTTTAATTAAAAGCGAATATTTATGTTCCTAAAAGAGTCTTATTATACTGGCTGATAACCTATCCTTTTTTTTGGCTTTTTTTCTTAGGAATCGTTATTAAAGGATTTGTTTCCTTATTTAACTTTATTGAGCCAAATAGACTTATTTTCATCGTAATCAATGAATATTTCTTATTTCAGGCAAGAACACCAATATATTCGTACATAAGAAATTAAATAATTTTACTAATGAGTGAACTGTTGACCGTTACCTTTTTTTAATTATCATATGTTGTAATAGGATCCATGATCCTATGATATCATACTTTTGGTGTAATAAACTTATTATTAAATTTTCAAAATTGTGCGGCAATCTTTTGCAAGATGATTCTATAGCTAAAAATGAGAAACTATGTTCATATAAACATAGGGGAAAACGGTGCGTTAGCGAATTTTGGCTTGCGAAACATTTAGCTTTGGTTTCTGCTCCCTCTTTGAAATTAAACTGTACTAAAATTGTTAGGATACAAGGGGTAAATTTGATCCTTCCTTATGGTTTTTGATCTAAGAAATTGAGTAAAAGTGGTCCATACCTCTACTTCACTTAGGTTTTAAGAAAAACGCGGTAAAACACGAAAACGTTTGTCGGAAAATACATTTTTTTACGTTTGAAATAAAATAATTTTGTTAATTTACCAATAAACTAATAAATATTTCTAGTTGAATGTAGAAAACTTAATTTTGAGAAAATTGATGTAATATTAAAATTAAACTTTTAAATCTGGGGTTTTTACCCCAGCTTATTGGTTTTAACCCCAGATTTCTTAAAACTGTTCCAAATACGGTTCTGGAACCTATTTTATTCGCTTTTTCAGGTCAGAAGCATAAGAAATCACTTATTCTGTTCTTAATTAACGTCCTAAAAATTTCAGTAGGACCTCATTTCACCGGGATAGCTGAAATCCGAGCAAACTCTTTCTGCAGCTGTAACTCGCAAACAAAGCATTTTAGGACATATGTTTATATGAACTTTTTCCATTATTTTCACGAGTAAAATAGGATGAAAGTTCCGGGAGAACTTCTTGATACATTCTGGATATATTAGCATACTCGTAGCGGCTTCGGCCACGCTTAAGGTTGCTTATGCTTCCCATCGCTGGGATATTTAGCAGGTCAGGGCTCGCTTCGTTCGTTCTTCCTGTCTAGCCAGGGTGTTCTGCTCCCTAGACACCCGTGTTCATCAAACTCATGCTTGTGAAAATAATAATGATAAATAAAAATTAAAGCCTGTTCAATTTTATAAAAACTATCAGTGTATTGTAATTTCTTCAGAGCAACAGTCTGTGTAGTACAGGACCCGAAACTTTGAGTGATCTGAAGAATGTTGATTTCAAAGTAGTCGACTTCCATCTTAAAAATATTAGTTACAGTTGGTTACCCGTCCTTCGTACGAGTAAAAATGTATTTTTCTCGGTTCTTAGCGTTACCCGATTAACACCACTAGGAGATGGCCGTATTTCGTTTCTCGCTATTATTTTAAATTTCTTAAGTACTTTTATTTTATGTTTTTAGTCAAGTAACAGGAGGCAGGTGCAGCCAGTCGCTACGCACATACAGTAACAGTGGCAATGGCTGTGTTGGTTGAGCCGCCGCGCCATACACTGTCACACCCCTTAAAAAATCGAAATTTAAAAAACCCGAAAATGGTTTTTTTAGTAATTTATCTGAAGAGTATATGCAAGCCCAAATCTAGTGAATATATCGTTTAGTATAGTTGGTAATGGGGAAAATTTGCAATCGTTGATCAATCTTGATCCTGCTAGTGTGAAATACGAAACTAGGAATAGGTCGATTTCTGATGGTAAAAAACAATTCTGCGGCTGAAATTCACATGCATATTTGTGACTTTTACAGGCCGATATTCTGTGTGACAGGAAAGTAAGACAGCAGTGCCGTTATTTTCAAGAAAAGCGAACGAATGCTCATTAAGTAAAATGTAACGGCCAGCTGTCGGTGATAACGGATGATTTGAATGAAAATATTCCAGAAAATCGGTGTTTTACCGTTGTCTTTGATGTTTCACGATTCCTGATTTATGAAGTTTATGTTCGTTACGACGAAGAATATGATAATGAATTGTTTGATCACATAGTTACCGTGTTTGAGACCTTCCTTCCTTTTTCCTGTTTAGCCTCCGGGAATTACCGTCAGGTATTACTTCAGACGATGAATGAGGATGATATGTATGAGTGTAAGTGAAGTGTAGTCTTGTACAGTCTCAGGTCAACCATTTCTGAGATGTGTGGTTAATTGAAACCCAACCACCGAAGAAATCGTTATCCACGATCTAATATTCAAATCCGTATAAAAGTAACTGCCGTTACTAGGACTTGAACGCTAGAACTCTTGACTTCCAAATCATCTGATTTACGAAGACGCGTTCACCTTTAGACCAACCCGGTAGGTCGCGTATGAGACCTGGATTTCTTATTCGAACGTCGAGACAAAGCAGCAGTCAATGCGATGATGGCATCCATCATTTACTACATCGAAGAATAACAAGAACGTTCAGTAAAGAAACTTATGGAAACTGATTTGTTGAATTTAGTGTTTATTGATATCGAATTTACTGCGAATATCGTCGATACGTATTGCAAAACGTTAAAAGGGAGCTTTTTGAATATCTATTAAAAATAAATGACATGGGATGTATTCCGTGGGATTTTGCTTTGCATGAAAATGCCCGGCCACACACGGTAAATCAGTTTGATTGGAGAAATTTCGTTGGAAAATCTTCAATCATCAATTCTATAGCCATAACATAGTTCGATTATTTTACTTTTCTTCACCTTAAACAGCAGCTTGCGTCACAAAGGTTTGACGATAACGACGAATTTAAAAATAGCATTACTGCGTGGTTTAAGTGACTGGTGACGGAATTCCTTGAATAATGAATAAAGAAGCTAGTGAAACGCTATGAAAAATGGTATGAGTTTAAACGCAGCTATGTAAATAAGTAATAAATAAATTAGTTTTTATGCAGTAATAAAGTTTGTTCATATTTTTCAGTTTTGTTTTTATTTCAGAATTGATCTTACTTTAAAAACACGCTAGTATATATAATTTTATAAAAAATATATTACGTTACATAGACATTTTTATCCCTACGATGAGTTTTAGTGAAGATTTATATTGGTTTTTTTTATCTGTAATGACAATCGAAGTGTTAGTTTTAGAATTTGACAGTTGACAGCTGTCAATCATACTGCCAACTCGGTAGAAAAATATAATTTTTGTAAACAACCACATCGTTGTGAGATTTCATGTAACTTATACTCTATTTGTAGTTGTATTAGATTTTAACGTATTCCAGATCAATTTTCGACAATAATTAATAAAAAAACTTTTATATATATTTATTTTTTCATTGTGGATTTGTTATTTTTCCATTTATAGTTATTAAAATTAGATTGCTTTCTAGGTATTTTTGTGACTGCAATTGTAACATATGAATAAAACATCCCCAACTTGAACCTTATTTATTCATTTTTATAAAGTATTAAAGATCCTTGATTCGTTATGAAATAACGTTTTTAGAACTTTTTGTTTTGAAACTCATATTGGTTGAGAACACAGAGGCCATTTATAAAGAAAGTTATCATTTATATAAAAAAATAGTTAAAACGAAATAAATGATTTCTACGAGTTATAAATCATCCCTGAAAATGACATAGCCAATTTAAAAATAAAAATCATCCCATGCCTGATCATTAAGAAAAGTAAGGAGTATAGTGATTTTCAGATGCCTTCTTCACTGAAACAAATAAAGTTGCTTATATAAATAGTACATAAGTTTCTAGTACATAATTTGCATGCGCTAGATAACAAAATGCAGGTGATTTATCTCTACAAGTGATACCTGTTCACCATAGCAACTGGCTGTAAGGTGAACATCATTACTCTCAAACAAAGCCACTTTAACTGGAGCCTCTTTTATCTCAGGTGAATTAGTTGTATCAAGACCTTAAGAAAGACTGATACGTAAACCAGCAAACTTTTCACCGGTTAGTATAAATCAACCAATTAATATATCCCTTTATGTTGCGAAACGATGACTTGTTTTCACTTCTTCAACTCAGTAGGGAAATATACAGCAATTATGACGAAATTAAAAAAAAATAATAATTTTTATTTATTATTACGACGTAATTTAAACTTTATTTTAATGATAGAAATGAGATGAATAAAGGATAGTTTAAAAATTACAGATTCGTTCCTCGGAAATCGACCACGAGACCAGTTGATCTGGAAGCCACCATTCTGACTACTTAGAACACTTGTTTCTTTTATGTTAATAAAAGTATAAAATTAAAAATTTAAAAAAAGCCCCATATTAAAAAATGAAGAAAAAAATTAAAAAGAATTATAAAATTAAACGTTTTTAAAGTTTACTACATTTTTAGCTCAAAATCTTCGGAGAAGAAGACGAAAAATATTGTGTAATAACCAAATCGGTTGCTGCAATAGAGAAAATCATGAACATACACCGTAAAGGTGAAACACATAACTTCACTTTTTTCGCTTCGCTACGGTCGGGGGTTAATTAACAAGTTTTAAACTGCAGTAAGAATTATTTTACCTAAATTTTATCTTTAAAAATATTTCGTGATCTTACAGCACATAAACGTCACCTTTAAATCAAGTGGTCGTTACCGAATAGAAGTTTTAAAAGTAGTACTTTTCGTATTAAATTTCAATGGCCATTTTTTAAAGTTTTATTAAAATAAACTATTTATAATTTCTTCTGAGAATTTTTATTTTCGATTATAACTGTACAATATAATACATAAGGGAAAAATTGGTTGTCAGGTCAAATTGTGTGTGTCGGTTTTTTGCATATGTTGACGTTTCACATGCCTCTAACAAAAAAAAAAAAAAAACAATTTCAGCATTAAAAAATTAAAGTATTTTTTATCATTTTGTAATTAAAGTACATATTTTCTTTCTTTTACTGAACTTTTTTTTAAATATTTTTGTCTTATCCGTTATCCTGGGTCGGGAAGTAGATCACAGGCCGTCATCTCATTGTACTTATCTATTAGCCCTCAATAATCTTTTTTACCACTACAAACCCTACTTATATTTTTCTTAATTTTATCTAACCACATTTTCCTTTATTTTTCTCTCAGATAGTTCCCATTTGCCTCCCAATTAAATATTTTTTGATATTATTCTTTCTTCTTCCAGTTATTAGCTAAAATGCCTAAATCATCTAGTCTTGATCTTCCTTTCTGTCTAGCACAGAATAGGAATACAGTCTCTGTATTTTTAAGAGCACTTATTATATTTCTCACGATATTTCTATTTATTTTGCATGAATTACATCTAAGAAATTCAATTTTCATAGCTTATAGTTTACAAACTAATACAAAAAAATTGATTTGTTTTTAGATACTGAACGGTACTGAATAAAATTGAAAAAGAATACCTTCTACTACACTTATTTTCACTTTTATGGATTTATACACCTGATGCCATTTCTCTACATTCAGTTTCTTCTTCTAAAGTTTTTCTACATCCTCCACAGCAAAAGTCCATTCTATTTCTTCTTATACTTCTCCATCGACAACAATTTTGATTTGATCACTTTGTTACGTCCCATGTTTCTTCTTCGCTCTGAACATCACACTCTGAACCATAGTGTGATAAATTTCTTTCTTCTTATCTTTAGTGATCCTGTTATCTCATCAAATAAAATTTAAGGCTCTAACAATCATCCATTGTTTAGTTATGCAGTTTGTAACTTCATCATTGTATTCCTTTGTTTAATAAAAAACACCTCTAAATACTTAGCTGTATTCACACCTGATCTAAATTCTTATCCCAGATTCACATCTTCAGATCAATATCCTCTCCAGCCACTTGCTAAAATCTTTATTTATACCTGCTCCTTCATACATTTCTTGAAGTTTCCAAACCGTATAATTCAAATCATGCTCATCCTTATCTAATACATAAAAAATAAAATTTTAAGATTATTTAATTACCTGGATTTTTATTATTTGCACAAATCACGTATAGATATATCCAGATAATCAGAAATTTATTTTTCTTATATAATTTTAGATATATTGTATGATCTTTAAGATACTTTATGAGTATATCTGATAACTGATGAAGCATATAATTGATACTAATATATATATATATATACACTAGTACTGGTAAGACAGAAAAATTTACATATACATTCATAATACAATTTAAATTTTCAAAACCGAAAACAATTTAGAATAAATTGACAAATTATTAAAAGGATATATTTTAATGTAGTTATAGAATTCTATACCAACTGATGAAGCGGGATACTGCGAAAATCAATTGTTGGAAATTAATACGGTAAGTTTAACTTACCATACTGTGTTTTAGTAGTTTTTATTTCATATAATATTAAATACATATATATGTATTAATTATATATTATATAAGTATTACTTATTATATATATAGTTGCTTAAAGGTTTAATAATATATTTTATAAATGCACACTGTCAAAACACATTATTTTGTAATTTTGTTTAATAAATTTGAACTACCTTGATGCTTTTAAAATAGATTGTTAATTTCAGCATAGAATAAAGTATAAACAAAAAAATTTAAAAGGATTTTACAACCTTCAATATAAGTAAAATTATATTTACATAAAATCAAAGAAGAGGTGAATATTTTGATGAAAGTAAAAAAAGAAGATAACTTTATCAAAATTTTGCATGATAATAAGTTTTTGTTGTACAAAAATAAAATAATATCATAAAATATAATAATATCATAACATTTTATAAATGTTAAGAAAGTATAGTTTATATTTTCTAAAGATAAATTTATAAACACCTTTTACCTCCCTTTTACTCTATAGAACAAAATAGAATTAAAAATTTCTTGTACATTTTCTTTCATTATGAGCAGCAAATTGCCCTCAGACCCATAATTTAATTTTTGGGGTAATCTATTTTTCCTACAGTAAAAGTGAATTATTTTAAGAAAATTTGAGAGTTTAATGAATGAATTTCTAAAGATTGTTACCCATAAATAAAAAAAAGCTGGTTAAAATAAAACTAATAGATCTATTTTAATAGCAAGACACACGATGATTAAATTATATGGATTATATACATATATATATAGTTTCATGTATAAGGGTTGCACACTCATGTGTGCAATTATGGTATGCGTGCTATTCCATGAACTAACTATAACGAATAATAGAGGGGTGACTTACGAATACTTCTTAGGGAAGTATTAACAATATAATAATTCACAGTTGAGAAAAAAACCAGTATTATTCATGTATATACATACTACCTGTGATAACCATTCTGCGCATGGAGAAATACTAAATTTTTAAGCTCTCCCTTTTGTATGTCTTAGCTCTTTTGAACCCCAAAAAATTACACCTAAAAATCTGAAAGTAATATGTTTATTTAATTGATTTGAAATTTTTCTTTTAATGAAAAGTATATGAATAGTCAAGGTGTCTGTTTTTAGTTTCATCCTTCACATAATGATTTTGTTAAATGTTTAATCATTTTTTTGAATGTAAGTATGAAATAAGGGAACCCTTTATTCACTGTTACCCTCTTAAAAATGGTTTAAGGAAATTTTTTTAATATGTTTTCATAGAATTTATTAGTTTGATTCTATTTTGATTAATTTTGTATTTCAACGTGTTTGAAAAACGCATGGCTTTTATCATCTAAGGAATGGTTTTAATCACTCCTTTTCAAATAAATAGTCCCTGTTTATAGTAAGAATTAATTCCTAAGCTGGATTCCAGCTTCTATTTTTGCTTTTGTGATAGTGAAATATATCTGAGAATTATGAAAGCTACTACTTCCAGTTTCATCTTTGAGTTTTATGTCGTATTTAAGATTTGTTAAAGGAAAACCTAGATCTCATTTCATAGTCTGTTGAAGTTTCCATCTGTGCTGTTTCAGGATTCTATCGCATCAAGTTCAGAAGATAAACTAAGATTAGCAAATCCTATTTCTAACCACCTTTTAAAATGATTTTAAAGGAAATTCCTAAACTTAGAGGAAATATTACTTTGGGTATTGTTGGAATAAATATTCCGAAAAATTTCATTGTTGTATTAAAAATGAAGCAAGTTGTGTTAACATTTTTAAAAAAATCAATTTTCATCCTTTTTCACCCTATTGGAGATAAGTATTGAAGAAATTTTAATGATAACTTATTACATTAAGAACAGTAGTGCTAATTTACAAGTTGCAACTTTTGCTACTCATAGGAAAGTCATTTTTGATTTCCCTAAAATTTTTAATTTAGCTTACTTTACTTAAAGAGCCTTAATAATGCCATATTTTTATTGGTAGAATTAATGATGAGAAAAAGGGTCTGTGCGCGCGCACGTGTGTGTTAAATTCCATAATCATAAAGATTATTGGTAATCTAATATGAATTACCATGCCATTCTTTTAAAAGAAGGTCATATCCATTTTCACTGTGCTAAGAATATCTTCTTCAACAAACCAAATATATTTTGTTTATTAGCATGCCAAGCTGGCTGAAATGCAGTTACTATTCAGCCTTACATGTGACACTTTCACTCGACTCATTCAGGGATTGACTTATAGTGATCTAGTGAACATCATTATGCTTAGTAAAAGCAACTCTGAGTGGAACCTCAAGTGCTCTATATATATATGCACAATAACCTCAAGAAAAGACATGGACAAATAGTATAATCCAAAACATTAACGTACTGTTTTCTATTGTGAATTAGTGCATTATATATAATGGTTCAATTCATGAAGAGACTATTGCTCATTTTTGGGACATCTTAATACCTCATATAAAATAAAAACATTTTTATGCATTTTAAAAAGAAGTTGTAAATATGTAAGATACTGTAAACTCATCATAAACTTTTAATCTAAAAAAAATTGTTAAGATGTATAACCTGTTGTGCTTCATCCTCTTGTCAGTTATTCAATATTTTTTTCTATCAAGCACAGTAGAACTGAATTATTGAAAACATTCTGATTTTTATAACAAATTCAAAATAAAGTATTCCCATACATAGAGAAAAAAAGATAAATTCTTATGAATTGAAGGTGAAAATAAAGTTTGATTTTTCTTCTATATTATTTATTGCTCCTGATATTCAACATCTTTCTCCTATCTCTTACTCATAACAAAATTTTACTTCTGATGGTATCCAGTTATTAAAGTACAACAAATCTTTCCTTAGTTGTAAAAATTAATAAATCTCTCTTTTTCCCTAATTCAGTTGTAATATAACTTGGAAAAGAAGAAAGAGGCTAAAAACAGTTTATGAATAAAAATACTTAAATCATTAGTTACTGAGAAATTAGCGTGTAAATAAATAAATGGAGAACTAATAAAGAAATAATGATAATAATTATTAAATAAACAATATTAACAAACCATTAAAAAAAAAAACCAAAAAATCAGAAAAGTTAGCCATAGCTCAACATAACCAGGAAAGTGTACATATAATTAAGAACAACAGTTTTAAAGAATGTTTATAATAAGCAAGAATTAAATTATACAAAAAATTACTTTATAATGCCAAAACTTCATTGTTAAATAATAAAAGGTGACCAATATCTTTTAAAATTTAAATTCATTAAACATTTTTTTTTGAAAATTCTTGATCATAAGAACATTAAATGATTATCCTTTCCCTTAATTTCTTGTCATGATTGGAATCTATTTTTGATTGGTTTATGATTATTGCTACCTCTATCTCTTTGTTAAGATAAATTTTACCTTAACCATCTCTGAATATAGAATGTGCATTAGGTCATAATGGACAATCTGTATGGAAGTTTCAATAGTTCAGATTATTTTTAACTAACATTATGCTTTTTATTGGAATTGTTTAAAATTATATCTCTTCCTTTTCGTTCAATATATTTTTTAGGTTTCATTTTTATACACGGTAGAAAATTTATTTTGTATGTATTATTAATTTATTATTATTTCTTTGTTATGTTTTTTCATTTATTTTTTATACTAATTCCTCAGCATCTACTGCTACTGATTGTTTAAAAATTGAAATTTAAGTAATTTTATCTGTAAATGGTTTTTGAATTCTTTCTTGTTTCCCAGTTTATTTCAGCAAAAATATTTGTAGAGTTTGTGCATTTAGAACAGCATTTAATGATTGACTTATAATACTTTCCAATATTTATGTCATGATTTACAAAATTAACTTGAGAGCTTGAGATAGTTCAGGTCATCTGGATTTCAAAAAAATTGTTAGGTATCAAATCACATTGTGCAGACCATTCAATTTTTCTTTTGCATTGTTTCCATTCAGAAAAGGTTTGATTGGGGTATTCTCTAACATAGCACAGCACAGTGAGGAGATTCCTTTCTCTTTCTACCAATCATAGTGATAACCTATGCCAAACACAAGGTTGTTTAATAACTGAGGATAATATCTCAAGACGTGAATCAGCTGTTACAATTCCACTAAAGAAATAAATAAAGTCTTAATACTCCTTTTTTTGTGATCCTATAACAGATGTGAACATAAACATGTAACATTAAGTTCATCTTCAAAACCATACAAGGATTTTCATTTGAAAAATAAGCACAATTATGATGGTTTACAAGGTCATCATTTTGATTCATGCTTTATCAGATTATGCCATACTAGAGAAATGAGGGTTTGCTTCACAATAAATCATAGATTCCTTAAAAAAAATTTTACCTTTCTCTCAAAAATATCTTTATACAAAAAGATCTTGGGCAAGAACACTTAAATTTCAATTCTTTTAAAATATTTCATAAACCTGTTCTGGATATTATTTTCACTCTAATAGAAACTTTTGTGGTTAACATTTACGAGCTCTTTACCAATGTCTACACAACAACTCGTCCCAGGCTTACCTGTTCATGGAGCATCTCCCACACCTCCAATATTTTCAAATTTTAATTCAGCGGATAAAAAAATTCACAGGTTACTAGTAGAAAGTTAGGAAATCTTGCATTGAGGAATTATTTATTGGATGGCAATAATATCAATCTCTCCACCAATATTGAATTATAAAAACTCATTCTTGTTTTGGATACTTAAATGATAGATAGTATTCTCAATACACACACAGAAATAAAATGCATTACTGTTGAATAGTAATTATTTCAGCTGATTATTGTCAAATGCAAAACAAAATTATCTTCCATTTGCAGAATTGTACAGAATTTAAATCTGTGTTCTGCGGAAACTGACTAGTGCTTTATGTATATGTATATATATATATATCAACATAAATTATGTATGTGCAGTAAAACTGATTAATGAGCTACTAAATATTTACTTTTTTTATTATCATGACTTGGTTGGTTCATTAATTTCAATTTCATATTAATATCAGTATAGAGTAGAAATATATGCATAATTTACTGTGAACTTTCATATCATCAGCTATAATTTAGTATTGTATATTGTGCTATAGAATGGTATTGCATAATACAGAATAATTTAATATTAGTGCAGTAATAGCAGTTTAAGTTTGTTAAGAAATTTCCATAATGAACTGCTTTTATATAACATCATGATTATGTTGAATTAATTTCATAATCTATTAAGTGAAAAATACGACCAAATGGATCTAACTCAGCCACATATAATAAATACATCTAATTTCTCTTTTTGGACATGAGCACAGATTTTTTTTCTTTATTCCTAATGTGTATGTTGCAATTCTTCAATTTGTGAACATTACATGTGAACATGTTGTCAACATGTGAAGTTGGCCAGTGACTGTATGAATGCAAGTTACCACCTATAGGCAAATTCAGTTGAATTTCAAGAAAGAGATTGAGTGTGGCTTTATTGCACAAGAAAGACAGTCAAAAAATTTCTGAAACTTCAGACCAATTGGGAAGGATCTTTCACTGTATTGAATAGAATCAGTGGTATAGTCTACAGAGTTCAGCGCAATCCAAGAATGAAAAAGACCATAGTTCGTTCATCTGGATTGCCTGACACCTTATCAAGGAGCTATTCATGGCAGGATTTCTCCTAGTCAGCCTCAATGACCATGGGGCCAATCTACCGCCTCAGCAAGAGGCAGAGAGGGTTAGTCTGCTTGAACTATGACAAGGCTGAAGCTTTTGTGGACACTCTGAAAGACCAGTTTACCTGGAACTCTTCCAGCCACACTTCCGGACATTAAGGCCACACTTCTGGACAAAGCTGCTGAGCTGGATGGCATTAAGAACAGAACCCTATGAAAGTCCTGCAGTGTGTGATTACAGGACTAGTGGTAATCTTTACTTTTAATATTTGGGTGGGCCATTTCCCATACAGTTGGAAGACTGCAAGAATTTTGTGCTTTCCTGCCAGGAAAAACTCACTTTCCCTTAAAACTACAGGCCGATCTCCCTGCTTTCAGTTTTGTTGAAGATATTCGAGAGTATTTTCTTGAAACATCTGACGCGATATCGGGCCGGAATCAGGCACTATCAGTTTGGCCACTGGCTTCAACCAGAGGAGGGTTACTGTGATGACTTTCTAGATGTAGCCTAGACATTCGAAAGGGCATACGAGGGATTCATATATAAGTTCGCGCGCTCCCCTGCCGGCTTATCATCCAGTCTCAACTTTGATTTTTGCATTTTAAGGAGGTCTTACGTTTTTAAAAGTTCTAAGATGTTTGGGCTTACCTATAACAAACATTTCACGTTTACGGGCACCACTCGCGTTTGAACAAGGCTTAAAGTAATTTCTTTTTTTCGATATTTTGCGACCTGGAGGGCTCTTTTCAGCACAATGGACGAATGTGTTTTGGTAGCAGCCTCCAAAATAACTGACTCTCATCGGTATTATAAACTTGGTCAGGACTAATACCCAACTCTTGGACTGTATCTATAATTTTTTTTATATGGCTCAATAGCAGTAAAATCACAAAAAAGTTTCTCACCCGTGGTGATTAGTAAACGGATTCCATAGCGCTCTTGAATCTGACGTAGCACCCATCACTTGCGCGGAAATCTTCTTTCTTAATCATTTCTCTATAGAGAAGCTTACCTTTTTATTTGATAATTTCGCCAGAAACAGGAGTACGTTTGGAACGTTCTTGGATAAACCAAGCATAAAGTGCATCTTCAATTAACGGGAACGTGCCAGATTTTAATGTTTTCCGACCAATTTTACCATTGATATTATTTTTTACAAACTTTCTATTTTTACCCGATTTTTTTGCAAGTCATAATTCGTTGCACGTCCAGTTCCGTACAGTGAAGCTACGTGACAAACTTTTTCGCCTATGTCAATTCTTTTAAGAATTTCTGCTTTTTGAAATAAACTTAGCGTGATGTGCTTACGTTTTTATGGTTTCGACTATGGTTTTGGTTTCAAAACTAAAAACAACGAAGTTCAGATACTTTAAGGTAAAGAAAACAAGAACTGTTAAAACGAATGTGTCAATTAAACACTACACACAATCATGTGGTACTGAGACGTGTAGTAAGACACTGTAAGAAGTTTAATGCCATCTGTAGACCTCGGTACTGAACAAGTTGCTAATCGGCGGTGCCACGCGCTCAACTGCAGACGCAGCTAATGACGTTATTGGCGACTATCAGAAGTACTGTACTGTAATTTATTAGAGTATTCTACGAACCTATGCCCTATTCACTTACAACATCACATTCACCACTCGCCCGTGGTGTGTATCTCTGTTTTGTGTTGTGACGGCGTGTATAAAAGTCGGAAGTAAAAAAAAAGGTGGGATTACACGAATTGCCGCAGCAATTAGACGAAAATTGTCGAATTACTGAAGGTGTCGGACTAAGGAATGTTGAATTATCAAGAGCTGACTGTATTGCTCTTAAGATATCTTTTACTATCCTGGCAGTATAGCTTTACTGCAAGAAGGTAAGTATTGTAATCAGTAAAGAAATTAGGTGTGGTTTTTTCATACCATAACCAATTTTAGTGAAATTTGGCACAGAGATTCGTATATATGGGACAATTTGTCGGTAAACGTTTAGGGTTAATATCTCCAGGGGGATAGATTGTTGTTTGGGGTCAATTTTCTCAAAACTTTGCTAACATAACCCCATAACTTTATATTAAGCTCAGTACATGCGTACCTTACGATTTAAAAAAAAAATATTTTTCCCCAAATTCTCCTTATTCCTAAAAAAATCGAAAAAGCTATCTTTTTATTTATTGCATATTTTTTAACCGAATATTTTTGTTTTCCTAGGCATAGTAGCTGTGCAAATTACCCCAAAAAAATAATAAATAAATACTTTGGGGCAATAATGGAGTGGAAGAGCAGATCAAATTTTTAAAATATCGATTATTTTTTGAATTTTTAAAAAGTTTTTTGGTTTATTTAAATTTTCAGTATTAATATTACGATAAAATTTCATCATAATTCACCCCCACCACCAAAAAAGAGATCTTATGTAACTTTCTTTTGGTTGTACATTTTTCGGCGGATTTTTTCTTTTTTTAGTTACCTCCATTTAACGTAATAAATATAGAAAACTCGAAAACATTTTCTTTTTGTGAAGGTGATTTTAGAGGTGGGGAAGCAGAAAAAAATACCGATTTTTGAATTTTTAAACTTTTTTTGGTTTATTTAAAAAATAATGATAATTTTGCTATAAAAATTTATCATAAATTAATCTCACCCCAAAAAAGTAATCTTAGGTAATTTTTTTCATTTATCATTATTTTTTCCGTTCTATAATAATAAACAACTAATGCCAGGAAAGTATTACAATTTTGTTGTCAGATTTTTTCTGATGGTGTTCGGTGTTATTCAAACCCCCATTAGGCAAAATAACATTTTTCTCGTTTTTATAGTTTCTGAACTCAAAGTTACAATCTTGTACTAAATAAATGAATTCGTTTGTATGTAAATTTTGTTACATATTTGAGAGATTTCATTCAGAGGTAGGGGATAATATGTCAAATTTTTTTGCTTATTTTTCGTCAACTATCGTTCTGCTTAATATCTTCAGTCTGGATTAACAGTTTTTTATTGAATTTTGTACCATAACTTCTGAATACGGGTCATCAGTTTATACGGTCACGATGAGTCCCGTACCTCCAAATCTTAATTTGAGGAAAACACTTTTTTTTACATAATTCATTATCTCTTACGAGGCTTACATTTATATATTTTTCGTTTGTGTTGTTTCCCATCAGACTGCAAACCAAAAGGTTGAAGGTAAAAAAGTTTTTCATATATCTTAAAAAATTCCTTATTTAATGGCTAAGATAGGTCAAATATTTAACAAATCTGAGCGATTCTGTTTTAAAGTCAATCAGTTGAGGGATAGTCTAATAAAACATCTCAATAACGGTCTGTAAAATGTATAACCGTTGTAAATGTTTTAAGTCAAACAAAAACGAGGGTACAGTAATTTAAACTTTAATTAAAATGGAGATATGTAAATTGTAACTTTCGTAAAAGTTTTGAGGCAAACAACAAAAGGGATAGGGTACTTAATACAAAGGAATAATTTTGCTCAGAAAATCAGCGAGTAATGATTTCCACAAGCAAAAATACGTAATAAAATTAGTCGGAATTATGCCGAAGCGAAACCACGAAATAATCAAAACTTATTAAATATTTCCTACTAAATAATATTTTTCCGAAGTCGAAGTCTTAGATCATTGTTTCTCAATCTTTTTCTCCCATCGCCCACATTAAGCATCAAAGATTTTCTAGCGCCCCTAAAATTTTTAAATTACCACCTTTTAAAAATACTAATTGCAGTTGCTGTTTTTAAGATGCGCTCTTAAAAACAACAATTGCAACTATTGTTTTTAAACGTGGCATATCCTATTTCTGAGTTTAAATTTACATTTTAATGCGAGCAATTAAAATGCATGTTTAATCGAACTTGAAGTATTTTTATTAAAACTGCTTTCAAAAAAATTACAGTTATGTCTATATAGTTATATAACAATATATTTGAGTATACTAATAGGACCGGGATAATCATGACTGTTTTTAAATTTTAACTATGGTTTTTAAACTTTTGACTTTAAATGTATTAATTTTACCTCCTGATGGCTTCCAAGTAAGCCGAAAGATCAAGAGAACATATCAACGTGCTAGTAAGGTGAATTGTATTAATTATAAATTTATTTATATAACAATAATAGTGACAGCATATTCAATTGGTATATAGAATTGTTAAAAAGTGCTGTTACTGTCATAAAATAGAGTATTGAAGCTTTAATTTTTTTTTTTTTTATTTGTTCCTCTAAACCTCTTGGTTGCAAAGTTAAAGTACAATCATTTTTTATCATAAAATATAGGTGTCCCTTTAATCTTTTGTACTAGTGTAGTAGGTATTTAATTTTAGTTTAAAATATCAGGGAAACATAATTTTTGACTTTTTTTTTAATCAGCCATCGCCTTCCTAGACCACCTGAACGCCCCCAATTTTCTGTGGGCATTCTACTGCTCCCTGAAAGCCTCCAGCCCCCACAAGGGAGATTTATCGCCCACTTTGAGAATGAATGTCTTAGATGGTCAGATTGCATAACTTTCCCGGTTTCGTCGACTTTTTTTTTAATATCGTAGGGCTGCAGAAAAAACCTACTTACATGGAAAAAAGCTGTTTTCAAAAAGGATTAAAGAGGAAAAATCAGAAAAGAAATTCAGAGAAACAACATGAATTAACAGCTACCTAGATGTGCTCTAAGGCTAGTATGGGGAAATACGTATTACTTCTTTACCCGAAGTTTTCCATCTGATCTCTTTTTATCAACTTTTCGAGAAAAGTACGGTATTCGCATGCGATTGTGGAACCTAAAAAGAAAATCCATGGCCATTAAAACATTAATCTAAGTAACATAAATAAATAGATCTCTATTAATAAATATAAAATACAGGATAGATAATATTTTGACTGATACCAGTACTTCAGTGCATAATAACTCTAGTATACATTATAACACTCTGTAAAACTGGAATAAAATTAATGTTTATAAGATTGCTAAATTAGTAATTAATAATATTTGAAAATTCTAATGAAGGTTTCTTCTCCCATAAACAGAGATGTAACCTGTTGAAAGATATTTCAAATTTTGGCTGTAGGTTCCTAGTGGTTATTTATAATCTAAAAAACGCCAAATAAGTCAGTCGGTTTTATTAGTTGTTAAAATTAAATAACTAAGGTCTTGACCTTGCAGTAACCTACCAATTCACTGGCCAATTAATTCATATAAACGATAAATTTAAGTTACTGCGACATTAAGGACTCTTGCAATGTTTTTATTTTCCCGTCCGTTATTGTACATTAAAGAAAATACTGAAGTTGTAAAAAGAATTACGCTTCAGATTTATTAATTTTTCGATTTTTTCAGGTGCTTGAATGCAAAAGCAACAAATTAATATGTTTGCTACAATTTCTCTCTCTCTCTCTCTCTCTCTCTATATATATATATATATATATATAGAGAGAGAGAGAGAGAGAGAGGTATATATATATATATATACCTATAAAAAACATATACACATAACATACATAGATGTTAATGCATCTCAAGAATGGTTCAACCAAAACCATTACTGAATTAAAAGACTAAAACTGGTACTTTGTATATTACCAGTTTAAATTGGACAGTATTCAGTTCTGGGTGTGTTACACGAATAAATTCGTCCGTTTTTAATTTCTAGTTCATAGTAACAGATTATATTAACTGGAAATAATAACGCTGACAGATTAAATTCTCCCTTAAAATTTTATTTTTCAAATCTGATCTTTAAATATTTGTTTAAGTCGATAATTTAAAATGTAAAAAAAAACATAAAATATGTAGTAACAGAATTTAATATATATATTTATTATCTAGCTGTTGCCTGTGGTAGACAACATGATCACTTTTCATACAATTGGACCTTGGATTCAATTATTAGTGAGGCACTTATTAGATTGACACTTATTTTACGCTAATGGTAAACAAACGTTTTTAAAATTTTAACACTATTTTGTATTTTTCAAGGGATAGAGATCAATCAATAGTTGTTAAATTTGTTAATTGTTTTTCCTACTTTAGAAGTACACAAGTATGTTGATGCTTATTTTCTAGTCTATGCAAAAAAGTATCTATTTAACTTTTTAAGTTTTGATTTTTCATAATTGTAAATGATATTAACTGATATAGCCGTTAACCACTAACAAACGCCATCAGGTAGTAGGAATTATCTGCACCAAGAATTAGCAATAATCGATGGGTAAAAATGAGTAAATAAATATTTACGCCTTTTTACAGCGACGTAATGTTTGATTTATCATCAAATTAAGCAGCAGTAACAATAGAAATACATTTTACTTAATGTAATGTCAGACAACGACTTCACACGTATGAGATACGAGGTTTCCTAATCGTCCAGAATGAAGCGTTGAAATGCGAATTATTCAGTAAGGTCCTATTTCATATCAGTTAATTATTGCTCCGGTTTGGTTCCATCGTGATTTTGTACTGTACTAGCAAATACCCCATTTGAATTTTGAAAATCGGAAGATTGGTTGCGGAGGTATAACAACATTTTCGAATAACCGTAATCTGTTAGATCGAGAGTGTACCTGATGCATGCAAAAGTTAGCCTTCAACCTACTAACAAATACTCCGTTTGAATTTTGAAAATCAGCCGGATGTTTGTAGAGATATTATAAGAGCACCTCATTGCATCTCCAAAAACAGCGCCCCAGGGGCATCTCCGTTTTTTACCAGTTGATGGTGATGATTGGTCTAGCCTCACCAGGTGCTCACCTAGGTGCTCGCATCACCTAACCACTCAAGCTTCACACACAGTCTCCACGGGAAGCCCTTTATTATTAAACAAAACTTTATTTTATTTAACGTAAGTTCTGTTATTTTTGTATTATTATTAATTCGATTGATTCGAATCATTCAGTTCAAACCCAGCTCACGTAGTGATAGTGGTTCACACAGTTCATTAATTCCATTCATTATAGTTTGTGTTCAACCGGCAAATCTCCACTACTATATATATATATATATATATATATATATATATATCCATATTTATGTAGCCTATGACACTCCCGGTAACGTAAATATTCTAAATCGGTTCAGCCGTTGAGCTGGTACGATGGAAAAGCATACATACATACACTTTGAATATATTACACTCCTTTTTGGGCAGTCGTGCAATAAAAAATAACAATTTATAAAACATTATTTTTATAAATATTTTTCTTCATTGATGGAGACATTAAAATAACCTTATAAATAGCAGTTTAAAATTACAACTGAATTGATTAATCTTCTCTGCCCTATAGAATGGAACTTCCATATCACTTTAGCACTGCCTTTTATATTGAAACGCATGGTAACAAGGAGCTATGTGTTAACTATACTTAAGTAGATAATTTCCAGTTTTTTACACAGTTTTTTTTTCTAGCTAAGACCGACTCTTCCGGAATAATCTTCATTGTTATCGGAGGATTAGGTGGAGTAATACATCCATTTAATACCTTATACCTTATATATCGCTCTAATATGCCTTTTTACTTCTACACCTGTTTACCTCTCAACCTCATTACCTATATACTAGTTAACCTTTGTAATTTCCCTTTTTGAGTTTTTACAACGCATTGTTTCACAAAGGAAAGACGTAAATTGATTTTCTACTTTAAATTATCTATAGTAGTTTTACTTATGACTGTAACGCGTATAAAGTTCCTAAAATACAAGCGTCACTGGTCAGATTATTTTCCTCTAAAGAGTAATTATGTTAACTAAACAGCCAGTCCTTATGGTGTATCGAGTGTCATTTACAGCACTGTATACCAACCGCCTTTCAATGGGCTTCGTATGCTGATATGTATCAATATATTTGGCTCACAAGGGCAGGCGGTCAACTTACAACAGTGTTTATTGATGACCTTTTGCAGCGTGGTAGGAGGAGGTGTCCCACCTTTAAATTCTGAATGGTAGCTTCCAACTTGGCCTCATTTCCAAGTAAACTGCATTTGAAGATTTTCGAACGGTTCAAGTGTTCATACTTGGAATCGCAGTGGTAATAAATTTATTTATTAAAATTTTTGCGAGTTTCATAAAACAAAATTTGTTTGTTGTCTAATTGTTAATTTATCCTATGTGACTCCTAATCACATATTTATAAAGATGTTTAGATTAATAATTGTTATATTCAAATAAAATTAAAATTATCAAACATGAAATTCGTGTTTTTTTTTCTAGACTCTTACAGATATTATTATTATAAATACTGTATTATAAAAAAATCATCTGCGTTAGTGATTATGTAAAAAAAATGAATAAAAATAAAAATCGGCACAAAGGCTGAAACGCGAGAGAGATATCTCGATTATGAAACTGAAACTCTGGGAATTTACCTGCTGCGACTGTAGGTATTACAAATAAGCTCCTTGAGCCGTTTGAATATCTTTAAATGTAACTTACTCGGAAATGGGGCCAAACTGGAAGCTGCCATTCTGGATTTAAAGGAAGGACTCTTACTACCTTGCAAAAGGACATCAATAAATTCGTAGTAAGTTGACTGCCCCGGCCCTTGTCAGTAAAGAAGGCCACAGGAAACTACTTTACACCTCATTCTCAGCGAGCTTAGCAAGGGAGTTATTGGCTGTATAATATTTTTTAGGAGTGACTAGTCATCCATTACGTAATGGGTTGCCTACAACCATTACAGTTGTGTCATTTTTACATTTTTATTTTATCGTCTAGAAATAATTTATCATTATTTTTTCTTTCTTGGCATCTTAGCTCTAGAACTATAAAGAAAAGTACGGGTTAAGTACTAGAGTTAGAAGGAAAATATGGTAATCTGTCAAAAAATGGGGTATGAATTTTCTCTTTTCTTGACGTTGCATGACTGAGGGACTGGAGAAAAGAAGGGGGAGGTAATGTTCTTACGAACGCATGTACGAATAAGTGTGTTGGCGTGTTTGAAGCTTAATAACGTTTGACTGGATAAACCGATTTTGATTAAATTTGGCACAGAGACTCGTGTATATGAGACAATTTATTGGAATAAACGTTTGGAATTAATATCTGGAAGGGGTGGAGTAAATAGTTTCTTTGGGTTCAATTTTCTCAAAATTTTACAAACATAGCTCCACTTTATGTTAAGCGCTTTATGATAAGCATGTACATGCGTACATGCTTATCTTACCATTTTTAAAAAGGTTTGCCCCAAAATATTTCCCTTTCCAATAAAATCGATAAAAGCTATATTTTTATTTATTGCCTATCTTTTAACTGAATCTTTTTTGATGTCTTCCTAGACAAAGTAGTATCGCAAACGACACCAGAAGAGATACGTAGGAGTAGGCGATCAAAGTTTAACAATATCGATTTTGGGGATTTTTGAACACTTTTACAATATTAAAATTTAAAACAATATTACAATATTTCATTATAATTCCCTCCAACCACAAAAAAAATAAATCAGGTAACTTTTTATTGGTTGTAGATTATTCGCTGGATTTTTTTGTTTTTGTTTTTTTTTTAGTTTCTTCATTTAACATAATAAACGTAGATAAATCAAAAAAATTTTCTTGGGAGATGATTTTGGGAAGGAGTGCAGGAACAAGTAAAAATATCGATTTTTTGAATGTTTTAAAGTTTTTTTCATATACACTATTATTTTTCCACTGTACTTTGCATAAAAATAAATAACCATTCCCAGGAAAAAAACGACTTTGTTGTCAGTTTTTTATCTATGACAAATTATGCCGTAATCAAAATTAAGCTATAAAAATAATCTGTAATCAGGATATACGTTTAATAATGATTTTAAATGTTTTAATATCAATGTTAAGGGATTTAAGGGAGTTTACTCCTCATGGTAAACAATATAAGCCAAAATAAACTATATACAACAAAAGTAACAGTTAAATAGATTTTCTGTTGCTTCAACGTGCAATTTGATTTTTTTTTTTAATAATAATATGGATCTAAATGAGATGTCACCATAATGAAAATAGTTTCAACTTTTATTACATAAGTAAACAATAATTTTTTTTTCATATAGGATAAAAAACTAGTTAACTTTTTATGTAAATGTATAAAAGATGGTAGGACTTGGTTTATTCTAACTGCAATAAATTCCTCTTATATTGGTTTAACCATTAGTTTATTAATTTTCTTTTAGTTATAATAAAATAAAATGTTTAAAAATTGTTACTGTGTTATATTATCGTTTAACTTTGCAGCTGAGAAAGATTGTATGCTCTATGCAAATTACGGGAAAGTTCAGGAACACTGTTGCCAGATTTTGAATTAGCTACTAGCGTATGGTAATTCGTTAAATTATCATTAATGTAGATAAAAGATTATTTTTAAGTAAAGAGTTATAATTATTTTATTTATTAATAATGGTTTAATTGTAAAATTTCAATTTATTATCTAAAATTATATTGCTTCACTACCTAATTTAGTCTGTCTGCTTTCACTTATAATTTATTCAACACCGTCTGCATCTTTCTCTTATTAGAGGTTGTTTAGTAACAAAAAAAAACATGCTGTGACTAGCTGCTGCTGTCTTAAATAAAATATCCAATTATTTTATATTTTTTCCCCTAGTGTCAATTTAAGTTTAACGAAGCACGCGTAAATATAAAAAAGGCTGATCATAAAATTATTTACAGTTTATTTAAAATTATAATTAATGTTTAATCATGAAATTACAATTATTCTAAGTGATATAATTGAAATTTTAATTATATAAAATGATTATAACTACGTACACAAAGAAATAATTGTAAAAAATTATATAGGAATTAACTTATTAATTTCAATTATACTCGTATTTGCCTGCTTACAAAACGTTTCAATAATCATAACTTTTTTATCTCTTTTAAAATTAATTATTTACTGGAAATAATAATTCAACCGATCATCTTTTGAATCTTTAATAATTAAAAACTAACTTTTGCCAAATTTTCGACTAAAATTGTTTGTCTTTATTTTATAACCTTGTATTATTATTAGTATTTTTTTTTTGTGGATTTCAGTACCAATAACAAATTATGTATTACGTTGAATAATGTATTTATTAAACCTGTTATATTTTTTCAAATAAATTTGAAGCTTAATAATTCGCTTCTTAATAATAGAAATAATAATAAACAGATCAAAGGTTGTCTTATTTTATACTAAATTTTATATTAACAGGCAATTTTATTTCTTTATTAAAATTTTATTCAAAGCAACTAAAGAAAAATTAACGTGGTTAAATATCAGTTTTTGATTAAGCAATTTTAGGCCTTTGTGAAAAAATTAAAAATTATCTGGTTTCTTAAATAACTGATCAACAATGAAACACAAAAAAAAAAAACAGAAAACAGATTATTTTAAACAAATTTAAAAAGTTTTTAAAAATTGTATTATTTAAAATAATTTATTTTTCCTTTTGAAACCACTACTTGGGGTATATTCAAGCCATTTTTGAAACTAGCTGAAAAAAATTAAATGAATCCTTATTTTGGTAAGGATTGTCGTAGCTCCAAATATTTTACATCATACTTTTTTCAATTCCTTTTAAAATGATGTGTCATAACCCTTCCATTTTTTCATTTAAACGTTTTGAGCTATCGTTCCACCTCGATGCTTTGTTTTTGTTAGTTTCATATCGAAAAATAGATCGGTTTTTGCTAGATTGTATTTTTCTATGTTAATTGTTAAGTTAATTAATGTTTGTCATACTTTAACGCTCACTGAGTGAGTGTGTGTGTGTTTTGTTACAAATATATATATATATCTTTTTTCTGCACTATTTTTTAGAAAGAGTAATAAAAAAAACATTTACAATTTACCAGTAAATTTTCAGTTACATAATTAAAATACATACCTATTGACAACAAATTAAAAAAAGCTACAACAAAGTTGTAATACTTTCCTTACATTGATTATTTATTCTTATATAGTGGAAAAATATTAATTACATGAAAAAGTTAAGTAAGATTTCTTTTTTGGGGGTGGGGGTGAACTATGATGTAATTGTATTACAATATTATATTACTAAAAGTTTATTATTTAAATTTTAAATAATATTAAACGTTTAAATAAACTAAAAAATATTTTGAACGATTCATAAAATCGATATTTTTAAATTTATATCGGCTCCCTCACCCCCAATATTGCCCCCAAAGTATTTGTTTTTTTTTCTTTTGCTTACACTACTACTATGCCTAGGAAGAAAAAAAATCGGTTAAAAAACAAGAAATAAACAAGAGCTTTTTCAATTTTGGGGGAACGGGAGAATTTGGGGAACATTTTTTTTAAAAGGTAAGACAATCATGCATGCTTATACTAAACTTAATATAAAGTGGTATTATGCTCCCAAAATTTTGAGAAAACTGATCCCAAAGAAAGTACATACCCCACCCCTTGAAGATATTGACCGCAATCGTTTATCAGCAGATTGTTCTATATACGCTTGTCACTGTGCCAAATTTCAACAAAATCGGTTTACCCAGTCAAAGGTTATTAAGATTCAACACACGTGCACATGCACGTACGTACGTATGAACATTACGTCCCACTTTTTTTTTTCTTTTTTTGGGGTCCCTGAGTCATGAAATGTCGAGAAAAAATTCCCATACCCCTTTTTTTGACTTATTACTATACTTTTCTTTTTGCAGCATACCTCTAGAGCTATGATGCGAGGAAAGTAAAAGTAAAAGGAAAAAACTCTGTCGCAGTAATTGCGTCAGAACGGCGGATTCCGGTTTTAGTTAGCCTTGAAAACGTACCCAGTCTAGTTTTTTACTCTAACTCCGTTTCCAGTAAATCGATTCTCTTGAAAATCAATAGGGCTCTATTCCCAATAGGTTTATATCATCACACCAAGTTTCGTTAAAATCAGTTAAGATTTGGGTCCAGTACAGAGGACAAAAGATTTTATACATATATATGTGTGTGTGTGTGTGTATATAGACATGATAGGGCGCAATAGATTTGGATTTCCAATTTTTTTTAGAAATTCGCAAATTAAAATAAATTCAAAACTAAGTTTACTCTAATGTATATATATATATTACATACATATATATTAATAAAGCTCCTAATGCAATCCAGTATGACCCTAAAACAATATAACGTGTACAACGAAACTGAGAAATTTCATAACTATAAAATAAAGTTTTGTAATACACCAGCCGTTGGAAAATTCAATATTAGGGGAGAGAACACAAGTTCTCGATTTGTTGAGCCACTCAAGTATCTTTCAATGTCGAAAGTATCTAAAACTTTGTCCGGATCGGTAAATTGTAACCGTTGTTTCAATGAAAATAATTTCAATCGTTTTTTATTATATTTTAGCCAAGATTGAATATAGAAATTAATTATAGCCAAAAAACTTTCTTAACAATTTTTTGATATCAACCCGAACATTATTTAGAATATTAAAAGTAGCTCTGTTTTTTAAATATATAAATGAAAAGTCATGTCTATTTTAATTCTATTAACATTCGTTCGATGCCAAGAGCTATTATAGAGGAAATTTCACTTCTTTCTTTACTGGTCAATAGTAAAATGGGTTAAAAGAAAGCATCAGTTTTTTTTTTAAACAAAAAACGTTTTTCTATAAATTCTAAAATAATTTTTTAAAGGCTATATTTGATATTAAAATTTTACTAGAAAAAAGAGATACGATATTATTTCTAGTATTTTACTTGTAATGCCTTTGTTTTTTTTTGTTTTGTTTTTTTTTTTTATTAGAGAAATGGTACGAAAAACACATTACTGGTTTGCCATTCATCCGAAACCCTATATTATTCTGACGTCACATAGTAGGGAGTATTACAGATAATATTGTGAAAGTACAGAAGCCTTCATTCGACCCTTCATTTGTGACGTAGTCGAGGGGTTATGAGCGTCAGGGTTAGACCGACAGGTGTTGTTTGTTGGAAAGCCTTCCGTCCAACCCCTTGTGACGTCATCGTAACTTACAGCCAAAAGGGGGTTTATAAACAACAGTAATGTGAAAGTACAAAGGCCTTTCGTTTTTTAATTAATTCTTAAGTACTGGTAATATAACAAATCGATCATAGTTTATTGTACGTTTAGATTTACAGTGTAAATGTTTTTCTTTAGGCCTAATAATTTTTTTTATAGGACAAAGATTGTTATAGTAAACAGCTACACGTTTAGTTTTTTAAATATTAAAAAGCAATTTAAAATATTGAATCATATAATAGTCCTCACATTGATGTCTTTTATAAGTGGTTTCGTGTCAAATAAGACACTTTTATTAAACAAAGTACTTTTCCTACATATTCCTGTATGAACACTATAATTATATTTTCAATTAAAAATGTTATAAATAAATTTAATGTTATTAAAAAAAAAGAAGAGAATAAATCCCTACAAAACACGATTTCATATGACGTTTTTTTATAAAATAGGTGTATTCAATTGAGTTATTGGTTAGCCATATATTTAAGAAATAACTACTAAGAACTGTTGATCCGCATACTTATCTCAATTTTTTTAACAACATAAATTTTCTAATAACTCATTTTTCTCATTTTTTGAATCATTTTATTCTAACTTAAGTTTGAATTATTATAAATTGTATATTATTACTTCTATTCATTATTATTATTAAAAAAAAATAATATTTTAAATGACATATCCAACCAATCAGCGAAGGATATTTAGATAAGACGGTTTCTATACTTTCGTAACTCTGTCAAAGAGCCTCTTCGCTGCGATGTGATGTCTTCTGAAGAGATCAGTAAGAAAGGAATTGGTTAAAGTCTTTTAATAAAATTCAGGCGCGCTCTTAGACTTCTATCCGGCTCCATAATTATTACTTCAGAAAGATGTAAGGGATCTGAAAGATACTACTTTCACATTATCTACAAAAGTCCCTATATCTTTTGTAGCATGGATCCTCTGTGGGCTTAGCTAATAGTTATATAAAACTATCGGGGAAGAAGGGTTAAAAAACAAAGGTGAACAGTTAAAAAGTCGATCGAAACAAGAAAAACAATCCACCCGAAGTTGTACTCCAAGTTCCTCTTGAGAAATCATAAGATTTCTGAATTCACTTGACTCAAATACTTTCTGAAAAAAATTACTTCCCTCACATATACTAAAATGCCTCTTATGATAAGCTCAAGCTTCCTTTTAAGGCTTCCAAGATGGCATTTGAAAGTATCCAACCGGCTGAATTGTAAACCGTTCTCCTAAAACATTTCTGGAGGGCTATTTGTAGATAAAAGAAGTAACTTATAATCTTGAAATTGCTAAAAAAGAGTTTTCTTGAAAATGATCAACTTTAAAAAAAAAAAATGTATTAAAAGTAGCCTTGGGTTTTCAGATGATTTACAGTTTGCCTTGGGTGATCCACCGAGAGTGATATAAGTAGGAGGTGTCTGTATATGTGGATGTACATATCAATCCGCTCGTGAAGCAATTCTTTTATGTCGATTTTTTTTAACGGGCAAAATAGTTTTACCCTCATTTCATAATTTTCTAAATTTTGAATTTTATATAATTGTAAAATTATAGGAAACAGATGAAATTTTATTTCTACATAGATTTGCAAAATAATGTTAAATATTCTTGCGCAGTTCTGCGTAAGAAGACAGACTTTTCGTTAATTTAATTAGATTTTAATATTTATTTTTAATTTGGTTTAATATTGATTGCTAACAATAGATACCGCAGATAAAGAAACGTTAAAGTTCTAACTTGCAACATTATAACTAACTACGCTTCTAATTTTCCCCGATCAAGTTTTTTTGATCTTCAATTGAGCGTTAATTCAGAACTACTCAACCAATCTTCATCAAATCTTCACATGGACAACTTAAAATATACCACTAGAGCTTCAATGACATTAATGAACTTCAATGAAATTAATGTAGTAGTTTGGAGATTTTCGAGCCACAAAATTTTATACATAGGCTTAACTATACATAAGGAAACTTCAATTTAAATGAATGTTATTTTCGTTTTCTTCATACCTCAAAACATAAACAAAATTTATTTTCACTCCCAATCCCATCATGCAACCGAAAGTAATACCATACTTTTTTTTCGAAAAGACGGTAAAAACAATAAATAAATAGGTTCTGCTACACTGAAAACAATTTAATGCAACCAAAATATTCATGTAAGTTGGTAGCTACAAAAAGGCCAGCACAGATTTTCAAAGACCAGTGCTTACCTGATCCTTGTGTATTATTGAATGTTTTTGTAATTGATACTAGGTAATTTTAGTTTTGAATGATTGATACCTTATAATTTACTGTAAAAAAAACTGTAATTCATAAAATTCCATGATTATACCTGCAGCTATTCCTGATATATAAAACCAAATGGAGGACAGTAAATATATGCGTAAATTCAGAATTGTGTAATCCTGATTTCAGTATTCTTACAATCAGAGTATTTTAAAACTCCAAGAAAAATAAAAACCTGAAAGAGGGCTTTTCTGACCGATGAAAGTACCTTTTTCTGTTTAATAACTACCGGGGAAAAATACAATGCAATTCATACTAAGATTTAAAATTCTAGCTGTGCGTGATGGAAGCCATTCTTATCTACGATAGGTAGTATGCAGTACGTATGAATAAATCCTTAAGGTTTAGAAACATTTTAAAGTGAAAAAATACGCTCTAAAACTGTTTACAAACGTTTTACTTAAAATATAACGTATTAATTGAAAAATAAATAATATTTACGAACATTAAAAAAACGAATACTTTTAACGGTATTTCTAAACATTATCGCCACTCCGCCAATCTTGTAGTGGAGGAGTGTAGTCTCACAGCCTATCATTCGGAAGCTTCAGGTACAACCTCAGACAGAAATGGTATTTTTCTTACGCTAAAAGATTTTAATTCCTGATTTACATGCTCAAGCTTCAAACTTTTGTGATGAATTAATCGTCAATAACAACAAAATTATTAACCAGTTATCAATGAAAAGTCTAGTAAGACTTTCCCGAATGAACTTTCTAATTATTATTAATTCCTTGTACGAAGTAAAGGAAGTATTGCGATCGCGAAAAATTTCGGTTCCAGAAAGGGACTAAAGAAACCCTTTTTAGTAAAGGTAACAGGTCCGCTTAACAATCGTCTTTCGTAACACTGCCTTCTGACACACAATGAACAGATGTTTGCACCGTGAGAAAAGCTACCGGACCTGATCATAGAATTCACGGGAACGAAAGCCTAGGTCGATCGTTCTCACGCTTCGAGTTGGGTCCGGTTCGGCAGGTAAAAAGATAGAAGTATAAATACTCCTGGGAAGACCAGCTAAGAAGGGGTTGTTCGAAGTCCAGCGAGACGTAACGTCTCGCTGTTTTGCGAGGAGAGGCTGCGAGATATGAGTTGTGTGAGTTCAGCGGAGTTCTGGGAAATAGTCCAGCGGACGTTACGACATCAGTCTGCACTAATTTATATTAATTTTTTTATTATTGTCACTTATAATTATTATCACCATTGTCATTAATATTGATTTATCTTGTTGTAATTATGAACATTTTAAACCAATAAACTGCAATTATATAAACATTGTAAATTGTCAATCTCTCAATATCCTGATCGAACCGCGAACACGCGACAGAATGAATGTACGTATGTATCTCGCATAGCTAAAAACGATTAGCCGTAAGATGTTGAAATTTTGGATTTAGGATTTTTATAACATCTAGTTGTGCACCTCTCCTTTTTATTGCAATCGACTGAACCAAAAGTGTCCAAAAAACCCAAAATCAAAAAAAAACATAGGATTTTGGACATTTTCTTAACTGCAGTAATAAGCCCTCATTGAGAGATTTTCAACGATTTATCATAAGCAGTACTTATTTTCATTGGGTCTAGAGTTATAGCCAAATAAACTTTTAATTAATGAAATATTTGGATCTTACAAGGGGAAGACACATCGGTTCGAGTCCGACTTCATCTCCTTTTTTAACTTTTTTTTTATTAAAATATATTGATTTATTAATAATTACTAACCTGTAATTGTAAAAACATTTTTTCAATAAACAATAATTCAATAATAACAAAATAAATCAAAATTTATTAATTAAATAAAATTTTATGTACTTTTCATTTTTTTAAAAAGTGTACATGTAATTAAATAAGCGTACAAGGAAGTCATCTGATGTCCACATCAGAGTATTATTATTACTGTTCTCTCAATTATTATTCATTAATTGTTAATATCTGTTAGTGTTTTCAGAGTAATCTTGTTTTCCACTTTATTTCAATAAGGATTTTGCATGGATTTTTATTTTGCTGTGAATATTAAATTAAATATTATATTTAAATATTATATTAAATTTTCATTAATTTGGTTAATTAATAGTAAGAAAGGTTTTTAAACAACTTTATCAACCTATTTCTTTTTGCCTGATGAATTAATTCCATACATAAGCTTGAAGCTTGTCAATGGGAATGGAATTTTGTAGCGTTTGAAAAATCCCATGCCTGACCGCGATTCGAATATGGGACCTCCGGATGAAAGGCCCAAGACGTTACCACTCGCCACGGAGAACGTCAGAATTTATCTTTAATAAATTATTATTTTTATAATTTTTTCTATATTATTTAAAAAATTTTAATTTGTTTATTACTAAGGGCCAAAGGCCCTTATAAAAACCAGTCGATTAAAAAAACACTATCAATTTACATTTCTATTCGATGGATATATTTAATAAGTTGTCAAAAAAACCGATTTAATGCAAAAGATCTCTTTTTTTTTTAACTGATTCTATAGCAAAATAAAAGTGGTAAGATTTCGTAATAAAGAAGTCAAATAAGTCTGATTTTTGCCTAGAGAATGAGGCCAATTCTTAAAGAAAGGTAAGAAAATGATTTGTAGATTTTCTTTCGAATAGTATTACGAAGGGTATAATAGTATTACCTTTTGAGTCTTTCCTATTGAGCCTATTTCTTTCCAACAATTCGTCAAATTGGTATCGTTTTTTCTTATTTTTGTTCAACTTAATTAGTTCAAACAACTGTAGTTTAAGCATTTGAGATGAAAATGGAATATGATGTTTTTTGTAGCTAAACAGTCACGTCTTGTTTCTACTTGATGACAGGAAGATTAGGAACTAATTTTTCTTCAGCCCATTTCAAATAATTTTTAGTATTCTTGTCACGATAATCACCACTTTCTGATTTGGCTGTCCAAGTTAACATTGCGTTTGGAATAAAGCCCATTTTACTTCCGGCATGAATTATAATTAAGCGTTCACCGTTCTTTATTGGTAAATGAAGTCCTAATTGCCTGCATATATGAAATCCTTTTCTGCCTAGTATCATGTTTTTCAACTATGATATCTGATCATCCAAGCTCGCCGTTACGTGGCGCCTACTATATATATTGCATGTTTTTTAAGTTGATTTGTTGAGAAATTATTGCAGCCTTGACTGTTATTATTGAAGTTCAGGTGCATTCTTTCAATTGCTAAAATTGTCTTTCAATTTCTTGGTATTACAAATATTTATTTAATTAGTAATCAGTACGGGTATTACAATAGAATGACATGTAGTCTGATGTAATTATGATATTATACGTATTTATGCAAAAATTCATTGAAAAAGGTTAATGCAAAATAATAATAAATCTTCTTACATTCCACACATATATTACATTTACCTTAGTTCGTATAATTAGTAGTCTGTTACAATCACTAAAGTACCTGAGAAACATGCAATCCTTTTTTTCTGCAACCTTTTTTTTATTTTCATCAATATGAAAACTTCTTGTTTTTCCCTGATGCAATGAATTGCTTTTATTCTTGCTGGCAGCATTTTTATTTTATTTTATTTATTTATTATTTTTTTTAAGTAAACATAAATCTAAAATAACATTACCTTAATATGCATACATACATATATATGCATTAAAACTACTATAAAAAAATAGAATTAAGATATAATACAGTATAGTTTTTGGTAAATGTTTTTAATTTAGTACCTAATTCTAAATTAATTTCTAATTTTGCTACATTTTAAAGAAAAGGTTTTTTTAATAGTTTTTTATTTATTGTTACTAAAATAAATGCTCAAAATATATGCTCAAAATGCATAGCGATAGAATCATTGTAATAAGGATAAAATCAAAACCTAAACCGACAACGATTGTTAACGTCTATATGCCTACAAGCGCCCATGATGATGATGAGGTAGAATGTGTATACGAAGAGATTGATGAAGCAATTAAACACGTAAAAGGAGATGAAAATTTAATAATAGTTGGAGATTGGAATGCAAGCATTGGAAAAGGCAAGGAAGGAAATATAGTGGGTGAATACGGGCTGGGCAAAAGGAATGAAAGAGGGGACCGACTTATAGAGTTTTGCACGAAGTATAATTTAGTAATTGCCAACACCCAATTTAAAAATCATAATAGAAGAATATACACTTGGAAAAAGCCAGGCGATACTGCAAGGTATCAGATAGATTATATCATGGTTAAGCAAAGATTTAGAAATCAACTCGTTGACTGCAAAACTTACCCTGGAGCAGACATTGATAGCGACCATAATTTGGTGATAATGAAATGTAGATTGGGGTTTAAAAACCTGAAGAAAAGTTGTCAGATGAATCGGTGGAATTTAGAGAAGCTTGAGGAAGAGGAGGTAAAGAAGATTTTTGAGGAGGACATCGCAAGAGGTCTGAGTAAAAAATATAAGGTAGAAAATGTGGAAGAAGAATGGGAGAATGTTAAAAAGGAAATTCTTAAATCAGCAGAAGCAAACTTAGGCGGAATAAAGAGAACTGGTAGAAAACCTTGGGTTTCAGACGATATATTGCAGCTGATGGATGAACGTAGAAAATATAAGAATGCTAATGATGAAGAAAGTAAAAGGAACTATCGGCAATTAAGAAATGCTATAAATAGGAAGTGCAAACTGGCGAAAGAAGAGTGGATTAAAGAAAAGTGTTCAGAAGTGGAAAGAGAAATGAACATTGGTAAAATAGACGGAGCATACAGGAAAGTTAAGGAAAATTATGGGGTACATAAATTAAAATCTAATAATGTGTTAAACAAAGATGGTACACCAATATATAATACGAAAGGTAAAGTCGATAGATGGGTGGAATATATTGAAGAGTTATACGGAGGAAATGAATTAGAAAATGGTGTTATAGAGGAAGAAGAGGAAGTTGAGGAGGATGAAATGGGAGAAACAATACTGAGATCTGAATTTAAGAGAGCATTAAAAGATTTAAATGGCAGAAAGGCTCCTGGAATAGACGGAATACCTGTAGAATTACTGCGCAGTGCAGGTGAGGAAGCGATTGATAGATTATACAAACTGGTGTGTAATATTTATGAAAAAGGGGAATTTCCGTCAGACTTCAAAAAAAGTGTTATAGTAATGATACCAAAGAAAGCAGGGGCAGATAAATGTGAAGAATACAGAACAATTAGTTTAACTAGTCATGCATCAAAAATCTTAACTAGAATTCTATACAGAAGAATTGAGAGGAGAGTGGAGGAAGTGTTAGGCGAAGACCAATTTGGTTTCAGGAAAAGTATACGGACAAGGGAAGCAATTTTAGGCCTCAGATTAATAGTAGAAGGAAGATTAAAGAAAAACAAACCAACATACTTGGCGTTTATAGACCTAGAAAAGGCATTCGATAACTTAGACTGGAATAAAATGTTCAGCATTTTAAAAAAAATTAGGGTTCAAATACAGAGATAGAAGAACAATTGCTAACATGTACAGGAACCAAACAGCAACAGTAACAATTGAAGAACATAAGAAAGAAGCCGTAATAAGAAAGGGAGTCCGACAAGGATGTTCCCTATCTCCGTTACTTTTTAATCTTTACATGGAACTAGCAGTTAATGATGTTAAAGAACAATTTAGATTCGGAGCAACAGTACAAGGTGAAAAGATAAAGATGCTACGATTTGCTGATGATATAGTAATTCTAGCCGAGAGTAAAAAGGATTTAGAAGAAACAATGAACGGCATAGATGAAGTCCTACGCAAGAACTATCGCATGAAAATAAACAAGAACAAAACAAAAGTAATGAAATGTAGTAGAAATAACAAAGATGGACCACTGAATGTGAAAATGGGAGGAGAAAAGATTATGGAGGTAGAAGAATTTTGTTATTTAGGAAGTAGAATTACTAAAGATGGACGAAGCAGGAGCGATATAAAATGCCGAATAGCACAAGCGAAACGAGCCTTCAGTAAGAAATATAATTTGTTTACGTCAAAAATTAATTTAAATGTTAGGAAAAGATTTTTGAAAGTATATGTTTGGAGTGTCGCTTTATATGGAAGTGAAACTTGGACAATCGGAGTATCTGAGAAGAAAAGATTAGAACCTTTTGAAATTTGGTGCTACAGGAGAATGTTAAAAATCAGATGGGTGGATAAAGTGACAAATGAAGAGGTATTGCGGCAAATAGATGAAGAAAGAAGCATTTGGAAAAATATAGTTAAAAGAAGATAGACTTATAGGCCACATACTAAGGCATCCTGGAATAGTCGCTTTAATATTGGAAGGACAGGTAGAAGGAAAATATTGTGTAGGCAGGCCAAGTTTGGAATATGTAAAACAAATTGTTAGGGATGTAGGATGTAGATGGTATACTGAATTGAAACGACTAGCACTAGATAGGGAATCTTGGAGAGCTGCATCAAACCAGTCAAATGACTGAAGACAAAAAAAAAACTAAAATAAAAACGTTATAAAAATAAAAAAGTTATTAAAATAAAAGTTATATCAAATAAAAACTATTATCAGATTGTTTCTAGACAATGGATAAATAAGCAAACAAAAAAAATCTGATGTGGATACCACATGACTTCCTTGTACGCTTATTAAATTATATATACATATTTTTGCTGCACTTCATTTAAACTTATTTCATTTGAAAGTGAGATACGGTCCTCCAATTCTTTAATAAAGTGGACTGTTACACAATTGCATTGTGGTGGACACCACATGCATCACATTTTTTTGTAGTGTCATATTAGCATTTTATATTAGTTTATATATTAATTTTGTTTCCCATTCAAGTAGTTATCTGGTGTATGTGTTATCTGGTATAACCACGCGCACTTCTGTTCAAATCCGACTTCATACATTTTTTTTTTTAAACTTTTTTTTTAATTTAAATATATTGATTTATTAATATTTATTAATCTGTAAATATTTTTGAATTAAAATGAAAAGTATAAAAATTTGTTCGCTAATAACATCTGATTTTTTTTCATATATTTTATTTTATTGTTATTACTGAATTATTTATTGTAAAACCTTTTTTACAATCAGAGGTTAATAATTATTAATAAATCAATATATTTAAATTAAAAAAAATAGATAAAAAAAAATTTATGTATATGAAGTCGGATTCGAACCGATGTGCTTTCCCCTTGTAAGACGGAAAATATTTCATTAATTAAAATCTCATTTGGCTATAACTCTCGAATCAATGAAAATAAGTACTACTTATGGTATATCGTTGAAAAGCTCTCAATGAGGGTTTATTACTGCAGTTAAGAAAAAGTCCAAAATCCAAATGTTTTTGGATTTTGGGCTTTTTTGGACACTTTTGGTTCAGTCGATTGCCATCAGAAGGAGAGTTGCGCAACTAGATGTTACAACAGTCCTAAATCCAAAATTTCAACCTTCTACGGCTAACCGTTTTTGAGTTACGTGAGATACATACGTACAATACATACAGACGTCACGGCGAAACTGGTCAAAATGGATTCAGGGATGGTCAAATGGATATTTCCTTTGAAATCTAAAAATCGAAATTTTTCGCAATCACATACTTTCTTTACTTCGTACAAGGAAGTAAAAAACATGTGATTGAGACCTTTACTAAATTATAAACAGAAATCTATCAACAATATACTAGATTCATCTATTGTTTTACTAAGAAGGAAAGTGAAAAGACGAAATTTAATTTTTTCTTATGTAGAAATTCTCAAATCTGAAATTTTATGGGAGCTTTACAAATATTAAATAAGTTAATATTTAGAAGATTATTATTTTTTTAAATCTCCGTGTATTCATAATCATTCATACAATATACATGAAGACATTTGTGTAACTTTTATTCTTTTTCTTCTTTCGAATTCTTTTTAGATCTCGTTTCATATCCTTTCTTTTTTTTTACATTATTTCCGTTGTTTCCAGTACTTTTCACCCGGGAGTGCTATTTATTATATTATTTATTATTTATGTTGTTTTATTGTATACCCTTTCACTGAAAGTATATATATATTCATTGACTTCAAAAAGTAAATAAAACAATTTTTGTAATCTTTGTAAAAGGAATATTAACGTATTCTTAAAAAGTGGCAATATCAGCCTTTACTAAACAGAACGTAACTGATTAGTTATTACTTAAAACAATAATTTCGAGAAAGATCCTTATAATGATACCGTTATCATTTTTAGAAAATTGTCAAAGCGTTTAAAGATTTTTCCCACCAATTTATTTATTTATTTTTTGTCTCACAAATCGTGTATTTACAATCGATTCCAATAAAGAAACCACAAGTAAATTGCATCACAAAGATTCAAGAGATCACAATAGTCTAGTAAAGAACAAACCAAAAAATAATCCACAACATTATTAAACAATAGATCAGATAAACAAAATATGTGGTAAAGATGTTTACCATATGTGTCTGATATCGAACTAGTTCAAGCATCACTCAGCGATCCCAATTCCAATACGTGTTGGCGTTTCAGTCGCCGGATATCCTCACTGTTGTCTAGGAGATTAACTGCTAGGAAGTTCTCATGACTAATCGCTGTCTGTAACTTAAACCGAATTGCATGATCTCCTCACGTACATAAGGCAATCCAAGATAGTCGTGAATTTCCGCATTCTAGGCGAATCAATTTATTTAAAATACAATTAAAAAGTGTCTATTATGGAAGCAATATTACTTTATAGTTGAATTTTTAAATACTAATTGGAAAAAAAAAATTATCTGCGTATTGTTCAATGGGTACATAAATATCGGCTCAAAATAATTTTCCATAGCGGCTTCTGAATTGTGTTATTTTTTAGAAACTTTTTATATTTAATATATTTACCTTTATGTATTTGTATTTAAACAATTAATTATGGGCTTTAATATCTATTTTATCTCATAATTTGTTTTTATATTTATAATTTATCTTATAATGACGTAATTTATGTAATGTATTATTAGGTACTGAACAGAATAAAGATTTATTTTTTCTTTAATTAAAAAAAAAGACAGTATGAATAAATATTATTCTTTCTGTTTTCATGTCAAATTCATATTCAAACAATATTTATTTACTTAATGTGTAATATCTGGGTTTTTTAATAGAAATTTTTTTTACCAATTTCGAGCTTTTTTTAAAGAATTAATAATTTAATTTAAATTGATTTAAAGAATCTAGTGGTTTTAATTACTTTCATATTAATTTATTTAATAGTTTTTGAATTAAAATAAATAATAATTTTGTTAATATTTTTCATGATAATTTATGATAAAGAGTGTAATTTTATTAGGCGTCTTATTCTTTTACATCCCTTTATTAACAAAATATAATAGTCTACCGAACGTATTTTATAAATACGGTAAATTTAGAATTTAAGAAGGGTCACTTGGGTGAATCGACAAAATTATACTTGTGATTCACTGTTATACGATAAAGTGACGCATCTCTGTTACTTTTAAATTCTAATCTTTGCTGTCTAAAATTTCACTAAATCTTTCAGTGAAGCATTTAGAACAAGAAACAGCCGATAATTAACTCCGAAATGTTTCGGAAGAAAGAAAGAATTATATTATTTTGAGGACAAATTGTTTATTGTTGTTATTTTTCGTCATGATGTTTAAAGAGTTTAATTTTAGTTTAGGTAATTAATTTAGATTTTTGTTAACGTAATTTACACAGTATAGTATATACTGTTCTGTTGACCCACATAACAGATATGGTACATATATTACACGACACATTTTTATTAAATGTATTTAGTATTTATTAAATTAAATTATGTGCCCGTTCTTTACTGCAGTTTATTTAATAAATAATAAATAAAATTAAATAAAGCGAAAAATTGATATCCAGTGTTATACACTTTAATTTTTTCACATTTATTTTATGAATACACTATAAGTTTCAAATACGTTTGCTTGAACTGAGATTATTTTTTTAAATATTTTTTTCTTAAGATTGGTAAAAAATGACAAACGATTAAAACCGACTGCTCACCCTTATCCTTCAAATTTTACAATTCTTACAAATACTACAACGCCAAAATATTTTCTACTGAAACCCAAACGCATTTGTTTGTTCATGTTACATGATCTCCTCGTGTGAATTACTTTTAGTTACTGTAGAAACTGCTCAGAAGTATGTGTAGCTAATTACACAGAGCGATCAGAAAGTTGCTGTGTACTATGGATATGCAATGACGAAACTTTCTTAATTATTACTTTGTATTTTTGTTTCATTATTTTATAGAAATTGTTATTTCAATAACTGGAATACTTTCGAAAAGGTGATGAAAATGACCTCCTCTAACATCAATACAACATTGCACACGTTTCAGTTTGTTTTCAAATACTTCAACTACCTCATGTACTGGAATATTTCGTACGAATGCCGTTATTGCGGATTTTAGTTCTAGTGATCTGTTGTAGTACACTGCTTATTTCTCTGCCCTCCATTGAAAGTGATCTGGGGGATTCATATCGGGCGACCGTGCAGGCCACAAACCCCTTGAAATGATTCACTCACCAAACACATTTCGTAGAAAAGTCATTGACCTGTTAGCTGTGTGCGCTGTGGCGCCTTCTTATTGAACCAATCGTGATTGATTTCTACTTCTTAACTGACTTATGAAGTTTGTTAAACAGCAGAAGGATCACTGTTAACTGTATTTTCAAAAAAGATTGGACCCACAATGCGCGTTAGATTCACAGTGATCCAAACTCCAATTTCCCTTCGTGTAAAAATTGTTCATGAAATTTATGGGGGCAGTTGTCGACCACAGTTGAGTATTTTGTGAATTAATATTCCGTTCCAGATGAAACCACTCTTAATCTGTAAAAAACGTAATATCAAATAATTATGGTCAATAAAACGTTTAAACCATTGACAATAATCTAGATTTTTGGCGTAATCTGTAGGTTTACTTTGTAGGGGAAAAATTTTAGTTCTTTTCTTATAGATTTATATTCAAGTCTGATGTCTTGCTGCTGTGCTAACTTACACGTTGACTTTGATGAACTTTCGGTCATAGCATCCGAATATCCAACAGCTTCTATTCGTTTAGTTTAGGCGGATTTCCACTTCGATCAGCGTCTTCAACAGAGCCTTTTTCCCAAAATTTTTCGATAAGACTTCGAACTGCATTGCAGTGAGGAACAGGAGTACTTGAATACTTTTCTTAAAATTTGTGCTTCACTTCTACCGAAAGAACCGTTACGTTTCTCGCAACTATTGATTACGATAAACGAAAAAAAAAGAAACGAAACGAAGCACGTTCAATCACAACTCAAAAACTTACATCTTGGTTCATCACTGAGCAACACCCAACGAACCCACAGGGCAATCAACTTAAAAACAGAAAGAAGAGAATGCAGCCATAATTTTAAAGTATACTGCAGAGCGACTTCCTGAACACCTGTACTACATAATTAAATAAAGTGACAATTTTTTTAATTACAGTGAGACAGATGAACATACCATCTAACATGTTTTCTAGCTGGTACAGGTGACAGGTTTTAAACAGATAAAAAAAACAGTAATTGTATTTTTACCAACTCAAAAAAATTGTTTTAGCACAAATTTATTTTAGCATCTGAGATGCAAGTAAAAGACAAATAGATTTATTCGATGTTAAACAACCACATTTGAAATTTTGGTATTCGTCTTTGATATCAAAATTTAAATTATTAGTTTACATCACTTAGAGTAGGAACTTTTTTCGCCCTGAGGCCAACAATTCTAACCTTTACTGGCTCGAGAGCCGCAATCCAGTACAAAACATATTTTTATCGAATATACACCAATTAATTTATTTTATTTTTTTCTATAGGCCTATACTGCCATCCTAAGCCAAAAGGAAGTATCTCAATATACGCTATTTTTAAAATATGCTAGATTTTATAAATCTTGTTACTGAATTTTTTATGTGATCTTATTTAAGTCCTTTCTTGTGTAATAATTTAATAACTAATTAACAGTTACCTAAAATTAAGTTGTTAAAAAACTTTACTTGAGAAGAACCGAGATACTCCCATTTGGCTTTGGAAATTCTTAAATTATGATGGAATAACAGTCTAAGTAACGATAATTTAGATTGTTATATTTATAGTAAGAGTCCTTTTACATACAAAACATTACTATTGTTCTCTTGTCACATATTATTCTGTTATGTGGCCTTCATTACTACAATTTATTTATTACAAACTCCGCAAATAATGATTAAAATTGAATGAAGCGAAAAATTGATATCGGTGTTTAATATTTTTATTTTTTCACATTTATTTTACAAATACACAAGTATTTAATAAAATAAGATAAATTTTTATAACTAATTTTTTTTTAATCCCAGGCCAAAAAATCCTTCGAGACGAATTGCGGATTGAAAACCCATGACTTAGCGAAACCAACTTACTTTTAATACATACTTTTAAAAAAATCTGATAAATAGGTGTAGTTACGGCACTAGGAAGAAAACCTGTTCTCTTCTTTACTCAGAACATGTAACTTTTTGTCTTAACTAGTTAAGTCTTTCCTGATATCTTAAAAGGTTGCGGCAAGCCTTCTACAACCAATAATACTGAAGCAAACGGATGGGTGGAGTAAAGAATTAATTTAATATTACAACTGTAAAAACTAGGAGTTGGTGCTCTAGGAAAGTGTACATTATGATAGATTTAATACAGAGTGATTCAGAGAAACGAGAAAGTTTAAAAATTAAATATTCTTATGAAAAAATTATATTAGATAAGTTTATTTATAACATTAAATAGAAAAAGGTATACCATTTTTGAATACAAATACAAAATTTATGTTTCTAAGATTACATCTTGCAGCTGAATTCCATCTCTGTGTAGACATTCCTGCAGTCTCGTAGTGAAACTCTGCTTGGTTCTATGCAATATTTCAACAGGATTTCAGCAATTGTTGTTCGGATCGACCACTATACACTTTTCTTTTAGGATGACTGCATACTGACAAATCAGGAGATCTGGTAGGCCATGGAATTTTGGCACCATTTCTCAAAATTACTCGGTGCCAAAAAACTGGCGTACAGCACCCATCTATATTCGTGCTGTATGTGATGTTGATCCATCTTGTTGAAACCAAGCGTTGTCAATAATTTGTGGAAATATCTGAAGGTTTTGCGCAACAAAGTTTTCAGCACGGCATCGTATCGATTTGATATGACTGAAATGAGCACAGAATAACGTTTCAAAAAAATAAGGGCCTAATATGCTGTACGATGACGCAGCACACCATACGGTAACCTTGTCGTTGTGTAATGGGCGCTGGTGTAGCTGTGCAGAATTCTCTTGTGTCCAAAAACGAAAATTTTGTTTATTGACAAATCCAATAAAGTAGAAGTAGGCTTCGTCTGATATCCGAAGTTTGTTAACAAGTTCATTTTTCTCGTTTATCTTTATAACCGTTCGTTCGTAGAATGATGACGCATTATGAATATTGCAGTGTATTCTTCGAGCACTTGAACTATGCACACCGCCTGAAGATTTCTTTTTCATCGATGAACCTATTTCTTAAAAAATTAAATATTCATGTGTTATTTGCATGAACCACGGTACACGATCGTGATTTCCTAAATTAAACTGGCGGCCCAATTCTCTACGCACAGTCTCCACACTGCCATTTTTTTTATAAAAAAGGTTTGATGGCAAAAGAACATCGCGCATCACTCCAAGTATCCATGATAACTAAATGATAAGATGGTGTGATCTGGCTTCTACAGAATGCGGTAATGAATCGGGGGAACAACAGTGTTTTTCAAAGATAGAGTTGAGTAGAGATGAAACTGTTACAGCCACTTTGTAGCTTATTGAAAAGCGTTTAGTTACAATGGAGCAGTGAGTGGAATGGAACTCACCTGGTTGGTCTAATGGTGAACGCGACTTCCCAAACGAGCTGATTTGGAAGTCGAGAGTTCCAGCGTTCAAGTCCTAGTAAAGTCAGCTATTTTTACACGGATTTGAGTTCTAGATCGTGAATTCTTTGGTGGTTTGATTTCAATTAACCGTACATCTCAGGAACGGTCGAACTGAGACTACAAAACTACACTTCATTTGCACTCATACATATTATCCTCATTCATCCTCTGAAGTATTATCTGAAAGATAATTACCGGAGGCTAAACAGGAAAAAGAAAGAAGTAGTGAGTGGAGTGGAGTTCACGTGTCTTTATTGTGAAAGTGTTTTACAAACACGTTGACAGTTATGTAATCTCTCAGCGTGAACGTCGAAAAAATTATGTAAATGATCGCAATCGTGCTGTTCCATTAGCTCTTGCCAACAAGACTTGGTTCGAAACTTTGAAATCACTGGTTCTACGCTAAAGAAGAAAGGTGGTAGTGTAGAAACAGTACGTACACCTGAGAACATCGCGACTGTGAGAGAAACATTTGAGCGAAGTCCACGGCGGTCAGCACGTTGCCATTATGTGTTACTCGGACTCTCTGATCGTATTATATGGCGAATTTTACACAACGATCTCAAATTTAATCCGTATGAGTTAAATTCAATTAACTCATGTAATACATGAACGAAACTATGGAAACAGGATAAATTCTTGTCAAACTTTACTGCAGTAAATTAATAAAAGGCAAGCAAGACCTTGTTAACAATTTACTGATGAGCGATTAATTTTCATTTGTCAGGATTTGTTAGCAAGCAAAATTAACGACACTAGACTTCCAAAAACCCTAGAATTTCGCTAAAGGTTCTGCAAGAGTAATGTGTGGCGGTCACTGCAAGATGTCATTTTTGGACGATAAATTTCTTTTTTCGGTAACTGAAATCAAAAATAGTAAACGCTTTCATGTTGTGTTCTTTCTTGTTAAAACCAAATCAAATTAATAATTTACTCTTATTTTTTAAAATTGCCCGATTCACTACCGAACTCTGTAAAAGTTATTCAATGTTTACATTTGCTCAGTGTTAACAACATAAATTAAAAAATTTCCGTTTCCCTGAATCACTTCATTATAAGGTATTTTATTTGCACATCAACTAACTCAGTTCGTTTTGAACAGATCTGCTTTTTATCCCATGAGATTTAAAACTTAGATATCTTTAACCAACTGTTAGATGTCATCGGGTATAGTTATATTAAAAAATTAATTCAAAAGAAATTAGACCAACTAAATGAGAAAGTAGAATTTATTGAATTAAATCCGCATTACGTGCGGCAATCTATTGTTTGTTTACACATACAATTAGTATTCAATTTGAAGGGCTTATATTTTGTCATCTTAATTATGACAAAATATTGGATTTTGGAAGCAAATCCTTCTGGCTGCAATGACAAATTTGTCACTGATAATAAGTTTGTCCATATAATGATTTAGTCTATATTGTATTACAACTTTTTTTTAAATTCATCCCAGCAGGTACATTTAGCTTTAAAAGGCTATAAATACTATTACAGCAGGGATTTGTACCCCTCAGTCATGTAGATCTACACAACCTCTCTCCTCCCTCGATCAATCTTTATAATCACCTCGACCAATAGGCACTGGCATATTACCGTCAAGAGTTCCATCAGTCCGTGCTTTTGGGTTTGAGTGGTTAGCATTAACCCAACTTTCGTCTAACCAAACGATTTCATTAAAATTAACAGCATTCATTTGCTTCAGAAAAGTACACGATGAGCGACAACTACTCCTCTTTCAAGTAAAATTTGACGGCTATTAACTTTTTGGTACTCGAAAGCGATATTATGCATTACTTTTAGTTAAAACGAGTATTTTCCTTAAAATAACTCAACCTCCCGAAGAGGAACTAATAATTTCTTAGTTGTTGGATATTCTTTCTATTAGTAGTAGTTGTAAATATGTTGGCGAATGGCATCAGCTGCAAACGTACCTAAATCAGTTACCGGAGAATCTCTTAGTCGTTGTTTGCCGGTGTTGACAATTTGGTTAAACCTTTCTGTAAGTCAAAGACTTCTCTTTAGTAATATTGGAAACTGTATTCTTATTAATTTTAAGAGTAGCATAGTACGTTCTCTAACTTTTTGAAAAAGGAGTTGAAGGATAATGATCCCTGAAAAATATTATATACGTTCTACAGTATATAAAAATACTATGTAGAAAACGTACAGTTGTATGTATACAGTGTAATTTCTGTTTTATAAAGGACTGCTTTATATTATTGATGAAAAATACTGTAAAAATGCAGGAAGGGTTAAGTACATCACAGACGCTTTCCACACAATAGCTAGTCATCGACTACGGTCGCCGAGAGTGTGGTAGTTCTATCTGCCAACAACAGAATGACGTATGTATGTGCTGCTATGACCGGAGCCAATACCCTTCCAACATTTCATTAAGAGAGATAGAGAGAGAGCGAGAGAGCAATACTTCAAAGGCCAGAACCAAACTTTAATATTAGTATAACAACAACAACAACAATAATAATAATTTAAGGTGGTTTTGAATTTTGAATACCCCTTCCAATCTTGTTGACTTCTGATCGCATAAAAAAGCTCAACCCTCGAGAAAATTGAACATGACAGAAAATTAACTGTTTAATAACTGTTCTCAAATAAAGTAAATTAATAAAGATATTCATGATTTTCTAAGCAAGTAATGGAACATTATGCTTTAAATTTTGAAATTTCATTTAAACACCTTCGAAAATACTTCGCTCATTTGAAAAATCCGAATCGTAAATACTGTACACAATTCAAATAATAGACATCCTCCGGCACCATTATCATTTACAGACACTAGCTTACCTTGTTAAAAACAGTACGTATTTTTTTTGTTGTAAAATAACGATTACTCGAAAAAATTATTTTCCATTAAATTTAGATTTTTTAAAAAAGTTATTGAAATAAATTAATTTCTAAAAGTTTATTATTGTAGATAGGAATAAAGCTTAAAAAATATATACAAATGCAGTAGGAGAGATACAGCTGTAGTCCTGTTGCGTGTTGTAATAGTCGATATTCTTTTCTATTAGAATAGCGAAAAAATCTTAAGTTTAACCTAATTAATCGTTTTTTCCCTACAAAATTGTCAGAACAACTATTTCTGTATTTCCTTGTTTTAAAACTTTAAACTTAATTAAATTTATACTTCCTGCCTAAATTAATTAATAAAATAATAGTTTTATTTTCTATATGAGTTGATATTGATTACTTTGTTCAGTTAATTACCGAGTAAAAAACAAAATATTCCAATAAATTTTTAATTATTTATGCAATAAATTAAATTTATCGTTAAACTGAATGATAGTCTTATTAAAATCATTTTGCTAGGTAAGGTTAATTAAATTCATGAAAAAGCTTTCTCAGAGATGTTAAGTTGACATGCGCGATGTGTGATTCTAATCGCAATTCAGTAAATGATTAAAATATTTAAAAAATTAAACTCAAGAATTTCTGCTTTTAGAATTTTCCAGGCTCGTTAACTTCAAAATTACAACCGAATATTGGCTCATCGAATTCTGTGTATAATTACACTGATATAAAAAAATATAGCTTTTTCAATGTTTCAAAGTGCGATACCTTTCTTTGCATTTGCTTTGCGTAGATTACAAATTTGTAAATAAAATCTTTCTATCCTCAGTTATATCAGTTCGTGTTATATCAGTTTATATCCTCAGTTTAATAGAAATTACCAATTAAAAGGTCTACAAAAGTTTATGCAACTAATGTTACGGAATGCCATATATATAAATTAAAACTTCTTAGCAGATGTTCTCCTTTTGTATGTGAATAGTCTCATAGATAGCCTCAGGTATATCTCAAACTAAAGTTTAATAGTAATCGGCTCGCATATTAACACTTCATTTGCCTTTCTAACTCACTGAAATATCGTTATGGATTTTTTAATTTTCTACATCAACTGTTGATGCAGGAAATGAACTTTTCCTGACATCTCAGTATGAATTTATCAGTTTATCTACAACATCCTGGTAATTTTGTGATTTATGGACATCCAGAAAATTTTTGCAAGTGTCTTTTAAAGCTGTCCAAGCAATGAGTTCTACATCGGTCAACACACAAACATTTTATCTCTGACCGATTCCGCATCTGTGGGCCAACAGCAGTCCCTTGTTTAATCTTTGCTTCACTTACATCTGGGAATTTCTGCATTATGTACAAGAATTCTTAACTGTCCTTCTTCATAGCTTTTACAAAATATTTTATTAATCCCAGTTTGATATGAAAGGGAAAAAAAAATTTTCTGGTTTAACTAGAGGCTAATAAATAATGTTTTATTTGTTTACCAGAAGTTGAAATTTTCGCGTTTCTCCCATTATTTTACTACGTAATGCTCATCCCTAGCTCGGCTGTACCATTCACAAATGAAACAATGGTATTTTGTATACCCTAAATTTTGTATACCAGAATGCCTAACAAAATAGCTATTACTTTTAAATCTCAAAACAAGTTCCAGCTATGCTTTTTATAATTTACTTTTTTGATAAAAATTTTCATAACATCATAAGTTTATTTCATATTAATTCCGTAACAGATCGGTACAGAAGGATATTTATTGTTATTGTGAAACGGAACTGCTTTTAAACTTTACTTGAAGGAATCAATGAAAAGAGTTCACTCCTCAGGTTAATAAACTTGCCATAATTGTAACATAAGTTCATCAATATTTGTACAGTAAACTACGTAATTTTCTTCAGCAAAGTATTGAGAAAACTCTTTTTGTCGGCTTTGATAGTTCGAGACTTTTATATTTTTTTAAGGTAAATTCCAATCTTACAATCTTAAGCCTAAAAGTTCAACCTGATCTTTTGATAAGTTTAATCTCTTCCCACGTCATTTAAATCAACTTATTATATAAGATTTGACTCAATAGATTGTAATTCAAAGTCTGAGTCACGGTAATCTTCTTCCATAATGACCGCATCTTCATCACTGTTTTCACGAAACATGTTTTCAAGAACCTTGGAAATTGGAATGGATTCACTTTGAGATACAGCTCAGGTTGAGATAGAGGATGGGAATGAAGGATAATGTACAGCGGGTTTAGACTACTTAGAAATTCCAGACACATTAGTTAAATACATAGAAATAGTAACTGGTTAAATGGCCTTTTGGTTCACTTCAGTTCATAGGAACACCAAATGGCAAGGCCTCTTGTGTGGCTTTTAGCCATCCTCTTAAGTTGACTGTACAGTTACTAAGTTCATATTAGATGTAGAGCTCGTGTCTTATCCTGATCACCAATTATACAGTCAAAGTACAATTTAATAGCTTATTTACTTAAAGGTGTAATGTTTTTCTAGAGTGATTCTATAGTGAACTCACCACATACGTAACAAAAATTGTCTGAATCATTTACACATTTACGAGGCATCCCAACCCCGTAGGGGGAAGACACCCACCTTGTGACGTTACCGGTCGCCAAACCACCCCTTCCGTTCCAAGCCCTGAGGGGCTTTACCGGAGGTCGTCTTTAGACCCTCTAACTGATTACATCTCACAATCATTAGCCAGGCCTCGGTCGGGATGCCACCGATGTAAATGCCTCAGCAGACATTTGCAACAGTAAAAACATATCAAATTTCGCCTTCACGTAGGTCTCAAACGGACATCTTTACATCCAACTTAACATGATTCCCTCAAACTAACTAACCGAAATCGCGGAAGCGCGGACCCCACGCCTAGTACTTATTTGAAAACACCGTTCGTGACTGTGAAAGCCTCAGAAAACGAACGAGTTTAAAGTTAAATCAGTGCTACACTCATACCAATCAAAATTGTGTTGTACGCAACATAGAAATTCAGACCTACACCCAAATAAGTCGACCAGTTTAGGACACCTAACAAGAGTAACGCAACCTCATTACGGTCCACGCAGGAGCCGGGGACAAACCCCGCACTCCCTTCCCGGTCCCATCATGGTGTCTCGCGTGGCATTACCAAGTCACGATCACGACCGTCACGGGCGGAGGGAAGCCATGTCCCCGGTCGCACGGGTTACCATACCCCTGCAGCGCAGCCCCTCCCCCCAGCGTGAGCCTTAAATCAAATCACAAGCAATACCAATATAACCGTGGCACGATGCCAATGCGCCTACCTCCAACCAATCCTATGCCTAAGCCGGAACCCTAGCCACCCGGGATCCTACGATGATCGAGTACCTCGATCAAACTCCCTCTGCAGACCTACACATCGCAAGGGCGCGAAGAAAACCAGCCACTATAGACCATTCCTCGCGGATCATCAGTTGATACCGAGATCCAGAAAGGAATGTATTCTGTCAAGTTCCCTAACAGATCGTGAACGTTCGACCTCGTATCGGGGACAGACGTAGAGGACGTGGTCTACTGTATCATCAGTTCCGCAATCCGGGCATTGACTCGAGTCCACCAAACGAAACCTAGCGAAACTCGCCCGAAAGGCACCATTCTCGGAGAGAAACTGTGTGATATACTGATTGTGGGAAACCCATCTAATCACACCTAAATTAGAACCTATAGGAAATATGCCATGCGTGTAGCGACCTGTGGGGGATTCGTCCCACCTGACCTGCCAAGACACAAGGCCCCGGTCTTCAATCTTCTACTTTCATTCTAACGTCAATAGTTTATTTACCTTGGAAATGTAGCGTTCCTTACGTATTAGCCAAGATATCTATTGGTTTGATTCCGGCTATAGCACAGACTTCCTCCCGCGAGACTGTTATGTAACCGTCTATAACAGCCAGCAAGAGGAGTCGCTGGGCTCACAGCAAAATGTCCACGCAATACCTAAAAGCCATATGGTGAGCCCAGACAGACGCAGCATACAGCATAACAGTTTCGCTGACACCTTTGTAAAGGATACGCATGGTACGGTAATTCAACCCCCAATCGGGATGAATGACTCGACGAATTCCATAAAAAGCATCAGTGGCCTTTTTTGCTACATACTGTGGATGTTCCTTGAACCGAAAATTCCCATCAAGGATAACACTCAGGTATTTTTGAGTCGTAACGTACCGAATGGGGAGACCAGGCATCCGAACCCGGATTCGTCGGGAAGCAGCCAATCGGCTCTTAAGCAACATTATTGTGGTTTTCTCTGGACTGAAAATCATCTTATGTCGGAGACTCCACAGTCGAAGTGTCTCACAAGCACGAGCAGCTCGGAATTTCTACCTCGTTACGCAAATCCCCTTCAATCAGTAGCAGCACGTTATCAGCATAAGCGATGACACGACAACCACATGGCAACCTTAAACGCAACATAGAATCGAATTCTATGATCCAAAGAAGGGGACTCAGAACACTGCCCTGAGGGCATCCTTTAGTTAAGGTCATCCTTTAGTTAAGGTCTTAAGAACCTCCGAGCCGCCATCACGCAGAGAAACGGACCGATGGCTGAAATAACTAGAGAGCACTTTCAGTTCATTTCACGCTGGAAAGTAGCCGGCGAAGAGGAACCTATTATATATTCAAGTTAGAGGACTAAGGACCACTGGAAGCACTCGGACGAGGAGCTCCACTGTGATACAATCAAATCCAGGGGCCTTGTGCAGTGCCATGCTACAGATCACCTGGCGCACTTTCGCCTCAGTGATCTCAGAAGATTGTATGTCGGTCTCGAAAATCGCGACTTCGCATTAACATCGGCACCAATAAGGATTGGACCATTGCCCAAAATACGAAGATCCTAACCCATCTCGCTAGGTGTTCCTCAGTGGGATCCCGGTATTGGAAATATGAACTAACAACTGTAAGGTTCTGTCCGCGAATGGTAAGTCTGACCACAACATGAAGCACCTCAGACCCCTGCCGTATAAGATACTATCAAGCGACTTCCTGCAAAGAATAGCAGACATACAGGAATGCCCTACACAAAAATTTTCCAGCTGTGAAAGCCTGGCAGATCACCCCTAATTACATGGGTGCTGCAGAAGTACAACATCGAGGCTCCGTCTTTCTACAATCTCATCTAACTCAACCTGGACTACATAAGCACCCTGGGCATTTAGTTGACCGAACTTAACTACCTAAGGAATTAAAGTACATCGTAACGGCCTTTACGTAATAGCCACACTCCTTACTAACAACTGGTTGCTCATGATTTTTGTGCAACCTCTTACAGTTAGCACAGGCCGGAGCCTCGGACCTATGCGAACAATCGTCACGCTTGTGGCCCTCCTCGCCACAATGGGCACACACCAAAGAAAACTTACAAAATTTAGCCCTGTGACCATATCTGCAGCACTTGAAACATCTTTGGACGTTCACATACTCTTTTAATCGGCAGGACCCTAAATCGATAAATAGTCTGCCCGCAGACGTAAATTTTTGAAAGAGACCAGATCTTACCTCGAAGACTCCGTGATATTTCTGGGTATCACGCCTACCCGTTTTAAAGACCAATCTGCAGTCCCGCCGGAAGGCGGCTTCATCCAAATCAGTGTTCTGCTCCCTAATGAGGGACAAGACATCTTCATTGGTCAGATTACGATCAATATCATAGACTATAATACGGGGCTTACGCGTTCTTTTCGGATCTATTTTCACATTCAATCGTTTAACCGCCGTGGAATCTCTAATTGCCTGATTGGTCTTCGTATCATCCGCTACCTTTCCGCTCATCCCGAATGGCAACCTGGAGGTCTTTCTTCAGCTGACTGCTGGACACAGTCGAGCCCTCCGCCCTATTAACAAACGCAACCTCTCTCTTAGAGGACTGGCTGGTTCGATGTCTGCCTCTGACCACCTCAGCATACCTACGTGGTTGCATCGGGGGCGGGGCCGGTTTCTCAGCTACAATTACAGGCCGTGAGGCAAGACTTTCGAACCCCTCGACGAGTGCTGTGAAAGCCGCTCGGAAGAATTCGAGTCGGGGCAATAATCTCCTCTTGGTAGCAGCGCTAGTACACTTGGGGTTCGCTAAATAGGAAGACAAGCCATTCAATTCTGCCAAAACATCACGGGCCAAAGGACCAGAGCTGCCAGGCCTGACCCCGGCTTGCAGAAACACTTCGATAAGTGGTTTCATACCCTCCCGGGTGATCACACCTATACCTACCTCTAAACTATCGTTGTCAGAACCAGTGTTCGAGGAGGTCGAAGGATAAGGCTCCTTGAAGGATAAGGCCCCCTCCTCCGGATAGGCTTCTTACCTACCTCACTAACATCTGTCACGGTCGGAGATGACCTGACCTAACAGTATACCAACAAAGTTCTCGCTGTATTCCTTCTATTACAGATATTGGGCACAATCCCACAAGCGTGATGACTAAACGCAGCGAGCCACGGACAGACCTTCTGTATTCTCCTGTAACTCTTTGCACCTCTTCGCCGCTACTGGATCAAATGTGTGAAATCAAAGATCATCATCTGTAAAACAGTCACAGATTACGGTCCCCGCTCTAAAAGAGCGAGAGCAGGACTAAGGGTAAAGGCTCTTTTGCTCGTAACAGGGACTTGCAACCAGGAGTCGTTGCCACTCTTTTCGCCGCGATGAGGCGGGTGCTCGAACAAATCCTGCGCCAAAATCTCTGAATCCCCGTGGATTATGTATCGTCTAACAATAAGGGCGCAAAACCGTTGTAACAGTTCTCAGACAGCAAGATTGTGAAACTGGGGAAGGTACACATTCGACCACCAACTCAAAAATAGTACTGAAAAGGCTTTATACAACGCAATCTCTGCTCGTAAAAAGAGACCAGAGATTTTACGACCAGACATTTACGATGCATTATGAGAGTTCAATATTCATTACTTAATAGTCATACTGACCGAAGAGATTAAACTATTTAAAGTAATCGGCTAACAAAGCCAACAAATTTTGTGTTGTTTTGAATTGCACAGACTTGAACCTTGTTCCTGTACACTTCAATAGAGAGGTATGATATTATGATATGTGATGTTTGTTATAACTTAAGTTATTGTTTTACGGATAACAACTGATTAATAGAGTTAAAAATCTATACTGAGAACATAAATACAAAGTTATCATATAAAATAAAAAAACGTATGTGTATAATCACGCATTATATAATATCAACAATTATCAAAATTCATATTTTGGAACTTTTCAGAAATGTAGGATGATGGAAAAATTCTGACTTCAGATTTGTTTTCAACATTAAAACACAGATTGGTTCCATATGTATGTTAAGAAATAAAAATTGTGTTTTTCAGTGTTATTATACAATATATACAAGGTTGCTCCAAAGTAAAACAAACAAGCGTTTGGAATTCATTCTACAAGTCAAAATAAAGAAGAAAGTTCATAAAAAAATTGTCCCCCCAGAACAGTTTAATTTTTTGAGTTAGAGGCGTTAGAAAAAACTTTTATCCTAATTTCATCTCCAAAGGTGATGAAGTTAGGATAAAAGTTTTTAATATTGCTAATATTAAAAGTTTTTAATATTGCTTTATTTCAAGAATAAAGCAATATTGTTATATTGCTTTATTCTTGAAACGCAGTTTTGATAAACGTGAGTGGTTTTATATTAATAATTCTGAAAATTAGAAATCTATCGTCAATAATTCCTAGTTTTTGAAAGAAAAAAAAAATTTTATTTAAAACAAAATAGAAAAAATACTGATTAACAAAATACAGAACTACTACACAGTACTATTTTACGCTTAATGACCTAATTCAAATTTTATTTACAATTTTGTAATTTTTTATTTGATTAAAATAAATAATTACTAACCGGGCATTTGCCCGAGCAATAGATTTGGGAAGGGGACAAAAATAGTTGTAAAGAAAGAATAACCTTTATAAAAAAAAAATATATAAAACATGAACGTATCGTACATTTCCAACACGCTGCAGGTACTTAAGAAGTTAGACGACCCTTCAATGTGTTAAATAGAAGCACGTCGAGGCGGCACGCATTATGAGAGCTTCAATGGTGCAAAAGATATACGTCCGCTTCCCATCTTCAACTTTAAGTTGGTCGATCCTCTTGAAACATTTAAAAGACTTAAAATTTAAATTTCTTAGCGATACAAGATTGGAAAGTCGAATAGACGCGATAAAATCGTTAAGGAATCATATAGGCGAAATATACGATACATTGTTAAGTATACACAAAAATTCAAATATTGACACATCTTTACAAGATGAAGCTTCCGGCTATCGAATCACATTAAACAGTTTACATTTTCATGTTCGTTGTAGTTTGGTTTAAAAGGTTGAATCGAATAATTATTGCCAGAAAAACGTAAAGTATAGACAGTTAAATTCAGTTATTGAAGAATACTATAGAGCATTTTAAAAAATCACGTTCAGATGATTTTTTTTTGAACAAATAATGTTTGAAGCAAAAAAATTGGTGTCTGAAATTGATGGCGAAATCAGTTTCCACACTTCAAATAAACATCGCTTGACAAAAAATTAGGCAGTTCAATTATATTCAACATTTTTTTTTTTTTTTTTTGTACGTAATCGATATAGCAATAAGCTTGTTGAAATCTCAAGATTTTCCAAAATCAATCACCGTAATAAATATTTTGAATTTCTTTATAATATATAATTTAAGAGAGAAGTCTGAGACTGAGCTTTTAAATCATTGCAAGAACTTGGAAAATATTTTTACCGAAGGAAAAAGGATCTGATGTAAATGTAGCAGACTACACTACTAGATATTTGTCAGTTCTGTGCACATTAACAGAAAAAAAGTCCCTAGGGGAAATGTTAAAAATGATTCATTGCATCATTAAATTTCGGGTCAAATATTGATATTAGAATTTTAATAACTTTGCCACTATCTGTAGCAAGTGATGAAAGACGTTTTTCTAAATTAAAAATAATTAAAAATTATTTGAGATCGACAATGACTCAAGATAGGTTAAGTGAATTTGCAATGACAGCTATCGAACATGAGTTATGTTTCAAAGAACTTATAACAGATTTTGAAGAAAAAAGTGAGGATAAACATTTTTAATATTCAATTCAATTAAAATTTATTATTATTAATTGTACATTTTTAAAACCAATTTATTTTCTTTCATATGTAATTATATATATTTAATTTTGTATATTGTCTATTGTACTTTTTTGAAATGGAAATTTTAAATATGTATTGTATTTTTTGATATTATTTTTTAAATAAATAATGTTTTTACTTTTTAAAAATACCTACAAAAAGTCGCTGTCAAAGATTATGTTTCAAAATAATAATATGTAAAGTGCGGCGAAAAAGCTGGATCGGGGCCTGATTGTGGTTTTCACTGCGCTGATTGTAAATATAAGTGTCGCTGTATATCGTAATTTTTAAATTAGATAAAATTAGTGAGCGTTAGGTTATGTTCGCTGAAATCGTACAAAGTTCAGAAACTCTAAGTTCAGAAATTAAATGAACGAAGTTTCGTTTAATTTCTTCTTTTTTGTAATTTAATCACGTTAACGTTTCATTACGATTTATCAACAACTGAAATCGTCGCAAATTTCAAGGAAATTGTAAATCAAAATATTCGTAAGTTAAGATAGATAACTACCGATTCTGTGCACTAAACTTCGTACGATTACATAACGTTCGCTTCGCTTGCTAACCTCGTCTCTGAGGTCTAATTTAACATCGTTAAATATTAAACTGACCGATTTAAAATGTAAACACAAGAGAATACTGATGCAAATTCAAAACATTACTCTCACCAGTACGGGAATATGCCATTTTTTGGTTTTTCATTTTAAAATATATATAAATCAAAAATTATTAAAAAGTGATATTTTTTAATATATTTACGATCAGTGCGGTGAAAAGAACATAGCCAAGATTATTGACTCTTTAACGCGTGTCATTATTCTAAATAATTAATTTACACGCGGATTATTATATTTACTGTTAAGATCAGTTCGTTTGTATTTCTCAAAGAATATCTTCTGTTGGCCTGCTTGTTTCCATTGTCTTTGGTTTACTAACATGCTTTTATTGTTTATAATATAAGTGATGAGTCATTCGGTTGTTTATATTATTACTTTGGCTGACTACGGGTGTAGCCTGGATTATATGTGGGTGTATGAATGTACTGAATAAAACTGTTGTATTTTCTGGGTGTGTGTTATTTAAAATTTCGTTAATGTACTAGTAAATTTGTTTTTGTTCTTAAATTAGGTAATTATTGTTATTTTTTTATTATATAATCACTTTATCAGTTATCTGTTATTGTAAAGTTGTCTTTAACATGTTAATATTTTCAACTGTGGTAATTTCCAGAGTTGGTTATTAAATATGTATGTATTTATATTGGAGCTAGGAATTTAGTTTTTATTGATGTTCTTTATCTGTAATGTTAATAGGATTTTTGTTTGACTGAGATTCCGTATTGCACCAATTTCTCACGCATCGTTTATTTCCAGTTGATTTAAAAATAATAAATTATTATTTACTTTAGTAGCTGGTTTTATGTTATATTCTAGAAAAGGTTTTGTGATTTAATTTATTTTACAGTCGTATATTAATCTTTATTTTTTATTATGGTTTGTGTTTAATATGCAGTATTCAAAAACACGTGAAATAAAAATCAATTTCTTCTGCTTACAGATTTTTCTTATTGAATATTATTTTACAGACAGGAAATTCTAGTTTTGTAATTGGATACTAGATATTAGTTTTTGAATTCTAGATCGTGGATACCGGTGTTCTTTGGCGGTTAGGTTTCAATTATCACACATATTTCAGGAATGGTCGACCTGAGACTGTTCAAGACTACTACACTTCATTTACATTCATACATCCTCATCCTCATTCTTCCTCTGAATTAATACCTTATGGTGGTTCCGGAAGCTAAACAGAAAAAAGGAAAAGAAAAGTTTTGTAATTGGAAGCAAACAGCTGATATAATTGCTATTCAGTTAAATTGTTTACTTGTATTGGGTACGTCATTTAAGTAAAGAAAACAAAACAATATTTACTATGCGTCAGTATCGGTGGAAAATATTAAGGATACTGCTTCCGTCCATGAAGAACTCCATGCGAGATTTCCTAATCCTTCACACCTACCTGTCACCATGTGCTTAAGCCGAACATAAAATTTGAAAGTAGTGGAGAGATATTGGAGATGCTTTACAATGAGGTAGGCCTAGAACTAATAGCGCTATAGAAAATAAATAACTGAAACATTAATAATGAGCCCCAATAGTTAACCAGAAAGTCTTCCGTTAGGTGAAATACACAGAACAATTCTTTGGAAGGTTCTAAAGGAATTAGTTTGACCAACTTCAGTTTTTAAAGATGATTTTGGTAGGTTTTATAAAAATTTTGGAATTTTATATAAGCAATCTATTATTCGTTGTGAACCAGATCTTCAGCCGAGTGATACAGTCTAGTAAAGCAGCTTCAAATTAAATATCTAATTGTGTTTATTGGTCTGTTGAAGATCCTTCTGTAGTTAAGGAAAAGGAATTTAATGTACCGGAGTTCATTTTGCTGTGGGATCACAGCAAATTGCGAAATTAGCCTACAGCTTTACACGTAAACAATAATGAAATCATTTTATGAGAAAAAAATTATTTATTTCAAACATTTTACTTACATTTATAAGTATACCTGTAAAGAAAATAAATTAATGAAATGATTGCTTTTGTTTTTGATTTAAAAGTTTCTTCATACGTGGATCTATATTATAAACACACTCAAAAGCAAATTGTTTTCTAGTGATAAAAGAAGATTCCCATATTTAATTTTTAGCGCAACCACAGGCGAAAACCCCTTTTTACAGAGGTGAGACTAATATTAATATTAATAAGGATTAAGGGATTAATATTGTAGCGTGTTTGCGGCTCGACAGGATATTGAGAGATTGACAGTTGAAAATGCTTATACAATTTCAATTTATTAGTTTAGGAACATATATAAAGGAAGAAAAATCAATAATATTAATAACAAACGACAATAATAAACAAATAATAACAATAGTAATCACAATCAAAACAATAATAATAACCCGTGAGGAGTCTCCTGTTCATCATCGGGCGTGTCCCCAGTTGGCAGATAGGGGAACGCTCATCAGATATGCCGGGTAGGGGGGAAATAAAATATCTCCCGTGGACCAAAACAGAAACAAAATCCAGGCAGCATCTGTCTCAGAGTGAGCCGGTGTCTGGTCAGCGTCTGCAATCCATGTCAGGATCGGCTGGTATCATTCTACCCGGCAGTAGGTATAAAATGCACAGTAAGCCCGTGTAAATGGAGAACAATAATAAAGCCTCGGATAATATGGATGAACAAGGATTTTAACGGGCTGGTCCCTGTTAATCCTATACGCGACAGCCCCCCGCGCGACAGCCACGTAACGAGTCACGTAGAGAGACTACTACTGCACCACTTGAAGTAAACGGCTCCGAACATCGTCATGCTGAGCCCACTGTTAGTGCTTCTCAGGCAATGTCTGTGACCACTACTGCGGGAAAACCGAAACAGGGCTTAAAATAGACAGACGAAATGAACGAGCACATCATGCGCTGTTACTACACAGTAACTAGATTGGAAAACAACTTGACCGGGTTCAGGATGCCATTATATCGGCAGTTCGTAGATAAATTCCCGCAATACTCAAACCTGAGAGAACGACGAATTGCAGACCAAATCGGGTCATTGAGTAAAACAACCGCATCCGAACACATACTCTAGAGAGAATAAAGAATGAAGTCAGAGAAACATTGGACCAAAGAAGTGAGCAAGATCAAGCAATAGCACAGGAACCAAAAAGACTAACACCACATATTGTCGATGACAACACCAGCGATAATGAGAATGCAATAAGTGATCGCGCCACAAACGCAAGTCAGGAGTCTCCACAAAATATAATTAGAAATATAAATCAAAATGACTCAGTGGAAGAAGTAAGAGAAGAATTACAAAGAGCTCTAATGGAATACAGTGATCTGGTACCCCCTCAACGACCAAGATTACCTAAATTACGTGTGAGGTCACCTTAATCGCGTCGAACTTGTACGCACTAGAAATTCACGCCTTCTCTGATTCACCGACATCCTCGCAGGATACTCTTGCTTCAAAATCACACAATAACTCCTCGCGTAGAATTTTCTCGCAGAATTCTACCGTAGCACTCTCTCACACATTCTCCACGCAAACTGATTTCAACTCGTCTTCCCTGGAGTATTTATACTCCTATCTTCTTGACTTGCAGGACTAGACCCCAGTTGAGCGTGAGAACGATCGACCGAGTCCTTTCAGTTTCCCATGCATTCCTAACCTGGGTCCGGTAACTCTTCTCACGGAACAACATCTGTTTAGGTGTGTCACCGGGCAGTGCCACAAAGAACGATTGTTAAACGGACCTCTTAGCTTTACGAAAAAAGTTTCTTTTAGCTCCTTTCTGGATTCTCCCTATTATTTTTTCTACTAATTTTTCTTAATTGGTAGGAATCCGTTACTCAAGTCTGTTTTGCCGGTCTTGTTACAATATTTTCAGTGCTTCTGTGACTAAATTTCCATATTCACTTCGACGAGCAAGCCAAAATGTATCTAAATTTTCAGATGTGAATTGTAGTTGTACCGTTTTATCGGCAGACATTTCGATAAGTTAATCGTGAATCTCAACTGGTAACTTAGCTGCTGCAACAACGTTTTCTCTAAACAAATCCAGAACCCATTTCTTCAAGAAATCATTTTTATCTTCCGGGATATACTCCACCAAGTGAATTTTTAGCTCACGCAAATGCATCTTCATGCTATCCAAATTGTGGTGAATAATAGTCTCTTCTTCAACCAAAGGTTTTTCAATATAATCGGAAGTGAGTGGAAACACATCAAAATTTTGGCTTTAAGTGAATAATCCAAATATCAAGTTTCTTAATGAAAGCATGAACTTTATCTGTCATTAATAAAATGTTTTTATCACGTCCTTATAAATTCACATTCAAATCATTTAAATGCGAAAATACATCAGCTAAGTAAGCCAACAGAAACATATACTCATTTTTTTTTTTTTAATTGAGAATGGCGTTTGTTTATTCTGGAAAAATATTATTAATTCCTCTCGCAATTCCAGTAACCGGGTTAAAACTTTCCCCCACGATAACCAACTGATTTCTGTATGGAAAAGAAGTTTTTCTTTTCGCCCATTTCATCGAATAGTTTAGCCAACAGCTTATTCTGTAATAGTCCACTTTTAATAAAATTAACCATTTTTCCAGCTTTACAATGAATTTTTTTGAGATTTTCCGGTATATTTTTTGTGGCAAAAGCATGTCTGTGAAGAGAAATATGTCTGTGTCAAAAGCATGTCCATTCCGCCCTTGGTATAAAGGATCTTTAATTTTTTTTAGAAATCCACTGTTATTTCCTGTTGCCGCTTTTGCACTATTACTAGATACTGCAATATATGCTCAATCTGCAGTACATACTGCAAAACATTTCTCCAATCTATGTTATTCTTTTTAGTATAACAAAGTTAAAAAATTAAAAAAGACATTTTGCTGTTGCGTGGCCAGTTATTGATATGCAAAACAACAAATTTTCTTTATTTCATCTGTTCCTATCGCATTTATACCTCACATAATTTAAGAACTGAGAAATGTTTGCCACATCTGTTGATTCATCGAATTGAATACTGAAAAGTTCACTTGAACTTACTTGCTGAATTATCTGATCGCGGACATAGGCAACCATTTCATCAATTAGCCTTGATACTGTATCGTTGGAAAGCGGAAAGTTTTTCAATTTTTTGTTTCTTTCACGCCTGTTAAAACCATATCAATATATTTGTCTGCTGGCAATGTGAGGCTTTCTGCGAATGTATGGGGTTTGGACATCTTAGCTACTCTTAATGCTACGAGATAAGAAGCTTCAAGTCCACTTTTATCAGTATGGTTAGATTTACAAATACAAGCTTGTTGATTTCTCTAAGTATGTAATTTTCTTTCGAAAAATTCCAAGAGTTTGCTTTTATGATCCGGATGTTTAGTTCCAAGTGTCGAATTAATTTTGATGGCTTCAGGCTTTCATCGGAGAGGACTTGAAAATAAACAACGTACTGTGGCTTTCCATCCAGTGAGGTAAAACCACAATTTAAATAATTGTCATTGTACAATCTTATCTTTTTACCAATCGATTCACTAGATGTAGATATCTCACTTCGTTTTTTCACAAATTTATCCACTTTGCATAAGAATCTAGTTAAAAAAAACCAATTACACCGTTTGACCGCACACACAAAAAACCGAAACTTCAATTATTACTATTTTCAAAGAAACTACGCTTTTAAAAACTTAAATAAAGGTACCAGACGTTTACTTTGCATTCGAAACTAAACTGATGTTCTGCAATCCCTTACGCCTCTTTTATACTGCTGAGAGCACGAGGTGTTTAAACGTATCATATGCATGTTCGAACATGACGCTCTCAAACGAATGTCATGCATGCAGATGAAATTACAAGGAGCTCGTACACATCAAATTGGAATCTGTAAATTGCTCAGGTTTCTACACTTCATATGTGCATGTTCATATTCGTCGCTGTCAACGCAGCTAAATAATTTTAATTAGGTTTCACTGGGTTGTGGTTGGGGCCCTAGCGTTTTTGCCGCCGTAGGCAACCCAAAAAATGCCACCCCCCAAATTTCTAAAAAACTTTAAAATTTGTCAAAAAATTAACAGAATTAGAAACGAACCATGTTAACCAGAAAAATCACATATAATTGAATTAAGGCAATAATACTACTCGTAATACAGATTTACGGAAAATTGTTTTATTGAAAAACAAAATTTACATTTTTAACGAGCTAACGACAACTAAAACTAGTACCTACTATTTTCAAATAATTTAAGTATACTTTTAAAACAATAAACAAAACTAGTAAAATAATATGCAAAGTCTAAATCTTTCTAAGTTTCTTTTCTAAAAAATCAAGAATAACTTCTTTCAGATATAATTTATTATGAGGGCGAGGGTTGGCAGGGTGTATTATTACTCCTACTACCTTTCGAAGCTAATACCCTTAAACCTAATACCCTTTGAAGCTTATAGAGAGATCCTGGCCGTTCTTGTTAGGGATATTTCTGCTCATCGGCCGGTGTTATTAGGGGGTGACTGCCATGCTTGGTCTACATCCTGGGGATCCGTCAGGACAGATCCACGGGGCAGGCTGCTTAATGATGTCATTGCAGAACTGGATATGTTGTATATGAATGTAGGGCGAGTCTTCACATTCAGAAGCGGGAAGACTGGTTATATTGTTGATGTCACGTTTGCCGCCTCAACTCTGGCTCCGAGAATTCGGGACTGGTGGGTCTACGAAGGGTTCACCGTCAGTGACCATCAGGTTGTGACCATGGCTTTAACTGACCCTGGTACTGGTGGAGATGGAAGGATTGTTCAACAGGGCTGGAGCGCCAGTGGTATGGACCCGATTGCCTTTGCAGTGAATCTGAGTTTGCGAATGGTGAATGAAGCCCACAATGCAGAAGCAAAAGCCACTCGCTTGGTCGATTTTTTGGTGCGTTCGTGTGATCTACAGCTCCCTAGAAAATGCAGTAGGAGAGGTCGTCCTCCGGTATACTGGTTGATAGCCAGTTAATATTGTATAATGTATAATACGGTATAAAGGTTGATAGCCTAGTTGATACTCCGGTATACGGCTGAGATAGCGAATAAGCGAAGGGAATGCTTACTGGCCAGGCGTGCGGCAACGAGGTCTATCTCTATTCGGGTAAGTCTGTATATTTGGCCTTATATAAGGAGAAGAAGAGAGAGTTGGCACGGTTGATAAAGGATACGAAGAGGCAATGTTGGAGACGCTTAGTTGAAGAAATAGGCGTGTCCTTGGGGAAAGCCCTACAGATTGTTAGTGAGGAGTGTCTTGAAACCCAGAACCAGTTATCCGAGATGCGACCGAGGTTGCGCGCATAATTGAGGACCTATTTCCCTACGTAGGTGGGGAACTGGCTGATGTGCAGCCTGATGTAGAGGCACTGCCGTTGTTTGAAGAACTCAATTCAGCGATGTTGCGAGTGCCCTCGGAGAAGGCACTGGACCCAGATCGCCTGCCAAATATGGTTGTTAAGGCTGCAGTTGGAGCTGACTCAGAGGTGATTTTAAGTGTATACAACACCTGTTTGAAGAAGGGAGTATCCCCTTTGAGGTGGAGGCGGCAGCGCCTGATCTTGATTCCGAAACCGGCTAGGGACTTGACGTGGCCGTCCTCCTATCGGCCTTTATCTATGATAGATGCATTGGCCAATAAAAGAATGATACTGCAACGGTTAACCTGTGCGGTGGTGGGGGCGGGTGGACGCCACCGAAATCAGTGGCGATCTAAAGGCCGATCTACATTGGATGTTGTTGCAGATGTGCGGGGTTTGGCGGAGCTAATCATTGCTGGCTGCCGGACATGCAAAGGAGGATGTGCGTTCTGGTCGCATTGAGTGTGAGGAATGCGTTTAACAGAGTTTCTCACGTCGCGATCAGTCGCGCGCTAGAAAGGTTTCGAGTTCCACTATACTTAGTTCGGATCATCTGCTCGTGTCTTACAAGCAGATGTATCATATGTGATATTGATGATGGCGTCCTCGAACGTGTTATAAACAGAGGAGTACCCCAGACAGAGTGCTTAGCGTACCACTTCCTATCTCATCTCCTAGGACTATCTCATTGGAGGGCGTGGAGGTCATTTCCGGATTACTTCCTATTGACTTCGTGATTATGCATAGGAAGAGGATGCACGAATGCCGGGCTATGACCTCAGTTGAAAAGAGAGAAGTGAGAGCAGCAATTACTGAGGAAATGTTAAGGAACTGGCAGGAGAGATGGGACTGCTGTACGAAGGGCCGATGGACCTACAGGTTGATACGCGATGTTGGGAGATGGTCTGAGAGAACCCATTGCTCGCTGGATTTTAATCTTACTCAGCTGAGGGCGAGTCATGGTGGATCTAGGGCGTAACTCAATAGGTTTGGGTTGGACCACTCAGATAGCTGCCCTGCTTTTGGGGTTGAAGACCCCACGACATGTATTTTTTCGCTGTTCTAGATTTGTGATAGAGCGTGAGGAGAACGTGGATGGTATTGGCAGAGAGGAAATTTTGAACCTGGGGACGTCCAGGAAATTATGTTAACCAGTGGGAATCACTGGGCGGCTGTTGCTCGATATGCTAAAATTACGTTCTGCCAAAATTACTTTCTGCCGAAGAAAGCCGCTGGTTAAATAGAGGCCCTGGAGTCCTGGTGCGGGGGGGCAGAGCCGGGGGCGAGTGTCTAGAGGGCCTCCTGATCTTGTGAGGGTCGGCTGGATGCAATGAAGCCGCGGTGACTCCACCGGCTGAGGTCCCGGGTGCTTTCCCCACTCCCGAGCTAAAACTGATGGGATGTAAGTATGCGTATTGTAAGTATGAGTGTTGGGAGAGTTGGTGTGCGTGTGTCTGTGCGCAGGTGGTGTGGTGTATACGTGTTGGAATGTTTGGTTTAAGTGTGTTTGGTGTTGTTTTGTGCTGATTTTTTAGTTATGTGTGTATGTGCCTTGCTATTTGCTTTGCTGTCTGAATGTGTGTGTGGGCGCTTACCCCCCTTTCTGTAGCAATGTCTTACCAGCTATTCCCAGGAGAGGCGGATCGCCAGGGGTGGAGGTTTAGTCGGTAGTGCGCAGGAATACATATGCCTTTTTTACTAACTTGCGGAACCTTAGCAAATCTGTCACTGCTTTGGCACCCGTAAATGGGGTTCCTTCACCTCTTAAAAAAAAAAAAAAAAGATCTAATTTATTACTCAATTCATATTCAATAACCAACACTGCTAACCCATTAAGACGATTTTGAGTAGACATGGTTCTTAAATAATTTTTTATTATTTTTAATTTAAAAAAGTTCTTTCTCCGGTAGCAATAGTTATGGGAAGCGTTAGCAAAATTCTTAGAGCAATGCTCAAATTTGGTCCAATTTTAAGGGAAGTAATAAATTTAAGAACGTCAACTGAACCTTCTTTCTTTGTTAAAAGAGAAGAAATAATGCCTATTTCGTCAGCCAGTTCTAAAGCGTTAAGATCGGAGGAATCACCATCTATCAAGACGTTTTCGAGATCTAAGTACCTCCTGCCATCCCTTATCTCCCCCCATGATAGAATTCGTTGAGGGTATATAGCAAAAGGTTTTATTGAAATCGGTTTAACAGTTCCAGAAAATCGCGATTAAACATAAATAGGTAAAAGTGAAGTCGGTTGAAAAAAATCATAGAGTGAATTTAGAATGTTAAGTGTATAACAAATAATACCCACTTACCTCTAAAATTCACTTTCCACATCCACTATACTTGTAACTAACTCTATCACTACCACAATTAGACGTTGTTGCATAAATAAAGTATTGTTTTAATCTGATTCTTTTTATATGTGGGTGGAAAAAGCTCCTTGAATCCTGTCTGCGGCGCCGGCGCATCTCACAATTTACGTATAGAAATACCCAGAAGCGTGTCTATTTCTGTTACATTTGAATAAGCTGGTTAAATCCGGTCTGCTGTGCATCTCAAAATATAGGAATGCCCAGCAGGCTGTCAATTCCTGTTGTATTTGATTTTACTATTCATTTATTTTCTAGATACAAGTAATCGAAATTTGTGGATTTTTGGGGGTTGTGTTAATTTTTTTGCGCTCTAGTTCAGGCGGTTTTACCGGTCCTAAATTTTGCCGCCGTAGGCAGTCGCCTACCTTACCTACCGCCTAGGGTCGACCCTGTTCGGGGGTCGAGAAATATTAATAATATATTTCTTTTTTACTTTTTGGGGTCGTGGAGCTAAAAAGATTTAGAATCACTGCTTTAACATCTTTTAAATTTTCAAGGTCATTATACAAACGTTAAGGTCATTACAAACGTTTTTGTAAGTATAGTCATACTTTTTTTAAGTATTTCATGACCCACCGGGTTGGTCTAGTGGTGAACGCGTCTTCGCAAATCAGCTGATTTCAGAATCGAGAGTTCTAAGGTTCAAATCTTAGGAAAAGCAGTCAGTTTTATCCGGATTTGAATATTAGATAGTGGATAACGGTGTTTCTTTGGTGGTTGGGTTTCAGTTAACCACACACGCCAGGAACGGTCGACCTGAGACTGTACAAGACAGAAATGCGTAAATGAAGTACAGACTTCATTTACACTCATACATATCAACCTCATTCATCCTCCGAAGTAATACCTTACGTGGTTCCGGAGGCTAAACAGAAAAAGGAAAAAGTATAATCATAATAATTTGACAAAATATTAATATTTTTAAAATAAAAAATTATTTTTATTTCTTTTAAAATCAGTTTTTTATTAAATATCTTAAAATTAAAATATTATTACAACTTCGTAGTAAGGTTAGTGTGAGGTTGCAAACATCCATAAATATCACGTAATTTTAAGGGGAAAATCCTGGAGAACACCGTGGTTTATTATGAGAAAAGTGGAATGATTATAAAATTAATAAAAATTGTAACATATAATTTTTAAATAGCCTGAACACTTAGGTAATGGTTTTTTGTACAAAATTATTTTAAAATGTTGTTACATGAAAGTTTTTCCTGAATAATTGGAATCTTATCTAATAATGGATATTTTAATGTTGAAGATGGATTGATTTATCAGTTGAAATTCAATTTTTTTTTTTGTTATATAATTTCCCGTCTTATATACTTGTGAGTTATTTTATCGTGAAATATTTTTTTACCTCAATTAAGTTTCACATATGAATAACTATCATCAATTTACTGAAGAAGTTAACAAATTTTTTCTTTAAAAAATCAAGTTTTAAGATTGGAGATTCTTACGATAAAATCCTAGTAAAGGTAAGTTACTTTTATACAGGTTTGATACTGGTGTCCTTTGGTGAATGAGATTCAATTAACATCATCTCAGGAATGGTCGGCCTGACTCTGTACAAAGATTACACTTCATTTACATGCCATACATCACCCTCATCTCATTGAGCCATATGGTTGGTTGCTTATTATTACAAATTTGTACAGATTGCAACGTACATATTAGGAATAGAAAATAAAAACGATTGGAAATGAATTTGCCCTAGTCGAGAAATTCCCTTTTTATTTTATACTGCACACAGCCGGCTTACTATATTTACATTCCCGGCTTTATCATCTGAAATAATAATAGCTACTTACAGAGTGTCCCACGAAGACACGGAGAAACTTTCAAAACATGTTCTATTAATGAAAGTAATGAAAGATGTTCATATAAACATGGGTCTGGAAACGCTTTGTTTTCGAGTTACGGCTAGCGAAAGATTTCGTCTCTTCTAATAAAAAGAAGTCCTACTGTAATTTTTGGAACCCAAATTAAGGAGTAATGTTGTTGGTTTATTGTGTAATTTGCGCTGGGAAATAGGATGAAACAGGTCCAAGATCTGTAACTTCAGTGGTTTTTAGGATATCCGACATAAAACACAAAATTCGGTGTCGAAAAACAGGGGTTTTTAGGTTTGTAGTTTAATAATTTTGTTAAATGACAAGTAAATATGGAAAATTTAGTACAAGACTTGTAGAAAATTTAATCTTGAGAAAATATTAATGTAAATACAGCCAATAAAAAGTAAATAGAATCTTTTAAAAATCCATTTTTTTTTTTTTTTTTTTTATTAAGAAATATAGACAAAAATAGTATTATTCTTTCTGTACCTAATAAACATTTATTTTAAAACATTCTTTTTCATTATCTTCGATGTATCACAATTTAAGAACGAAAAGGTCATTTCTAACGTGTTCGTTTTCTGTTGAACGCCAAGTAAATCATCCTGTTAATGATGAACATCGTGTGATTCAGCGTAGCCCAGGTACTAGTGCAACACCTTTTTTGAGTGCAATAGGTGGGACACACTTAGACATAGTAAGGCACTCACAGGTATAACTCCAGAGACAACAATAGACTACATGCTAAGAAGCGAGTCAAACTGGAATAATTTTGCTAGTTTTGTTAGACAAGTTGTTCTACAGAAATACTCCGATGAGAGAAGACAAGGTGTTGGCTAGAATAGGACTGGGTGGACAGCCTTGCTGGTGAGGTCCAGCATGCTGCGGTGTGTTGGCACTGATGAGCCACCAAGGACTCCACGGGTAACAGTTAAGCAAGAGCACACTGAATACTGAAGGGACCCGGTACCGCGTCGCGGCGAACTGGGTCTGGCGTGGTGTATTAGTATTGCCCTTTTGGGTCCCCAAGGGGACAATATTGATAAAGAACCCTCAAAAAGAGCTAACCGGTAGGCCGACCTGCCTTGCCGGTATATAGCCGGTAGGTGGGGAGGCCTATTTGAGTTTAAAGACGCGGCGTAATACCAACAAGTCGGTCCGGCCCAGGGGAGCTGAGAGAAAAAAAAAGAAAAAAAAAAAAAGAGAAAAAAAGGTACTAGTGCAAGGCGAATTTCATATTGCCCTCGTTTGTCAAAAAACAAAGTGCGACGAATTATACGGAAAGAAAATCTTTATTCTTTCGCCTGCAGAAGGTTCAAAATTTGCGGCCCGCACGAGTTCAGAATACTCTCACGGTTAAACTTGTGTCATTGGCTTCTAGACAACGCTGATAAGGTAAGTTAAATTTTATTTACCGATGAAACCGCTTTTATGAGAAACGGAATCTTCAACCCTAAAAACAGTCATTTATGGAGCGAAGAGAATCCACATGGTACTGTGGAAACTAGTTTCCAATGTAGATTTCACATTAATGTTTGGTGTGGCATTATTTATGACCAAATTCTGGAACAATTTGTTTTCAATGAAAATCTGACGGGAGATGTATACGTTCATTTCTTGAAAAATAATTTGCCGTTTCTTTTGAAGGATGTACCTTTACAAACTAGATCGTAAATGATTTTCCAGCACGATGATGCAAAGCCACATTTTTCTTTTAGTAGTTAGAAATCACTTGAATTCTAATTTCTTAAACTGGATTGGACGTGTTGGACCAATCAATTGGCCACCACAATCACTCATTAATTTGGGTCCCAAAAATTACAGTAGGGCTTTATTTTATTAGAAGAGCTGAAATCCGGACGAAATCTTTCGCTAGCCGTAACTCGAAAACAAAGCGTTTCCAGACCCATGTTTATATGAACATCTTTCATTACTTTCATTAGTAGAACATGTCCTGAAAGTTTTGCCTTCAAAGGACACCTTGTAATATATCTAATATAATATGTCTATGCAGTGAGACAAGGGAAAGAATGCTAATCGAGTCAAGTTTTTCTTGTCGGGATTTTTGTAGATCTTGACATTTCATGATTTCCACTAACCAATAAAAAACTCAGTTTTTAGCATCGAAAATTCCAGAAGGATGCACGTACATATTAGTATGTATTTTGGCCGGATGTTTGTTTGATCCAGACTGAATGGAACGACTTAGATGAAATTTGACACGGTGGTTTCTGTGTGTATAATGACACGGAGCCATTTAATTTTGATCATAATTGGTTGAAGAGGGGAGTGAGTCCGTATGAGTCCCGAGTTTCAAATTTTACTAAAGAATGGGTAAATTTTTACATATAATTTATTGTTCCTTAGGTAGCTAAGGTACTTTTTTAATGGTATTTGGTTTTATTCAACCCCCCCCCCCCCTCCACCGATAAAGTATGTCATTTTAGTAATCTCTATGGACAATTTCATTCAGGAGTGGGGATAACAAATCTAATTTTTTTTTCCTTTTTCGTAAATCTTGCGTTATTTTCAGACTGGAATAACCAATTTTTATAAAATTTTATACGATTTTTGAATACAGGTCATTCATTGATGACATTTAATCTTGGTTATAATTGGTTAAGATATTGAAAAGTTATGGTCAAAAAGCATCCCGTATCTCAAAAAGTTTACTCACACCGTACAATATATATTTTTTTATATAATTCATTACTTGCATACTCACAACACTTCAGGGTTCCATTTAATTTTTCTCTAAGTAGTAGTCTATCGAGAGAGAAACCCTCAACAGCACAGTTGCTAAACTTTACCGGTTTGCCGGAAATGTTATGCAACACTTCAACGGTTTTTTTTAACTGTAATTTATCGCTACGTAAAAATTTTTAACCACTCTCATATTTCATAAATAAAGTAATGTCGAAGAAATCATCTGATGTCTCCTAAATTTAAGTCCTACTTTTCATTAACGCATTTATTTTTCAATTAATAATATTAAATATTATAATTTTAAATTGTAAAATTGAGAATGAAAACAGGAATTTTTCGAAGAAGTTTACTAATAAATGTATAAGCGTGAACTACACTTGTTAGCTGACACAAAGATTTATTGCACCATAGGTAGTATATTATTGAAGATTATTTATTTATTATCTATCAGATAATGCATTTTGTACTATCGAATTATACTGTAAACTTTTTATCTAAAATAGACCAATAAAAGTTATTTATGAATAAATGTTAAAATTAAATCATATCTATAGCCGAAAAGTTATTAAAAAAATAAAAAATAAAAATAATAATAATAATAATAACAAAATGTAAGTAAATGATTATATATTTAAAATAAATTTCGAAAATATATATTTTTATTTTTATTTGTTATTAAGGCAAGTATTTTCCTAACTGAATTGAATCTTTGGATTTGGATTGTTTCGCAGAAGGGATAAATTAATTCATCTTACACTATACATTATGGTTATATCTTTCTTAAGGCTGTGACGCATTTAAAGCATCTTGGGTACAAAAATTACAGTCAGAGTTTCTTTCGCTGAAAGTAATGATGTTTACTATACAGCTAGTTGTTGTGATAAAGATATGATTTTTAGAGCTAAATATCATGTGCATTTCTATTAGCCTGGAATTTCTTTTAGAGGGAGAGAAAAGTACTATTGTGTCATCATCGCCCGTTGAAATAAATATTATAAGGAAAACAACGAAAAAACATACAAAAGAAAAGAATAAAAAAACTAAAACAAAATAAACTGTAAGCTAAATGTAGTGAAACAGTTGACTGTGTAGTGAATATCTTTACTCTCAGAGAAAGTAACTTTGACTGGTGCTTATTCTTAAAAGGAACTCCATTTCTTATTTACTTTTTTTTACACACAGCCTAACTTAGTAGGATTAAGGTGGCTAACATATAAATTCCAATCTTCTCCTACACTCCATTCTAATACATTAATAAATCCACTTTTTAGAACGATTTTAATCATTTTTTATAAATTAGTATGAGAAAAATGTTTTCAGTAATTTGGTGCAAATAGAAATATTCCAAAGAACAATAAGTTACAATTTAGTAAACAAAAGATTTTTATAATTTTTTGACCGTTTATGAAAAATTCAACTTCAAAAATTTTGCAAAGTAGTGTTTATGATTTATAATAATTAGCTTTCGAATTCGGCTTAGGCTGGTTTTGAGTTAAAATCCTAATTAATTTGCTTTTATTGAAGGAATACAAGCGTTCTGTAAAAGTTTATATATATGTTCCTCTGAAAAATAACCACACTAAATTAGTTATGAGAAATTTGAAAATGTTTATTTAAAAAAAATTATTTTCCAGATCACATTATGCGATATAAAGATGAAAAGGATTCGAAAGGAGACCGAAAAATTTTAGCCTATGTTATTTTTTACGCACGCGTGGTTGCGAGTTGGATGTGAGAAGGAAATAAGAGAATAAGTTAATTAAATTTTTTTATTTTGGAAGGCGAACTTAGTCTCTTCATATCTCAGTGAAGGTCTCTTTTTTGCAGTATAATTAATTTAAAACTCAGATACTGAACTGAATTAAAGTAAATACATTAGAATAATATCATAAAATAATAATGGTTATATTAATTGCTGAAAGGTAGAGGTAATTTACCGCACAGAAAGCGAAAGTTAGTCATAACAGGGTGACTGAGAGAGGAAAGAGTGGCGGAGAAGAATCATTTACTTTTTGCTATCGCACTCGATAAAATAAGAGCATTAATAAATAATTATTCTTAATCATTAAGTAAAATTATAAATGATTTTAATGAAATTTTTCATCTAAAAAAAAAAAAAAATAATAAAATAAATATAGAATATAGCGTATTTATCATTTAATTGCAGAAAAAAGAAATCACTTTTTTACTTTGACGTAAAGTGTATTAATTTAAATTTTAATTTCTTAGCTATTTTATTATACCTATTAACTGATCTCTTCCGATCTTAACAATATTTTGCTGTTACTTAAGGCGCTTGTTTTAAAATCTAGATTTCAAGTTTATAGGTTTTCTTTTTCTTATTTTAAACTTAGTTATTAGTTTGTTTTCTATGTTAGTAAACTAATAATTATTCAAGATGAATTTTATTTAAAAGGATTATTTTTTCAAGATATTAGAACGGAATTTTCGAAAAAATATTGGATCTGTATTATCCTCACAACCCTAAGTTGTGCTGAAAGCACCTTGATTTTGAGAGGGACATTTGAATTTTAAGTTTCCCATATCATGTAAAAATAATCCTTGAAACTGACGTAATTCTGAAATTCTTGTTTATATAAGATATAGATGGAGAAAAACATATAAAATTTTAATTCTTATTATATTTAAGTCAAACTTTTATATATATTATTATATCATTAATATTTCTTTTGTGTTTTATCTACAATAGCTGAAGTCGGTTAAAATTCTTTCTGGAGAAATATGTCAAAATTAGATATATTTTACAAAAGTGACAACAATCATTCTCAAACTAGTTTGTCATTGCCAGTAACTTTCTTATTCTTTACGGACTTTCTGATCACCGATTATCGTCGGTCAATATAGCAACACCTCGGACTTTCTTTGTTAAATGCGCAGGTGCGAAATAATGAAGTCCCCATAGATTTTCTCTCATCCCAAAATTTACTTTTCAGCTCTGTGCTCTAGTAATTTTACCATAACATCAATAGATAGCGTTGCTTTCTCTTTTCTTTGCAACATCATTCTTCAAAGTTTTCTCTTACTTAACTTACAACAATTTTTTTATATAATTCAAAAATAAATTTTAATGTATTGAAATTTGATTAGAGTTTTCGTAAATTTTTATTCAAATTGAGTACAAAGTTTAAAATATTGATGTACTATGCTGCCATCTAATGAAATAATGAGAAAGTAGTTTTACGCATTGCTTGTGAAACGGTACGCAGGTCAGAAACGTACGTCACACTGGATGAGATTTTCTTGTCTGTTGTTTCGGTGGTGAACATTTTGTAGGAATTATGGTATTTTAACTTTAAATGATACATTTTTACTTTTTAGTGTACACTTGTTAAGTTGTTAGTTGTGTTTCAACCAGCAATGGTTGGAAAATTTTTATTACTGGCGGCATATGTCGGATTGGCTGCGTCTTCCTCAAATGGGACGTCGGGATCATTTCCCAATGGAGGTAAGGCCATGATAATTTAAGGTAAACTTCGGTTTTTCTTAATAATTGATGAACAATTATTTGTGTTTCGGTATTACTATTTACTTATCGTATTGATTAGAATTTTTAATATATTATAATCATAATATTCTTCTTAATTTGTTAATATACACCGGTTTGCCCCACATGATGGTGTCTTATTACAGGTACGTGCAGTGGTCGATTTTTTAAAATACATTTTCATTTTCTTTTAATTTGGATTAAATTTGACAAAATTCTTACCATTAATATTATAATTGTAATTTCTTACTGTAATTAGCTCTTTTTTAAGTTGTAGTTATATTGAATAAAAGCTTAAGAACAAGGCAGGTTGGTTGTTCCGTGATCGTTTACATAATTACAGTTTTTTCACGAAAACGAAAGTTTGTTAATATATTCATTTGAACTTATTTTTTTGTTTTTATTATTTGTAATTATGAATTCTATAAGAATAACTTCTACGGTAGTTAATAGAGCACAATTTGTAAATTGGTTGAATGCGACAAATCACGTATCTGAATAAATTTTCGCATTTCTTGCTAGTAAAATCATATCGATCGCACGTGTTCTATTTAAGTGCAGTGGACTTTTTGGCCTAAGTTTTTGTAATAGGATGATGTCATTTGTGTATGAATGATCATTAAATAGTAATGTGTGGTTGATGGAATCATTTTTTAATTTCAAGTGCAATGTTGAATTTCAATTTTGAAGTTCTCACTTTAAACTTGAAATTATTTTTTTTTCAAGATGATAATTTCTGGTATTTCCTCTGAATATTCGACTGCAAAGAGAACTTACATGAAATATTATAATACAAATTTGTCAAAGGCTGTAGTTGATTACTTTTTAAACTCTTGAATAAAAGAATCTATAATTAGCAAAAAATATATAAATAATTTTTAAATTACAAATAAGTTGATACCAGTTTAACATTTTATTTAAAGATTGTTTTTCATTTAAGTCTTAAGAAATTTACAGATGTTTATGATTTTTTAGCCACCCAATTGCATCTCTAGCATTGTATTTGGTGTTATAGCTATTTTCTACAATTACAAATGTGCAGGATTATGTTGAATTCTGATGTTGGTTGTAGAGGTTTGGTAGCTTCTTGATGTGAAAATTTATTATAATAGAATCAGATACTTTTTAATACAGAGTACCTTTGATTTTACTTATTATTATTTTTTTTTATAAAACTAGTTAACTTACATTTATAATTTCATGTGCGTGGTATGTGATTTATAATAATTTTTATTGCATGTGGATTGTATCCTCAAAGTTATTGGCTAAGTAATTTTTTGATGTACGTCTAGGACCAGGTAAGTAACTATTATTAGCTGGTTACAGTACTCATTTATATTTCACCAGAAGTAAATTTGAGGAGTGTGTATTACAATGTAGTAAGTATTATTCATTATTAAAGAACTCCTTTTAAAACCATCAGTTTTTAACAGAACTGAAATTATTTGTTTTAATTGGGATTTTAAGAAAAGTATATTTTACACAGTACAAAAATGAATTATTTTGTATTAACTGAAATCAATATAACTTTAGTGCATTTTAAAGTTCTGGCATTGAAATTTATATCATGATAATGAAGAAATTAAAAACAAATTTTTTTTTATTACTATTAGTTTGATTAAAGAATAGTTTCTTCCATCTTCACTTATTTACAATTAAACTTCATTGGAACTGGCCCTGTTATGATGCTATTACCATTGTTATTTAACAACAAAAAACTGATGGATGATTACTTTTTAAATAATGAATTTTATTTTTTTAACTTTTGTGAATTTTAAGTTTTTATTTTTATTGATCCTCACCCCTTACCAAATTAGAATTGATTTCAATCAGTATTAGAACTTTGTCGCTAGTAATTTGCTACAGTTTGATATTAGACCAGATACCGTCAGTTTTGCAAGTTATTGATTAGCTGAATGTAGCTGATGCATTTTCTGAATTAAATTTTAATTTTTTATTTATTCTGAAGTCTGTTATCAAAGTCAATTAATTTATATTAACAAATTTCATCCTACTTGAAGATTAAGCTCAGAATTTTAATTATAACTTTTAAATTCTTTTTTGTTATTCATCCATATATATTTTTGTTAATTAATTTTATATTTTTTAAATTTATAGAATGCATAAATAAAATGTTAACTAAGTTTAATTTTTACAGCATTTTTCTGTCCTAACATATGTGAAATTAATTATAACCGATTGATATATTTTTGTTACTGAGGCACCACTTACTTTTTTCTTACTTGTAGGAAAAAATGTGATAGTTAGTATTTACCCATGAAGAAAATTTGACCTTTTTCTACAGAGGATAGAAGGTGGAATAGTGATGTTTTAGTAATTAGTGATATTAATGCTTTAAATTAATTCATAGCAATGTGTAACTCTGATATAAAATTTTAATTTGGTATATTTAATGAATATATTTCAGAGTATTTTATGTAAAGTATTACAATTGATGTTTTATTCAGTTTCATTAATATAAATTATCAGAGATTGAATGAGGATAAATCCATTAAAATGAACTTCTCTTGTTGAATGTAGCATTACTAATTGAATTGATAGTATCATCCAAAAAATGATGATACTATTCCTTTCTGTTGCCCAAAATTTGAAATTTTTGGGTGTCTTATAAGTTATAAATTCCCATAGGACAATCAAATTTAAATTATTTGCTAAATAATTAAGTTATAGTGTTTGAAGCATTTTAATTAAACATAAGTTATTTATTGTACTTAGTCTATGAAAAGGGAATATTTTTTTATTTGCTTCTAATTGCCATTTCTATTTAATTACAAACTAATTTTAAATATTTTACCAAGGGGTGCTATATGTTTGGTTTACTATTCTTTCGTTTATTTTTTTATTATTATGGATCTTAATCAGTTTTATTAAATTTATAACACTGTTCTAAACAAGATTTTCCTCGAATGTTTGGTATGAGCATTTACCAGACAGGGCTAGTACCATTTTTTAGCTGTGGCTTATGTCACATTCATGACATGATGAGTATAATTACTTACTGAAGCAAACAAAATATTTTCTTTTTTAGTTTGAAATAATTGAGTTACAAACACTTAACTTAATGAAAAATTAGTTTTTCGAAAATATCAATTTGGTTATTTTATGAAAAACTTGTTTGTTTTGTTATTAAATGGCATATATCATGTACTGGTGTTAAGAACATGTTTTCTTGTAGGATGATTTTCATTATTAAAGAGGTACTATGCTATTAGGTATCAGTTTGGATTTTATACATGAATTTCATAAATTTAAAAATTTTTTGCACAGTTTATTTCAGCAACATGAAATTTTTTGTATTAAAGAACAATTTGCTTCAGGAGAAATAAACTTTCCTGAAGTCTTAGAGAGATCATCCTCCTTGGCAATTAAAACTTACACTAAAAAATATCCATTAAATTAATTTTTTCAATAATTCAAAGTAAATATTTCAAATTGTTTCATGACACTACTTTTCCAGGCATGTGGGACCTGTAGTTACGCATCTGCAAAGTAGTTGTTTCATAAGTACATTCAGTGACATTTTGTTTCATTGACTGAATACGCTAATGATTTTTGATGAGGAATCAAAACCATTTAAATGTCAGTATAAATAAAAGAAAATTATTTTCACTGTTAGGAGCAGTATTCTTAGCCATTGCCATGTTTTATGAAAAAGGTTTTTGTCAATCTCCAGATCGCCCTGTGTTAAAGGTTGGATGTGGTTCTCTTCATGCTCTCAGTATATTAATTTTTTTTTGAAGTTGATGTCATGTAAAAAGTATAAAAAATACATGTAGGTTGATAAATAAAATGTAGATTGATTTGGCTTTTTACAAGACAAATGTAATGTGTTAACATGCATGCCAAGCCCACCTAAATGCACAGGAATTCAGCCCTGAAAATGACGACTTCACTTTTTTTTTTCACTAGGAGTGGTAGTGTAATTTACTTCATTAATCTCAGGAAGTGACTCTGATTAGTACTTGTTACTTCAGATGCTTTGTATGCATTTTAGTTATAAGAATGATTAAGAGGTAGTAAAAAATAAATTAACGTATTCTTCCATTTTCTGCACAGAGTAGGGGCCAACAGTGATAGTATTATTGGGTATGTCTGAAAAGGGTTTAGATGAAGGGCATACTTACATATCCCCATTTATGCATGCTGGTCAATGATTTAAACTTTTCCCCCAATTTAATGGTATTTAACCTGGTGAAATTATTTACGAATTTTTATTAAGTTGTTCTGAGGTCTCAAATAATTTTTATTTTAATGAAGTACTTCATTGTAAAGAATGAAATAACAGTCTGTTTACAGCCTTCGAGAAAGAACTTATCTTCTTGTTATTAAAATATAGATTTTTAAAAAAATGTTTAAAAATGGTTTTTATTTACCAATACAAAAATAAATTTGTAATCACAATATAATTAATATTAAATTTAAATTCTGAAGTTGCTAAATAAAATAAAAGTATTATAATTGTTTATGTTCACTGTTTTAAAAATAATTTTCTAAAACATCTTTCATATTAATCGTGAAGTAAATTTATAAATACAAATTTGTTAATAATTTAAAATTTATATATAAGAAAATTTCAAAATATAAAAGTTAATTATTACATCAATTATTTCCTCCATCATATCATTCTCCATATATTCACCACATATCATTCTCTGATTTTTATTGAAAGCTTATCGTTAAAACAGGATAGAATTATTGAGACAGAAGCATTTTTACATAACGTACTGACAAATGATTGACTGATTATCATTGTTTAATGGTAATGGTAATGGTAAATTGATCAGAAAAAATTATTTATTTGTGATAAGTATTTGGATTTATATCTGTTAAAGAATGATAAAAGCCATACATCTTTCATGTAATATATATCTGCTTACAATGTACAAATTGATTTCTTACCGAAAATGTGCATATGTGGTTGTTTCTGCCATTATGCTAGGAATGGTTAAGTAGAAAAAGAAAATGGGAGTGGCATCTTGATAATGAAATTGCAAATTGTTGTAAGCAATGAAAAATTGTTTTGGCAGTGTGTCATGATTGATAAGTGTGAAATAATTTTTTTTTTTCATTAATGAGTTAATCTGATTTCCCCAGTTTGCATAGATTTTTGTGTTTTCAAATATATGTAGTTTTATGTAATTTTATTAATTCAATGTGAATTATTGTGCTTTGACTCATTAACGCTGGAAGTATATTTGAATAATAATATAATTTTGTAGATGGCCCGTGTATAATGTTATAGTTGTGATTTACATAATGTACTCAATTTTATTTTGTCTAATTAGAAATGTATGCAAATTTATTTTCTTATTGGTTAAGCAGTTATTTTAAATTCAGTGTGGACTTTTTTGTACTTTATCTTTTTCACTAGATTAAAATTTTTATTTAACTTTATTTTATGTGTTGACACTGATTTTCTTATATTGAACTTTATTATTGATCTAAACCTTACATGGGATTAATATAATACCTGTCATTTTTTTCTTTGTGTTAAATGAAAGTTTTTTGTGATATTAATTCTGTAAAAACAATTATTACTCTTGATGTACCATTACTCATGGTGTAAATATAGCCTATGTGACTGAATAGTGTTGAATTGTTAAAATAAAACTTTTAGGTATCTATTATGATAAAAGTTATTAATGTTGCTTTGTTAAAAAAAATTATTTTTTTTTTTAGTTTGTATGTAATGCTATCTGTTATTAATTACAAAAAAACAATTATTTGCATAAAAGAGGATTTTTTCACACCATTTTATTTTGTAGAATTAAATCATGGAGATTATTGTATGATGGTTGAGAAATTGTTGTTTATGTAAGTTTTGTAGAAAGGTTCAGTATACGCAATTTTAAAGACGATTTGGTTAAGTTCAAAATTTATATTCAAGCAATACTCAGTAGAGCAAAAAGTAAATTGTACTGGAATATTGCATTAGCCGAACAGCAAACCTGACTTTTCTAATGCTATAATTATAGTGAAAGTTGTGTTTATATGTGTTGAAGGTGCACATGGGGACTGGATGTTTAATTAAGGCCTTCTGAACTTATATAGGATTTCTAATATGAAATTTTTCTAAATTTAATGTTTTTCTTTTGAGCACAGGCATGGATACTTATATTTTAATAAGAATAATGAGATGGATGAAATTATAAGGAGAAAATCCCAGACTCTTGGTGGGGACTGAACCTGAGAGCAGTTCATCCGAAAACCAACATGATAGCCATTGTTCATCTGGCTAGATTTGCATGCTTTTTATCATTATTAAATTTTTAATTATTCTAATTCCACACATCTGATCTTTAGTGACACAAGCAGCAAAATAAGGATGGTTGAGAATTTGATAACTGTTATCTATTGATAACTATTAGTTTGCCATTGAAACTTTTGATAATGTATATCAACTGTTTGAAGAAAATGATCAGAATTATTTTGACTGCCCTTCACGTGTCTTGCTTTCTTTGAGTTAGAAGGGAAATGACTTATATTGCAATAACTGAACCTTCAAAGTCACAACTGCCAACCTTCACAGCAGAGTGGCTGCATCTCAGCATTTTATCCGTAAAATCCTGAGTTCAAATCCTGTTACGGCATGGCCTTTTTCATACACTAAAAAATTAATAAATCTCTACTCATTGATATAGATTTGTGTATTTTCTGGTTAATTCCCAAGCAGAAAATTCTAATTAAATGGTTTTAATTTAAGAGTCAAGATGACTTAATGAAAACCATGACGATGCAGGTGAATACCGTTCTGAAACAGTACTTCCAGAAATGTATGAAATGAGTAAAGTACTGGGCTAGTAGAAGTCTAATTCAGGAAATGCAGGCCTACCTACTGTTTCACAAGTTTTTCAATGTTAGCAATTAATTGGTTAAAAATCTCTCTACAGTAAATTTACTTTTAACTCTGGAAAAAAATAAAATTACTTCCAAATAGTTTAAAACACTGTAATTGATCGGCAGGTTTGTCCGGAATGAACAATATTACATTGAAACTGTCATAGAAACATTAACAGTAAGGGAAAAATATTTATTTAAGAATATAGTTAACATGTTTATTTATGTAATTTTATGCAATGAAGAAGCAAAAACTAAATTAAAAGTATTTATTCATCTCAAAATTATAAGAAATTTTCAGTAGATTAGGATGAAAAGAAAAGGCTTTTGATGATGCCCCTCTATGTCTGGGCTCTGTTTAATCTTTTCTGGTAATTGTGCTTAAGCCTCCAGGGAGTATTGTTCAGATTGAGTGAAAATTTATTTCTTTTCAACGCTGATGTGATTTCTATAATTTCTATTTATACTTGAAAAATTAATTGTAGGAATGAAAGTATCTGAGGAGTGAGTAGTTTTATTTTAAGAAATATGCATGCGTGAATGATTTTTGTTATTTTTTTATAACTATAAAAAAAAATCTAAAAAAAACAGTTGAAGGTGAATTTAGTAATTAAGGAAGGGGCTTACATTATGTCTATTTTAAATTAGATAATGAAATTGAAGTAAGTAAATATTAAATTGTAAACCACTTATGGGTTAAAAATGTTTAAACAAGGAAATACTTATGATAATAGATTAAACATCTTAAATTACTCTGTTTTAATGAATGAATTGATAGTATATCAATAGCTGGCCTCAATTTTTGCATCTTTTTTATCAGTAAAGATAGTGGGTTTTATGTTTTAGAATAAGGTAAGCTCTTTTAATATCATATAAGTTGAGAGTTTTTTGTAAGTTATTTCTTATCGACCAGTTTTTTATACATTATATTTATTAAATAAATTCATCAGTAATATTGTTTTAAAACAGGTAGTAAAATATTGAGTTCTTAAAGAAAATTTATTTTATTTATAATATTGACATCATTGTTATTAGAAAGAATAATGTGGATATGAAGAAGATAATTTAAAAGTACAACATCCACTTTTCAAAATCTATTAACGTTCAGTAAATAAGTAAAAATAGTTATGGAAAATAAAAATTGCATTCTACTGAAGAGGATGCATGGCAACAGCATTCTCTCTATACTTGCATAATTTAATTTCTTCTCTGGATGTCTGTTACTGTCTATTGCCTAATGCATCCATTATTTCTATTTCCTCAAAAGAGAAGATGCTACTATCTGCTCCATAACTTAGCATTCATTTGCATCATTACATTCTAATATCTAATCTCTTCTCCATTGATCCATGATCAATTGACAAGAGACGCCTTTCTTAGTGACCAAATCTCTGTCCCATATTATACCAAAATTTTTTTATGTTATTTTGTCATCCTTACTGTGGCTCCTCGAAGATTTTGTTGATGAGCTAGTTTTCTCCCTGTGAATTAACTTATTTAACGAGTGATTGGTCTTGCAGTTTGACTACTTCTTTGCTCTATCATTTTATATTTATTATGGTTTATCTATTTATAGATCCCCTGGAAAAAATGCCTAAAATTTGATAATCTTACGAACTTAAAATTATTGTAAGGATTTAAATAAAGAAAAATACATATGCCGTTGTTTAGAGAGTTCCTCGCGAATTTCTTATTCATTCTCTTTTGTTCTTCTATAGTTTGCTTAGATGTAAAAACTCATATTCTGATCACCCATGTGGTTTGAGTCATTCTCATACTGAAATTATTAATATTGCAAGATGTAATTGTATCTACTTATAAGCTGTAAAGGTTGATGAACTAATAATTTTAATCTTTTCTACGTGTTGTATTTTTTTTCCATACTGTTTGCTTTATTTCTTATTTTGTTTAGTTAAAATATTCATTGATAAATATCGCTTGAAAACTATTGTAAATAAGATAGTAAACAGGAGAATTTAGAAGAGTTATGAAATACTCATACTAATATGTTACTTTGTGACATGATTATATATGTTGTTGGATAAATTACTTAATACATGTTAGCAAGATGTATGAAAGTGAGATTAATAAGCCATATAAGAACGAATTCAAATCAGAATTTCTGTTCAGTTTTGTTTATTCTATAATGGTTTTAAATTTGTTATTTAGAATTTAATTAGGATTAAGATAAATTAATCCTGCTTTAGTTAAATTCAGTTAATTGTGCAAATCAATGTAATTGGTCAATTTGCTTTATATTTATGTAACAAAGATACCGTTAAGACAAAGATTACAAAGATGCACTGAGGAAATGTTATTATGATAAATGAATTTTATAAGGTACTACAAAGTTATATTGGTTTTACTTATGCCTAGATGAAAGCATATGTAAGATTTGAAAAAAAATCAAGATAGAATTTGAGTTTGTGTAAAGTTTTTTACTAGGAATAAAAAAATTATTCATTAATTAATCAGCCTGTAAAAAATTCACATTTATCAACAGTTAAATAGATAGAAGCAGTATGTAGTAACACTACTCGGCCTGTTAGAAATGCATTACTGGTATAAGGCTTGGTGCATGTTTAACCCATCATGATTCATGACCAATTTGGTAGTCTAGGTCTTCATACTTTTTAAATTATTTTTTTTTTGTGACATTCTATTCCCCTCTTCTGGACAGTGTAAAGTAATTATTTGACTTTTTAATTATTTAATTGCTTCTTTTTGATTGCATTTATCAGGGTTTTTTTTTAAGAATATTGGTCATTCACTAGACATATTAATATAATTTTAGGTTATTTTGTTTTGATATGAAAATTATGCCCTTCTGTCTTGGTTTTTTTATCCTTCGTTGATTGTTATATTATAAAGTTCTTTGTTTTAAATTATTACATTGATGTATGTATTTCTTATTACTTTCTTTGTTAAGTTTTTATTTAGTGTTTATTTTAGCTTGTTCATCGATGTTATAAGAAGTGAGTAATGTTCAGCAGTTGTAATGGGAATACTAATGTTTTCTTATAAAAATAATAATAAATAATATCAATAACAAATATAATATTGATTACATCAGTAGCTATTTTTATTTTTTTTATTATTTATTTCATTGTAAACAGTGGAAACATTGTTATAAGCAGTCGGTTAAAGGTGGTGTGTATACATGGATTTGCAGTCACTTCATGCTAAGAGTTCATGTGGAAGCACTGTGTGGTAGATGTTATTATCAAATTTTAGACAGTGAAGAACTTAATGTTAGTGATATTAGTAATTTTAAATCCATTCAGTCTGTTGATTTGCTATTAGGTATATAGTTTTTTAGAGTGATTATATAATATTGATGGTCTGGTTTGTGTTTTCAAGTGTTTATAGCAAACAAAAGAGATTAAATTTCTCAAGAACTGACTGCTATGTTTAGTTTTCTTAGTATAAGTTGATGGGTGTTGTCTCAGTGGTATTTACTGCTAATAAACTTTTTAAATTCTGTTGACGTACATAAGAAAATTATTGATAATAAATTGCTGTATAAATAATAGCCATATTACCGGTTGGTACTGTGATTTTTCATATATTTGCAATTAATTATCATATATTAGCATTTTAAGTATGCAGTTAATTTTTTGAATTGACGTAGTGATCATTGGTAAATTTTAGATAATTTTTCAGGCCATGCAAGTGAAGTTTTATAAGCTTTCCTTTCTTTTTTTTATAATATGCTGTTAACACACCTAAAAAAAATTTAAGTTATGCTAATAAGAATTGTTGAATTAATGATTGTTGTTGTTAGAGTCATTATTTTATTAGGGTTAAGCAATTTATTTGTTATTCTTTGCATTCATTGTTTAATTTACTTATCACTCAGAACATCTAATGTACTGCGGACCTTTCAAGAAAAAAGTAAATGGAATCATTCAACTTATTTTTAAGATGTTTTTGAGCCCTTAGCTGCATTCTAAAATGTTTCCTTGTCTTCCTTTATCATCATCGGTTTGACTTGAGAAAAATTAGAACGTAAATGCATTTTACTGTTCATAAATATACTTTAAAATTTATTTTTTATTTGTATGATGTTTATTTATATTACCTAGGTAGGCTAATTTACTAGCACAGTTTTGCTAGGTTTTTTGTCACTAGCTCTGCTTATAGATGAAGTAGATAGTTGCCACTATTTTAATAGAAACAGTAATTTTTTGAAAATACGTATTTGTTCAGCAAAAAAAGGGACTTATGTTTAAAGATCAGACATTATCAATTATTATTTGTGGTATCTTTGTGTTTGTACCTCTATAATATCTCATTTAGACGGGAATTTTAAAAAAATCACCAGTCTGTAACTTGAACGTCTTTAGTCTTAGAAAAGTTAATGGGACTTCCATTTTTTGGTGGGGTGGTTTTTATTACCTTCTTACTTATGGATAAAGATGAAACTGTATGATTTAGATAAGATAGTTTACAACTGTTTACTTACTGCAGACTAATATTTCTATGTTTTTACTAATATTTAAAAGTGATTCTTAGTTCACCATGATTTGATTTTTTTTTATTATAACATTCTGCTGTATTGTTGATAAAAGAAACTGATACTTATGTGTGGATATCAGTTTCAAATGCATGTCAGTTCTGTATATTGGTTTAATCTGTCAGCTGACTCACTTCAGTCCCAGTATCAAATTTCCACAATTGGCTTGCATTTTTATACATATCATTGAATTTATTTTTATTGTATTAACAATGAAACAGTTTAAAAAAAAAATAATTGGTTGCAGACAGAACAGTTAGAACCCACCGGGTTGATCTAGTGGTAAACTCGTCATTGCAGATCAGTTGATATTTCAGTCAGCTATTTTTTTTTTAATCTCCAGGATCACCATTTTAGGTATTGCTTCAGAGGATGAGATGAATGATTTGTAGCTTATGTGAAAATGCCATGCCTGACTGGTATTCAAACCCGGGACCTCCGGATGAAAGGCCGAGATGCTACCACTTGTGCCACAGAGGTGGGCGCTCTTTGGTTGGTGAGTTTCAATAACCACACACCTCAGGAATGGTCGACCTGAGACTGTACAAGACTACATTTCCTTCATTTACATTCATCCTCTGAAGTAATACTTCACAGCATTTTTACAGTGGTTCCGGAGGCTAAACAGAAAAAGACACAGAACAGTTAAAAATTAAAACAGCCCTTTTTGTAAAGTTTAGTATTTAGTGGTATCGTAAAGCAGTTCATCAGCTATTTCTAGTGTATATTCTTCTGACAGTGCATTATTGGTTGTTGATGATCTATATTATTAATGATGATAAATATGATATCATATCAATATGATACCTGCTCCTTTCAGTTGCATAGGTATTATTGAATCATCAGTCATTTTGGTTTTCATGTATGCTGTTCTCAAGTTCACTCAGAAACATGTGAAAGCTCATGATTTAAGTGGTTTTTTCTGATTATTAATTTCAGCCTGGTGATTTAAAAAAAAAGATTTTTCATTGATAAAAGTGTTTTAACAACACTACTACTATTACTATGTTAAGTATGTAATATCAATTAAGAATGTTATTTCTGAAAATGAATGTTGGAAAAATTTTCATTAGCAGGTAGTCTCATGTTTCTGTTTTAGAACAATTTAGTTGCTTCATAGTTTTACACAGTGAAACAGTTATATAGACTAGAATAATTCCTGAACTGTATTTCTTACTTATGTTATCAACTGTATGCGTTCCTATTGGGTAGTGTAGATTCCTTCCAGTCTTAATGGAAATTTTTTTTTCAAAACCCCCTTTTCCATCCTATCAGTCACTGAAATCTGTATTTGCATACCAGTTATGTTTTTAAGCCACATTTAGTTGTTTTTTCTTTTTTTAACAGCTGTATTGAAACAAGACTATTAGAAGAGTTATGTATAATACTAAGACTAGTAAAATTCTGTTCATAAATCTACTTCAACATTGATTTTTTATTTGTATGATGCTTATTTATATTACACAGACAGTCAATGTAACCAGCATAGTTTTGCTGGGTGTTATTCTTATCACTAGGCTTTGATTACGGCTAAAGTAGATAATCCTCAGTATTTTTATACTAACAATAATTTTTTGAAAAGACATTAGTTTAAAAAAAAAGGCATTTATGTTTAAACATTAGTCATTGTAAATTAATATGCATGTGTCTACCTTTGTATTTGCACTTCTTCAGTATCTTATTTAGATAGGAAATAAAAAAAATTTCAAGTCTGTAACTTGAAACAGTAAAGGATAAGAAAAACTAATGGAACTTGCATTTTTTTGGGGCTTGTTTTTATTACCTTCTTACTCCTGAATAAAGATTAAAACTGTATCCACTGTAATTAGACCCATAGAGAAAGAATTTAAAAAACTCCAAACCAGTAAGTTGAAAGTAAAAAATTAAACCCTAATTTATAGTGATAGGGTGGATGCTTTAATCAAAACTGTCCTTCAAAAATTGAACTAGTGTTTCTGATGAAGTAGTTTTGAATCAAGTTCACTAATGCATGGGTTTCTATACCAGATGTCATGATTCCAAATTTAACTGTTTCTAAAATATAAAATAATATAAATATTAGTGTTGAATTTTGTAAGAGTGATTTTTATTTTTGATGTTTGGTACCAAAACTTGAAGAAATATTTGACTGACAACAGTATTGCAAATAGTGTACATGGTGTATCACCATACGCCATGAATGCTTGCAAATCAGTAATTCTGCACGCTAAATCACTAAAATTATTACTTTTTCTCATGCTTTTGTGAAAAATATGTTAATTGTGCTCATTTCAATTCAGATCAGTTTTATTACATAAACATCCAGACACAATTGACTGAGGAAAGAATTTGAAATCAAATTATTACATCAACTTTAAACTGATATGTGTTAGTAATTTAACAGCAAGGTTTTAAATAAAATCGGTTAAATACAAGATTTTAAACAAAATCAGTTAAATACATCTGTAAATAAAATAGTGAGTTAACTGTTAAGTAAGGAACGTGTTTGCATTGTCTCGTAGGCATCAATGTACATGAAGACCATACTTCTTTGGTGAGTGTGTGACATGTACGAGTATTTGATAAGACTAACCTAGCATCTATCATCCAAGTTGCCAATACTGAATTAGTGGTGTGTAGTATGACGGACCAGATGGAATTGGCAATGCACAGGTTAACTACAGATTTGAAACTGCAGACCTGAGTCACTTTTAACGTAAATTATGTACTGTATTGTACTCTGTTGTACAACATTCCACTGATAAAAATTTTGAATTTAATTTCAGTAAAGCAGCACTATTATTAGCAAATGATTATGTCCACTCTTCCTGTTGTTACTAATCAACCACTAGCAGTCTTTTCAGTAGCAGTATTTTAATGTTTCTTATAGTTTATATTGCTTTACTGTATGTGACCATTTCTTTCATACATTATATTTAGAACTTGATGATTTTATTGATAGGCCATGCAGTAGAAATGATACTCAAAGGACTGACCTACAGGAATTGAACATCTTGATTCTGCTGAGTAACTGTATGGATTATAATACATTTGTTTTTTACAAAATGATATGCAAAAGCACATTAATTTATGTTTATTTTGTAAGATACTGTCTTGGTATAAAGTCAGGGTTTCTTGATTTGAGCATATTGCCCAAGGGGCTCTGTCATATTGTACAGCCTGAATCTTTTTGCGATTGCTACACTACGATTACCAGCCTACCTACAAATGTTATTATCTGCATTTTCATGAATCAAATGTTATGCAAGTGTTAACATATATCACCTTGGTAGGTCACTTTCTCCCCTCCTTCTACCCAGATGTAGATATGGATTATTGTAGCAAGATTTAATGTTGATCATCATTTACTTATTGAAAATCAAGCCTATATTAGGATTGTATGAATCGCCCTCCTACTGCAATTAGGTTTGATGTCTTGCAACAGATTTTTGGTCTGGGTGTATCTGACACTTGGCTTACCAGGGGCTTTGGGGATGGCTAATCCTATCCAGGTGCAATTACCTAACTAGGAGACTTCTACAAAAGGAGCTGCTCTCTGCTCTGCCATGTGTAGCTACACGCTACTCAGGTCTTCTCTGAAATAACTGCAAAGCAAAGACCACTAGTTGATGCTGGATCCATTAAATCATGAATATTTTACATTGAAAACATAAAGTAAATTCATGTTTCATAGAAAATTTTGATTTCTTAGATGCATGTGTGTTTGTTGAATGAATGGTATGCGTGCGTGCATGTGTGACAGAATATTTTTTATTTTGCTATAGAGTTAGAAACGACTTTTTTCGAACTGTTGATGAAATTATTGGTTTTTGTTAAATTATTGAAGCAGGTGTGAAGTGTTTTAAATGTAGGGAACGCGTTCTTTTCTCTGTAAGCGAATAAATTAAATTAGGCAGTCTGGAAAAAATTGAAATTGAATGTTTGTGAAATGAGGTCAAATGAAACTGGTTTTAGTGCGTTTAAAAGTATACATATTGATGTTTGCTGTGAACATCTATTAGTATCAAAATTAATTTATTGTGTGTGTGCATGCGCATGTGCCTGACTGTTTTTACTTTGACATTTATTTATAGATATGGAAATATATCAAACAATTTTTTTCTACCAAAAGTATTTGTAAAGACTGCATTTATAGGAAAGTTACTTTTTATTTTTTGATAAAGAAATTTTTAGGTTTTTTTAAGCATTTTGTGATTAATTTTGTTTGAAAGTGTAAATAATTGATAATACATTTTTATTTGTTTGTATTGTTTTTATCATTAACAAAGAAAAACACTAGATCTATTATTTACTTTTTTATTAACTTTTATTATGTAAAATACTAATTATAATCAACACTGTTGTTCTCAAAATATTTTTCCATTTTTAACTTTTGTGCAACTATTTTTCTTAGAAAAATTTGAGGAAAAAATTAATTTTTGAACAATAACATTTTTTTAATAAAAAATCTTGTATGTGTATGTATAACATAAAATGTATACATTAAACATAAAAATGAATTAAATATAGATTTTTTGAATTATGTATTATTATAAAGTATATATAGCTTATAAAGATATATTTACCCTCACCTTTCTGAAAATTTATATATGGTAAGGGTCCATTACCATAATGGTTGTTGGCAACTTGTCATAAGTCAAAAAACGCTTCTGTAAACGCCATAACTTCAAGAAAACAATATCCATGTGATATTTTATTTGAAAAAATTATTAGTAAAGTAGGTTCCTGTTTCATAATTCACTGAGCCAAATGTTTATTGTTTGACATTAGCATAGCAAGCCTTCAAACCACAGATGATATTTGGTCTTACAAGTATCATCATCACTCTGGTCACCACAGATTGGGCTGTATGTATACATTATTACTGTGAACAAAAAGTAAATCTGTCTGGGTCTTCAGATACTGCGTATGATAGCTGTGAGAAAGATTGGGACAAATAGTGTAAAGAATATACTCTGTGAAGTGAAACAATGATTTACATACCTAAACTCACGTACTTATTTACCTTACTCAGTAGAAGGATTAAATGCTTAATCTAAGAATTATGTAAAAGTTTAGAATTTTATACATTATGTCAATTGGACATACATGTCATGAAATAAACGTGGAAAAAATTGGCATTTAATAGGATTTTATTATAAATTTGATACTCTAATTGTATACTGAAGATTTATTATTATGCACTGCAAGAGATATTTGTTGTTACTTTGTATAATGAAACAAAACCAATGTACAAGATAATGATTTTGATGTATAAATTCATTCTAAATGAATGTTTATAAATTCGTAATTTTTGTTAGGCTACTTAAGTAATGATAGATTTTAAAAACTCTTTCCCCTCATTATCATAATGCGTGAGAAACATTAAGGCTGACACCATTCACTGCATTTTGTGATTGTCGTTCTACATTTTTGGGACCCAATATACACACAGTTTCTGGTATCCCAGGTCTAAGTCACACTAGTGTGCAGAGACGACCTTGAAATTTCCGGGATTTCTGCAGAAAGTTCACTTATCGTAAACTTCTGTTTGTCACAGACAAAATCATAAACATGCTCAACCAGTTGTACAATAGCAGCCAGACTTGCATTCTTGCCCACCTTCATCATGGACATCCGTTAAATTTAAATTTCTTACACCATTCTTGTACACTACCATCACTCATTAAGTTTTCACCATACACTAGGCTCATTCTACAATTGATTTCAGCAGCACTACACATCTGTATGCTTGCAGAAAACTTATCACACTTCACAACTCGCACTTGGCAGGAGCAGCCATGCAGAGCAACTTGGCGGCCATGTTCAGTCCTGTAGCTCGACTCAGACCGATGCAATGGCTGAGGTTATGGTGGGGGGCACAATGCGCAGACCTGACTCCTGTCTATCTCTTGTTTACTTAGATGTATGATCAGAGGTTGAAAAAAATACAACCCTCATAATTTAAGCCGATAAATTAATTTCTTGGTAATTCTAGATGAAATGTTTGATTACATTGACTTGTGTGAGTAATATTATAGGCAAGGATTTTGCAGAAAGATGATAATGCAAGTTGTTGAATATAAAACTATTTTATCATATTTTATATTATCAAGTATTTCCTTTATGGGTTAAGCATAAAAGGCCATTAAAAGTTTTCTTTGAACCATTTTGCAAATTTCATTTTTGTGTACATGTAAACTTAAAAAAAAAGTTGGTAATTTATTGGGGGTTTTAAATTAAATTTCTTTATTTCTAATGTTAATTCCTTTAAGCAGTTTTTCAGCCCTTACCCCAGCTTTTTAGCTTGAGTAAAGGACTATAGACAATAGTAGAAGTTTCAATACATCCCATCTTGATTTTTAATTAAAAATTGCTTTCTTTGTTTTATTCATGTATTATATTATTATGCAATATTATATGCAAGTAATTGCATAAAAAAATTATTTAACGTTAACATTCATATTTCGACCTCTTAAAATAATTTTTTAGTTCCACAATAAAGGATTATTCAGGACCTTGCCAGACTCCTGTACAAAAGACTAGTATTTCTTGGTAATTCTAGATGAAATGTTTGATTACATTGACTTGTGTGAGTAATATTATAGGCAAGGATTTTGCAGAAAGATGATAATGCAAGTTGTTGAATATAAAACTATTTTATCATATTTTATATTATCAAGTATTAAAAATATAAAAATTAATAGGGAGAGGCAGTAGTTTGAAAAATGGAGCTGACAACATTTTAATGTCATAGAAACCTAAAGGTTGACATCTTATTGACATAGTATGAAGTTATTAGAGATATGACAGTAAATCTGAATTGTGGTTGTGTATAAAGTAGTGTAAAGTGTCACAGATTAACTGAACTTTCTTTTGATGAACAGGAGAAATAAAATTAAAATAGAGATTTATTTAAACTTAAGTATAATTTAAAATAATGGAGGTTGTGAAATTACATTGATAAAACTGAAATAAAGACAGTGGTGAAATTTCTGTATTTGTTGGATGTTTTATTAGGAAGAAACATTTATTCTGTCACATTAATAACAGCTCATGTTAAGATTTAGTTCATGTCAGATGATTTATTTTGATTTTAGTAGATGCTGAAGTTAGGTATTTGCTGTTGAGATATGTATAAGTAGGCATTGTTTTTATTCTAACTCCAGTAACATTCATTAATAAGCTTAGAAAAAATAGGCTGTACTGATAATTATAGATAATAATTCAAGCTGAAGTTGTAGGTAATACATTAATGTCTGGTCAGGTATTATCTAGGGATTTTACTCAGAATTATCTTTTATGCATTATGCCAATGAGTAAATGAACTCTGAAGGTGTAGTATAAAAAATATGTTGAGGTATGAAATAGGAAGGATGAATAAGTACATCAAATAACTATAAAAAAAATACATGTTTTTTATTAGTTTGTTTTTTTTTTGTGTAAATTTATGCCTAATCCTTTGATTAATCAATTTGATTGTTCAGTTAGTGGCATCATCTTATTAATTATACCAACATTTCAGGTGTTTTATTTTATTTCAAAATGTTGGAGATTAATATTTAACTTCATTCCTGGGCTAGTTTATATGTAGGAAGCCTTTAAATTACTTGTAGAAAATATTTGAATTGAAAATAATTAATCTGCTATTCATTTCCATTCAATAATACAAGTAGAGGTTAAAATCTAGTTTTTCGCTTTGTAAAATAATCTAGATCTCAGTTAGTGTTTTTTTTTTTTTTTTTTTGTCTTCAGTCATTTGACTGGTTTGATGCAGCTCTCCAAGATTCCCTATCTAGTGCTAGTCGTTTCATTTCAGTATACCCTCTACATCCTACATCCCCAACAACTTGTTTTACATATTCCAAATGTGGCCTGCCTACACATATTTTCCCTTCTACCTGTCCTTCCAATATTAAGGCGACTATTCCAGGATGCCCTAGTATGTGGCCTATAAGTCTGTCTCTTCTTTTAACTATATTTTTCCAAATGCTTCTTTCTTCATCTATTTGCCGCAATACCTCTTCATTTGTCACTTTATCCACCCATCTGATTTTTAACATTCTCCTATAGCACCACATTTCAAAAGCTTCTAATATTTTCTTCTGAGATACTCTGATTGTCCAAGTTTCACTTCCATATAAAGCGACACTCCAAACATACACTTTCAAAAATCTTTTCCTGACATTTAAATTAATTTTTGATGTAAACAAATTATATTTCTTACTGAAGGCTCGTTTAGCGTGTGCTATTCGGCATTTTATATCGCTCCTGCTTCGTCCATCTTTAGTAATTTTACTTCCCAAATAACAAAATTCTTCTACCTCCATAATCTTTTCTCCTCCTATTTTCACATTCAGTAATCCATCTTTGTTATTTCTACTACATTTCATTACTTTTGTTTTGTTCTTGTTTATTTTCATGCGATAGTTCTTGCGTAGGACTTCATCTATGCCGTTCATTGTTTCTTCTAAATCCTTTTTACTCTCGGCTAGAATTACTATATCATCAGCAAATCGTAGCATCTTTATCTTTTCACCTTGTACTGTTACTCCGAATCTAAATTGTTCTTTAACATCATTAACTGCTAGTTCCATGTAAAGATTAAAAAGTAACGGAGATAGGGAACATCCTTGTCGGACTCCCTTTCTTATTACGGCTTCTTTCTTATGTTCTTCAATTGTTATTGTTGCTGTTTGGTTCCTGTACATGTTAGCAATTGTTCTTCTATCTCTGTATTTGAACCCTAATTTTTTTAAAATGCTGAACATTTTATTCCAATCTACGTTATCGAAAGCCTTTTCTAGGTCTATAAACGCCAAGTATGTTGGTTTGTTTTTCTTTAATCTTCCTTCTACTATTAATCTGAGGCCTAAAATTGCTTCCCTTGTCCCTATACTTTTCCTGAAACCAAATTGGTCTTCTCCTAATACTGCTTCCACTCTCCTCTCAATTCTTCTGTATAAAATTCTGGTTAAGATTTTTGATGCATGACTAGTTAAACTAATTGTTCTATATTCTTCACATTTATCTGCCCCTGCTTTCTTTGGTATCATAACTATAACACTTTTTTTGAAGTCTGACGGAAATTCCCCTTTTTCATAAATATTACACACCAGTTTGTATAATCTATCAATCGCTTCCTCACCTGCACTGTGCAGTAATTCTACAGGTATTCCGTCTATTCCAGGAGCCTTTCTGCCATTTAAATCTTTTAATGCTCTCTTAAATTCAGATCTCAGTATTGTTTCTCCCATTTCATCCTCCTCAACTTCCTCTTCTTCCTCTATAACACCATTTTCTAATTCATTTCCTCCGTATAACTCTTCAATATATTCCACCCATCTATCGACTTTACCTTTCGTATTATATATTGGTGTACCATCTTTGTTTAACACATTATTAGATTTTAATTTATGTACCCCATAATTTTCCTTAACTTTCCTGTATGCTCCGTCTATTTTACCAATGTTCATTTCTCTTTCCACTTCTGAACACTTTTCTTTAATTCACTCTTCTTTCGCCAGTTTGCACTTCCTATTTATAGCATTTCTTAATTGCCGATAGTTCCTTTTACTTTCTTCATCATTAGCATTCTTATATTTTCTACGTTCATCCATCAGCTGCAATATATCGTCTGAAACCCAAGGTTTTCTACCAGTTCTCTTTATTCCGCCTAAGTTTGCTTCTGCTGATTTAAGAATTTCCTTTTTAACATTCTCCCATTCTTCTTCTTCTACATTTTCTACCTTATATTTTTTACTCAGACCTCTTGCGATGTCCTCCTCAAAAATCTTCTTTACCTCCTCTTCCTCAAGCTTCTCTAAATTCCACCGATTCATCTGACAACTTTTCTTCAGGTTTTTAAACCCCAATCTACATTTCATTATCACCAAATTATGGTCGCTATCAATGTCTGCTCCAGGGTAAGTTTTGCAGTCAACGAGTTGATTTCTAAATCTTTGCTTAACCATGATATAATCTATCTGATACCTTGCAGTATCGCCTGGCTTTTTCCAAGTGTATATTCTTCTATTATGATTTTTAAATTGGGTGTTGGCAATTACTAAATTATACTTCGTGCAAAACTCTATAAGTCGGTCCCCTCTTTCATTCCTTTTGCCCAGCCTGTATTCACCCACTATATTTCCTTCCTTGCCTTTTCCAATGCTTGCATTCCAATCTCCAACTATTATTAAATTTTCATCTCCTTTTACATGTTTAATTGCTTCATCAATCTCTTCATATACACACTCTACCTCATCATCATCATGGGCGCTTGTAGGCATATAAACGTTAACAATCGTTGTCGGTTTAGGTTTTGATTTTATCCTTATTACAATGATTCTATCGCTATGCGTTTTGAAATACTCCACTCTCCTCCCTATCTTCTTGTTCATCACGAAACCTACTCCTGCCTGCCCATTATTTGACGCTGAGTTAATTACTCTAAAATCACCTGACCAAAAGTCGCCTTCCTCTTCCCACCGAACCTCACTAATTCCTACTATATCCACATTCACCCTATCCATTTCCCTTTTTAAGTTTTCTAGCCTACCAACCTTTTTTAAGCTTCTAACATTCCACGCTCCGACTCGTAGAATGTTATTTTTTAATTTTCTGGTGACCCCTTCCTTAGTAGTCCCCACCCGGAGATCCGAACAGGGGACTATTTTACCTCCGGAATACTTTACCAAGGAAGGCGCCTCCATTATTGCTATGTGAAAATGCAGAGAGCCACATTTTCTTGGAAAAAAAGCAGCTGTAGTTTTCTATTGCTTTCAGCTGCGCAGTACTCAGAGGACTGAGTGATGTTGATACGGCCGTTTAAGTCATTGTGACTCACGCCCCTAACAACTACTGAAAGAGCTGCTGCCCTCTTTCAGGAATCATTCCTTAGTCTGGCTCTCAACAGATACCTCTCCGATATGGTTGCACCTTCAGTCCAGCTACTCTGTATCCCTGAGCACTCAAGCCCCCTCACCAACGGCAAGGTCTCATGATTCATAGAGGAGGTCAGTTAGTGTATGTTTTCATAACTGTAGAGATGTTTAAGGCAACCTGAAATAAATCGCAGAAATGATATGGTTGTTCTAAAAAAAACAAGCATCTTGTACAAGGTTTGTCAAGTGGTTTCCTGCTGTTTCCTTCACTGAATTGAATATATTGTTGGGTGTCAGCATTACAGACTTATTGAAATGCAGATGATATTTACTCCTTTAAGTAAGAGGGAGCATCTTCAATCAGTTCATTGCAAGTACTAGCTGTATAATCATACTATCACAGAAAGAGATCTGAAAGGACTAATGGCTTGTATACCTCAACTGTTTCAAGTATGTGTCAGTCATAAGAAAAATTAGGTTAAGTAATAAAGCAGCAAATTAATAATTTACACTTTCTATTGTAAAACAATGTGTTATATTTGTTGATTTAATTCTGTAGAAGTTAATCTAAAATAATTCAGAAAAATATTCGTTTTCTTGTTTGGCTTGAAAAGTATGTAAAAGTTTAAACTCAAATTGCAAATTGTATTGTTGTTTTTATTAGTGCATTTATTTTAAGATTAGACTGTCTCACAGCAGGCTTTAAGTTCCATTACAATCTAGTTTGTCTTCTTCAGTGTCGGACTGATCATTCCTAAGATAATACTACTGTCAATTGAACCCCTGCTGAACTGCTGAAGTACACTGGTAACGTAGGCAATCAAATTAATTTAAAACAACTACATCTAATTGTATAAGAACCTGAATATTTTACCTCACAAAACAACTATGTCTATTAAATGTTAATTTATTTATTCTCTTTAGTAACTGCAGTATTACCACAGTTACTGTTGCCCTCTTTTATTACAAGAAGTTAATTTTTTTCTTGAGAGTTGTCAGACATTTGTTACCAGAACATTCTATGTGAAAGGCAAAGTTACTAATATGTCATTAAAATTATTTTTTGCTGAAAAGGATGGTTGTACATTACAAAGCTACAAAGGAAGGTGTGTACAACTTGACTACTAAAATCACATTTTGTGAACATTTTATGCAGTTAAATTAGAAAATGGTTAATATCTGTAAAATTAATCGATTATACAAACAATTTTTTTTAGGTTCTGATCTTGCAAGATGGTGTCTTCAATTACAGTATTACATATATTAAGAGTAGGTTAATATAATGAGAATTTAATTAAAGTTTTAATGTTTAGTGAAACATATTAACTTAAAGAATTTTTTGTTTAGTCTCAAAAAATTAACAGCTTTTGCAGTTATATGGGAATTATTAATACAATCTTCACTTTTTCTTTTACAAAATTTTTAATAAGGAAATTTTTGACTGGTTTATCCAGTTTTTATCAGTCTTTCCCGATTTTGTGACAATCTTCATTTCAACTTAAATTAAATCCATTTTATCCAGTTCTTGGGCCACCGTTTGTGATACAGTATTGTTGATTAAACTGAATGACTGTAGAGAAATAGTTACATAGTATGGAGCATATTCAAATTTTATTAAAAGCTATCTAAAACTGCAGTTAGTTTAAATGCAACTCTGTTAAAACGGAGTAGCTCTTGAGTTTCTTGTGCCAAAATATGATTATTGCTGAAAATATTATTCATGATTTGAAAAAGGAATTTGTATAGGGGTAGGTCCCAAATATTAAATTGAATTAACACAACGAACTGTATATATAAACTGATTTATTACAAAAAAAAACACTGAACACCTGATTTATTTATATACTGACTTGGATTGATTATAAACTACATAAATTGAATATAAACTGTTACTTAATGCACTAAATATGACTATGTTCATAGAAAAAGTATACTGATTGAATAGCGGATTGTAATACTGAATGCGCAGCCGACGGCAACCGGAGCACGACTCGATTGAATAGTATGCCTTGCTCCCACCATAGCAAGGCAAACACATGTATCGTATATGAGTGGGAATACAAAACGCGTTGAAAACGCAACAGAATTGATTGCTTGGTTTTACCTGATAGGCACTACAACCTACAGGTTTGTACAGCCATTAAACAAGATTCATAGCTCTCAGGTCAGCTATGGGCAAATACCAAGAATGCAGTGGGTTCTCGGGTTCAGCATCTTTTGGTTAAACTTTTTCTTTTAGTATGCTTCATTTTTTTGGGGTGAAGCCCCTCTGTCTTCAACTTTACGGATTAATTTTGCCGCTTATTTCTCTGAACTATCCAATCAATCTTAATGAAATTTTGCAAATGTTTTCTGTACATATCAAAGGGTGCATTGAACCATATTCATGTACATTACATTAAACAGTTTCTCATAGCTAAGGTACAGCCAGTAATACTAGTAAACAGAATAGAATATGTGGACTTCTGGGGCAATATGCATACAAGGGGAATTGAATCAATATTGTACAAGTTGTCACTGAGATAGTTAATTCTTTGCTTCGGACACCATCGACATTGGGCACGGTAATTGTTAGAAAAGAGTCTTTAAATGAGTATCGAGATTCTCATGTTAGAGATAAAATCATAGGCCCTTCTAATTTTTTTATTGCTTAACCATCCTTATTATACTGATATTACTATTGATTGAGAGCGTATTTCGCAACTTCCTCTTGATGGTAATGTTTGTAATGAAATACCATTGATAGAAGTTTCAGAATTAGATCAGCAAAATGAACCTGAAATTGTTATTGAAAGTGTCATGGCAAATGATATCAAACTACAAGACATTGATCATATTCACAATGATGTTAATAAGGTGATTCCATGGCCAAAGACTGCTGGCGGTATCAGCAATTTACAAAAGATAGAAGATTTGCAAAAGATAAGTCACAATGGCTTATCCAACATTATTCCCTTGTGGTTCAGGGGAATTGAATAAGTCTTGCCCTAATAATGTGAAATTGAGAGGCAAAAATCTCCTTATTAACAAAATGGTTTATTGGATAATTAATCACTTCTATTGCAATGCCCTCTTCTGATGGTTCCTACTGGAGTTGCAGCGAATAACATAAATGGACAAACATTTAATTCAGTTCTTAGAATACCTGCTTAAGGAATGTTCTATCACAACTCAACAGAGAACTGAAAATTAATTTTGAAGAGAATTTTAAAGACATACAATTTGTTATTATAGATGAAGCAAGTATTCTGGGGTTGAATTTATTCTTTAAATTAGATCAGAGACTAAGACATGGCAAACCACAACCTGCAAACTTCAATTTCATGTACTTTGTGTATATTTAGTTTGTAATTGGCTACAACTTCCTCCAGAGATCATAACAACTGTGTGATCTGACTTTATATAACATTGGGAAAAATGCTAATACTATCCAGGCAAGTTTATTATATGTGCAGTTCAAAAAAAAGTATTTTTTCTAACACAGATTATGAGACAAATGGGTGTTGAACAGAGCTTTCAGTTCCCATCTTACCAGTTACTTCATTTAAAAGGCAAGGCATTTCTTGTGCATGAAAACGATTTCATATCGTGCTTGGATATACTGTTAGTATTTATAGACCCAATACCACATTAGATAAAGCAATCATTGATATTGGCATTGACTTATGTTGCCCTATCAAGAGTCAGAACATTGGACGGGATACTTATATGACTGCTACTAAAAATCAACACTATTTCTTCAGTGATTGCACGATGACAAACGAGTTGCAAAGGCTGTTGACTATAACTAATTGAATTGTTAACCATAAAATATAGTTGAAATTATTCAGTTTTTCTGAATCATGTAAATATTTTAGTTTCAAATTACATAAATCTAATATTAAATATATATGTCTTTCAAAATTTGATTTATTCATATAACCATTCTGAGAAAATGTGTAAATCTCAAGAAATTATTTATATTGTAGAATAATTCAAATATATATGTGAAATAATTTTATGATGATGCTTTGCCCCTTTTTGTCTGCAAACACAAAAATACCTTTTCTTTACGCTGAATTAAATGTGCATGTGAGTTAATATATTTGTTTTCATAATTTTATTAAACAATTTGCACACTAATAACTTAGTACAGAAATTAATCTATCAAAATTTTGTTTTAATTATGGAAAGCTAATTTCATTAATGTTTAAGTTTTTGTCACTGATGTATAAAATTTAACTCTTGATGTATAACTAGGACTGAAGTATTACATTGTGTACAGAAATATATGTAATTGCTGATGTGTGTTTAGTGCTGTGATTACAGCAGTTTGAAAATCAATTATAACCCTTTGTTTAGTTTAGATTTTTTTTCTAAAAATTAAGTTTGTATCTGCTTGAATGTGTACTTTTATTATTTGGTTTTTCTTACAGCCGTGTAAACCTATGTGGTTAATAATTTACGAATAAATTAAGTTATAATGTATAAAACAAATTGTTAGGGATGTCGGATGTAGAGGGTATACTGAAATGAAACGACTAGCACTAGATAGGGAATCTTGGAGAGCTGCATCAGACCAGTCAAGTGACTGAAGACAAAAAAAAAAAAAAGTACAATATTACTGATATAATAAAAGTACTGCAATTTAATGTAAAAAAAAAATTGTCATTTATTGTAATTGTAAAAAAATTAGAGTAGGTATTAGACAAGCTAATACCTATACCGCCATGACTCTCTTAATGGTGGTCGCGCTAGGTTGTACTTTTGTTAGTGCGTGTTTAATTGCTGATTTTGTGTTTTTCGCGGGTTCGTTTGTGCCGGGTTTTGTGTTTTTGGTGTTCCTTTTGTGTTGTTTTTTGTTGTTGTTTGTTATGTCATCTTTTAGTGTTTTTGTTTGATTTATTTTTTGTTTTGTGTGTTTGGCTTTGGCCTAACCTTTTGGAGTTAGCGCCCCTTTTTTTACTACTCTCTTGGTTTGTTTGTTTTTCTTTCCCTTTGTTTCTTTGGGGGTGTTTCTGTTTTGTTTTGTTTATTTTTTTTATTTTGTTGGAAATTATTATATTTTCTGTTTTCCTTGGTTGCTAAGGATTGTTTTCCTTGGTTACTCTGTTTACATTTTGGTTGTTTGTTTACGTTTTGGTAGGCTGTTGCCTTTGTTTTGTTTTTCTGTCTTCGTGGCTGGTGTTTGGCTGTTGTGTTGTGTTTACCTTTGCTTTTCTTAATTTTTGTTTTCTGTTATGGCCTCCTGTTCTGGTGGTTCCCCTGACCCTGTGGCTGGTGGTTTTTTGGGTGACTGTAAGCGGCTTCTGGGTGAATTTGAGGGGCGTTGTAGTCTTCTGCGGCGTTTTCTTTCCGGTTCCGCCCCTTTGCCTGCTGCGTCAGTTGCCGATTCTTTTGCTTCTGCGACTTCTACCTCGTCATTTTGTGCTTCTGATCCCCTCCGCTTGCGTGGTGGGGGCTCAGGTTCTGATTCTGATGCTGAGGAGGTGGACCGTGTTGTTACGACTGCCGGTGTTCATGTTCCCCCTGTTTCTGCGTCTTCTGCGGGGCCCTCTTCTTTGTCTGAGTCTGTTGTCTCTGGTTCTGATCGTCCGGCTCGGGGCGTCCGTCGGCGTTCCCCGCCTGCTTTACGGTCTAACTTACGCTCGCGTCCTGGTGTGGCAGATTTTCCTCCTTTGGTTCCTCCTCCTTCTGCTAGTTCTTCTGCTGTCCCCGCTGTTGTTCCGGAGCAGTGCTCTCCTGGGTCGTTGGATCGTGGTCTGTCCCTGTTGCGTAGCTGTCATGCGGCTATGGGTGACTGGGTTCGGCGTCGGGGGGCACGCGACCGTGGTGGTTCTGTGCAGGATTTTGAGGGTCTCCTGCGTGATTTTGGTGATGCCATCCTCGAATGTGCTTCTGGTAAAGCTTTTTTGGAGGGTCGTTTGATGGAGTAAGACCGACTTTCCGCTGTTGTTGACGGGGCTGTTTCTCGCGTTCTCTCTCGTCCTGCCGATTTCGCTTCGGCCGTTTGTCGTCCCTCGAGTCCGCCCCCTTTGAACGTTCCGTCCTCTACTGTGTTGCGTCCTTCGACCGTTTCTGGTAACGTCGTTTTTGTTCGGCCGGCCCAGCCTTCGTCGGACGATCCTCAGGCTGCCTCTCGCGCGACTGTTGGCTCCTTGAAGAAGGTTGTCAAGCCGCGTGAAGGTTCCATTGGGGTACGTAGTTTGCGTCAGCTTCCTCGGGGCGATGTCTTGGTTTACCGCCGATAGTGCAGGTGTTGACAAGATTATTGGTTGTGCGGCCTTGCGGGACGAGGGTTTGGTTTTGTCGCGTCCTCGCCCTTTGAAACCCAAGGTGATGATCTATGATGTTCCTTCGGATCTTTCTCAGAGTGATGTTCTGGACTGCATCTTTTCCCAGAATGAGTCCGGTCGGCCTTCTCGCCAAGAGTTTGCGTCGGGTTTTAAGTTGTTGAAGGTGGTCGCTTCCCGTGCTGGTGAGACTCATTGGTTGGGGGAGTGTTCCCCTATTGTGCGTAACTGGTTGCGGCTTCGTGACCGCGTTTTCATCGATTGGAGTTGTTTTAGGGTTAGGGACTATGGCGACGTTACCCGCTGTTTTCGTTCCCAGGGTTAGGGGCATATCTCGAAGTATTGTCGCGAGCCTGAGGTTTGCGGTCATTGTGGTGGGTCCCACGATTTGAAGGCCTGTGTGCTGTTCGGACCGATTCTTTCCCGTGTCCTGCCTGTCTGCGGTTTGGGAGGTCATTGCTCCATGCGGTTACCAGTCGGGAGTGTCCGACTGGTTATGGTTGAGGGTTGAGGGTTAAACGTACTGATTATGGCCGGTAATTCTTCTATTTCTCCTGCTCGTCCGGTTTCTTACTTCGTTCCTTGGGTTGCTGGGGCGTGTTCCCTTTGTACGGGGTGGTTTGCCAGGCCGGGTGATCTTTTTCGTCATCATAGTTTGTTTCATTCGGATGTTGTGATCGAGTTTTCTTGTCGGCGGTGTGGTAAGGGCTTTTCTCGTCCCCCATGCCGCATCTTGCCATCGTAGCAAGTGCCCTGGGCCCTCTTCGGTTGAGCTGCTTCACCAGTGTGCTCATTGTTTGCGGGCTTTTGGGAGTTCTTGGGGCCTCACGCAGCATGTACGTCGTTGCCAACCTTCCGTTCGGTTGGCTGAGCGACGTTCTGTTTTGTCTTCTGGTAGGCGTGCTGATCGTGGGGTCTGGAGTGACGATGAGATGTCTGTGTTGCTCGATTTTTTTCGTGGGGCTGCGGTTGGTCGTTTGTATACTTCTGACATTTGCCCGGTCTTCCTGGCAAGTCCCCTAAGCAGGATAGGGATAAGGTTGCCCTTCTGCGTAGGAGTGGTGTTCTTCCCCCTTTGCGTCCTCCCTCACCGTTGAGCTCCCCTGTATCCGGGTTCTCCCCTTTTGTCTTCTCCGGGTGCGGTGGGGGTTGCCTCCCCTCCGGTTTTCTCTCCCCATGCGGATTGGTCCAGTTGTCCGTGTGACTCCTGGTTGTCTCTTGAGCACGTTCACCCCTTGGCGGTTGACCTTGAGGTCATGTGGGGTGCTGTGGCGGTTCCCCCTCCTGACTGGATTGATGGGTTTGTGGGCCGGCTTACGGAGGAATGTTTTTCAAACTTGAGCATAATTTGGATGTTAATGACAATGGTCAATATAAAATTTGGAACTGAAAAGGGAGTAGGTATTTTATATAGTATTTTATGTACTGAATCTGAATATGTAGTCTGAAAAACAACCCATCATGCGTTAACATGATGGGAAACAACATTCATACGTTACAACCCTTTAAATTTATTTGTTCCATCATTCACAGAACAAACAATACAAATTATTTGGTACGCCTTTATGTTTGCTTATTCACATCTGATTTATATTGTGATACATGCTGTGTGCTGTAGACCTACATTTGATACATAACAGTTGAATGATGTAATTTCATGTCGGTGAGTCAGTAACTTAACGTGGTGAAATTTTCTTCTCTTCAAATTTTCTTCAAATTCTTTTAGTAAACTTTTGACCAAATTTGACCTGTTTCTTCTTTGGTTCATTCTTCTACTCTGGTAACTTCCGGTGTTTATTTAATTGTTCTTGGTATGACTTGACTTCTTGGTATGACTTGTGTTCTTTAGTTGTGGTAATGGTTTTATTATACACATATTATAAAGATTGTTTCATAAGTCATGCCATAAATTTAGTGAAAGATTTTTATGACGGAACAGCTTTTGGTATTATTTTATTGAGCATCAAGATTTGTTGAAGTTGTTGGTTTCGCGCTGTATTTTATTGCACTCCATGGTGAAACAATTTTATGAAGTATTTTAAGTAATGTAAGTATTTATAAATTAAAACCTAATTATTTTTGTAATTAATTAAATATTTCAGTTTACTTTCATTCATTAAAACATTTTGAATTTTACAATGAATAAACATCGGGCTTGTAAAAATTCTCCAAATATTTTTTGTTATGTTTGCAGAGAATTCACTAAGTAAAATTAATAAAAACCAGTATCGAATCTGCTGAAAACTGCTTACAAACATTATTTTGACTGTCCTTTGGGAAACAAAGATAAATCCTGCACTCCATATATAGCATGCATCAAGTGTTACATTAAACTAACCGAGTGGTTAAAAGGAAAAAAAGAAAAATTGCCTTTTGGTGTACCTATGATTTGGCGAAAGCCTACTAACCATTATGGTGACTGCTATTTTTGCTTAACAAATGTTACTGGCTTCAATTCAAACAATAAAAGCATTATTGCATACCCAAATGTTCACTCACTCACTCAGAGCTGGTGTTGATTTAATCCTTTTTCACCTTCTTCATGGTGTTGATTTACCGATTCCGATTGCTCCAACTTCTTGGAAAGAAATTTCTGATTTCCCAGAACGCTCAACTGATGAATCCTCAACTTCAATAGATATTAATTACATTTCAGAAGAATCAAATAGTGAACCTCACCTCATCACACAAGCAGAACTGAGTGACCAAATTCATGACTTGTATTTGTCAAAAAGAACTTCTGGGTTCATGTCTTGAAGAATGGAATTTATTAAACAAGGATACTAAAATTTCAGTATATAGAAATTGAAATGAAGATTTGCTGAAATACTTGAAAGAGATGGTTTAATTTGTTCCTGTCATGATGTTAAGGGGTTAATGTCTGAACTGGATATTGACTATGTTATTTATGATCTGCATTTATTTATAGACTCATCAAAAAGAAGCTTAAAGGCACTGTTCTTCCATAACTTGAATAATTTTTCTTCTATACCAGTAGCACATGCTGTAGGAATAAAAGAAACGTATGAAAGTATATCAAACATTTTAAAAGCTTCAAGTATGACGAACACTCATGGTGAATCACTGCTGACCTGAAAGCGATAAGGCTTCTTCACAGTCTCCAGAGTGGCTTTACAAAATATATGCGTTTCTTGTGTTTGTGGGATAGTCGGGCTACAGATAAACAATACGCAGTGAAAGACTTGCCAAAAAGAAATCAGTTTATCCCAGGAAAGGAAAATGTCAATATTCCCCTTGTTGAAGCAAGATTGTATTATTTTACCACCTCTACACATAACTAGGCCTGATGAACAATTTCATAAAAGAATTAGCTAAATATAGAGAAGGCTGTAAATATTTATCTGAGGTTTTTTCACAATTAAATGAAGCGAAATTAAAAGAGGTAATATTCATTGGGCCACATAAAAAAAAACTAATTCGTGAAAATATATTTGACAGCAAACTGTATCGTAAAGAACTAGCAGCATGGAAGTCATTCAAAGATATCGTTAGTGCTTTTCTTAGAAACAGAAAAGCTGAAAACCATAATCAGCTTATAAATGAACTCTTAAAATTTAGGCTGCAGAATGTCATTGAAAATTCATTTTTACTTCCTAGTACAAGTAAAGTAAGTAGGAAGGAACATCGGTTCGAATTTGACTTCATTTTCTTTTTTTAACTCTTTTTTTTTTAATTTAAGTATATTGAATTATTGATGATTATTAACCTGTGATTCTAAAAAAAAAGTACAATAAATAATAATTCAATAATAATAATAAAAAAGAATAAAAATCAGAAGTTATTGGTGAAATAAAATTTTATGTACTATTAAAAATGTGTGTATGTAATTTAATAGGCGTACAAGGAAGTCGTGTGGTGTCTTCATCAGATTTTTTACTTTCTCATATGGACTTTTCCCTTTAAACTTGGGTGACATCAGCAATATCAAGAAATATTGCAGGTGGAACAACATTATCAAGGCACATGGGATTGGTCTATGATGAGTGACTGCTGCTGGATGATAAAAAGAGAACATTTCACTGAACACAAAAGGAAAAAAGAAATTAAGATAAACATAAATATCTGCAAAATAAAAGTAGGAATTTTAATTATAATTATTATTATTTTTGTATTGTGTTATTTAAGAAGTCTCAATATTTTAAAGCATTGATTCTCAAACTTTTTCGCCCTCTGCCCACATTGAGAATCAAAAATTTCTAGCACTCCCAAAATTTCTAAACTTACCATATGTTAAAAATAATAATTGCAATTGCTGTTTTAAAGATGTGCTCTTAAAAATGAAAAAAAAATCTTAAAAATGATAAAAATTCTTAAGATGTGCTCTTAAAGACAGCAATTGCAATTATCGTTTTTAAATGTGGCATATCCTATTTCGAAGTTGAAACTTACATTTTAGTTTGACATATCAGGAAAACGTAGTTTTTGCTTTTTTTTAATCAGCCATCGTCTGTATAGACCACCTGAATGTCCCCAATTTTCTGTGGGCCTTCTACTGCCCCCCCCCTGAAGGTCTCCAGCACCCACAAGGGGGTGTTATCGCCCACTTCGAAAAGAAAGTTTTAGAGGGTGAACTAAAAATCTGAGGGTGATGAAAAAATTGATTTTATTTTGAGATTCAGCATAAAAAATAGATTCTAATACACCTACTTTTATCTCGGTTTCGAGTTTTTTTTTTGTTCTGCGTGATTTTTCATCAGGCCATTTCACCTCCTACTGGACTCATTTATGCCTCAATGTATTTTATATTCATGTTTAAAAAAATAAGATTAATTCATACATTTTCAATAACTCTTCATTATGGACATTGTTAGGCTTTTCATGGGCTGTTCATGACCAATGCCAAATTTTTCTGATATCTTCTATATTGGAGTTAACAACAGTAAAACACTTTTTGAACATGGATTTTATTCTTCATACTTTCTGTTATTTTATTTTAAAGTATTTCCAATGATAATCAGTAACTGCAATAACCTGATTATTTATTTACAACTCATTTATATCAGCTTGTTGATAAATTTAAGATGATGTTTCATATACGTTTTTTGCATTACTTCAAAAATGTAAGTTTGCAGTTTGCAATCAGACTGAACACCTTTACATGCATACTAGTTTCACAAAGACAATCAGAAATGAAACAAAAAATGAATTTTTATTTTATTTTATTTTTTAACTGAAGATATAATAGTGAAAAATTATAAGATGGAAATACAAATATTAATTAAGAATTCACAAATTCTTTTTTGCACATCATCTCCTACATCTTCATGTTAGTGCAGTTTTTCCACAGAAGTAATTGCGGTAGTTTTTTAATTAAATGTGAATGCTAGTTTTTTTTTTCTAAAAGATATTGAGCTGTGAAACTCATTTGTTAGTTATTTATGGATTTAATAATATTTTCATACAATCAAAATTTTCAGGAAATAAACATGCATTTCTAATATGTGTAATTATCATGGGTGTAGGATACCTAAGAGTATTGTGGTTGATTGTAGTGATGATTTGTTTATTGATTAAAACTATAAAATTATATAAATGTAAAATCTTTAAATTTTAAAGTAGTATAAAAGAAAGATATCATCAGCTTAATAAGAAAATTTCCTAACTCCACTTTTTTCTTAAAATGGATTATTAATGCTATCCGATAAACTATTTTTATGACTTTTCTATGGTATAGTTGCCTAACTCCTAAAAAAATTATTTTGTATTAATATTTACTAAAAAAATTTGCCAAAATCCGTACCACACAGAATCCATATAAAAATAGTGTAACTCTCCATTATGTATAAAATTGCTTACATCCATTTAACAATAAAATGAACAGAAAAGTACCTATCTCCATTTTTAGGGTAGGATAGTTGAGGGGTAATTATTTTTTATATCTTCAACAATTTCAGCAGAAAGTATAAACCAAATTAGTTCCAAGTTAGAAGAAGTTAATGTCAGAAAAAGATCTAGAAACTCTAGAAAGTAGAAAGATATAGAAAAAGTAAAGTTAGGTTCTGACACTAGGTGGGATCAGAGAAACAAAACCTTATGAGAACAAGGTTGAGCATATGGAAGGAAAAAAGAAAATTTGAGCAGTGGAGTGGAACTGTGAAATTCAGAAGCCTTCAAAATTTATTTCTGAACCTTGTAATTGTAAGTTAGTAAAATAAAACACCTCATTTAAATTTAAAACATTAATTAATAATACTAGAAAACATATTTTTAAGAAATTTTTGTCTAAGATGTCTTGGATGAGAAGAAAATATACATTGAGGAATTGATGAAGAGTTGAAAGAACGTTAGGAATAAACAAAATTTTAAGAAGAAATTACTCAATGCACCTCTAACTTAAAAATTGAATTGAGGAAGTAAGGATGTGTAAAAAAAAGTTTGTTGGAACTTTAGGTTTAAAGCTTAGAAATGTTATTAACTGGATTAAAAGTGATAATTTGGCTGATAAATTGGTTAGTAAAGAAGAAGCAGAACAAATAATAAATAGAAAGAGTTTGTCAAAAAGAGCAAAATATAAAATCAGACATTTTCTGTAGAAATGTTTTTCAACTTTCGTCCTGAAATACCACTATTGTGTAGGGCTTCAAGTAAAAAGCTCTAAGTTTCTCTAATTCAAAATTTATAAAAATAATTATTGTAAAGTCAAAAATATTGCTGTTTCTGATAATTTTATTCTGAATTTGTTGACATGAATTTGTTGTTATTTAGACTAAAAAGAGATGATTGTGATATATGTATCTCCTAACTAAAAATTTAATAGAGGAGAAATATCAGCTCTGCTGGATAATAAAAGAAGCAAAAACTAAAAAAATAACTATAAAATTGCTGATAATGCAGTAACTTTTTCTATAGGGTTACAGTCAATTCTTCTAAATCTGAAAAGTAATACTTATAAATGTATTACAGAACAAAGTTAAAGAATGCATAATTTCATGGTATATAATGTACAAACAAAAGAAGGTTATTTTTACCTATGGAATGAAGCCAAAGGTGATCTTTTGTCACATTTATTTCCTGCCTTGTTGTTTACTTTTTAGAAAAGTAAAGTTTTTCTTTGTGTAAGTGGAGTGGACAAACAGATCTTTAGTGATGGTTGTACAGAACAGAACCGAAAGAGTGCATTTATCATATTAGTGCATTATTACATATTTCTGCAATTCATTGTGTCACCATTTTACATAAGTATTTAATGAAAAGGATATACCCAAATGGAGGTGGACTTCATACACTTATCTTTTTCTTGTGAGAAAAAGATAAGTAAATTCTACCGGCTGATTATATTTTAATTATTAGAAATGCAAGAAAAAAATACCATTGTGTGAAGTTGAGTACTTAACTCGCTTATTTTCCAAAAAACTTTTCCACTTATTACAATCCTACTTGTCCTGGGGAAGTAGTATAAGATCCAACTGCAACTGATGTAAAAATTATAAAATGTGAAAATAGTACAATTATAAACTAAGATACACTGGTACAGTATGGAATGATCTACTTTAAAGAACCAGAAAAGGAGCTGTTATTGAAATTAAACATTTAAGTGATCTACCTGAATTATATAACGCCAAAAGAGGAATATGAACATTTGAAAATATTGCTGCAAGGCCTTAATTAGGAGTATCACCAATTTTTCCTTAATTTACCTCATAACTGATAGTTTCTTGTTTTTATTATTTTATTAGAAAATACTATAGAGTAAATTAATAATAAAAAGTTCTAACATTTTTTCTTTCAGCTTAGGGTATCACTCAAGGGCTTTGTTTTTTTTATTTCTTTAATTTAACTGTTGGTTAACAATAACTATCTTTATATTGCTTTTTATATAATATTATTGTTATTGTTTACATAAACTGATTAAAAAACAAGCGGACTTACATTTTTAAAATGGTAATGTTTTTTAATTAAAAATTCTATTTTTTATTATAAGAGCAAAATAAAAAAAATTTTATTATTTCATGTAAGCTTCATTTTATCATGTACTTAATAATTTAAACAATTTACCTAACTCTGGTAGTTGTTCACAGATAAAATAACCAAGTATTAAGAGTTTTATTAAATTGAAAAGGTTTTTATACTTTATTCTGTAAATTTATCAGTTGTAGCAAATAACAAACAGTGTTTTGGCTGCGCCGTAAAATGATAGTTTTTGTAGATGGGCAGGTTTCTTATTAAGCTGACCATGCATAGTATGGTACATTTGGTTGTAGTTAGTTATAAGGTATTTGGTTAAAATATAATGAAGATAATATTAAGCAGAAAATTAACACTGTTCCAACCGAGTATTTGATAACTGGCAATTATAAACCGGTTTTGATATATGTTTTTATTTGTGTTTAATAATTTTTAGAGTAGCTTCAAGGTATTATTCAGACGTATTTATTTTACACCTTTTCTTTTATTAAAACAAAGATGTTGTTTCCTGTAGTTAAACTGGTTACCTGTGTAAAATAATAATCAGCGCTAAGTTTGTTAGGTTGCAATAAAGATTCAAGGGCAGTTTGTTTAGAGCAGGAAGTTTCTACACATTGACTTCAACTTTAAAGCAGTTCTCATACTTAATGGTTAGATGTATTATTAACATAAAAATAAAAGGAAAATAAATGCTCATGACTTTCTTTGAGTCATATTTTAGTTTTTCCCCTTCTTGTGCTGTTTAAAAAGTTACTTTGCCAATAATTTGAATGTTGCACATTATTAAAAAATAATTATTTTGAGGTTGTACACAGTATTGGAAAATTTAGTTTTTATTATGTTAGAAATGTAAAGATAAGTGATTTTAGTTCCATTAATTGTATGATTACTTAATTTTATTATATAACATGTAATATTACTTATATTACATAATGATCGAATTAGTATTAAGTAGAAGCTCAAATTCTATTTAAAAATAAAAGTACATCGATTTAGTTGGTGTGTGTATATAAGTCAAACTTAATTTTAAAGATATTTTATTAGTTTGAAGAAAAATCAACTATGTATAAGTTAAGTTTAAATTATTGTGACAGTTGTACTGATTAATCCACTACTGCACACTTTCATAATATATTTTATGAGAGTAGGTGTTAGACACCATTTGTGCCTGACTTTGCCAACAGTTGCTGTTATTTAATTTTATGTTTCCATTAAATAGTACTTAATTTATTTTTTTATTTGTAAATTTTATAAGCAGTATATAATATATAAAACCATGCCTCATTATATTTCAAGTATATATATTTTGGCAAAAAATAAAATACCACTGTGAAGTATCGCATTAATAAAGAAGATTGATAGTGAAATAAAATATATAAGTATTTTTAAAATTTCTTTGTTTAATATGTGCTTTGCAATCAGGAAAATGTGTGTTACCCTGAGTTAAAGAACCATGTAAAAATGTGTTGCATTAAAACTGACCAACTAAATAAAAATTTCAGCGAACATTTTATTTAACCAGCTTCAGAGGATGAGATGAATGATTTGTAGCGTAATACCATGTGTGGTCATACCTGACCAGGATTTGAACCCAGGACCTCCAAATGAAAGGCCAAGACACTACCACTCACACCACGGAGGCCAGCATTCTCCATGAGTTTAGAAATAAACTAATTAACAAATTATTTTCATTTATTCATAAAATACTTGGCAGTATTACAATCTGCATTTTAATAAATTTGTATAAAAATAGGTTATTGACTTCAGACATATAAGACAATTCTTGCTTTTTAAACTTCAACTTGGTTCTAAAATCTTGACTGGGATTTATGATGTGTATGTACATCTTTTTTTAATCATACAGATACAAAATTTATTTTCTTTTCTTTTCAAAAAACGTTTTGTCAATTCAGTGAGTTAAATACTTGTTTAAAAATTGTTAGGTAAAATTAAAAAAAAAAATGAGTTGAAGAATCATTGAGCTGGCTGCCATTTTGCAGTTATATGGATTAGTAATGAATGAGGTTTCCAAAGGTTATACTTCTCTTAATGTAAAATGTATTAAATGTTTACTTCCAATTTCCAAGTAATTCAGTTAAAGAGATATTTAGTGCCAAAAAAGAAATATTGAAATTATCTCCCTCCCTTCTTGATGACACAATTACTGACAAAGATATAACAAGAGATCATATCATTAATTTAGAACAGATAATTTAATAGATTTTATGATTGAATTTAAGAAAAAACAGGTTGTATAATTAACTTTTTCAATAATTGGTGCTAAATTAAAAGAAATGACAGCATATGAAGACTTTGATATTATAAAGTTTTGTTATGTAATTAAGGGTAACTCGTATTTCATCTGAACGGCCAATGTTTAGAAATTATTATGACCATTTTGTAACTTTTTCTAATCCAAGTATAATTTTTAATATTGAAAAAACAGTTACTGGTAAAATTATTTGTTTAATTTTTATAAATGAGAATTTTTATCAAACTTTATTAAAAAGAAAATTATAGACTTGAAACAAGCAGCACCAAATTAGGAGACAATTTAAGATTCATAGTACCTGATGAAGGTTTGGGTAGAACAACACACTTGTACAGAGAAAGATTGTGCATGTAACATCAACATTACCATCTCAACATCCATTATGGTGTTATTGTATGGTAAGGTTGTATGGTAAGGTTATTGTATGGTATTCAGAGGAAAGTTAGTGCATGTAGTGAATAGAAAGATTTGAATCTGTGGATAGTGTAAAGTGAATAATACCTTCGGGTGAAAACCCTCCAATTGTAACAGTATTAGTCATTAGGACTAGCAATTTAGTAGGTCATCACTTAGTGATATAAGCATTGAAAAAATTTGAGAAAGTTATTTTGGCAGCTTGGAAAATCTGTGTATAAATTTGCTTGTTAATGAATAGTAAAGAAAAGGGACTTTAATCTCACACAATATTAACTCTGTTATTGTTCAAGTTGTATCTACACAATTAACCTGAGAAACTGGATTTTCTGTTGGTATTCTCAGTGAGATCGACAAAATTAAAAACTTAGGCTGAATGATTTTCAAGGAAAAGCCATGAGTTATGTTTGGGCTTGTTCTCGGGCGATGTTAGTGTTAAAGCAACAGAAAATGTATTCATTAAAAATTAATTAAATTCCCAAAGTAAATATTTGGTTGTTATTGGGGAATACTAAATGGTAAGACCTATTTTCTCAATGTATCAGAAGATGTGGGAGTTCTGGAGACAATTACTAACTGTCATTCCATACTTTTTGAGAAAATTATGCAAGAACTGGATAGAGTGCCAAGATTCTCTCACCAACTGGTGGGATATAAAAATGAGAAATTTAATAGTGATAATGTTTTATAATAAGTTAAAATACACTTGCAATTATTTGATTTACTGTAATTGTATCTATATGAAAATTTTAATTACAAAATGATAAAATGAAAATTTACTAATTTTAGTATTTAAATACATTTATTATATTATTATAATTGTATATATCAATGCATAGAAAATGGTTACCTTGATTAAAGTTTACAAATCGTATTTAAAGTTAACAAAGTAAAAAAATTAGCAATCTCTTAATAAACTATTTGATTAATTTTAATTTTTGTGAGTTGTCAGGAATGAATTGGGATTAGAATTAAAAAAAACTAACAGCCAAATATAATTCATGGACAGCCTTTAATGTATTTATATTTTTACCTTCCTTATTTGTACTTGTAATGTTTTTAAAATATCTTAATTTTACATACAGAGTGTATAAAACAGATTAGTCAATGTAGTTTATTCCATATTGTGTCAACCCTTCCTGTTCAGAGTAAAAAAATTTATTTTGTCCAAACAGGAGATTTTTCATTGGAGATATTCAAGGTGTGGCTATTAAATATCAAGACTAATGCTGCTACAGAAGAACTGTGCATGCGTCAAATTTTCATACGGCCGACAGCTGTGTAATGTGAAGCCTTCTCTTTCGATTGTTGCCACTCCAGTATCTGTATGACATATTAGTCTGGCCATGGTTGTAGTTTGGATAACATCTGTTTTTTTTTTGTTTTGCCGAAAAAATGTTTCAGTAGAACAAAGAATTGTCGTGAAATTTCATTTGAAACTTGGAAAAACCGCTATTGAAACTTTCTTTTATTAAAAAAAGTATATAATATTGAATGTTTATCACATGTGCAGGTTTTTAGTGGTTTAAGCATTTCCAAGATGGCCAAGAAGACGTTGAAGATGTTGTCCGCCCAGGTCACCCTTCCATGTCAAAAACAGATAAAAATATTGAAAAAATTTGTAATCTGATTCGATCTGACCATCGGTTAACTATTCATGCCATTGCTGAAAAAACAATGCATAAGGAAAATTTTACATAACAATTTTAATATGCAAACAGTGCGAAAATGGTGCCTAAAATTCTCACAATCGAACAAAAAGAAGCCCGTGAAAATGTTTTCTGACATTTTGATTGCCATTGAAAATGACCCAAACTGCTGGGAAAGAGTGATAATATGTGATGAATCTTGGTTTTTCACTTATGATCCAGAAACTAAGCATCAATCCATGCATTGGAAGGCCCCCCCAACTCCTCTGAGAGCTAAAAAAGCTTGAATGAGCAAATCAAAATTCAAAGCGATGATTGTTTTTTTTATACACTGGGTTTCTGAAGGTCAAACTATTAATCAACATGAAGTTCTTGCTCAGCTCCATGAAAAATTAAGAAAAAAAAACGACCCGAATTATAGAAGAACAAGTTATGGGTTCTTCTTCAGGACAACACACTGGTTCAGTATTGTCTGTCAAGACGTTTCTTGCAAAGTATACATCCACCTTATTTGCCTCACTTCGCACCATGTGACTTATGTGTTCCCCAAGGTCAAATCTGTCTTAAAAGGAACTAGATTTTAGATCGTTGAAGCTGTGAAAGAAAAGGCGGCACACGTCATGAAAGAGCTCACAAAAGAAGACACCCAGTACTGTTTCGAAAATGGGAAATTTGCATGGAGCGTTGTAGGGATAGAGGAGTGGTGTATATTGAAGGGGACATTAACTAAATATGTATAAATTTAAAATAAAATATTTTACAGCATTATTCTATTTAATAGTCACACCTTGTATAATGGTAACTTGGTACCAGTTCTTGATACCAGCTCTGATGGTTGAAATATTTTACAACAGTTTTTTTGGAAACCTACTACTGTTATTGTTAAACAGTTTTGTTTTATTCTTGGAGTTACTATGTAAGCTTTTAAGTAAACAGATAAAACTAAATTATATCTTTCAGTTTTTTATGTTACTGTTCAGGAGTTTGTGTTAGTATATTAAATTATATCTTCAGAATCAAACATTAAATACATTGAAAGATTTCAGAGTATTTTATTGTGTTATTTATATTTTGTAAAATACATAATTTGTTCAATAAGGGATTCAGTTTATTCGTTGTTAGTTTCAGTTTTCATTATTGAATCTCTTAATAGTGCACAGTAATTTTTTTAATTTTTATTGTATATAAAAAGTTAAAATACATAATATTAGACTGATTTTCTTTCCTTTTAATTGTAATCAATAAATATAACTTGATTATATCATAATTTTTAATTGGCTGGAGTTAACAAATTTTATTTATTCATTTTATGTTGATGAAAATTATTTACTTGTATAAGAGTAATATATAGAATTATAGACATCCTTTTATAACCAGCTTGATATACATGATAAGAAGCAGTTAACTGGTAATTAAAAAAATATCAGTATCTTAAAAAATTTTTATTTTTTATTGTAAAAATTGTAAATAACTGGAAGATGAATGGTATGTAAGATGGAAGAGTATTTTGTATAGATGTTATATAGTTATAATGTTTACTTGCTTCCTTCAAAGTATTGCCATTTAATTTGCTTATTGTTACTTTAAATCCAGACATAGGTATATGTTAAAATTATTTCAAATATAGGCGTTTCATCATTTATAAGTATTATAAGCTGATTAAATTATGATCAACCATAATTTATTATATTTATCATAATTTCTTCTTTTTTTATTCAATATTAAGTGAATATTAAATAAGTCAGTCATATATGGAGAATTGTGGGTTGTCCATCAAGTAACATACTTTCTACTATTACAAAGGCAAGGTAAACAAATTGTGATGAAAAATTTATAAATCATTAAATAAACAAAAAAAGATAACATTTGAAAATCAAATAATTGTTGAAACTTTTACATATGGTCTTATTTTTACATTTATTACACTGATTCAGTTTATTTTTGTATGTGTCATTATCTAGTAATATTTATAAAATTATAGGTTAAGTAATAAAGTTTTTGTGGTGGTAGTTCAGAAAAGATAATTTTTTCAAATTGATTTTACAGATAAAAAGGTTTTTGATTGAATATTTATATTTTTTCCTATAATTTAGTCTCGTGTAGCTCAAGAGACAATTATAATTTGAATGATACTTTTAAAAATGCTTAAGATTTCTTGGTATAGATATTTTATATTTGCTGTGTTGAAATCGAATTTGAATATTGAGGAAAACAGCCTGATTATTAAAAAAAATCCTTCTGAAATTAAAGAGCTTCTCAAGAAAGGTCGTAATTTTCAAAGGAATCTTTCTAGTAACAGTAATGCACGGTATTAACCACTTAGGCTTGTATTTAAATGCCCCAGTTTCTATGTTTCAAGCGGTATTTAAATTTACAGTATGAACAGATTTTCATACCGTGTTACAAAAAGATTAATGTCTCAAAAGTTATTCACAATAAAGTAATGAAATTTTCTAAGTTACTCACCAATGATATTGAGATGCCCTCAATACAAGCAACTCTGCTTTCCTAATAAAGTTGTACTGTAAGTTAGTTAGTAATAGTTAATAAATAATATACAGCAAGTAGTTACCTAATCATAAAAAATAACAAAAATGCATCTAATATACTTTCAAAATGTTTTTGAGGGCCATACTCTCCTGTGAAAGGGATTTTTTGTCCTATATACTGCGCACTTATCTCACTGAAGATCAGCGTCTTCAGCTGTCACTGTGACAAGTGCATTTCCTTTTTCCCCATTATCACTCTTGACATCATATGATACAAACTCTTCTTGAGCATAATCAGTTTCACTATTGTCACTAAATATATTGTTAACACTATTTCCACTATCATCTAAAGCCTCAATAATCTCGTCACTCGCCAAAGAACGCGAAGACCTGGCCATTATTCAGGGTCACTGCATTACACTCTACTTTGAACTGAGTAAATCCCCTTATGGCAACAATACTATCAAATTTTACTTTATCAAAATGAAAAATGAAAGTTAGAACCTTCAAAGATATAAAACTAGAGAAAACCCTCAATACAAGCAACTATGCATTCCTAATAAAGTAATATATAGATGTCAAAAGATGGCATGAGCACCAAGGATTAGGATTAGATATTTATAACGAATAATCTTTCAATAAGTGAAGGTTATGAGTTAAATCATAGATGGTAGTGTAGGTGTGTATGCTTCTGGCAGCTGTGAAGAAATATCTGAATACAAACCCACAGAGTGCATATGAGTGCAGTTATTATAACTCAGTGCATGGATCGTATAGGTGTACGTTGCACCACCGTAAGGAAAGGAAAATGACTGATGTACCCATACATGTTCTGCCAAGCAGTGGGGTTAACAATCTTAGTTGCTTTTATTGGCTAACTAACTGGCAGATGTAGTAGTAGTATTCGTCAGGCCACTGAATTCTCATTTAAGTGATTCTTTGTTGCATCCTAGTAATTTTGTTTTATAATGAACAATAAACAAATTTGCTGTATTGAGATTGCCATTAGCTGATACATGGTATTATATACATTCTTTTACATATTACTTAAATCTTTATTTGCTATTATGTTATTAAGGTGATTTTATTGTTTAGTAGAAAGTATGATTGTGTATAATGTATTATCTGCATAAGTTTTAAGTTATTATTAAGCCTGGTTTGTATATCATAAGTTTGTAATCATGCTTTTATTTTCTTATCTTGTTTGTTGTGCAAACTTGGATTGTAAAATAAATTATATTTATGAAGAACTTATCTTTTCAGAATGCATGCAATTAAAATTTAAATATATAAGCAATATATTTTTGTTGTGACTACTAAAAATGTAACAAAGTAGTATGAGTTACTGTGAAACCTTTTATGGTATGATGTTTTCAAGGTCTCTTTGGCAAGCCATTTTAATTGAAATTTAGTACTATGCTATTGCTTAAAAATGATATATTGTGATATTTCCTTGTGAATTATAAAAATCACATTGAATAAATTGTCATATTTATATATGAAATGAATTCCCTTAGCGTAATGAATTATTCTAATTCTCATCCCTTAAGTATGACTTTTGATAGTCTGTTGAAATACATCAACAGCCAAAGCAAAACAGTGGATACACATACTTTGTTACTGTTCATCTTTTGTTCATACTGGTAAAGCCGCAGTCTATGATGTGTTATGTAACTCATTGTTGATCACACCTAAAAAAAAGTCATGATTAATTTTTTTTTTTTAATGGAAGTCAATATTCTCTAACACTTTATTTTAAAAAGTCCACCTAAGCAGCATCTAATAATAATTATAAAAAAAGAAAATTATAATCATACAGTGTCGGACTGTAATAATGATTAAAATTGATTGTAAAATGGTAAGGAAGAGTTAGAGGTCAATCCAAAGCTCATGAAGGGTGTTGAAAAAAAATGTGGGTGGGACACATAACAAAGTGCAACCCCATCTGTGAGTTGTGCAAAGGCTTTCTTGAGGCAAGTGAAAGATTTTCAACCTTCCCACTACAACCTGAACTTTGTACTGTATAATTTACCTTATTTTCAGATTTTCAGCAAGATTAAGTTATATGTATATTTTTAATTCCAGTATCTAAGGGATGTACGATAAACTATTTAAAATATTAATTTTCTACATTCTAGTATACAGTTATATTATGTGTAGATGATACAAACTTTGTTCTTACTGTTTTACTATATCGTTACCAGTTTTACTGTCATTGTTGGATCTTATTTTCTCCAGTTTTCCTGTATCTCCATTTGATGATTCTATTCTAAATGTTATTAGTGTAATGCATGGAATTAAAAGCAGTGTGATTTCAGTTGTAAAAAAATTATAGCAAATATTATTGATATTAGTTTTATTATACCTTCTATATAACTAGTAAAATTAATGGAGCAAAAAATTAATATTTACAAAATAAGTTTATTTGCTAATATATTGATATTAGCAAATAAACTTATTTTGCAATCTTATTTACAATTTTTCTTATCTTATTTTACAATGTAGGAAGAAGTATTGTAGCGCCACAAAAATTTACATAAGTAGCTGTTCAACAAAGTTTTATTGTGATTGTTTTGTTTATGTTGAGGTTTGGCAGACCTCCATAATCTTTCAATGGTTTTTGTGTTTACCTGATGTTGGAACAAAAATTTTCAGTTTGATTGTAAATAGAATGTCGTCAATATTGATTATGGTTTATGTTGTGAACCAAAAGCTACCCAAACAGTTTGTATTAAGTTACGGCTATGATCTGGGACCCCAAATAGAAAACAAGTTTTTATTTTCCTGCTTATTCTGCAGAATCTATAATTTCCCAACATTATATTTATTTTTGTTAACAGTGATTCATCTATATTGACAAATTTACTTGGACCTCTATAGTACTAAAATTTACAAATGCACACAAACCCGTCATAAACAATCGTTCAATTCTACAGTCATGTTATTACCAAAACAAAGTTATCTTTCACAGAATTTATTGGTTTTCAGTTTGAAGAATTATGCATATTTTCATTTTAAAACGACTGAATAATCATGGATTTGAACACATTCGCACATTTACAAGGCATGTATGTTAATATCATCTCCATAACTGTCTTTGTATGCCAAACTGTTGAAAAAAATCTTAACGCATTGATTTTGTCATGGCTTGATCATGGAGATTGAAAATTGTTGACTTAAATCCATTAACCCCTAACTGTAACTAAAAAATTTTAATTGCTGTATGTATAATTTACTTATTTTATTGAATAAAGTAGACTTCTAAATTTGTTTTTAATCAAATAGATAGCATTGTTATTTTAAAGAGTAAACACATAACATTAATTACTTGAAACAGTTTGCTTAATATTAGTCTCCTAAATAACTGTATATTAAAGTATTATGCATTAAGTAATTCAAACACTGTATGATAATAGTAAAAAAGATTTATTTTTTAGTAGTTAGCTTAAATTGAAGTTTCGTGGTCGGAGACAACAGTTAATGAAAATGTGTTGTTTTTTTTCATTAGTTGTCATTACCTTTTTTGTATTTATCAGTTACACAGAATCCCTACTGAGGCATTTTTACACGAAATTTGTGTCTACTGGCCATCAAGTAGGTAAAATATATAATTTGTATATTTTATGTTAATTAGATATTCTCTTTTATTGCGATTAGATATTATAGAAGACGGTTAATATAATTATTCTGTTTAGTAGTTACATAATTTTTTGTTCATAAAACCTGTTTATTTTTACTTCATACTATGCATATTTGATTGTTTTGTCAAATTAACCTATAGGTTTATTAAATTAAGTAGCTATGAAAATCTGTTTTGAAGGATTAGCTGTGCTGTTTCCTAGTGATATTATCCTCTTAGTTGTAATTCATGAATACATGGAAAAATTTAAGTATGTCCATCTGTGTTGTTCTTCTGGGTACCAGATCTTATTTATTGCTGTAAAGGTATTAAACTTCCATAAAAATATGTATATTTCATACTTGAATTGTTTCCAATTTTATTTACACAAGTTATTATTTTTTCAAAAATCTTTTATTAACATAAATCCATGTGTGCAAATCACAAAAGATTTCTGTGAAAGTGGTATCCTGTAGAAAAATGAGTTTTAATTTGTTCATTGTGGGAGATGAAAATTGTTTTCATATTAAACAACGCTATTTCACCCCGGATCAAAATTAAGTAAACATCTTTGTCAACAATATTTATCCATTTAAAATGTTATATAGCTGATTTCTCTTGAACAGTAATTTAATTTTGATAAAAGAAATACAACTGTTAAACTTAATTTGTTTACCAATATATTAGGTAAAGTGAATGAATCATAGGCACAAAATATTATTACATGAAAAATCATGCTGTAAAATAGGATATATTGTTTATGTTTTACTGCTCGCCCAATAATGGAGTTATCTAGATTAAATTTATGACTAAAACCATCTTAAAAATGCAGCAGTTATTGAGTTTTAGTGAGTATCAGCTCAAATAAACATTTTGATTATATATAAAAACTAAAGAATAAAATGTTAGTTATATTTGTACATGATCTTTTCATACTTATAAGTATTATCTTAATAAGCTTATCATTTCCTCCCTGGAAGAAGCATTTCAATCTTGTGCAAAGCTGATTTTCCAAAGTGATCAACTTGTCTGCTCACAGCTCTTCTTAAAGCTATGGTTAGGATTCCTCAATTGCTCTCAAAATTGAGATGTTAAAAACAGGGAAGTTTTATTAGCTGTATTAGGTTAATGTTGTTGTGAACTAAAGTTTACTGCATCTCTTGATCTTTATTTTGTCTTCAGCTGTCGCTATTCATTTTCAATATTAGATACATGAACTAAAACTGGACCTTCCATGTTCGAGAATGCACTATCATTATTATTTCTTGCAGAAACATTAGTTAATTTGTTGTGAGAATTGATAAATGTTTCTGCATTAAACTATGCCACTTCACTTTGGATCAGAATTATATAAATATTTGTCAACAATTTTTAATCACTTAAAAAATATACATTTGAATGAAACCTAGTGAGCAGTCATTTTGAGAATTTCATGATTTTTTTGAAGATTGAAAATGTAGAACCATGACTTACGTTCAATTTATTTTCAGTTTTATCAGTTACTAGGGAATTAGTTCTTTCCCATGCAAGTGAAAGTATAGTGATCATTCAAAAATGGGATATTTGTTTGTTTTTTTGCATATCTTTATTTTTTTGGGGGGTCCAAATAGTTCATCTAGGCCAAAAAACATGTATGTAAGTCACACAGCTTTTGGTTTGGCTTTATAACTCAGGATTGACCACACTAATTTTTTTCAAATTTCGCTCAAATATTTCTGTCTATGGGATGGGCATTGATCATATTAATTTTCTTTACAAAATTCTTTTAAAGGGAGGGGATATCATGAAAAAATCAATTTTGATTTCTTCAAATGCAGTTTACAGAAAATTTTAAGGAAATTTGTTACCTGCAATGAATATATAAGTATCCAAAAATGTTTTCAAAAGATCAACCCACACCTCTTAAAATTGAAATATATATGTTTTTTGTCAATTTGCTCATTTCCCAAATAATTTTCAAATGTTTTTTTGAAAGTTTGTACTTCACTTATATAAAACCATCAAGAAATGTCTTCAATTTGTTTAAATTATAGACCCCAGACCTAAAATGCAGAAAAATGTTTTAAAAATTAATTTTTTTCTTATTTAACCTTTATTTAAGGGGGGGGGGGTAGATTTAGAGAAAGAAAATTTATTAATATAGGAAATTATGTATGGATATTTTTTTAGAAAAAGTTGTTTTTAGATTTATTCCCCATCTGTAATCTCCAAATCAATATAAATAATTTATCCATCAGCTTTGATATTGACCTTGGTCTTCATTTTAGAGAAAAATTTAAACTTAAAATGATTTCTCCATTTATAGATTTGGGATTTGGGATTAGAGTTGTAATAAGTTTTATGTACTACTGTCCTTGCCTGTTATGGAACTCAAGGTTTCAGAAACTCTTACCTTATCTTCCCAATTGAAAAAACATGAGGCCCATTTTTTTTTTAGTGCAGACGGATAGTGGAGTGCACTCGTGATGAATTAACTTTAATTCAAAATAACATAGAGTTAGTCAGGAAATCAAAAAAACATACTTATACCTTTTTACGTACCACCTTCATATTCTATTATAATTTACATTTAACTGTGCATTTTTAATTGATGCAAAAACGTTATATTTGCAAGCTTAGTAATTAAATTATTTCTTTTACAGTTCCTCGCTTAGACTTGTTGAATTTGGAGAGTGGCTACCATGGCCTTGTTAAAGAGAATGAAACATTAGTCGAAGTGACCCCAACAATTAGAGGTGTTGGTGCAGATATCTGCAGTTTCCGTATTGTGAACAAACATCATGGAGAGGCTCCATTTGAAGTAAGCTTTATTGTTTCTTGTATTAATGTAAAGAAAATGATAATAAATAATTGGATATAATGTAAGCAATATAGTTTTATGTCTAATGACCAGTAACTGGTGAAGCCTGGAATTTTTCACCTTCACTGTTGTTTTCTTTTAAGGTAATACTACTTCTCAGTGAACTTTTACATTTAGTATTGGTATGAACGGACACTAATTTACTGAAGCTGTTATGAAATTTAGCCTGCCCAGTTTGCTTGCTGCATTATTAATAAACAGAAAAGGGGAAAAGTTGTGTTTTGTTTACAATAAGTATGTTAGTAATAATTTGGTCTCTAGTAGTAGCATGGCAAAAGTTTTATATAATTGGGTTAGCATTGTTGTTCATTTCAAATAATAATTTCATATAAATCTTCTAATTTATGATTATAAAATGATTTGAGAAGAATGCATGAATGAATGTAAAGAGTGTTTTAATTTTATTTTTGCTGAATATTTATGTTGGGGGATTTGATGAAAGATCTCTTCATATTCCTATTCTTTAGATTTTATTGTTATTAATTATAATTTAATAAATTTGTCAAAATTTGTTAGAACAAAATTTGTTGTATTTAAACAATTCTTTTAAAACATAATAATCGTCATTTTTACAACGTGATTGCTTGAAGATTATCAATTGTTATATTTATAGATTAATGAAAAATGTTTTATTATATATTGTTTAATGTGCTTATTGTGCATTTTTCTTCCTTTTAGATTATTCTTAAGAATGGAGGAGAGGCAGAACTTCGCGCTAGGCGGAACCTCAATTGTGAAAAGAGAAAAAATTACAAATTTGATATTGCTGCTGTTTCTTGTTCTGGTGACCAGTCAGAAAAGTGAGTTATACAATTATTTTGTAGTAGTTTTTATTATTTTTTAATTTTCATTAAAAGTTGTGTTATTTTATATTATATTAATGTAATATACCTAATTTTCACGGATGATTTTTGTTTTTTTTTTTAAAATGCATATATTTATTTTCTTTGTTATAAACATTTTGGTAAGTTCTTAAAATTAAAATTTAGAAAGTATAATTGTACAATTGTAATTTTTGATTTCAAAAGAAAAAATTGAAAATAACCCAACATTCATTACTCTCTGATTGAAATGATTTATTTAAAAATGTTAATTATCACATTAAAGCAGTTTTTATGATTCACTGTGGCTTGCTTAACCATCCATTCTTACTCCTTAATCTTTATCCTTCCTTTCATGGATACGTAAAACCACTTCCAGCAGAAATTCAGGAGATCTGGGAAAGTGTTCTTTAAAAATAAAGTGCTTTGTGTTCTAATTTATGTAATTGAAGTTTTAAACAATTGTAAACATAACATTAAATAAGTCTGCTTGTTGTGTGTTAATATTTCATTAAGATTTCTTATATTCTTACTGCAACTTAATCGGGTAAAACTTATACAAATACTAATTAAATAAAACTGAATTGAAATTACAGAGACCACATCTGCAACATTATTTACTGATAGATTCATAACTTTCTCTTGAAATATCGATAAAAAAAAATGTTTAACTACCTGGATTGATTAAAGTTGTCATATTACTTTCCATTATTAGTGCTTTTGTGATGATTTCTCAATTCATTAACATCTATTAGCCAATTACACTTATAGTTATTCAAGTTTTAACTAAAATGGTTTAGAAGTGTTCATGAAAGTACAAATATGCTGTGTCAAAATGAAAAGCTCATCTTTGAAGAGTTGTATCTTATAAACAAAAAAAAAAAAAAATGAGAATTGTGGCAAATTATATATATGTAAAAAGAGCTTCTCTGAAAAAGAGTTTGCCTTTTTTGCTGTTAATACAGAATTAATTTTTTATAACTCTGTTAGGAGACTCTATATAAATTGGATCTTAAGCATATTTAAACATGTTTTTTCAACTTGTCATATACAAAAGTTGCTGTTTTAATTTTAGTGAGAGCTAAAATAATAAAAATGAAGAATTTGTATTTTAACAGCAGTGTTAAATTATATAGTTTCTTATCGGCTAACAACAGTGTAGGAAAAGGATTATGAAGGAAAAAAATATTCTCATTAAAACAATTAATTAATCAGAGAATATCAATTGTCTGTTACTAAAGAATACAATCATTTTACATTTATATGGAATATAAAGTAGATGTAATTTTCAGTATTCACTTTTTAGCACTGTATATTAACTGTTACTTTCTAAACTACTATTGACATTCCATTTTAATGAAAATTATTTTTTTCTTATCCCATTATTAATTTGAGATATGAAACTGCATTCATATACTGTAAAAAACAAATTTGGTTTGGTGCAAAATTATTATTTCCTCTTTGCTAAAATCCAAAGTGCTTGCTTTTTGTTTTAATGGGCAAATGTTCACATCTGGTTTTAATATGACCTCAAGTGCTCCTTAATATTAATTTGTTATATTACATTGTAACAAAATTATAAAACGTTGAAATTTTGTTACTAGAAAAAACAGAAAAAAAACAAGGTACATTAATGTGTTACTCGTAATTTCCACTAGTTTTTCAAATATTAGAATAATGCAGAAAAGAAGTTAATAAGTCATAAAAAATTTTTGTGTGTTTGTCATATAGATACTTTTTCAAAGATGAGTTTTTCTTTTTTGATGATAATGTTAAGTGTCCTTACAATTTAAATTCATCTGCTTTTTGTGTCTATTTTTAGTATCTGTTTATTCGTAGGACTTGATTATTTTTTATTTTTTACTGTTTTATTAAAAACTTTTTCCCAGTCTTGGCTCCATACCGTGGATTGTTGATTGGGTATGCGTGATGTACATTGTAGTAGTGCTTTTGAAGCGTTTTTGGGAATTGCAAATTAAATGAAACAAGGGAGGGAGAATGATGTTAATAAATTTTAATTGTGCATCACCAGTTTCATTTTGCTACAGCTGTTGCACACGATTACCGCAGTTGTTTTTTATTCAAGTTACATACAGATTTAGTTCATTATAAAATTGTATTTATTCTTGCATAAATTCTATTACAGTTAGTATAATGAATATTTTGTTGTTTAAAAGTGATTTCAATATTATTATTATTGATTTTGTTTACCGGTTATTTTACACCTACTTTTAATTAAATTTTATTCTACAAAAGCTAGCTGTCAGTCAATATAAAATTGCTAACATGAATATTAGGAAACAAAAGCAAAAAGCAATGTAAAATGAATAGAATTTTGTAATAATGGTTGTAACATTGAAATCAGCAGTATATTGATTCTTTACTAGTAGTTTTTACTCGTTATTGAACAAAATTTGTTTAATCAGATTTAAAAAAAATATATATATTTATTTATTTATATTGTATGCATACAGTATAAGACTTATCAGTTTTTTTTTGAACTTGAGTCTGAAACTTAATATTGTGTTATTAAGAAGTATGAGATACTGTCCTTGAAAGAATTATAGTAAAATATTAAATTTACCTTGAAAAAGTCATGTTTATGAATGATGTTCTAATTAATGGAAAAAAAGTTCTAATTATGAATTAATTTTGGGTTGGCCAATTCCTTAGAACTATAAGTAATAAGATATTTTGTAAAATTCTGATATGTATAATAGTAAAGTAATAGTTTTGTAAAATTCTGATATGTAATAGTGGTTCTACGAATTCAAGTAGAGTAATTATGGGTGTTCAAAGTCAAATGTGTTTATTGTTTGTCTTTTTTTTTTTTATAAATAATGTCTATTTCTTCATTGCTGTTCGTAACATTTTTTAATGTGTTGAGTTATTGTAACTGTCTTTTTTTGTAAAACTCGAGAGAGCAACCTAAGCAGCATAGTCTTAGTACATTGTTTCACAAATCCCAACAATAGTAAGTTCATTTTTTTTAAATTTATAAAACATTAATTCTTTAAAAAATATTATACAAATGTTTTTTTTGTATAATTTAAATTTGATGTTTTATAAGAAGCTTATAAAATGGTGTCCTGACAGGGACCTGAAGCTTACACATTTGACCGAAAAGCTTTCACATTTTTTGGAAGACCTACCTCTACAATTAAGAGGAAATATGTGGTTTCACCACAATGGAGCTTCACCACATTTCAGTCAGTTGGTATCAGATTTCCTGCATGAAACTTTCCATGAAAAATGGATAGGATGCAGGGGCCAGTGTCCTGGTCTGCCTGATCACCTGACTTAAATCCTCTTGACTTCTACCTGTGGGGCCATTTGAAATATATTGCTTATTCAACTCTTAATATCCAACATTGAGGATCTTCAACAAAGGATCCAAAATTGATTTCAAGAAATTATAAATACTGGAATTTTTGAACGGTTAAGACAGTGGTCGGAAAAGGCGGCTCACGAGCTGAGCCGCTTTGGTTCAAGTCAAAGAGCCACAAGAGGCTCTTTGACTCCTCTTATGCGTCTCTTTGACTCCTTTTATGCGGTTCTTTCATGAAATCTTGAGTGAGAATACAAATTTATTTGTTTAAAGTTGAGGATTCGGGTATAAATATGTAGAAGTTTTTCATAGTATATGTTACTTTGGCTGTAAGCATATATATATCATTATTGAGCAGGTCTGCCGCGTAATTAATTTCTTGCACCACAGACTGCTAACCATTTCAAAGTTTAGACAAATGTTATGGACCTACTGGTATATTCATGAGAGGCGGACAAGTATTCTGGTCTTGACTGCGATTGTTTTTAACCAGTGCTAAGCTTCAGCTATCCGAGGATAGGTGCTGGAATGCTCCCCAAATAGAGACACTATCTCTTACATTTCTATTTCGATAACCTGCTTCCTTCTGCATAGACTACTCTTAAGGATTATAATACTAGATATAATATAGAGAAAGCTCTTCAGTGTGCTTCTGATGCTGTTTAATTAAAAAATTGTATCCATATAGCAGAGCTCTTATTAAAAGATGGCTCTTTGAACAAATTTCTATTATTATTTTACTTTTTATTATTATTTTTTGGCTCTTTAGATGAAAAGTTTGCTGACCACTGGGTTAAGACAATCTCTCAGAAAAAGACCGAAGACGTGTAATTTCTAATGGTAGACACTGTGAACATCTCTTATAACTTTTAACAATTGTTAACTGTTTATTTTTAAAAAAAGTATACATAATGTTCTACAACACTTAACATAAGATTATCACAGATAGTTATTTTATTTTTTTAATTATTAGGTCTATTATTGTGAGAAAATTATTACTTAATGTGATACTAATCTACAGTACTAGAATTAACAATAAATAAAAACAATATTTTATTGAATTGAACATAAAGTGGAGGACATGCAAACAGACACAAAATTACAACATCGATGTTCTGCCATAATTCAGCTATTTGTTAACCGATTTTAAAAAATAAAATTTTATTTTGTTAAAAATAAAAGACTTTTAGCAAAAACATACAGTTTGATGAAACTTATATTTATGAAGATATAACAAATTGAAAAATAATCATGGCCGCCATTTTGTAATTTGGGAAGGTATTTAAGTCCTGATTTTTTTCTAATTTTAAAACTTTATTATAAAGACGTTTACTTAATATTAATGTGATTTCTCAATCTAAACTTGAGATAAAAATAACAAAATGGCAGACAGTGGGAGAACGAAGGAGAAATTGCCATTTCTTTACGGATATTTTTTGTTTAGTTTTACAAGTAGAATTCGAAAAAGTATAACCAGCTCACCATTTTAGAAACACTCTGTATTCCATCTTTGTTGTGATATGTGTACTGGTAAAAAAATTTTGTCACAGAAGAATATGTGAAAAGGTATGTTAATTCCATCTTAAGACCCAATAAATAAATTGGGTCTTTATAGTCACAAAACACTTTTAACATCACTTTACCGGCTGACATGTAGGTTTTGAATTTTTTCCTACTGTAAGAACTCTCACATTATTTATTCCATTCTCTGACATTTGGATTCTGGCTCAGAATAATGAATGAACATTTCATCATAAGTTTTATGTGATCTGAAACCTTTTGCTAAAAACTTATTGTTTTAAGTTGTGTTCAAATGTGAATTTTGGATATCATTGTAATTTTAAGTAGACTATCATAACCCCATCTTAAACCTGTTTTGCAATAAATTCAGCATGTGATGAATAATAAAACAGATAGTGCTGTGATACTCACTATAAATTTCAACAGTTTACCAAATTTTTGTCGGTTCTTGTGAATAAAATCATTAATGCGAGTTTTGAATCTGTCAAAATTATTGCTAGTTTTCAACTCATTGAAAATTTTTTCTGCCTGATTTAAGCTGTTGGATCCATTTATAAAAATTTGCATCGTTTACACATGTTCAGAACAAGTTGCATACACTTGTGTTCTCTTATTGTTTTAACATTTGTGAGTGAATTTTGGCCGATTTTAACCCTTCAGAAAAAAAAAATCTTAGCACACAATTTCTATAGTATGCATTTTAAGGTGAGCCTCAAGAGTTTGAAATAAACAAAAATTGTTATTATGATGGAAATTATTTTCATCAGTAGATATATCTATCCCAAGGGGACCAATTTGAACATCAGACAGTTTCAGTTTATTCCTTAAAACAATTTTTTTACTATTGATATTTCTTTAATTATTGAACAACCATAGAATATTATTGACTTTTTAATAAATATACACACACTGAGAAATAAATAAAACGGGCAGCTTGAAAAATTGTGATTTTTTTTTTTATGTATACATTTAAAAAATAGCTTTTATTACAAATTGGCAGTTTATTTAATAATAGTTACTGTACCTCAAACAATATCTTGAAGGTCACTAACATTTTGATTCACAAATTTTTTTTATGTTTTCTTCACACATGATATATTATATGATTGTTTGTAGTCCAACACCAGAAGTTTTATTTATTTACAAAGCTATATAATGAAGTGGAAATATGATTCGTTACTCATTAAAATATTTCAGGCAACGTTATTCAAACGCAAACTTATTCAAAGTTGGCAGCAAACATCCCAACTTTTCTGAAAAACAGTCCCTGGTAATGGGTAATTTCTGATGATGGATATGGAATGTTTTATTAACTGATCAGTTGCCAATAATGCCTCTTTTTTTTACATATACTATATAATAGGGGAAAAAGGGTATACACTTACAAATTTACAGTTACCCATATACTCCAAACACTTTCTTTCTTTTAGTTTCTGTTTTAAATGTGATAATTTCATTAGTTTTTTTTTTGGGGGGGGGGAGAAGAAAAATATAAATTTGTGTTACTGTTCCATTTATACTGCTTCAGTGATCTATATATAATCATTGAAATCTGGCATTTGAGATTAATTACCATTAAATTGCTAGCCAAAATCTTTCCTGTTACCTGTCAGTTTTTCCTTTATTATTATTTTTACTACTACTGCATTAGAGCATAAGTTTAAGAACTTGATGATTATCATAACCATCATCATTCATTTCACCTTCTGAAACAGAATCAAAAACTGGATTGTTAGTAAACAAATTATTAGTTTGTTCTTGAACATAACTACTTCCCAAATCAAACTGATAACATGTTAAAATCAATTTATGTTTTTGGATCAAAATATATTTCTAATAATAGTAATAAGCCAATAATGACTGTATGTAACCACTATTTACTTTATTCCCACTTAACATAACCCATCATTCTTTGTGTCTGTGTGAAGTGTAAATATGTGTCTAATGTAGTTAGTAAAATACAAATATTTTATTTCTTATAATTAATTTTTTTTTTAAGTGCCACTGTACATATCTCAGTTGTTGATATCAACGAATATGCCCCTGCATTTTTGGAGCCATCCTATGTACGTCAAGTGGATGAAGGCAGACTTTATCAAGAAATCCTCCGGGTTGAGGCCTCAGACCGAGATTGCACACCAAAATTTGGTGACATATGCAAGTATGAGATCTTGACCAGTGATCAGCCATTTACAATTGATAATGAAGGTAGGTAAATTACCCTTACAGTTTAGTTTAAGAAAAAAATTCTAATCTTGATTTGGATATCAAGGATGTTAAAAATCACATGATTTTTATCATATCAAGCCTTAGTGAAGAGAAAATCAATAAAAATAAATAGTTGCTAAAAAAATGTTCATACACTTATAAAATTTAAGTCAGAAGTGCTGTAAAACTTACAATTTAATTAGTATAATTTTGAAAACTTCTAAATATTTTTTGTATAGATTAATCATATTAAATTAAAATTATAAGTAAAAAAAAAAATTGCTGATATGAAGGTTAGAATGTATGGCTTAGTTCATCACATTTTTATATATTTTTGTGTTAATATAGATGTTAATGACTGTTGGGTAAAGTTAACAAAAATAAAAGAACACACAGCTCGTATTTGCCAAAAGAAATTGGACTTTAATTAGAAAGAAAAACTGAACTTATGTTAAATCATAACCTTAAAAAATTAAAAGAAATTATGAAATAAATATAACTTAATAATACTTGATAAACATAACTTATAATAATACATAACAAATACAGAAAATAATAGTTTTGAGAATCTACAATTAAACAAAGCCTGAAAACAAGAGAACATAGAACACCTTATTTACAATTATATACTTAGAAAAACATAACATCAATAAACATAGTATGACTGGAAAACTATTGCATTACTAACATATGCTGTAATATTGAAAAATTAGCAATGAACAAATGTCATTAACTTAGACAAATAAACTACAGTAAATCTTATTATTGGCACTGGCCTTTTCTGAATTATGAACATCATCAAACTTAACATTAAATAATTAAAACATGTAATTCTAGTTTAGTATAGAAAAAAGACCCCGATAATATTCCAATATAAAAAAATTAATTACAATAATCAAATTGAAATAAGTGAACATAAATAGAGTTCATTTTAGAAAATAAGTTTTCTTGAAATCACAAAGTCCAAAAACATAAATTCACATCAGGAGTAATTTTATTTAGATTAATATAAGAAGAAGTAATATGAATTCGGTTCATGAATAGATAAGAATTAATCTCGGCGATTAACAAGTTACGAGATTAAATGATAAGTTAATTACAATAAAAACAAATTGTAATAAGTAAGCACTTAAATATGTTGCATATGAACAATAACATAACCTTATATAAACCACCTGTCGTGACTGCACTTAAGTAAATAAATGGTTTTTTAAACCAAACTTGAAATTGAAAAGCATAATGTACCATTAACTGAATGTTTCACAAATTTTACTAATAGCGTAACTGTTTACTATAGATAATAATGAAGGATTTGAACATCCCTTAATAACATACGAATATTGGTAAAAAATGAACTAGTGAAATTAAAGTGCACATATACATACAGTTTATCCTTTGTGTAGTCTGTAACAGAGGTAACAATTTGTGATTAGAAGTTGAAACAAGATGTGGCGTCTCAGATTTGTAGTAATGAGTTTGGAGAGATTCTGCATAGATGAAAATGTAATCAGCAGTTGGAGAAGATTCGGCGTCGATAGAGTTGGCAGTTTGTAGCGATTGAAACACTTTTAGGAGAGACGTAATATACAGAATTTGAAGATTAACTTAACAAAGAAACGAGGCTTGACGAACATAGAAAACTGTGAAATCACGAAAACACTGACGAGTAGAACTAGAGAATATTTTGACAGAGAAAAACCACAACGTTTATGAGAGTATGAAGACGACGAAAGTATTAACACATTATACGAGAGAGAACCGCAAGGTGATCCCTGCCCGGGGACCAGCCTGTACATCCAAACAACATGAAATACTGAACTGGAATGAACAAAGCTGGTGTGGTGAGAAATAGGGGAAGCGAACAAAGCAATGGACAGAAGTGTGTGTGTGTGTGTGTGTGTGTGTTGACAACAAGAGTAGTGTCTAAGTGTTAGTATGAGAACGATTAGAGAAAACGTGTGGAATTCGGGAACGAAGACATAACAAAAATAATTTACAAGCAAGCAGACCACTAAAGAATTACGTAAGACCGATAAAATAAATTTCTGAATACGCACAAGTTGAAGAAATGATATCAGGGCAGACAAAGAGAAATAGATTTCTACGAACTATGACAATATTGAAATTGGTTGAGAATAAAAAACTTAATAATATATATATATTAAGACTAAACAGCAATAAATAATGCGTGATAGAAATAAGCTGGCACCAATATGATGATGCAACAGTCAGTCAAGCTGGCGCCGAGAGAAATAATATCGAAAACAAACCCAAACAACCTATTTTAAAAATACATCTATGATAAGCCTTACAAAAAATGCAAAATAAATTTACCAAGCCTGTAAACTACAAGACTCGACTATAACCTCAAATTTATTGAAATAAAACAACTTTACGCAATGGCGTAAACAATAACAATCCTTTTTTCTCAAAGTATTGTAACGAGAAAAAATTGTGTGGACTAATTTTGTGAAATGTAAATAAATTTTAGATCAGTTAAAAATATGTTGAGTTTTGCTACAAAAAAGTGCTTGACTAATTGGGATTCAGTAATGTAAATGGACAACTGAATATTTTTTCTTCGTACTCTGTGCTGCTGCTGGAATGTTGTAGATTTATTACATCAAGAAATTTTAATTTAAAAATTAGTCGAAATGCTTTTATCTTAGACCAGAGACAAACAGTAGTCATTTGAAATTATTTGGCAGTTGAGTATTATTATTGTTCCTTACCAATCCTGGTTGTTCTTCCTCATCATGCTGCTTACTGTTGATTGTAGTTGGTGTATGATGTGATTTATAATTTTTTTTTTCTGTTGTCAAAAGGATTAGTCATTTCATACAATTAAATGATCATTAATATTTTATGAAGAGACCAGTTTAAATTACACATTCTAAAGTAATTTACTTCAAGAGATAAGAACATTTTTAAGATATGAAATGTAGAAGTAATTTTTTTTTTTATAAAGAACATATGCAATTTAGCTTGGCTACTTAAGATCCTATTGCGTTTTTCCAGGCTACTCCATTTATTGCAGAAGACTTTTATTGTCAATTACAACAAAAGAAATTAAAAAAGAAAAAAAACAGAAAATCGGAGTTAATTAAAATAGTTAATAATGGTATTTTAAATAGCTTGTGTAATGTTTGGACAGATATTCACATTTAGATAATTATTTATTATAATACGACTGAAACAGCATAGTGATCTTAAAAATCACATTCGTGATTTCAGATTTATATGTTATCCATGTTAATGTTGAATTTTTCTTAGATATCTGTAATCAGTGGATGTTAGTGTCAGTTAAAAAAAAAATTGTAAATATTCTTTGTAAAAATTAACATTAACATATCAGTAAATTATTGTTATAAAATACTATATAATATGTAATAATCGCTTTTAATAATTTTAAAATAGCAGATAAAGCTCAAATTAATCTAAATAATAAAATTAATGTGTGTTTAAAATATGGTCAATCTATCCTACAAATTAAAACACAGTCTACAATACTTTTAAAAAAATATGTACTGCAATATGTTAAATAAAGTCTGCAAAGAAAATGTTAATGTGGAAGGAGTACCAAAAAGGATCTTCAACCACCTTTTCAAATTTTATTGTAGAAAATAGCATTATGTTTTGACATGGGCATTAGATTACGTGCACTAATGTGAGACATACATTTTATTTGATGTTGGATGATGAAAGATAACATGTTTAAGTTGTAAAATATCTGTAAGGTTTTCAGTCATCCTAATCTAAAAACCTGATGTAGACACCACATGACTTCCTTTTTTTTTGTCTTCAGTCATTTGACTGGTTTGATGCAGCTCTCCAAGATTCCCTATCTAGTGCTAGTCGTTTCATTTCAGTATACCCTCTACATCCTACATCCCTAACAATTTGTTTTACATATTCCAAACGTGGCCTGCCTACACAATTTTTTCCTTCTACCTGTCCTTCCAATATTAAAGCGACTATTCCAGGATGCCTTAGTTTGTGACCTATAAGTCTGTCTCTTCTTTTAACTATATTTTTCCAAATGCTTCTTTCTTCATCTATTTGCCACAATACCTCTTCATTTGTCACTTTATCCACCCATCTGATTTTTAACATTCTCCTATAGCACCACATTTCAAAAGCTTCTAATCTTTTCTTCTCAGATACTCTGATTGTCCAAGTTTCACTTCCATATAAAGCGACACTCCAAACATACACTTTCAAAAATCTTTTCCTGACATTTAAATTAATTTTTGATGTAAACAAATTATATTTCTTACTGATGGCTCGTTTAGCTTGTGCTATTCGGCATTTTATATCGCTCCTGCTTCGTCCATCTTTAGTAATTCTACTTCCCAAATAACAAAATTCTTCTACCTCCTTAATCTTTTCTCCTCCTATTTTCACATTCAGTGGTCCATCTTTGTTATTTCTACTACATTTCATTACTTTTGTTTTGTTCTTGTTTATTTTCATGCGATAGCTCTTGCGTAGGACTTCATTGTTTCTTCTAAATCCTTCTAAATCAGCTGCAATTGAAACCCAAGGTTTTCTACCAGTTCTCTTTATTCCGCCTAAGTTTGCTTCTGCTGATTTAAGAATTTCCTTTTTAACGTTATCCCATTCTTCTTCTACATTTTCTACCTTATCTTTTTTACTCAGACCTCTTGCGATGTCCTCCTCAAAAATCTTCTTTTCCTCCTCTTCCTCAAGCTTCTCTAAATTCCACTGATTCATCTGACACCTTTTCTTCAGGTTTTTAAACCCCAATCTACATTTCATTATCACCAAATTATGGTCGCTATCAATGTCTGCTCCAGGGTGTTTTGCAGTCAACGAGTTGATTTCTAAATCTTTGCTTAACCATGATATAATCTATCTGATACCTTGCAGTATCGCCTGGCTTTTTCCAAGTGTATATTCTTCTATTATGATTTTTAAATTGGGTGTAGGCAATTATTAAATTATACTTCGTGCAAAACTCTATAAGTCGGTCCCCTCTTTCATTCCTTTTGCCCAGTCCGTATTCACCCACTATATTTCCTTCCTTGCCTTTTCCAATGCTTGCATTCCAATCTCCAACTATTATTAAATTTTCATCTCCTTTTACGTGTTTAATTGCTTCATCAATCTCTTCGTATACACACTCTACCTCATCATCATCATCATCATGGGCGCTTGTAGGCATATAGACGTTAACAATCGTCGATTTAGGTTTTGATTTTATCCTTATTGCAATGATTCTATTGCTATGCGTTTTGAAATACTCTACTCTCTTCCCTATCTTCTTGTTCATTATGAAACCTACTCCTGCCTGCCCATTGTTTGAAGCTGAGTAAATTACTCTAAAATCACCTGACCAAAAGTCGCCATCCTCTTCCCACCGAACCTCACTAATTCCTACTACATCCACATTTATCCTATCCATTTCCCTTTTTAAATTTTCTAGCCTACCAACCTTTTTTAAGCTTCTAACATTCCACGCTCCGACTCGTACAATGTTATTTTTTAATTTTCTGGTGACCCCTTCCTTAGTAGTCCCAACCCGGAGATCCGAACGGGGGACTAGTTTACCTCCAGAATATTTTACCAAGGAAGGCGCCTCCATCATTGTTATATGAAAATGCTGAGACCCACATTTTCTTGGAAAAAAAGCAGCTGTAGGTTAGTTTTCCATTGCTTTCAGCTGCGCAGTACTCAGAGGACTGAGTGATGTTGATATGGCCGTTTAAGTCATTGTGACTCACGCCCCTAACAACTACTGAAAGAGCTGCTGCCCTCTTTCAGGAATCATTCCTTAGTCTGGCTCTCAACAGATACCTCTCCTATATGGTTGCACCTTTGGTCCAGCTACTCTGTATCCCTGAACACTCAAGCCCCCTCACCAACGGCAAGGTCTCATGATTCATAGAGGAGGATGACTTCCTTATACACCTATTAAATTACATATAAACATTTTTGCTGCACTTCATTTAAATTTATTTCATTTGAAAGTGAGATACGATCCTCCAATTTTTTAATAAAGTGGACAGTTACACAATTGCATTGTGGTAGATAACATATTAAATCACATTTTTTTGTTTCCATATCAGCATTTTATTTTAGTTTAAATATTAATTTTGTTTCACGTTGCTCAAGTAGATATGTGGTGTAAGTGGGAACGTGTTGGATCTGTAACCATGCTCAGATCTGTTCAAATCCGATTTCATATACATATATTTTTTTTACTTTTTTTTTTTAATTTAAATATATTGATTTATTAATAATTATTAACCTGTGATTTTAAAAATGTTTGAATTAAAATGAAAAGAACATAAAATATTATTTCATTAATTTAAACTTTACATATTTTTTTTCTATTTTTATTATTGAAATTATTATTTACTGCTAAAAAATTGTTACAATCAGAAGTTAATAAGTATTAATAAATCAATATATTTAAATTAAAAAAAAAAAATTAAATGTGAATTTGGATTTGAACGGATGTGCCCCTTCCCATTGTAAGATCCATATTTCATTAATTAAAATTTTATTTGGCTATAACTCTGGAACCAATGAAAATAAGTACCACTTATGATATATCATAGAAAAGCTCTCAATGAGGATTTATTACTACAGTTAAGAAAAAGTCCAAAATCAAATTTATTTAGAGGTTTAACTGTATACATGTTTTTGGTCTAGTCAATTGCAATCAAAAGGGGAGGTGCACAACTAGATGTTACAACAGTCCTAAATACAAAATTTCAATATTCTACAACTAAATGTCTGAAACTAGTCAAAATGGATTCAGGGATGGTCAAAATTGATATTTCTGTTCAAATCTGAAAACTGAAATTTTTTGTGAATACAATACTTCCTTTACTTCGTACAAGGAAGTAAAATTCTTTTGAAATGTGTTGGGTAAGGTCCTTGATATTCAGAAAACTTGGCTTACAAAGTTAGCAAATGGTAATAAATTTCTTCACCTACATTTCTAAATTACAATTTCAGTAAAATATTTAAAAGCAAACTTTTTTTAAAAAAATTCATAAAATTTGTATTTAGTTAAATTTTAGCAATACTTAGCTTTGTTAACATGTAATACAAGACATATCTTTAAAGTAAGTTCTGTTTTGAATCTACTGTCTACATATATGATGTAAACAGATGGGATTTGTGCAGCCCATTTATTTTAATCAATAGTCGGCTGTTAGCAACAGTAGTGTTGATTAATTTGTTGTGTACATTCAAAAAAAAAATAATAAACTTAAAATAAAAAATGAAATTAAAATAAAAAATAATTCGAGTGCTACAATTCATGATCCTCCCTAGTGTTAAGTATGAGGAGTAATCTGATTTTTTGAAAGCAAAAAACAATTCTGCAGCTGAAATTCACGGGCCGAATATTGTGACGCTAAGGTAAGTGCTGTTCTTTTCTAAAGAGGCAAACGAATGTTCATGATGAAGATCATAGCAACTGGCCATCAATGGTAACAATTTGATTGAAAAATTTGAGAAAACTGGCACTTCACAATGTCTTTGGTGTTTCATGATCATATTTCATTTATGAAGTTTTGACTGAAAAAATGGGCCAAAAAGATTTTGTAATACTACAAGCATGGAAAAAAAGGGTGTCACTTGCTGAATTTAATGATCACAGAACTAATATAAATGCTAATACATATTGCAAAACTTTAAAAAATCTTAGAAGACCTGTAAAAAATAAATGACAATTGCTATTCCATGGGATTTTGGTTTTGGTTTTTGCATGACAATGCCATGCAAAGAAAACCAGACATTGAAGCAATTTGAAAAAATTTAGTTTGAAAATGTTCAATCATCCATTCTATAGCCCTGATGTAGCTCCCAGTGATTATTTCTCTTTCTTTCACCCTAAACAGTGGCTTGTGCATCACAAAATGTTATAAATGATGACAATTTGAAAAATGGCATTACTGCGTGGTTTAAGTCACTGACAGCAAAGTTTCTTGAAGAGGATGAAGAAGTAATGAAATGGTAACAAAAAAGAAAAACTTCTGTTTTGAAGTTGAAGGCTTTTTTTTTTTTTTTTTTTGTCTTCAGTCATTTGACTGGTTTGATGCAGCTCTCCAAGATTCCCTATCTAGTGCTAGTCGTTTCATTTCAGTATACCCTCTACATCCTACATCCCCAACAATTTGTTTTACATACTCCAAACGTGGCCTGCCTACACAATTTTTCCCTTCTACCTGTCCTTCCAATATTAAGGCGACTATTCCAGGATGCCTTAGTATGTGGCCTATAAGTCTGTCTCTTCTTTTAACTATATTCTTCCAAATGCTTCTTTCTTCATCTATTTGCCGCAATACCTCTTCATTTGTCACTTTATCCACCCATCTGATTTTTAACATTCTCCTATAGCACCACATTTCAAAAGCTTCTAATCTTTTCTTCTCAGATACTCCGATTGTCCAAGTTTCACTTCCATATAAAGCGACACTCCAAACATACACTTTCAAAAATCTTTTCCTGACATTTAAATTCATTTTTGATGTAAACAAATTATATTTCTTACTGAAGGCTCGTTTAGCTTGTGCTATTCGGCATTTTATATCGCTCCTGCTTCGTCCATCTTTAGTAATTTTACTTCCCAAATAACAAAATTCTTCTACCTCCATAATCTTTTCTCCTCCTATTTTCACATTCAGTGGTCCATCTTTGTTATTTCTACTACATTTCATTACTTTTGTTTTGTTCTTGTTTATTTTCATGCGATAGTTCTTGCGTAGGACTTCATCTATGCCATTCATTGTTTCTTCTAAATCCTTTTTACTCTCGGCTAGAATTACTATATCATCAGCAAATCGTAGCATCTTTATCTTTTCACCTTGTACTGTTACTCCGAATCTAAATTGTTCTTTAATATCATTAACTGCTAGTTCCATGTAAAGATTAAAAAGTAACGGAGATAGGGAACATCCTTGTCGGACTCCCTTTCTTATTAGGGCTTCTTTCTTATGTTCTTCAATTGTTATTGTTGCTGTTTGGTTCCTGTACATGTTAGCAATTGTTCTTCTATCTCTGTATTTGAACCCTAATTTTTTTTAAATGCTGAACATTTTATTCCAATCTACGTTATCGAAAGCCTTTTCTAGGTCTATAAACGCCAAGTATGTTGGTTTGTTTTTCTTTAATCTTCCTTCTACTATTAATCTGAGGCCTAAAATTGCTTCCCTTGTCCCTATACTTTTCCTGAAACCAAATTGGTCTTCTCCTAACACTTCTTCCACTCTCCTCTCAATTCTTCTGTATAAAATTCTAGTTAAGATTTTTGATGCATGACTAGTTAAACTAATTGTTCTGTATTCTTCACATTTATCTGCCCCTGCTTTCTTTGGTATCATAACTATAACACTTTTTTTGAAGTCTGACGGAAATTCCCCTTTTTCATAAATATTACACACCAGTTTGTATAATCTATCAATCGCTTCCTCACCTGCACTGCGCAGTAATTCTACAGGTATTCCGTCTATTCCAGGAGCCTTTCTGCCATTTAAATCTTTTAATGCTCTCTTAAATTCAGATCTCAGTATTGTTTCTCCCATTTCATCCTCCTCAACTTCCTCTTCTTCCTCTATAACACCATTTTCTAATTCATTTCCTCCGTATAACTCTTCAATATATTCCACCCATCTATCGACTTTACCTTTCGTATTATATATTGGTGTACCATCTTTGTTTAACACATTATTAGATTTTAATTTATGTACCCCAAAATTTTCCTTAACTTTCCTGTATGCTCCGTCAATTTTACCAATGTTCATTTCTCTTTCCACTTCTGAACACTTTTCTTTAATCCAATCTTCTTTCGCCAGTTTGCATTTCCTATTTATAGCATTTCTTAATTGCCGATAGTTCCTTTTACTTTCTTCATTATTAGCATTCTTATATTTTCTACGTTCATCCATCAGCTGCAATATATCGTCTGAAACCCAAGGTTTTCTACCAGTTCTCTTTATTCCGCCTAAGTTTGCTTCAGCTGATTTAAGAATTTCCTTTTTAACATTCTCCCATTCTTCTTCTACATTTTCTACCATATCTTTTTTACTCAGACCTCTTGCGATGTCCTCCTCAAAAATCTTCTTTACCTCCTCTTCCTCAAGCTTCTCTAAATTCCACCGATTCATCTGACAACTTTTCTTCAGGTTTTTAAACCCCAATCTACATTTCATTATCACCAAATTATGGTCGCTATCAATGTCTGCTCCAGGGTAAGTTTTGCAGTCAACGAGTTGATTTCTAAATCTTTGCTTAACCATGATATAATCTATCTGATACCTTCCAGTATCGCCTGGCTTTTTCCAAGTGTATATTCTTCTATTATGATTTTTAAATTGGGTGTTGGCAATTACTAAATTATACTTCGTGCAAAATTCTATAAGTCGGTCCCCTCTTTCATTCCTTTTGCCCAGCCCATATTCACCCACTATATTTCCTTCCTTGCCTTTTCCAATGCTTGCATTCCAATCTCCAACTATTATTAAATTTTCATCTCCCTTTACGTGTTTAATTGCTTCATCAATCTCTTCGTATACACACTCTACCTCATCATCATCATGGGCGCTTGTAGGCATATAAACGTTAACAATCGTTGTCGGTTTAGGTTTTGATTTTATCCTTATTACAATGATTCTATCGCTATGCGTTTTGAAATACTCCACTCTCCTCCCTATCTTCTTGTTCATCACGAAACCTACTCCTGCCTGCCCATTATTTGACGCTGAGTTAATTACTCTAAAATCACCTGACCAAAAGTCGCCTTCCTCTTCCCACCGAACCTCACTAATTCCTACTATATCCACATTCACCCTATCCATTTCCCTTTTTAAATTTTCTAGCCTACCAACCTTTTTTAAGCTTCTAACATTCCACGCTCCGACTCGTTGAAGGCAGCTATGTAAAAAAGTACCAAATAAATAAGTTTTTATACATAGCTCAGTTTGCTCATATTTTTCAGTTTTTACTTCAAAACTGATTTTATTTTAAAAACATACCTCATGATTTTAAAATGCAATAGGATGGCAAAACTGTTTTAATTTCGTAATGTATTGCTTATACTAGTTTCAGAATTCCTAATATTATTTATTATTGACAGAATACATTGAAATTTCTTTCCAAAATAAAAAAAACCATAATTTCATTTAATATATATATATATATATATATATATATATATATATACACACACACATATGCTTATAATCATATATAAACTAGTAATTTCATATCCAAAAATAGTTTTTATATGTATTATTAAATTTTTTCACTTTTCAGGTGCAATTCGGAACACAGAACCTCTTGATTATGAACGCAGTCACAATCACATCTTATCTGTTGTTGCTTATGATTGTGGTATGAAGCAATCTGTTCCAGTTATGGTTACAATCAAAGTAAATCGTATATGTAAACTTGGCTGGAAAGGTAATTGAATATTTTTTTTACGTTCTGATTTATTTATTTTATGACCATTCCAACAGCGTAATCTAGTAATTTAATTATTATTTTGCTATAAACCGCATAATGCTATGCGTTGTATTTGGATGAAGTGCAACATGCCTTGTGAGAATTTAACTTTGCTAAACTTTAAGATGGCAAGCTTTTTTGGTTGACAGAGGAAATGAAATTTTGGAAATCATACATTTTCATTAGTTATATAATTTTATGCACACAGTTGTTTTTGTAGAATAAAAATATGTTTGGTTTCACCTGTAAAATCATTAAACTCTTTGTAGTGTTAAAACATTGATTTCTCTGTGATAAGCTTCCCAACCAAGTTTTACTCAGTTTGATTTGTAAAGTTGGCCCCTTAGGTTGCATAGAATGAAAAGTAGTGTTACTCCTTTGTAGACCACATGACAATTTTTTGTCATGTTCATTTTTATGCTAAAAAGATCCGCTGGTAATTTTTATGGTAATCTCATTTTATGCAAGAAAAGTGGTTTGGCGAAATTTCATCAGTGTCAGAATTATGCTTGTACTGATCACCTGTTTGGTTATCATGGCAGACATGGAATCCTCTTGATAAAGGTTATGTTTGTTATTGTTTAAAGTCTCATCTGATATTGCAATTAATGTTTGGATGGTAAACAAAAATTATTATTATTTTAAACTTGACTGTTTCTGTTTTTATTTTTAGAAAACATTTAATCGTGCTACATAATAGTTATTTGTTTATTGTTGTTTTGAATTGGTTATAAGATCATAGTTTGTTCAGAGTGAAAAGGAATGCAACACACAAATAAATACAATATTGTAATAATAAAAAATTGGTGTGTTGCATAGTACGTAGATGCGCCGAGTGTGCATTTATCATTGTTTTTAGTTGTTTGTGTTGTTCGGATTTTAATATTATACTTATTTCATCTTAGTATTTTGTTTTCTTTTTTCTGGTAATATTTATTAGCGAGTTGCTGTAATGCGCAAAATGAGTGGTGTATTTCAAACGCAGTGAAATTGATCGGGAACTTAGGAATGTTGAACCGACAGTTCAAATTTGAAAAAATGCATCAATTTCTTGCCAAAGATGATGAAATTTCTCGGTTTAACACTAAACAGGACAACAATTCTAATAATTACGATTCCTATTTTAAAATTGTTTTTTATTTTGAGTTAAGTGACTTGAAACTCATTTTTTTGACTTCTTTAATCTTTAGAAAACTTTTTGAATAAGATATAACCATAAAAAAACATTTCTAGTTGATAGTTTATTGGTTTTCCTACAATTTAAAAGAAAACTGCTAAACAATATTGATAATAAAAAATTTATAAATTTTTTATCACAGGCTTACAAATAGTCACCGTAAGGCACTGTGCAGTTCTTTTACCAACAATAAGTGTGCAATTTTTTTTTAACCATCTCCAAAAACGTTCTGGTCCTCAAAGGGTTATTATCACTTCTAGGAGTGTGCTTACAGTTTCTATAAATATTGAGCGATTTGGTTACAAGTTAATTTTAAATTAAAAAATTGTAACATTTATTTATGATTTAGTAAATTAAGTTTTAATTTTAAATGGAACTTTTTTTTCAAGTGCAATGAGAATGATCCTAATTAGCACAAATATCATCCATTCATCAAACTTTTAGGAAACTGGAATCGTCATTTAACTTTCATTTAGGTTATCCTTAAAGAACCCACCGGATTGGTCTAGTGGTCAAAGCACGCATCTTCTCAAATCATCTGATTTTGAAGTTGAGAGTTCCAACATTCAAATCCTAATAAAGGCAGTTACTTTAATATGGATTTGAATACTAGATCGTGGATGCTGGTGTTCTTTGGTGGTTGAGTTTCAATTAACCACACATCTCAGAAAGGTCGACCTGAGACTGTACAAGACTACACTTCATTTACACTCATCCATATCATCCTCTGATGGTGATTCCTGAAGGCTAAACAGGAAAAAAGTTATCCTTAAAAGATTATTTAGGAATTCAGATGGGAGTTTTCCATTGCTGTTCGATCAGTTTGTTTTTAAATCGAAAGGTCTTCTGCTTCATGCTATTTCTATCTTTTTTGAGATAAAATTTATCCTATTCATTTTTTAACAGCTCTGGTTTTCACTATTAACTGTTAAAATATTAATTTTGTAATGTTTCATAAGTGTTGTTTATTTGACAGTTTTTTTTTTTTTCTATAGTATATATTTCAGATGATTATTAATTGCAAAGAGTTTTTTTAATGGCTTCTTGTCTTCTAATCTATTTCAATCAAAATTAGCATAGTACTTTCTTTATACTATTAATAGTAGCTTTACATTTATTTTGATTTCAATCTCTCAGTCAAACAGGCTTGCTTTATTTTTATATTAGTACAGAAATGCTGTCTGTTAATGGAAAAGATCCTGTTTTCTAATAATCATTGTTAAGGAAGTGAATATATAAAAATAATTCATTAAACTTAAGAAAAAATTCAGTTGTTTTTGTTTAATTTGTTATATAGCTTCACTGTGCATATATTCTTGTAATATGAATAAATTTTTCTTATTACTTGCATATAGCAGGTATGATTTTTTTGTACAACCAGTTTTGAGTTCAGCCCATCGTCAGGTACATTATATTAATCCATAAATTCTATATATTTCTCAAAATTCATATGCAAAGATATGTGGAATTTATGGATTAATATAATGTACCTGACTATGGGCTGAACCCAAAACCGGTTGTACAAAAAAAAAAATCATACCTGCTATATGGAAGTAATAATAAAAATTTAATCATTTTAATAAATCAAAGGAAATGATATATGAAATTTATTGCAGTGTGCTATCATTATTATGATATATATAGATAGATTTATTACTGACATTAAAATTATCTTGGTTAAATTCTCTCAGTTTTTCTTAAAAACCATCACCATTATGCTTACATTTATGATTAAATTTTAAAGTTATAAGTGTGCAAGATTATATTGGGAAGATTGCTGCTGTTAATCAGTCTTATCTTAAACAATCTTAATTGTAAATGCTTTATTTATTTTACCTACATAAAGTTCATTGTAACGTACACAGTAATTAATAAATTAAAACCTTGTTTATTTATTTTTTATTACTGAAAAAAATGCTTGTTTATAATTCTGTAGATAATTGTTTTAATTTTTTAATTAATTTTACAGTTTCTACGTTAATCGATCTCTAAATTATAAGAACAATTTTTTTTTTAAATTATTACTGGTAAATTGAAAATGTAAACTATGCAAAAAAGAATGTTTAAAGAAGCAAAATTAAGTGTTAGATATTTTTAATTTTTTTCCATCAATTTTTCAATGCGGAAAAATAATGCAATTGAAAAATGTTATTTTAATAGAGGCAAATTAAAAATTTAAAAGGCATGTATTTATTAGCCATAAATAGATTGGGTTGGAGAAATATTTCAAATCAAAGTGACTAATAATAATAATTAGAACAAAATTTAAAAAATATGCAGTTTCTGTTAGAAATTAAATTTTTGCAGGGTTTAACACTTTTATAACTATTATTATAAAATGTATTCTTTTATTAAAGATTAAAGATGGTAGATATGTGCCTATTTCCTGTATAAATGGGGTAAAACACTGACGCCTCTTTGTGAGTGTGGTGTAACTCAAACTGTTAAACACATCACAGAAGTTTGCCCTAGGACAGCTTATGAAGGGAATCCTGAAGATTTCTTGATGGCAACTCCAGAATCAGTAGCAGATATTAATTTGTTAAATCTTTATTTGTAATTTTTGACTGTAATTGGTGTTGTGTTTTGGTGTCATACGCTATTTAGCGTATGACACCAAAATCTTTAATATTTATTTAAATATTAAAGATTTTTTCATTTGCATAAATTGATTATACTTTGGTTTTTTATTGTAATACTAATTCTTTTTTATGCCATGCCTGACTGAAATTCCAACCTGGGACCTCTGGATGAAAAGTTGAGATGCTACCACTTGCGCCATGGAGACCGACATCTGTTTATTATAAATAGTCACTAGTTAGCACTTAAACTTTATTGGTTATGTAAAATGTACATACAGTACACCAACTTTGTTGACTAATTAATTATGTGTCAAAATAAAAAATGTTCTGTATGAAGGTGTGTAGTTTGCGTTAAAGTTTGATCGCTCAGTTGAATTATTCATGTTTTATATTTTTATCACTTCTGGTTCATGATGCTAAACTGTTTATATTTATTGTAGTCTTATTTTGTTTTTTTAGAGTTTATAAATTCATTAGGAGATCCCCATAACCTGACATGCGTTGTTCTTTTTTATTCTTTATTTTTTCTTTATTTATATACTACTGCTTTTGAGTATTCTTTTATGCAATTCTGTTGTTTCATCATTATTGATTGTACATCCTAGTTATTTTTCTTTAAAAACAAAATTATTCATTTCTTGGTTTCATTAAAAAAAAATTGACAAGTATTGAAAATGGTCAAACTTTAATAGATTAATAATAAATAAATAAATTTCATATTAATCAGTATGTTACAGATGACATAACCAAGACAAAAGAGTGTACTTTTTTAATTCTACATCTCTGTATTCCTATTCCTGAAGCTGGTTCTTTTAACATTACATTAACCTTATGTCTTTCATAAATACTGTTGTCCTATTCCCACCCACCATTCTACCAATTCTACTAATCCTTGACTTCAGCAATCAATTGTCTTTACCTCTGGTTGATTTCTCAATTTTGGGAATCACTTTTAACAATTTCTTAACATTGTACTTGATAACTTTGTGTCATCTTTTTCTCCATAATATTTTTATTTTATTAATTGTGTTGATAAAAGTTTTCATTTGGATATAGTCAGAATTGTTTAGATTTGTGGGTTTCGCAGTCTTTTTATTCTCATGTCTACAGAGGTTCAACAGTTATTTAAAATAAAAAATATATTTCTTTGACAATATATATAATAAACTATTTTGAAAAACTTCTGTGATTTTTTTATGTATTTTATTATTTATTTGTAATTGCCTTTATTGAATAAAAATATATATTAATGGGAATGACTTTGTTGACAGGTATTCCTGAGAGAGTTGATTATGCTCCTGGCAGTGGCCGTGAAGACTTATTTCCTACAGCTCAGTTAAAACTTTGCGATGTACCATGCACTGTACGTAATGTCCAGACAAAATTAACATTAGCAACATCACATATTGGTAAAGGCTGTGATCGTGATACTTACTCAGTACAGAGCCAAAGAAAAATCTGTGGTTAGTGTTATTAAATTAATAACATTTACTTGAATCATTTTGTAGTTTTATTCTGATGACAGTGGATTTACAGTTTCTTCTAAAACTCATAGTATTAGTCTTCAGATAATAAAAATAATAATCATATATTTGAGAGTGGAGGAATTACCCAATGAGAAGTAATAATGATATTAAGATTCACAAATGATTTTAATGGACACAAAGTAAGAGTTGGGCAGAAATAAATAAAACCATGAAGTAAATTGACTAAGAAATTTAGTTACAAGAAATAGGAATAAAAAAAATTGGAAATAATGTTAATAAGATAAATGTTATATTTTTAGGGATTGTATTCCAGAAGTAGAAGAATATTGCTTTATAAGTAGTAAAACCACAAAGGATAAGCAAATTTAGGGAGATACAAGAGTGGTCTGAAAAGTTCTCGACCTCATCCAAAGGTTGCAGCACTATTGCATTATTTTTTCCCCATATGTTAATACAACAGTAGGTGCCATGTGAAATAGCAATTCATTTTTGAGGATCATAAGTGTTTATGGTGACTTCTTCAATTTCCACCGTGAAGAAATGGGTGGCTGAGTTTATACGTGGTTGTAAAAGTGTCCTAGATATGATCCACATGAAGGACGTCCAAAAAGTGTAACCACACTGGAAATCATCGAAAAAGTACACAATATGATTTTGGAAAATTGGCATATGAAGGTGTGTGAAATTGTTAAGACTAAGGTTTTAAAAGAAGGCGTCAGTTATATCTTGCATGAAGAATTGCACATGAAAGAACTTTGCACAAGATGGGTGCTACATGTGCTCAAGGTGGATCAAAAACACATTGCACAATACTTTCCAAGTAGTGCTTGGTGCGTTTTATGAAAAACTACCAATTATTTTCTATGTCGATATATGACAATGGATGAGACATGGATTCACCATTACACAGCAGAATTAAAACAACAATCCATGTGGTGGACAGAAGCTGGTTCTTCAGCTCCAAAGAAGGCAAGACTGTGCAATCAGCAGTCAGGTCATGGTGATTTTTTCAGATGTGAAAGGAATTCTGTTAATCGACTATCTTGAAAAAAGTAAAACAATAACTGGGAATACTATTCTAAACTTTTAACAAAACTGGACACAAAAATTCATGAAAACGGGACCTGTCTTGCAGAAAAAATTTTTTGATAAGGATAATGCACCTGCCCACAAAAGTGTGTTGGCAATGGGAAGAGGGATGTGCACTATGAAGTGCTGGAACATCCACCCAATTCCCCAGATTTGGCTCCCTTGGACTTCCATCTCTTTCAAAAACTCAGTCTTCCTCGCTGGTCAGTGTTTTTCATCCAGACTGTCCTTGTATTAACAGCAGATTAGCACAAGTAATGAAGATTACTTAGTGATTAGTGTTTCCTATGAAGAATAATAATTTTTTATCTTAGTTTATGCTTGCAATAGTATAAATTACCTTAAGTTTTATTTAACCCTTTTACTAGTTTATTCTATTAGTCAAATTTGTAGATTCTCCTTGTAGTTTGTGTTTTTTCTCCTTTTGTTACTTTATTCAACTAGTTTTTTGTAAACAAAAATAACCCTAAGTTTGCAACATGTGCTGAACACCTATGATCGATTATGAAATATGACATGTGCATGTTCAGCCACAAAAGTTTCACTGTGTTTGTTTTTCTGCATTCTTATTGTGAGTAAAGTACATTTTTACAATTAGGTTGTAAAAAAGAGAGTTCTCTTATTTTAGATGTGGTAAGAAAAATTTTAAGTCAAAGTGAAATTTTTTTATATATTTATATGCAGAAAACTTACAATTTTCATAGGCATTTGTTTGTTTTTTAAAAAAAACTTCTATCAATAATGCAATCAGTATGATAGAGCTAAAAAGATAGTGAATGGTGTAGGTTAATTTCTTTATTCCTATTAAACAATAAAAAATAGACTAAATTTCACAGATGCGCAACCATCTACTTATGATTCCATGAATGTTTGTTATTTTGTGATTCCATTGTTTTGGTATGGGTATATGCATATGATGGACTTTGATAGTTAATTAAAATGTTTGAAAAATTGATTTTAGCAAGAACTTTTTTTAGGTGCAAGTTCAGAAAGTGTAGATCTTCTGCCTACTCCTGGCTCTGGAGCAGAGTGGACAAAGTCCCTAGCCACAGATGAAGGTCATGAATCCGATCAGATGTTTGAGTTTGATGGTGTCAGTTCTGCAGTTGCAGTACCATCTGATGTTTTAAACCACGGGCTTGCAAGAACTTTCACTATTTCAACTTGGCTAAAACATAAACACATGCCAGATCAAGATAAACATATTAAAGAACACATTCTTTGTTCAGCTGATGATCACAGTTAGTATTTAATAATATTTTGTAATTTTATAATTTATGACATTTTTTCTATAAGATATTACAGTTATGTTTATGGAATGCTAGAATGTGATAAATATATTGGAATTTTCAATTTTTTGTATTTGTTTTTGAATAAAGTTGTGCTAGTTTTACCTTCTGAAAATTACTCTGAAACTAGTTTCAGAGTATTTTTTAATTTAAAATAATTATATTATACAATTATTTTATTTAGCTACTTTAATTGAGAAAGAGTTAATGTCACGTCTACAGAAAAATAAATAGCGGGTGAACTTTCACTTAAATCACTAGAATTTTATACTTATTTTATGCAGTATGTATTATTATGGGATCTTTTGTCTTGCAAACAAAGTATCATTCCTGTAACAGCTTAGTCATTTTGGCAATAATTTCTAAGTATTTAGAATAAATTACTCAGTTATGATCTAATTATATAAGTATAATGTCATTTTCTCCAAGCCTACCATAATAGAAGTATTATATTCTTTCTTTCAGTATTACTTCCACTAATGTAATCTTTTCTCAGATGGAAATTTATCTCTGATACTACCCTTGTTGTAAGTAGGTTATATATTCATGATTATTACTAAACTGCTATCTTAACAATATTATTGGCCAATGTATAAAATGATAAAAAACATAAGATGGGTGTAGATTTCATTAATGGCATTTTGACAAGATAAATTAATCAAACGTTACTTTGTGTTTGGTTGTGTGTTTATCTGCTGTATTTGCAAAAAAAGTATTATACAAATGAAGTAGTATTATTTGAAAAAGTATTATATCAAATGACAAGTGAAAGTCATTAATTCTTAGTCCAAACCACAGGATTTGATTCTATTGTCTTTGGGAAAGAGATAATCAACTAGGTTTGGTGAGGTTCATACTTTCTATTCCTTTGATTACCATTGGAAAAATTGAAATTTTGCAATGCCCATACCATCCTTTTCAAAATGTGTCATGTCTTTTGCAGTAAGTAAAGAAAAACCTAATATCACCAAACAGATTCTAACCTCCTTGCTCCTCCCAAGTTCTACTTCCTTAGATTGACATCATAGATGGAAGTTTTGTAATATTTTAATTATTTTTCAAAAAAGCAGAGAACAAGTAAAAAAATTAATGTAGGTGAAGTAGTTTAAATTCCCTAGTTTTTTTAATTAACAAAGATTAGAATATTTGGACAGTTTTAATTTTTTCTGGGACAAGTTAAAAACAACTATTGTCACAGAAGTTGGAGATCCTTAGCTCCTCCACATCCTTCATTTTTTTTCAATCCTACGATTCATTAACAGTCTTCCATCTAGATTTATTATGATCGATAATTTTTATTGCTGAATAACTGTCAGCCCTGTTTTTCTTGTTACATGCATTAATTACTATAGCCAAGATCTTCCTATACTTTATTTCCATTTTTTACTTATGTGTTTACAACTAACCTGTTATCCCTAATTATATATCCTTATGAGTGAATTTCTTTTCTAAAACCATTGAAAGCAATCTCCTCTTCTGGCCATTGAAACAAATAAAACAAAAATTGTACTGCTATCGAATGTCCTTCATTAAAAAAAATAGCCACCAAATTGTACGATTTTGAAAATGTTTCATGTTTGGGGTCCAAAAACCACATGCAGGACAGGTGGCAAAAATCTGAAATGTTTACAGTAGTAACATACTCAAATGTTTACTGTAATACCCTCTACTTAATTTGTCTCCTCCCTATCTACTTTTTTCAAAATTCTTCTCCAGTACTGTATTTCAAAAGCATTTATGATGTCTCTCCTTTCCTAGAGCATTCATCTCTTATAAAGAGATAATTCCATTTTAATTCATCAAGTATTACAAATTTTTTTTCGTCACTATTTTTTATTTTGGTGATGAAAAAATTTCTGAGTAATAGACAATTTCTAACTCGCCGACAGGTAAAAACAGTCATTTTCATCACTTTTTCCATGAGCAGTGTAGCATTTTTATTTTACATCGTACAGAGGGTCAAGAAGGGATTTTTGGAAAAAGTAAAGATGGAACTTCATCTTAGTGTCCTCCAAATTCATTTTGTTACATAACCAAATCTTGTAATGTTTACAAATTGTTGTTTTTTTTTAAATTTTGGGCCAAATATAAATAATGAAAGCTTAGAGTAACAGGCCTGTTTTTTACCTTTTTACTCTTAGAACTAGTAGTACTTATGAAAAAAAAATTGTACTGCTATCGAATGCCCTTCATTAAAAAAAATAGCCACCAAATTATGCGATTTTGAAAATGTTTCATGTTTGGGGCCCAAAAACCACATGCAGGACAGGTGGCAAAAATCTGAAATGTTTACAGTAGTAACTAATTTTTATGTACTTCAAACCCAAATAAAATTTATTTTGTTACTCAAAGGGATTGCCAAGTAATAAAGCCATCAAAACCGCTAAAAACATTCTTCCTTCTACCTGTAAACAATGCATCCAAAAATACTGATGTTATGTATTCTTTTCAGTTTATACAAATTTTACAACTAAACTCAGAATGAATAAACTGATAATTAATAAATAGTCAATTACAGAATGATAAATAATAATTACAAAATGATAAACAATTCAAATACATTAACAAGTTGTTCAATTCACTTTTACTCCTACTAATGGAGATTATGAATAAATCTTGCACTTTTTGATAACAAATTTAATACAACTTAGTGCTCCTGCTATTTTTTTATTGGGTAGAATTAATTATTTTTTACCTTTTAACTTTTAAAATAATAATGCTTATAAAAACAAATTTGGACTGTTATAGTGTCCTTCATTAAAAAAAGTAGCCACCAAATCATAAGATTTTGAAAATGTCTCTTGTTTGGGGCCCAAAAATCACATGTGGGACAAGTGGAAAAAATCTTAAATGTTTACAGCAGAAACAACTTTTTATATACTTTAAAACCAAATAAAATTTATTTTGTTAATCTATAGGACTGACAAGCAATGAAGCCATCAAAATTGCGAAAAACACCATTCCTTATAACCATGAACAATGTATCAAAAAAATTCACAGCATTTATTTTTTCCAGATGATAATAATATAGGCCTACTATACAAAATATTTTGATATGTCTATAATGAGATAGCTTATATTGTAGGTAGTTTGTTACTTGAAGTATGACATACACACAATCTCATGTTTAAACACAGAAGTGAATAGACATGGATGAACATTAATGTTTGCATAATCCTGAATGTAAATATTGTACAAGGCTCAGTTACTGTTTTGATTTCAATGTAATATATTGTGTTATTGCTAGTGTTAATACTGTGGTTAGGTAATGTACACTTGTTTGTGAAATAATTTCATTAGCAGTGAACTTTTCTTTTATTTTTAATTTTGTTAATTAGAGAAATTTTTATTTTAGCTGTACGGAAACTGGGATAAGACAAAGTGAGGTGTAAATTGGTAGTTTTATAATTTATACTAATTTTACCCTTATGTTATTGTTCGAACCCTTGCATTTTATAAAAATGGATTATGGAGTGTTCAATTGGCATTCATATGAAACAGTATGTTACAGATTGACTTACAATAGATCTTCGGTATTTCACGATATTTTAGAGTTTGCTGAACAGCAAATGACATTGATATCTTTAAGAAGTTGATGTACTGAAACAAAAAATATCTGTACTTTTCATAAAACCAAATACTTAGATAAATATTTTCATATTAATGGGAAAAGTTGCGCTGACCCATTTAGCCGTCACACTAAACTGCTTAAGAAATATCTTTGACACTTTCAACAAGTAATCAAAATTTAAAATTAATTCCAGGCAGAGCGCTGTTTACAAAATGCTTAAACAAAAACCACAAAATGATACAGAAAGTGAACCAGAATGTCAAGATATATTTGAGCCTCAATGTGTTGTAGTCGAGTCTGTGAATAAAGCTTGTTCATCATTTGTCATTTCCCCTATAAAGGTTCAAAAATTATTGAGCAGCGCAAAGGAACCAATTTTAAAAAATAAGTTACAAAATTAGCCAAGTTACTTACCATTAAATTAAATGATTCCTTTGATTTAAATATTTCTACAGAAGAAACCAGTATAGTACCGCAAAATTATGCTGATTTAGTTAGAGAATATGGAGAATTAATCATTAAAATAAGAATAAAATAAAAACAATTACATCAACCCAGAAAAAGATTAATATTTTAAGTTTATTACCAAGCAGCTGGAGCATCCAAAAAATTTAAAATGAGTTTAGTGTTAGTCTGTATTTAGCCCGTCAATCCAAACAATTAGTTAAAACAAGTGGAATTTTGCCACGTATCGGCAAAAAGAAATCCAGTCACGTGATTGATGAAAATGTTATTAAATGTGTCCAAGACTTTTACCAGAATGATGAGCATAGCTGAATGATGCCAGGCAAGAAGGATTGTGTCTCTGTAAGACAAGCTAAGGGAAGAAAATTAATGTTTAAAAATGGCTTATTTTATGTAACTTAGAATTGTACACAGCCTTCAAAGAAAAATATAATTTAAAAATTTGCTGTTTTAAGACCCAACTTTTGTGTTCTGGTTGGTGGGTAGTCTGTTTCTGTGTGTCACCCACCAAAATATAAAATTGATGTTATCTGCTCTAAAAATGAAATTTGATTATAAAATTCTCCTTTCAATGGTATGTAATGGAAAACATTCATTTTGCCACAATATGAAAAATGTCCAGGCACTAATGAAGTGCTCAGATTACTGCAAGAGAGCTGGGATGATCTTGATTCTTAAATTATCTTCAAATAGTGGGTTCCTGTTGACCGTTGTGAACTCCTACTCAAATTCTTCCATTTGAAGAGTACTTAGATAAACTTACTGAAAATTTAAATATACTAAAAAGGTTTCATTTTGTTGCAAAGAAACAAAAACTTATTGGAGGGTGAATAATGTATTATAATGGGAGACTCCTCTCAAAATTTTCCTTTTGTGATGTAGGATGAAGTCCAGTCATATCACTGGTCAAAAACTGCCACAGTACATCCATTTCTCATATATTTTAAAAAAGAAGGAAAATTACAAATCCAAAGCTGCTGTGTGATTAGTGAGTACTTGAAGCACAATACTACATCGTTCTACTTTCAAAAGAAAGTTATAAGTAAAGTAAAAATACTGTTTCCACAAGATAAACAATTTTTTTATTTTTCTTATGGCTCCTCTGCCTATTATAAAAACAGAAAATTTCATAAATTTGTGCTACCATCAAGAAGATTTTGAAATCACAGCTGAATGGCAATTTTGCCTCATACCATAGAAACGGACCATGTGATTGGTGAAACTGTAAAAAGGACTGTGACTAAAGCAAGCCTTCAAAGGACAGTCAACAATCAAATTTTTACACCTTCTGAAATGTACATTTATTGCAGACAATATTAAAAATATAACATTTATTTTCTGCTCTAATAAAGATGTTCAAGAGACTGAAGAATTACCTCGGTTCTCGTTATCAGGTAATTACAACAGTCCCAGAAACAAGAACCTTTCACAGTTATGTTCCAACAAGCCAGAAATGTATTCTGAAAGTCCGGGCGACCTCTGAATCAGAAACATTTATCTTAGTATTGGTACACAAGGACACTATTGTTTCTGATTGCTTTAAAAGTTTACCAAAGCCAAAATGTAAAAATTATGTCTTCTGCATATACAATGGCAATTGGTGGTTAGGGGAAGTCATTGAAGTCAGAATACATGAAAATGAAGAAGAATATCAAATATACTTTTTCCATTCGCAGGGTCCTGGTACTTCATTCAAGAAATCATTGAGGGATAATCAAACATGGGTTCAACTGGAAAATGTATTTTCCAGTTCTGATGTATTTGTGACCACAAATTCCTTTTTTTTTTTGTGTGCCGTATATCATAATTTATTATGTGTTTCAATACATCGATATGTTGCTAATAAGATAAGCTATTTTTGTAAATAATAAATAAATCCGTAATCCTCAAAGCAATTATAATAATACACAAGTCACACACACACTAGCACATTTCTGAGAAAAAAATGGTCATATTCTTTCTAGTCTAAATAAAACATTTTACATCGTATAAACGTCGTTCAAATTGTGTAATAAAACTGATTCCTTTGTGAATATAAAAAAAATAACAGACTTAGATGCCATATAAAATGATTTTGTAACAGCGTTTTAAAACTGATGCCGTACATAACCAGTTGCAAGGCTACATGATCTGAAAAGGTTAATGCTTTATTTTGTTGAGCATTTTGGCTTCAGAGATTAAAAGATTTCAGTATAATCAAAAAATTTATTACAATAACTTTTTTTTTTTAATATGTCGAAGAAATAACTGGAACTGGCTATTGAACATTTTGCTTGATATTTTGTAATTCATTTGTACATTGTAAAAAGAATTCATAATTTTTGTTATTGTTTTTCAATAAAAAGGGATTATTTTATCATAAAGATACAAATAGAGCTTAAAATGATTTTTTTCAGTTTATGTAAGTTTAATGTATATATGCAGTTTTTTCAAAAATGAATTTTTGGCTTTTTTTATTTTAGATAGATTCTGTTTAAAGAGAGCATTTTTTATTATAAATTTCAGTCCAAAAATTTGAAATATTGTGAGATTTATATGAACTCTCATTGATTGGCTTTTCTGGAGCCAGTAAAAGATATTTCAGACCCCTCACCTCTTCAGAGCCATCTACCTACCTAGGCCCTCTTTTAATTATATAAATTGAAGTATAGTAATATTGATCAGTTCTTTTTCAAAACATAGAAAAGTAATAAAAAAGCACACATACCTTAATGTTGATGTAATAATCTAGGTTTTCTGAAGAAGATTAATTTGAACTAAATTAAGAATAAAATTTATGTATTAAAAAATGAGATATTACTAAAACCAACACCTGCCTGAACTAGGTGCTTAGAGCATTGCGGCCTATACTTACTATTGTTATAAATCAATGTTACAGATTTTATAGAATCAGTGTAACTTATTTAATGTTGGGGTATGGTTCAGTACTTATGAATTGTTAATTATAAACAGAAAGCAATTTTTTTTTATACTGAGTACATTATCATCTACCTTTCTCAGTTTTGTCAATAATTAAACTTGCTGTATTCCAGGTACAGTTTTGAAAATGGAGTATATCTGAAAAACATCAACATTTGATTTACTTATAATAAAGCTAAGAAACGTAGATAATTGTAATCAGTATAAAAATTATGAGTCTTTAGAAAAAAAAAGTATATATATATATATATATATATATATATATATATATATATATATATATTTTAATAATAGTTTGAAAGTATTGTATAATTTAAAATTTGTAGAAGAGTTAAGTATCAGCATGTGCAGAATATAAGAGAAAAGAGAGGCTCTATTCAGTTTATAGAAATTGAGTTCTTATGGCTGCAACGTAAATGATAAAAAATAAAAAGTAAAGGAACATACTTATGAAGATATTTCATGAAATAAACTCTGTTAATGTGACTATCATTAATTAAGATGCAAATTGATAATTTTAGTTCTAACCGTTGTGGAATCTAAGGATCAAGAATCTCATTTGTCTATAAAAGTTTCTGAGCAATTTTTAAACAGTTCAATTGAGAAACTTTCAAATTAATGCAGCATTTGATTTTGAGAAATCAAGATATAATTGTAAAATATTAGGATAACCTCATCTAAAAGTAGGTTTTTGATGATTCCTTATGATATATAGTTGAGTCTTCTCTTTTTTTATATAACATATTTTTACTGTTTTTTAATGTCCAACTATTAGAATTTGGATGCAAATTTTCTGTGTAGAAACCATAGAAAAATTTGTATCCATTACTCTTATATTTGTTCATTGGTATAATAGATATCAATCAACTAATACAAATGTGAGCAATGTAGAATGTTAGGCTGCATGTATTAAGAAATCAGATTTTGTTTTTTTTTTATAATGTATTAATATTAATAGATTTCAATGTTATATATTAATTAAATTATTAAAAAAAGTAAAACCAATGAAAATGATGTGGTACAAAATGAGATTTACTTTTTTATAGAATAAAGGGTGGTTTTGGTTTATATTTTAGTAAATTCTTTTTGTTGGTTCATCATGTTTTCTGGCACTTCTTGAATTTTTTCCAGAAATGAATAGACACCATTATGCCTGGTTTGTAAGAAACTGCCGGTTGATTTTGCTTTTACGTCGTGACTTCTCAGAAGGGGATCTAAACATTTTCCGTCCAGCTGAATGGAGATGGAAGTTGCCACAGGTTTGTGATCAGTCTTAATTCCATTTGTTTATAAAGTAGATCATAAATTGTTTTTAGTCCTTCAAATTTCATATAATTATCTTGAGATGTTTATCCATTGTAAAATTATTTATTTATTTAACTCTCTGCTTAAGTTCTAACTACATGTTAATGCCAATTACTAATAATTTGTTTTATGATGGAATAAGAAAAACATTTTGCAATGTTAATAAAATAAAATTCCATGCCTTACTGAGTAAGAGCATCTACAGATGAAAGATTGAGATGTTCTCTCAGTTAACAAAGATTGGTAAATTTTCATACTATTTTGAACAAAGGCCTTATCTGTATTATGTGTTTTGGATAATTGTAAAAGATTTATCCTTTGATTTAATTTAAAATTTTTATTACAGGTTTGTGATAATGAATGGCATCACTATGCAGTATCTGTTAAATTCCCTGAAGTTCAGTTGTATGTTGATGGCAATATATTTAAGTCTGAAAAAAAAAATCCAGAAGTTATTGACGATTGGCCTCTACATCCTACTAAAGACATCAACACGACTTTAACTGTTGGTGCTTGTTGGCAAGGTACGTGAAAGTGTTATTTCTAATTAAGTACTGCTAGTGAGTTTGTTTAAACCAGTTTAACTTATAAAATAGGCAAAATAATGATGTTAAAATTTTTCAAGGTTAGGTTACATTTTTTAATGGAGGATATAAAAACTACATGAAATTATTTTAAAATTTCAACACAAACACTTCTTCCATCATAATTTGGCTGTTTGAAGTCCAGTTTAGAAATATAATGTGTCATTCTGTTTATAATGAAACGCTTAAAATCTTGAATAATGAACAATTATTTTGTAGTAGGTAGTTCTTGAGCGATCATGTAGAGTGGAAAATTAAGATTGCTGCCATTTTTAAGTCTAATGCAACCAACAAAACATATTTAGCATTAAATTTATATAAAACATTACATTTATCATAAAATTTCCATATTTATTCGGAGTATTAATTGATTATATATATATGTTATGTATATATTAACTTCATTAAAATGAATCCTTTCGAGGAATAGAAATAAATTTCTATTTAACAAAGTGTTGACAGACTGATAAATAGCTGTTTCCAGATCTGTTTTTATGTGGGAATTTTTTCTTGGCCTGACAGACAGGAGCATACTACTCGAATACTAGAAACCCCTTTTCGTTCCTCTTATGTATCATTTTTTGTTTTGTGATTGTTTGATTGCCTGGAAACTTTATTTTTACGGCAGTTAACATACTGTTACCTTGGCATCTATCATATTTCCATTTTATTCTTGTTTCTCCGCCTACCCATTCTGTCCAGTTCACAAAATTCCCCTGAGCGCTGAGGGTGCCACCAGTCAACAATTTATTTAACCAATGTCTTAAACAAACTAGGTAATCAGTACGTTAACAGATTTATGATAAATAAAAATAAACTATCAAATTCAATCTCAAAGTGATTTCAAAATTAAGTGATCAAAAGTTAGTATTAATAAAAAAGAATAAACCAATCACAATTAAGATAAAGCAAGTGAAAAAACATTTGTTAAACAAGTATCAAATTATAACTATCAAATTTGAATTAACATAAAAAAAATTAGTTGATAAAAAACTAATAATGTAATATTATAAATAAATAATATGATAAATAAACAAATTAATAACAGTTTAAAATAAGCAAGTAAAAATAGAAACATTTTTTAGGTAAGTAAATAAATAAATAAGTGCAACATTATAAAACAAATTTAATATAAATAAAAATTAATAAACTAAAAATATTAAATTAACTAACAGAAAACAATAAATAAATATATTTATTATTACATTTGATTTGTATAATTGATTATGTAATGGACAACATCGTGATAAAATTTAAAGCATAATTCAAGATAAAAAAGAACTGAAATTCAATAATACAAAAAGTTGGACGTGTGAAAAAAATAAAAACACTACTATGGGATTATATTTTATTAAACAGCAAAAATAGGAATATGATAGTATTTTTAAAAACTCAGTTTAACAAAAATACATGATAACCCCCCCCCCCCCAAAATACTTCTAGTGTTAAGTGTTTGTGGATCCCTCTGTAACCCTCTCTTCAAGAGCTCCCACTTCCCAAAAAATTAATTGCCTCCCAAAAATACATCAAAATGTGCCTGACAAAAAGAATTGATAAAAAAAAGGTGATTTTCATTCCCATCCTTATATTAGGCATGTCAAATATGAACAACTTCTTAATAAAATAATTAAAGTGCTAAATGCTTACAACTTCTTAAGAAAATAATTAATATGCTAGATGCTTAGGATAGAAAAGGACTAAAAACCGTGCATCTTTTCTCAGATTAAGTAGTAAGGTCTTGTTCATTTGTAAATGAGTGAAAATTTTATTTGAAATTTCAAGATTCACTTGCCACTGAGAATCCTACTATGTTGAAAAATGTTGCTAATCGAAGTCAAATTTACGAGCACGTTTAGAAAAGAATTCATATTCAGCAGTGCTATTATGCTTGTCCTACAAAGATATACACAGGACTATCCATGGTGAATGAATCTTATAATTCTAACCAAATTAATCTTGTAATTTTAAATAAATTTTTCACTTTCTTACAAATGAACAAAACCTTACTTAATCTAAAAAAGAAAAGGCATATAGTTTTATGTCCTTTTCTATCGAAAGCATCTAGCATGGAATTACTAAGATGTTTGCATCCCATGTGTCTATTACAAGGATGGGAATGAAAGTCATAGTTTTCTTTTTTTGATGTCAGTCATTTTTGCAAGGCACATTTTGATAATGTGTTTTTGGGGCGGATATACAGAGGGATTCACAAACACTTTCACTGGAAGTTGTTTTTTTTTTTGGGGGGTTGATATCATAAAACTTTAAAATAAAAAAAAGAAATTGGTGAAATTAATTCCTCTCCTTGCATTCTTTTCTAAGTCTTAAGTGAGATGACTTGTTACTCTTTGAAGATAGCTGTCATTTTCAGAAGCAATTTGTGACTTTGCTAAGTTACTTAAACCATTATATTGTGACACCTTACATAGAAATTAATGTATGTAATTCATGACATAATAAATAAACACCAAATATTATTGGGGATAAAATATGGAGATCATATTTTAGTCGCATATAACCCAGTTATAAATAAACATTTGATCATTTTAAATAAACTTAGTAATTACAGTAAGAATTAAAATTTACACATGTAACAGGAAAATAGATTTTTTAAATATTGAAATTAAAATAATACATTTAAATTCAAACCACCCATGGTCACAAAAGATTCTGTAAAAATAACACAAAGATTAATCATAGTTTATTCCTAAAATATAATTATACAAATAAAATAATAGAAAAAATTATTTATGTATATGATAAAAATAAATATAAAAACGAATATATACCAAATTATTGCATTATAAAATATTTTTAAAATAAAAATAATAGAGGATTTAAGAGGGTTATATAAAATTTAGTACAACAAATGTAATAATATTTATATTGGTAAAACCAGTAGATCATTAAAAAATGATTTACTGGATTTAAAGGATTTAGTTACATACATTAAAGGAACATTACACAACATACAAAAAAAAATATATATATATATAATGTAACTGATCATTTATTAGAATACGGACATGTATTATCAATTGCAAAAATATTTTATAGACCTTAAATAATGTTAAAAAAAAAATGTAATTTACTTCTTTTTTTTGGGGGGGAGTTGTGTAAAAAATTAATATACTCAAAAAATATTACATTTATAATTATAAGTAAGAATTATATGAACCATCAGATCACATTCAAAAATGATAATTAAAAACATAATAAAATTACAATCTAATACTGGCTGAAAAATTTGTATATGTGTTCATAATACTACTCAAAAATGTTTAAAACAAAGAATAATCTAGAGTAACAAATTTTTAAAAGCATTATATATAATTTAATTATAAAATTTAATACAAACTAATATGTAGGATCCCATGAAAATTTATTCTTGGAAATTAATGTGGTAAGTTTTAACTTATCTAATTACTTTGTTTTGGTGTTTATATTTCACATAATATTAAATGTAAGAGATCTATTCAAATAATAACTTAACCCTTTTAATTACATGCCAATGGAGATATTTAGTGACGTGCGGTTGGCAGCATCGTGTTCTGCATAACCTCCTCTGTAACCACATGTTCTTGGATTGTCGATACCTCATTTAGTTTTTGTGTTGTTATTTGTAGCAATTTTTGTAATGTGCATTTTTGGGGAGCAATGATACAGTGTAAAATTTTGCATGAAACTGGGAAAAACTTTCATAGAAACTTTTCAGATTTTAAAACAAGCTTATGGAGATGATGCTCTGGGTCGTACGCAATGCTGTGAATGGTTTTCATGATTTAAAAGTGGTCGTCTGTTAATTGAAGATGACCCTTGACCAAGAAGGCCATTGACTTCAACTGATGATACACATGTTCAGAAAATTAACGATCTGGTACGTGTAAATCATCAATTGACTGTCAGAGAACTTGCAGAAAGGGTTAGCATCTCGATTGGATAACATGTGATTATGATTGGAACATGCGGTTCCAGAGGAGGTTATACGGAACACAATGCTGCCAACTGCACGTCACTAAATATATTTGTTGGCACATAATTAAAAATGTTCAGTTATTTTTTTGAACAGACGTCATATACGAGGTGCTACCCAAAAGTTTGGGGAATTTGAATTTTGTACACGAACCGTTGCTGGTACGACCTGCTGCCGCTAGTTGTGGCTAACAGTACTCTTTGTGAATCAGCGTTCCAACAGCTGTGACAGTGAGAAGGCTGCATTGTTGACTTTCGTGCAGTTGCATAACGTGTTTTACTGCTTCGGCGAAGTTCTAAATGGCAGATTTTAAAGAGCAAAGAACCTGCATCAAATTTTGCTTAATGCTTAAAAAACTGGTGCAGAAACCCCATGCTTGTGGAAGCATTTGGTGACAATGCTATCAGTAAAACTTTTTGGTGGTACAAACGATTCAAAGATGGACAAACAACAGTCTATGATAATGAGCGTTCAGGAAGACCATCAACAAGTACAACACCAGAAAGCATCGCGATAGTGCTAGAGGCTATTGTTGCAGATTGTAGACAAACAATCCATGATGTTTGTGCAATCGTACAAATGTCATATATGTTCGTGCAACGCATCTTGTCAGACAATTTGAACATGAGACGCATTGCTGCAAAATTCATACAGAGACTGAACAGCGACTAGAAACAAAATCGCATAGCTGTCTGTAGTGAATTGAAAAATTCAGCCAAAAAATTCCCCACCCACCCTATTCGCCTGACCTTACCCCGTGTGACGTTTTTCTCTTTTCGAAAATAAAATTTCAATTGAAAGGCCGTCGTTTTAACACAATTGAGGAGATTCAGAAAGAAACACAGAACGTGCTTCGAACACTTACATCTGGAGACTTCCAGGGATGCATGGAATCATTGGAAAAATGCTGGGATCACTGTATCAATCCCAAGGGGATACTTTGAAGGAGACAGTGGAAATTATAAGTTATGGTAAGCTATTTTATTTTTATGGTAAAATTCCCTGAACTTTTGGGTATCACCTCACATATATAATTTTTTTTTTGTATAATCCTTTCATTTGTCAACTGGTTTGGTGGTATTCTATTTTCCTTTCTGTTTGTGTGCTAATTTTTTAATGTCTGTATACTCTCTCCTACATCCTCAAATTATCTTCTTTAAAAACTCCAATTTTTGTCTTTCTCTTTGTAATTTTTTATCCTCTGTAAATCACCAAATTAATTTAACATGGATCTTTTGATTCATAGTCCACCAGCTTTGTTCATTTTTTTTACAAATTCTGTCACATTTTCTTCTATTCATCTAAGACCATTTCATTGCATATTTTTATTGTCCCACCTAATTTTTAACATCTTCGTGTTGGAATGCTTTTCAAAGGCCTTCTATTCTCCTTTTTGTTTTTACTATTGTCCATGTTTTGTTACCATAAAAAATTACCATTAAATTTCTAATTGTTGGATCATTATTTGATACCAGCAGACTTTTTATCCCATGAAAACTGTTTTTAACATCTGCTTAACTTCATCTGTATTTTATTTTGGTATGTTACACTGCGCTATCTTGATATTAAATCTCTTATCCTTTATTCTGACACATATTATTACCTTCAAGTTTTTATTTATTTCAAGATACTCGTGCATAATTATGAAAACAAGACATAACAGTGCTGTTAAAATTCAGTCTAGCTTACTACTTTACAAATTCATACATTACAGTGACACACTACATTGTCAGGATGTTTGCTGTATATGTAATTGTTGTTATGTGTCAACTGCTGCTGCTGGTGTTAAAGCTCTGAAAAGGTAATGTCATATAATAATATATATAATATAATGCAATATTTTTAATTTGATGTGGACGTATCTTAAAACCCTTTCAAAATTAAATTTTGCCTAAGCCAGGATTTATGGTTAACATATAAGAGAATATTAAAAAAATGTATAAAAAAAAATTGTGATGTACTGAAAAAAATTTTTATTTTTCTATATAATCTCCATCATGTTTAATTGATATTATCATCCTCACTTTATTTTTGCCTCAAAAATCTATTGTACGAGAATTTGTACAATAACACATTCAACTTTTTATCATTCACCCAGATGAGTTTTTTTAATAATGCAGAAGATAAGAGTTATTTGGGGATAAATCTTTTTTGTCAGGCAGATGTTGAATAAGTCGCCACTATAATTTAATTTTTTTATCAAACTGTATGAAGTCTGACAATACAATAGAGCTATATAACAATAGCTAATCGGTTTAAACATTTTCTTAAGCATCTACTGTAGTTCACAGTATGATGCAGCAATCATAATATCACCTCAGTTTTATAGATGGATTGAAAGGACTCGCTGTGCATCCATTGTAAGCAAATCTTACCAGTTTTGGCATAACTGAATTCCTTTGACAAAGGTGGAGAAAAATGTTTCCATTCCATTAAGAAACATGAATCATGTGAAACATGTTTTTCCTTTCATCAATGTACTGAGAGAATTTACACTAATGCAAGTCCATTTAATTTATTTCGTGTTCTTTAATCAGTTCTCTGAGCATACTCATAAAATGCTTTTTTCAATATTATTTCAAAATAATATCATGTATTACTATGTCTTATTTCTTGGTTATCAGTTCAAGTCAGCTCCGCTTACTATGGTGTTCTGCTGCTATCCAAATAGCAGAAGCAGATCCGTCATCATCTAACTTTTTGACTTTTTGAGATCTTGAGATAATTAATCAACCATTTTATGTACTTCATTAACATAGACTGGGAGCATCTGTTATTTCTCATTTTCTTTGACTTAGCACATTTCTGATATTCCTTCAAAAAAAAAGGTTTTAAGAAGTTTTTCTCCATTACAAGCCTACATGTACAAGAAACTTTATATAGTTTAGTCTTTATATAGTTCACCCCTTTTGTAAGGTTAAAATGATATACCAAATATAATTTTTCTGCTCAGTGAAATGTACCAGCATTTAGGTAGGAGATTATTATTATTTTCTTTTTTAAAGCAACTTAAAGGTATGCCCCTGTATATTAAAACCATAGGCTTCAAACAATTTTTCTTACATTCAGCTCATGTTCAAAAGGTTGTTGTAATAAGAATTTTCCATTTTTGTAACTCTTCCGTTGCGAATTTTCACTTAGACAATTATTATCTTTTAGCTTATTGCTATTATCACTCTTAATTTCTTCTTTAAATCTCCAAGGTTCTTTTTGTATAAAATGCAATTTTGTCAACAGATCTTTATCCTTTTTAGTTTTTATTTTAAATAGTAGTCTTAGTGTTTATTTTAATTTCATGAATAACAGAAAAATTGTTCATTGTTACTGTAAATTTAAAATATTATTTGTTAGTAAAAGAATCTTATTTTTGTTTGTTACAGGCTCAGAAAACAAAATGAAACATCATCTGCGTGGTTATCTTGCTGGTCTCTCAGTACTGTTAAACCAAAATGAGAAGCCATCTGTTCTTTCATGTCTGCACAAATGCAAAGAAAGTCTTGAAGTGCCTGCTATGGAATTATTAGAACCTGGAATGGAACTCCTTACAAATAGTGGTAAGATTGATTACCTTTAGTATTCTGTAATTAAATAACTTTTGTTTAAATGATTGTTAGTATAATGCTTATTATATAGACTGGTTGTTATGTTGTCATCTACGTAGTTGTAATGACTATCTAGTATGTGTTAATTTTATTCATTAATTCATTGATTGAATAGAGGTGTTTTATTGAAATTGATATCTTTACTGCCCGTGTTAAAAATAAATTAAGCTTGTTTAAAAATGAATTCTTTCATAGATTACTTATCATTTACTATGACTGTTCTTTTCTTCACAGAATAATTCTTATTGCAATTCCAGATGTATAGAATGCTGATAACCAGCCACACCTTAGAATGTATATGCCTTATAAAAGAATATGAATTGACTATTTTAATGGTCTTACAAGCTATCTGAAACTGCACCAGTGTACAGCTTAAATTTGTTGTGGTCATCCTTTTTTAATTTATTTTGCTGAAATGAGCATTTTTATGAAGTGTTATAAAAAGGAACGTGTATGACTGAAATAAGTTCAAAATATTATAAAACATTGGTAGCAGTCAATCAGTTGGTAATTATAACTATAAAATTTCCTTTCATAACATTTCTTCAAAATATAGCCTACCAACTGGTCTGAAATGGTAAAATTTATATTAGCACTCAAGAAAAAAATGACTGTACATAAGAATACTTCCACTTCTTATGCAATAGTCCCTGTATTGGGTATGATAAATTCCAAGATTTATTGTTATAGCTTGTGATAGTAAAAAAAGAAGAAATTTCCAGATTAACTTAACAAAATAACTACACAGTTATGCTAATTAATCACTTTTGTTGTAATTAACAAAACTTTGTAAGCCTTTAAATAAATAAAACAGTAGCTTTTAAATGAGTGAGATTTTTTTTTAAGGTTGCCCAAGAAAGTTATTTAGATCTCTTAAAAAAAAAGTATTGCTTTTTCTTATGGAAATAATTAAATTTATGAAACAAATGGTGAGTAAATAAAAATCTTGATTACATTGAATTACATTTGCATTGCGGATGTTTACTGAGGGTAAACATCTATATGAGTTGTTTGACTACTTTGTTTACTTAGGAGTGAAGACTATTGAGTAGGAATTTATACATAAATCAACAAAATTATTTCTGGTAAAAATTTTATCTACAAATATTTTAGAGTTTAAATTAAGGAAGTACCTGTTAACAGATATTAACTGTACATATGTGAATAAAGACAACAAAATAGTAATTACTACTGTTTATCTTGTCTTTTACAGATTTAACAGAATTATCCATTGAAGGAGATAATAAGACAAATTTGGAAGTACTTGTAAAGAAAATTGGCTATTCAAATTCAAGAGAATTCCCTACACCAGGACGAAGGAATCTTCATCTTTCAACAACTATCACGTATGTTCAGTGAATGTTATTTCAATTTTTTTTTAAATGCCATATTTTTTAGAGGAGTTAATTTTGTATCAAGACTTAAGTTACTAAAGGAAGAAAAAGAGAGTTTTTCTTTAAGATTATGTTGTTATTTTTGTGTTTTGTGTAAAGGTGAATAACATTTTTGGGTCAACAAATTTTCAAACGTTTTATTGCATCACTATTTTTGATGTTGATGTTTGCTGTATGATAACTAAAAAAAAAATATTTTTTTTTTTTTTTAATTTTCAAGAGTAATAGACTATTTTCTAACTTGCCAACAGGTAAAAACAGCCATTTTCATAACTTCTTCCATGAGCTGTAGCATTTTTATTTTACATCATACAGAGGGTCAGAAAGGGTTTTTTTTCTATAAATTGACATTTTTTTCTATAAGATATTATAGTTATGTTTATGGAATGCTAGAATGTGATAAATATATTGGAATTATGAATTTTTTGTATTTGTTTCTGAATAAAGTTGTGCTAGTTTTACCTTCTGAAAATTACTCTGAAACTAGTTTCAGAGTATTTTTTAATTTAAAATAATTATATTATACAATTATTTTATTTAGCTACTTTAATTGAGAAAGAGTTAATGTCACGTCTACAGAAAAATAAATAGCGGGTGAACTTTCACTTAAATCACTAGAATTTTATACTTATTTTATGCAGTATGTATTATTTTGGGATCTTTTGTCTTGCAAACAAAGTATCATTCCTGTAACAGCTTAGTCATTTTGGCAATAATTTCTAAGTATTTAGAATAAATTACTCAGTTATGATCTAATTATATAAGTATAATGTCATTTTCTCCAAGCCTACCATAATAGAAGTATTATATTCTTTCTTTCAGTACTTCCACTAATGTAATCTTTTCTCAGATGAAAATTTATCTCTGATACTACCCTTGTTGTAAGTAGGTTATATATTCATGATTATTACTAAACTGCTATCTTAACAATATTATTGGCCAACGTATAAAATGATAAAAAACATAAGATGGGTGTAGATTTCATTAATGGCATTTTGACAAGATAAATTAATCAAACGTTACTTTGTGTTTGGTTGTGTGTTTATCTGCTGTATTTGCAAAAAAAGTATTATACAAATGAAGTAGTATTATTTGAAAAAGTATTATATCAAATGACAAGTGAAAGTCATTAATTCTTAGTCCAAACCACAGGATTTGATTCTATTGTCTTTGGGAAAGAGATAATCAACTAGGTTTGGTGAGGTTCATACTTTCTATTCCTTTGATTACCGTTGGAAAAATTGAAATTTTGCAATGCCCATACCATCCTTTTCAAAATGTGTCATGTCTTTTGCAGTAAGTAAAGAAAAACCTAATATCACCAAACAGATTCTAACCTTCTTGCTCCTCCCAAGTTCTACTTCCTTAGATTGACATCATAGATGGAAGTTTTGTAATATTTTAATTATTTTTCAAAAAAGCAGAGAACAAGTAAAAAAATTAATGTAGGTGAAGTAGTTTAAATTCCCTAGTTTTTTTAATTAACAAAGATTAGAATATTTGGACAGTTTTAATTTTTTCTGGGACAAGTTAAAAACAACTATTGTCACAGAAGTTGGAGATCATTAGCTCCTCCACATCCTTCATTTTTTTTCAATCCTACGATTCATTAACAGTCTTCCATCTAGATTTATTATGATCGATAATTTTTATTGCTGAATAACTGTCAGCCCTGTTTTTCTTGTTACATGCATTAATTAATATAGCCAAGATCTTCCTATACTTTATTTCCATTTTTTACTTATGTGTTTACAACTAACCTGTTAACCCTAATTATATATCCTTATGAGTGATTTCTTTTCTAAAACCATTGAAAGCAATCTCCTCTTCTGGCCATTGAAATGACCCTCTAGTCAATTTGTTTCCTCCCTATCTACTTTTTTCAAAATTCATCTCCAGTACTCTATTTCAAAAGTATTTATGATTGTCTCTCCTTTCCTAGAGCATTCATCTCTTATAAAGAGATAATTCCATTTTAATTCATCAAGTATTACAAATTTTTTTCATCACTATTTTTTATTTTGGTGATATTTGGTATATGATAAATACCCACCTTGTAGTGGCCAAAAAATATTTTTTTATATTTAAAAAAAAAAAAATTTCTTGAGTAATAAACAATTTCTAACTCGCCAACAGGTAAAAACAGCCATTTCCATCACTTTTTCCATGAGCAGTGTAGAATTTTTATTTTACATCGTACAGATGGTCAAAAAGGAATTTTTGGAAAAAGTAAAGCTGGAACTTCATCTTAGTGTACACAAAATTCATTTTATTACATAACCAAATCTTGTAATTTTTACTGAATTTACATTTTCAAATTTTAGGCTCAAAATAAATAATGAAGGGCTTAGGGTAACAGGCCTGTTTTTTACCTTTTAACTCATTTTAACTTAATATAACAGAACTTACTGAGTGTCCTTCATTAAAAAAAAAAATAGCCGCCAAATCATAAGATTTTGAAAATGTCTCTCGTTTGGGGCCCAAAAACCACATATGGGACAGGTGGCAAAAATCTGAAATGTTTACACCAATTTTTATATACTTTAAAATCGTATAAAATTTATTTTGTTACTGGGTTGACAAGTAATGAAGCCATTAAAACCACTAAAAACACCGTTCCTTGTAACTGTGAACATGTATCAAAAATATTCACAGCGTCTATTTTTTTTTCCAAATAATAATGTACGCCTACTTTACAAATTATTTTGATATGTCTATAATGAGATAGCTTATATTGTAGATAGTTTGTTACTTAAAGTATGACTCATACACAAACTCATATTTAAATACGAAGGTGAATAGAAATGGATGAACATGAATGTTTGCGTAATCCTGAATGTAAATATTATAGAAGGCTCAGTTACTGTTTTGATTTCAGTGTGATATGTTGTGTCATTGCTAGTGTTAATGCTGTGGTTAGGTAATGTACTCTTGTTTATAAAGTAATTTTATTAGCAGTGAACTTTTCTTTTATTTTTAATTTTATTAATTAGAGAAATTTTTATATTAGCTGTAGAGAAACTGGGATAAGACAAAGTGAGATGCAATTGGTAGTTTTATAATTTATACTAATTGTACCCTTATGTTATTGTAAGAACCCTTGCATTTTATAGAAACGGATTATGGAGTGTTCAATTGGTATTCATACTAAAAAAAAATATCTGTACTTTTCATAAAACTGAATATTTAGATAAATATTTTCATATTAATGGGAAAAGTTGCTCTGATCCATTTAGCTGTCACACTGAACCGGTTAAGAAATATCTTTGACACTTTCAACAAGCAATTCAAATTGTAAAGTAATCAGGCAGAGCACTGTGTATATACAAAATGCTTAAACAAAATACAAAAACCACTAGATGATACAGAAATTGAAACAGACTGTCAAGATATATTTATGCCTCAATGTGTTATAGTTGAGTCGGTAACTAAAGCTTGTTCAGCACTTGTCATTTCCCCCATAAAGGTTAAAAAATTATCGAGAAGCGCAAAGGAACCAATTTTAAAAAATAAAGTTACAAAATTAGCCAAGTTAGTTACCATTAAATTAAATGATTCCTTTGATTTAAATATTTCTACAGAAGAAACCAGTTAGTACCACAAAATTATGCTGATTTAGGTAGGGAATATGAAGAATTAATCATTAAAACTAAGAATAGAATAAAAACAGTTACATCAACCCAGAAAAAGATTAATATTTTAAGTTTATTACCAAGTAGCTGGAGCATCCAAAAAATTCAAAATAAGTTAAGTATTAGTTAGTATTTAGCCCGTCAGTCCAAACTATTAGTTAAGAAAAGTAGAATTTTGCCACAAATCGGCAAAAAGAAACCCAGTCACGTAATTGATAAAAATGTTATTAAATGTGTCCAAGATTTTTACCAGAATGATGAGCACAACCAAATGATGCTAGGCAAGAAGGATTGGGTCTCTGTAAGACAAGCTGAGGGGAAGAAGATTAATATTTAAAAAAGGATTATCTTGTATAACTTAAAAGAATTGTATACATCCTTCAAAGAAAAATATAATTTAAAAATTGGTTTTTAAAAATTTGCTGATTTAAGACCTAAATTTTGTGTTCTGATTGGTTAGGTACTCAGTCTATTTCTGTGTGTGTCACCCACCAAAGTGTAAAACTCACAGTGTTAATAATGTCCAGGCACTAATGAAGTGCTCAGATTACTGCAAGGGGCTGGGATGATTTTGATTCTGAAATTATCTTCAAACAGTGGGAGTACTTGATAAACAGGCTAATTTCCTCAACAGTAAAAAGGAAAACTTGTTGGAGGAGGATAAATGTATTGTAATGGAAGACTCAAAATTTTCCTTATGTGATACAGGATGAAGTCCTGTACAGCCATTCCAGCTGCAGTGGAGTAACTGCCAGATAAATAAGCCATTGATAATTTGCAGTTCCTTTATTAACTCTTAAATTTTCATGATTTAATGTAATGATTAATTAATTCAGTTAAATAATCAATAATTTCATACTTAGAACAGATAATAAAAAAATAATGTTTAATTGAAATTTTAAAGGAAATTTAAGTCATAAGTTATTAAATTGCTTAATAATAATTAAGCTCACAGCTGGTTCATTATTAAAAAATAAGAAAATGCAAGATTGTTCTGAATCTGAACATACTGCCCATCAAAAAAGAGGTTCTTTTTTCTTATAACATGAGAATATAATATAAGGTACACATGAATGTTATACATATACATGTAATTTATATTTTTTTTATCAATATAATACATAATAGTGGTGATCATAAGAATATTAAAGTAACATTTATGACCTTAATATAAATAACAATTTAAAGCACATTAATAAAATACAATAAATAAATTACAATAATATTCAATTAATTATCAGACAGTGGCAGCAAATAAATTACTCACAGGCCTTCGGAGCTGACCATTAGCAGTCTTTAAATCAATGATTCAAACTAATTGATCAGGACATGGATAAACCTTAGTGATAATTCCGAATTTCCATTGCATTGGTGAACAGTTTTCCTTACAGATTAGTATTACGTCTCCAATAGACAGATTATGTGAAGGAAAATGCCATTTATTTCTTTGCTGGAGATAATGAAGATAGTCCTCAGACTATCTTTTCCAGATGGATTGGACGAATTTCTGAAGTAAATGCCAACGACCTAGGTGGTTAATTTGAATTTCTTTGTAATCAGGTTCAGGTAAAGACATAAGTGGACAACCTATAAGAAAATGTCCAGGCAATAATGGTTCTGGGTCCCTATGATCTGTAGAAACAGTAAAAATGGAACGAGAATTAAGACAGGCTTCGATCTGTATTCAAGATTGTTTGCCCTACAACACGATGTAGATGACATTTCACGCTTTTAATTGCAGTCTCCCATAAGCCACCAAAATGGGGTGAAGAGGGTGGAATGAATGACCATGATATGTTTTGTTTGGATAAAAAGACTTGAATGAAATAAATCTCTTGAGAGACTAATTCTAGATGAATTGCCTTAGTACTGAGGCATATAAAAAGTGCGATATAAGATTTACTTATGGCTTTGGCCTGCTGCCCGCCATGACGATTTGTAAGTAAACCTCCATAGTGTCTATTGCATAGACAGAATGGATGGGAATTTAGTACTCAAAGGTGGGAAATTGTTGCACTTGAGTTTTTGTGTTAAAACAAAAACAATTCAAACATTTATTAATGATGATGAAATGCTTGATTTAGCATTTAAGATCCAGTATTTCTGGCATAATGAATGATGCATTAATTGTATACCAGAATGTTAAAGATGTAAGTGCTCAGCAATAATTAATTTAGTTATATTTGTCTTTGAGTGTAGGATAATAGGATGTTAACTTAATAATATAATAAAAGAGTGTTGTACCTCCCACTCGTACACTAGTCCTAAGTCATCCAGAAATTGATTAAGTGAAATGATTTTACTCTGGTTTTCATTTGATATTTGGATTAGACATTAGATATTTGGCTTAGTATGGAGCAGAAGCGGTTCCATATGTTGTAGTTGTTGATCTGGAGATTCACGCCACAAAATGCATTGTAAATTAATGTCATTAAGGTTTAACTAGTATTTGACGATACATTTTCGTTATGTCAGATGTAATGACATAGATTCTAAATCTAAGTATTATTGAGAATAAATCCTGTTGGACAACAGGCGCAACTAGTAGTGTATCATTAAGAGATAAACGATTAGCTGAGCCATCGAAGACAACTTGCATTTTAGTAGTTAGACTTGTGGGCTTAAATATACTTGGTGAAGTAAGTAATATATATCCGATTCATTAGTTAATAAATCATCAGAATCAAGTAATCATATATGACATAATCTTAAGTATTCTTGCATAAAGGAGGAATATTCCGCTTTGTCATAATCTTCATTCCAGATATAAGAACTTAGCGTTAATGAAAGAATCATCGTCTAGCTGGAGTTTATCAGATTTACGTGGTAATGAGATGATAAATTTGCCTTGATTGTTCCTAGTGGTATGAAGTTGGAAGTGTGTTTCACATGCAGAAGTTTCATTAACTGATCAGAATCAAGTATAGTTGAATGATCTAAGTTATTGTTGCTTGTAAAAAGGTATGTACCAGCATTCTTATGTTGGTTCATCCGCTAAGACAATTGCTAATATATTCTAGCTTAGTCTCTTAAATAATAGATTATCTTGAATCTCAAATTAGTTTACGAGGCAAAATAAAATTTAAATAAAATTGGGCTTTGATTAAAATTTCAATATTATTTGATATATTAAATTTGGGATCCTTATAGAATAGATTTTGAAGTAGATTACGATGAGAAGTTTAAAATGTGTGTAATGGAAGGTTATGTCTGGCAAAACAGCACAATAGGCAAATCTTTATTGAGTTGAAGTCCCAATTTACGAGCAAACTTATATAGTTTAATTGACTGCCTGAGTCTTAACAAGACTATACAAATGAGAATGACCAAAAACATCATCTACATTACATACAGCAGTAGACAAAATTATATTTTTGTTTAATTGTAAACAATAATCATTATTACTATTTTTAGAATCTGTTTTATCAGTATGAACGAGTGTGTTGTGTCTTTGTTGACAAATTACATAAGTTGTTCTTTGTAAAAACATACGAGACAACAATTATTATATTCTAAAAAGTCTCTTCATTCATCATTGGATAAAAAAAATAAAAAATTTATACCATTTTGTAACTGATGACTGAGCTTACAAAATGAGCAGTGTTTTAATAACTAACATTTTGTTGTCTATGATTCTTGTTAACGTTTGAAGTGGGATGTTTGCGAAGAGAATTAAATGCATTGTTATATGTTATAATGCTGTCCTTCAACATTTCCAATACTGTATTGTGAGATTGTAGTACTTAATACTTAAACTAAGATTTTCCAGGATGTGTCGTCGGGTCTCAACAAATTCTAAGAACGCTTGAAAATTTGGACAGCTCATTTGATAATCTTTCCTTCCATAGTCTGGTAGTATTGTAATCTAGCCTTGAGGTTAGAAATTGAATTCAAATATGTTCCATTGCTTCAAGTTAGTTGACAAATGGAATGTCATTAATAAATTTAGGTAGAAGATCTAATGTTTCTCTTTTTTAACAATTTATTTTTAAAATTCAATCTGCATTAAAATATGCAATCATGAATTTATTATTATCAAATCATTTTATCAATAAATCTAATGCGATTCTATAATTATCATTTGTTATTGGAAGATTTTTAACAATGGCTAAAGCTTCATCTCTTAGCGAAGAATGTAAATAATGTAATTTTTTAATATTTGTTAAATCGTTTTAGTGGATTAAGTCAAAGATATTTTTAAAAATGAGGCCATTCAAGAATATCTCCTTTAAACAATGGTAAATTGATTTGATAAGTTGCAATTGTGATTGTTTAATAGCTGTGTCTACATTATATTCTTGATTACTTTATGTTGACTATCTAATAAATGTTGCAACGTACATTTTATTTTGCATAAATTAACTTTGACCTGTTCTTGATCTAAAGGCAAACTATCATCATCAACATTCATTTCTAATTGTGACTGAATGGAATCATATTTGGAGTGTAATTCAAGTAGATTTCATAATTTGACTTGCAAGACGTGTTTGTTTGTCACCTTGTGATGCATCAAATTTGTCTGCAAATGTTCCAGTTCTTGTAATGGAGGCTTTAATTGATTTTCTTTGTCTATAAAGGATAAAGAAGAATTAAGATTGTTCTTTATTCGTAATGATTGCAATAACTAATATGGCCAAAAAACAAAGTAAAACTAAATTACACAAATATTATTATATAGATAATGGTGTTATGTAAATTATGAACCAGATTCAATGTAGTGAAGAAAACTCCAAAATAATATTTTTGTTCATTACAATTGAACGAAAATATTTATTGGTGATCACAATATTAGAACTTAATTATCCGGGCTATCCAATTTTTTAAATATCTGGCTCGGAGGACCAAAATTAATGAACAGTCATTCCAGCTGCGGTGTAATATGTTGGTTGTGGTAATAGCATACACTAAGTAATTGCCAGATAAATAAACTATGAATAATTTACACTTCCTTTATTTACTTTTAAATTTACATTGAATTAATTAATCATTATGTTAAGTCACAATAATTTCATACTTTAGTTAACACATTTTTAAATGCATGTTAAACATACTGTCTAGCTGGAGCAGATTTAAAATTAGTAATGTTGTTTAGTTCACAGTTTAAAGAAAAGTGAAATCATAAGTTATTAATTGCTTAATAATACTTAAGCTCACAGCTGGTTCATAGTTAAAAAGTAAGAAATAAGAAAATGACAGGACATGTTTATATTTATCAAGAGGATGAAGAAAACACATGAATCTGAATGTACAGTCATATCACTGGTCAAAAACTGCCACATTACATCCATTTCTCATATATTTTAAAACAGAAGGAAAATTACAAAGTCAAAGCTCTTGTGTGATTAGTGAGTATTTGAAGTGCAATACTACATCGTTCTGCTTCCAAAAAAAAGTTATAAATAAAGTAAAAACACTGTTACCACAAGATAAACAATTTTTTTATTTTTCTGATGGCTCCTCAGTCCAGTATAAAAACAACAAAAATTTCATAAATTTGTGCTACCATCAAGAAGATTTTGAAATCACAGCTGAATGGCATTTTTTTTTGCGTCATACCATGTAAAAAGATCATGTAATGGTATTGATGGAACTGTAAAAAGGATTGTGACTAAAGCAAGCCTTCAAAGGACAGTCAACAAATTGTTACATCTTCTGAAATGTTCAGTTATTGCAGACAATGTCAAAAATATAACATTTATTTTCTGCTCTAATAAAGGATGTTCGAGACTGAAGAATACCTCAGTTCTCGTTATCAGGTAATCTGTAACCACTATAAATTCTGACCTAAATTTAAATTAAATTGTGTTATTTAAATTAATGAATTTATTTGAAATTTATTTTATATAAACTATTTTGTTATTTAGATGTTTTAATACATCGATTTATGATATATTTGTTAAAACACAAAAGCTAAATTATTAGCAGCACAAGTCATTTGTTATTAAATTCTTTCTTAAAATAGAATTTTAAGAAACATGATATCATGCTGGAAAAATGTACTAACGCTTCCTATACAAAGAGGGTTACGTTTGAGTGAGTACACATACTCACACAGCCTTTGACAATTCGAAGAAAGAGTTGTGGGGTTAGACCTGTAACACCATCAAGAAACATCAGTTTTGTGCAGGATCTCATCGTAGTAAGTTGTGTTAGTGAATATAAAAAGAAAAAACTGATCATAAATCATGAACACAGGTATGAGAACTTAAAATTAAAGGCCATTCCGTAAGGAACATTCTTCAATCAGTTAGAAGATTTTTTCTCGTAGATTTTTTTAAAAAAATGCATAACGTAAATAATACTATTATTAAAATTATAATGTTAAAATGGCAAAAATTATGTGTAAAGTTATAAATAAAGTAATCTTGATTTGGCCAATTCGTTAATATTATATATATTAGTAAGATATTTATACTAATCTTTGATATGTGAGTAGTTATGCAATAGCAGTTCTATGTACGAACCTAAGTAGTCAAGTTTTGGGACTTTAGAATCAAATATGTTTATTATCACTTTATTTGTTACTATATGTAATATATGTATCATTCATCGCAATTAGTAATTTTTATTTTATGTAATGAGTTTTTATAATTTTTTGTGAAAACAACATATGCAGCATAGTCCTAGTACATTATTTTGTAAATCCCGACATAGTAACTACATTTATATAAAAATATAAATTTTTTGTGTTATTAAATTTGATATTTTTTTTTTTAAAGCTTATGTTATGGTAATATGATAACAAAACCAAAGCTTACAACAACAACAACAGTCCCAGAAACCAGTACCTTTTTTCACAGTTATGTTCCAACAAGTCAGAAATGTATTCTGAAAGTCAGGGCGACTTCTGAATCAGAAACATTTACGGTAGTATCGGTACACAAGGACATTAGTATTTCTGATGGCTTTACAGGTTTACCAAAGTCAAAGTGTAAAAATTATCTGTGCTGCATATACAATCACAAGTGGTGGTTAGGCGAAGTCATTGAAGTCAGAATACAAGAGAATGAAGAAGAATATCGAATACACTTTTTCCATTCGCAGAGTTCTCGTACATTCAAGAAATCATTGAGGGATAATCAAACATGGGTTCAACTGGAAAATATTTTAAAGATATTCACACCTTCAGAGCTTTTTCTATCAACTACTGGAAGAGGACACAACATTACATCGAAGATGAATGAGGACCGATTATTGAGTAGAACCAATTAATTCTCAATCAAAAAATAGCAGGAGCAGTAAGTTGTGTTGAGTTTGTTATCAAAAAGTGCAAGATTTATTCATAACTTCCATTAGTAGGAGTAAAAGCGAACTGAACAACTTGTTAATATATTTGAATTATTTATCATTTTTTAATTGACTATTTATTAATATCAATATATTCATTCTAATGAGTTTTGTTGTAATTTTTATAAGCTGATAAAAATACATAACTCAGTATTTTAACGGTTAGAACGAATGGTGTTTTTAGTGGTTTTGTTGGCTTCATTACTCGTCACCTCCTTTGAATAACAAAATAAATTTTATTTGGTTTTAAAATAAAAACGTAGTTACTGCTGTAAACATCTCAGATCTTTGCCAACTGTCCCACATGTGGATTTTAGGCCCCAAATATGAGACATTTTCAAAATCTTATGATTTCCATTTTTTTAATGAACACAATAGTCCATTTTTATTTAAAGTACTACCAGTTCTAAGAGTTAAAAGGTAAAAAACAGGCCTGTTACCCTTAGCCCTTCATTATTTATTTTTGGCCCAAAATTTGAAAAAAACAACAATTTGTAAACATAACTTCAGTAATCATTACAAGATTTGGTTATGTAACAAAATGAATTTTGAGTACAGTAAGATGAAGTTCCATCTTTACTTTTCCAAAAAGCCCTTTTTGACCCTGTGTATGATGTAAATAAGAATGCTGCAGCTGATGGAAAAAGTGATGAAAATGGCTGTTTTTACCTGTAGGCGAGTTAGAAAATAGTCTACACTCAAGAAAAATAATTTTTTTAAATATAAAAAAATATTTTTTGGCCACTACAAGGTGGGTAGTTGTATACCAAATATCATCAAAATCAAAAATAGTGATGAACTGATCATTTGTTGAATTAAAATGGAATACCCCTTTTACGCTTATTCTTTTATCTGAATAAGATGGTAGAATTTCATTGTCTTCTAGTGGATTTATTAATTATGCGTCGAGATTCGATTATCAGGTTATAAAAATGTTATTATATTGATAAATATCAGTTCTGTTAAGAATTTTTTGTTTAATATTCCATTTACAAAGAAACATTTCTGATTAGATGTGACCATGGCAGAGGAGTCAAAGTGCCACCGGTGGAAAGTTATGTAATGGTACTTCAACCTCAACAGCCCAGTATAACAATCAATGGAACAAGCAATGTTGCTCGGGAATACCAAGACTTCCGTCAAGGTGTTCGTGTATTCACTGACCTTCATATTACAGTTCAGCCTGCTGGCAAACCATGGAAACATGGTATGTAGTGTTTGTGCAAATTAAATTCATAATCATTTAATGTTAACTTTTCAATCTTTTTTTTTTCAAGATTGTATTTTAAAACTAAATATAATTTAGATATTAAAAGAAAAGCTAGAAAAATTAGTGCTTCCTTTTTTATTGCATTTAATAGAAATTCATAATGTATTTTATATTTACATACTATTGAGTTTAAAGGAATCATTTTTTTTACATTTTGGAATTAAACTAATAAAAGTTATATTAATAAGTATTTTTTATCATTATAATTGTATCACCCAGAAAAGTTATATATAGATCTGTTTGTTTTATCTACTAATTTTTATAAATCTTAAGAAAATTATTTTTTATTTATTTATTTTGAATTAGAATCTTAAATTTAGTGTCCAGATTTACATCCAGGTAGAAGGATTGTGTCAGTCTTTTCACAAAATATATCAGTATTATGAAATATATCTTTAATTAATATCGTTTAGATCTTAGTAGTGTTGATTAACTTTATTATTTATTAAGGAAAGTGGGATTATTTTTACATCTCGCTTTCAAAAATTCAGTCTAAGTTTGTTTTTTGATATATCTGATTTCAGGTGAAGGAATAAGTGTAATTCAGAAGAAATTGGATTCTTGTGTCGTATCTGTGTACCCATCATTGAACCCAGATCATGAAACCATTACATTACCGGAAAATATGTTGACTCAGTTTGGCATTATCGCTAAAGTCAGCAAAGATGGTGCGACAGTCTCAGGATCAGATCTGATATACAATTATGAAGAGGTATGCTGTCTAATTTATTCAGTTATAAATACTTAAAAATGTTATATATTCAGTTGTCCATAACCTATATCCAGGATTCTATTGATAAAATGTCTTATATTGATACTGTGTTAACTTAAACATTTATACATAAATTTACTTCAGTATGAGTTATATCAATCATGTTCATCCCAGATATAATCTTTTAGGATAGAAATATATTAAATGTTAAGAAAGGTCTATATCTCTTAGCATGTAAAAAACTCCTGTGAAGATAGATGCCTTAGTGTTCTTGAAAATGGCTGCAAATGCTAAGGTACAGTCAGATCAGAAGATCCACTAGGTCATTTATTTAAAAGGTTCCCTACCACTTCCACAATTATTTTTGTATTAAATTTGTCTTAAAATGTGACGCTTAATAATGGATAAAACTGATTCGTTGTAGATTTAAAGCACTGATTTCCTGAAAAAAGTTTGGTTTCTGCTATATTTATTCCATGTTCATCACATTTCATAATGTGATGAATGAACTTTTTTTATAATCCACATTATTATACTCGCATTAAAGCAAGAACTATCTGTTTTTATTCAAAGAACAATCCTTTATGTGTGGTAGATCAGTAGATAGTCAATGCAAAGTATTTGTCAATTTGCAAGATTAATGATATTTCTCCTCTTTATGCTAATTTTGAACTCAAATTAATCCTAATAATTCCTCATATATTTTGGTCTTAGCTTCTTTGATTTGGGAGATAAATTGGCTGGTCTTTAAGCCACTTGTCATAATTTTTGCTAACCAACTGGAATTTTCGTCAATTGATGTAAAATTTCCACAACATTCAAATTGCTTTTATAACATTTACAAGAACATCTTCTAATGTAATGTGCTTTGCTCTCATGTAAGTTTTTCCAAATCCCTTTACCAAATTCAGTCTAGGGTTTTTTCATAAACCTTTCTAATATTTGTCATCAGTTGTTTCAACACAGTCTTTCGTAAATCAATTTATGATTTGTAAATGTTGCCAAAGCTTTAATTTATCTTATGGAACAAATACATCACATTAAATTAATGAATCATTGATTTTCACTTTCGTTCTGTATGTTAGCCGTAGTGTTGCTTAAAAAAAAAACTATATTTTGTTAGATAAAAAAAAATTTGATTTTTCCACATACCTATATAAAAGTTATAGAGGTTATTTGGGATATATTTTGTTACCATGTTTATTGTGGTAATTTTTTTTGTGGTATGTTCTAGGAGTATGGCACACTTTCTGCTAATTTTTTTACTGATGGTTTATCCTTTATCTCTTCTTCATTGTAAAACATTAAATGCACTTTTAAATTATACTGATCAAAATCCATTGTTGCAGCAAATGCCATTATATTGGAATACTGGCATTATGAAAATCTGTATATTTAACTTGTGCTTTCTATATAATCATTACAAATGGTCTTGCTATAATCTGTTACATTCTTCTGAAGCTACAGAAGTAATGCTTTCATCAGCAGTCATAGACATTTATAATTAAACTTTTTCCACAGATTACAATTAAAACTGTATTTCCTCCTTCTTGACTGTAGTAGTACCGTCACCATGGTTTTTTTAAGCTACATGTGGCTAGCTTTTGCTTGATAAGAAAGTACATATGAAGAAAGACATGTTTTTAAATCTATTCAGTCCCATGCTATAAATTTCACTTAAAGATGAATAATTAAATCATGAAATGTTTATATGTGATTTAATTATCCAATTAATTTTTTATGATAAACCATAATCACCAGCAGCATTTCTGTACAAGAGGCTTATTTAGTCACTTCCAAAAGTGAAAGAGGTAGATGCCAGATGAATTTTTTCTATGATGATCATATAAAAAAAATCTTTGTGATACAGTTAGAATAAAAAATGGCTTTATTAAGATATCGTATTTGTGTTACATTCTCATAGAATATTCCTTTTGTTCTGAAAGTATGTGTGTTGTTATATAACCTGTATAACTTAAGTGGCATGTTTTTAAAGTAAGTACTGTTTTGAAATTTAAAAAAAAAGTATACTATTCTTAACTATTTTATTTTTACATGAAAGCCTGTACTTTAATCTACTTTTCTACATAATTGCAACCAATATTAAGGCACTTGTCATATCATACAACCAGCTTTTGAACACCGTTATCATAAAGTCGCCTGATTTAATAACCATTGCAAATGGTCGCTTTGACACCATCATCATCAATAATTTAAGCGTTCAGTCACAATTTCATAGATAACATTCTTGAAACTTGAGGGAACTTCAGTTAGCGAAGAAATTGTAAAGCATCTATTCTCTAATTTTTTCGTCAACTTTCTGCACCAAATCTTTAGTGATGACAAAAGGTCGTCCATTCTGTTCCTCATGTGAACATTTTGGTGGCCATATTTTAAAAGCTCTAACCCAGTTTTGTATCATTCATGCCTCATAGATTTTCTCCATACACTTCACTGATCTGACGATGAATTTCAGCTGCTTTCATGCCTTTAGCACTAAGAAAACAAATCCCACCATGTATTTCACAGTCGGCAGGCTTCTTGATCAGCAGAGACATTTTAAATACTCACAAACAACTGTAAACACAGTCGAATATTTCCATAATGGTATCTATGACTTGCCAACAGATGTGGGTACGCAGTGCACATGTGTGGAATGCCAACCATAGCATAGCAGCGGGAATTTCAAAATTTCAGAAGATTTGTTACATTCAGTGGTTTAATATACTCTTACTTTCTTATATTGTTTAGGTAAAGTTATTGTACTAGATGTGTTGTAAGATGCATCCATCTTATATGGATTGTATTAAAAGATATTCATCCATCTAGAGATGTTGGACACTTTTTTTTTTACAGAAGTAGGCATCTACATCTACAATTACATGGGGAGGGATGGGCAGATTTACTATTATATCAGATAATGTTAAAGGAATTTTTTAATGTAATAATTAGAAGATTTTTTATTTACTCAGTTAGGAAATGTGACAGTTGCCTATTCAGGCTACTTGTTGATATGTTGTCCAGTTACCTAATATTTTCTTTTAATAAACAGATATGATACCAAAGTATTTACATAATTTAAGGTATACTGCTCTGTGGCTAATTTTCAATGTTTATCTGTTAATTTATTACTTATTTGATTTTGCTTTAAGCAATTATAAATACTTGGATGACTCTAAAGATTATATTTTTGCTTTTTATTTAATAAATTCTTGTTTTATTTTTTATAGGTTTTAAGACAGATCCAGTATACAAATAGAAAACCTGCTTATTACTTAAACAGAGTTTTTAAATTAATATGCTCTGAAATGAATGGTCGGTTCCTCAGCAATGAATATATTCAAACAGTAAGTACTGTACTTATTTTATATTAATAAAATATTTCTTATTGCATTCAGTTTAATAACTTGGTATCCTTTAAAAATGTAGGTAAGATAAATTAAAAAAATATTTGTATTTTGGTGGAACCCATTTCTATTTTCCAGCTGATGTCAAACTTCTTTTTCTCTAAAGTTCCTTATTTTAACATTACTAATAAATCCAGTTGTATATTGCATAATGCTTATTAATTTAGTAACACATTTTATCAATTACCCGAGTTTTAATTAAAGATTTGCTTTAGTGCAGCACAAATACGCCTTATTTATTTTTACCAGGTGTGATGTTCTGAACAAAATATGTGTATGTTGAAAAAACTTTATAAATCTAAATTCCGTCAAAACATTCTATTGATATTATTTGTCCTTTTTTTCTTGGTAATTATTTTTTAAAAATTTTTTTGATTATCTTTACATAACTTTATCAGCAGTCAACAAAGAAAATTGATCTAAATATCATCAATAACACTGAGAGAAAAAAAGATTCTTTTTAATGTTTCTCCAAGTGTGATACCATTTCTTGAATTGCTTTTTTTGCATACATTACAAATGTAAATTCAATTTTTCTATCACCCTTAGTTTTAAATGAATTAGATTTTTAAAAAAATTAAGGAAAAATATAGTTCAAATCTGTAAAATTTATAATTTTGCATGGCCATACCCATGTTAGAATGATTTTTCTGATAAATAGCCTTTTTCTTTTATAAATAGCCTCAGGCACATCTCAAGTTAATTTCCAGCAGTAATTGGCTAGCATGTTAGTATTCCATTTTTCTTTATTGCAGCTTTCTATCACCAAAATGTCGTAGTGAAATGTTCATACATTTTTGTTGTCAAAAATGTTCATTATTGAACATTGTTGTCAAATTTTTGTTGTATGAAATGTTCATACAAGTTGGTCACGTACGTATTCAAGGTTGTATGGGAAAAACTCCAGATGTGAGTGGAGGAATACATTTTCAAAGACATATTACATCCCATTGCTCTGTATGAAGTAGGAAGTTGATTAACAATACTGTGGTAATTGTAGGATTTTTGTTTACCAAGAAAATTTTTGCAAACCTCTTTAAATAAAGCTTGGACTTCATTTAAAGAGGTGTGCATTTAATGTAGAAAGTGGCACTTTCTACATTATTTAACATTGAGTTAAATACATCAACACTCTTATTTGAGGACCAATAAAAAATATTCCTTCTTTAATTTTTCCTTCACTTACATTTGAAAATTTCTGCCTGATGTACAAAAATACAGGACTATCATCCTTCATTCCTTTTACAAAATTTTTCATTAGTCCTAGCTTGATATGGAGAGGGGGTAAAAATATTTTTTTTTGGTTAAACTGAGGGCTCATTAATAATAATATTTTTCCCATTTGGAATTAGTTGTCTTGTTTCTCCCACTCTTTGACAATATAATGTTTATTTACCCTAGCTCGGCTGTGCAATACGCAAAGAAAACACATGTACTTAGTATAGCCTAACTGCATGCCTAATAAAATAGCTGTAATTTTCAAATTACCACATATGTTCCAGCAGTGTTTTTCATAATTTATTTTTTCAAGAATGTCTTTCATCACATCGTATGTCTCTTTCAAATGAATACCATAAGCGATTGGTATCGAAGGATATTTGTTACCGTTGTGTAGTAGAACCACTTTTAAACTATACTTGGACAAATCTATGAAAAGGCACCAGTCCTCAGGTTTATGAACTTGTCTTAAGTGCAACATAAGCTCAACAATATTTGTGCAATAAACCAAATTATTTTCATCAATAAAGTACTGAGAAAGTTTTTTTTGTCAGCTTTGAAAGCCTGAAATTTTTGTATTTTTTTGAAGTAAATTGCAGCCTTGCAGTTGTGATCCTAACAGTTCAGCTTAATATTTGATAAATTTAAATCCCTAACAAAGTCATTTAATTCACTTTGTGATATAAGATATGACTTATTGGAAGATAATTCAAAATCATTATTGTCTTCTTCAGTACTGCCTGATTCTTATTGCTGCTTTTGAAACATACATTCACAGGTGGCTCTGGAACTGGAATAATTTCACTGTGAGGTACAGGCCTGATTGCAGGCTGCAATAAAGGATATTTTATAGTGTGTTTAGATTTTTTAGAAATTCCAGACACACTTGTTACTTGTAACAAAAGTAACACTCTGTTACATGAACCTTTGGTTCACGCCAAACCATAAGTACACCAAATGACAAAGCCTTCCATGTACCTTTCAGCCATCCTCTTAAATATTCAGAACAATTAGTGCATACTATATGAGGAGCCCATGTCTTATCCTGATCACTAATTTTACACTGAAAGTACAAATGATATGCTTTTTTAATTAAAGGTGTAATGTTTTTATATTTGATTTTACAGTAAACTCATCACATACATAACAAAAAACATCCACATCATTTACACAATTTTGAGGTATTATGACATTGCACTGTTAACAAACGAACACCAATAAGACTGAACAAAATTAATTCATTCCTAAATCCAGTGCTTAATACAAGCAACACAGCTGTGTTTCAGCTACATGTTTTGACCTGCACAGAAATGATTAATCTTGTCCATGAAGGCTCACTCTTCAGTATTAGATATGATGTCATAATATATGACATGATATGATTTAATTCTTTGTCTATTATTGTTTATTTATAGCTTACAAATTATGTTAACAAAGTGAAATAATAAAAAATGAGCTATAAAAATTCAATATAGGAGCTTAAAATGCTAACTATAATTGAAAAATGAAAAAATCCTTTAATTAAAATTTAAACATTTTTCAAAAATGGTGGGTGATAGAAATATTCTGACTTCATATTCGTTTTCAACATAAAAAAATAGATTAAAATTATGTATCGCATGTTAGGAAACAAAAATTATTTTTATCAATCTAATCGTTGTTTTTGTTTATCACCTTAAGATTCATGAACAGTATAATAAGCATCTTAATGTTAATCCTTTTTGATAAAAATTGGCTGATCAATGAACAAAGAATATGAAATTTTAAAGTTTTGTTTTCTGGCTTCCCTCACATTTTGGTATGTCAATTTTACAGAAAAGTATGATTGATTATTTTCTTTGCATAAATCAGTACTTGTCTTTTTTTTTCAAAAAAAGTTTTTCAATTAATAATAAGTCTTGACTTGTTACAGTTTGCATATAGTAGTATAGACAGCCTATACTAATGTTAAGAGCACAGCGCTCTTAACATTTGGAACTTATGTTTTTCATGTAAACATTAACATATATTCCTTTTTCTAAAAACAACTAGATTAAGCTTTTTTTGTTGTAATTTATAATGTAATTGTAATTGTAATTGTTGTAATTTATAATACTCAATAAAAAAATGCAATTGTCATTGTATAGTGAAGTCATAGCAATCAATGTTTTGGAAATAAAAAGCAAAATTTCTTCTTATAGTATAGCAAGTATTAAAATTACTGTGATTTGATCAATAGTAGTCTATTTGTAACAACATACAGCTATTTATAACAACACTTTTAAGTGCCACTTGATCTGACGAGACTTTTCTGAAAACCTGACTTTTAATTTTTTTAGTAGTAATAATAATTTTTTATGCTAATATTGCTTATAAAGCCATCTACGATGCCTCTTGACGCCAACTGGATTTAATGTTTGTCATAGTAATCAATATTTAGTTTATGTGCAATATAATTACTTTATTATGAAAATTATTTTCTGTCTTAAAATATTACTTGTCTAATAAACTTTTCATCTTGTATTTATGTTTTTTTTATTTTTAATACTCTTACTAAAACTTAAGCGCCCATACCACAAAACTGTAGACTCTGTCTATACATATTGCTTTTTACAAAGACCAGGATTTTCAACAAAATCAATTTTTTTTAATTCTAGTGGATCAGTCACCCACACAAGATTACACTTTCATATTTGTTGTATGTCGAATGGTTTTTGGTACTGGTATATTTGTATCAATTTCATTTTCGGTTATCTGAATATCATCATCATTGGTTTCAGTTATTTGAATACCATTGTCATTGGTTTCAGTTTATCTATGAACAATTGAGTGTACAGTAAGACATTCACTCTAATCGCTTTCATTACCTGATTCAACATCGCTGTCATCCAAGTATTCATATTTAGAATTACTTTCAGCACTAAATTCACTGTTACCTCTCATTTTCCAAAATATGTTGTAGTCATCCTGCAAATAATTTCTTTGAAACATCCGTTACAAAGAAATCGTCTCTTTGAGATGGACCCAGGATTTCACCATCAGTCATTACGAAAATAACAGAAAAATCATAAATAGAATTCTACTTATGCTGGCTTTTCAGTTATATGTCATATGGTATGCATTCTTTCATATTATATGACATATATGCATATGCTGCCAGATGACACTGACAGCCCTTGATATAACTGCCTAGTGGCACTAATTGGCAGCCATGGCGCTTGAATATGGTAGCAAAATTCAAGGTGTATTTTTAAAGTAAGGTCCTTTTTGAATTTGCTGTCTGAAATAGGATGTAAACAAAAGTGCTTGGCTTGGTGTAACTGGTTTATTTCAATCAATGCTTAGCTGTAGCAACAGTAGTTGAGTCATTTTGTTGTTAGTTATTTATATTCATTTATAATGAGTGCTGCAATTATGATCCTGCCAATATGAAGAACAAGGAATAATCAGAATTTTGATAGCAAAATATAATTCTGCTGCCGAAATTTACAGGCAAATTTTTTACGTTTATGGGCTGAATATTATGATTAATGCTAAAGTAAGATAGTGGTGCCATTCATTTCAAGAAGTGTGAACAAACATTCTTGATGAAAAACTTAGTGGTTGAGGACAAAAAGATCAACAAAACTTGACACTTTACTATGTCACAATTGTTTGATGTTTGATTTATGAAGTTTTGACAGAAAAATTGGGCTATAAAAAACCGTGTGTCAGATCAGTGCAAAGATGTTAACCGACACACATAAGGAAAATGTGTTGCAGCAGCACATGAATTTTTGTGGCATTAAGAAAAATTAAGATTATGAATTGTTTGATCATATTGTTATCAGAGATGAAACCTGGATTTCTTATTTGAATATAGAGGCAAAGCATCAGTCAATCCAATGGGTGGCATTCATCTTCTAGACTGAAGAAGTTTAAACAAGAATTTTTGGTAAAGAAACTTTTTTTGGGAGGGAGGCAGGCAGACACAAAGGGGTGGTGTCTTGCTTATCAACTTTAGTGATGCAGAACTACTCTGATTGCTGATAAGTATTGCGAAACATTAAAAAAAAGTATTAGAAGACCTTTAAAAGACAAATTATGTGGAATGCTATCCTGCAGGATTTTGATTTTGCATGACAATGCCCATCCAAATGGCAAATCAGTCAATGAGGCAATTGGAAGAACTTTGTTGAAAATTTTCTGTCATTCACCTTCTAGCCCTGACCTAGTTCCCAGCAATTGTTTTCTTTTTCTTCCCCTTAAACAGTGGCTTACATCATAAAGATTTAACAATGATAACAAATGAAAAATAGCATTACTGGATGGTGTAAAGCACTCATGGCGAGGAAATAGGAAATGAAGAAGCTAATGAAACAACATGACAAACATATTAAAGTTTAAGTTTATTTGGTTCTGTTTGTTAAGCTATGTAGAAAAGTAGTAAATAAATGTAGTTTTTTGTTAAGTAATAAAGTCTGTTCATATTTTTTCAGTTTGTTTTTATTTCAAAATGGATCTTATTTTAAAAACACATGAAAACAGTGAATTTGATTTTACTTTTATGCACTCATTTTAATTTAGAGGGAAAATTCTAGCCTGTGTGCATACAAAGTATAAGAGAATTGTTTGACAAATCAATCTGGTGCCCTATTAAGCCATATCAGAATTTATTTCTGAATAGTTTTTTATTCAAGCAAAGTTATTAGAATATATCATTATGTAACAATTAGACTATAAATCTAAAATTCTTTTCTGAGATGATTGTGATTAATAAAACGCTGTAACACTTGAATTTAAAATATGACATCAGAGGGTGTGACATTTGAAGGAAATGAAGTAAATTATAATGTTTTATACTTTTTTCTATTAATATTTAACTTATAAATTTTTATTTTATAGCTGACAGTTATTCATCCACAATCTGGAACAAAAGCCCCACCATCACAGCAACTGGGTACAGAAGGTCCTTCTAGTGAGGCAGCTGCAGCAGCAGCAGTTATAGCAGCGGCTGCATTACAAGCTAGTGAAAAACCAGCGCGACCTGCTCATGCTCAGTTATCTGCACACCATGTTGAATTACGCCCACAGGCAGTACTTGATCACTATATGGAGGCAACAATATCAGATCGAACACAAGCTGTTGTTGCAGGAGGCAGTATGTTAATTATAATCATTTGAGATGCATGTGTATATTTGTTTAAGAACTTAACATTTCAGTGTAAAGTTAAGAGACCAATTCTGTATTATTATAAACTAGTAAAGTTACATAGGGCATAATTTATGGGTACTGATAAGTTGTTTTCTCCTCAACTGTACACTACCTGTTAATTGATTTATTTTCCATTTAATAAAGTATGATTTATTTTCCATTAATAATTTATTAATGGACTATGTCCATTACTGTAGTAAGACTGTAATTAATAAGTTTCATATATCACATTGATTTAATAATTCAGCCAGTAACTATTACTTAATGTTCTTCAATGAATTTCTCATGCCGTAGTTATATAATATACCCTATTATAAAGATATTCCCTATTCTTTCATTCACCAATTGGTCCCCAAAACACTAGTAATCTCAGCACCAACATAGCTCCTCTAATATGTATCTGAAGTCGTTTAATAGAGCTCTTGTTAGTACTTTACTATAACATTTTAAGTTGTAGTTAGGTGTTAATTGTTTTATCTTAATTATGCTAACCTTTTTTTGTCAACTAACATAGAATGTCATAAGTTTTAATCAGTTTATTTCAGCTGTTATTTATACTGACCCATTTGTCGGGCATTTTGTATGTGGCCAACTTATTAATTTGTCCTCCAATCACAATTCTCTGTATAAAATTTCATGATTTGCTCTTCAATAAACAAATCTTATAAAAAACCTATTAGGTACAGCCTCTGACAATTTTAGAGGATATGGATGAAAAAGTAACTAATATTCATCAGTTAATTGATTACTATTCAATATTGTATAAATTTCCTTGAAACATTTATGATGAAAAAAGTTATTAGAATATTCATATGAATTGAAGCAAAGAATTTTAAGAGAATTTATTTCCTGCTATGAGCATCATTTTTGCTTTTCTATATTACAGTCAATAAAAATCATGAGCATGACCAAGTTTATCTTATTCTGACAAATTCTAGCATATTAGTGAGAGTTTGTTATTCAGCAGAGTTCACAGAGCAAAAATTAACTGTGGTGATCCATTAATGATAAGTCATTTATGAGGTCATTATTAATGATTAGTCATTTTGATAAGGAGAACTGGAATTTGATAAAAGTACTATTACAATATGTGCCGAATTATTTATTTATCTTGTGTAAACATTTTAACTCTTTTGTTACCACCCTATGTAACAAATCCCATTCACCATACTACTTGGTATCATTAGTTCGATTTAGATGTATTTGTTTAAATGTTGTCTTCTGTATTTTTCATCGAAAGATCTATTGTGCATTTATTGAAGTTTGATATCAGTACATACAGAATATGGGTAGTGATTGTATAATGTTTCTATCTAGAATAAATTTTTTTATCATGATTTTGCTAATTTATATATGTAATTTTCTTATTTACTTTTAAATGTTTCATGTGTCCATATGAAGGAAAAATTTCAATGAATGATTTGACAATTGAAATAGAATTTTGATGAGCAGTTATAAGAAACTGAATTAGATTAAAAAGTATGCTGTTGAATTTATATTTAGAATTTCTGCATCTATATATATATATATATATATAGATGCATTTATATTTATATATATATATATATATATATATATATATATATAATCATTAATATTTCAAATTAACATACATGGTTTTTTTTTTTGTTCTGAAATTCATAATAAAAATACATTTATAGACGACAAGCTTGGAAAGAGGGAAAATAAATTATATTTATTTAAATCGTTAAACCACTTATTATTTCAGTAATTAATAAACATTTCTAAATGAAATGAAAATATTTGGAAAAAAATTAATTTCTAAGAGAAGCTTTTTACTATTTTAAGGAACACTTTAAATGTTCCTTAAGATAGTAAAAAGCTTCTCTTAGAAAGACTATTTATTTAATAAATAGTTATAAGGCAAAACTAATACAGAACTTCTATTTAGTAAGGATTATATTTTTAAAAATGTTTTATAATTATAATCAAATCTTGCAGTATTGATGTTTTGCCTCATTTAATTTGCTGTATTATATTTCAGGTCATGCTGTAACTATCATCATAGTTGTGTGTGTCGGTTTCTTACTATTTATGATTGTTCTTGGCGTAGTAAGAATTAGAGCAGCACATCATCGTGCCACTCAAGAAGAAATTCAAGATACAGAAATGGCGTGGGATGATTCAGCACTCACGATCACAGTCAATCCTATGGAGGTATTGTCTTTCAATAACTTACATTTAATTGAATGATTATTGATGATAATCACTCCTTGTAAAATTGACAACTTAAATATATTATTTGCATCACAGTCTTAGATTTTGGTTATAGTTTATATTAGTGGAGAATATCATACTGGAACAGGGGTTAATAAGAAATATTAGTAGGGAAAAAGAACTATGTAATTACTCAAATTAGATCAGGAAAGTTTGTGTGATCTTAAAAAAAAGTTACATTTAGATATTGAAGGAGAGTATAGTGAATGAAACCTCTATAAAAAGTACTTTTGAGACAAAGTTGAACTATTATTGAAGTTAATGTTATACAGAAAGATGTAACATTTTACATTTCTGTATTATACAGAAAGATAGAATATTTTATATTTCTGTTAGTTTCTACAACATAGAAGCGAGAGGTTTGGTTGGTTTACTTTAATTAATATTTACAAACTATATTTACAAATTAGTAAACTATAAACTAGTTACATTAACTATTATAAACTATATTTACGATATTTACAAACTATAAATTAATTAATTTTGTTTTATAAACAAATATAATGTTGTGGTATAAAAAGTTTATATAAGGAAATCTTTTAAAAGGTGCAGTATTTTTTTTTATCACCATGTGACATTTAAAATTATTTACATCTAATGAATTTAAATATTCTTTTAGAACATTATAATTTGTTTAATGTTCACTTATTAACACCATGAATTTATATTATTCACAGTTATGTTATTATTTTATGCTTGCAAACTGTAGACTAGAGTAAATGAAACATATACAGGTCAACACTTATTTACAGGTATACTTTGTTTTAAAACTCTATTATTGTTAGGGACATATAGGATGTAGGGGGTATACCAAAATGAACTAACTGACACTAGATAGGGAATCGTGGAGAGCTGCATCAAACCAGTCAAATGACTGAAGACAAAAAAAAAATAATTGCTAACAACAAACTGAAGACAGTAAGACTGGATGAAATATTGAAGCCTTAGGAAGAGTTTTGCCAAAGCAGACTAATTATATGACGAGGAACCAAATTTGTTGCATGTTACAGTATTGTTTAATTTCAAGCTATCATCAAGCATGGCCAGTATAATGGTAGTTGACATTTAGCAATTTACTAAGAGAAGCTTTAAAATTAGCAATGTCAAACGTAATGCCATGTTTCAAAAAGACAACCAGAATATTGTGAAGCTTAATACAAGTGCTGAAACAGAATTTAAAATCTCAAGAAAACAGTTAACTAGGTGGCTGTGCTTGAAGAGTATTCCTAAATCAGGTTTATTGCTGAACACCAGTTAGTAAAGAGTTTTTTGAAAGTTACTTTAAAGTACTGATGTGTTGAAAATCATGAGCAAATGTAACCGTGGCACCAGCACAACATTCTAAGTTGTATTATTAGGTAGGTATTAGAATGAACCAGTTTTAGTGAATCCTAACTCATGCACTTATATACCTGTGTTTGTTAACCTCTAAATAGTTTTCAATGCTTTGTTACTTTTATATACAGAGACCTAAAATATAATATAATAAAGGGATTTATGTTACCTTGTATAAGTATATTTGTTTATGTAATACTTTTGTAATATTGATTTTATAGAAACATTTACCTGACATTTAAAATTGTTCTGTTCTAATGTTTAACATTATACCAAGTATTGTTATAATAAGATTTCTATAGAATTAAAGACACAGAAAGAAATTGGAAGATGAATTCAAAGGGTTTTTGATAAATGGAATTTATAAAGTTAATTATAATGAGTTTTCATAAAAGCAATAATAATGATGTTATGAATCATATAAATATTTGGAAATATGTTGCTTCTGAGAAAAATATATATAGCTCTTTGAAATTGTTTGGTTTTTCAAATGTTTCTTTTGGATTGTTTTTGTAAGGTTAACAATGTGTGTATTAACCTTAATTTCCCGTTAGAGGCAAAGCACAAAGGACCGAGTCCCGGTTGCTTGGTGATGGAGGCTGGGAATGGCAAGCCGGCCTGGTGTTTCCCTCATCTGGCCACTAGAGGCAAAGGCACCTCCTGGAACTGTGTTCATGCTTAATTGGGGGTCTGTTTCTGGGAAGTCGGGGGAAAAAAAATTTCCTGAGGTGTTAATTTCATACCCGGAAAGTTTTTCTGTAAATAACTTTTCTAACTCAAAAATCCTGTTTGGTGGCCAAAACAAAATTCACCTTTGGGCTTATGTGTTAAAATTGATTTACATTTATTTTTCATTACTGAGAGTGTGTTCTTATCACTTTTGTTTAGTGACTTAACACAAAAAAAGAGAAAATAAAAATTTTCCAAGACCACAAGTGTGTGTGTAGATTGTCATAAATATGTCAATGATAAACATTAAATCAAATAGAAGTTGTAGTATGATTAAGGATCCTAATTAACGTTATAATAAAGGGTTACATGAACTGAATTTAAAGATTTAAATTTTAGCATGTGTTTGATTAATTTTTACTCCCATAAGCAGTTATATTTTACCTTATTTTAATTATATTCATAAGAAAATATATATTATATAAAAAGAATGTGTGTTAGAAACTTAATCAGTAAACGCTTATCAAAATACTATTTACAAGCATATTTCTTTTATATTGGTGATTGATTTATTTATTTATCCTTCTGGTTAAATTTTGTTAACCTGGCATTGCTGGCTAGGCCATACGTTATGCTGTTACTGGCTGGGAAGCATAGTGTTCACCGATATGACACTGAATGAAAAAATCCAACAGTGAGTGAACCACCCACTGTTCGATTTTTCTCTTCTGTTCAATTATTGTCAATTTTACGCAAATAAGTATTTTTTATTGTTTGTTATTACTAATTAATGATACAAGATTAATTTACTGATATGTACTATTTAATAATAGCTATTATTTACTTACGTAAATGATGTATTTTGTTCGGGTTGCTTCTGGAGAATTTAGATATACTTATCACATAATTTATTCCTGTACTTATTTTTATTTATTATACAAAAATAAACTTTACAATTTGAAAATTAAAAGATAATAGTCAACTGTTACAAATTATAAATGAATTGTTTTTACACTACCAGTAACTAATTTGTTTCCTAGAATTAAAAAAAAATGTATCCAATGTAACTAAAATAGTTCAATTGTTATAAATGAGTAATATTTTAGCTAATCATCGCTTTAGTCTGGTCCCTTCTTTTTATTGCATTTTGTGCAGATTGTAACTGTATGCTCCCTACAAATAGCAGAATGACATTTTACACACAAACTTGCATAAAGATGAACAAAATATTGAAACGCATAATTATACACTAGAAAAAACTGAATTTTTCCATAATAATTACCAGCTGCTGAGCACTGCACTCACTGATGACACTGAATGAACAGATTCTGCATAAATCAACAAAAAATATAAGATCATAATGATGACTAATATCTCTAAATGCCCAGTACAAAAGTTTCATAGTCAGTCATATTTCTAAGAACTGTATTTCTTAACTGTTAAGTTTGAATTGTTCAAATTCATTAAGATGAGTAAACATTCTACTTTCCCAGATAGTAGTTAAACAACAAAGCCAACAAATGTGTATTGACACCAATAGAAACCAGTAAATTAATTTTTTATATTGACTATATTTTCAATTAATATCATCTGTACAATTTTATTATACACTCTTCACCTTCTCACATTATCTTTTAATGCCTGAGTTAAAGTAATGTCACATAGTCATTTAAAAAGATTGTAATATTTAATGTAATTTATGCACACTGTGAAATATCAGAAACTGCAGGTAAATATTGTTTCCTAAAATCAAAGAAAACTATCATGAACAAGACAGTTTTATTTGTTGTATGTCACAAGGTTGCATCTGCTGTTTGCCATAGAAGTCAAAGTTACTGAATGACAATAAATTGAATTAAAGTTAAGGAAAAAGGAAATTGCAGTATTGCCTTGTAAACTAACAGAGTTAGAAGTGTAAACCACTTCATTTAGAACCTGTAGGGCATTTCATAAAATCAAATATGGTCACTCCAAGAATATCTACAAGTTGCCTGGTTTAACTTACACGATGTTGTTGCAAGCTACTTATTCAAAATTTATATTATAATAATATTGTTCAAAAATTTCTTTAAAAAGTTGTCCTCTCCAATAAGTAATGTTTGACAACGGAACCATTAGTAATGCACAGTTATGTTATCAGTTTATACAATTTGATGTTCACGGTACGTACGTGATATATTAATGAAGCGTTTACATATGTAAAAGATGTTGTGTTATAAGAGCTTACTTACATTTTTGCTATAGCGTTGTGAATTGTTTATAATAGTTGTATATGTTGGTATTAAAGTAATTTAAAGATAAATTATAGAAATTTATTGCCCTAGTAGTGAGCAAGTGTAATATTTAGTATATTAGTAATATTTTCAAAGGTAATTGAAAAATTTATTTACTCAGATTTGTCATTATTTTCAGAAAGTGTTTTGAGTCTGTGTGACCATGCCAAGGCATTTTACTAGAGTAATTCTTATAATAATAATAATAGATAATCCTTAATATCTTGGAATATTTAATGTATAGTTAGATGGGTAGGTTTCTGACTAACCAGAAGGATGTACATAACCCACCGGGTTGGTCTAGTGGTTAACGTGTCTTTCCAAATCAGCTGATTTGGAAGTCGAGAGTTACAGCGTTCAAGTCCTAGTAAAGCCAGTTATTTTTATACGGATTTGAATACTAGATCGTGGATACCGGTGTTCTTTGGTGGTTGGGTTTCAATTAACCACACATCTCAGGAATGGTCGAACTGAGAATGTACAAGAATACACTTCATTTACACTCATACATATCATCCTCATTCATCCTCTGAAGAATTATCTAAACGGTAGTTACCGGAGGCTAAACAGGAAAAAGAAAGATGGATGTACATGAAACAAGTTCTAGATTTAAAAAGTCAATATTTTTTGTTTGCTGCCAAAAATAAAAGAAATGAGGTGTCATTTCTTTTTGGGGCCATAGCTCTTTCTTATTTACATAAATGATTCACCACGGTAACATAAAAATAATTTCATTTGTGTAATAACAAGACACATTAGCAATCACTTCTAAACATTTTAATATTAATATTAAAATTGTGGGCATGAAAACTGATTTCAAGAGAATGGTCTTTTAATTTAATTTTTATAAACTAATTGTTCATGCTAGAATACTGATTTACCAGATTTCCTTCCAAACAGGAAATGATCTTATAGTTATACTAACAGGCTTAAGGTAATGATGCACATAGCCATTTTGGTTTATATATATAGTCTATATATCATTCAGTTATGAGGGTGAATCAAATTTAAACTGTAATTTTGCTATTCTGTGCATCAAGCAGTTCCAAGCTGGATGGCAGAATGGGAGGTTAATTTTCAGTGTATTAGAAAGAGGGAACTAGCTTGGTTACCTCCTGCGCTGCGCTCTGTTCTGTTGTCAGTACAGCCATGAGTGAGTAAGAGCTTCTGTCATCTGTTGCACAACATATAATTATAAAGTTTTTAACTAATGAACGCATTAAACCCACAGAAATTTTAACTCTGTTAAAGGTACAGTTTGAGGATACAACATTGCCCCAGAATAGAATGTATATGTTGGCAAGATAATTTAAGAGTGGGTGAGAAAGTGTAGAAAATGATGAAAGTGTAGTCATGATCGATGTCCAAGGTCAACTCTCACAGCTGATAACATCCATGCTGTTTAAAAGCTTTTGCCGATTCAGTGTTAGAAATTGTTAGAAGTGGGTATCACCTATGGGAATGCTCAATCCATTACCACTGATGATCATCTTGGCTTTAGAAAAATTAGTAGTCCATGAGTTTTGAGGAGGTTGTTGACCAAAAATCAAAAACAGGTCAGGTTGGAGATGTGTGAGAGACTTCTGGATTGATTTTTTGGCAAACAGGGGACGATTTTTTGAGGTGCATCGTCACATGTGATGAGACATGGGTACATCATTACACTTGGGAGTCAAAAATGGCAAGTAATGAGTACTGAAGGAAGGATGAGCACTGCCCAGTGAAGGCCAAAACCCATCTATCAATCGGAAAAGTTCTTGCAATGATTATTTTTGTCAAACATTCAATGACAGTGAATTCTGCTTATTGTCAGCTGCTGTAGTCAACAATAGCTACCTATCAAAACAAAAGACGAGGTATGTGCCCATCAGAGACTTCATCCTTCTCCATGACAATGCTAGGCTGCTCACCGTGATTTTGACAAGGAATAAATTAGAAACAAATTCACTGGGAAACCCTCTAATACCCTCCTTACAGTTCAGATTTGTCTCCCTGTGACTATTTTTTGTTTGCGCCCTTGAAAAACTCGCTTGGAAGGAACCGATTCAAAGACAATGAAGATGTCAAGAGGCATGTGTGCAATTGGTTGATGACCTTCTCAAACTTTTTATGAACGAAGAATATTCAAGCTTCCAAATCATTGCCAAAAGTGTTTAGATTATGAGGAGATTATATAGAGAAATGAGGAAGGTATGAATTGTATATATTATTTATCAGTAAATTTATTTAAAAAAATTACAGTTTATATTTTATTCACCCTCATACTCTAAAGTACAGTGATGTACACCAGTGAGCACCATCTGGTAATTTTCAAACTGAGGAGATGATTGCCAAAGTCCAGTTTTCTGGGCTGTTTATTATTTCAGTTACTTTATATCTTTATTATACTTTTTTATATCTTTTATTATTCTTTGTTATTTCTTTTGTTTATAGTTTTTACCTATATTTGACAGTATTTTTTTATATTAAAATTAAATACATGAGAAAATTAAGAAAAAGTCTTGAAATGGTTAACTAATGAGATTGAAAAGTGTCCTGCTTTTATATTCATAATTAATTCATGTAAAGTAACTGTTGATGTCATAGTAAATTCCTAAAATTCCTTGCCTTTCCTTATATCCAAGAGTATATTATAAAAATGATCTTCCTTTCGTCTTATATCCACAATTGAATGTACCCACATTCATCATTGTTTTGTCCTTTTCAAAGTTAATATAATAATATCAGAAATAGTTTTGCTTCTATATCGTGCATTTTATATTTATTCCTGAATTTCAATTCTTTCTTTTCCTTACATGGTCAGACTTGTATTTTTAACCCGACTCAACAAACACTGTGGTCAAAACAATTGTATTTCATTATCCTTATAAAGCCAGTTTTCAAATGATAGCTACTTCTGGTTTTGAAAATTTTATAACGAAAAAGACAGTACATTCCATTAAACATGCACTTCATGCGAGGTGGCAAGATGACTGGATTGCCACGGTGGATAATAAACTTCAACATGTCAAAGATACCGTTTTGCCATGGGATTCCTTCCACAGGAAATTTTGCCGAAAGGAAGTGGTCCCTGCTGATTGCAGATAGGACATAGGAGAGCTACTCATGGGTTCCTGACGTCAGCAGAAAATGCATTGATATGCAAATTATGCAAGTGCTGTTTGACTGTACACCACATCCTTGTGGATTGCATACGTTATGCAGCCTTGCGTCATAAATTTAAATTGCACAGAAATTAACGTCAAATCCTGGGCAATAATAAAGAAGTTTTTGACCATGTATTTTTATTTCTTTTAGCTATTAGTATTTGCTCACCTTAGTATTAGTGTTCTTAAATTTTTTTGTCTAGTAGTTGTATGTTTTTGTTTCACATTTTAGTTTTTTTATTTTGTCTTTGTTTTTGGTACTTTAGTTTGAGATTTAATCTTGTTTTTAGATTTCTACTTTATGTTTTTTGTTTTCTTTTAATTTCGTCGTCTTATTCGATTTTATATTTTATTTTAATATTTAATTTTTTATGTTTTCTTTCCGTGCAATGGTAACGCAAAAAACTATTCTCCCAAAAAAATTAATGTTTAGATTACGTTTTTTTTTTTGTCTTTGTTTTTATATTTCATGTTCGGGTGATGAGAAATGCTGGAGTGTTTTTCACCCAGCAAAAACTCATTGCATTTATTATTGTTTTTATTGTTATATCATATTACTTGATTGAGTGCTATTCATGTATGGATAGAACAAAATTATTTTAAATTGAAAAGAATAATAGATTTATGACTACAACTATTAACTAAGTCTGGTGATAATGTTGTAGAAGTATAAATCTTTTAAGATTTTTTATTCCTTTTTTATTTAATTATTGTTTTTTACAGCAGCAGTTAGATGGCCCAGGAGCAGGTAAAGGAGCCAATAGAGTCACCAACCGTGGAGGAAATGAAGACGATGATTCGTCAGATGATAATTCAAGTTACCGTGATGATGATATAGATTCAACCGATGATGAAGATGAAGGCACAGTTGCAGCTGGTGGTAAAGTGAAGGACTTAGAATGGGACAACTCTACACTTGCCATTTAAATGCAAATGCGACTTTCCCAACCATTTCATTACTTTATTCCTTCATACTCCACTACACCTTTCCTTAATATTTTTTTTTTATCCCTGCTCTCTTCTCTTATCTTTACTACACTTAACAGCTTGTTTATTTGGACCCATATTTAAAATCTTTAAAAAAAATAATGAATTTAATTTGAGATATTTTTCTATAGAGATAAGTGCAGTACAACTGGCTGACTTGTGTTGGTGCTGGATCTCATTTGCATATCAGCATATCAATTTGAATATTTATTATTTTTTAGGCAAAGACTGTTGAGCAGCTAATAAATAATAATAATAATATTAATCGAATTTAATTTTTTATCGAGTGAGTCAATCAAGTATAGCTGGTTGAATAATAATTTGAGATTTTTCACAGTTATAATAATAATTGCAGGTTGTACAGATTCATTATTATTACTTAACTACCATGATAAATATGTTGATCAAATTATTATTATATTAGATTATAAGAAATACTCTTTTGTGCTTAATTAAAACAAAAGTATTATTTTTGTATTGTTAGGTTTAATATTATTATTTATTGCAACGCAGTATTTTTTTAACGTATTATGTATTTAATCGGATCGTAGTTTATTAATTTTATCTTAAACCGCTGCTTATGGTAAGCTGTAATTGTTAATTATAAATTATATAAATGGCTGTGTCCATGAACGAGAGCAGTCTTAACTTTTAATTTTTCAGATCTTCTTTCTTCTTTTTTTCTTGCCAGTGACTGGAAGTGATAATTTAATTTTATTTTGTCGAGTGTTAATGTATGAACGTATTAATTTTATGTTAATTTTTATTATATTAGTTTTATCTTAGTGCCATTTTTGTTCATGTTAGTCTTTTCCTTCTTTTATAATAATAAACAATAGCTTTATGGTTTGAGGGTAACAAATGTAATCATTCTTTCATGCATTCATAACGGTTAGCAGGAGTGAATAAACAAACAAAAAATAATCTTTGAACTTAACGTCCTTTTTTTAGTAATTTTAGCAATGACTTTAGGTATATTGTATGTAGGTTATATAAATAATTAATTTTATGATAGTAGAACACAAAACAAATAAAAAAAAAAGCACATTATTAATTATTATAATAATAATAATGATAAATAAAGTTAAGTTATTCAATTAATGCCTCTAAAATAGTGTCGCTGTACACCACTCAGATGCATTAACAAATGTATAGTATTATTATTATTATTATTTTGCAGTTCCATTTTAGGGTAAAATAATTATTTAATTGTTTGCAATAACAAATAATGCATTTAATTGTATTTCTAAAAATAAACTATTTGTTATTTAAGTAAAATTTTTATGATATAAAGCTGTACTGTAAAAATTTCTGTAAGATATTTTTTTACTTGTATTATAGGGCTAAGCTGAAAGTAGTTTGGATAAACATTCATAAGACAGAGATATTCTTTTGTGGTACAAATGAGGTTGTTCGTTAGTCGGTTTGATGAAGAAGGAAAGTGTTATATATATATATTAAATTACCACTGGTCGTTCAGTTTAATCATAAATATGATGATGAATAATAATTATCTTATGAACTAAACTCGGCTGTATTGACGTGTATCGTTAGACTTATTTGCTGTTTGCCTTCAACAGTAGGGTGTTTTTTATCGTCATCCCATTATTATTGTAAAGAAGATAAATAAATACCTTTTTTGAGACAATAGTCATTATTATTAGGGAATAAAATGACTTGAATCTTCATTTTTGTAAAATGATAAATTAATTGTTAATGGCAGTGTTAAATTTTTTTTAAATTATTTATACATTCATCTTTATATTTAATTTTTTGATCACGTTTTCACTGCACATTATATTATTTTATTTTTGAATAAAAAAATATTCAATACTAGTAACATAATAAAGCAATAAATGTGATTGTAATCTTATATTGTAAAACTGGGAAAACATTTTTTGTAATGTTGAGAGAAGTTAGTGTGGATTGAACCTGTTTAAGGTAGGTGGTTTTTTCTAATGGTTATATCCTAAGAATATCAATATCTCCCATACATTTCAGACAGTTTTTACACAATTTTTAAAGCATAAAAAAGTATTTGTTTATTTCGTAAATCAAGAAAGCATTCAAAATTAGTGATTTTGTCAGTGCATTACTTTTCTTAATTTTTTTATTATAATTTATAATTTCTTAATTTTTAATTATGTTCAGAATAAACAGTGGTGATGTGGTTTGAAAACAAAATCATAAAACAGATGTTTGTATATTGAAAAACTTAGAAGTGAATGCAGTAGTAACATGTCAGTTAAATACTGATTATAGAATGATGTAAGTTTTGTTAAATTTGATGTGGAGACTGAATTTATTGAAAAAAATTAAAATTAAAAGTCATAATTGTTTTTTATTTATATTTTGAATATTGTATTATGATAAGAGTTATCTAAAAATTGCTTTCTTCAAAATTATGTAAGATCACAATTGCATTTTTATTATTGTAATATCAGTGAATATTTTATTTATTTAAATTTAAAATAATGTATGCTTATGACAAAACAGATTGATGGGAAAACACCCTCTAATCCCACTAGCATAGATGGATAATTAGAAAGTCATCATTTCTTATTATTTTCATTATCACTGCAGTATTTATATGTAAAATGATGTATTTTTATGCATATCACCACCTAGCTTCATATTATGTAGTCCTTCCCTCGATGCTATAAATTTAAACACTAGACTATATGATAATATATAAATATATATATATATATATATAAATAAGTATAAATATAGTGTGATGGTGTCGCTGTCCATTAACTTAATGTGTATCTGTATAACTTGGCTGCATTAGCTAATCGTTTTTTATTTTTAAATACTAAATGACGATGATGATAATAATAATAATGATATTATTATTGTTATTATTACAACATTCCATTTGACTTATTGAGTTTTTTTTAGAGTAAAATTATTGTATAGACCATTGTTAACTTGTTTTTATTAATTGAACTGTTTATAACTTTTGTATAAATACACCTTTAATGAAAAAAATAAAAGGTTAATACAATAATAATAATTGTAGTTTTAAATATGAAAGAAATCGGTAGTGTAATCATCTGCGTTATTTGTTCAAGTCCACTGAATTGTGTAATTTATTATTAATAAAACAAATCACTTTTCACATGTTTTATAAGTAAATAATTTTACATAAGAAATTATATTTGTGTTTACGTGTATTCGTATATGTATGCATATTTATAATTTCTATATACTTGCATAAAAAAAAGGTTGAATGGGTTGTCTTGTTTCTTCCCTGGTGTTAACTAAATAAATTTTTATAGGATAATTAAAAAGACTAATTCAATTTCTGTTAAATGTTTTATTCATTGTAATATGTTAACTTATTTTTAATATGGTAACGGCCAAATCATAAATTTATTAACTTTTAATGTCATCTTACAATAAGTCATCTAATTGCCCTGTAATAAATACTCGTGATAACACTCAGGGAATTGCCTGTATTGTATTTTGTCAAATTGAAAACAAAAGAATCAAAACAAGCGCAAAGGGAAGTCAAGTAGAACTCTTTGTACCTTCAGTGTTGTTTTTGTCCAGTGTGATAAAAGTAAATAAAATGCAAGCTTTTTGTCTAAAAACTAACTTAAAAAAAAGAAAAAAAAAGAAAAATTAGGTGTAGGTTGTTTATAAATTGCATATTTGAAAGTGGTTTCAGAAAAAAAAGTTGTTCAGTAAATCCCGTTAATGAATAATTATTATTATAAATTTATAACATCTCTGCCATCTTGAATGTGTTTGAAATGAAGATGTTTTTGACCCGACAATATAATTCAATTCAGTTTTTGTATTGAATCTTAAAGCAGGATATGAACCAGATCGCACATTTAAATACACAACATTTGTATTTATTACTTGCATTAAGGATTATGTACGTTAAGTAATTTGATGTATTCTCACAGTGTTGTTCAATAAAGCCTACACCTTATTAACTTTGTGTCTTTTCTAATCAGTTTATTATTTATTTAAATACCTTGATTTACCAAATTTTAATTTGTCTCCACTATTTCAATATTCAGCCAGTATTTTGAAGAAAAAAAAATGAAACTTTTTAGTGTTGTTATTACTGAACTCTCTATATATGTTAACTCTTGACAGTAGATCAGAGTTGTACCTGCCTTATTACAAGTTTCAGCCAACTATTCCTGAGATATATTGTTATTATTGATTTTCAAATTCTATCATAAATAGATGAAGCTTGATCAAAAATCAAAGTCCTGCACAATCGCCTATGACTGACACTCCCAACAATTGGTATAAATTCTATATTGAAATTTTGCTAAAATTAAATACCTTTATTTCAAAAACAAGCATTTGCTTTAATGTTTATCATTATATAAACGATACTATGAAATGAAGTAGTTTGTTTTTTGTTTTATGATATCACTATATAAGCTAGTGCATAGGATGTGGAAAAGAGATCTTGTAAAATATGAAAAAAGCCACGACTGACTGGGATTTGAACTAAGCTCCTGATTAAAGGCTGAGACACTACCACTCTGCCTTGGAGATAGGAGTTTAAAAAATGTTCTTGGAATGTAATTGTGGCTGGAAATTTGTTACACAAGTTATTATAATTCATAAATAATGTCGAATCAAATTTTGTCTTTTATGTTTGTGTGATATCCATATAACATCATTGCTGTTCAAAATTTTACACCATTGAACATTACATAAATATAAAATTTTGTATTCCCCCCCTAAAAAAGAACTATTAGAGATTAGAAAGAAACTATTCTAAAGAGAATATAATTACTTTTTTTATAATACACAATTAAGTACATTTTTATATGATGAAGCTGTATAATTTGAAGTTCATCTTATGCCAAAAGACATAAGATCTTTATCCTTCTTTTTCATGTCGTATGTGATACGACATGAAAAAGAAGTAAAGATTATAGTGAATATTTCACAATTTTTTTCTGAATAGAACCATTAAAGAATGCTCTGGATCCCTTAAATCAATTCAATTAAGAGTTCTAGGTTTATTCGTGGTAGAAGTTAAAGCAAAAATAAAGAGTTTTTGGCTTTTTAACACTGGCCTACACCCAATTGTATTATCATATTACATAAAATGCTTAACACTAGTCATGGAAGGAGTCTTTTCCCAAAACATTCTGGAACTTTGTAATGAGATATGTTAAAAGCCTCAGCAAGTGACATATTTATTGTAGCATAAAGACTACTAATTCCCATTTTCACAATCCTTTGTACAAGTGAAGCTTGAATTCATGTCAGTACATTTATAATCCTCTCCAACAATGTTTTAATTGTGAAGTTTTAGATGTAAAAAAAAACTGCTTGTGATAAACTTTAAATATGCCATAATGAGTAAAAATCAGATCAAGGCTGAACCCTTACTGAATTTGTGCATCAAGGCTGAACCCGACCATTTGCAAGAGTAACTACAGTGATCATGCTGAAGTGCACAGTGTAGAGATTTGGAAGAAATGTTCCTTCCAACTGCTAAGTGGGAATACAGAAAAATTCAGTCCCAAAATTGAATCCAACTAAATCTTGTTTTATCCATTGGTCAGATAGCCAACCAAAGCAACCTGTTTTTAACATACCCCTCATTAAAACTATTGCCATCTGGGTTTGGAGAATTATCAGTTCTCATTATTAAATCCCACCTATAACACCAGTGAAGCCTAAGGTCTAAAGTTTCACAATAGCTAACATTTCCTCAAGGACCTCATCCTAATCAAAAGATGTGAGTACTAAGGCCAATTTATTGCTTTAAACTAGAGTAAAAAAAAGAAGTAAATATGAACACAATCGAATCTGTGACTTGCACGATCCCAAATTGATCATATTAAAGTATTAATACAGGATTACAATCATATTATTCTTGTTTACAAGAAACTCACCTTTGGAGAAAAGATCAACTTTCTTTTAAAACTATCTACAATTTCAATATGGGTAGAGGCCATAAAAATACCAGGTTGGCCAAAAATCACTTCCTATGAAAAAAAATTATAATTTTTCTATTATTAAATTTTTTTCTTCCAGATTAAACTTAAATAAAAACAAGGCTCATTCTATTACTCCATAGAAAGTTGGAGGAGTGTTTCTGAAACAATTAAAATTTAAAAAGTTTACAAAACTAGAAAATCACCTAGCACAGCCATCCTCACAATGGTTTTGAAATTTGAACAGACTGTATAAATGGAAGATGCCAGAATATCAGGAAAACAAAGATCTTCAAAAAATATTGAGTTTGTTGGAACAGTCTATAAGAGGATGCCACAGCATCAACTCAAAAATGCTCCACTCAATTGGGCATTGGTCAAACATCATTGTGCAGATTATTGCACAAGATTTAAAAATGTATCCTTACAAAATCAAATTAGACTCGAACAATTACACCTAATACTGCAAGCAATTTATCAGTCTAATGATTCTAACTATTCCTTTTTGCCTAATTTGTGGATGAGTGACAAAGCTCACATCCAGTTTAGTAGCTATATCAATAAACAAAATGCTCGTGTTTGGGGTACTTCTTTTTTTTTTCCTGTTTAGCCTCTGGTAACTACCGTTCAGATAATACTTCACAGGATGATATGTATGAGTGTAGTCTTGTACATTCTCAGTTTGACCATTCCTGAGATGTGTGGTTAATTGAAACCCAACCACCAAAGAACACCGGTATCCATGATCTAGTATTCAAATCCATGTAAAAATAGCTGGCTTTACTAGGATTTGAACACTGGAACTCTCGACCGTGTTTGGGGTACTGTCAATCCATAAGTTAACACTGGAACATTCTTTACAGCCCAGAAAAAGGTTACTGTGTGTTTTGGTGACAGTGAATAGCTATACATATCGGCAAATGCTTGACAAATTTTTCATTCCGGATCATGGAGATAATGTCAAGGAGGCCTGATTCTAACAAGATGAAGCATGCTCACACCAGCAGTCACAGTATAATTCCTTAGGTCAAAGTTTGGAAAAGAAATAATTTTGAGAAATTTGGATTTTCGTTGGCCTCCAATGTAAACTGGATTTGACTGCTCCTGATTTTTTTTTTGGGTCTGTTTGAAAGAAAAGATTTCAACAAGCCACAAAATGTATAACTAAAAAACAACATTTGAACCAAAATAACAACAATACCTTAAGAAGCATTGGTTTTAACTGTGCAAAATATGTTCAGATTGTGAATGCTTCAGAGGTCAGCATTTAAAAGATATTGTTTTCAGAATCTAATTCAGTAAATCGATGTTTTAAGTGAAATTTAATGTAAAAAACATAGTTAATTAAAAAAAATAGATGAAGTTATTTTTGGTCCACCTGTGTAGCAAAGTGTGCATTCCTTTTTCATTTGTAATTTATGTATTACCACATGTTGAATTTATATAATTATTGTCAGTCTGATAGTAGGGGTTTTAACAAAGGCATTAAAAAACAAGTAGGATTCAAATCTGTGCCTTATTTATATGGTTCAACTAAATTCTATCTGCTGGCACATGGACTAATATTAACATCATTCTAAAAACAGCACACTTTATTTTCACCTCATTACTGGTTATCAAGCCCAGATCTGTACTTATTCAGTTGTAAATCTGTCATGATCACATTCAAAATAATTTTATGGAACAAGACAGTGGATACGGAAAAGGTGAACTGGTTAACTAAATCTTATATCAGGAATATGGCGATACTCCTGCTGATATGGAGATTCTTGTATTTTGATTAAATGAAAAATTAGAATCCTAATTAATGCTTGAACTTGGGGTATGTTTTCTTATACTGGATCTTGAATTACTAAATCAGTTGTCTATCTGTTACATTGATGTATTTTTCTGCTGTATGTGCTTCTACCACTTAACTGTCAACTAGATCTAAAAAAACAGGCTAATCACCTGATTTTGCAGACTTCTTTGCTAACAGAATCTGGATGAAATGATTTACAAAGTTTGTTCTAAGGAAGATTATTCCGTTGTAGTTTGTTATATGTTCAGTCTGTCTTACCAGTACTGTATATTTACTGTTGAATTGTATACTATGTAACTGACAACACTGAATCTTGCCACATAACGATTTCTTAATCTGGTGTATTATAACTCGGTAAGTACTCTTCAAGTACTATCTGATATATTTATAAATGGATATTGTTGACATTAACTCTTAACATTTTCTCTGTACTTAACAATACACACCAGAGTTTCTGCTAGGTTCAGAGCCTGGAACCAATGAGAGCTGAGGAAACTCAGTCAGGCCAAGTACATTAAATCTTGTGTATTGCCATGGAAGTGATCAATACAACACAAGTCACTGTGAAGATATTATTTGCATTTAACAAAAATTAAAAAGTTTTTTAATTCTCTGAAATACATTTGTGGAGAAAAAAAAGTATTATAAATAACAAGACATACAATTCTAAATTAAGATTTACTTCTTTTAAGAATATTTTGTTTTGTTACATTTATGAATGAAAAACAAACAATGAGCATCAATTTTAACTGCCTGTAAGAAATTAAATTTTAGAAATCTTATCACAATATTGAAGTGATGCAAATGATTAGCAACCTTTGCGTTCAGTAGATTAATATTGATGGGTCTTTTGATAAATAGTGTCCTGGTCATCATTTTGTTGGCTTTTAATTAACAGCAGCATATCCTGACCTCTGGCTGTCAGTGGATGTAACAAGCTACTGACATACTCATATAAGAGACATACTGGACTCCAGTTCAAGAAAACTGCACAAAATCCCTTATTAGCATGTTTTATTGGCTCTAAAATAACTTATCAGAAGGAATACATAGTTCTTATGTTAACATTCAAATATATTATTGAATAACAAAATTATAGTAATCCTTAGATTCAAGTGAATCTTTCTCACCCCAAAATTTATTTTAAGAATAATAGTACGCTTAAGTTTAGAAGTTTTTCTACCTTATATGATTTGCAGTAATGAGATGGGAATGAAACATGTAAAATAAATTAAGCCCACAATACTCAATCAGCATCAAAAGATTCATTAAAGATTACTAGTCTAACTCCAGTAACATAAGCCACTGACTTCTCTGCTCAAATTCATTTTAAACTGAATTCTCTCCATGTTCTTAATCCCTTTCATTTTTTATTGTTACGAAAAATGCAGTCTTTTTGGCTTCACCATTTCTATTTATAATATTCTACTACTTTATGGATTGCTGCTCTAAAGTGCTATACTTCTCATAAATATCTTTCTGAAAGTTCTTACTAAATCTGTGATTGATACTAGCAAATTTTATTTGTTCATAAAGGCTTTTATGAAATAATCAAAAGAATCGCCAATTATTTTTAAAAAATTCATAATTTTCCTCTAGAAGTACTTTCACAGTATTTTAGTGTACTTTCTGCTGGACATTACAAAAATTAAATAGTAGTGTGAGCATTCACTACTGAAACTAGGTGTTGTTTGATAGTGTAGAATGAATCTAGCTTTTCAAGTGATGTGCAGCATTATATTTGGCTCAAAAAAGAAGGCAATAAGAAACTAAATTGCTCTTCATTTTCCTAAGCAGTGGATCTTGTTATTCGCCTTCAGTTTAATGAAATAAAAAACCATTGAAGTTATATTTGAGGTAGTGTTTTTTCTTTAAATACAGAAGTTTTTTTTAACAAAAATACTCCTGACTAATAGCATTAGTAAGTAATACACCTGTGCCTTGCATTATTTTTTAAATAATGTAAATTTGTTAGGCTTTAGCTTAAGGATTACACTCATTGTAAGCAGAAGTTGAATAAAATATGTTATGATAATAAAACTGTTATTAAAATACATTTTTCAAATAGTGGATATTAAATTAAACAATAAAAAATGTGTGTGTGTGTTTATACATATATATATATATATATATATATATATATATATGTAAAATAGAATCCACATATTTCAAGAGGAAACATCAAAAGCAGGAAACACCCTGACTACACTAAATGAGAATGCCAACTAGACCATTTCTTTATGGACAAACATCACCACAAGGAGATCTACAACGTAAAAGTCTTCTGAGGAGTAGGCAGGCTCAGATCACTATATAGTCATAATTGAAATTAAATTTACTCCCCAAAGAAAGCAACATAACCAAGCCCTTAACTAAACGAAAAATAGATCCTACCCAGCTAATCAAGAATAAAAATTACCAAAAAGCAACTGGAAAAATAACAATCTCTGATTGAATTCTGCAACTTGAATTGCAGAATTAGTCCCAATAAAATCCCATAAAAATCAAGCATAGCTATTTCACCAGTCACAAACAACCTTCCAAAATCTAGTAAAAGAAAGTAAACCACCCTAAAGATAATAAAAAGACAACACTACAAAGCTACACTGAAGTCATAGAACAAGAATTCAATAAAATACAGTTGAGAGACTGCTACAAAACCTTAAAATATCAATATGAACCCCCAACCCTACTAATGAAGGATGGAAGCCATAATCTGACCCATAACAATAAAGAAAAGACAGAGATCCTAGCTAAACATTTCAAGTAATTACTAAATTGTGAAAAACTGACAGAACTCCTAAACTTCAACACCAGCACCCTAATAACAACACCTCCAGAAAACATCAACCCTCGCACAATAAAATAAGTCTATCAAGCACTTGGTGAGATGAAGAATTACAAAGTGGTGGGAAAAGATCAGACCTTAGTAGAGATCTGGAAATATGTACGAAGATCAGCAAAAGTCACCCTTCATCGACAGCTTGTCATCTGGATTAAAAAACTACCAGAACACTGAACAAAGGCTTCATCCATCCATTACACAAAAAAGGGGACAAGACAGACCCTAAAAATTATAGGGGAATCTCACTCCTAGAAACAACATATAAAATTGTTTCAAGAATCATCCTCAACAGGATTGGTTCACAACTCGAGAAAGACCAAGGACTAAGAACGTTTCAGACCCTGGAGGAAATATCCAGACCAGATCATGAGTCTCAAGTTATTAATGCTTACAACAGAAAACGAAACAGAGATATGTTAGATTTTGTAGATATGGTACATTTGTAGATCTCAAGAAAGCTTATGACTGCATCCACAGAGAATCCCTACTAAAAATTCTAAGACACCTCGGACTACACACCAAATTTATAAGCATGCTAAAACTGGCCCTCATAAACACTAATGTGAAGGTAAAATTCAGAGACCAGCTCTTGGAACCATTTGAGATCAAAACAGCACTGCACCAAGGCAATGAGCTCTCACTGCTGCTACTACTCAACTGCGTTTTAGAAATGGTAATGAGGGAATGACTCAAAAAATGCCCCAAAAAGTAAAAATAGGCTGAAAAATCAAAACAAACTGTCTGTTTCACTTGGCGCTGCTAGCAAACAACATTGATGAGGCTAAATCACAGATATCAGAACTTCAAAACATTGTAAATAGAATTGGCCTCAAAATATCATTCGTAAAACCAGAAATTATGCTCCAAAAACCAACACGATTAAAATAAGTAACCCCTTTTAAATACCTCGGCAAATAATAATAAACAACCTAAATGAAAAAACCTTCATCCAAATAAGAAACAAACTAGCTAAAGCTCAAAAATTAACCTGATGCACTTATAAAAAATTCCTATCGATAAACACACTAGGATAAAATCAAAACCTAAACCGACAACGATTGTTAACATCTATATGCCTACAAGCGCCCATGATGATGATGAGGTAGAGTGTGTATACGAAGAGATTGATGAAGCAATTAAACACGTAAAAGGAGATGAAAATTTAATAATAGTTGGAGATTGGAATGCAAGCATTGGAAAAGGCAAGGAAGGAAATATAGTGGGTGAATATGGGCTGGGCAAAAGGAATGAAAGAGGGGACCGACTTATAGAGTTTTGCACGAAGTATAATTTAGTAATTGCCAACACCCAATTTAAAAATCATAATAGAAGAATATACACTTGGAAAAAGCCAGGCGATACTGCAAGATATCAGATAGATTATATCATGGTTAAGCAAAGATTTAGAAATCAACTCGTTGACTGCAAAACTTACCCTGGAGCAGACATTGATAGCAACCATAATTTGGTGATAATGAAATGTAGATTGGGGTTTAAAAACCTGAAGAAAAGGTGTCAGATGAATTGGTGGAATTTAGAGAAGCTTGAGGAAGAGGAGGTAAAGAAGATTTTTGAGGAGGACATCGCAAGAGGTCTGAGTAAAAAGATAAGGTAGAAAATGTAGAAGAAGAATGGGAGAATGTTAAAAAGGAAATTCTTAAATCAGCAGAAGCAAACTTAGGCGGAATAAAGAGAACTGGTAGAAAACCTTGGGTTTCAGACGATATATTGCAGCTGATGGATGAATGTAGAAAATATAAGAATGCTAGTGATGAAGAAAGTAAAAGGAACTATCGGCAATTAAGATATGCTATAAACAGGAAGTGCAAACTGGCGAAAGAAGAGTGGATTAAAGGAAAGTGTTCAGAAGTGGAAAGAGAAATGAACATTGGTAAAATAGATGGAGCATACAGGAAAGTTAAGGAAAATTTTGGGGTACATAAATTAAAATCTAATAATGTGTTAAACAAAGATGGTACACAAATATATAATAAGAAAGGTAAAGTTGATAGATGGATGGAATATATTTAAGAGTTATACGGAGGAAATGAATTAGAAAATGGTGTTATAGGGGAAGTTGAGGAGGATGAAATGGGAGAAACAATACTGAGATCTGAATTTAAGAGAGCATTAAAAGATTTGAATGGCAGAAAGGCTCCTGGAATAGACGGAATACCTATAGAATTACTGCGCAGTGCAGGTGAGGAAGCGATTGTTAGATTATACAAACTGGTGTGTAATATTTATGAAAAAGGGGAATTTCCATCAGACTTCAAAAAAAGTGTTATAGTCATGATACCAAAGAAAGCAGGGGCAGATAAATGTGAAGAATACAGAACAATTAGTTTAACTAGTCATGCATCAAAAATCTTAACTAGAATTCTATACAGAAGAATTGAGAGGAGAGTGGAAGAAGTGTTAGGAGAAGACCAATTTAGTTTCAGGAAAAGTATAGGGACAAGGGAAGCAATTTTAGGCCTCAGATTAATAGTAGAAGGAAGATTAAAGAAAAACAAACCAACATACTTGGCGTTTATAGACCTAGAAAAGGCATTCGATAACGTAGACTGGAATAAAATGTTCAGCATTTTAAAAAAATTAGGGTTCAAATACAGAGATAGAAGAACAATTGCTAACATGTACAGGAACCAAACAGCAATAGTAATAATTGAGAACATAAGAAAGAAGCCTAATAAGAAAGGGAGTCTGACAAGGATGTTCCCTATCTCCGTTACTTTTTAATCTTTACATGGAACTAGCAGTTCATGATGTTAAAGAACAATTTAGATTCAGAGTAACAGTACAAGGTGAAAAGATAATGATGCTACGATTTGCTGATGATATAGTAATTAATTCTAGCCGAGAGTAAAAAGGATTTAGAAGAAACAATGAAAGGCATAGATGAAGTCCTACGCAAGAACTATCGCATGAAAATAAACAAGAACAAAACAAAAGTAATGAAATATAGTAGAAATAACAAAGATGGACCACTGAATGTGAAAATAGGAGGAGAAAAGATTATGGAGGTAGAAGAATTTTGTTATTTGGGAAGTAGAATTACTAAAGATGGACGAAGCAAGAGTGATATAAAATGCGGAATAGCACAAGCGAAACGAGCCTTCAGTAAGAAATATAATTTGTTTACATCAAAAATTAATTTAAATATCAGGAAAAAATTTTTGAAAGTATATGTTTGGCGTGTCGCTTTATATGGAAGTGAAACTTGGACAATCGGAGTATCTGAGAAGAAAAGATTAGAAGCTTTTGAAATGTGGTGCTATAGGAGAATGTTCAAAATCAGATGGGTGAATAAAGTGACAAATGAAGAGGTATTGCGGCAAATAGATGAAGAAAGAAGCATTTGGAAAAATATAGTTAAAAGAAGAGACAGACTTATAGGCCACATACTAAGGCATCCTGGAATAGTCGCTTTAATATTGGAAGGACAGGTAGAAGGAAAAAATTGTGTAGGCAGGCCATGTTTGGAATATGTAAAACAAATTGTTAGGGATGTAGGATGTAGAGGGTATACTGAAATAAAACGACTAGCACTAGATAGGGAATCTTGGAGAGCTGCATCAAACCAGTCAAATGACTGTAGACAAAAAAAAAAGTACTTTTCATTTAAAAAAATAATGTGTATATGTAATTTAATAGGCGTACAAGGAAGTGATTTTGTGTCCACATCAGACTTTTAAATTTTACCCCCTTTTTTTAAATGAATACCAATATTAATGTAGTTTCATAAAAATCTTACACTGACAAAATTACTGCTTAAGTAAGATCTTTAATTTTATTTGCAACCATTTTGTCAAATTTATTATTATTTGTAAAACTCCAGCATCCATCAGTATTCTGATTTTTATTAATGAACTTTGTATAGTTGCATTAGCTCGAACATAAGTGGTAAAGTACTTAAAAGTCATGCTTTAACAAACTTTTTTCCCAGAATATACACATTTGCATCTCTAACAAATGTTTAATGCTCATTACTAAATTCTTCATATATATCCAATATCCTATCAGTTATATTGGTGGAGAAGAAGGTGATATAAATATTTCCTCTGCTATGATAAATGTTAGATGACCTTTTTCCCATCTGGGAACCTTGAATGTCCCAAAATCCAAATTTTTATTAATTACAGCTCTTTTAGAATGACAAGCATTGCCAATTGTTGTTTACAACTTTTGTGTAAAAATAATGTTGTTTTAATATTCATTATAATTAGCAATATTAACCATTCTTTAACCTTTCCTGTTACACAGAAATTAACAAAAAAAATGAAACAAAATAAACCAGTTCTTTAACAGTAATACCTAGATATAAGGTCTGTTATAAAATCTAAAGTAAAATCATAAAACAAAATTTACTTTATTTAGAAGTTACTTGTCTGGGTCCCCTTCAAAGTAGTCTCCTACCCGATGCACACATTTATCCGAACGGTGTTTCCACTTTTGGAAACAGTCCTGGAACGCTTTCTTTTGTGATGTTCTTCAGTTCCTTCGTCACATGCCTCAATTTCGGGAATCGTCTCAAATCTTCTTCCTTTCAAAGATCTTTTCTTTGAGGAACAAAAAGGGTCACAAGGAGCAAGGTCAGGTGAATAAGGTGGGTGGGGAAGAACAGTGATAGAGTGTCTGGCCAAAAATTCACGAGTTCTGAGGGATGAATGAGCTGGAGCATTGTCATGGTGAAAAAGCCAGTGGTGCATCTTCAATTTTTCAGTCAAAATCTCGTAACATGATCCAACTGATATCCCACACTCTTCAGCAAGCTCTCTGATGGTTAGACGTCGATTTGCCCAAACCAGGGTGTTGATTTTATCTTATCTACATGTGAGTTGTCAGTTGACATGGAAGGACATCCAAGATGCTCATCATCTTCAATCAAATGACGACCATCTTTAAAATGTCCATGCCACCTAAAACATGTTGCATGCTTCATAGCAACGTTGCCATAAACCGTCTTGAGCATATCAAAAGTTTCACTAGCAGATTTTCTGAGTTTAACACAAAATTTCACAGCAACTCTTTCTTTAATCGTTCAAGTCACGCATTCTAAAATCCGCCAAACAAAAAATACACCCTTCACAAACTACCGTGTACCTAAGCAACCAATAATGATATTTACAATAAAAAAACTGAGTTGTAATCAGCTGATCTGTACAAATATGGCAACACCAAGTGGATTTGACTGGAACCAACTGGACCCGAGCAATTCAAACAGTCTACGTATTTCTTGAACAGACCTCGTATACAAAGACATTAAATGTATTTTGTACATCCTGCAGTAAATGTATCACTAAATAATAAATTGTAATTTTTACAAAATGTTTATTTAGTACTTTTAAAAATGTAATTTTTAATTATTTTTCCACTAATAACAGTTTTCTTTTTGGTTTTAAATAGATAGTTTAGTTTTCTTTGATGGTTCTGATTAGGTATAAAAATTAAGGTTCTCTATATCCTTTTATTTTCAAGTTCATAGAATGAATATGAATTATTTTAGGAAAATTGTCATTTCGGCTTATAAGTGACAAAGCATGTAGCAATCAGTTATACTTCATTTTCAAATAAAGTTAAAATATTATTTAAAATTATATTGTTATTAATGTGTTTAATTCATTTAAAAATAAAAGCAGATGTTATGTGAAATTATTTAGAGAAAAATATTTTCGTATTTCTACTAGATGTACAAAAAAATAATATTGAGGTTTTAATGTGTTATCTCTTGAATGAGGTGTACAGAGTTTTTATTTGAGTTAACTCAATGAACAAAAAGAATAGTTTTACTTGTGTGCAAGACCTTAGATTGATTCCTACCTTTCTGCTTGACAGCACCATGAACAAAGATGGCGACTCCTGAACAGAAAGAAAGGCTTCTGTGTTTTGAAGCTTACTAAATATGAATTATAGTTAAAGTTTAACAGTTCTGTACAAACTACAGTTCTATAAAAACTTTAATTGTTATCAAAGTAACAGAAATTCATAGATGGCAAAATCTGTTTAAAATGACGACTAGATGTCTGTGTAAAGGGAAGGGTATGGGATTAACAAGAATATCTAAAGAAAATGTTGAATGTGTTAGGGAGTCTTTCCTGACAGATTTCTATGAAGGATTCAGTTTCATCAAAGTGGGATTCTTTTTCTTATTTTACAGGTAATTTTCCAAAACTGCTTAGATAATTATGGTGAACTAACATCCATTTAGCAAAATGTTTAAAAATTGAAATTACAGTTCATCATACTGATCAGATGCCTTTTTTTATTTGGTTGTAAGTGTAAAATCACTCTTTATAATAGTCATATCCATAAATTAACAATCTGTATCTTTTCAGCACATTACATTTCTATATTAAAGAGTATTAAGTTTACAATAAATTAAAATTATATACAATTAGACTTTTTGTTACGTACAAAAATATATATAAATATAAAACTAAATGTAAGAATGAAATAACACTTTTGACTGTAAAATGTTTTATTTACAACATATTATAACAAATAATACAATAATTTGACTACATATTAAATTACATTCTTAGATGAACATGATAAACAGAAATAACAAATTAAACACTGCAAACTCAATTTTAATTTACACCATACCGTTCTGCAGTTTCATCACCCTTCTCTTTCATAGCACGAGCATAATTAGCCTTAGTGTATGGAACATAGTAAAATGCTTGATAGTCAGCACGATCCATCATCATTCCTTTGACCTTTTTCGTTAATAAACTAAAACATACACAATACATGGATGATATAATACCAGTAACAGATACAAGGCAAGTGACATGGAGGGAGGAGTACCCAAAACATCATTAACAAATCTATGCTGCCGTACATCACTATGCTAGTACTAATATATGTCTTCCCCATGCTAAGATTTATAAACTATATTTTCAAGTACCAATAACCTAAAATAAATATATATACAAACTTTTTCATTATTTGTGAATGATATTTTTTGTCCAAGAAATGCCCACACTCTGACACAGTTAACGGATTGCATAAAATTATATGTTCAGATTTAATCTGCAGTATATACTGTATTTCTACATGCTCTGCTTTTACTTATAGTTATTTAGGGTATTAAAGAAATAAAAATGTAGTTAGTTGAGATTCAACTACCTCTTTAATTTTTGAAAGTGGTAAATTTGATTTACCACTAGATGGATTTACACCTACCTCTCATTACTGTACTTATGGTTTGTCATGGTCTGGAATAAAAAAGCCAAACCTTATAAATTTATTGTGTACAATTCCAAAATTTCAGATGCTCAAATAAATAAATCATCTAAACATTAAGCGGAGGAGCAGGCAATAGAATGTATTGTTACGGAGTGTCCACTTCGGTGTTTGATGGTGATCTGGGGACTCTACATCAAATGACTCCAAGTGCTCTGGACTGGTTGTCAAATTTGGAGATTACCATCTGAATGTGGATACTTTTGTGTACTTGTAAAACCATATGATATACGAGGTGCTACCCAAAAGTTTGGGGAATTTTACCATAAAAATAAAATAGCTTAGCATAACTTATAATTTCCACTGTCTCCTTCAAAGTAATCCTCTTGGGCATTGATACATCCCAGCATTTTTCCCATGATTCCATGCATCCCTGGAAGTCTGCAGGTGTAAGTGTTCAAAGCACGTTCTGCGTTTCTTCCTGAATCTCCGATGTTAAAACGACGGCCTTTCAATTGAAATTTTAATTTCGGAAAGAGAAAGAAGTTGCACGGGGTCAGGCGAATAGGGTGGGTGGGGAATCACTACCATCTTTTTGGAAGCCAAGAAATTCCAAATGGCTAGTGATGTCTGCGCGAGCGCGTTGTCATGGTGCAGAACCCAGCTGTTGTTACCCCACAGATCTGAACGTTTGTGGCTAATGCTTTCACAAAACTGCTTCAAAACTTCACAATAGAACATCCCATTGAAAGTTTGACCAAGAGGAACAAATTCCTTATCAATAATGCCTTTGATGTTGAAAAAAACAATCATCATGGACTTCACGTTGCTGCGAACTTGGCGTGCTTTTTTTGGACGCGGTGAACTTGATTACTTCCACTGCGACGACTGCTGCTTAGTTTCAGGGTCATACCCGTACAGCCATGTCTCATCACTGGTTATGATGTTAGAGATGAAGTTAGGGTCATCTCTTGCTGAATTTTTCAATTCACTACAGACAGCTACGGGATTTTGTTTCTGGTAGCTGTTCAACAGTCTCGGTACGAATTTTGCAGCAATGCGTCTCATGTTCAAATTGTCCGATAAGATATGTTGCACGGACCCATATGACATTTGTATGATAGCACAAACATCATGGATTGTTTGTCTACAATCTGCAACAATAGCCTCTTGCACTTTCGTGATGTTTTCCGGTGTTGCGCTTGTTGATGGTATTCCTGAAAGCTCATCGTCATCGACTGTTGTTTGTCCATCGTTGAATCGTTTGTACCACAAAAAAGTTTTACTTTTACTCATAGCATTGTCACCAAACGCTTCCACAAGCATGTGATAGGTTTCTGCAGCAGTTTTTTTAAGCATACGCAAAATTTGATGCAGGTTCTTTGCTCTTTAAAATCTGCCATTTAGAACTTCGCCAAGGCAGTAAAACACAACGTTACACAACCGCACGAAAGTCAACAATGCAGCCTCTCACCGTCACAGCTGTTGGAACACTGATTTACAAAGAGTACTGTTAGCCACGTCTAGCGGCAGCAGGTCGTACCAGTAATGGTTCGCGTGCGAAATTCAAATCCCCGAACTTTTGGGTAGCATCTCATATATGTGTGTGTGTGTGTGTGTATGTATATATATATATATATATATGCGTGTCCATGTGTGAGGACACACATTGTTGTGAAGGAGGATTGCACTTTTTAATTTGTTGCTGAGTGTTTCACAGTACATACATGTCAGCTGTAACTATTGATCCACATTCCATGAAATCAACCAAAATTACACCATTTTTGTCCCAAAAAACAGTAGCCAACATTTTTTGACTCAAGTACAGAGATTGCTTGCTTACACTTTTTGGTTTTGTGGAACTTGAATGGCACCACTGCATTGACTGTTGTTTAGGTACTGCATTGGTGTAAGATATCCACATCTCGTCACCCGTAACAATGTGAGAAAACAAATCATCTCCATCTTGTCGATAGCAGTTCATAAAAGCTTTTCCAATGCACATTCTTTGCTCTTTGTGTTGCTTGGTGAGCATTTTCGGTTCCCACCTTGCACACAATTTGTGATATCCAGGCTTTTCTGTGACAATCATGTAGTTAGAGGTACGTCCAACATGCGGAAATTCATCAGCCAGAGCACTAGTTGGTTCACTTGTTCAACAATTTCATTGAAATTCTGAACCTCAGCCTACCCACTCCACTTTTCATCATGCACATTTGTGTGGCTATTTTTAAAGTCCTTTCCTTCACTCATTACTGTAGATCCACACACTAAGCACAACTCCCGATGAATTTGAGCAGTTGAAGATCCTTTTACACACAAAAATCGAATCACAACATACACTTCACAACTGGCAGGAGAAATGATTGTCGTGGACATTGCTATCTGCATTCACCGGCAGGTAAACGACTACTGCATCAAAACAACTGCAATGACCTTGTAAATAGCTGATAAGATGGCCTTGCATGCGTGAAACTGTGTTTAGACCCACTAATATTTAAATATAAGCTGACTTACTTTATGAATATGCCTCGTAACTTAATGTACACTAAAAATTACCAATGTACCAAATTAAATTTTATCACAGTTTTATTTTAATTTGATATTATTCCTCTTTGTGTACAATGCAAAAAAAATAAAAATAATAAAGTCTATTACTTAACAGAAGGTACAGAAATTTCCAATATTTCCTAAAAGTAGTGGAAAATCCTTTTTCTCAATTTTGAACTTCCTTAATGCTTGGATAATTTACGAGGTGTATAAGAAAAGTAATGAGATTGGTAACACTGCGAGCGATCTGGTAACGCTGTGTCTACCGGTCTGTGCTAGACTGGTTTGTTCATCCCTTCCACATGCTGAAGTTTCAACTCTGTTCAGCCAACACATTATTTTTGACAGCACCATCAGTGAAGTTGTTTTTTTGTTGTGTTACGAAAATGGAGCATCAGAATTTAAAGCAACATTGCGCAATCAAGTTTTGTATTAAACTTGGGAAATTCGCGAGTGTGACCTTTGAAAAGTTGAAAAAGGCCTATGGGTAACATTGCTTATCAAGAGCACACGTTTTCCACTGGCACAAATCAGTTTTGGAAGGCCGAGAACATGTTGAAGATCAACCTCGCTCAGGGAGACCTTCAACTTCAAAATCTGACGAAAATGTTGAGCATGTGAGGGTTCTTGTGAGATCAGATCGTTGTTTAACAATAAGGATGATGAGTGAACAGTTAAATTTAAATGCTTTCACCATACATCAAATGTTGACAGATGATATGTGAAAGGTTTGTGTGAAATTGGTGCCGAAAAACCTCACAACGGAACAGAAGGCCAATCAAAGAAACGTGTGCGCTGATCTTCTTGAGAGGATTGACAACGACCAAGAATTCTTCAATCGTGTGATCACAAGAGATGAATCTTGGATATTTGAGTATGATCCTGAAATAAAAGAGGCAAAGCGAAGAGAGGCATACTCCGTCAACTTTTAGACCGAATAAATGACGAATGAGCAAATCAAAGGTCAAAACCATGCTGTTTTGCTTTTTTGACAGTAGGGATATCATGCATAAAAATTTGTTCCAACAGGACAAAATGTCAACCACAAAGGTGTACTTGAAAGGCTCAGGAAAAGTGATTCGCGTGAGACCAGACATTGCAGACAAGTGGATGCTTCATCATGACAATGCCCCGTGTCACACGGCCGTTTCCATCAGGGAATTTTTGACCTCAAAACGCATTCCTACAGTTCCTCAATCCCTCTAATTCACCTGATTTGAGTCTTACAAGGATGTCATTTTGACTGTTATTCCTAATAACCATAATTAAATAAAAAATAATAAATATAACCTAAACAACGAATAAATCCATAACCCCCCAACTTTAATATTACACCAGCTAAAATTATAGAACCTGAAGTAGGCGCCTCAACATGAGCCCTAGGCAACCATAAATGAAACCCAAATAAAGGAAACTTAATCAAAAAATAAAATAAAATAATAAACATCAAATAATTATTCAGTAAAAAATCAAAAAATAAATAATTAAAATAACCATAAAAACTATTTAAATAAAAAATTCTAAATAAAAAGGGGAAAGAACCAAAAAGAGTATAAAAAATTTTAAAAAATCCTGCGCTTAAACGTTCAGGCTGATAACCTCACCCAAAAATCAACAAAAATAAAGGAATCAATCTACACTCAAAGAAAAAATAAAAATAAAAAAAATCAATAACAATAAAATCCAAAAATAAAAAAAAATAAAAAATGAAAACAAAAAATATAAATCTTAGACAACAAATCAAAATAATAATGTAAATAAACAGATAACAAAACAACAATAAAAATTCAAACACTTGAACAACAAAAAATATATGGAACCCTATCAATTATAAAAAAATAAGAAATAGAAACAAAAAAATCAAAAAAAAAAAAAAAAAAAAACAAACCCACTAAATATACAAATCAATTATTTAAGACACAAAAAAGGATTAAAGAAAACAGAAAAAAAAAATTTTAACATAAGGTCAATCTATCTAAATAATCTCTTCTAGAATTACGAATTAAAAAAACCAATAAAGAAAGTCCTAAAACACCATCACAAACCCCAAACACCAAATAAATAACTAAAAAATAATAATCAAAATCAAAATAACCTATAAACCCAAAAATAAAAAAAAAAAGAATAAAGTAATAAATATTCAAGCCCCAAAAGACATAAAAGAAAATGCCTACGAACAAATAAAAAAATAATTAATCTAAAAAAATAACCAAAAAAATAAATAATTATCATAAGTAAAGTTTAGGATAGTTTAAAAAAAACAATGAACTTGTAAATCATAATTTAAAAAAAATTTATCTAAACAAAATCAGTAAAGAAAAAATCATCTTTAGTATCCAAAACTAATATTTTATATTAAAATACTTACTGAATTTTCACAAAATATTTAATTTTATCAAACATTATTATATCTCCAATACTTAAACACCTTATATCACTAGGATCAATACTAATTTTCCAAACAGCCCTAATGTGCAGAAATAATTCAATAATAATTAAATCATCATGATATCTTTATATTATATTCTTAACAACAGTAGGAGGACTAATAATTATATTCATATATATATCAAGAATTGCATCAAATGAAAAATTCAAACCAAGAACAAAAATTTTTTTAATCTGAATATTAGTTACATTAATTTCTGTTATAATAAGAAATTTAGACCCAACAACAGAAATAATTACTAAACTTAATGAAATAAAGGAAATGACAACCGAACTAACTGAAGAAAAATCAACAAGAAAATTTTTTAGAATATATAAAATAAATATTACAATTACAATAATATTTATCTTAATTATTACAATAATCTCAGAAAATAACATCGTAAGAACATTTGAAGGACCACTTAAAAAAACTTATGTTTAAATCAATACGTAAATTAAGACCAATTAATTCATTCTTAATTGATTTACCAAGACCATCAAATATTTCATTATGATGAAACTTTGGATCACTTCTAGGAATATGCTTAATAATTCAAATTATTTCAGAATTATTCCTAGCAATACATTATTCACCAAGAATTGATAAAGCTTTTAAAAGAATTGTACATATTACCCGAGAGGTAAATTACGGATGAATAATTTGAAATATTCACGCAAATGGTGCATCATTATTCTTCATTTTAATTTTTATACACACAGGACGAGGAATATATTATGGATCATTTAAATTAAAGAAAACATGAATATCAGGATCATTAATTCTTTTAACATTAATGGCAACCGCATTCATAGGATATGTACTACCATGAGGTCAAATATCCTTCTGAGGAGCAACAGTAATTACAAACATAATTTCAGCAATTCCTTACATAGGAGAAATAGTAGTACAATGAGTATGAGGGGGATTTGCTGTAGACAATCCTACACTAAATCGATTCTTCACATTCCACTTTATTTTACCATTCATCTTATCAATAATAGTAATGTTACACCTAATATTCCTACACGAATCCGGATCATCCAACCGACTAGGTATGAAAAATAATATTGACAAAATTCCATTTCACCCCTACTTTACAACAAAGGATATCTTAGGAATAGCAATAACAATAATAATTTTTACAATAATAATTAATTTAAATCCATTCCTCACTATAGACCCAGAAAATTTTACACCAGCAAACCCACTAAGAACACCTCCACACATTCAACCAGAATGATACTTTCTATTTACATATGCAATTCTACGATCTATCCCTAGAAAATTAGGAGGAGTAGTAGCACTAATAATATCAATTATAATTATTATATCGATACCATTCTCAATAAAAATAAAATTCCAAACAAGATCATTCTACCCAATAAATAAAATAATATTTTGAATTATAGTAAATACATTTATTTTACTCACATGAATTGGAGCACGACCAGTAGAAGAACCATATATTATTACAGGACAAATCCTAACCACAATTTACTTTTCATTTTTTATCATCCATCCCATGTCTACAAAGATATGAGATAAGTTATAAGTTACAAGTTAATAAGCTTAAAGCAATATAACTTGAAATTATAGGAAAGTATAAAATAATATTAACTTTTTTTTCACCTTAAAATAATGAAAAACAAAAAAATCCTAAAAAAAATAAAAACCAAAATATAATTTAAAGTAACAGGTAAATAGCTCTTTCAACACATATATATTAATTTATCATAACGATAACGAGGAAAAGAACCACGAACCCATACAAAAAAATAAATAAGAAAAACAACCATAATAAAAAAAAAAAATTTATACAATCACCCCCTAAAAAAACTAAACAAGTAAAAAATCTCATAAATATTATATTTCTATATTCAGATAAAAAAAATAAAGAGAATCTAAATGCTCTATATTCAACATTAAATCCAGAAACCAACTCTGACTCACCCTCAGAAAAATCAAATGGAGAACGATTAGTTTCAGCTAAAATACAAGAAAGAAAAATCATAAATAAAGGAAAAGAAAAAAAAATAAACCAAACATCCAACTGAAAATAACAAAAATAATTCAAATTAAAAGACTCACAATATAAAATAAAACAAAAAATAACTAAAAAAAAAACAACTTCATAAGAAATTCTTTGGGAAATTCTACGTATACAACCCAATAAAGAATAAACAGAATTAGATGACCAACCAGCAATTATAATAAAATAAACCCCCAAACCAGAACAACAAAAAAAAAAGAAGACAATAAGAAAATCCAACAAAATTAAAACTAAAAGGAAATATTAACCAAAAAATTAAAGAAACAGAAAGACCCAGAATAGGTACAAAAAATAAATCAAATAATTTCCAAAAACAAGAAAATAAAATTCCCTTCTAAATAACTTTAAAGCATCTCTAAAAGGCTGTAACAAACCAAATAAACCAACCCTATTAAGACCCTTACGGAATTGAATGTAACCCAAAATCCTACGTTCAAATAAAGTAAAAAAAGCAACACCCAAAAGAATAAAAATAAATAAAAAAAAAGAACTAAGAATAAACATTTACTAACTGTAAAAATACATTATTAAATTCTAAATTTAAAGCACTTAAATCTGCCAAATTAGTAAATAAATTATTATATTACCAAAAATCATTTCGTACCAATTAGAATAAATTTAAAGAAGATAGAAACCAACCTGGCTCACGCCGGCTTGAACTCAGATCATGTAAAATTTTAAAGGTCGAACAGACCCAAAACTGTAAAACCTATCCCACAGAAACTTTTAATCCAACATCGAGGTCGCAAACAAATCTATCAATAAGAACTCTCCAGATTTATAACGCTGTTATCCCTAAGGTATCTTAATCTTTTAATCAAAATAAAGGACCAAATACACATAAAAAAATGTAAAAAAAAATAAAGATTAAAATTTTATTTGTCACCCCAACAAAATTTAATTAATAAAAATTTTAAAAATAAACTAAAAAAAAAATTTTTAAATAAAATAAACATCTATAGGGTCTTATCGTCCCTCTCCTAAATTTAAGCTTTTTAACTTAAAAATAAAATTCAAATTAAATTTCAAAAATAAAGTATAATTTTCGTCAAACCATTCATTCCAGAGCTCAATTAAAAGACTAATTATTATGCTACCTTAGCACAGTCAAAATACTGCGGCTATTTAAATCATTGAGCAGGTCAAACCTTAAATAAATTACAAAAGGACATGTTTTTGATAAACAGGCAAAATTATTTCTTGCCTAATTCATAAATAAAAGTTTTAAATCTACTAATTTAATCATAATTAAAAATAAAAAAAATAATTAAAATCCAGTAAAAAAATAAATATAAAAAAAAACCTAATTTAATCTACAACGAACTTTAAATGATGAAAGATTCTAATCCAACAAGAAAAAGAAAAAAAAAAAATTATATATAAAAAAAGAGCTTATCCACCTTAATATAAAATTTCAAAATGAAAAAAAAAAATAAAATTAACAAAAAGAAATTCTCGATTAAATCAATCTACCAGATAACCAGATATAAAAAGAAATGAATTTCATATCGAAACAATCCCAAACTTATAAATAATTATTCCACAATAAAATACAGATTAAGATATTTCTTCACTATTCGGGAAAAAAAAAAAAATTTAAAAAATTAATTAACCCTGATACAAAAGGTACTAAAAAAAATTATTATTCTAAAATAAAATTTATTTATCCAATACTGTACAATTAACTAAATTAAAGAAAATCAAATAAAAAAGAGACAAAAAAAATTTAAAAAAAAAAAAAAAAAAAAAAACCTATCAGACTTAACTGAATTGAACAGTAACAAATCTTATTGTAAATAAGAATAAACCGAAGTCCAATTCTAGATACACTTTCCAGTACATCTACTTTGTTACGACTTATCTCAATTTATGAGAGTGACGGGCGATATGTACATAATTAAGAGCAAAATTCAAAAAATTTATTAAAAAAAATTACTATTAAATCCAAATTCAGATTTAATCAAATTAAAAAATCAAAAAACAAAAATTAATGTAACCCATTATAACCTTCTTATAACTGCATCTTGACCTAACATAAATCTTTAAAAAGAAAAAGAAAATAAATTTTCATTACACTCAACGACAGAGATATACAAGAAAAAAAAGGTACAAAAAATCGTGGAATATCATTTAAATTACAGGTTCCTCTAAAAAGATTTAAAAACCGCCAGATCTATTAAATTTCAATTATAAAAAATATACTACCTTAGAAAAAAATTACTAATTAAGAATAACAGGGTATCTACTCCTGGTTTAAATTCAAATTTACATAGAAAAAAAAAAAATTATTGTATAAATTTCACCTAAATACAAAATATTAAAACCAAATAAGACTAAATTCTAAAAAAATTAACTTGAACCTGAGGAATAACCGCAAATGCTGGCACAACATTTTTTGGTTCTAAAAAATATAACTTAAATTAAAAAATTAAATTAAAAAACCTTAACACTGAAAATAAAAATTAACCATTAAGGATATTTAACCTAACAAAAATTTACATGCGTTATAAATTTAAAGCCAAATTTTAAAACAAAAATCAAATTTTTTTTAAAACTATATTTAAAGGGGACCTTAACTACAAAATTATAAACAACAAATTAAACAAATTACATTCAAAAAAGGATCTCCTCCCTTGTGCAAATACAACTTCAAGCTACCCCTAACTGAAGTTAAATAAATTGTAGCTTAAACCAGTAAATAAAATCAAAAGCTAATAATTTAAGAAAAAGAAATATTAAATAAAGCTACCCCTAACATTATCTAATTTAAATAAAAAAACAGTAGTTAAAATAAATAAAAGTAAACTTAAAAGTTGATATCTAAAAGCCACAAAAATATAAGATAAAGCTACCCCTAACATTATCTAATTTAAATAAAAAACAGTAGTTAAATAAAATAAAAGTAAACTTAAAAGTTGATATCTAAAAGCCACACAAATATAAGATAAAGCTACCCCTAACATTATCATAATTTTCTATAAAAAAAAAAACAATGGTTCAAAATATATGAAAGTAAACTTAAAAGTTGATATCTAAAAGCCACACAAATATAAGATAAAGCTACCCCTAACATTATCTAATTTAAATAAAAAAACAGTAGTTAAAATAAATAAAAGTAAACTTAAAAGTTGATATCTAAAAGCCACACAAATATAAGATAAAGCTACCCCTAACATTATCATAATTTTCTATAAAAAAAAAAACAATGGTTCAAAATATATGAAAGTAAACTTAAAAGTTGATATCTAAAAGCCACACAAATATAAGATAAAGTTACCCCTAACATTATCATAATTTTCTATAAAAAAAAAAAACAATGGTTCAAAATATATAAAAGTAAACTTAGACAACAATAATCTTAACATCATAAGTAACAATAGTATAATAATAAATTTGTTTTTAAAGAACCAAAATAAATACTTAAATAAAACATATGTAATAATTATTTTATCAAACTAAACCTTAAGATAAGAATTAAACCATGAGGTTTTTTTTTTTTTTTAATAATTATATATTTTTAAATACACTTATTATAATATAATTATATTCCTTAGGTTTTTTAAACTTTAAAATTTATTTAAATGAATAAAATTATTTTTAATAAAATCCTATTTAATTTAATTAAAAGTTGATTTTAATTAAATTCTTATAAATTAAGTATTTAATTAAAACTAAAAATGATTTTTATTAAATATCTTATTGATGCATTTAATTAAATAATTTATTTTAGATGATTATCTTTACAAAAACTATTTTACATTAAAATAAAAATCTATATTATATTAAAATCTTTATTTAAATATAAGAGGTTATCTATTATATAATAAATTTTTTAATTTATATAACACTTATGAATTAAAATATTATACTTAATAAGATTAAATATTAAAGGGAGAAATAGATATATTTAAATAAATATATTACTATATATAATATATATATATTATAATATAACTATCTTTTTTCTTTTTTGTAACATAATAATTAATCAATTGAATGATATAATATAAATATCTTATTATAACGAAAACGTTTTGTTGAAAAATTAAACTCAAAAATCAAAAATTGCAAAAAAATTGCCTTCCAGCGCTGCTACCAGGAGTGGGAACAACGACTCCGCCGGTGTATAGCTGCCCAAGGGAACCACTTTGAAGGGAACAACATTGTTGTTGGAAAAAAATAAAAACTTTGGTAAGTAAAATGTCAGTCTCATTACTTTTCTCACACACCTCGTATTTCAGGATCTGAGATTTTGGAACTGCACAAAATAAAGCTATAGGTTTGCCTCCTTTTATTCCAGATTAGTACAGTAACAAGACAGGTAGGTAGCATCATTTTTATACAGCATCATTTTTGATACAGCATCATTTTTATAGTCATCAAAAATTTATCATTTTTAAAGACTAAATGATTAGTTGAATCTCAATTTCAGGGAACATCCAGAATAACCATGGCTACATGGCTGGATAATGAACTATTTTGATATCATATTTTAATATATTTTTAAATAAAAATTGTACATTTTTGGTAAAAAATTGAATTAAATACACTGTTTCCCAACAGTCATTACCAATCATTGCATACAAATTTTACTTTTATATAATTAATGCTGGTTTTAAATTTCATATGTTTTTAGTGCATGAAATTCAACAAAGGAATTTTTTATTTTGCTCTCTACATACTTATTTTTATTTCATATTCTTTAGTAAACACATTAGAAAGAGATTTATTATTATAATTTTCTGTTGTCAGTTTTAAAAGTAACTTTACAATCTGTTAAAAACAATAAAATTTAAATAATTAAAAGTTAAATGAATATAAAATATACATATAGAATCTATAATTAGATCAATATGATTAAACATTTTTCTCTTAAATTGTAAAAATTACACAACTTTAGTTTAAAAAAACAGAATTTTTCATAAATTTACATTGAGAAAACTGTACATTGAATTATCGTAGTTATGAACAAAAAGATTTAGCTGCATTTTTAAGTATCTTTTATGTAATATACACAAATTTTCAATAAATCTTCAAATAAATCACAGCACATCAGAAAAGCCTTCCCAATAAAAAAGTATATTTGTTTTCTGGTTAAATGAATAAGTATAATAACAATATTTCCTTGATATAAAAAACAGAAACAATTTCTACTGAAAATCTAATTAATCGTATGTAACAGAAAATATGAAGGTATTCAATAGTAAATCCTACTTTTCAAAATAAGCACAGGCAAAGTAAATATTAAGAATACAAATGATGCCTATTTTCACTTCCGTTACTAACAAATGTATGAAATTTTCATTATTAGTAATAATAAACCTTGATAGTAAAATTATCATCGCAAATCAGTTATTTAACAGCTGATTTTTGAAGTCAAAGGCTCTGCGGTTCAAATCCTAGTAAGAGTAAGTTGACAGTGGATATCACCAGTATACTTGATGGGTGCGATTTAATTAACCTACACATGTGTACGATTGCAACATACACATTAGGAATAGGAAAAAATAAAATAGTAATAAGAGGCACAAAATTGTCAATTTGTATTATTTTATGCAACCCACTTTAACAATTTCAACCATATTTCAACTTTTATCAACTGACTTGAACAACGTGGTGTCATTTTGTTCACAATAAACAAAGTTTTATTAGATAAAAGGCTTAATATTTTAGTAATAAAACATAATTTTATAACTCATATTTACTTCTATTAATGATTAAAAAATTTTAATGACTGCTACTCTGGAATTTTCAAAGATAAAATTTTTAAACTCATTTAATTTGTAGATGGTGGGAACGTGTACATAAAATTTCATTTATCTCAAGTCTCTATTTTAATTAATTTAAGATATTAATTTTTATTGAAAAAGCACAAAATGATGGAGAGAAGTAAAATGAAATAAAATCAGGCATACTTCTTGTTATTTTACATATTTGTATGAAAAGAAAACTAACAACAGCAAAAAAATACACAATTTTTGTTTTCAAACCAAAATCTACAGTGATTTTATGTCAAATAAATATTAAATACAATAAACTTATCTGTAATTATTTCAATGAGGCTGCAATGTTTCTCCATTGTAGAGACATTCTTTTAAAGGGAGATTCATAATATGAATGTTAGTGTTTAAAATTGAAATATATATTATGTAAGTTGGATTTGTTGTTTACTTCTGAAATACTACTCTAATGTTTAAAAAATAAATAAAATTGAATTTAAATAAATAAAATTAAAAAAATGTATGAAAAAGTGCAGGAATATAAATTTATAGGGATTTTGCAAATTTATAGGGAATATAATATACTAGATACCGGTCTGGTATCCACCGGTATCTCATGTTTAACGCTAATTAAACCTTTAATAAAGGAAAAGTTAGTAATGCTGCCACCATCATCCAAAAAAATTCTGGATGCTTCTGGGCTTGTTTTGATATTAAGATATTTACTTCCAACAGCAAATACTGAATCTAGAAAATGTCATTGAAAAAGATTATTGCCAATAAAAATGTTAGCAGTTCATTAATAAACAATTGTGAAAATATAATAAGTATATATAATTATTAAAGTATAAAAACATAACCATAGATATAATTTTTAAATATTGTGTGTAAATTGAAGGGTTTTTAAGTAATTAGTGTCTTACTTTTTCCTGTTTAGCCTTCAGAAATCACCGTCAGGTATTACTTTAGAGGATGATATATGAATGTAAGTGAAGTGTAGTCTTGTACGTCTCAGGTCAACCATTTCTGAGATGTGTAGTTAATTGAAACCCAACCACCAAAGAACAACAGTATCCACAATCTAGTATTCAAATCTGTGTAAAAGTAACTGACTTTACTAGGACTTGAACGCTGGAACTCTCAACTTCCAAATCAGCTGATTTAGGAAGACGCGTTCACCATTACACCAACCTGGTGGGTTAGGCTTTTTATATCTGCCTAATCACTAATAACTGCATTTCTCAATTCCTGAATATTGGCACAAGCCATCCTTTCTTCTGACATCTTTCACCTTCAAACTTTAGTATCTTATCAGGCAACATTCTAATAAAAAATATTTGAAAATTTTAATGTCTTCTTTTTAAATCTTACATATTTAAGTCTCATACTAGTAACATTAACATAGACACCATCAATTTTGCCAAATGTGAGGTAGTGACATTTTTTAAATGTATGCAACTAGCTATCAGACTCTTTTAAGTTTACACATTTAGCTTTTTAGCAAAGAATTCAATTTTAGTTTACAAAATTATGCTGTTAACTGGAAAGTGTGAATTTTGCTGCTACTGAAACCATTGAAAAACTGCTTCATTTAAACTGTAAACCAGTATTCTAGTTTTCTAAAATTATAGTTTCCCCATACCTTCACTGAGTCATGCCTTCAGTCATCTTTCTCTATTGTTCCATACTGTAGAGAAAGCTAAACAAAAAATTATTGCAGGCAACTTGCTTACTTCTCTCTACTAAAACTCAAAAAAATTCAATTTTTCCATAGAAAAGATTTTATGTTTACTAGCCATAATTAAAAAAAAAAACCTTTAACGAAAATATAGTATACTTTAATTATAGAACATCTATAATATTACTGTATAAAATACAGAAACTATTGTACATGAATCATGGATTTAATAACAACAGAAACTTTAATAGAGAAAGTCAGGTTGTTTTCTGGTGCTACCACTACTGAACACTATACAATAGTGAGTTTCATTGTCATAATACAATGATGAAAAATAATTTCACTGGTTCAATATTTTTAGTCATAGACTATATAATAGATATTGTTAAAACATGTTACAAAATCCCAAGAATATCTTAACAAGAACTGTTTTACAGATTACACCATCAATATGAATCACTACTTGTAGTGATACGATTCTGATTTGTAGCTTATAAAAAGCAAAGGATAGTGTATGTACTGTTGGGATGTCACCCCATCCTTGTTGTGTAGCAGGTAAAGCATATTATTTATAAAACTCAGAGAAAGGAGTAAACCAGTATAAATATTTGATCATTAACCTTTCAAAATGTTGGAATCATTCATTCTAAAGTAGTTGGGGATAAACAATGGGTGTTTCAAAAAGGACACAACCCTAAGATTAAGAATGTAGAAGTCACACACAGGTAAATTTTATTTCTCCCTACATGTCAGTTGGCAACACTGAACTCAAGATTAGCAGCTTGTAACAGTTCAAATGTTCTTCTTATGCACTAGTGCTATAATAGTATAAATTTGTCTCTATTGTATTCACTATGTTGTTTTCCAAGGATGAACATGTGTTTATTACTGAGACTTATTGCGCTTATAAATCTTATGAATGAATGAACAAGTTTCAGATAGAATTTCCCATTTTTCCAGTTCCTAATAAGTCAGCACAATACTGCATTTGATTAGTAAATTTCGAGAGACTGGGAGTGTACATGGTCAGAAAAGTACAATTCGACCATCACTGTTAACAATAGAAGTTCTGGAGAATGTGAAAGAGCGTTTGACTCATTCACTCAGAAGGCTGCTCCGAATGTTATCTTCACAAGCTGAGCTTTCACTATCTACAGCTTCCAGGGCTACTAAAATATTACAATTCATGCTTATTGCAAGAACTGAAAAAAGTAGACCACGGACAACATTTCAGTATTGTCGTTGGTTTCATTTTCTTGTTGATGACAACGGTATTGAAATTTTGGATTGTGTTTATTTCAGTGAGTAGGCATGGTTTCACTCAAATGGCTACATTAACAGCCAAAACTGCAACGGTATTGAAATTTTGGATCGTGTTTATTTCAGTGACTAGGCATGGTTTCACTCAAATGGCTACATTAACAGCCAAAACTGCTGAATATGGAGTGGTAAAAATCCTCACACGTTTCATGAACAACCACAACACGGACATAAAATTGGTGTTTGGTGTGTGATCTCCTGGCGTCGTGTAATAGGGCCTTCATTTTTTGACAAATCTTTTTTTGACAAATTTTTTGATGGTGTGGTTTAGCGCAACTTAATTGAGCAGTTTACTGCCATGTTAAGATTTACAAGAACAAGAATGTCAGTTCCAGCAGGATAATGCAATCTGTCATACTGCTAATGAAACACTGGTTATGATGGGAATTTTTTGGCCATTGTTTGATATCAAAAGGGTTGTGGCCTCCAATATCCCCACATCTTACACCAGCAGATGTTTTTCTTTGGTATTTAAAAAGTGTAGTTTTTAAAAACAATCTTCATACACTTGACGAATTGAAGACTAACATTGAAAGTGAGTTTTCAAACATTACTGAGCAAACATTACGAAAAGTGGCTACAAATGTTATGAAACGTATGCAAACTTGCAACGGGATCACAGGAAATCATTTTGAAAATCTACCATAAAGTTATTCAAGGTAATTTGAATATTGTTATATAAGTATTTTACTAACATAATGCTTCTGTAATAAATTCATATTGTCAAACAAAGGGGTTGTGTCCTTTTTGAAACACTGTATTTTTCGGTCGTTACAAGGAAATTTCAGCATTTTCTTTTGTATAACAGAGAAACTACAGTCAGTGTTCGCTCTTGGGACTGGCAACCCAGACATTTGTCCTGGGCACCAAAACTTGGGAGCGGCATTTTGGCTGTAAGTGTGAGAAAAATATTGATGTGTTAAATACCCAATTAATAGAAAATTTCACATATTGATTTTTTGCATTCGCTAAAAACGTACAGTGTGTAGCATATTTATATTGTTTATGTCTAAAAGCTAAAAATATTTACACTATTAACAAAAAATTAACAAGAATTTGTAAAGGACGCTGCTTGAACTTGTTTGAAGATGCATAGACTTGCTTATTGCCTCTAATTATAAAAGAACGGTTTCATTACACAATAGCATTATTGTTGCTACTACATTGGTAGTGATAACAAGTGGTTTATAAATTTTACTTCAGTGTGATTTCTTAATTTTTCAAGGTAAGTACATCTATAATTAAGCTGCTGTTTAGTTTGATAGATACTAGTAGTTTATCGTACATCAATTACCGAATTGAAACAATAAAAGCATTTTAAAGTAAATATTTTATTTATCCAAAAAGGCTGTTTATTGAATCAATAAAATATTGTATAAAATTTAAATATATTCTACAGGTTTAATTATTTATATTTTTGTTTTATGAAAATATTTATTTGAATCAATAATATAGGACATTTATTAAGTTCATTGCTTTGATAAAACACATTTTACAATAATATACTTGAATAACTGAACTGAATAAAATCTCAAAATCAAGAATTATAAAATTGTTTTTAATGACTATTTATAATTTGCTGAAATATTTGTTATTATAAGATACATATATAATAACACTAGACTTTCTTTATGTTCTCAGGAACGAAAAATATTTTGTGTAGCGCACAAATATTTTTTATGTTGATTGATGAAATATAATTTTAAGTTATGTTAATTATGGTTTTAGCTTATTTTGAGCAAGGTTAAATATTTATTTTTCTTTTATATTATTTGATAGTTTATATTGTTTAATTTGCGTTACGTGCATACCTCAAAGAAAATTATCTGGTTACCAATATAAAAAAAGAAGAGTGGAAAAGGAAGCCGAAAGGCAAAAACAAGCTGGCGCATTAAAAAATTATATCAAGAGTTGTACCAAAATAAATGACGGCTCTGAGAATCCAACATCAAGCCCGGTTATAAAAGAAAATACAGACATGTCAGAGGATGATGATGAGAAACAAATAGATGAAGTTTCTAAATCAATTGGAACTGACGACACTCTGACTCTGCAATCACCAGATGAAAGAATTGAAAAAATTAACACCAACGTGACACCCACAGAAAGCATTCTACAAACTTTGAGTACAGATCCAGCATTGTGGCCAAGAATTTTAGGAGATGCCGAAAGAAGTTTTTTAGTAAGACAAGGCATAATTACATATTTACAAATGGTTTCCATAATTACAAACCATTGCAAATTATAAATTTCCCTCCAATGACTGGTCGACATTTTGCACAAAATATTATACACAAATTTTAAGCAATGGAGAGCAAGTTTAACGAAACTGGCTAGTGTACTCTTTCACAGAACTATGTTTACTGCTTCTGTTGCAAAATTTTAAGCTGTATGGTAAGTTCTCTTTCAAAGGAGGGTTTTAAAGGTTGGAAGCACCTTGTGAAACTTTAAAAGAGCATGAAATTTCAAAATATCATATTCAGGCCCAAAAATCATGGTTAGAAATGAACCAAAGGTTAAAGTGTTGTAAAACTATAGATGTGGCCGCTCAAAGAATTATTAATGCTGAAACAAATCATTGAAACAAGGTGTTTCTAAGAATCGTAGCAATTACTAAAATGCTTGGTAAAAGTGATCTGGTTTTTCAAGGTACAAGTGTCAAAGGAAGTCGAAAGGCAAAAACAAGCTGGCGCATTAAAAAATTATATCAAGAGTTGTACCAAAATAAATGATGGCTCTGAGAGTCCAACATCAAGTCCGGTTATAAAAGAAAATACAGAATTGTCAAAGGTTGATGATGGCAAACAAATAGATGAAGTTTCATAACTATAATGGTAATTTCTTAAAAATAGTTGAGTTGCTATCTGAATTTGATCCCATTATGGAAGAGAACATCCACAGGGTGCTCAAAAAAGAGACTAAAGCTCACTATCTCGGGAAAAATATATAAAACGAGATAATAGATCTTCTGCATCAAAGTGTAAAGTCTCATATTATTGATGAAATAAAAAAAATCCAAATATTTTTCCATAATTTTAGACTGTACTCCTGACATTAGCAAATGACTTTTAATCAGATATGTTTCAATCAATAAATTTGATGCTGATGATGAAATTAAAATTAATGAAAGCATTTTAGGCTTCTTACCAGTTGAAAGATCCACGGAAAAACAAATGTCTGATATTATAATTGGAGAACTTAATGACTTTGGTTTAAATTTGCAGGATGTCAGAGGGCAGGGATATGACAACACATCCAACATGAATGGCGATAAAGCAGGAGTGCAATCTAGAATTAAACAATATAATTCGCGAATATTCTACGTTCCATGTAGTAGCCACAATCTCAATCTTGTTGTTAATGATATGGGGCAAAAGAATCCTTGGAAGCCACTAATTTCTTCAACATGATCCAAAAAATATATTTATTTTTTTGGATTGACGGGCAATACTTTTAAAACAGGTTCAAGGTTTAACTTTGAAACCATTAATAGATGGAACAGTAGGATAAAGGCCTTAAGCCTTTGAGATTCCATTTGGGAGTTATATGCCTTGCTAAGCTTTTATGAAAACCAAGAAATTGATAATTTAATAAGAGACAAGGCCTTGGGTTTATTAAATTGTATTAAACAACTTAAGTTTTTGTGTTCATTTAGTATTACAAAATACTAAATTCCATTAATCCAATAAGCAAGTTGGTGCAAACAAAAGATTTTGATCTAGCCTCTGCACTTGATCTACAAAACTGCAAAATATTTTTCAAGAATCTTCGATCACATTCGTCCTTTGATGAAATTATTACTGATGCAAAAGAACTTGCTACCGAAATTGACGTGCAGGCTAATTTTGGATCAACAATAACATGACAAGAAGAAGAAAAAGGAACCTTTCATATGAAGCACGAGTTGAACCCATCAGAGATCCAAATGAAAAATTAAAAATAATTTTTTTTAATTTAAAATCTATCATGCACTAGATGCTAGATTTGAACAACTTAGTAATCATAGTAACTATTTTCAATTAATGTAATATATACGATTTAAATCCCATGTCCAAAGAAATGCTACTAAAATACTGTATGAATTTGGAATGTACTTTAACTGATGGTGATTCTGTTGACATAGAATTAGCAGAGTTAATTTCAGGAGTATCTTCACTTTTGGGCAAACAAGAAAGCCTAATCAATGTACTGAGCTTAATTACAAAGTTAAATTTCATGCCAAACCTTACTATCGCTTTAAAAATATTGCTAACGATACCAATAACTGTAGCACGTGGCAAAAGGAATTTCTCTAAGTTAAAATTAATTAAGAAATTTTACATTCGACTAAAACACAAAATCGTCTTAATAGTTTGGCTATTTTGGCAATTCAGCATGAAATTGCTGATCAAGTAAATTTAAAAGATGTAATAAAAACCATATCGGAGAGGTATCTGTTGAGAGCCAGACTAAGGAATGATTCCTGAAAGAGGGCAGCAGCTCTTTCAGTAGTTGTTAGGGGCGTAAGTCACAATGACTTAAACGGCCATATCAGCATCACTCAGTCCTCTGAGTACTGCGCAGCTGAAAGCAATGGAAAACTACAGCAGTTTTTTTTTTCCAAGAAAATGTGGCTCTGCATTTCCATACAACAAAGATAGAGGTGCCTTCCTTGGTAAAATATTCCGGAGTTAAACTAGTCCCCTGTTTGGATCTCCGGGTGGGGACTACTAAGGAAGGGGTCACCAGAAAAGTAAAAAATAACATTCTACGAGTCGGAGCGTGGAATGTTAGAAGCTTAAAAAAGGTTGGTAGGCTAGAGAATTTAAAAAGGGAAATGGATAGGGTAAACGTGGATATAGTAGGAATTAGTGAGGTTCGGTGGGAAGAGGAAGGCGACTTTTGGTCGGGTGACTTTAGAGTAATTAACTCAGCGTCAAATAATGGGCAGACAGGAGTAGGTTTCGTGATGAACAAGAAAATAGGGAGGAGAGTGGAGTATTTCAAGACGCATAGCGATAGAGTCATTGTAATAAGGATAAATTCAAAACCTAAACCGACAACGATTGGTAACGTCTATATGCCTACAAGCGCCCATGATGATGATGAGGTAGAATGTGTATACGAAGAGATTGATGAAGCAATTAAACACGTAAAAGGAGATGAAAATTTAATAATAGTTGGAGATTGGAATGCAAGCATTGGAAAATACGTGGGTGAATACGGGCTGGGCAAAAGGAATGAAAGAGGGGACCGACTTATAGAGTTTTGCACGAAGTATAATTTAGTAATTGCCAACACCCAATTTAAAAATCATAATAGAAGAATATACACTTGGAAAAAGCCAGGCGATACTGCAAGGTATCAGATAGATTATATCATGGTTAAGCAAAGATTTAGAAATCAACTCGTGGACTGCAAAACTTACCCTGGAGCAGACATTGATAGCGACCATAATTTGGTGATAATGAAATGTAGATTGGGGTTTAAAAACCTGAAGAAAAGGTGTCAGATGAATCGGTGGAATTTAGAGAAGCTTGAGGAAGAGGAGGTAAAGAAGATTTTTGAGGAGGACATCGCAAGAGGTCTGACTAAAAAAGATAAGGTAGAAAATATAGAAGAAGAATGGGAGAATGTTAAAAAGGAAATTCTTAAATCAGCAGAAGCAAACTTAGGCGGAATAAAGAGAACTGGTAGAAAACCTTGGGTTTCAGACGATATATTGCAGCTGATGGATGAACGTAGAAAATATAAGAATGCTAGTGATGAAGAAAGTAAAAGGAACTATCGGCAATTAAGAAATGCTATAAACAGGAAGTGCAAACTGGCGAAAGAAGAGTGGATTAAAGAAAAGTGTTCAGAAGTGGAAAGAGAAATGAACATTGGTAAAATAGACGGAGCATACAGGAAAGTTAAGGAAAATTTTGGGGTACATAAATTAAAATCTAATAATGTGTTAAACAAAGATGGTACACCTATATATAATACGAAAGGTAAAGTCGATAGATGGGTGGAATATATTGAAGAGTTATACGGAGGAAATGAATTAGAAAATGGTGTTATAGGGGAAGTTGAGGAGGATGAAATGGGAGAAACAATACTGAGATCTGAATTTAAGAGAGCATTAAAAGATTTAAATGGCAGAAAGGCTCCTGGAATAGACGGAATACCTGTAGAATTACTGCGCAGTGCAGGGGAGGAGGCGATTGATAGATTATACAAACTGGTGTGTAATATTTATGAAAAAGGGGAATTTCCGTCAGACTTCAAAAAAAGTGTTATAGTAATGATACCAAAGAAATCAGGGGCAGATAAATGTGAAGAATACAGAACAATTAGTTTAACTAGTCATGCATCAAAAATCTTAACTAGAATTCTATACAGAAGAATTGAGAGGAGAGTGGAGGAAGTGTTAGGAGAAGACCAATTTGGTTTCAGGAAAAGTATAGGGACAAGGGAAGCAATTTTAGGCCTCAGATTAATAGTAGAAGGAAGATTAAAGAAAAACAAACCAACATACTTGGCGTTTATAGACCTAGAAAAGGCATTCGATAACGTAGACTGGAATAAAATGTTCAGCATTTTAAAAAAATTAGGGTTCAAATACAGAGATAGAAGAACAATTGCTAACATGTACAGGAACCAAACAGCAACAGTAGCAATTGAAGAACATAAGAAAGAAGCCATAATAAGAAAGGGAGTCCGACAAGGATGTTCTCTATCTCCGTTAATTTTTAATCTTTACATGGAACTAGCAGTTAATGATGTTAAAGAATAATTTAGATTCGGAGTAACAGTACAAGGTGAAAAGATAAAGATCCTACGATTTGCTGATGATATAGTAATTCTAGCCAAGAATAAAAAGGATTTAGAAGAAACAATGAACGGCATAGATGAAGTCCTACGCAAGAACTATCACATGAAAATAAACAAGAACAAAACAAAAGTAATGAAATGTAGTAGAAATAACAAAGATGGACCACTGAATGTGAAAATAGGAGGAGAAAAGATTATGGAGGTAGAAGAATTTTGTTATTTGGGAAGTAGAATTACTAAAGATGGGCGAAGCAGGAGCGATATAAAATGCCGAATAGCACAAGCTAAACGAGCCTTCAGTAAGAAATATAAGTTGTTTACATCAAAAATTAATTTAAATGTCAGGAAAAGATTTTTGAAAGTGTATGTTTGGAGTGTCGCTTTATATGGAAGTGAAACTTGGACAATCGGAGTATCTGAGAAGAAAAGGTTAGAAGCTTTTGAAATGTGGTGCTATAGGAGAATGTTAAAAATCAGATGGGTGGATAAAGTGACAAATGAGGAGGTATTGCGGCAAATAGATGAAGAAAGAAGCATTTGGAAAAATATAGTTAAAAGAAGAGACAGACTTATAGGCCACATACTAAGGCATCCTGGAATAGTCGCTTTAATTTTGGAAGGACAGGTAGAAGGGAAATATTGTGTAGGCAGGCCACGTTTGGAATATGTAAAACAAATTGTTAGGGATGTAGGATGTAGAGGGTATACTGAAATGAAACGACTAGCACTAGATAGGGAATCTTGGAGAGCTGCATCAAACCAGTCAAATGACTGAAGACAAAAAAAAAAAAAAGTAATAAAAAAGTTGGCAAAACTGAAAGTGAAAAAAAAAGTTTTTTTGTGAATTTAGTGTAGTTGATGTTACCTTGTTTTATTTTCAAAATAATAGCATTTTGATTGTGCAATAATACACATTTTTAGTAGCATTTAAAAATGTAAATAATTATATGGTTAACAATTAATGACTAGATACAGATATTTCTTAATTAATTTCTACTGTTTTTTACTGCTTGATTATCAATATTATGTTAAGTTAATTGTTTCTTACAAAATATATGCTTTTATTAAAATTTAAATAAAATGATTTGATTTTTATTGAAAATAGAAAATATGTATCATTTAAAAAATATATTTATATTCTTAAGGGGCGGCAATTTGTCTTTTTTTTCGGGGTGATGTAACCGCTAGAGCAGGTACTGCTAAAGTACATTGAGTGATAGAGGAGTTATAAAGGAAACTGTCATTTCTTTTATTACAAATTAATCTTCATTATGAAGAAATCCGTTTTACAGAAATTACTGTATATAAATATTTAAACATATTTACATTAAACTTACTTGATTTTTCTGAGCTCATCTTCTTCATACAACACATGCAAATATTTCTCATACTCTTGCTGATGGCTTGGATAAATATAACGTACAATAAACCTTGTAATAGGGTGCTGAAATGTGATACAAAACAAGATTTTTACAAAGAATATATCTACATATAAACAGAAATAATTAACATCCAAAAAATTGAACTAATGAACTAAAATATTTAATCTATTCTACCTTTACAAAATGTCATCAGTTTAATGCTATATATTAAATCTCAGTGAAAAATTATTTTATTGGATTACAAAATATTAGATGTATCAAAATAAAGTTCATTCAATTTTACTTGAAAAAAAAATGAAATTAACATTAATGAATGTACAAAATGTAAAAAAAACCAAGTAAATTCTTTGAATTTTAAAACCTGATGCCAAAATTAAAAAAACACAATCTACCAATAATTGACAAAGCTCTTTAATCCTGAGTCGAATTCAAAAAGTTAAAATTTGACCAATTTAAGTAGAACATTATTTCTTATAACATTTAATGCTTTTTTAAATGAATTCTTAAACCTTTATTCTAACCTCCTAACTTTATTTTTATTTAAAATATGGAGAGGTCTACAAAACTAACACCTATGAAAGATATCTCATGACGAAACAGAGAGAATTTCTGGACATGTTCTAAAGTGAAAATAAAAAAAAGTTCATTTAAATATTTGTCCAGAAATGCTTTAAAGTTAAGTTTATGAAAACTTTCACCCTGATTTCTGCACAAAGAATAAAATTGAAGCTATTCAGAATGCGTTTCATATGCTTTTTGGCATGAGAAATTTCATAAAATAGGTTGCAGAACTGCACCTCTAGCAATTTTGAGACAATTACTGTAAAACACAAAAACTGGTATTGCAGAACACATTTTTTTTTGTTCAAACATAACTTTGTTAAATTACCAGTAAACAAATAAAATTCGTAGAGAATTTAATTATGGGAAAATTTAAGTAAATAATTTTGACTGAATATGTAAAAGTGTTTAAGAAATTTGATTTTTATAAAAAAAAAATATAGATATCTATCAAGGAATGAAAGGCATTACCTGTTTCAGACTATAAAATAGCCACTCCTTTGTTTATTGCAAATGGAAAATCTGTGTGGTTATATTTGACAATACTAAATATCAGTCAGTAGAAAAAAAACATAATCTGCTGCTATACTACAACCAAACATAATGAAGGGCTGGATGATTATAAATGGTTTATGATACATCAAAAAAAATTACAGCTTTTGGAAATCTACTGTCTTTAAACTCTTTGATATTGAAATATATTAATCTAAACAGTTTATGAACAGAAGAAAAACATTTGGTTTTAGTTTCATAACAAGCCTTAAAAGTTGTCTTCAGAAGATTCAAATTTGTCTGTTGGAGGTTGTGTCTGGCTGCTATGGTGCTCAGAACCACTGTAAAGCTGTCCTATTGCTTTGACCAAGATGTGGATTGCAAACCATGTGCATGTGCAAACCAAATGCACATGCTTTCAGTTACATTTGTGCTTTTAATTACACATCTGCCCAAACTTCACATCACATACTTTCTATTATTTGCATATAAGCCTAGTGTCTGGAACAAAATTTACTGATTTGTTAATTGTTAGCTAGATATAACTTTGAATTGCAAACAATTTAAGACTTCCAACAATGACTAATAGTAGTAGTCCCAGGCAAAAATTACTTTAGATCTGGTCCAAGATTGGGGAAATAAGCTGATAATTTTAACCTTATCTTCTTTAGAAGCAACACGTTTTTCTTTTAGTTTTAAAATAAAATCATCATATTCATCTGAAGAAGATTAAGCTGGATTTTCATTTTCAGAAACTTTTGGGTCAAAACACAATTCAAGATTCTTTTTTAATCTTTCAGATACCTTATTTATTTTAAATTTTACTGCTGATGGCCTTTGATCCATGCTTAATTTTTTCAATTCTATGGAGGAGATACACCCAAAATGCTACATGCAGCAACCAATTGTTCAACATTGAGATGTGGAGCAATGTATTGCTCTTGGTCTTCGCATTCATATTGTTCTTTGTTCTGCGGAGAAAAAATACTTTTGAAACAGTTAACACCAAGAGACCTTCCAGGAACTAAATTTAAATTTGGAAAAATGTGTTCTTTAAGAGCTTGCTCAGATGTTATTTGTCTTAACTGTTTTTTTGTGAGTTCTCAAAGGGTCACAACAGAACTGACCATATAGGTGACTGAATTTTGACAAAAATGTTTTTTCATACTTACAAACACTAGTGACATCTGAGTAACACACAAAAAAAAAATTGTTGGTTTTCATAACTAAATTCACAAATTTTAATGAGTTCTTTTGGCACTGTACCGTATACTGTTTTATGAACATTGTTCTTCCATTGTTTTATGTAAAATTACTTGAAAATAATGTAAAAATTTAACTGATTTTAAAATTTGCAAATGTAATATTATTAAGTAAAACTTATTTATTTAAATAAACTCTTCCAAATACAGGATGAAATTTGAGACACTGCAAACAGGTCCCAACTAATTAAGATTGACCAGTCTGTAACTGCAAAGCTAAATGATGTAACAAGCTTAAATGAGCATGTTGCAACTTGAATTTTCCTTATCACTGGAAATGACTTCAAGTGCCTGTTATAACATGAACAATGCAGGTGAATGCTTCAAACAAGTCTTGGTACTTACGTATTAATGCCACCACAGCTACAGCTTTATTTAAAAACAAAGTAGTCAATCGGATTTCGGTGGAAAATGGGCCGATATAGAATTTAACATAAATAAATAAATATTTATTTTATAAATATAATTTATAAATTAACACCGTAATTTTTTGAGTATTTATTTAATAAATACAGTAATTACAATTATTTATTATTTAAATAATCAAATTGCAATAATTACTGAATTTATTAAATAAATACTCAAAAAATTACGGTGTTAATTAGTCAAGGTTAGAGAGCGAAGCAAGCGTAGGTTAAGTTTTGTTAAATTATATAAAATAAATAAATATAAATAACCATTTATATTCTGTTTTGAATCTGTTTCGGCCTATTTTCCACTGAAATCCGATTGACTACTTTGTTTTTAAATAAAGGTGGCGTTAATACTTAAGTACCCAAGTCTATTTCAACTATAATAATGTATAAAAATATTAAAGTGCCAAGAAGACAAGAAACCCCCTTGAAGCACTTATTTAGCGAGTCAAAACTAATCGCTTTTAACAGGTTTTTCATGATTTTTGAGAGGTTATAACTTTTTTATTAGTACAAAAGAAACTTTTTTATTTGCCATAAAATCTACAAAAACAATGTAAGTTGTGCAAATTTGAGATTTACATCACCAGCCCCATCACAATTATTTGAAGCTAAAATTTGAATTTAAAAAAAAATTATTTTCAAACATTCATAAAAATGTAGGGGTAAGTATATCACCACCACTAATATTATGGATTTTTTTTTGAAAAACTTGCATACTTTTGTGTGGGGGGGAGAAACAAGAAAGTACCAATTTTTATTTTTTATTTTGAAACATGCATATCCCCACCTAATTCTTGTTGGATATTAAAAATACATGGATTTTTGGACAATTGGTCAAGTGTTTATTTTTGGGAGGGAGGGATTCTGAAAAAGATCCAATATTATTTATGGTAAAACTAATATCATATACCTACATATAAAAAAATAATTCAAACAGTGTATGCCAACCAACCTCTTGAAAAAAAATTACAAGTGAAATTTCACAGTTTTTCATGTTCAACTTTATTGGTAATTTTCTTATAGAAAGAAGAGAGATAGGTAAATAAACCACTGAACCAACCTTTTACCTTGAGAAAATATAAATAAATTGCTTTTTGTTGCATCCTTCCAGGACCAATAGTTTTTTTGGTTGATTTTTTTTGTAAACCCTTACAATCATAACAATAGGTGTGCAGACCATAACAAAAATAGCTACCACAAGTAAACTGCTTAAATAAAATATTTTTAAAAAAAATAGTTTTAAGGTCCTGAAACATGTAGGAAACAAGTGGGCAAGATTCAATTTTTATTGAATTTGTCAAGTAATCACCCTTGTATCATTTCAAATGGATTGACCCAATCACGATTTGATTGGATTTTAATGACCATATTACAAACGTATTTTTAATATTAAGAGTACAATTATAAAAACATAAGGCACATTTTCAGAATTTTACAGCCAAACTTTTATATACAACTTTATTATACATAATTTTTATCTTTAATGTTAATAAGACGAGGTTAGCAAGCAAAGGTTATATTTGTTTAGATGCTGATTCCATAATGAATTGTATATCATACCTACATCAACATAACCTATGCTCACTTCACTTGCTAACCTCCTCTAATTAATGTTAAATATGAAATTATATAGAACTTATTAATAACAAAAGTTATATTTAAGCTAAATATAGTAGTGTTAATTATTGCTATTTTACATTGATTAATAAGAAATTTTTGATTTTTTTCTTGGCTGTGAAATTTCAAAAAAGTACCAAAAATAATAACGTACTCTGTAATATTCCCAGTGTTTTGGTGTGTATCCTTCAGGAATTTCAGTTAAAGTTGCTGGCCCAATAAAGATGTTTGTAAACAACACAATCAGTCCAACAGGAATAGCACCAACAAAGAGGTAGAAGTGAAACAAATCTTTCATTTTCTGGTACTGCCATCTTGATGGAGTTATAGGAAAAATTCTGTGCTCACTCATCATTCGATTACTGACACCTGTAATTACGATAACATAGTTTTATAATTACTAACTTGACAGCAAGATCAAGTGGGCAAACATAACTATTATAAAAACAGAAATTAATCACTTAAAAAAGTAATCAACATAATCAATACTTAAACAAAGAAAACTTCATTCCATGAAAGAAAAAAATACTTTCATTCAATAAACACTGCTTTGTAACAGTTTTTCTTGTATATTTTCTTTTACTAAGAAAAAATATAACTTTACTTTTTTAATCAGACTTTCTGGAAGAGGTTTAATCATGAACATGTATTTCTAGAGATGCTATAAACTTATTTTAAATCCACTACTTCTCTACGGGTCTATCGGCAAACAATAATTTTTATTATGAAAGCTTAAACAATTTGTATTTTTACTATAACAGCAACTGCGAAAATACAACAGGATAAAGTATTCACAAACATAATATTAAAAATAAATACTTAATAAACAACTATCCAATAACAAATTAATAAAAAAGTTTAATGTTAGTAATTAAAGCTCTCAGATTAAATTTTATTTTACCATTAACAACTTTGGAATTCGTTCGAAGAAAATTAAGAAAGCTGTTATTAAGTGAGCAAAACTTTCTTAAAGAACTGAAAACTGCCATTCTGTACGATTAAGTAAAAATTCTTCCTAGAAAAAAAGTTCAATACTAATATAACGACTTAAACCACATTCGACCTTACAACCTGTACGTAATACAACACAATATGAAAAGTTCAATAGCAGCTGATTAACATCTTACACTGCCTACTGTATTTTTTCTTGTTTAAGTAATAATAATAAAATACACTTGTTTTAGAACTGCTATAAACAGGTTAATAAAAAAAAAAAATTACAATGAAATTGTAAACCGTACGGTAAGAGTCTCGCAGACACCATTTCTTCCGCTCAAAAAACAAAAATTTCTGTAATATAAATAAAACTGTTTTTAACAAAACGATTTTTTTTTTTTTTTACGTCGGAAGTGGGAAAATTTGCTTAAACCAAACGCCCAGTAGTCCGTACATACTTGGTGTCGCCTACTGCACTAAAAATAACCAATCCCTACGCAACGTGGTACTGGAACTGACGCAATCTCGCACCACTGCGTCAAAGGCATACCTCACATTCGTACAAATATTTACAATTCAATATACAAAGGTAATACGCTACATTTCTAGTAGCAAAATCTGTTGTTAATTAGGATTTTCTTTAAAAAAAACTACATGTAATAGATAATAAGCAATGTTTAAGCGTTCCATATAATAAGCAAATAATACAAAAATTTGTTACAAAACTTACGGCCATTTATTAAACAACGAATAATCATAAGAATTGTATTTCTGTAAATGTAATATGTATTACTTATAAATGAAATCGGGCCGGTAAGAATTTTGTAACAAATTTCTCTTTTGTTTTATTTATATGGAGCGCTTAAACATTGTTTATTATCTATTATTGTATATCTATTGCCTATTGCATATCTTTAACATGTATTTTTTTTAAAGAAAACTCTAAACTAATAACAGACTTTGATAATAGAAATGTAGTATCTTACCTCTTTTGATATCAGTATTGTTTTGTTAAAAACAGTTTTATTTATATTACAGAAATTTTGTTTTTTGAGCAGAAAAAATGATATTTGCGAAGACTCTTACCGTTGGTTTTCAATTTTTTTGGATATCACTGCCTTTTGTTAGATAGTTCTTTTATTATTTTTTTATGAATTACTGATTGCTATCCTGTATTTTTATTATTAAAATTTATTTCCTTAAAACAAACAAATTTGATTTGACGGCCAATTTTTTTTTGTTGTTAGCCATATCATTCACTTCATACAATTTTTTTAATAACTAGTATAATGACCTTTTACTCAAACCGGCTGATTTGGAAGAGTTCCAGCGTTCAAGACCTAGTAAAGTCAGTTATTTTAACACAGATTTATATACTAGATCGTGGATACCAGTGTTGTTTGGTGGTTGGGTTTCAATTAACCACACATCTTGGGAATGGTTGAACTGAGACTGTACAAGACTACACTTCATTTACACTCATACATATCATCCTCTGAAGTATTATCTGAAAGGTAGTTATCGGAAGCTAAACAGGAAAAAGAAAGAAAAGTTATTAAAATAGAACATTGTGAATTAGGATCAGAATATATTCTTTATATTTTGACAGGCATTATGTTTTTGAGGGTGTTTTGGTATTTGTGTTCTGTATGTGATAATTTTGTATTATGATTGTTTTTATTTGTTATCTACCATTAGACATAAAACACAGTTTCCTCCCCATAACTACAAATAATATAGCCTCTTATTTAGTAAAATAAAAATGTTACCTTATTCAAATCTTTATATTTATGAATGTGAAACCTCTACAAAAATAAACTGCCAATATCCATACCTATCTAACCAGAAAACAAAAAAAAACTATTTTCATATAACTGAACAATTACTCAATGTAAAAGAAAAGACATATTAAGCTTAAGTTTTAATTTGCTATAAATTACAAACACAGTTAAAAACATTTTTCTGCCAATTTATTTAAAATAGCGTTAAAATTATTTTTTTTAAGAGAAATAATATTGTATTGATGAGTTGTTAAATAGTATTATTTAATTTTTCTTGTAATTCTGAATTTCTGCATCTCTGTGTAATGTGTATATAAATAGGTACTCAAATAATTTTCTGTAATGTCTTCTAAATTGTTACGTATCTTATTTTATTTGTTCATTATTTTGCAGTAGTTAATTAATTATATTTAATGCATTATTTTTGTGGAATTTAACAAGTTATATTTTTTTTAACTTTATTATTTTTATTTATTTTATAATTATTTTGATGCCATTCTGATTGTTTTTACAATGGTTTCCCTTGATCTAACCAGGAAATTGCTGGGGCAGTTCCTTTGTTATCAATGGTGTAGCACACCTGCCCATTCCCGATACAATTTATAATTCGTATTATTATAAATATCAATGACAATAAATTGTTTTCATTCAAAAATAGAACAAATCAAATTCTGTAAAATGTAAGTAATTCAAAAAGATGGAAGGTGACGGACAATAAATGTGTAATGAATTAAAAATTATCAAGTAGTAGTGAAAAAATTGATATATTGAAAGATGAAACCACACAACAAATCCTATAATAGTCTATTTATCATGTGAAAAACTTGTGACATTAGATTTATATATACAAGTTTAGTTTTGCCATGTAGGATGCAAGAAAAACATGCTTCTTCTGCTAAACAGATAAATACTGATATTTATGAACCATTAGAGAAAAGAATAAATTATCTTTTCACCAGATATGTATGTTTAGATATTATTCATTTGGATGTATTAGTGAACAGTTATTAATTTTGATTATTATATACAACAAAATATTTTTAAATATATGTCAACAACAAACAATATTATGTAACAATAATTAGTATTATAATTATTTATGAAAATTATGGTACCATCAAAAATATTTAAAAATTATACTTTGTGGATAAACCATTTACTTTCTGCTTTGGTGGATAATGAACACTAATTTCCATATATGTTGTCAGGTCATAGGCTCATTTGATCTATCCAGTGTTATTATTAGTTGCTATAAAAATTATAGGCTGCATTTGGAAGGTTACTTCAGTTAAGAATTATGGGCAACAGTTCATTCTTCTCCCTTTCAGAAGCAAAAGTTACAAAAATAATGAATGATGCAGTAGCTAACTAATGTACTTCCTGTTACATTCAAACTGACAAAACATTTAGCAGGTGTGTGTAGACTCAGGTTTCATTCATGTTATTTAAAATCTATTATTAATAAGAAACATTAATTTTCATTTAAAATAGGACTTTTAAAATTTAAAGATCTTTCAGATAGCTTTGTTTAGATGCACTCGGTTCCTGATGATTCAGCACCTCTGTGCAATTCACACAGCTCCTGACAGATTCACGGCTCTATACTACTGTATAAGTAGGTCATGCTCTGTCGTCAGATCAGTCTCCTAGGCCTTAACATGCATTAATTACATGATGTTACATACAGACTTACAAGTTTAACAATATTACATATATTAATTAAAAATAAAATGAATTTAGATATAGATTTACAAGTTTAATAATGAATGACAATATATATATATTATATATATATATATATATATATATATATATATATGACAATTACAATTTATAATAAAAAGTAATTTATAAATGCAATCACATAAAGGCTTAATTTATTTAAAAGAATCAGCGATCTTCGACATAATTTTTTATTGGTCCTCCGGTCGCAGATATCTTCGGAAAACTTTGAAGAGTCAACATTTGGTCTTCCAAAACTGTGTTTATAATTTTTTAAGAATCTTCAATAACAACAAACTTCACACTACCAGGAATCACAGCAAATATAACTACAACATTATCTATCGTAATATATTTTAATTTCTTACATTTAATTTACATTATTTCATCATTTATCTAATATCATTGATTCATTTCACATTTAATTTACTTTGTTAATACTTCATATTATTAATTTAAGTTATTTAATACCATTATGGAATTGGTACAATTAATAAGACAAAGAACATAATTCTATAATAAGAATTCGCAACTTTACTGATAAATTTGATCCCTCACAAGATAATAGAATTGACTTACAAATTAAGTTAAGGAATCTTCTTGATTTGCAAGACAGATATAACATCATTCACTCATTTACTTTGGTGTGATTTTGAATTGTAATTTGATGGTGGTGATGATTTATTTTTTAGATCGTGAACAAGTTGAACAAGACTTGTATATTACAGAACACAAATTACAATATTTAATAAATGATACTAATAATAATAAAAAATCTTCTAATAAAGAAATTAATCTAATACAATATTTAAACAAACTCAATTACAACCTATAAATATTCCCATATTTAAAGATAATGTGTTAGAATGGCAGCATTATTTTAATATATTTATTGATTTAATACATAATTGATTTCTCCATAACATAATATGATAATATGACATAATATGATTTCTTCCTCTATGAATCATGAGACCTTGCCGATGGTGAGGGGACTTGAGTGCTCAATGATACAGAGTAGCTGAACTGAAGATGGGAAGATTCAAACATTTCAGAGAGGTATCTGTTGAGAGCCAGACAAAGGATTGATTCCTGAAAAAGGGCAGCAGCTCTTTCAGTAGTTGTTAAGGATGTAGGTCAGGACGACTTAAACAGCCGTATCAACATCACTCAATCCTCTGAGTTCTGTGCAGCTGAAAGCAATGAAAAACTACAGCTGCTTTTTTTTCTAAGAAAATATAGCTCTCTGCATTTCCATACAACAAAGATAGAGGTGCCTTCCTTGGTAAAATATTCCGGAGTTAAACTAGTCCCCTGTTTGGATCTCCGGGAGGGGACTGACTAAGGAAGGGGTCACCAGAAAATTAAAAAATAACATTCTACAAGTCAGAGTGTAGAATGTTAGAAGCTTAAAAAAGGTTGATTGGTTAGAAAATTTAAAAAGAGAAATGGATAGGTTAAATGTAGACGTAGTAGGAATTAGCGAGGTTTGGTAGAAAGAGGAAAACAACTTTTGGTCAGGTGATTTTAACTCAGCTTCAAATAATGGGCAGGCAGGAGTAGGTTTCATAATGAACAAGAAGATAGGAAAGGAGTAAAGTATTTCAAAAGGCATAGCGATAGAATCATTGTAATGAGGATAAAATCAAAATCTAAACTGACAATGATTGTTAATGTGTATATGCCTACAAGCGCCCATGATGATCATGAGGTAGAGTGTGTATATGAAGAAATTGACAAACAATTAAACACATGAAAGGGGATGAAAATTTAATAATAGTTAGAGATTGGTATGCAAGCATTGGAAGAGGCAAGGAAGGAAATACAGTGGGTGAATACGTGCTGGGCAAAAGAAATGAAAGAGGGGACTGACTTATAGAGTTTTGCACGAAGTATAATTTAGTAATTGCCAACACCCAGTTTAGTATTCATAATTGAAGAATATACACATGGAAAAAGTCAGGTGATACTGCAAGGTATCAGATAGATTATATCATGGTTAAGCAAAGATTTAGAAATCAATTCGTCGACTGCAAAGCTTACCCTGGAGCAGACATTGAGAGCAACCATAATTTAATGATAATGGTATGTAGATTGGGGCTCAAAAACTGAAGAAAAGGTGTCATATGAATCAATGGAATTTAGAGAAGCTTGAGGAAGAGGAAGTAAAGAAGATTTTTGAGGAGGACAACGCAAGAGGTCTGAGTAAAAAAGATAATGTAGAAGAAGAATGGAAGAATGTTAAAAAGAAAATTCTTAAATCAGCAGAAGCAAACTTAGGTGGAACAAAGAGAACTGGTAGAAACCTTGGATTTCAATGATATATTGCAGCTGATGGATGAATGTAGAAAATATAAGAATGCTAGTGATGAAAAAAGTAAAAGGAACTATTGACAATTAAGAAATACTATAAACAGGAAGTGCAAACTAGCAAAAGAAGAGTGGATTAGAGAGAAGTGTTCAGAAGTGGAAAGAGAAATGAACATTGGCAAAATAGATGGAGCACAGGAAAGTTAAGGAAAATGTTGGGGTACATAAATTAAAATCTAATAATGTGTTAAACAAAGATGGTACACAAATATATAATACGAAAGGTAAAGTCGATAGATGGATGGAATATATTGAAGAGTTATATGGAGAAAATGAATTAGAAAATGGTGTTATAGAGGAAAAAGAAGAAGAAGTCAAAGAGGATGAAAAAGGAGAAACAATACTGAGATCTGAATTTAAGAGAGCATTAAAAGATTTGAATGGCATGAAGGCATGTAGAATTACTGTGCAGTGGCGGTGAGGAAGCAATTGATAGCTTATACAAACTAATATGTAATACTTACAAAAAAGGGGAAGTTCCGTCAGACTTCAAAAAAAGTGTTATAGTCATGATACCAAAGAAAGCAGGAGCAGATAAATGTGAAGAATACAGAACAATTAGCTTAACTAGCCATGCATCAAAAATCTTAACTAGAATTATGTACAGAAGTATTGAGAGGAGAGTGGGAGAATTGTTAGGAGAAGACCACTTTAGTTTCAGGAAAAGTATAGGGACAAGGGAAGCAATTTGAGGGCTCAGATTAATAGTAGAAGGAAGAATAAAGAAAAACAAACCAACATACTTAGTGTTTATAGACCTAGAAAAGGCATTCGATAACGTAGACTGGAATAAAATGTTCAGCATTTTAAAAAAAATAGGGTTCAAGTACAGAGATAGAAGAACAATTGCTAACGTTTATAAGAACCAAACAGCAACAGTAATAATTGCAGAACATAAGAAAGAAGCTGTAAGAAAAAAGGGAGTCCGACAAGTATGTTCCCTATCCCCATTACTTTTTAATCTTTACATAGAACTAGCAGTTAATGATGTTAAAGAACTATTTAGATCTGGAGTAACAGTACAAGGTGAAAAGGTAGAGATGCTATGATTTGCTGATGATATAGCAATTCTAGCTGAGAATAAAAAAGATTTAGAAGGAACAATGAATGGCATAGATGAAGTCCTACGCAAGAACTACCGCATGAAAATAAATAAGAACAAAATGAAATGTAGTAGAAATAACAAAGATGGACCACTGATGTAAAAATACACAAGATGTAAAAATAGGAAGATAAAAAACTATGGAGGTGGAAGAATTTTGTTATTTGGGAAGTAGAATTACTGAAGATGGACGAAGCAAGAGCGATATAAAATGCCAAATAGCACAGAAAAAACGAGCCTTCAATCAGAAATATAATTTATTTACATCAAAAATTAATTTAAACGTCTGGAAAAGATTTTTGAAAGTATATGTTTGGAGCGTAGCTTTATGGAAGTGAAACCTGGACAATCGGAGCACCTGAGAAGAAAAGATTAGAAGCTTTTGAAATGTGGTGCTATAGTAGAATATTAAAAATCAGATGGGTAGATAAAGTGACAGATGACGAGGGGTTGTGGCAAATAGATGAAGAAAGAAGCATTTGGAAAAATGTAGTTAACAGAAGAGACAGACTTATAGGTTACATATTAAGGCATTCTGGAACAGTCGCTTTAATATTGGAGGGACAGGTTGAAGGAAAATATTGTGCAGCCAGGCAACATTTGGAATATGTAAAACAAATTGTTAGGGATGTAGGATGTAGGGGGTATACTGAAATGAAATGACTAGCACTAGATAGAGAATCTTGGAGAGCTGCATCAAACCAGTCAGATGACTGAAGACAAAAAAAAGACATGATTTAACTAACATTAAAAAATTATACTATCTACATTCTTCTTTGAAGAATGAAGCTTTAGCTATCATTTTAGATTCTCCCAATAAGAAATGAAAATTATCTTGTTGCTCAAGAATTATTAAAGGTACAATTTGACAATAAATACATAATTGCTTTTCACAATGCTGAACACATTTAAAGATAGATTTTTTAAAAAGAAAATCTGTAGATACTTTGTCGAAATTTCCTCAAATGTGAACTTGCTTAAAGCGATGCAAGTTCCTGTTAATACATATGAATTTGTAGTAGTCCACCTTTGTAGTAGTAACTGGATTATAACACCTCAAGATTGTGGAAAGAAAGGTTGTTAAATGAAAGGTTGAATTTCTTAATTCCATATGACAACGTTTAGAACATATCAATCCATCCACTTCAAACATGCAAGAGAATACAGAAAAAGAAACCAAGGAACATCATAAAAATACAACCAGATCCTTAACCAAATATTTTAATTTAAATCTTTATTAACAATTTAAAGGACATAATGTTATTTATTATGCAAAATCTAATTTTAATCAATGTTCATTCTGAAATTCAAATCATTACTTATATCAATGTAAGGAATTCTTAAATTTGTCCACTGATGATTGTAAAACTTTTTTGGAAAATAATAATTGTTGTTCTAATTGTTTGAGTAAAGGTCATTCTCAGGATTGGATGAAGATTCCGTTAATCCGTGCCCCAGTACAGAGTAAAAAAATCAAGGGGCACAAAATTGTCAAATAAAATGAGAAAAAATTTGCAATGGAGTTTCTGAATTAATTAGAAAATTTTCTGAAAAAAATTTTAAAAAACAATAAAACAATCCAATTTTATGTACTAATTAATGACCACAAAACTTTCAAGGCAATACACCAGTAATCTATATTTATATAAAAAGCAATATTTATGTGTGTGCTTGCGCGCGCGCAGAGATCGCTGCACCTACAGGTACGAAATTTGACATGAAGGTGGCCCAGGACAGGAGCCGAAACACCTCGAAGCGATTTTTTCGATTTTCGAAGTAGATTTTTTGTTATTCAATGTTTTATCGATTTTTTCGCCATTTTCAGGGAAGTTCCATACAAAAATTGTTGAAAGTCCGGAAGTTACAACAGATACAGGATTTTTTTTTTTTTACCAACCGTATTTAATACCTTTCACAAAGAGACCAATTTCAAATCTGTACAATAATTAGAGGCGTGTCTGTAATTAATTAAAATGTCACTTTTTCGGATGAAACACTATTTTCCTATAGTCTTTTTGTAAATCGCGGTAAAAACTTTACTACCTGTCATACAAAAACTAATTTTTTTCAGAAAATACCCTCAAGAGCTGGCTTTCAAATGAAAGAAAGATTAGTCAAATCCGACAAGTTCGTTTAAAAAAATTTTTTCCGAAACCGTAAGTTTTAAAAATTACCAGCGTTAAGCATGTTCCAAATGCTCATAGGAAAAAAACTTTCTCCCTTTCTCTGTTCGCCATAATTGACTGATGCGTGTCTCATGTCTTGAGGGGAAGGGAAAAAGAAGGGGTGTGTGCGTTTCGAGGAAGGAGGTGGAAAGAATTATCGATTACTATTTGGCACTTTTGGGGAGAGAGAAAAAGTTGTTATTTAGCGGGAAGTATGACGTATTTTCGAAATTTATTTAGTGAGTGATTTCATTCGGAGCGGGTGAGTGATTTCGATCGATTGCAGTGGTTTCTTAATTTGTTTATACCTTTAGAGAAAAGCACTTTACTACACTAGGCCTTGACCTAAGCAACAAACAAAATATATAATATATAAAAAATAATATATATTAAATAATTGTAATTTTTATTAAATTTATTTTTATACAGCTCTCCTGAAAGAAGTTTGCCTAGAGGTAAGACTTTTATCTGTTTTTGTTTATAATTGTTCTAACCGTTGGAACTGCCAATTTAGAACAATTGGATAATGATTATAGCGAGATATGATTATAAAGTATTTCACCGTCAAACTTGCATTATTGTGTTTTATTAATTTTTTATTCGTGGATATCTAAAATAACTAAGTATTAAAACTAGAAAGAGGCTTCTAAACAAAGAGTTTACAGATATAGTAATACAATGCATTAATATAAAAAAAAATGGATTATGAGAAATAATCTTGCATGCAAGGTATGATTGTAAAATATTCACTGTCAAATGTGCATTATTTCAACACTGATTAAAAATATTTTCTCTGGGATGAACATCTGCATTGGAAAATTTATGGACCGAGATGACCAGGAGATTCCATTTGAAATTCATTTTGCGTTTATTTATTTAACATTTACTTATTATTCATTTGCTTATTATTATTATTATTATTATTTTTTTTTTTACTTTGATTTTGGTATTTTGCTTTTGTTTACTTTCTGATATATACTGTATTGTGTTTCAGGAGTTTCCATTTGGTATTTTCTCTGTGATGAACATCTATAATATTTGCCAAGGAAATTAACCCCATTCATTTGCATTGGTATTCTATGAAAGATTATTCATAAATATTTGTGATTATTTACTTTCTAATTGTGCTGTTAATATTCTTCTATATTTAATCTTTTTTTCATTAGTAAATTTTGTCTTTCATTAGTAAATTTTTTTTTTTTTTTTTTTTTTGTAATAAGTAAAATGTACTGCAATAATGTTAATTTACTCAAATACAAAAAATAATGATTACTCCATCGGGTTGGTCTAGTGGTTAACGCGTCTTCCCAAATCAGCTGATTTGGAAGTCGAGAGTTTCAGTGTTCAAGTTATTTGGCCTGAAAGCCAGTTATTTTTACACGGATTTGAATACTAGATCGTGGATACCGGTGCTCTTTGGTGGTTGGGTTTCAATTAACCACACATCTCAGGAATGGTCGAACTGAGAATGTACAAGACTACACTTCATTTACACTCATACATATCATCCTCATTCATCCTCTGAAGAATTATCTAAACGGTAGTTACCGGAGGCTAAACAGGAAAAATAAAAAAGGATTAACTTTGTATTTACAGATACTCATAGGCAATACCTATTTTGCCTATGATCCTCTTTCCTGAAAGACGATTATTTATAATAATATCAGAACAAGAAACAAATGATCATTAACTAGTTTTCCATTTTTTAACAATAAAGACCACCTACTGGTACTCATGAAATTGTCTGTCTATATGTGCAAATTCTATACTTTGTACATGGTATCTTAAATCATTTTTAATCTGGTCATCATCTTAAAGTGATTTTAATCAATGACTGAATTATTGTTACTGGTAAAATTAAAAAAATAATGAAACCTTGCAAGTATTCTTTATATAGATAAGCACTAGTTATGCATTTTGTTATAGCAATAGAAGGAAGATTCATTTCCAGAATGACAAGAATCTTTGCCTAACCATTGAAATTAATCTCTAATGTTTTTTATTAACATCTGGTGTCGAATAACAGGCAACATTCTTATATACCTCATCCGTTCAGTAATAGATACAGATAATGGGTACCTAAACTTTCTTCAGAGTGAGCTATCACAACTTCAAGAAGATATTCCACTAATCAAACAAACATTTGTTAATTTCAATACCACTCTTAGTTGTACAATTACTAAAATTATTGATAAAGTAATTAGATCAAAAATTATTTAGAATATAAATGTAATACAAAAAACAGGCAGGTATGAGTTGATTTATAAATTAAATATAAGTACTAAAACAAAAATGATAAGGTTCGATATAACTAACATGTACCCCAGTATTCCCATTGATTATACAATTTAATTTATAAATACAGGTGAAGGCCAAAAATTTATATATAATATTATAGCTATAATCAGAAACATTTGTAAATAAAATTATTTTGAATTTAATGGTACATGTTATACACAAGAAAACATGTTACCTATGGGTTTTCCCTTATCTGCGGTAATGTCAGAAATTTATCTACAAGAATTTGAAAGTAGAATTGTCTATGATAATATTAATCATGTACATAAAATTTTATTATGGGTTAGATATGTAGATGATCTTTTAGTTATATATGAACCAAGTATAAATAACGAACATGAAATAATTTTAAATAAATTAAATTCTTTTCATGAAACATTAAAATTTACATATGAAATAGTACATAACAGGAAAATAAAATTTTTAGTTGTGAATGTTAAAATAAATGAAAATAATCAAATAATAACTGGAGTATATAAAAAACCTACCTCAAATGAACTTGAACAAATGAACTATGAACAAATGAACAGGAATTCCAACCATCCTTGGTCTCAATAAATTAATATTTTTAAAAACATGATAATCAAAGCAATAAAATACATAAATGGTAAACAAGAATTGTAAAATGAAATAAATAATATGAAGAATATTGCTATAAAGAATGAATATACCTCATTGATAGATAATATATATAAAAAATATAATTCCAAATACTTCAATAACATAAACATTATTAAATAAAACCCATAAATGAAAATGAAAACAATGAAAATATTTATATATATTACTCCTACACAAATAAAATGATAGAAAACTTAATTAATGCTTATAATAATAAAAAATATAAACCTGCTTATAAACGTGATAATCATGTAATAAAACATTTAAAATATGACAATAATAAAATAGTAAAAAGTAAATACGATTCTTCTGGTATTTATAAAATAAAATGCAATAACTGTAAAAAAAATATATATTGGAAAAACAAGTAGGACTTTTGAAAATAGATTTAATGAACATTTCAGGTCGTTTAAAAATAAAAAAATAGGTTTCTCGAATGTAGCAGACCATTTAACTAGTTTGGAAAATAATTAAGAAATAATTTAAAAAGTAAACATTGAACACGAAAGTAATAATAAAAAATTAGAAATTTTAGAAAAATTTTATATATATAAACATAAATTCAGCCCAATGAATCTGCAAACAGAATGTGATGGGGAGATTCTTATGAATATTATTAAGTTGGTAATAAATTGATAAGGAATTTTAAATAAATTAGATATTCAATACATTACTGTATTACATGTAGATAGCATGTTAAAGGAAATTTTAATATTATAACGTTTTAAATTATTTTTAAAATGTCATAATAAGCTTTCTTGAAATCTACAAATGTTATCACCATATCTCTGTTTCTTTTCCTGTTGTAATCCATTATTAACTTGAGACTCCTGATCTGATCTGGATAGTTCCTTCAGGGTCTGAAACCTTCCTAGTATTCTCCTTAGTCTTGCTCGACTTGTGAACCAATCCTGTTGAGGATGATTCTTGAAAGAATTTTATATGTTGTGTCTAGGAGTGAGATTCCCCTGTCATTTTTAGGGTCTGTTTTGTCCTGTGTTTTGTGTAACAGATGGATGAGGTCTCTTGACCAGTGTTTTGGTAGTTCTTTGATCCAGATGCTGACAACTTGTCGATGAAGGGCAATTTTTGCTGATCTTCCTGCATGTTTCCATATTTCTACAAAGGTCTCTGATCTTCTCCCACCATTTTGTAATTCTTCATTTCATCAAGTGCTTGGTAGACTTCTCTTATTGTGGGAGGGTTGATGTTTTCTTGTGGTGTTGTTATTAGGGTGCTTGTGCCTAAGTTTAGAATTTCTGTCGGTTCTTCACAATTTAGGAGTTACTTGAAGTATTTAGCTAGGATTTCATGTCTTCTTTATTGTTACGGGCCAATTATGGCTTTCATCCTTCATTAGTACGGTTGGGAGTTCATATTTTTGGAGTTGTTTTTTTAAGGTTTTGTAGTAGTCTGTTGACTGTGTTTTGTTGAATTCTTTTATTGATTCAGTGTGTTTTTATGGTGTTGTCTTTTTATTTTCCTTAGGGTTCAGGTTATTTCTTTTCTTTATTTTACTAGATTTTAGAAGGATGTTTCTAATTTTTGGGATTAGTGTAACAGCTATGCTTAATGTCTTTTCTTCACTGTTTTGTTATATTAGCTGTTCCACCATTGATGTTTTACACAGAATTTTATTGGGGCTATTTCTTCTGCGATTTGTTTAAGGTTGTTGACTTAAAGTTTATCCGTGATTGTTATTTTTTCGGTTGCTTTTTGGTAATTTTTATTCTTGATTAGTTGGCTAGGGTCAATTTTTCTTTTAGTTTTAGGGGCTAGGTTTTGTTGCTTTCTTTGGGGAGTAAATTTAATTTTGATATTGATTAAATAGTGATCTGAGCCTGTATCTACTCCTCAGAGGACTTGTACATTGTACATCTCCATATAGTGGTGTTTGTCCATGAACACCTGTTTTATTTGCCATTCTCCTTTAGTGTAATCAGGGTGTTTTCTGGTTTTGAGTTTTTGAGATTTCCTCTTGAAACATGTGGATTTTGAGATTAGATTGTGGTTTCTGCACAGATCAATGAGTCTGTGTTCATTTCTGTTTGTTTTCTTATGAGCAGGTCATTTTCTGATGTCATGGTATCTTCTTTCTCTGCCTAATTGAGTATTGAAATCTACGCTTAATTGTTTAACATAGTTTTTGGGGATGTTATTTATAGTCAGGTTGAGTAGATCCCAGAACTTACGGTCTTTTGGAGAATTATTAGTGGGTGCATGGGCATTTATTATAGTGTAGATTTTATTAGATGCTTTTAGGGTGAATGATGAGATTCTTGGGGATTGTAACTTGAATTCTTGTATGGAGTTTATTATTTTAAGGCAAACTAAAAAGTCTGTTCCAAACTGTGGGGCATTTTTCATCACTTTCTTCCCAGGTATACCTTTATATACAGCCTATATCCTTGAGATTCCATGGCATCGTGGTTGGTGTTTTTTATTTCTAGCAAACCCACAATGAGAATTTTGTGTTGGTCTATTAGGCCAGTTATTATTTTTAGTTTACCTATCTAAATGAGCGAGTTTGCTTTGTTTTGACTTTGGACTTATTTTTCTTGTTCAAGTGTGTAATGGGGCATTCCCATGCTTCCAATACCTAATGGTGGTCCCGGAGGTTAAAAAAAAAGAAGATGCTTCCGATTGCATGCTATCTTCTAAGTGGCAGCCCACTATATCTGAGTGCTGCCTTCTGTGAATTCTGGAATTGCTTGGTTCAGTCAGTGGAATATTCCTTAAAAGACTGTTTTTCATGGTTGACTGTCAAGGGGTTACCCGTGATGGGACCAGGTCCTGTAAGTAATAATATATATTATTATCATGAAATAAATGTAAATCATTTATGTGCACATAAATGAGGGACACCTGCACATTGTTATAACACTATTATTTCTCTAAATAAAACATTTCTCAGTTGGCAAATTGGTTGACGTGGACTTCATACATGGCCAGTCAGATAAACTGATATGATTTCTGTTTGTGAGAACAAGTGAAAGAGTTGGCATATGCACAAAGGTCAGATAATGTAAATGAATTTTACCAAAAATTATGTTTGTCACCAATGAAACTGAAAATACAAGAATGCTGGAGAATGCATTCTCATCTGTAACTGTGAGCTGAAATGTGCTTTAAGGTAGTTTGTGAACAATTTGAATAAATGTAAAAATTTCATTTTATTTAGTAATTAATTAAGTTATGGAATAATGCTTATTTTATGAAATTAATTTGATAAAAATAGCAGTAATTGATTTTGCTGCAAATACTTTATTCAGTGTAATTTTTCTGTATTATTATTTTTACCATAAACCCTGGTTATTTGTTCTGATGTTGTTTTTACTAACAATTTTTGTAGTTTTCATAAAAATATGAAAAATTTAATTTGTTGGTTATTTTTATAATCCAAAGAGATTCTCAAACAATATTCAATGCAACACCATTGTACTAATTTAAATAAATTCAGCCTCACAGACCTTTTTTAAAATGTAGTACTCTACATTGTTTTACCTATGAAGCCAAATATAAAGTGGTAACATTTTTAATAGACTAACTTAAAAATTACAAATTTCAGGACTCATTTTTACATTATTTTAATCAGAGGAATATGCCACGCCAATAAAGTTTAATAGGAACCAACTGATACATTTCATGAATATGAAAAAATGTAATGACTGCTATAAAAAGTATACTTTGTTCAAATACAACAGATAAACATGCTAATATGCATATTTTTGTTCACAGTTAGTTAAACTGAATACTGGAAAACTGTTGAGTGATAAAAAAAGCAGGTACAAAAATCATATTTATTTAGTAGTAAATCTACATTAAAGTTTCATCTCAATTTAAGTTTTAATTTTTTTATGTAATTTGTTCTCACAATTTTTTTAATTTCCTTCTGTATTTACAAAACTATACGCATGGCTATATTAATTTAACAAAATGACTTATTTATAAAGTGTGTAAAGTAATCTTATTTCTTGTAACACTTAATGAACATTTCTAAGCAATGTCAAATATGTAATGTATGTTTATTGAAAATATGTTTTGGCGTGGGGAGTAGACAAAGTTTGGTGCAGTGAACAGCAATTTAAAAAAAAAAAATCATTGGCCTTTGCTGAAAATGGTTAGTCACATTCATGACGTACCATTCATTAATTGTAAATTATATATTAAAGAAACAAGCCAATAAAAAAAAAAGCACAAAGAAAATAAATATTGCTGAAGTTAATGTTTGTATTTTTTTTTAATTGACAATTCAAATTAATTATGTAAAAAGTAAACACTTTGAGTACTTTCTATTCTTCTATTCAATTCATCTGAATATTCGTCATATTTCAAACAAGCAACAAGACTGGTTTGTGCCGAATAATTCAAAGCCAGCCAAAATTTAGGGATATTGGTTAAAATAACTAATAAATAGCAAACAGCTGTTAGGTTTTTTCTTTTGGGGAAAAGTAAAATTATTCTACCTTATAGAAATTATTTGTTTAAAAATGTTTCTGTAAAAAATGGATTATAAATCCATAAAAGTTTTCTAAAATTTACTTCGAAAAAAGAAATCGGCTTGTCTCTATCATTTTAAGAGGTTATGAAGGTTTTATTAGTCACGTCTCGTTGCATTCGGTACATGTTAGTACCGCGAACTGAAGAGATGCTGTATTATGTTTATTTTTCGAAAACAAATTGTTTTTAGACATTACTAATATAAGCAACATAATACAAAACCGAAAGCGAATTTGTACCAAGGACTAAAGGTTAGGGCTAACAAGAAAGCAAATCCGTAAATTTTAATCCAAGTTTGTTTTTGTCGAGAAAATATGACAAAAAAATATTCGTGACACCTGACTTGAGTCAAATCTTAAAAATCTGAAAACCATAAAATATTGTGTTTTAATGCAAAATCAATAGAAAAAAATATTAGACAACTACGTAATTAACTGTATTACAATATACTGAATTCTTTTAAAATTCAATAACTTAATGCATATACACAGAGGTGCAATAAAATAATACTTAATTAGCAGTAATTAATTCTAGTTAATCAATGAAGAAGAAGTTTCTATGTAATATTTTGTACTGGCGTAAAAATTTTAATTTGCTAAATTTTGCAATAGAGAAAAAAATTACAATTTGTAACAATATATTTTTTTTATTGGAATTTTGTGAGCTTAAATATTAGAAACATTTACATACGAAGATTTATTCAACTACTCATCAATTTAATATCAATGACAAACTGAAAAATAAAAGTGAAATAGTTACGAAATTTAGTTTGTTGAGGTTTGTCTTCGTGCGTGGCATTAGTACAACTTTGTTGTTAAGTGTTTTACGATTTATATTAAATAGGTTGGTAAGACTACTACAATATTGTAGTCACAGAAACGCTGTTATTGTTGTTTCCGGTCCGGCATTGGAACGAGGGAAGGCGTCTAGGCCTTGTGTTTTTGTGTTTGTTGTGTTATTAAACGGCCGCAAACATTTTTTCCAACATTACACCGTATCAACCTGCCATGGCAGAGCTGCAGGCCACTACTGTTACGCAGGATGTGTTATCTGCAGCGCAACTGGAGCTCGGAGGTAATCCACATGCATTGGCATTGAGAAGGCCTTTTGATCCTGTAGCACACGATCTGGATGCAACTTTCAGATTGACTCGTTTTGCAGACTTAAAAGGATGAGGGTGTAAAGTCCCACAGGAGGTTCTTTCGAAACTCCTGGAGGGACTTCAGCAGAACGAGAACAGCACACAGGATCATGACCATTCTCACTTCATGAATATGTCAGTACCTAGGATAGGTATTGGCATGGATTCCTCCGTAACTCCATTGAGACATGCCGGTTTGTGTTTGGTTCAGACTACTGATTTTTTCTATCCGCTTGTTGATGATCCGTACATGATGGGTAAAATTGCGTGCTCTAACGTTTTAAGTGATCTTTACGCGATGGGTGTAACGGAGTGTGATAACATGTTAATGCTTTTGGGTGTTTCTACAAAAATGACTGAGAAGGAGAGGGATATTGTTATACCACTCATTATGAGAGGATTTAAAGATAATGCTGTTGATGCTGGAACAACTGTTACAGGAGGTCAGACTGTTGTTAATCCGTGGTGTACTATTGGAGGAGTGGCTACAACAGTTTGTCAGATTAATGAGTATATAGTGCCAGATAATGCTGTAGTTGGAGATGTTCTTGTGTTAACAAAGCCTTTGGGTACCCAAGTTGCTGTTAATGCACATCAGTGGTTAGATCTACCTGAAAGATGGAATCGTATTAAGTTAGTAGTTTCTGAAGATGATGTACGAAAAGCTTACCAGAGAGCGATGGATTCTATGGCAAGACTTAACAAAATTGCTGCAAGGTTAATGCACAAATATAATGCTCATGGTGCCACTGATGTTACAGGATTTGGTTTATTGGGGCATGCTCAAAACTTAGCTAAACATCAGAAAAATGAAGTTTCATTTGTTATACACAACCTTCCTGTTATTGCAAAAATGTCAGCTGTTGCAAAGGCATGTGGAAATATGTTTCAGCTTCTTCAAGGCCATTCTGCAGAAACTTCAGGTGGTCTTCTTATATGTTTACCTAGAGAACAAGCTGCTGCTTATTGTAAAGACATTGAGAAACAAGAAGGTTATCAAGCTTGGATTATAGGAATAGTTGAAAAAGGTAACCGCACTGCACGAATTATTGATAAACCTCGAGTGATTGAAGTTCCAGCTAAGGAAAAGGATGGAGAACTCTGGTAAATTGCTTGCAATCATTTTAAATAAACTATGATATGAAATAAAAATGTAATATTTTTGCATTAGAATACTATTAATGGACATGAATTTTAATTAAAAAGTATTTATTGTTAGTTGTGAAATTCTCTTTCAAAATGTCCAATACAACTAATAAATACTTACTATTTTTCAATTTGAAAATTATATATTTTATTGTGGTTTTTAGGAAGTAAATTTATTGAAAATTTTCAATTTTGTAATTGGCTGATAATCGCTACTTGTTATTCACTAATTATTAGAGATTTTTTCCTAAAGTATTTTTTATGTATTTACCATTGATGATTCCTATAATTTTTAATGTTGAAAATTAGATTCTTAGTTAATTGAATTATGATAATTGTTGTGTAATACTGAAAAAAAGCAATAGTACATGTTAAATATAGAAGGACTGGCCACTAATGATGAAATGAGAACAATTGTGAGATGATTTTTGTATATAGGGTTGGTATTTTTAAATCTGTAACAATTAGTATGTAATAATGTATGATAGGGTCAGTAGCCATTTTATGGTGTTGAAATTTATTGCAGTGCTATGAAAGGAACATTACTTACATTATGTAGAGTTAATTTACTGAGGTTTCATTTATTGCTTTCTTGTGAATTGTAATATATTTATAGTAATTTTAATGCTCTGGTGGTTACTACTCTTTATATTCCATTTTAAAAAATCTTTTAATTTAACTGATTTTAAAATGTACACTTTTTAGTGATATAATTATTTTTTCACCTGTGTGATAGTTCTAAGTTTTATATCTATCCACCTATGTGTACTTCGATAGCCTTTTTTTTTATTTTCTACTGCAGTTCAATGACAATATTGTTAAGTAATTTTTTTCATACTCCTTTTATAATTTATACTTCAGATAGCAGTTTTAAATTAATGCTTGTAAGTTTTCTTAACTAAGTCAGTGTAAAGCATAATTTTTTGTATCATTCCAATTATTTTAACTAAGGATTGTTTTATGATTGAAGATTGGTAGTCAGCTTTATTTCTCAATAAATTTATTATATGCACTAAAATGAAAATTTAACCTTATTCATATCCATCTTCACACTTTTTCATTTAATGGAAGCTATTTAAATTTTTTTATTTATTTAATAATTTAAAAACTTCTGCATTAATCAGTGATTTAATTAATCATGTTAAGAAACTTACAGTTGTATGGTATCATGGGTGGTACTGTAATGATTTTGTGTAGTTATTAAAATCTCTAATTCTTTCTGATGTTTTTGAATAATTTCTTTTCTTAGAGATAAATGAATGCAGAGTTGTATTTAATTGAATTTTCTCAAGTAACTTATTTATTAGAATATTTGTCAGTTTTACAAAGTTTTTATAACATAAAACCGCGAAAGTTATTTACCTTTAAGATTACAGTTCTCTGATAATTGATTGATGACTGGTAGCTGGTTATTTGGAGTGATAGTTGCCATAGTATGTTAAAAAATTACCAATAACCAAGTATAGTGTTCAGGGAGGAATATTTTTTTACATATTGTATGAGCGTATTTGATTGTGTGACTGTATTTTTAGAACTGTATATTGTAGTGTATTTTTAAAAAGTAAGTAATTGTATATTTCCAGTTTTTGTTAGTGGTTTGCTGTCAGTTTCTCAGCTAAGTTTTTCTGATCTAATGTTAATTATTTTTTAAAGTAGCATTATAAACTAAATCTAACCAATTAAGCTTCAAACATATTTATTTTATGAAAAATTTGCAAAAAGAAAAAGTATACAATTTTATATTGGAGGTAATATTACTGTTGTATTAAAAGTAAGTAAATATTTAATAAATATTTGATATTGGTGAAGTGTATTCTGTGATTAATTGAACCAGCTTTCCTACTATAAAATACACCATTGTTTATGGGTTTTTTTATGGATTTATGTTGCTATATTATAATTACTTATACATTGCTGAATGTAAAATTTGCTATTGAAGTTGAATTTTAAGATGTTACTGATGAGTTACAGTTTTAATGACTTATTTCAGTAAATTAAAAATATTATTTATTTAGTTGCAGTAGAAAATTACAATAAAAAATAGGTTTCACTAAAATAATGTTATTCAGGAATTTTTTTGTTTTTAAAGTTATTATAATTTATCTGTAAATATTATGTGAAGTTTGTAACATCTTAATTCCTTGGTAGTGGCCCTTTCTGCTTTAATTTTATTCTTAAGTAGGTCTTGTGCTAAAATAATTTAGGAAGAAGATATCTTCCATAGAATTTTGTGTACCTGCTTTTGTATATTCCAATTTGTTAATTGCCTAATATGTGAAGCTATAACATCAATATCTTTAAAAGTAATCATGAAATAGATTTGTATCTAAAGATTTTCAAATTCTATGAAGAAGACTGTTTTAAATTTGTGTTTAATTAATATTTTATTCTTCTCAGGAACAGTATTTCCAAGTTTGCACAAACAGTAGTTGTGAAACACAAAAATCTAATCAGTGTGGTTATAAATTTATGTACAGTGTAACTGGGCGAGTAGAGTTACCTATGTGAAATAAGTAAATGATGATGGTTCAGTAAACAAGTTCTTTATTTCAGTGATGGTGAACCTTTGAGCTCAGTGTGTCAACATTTTGAAAAACCCTAACTTAACTCTGATGCCATGTCACATATAGACTATATCTGCCATGAAATATATATGTAGAGATATATGATATAGAAATATCATCTATTTCTATATAATATAGAAGTATTCAAATTTTTTTGGTATTTGCAACCATAGTATAAAAAAAATTATATTTTTATTTATTTTATATATTTAAATGTTATTTAACAAAGAGAAATCAACCAAAAAATATGTATAAAATGAACAGAACAGAAAATTAATGTACATTTGGGAAAAAATAATAATAAAAACAATTGTAATCAAATGGTATGAAAACTAGAAATTAGTGAATTTTTGGCACTGAAGTTGCTAATTCTTTGATTGCAGGGTGCACTTCAAGGCCAAGCAAGCACCACCAACTTCATCTGTTGGCCGGTTTTTTTTGTTCATTTTAATATTATTTAATGCTGAAAACAAAGTCTCACAAAAATATGTTGATGAAAAAATTGTTAGCTAAGCCATGGCTAGATTTTTTATGTCGCTAAAAGTGTCAGGTAATCTATTCCAAGCAATCAAAATTTCTTGTTCGTAGTTGCACTCTTTTTCATTATTCAAATGATTTCATTGCAAATTTTCAAGTTTAGATCTTAAGCCGACACGAGTCCAAATGCTATCTTGAAAATCTGCAAGTTGCATATCCAGATCTTCAGTTTGCATCCATTGAAAACCCATTAATTCCAAAGTACTGTAAACAACTACACCTGGATACTTAATTGTTTTAATGGCCTGTTCTAGGTTTCAAAATTAGTTGAATCTTTTGCTGAACTGTTCAGATGTGTTTACTATTTTCTGGTACATAAGTATGAACTCCATTACACTCGTGGCCTCTCAAAATACTTTTTTATCCGAGGAAAATACTTATAAGTTTAGTTTCAATATCTTGCTTAAAAAGTTTAAGTTTTCTTTCAAAAAATTTAATGTATCCAAACATAACGTCAATACTTTCGCCAAAACCTTGTAATTTTAAGTTCAGCTCATTCATATGAATAGAGAGATCTGTAAAAAACATCTAATTGCTGACCCACTTATGATCACTGATCATTGATCCTTATTCTCAATAAATACCGTAATTTCTTCAAAGCACTCCACAAATCGCTAGTACTTTACCTTGACTCAGCTGTCTCACATTATTGAACATCTACAGTCTACTGTAGATTGAATCAGCTTCCTGTAAAAGTGTAGAAAATTCTTGCTTGTGAAGGGGTAGAACAGCTATAAAATTCACAATTTGTGTTACAAGTGACATTAAATCATTCAATTCTGAGAATCCTGATTTGGCACACTACACCTGATAAGGCAATGAATAGGAACAAGTGGATGTCTAATAGCTTTTATAAACAATTTCACAAATCCCACATTTTTTCACATATTTGGTGTCCCCATCTGTCGTACAATTATACCGTCACAATTTTAGAGGTATCAGTATTTAGATCACTGAATGTTTTTATAACAACCTTACTTATTTCGTCTCCTGATGTACTTATTGGGACTGATTCTAACTTTATTAACTCTTTTCTCATTGTGAGACCATCAGAATATCTAGTAATAATGGTCAACTGAGCATTTTATACGACATCAGTAGTTTCATCAAGAGAAATCAAAAAATATTTAAGTCTTTTTTTTTTATTTGATATATGTTTTTGTTAGCCCTACTATTCTTTGATAATATTTCTACCGAGTGGTAACTTGGAAATTTTTTTAATATCATCTTTAGTTTTCATATAGAGCTGATCTTAGAAATGTTTCTTTTTTAAATTCTCCATCACTGAAGGCAGCATAGCTCCATGCTGAGCTATGGAGTGTGCAATACAGAAACTTTAGCCGATGTTAAATTTGTAGAGCATCTTACAAATTTAATGATTGACTTTTATAGTGGTGTAGCTGTCTAGAAATTTATTCCTTTCATTGATACTTTTTTTCAAGAGCTGAGAATGATTACTTTCAAAATGTCTCTTTACATTCCATGTTTTGCTTACTACCGTTTCATTACACAGTATGCACAGTAATCTGTTGTTTTTGTCGACGGTCCCATACATCTTTGTTCATAAGTCTTGAAAGGTTTGGCTACTGCTACTTCCACTTCCTTTATCATTCAATCTTGCTTTTTTATTTTTTTGATTCTCAATCACAAGGCTGCAAAAATAAATAAATAAATCACAGTGTTTTTTTTTTTTTTTTATAAAAGGCTGATAGGTTTTCTTACCTATTAACTTTTTGCAGTGTTGTTGCACTGATTCCTGGTACAAAACAATTAAAAGGTAGTATGTATAACCAACAAGTATATGGTGTAATCAATTGTCTGACACGCAGAATGTCTCATCAAGCACTGTTGTACTGGCAACATATCTTTTTCTTCTAACCCTCCCACTTCTGTCTCCTAGTGAACATGGTGGTCAAGTGCGTTTGTTTGCTGAATGCATGCGAAGATTACCTGAGACAAATGTTGACAATAACTAAGCCCTTTCCGGAATTGGGAATTTTGTCACTTGAGTAAGAATAAAATGCCATGAGTAAAGATTAATCCCTTTATAGTGCAATTCCTAACATTTTTATATTATTTCAGTATTGGAACAATGTATCTTGAATGTTTTCACTATTTATCTTTAACACATATTACTCGAGTGATGCCCAACTCTGGCCATTGGGAGAGACAAGTATTTGAATTATGAAATTTTTTGTCTCTGTCTATGCATGTCACCCAAAGTGAGTTCGCGTATCATAGGTTTGCCATCACAGTTTTATTTCATTATTTTTTTTATTAAAAAAGTGTTGAACATCACAGTAAAATTGTTAAAATGCAGTTGATTGTTTCTGTTCAGTCAAGTTTTTAATTATATCTATATAAAAATAATGTAGCATTGCCAATATTATGTAACAAAAGGTGATATAATGGTCAGGTTACTATAAGAAGCCTCAGCATTTATCAAATGTTACATCTTGTTTATATGTGTATTAGATATTTTATCAGAATATCATTTAGGTAACTTTTTTCATAATACATGAGAAGATATTTCATCTTTCTGATGAGTGATGTGCTGTTATGATTTACATTATTTCTAAGTAAATTTTATTTTTTAGTTTCTGATGCTAGAAAAAAAAACAATTTATTTTTTGTTACTGAAATCATATAAATTTATGTGGTATTAAAGAGATTTCTTATATTAATAAAATTATAATTGTGGTTTTGGGTTATTTATAATTGAATTTTTGATAATTTTAACTTGTGATTTTTGGTATGAATTTTACTACCACATTTAGTTTTTCTCAGTAAATGAAGCAAATATATTATAATAAAATGGATTACAAATTTTTTTGTTTACAAGAATATCCGAGCAGTTGCCTGCAGACTTGTATTAAAATATATTATTTTTGGCATATGATAATAAAATAAAAGTTTGTTATCATGGCCAATTTTACTGTGCTGATAGGTTAATTAAAAACATTCCCTTTTACTTTAGTATCTTTCTCATGCAATGTATTAATATAAAACTGTTGTATCCATGAAGAAAATCTTACATAAGACTTTTTTTAGGTATGTTATGAAGTAAGTTTTAATTAATTCATGCAATGAAATAGGTTATGTATTTAAGTAAATTTAGTTTTCATAATTTTTGTTATCCAAAATTAATAAATAATTTTTTTTTTGTTCGTGTAAAATCGACCCCATTCAGTGGTGTATTTAGGAAATATAGGCACATATTTATTATAATGAAAACCCTGTTAAAATGGATAATTTTATTTACCAGTTCTCTTTGATACAAAGCTGATGTTTCTACTTGCTCATTTGTAGTTTTGTTGAATACTTTGTTAGTACTCAAACCGTCCCTTTTCTTATATTAACATGTAGTATAAAATTTTAGAATAACTTCATATCTGTAATAGGCTTCTGTGCATAGTATTCTAACAACAACAGTTTTTAGTGTTTTAGAAATTAAAGGGTTTTTTTAACTGTTTCTGATTGTCGCCAAATAATCTTTTATGAAACTCACGGGTGCCTGTGTTCTCATTCAACTAGTAATTATACCGATTAGGAATATCAATGGCGTGGATTGAGTTCTTTGTACCGTATAAGTTCTCATTCTGCACTAACATCTGTTTAATTTGTTTTGCACATTGTATATTGTCTTTTATGTTTTACTGTTTTGCAAATTGTCTTTACTCTTTGGATTAATTGATTTGCTTTTTAATGCTAACAAAACCTTTTTTTGTAGTAACATGAGCATGTTGGATTAAATTGTAGAGGTAGATGAGTTTGTGTTGTGCAGGATGATGTAAATTAATATCTGAGGTATATATATATATATATGTATATATATATATATATATATATATATATATATATATATGTTGTGTTTTTAAGTTGTAATATCTAATACCGTCCTTTCTGCAGAGTAGAGAAGTAAAGCTTTTTCAGAAGGTATTTGTTAACTTATTTTATATAAAGGTTAAGATTTACAAGACATAGCTATAATTGCAAATAAATCTATAGTTAATTGTTCAGAACAGTAATGATTATGAAATACTTAGTCCTTTTTTTTTAATGAAAATTGTAATTTTCAAATTTGTTAAATTCAATTCTTACTATAAGAGTCAGTTTTAAGTTTACTGTGTTTTTCTAATAGACTTTCAGCAGTTCTACGCCTACGTCCAGAATGAGGTATGATGAACTCAATCCATACCATTAATTTTCTTTATCGGTATAATTATTGGTTGGATGAGAACACAGCACCTGAGAGTTTCATATAAGATTATTTGTGACAATCAGTTATATTTATCAAAATCCCTTTAAATTTCTCAAACACTAAGAACTGTAGCTGTCTGAATACTACGCACAGAAGCCTGTAGATATGAAGTAATTCTAAATTTAATATCATGTGTTAATGTAAGAAAAGGGACAGTTCAGCACTTATGTTGATAGCTCAATATATTTAGTAAAACCTTTATAAATAAATCATTTAAATATGCTTGTTTATCATACACCTGCTATCAGCTCCTCACAAAATATAGATTTTTTTTCTTTAATTGTAATCTGTCAAGATATTAGGAATACTCCAAAAATCTAATTGCTCTCTTATGTCATAACTTGAAAGAATAAGAACTGTCATTAAACTATTATTAAGAGAAAGTTACACTTGTAGGATTAGTTTTATATAAATCTATTACGTAAGAAGTTTTGTAAGGCTCAATAAATAGTTTGTAATAACTGACCTGATCTTGACCCCCTTAAAGAGGTAAGCAAAACAATAGGTTCATTTCTGGTGTAATTTATCATGCGACTTCTTTCACAAAGAGCCTACAGTAAATTGCAATAGTACTGCCTTAAGAAACATGGAAATAATAATATTAATGGTACTAATTAAAAAAGTTATAAATAAAAAAAATATGTTGTAATGTTACTAATTTTCTTAGGGGAATCTGCTGTGTTGTGTAAGGTTAGTAAAATTTGTTCAAGTTGGTAGATAGCCATCTTTTATAATTGCAAATATGTGGTTAACTGTTATCTACTTCAAAAGTTAGTATTTACATAGACCTCTCTTGTGCACTTCTTGGTGCACTCTTGTGACTTCTTGGTATAAAATATAAATTATTAATTTTAAATAATTAGTATATGAGCTTTACTTGGAAGTTGCTCAAAAAGATCTTTATTCCATAGTGAGGTAGGCTGATTTTATGTGATGTATGCTATACCATAATAATTTAAAAAAAATTCCTTGATTTTCTGTCCATGTATTCATTATACAGTACTTGGAAAAACTTAGATGTTTGTATTTTTTTAATTTTATTTGTATTTTGTTTTTTTATTTCTTAAGTTTTTTTTGTATTGTTGTGGTCCCTAATTTGTAAAATTGATTTTTAACAGAATTTAAGGTATTAAGATCATGTAAAGTGTGTGAGTTATTTTAATTTTTTTTATGGAACCTCCATCTTTATTATTGAAGAGAAAATGTGATTGTCTGAAATACAGTTATTAATGTATAACATGGTTCAGTGATCTGTTTTACTTCTTTCTTGTTTAGGTTATAACAACCCTGGTAATTTTAATTATGGATTCATTTACCCCTGTATATTTGTTTTCAAACATTTTTTTGCATTTTTATCTTCATTTAATAAATAATGCAATATATTCAAACCATCTAAGAAAGTTAAGATAATTTGCTTAATCTTTTGGTTTTTAAATTCTTTTTTGTGAAGCTTGGAATTAATTTTATTAGAAAAAAGAAGTAGTACCAGTTTTTATAATATTGGTAAAACATGAAATTGTACAAAGCTGAGAGACTGCAGCCTTTAGTTGGTGGAAAAATTTAAAACCAGATAAGTAATAATATTTTGTAACAAAATGTAACCACATTCAAATTACTCGTTAAAAACATTTACAAAGATAAAATTCATTATTAAGTTATTATTGGAGAAAATTGATTGTGATCAAGATAATGTAAATTACTGATATTTGTTACATCAACAGATAAACTTGTATTTGTTTAATTGAATTTTACGTATCTGGTTGAACCTTGATTTGATAATAGTTTCTTTCCATTCAAAATATTGAAAAATGAACTGATTCAATTTTTTTCTTGCTTTGTTTGAATGTAGGGAATAATTAGTTTTGCTTTGTGGTTTTTCTCATTTCTGCATGTTAAATGTGTGTAACATTTTTTTATTCATCATTCTGTTAAAATCTACAGCTTTGTCACTATAGAAATTATTTTGTTTAAGTTGAGAAGGTAATATTTTTAATACATTTTCATTCTTTGGTTATTAGACAGTCCAATATTGACTTGAGTTGAATCTCTAATGCTGATTTTGACAAAATTCAATTTTCTTAAAATAGATTAAAAAAATTGTAGTAATAGTATCTCTACTGAATAGTTAGTTTTTTTTTTTTTATAAAGTTGTGTTGATTTAAATGTTACGGTAATTAAATTGTGTACTTTTTTAATGATTACAATATCATGCAGATGCATTAAATATAACTTAATTACTGTGATGTAGTAAAAATGTTGAAAACTTCCTTTTTGCTTTACTGTTGATGTAAAAAAATATCTCAATTGAAAATATACAGAGGGATGCAAAAGTTGGTATGCAGGTTTTATTATGAAAAAAACAATAACTTTATGTCACAAAAAGGATAACATAAACTTTAAGTTAATACATTTAAGACATTTCTCAAATTGCCGGCCTTCAGCATTTACACATTCCTGTTGTCTAGCTTCTACATTCAAGCACACTTTGACACAGAGGTCCTTATTGTTATCAATTTCTTGGCATGCTTCTCTTATGAATTGATACATATCAGCAGTACATTGTTTTATTGCAAATACTTTTATCCTTGATTACACCCCATAAGGTCTGGTGATCATGGTGGCCATTCAAGTAGCCCTCATCAACCTATCCAGTGTGTGGGTTTAGTTGTCAAGAAACCCCACACTATTAGCATACTGGGGAGGAGCTTCATCTTGTTCGAAAAGAACTCTTTATTATCCTGGTGTAGCTGTAATTATGGAATACTAGTGTCCCGCAGCATGTTAAGATAAATGTTGTGGGTAACAGTTATATGGAAAAAACGCCCAGTGACCCCTCACATGAAAGGCACACCCAAACTGTAATCCCAGGTTGATCAGTTGTTTTCAATCATTACATGAAGATTATCTGTTGAGTAATAGGCACAGTTACGAGTACTAACAGTGCCTGATGTTTAAAATTAGCTTCGTCACACCAACAAATTTTTCGAATGATGCCATCACCTTGTCTTTCTTCATTGGGAAATGTCTAACTCAACAGAAGCTCTCTTGGATATTTGTGGGCTTTTGAGTAAATGTCTGAGCAACTAACATTTCATTTTCATAGGTAGTAACACTGACTGGTCGGTCACTCTTTGGCATATTACAAATGGACCCAGTTCTGTCATACGTATTGTGCAACCTGTAAATTGATAGTCTACGTACTTGGTGGAGGTGTATTGAATTCTTCTGCCCATTTTTGTCTAACCTGTTCAGCATTCTCTGTTTTCCGTTATCCATTATTCTTTGATTATCCACTGGTACATTGGTCATTGCTTAAATTACCAGCCATGATTTAAGCAGTGATTATCTGAAAACAAAACAATAACAGATATAATATATTTTAATAGTATAGAACAGTAGAGCATAATAACAGTATATACCTACTTTTGCACCTCTTTTGTATATATATATTTATTTATTATTATCATTATGTACTAAGTATACTTGCATATTCATTTATCATCTCTGTTCTCTAAAATAAATTATTCTCTTTTCTTCATAAAACCACAAAAAAGTGTTTCATTTTAACCAGTTGTTTTTTTCTTTGATAATTAATTATTGTGGTAGTTATATATCAATTAATTTATTGATTTGTTTTAGTTATTGTAAAATTAAATAATTTTCTTTATTATAAAACGTACATGCATCAGTGAATATCTTTTTTGTTTTTATAAAAAAAAGGAAGAATAAATATTTTAAGTATATTCAGTAAAATCTCTTTAAAGTAGCAGAATCCTTTTTCGTTGAGTATCATGTCAACAGTGTCATATTTCTGCGTTGATTGAACCAAATGAAAAATGCCCTTCCATTATCCTAGTGTACAACATATTGTAAATAATTAAAAAACACTATATGACATTCAATCATTTTTTTGTGCTTTAAATATTGTACTCGTAAAGCAAACAATGACATATTTCAGTAAATCTGTTTGTGAATATTATTGGTTTAATAATGTTTAGAGAACATATTGATAATCATAAAATAATTATATTAATTTGAAATTGTAGTTACAGACACCTACTTTCAACAGAATTTTACTATACAGGTTTTAATTTGGTTGTAGTCAAAGGATGGAATTGGCAGAATGTGATGTTTTACTCATCTTATTTTTATTTTGTTGATCCATTGTTTATTTTCTTCTTGTTTAATTTGCTAATTAAGATGGTTTGATTAAACCCGGGACCTTTTGTAAATTATTATTTTTTAAAATCAATTTTAATTATTTTACTTTTTCAGATATTGCAAACATTTCTAGATATATTCTTTTATGTTAATTAAGAATCAAATTTTAACTGAAGATTTTTTTGGTAGCAAGCACTGATTAATTAAAATATTTCAAATGAGAGAATTAAAAATTGTTAAATTATAAAATGCTAACCTAATTGGTAAGTTGGATTCCTTCAACTTTTTCACTGTTTTGGAAAGGTTTGAATCTGTTAAGATAAAAGCTCTCTTGAACAGGTTTTTTTGAATGGATCATATTACTTGAGAGAGATTTTACTATACTTATACACATTTTAATAAATAAATATAAAGTATTGGTAAACTTATTTTTTTTTATTATAATGGTGAACATAAACTATTTAAAAACATATATCACATCCACTAATATGTGTATTTCATATTATACATTGCCAGTTCAACATTATTTATGATAGATGTTATTTTTTAAAGTATTGTTATGCATATAATTTAATTGGAAACCATAGTTTGTGTATTTTGGAAAAATTGATATTTAAAAATTATATACACTATGAATAAAAATTTTTATTTACTTAATATGGTGCTTGTTCATTACAAAGATTATTTCTTGTTAGATTTAGAGCTTATATTCTTTTTATTTATCAGAGACAGAATTGCAAATAATTTGTTTTTCTTTGTATATGGTACCCCAATAAAAAAAAGCAGTAAAAATAGACAGATATTCATTCTCATTTACTCTTTCAGGACTCAATATGTGAACATCACAATCAAATGGGATAGGAAAGGGGAAATGAATTTTTTCTAATATCTCAAATAAATAAGTAATTTCAATAAAGTAAGAAGTCTGATAACTTCATAAGTGTTATAAACTTAGAATTTTGTTACTATAAAACTAAATTCACTGAGATATATTTGGGAGGAGAACACCTTTATTGATTCATTTTGAAAACTAATTTTTTAATCTTATATTTAATTGAAAATAAAATTACTTGTTATAAGATTTTGTTATTGGAATTATTGTTGTGGTTGTTCTTATATTAAAAAAATAAATAAACATGTTTGGTATTAAATAACTCACTTTTTTAGAATATATTTCAAAGAATTTGATCTTTGTGGCTTTTTGTTAAACAATTTCACGTGTACACATTTAGTTAGTAATAATTTTATAAATTGTATATTGATAAAATAATATATTAAATATATTTACTTTTGAAATACAAAATATAAACATTTTTTATGAAAAATATTTGGTTGATTGATACTAGATAAAGTTTCTTTAAAAAAAGTCACATGCTTCTTTCACTTTACAAATAAACACTTGAAATACCCATTCAAATAATTCTGAAGTTAGTATTACTCTCAAAAGTTTAGAAAGCTCAGTTGATGTGCAGGTTGGGGACAAATGGTAGAAAGAAGTAAGATGCTGGCCTATTGTTACCAGTGTTGTGTACTGACACTCACTGTTAATAGTACACTCATCTTTTGCTGTACTATACCAGTACAAGCACTGTTTCAGACACCCCAGTTATAACTACTACTGTGCATCTATATGATTTCAAAAATTTGACTAGTTTTCAACTGTGTACCAAATTTCTATTTGGTTATTTGTGCACTATTAATGTTAAATAAGTCTTAAGAATTTTTAGAACAAAATGCTATTATTGATGGATAAATCTAATTATTTATCTTTAATTTATTACTTTTCTGATATATCCGAGGGAATTTGGATAAGAATTTTTAAACCAAATTATGTTTTTTTTAAGTTTTAATATTTTGTAATTGAACTGCTTCATTTTAGACATCAAAAGAACAAAAGAAAGAGTTTTATGCAAGTAAAGGTATTGTAAATGAAATCTTAAAACTAAGAAAATTATTATAAAATGGTCATTTATTTTTTCTTTTCTTTTTTTATTAGTAAAAATACTTTTTATCATTTAAATTTTGAGTTTATGTTCAATATGAGATCCCAAATTATGGAGTGAAGCTGATACCACTAAAGTAATTGTCATGTTTTTTACTCTGAATCATTTGAAAATAAATTACTAACATTTATTTACTTTTAGAAAAACAATAATTATAAAATATGATACACAATAATTCGTGTAGTATAATTATTAATAACAGTATTTATATTTCAGATGCAGACATACAATTGATAATTTCAAAATGTATTGGCCAGTTTTTTTTAAATAGCGACCAAAAAATTGAATTAAAGTACACTTTCTTAAAAGAACTATTGTGGTATATTATGATGTCTTAAAAAAAATTCATTTTCCCCTTCACTGACACTTTCATCATCATGCTATGGGCTTGTATAAAAAATGATTTCTCAACCAATTTTCATAACTCATCTTTCTTTTCTTTTTCTTTTTTAAATTGAGGCTACCACATTTGCTGATATAATATTGCAATTGAAGAAAGCTACTATATATGTATATATTGCAGTGCTCTACACATGTAACTGTGGTATGTGAAAAAAGTTCACAGGTTATTCAGAATTTCAATAGTGTATATCTCTATTAAAGATATTACTTGTCAACAAAAAGCAGAGATAGTATTTTACTAATTTACAAGTAAGTTTGTCCATCACTTCCTTACTGTGACACTGAAATAATGGTGTTTTGAAAAATGAAACTGAATCAGGATTTCTCAGTGTAGTCTGTACACCAATATAAACTTATGTTGCTAATGCTATGAAGTGCAGCTAATGAATCAAGTTTTTTTTTAAAATGTCATTGCAATTACAATTATTAGTTATTTGATTGATTTGATGCTATTATCTATTATGCTAGTTTGATGAGATTAAAAAATTAGCACACATTAACAACATCCTCAGTTATCTGGTAATGTGTTTCCAATCTTTATATTTCTGTACAGTTTACAGTATATATCTACTATTAGCAAATTAATAAAACTGTGATGTCTTTAAATGGTCCCAACAAACTAAACGCTACAAGATTTTGCCTCATGTTTTTTTTTGTCTTGGTTGTTAATTGTAAAATAGTTCAGAAATTATAATTTAGATATCAGTCTCATAATTTTCAAAATCCTCTTGTAATAGTTAATTTCAGAAGTCTGAGGAGAAATATTTTAGTGTGTATACATTTTTTTTTCCATTATAGTCATCATGTTTTATGTTCTGTAATAATCTCTGCACATACATCATCAGCAATCAGTTTTTTTTTTAATTCAGTTTGTTTTTATATAAGTTTTTTTACCTTATACACATTTTGTATTACAATTTATTAAATCTGAATATCTTAATTTGTGTATGTAGGCTGCATACACACTTTTTAGTTCATCTCATTAAAAAATACCACTAAAACGTTTGCTCACCTATTTATCTTATCATCCTTCCTAACTTCAACATCTCTCTCTCGAACTATTGTATCGTTAAAAAATAAAAATAAAAATGTTGTTGGCATTTGAATTATTTCGGTGTAGAATGAATAATGAAGTGAGTTTTAATTATTCTGAGTTAATTGTAACTGGCATGCCAAAGCAAAAGTCAGTTTTCTAAATGAACTTTTTGTGTTGTGGGGCGTTAGATCACATGTTGGAAAACATTAATTGGGCTGCATCAGTTTTGAAATCATCCTGATAAGAAGTTTTTCTTGAATTCATATGCAGATGATACCAGATGTACTTATTATTGTTATTATTATTTTTTAGGTATTGTAATTAAATATTGAATATAATTTTTTTTATATAACATACTGACTTATAAAAAGACTTGTGAAACTGTCTTTTATTTATTTTGAGTAGCAGATTTTTTTTTTACCAATATAAAAATAGCTTTTTTGGCTTAAGTATCATTTTTCTGGCATATTTTAAACTCTAAACATGTTTTGTTTTAAGTTCCTTAAAAATATATTCATTTTCAAATAACTTGAATTTTTTAGAGTTTAACTAATTTTATTGGCACTATAACAAAGTAAATTTATAAAAAATAGTGTTGTTCAGTTCCATTTTTTGGTCTTTACTACTATTTTCTCAGAAAGTACTGGATATACAGTTATGGATCTTGTTTTTTTTCTTCAGATTAAAATCATGTAAAACCAGTAGTTTTGTACTATAATTTGTACCCTGAGAATTTCAATGTTACCTAATACTGGAGCATTGTGGCAAAATTTTCATTAGCCAGAAACATTTAAATGAGCTATGTTTGTAAATGTTTTTTTTTTTACTTTCACCAATAGGACTTATCCTGAGTACCTTTATTACTTCACAACACTGTATGACAAATTGTAATCTACTGCTATGTTTTAATTATTTGTAATGTAATTCCAGAATACAGAGTTTTTATAATATCTTTGTGGTTGTATAGCATTTCTGCACCTTTACTTAATAATAATTAATTTTCTGTAATTTCTATTACTGATTTATTGCTACCATTCATTATTTATCAGTTGAAACTGTACAACTTAACCAAAAATAATTTTACCAATTCACTATTTTTTTTTATGAAGTAATGGGATTGGTAAGACCATTTCATAGTGCTCACTATGTTTGCAAACTTTCATAAACTTTTTCTAACATATGTTCATCTAAACATACTTACATGGACTCCAGTCCAGTAGCTTTCTGGTAATCCATTATTGTTTACTGATGATATTTTTGCCTTTGCTGTTAGCTTCTAGCTTTCAGAGGAAAGGAGATATTTGTCTGGTTTTGAGTTAGGTTCATGGGAGATTTTACTCTTATAATTTGTAGGAATTGATTCTTTTATGGTGAGTGGTGGGACATTCCAATGTTCACAAGCAAAAGGACATATCTCTTTTTTGCAATTTTATAGGATGACCAAAAAAAAACATTTTAGTCAGATTTCTTTTTTCCTTTGATCATTAAATAAAAATGATTTCATACTTTTAGAGTTTTTAAAATATATTTTAAACGAATATTATTGACTTCAGGAATATTTTTTTAACATTTGTGACACCTAGGCTTAATATGAACTTGTACAGCCCAAACATGATCCAGTTATGAAAAACTCAAGTCAAAAAAAATGTATGATCCAGTTATGACTTTCATCATGTTTGGGCTTTCTTTTTCCTGTTTAGCTTCCGGGAATTACCGTTCAAGTATTACCTCAGAGGATGAATGAGGATGATATGTATGAATGTAAATGAAATGTAGTCTTGACCTGAGACTGTACAAGACTATACTACATTTATACTCATACATATCATCCTCTGAGGTAATACCTGAAACAGGAAAAAGAAACCCCAAACTTAATTAAAGTCATAACTGGATCAAAAGTTTTTTGCCAAAATATGATTCATAAGGCTTAATTTATTGGTGCACTTAAGTAAAAAATGTGTATTTTTTAATTTAGGTAATACGTTTGGTGTGAGTACATATGGTATACTTATCAATGTTTATAAAATTACTGCAACCACATTTGGTATACATGGCCCAAATACATTAAGGTAGGTGAACTAGTCACTATTTGAACAAAAATGTTATCTTTTAGTCGTTAATAGTGCTGGAAGTTGATAATTTGTAATTTTTTGTTATTACAAGTTAATGTCCAATCTTGTGTACATAATTTCCATTAAAATAATATTACAAAGATGTAAAAAAATTTTAAATCTTGCTTTATATGTTTTAGTCATACTTTAATCAGACTATTATCATACATTGCATGGGTTTAATTAATAGGTTAATTTGGATTTCAAAAGATAATATAATATATTGAAATTTCTAATATATTTATAAAACATCAAACAAATTTTCAATGAAATATTTACTATACAAAGTAACAAAATAGTTAAGTTTTTTGATTATTGAAATACAATTGTGAATTAACAAAACTTTTTTTTTGTTGCTTATATACATTTTACTAATTTACCCCCGTACAGGGGGAATGTTTGCAGAAGTAGTGGTTGAATATTGTATTGTCATCCGACCTTAGTAACTGTGCAAAATTTCATCAACTGGCAATGTCAGGAAGTATGTTAAATTAAGGATGCAAGATTTAAGGACAAACATGAAAAAAAATAATTGAAAAAACTGTGTGAGTTAAAATAAAGCAAGTAAAAATATAGTGATATGGTTCAAACTAAAAAAAATATTTTCAAGAAATAAGTCATGAATTTTATATTTAAAGGCATACAGCACCATATACATATAAATTTTAACAAAATTATGTTTTTGGGAGAGAGCCTCTTGTTGCAATTTCAACTTGGAGCTCCTGCTTTAATTTTACACTTTGATCAGTGAAGTAGATGGTAGCAAAGAATTTTGGTTTAAAAGATGTGATTTTGCTGAATATCTTGGCTTGTCATACTATTCAAAAGGGTTTGAACTAAAGGATGAAATTAATTTTCCCTCGCTTAATTAACACCAAATGGCAACCAAATGTAAACTTTTTATCAGAGCCTAGTTTGTAAGAACTGTTACTCTAAATATAAGAAAGCAATAAAATTTACAGATTAGGTTTATGAAGAGCTGCTTCTGTCACTATGGGAAACTGGTCAATATTCAGTAGTCAAGAAAGAAAATGAAAATTTTTGTTATCAAGTAATTATTGCCAACAATTCTCATCAAATTGAGATGTCAGATTTATTTAGTTAAAGAAAATCAATATATATATATCTTTTCAGAGTAAGAAACAAATATTTTCTGTTATCAGTTAATAACTTAGTGTTTTTCTTTATAAAAACAAACATTGAACTAATGTATAGATTAAAAGATACAGTAATGTAAAAAGAATTGCTTATATTCATGTGTTTGTGAAATATCTAGCATTTGTTGATGAGTTTTACAGGAACATAAGTAAAATAATTTTTTCTATTAGAACATTTACTTAAACTAATGTATAACAAAATAGAAACAATAATAACAATATATACACTTCTATAAAATGTTATATATATATATATATATATATATATAACATTAATTTAATCCATAAATGCAAAAGTTTGTGGCGGTCTGACTGTTTGCAACAGCATCACACAAGAACCAACCGACTAATTGCTTTCAAATTTTCAGGATAAATTCATGTTATTCCAGGAAAGGTTTTTAAGTTATACCACAGTTAGACCACAGACCCCCTCCCTTTGGGGTTGAAATTGTGAATTTTTCTTCTTGGATGATGACCTGTTTTTTACTTTCAGTGTAAAAATTATAAACTATGTGTTTTAAAACGCATCCAATTTTCAGCTCTCCACCTTGACTGCTTCTGGAAATGTAGGGTTTTCTAGGGGAACCAAAAGGGGTATGTTTTAAGTAGATTTCATAAGAAAGCTACCTATTGTAATTGGTACCATGATTCAACTTCTGGAAAATTTCAACATATCTTCCTTCACGTTTCACATCTCCCAGACCTCAAAACCACAGTCAGTCGAAACATGTTATATAAATATATTTCACTTTCTTTTGAACACGATAACTGTTGTAATTTTGCACAACCACTTTCAAATTGATACATAAAATACAACGACCAAAAATCTCAGTCAAGTTCATTAATGGGCAAAATTGGACCATGGGGACCTTTTTTCCCCAAAAAAAAAATATTACTATAACTTTCTTATTAAGTAAAATATCAAATTTGTTTAAAGTTCATACAATTCTGTGGATAAGGGACTAAAACTTATAAAAGTAAAGTTTTTGGATATCACCAACCATTGGCCCAGAGGTGCAAAAAATGGTATTTGAAGACAAAAAAATCATACCTTCCTTAATAGGCACAGTATCGAATTGGTTTAAATGGGTTGTTAGTCCTGTAAACATTATCTAAAAATTTTGTCTGAAACAATTTTTGATATGACCAAAACAAAAAAAACAGTAAAAACAAAATATCACTGTAACTTTCTTATTAAGTAAAATATCAAATTCATTAAAATTTCCTACTATTTTTAGGATAAGGGCCAAGGGATGGAAAAAATGGAGTTTCAAGGACAAAAAAAAATCATAGTTCCCTTAATAGGCACTGGAATTATAAGGAAGTCTTGATAAATTTAGCAATAGCTTGTAGTCTAATGAAAAACATAGTGTCCGTAAAACATGGAAAGTAATGTTTGATACGAGCTTGTACAATCCAAGTTCACCTACCCCTATTTTGCCCCAGTGAAGTCTACCTGTGCCTTCCAGCATGCTGAAAGTTTTTTTTTTTTGCTTTATATCACCACAAGCTTGAAGCTTGTGCATGGGATATGGAAATTGGAATTTTTGTAGCATATGACAAATGCCATGCCTGACTAGGATTTGAACCCAGGATCTCCAGATGAAAGGCCGATACACTACCAATCACACCTCGGATGTTTGTCTACAGCAGAGCTTTTATGTTAAGAACAAGGGAAGTGTTGGAGGAAAGAGAGCTTTGCAGGCTTTAGTTATTATTTATTAGTATTATTCTCACACACACACAGCACAGGGCTCTGCCTATTGGCTAGATGGGAAGGGTAAGCAAAGTGAGCCTTGACTAGCTGATTACACATAATTAAATATTTTTATCTGAATCTGTTTTTACTTTGCAGGTGCTTAAATTTGACATTCCCCAAAAAGCTACTAAACAATAGCACCTATTTTTCTTTCAATGCTAGTAGAATTAAGTTAAAATTGTCAGTGGTGATGTATTTTGCACAGAAATAATAGTAAATCCAATGAATTTTATTACTTTTGATTTTATTTTGAGAACAATGCTATAGAATGAAAGAATTATTTTTAATGATTAACAGTATAGTATTGTTTACGGATGACTTTTTTATAGAATAAATTTACCAATTCTATAAATCCATAACACTTATTATATACAGACATACTGGTTCTCAGTAAACATAATATTTAAATGAGAAAAATGAAATTGAGTTGCTTTTAGAAGCATTTTTTTCTTTAATAAGACTCGTAACATATTTCATTATGCTACTAATGTAATTGTATATGAATATTATTATTTAATTAAATGACTAATTAGATTAAAATAGTACTCTGAAATGTATCATCAGTTTTAAAAATTATTTGAAAAACATAATCGTAAAAATTAATAGCAGTAAAATACTTTCTTATGATATAACAGAATATGCATTAGTTTTTAAAGATCTAATAAATACTTTATTAATGATGAAAGAATTGTTAATAAAGTAGAGTTTAAAATTTTGTAAAAATGAATGGTATGCTAGTGGGCATACCATTATATAACAATTCAGAAATATATTTAGTTCATCCTAAAAACTATGCAATTTATGGTTTAATATATACTTTAATTTGCCTTGTTGAACGACATTTTATGTTAGTGTGGAGTTCAAAAAGTAATGATAAGACGCTCTGCAGAAAAAAAAAATTATTCAGTCTTCCAAATCTACATGCTCTTTTTCAAAGTAACTGCGCCCTCTATTCTAATACACTTCTACTACTGTTCCTGCCATTTTTTAAATACGAACATCAGACCATCTTTCCCGAGCTCCTTGCAGCGTGCCTCCACAGCTTTGATGACCTCATGACTGGTCTTGAATTTACATCCCCTGAGCGGATACTTGACTTCGGGGAACAGCCAGAAGTCGCAACAGGCCAAATCTAGAATGTACGGTAGGTGGGGTACAGTTGCGATGCCGTGAGCGTTCAAGACACTACAGTATGAGCGACGTAGGGCCGCGCATTGTCATGGCTGCAGTAAAATTTCGTTAATGTTCTTGTGCGGCTGTTTTTTTCTTAAAATGGCGTAACATCGTGATCTAAACCGATTTGTAATAATCTGCCGTGACTGTCTGGTCTTGAGGGACAGCATGTTTGTACAAAAAACCTCGGAATCGAAGAATATTATCATCATATCTTACCAGTGCTGCGACTAATCTTTGCTTTTTTCGGAAGTGGCGACTGCGTCCTATTTCATTGAGAACTTTTTGTTTTAGTTCCGGATCGTAGTGATACATCCAAGATTCTTCTACGGTTATGATTTGATTTATTTCTTCGTTTGCTTCACCACCAAACCGCGATAACAGGTCTTGACACAGAGACAAGATGTTGCATTTTCTCCTGTGTGAGCAGGCGCAGTACCCATCTGCAAGACACGCATTGCATGGCCAAATAATCGTGCAAAATCGAAAATGCGCTGTCGACTGAAATGTCTAGACATGCAGTGAGCTCCCTATCGGTAATTCGTCGTTCTTCGCGGACGATAGCGGCAGCTGTATTCTTTACAATCTCAGTGCGAGACGTTGAAGGGCGCGGCTCGTCGGCGATGTTCTTTCTTTTTCCTGTTTAGCCTCTGGTAATTACCTTTCAGATAATACTTCAGAGGATGATATGTACGAGTGTAAATGAAGTGTAGTCTTGTACATTCTCAGTTCGACCATTCCTGAGATGTGTGGTTAATTGAAACCCAACCACCAAAGAGCACCGGTATCCACGATCTAGTATTCAAATCCGTGTAAAAATAACTGGCTTTACTAGGACTTGAACGCTGTAGAAGGTCACCTGGTTCATAGCATCTTCACCATACACTGTTGTTAATAATTCATATGAGTCTTTTCGGTTCTTCCCGAGTTTCACTAAAAATTTCACGTTACAACGTTGCTGTAACTTATCCATGCTGGGCATGGTAGGTGAATATCTAAAATACGTTACCAGAATCGTCACATACGTCACTCACTGCACCGATCAGCATTAAAGTGATTTTTATAGATGGCCAAGAGAATGGGCTACACAATGGTATGCAGTATTACTACCTTTCGCAACTCATTTTCCCGCAGAGTCACTGTTATCATTACTTTTTGAACAGCTCTCATATATTACTTAATATTGTAGTAGAAATAGGCATTTAATAAGTAGATAACTGAGGTGCATTGATTTTTTTTTTGTTTGACTGTAAGTTTTATTTACTTAGGACATTGGTAAAGGATTTTTTGGAATAAAAAAAAAAAAAATATTACAACCTTTAATGATGAAAAAATCCACTTACTTTGGTTTTATGTTTTAATGTGTACAATAAAAAAATTTAATTTTTGACCCGTAATTGAAAGGATACTTTTATGCATGTCTTTGCAATTAACTTGATCTTAAAAAAAAATATTTTAAACAAAAGCGTTGGAGAAATTATTTTACTAAAATTTCATTTTTAAGTTATTTTTAAATATTCTTAGAGTATTTATGTCCCTTCAAAATTAATAGTTATTAACAGAATATACAAGATACCAAGTCATTTCTAAAATATTCTGTTAGAAATTATTATTGCTTTAACTTTAATAAGAAATAGAACTTTTTGGTATTGATGGCATTAAAATTTGGTGTTAATCTTATGAAGATGATATACTTGCTGGTTGAAATCACATCTTGTGGTTTGTAAAGTTTGGTAAAAGCTTACTCTGACACATTTTAAGTACTATTAAACAAAAGACATTCACAATACCAAAGAAAAATTCAGTAAACAAACTCTCCCCTGAAAAACTATGCTACTTACATTTTATATAATATTATATATTTTGAATATGATATGTATTAATTTAACCCTGTTTTATGGCTGGGAAAGTTACCAAACTGTTTTATTTTTTCAAATTTCTTGAAATTTTTAATATTGAAAAAAAATATAATGAAAAATCATAGTATAATTGATACGTAAACATACTGAAAAATAATATTTTTTACAAAAATGTGTTTTGATATCTGGTTTAATAAATGAGTAACTTTAAATACCTATTAATTTTTCCCAACAGTGTTGCTTAAATAAAAAAAAATATATTGAAAAAAGTAACAAATTTCCTGTAAAAACTTGTTTTATTAATTTGAACAATAATCAGATTTTGAAAATAATATATACTTTATGCTACAAAATATGTGATTGAACATTAGAAGACTGCCTTGCCAAATTCACTGTTCCAGAATTCAAATATGTTTTTAAAAAAAACCAATAATATATAAATTTAAGAACATACCATATAAAAAAAAATTGAATTTGTATAGATTGATATAAAATTAGTTTTATAACAATTTTATATATTTATGTATACATATTTAACTAACTGATAATGTTGCAGTTTCCTTAATTACATAGTCAGAAACAATTATGTAAAATAATTATTCCATGTTATATTCTAATGATTTTTTAACTTAAGAATACTAAACGTTTTAATATTTGGTAAAATTATGGTCTTCTTAAAAAATTACTTAATATCTATCACATGATCTGTAAAAAAAATCTACAAAGACAAAAATCGCAACTTATTTTGTTATCAAACTACAAATAAAAATATATAGTACGATTGTGTCATAATGATTGATATTACAAAATAGTATATGTTGTAGTATGTGTGCATTATAAAGGTGATCATAAATTATTCAGCTCATTTTTGATGTTAATAAAAAAAATAACAAAACAATGTACTTATATCCATGTCTTATTGTTGAACAGGGCATTTCAAATAGTTTTATTTGTTATTTATTAACTTCAAACAATTTCCACATGAGCACTTTTGTTGTGTGTGAAATCTCTACCATATCCAGTTTCACAACACTCATTACAAAGAACATCTGGTGTTATTCCATTAATTACACTTATAGTTCTTTTTTTTTAGTTCATCGATGTTGACAACTTTCTTTGCATATACCCTGTCTTTAAAGAAGTCTAGTGGTGTAACATCAGGGCATCAAGGTGGCCAGGGAATTGGTCAATCATGGCTAATCCAATTATGAGGGAATTATTCATGTAGGTAAACTCCAGACTGATGGTGCACCATCTTGGAAATAAAGTAAACGTTGGATTGTCGATGTTCAATATGTGGGGTACCACATACTCCTGCAACATGTCACATAACTAGCACTAATAACTGTAGGCTTGCGAAGCAGAATTGCCCTATCACTTGATAAGCAGTCAATGCACACCAAATGTTAATTTTTAGGCTATCGCATTGTGTTTGTTGAATGGAGTGTCAAATTGGACAATTATGATAGTTAATGAGGAAGGTAGCTTCACCAGAGAATATTACTTTTTCTGAAACTCATTATGTTCATTCACTTTATCAAGAATGTCTACAGCGAAATTGAATGGTATGGTTTATTATCATCTTCAATTGCATACACAGATTGAATTTTGTGTAAATGAAGTTTTAGGTGCTTGTGTAGAACCTTCACGAGTCAATTTATCCTGGGTCATCTGAAAAATTTCTCTTGCTCGATGCATAACTTCCTTGGAGACAGGAGGTCTGCCAGCTGCTTTTCCATGTACTGCACTTCCTGTGTCTTTAAACTGCTGATACCAACTTTAATGAAGTCTTTATTGCATCACTTTAAATGAAAATGTCTACGAGGAGTAACAGATTCGCTTTCATGAAACCATAATACACAATTGATGATCCACCCTGTCTTTATATCATGCCATTGTGTTCATTCAAGGTCATCAGTAACTAGTACCTACAATAATATTTGAAAAATCAACACACGTATATTTTTTATTATCCACTAAAATGCGCTTAGTAATTTATGTTCACCTGTATTATATATATATATATATATATATGTTGAAGTATGAAGATTTCATTTTTAAAACACCTCAGAAGGCTTGCCTGTACAGCATAAAAACACAATTACATACTACATTTAATGTATATTAAAACATACATTTAAAGAATGTCAATCATTTTTCTTTGTGATATTTTAATAAAAGTTCAACATTTGTTTTATATATTAATTTTTGCATTCCATGATTTCATTATTTTTATTATTTACTTACATAAAAATAAAAAAAAAAATTGTAATGTTACAGCAACTGAAGTGATGTGAATAAAAAAATTTAATTTTTTTGTGATAATTGATATTACCGACATTTGTATGTTTGGAGTTAAAAATAAAACTTCTGAGCTGTTTTCTGTATGTGTCCTCTTGAGTATAAGAAATAGTTTTGTCAATTTATTTGTATAGCTGCTGAATATGCAATGCCAGTGGTCTTATTCTTCAAGTTTTTTTTTATTAACAGTGATTGCTACCATAATTGAACATCTGAATTTAAGTGAAGAAAGCTGTTAAGTTTCTTTATACATGAAGCATATGAGTTGACTTCTGTCTCATCAAGAACTCTGGAAATTAGTGGTCAATACCATTTGTTATCTTTTGTTCAAAGTTTCATATTTTATGCAGAGCTAATCATAGAAGTTGATACCAGCCATATTTTTGTTATTGCTGTTCAATGAATTACCAAGGAACTTGTACTTTATGACATTTTATCTGACGTTATTTTCTGGTAAATCAAAATCAGAGCAATGCTCTTTTTCATAACAATAAAAAAATTTGTAGTTTTTATAGAAACCAAAGTTTCCCTAAACATTTTGTAAGTTTTTATAAAGAACCCTTTCATGCATATCCCTTTAACAATGCTATGAACATTACAGTTGCAAAATGTTAATTATGTCCAGAATCCTAAAATGAGTGCAGGTGTTTGCAATGCAAAATTAAAAATCACTTTAATTATCCTAAAGAATAAACCCATTTTTAATGAAAACTATTATAGAATATATTTAAATATAATAATCGTAATGCCAAACTTGTTTGAGGTCATTGAGTCATAATGGATTGATTAACACTAGATCTTTTCTATTGATATGTAACATTTTCTGTCACTGAAAGTATAAGCATTTTTTAGTTTGAATTTTTAGAGTTAGGTATCACGCAAAGTTCAACATTGCAATCATCTTGACTAATTGATTTACATTTTTAATTTTGTTTTTAGCTGACTATCTCATTTTACTAGCATTTACTCCCCGATTTATTTTAACAATCTTACTTTATAAAATTTCTATTTACACGATTAGTGGACAATACCATTTCTTACCTCTTGCCAAAGTTACATATTTTATGCAGAGTTAAACGTGAAAACTGATAACAGGCATATTTTTGTAGTAATTGCTTTTCAAAAAATTCTGTGGAACTTATAATTTATGGCATTTTTCTGACATTATTTCTGGTAAAACACTTGTCAAAGTAAGAGCAATCTTGAGTTCCCGCCCACCCGAGGCGGGAAGACCTTTTACACTAGTTATGAAAATATTACGATAGGTGCAGCTTATCTTCTATGGATCTAAAACGTACGTGTGAGTTCCACCATATTCAAAGCACAGCTGTCTTTGAACCAAACCCAACAGTGTCTTGGAGCTGCTCATTGTGACGTACTGCATTTTTGGATTTCTTCTTTTACAAAACCTCTGAGTGCATTGTCACGGCTTCTTGCTGGCCAAGGCAATGGAGGGAGTAACTCTTCTGACTGACGTCTGATCCAGTGATTTGGAAAATTGAAAATTTCATTGAGACATCTACAGACATTCAAGGCAAAATGCACTGGAGCCTGTGTTTCAATGACACAATGTCATAATGAAACAGTGAAGTCTGTGATCCCTTTAATTCTGGAAGCAACCACTCTTCGATTACTCTCAGTTAATTGCACCATTGAAAAAATAAGGACCAAGGAGATGTTTAGTTTCATCCCAGCCCAAATCATAACATGACACGGATGGTGTTCGATTGATGTGTTCGAAAAAGGTGAGGATTGTCTTTTGCCCAAAAAACTTTGGTTACAAGAGCTTCAATAAATTGCACACTTGTTTGAGAACATGACTTTTTTTATTGTTTTCTCTCGGAGAAGGTTCAAGCAATAACTGACAGGCATAAACATATCGATCAAGGTCATTGTCATTGTCACTCAAGTCATTAACTGTGGCTGGACGAAAACATTAACATTTAAGTCCTTACACATATGGTCTCACATTATCAACCTTGGAATGCCTAACTATGCAGAATGTGCGTTAATTTAATCTGTGATTGTTGAATCTATGCATACATAACAGCACATGTCTCAGCTCGAGTGCTCGGCCTGCCACTGTGCGTGGTGTATCAAGAACAACTATCGTTGCAAAAGCCTTCTTTTCCCATGTCAGTAATATTTTCCATGATGATGATGATTTCCCAAAATGCACAGAGAAGCCATTCATAATGTTCTCCAATGTTTTACCAGTGTGTGAACCCACACACAAGCTATATCTGCCATCGTTTCACACTCTACTATGACAAGGTCATCCCACCATAAATGAACCCACTGGACGAGAATTGGCAGCAGAAGAGCCCTATTAAGCTGGATAGTATAATATAATAGTGTATTTACATTATATTTTGTAAATAAAACAATTATATATTGTAACAGCATGAATTCTACAACATGAAAATTACTTTATCGAAAAGATTAGCATCAACTTTAAATTTAACCAATTAAAAACCAATAATTTATTAGTGTGTATCCCATTGCTCAGCACTAGTTATGGTTTAAAAAAACTATTTCACACACATAAGCAATACATAAAATTTGTTTAAAAAGTTAAGTGTACTTACAGTTATTAAAACATGTATGAAATTAGCATCCCCAATAATACAAATAATATTGTGGAGAAAGAATACCATCAATAAAAAACAATAATTAAGAAAAACTTTAAATCTAGACTCCTGTGACTTATCATAGAACATCAGTAAAAAATAAATTTAGAAAAAGAAAGAAAACTTCTGAACACTTGCGAAGCAAAAGGTTTTGTGTATCAACCATTAGTTAAAATAATTTGCCAGTTTTGAACAGTTAAGAATAGATTAATTTGCCAAATTTCTAGCATTTTTAATGTTAGTAGATAAAGAAATGTACATTTTAGCAATCACAGAATGATCTTTTTAAACCTTCTAATTTAGGCTACAGGGTACAAAAAACCAGAACTTCTCAAATTACCAGTGTTAAAATTACACTTGTGTTTGCACCTTGTCTACCTCAATTAAGAAAGATTTGTAACTTTATACTTGTACCACAGGAGGAATTTTTAAATGTTTACCTTACGGAAATGATTAATGAAGTTCTAAGAATATATTGAATTACACATTGCTATTATATAATGAGTGATTTAATGATACTGACAAATTTCAATCCTATCATGATGTGCAGTACAATAATTGTGACGAACCTATATAAAATATAGCATCATCAATATTTTTACTGAGCAGAAAGATCTCAAATAATAAAACTTTTAATACTCAAACCTAACAACTCATTTTACTGTTACATGACCATTTTAGAGAGCATAGAGTAACATTAAATCTAGGTATTACTCCAGGTGAATTCACTTGTGGTATACAATCGTAAGCATATGTTAATTCATTACCTCATTATTATCCATTCATTACCCTACTTATTATATTAATATAAATACAAAGTGGTATTGTACACTACTTTTTTTTTTGTTTAGCCTCTGAAACCACCATAAGATATTATTTTAGAGGATAATATGTATGAATGTAAATGACATGTAGTCCTGTACAGTCAAAGGTTGACCATTCCTGAGAAGTGTAGTTAATTGAAACCCATCCACCAAAGAACACTGATATCACAATCTGGTATTCGAATCCATATAAAAGTAACTGCATTTACTAGGATTTAAACCTTAGAACTCTCATTTTTGAAATCAGCTGATTTGCGATGAGTTCACCACTGGACCAACCTGGTGGGTTGGTATTGTACCCTGCAACTGAAAAATCATACATATATCTTTGTCACATTAAGAGAAATACTGGTTTTTACAAGCCATTAACAAATCCTCATTAAATCTATTTTAATATCATTTCTAATCACAAACAGTGTGCCAGATGTGTGGGAAAGAATTGTATTGCCTTCAAACACAGTTAAACAACCTCTAAAATCACCCATACACAAACACAAATCATTTGTGTAAATGAACAAAACCATTCCAACCATCTATCCTTGTGGAATATCATTCTTGGCAAAACCAAGTTACTATTCACATTATTAACCCATATTCTTATTCTAGCTGACAAAGCTTCTTTAACAAAACTTTATAATCAGTTATATCAAAAAAGCTTACATGCCCAAAGAACAAACAGACATCCATCATTTTTTGAGATAAGTATTTTATCTATAAAATTTGAGAGCCATTTCTGTATATTTTCCTTACATAAAACCAGCTGTTTTTGTCTAAAGAAACTAGTTTGTTTCAAAAATTTGAGAACTGTAATTTTAATTACGTTTTCAAATATTTTACAGAAGTCTGTTATCACCCAAACCTCCAAATTATTAACATCTTTAAATATATAACCACCACAACTACATTTTCTCTGGAAACTTACTAATTCCATGTTCATATTAAAAAAGTATGAAACTAATGAGAACACCAACTTTCTTTATCAAACATACCCTTCATCAAAACCGTGGATTTTTGTTTATCATGGATTTAATTATCTATTCAATTTCCTGAGTTAATTGGCTAGAAAAACATGGAATTACAAACACAGTAATGAGAAAAATAAGTGATATGTTGAGCATTATTGACATCAGAACAGTTTTAGCTTCTGAGCTATCCTTAAAAAAATTTATTACAACATTTGCCCTAGGAAAATAATCTAGTAATAGTTAGAGTCATCTACCTTTAACCTTCTAATTTTTTCATTGTTTTCCTTCCTACACCAGTTAATTATTTAATAACTTCCCATTTACTTCAGGAGTCATTCCATTTGTCAATTCATTCAAGTATGCTTGTTTGGTAGTTTTTTTATATCATTATGTAATTGTATATTGAATTTACAATAGTGTATGCATTCAGTGGAATTTATATAATTTTTTTTTTTTTTTTTTTTTTTTTTTTATGAATTCTTATTAAGTTGACAGAGTCTCAAGAGTTTTCTTTTTAGAAAACCCTATTGGCTTGAGATACATTATGCAAACACTTAAAAAAAATAACCTTGTGCTTCATCATCATTGCAAGAGTATTACATGTTAATCTATAATATGCAGTTGACTCAATGTATTATACTCAACTTTGAATCTCAGAAATTCTATCTTCCCTTTCAATTTCATTATATATAATGGCAACAATCATCATTATAACTATAAAATGAACAATTATGTCTATATAAAATATAATGAAATATATTTTACTCAACATTCAAAATCTGTAACAAATTCAAGTTTATCAGTCAATCTAATAGATTGACCCAGATTTAGTTCTAGTAATACTTTTTGCTAAAAATTCAAACCCATGGGTAAACAAAAAATTTATTTTTAAAAAGAGTTATGTCTACATTTCGATCTCAAGCCATCAGCAGATATAAAATTTAAATTGAATTAACTACTCTATGTCACAAACTCCACAAGTTCTGTAATCAGGATTGCATTTATAAAAACATTCATAGTTACCTAATGTAAATTAAACATATCAGTTTCATAAGCTCATGCATCTGTAAAAGGCAATAATTAATTTTGTCATTCTATTTAATTCAGATAAAAGTAATCAAAATTCTCTCTAATATTTATATATTGAATATGATTATTATTATTGAATTTATATAATTAAACATATCGAATCCATATTATTCATAGCTATTTAAAAAATAAGCAATTAGTCTACAAATGAAGGAATGCACCTGATACATTATCTATAAACTAATTTAAAAAAAGTGTATTTGTTTATAGACCAAACTAAAGCTTGTTCCTCTCTACAATAGTTTATAAAAAATCTTATTCAAATAACAATAAATGCAACATTTATATTCTCAAAAAAAATACAATTTTTGCAGCCTTTTTTTTGTATATGCTATTTTCAGCTTCTAGAATTTCCATAACATGTTTTTTTTAGAATGTATGATTTACACATGTTTAAATATGGACCTTATTTTGACTCAAAAGTTCAGGTCATTTTGTTGAATATTTTGGAAAGCGGGGCTCAAACTTACTATCCATTTCCTGTTTTTTCAAAATGATTTTTTCACATTAAAGGTTTTGCAACAGAAATTGAATAATAATTCTAAAGGAAGAATTGTATTTGTGCTGAAATGGGAAAGGTAAAATGAAAATATTTGTAAAGATTCTGAGACTTTGGTCATAAGTGTAAAAAATCAAGTACTCTCTGCATCTACATAAACTGCAGCCTGCTACTGAAAAAAGCTGACAAACCGTATATAACATACAGCAACCTTATAATTATTAATATAAAGATGTCACTTTTAGAAAACAATTTTTTTTTTACATACTTTTAATTGTAAATATAAGACCTTAAAGCAAAAATCAAATTATAGCAATGTTATTACATTGCTATAATTTGACTTTCATCATTTAGACCGAATTACTTAAAGCTCACATATACTGTCAAATTGAAACTCAAGAATTAACACTTTCACACTCAAGTGTGCATCCACATTTCATACCCACAAGACACATGAAAAACAGTAACATAAAATTTGTTTTACTTCTAAACGAAGAAAGAAACACTATGTAAGACAATAGCAAATGTACTTATTGCTGTCACATGTGTTACAGAGATATTTAAACTTTGACATTTTGGTAATTGTTATATGTCAATTATTACATATTATTAAGATTACCTATATTTGTTTTTGTTATAACAACATGTATTGTTTTGAAATAAGTTTATATTGTTAGTGCTATGATCAAATAATAAACAACTTATTGACTACTATTACATTATAATTTAGTTGATATATAACATTCTGTTAATATATATATATTGCACTATACGTATCATATGTTGAATTTTTGTTACTATAATTATCCTTTTCTTAAATAAATATAATTTATATGACTTTGTAATTATATAAAACAGCAGTTTGTCATCACTACACTGTATGTAATGTTGAAAAAAAATTAAACTTCAATTAAGTATTAAATGAACTCAATTCATAACTTAACTTAACAAATTTTATCTTTCTATGTTCAAATAGGAACATTGTACTTTAGATTTTCTGTCCATAGCAGTTGTAATGATTATGTCATTTCAGTGTCCATTCTTTTTGTGGTTGTATCAGCTATGTCATTTTCCAAGAATGAATGTGTGTCTATTGTAGAGATTTCTTTCATACTACAGATCTTTCAAACATGAATTTCAGTTTTAACTGCATTTTTGCTGTTTCCAGTGAGTCAACAAGACCATGTTTGACTCGTATACTTTGTAAGACTTGCATTGTAAAGTCTCAAAAAGGTCCAAGTCAAGCGTCTTGCAGGATTTCTTAAGGTTGAAAAAGAAGATGTTTATCTCTCACACAGAATATTTCTTAGAAAGTTATTCTTACAGACTCGAACTTCTACTTTCAGATTTACAGAAAAATAAATTTCTTAGAAAGTTATTCTTACAGACTGGAACTTCTACTTTCAGAGTTACAGAAAAAATAGAAGTTGCACACTTACCACATTGATGTTTATGGATTGAAAGAATCAAACCACTAAAAATATGTATTTTTTGTTTAATACATTGGCGCTCCGGTGTACTGCTTATATATGTCCTGTATGAGCATTTATGGTAAGGTGCCTATTCTCTTCTTGATTTCCCTTCTGTACGGTACATGTTCTGTGTAACTGATAACAAAAGGTAAAATTTATAATCACTTTTGTAGAATACCTGATGTAAAGGATTGCTATGAATAGCCTAAGCAAGATAGATGTTTGTTCAGCTCATAACACTTTTAAGTATTACAATAGTTTTATCAGTGACTGAAAAATAATCTTAGAAGAGGTGAAAGTTTGCATATGGATATCCTGTAACACACCAGTGTAAATATGAGTACTGTATATTTTCGGGGTTTGAACGCATAAACATGACATGCATTAAAAAGAATACCACAGCTAACATGTTAAATTTTGTGTTGAAAAAAATGGGATTGAAGAATAGGATCATGTTTATTTTAGTGTTAATCATGGTTTCACTTGGGTGGATATGTAAACAAATAAAATAGCCAGATATGGAGCAGTAAGAATGCACTTTTTTTATAAACAATCATAAAACAGCTGTGTAGTGAGAAATCTGCTGCTGATGTGTAACAGGTCCTCTATTTTGTATAAAACTGCAATTGTGAAATTTTATAACAAACAATTGTACTTTTTGAGGAAAATGAATGAGAATGCTGGTTTCAGCATCATTTTTACCTGTAGTTATGCTAATGAAAATAGAAAGTTTGATCCTTGACTCAGATCGATTTCTGGTTAGCAAGATTTCTAGATCATACCCCACCTGATTTTTTTCTGTAGGATATTTCAGAAGTGAATTTTTTCAGAAATTCACTTCTATAATTACTTATACAACTTCTATTATACTTATACAACTAATGTAATTTTAGTCTAATATTAAGAAAAAAAACATGTATATCCATTTACGTCATGTAACTGTATTGTATCACTTTACTGGATTTTTGCTGTTTCACCCATGATATTATCTATCATGTGCTTATGACTTGACCAGAATATGAAGAGACAAACAAATGCAAATGTTTATATAAATACAATTTATTAGTTTAAGAATATAGAAGACAAAATCAATAGTAATATAAACAAAAATAAGAAACAATAAACATAATGATAATAATAATGCCCTGAGATAGATAATCCCCACGTCCAGAACACAACACCTACGTTCCACGTCCAGGGCGGCAACAGCTGTACTTACATACAATACATATAGCTGGCTAATGGGGTTCCAAGTAAATTCGTCGGATATGCTTTTCTTTTGACCTGTTTCCACCTTCAGGTCACCAAACGGACTGGATTTATTGGCCATCTGTAGATCATGCACTACTAACTGAATTGGAAGTGGACTTATACCATATTTAGAGCTGGTAATGCCACATCACCGTGTGATGTGACAGAAACTTCGGCCTTGACCGTGGCAGTCACTGTCGAAGTTATTTGCAGGTGTAACAGAGGCCTTTCACTGTCTACATGCCCCCCGCGATGGCAAGCATGTAGTTAAGGTGCCCATGTTTTTTGGCGCATGGGAGCCCTGAAGACCTCGGTGTGTAGGGGCCTGGAGTCAGTGCAGAGACTTCACATCCGCTCTCTGCCAAGACATATGCTGGTTCCACTGGAGTACTGGAGCGGACCTCCAGGGTTGGTAGCCCTGGAGTGGGGGTGTACCCTGGCGGCTAGCCTTACTACAGAAGGGATTAGTAATCATGCAAGTTGAACAACAATCAAACGTGGCAGAGGGTTCACGAAAACACCCTCGTTTAGAACCAGCCGCTTCTCCTCAGGCGAAACGGAGAAAGAGTACAGAATCTCGTCGTATTGCGGTTAAGGCAAGAAAGAGCTTGCAAAAAACTTTTTTCAAGAGCAACGTACCGAAACCTAAATACTTAGTGATTACAAAGGAAGATGGTAATTTCCAGAGGGTGAGTCCCTTTCTCATTGCTTAGGAAAAAAAAATGTGCTGGAGGCCCCGTTAAGGAAATTAGAAAAACCTTCACTGGACTTCATGTGGAGACTGTAAATGATGTTCAGTCTCAGAAGATCCTAGGGCTGAAAAAAAATGGAGAATTGGTTGTACATGTCGATCCTCATGGCATGCTCAACACCTCACGGGGTGTTGTGGTCTTCGGGATCTTTTAAAGTGTTCTGAGCAAGAAATTGTTGAAGAATTAGCATCACAAGGAGTAATAGAGTGTCGCCGATTGAACATGAGAAGGAATGGCGAGATCCTACCTTCAGCCTCTCATGTTGTCACATTTAACCGGCCTACTTTGCTGGAGAAGGTAAGAGCGGGAATACATCGATTGGATGTGCGGGGATTTGTCCCGCAGCCAATGAGGTGCTTCAAGTGCCAACGCTTTGGCCACAGCGCTGTTAGTTGTGAAAGACCGCAAATATGCGTGTGATGAAGGAGAGCCGTGTAAGGAGCCTCCTACATGTATGAATTGCAAGGGACAGCATTCATGTAGATCCAGGAATTGTCCTGTCTACAAAGACGAGGTAGCTGTGCAGGAAGTTAAAACTCTACAGAAAGTCAGCTACCTCGAAGCTTAAAAGATAGTAAACGCCGCAAACCTAGAGCAACAACTTATGCTCAGGCTGCGGCTGCTGTTCCTGCTCCTGCTCTAGTTGCTGTCGATGAAAGTCAGCTCATCATCAAACTTGCGCCCACTTTGGCTAACATGATTGAAAGAACTATTGAAAATAAAATGAAGCCTTTCAATAGTAAAGAACCTGTTAAGCGAAAGATATTAGTACAGCCTCCTGAAGATAAATCTCCGAAAGTTGCTCTTGAAGAAAGCGGACGCCAAACCAGAAGCCCACGTCCGTCTTAGAGAGATATTAGATGATAGACAGAAGAAAGTGACTGTCGTCGTCGGCGGCTTCGGTGGTCTCCGATTCGGAGTCCGGAAGCTATACGGGCGACGATGTTCTTCGCGAACACGAAGCTGTTCGCAGTATAGAGAAAAAAGAAAGGCTGGCCGAAAGGTAAACCAAGGCCATAATTTAATTTAAAATTAGCGAGTTGATTGTACAATGGAACATTGATGAATGTTTTTCAAACATCCATGAGCTCCAACGCTTGGTTCATAATGTAGACCCGATTTGTTATGTCTGCAAGAAACACATTTTTGCCGAAATTAAAATTTTCAATTAAGAGGATATGATATATTTCGGCGAGATCAACCGCCAAATGAAAGAGTTAGAGGTGGAGTAGCCATATTAACATCGACTAGAGCTACCGCCGAAGCTGTTGATCTAAATACAAACCTACAAGCGATCGCCATTAGAATGAAGCGTCCACTTCAGGTCACAGTCTGCAGTATATACTTGCCGAATTTTGATTGGAATGAGCATGACATAGCACGATTAATTTTTGAGCATCTCCCACCTGTTTTACTGGTAGGTGATTTTAATGCTCATAATTCTCTTTGGGGATCGGATCGAGTAGATCCCCGCGGAAGAGAATTGGAAAGGTTCTTGATGAATTCTGAACTTATTCTTTTAAACGATGGGTCAGGAACTTTTTTCAATGCCAGAGATGGATCGGCGTCCTGTATAGATCTTGCACTTATTAGCGGATCAATAGCACCGAGGTACACCTTCCATGTTTTAGACGATTTGCATGGAAGCGATCATTTCCCGGTGCAAATTGTAACTGATGTTACAAGAAAAATATACCCATCTCTAAAAGATGGTTGTTTGATAAGGCAGATTGGACGAGCTTTACAGCTAAGACGATACTCCCCAAAACAACTGGAGTTATCGGAGACGATGTCGACGCTATAACAAATGCGATACTTGACTCGGCATCGAGAATATATTCTCAAAACTTTCTACGCGACCCGTTCCGTGGTGGAACGAAGAAATAAGTGAAGCTATAAAAAGAAAGAAAAGAGTGTATAACGCCTTTAAGAAACGTCCTACGACAGATAATTTTATTGCCTTTAAAAAAATACAGGGCGTATGCAAAACGTCTCATGATAGATCAAAAAAACGATCCTCGCAGCAATACGTGTCATCCATTGACAGAACTATTACTGCATCAGACGTTTGGAGGAAAGTGAAGGCGATTTGTGGGCGTAAAAACTTTGCTGTTATAACTACCCTTCAAGATGAGGATGAAATTAAGAACACTCCAAACGAAATCGTAGAGTTATTATCCAATCACTTCGAGACGGCCAGCTAAACGGATAACTACGAAGAAGATTTTCGGACGAAAAAAGCAGAACTTGAACGACTACTAAATTTTAGAACTGAGTATAATTACTCATACAATGTACCATTTAAAATGGAAGAATTCGTGAAAGCGTTGGAGAAGCAGGCAACACAGCTGCTGGTCCAGATGAAATCCATTATAAGATGATCAGACAGCTGAATACCACTGCAAAAGCAGATTATTAGAACTGTATAATCAAATATGGCAGGATGGAATGTACCCGCAGCAGTGGAAAAAAGCACATGTTGTTCCAGTACGAAATAAAAATAAAAATTTAACAGATCCCAATAGCTACCATCCTATTTCTTTGACGTGCGCTATGGGATAAATACTTGAAAAAATGAATAAGAATTGACTCGTTTGGCTTATAGAAAAAGAAAACCTGATATCACCATATCAAGCAGGTTTTCGGCAATACCATTCTACCACCGGTCAAGTGATCAACTTAGAGAATATTATATACAATAGCTTTATTACAAGGAAGCATTGTGTCAGTCTTCTTTGATCTTCAGAAGGCTTTCGATATGACCTGGCGTCATGGTATAATGCTCCAGATACATGAATGGGGCATTCGTGGCAAACTGCCAGTCTTATTGAGCAACTATATGAATGACCACACTTTCCAAGTACGTGTCAACAACGAATATTCATCTATAAAAACCTTGGAAAATGGCATACCACAAGGTTCACCGTTGAGCGGTACCTTGTTTACCATCGCCATTAATAAATTGATATTAGGCATTCCAGTAGAAATCAGCAAAAGTTTCTATGTTGATGATTTGGCAATTGTGTATGCCAGCAACAAGACTGCTATGGTGAAATACAAATTACTACGAGTGATTAATGCTCTAAATGAAGTTGCGAGGAATAATGGATTCCAATTTTCTCCAGAAAAAACGTGTTGTATACACTTCTGTAGGAAGAGAACTTCTCATGAAAATCCTATTTTGACAATTGGCAACAATCCAATACAATATAAGGACAACGTGAGATTTTTAGAACTGGTATTGGATAAATCCCTTACGTGGGGATTACATATACAGGACTTGAGTGATAGATGCAAAAAATTTCCTAAACATTATAAGATGTTTATTGAACATCAATTGGAACTCAGATAAACAAATATTATTGAGACTATATAAGGCATTGGTTCAATCGAAACTAGACTACGGATGTATTTTATAGTATCACCATCAGGGTCGTCATATGCAAGGTTGTAAAGGGCCCTTACATTTTATTTAAAAGCACAAACAACACAAAAAGATTAAGACACAACAACAAAAAAACAACACTTATGGGGTGTAAAGGGCCCCGATCTTAAAATTTGAGATAAAATTCTCAAAGAACATGAAAGTAAAAAATATAAGTCTATACAATACCATTATCTCCTTCTACCTGTCTCGTTTATTTATTATTTTTAGCACCCTCGGGGCGACCAGAACCGCCATTAAGCAGTATATCAGTCGCCCCAGGATGCCATGGCAGTTGACTCCCCTCTATAAACAGTCCCATAGGACGTAACCCATCGGGGTCCTCCCAGCGTCATAAGAGCAATCTGACCACCAGTTCAGGATGGCCAAAAAGCTCCTCGGCAAAGAGGCTACCCTTCCCGGTTCTGACCTACTTGGCTACAGGCATGCATTGCGCTTACAGCTCACAGCTTGGATCCAATAAATTTTTTTTAATACCTGTAGAATTTAGTTGTTAAATAACTTAAAAAAAGACGCTTTACTTCTAAAAGCAATTTCTGTTCATGAATCATGATAGACTGAAAAGATATACATGGATACTCATCTGAAGTAGTTCAAATATATATATATTTTACTCATATATAGTTATATTTTGAGAATTTGGGATGTCTCTTTTATTATTTCTTTATTGATAAAATATGTTTATTTTTAAACCATAGTTTTATAATAGAAAAGTTATATTCTTAATTAGATAAAAGAAGTAAGGTGTGAAATGAAGGAAGTGTGTTTTTGTTGTGTTTTATGAATTTGAAATGATTTGTTATATTTATACCACATGTTTTCATCACATTGAAACACTGAAATAATAGTAACAAAAAAAAAAATATCAATAAAATATATTTCTACTTTAATTTCATTGTAAAAATAGATTCAAACATTTTAAGCTATAACTAAAAATTTTACAATTTTTCAACCAAGATTGCCATTAGTATATTAATTTACTTCTGTACATTATTTGATTACTTACAACTTTAAATTGAAACTAACTGATGTTCAGGTGTTCATAGTGTTTGTTAGCTTATGAAGTTAAGAAAAATATTTTCAGTGAATTTAACAGTGACTCTCAAATTAGTGAACAAGTTCATAAAGCTTTATATTAAAATTCAATATATTATTTTTCATATTGTTAAAAGAAACCAAGAAATAAGTTGTACTGAGTGGTTGCAGTTACTACAGATACAAATTTTGCATTGTATTTTAATAATACAAATTTTGCATACCATTTATTTTATCCATTGGTTTTTGTTTTAAGTATTATGACAATTTTGAACAGTGCAAGAAGTAATAATTATCTATTTGCTTAAAAATAAGACCCCTTTTTTTAACACAATTTTACCCCAAAATCTGGGGGGGTCTTATATTGAAGGTGGGTCTTACAAACGGGTTTTTCGGAAAATGAAAATAAAAGTAACTGTATTACTGAATTTAGTTTTTATTAAACACTAACTATTGTTAGTTATACAGATAAAAAGGTCTTGTTATTTGAGGATGCATGCTATTTGACATCAGACACGTGGCTTTGTTCAGGTTCACAGGTACTGGTATGTCTGAAAACAGAAATGAATGACTTACGAATTAATGGTTCGAACCAATTGCCATTATTTTGATAACAATGCAAAAAGTGCGGTATTGTGTTTTAATTACCTGAAACACAGTTGTTTACTCGGAGTCACTACTGCTTTCATCATCATCCTCACCTTCACCATCACTGATGTCAGTCTCCCTCGATTGTGTTGTCAGAATCCTCATATATGAGGTGATCTTACATTCCATCTAATGTGCACGAGATGCCAATCTTCTTGAAACTCTAGATTATCATTTTTGAAGTAATTTCTTCTCAGGCTTTGACAGTCCACTTGTAAAGAAGCTCTATTAAAGGTTTCTGCATTTGTCCACTCTTCGTGAATGTTGATCTGCCATCCATTTAGTGTAAAACTTCTTAATGTAGTCTTTGAATGGCTTATTGATGCTCATGTCCAAGTGTTGCAGTACAAAAATGAGGACTCCTGTAATAACTGTAGCATTTGTGTGCATTTCATTGATTTGATTCTTCACAGAATCTTCAAGATGGCCATGAAGCTATCTAAAAAGAGAAGTTCTCGTTTCTTTAACATTGCTCCAGAACAGCGATTTGAAATGTCTTCTACACTGTCGCACATTAGTTTCGTCTCCATTCACTCCTTATGTTGTATGCGAACATGTAAACCTCTTGGTAGTTTTCCCTTCGGTAGAGTTTTTCTTTTAAAAATGATTAATTTTTTTATGATAAATGATCAATATTTTTCCATTTGCACAACTGGCTAACATATCTGTGCATCTCATTTTTTCTGCTTCAGCTGTTTTCACCCGTAAACTGGATTCAGCTACTTTGTTTACAGTTGTGTTTCGCAGTATTTAAAAAAAGACAGGTGTTTCCAGTCTGAGTTATGAGGTACTGATTTTTTCTTCTTTCACGTAGTATGTATCGTTGAAACTCCAAAACTTTGTCAGCATATTATGCTGGTAGTTGGTACAAAGAAGTTGTCTCAATCCCTTTCTTCTCATTAATCGCACCACCCACCCATGACTGGCTTGCATTTAGTTGGCCCAAGTCACTTGCATTTACTTGGTGTTTTGCTACTAAACGCCCTTTCATTTGTATCATTTCACAGGTTACTACATAGCACTCTCTTCTCTTCTCTTCCACCCACTCAACCACTGTATCATCCACTGCAGGATGGCATCCTTTTTTAGGACCATGAAAAGATACGAGTTTTTTTTTCGCAGCTTTAAGTTTATTTCTGATTTCTCCATTGTCGAATCATATTTGGTTGTACCGAACACCTAAAAGGGTAAAATTTGTCTTTGGCTAACAACTAATAACTGTACGTACAGTAAAAAACAAACTCCCGAAGAACTGTTTTTCTAGAAATTACAGGCTATCAAACTAATGGGTTTAACATTCTCATAATTTTTTTTCTAAGATTTGTCCGCAAAACTCGGGGTCAATTTACGAATATAATACGGTTTTGTCGACTAAAACGTTTTGCGAGATTTGTTTTCTGATATCCGACTATCGATTTTTATGAACTATCGTTCATGAATGTTAAACCGATTCCTACGTAAGTAAAGAACAACGGCGTTAGTTTGAATTCACGTGCTAGTGTTTAGGTTATGTCTATTAGTTGTGATCATTTTTTGTTGATATATTAGAGGATTGATGGTATTGTTTTATTTACGATCTTTTAAAGAAGATTTTGTCTGAGATTTGTTTGATTGGAGTCCTATAGGCCCTTATCGAAATTTTATTACCGAGTAATTACTGGCGTTACTATTGTGACATTTTCATTATTGTGATTAAGCCGAATGTGACTTTTGGTTGATTTATTATGATGATGGCAGTTTCCTTCTTAAACTCTGAGAATTTTCTTATGTGTATGATTTTTCTTTTCTTTAATGGATTTCGATTTTTTCTGTCACTAAATTGAGTGGTTGTTTGTCTCCAATGTTATCAGTTTTGGTGTGTTGTATTAATTATGTATGTGATTTTGTAATTAATGTGTGTTATGTTAATTGTGTGACTATGTAATTATGTCTGGTGTTGTCTGCCTTCAGTTATTTTGTATATATATATATAGTAATTTTCTGTTTACATGTCTCTTGTTTCTTTAATAATACCATTTTTTGTGCCGCTTCCGTGGCTCATTTGCTGGAAGTGCTACCATATATGTTTATTGGTACTCTGTAAATTTGTGTTAGGGGGGTTGACAGATTTTACTCAGCCTTTTCATTTATCTCGTCATTCTCACTATTTATGCTTATTTAAAGTCATATTACCTGTGTTTTTGAAATTTCAAAGAGAATAGAAAAAATTAAAGCATTAACAATATTTTTTTGGTTTTCATAAAGTTTGTATTGGGCAGAAAGTCTTAGTTGTTGGTCAGTATGTTCATTTTAAACTTACAGAAATCTGACGATTTATTGTATTTCATAATACAATATAGCCCTATTTATTATTTATAAATTTATAACTTATTTAATATTAATATATTTCATAATAATATTTAATTTAGTTTTTGATAAAAAATTTTTAATTTATCCATAACTGACAAAAATCATTTTGAATTATTTGATTTGGATCAATTGCTTTAGTTCTCATTGTATTTATCCAATTTTATTTAATATTTAATATTGCTTGCATAACTGTTTTTGTTAAGATTTAGGCATATGTCTTTTAAAAACCTGTTCTATATGCTACCCATGTTGCTGATACAAGTATTTTTTTTCACTTCAATTTTCACATTCTTCTTTAATTTTTTGGTGTGTACCTGTTTAATATCTTCTTACAAGTTTTACATTTCAAACAATTTTTACTACTGATAAATCTGCTTGTACTTTATAATAGTAATATCAGTAATGTACTTTCAACTGGAACAGCTTTGTGTTTAGGAAACAACTTTCTATAGTCTGTGTGTATATATATATATATATATAAGCTATGTTAGTTTATAACATAGCACAATCACGTAAGCTTTGTTATAACATTAATGAGTACTTTTATCTAAGATTGAGCTAATTTCAGAATTCTTCCCCTTCAGAGTAGTGTTTACTCTGAAACTTGTGTTTTTATCTAAGATTGAGCTAATTTCAGAATTCTTCCCCTTCAGAGTAGTGTTTACTCTGAAACTTGTGTTTTACATACATCCTGGTTTATTTTATATGAGTTGTTCTGTTGTTAAATGTTTATTTGCCCCTTTTTTGTTTTGTAAGTAGTTATTTATTGTCTGAACTTGTGTTTTTTGAAACGTTTATAAATTTTTGTCATAAGCATCCCTTTTATTCTTAAGAGTATTTGTTTCTATAAGATTGCTTAGACTTAAATAATTCTGCCCTTATATGTAGTCACAGTATTAGTCAGAGCTAATAACAAAGGAATATTTTTATTTACCTTCTTAAAAAAATATGCAACAGCTTCATTTAACTGTATTCCTATCATTCTTCCATAACCTGAAAATTTTCTAAATTTTGTTTAGATCCCTGAATAATGTTGGGTGGTGTAAATGAAGAATTATCGGTTCATGATGTATGCTCTTATTAATTGTTCATTATACTTTTTGTGTGAATATTAATTAATTATTAAACGAAGATGTTCAAATTTATTTTACAGAAGATATGATACATGAACATTCCAAGAGAGTTTTCCATTATATGTAACCAGTAGAATTTGTTGAACAAACATTTTGTGTGGTATTTTGGTTATTAGTTATAAGATATGAAGTAAATAAAAATTACTTTAAGTAGCAATTCTATATATCTAATTCTGTTTCCTTTGTATTATCAAATCAGTACAAATTTTTCAAACATACATTTGTTTCTTGACATTTTAGATTTGTTTATTTCCAGATTTATTTGGCTTCTTAAAAAAAGATAAAGGAGTAGTTTTCTGTTTTATTATCTTTTAATTTTGATTTATCATGTGGGAATCTTTTGAAAAATTTGATGAGACTAGGAGTTTAAATGAAGCAATAATACTTTTCTGGTTGGTTTGTGTTTAATGAGGGTTTTTGGATAGTTTTCAAGAAAATACAACATGTATATTTTACTGTAACCATAACTGTTATGGTCTCTCTTTGTCAATTCATGTTCCAAAAAACTACATTAGTGAAACATAAATATTTAAAGAGTTACAAAAGGTTTTTGAAAATGGGTTTATAATTCTTTTTTTAATTACTTATTTACAAGTAATAGTATTGTTTTCTCCTACTTTAAAGTCTCCCTGAATTATTTTGTATTGCTTTCATCAAAAAATAATTGCATTGTTTGAGTTGGGCATTTTTATGAAATTGAGGATTACTCAAGTGATTGCTATACAAATTAATGTTTTCTTACAAATTTAAGAAGTATGACTGGTGCAAAATACTGATGTATTTATTTATTTATAAAATAAATATTTATTACATTACTTATTTGAAATATTTATTGTGAAATTTTCCTTAAGAATTATACTTTATGTGATTACAAGATGATGGAGCATTACTTAATAGATTATTATGTAAAATTAAAAAAAAACGTTAATATTAATATATTAAAATAAACCGAAGCATATACATGTACCTGCTGCACATGTGTATTACTCCATGGGATCGTAAACTGTAAACTGTGGAACAAAAGTGAGATAAAGAAAATCACATAATAAAATAAAGTTTTTTTACACATTGAATTATGACTGGGGCAAAATATTTATCTGGTCTGTCATATTTATTTTGACATTTTTGTGGAAGATTTACACTTTTTGTGCTTGTGTGATTTAATATATCAAAAAATAAAATAAAAATCAGATTAGGAACATTTTTAATTTGTTCTACTATTAATTATTAAAATAGCTTGTAAAAAAGTAGATATTTTTTGATAGAATAGTAATTCTCCATATTTTTTCAGAATTAAAAAAAATGGATGAGGAACCAGCTAATAAAAAGAAACGTTTGTCCAAGATGAAAAATGACTCTGAAGATACTGAAATTAGAAACTCAGAGAAAATTGTTGATAATGGAAACAGTAAGAATGTAAAAACTTCAAATTTTGAACCACATTCTCTAAGAAAAAAATTAAGAGAAAATACTGCTCTACAAGGTAATTGTTTTTTGTTTTTTTTTTTAACTGGATCTGAATACTGTGGGCTTAAAATAATTTCTAAGGTAGTTTATTCTTAAAATAAATTGCAAATGCATAAGAACCTATTAAAGTGGGAATTTGCAGGATAATGCTACTGAAGTGGGATTTATTGTGTAATTATCGTTTATTATTAATCAGTAATAATCGTTCTTTGCTGATCAGTTTTAAGGTTTCATAATGCAAAAAATTTAAGGTGGTGTCTTCGTATTCCCCAATTACTTTTCTATTAAGCTGAGTAATTTTATTTCATAACTTACAATTTTTCTTCATAGTGATGAAAAACTAAAGAAGAATACTCTTTGTGACTACTTTCTTACTTAAATTTAATTTAAACACCTTTGTGAAATATATAAAAATCTGTATTCTACAAGAAATATGCTTTTCAGTTCAGAAACATATCTTGATACTAATCTCGAACATCAGAACTGAGCACTATGATGTATTGTGTACCAACTCTGCTCTGTAGATACATTTAAAGTTACTGTGTGACAATGACCTGCAAGGCTTTCAAGTAACCAATGTTTTGGATGGTCATTGTTTAGATGATGATTATTACTCTACTTTATTTACCTTATTGGTACAGCAAATATTATAAAATGTAATTTAATTTTATATGCTGTTGCCATTGATACATGTATCTTCTCAAAATATGAGAATATTGGTTTCGTGGCAATTGTTTTTGTTGAATCCTGAAAAGATTAAGAGTTATTCATGAAAAAATAAAAATATAATAAATTTTATATTCATTCATCACGTGTTATAATTTCAGGAGGTGCGAATAAGTGACTGTAGAGAATTTCTTTAAATGCAAAAATGGAATTATATGGCTATTGAATGGTACCAATAATATGATTTGTTCAGAAGTTGTTGCCCGATTTTACATTATTGTAAAAGAAAAATGTAGACATAAAACAAGCACCAAATTAAAGAGAAAAACTGTAGTTACCTTGACTGAACTCCATAAATACATTTTAGTGAATTAATTTAAATCCTGCTGTACTTCGTTAAGAACATAGAAGTGGCAGTTAGAATTTCCTCTGTGATTGGCTCTTTCAAGGGGTAGATGTTGTTGATGAATACAATGTACTCATTTTTTCAATGCTTTTATTATTGACTTAACTAATCTGAACATTTCTTATCTTAATACTTTCTGTTTCTTTAGCTGCTTGTCCCAATGGTTAAATATTTTGATGTGGAGGGTTATTCCTTTTACATTTGTGTTACAGATTCACATCTTATTCACCAGAACATGCACTGAATTTTCCTCTGTATACACTGTATCATAAGCACTAAGAGTGGCATTTTCCACGATGTAAGGCACCTTTCCTTGTGCTCCCACCCAAGACTTTCAGACATTATGAATTTTATCATTTTTCTCTGTAATTTTTGTTTGTTTCATGTTTCCATAATTATTAATTTATTACAGTTATTTTAAAATATGTTGTACAATTATATTTTATGAACACACTATATTATTTTATGTAAAGTGTATTTAAAAATTTAGCTCAGTTATAACACCGGATCACAAGAAATGCATAATGTATCTGCTGATCCAAAGGGCTTGAACAAGATCTTTTCTGTTTGGGGTTAAGCATGTTTAAAAATTCATTTTTGACAATAAAAATAGTAAATAGTAATCATCAAATTTTAAAGGAAAATTGATGAATTACTTTTATTAGGTAATATATTTAAGTACAGATATCTAAATTTAGATAATTATTTAAATGTAATATATTCAAAATGAATAATTGAATTATTTAATACATTTTAATATTTACCAAAGAGGAGATTACTGTGATTTTTATGTTTGCAATGTCAAATTGCAGTCTGGTAAGTTATATGTCTTTTACTCTATTTGACAAGTTTATATCACTTAATTTTATATTTAATCTATTGTTCAGTCTGGTTCTTGTGATCCACTGTCATATGCTATAAAATCAATAACTATTAAACCAAATTAAGTAATTTGGTACTTTTTATGTAATTTTGGTACTTATTTTTAATAAGTTTTCAATCTTGTTGAGTGATATTTTATTTATTCATAGAATCAAACTCAGACTTGATTGATTAATGAATGTGTGTGGTCATATAGTTTTTTGTTGCAATACCTATCTGGCTAGAAAAGAAGTACAGGTGACATAATAAACTGTATTTTTCAACATGTAGGCAAAGCTGGCTAAAACAGCTAAACAGCTTATGTATCTGCGTTATGTATATCTTGGTAATTTTTACTTCACTTTTACTATATTTTCTTGGCTTCTATTAACAGTGCTTTCACAAATTAATTTAATTTATTATAATTTCAGCTGTTAAGTTACTGCTAGCAGCTAATGATGATCCTGGATGTGATGCAGTTAAAAGTTATATTAATGCTGGAGGTGGACCACTTGAATTACTTCAGGTCATTAACAACTCTGATATGAAAAAGAATCTCACATGTGCAAGTCCTGTTTTTTCTGCTGTTCAGCTTGTTATTATGAAGTAAGACTTACACATATTAGTGTCGTCTCTTAGTATCTTAGTAAATGGGTTGGATCTTAATAAATCAAAAATAAAAGTTTTGGGAAAAAATGTTTCAGAGAAAAACATTAATTTAGTTGATGATTTTGAGACAGTTTATATATATTTTTGAAACCTATACAACACTCAGGGTACTAATTAAGTAATAAAAGATAATAAAATAAATTAGGTCAGTTAAGTTATATGATATCAGGTCACTCAGAGGAAGCCCACTGGGTTGGTCTGGTGGTGAACATGTCTTCCCAAATCAGCTGATTTGGAAGTCGAGAGTTCCAGCATTCAATTCCTAGTAAAGTCAGTTATTTTTACATGGATATGAATATTAGATCAGGATACTGGTGTGTTTTGGTGGTTGGGTTTCAATTAACCACACATGGTTAATCTCAGGAATGGTCAAACTGAGACTGTACAAGACTACACTTCATTTACACTCATACATATCGTCATTCATCCTCTGAAGTATTATCTGAACGATAGTTACCGGAAGCTGAAACAGGAAAAATAAGAAAGAAGAAGAAGGTCACTCAGAGGAATGATCTGATTTTTGTTGTTGTTTTTGTCTAATGTGAAATGCTTCCAACAATGGAAACATTCACTTAGATAAGTGTATTACATCAGAAGGCGAATACTTCATAAGAAGAAGACTTTGCAGGAGACAAGTCATTGAATTAGCAGGTTAAAAATCTTTGTTTAATTTTAAAAGAAGCCAAGGTTCTTTTTATCACACTTTGTATCTACTTAAAATTAGGTGTCCTTTGTTTAAATGGGTTGGTTTTGTTTCATATATTTTATAGTTTAGTAGAGTTTTTTCATTAAATTCAGCCATATGTTCCTTCAAATGTATAAAGCTATTTGTACCTGTTTTATCTCTATAAAAACTATTGGATTCATTATACTTTGTTGCTTTTCACCTTGCTTCTAAATCTATCTTCTATCTTAAAATCATGTTCAAGGATTATAATTACTGAGCTTCTTAGAAACAGTTATAATTATTGAACATTTTATAATATGAGGCAGGTTTTTAAAGTAAGATCCATTTTGAATTTACCGCCTAAATATGTGATGTAAACAGATGGCACTTGCATAACTTTGTTATTTCAATCGATAGTCATTCGGTAGTCAATCACTAGTCATAGCAGCAATTTATTCACTTTGCATCTAAAGGAAATTAAATAGTTTATAGTTTCCTTCAGAAACTAAATGATGTAAAATAACAAAATAGATGTGCTACATCACATTTAATAAACTGGCTTCTGTACATCATCAAAATTTAAAATGTTTGGTGTAGTTCCACTTCATGCTCTTGGGTATTGATTTTTAGCATTCAGTTCCACTAAAAATGAAAATAATAATAAAATAAATAAATAATTTTTTGTCTACATGTCTACTCGATTAAGAACAACTCATCAGATTTGAATTCTATATGATTTTCACTATTTAAAAACTTGATTGTCCGTGAGAATATATATTTTAAAAATAATATGGTAGCAAAGAAGCCCTTTTTACTACCTTGTGCAAAGTAAAGGAAGTATTATAATAGGAAAAATTTTGGTTTTCAGATTTCAACAGGAATATCCATTTTGACCATCCCTGAATCCATTTTGACTAGTTTCAGCATAACGTCTGTACATACATACGTACATATATATCTTGCATAACTCAAAAACAATTAGCTATAGAATGTGTTGAAATTTTGTATCTAGGACTGTTGTAACATCTAGTTGTGCACCTCCTTGTTTGATTGCAATCGACTGGGACAAAAATGTGTATACAGTCGACCTCTAAATAAATTTGGTTTTTGGAATTTTTCTTAACTGCAGTAATAAGCCCTCGTTAGGAGCTTTTCAATGATGTATTATAAGTGGTACTTATTTTCATTGATTTCAGGGTTACAGCCAAATAAAATTTTAATTAACGAAATATTGGATCTTACAAGGGAAGGTACATCAGTTCGAATCCGACTTCATACACATATATGTTTTTAAACTTTTTTTGAAGTCTGACAGAACTTCTCCATTTTCATAAATATTACACACCAGTTGGTATAATCTATCTATCACTTCCTCACCTATATGGTGCAGTATTTCTTCATGTATCCCGTATATCCCAGGAGCCTTTCTGCCACTCAAATCTTTTAATGCTCTCTTAAATTCAGATCTTAGTATTGTATCTCTCTTTTCATCCTCTTTGACTTCTTCTGTAACACCAGTTTCTAATTCATTTCCTCCATATAACTCTTCAATATATTCCGCCCACCTATTGACCTTTTCTTTCGTATTATAAATCGGTGTACCATCTTTATTTGAAACATTAGTAGATTTTAATTTATGCACCACAAAATTCTCCTTAACTTTCCTGTAAATTCCATCTATTTTACAAATGATCATTTGTCTTTCCACTTCTGAACACTTTTCTTTAATCCACTCTTCTTTCGCTAATTTTCGAGGATATGGTTGAAGAACCTCCTGACCTAAAGGCGTCGGAGTTATCTATATGAAAAAAAACATAAAAAAGAAAAACCGGAGCACATACAACTAAATTTTATATCGCTTCCTAAGTACATTTATTTATTTTTATTTTTTTAATTATTTATTTATATTTTACCCTTATGAACATTATTCAGTGGAATGTTAGAGGTCTTTGATGCTGCATTGAAGATATTGGAGTACTGGCACCCAAATATGATCCAATAATCACGTGCTTCCAGGAAACTCATCTTCCACAACATTACCCGATAGCACTCAGAGGATACTTCTGTGAGAGATATGACTGTATAGTAGATGGTAGAGAGAGTGGTGTAGTGGCTATTTTCATGAAGGATGAGGTATTGGCTACAAGGATTCAACTGACCACTCTCGTTCCTGCTGTTGCAGTAAAGAGCTCTACCCCTTTCAAGTTACATATCTGCAATCTATATCTCTCACCGAACACTGAGTTCAGTGCTCTAGATATCTCAAATCTCCTTACTCAAATACCATCTCCATCGTTAATAGTAGGAGACTTCAATGCCCACCATGTTTTCTGGGGCTCGACCTTCTGCTCCACTCGAGGAAATATAGTGCACAGTCTGAGACAAGACTTAGACCTTTGCTGAATAACGGATCTCATACATTCATGTCTTTATCATTTGGTACTATGTCTAACATCAATCTCTCCATATGCTCGCTGAATTTACTCCCTCATCTTAGTTGGTCTGTTTGTGATGACTTTCACGGCAGTGACCACAAACCAATTATTATTGATTTCGGTGTGGACCACGAGATAAGGAGAAGGCCACGGAGGTGGATTGTTGAAAGGGCAGATTGGGATGGATATCATAAAGCCTTCCTGTCACAGTATGACGACAGTGTGAACATTTTTGAGCAATGTTCCTCTTTTACGTCCATGATGCTCGAAACTTCCAGCAGGTATATCCCACAAACATCGGGTAATCCTAAACGTCCTTCCGTTCCATGGTGGAATGATGATTGCAAATGTGCTATTAAGAATTGACTGTGAGCGCTACGCAAATTCAATAATAACTGAATATCTAAATTTGTACCGCAGGGCTAGAGCGGTGTGCCGTCGGGTCTTCTTGAACGCTAAAAGGAATTCATGGACGAAATATGTGAACACCAGCTCACATACTATTACCACGTCTACTGTGTGGAGAAAAATCCATGCAATTTTCAGATCGCCAAGGCAATCTATTCTCGGTCTCATTGATGAAGGAGAACTCCTTTCAGCAAATACTTAAGCAAAATCTTTCCGCTCGGTGTCTCTCACTTCATCATATACTAATGACTTTCAGAGGTACAAAGCACAGATGGAAATATTGGCGTTAAACATTGGTGATTCTGTTGGTGAATTGAACAATCCATTCTTATTTAAAAAATTGTTACACGCACTTAAGAACTCACGTGACACTTTCCCTGGACCATACAACATTCGCCTTTGTATGCTTTCACACCTTCCTAACTCAGCACTACAACATCTTTTGAGTATTTGCAATGGTTTATTCTCCGAACAAGTCTTTCCGCCCGGCTGGTCAGAAGCATTTATTATACCAGTACTAAAGGCTGGTAAAGACAAAATCGATCCCTCCAGCTACCGCCCTATTTCTTTAACAAGCGTGTTGTGTAAAATAATGGAGAGTATGGTAAACCGCAGGCTTACGTGGTACTTGGAGAAACATGGCTTTCTTTCTTCGGAACAGTGTGGTTTCCGACAAGGAAGATCTTCTATTGACCATTTAGTGTCATTGGAGACGGCCATACAAAACGCCTACCTGAATCGCCAACACCTCGTTGCTATCTTCTTCGATATTAAAAAGGCGTACGACACAGCCTGGCGACGTGGTAATCTTAACACTCTCAAGAGATGGGGAATCAGGGGCAATATGCTTGCTTTTATCTGGGGGATTCTTAAATCACCGAACGTTTCGTGTTCGTGTAGACTATTCTCTTTCAGACAGTGGCGTCTCGGAAAATGGAGTACCTCAAGGTAATGTATAAAGTGCCACCTTGTTTTCTGTAGCCATAAAAAGCATTACCAATTCTGTACAGGCTCCTGTCTCATGTTCTCTATTTGTTGACGATTTTGTTATTTACATTGCGAGCCGCTTAATACCCATTGCAGAGCGACTCCTACAGAACACTATATTTCGCCTTGAGGCTTGGTCCAGGACTACTGGTTTCACATTTTCATCCGACAAAACAAAATATGTAGTCTTTTCTCGGCTACGGAACCCTTCTATTTCGCAGGTTCTTCTGAACTTATTGCTGTCTCTTCTTATGTCAAGTTTCTAGGTTTACTTTTTGATAGCTGCCTTACTTGGGTCAAATATATGAAGGAATTGAGGACAAAATGTTCCAAACTTTTAGATATGATGCGGGTCCTTAGTAACACCAATTGGGGAGCCAATCGGTCATGTATGTTACATTTTTACTATTCTCTTGTTCGTTCCCATTTAGATTATGGTTGTGTCGCCTACTCTTCAGCTCGTCAAACCGTGCTTAAAATGCTGGACGGTGTGCATCATGCTTTTCTTCGGCTTGCCACAGGTGCGTTTAGATTAAGCCCTATCGCAAGCTTACTTGTAGACTGTGACGAGCCATCACTTTGGGATAGACAAGATCAGCTTTTGTTATCTTATTTTGCCCATCTCAAAGGACAGCCAAATCACTCGGCTTTTGAAACAGTTCTTAGGAATCCTAATTTAAAGAGGTATGAGGACTGTCCACGCAGTACTGCGCCTGTGGGTGTCCGTACCCGACGTCTGCTTCAGCATATAAATGTTGACACTCCCTCGTTCTTTCCATCGTGTCCGTGCTCATATCCTCCGTGGAGAATAAATTTTACATTTGACCTTACAACATAAGATAAACGATCAACACCACCTACTGTTTTCCAGCAAATGTTTCAGTATATTCTCACCAAGACGAACCCAGATGCACTGATATACACCGATGGATCGAAACAAGATGGTACCACTGGTTGTGCTTTTGTTATCAATGAAAGAACTGATATGTTTGGCCTACCCGGTATTATGAGTGTGTTCACCGCTGAACTACTCACTCTAAATAGGGCTCTGAATATCATTAACCCTAAATATAAAAACATTCTTATTTGCAGTGACTCATATAGTGCTCTCCAGGCGTTAGAAAACTTTTATTCCAAACATCCTGTCGTCATTGAAATTTACGACGCAATCGCTGAGTTAGGTAATCGCAACACAGAAGTAAGTTTTTGCTGGGTCCCTAACCACATAGGGATTCTAGGTAACGAAAGGGCAGATTATGCTGCCAAAGAAGCGTGTATTCAACCTCCTTTCACCAACCGAGTTACTACCTTTGATTTTATCAATCGTGTAAAACAATCAGTGAGAGCAAGGTGGCAAAGTGACTGGGCGACTACCGTCGATAATAAACTCTGGCGGATTAAAGATGCAGTGTTGCCATGGGGCTCCTCTTGCAGAAAGTCTCGTCGTGAGGAAGTGGTCCTATGCCGGTTATGGATAGGACATACGAGGATCACACATGAATACCTAATGTCAGGAGAAGTCCCACCCCTATGCACATGATGCAACTGCCACATGACTGTGCACCACATTCTCGTGACTGCATATGTTATGCAGCTTTGCGTCGTAAGTTTAATTTACCTAGAAACATCCGTGATCTCTTGTACAATAATATCGGAATTTTGGACCGGATGTTTCTGTTTTTGCATAGTACCAGGTTACTGCAAAAAATTTAATATTATCATATATATTTTTATGCCAGAAGAGTTGTAATTTTTAGCCTTTATTTTCAATTTTGATTTTTTTGGTTCTATGTCTTTAATTTTATTATCCGACAAGGGAGCCTTTTGCACAACCCATCGGACTTAGGTAAGTTTTATATAGTTTCTTTATTTGATTATTTTAATTTTTATATTTTAAACACTTCGTCTGCAGTATTAGTTTTTAGTTGTTTTTTTTTACCTTCTTGACTCTTGTTTTAATAAATTTTTATTATATGATTAATATTAATTTTTTTTTGGAGTTATTTTACCCTTTTATTAATACAATCCCGGGCAATGATAACGCTCAGGCGTTTTTCACTCACAAAAAAAAAAAAATTCTTCCATTCTTCTTATATTTTCTACTTTATCTTTTTATTCAGACCTCTTGCGATGTCCTCAAAATTATTCTTTACCTCCCCTTTCTGTAACTTCTCTAAATTCCACTGATTCATCTGATACCCTTTCTTCAGGTTTTTGAACCCCATTCTACATATCATTATCACTAAATTGTTGTTGCTATCAATGTCTGCTCCAGGATATGCTTTGCAGTCGATGAGTTGATTTCTAAATCTTTGTTTAACCATGATATATTCTGATACCTTTCAGTATCACCAGACTTTTTTCATGTGTATATTCTTCTATTATGATTTTTAAATTGGTTTGGCAATTACTAAATTATACTTTGTGCAAAACTCAATAAGTTGATCCCTTCTTTCATTCCTTTTTCCCAGCCCGTATTCCCCTGCAATATTTCCTTCCTTGTCTTTTCTGATGCTTGAATTCCAATCTCCAACTATTATTAAATTTTCATCCCTTTTTATGTGTTTAATTACTTTGTCAATTTCTTTGTATACACGCTTTACCTCATCATCATCATCATGGGTATTTGTTGGCATATAGATGTTAATCGTTGTTGGCTTAGGTTTTGATTTTATTCTTATTACAATAATTCTGTCGCTAAGCTCTTTGAAATATTCAACCCTCTTCCGTATCTTCTTGTTCATTATGAAACCTACTCCCCTGCAATATTTCCTTCCTTGTCTTTTCTGATGCTTGAATTCCAATCTCCAACTATTATTAAATTTTCATCCCTTTTTATGTGTTTAATTACTTTGTCAATTTCTTTGTATACACGCTTTACCTCATCATCATCATCATGGGTATTTGTTGGCATATAGATGTTAATCGTTGTTGGCTTAGGTTTTGATTTTATTCTTATTACAATAATTCTGTCGCTAAGCTCTTTGAAATATTCAACCCTCTTCCGTATCTTCTTGTTCATTATGAAACCTACTCCTGCCTGCCCTTTTTTGACGCTGAGTTAATTCTAAAATCACCTGACCAAAAGTTGTTTTCCTCTTCTCACCAAACCTCGCTAATTCCTACTACATCTACATTTAACCTATCCATTTCCCTTTTTAAATTTTCTAACCGACCAACCTTTTTTAGACTTCTAACATTCCATACTCTTGACTCGTAGAATATTATTTTTTAATTTTATGGTGACCCCTTCCTTAGTAGTCCCCACCCAGAGATTCAAATGGGGGACTAGTTTACCTCTGGATTATTTTATAAAGGAATTCGCCTCCATCTTTGTTACATGAAAATGCAGAGAGTTACATTTTCTTTGAAAAAAAAAAAACAGCTGTAGTTTTCCATTGCTTTCAGCTGCGCAGTACTTAGAGGATTAAGTGATATTGATATAGCTGTTCAAGTCTTCCTGACCTACACCCTTAACAACTACTGAAAGAGCTGCTGCCCTCTTTCAGGAATCATTCCATAGTCTGGCTGTCAACAGGTACCTCTCTGATATGGTTGTCCTTCGGTCCGACTACTCTGTATCACTGAGCACTCAAGCCTCCTCACCATTGGCACGGTCTCATGATTCATAGAGGGAGAATTTAGATATATTGATTTATAAATAATTATTGACCTCTGATTGTAAAAAAAAATGTTATCAATGTTAACAATAATGTTAATGTTAATAAATGTTAATAATAATAATAATAATAATAATAATAATAATAATAAAAAGTATGAAAAAAAAATCAGAAGTTATTAGTGAAATAAAATTTTATGTACTTTTAATTTTAATTAAAAAATTTTTACAATCAGAGGTTAATAATTATTAATAAATCAATATGTTTAAATTAAAAAAGGGATTAAAAAAAATATATGTTTATGAAGTTGAATTCGAATAATGTGTGCAGATTCAACACGTTCTCACTTACACCACATTTCTGCTTCAGTGACGTGAAACAAAATTATTATATAAACTAATATAAAATAAGGATATGGACACCACAAAAAAATGTGATTTTTTATGTAGTTTATGCCATTTTCTACCTTATAATACACTTTTATAAAAATAAATTGACTGTAAGAACAAAAATTAAAGTACATGCTACTTGCAATATATTTGGTCAAAAACATTTTTATTTTTCAATCTTAGAGAAGGTCTCTGTCTCTTTTCTGATATAAAATAGTTCTCTTGCCATCTTTCTGCTTATTTTGCATTTTACAAAAACTTTTTAGTAACCTATAAAACTTAAATTAACTTCTTTCTGACACATTTTTAAAAATTTCAACCTAGCCTGTTGCGTAAATATTATTCGTTTTTAATTTCCAATAGTCAGTTCCAAATTTGGCTGCCATTTTATTAAAAATAATTGCAATATCAGCTATGAATAGTTATTTTTATTTTACAAAGAATTTAAAATAATCACATAGTGATTATTGTAATAGTATTTTGTTAACTGAAATAACAATTTCAGTTAACAAAAGGGTAGAATAAAGGCTGCAAAGGAAAAAATTTCCATTAAAATTATTACTAACCTAATTTGTCAGATAGGAAATAGTTGTTTCACTTGGTATAGTGTACCATTTTTTCCAATTTAATTTTTAAAACTCATCAGTTTGGTATTTAGATGTAAAAAAACTAGATTAATCCTGCTAAGTAGACTGAGTTATCCATGGTGCACTGAAGTTTAGTATTAGAGCATAATTTAGTGGAATTTAAGTGATTCATTCATCTAAAAATGGTCTGGTAAAATAGTTCTTTTTTTATGTTTTAATGCAGTGGACTCTTTCTTAATCAAAGTTCTCTGAACCAACCATTTCATTAACTCTTTCACAAGGTAGTTAAAAAAAATTAATTCCTAATAAAATAATATTTTATTAACAAGTTTTTAATTAATAAATATTAATATTGATTGTAATTATATATGCAGTATTGCATAATTATTATGCAGTATTGTGCATATGCAGTACTTTATTATATGATTGTTTTATTTTAAAATTTTACATTCACTGCTATACTTTATAGAAATCAGTATACTTATGTATAACTAATGAATTGATACTACAAATGGAAGCATTTAGATAAAGGCTGAAGTCTTGAAGTGATGCTAAGCAAATTTATGCTTGACAATTAGTTACACGTGGTAGTGACTAATCCCTCATTTATGTCAACATTGTGTGATACAGTAAGCAATTTTCATTAATTGGATCAATTTTTTTTTATAAACATTGTGCAGTTAATATTGTTTTCAAAGAAATCATAGTGTGTATTTGTTGAATTTTGTAGCTAAATTGAAAAAATTTAAGCTTGTGTGCTTTGAATTTGCGAATGCTAAAGTTAAATTGTAGTTCATACTGTAAATATGAGATTAAAAGGAAACATGTCATTGTTTCATTAGAGAAAAAAAAAGCAGATGACTCAGTTGTAGGACTTTCCCATCACGCAGATCCTTTTCTGATGCATGACTTACATACGCATACACACACAACTTAATTTAAAATATTTATTATTTTATTTAAATATAATATTTTTTGTTTATTTAATTCACTGATTCTAACTAAAACACGCGCGCATACCATATTTTATTCACATGGGTGTGGCAGAAAAATTAGTATTTGCAAAAAAATGTATTTTGCAAATAGTAACAGTCAGGAATAACAGTGGATGACAAGCAGACAGGAATGACTCTATCTTGAACACACACACATACATACATACATCCAGAAAATTTCCATCTGATTTTTGGGTTCCTTAGGTGTCAAAATGTCAAGATCTGGTGAAAACTGCATATGCCCAAATTGGACCGATTACAATACTTTCCCTTCGAAAGCTATAACTTTGCTATAGTGTTAGATGGGAAAGTAAAATTAAAGGCATAGGAACATTAAGAAAAAGGGGAGTTGATTAAAAAATTGTGCTTGAATTTGGAGTTGGAGAAACTACGTAAAGAACTGGAAGAAACACAAAATGAACCTAAAGACCTATTGTACTAATGTATCAAGTCAAACACCTACTGTTTTAACATCTTGTTGTATGTTAGAAAAACCAGATCTATTAACTTTATTATGGTTGTGGTTTGTTCAACAAAGATATAAAGGTATGTCTTTGAGTGGCCCAGCAATTCAAGTAAAAGTTTTACATTTAAATTGGTCATTTAATAATGGTAATGTGAATTTTTCGGCTAGTAAAGGGTGGTTATCCAAATGGAAAAAAGAAATAGTGTACATGTTTTATCGATTTACAGAGAAATGTTTTCAGCTGGTTCATCAAATGCTACTAATTTTTCAAATTGGTTCATAAAAATTGTAAATGATGGAAACATGGTGGCTAATCAGATTTATAATGTATATGAAACGAGTCTGAATTACAGAATATTTCCGTGACAGAGTTTTGCCCAAAACACAGAAAAAACTCGTAGGAGATGGCGAGCATTGGCGTGGCCTGCAAGTGAATGAGGTGTCAGAGGGTGCTGGGTTGGACAGGTCTGCGGCTGAGTGCTTTGGGGGCATTCTCGAGCATGAGGGAGGTTGCTTTGATGTGGGAGGCTGTGGACACTCTGTTCCCGGTGCCTGAAGGCATTGCTCATGTTTTTAATGATTATGGTTGATGGTCTTGTGGGTAAGTAATAAGTTGGAAAGTAGTTGAGTTGTGTGTGACAACTCAACTACTTTCCTCAAGTTGTGTACTCAAAAGTACACAACTTTTGAGTGTACTTTGGTGGATAAGTTATGTCTTCATGATTGTTGTGCGCTTGTCTTGTGTTAGCTTGATTGTATGAATGTAAAAATGTGTGTGGTATGTTTTAGTACCTTTTAGGTGTTCTATTTTTCAGGGTGTTTTCCTGCTCTTGGTATTTGTGGTGTGTGTGTGTGTGTGTGTGTGTGTGTGTGTGTGTGTGTGTGTGTGTGTGTGTGTGCATGCGTGCGTGCGTGTGCGTGTGTGTGTGTGTGTGTGTGTGTGTGTGTGTGTGTGTGTGTGTGTGTGTGTGTAGTGGTCTGGTATGAATAATGTTTGCATGTGGAGACTGAATGTGTGTGTGGGTGCTTAGCCCCTCCTGAAGTAATGCTTTATTAGCAGTTTCTCAGCAGGTGGGGTAGTCAGGGGTGGAGGTTTAGTTGGTAGTGCGCAGGAATACATATGTATTTTCTGTAACAGCTTGCGGAACTTGTTAGCAAGACCAACACTGCTTTGACGCCCGTAAATGGATTTCCTCCACCTCAAAAAAAGACTTTTGCTCAAAAAGCATAACTAAATGCACCAGGTCAAAAATTGTGTAAAGGCAGAATTATTGCCTTTACTTGGCAAAGAAATAACTGCTGTTAAATAGATTACTTTGGGATCAAGTAAACTACCTCTTTTTGTCATGGGTAAATATGTAAAGCCTTGGGCTTTTAAAAGTATTTCATTATTTCTGTTTATTATTGCGTTCCAAAGGTACTGATTTCGTTTGGAAAATGAAAACATTTCTCAAATCAAAAAAATCTTTCAATAAAGGTCATTATTCTTCTATTAGTTAATGCTCCAAGTCACCCATCAACTGGTTCCCATCAACACAGTGACACTAAAGTTATGTTCCTGCCACAAAATATTATGTTGTTAATGTAATCAATTGGTGAAGATGTTATTGCATCAATGAAAAAACTATTCAAAAACGGTTACTCTCTAAAATTTAGGAAAAATACTCATGACGGTAATATTGATGTAACACAGGCTTTAAAAAAAATTCACATCTAGAATGTTATTTAAATATCATGTAGAATACAGTTTCTAATACTACATTACAAAAATCTTGGTAAAAAATTTGGTCAGCAGTTATCATGAACTCTATTACAGTCATCCCTGTGGAAGATGAATCCTTACCATTAGTGAGACAAATGCCGGAGTATGAAGCTGCTGAGGAGTAAGAGATAGTTAAATGAAGATGAGAAAGAAATGATGAAATTATTGCAGCAGTGATGAATAATATGGAATGTAATGAAAGTGAGGATGAATCTGACAAAGATCAAGAGAAAAAAAATTTCTCACGTGGAAGCGAAAATGCTCTAGAAATAGCTCTTCAGTATGTTGAACAACTGCTGACTTCAACTCCAGTCGATGTTTTGAGTCTGAAGATATGCAGTGCTTATACAGCAGACAAACGTAAGAGTAACACAAAATTGAATTGCAGGCCTCCGTGGCGCTAGTGGTAGTGTCTTGGCCTTTCATCTGGAGGTCCTGGGTTTGAATCCCGATCAGGCATGGTATTTTCACACACGCTACAAATCATTCATCTCATCCTCTGAAGAATGCCTAACGGTGGATCCAGAGTTAAAAAAAACAAAAAAAAACATAAAATTGAAGAAAATGATAAATTTTTTTGCATGGATATGAGGGTTTTTAATTTTTTTTAAGTGTGCAGTGTACTGTAATGTGTTAAGTTTTTAATTGTATAGTAATATAAAATTTGTTAATATTATAATATACTGTATATAATTTACTTAAGATTAAAAAAATCTTTTTTAAGTTTTAACCACTTGAACAAAAATGTGCACTACATTTTCTTTCTTGATTTTTTTTTAATTAAGGTAAGTCATGAGTACACTACTGTAATTTTATTTTTGTAAGAGAGAGATCATTTTGATATATGTTGGATTTATAATTTTTTATTTACTATTTTATTTATTTTCACAGCTTATGTAGTATTTAACACTTATCAAACTTTATATTATGTGCTTACTTGATTGATATAAAGTTGATTTATACTAGAAATATTACCAATTATTTGTTCTTAACTGTCATAGATGAGATTTTACTCCATTGACCAACTTTTCTATTATCTGGCTACAACCTGGTCCCATCTAAATCTGTTAAAAGAGAGACTGCTATCATCATAAACTTGTTGACACTTCTGAAATTTGCATTATATAAGTTATAATTATATATTTTTTTACCTTCTTTTTAATGTAGAAATAAATATAGTCAATTTTATACATACCTGTTTCAGAATCCTAAGTGATTTTCCATTACTTCATAAAAGTGCTGAAGAAGCATGCTGTTATCTCCTTCATGAATATATGCCAACTATTCATTTGATGATTGCGCCATCTGCATCTGTTAATCATAAAATTGTTGCACTAAAATTACTTACAAGTTAGTATTGTGTAATCATGTTATAAATCTTCTATAGTTTGAATTATCATCATATTGTTGTAAGAAAAGTTTTTTCTTGATAGATTTTTTATTTTTAGTGAAATTTAAAAAAATATATTTAAAATTAGGGTTCAGGGACTGGAAAAACAATCACAGAGGAATGAGTACAGATCTAGAAGGCTACTTATTTTATACATTGTATTTTGATGATCTATTTTGGTGACTAGTTCTTTGTAACAACGATGACTGATGTAAACTATTTGGTGAGACATTTAACAGAAGTATATAATATGGCTAGTCTAACAGTGAATTTCTCAAAGATAAAGAATCTTTTATGCAAAATTGGAAGGAGGTTGTGGTAATCTGTGTACATAAATCAGAAGCAATTGTTTGTCTCTGTATCTTCTATATATTTGGTTGGTGTGAATGATTCTTTTGCTGGTGCTTTTATTAACTTGATGGATAGTTTAGGTGTAAATTTACACTGATAACTCTATTCTAGGGTGACAATAAAGCTTTAGATTGGCATCTGTCAGTTTTCTGACCATTATTTGTTTCTTAAACGGTGCTTGTAGAACTGTTGTGCAATTGCTTACAGTAATACTGAAGAAAAAATTTTTTTTTTTTGATTCAAGGAACAAAATATGTGATCTTCTTATAGGACTTTTCATGCTGAATTAAAATATGTAAATACATTTTCTTCACCACCTGTTACTTTTTGTGGTACATAGGTACTTTGAAAGAAATTTAAGAATTTACATGCATCTAGGGGACTGTACAATTCAGCGTACTTGAAGTTTGAATCCTGAACTAGGGAGTTAAATTCACCTTGAGTTATCAGATGAAATTCACAGGAAGAGAATTCTGCTTAAAAAATAGGATCATTTTGCTTCTCATGTTGCTTTACAAGGCTACCTCATATTCTGATTCATCTTCTGAAGTTAAGTGTGTTGGAGCATGCAGTGTAGATAAGTCCTCTGGCCTTATAGTGATACCTTATAGACCTTATACAGACCTTATAGTGGACTGTAAATTCAGTTTCTGCACTGTATTTGGATTTACTACGTATTGTTTTTTATCTTTGTAATCCAAAAATAACATTTTGACTAATGGTTTTGTGATTCATGCCACACCATCAATATGGCAAAACTCATGTGATAATTAGCCTTGCCCAGTCTGTTAGGTGTTTCTCACAGGTCAAACAGCAGATTTGAGAGGCCCAGTTCTTGTCAATCAACTATAATAGTTCAAAAATGTTTTAGCTAGTGGAGTCAAACTACATTGTTCTTTAAATATCAAATCCCCATATTAATAATAGAAGTTATCCACATCGTTTATGTTCTTCATTGGCTTATTCACTAATAGAACACACATGACGCTAACTGTAAATCACAAAACAGAATGAAATCACTGTACGTACAAACACAGCAAACTTTAAACAATATTGATGTATTAATTGCATGACTCAGCAGACTGCTCTGTACTGACATAGCAGAACCTACAGTAAATAAATCATCATGCACATACATCTTTTGCCTTTATAATGTTATGCTTGTAGCCTACCTTCAATAAGAAATCATTTAAAATATTCTTTTATTTTCATAAGTTATCCCTAAAAAAAAAATACATAGAATTTTGCAAATGCAATACTTAAAAAAATGTTATACATAAAACTATGGTTGATGGAAAATTTTTGACTGCATTCTTGAATTCAGCATAAAAAGTTACATCTGGAACACAATAAAGCTTTCATGTGCCAAAAACTATATTTATAGTGTAATATTTTTGTCACTAATTCACATTTGATTGTTTTTTATTTTTGTTGTAGATAGAAAACTTATTTTATATTTTTTCTTTGTGAATTGTTTTTTTTTCTGTTGTACTATAATATACAGTTGTTTTATTTTTTTATCTTTTAGATAGGCATTGTTATAAATCATACATATCTATGATGATGAAAAAGTGCTGTTTTTTTTATGTATATATATTTTGGTTTTGTAGTTTTTAAAAAAATAAAAAGTCATATTGGGGAAGACTAAAAAACCAAAATCTTACTATATCATTTTAAAGAAAATTCCTAGAAGAAAATATTACAGAAACAATAATTTTTTTATTATAACAATGCCTGCATTGTTTCACATCTTCCTAAACAGATGTTTATGGTGTTATTAAAAATATAAAATAAGAAAATTATACAAAATGCACTAAAATAGCTTACCAAAAAAATAAATGATCATCAAGTCCACAAGCAGAGTGTGCATGTGCATTTGAATTAAACAGAATGTGTCATATTTTATGATGTCACCTTTCATGTAGGCTAGCAATGTTTTAAGTTGATATTTAAAGTGTTAAGTAAGCTGACTAAATATGTTCTGTTAGAGATTGCTGTATGATTTCCACAAGTGAAACTTAGGAAAAAGACTAAATTTTATTTTGGTATTATTATATTTATCAGTATCTTTTCTTAAGATACTTATGATTTAATAGAAAATTTGATTATGCAATGACTTTTGTGGGTAGATGAGTGACCTTCATTTTAGTAGAAGTACTAACTATATATTATCTGAGGCCTGCTTTTAAAGTTAAATCTCCTTTGAATTTGTTTTCTATATACGAGATGTAAACAGGTGGTGCTTGCATACCTCAGTTATTAAAATTTTTTATTTTAAATTGTTTAAAATTTCAATTGGCTTCCTTCACTATTTGGTTCATTTGTGATATAATTGCTGTGGATAAATTATAATAGTTTTCAGGACTTCAAGAATTAAAGCAAATTAAATATGAAAAAAATTTCTGTGAAATATATAATGAAAGTTTGATAGTGGGTACTATCCCAATGTTAAATAAAATCTGTTACCCAGAGGAACACCAGATAGAATCTACTAGACAGGACATCATGTAGGATTATCCAAACCACAGAAAACGTTAATTAAATTTGCCCTTATCCTTGATAAAATTGAAAGAGAGGTTTGAAAAATTATATCTTATTTAAAGGTCAAAAAAAAAAAGGCTGAAGTGTGTGTGCGTGAGCATGTGTGTATGCAGCATATGCGTGTGTGGACTTATTATTTAAAGTGGGTGAGACTTAAAATGAAATAAATTCTCAGAAGGTTCACTTTGGAACTCCAGCAACTTGGGTTACACATTGTTCAGAAATTCAGATTATTTGAATTTTTAATTTATTTAAAATTACTGAATTTATTTCAATTTATCCAAAATTTTGTGAATTTTAATTTAAAATTTTAAAGTAGTGAATCTAAAATTTTAAAACGCTTAGTGAATTTTTCTTCCTTTTAAAGAAGTTAACTAAAATCACCAGAAAAAGAATAAAAGAAATACTGAAAGCATTTGAATTGCAGGCATAATGGAAATCAGAGAAGATTATTTAGACAGATAAAGTGATAAGTTAAGTTAATGGGAATTGTAGCGCAATTAGAACAATTCAGAATAGGAAAGCTAAATGACTAAGACATGTGAGAGAAGATTGATTAAAAAATGCTAGAAGGATTAGTAGAAAGTGCAAAAATGAGAGGACAGAAAAAGACTAAAATTATAATGATTTAAAATTAAAGCGGAGCTATCTAGATTTTAAAAGTTCAGCTGGTAATAGGGAGAATAGAAATGAGGACAGGTAGATATGATGATTTGAATATGACCATATAATAATGATATGGCCATATGATAATGATGAAGAATTTTTTTCTAAATATTGAAGTTTATTATTATTATTATTTATTTCTAATATTTCTAGATTATTCTTTATACTTTTTATTATATGTCTATCTGTAATGAGGTCTTTTGGTGTCAAGATTTGTAAATTCTTTAATTTAAAGAGAAGTTAATTGCAATATTCACTAGATAAGTGTTAACATAGTTTTTATTCATGTGTTCTTGCTAGTACTATTGGTGATTAATTAATTGATTATAGATTGACTTATTATTATTATTGTTGTTGTTTCAGGTGTTGTTTCTTTAAGTACTCAGTTAGCTAGAGATGTATTAAATTCTATTAATCTTGAATACAGTAATGTGGAACATCTTGCTGCACAAGTAAGTCCTTATGATAGCAAGAATGTTCGAATTACATTTATTCATTTTATTTTATCTTTCATGGTTGATGGCAATTCATATCTGATAAGGCAGCTGTTACAGAATAAAGGTAATTGATATCCTTGATTAACTTATTTTTTTTATAATTACCTTTATCGAGTGATAATGAAATGTTTATTTGTATACAGGTTTTAATGTTTCTATAGAAAATACTACAAATTTTAGCATATCAAGTAATATGTAGTTTTATGTCAAAAACTATTAAATTGCTTCTATTGAAATAAGTGAATATGTTGTTACTTTTGTTTTGAGTTTTTCTTTGTATTTTCTAGTTTAAATAACCCTAATGTCCAACATATTCATTTATGAGAAAGAAATCTATTTAATGAAAAAATATATATGTGTATCTGACTTAGCTGTTGTATCATTCATATCAAGAAGCATGGTGCATTGGTTTGTTTGCTGTAGGTGCTCACATTTTTATTTTGAATGAAGTGCTTCTTACATAACTACCATCTAGTGAAAAAAAAATTGAAGTAACAACTGTATAATAAATTGTATTGTGTACCATAAACAGTACATTATTGGCATTAAAAGCTAATATACTTATTATTTTTTTAAATTTTGTTAAAAAATAACTATCGTAGATATAAGTTTTTTGAAATTTTATAAAAATAAATATGTGTAGAGTAGATGTTAATGCAAACAACACTTGTGTACTATAAAAAGTACACAATACAATTTATTATACGAGGTGCGACAATAAAGTAATGAGACTGATTTTTCTTTACAAGATGTGGCAACCCTGCAGCTTGCGTAGGCACACCATCTTTGACCTTGGTCTATAAGCTACTTCTAGTCCAAGTGGCACGTGGATGCAACTGATCAGTCGTGAGTTGTGCTGTAATAAGTGAACACGTGTTTGTGTCTTTCGTCACAGAAATGAAACCGCAAAATATTGCGCAATGGTATGCCATTTCTTTTTGCGTTAAATTGGGTGAAAACGCGACGACAACTTATGGTAAGCTTCAGAAGGCTTTTGGTGAGAAGGTTATGTCAAGAGCTCAAGTTTTTCAGTGGCATAAAATTTTTAGTGAAGGCAGAACGAATGTTGAAGATTCAGACCGCAGTGGACAACCATCAACCTCATGGACAGATGTCAATTTGACCAGGGTGCGTGAAATCGTACAATCTGATCGAAGATTATTCGTGAAAATGATTGCAGAAGAACTCAACATCAATCGATAAACGGTTCGTCTAGTATTAACTGAAGATCTTGGTATAAGAAAGATTTGGACAAAAATGGTCCCCAAAAATCTCACACAACAGCGAGAAACACGGAAAAATGTGGCAACCGATCTGTTAGAGCAAACGGAAATCAATCAGATTTGTTGAGCCGTGTTAGCACTGGTGATGAAGGTTGGTTTTTTCAATACGATCCAGAGACAAAACGCCAAAGTTCGCAATGGTGCTCAAAGGGATCACCCAAACCAAAAAAAGCTTGCATGTCAAAGTCAAAGTCAAAAGTGAAATGCATGCTTGTGTGCTTCTTTGATTCCAAGGGAATTGTTCATAAAGAGTGGGTGCTTCCTGGACAAACAGTTAACCAATATTTCTACAAAGAAATTTTAGAAAGACTTTGTAAACGAGTTCTTCGTGTCCGTGCCAACATTGCTGATAATTGGATTCTGCATCACGATAATGCGGCATCCCATACTGTTCTGTCAGTACAGCAATTTTTAACCTCAAAACAAACTTCAGTACTACCACAGCTACCTTATTCACCAGATATCGCTCCGTGCGACTTTTTTCTATTTCCAAGAGTCAAAATGGCGGTCAAGGGACAACACAAGATTTCCAAAAAGCTGTGATGAGAGTCTTGGAGGATATTACAGAAGATGGGTTCCAGAAATGTTACCATCTATTGCAGAAGCTCTGGAATAAGTGTGTGCAATCAGAGAGGAACTACTTTGAAGGAGACAACATTAAACATGACTAAAACGGTAAGCAATATTTTTTTCACATCAGTCTCATTAGTTTAATGTCGCACCTCATATATATTTAATCCATAGATTAGACAATTTAATCCATATCACTGGATTAAATTGTCTGTTTTTTGGCAGTGCAAGGCTGCCAAACTGTAAGTGGGTAAACCCATTGGGTTGGTCTAGTGGTTAATTAATCATTGCTGATCAGCTGATTTTGAAGTCGAGAGTTCTAAGATTCAAATCCTAGTAAAGGCTGTTACTTTTACTTGGATTTAAAGGATCGCTGATACCAGTGTTCTTTGGTGGTTGGGCTTCAATTAACCAACCACAAGTCTCAGGAACGATCGACCTGTGACTGTACAAGACTGCACTTCATTTACATGCATTCATATCATCCTCATTCATTCTCAAAGTAATATCTTACGTTGGTTCCAGAGGCTTAAATGGTAAAAGAAAAAAAAACTGTAAATTGGTGACTTATTGAATACTTCATTAATTACACCTACCATTTAGACTTGAGTTAGTTAAAAATTATGACAAAAAATAATATAAAACATATTTTTAAAGAATTTAGATTTTATAACAATTTTGTCATTTAGTTAAAATTAATTTGAAAAATTAAAATTAATATAAAAATCAAGGCTTGGTAAAGAAATGTTCACATTTCAATAAATAGACAATTCAGAAAAGTATTGGCAAAAATAATTTTGCAGCTCACATGTTTTAATACTAAACTGTCTTAAGTTTGATAAGTAAAAAAATCTATATATTGTAAATATATAGACCCTTGGACTTAACACTGTAAATGGATTCTTTTAAGATTAAATAGTTTTATAACCAAATTTAAAAGAATATTATATAAAAAATTACACCATCTTAACCTATAATGGTTGCTCTATTTAGAGGCATAACACACTATCTGCTAAATAATAACTCTAAGGAAATAGATAGGTTCAACGTAACACTTTTCCCCTTAGAGGCATATAACATCATGTGGACTTGGTGTTTTATGCCTCTAGAAATTTTCTCTACTTATAACACTATCTCTACATGGTGTTGTTTGCCTCAAATTAACGCTAGTGGATTTTTTTGGAAACATGGCGGCTATTTAGTTCTCTTGCAATCACTATTTTTGTTGTGTACTGTGTTGTGTTTTTCTGTTTGATATGTGTTTACTGTAGCATCAATTTTAGTGTAAAAATAATATGAGTTCTTTTCAAAATTCTCAAGCTGAGAAAATTGAAAATGTTTCACATTCACCAGAGGTTAGTTATAGTTTGATAAGTAACCAACAATCAACCATACAAATTTTACAAAATTATTTATTTTTAAGCAGCGATGATGATGATTATTTTAATGATGATACTGATTCCGATAAGAATTATGTACCTTCTTTCTTTCCTGTTTAGCCTCCGGTAACTACCGTTCAGATAATACTTCAGAGGATGAATGAGGATGATATGTATGAGTGTAAATGAAGTGTAGTCTTGTACATTCTCAGTTCGACCATTCCTGAGATGTATGGTTAATTGAAACCCAACCACCAAAGAACACCGGTATCCACGATCTAGTATTCAAATCCATGTAAAAATAGCAGGCTTATGTACCTGAAAGTAGCCAAAGTTCCACATCAGATAATGAAGATAATGATTGTGATGTTGAAAACAGTTGTGCTAAACCTAAGAGGCGTGTTAAAAACAAATCTCTTATTGAAAAGAAAGGCAGAAAAAGGGTAAGAAATACTGATGAATGGTTGTATACTAAACGAAAACAAAATTATGCGGCAGGGAAAGAGTACATCAGTAAAAAGGGTAAGCATGTAAAAGCAAGAACTATGAAAGGTGCATGTTCTTGTAGGATGCAATGTAGTTAAAAAATCTCAGAAAATGATCGATTACAGATTTTTAATCTGTACTGAGATGCTGAAAAAAAGCAATGACTTAAAAAGACAGTTTGTGAGCTCTTGCATAGAAAGCATCCCTATTGCTCGTTCTAGGAAAAATGATGGTAGTAGGCCATTGGAAAATTCTTTAATTTACTATTTTAAAATAAATAATGTGAAGATAAGGGTGTGCAAGGTAATGTTCTTGAATACTCTATCAATTTCAAACACTGTTGTAGTAAACATTATGAAAAAAATACAGCAAGGAGGGTTAATCAAACCAAATTTGAGAAGTAAACATACCCCAAGTAACAAAACTCCAGAAGAGGTGATTGATATTGTCATCAGTCACATTTCCTCTTTTCCGGCTTATGAGAGCCAATACACCAGAGAGAGGACTGCAAAACAATAGTTAGGATCAGAACTAACAGTTGTGAAAATGTACCAGTTGTTCTTGCTGTACTGTTCTGAAAATAACATCAGGTCTGAACATATTGCAACTGAATCCACTTATCGTCATGCATTTAATATCAAATTTAATCTTTCGTTCAAAACACCTGAGACTGACACATGTGATACTTGTGGTTCATTCATTGCTCAATTGAAGGATAATTTGAATAACGAAGAAAAAGATCAAATTAAGAAAGATCATGATTCACATTTAGAAGAATCTAAAACCAGATATGATTTAAGGAGTACTGACACAACTGTCTAAAAGTAACCCAAAATACAAGGTTCTCACTGGTGTCTTCCTAAACCTATTTTAACAAACACTGTCAGTTTTTATAAAAGAAAAATGTGGACATTGAATTTCTCATTATATGATTCATCTGATGGATCATCCCATTGTATGATATGGGATGAGTCAAAAGGCAAAAGAGGAGACAATGAAATGACTTCGTGCATATTAAAGTGGGCTGACCATGTCATTCCTAACTCACAACAATTAACTATAGGATCAGATAATTGTTACGGGCAGAATAAGAATGTACAAATTGTGATGTGCTTTTTTTTATTTTAAGCAAGTATCCAAAAATTAAAACCATCAACCAAAAGTTTTTACTCAAAGGACACAGTCATATGGAGGCGGACACTGTTCATGCAGTTATCGAAAGAACAAGGAAAAAGAGTAAAGCATTGTCTATTGTCACTCCGTGGGACTAGCAACAGTTTGTTCGACGTTGTTCAACTAAAGTTACAGTACACAACATGGAACTTCAAGATTTCAAGGACTTAAATCTCTTTGTACAAAAGATGCACCTTTGATACACCAAAAAATTGATGAAAATAAAGAACAAGTGTTACTATCCCAGAGTGTCCATCTGCAAGTTCGCCAAGAAGACATTGGTACACTCTATTTTAAGACTTCTTTTACTGAAAACGAGTTCACAAAAATAAATTTTAAGAGAAATATTAGAATAAACAATGTTAAATTACCAGTGACCTTAGAAAATTTTTCTAACATTCAAAAACCAATTTCTACCAATAAATACAATGATATTATTTAACTACTACCATTTCTACCAACAGAATGTCATATGTTCTATAGAAACTTAAAACACAATAGTGGTGCCAGCAACTACCCAGATGAAGATGTTACTGTTTTTCTTGTGTTTTTCCTTTTTTCTTGAATGCGTCTCACATAGTCTAAATGACTACGACTCATTTAGTGATCTGAGGATTAATAGCTTATATTAATGAAATTTCTAATGTTTTTCCTGATGCACAAAGTTTTTTAATCATTCTAAATTGACAAAGCACATTTTTACTTAACCATTGGGTTGAAAGAAACCATTAAATTAGAAGAAAAGACATTATAATCTTACGATGAAAAAGGTGATAAACTTTTCTTAAATAATGAAATTTAACGCATATTCATTTCTTTGCTACTTACAACAGTCTATGTATTCATTTTTTTGTTATACTTTCATAATTTTAATTTTCTTAAATCGTTTTTCAACTTAACTATAGTTTAATTACATTAAATTGTTAATATTGATAATAAGTTTGTATACATTATCATGTAAGATTACCTTAAATTTATTCTGTATTGTAACATTTATTATACTCATGTTTATTATTAAATGAAACAATAATTAAGTTTGTCTTGTTAATTTTACAAACAATTTGTTTTTAAAATGTTTAAGGAGATGGTGTTAATATTTGTGAAAAATAAGAGATATTAATTTAGAGGCATGAAACACCATGTCCGCTTTTTTAATAAAAAACAAATAAAATTATAAAAGTGTATTAGTGTGTTAAAGCTGACCATAATAGTCAAACAAATGCCAAAAATCATATAGAAACTAATTAAATTAATAGAGCCAGTAAGGAAGAAATGAGTAAGCAAACTTTGATGAGCTATTTCTCAGAAAGATGAAATTGTGACATGGTGTTATGCCATGGAGGCATAAATTTATTTAGTTTAAAGTTGAGCAAATTCACCATCTTAAGAGGAAGGGAAGCCATCCGAGAAAAACAGAAATAAGCTTAATGATGCAAAGAATGTTTGTCAATATCATTTTTTTTAGTACAAATAGCTCAAATTTGTTTTTAAATTGAAATATTTAAACACGTTTTTGAAATCAGAGTGTTACGAATAAAATTAATAAAAATTATTTATTATTATGAAAGTTTATAAAGGATTAAGAATTGAAAGTACAAAGTCATTAGTCAATTTTATTCCTAGAAGAGAACAATCCATTTTCTCTTATCACCAATAATTTTATTTAAACTTAGCATACAGTAAAATACATTCAGTGAAAATAAGTATATTAACCACATGACTTCTGTTACAAAACTGATATGATTTTTATATGGTAGCTATAAACATTATACAAAAAATGTGATTAACAGTCAAATACTTCTCTTCTCAATTCTGAAATAGTATGTGTAATCAAAATACTGGGTATACAAAATAGAATATCAGGGTTGTAATTTGTTATAATATCTCTTGGATGAGGTGTACAGTAATCTCAATTAGAATCAAAGAGCAAAATCACCAGTTTTAGTTGCGCACATGTCCTCAGACAGATTCTGTATCTTTCCACTTCACAGCACTATTAGAAAAGATGGTGACTCCTGAACATTAAGTCTTCTGTTTTGCCGTTTGCCGTTTGTGAATCTGTAGTTACAGTTAATTTACATTTTGTAGAAAGTTTAATTGTGATCCTCTAAGTGAGGATAACATTTGTCAATGGCATAATCAGATGAAAACAACTAGATATCTGTGTAAATGGAAGAATATGGGACAACTAATGGTGTTTGAAGAAAATTAAACATGTTAGGGAGTCTTTCCTGCTTAGTTGTAAAAAATCTGCTAGGAATGCCAATTTTGAACTAGCTATGCCAGTAATGACAATGTGGAATGTTTTAAGGAAATTCTTACACATGCCTGTAGACAGGCAGTACAAGCCTACACACTGGTTGGTAGGCTTGTACTGATTGCAGTGTTGGTTTACACTGTGCATACCAACTTCGCAATCAAAATGTTGCAGCCTGTAGATGGTGACTTTTTTGATTGCATTGTGTTCAGTGATGAGTTAACACTTTATCTTAGTGAAAAAGTTAATACACATAATTTCTGTTGCCTACTGATTCATCCGATTTGAGGGTGCAAGCAAATGTCTCTTCTATACTCCAGGCATGCTGTTAAAGGTATGGCACATACCCCTCCTATCTGTTGGATGCATGCTGCTTGATGAAAGGTTGTTATATTTACCACTTGTAGGAAAAAAACTGTATTATCTTTTATTTTATTAATGATTTATTACTGTGAGAAAGTTAAGAGATATTAAATAGCTTTAAAACACTTTTTTTTATACCTTGAGTATATTTTGTACTATACGATGACTGTAAACAAATTTATGTTAGGAGGGATTAAAAAGCCAGGATGAAGAAACAATTTTTTGAGAGAAAGATGGTTAAAGGATTGTAAAAATATTGTAAATATTTTACTATTGTAAAAATATCAGCACTTTTGCTTAGAAGTTTCTGCTTTCACAGAAATCAGCTAATTGACAATGATGCTAAGCAGTATTGTAATAGTGGGTTAAGTTTATTGTTCATGTTATTTTTCAGAGGATGGTCCCTTTTATCTAATAATCGTAATTCTTTTTAGCTTAGAAATAAAGAATGTAGTTACCTGGACCTTCTGATTAATGTCTTAGATGTGTTTTTTTAGGATTATTGCGGTTAGTGACTCAAGATTTGATTTTTGATAATAGTACAACAATTATTTTTTTATTGACTACCTTGTATGAGAAGGTAGTTTCAACTACTATGATTCCTAAGTCATTAAAGTTACATTGTTTTAACACAGCTGTACTAATTACATTATTTGAACTGTATAATTGGCTTGGACCTAAGCACTGGGTTTCAAAAAAAAGTTTAACTGAAGATCGTTTTACAATTTTATTTAAGGTAAGTGCAATTTTTGTTTAAGAATAAAATGTAATGTATATAATTTGTCCTGGATCAAGAAGTAAATTATCCAAATAATAGATAACCCTCTGTTATTTCTTCCCTTTCTCCCTACTCTTTTTTTCTTCCATACTTCCTTTTTCCTTAGTTAGGATAGAAATATTGGAATTGTTTCAGCTGCCAGGTTGGTACCATCTTGATATGCTATTGTCACCTACATTGCTGTAACCACTTTATTGGGTTTGGTGGAAGATGACTCAGCCATAGGGTGCATTCAAGGGGTTGCATAATATTCAAAAACGTTGCTGAGAAATTTTTCAGATACCTCAGGCCTCCTGCTACTCCTGAACTTTATTATGTATAATTTAACTTTTGACCCAAACATATGTGTGGACTTAAACAGAATCAATCAATCAAATATGTAACTAGTTTTTTCATATTGTGAAAAATGAAGCTAACAGTTTACATTGTTCATAGCTGATTACTATGGAAATTGAATGGTCAGTAGTGTGCTTTTGCAATAAAAATGTTTTATAAAACCAATGATAGTTTGGAAAATGCACAGAGAAAGTTTCGATGGCGTTGTAATTTAGGAAGTTCCATCAAAACATGTGATAAAAATATGGATTAAAAACTTTGAAGAGACTGGATCGACTGTGAAAAAGAAACTGACAGGACAACAAAGAAGACTTTGTACTCCACACAATATTGAGGCTGTACGCTTTTCAATTGTACCAAGCACAAAGTGTTCAATTTGTAAACAAGCAGCTGTGTTCGAGTTGTCGCAAGAGAGTGTTTGCCAAATTCTTCATTTGACTTAAAGTTGAAAATTTTATCCTTACAAGTTACAGATCGTGCAAGAACTGAAAGAGAACAATCATCAGTTCCCAGGTGTTCAATTTGTAAACAAGCAGCTGTGTTCGAGTTGTCGCAAGAGAGTGTTTGCCAAATTCTTCATTTGACTTAAAGTTGAAAATTTTATCCTTACAAGTTACAGATCGTGCAAGAACTGAAAGAGAACAATCATCAATTCCACTTTGATATCTGTCAAAAAATTATGGCAAACATTAACGAGGACAACAAATTTCTGGATAAGCTGTGGATTTCAGATGATGCACATTTCCACATCACACGTTATGTGAACAAGCACAACTATTGTTACTGGGCAGACAACAACCCCAATGAAGTTCATGAATTGCCTTTACACAGCATCAAGGTACTGGTAAGGTGTACAGTTTTGTCATATGGGGGTCATCGAACCTTACTTTTTGAAAATGAGGAGCAGACTACAACTGTCACTTCAAATTGGTATGTTCACATGCTGCAATCTTTTGCTATACCTTCATTGAACAATTTCCGACACCAGCATGAAGCCTGGTTTCAACAGGATGGTATGATGTCGCACACTGCAAGGCAGTCAATGACAGCTGTGCAAGAATTATTCGGTAACCATGTCATCTCAAGATTCAGTGACATTTCCTGGCTCTCATGATCACTGAGTTTGTCAGTTTCTGATTTTTTCTTGTGTTTCAGTACCTTAAGAATGTGGTCTACTTATTGATTTGAAAATTAATATTGAAGTTGAAGAAAATTTTAAACCAAATACAATCAATCGCGTATTGTTTATTAATATATGAAAATGTAGTAGCTTACTCACCGTTAACCGGCAAAGTAATTAAACAACCTTCATAAGTAGAAATTTTAATTCTTTTTATTTGCTTTCGCTGAAAGTAATGATGTCCGATTTTAAAATGAATTTAAAAGAGATTAAAACTGTTAAGCGAGTGGTAAAAAACACATTTTCATTTTATTTCATCATAAATTTGAAAAAAATGTTGTGAAAAGGCTGTATCTCGAGAATGGCTGAACCTAGACGGATGAAACTAGTGGCTATCATTCTGCCACTAGTTGGCCAGATGTTGGAAAGTATTCTTCTAGCTAAGCCTTTCAAAATTGCATTAGAATTGGGCTAGGATGCACCGTTTTCGAGTTACGCCCTTTTTTAAAATTTGACAGAATCTTTTTTAATGTATTGAATAAGTTACACATATACTGGATCAAATCATCTTTATTATATTTGAATAAGTTACTCAACTTCTGGATCAATCTTTTAATGGGTTGATCCCGCTTTCGCTGAAAGTAATGATGTCCGATTTTTAAAAATGAATTTAAAAGTGATTAAAACTTTAGCTGAACACTTTTTCATTTTATTTCATCATCAATTTCAAAAAATGTTGTGAAAAGGGCGTATTTCAAGAACAGGTGGACATGGGCGGATGAAACTACCACCAATCGATTCTAAAAATTGGAAAGTACCTTTTCAGTCAAGCCTTTGAAAATCACGTTAAAAATGGCCTAGGAAGCACCGCTTTCGAGTTACGCCCTATTTAAAAAAATTTTGGATTTAAAATTGGCCCTCGATCTTACCTGAGGTTTTCGACTAATTAGCACGGGAAAAGAGACGATTGCATGGTGAGAATTTAACTGGAAAGTGGCGGTGCTCTCCATAAGAAAAAAACCTCGGGTTCTGGATCATTTATTGAAGACAATGTTTGATCTATTATTGAAGAAAACAAGAGTCGCGTTTTGGTATGCTTTTTGCACTAGATAGACGCTTGCGTGGTGAGAATTTAACTGAAAAGTGGCAGTCGATCTCGTGAAAAGAGACCTCATATATTGCACTATTCGTTCTTTAATGTATTAGTGATCCAGAACATGCGGTTTCTATACTACTCATTTTGTATATAACTTTTAGATGGAACGTGATTTTGTTTATCAGATAATGTCAACTGCCAGAACAGTAGGGTGTGGTCTGTGAGTAATCCTTATGAAATTTTAGAACAATCGCACTACATGATGAAAATATCTAAATTTGGGGTGTTATATCTCATAAGCAGATAATCATTTAGTTTTTCTAGAACACAGTAAACTCTTATTGTAATGAAATCATTTATTAGTCAGCTAAATGAGGAAGAAGTTACTATATTGTAGTTCCAACAATATTGTACAATGGTGCACACCACCAGTGTTTTGTTAAATTTTCTGCATAAAATTCTCAGGGATAGGCCCATTTCAAAGCATATTTGGCTATCGAGATCCCCAGATCTTACACTTACTGTTTTATTATTTAGTTTTGCTTATGGGGAGCAATGAAAGGATCTATATACAAGAACAGCCTTTGTTTCCTGGATTAACTGAAGAATAAATTATCTAAATTTGTTATTGCTGTTGTCATGTGGTGCTAAAGTGTGTATTTTCGAACATGTTGAAATATGTTCAGAGTTAAAGACAAATACTGGCTATATTGAGCATCTCCTGAAAATAAAAATTCATTTTAGTAAGTATTACTTCTGTTTCTAGTATTTTCATTTGAATATAATAAATTAAATTTTATAAATTCTGTTGCACAGTTTTATTTTTACTATACAGTATGAGTGTGGTGTGGAGAGTTAGTAAATTAGGGTTCATACAATCTGAAAAGTCACATTAGTGAATTAAGAAAGTCAGGATAGTAAGTTATCAGGGAGAGAGAGAAAAACTTTAATCCTGGCTAAAAAATAATTTAAAATTTAAAAATGTTGATGTATTGTTAAATATTTTTTTCAGATTGAATATTCAATGTCTAGATGGCAAATATTGCCTATTACATTGGTCCTATTACGCTGGTCAACAATGATTTTGTCACATAGTCAATATTTGGTGAATCTTATGTATTTTTGGGCACTAATTACAAATATGAAGTCAGAATTTCTTTACTGGCCTCAGATTTTTTTATAATTTGCCTTCCTATTTCCCGCAAGTTCATGTGCATAAAAAATGCAAGTACAGTATGTTATTTATTTTATTTATTGTAGCAGTTAAGTTGTTAAAAAAACTTTAATTTTTGTTTGGTAATAAATATCCGTGAAAAAAAGTATTATTGTTATTTGCACAGTAATTAAAACAGTTACAAATGATACACTTATGATTGATGTCATATTTTTTCTAAATGTAACTATGTTACCCATTAGTCACATGGTATTATTACACATACATTGCGCAACATATATGAATTTTATTTTAGTGACTTAGTGCTGGATGTAACACTGCAAACAATAAAAATGTAACATGCTGACCAAGAAAAATATCAGCTACATCAGTCAAGTGTGAACTCTCATGTGTAACATTTATTGGTGTTGCTAGTTTTTTATCCCAATTTGTGATACTATTTTTCCCTGTTATGTATGTTAAATTATGTATATGGGTAAATCAAATATACACAGGATTTTTGTCCCTGAGCGTCTATGATTGGTAGGACTGGGACCGGGCTTCTAGTATGCTTGAGTGGGGTGATTAGGAGTGGGGAGAGCCGCCCATTCCACACCCAACCAATTCGTCAGTAACGCTCACGATGTCAGAGCAACAGGTGCACTCCTCCACTGCTCAACAATAATTATAAAATTTCTTGCTTGTGAAAGAGTTCAAGCGATGGAAATGTTCCGGAGATTTACTGCACAGTTCAGGAACCAAACATTGTCAACAACTTGTGTGTTTACTGGCATAAAGATTTTAAGGAAGGATGAGAATACTGGAAAATCAGGAAAATGATCGCCGTCCTTGGACCAGCATTACAGATGAAAACATTCGCGCGGTTCGAGAGATTCTTGAAGATGAACTATAGGTGAGAGTATCCAAAACTGCAGAGTAGGTCGGAATAAATTATGGGAGCTGTCAAGCGATCATCAAAAGTGGCCCTACAATTCTGTAAAGTGTGTGTCAGATGGATCCCACACCTTTTGACCACAGATCAGAAGTTGAGACGTTTGGAGGTCTATCAGAGGCAAGGTTTGTGAAAGAAGGTAATGCATCTTTGAGTCGGATCGTCACCTTTCGATGAAACATGGGTCCACCACTACACTCCCCAGTTGAAACAAGCCAGTATGGTTGGCGGAGGAAAGGGGAAGCAGCCCCAGTGAAAGCCAAGACTCGACTGTCAGCTGGCAAGGTTTTTTCAACTGTATTTTTGACTGACAAGGCATTTTGCTCATTGATTTTTTGCATGAGAGATGCATCATAAATGCTGCTAGTAAGCAGCATTGATTGTGCATTTACTGCATTTCGCAGTAGTAACTGCAAGTTCTTGAACGAGATGAGGGCTGCATATTGCCGCACAAGACGAGACCAATCAATTGGAGAGGCCATCCATCTCCACGACAATTCCAGAACCCATATTGCAGCTCTAACGGTCTCATAAGTAGAAGAAATGCAGTGGACTCAACTTAATAATTTTCCCTACAGCTTGGACCTATCGTCCTGCAATTTTCATTTGTTTGGACCACTTTAAAGAAGCTTTAGGGGGCAATGATTTGAAGTGACAAGGGTGTGGAGGGATTTGTATGCAATTGGCTCCTGATGCAACCAGCTTCATTCTGCGATGCTGGAATAAAAAACCTTCCTTCTCACTGGGAAAAATGTATTTCTAAAGCAGGCAAATAGAAAAATAAATTATATTTGTCTTTATTTTTCAATAAACAAATTAAAAAAAAAATAAAATTCCATTTATATTTGATTTACCCTTGTATATACTACATTAATGTGTGTATGAAGTGTTTGAAATTTTGTAATACTTGTTTGTGAGTGTATTGCAGTGAACTTTATAATAAAAACGTCACACAGATGCATTAACCATAGTTTCTACTACATTTGTTGGGAAGTGACATTCAAATTTCAGATGAGAAATATAACCACTGATTAGAAAAAAAACATACAAATTATATTTTAGATGTAAAGTGGGTGTTCAGGACAAGTCCTGGGCTCCTCATATTTGCTGCAATTCATTTGTAATTGTTGATTGGTTGGTTGAATGGATCTTGTCATGGGATATTTGCAATTTCAGTGGTTTGGAGATAACCAAAGGGTCACTTCATGGACTGCTATTTTTGTGTAACAAAAATATCATGGATAACAGCTGAAACTAGACATACTGTTAAATATCTGATATTCCTTTTGTTATGATACCAGTGCCTCATAGTCCAAAGTTTCCAATTCCAGTACCACCAGAAACATGGGAATTAGACGAATATGAAGGTGTTGATGTTGAAGGTTCTGCAGATATATTGGATGACGAATAAAGGAGAGATCCAGATTTTTTTGAAAGTATAAATGCTGAGCCACACTTAATTAATCAGTCGGAATTAAATCTAGTTGTTCGTGATCTAAATCTATCCAAGAATAAAGCAGAAGTTGTAGTTTGAAAGCAGTCTTTCTTCATGTTGGAAATAATATCCCATCAATCCCTAATGCTCATGCAGCTCATTTGAAGGAGTGTTATGAAAATATGAAACTTGTGTTGGATATGATTAAGTATGAGAAACATTTGTAGCATATATATGGAGACCTGAAAGTGGTAGCACTGTTACTTGGTTTATAACTGGGGTATACTAAATTTTGTTGCTTCTTCTGTGTGGGACAACAGAGACAGAGCATTATGTTAGGAAGAATAATTATGTTAAAAAGAGTGGCCAAAAAGAGAAACATAATTGTAGGAGAGAAGAATGTTTTGAGTCCAGTACTATTAAATCCTGAAAAAGTTTACCTTCTGCCAGTAAAGGTAGATTTAATGAAAAATTTTGGTAAATCAATGAATCAGATGGGACTGGATTTCACTTCCTAAAAAAAAGTTCCTAGTGTAAATGATGTTAATATGAAGGAAGATATATTTATTGGATTGCAAATAAGAAAACTAATGAATGATATTGAATTTGAAGACAATTTGAATGACTGTGAGGTTGCTGCATATGCTTTTGCATATTTTTGCATGCTTTTTTCTTGCGACAAAAAATGGTAATTACAAAAACTATGCCTGATTGAAAGAAACCACTTACATATTTGAAATCAACATCAAAAATACTATAAGATTCAGCTATTAACATTCTTGTAAGAAATAAAAAAAACAAAATTTTGTTGTCCAATGTTCTGTAAACTGTTATAATTTGTAAAGCCCAGTTAAAATGTCAGGAATGATGTAATCAATTTTATATGTGCACTATTACAATAAAATTGTGGCTAATACTTACTAAATTAAAAATGTATTTCTTAAATTATAAAATGATATTGACTTTTGATGAGCCGCTTGAGTAAAATTGTTTTGTTTATTACCTTAAAATCTCATTTTATAATGATGTTTGCAAATTAGTTGAACAGTATGCAGTGATCCATTTTTTCTTTTCCAAAGGTGATAAACCTGTTAGTATTTACTCTTATATAACCAAAAAATGTGGACTAAGTTATATGAACCGCAGATGTCTTTACAAATAGGTAGAAAATTTAGATTTGGTTTAACTTCAATGACTGATGAGCACTGTTCTGGACGTCCAGTTTAAGTTTTAATTGCAATGCTTACAACTTGCATACTATCTTGTCCAAGAAGACCAATGGATTACAGTTGAGATTACAACTGAAAAATTACAAGTAAGTGTTGGTACAGTTCATAATATTACCACCCACAAGCTCAAGTATTGTAAAACAAGTGCAAGATGGATTGTAAGAGAGTTGACAGATCACGTAAGGAGATAATACTTCATGTGCATGGAACTAAAACAACAGTCTGTGCAGGAAGGTTATGCTGTGATGATACACATAGATTCACCGTTACGAACTGGAATCAGACAGAGTATGGAGTGTAAGCGCATGAGTTTAGTTGTAAAGAGAAAATTCCAAACCTGACTATCAGCAGAAAAAATCATGTTGACTATCTTTTGAGATGCAAAAACCAGCCTTTTGTCAGTTTTCTAGAAGATTAGCAAACAATGAACAGCTCATGCTACTGTGACTGCATCAACTAAGTGCAGCCAGCCATGGATCTCAGTACAAAGGCATCATTCTGCTTTACGATAATGCCTGGCCTCACACAGCTCAGGTAACTCAAGAAACCATCGGAAAATTGCTTCAGGAAGTACTACATATCTCTTAGCCCCATTGGATTTCTACTTGTTTGGTCCACTCAAGGAGGTGCTACGTGGTAAGAAATATAATGGGAATGATGACATTAAAGAAAATTTGCTAAATTGACTGTGACATCAAGACAAAGATTATTTTACAGCAGGCATAAATAAGCTGATTCAGAGATGGGACAAGTGTATTAATGTTGCGGGAGATTATGTTGAAAAGTGAACAAAAATGAGACATTGATTAAATAATCCATTTTAGCTACAGAGCAGTTTGTGTATATAATTATTGAATGACCCTCATACATAAATTAAAGCTCTATTATTATTTTAGGCAGATAGTATTCTGTGGCTATTCTAGTCTTAAAATTTCCTTAAAAATCCATTTTTTAAAATTTAAAATAAACTTGATTGTCATTGTTTATAGCAAGTTAACTGTAATTATTGTCATTGATTTTTGTATTTTTTGTTTTAATTAGTATTTTTCTATATTACTGAAGTGATAAAATACAATAGTAGCGTGCAAATTAATCTGAACACAGATGTTATTTAAGTATCTTTTTGTAGAAAAGAACAATCATGTGTACAACTTGTGAATATCTAGTAATTAATTTGTCCTCCTTTATTCTTAATCACTTCATGTACGAGGTGTGGCTGTTAAATAATGAGACTTATGCTGCTACAGAAGAACTTCGTATGCGCCAAATTTATACGACAGACAGCTATATAGCGTGAAGCCTTCTCTTTCGATTGTTGCCACTCCAGTTTCTGTAGACTTATTAGTCTGGCCATGGCCTTTGTTTGAATTGGATAACATACGTTTTGTTTTGCCAAAAAAATGATAAGTGTTTTATTAGAGCAAAGAATTGTGAAATTTCATATGAAACTTGGAAAAACCGCTACTGAAACTTATCTTTTATTAAAAGAAGTATATGGCAATAAATGTTTGTCATTGTGTTAGTTTTTGAGTGGTTTAAGCATTTCCAAGATGGCTAAGAAGATGTTGAAGGTGATGTTCACCTGGGTTGCCCTTCCACGTGAAAAATGGAAAAAAATATTGAAAAAACTGGTAATCTGATCTGATCTGATCTGATCATTAACTATTTCTGCAATTTGTGAAACTGTAGGAATTGACAAAGAATGCATAAGAAAAATTTTCCATAACAATTTTAACATGTAAAAAGTGTGTGTGAAAATGGTGCCTAAAATTCTCATAATTGAACAAAAAGAAGCTCGTGAAAATGTCTGTCCTGACACTTGAATACCAATGAAAATGATCCAAACTTCTTGGAAAGAATGGATAACCTGTGACAAATCTTGGTTTTACACTTATGACCCAGAAACTAAGCATCAGTAATGCATTGGAAGGCATGAGCAAATCAAAATTCAAAGTGATGACTCTTTTTTCGATATTCATGGGATTGTGTACCTTCTTTGGGTTCCTGAAGGTCAAACTATTAATCAACGTTACTATCTTGAGGTCCTTGCTCAACTCTGTGAAAAAATAAGAATAAAACTACCCAGATTGTGGAAGAACAAGTCATGGGTTCTTCATCAGGACAATAAAATGCAGTGTGACTCACATTGCATTGTCTGTCAAGATATTTCTAGCCAAGTATAACATCCCAGTGTCAGACCATTCACCTGACCTGGCACCATGTGACTTTTATCTGTTCCCTAAGGTCAAATCTTTATTAATAGGAACAAGATTTCAGACCGTTGAAGCTGTGAAAGAAAAAGCGGCATGCATCATGAAAGACCTCAGAAGACTACTTTCAGCACTGTTTCGAACAATGGAAAATTCACATTGAGCAGTGTAGGAATAGAGGAAGGGTGTGTATGTTGAAGGGGATGATAACTAAATATGTATAAATTTTAAATAAAATATTTTACAGCATATTAATCTTGTTATTTAATAGCCACATGTCGTACATGATTTGGCATCCATTCAGTAAGTGTTCTAAACCTTTTTTTATTTCTTCAACATGAAACCAGAACAGTATTATTGATGATATTATTGAATAGTATTATTAATGAGGTCAATTTTTATGGTATAATCCATTTTTGAAAGTCATTTCAAAATAAAGTCATATTCAAATATTTGAATATTGTCCAAATATTTTCAATTTGCTTTAAGTCTGGAGAGTTGGCTGACTACAGGAGCCTTTAATGTTTTGTTTTTCAAAAACTTTTTCCGTTTTTTTAGCAGCACGGCATACTGCCAAATCTTGTTGGAACACTCTTTGTGTTGCCTTTAGGAATTTGTTTTGAAGTTGTCACAATCCTTTCCTTCAGAATCTTAATATTTGATATATTCATTACTTTTCAATGTACCATACGCTGGAAGTAATGAACAAGGGCCTTCAAATGTGAAACGGACCCAAAAACTTTTTCTGGGGAGTTTTACTGATTGGATATGAGCTGGTGATGTATTTTCATCTGATACTTTTCTATATGGAAGGAACCCTTTACCCCTGAACGTAAAAATGAGAATTGTTGGAAAACAAAATTTATCCAGACTTTGGTCCAGTTAGCATGTGCTTTGGCCCACAAGAGCCTCTTTTTTGCATATTGCTGGTTTAAAAGCTGAATTTTAGCTGGTCAACGACTTTCCATCCAGCTGCAAGAAGTCAGCGTATAACAGTTGTCATATGTAAATCTGTTCTATTGGCTTCTAATTCTTGATTAAGATCAGAGCAGATAATTTTAAATCAAGTGTACGTTTTATCACTACTAACCAATCCTGTGTTAGATTGTTTTTATTTTCCTGTGTTAGATTGTTTTTATTTTCCTGTGTTAAGATTGTTTTTTCAAAGGAAAGACATTTGTCTTTCCTTTGAGGTGAAAAGGAATCGGTAACTTTAAATTGTTTTAAAATAGCATTCACTATCCCTAGTCATACACCACTCTCAGTAGCTGTTTGTTGTTGTGTCATACTGGTATGCTCAAAAAGAGAAACAATTTTTGAATGCTTTCTTGGAATTATGTCCATTATTATATATTCAAAACCGTCTGGACAGAAAATATGAAAATATGATTTTGTAATAAAAGAAAAATGAAGTAAACTTTCACAAAACACTGTTTATAACATGAATATTGATAAATAACCAAAGAACAGTAATGTCACATTACATAAACTTAAAGAATGGGTGTGGTCAAGCAGTGTAGCCACAACTTGGAAATTAACAAAAAATTTGCTACGTTCATTTTCATGTTACTGTATACATGTATATATTAGTTGTATTAATGTTTAAGATGGGAAAATATTGTATTTTATGATTTACGAGGGTTATTTTTTTTCAAGGTCCAATCGGTCACGAAATTAAAACCACAGTGAAAATAAAAGATTTTTTATTTGTAACAAGTACTTACATAGTTACACTGCTTCTCTACATAGTTGCCACTCTGATTTAGACATTTGTCGTAACGTGGTACCAACTTTCCAATACTCTCATCATAGAACGGAGCCGCCTGTGTTTTCGGCCATGTTTCTACGCTGGTCTGCAGCTCAATGTCTGTGTCTGCAGCTCTGTCTTGTCCTCCTAGCCAGCGTTTCATGTTAGCAAAGAGGAGAAAATCGGGTGGAGCCAAGTCCGGGCTGTATGGTGGGTGATCAAACACTTCCCAATAAAAATGCTGCAGAAGCTTCTTTGTTACAGCTGCAGTGTGCGGCCGAGCATTGTCATGGAGAAAGACAATGCCTGATGACAACATTCCTCTCTGCTTATTCTGAATTGCCCTTCGTAGATGTTGAAGAGTCACGCAGTATGAGGCTGCTATGTTCCATGAATTCCACCAAGAAAACTCCATTCTGGTCCCAGAACACAGTAGCCATACACTTTCTGTTGGAGAAGGTTTGCTTGAACTTGTTTGGTTTACTGGGAGAATGAGAATGCATCCACTGTTTGGATTGTTCTTTGTTTCTTCAGTTTCAAAATGGACCCATGTCTCGTCCCCTGTGACAATTTTGTTCAAAAAAATATCTCCTTCATTGTGGTAGCGCTGGAGAAACGTTAGGGAGGCGTCCATTCTCATTGTTTTGTGAAGGTCAGACAGCATCTTGGGAACCCATCTCGCACACAGTTTGCGGTACTGAAGTCTCTCACTCACAATGGTGTAGAGAGCTGACCTTGAAATTTCAGGAAACGAATCGCTCAATACAGAAATTATGAACCGATGATTTTCTCGAATTGCCTCATCCACTCGCTCAAAGATATCATCGGTTGACACTTGCTTCTTTCCCTGACCGCCTGCATCATGAACATCTGTACATCTTGCTTTAAAGTTCCTGCACCATTGTCGCACTTTGCGTTCACTCATTGAAGTTTCACCATACACATTACTTATTCATCGATGAATTTCAGCCGCATTACACCCCTCAGCCTGAAGAAATCGAATTACCGCACGCACTTCACACTTGGCGGGAGATGCTATTGTTACAGACATGTTTACGTGCTAGCTGCATGCTCAGAACTAAATGAAGTGACGCGGCGTGATTGAAGGCCATACTAGAGATGCTGCGCAACACATATGCGTAAAGGTTCATCCTATTTTTGCACGGGTGTTTATTTCACGACCGATCAGACCTTGAAAAAAATAACCCTTGTATTACCTTGCATTTATTGATTAAGTTTAGATGAGTTAGTTAAATTTAGGATTACATAAAGAATATGTATTTGAATATTGGGCCTTTACCATTTATTCACAATCTATTTCACTCTATTTACCACTTTCACTCTCCATTATACCCTCTGTTTTTATGTTTGTAATATAATTTTTTTTTAATAAATATTCCAGATATTTTTTAGATAAACTAAAAAACATTATTTAAAATATAACATAACAGTATTTTATCCTTGCTTCATAACCTTCATTTTCAAGCATTTCATTCTCTGATATATTTCATTGTAATAGATCCCTGTAAGTTATACAGGGATGAAAGTTTTATGTATATGATGCTATAAGTGGCAGGCTTAGAATAAAAAAGGAACTGTACATTTACTGTTTTATTAATACCACTGATGATGTGTAATTTTTTATTTTTTTTAGGGCGATGAAGAAGAAAGGAACAGGGTTAGAAAATGTGTGCACAGCCTCCTGATTTTATTGTTAACATCACATAAATTAGGTATTGTCTTTAATGACAGAAATATGGGCACTGGACCTTGTCAGAATGTTATTATTAGGTCTTTATTCAAGGTATGTTGTTATTGATTTTTAAGCATGTTTTATAATTATTATTATAAATAACAGCATTATCATAAATTTCTATTTTTATTCAGTAATGTAGTTAAAAGAAATTCATAAGTTAAAATATTATTAGCCAGCTGTGGTATTTGTCAGTATCCATTGTTGAATTATTTATAATTTGAAGGTGGATGTTTATCTGAAATTGTTAGCTTTCCTTAGATTTTATCTGCCAATTTGATTAATATCCAAGTTGATTAAAGCTGTTGAGATAGATATATAGAAATACTGAATCTGTAATTTTTTGGTTAATAAATTTTGTGATACAGTTGAAACACTAATTAGTACACAAAGTGAAATGAATTTTATGAAAACAAAACTTAAATATGCAGTGCTGTTTTGAAAACAAGTAAATGTACATATTCTTATAATGTATATTGTGTTGCATATATTATACATCTTATTTATAAAACTATGCGTGGTTTTATTGAATGCTTTATATTATAAAAACTGCTGCTTTCTATATGATAATAATATATAATTTAATGACTTCATGTAAGCAGCAAAAACTTTAATATTCTTATCTTAGTGATATATTCTTAGTTTATATCAAAGAATGTGTTATCAGAGGAACATTCATTCTTTTTTAAAAAATTAAATGTTTAAAATTCCATGAGTCTTAAACCTCAAATTGAGATTAAAAAGATATTGTAAGATCTTTTTTAATTATATGACTTTATTTTATTTATACTGCTAATAAATAAAAGTTATCAAAATTTGTAGTAGACAAGTAAAAATGAAATATTCTTCAACCAACTAATTAAAGTTAGTTAAAACTGTTTAAATAAAGTATAAATTGGAGTTGATTTAGATCATATCACCCATGGTATGATCTTTGTCGATGTTCTATATTGTATGTACAAAGGGTGGCTGAAATGTAGTGCACTCGCTCATAATTCACAAATAAAAAAAAAGTCAAATGAAACGAATATGGCATAGAAATACATTTTATATGCTACAAAAACTCACATTTATTTTTCCATATAGTCACCATTTACAGCTACAGATTTCTTCCAATGGTGAACTAGTTTTTTCATCGACTAGTGTCTATGAAGATTGCTGGCGGTCTTTCCTTGATTCATGACCTCTCTCTGTCCTTCACTTTATCATCCATGGTGAATACCTTTAATATTCCTCTTTAATTGTGAAAAGAAGTGAAAACTGCAGAACACTAAATATAATGAGTATGAGTGGTGGAGGGTGTTGAATAAGTTCAAATTTCAACATCACAAGATAGAAGTTGAAATTTGAGCCACATAACATACATTGTGTTGGACGTAGTGTGTGTGGCTGAGCATTATCATGTTGCAGAATTATTGGCTCTGTGGATTGTTGAACATGACACAAACATCTCCTGAGGTGATCAGACATCTTTATGTATCGTACAGAATTTATAATTGACCCGGCTTTCAGATAGTCAATCATGTACACATGTTTGGAATCTCGGAACATTGTCATGAGAAATTTTTTTGCAGAGTGTTGTTTTGAATTTTTTGTTTGTGGAGAACTGTAGTGCTGGTATTCCATGCTCTGCTGTTTTTCTTCTGAGTCGTAATGATGTACCGGAGTTTTGCCTCCAATTATAATGAAAAGGAGTCATCTCCTTTGTCACAGTAGTGTTTCATAAGGTATTAACAACATTCCTTTTTGCATGGCACCAACTGTGAACAGATTTTATGGTAACCCAGTTTTGCAATAATGTATCCTGCTCATTCTTTCGATATGCCTATTTGTATGGTGATGTAATGGTCATTTTGAATCAGTTTATCCAACTCTGTTTGTTGCTTCTCATTAGTTACAGAAACTGATCAACTACTGCGAGATTCTTCCCCAATATTTGCTTTACCTAGTTCTTAATGGACAACATTTTATTGTCCAACTACTCACAGTACTTCAATCAGTTGGCTTTTAAACAACGATGAAAGTCACTTGTGATAACTTTTTCTGCTTTAACAATTCATTCATTGTATCAGTGTATTTTGCTTTAGACATGTTGATGTAACAGGCATACTCAATAACATAATAGTGACTGACAGGAAATGAGAGGGTGAGATCAACGAGCTTGAAATGTTAGTAATGGAAAAATGAAACTACAAGATGTCAGCACCTGTCGCTTTGTGTGATATTTTGTTCTGTTAGTATACATTACATTTCACACGCCACTCGTAAAATGTTTTCATATAAGACTTTACTGGTGTAGGAATGAAACATAAAAATGTGGTCCTTTGATTTGGTAAAAATTAGCATAAAAGATTTTGCACTAAGTTTGATATTGATATTGTAAATGATTGAAAGAATAAATTATTCTGAATGTAAAATTAGACAAAATATTTGTGATCATAGATAAATTGTTTGATTGGCCAGGGATTTTTAAGAAAAGTAGTATTTCATAAAAAAAAACTATTATAAGATAACTTTGAGAAAATTGCATTTGAGATATGATAAAATTGGAGATTAAAAATATTTTTGCAAAAGATGTTATGCTTTAGATATATTTGATTTTGAAGGCTTAATGATGGGAAACTGAATGATAGTAGAATTACGATTATTATTTTCATTATAAACAACATTTGACATATGTTTATTTAACAATGTTTTTATTTTATAGTATTTATTTATTTATTTAACATTTTTGTACTTCTTATTAGTGTTCTTCTGATATGCTCTTTACTTCTTGATGAATTTAAAGATCAAAAGTACATTGGGAAATTCTCCTACATTACTATTGGTGTTTGTCAATATCAGCTTGATCTTTTGGTTATTTTTTTTTTATAACTATTAAGAGTCGATTAGTCCAACCATATGTGTTGAATTAATATATGATTTGTCTGAAAAAATAATTGGTTTTCCTACCTGTCTGTAATTTTTCATTTGTTTAAGTAATTTACCCTTTTGGAATTTGCATTGTGTACTTTTCTAACAAAATTTTCTTATTGCTTTTAGTCTTCTTCATCTAAAAACCCCTATTCATCAGAATTTTCTTTTAAGTTTCACGAGTGCAATTTGTCTGAAAATCCACTTGTTCTGTATTTAAAACTGCTAATAACTTCTTTAATGTGGCAATGTTTTATACAATGCATGAGAATTGTACATAATATTTGGTAATGCACATCTATGTTCGAGATGTTCCTGCCATACTGAAGTTATTCATTTATAACTTTCTGCATCATGTGGTTAGTCATATCACAAAGGTCAACTATGCAAGCGTGTATTTTGTGAAGGCTAACATTTCTGGATTTTTTTTATTTTAATGTGCTGTTCATTATTGTATATCTACTTTGAATTTTTTAAGTCATTCTTCATCTTAATCTGTGGTTAGATGATGGCTGAGGCATTCTGAAGGTTATTATGAATGAGAAGATTGAGAATTCAGTATTGAAAAGTACTGTTATAAAACACAGAAACAAAGAATTCAAAATTAATAAAACATTTTGCAACAAACTGCCTAACTTCTTGCTATGTACGAACTCCTGATACAGTGCACTGCGCCCTCCACTGTACTACTTTTAGTGCCAGTACTACTTAAAGTGCTAGAGCTACTGTGCATCTATGAGGGCTTTCCAGAAAGTAACTTACGTTTTAAAATAAAAAACCAACCAAATAAAAAAAGAAATTTTATTATAAACATTTGAAAAAGACAGTTTTAAACTATTTTTCTACATAGTCCCGTCGTTAAATTAGTCGTTTACATAGTCGTAAATTAGTCGTCTACATAGTCGTTTAAATTGAGGCACTTATTGTAATGATGCACAAGCTTTTCAATTCCTTCTCTGTCGAAATCTGCTGCCTTAGATTTTTGGCACCCATCTTGCACAAAACTTCTGATAACCAAGCTTCCCTGGTACAATTTCATGCAGTAAACTTTGAGAAATTTGGGGGAAATAAAGTGAGAGTTCCATAATCGTAATGCAGCGATTTTCACAAATTTTATAGTTGATTTTCATCATCAATTCATCAATCACAAGGCTAGGCCGATCACTGCGGTCCTCATCATGAACATGATGCAGCCATTTTTAAACTGAATGCACTACTGCCTCACTCCACCTGTACTCATTTCATCTCTGTACACCTCATAAAGTTGCTGATGAATTTCAATTGGTTTGAGGTTTCTTGCCAGTAAAATCCTAATCACTGAATCCGACTCACAACTTGCAGGATTTTCTATTGAAGCGCACATTTCAGTAACTCATAGCGAACAAAGTAGAAAAATCACAGTTTGCACGCTACAGCAGCTTGTTGCGTACTGAGTGTATAAACGTTTTGACACCAAGATGGTGGCTCTATCCCCACCCATCACCATGCTACGCCCAAACGTAAGTTACTTTCTGGACCACGTATGTGTGTATGCGTATGTGTTATGTGTGCTTTCTTAACTTTGACAAGTAGTAGTTTTTTGTCGTTTGCAATACTTTAATCAGTTTAAAATTTTTACGGAGTTACATTGTTGAATGGCTTTTGAGCTGTACATACATATTTATTTGTCTAAAAAGGGTACGTCTAGGTTAGGATGATGCAGAAGTGAGCATAGTTACCTCATAATAAACTTCAATGTATAATTTATGTACTGTGTGTCAGCTGTGCTAAGTAAGTCTATATTCTCTCGATGTTATAACATTTTTTCATTAAATGTGAAGCTGTATGTGTATTGTAGAGTTATCTGAATTAGAAATGCTAAAAACACTTTTAGTACAGTTAAGGGAATTCATATACCAAACCTGTCCAGTAGTGAACATGGTAATAATTAATTTATTTGTGAACTGACAACAAGTGTAGTTTAATTTCATAAGTAATAAGTTATATGCATGTCAATCAAGGTCAAATAATTTAAATATTTGAAAAAATCAACCAGGGAAGAATATGATCTTATCCAGGAAAAATGTAAAATATGAAAAATGATTTCAGTGGCTACACTGTATGTCTAGGTGTTTTTGTTAAATTTATATAAGTTTTTCTTTACTTCAGGCTATAGAGAAGCAATGGGAAGACAAGCTTATGAAAGATCTTACAAAATCAATATTGTTGGCAAATCCTGATGTAATAACACCAGCATTTGTTTCATTCAAAAAACTGTTTGAGCCACGATCAACAACTAATTGGATTTTGACTGTTGATTTCCTGATCCAGGTAATTTTATTGCTTCTATTTAGTAGTGTTTATTTATGCAGTTAATTGTTTTACTTCTTAAGTTATTTGAAAAATTGAGGAATATGCAATGAAATAATTTTTTATTTGTTATGGTCTCATATATGATTGGCAATAAACTGAATAAATATACAAAAATATACTAATTAAATATATGATTTAAATTTGAAATTTTAACTTTTGTAGTGACAAACTGAACCAAATTGTCATAATTTTTTTTTTTAAATTACTTTAAATGCTTTCAGTCATTATTGGGATTATCCTAAGTTATTGTGCCGCTGTTGTCAAATTGTTGTCAGCTGATATTACTGCTGGCAGTTTTTTGAGTTAGGCAGACGTGCATTAAGAATAGGGTTAAGAAGTACATGTGATGCAAATTACATTTATTCATTATTCGTTCAGTAATGATGTATCGTTATTGAACTTTTGATATTTATAAACATAAATGTCATGTATACAAACTGGCTAAGCGGTTAAGTTTCATTTAATAAAATATACCTGAAAATATCTTTATGTAAGACATCCGATATTACATCTTCTGTGTATATTGACTATTAGTTAATACTTTGTATAATGAAGTTTAGAGAGAGATTTAGATAGTCTGGTAATGAAAGAACAATTATCTGCTGCTATAATTTTGTAGATAAATATAATAAAATGTAAATAATGCTTTTCGTGCTGTTTAAATTAGTTCTGAATAAAATAATATTAAATAAAATAAGCTTTAACGTGGTGCATATATACCAGCTTGTTTTTTTAAGTAAAGGCCATGTTGATACAAAAACAAATCTGAATCGTTTAGAAATATCTCTTTTAGATTAAAAAACTATATATATATATAGTTTATATAACTCCTTACTTTTCTTTGTAGTCACTATTTACTTTCATATCATTCTACAATTATTCCATTTTTAAAAAAAATTCCTGTGAGTGTTTTAAATCAATTAATTATTTTGTCTTTCAGTGAGTGCCTTATTATTTTTAAACCTCTTATGATGAAAATCAGTACTTTAAATGGAAAAAGGGTAATTATTGCTAAGTGAAAAATCGGGACTGTACAGTGGGTATTCAAAAATTCCCATTGCAGTTACTTTAATTTTTGAATTGTTTTTTGTGTCAGTATGGTCAAATGTGTAGTAACAAAATCCCATTGGAGTCCCATGTCTGGTTTTGAATAGTAAGTCAAAATTTTTTAAGTTACTCAATATTTATCGGTATTTACAATATTTCCAATGGACCTTGATAGTCAGTACCCATTTTGTTGTACCAAATTACATTGATTAAAGATACGCTTTCTGCCTGAATGTTTTTGTATAGACTCCTTGGGCCTTAATGATAATGAATGCCACCACTACATTGATTATTGTTTAGCTTCAACATCAAGGTACAATATCCAAACCCTATCTATTGTCACAATGTGGTTAAGCAGTTCATCTTCATTTTGGTGTATTTTACTTTGTGTTTATTTGTCCGCATTTTTGAAACCACCTGGGGGCCAACCTTCTGTAAACCTAGTTTTTTCATTAAAATTTTGCAATCACTGAATTTAAAATATTTGGAAATTCATTTGCAAATTGTGAATCTGTAAATCATCTGTTTCCATGAATTTTTTGTTAACTTTTTTCAACAAATCATTTATGAACTCAAACTTGCAAAATTTACACTCTTTTTTTTGAATATTTATCCTACCTTCAAGAAACAACACCTTCATATTTAAAATTTGGTTTATAAACATTGCAAATTTCTTTGTTGATTTCAGGGACAGATTTTTTTTTACCTTTAAGAAACAGCTTAATCTTCATATAAGATTTATTTTTTTCACTCATTTAAATTAGGTTATGCATAACAACTAATGTGAATATGTCTGAAGTACTGTTGCCAGATGTGCTATGCAAGTGCTATTTGCTTCCTAAGTTTAAATCATTGGCAAAGTAAAATAGTACTTACTTAAAAAACATGCTTCATATAATGATTTTAATATATATAAATCTGCCAACAAAAGTCATAAACACATCAAATTAACAGCAGCAGCAGCAAGCTCAATGAAATTTAACAAAATACATAAAAAGCACTGTGCAAATGCATGATTAATCAAGACTTACTAAAATAACATCTTAAGCGATGCTTAATGTTTACCGTCATCTTATATTAAAACTGATAGTTCTCTAATCACTGAAGTAAAATTGGTTATAATTTATTAAAATATCAAGACTGCTATACCAATTAAAAAAAAACTTTTTGAATTTACCTATTCATTTATAAGTATGTATTAATAATGTTTATATAAATTAAGTTTTTCAAACATGGCACCATTGTTAGAATATAATTACTATAAATATATTAAAAACTGGGTCTGTGCTTCTAGTATACTTGGGTGGGGTCTTCAGGAATGGGGAGAGCTGGTCATTCCACATCCCCAGCCAATTTGTCAGTAACGCTCACAATGTTGGAGCAACAGGCACCCCTTCACTGTGCAATGCATAATTATAAAATTTCTTGCTTGTGAAGGAGTTCAAGTGACGGAAATTTTCCAGAGATTGACTGCACAGTATCGGGACCAAACATCGTCAAGGACTCGAGTGTTTGCCTAGAATAAAGAGTTCAAGGAAGGACGAGTACGAGTGGAAAATCTGGAACACTATCACCGTCCTTGGATTAGCATTACAGACGAAAAAATTTGCGTGATTTGAGAATTCTTGAAGACGATCGACAGGTGAGAGTATCCGAAGTTGCAAAACAGGTCGAAATAAGTTATGGGAGCTGTCAATCATTACAAACTACCTACAGTTCTTTAAAGTGTGTGGCAGATGGGTCCCTTGCCTTTTGACCACAGATCAGAAGTTGCGATGTTTGAAGGTCTGTCAGAGGGTTACAGCAAGATTTGTGAAAGAAGATGATGCATTTTTGAGTCAGATCATCACGTGTGACGAAACATGGGTCTGCCAGTACACTCCCCAGTCGAAACAAGCCAGTATGGAGTGGCGGAGTAAAGGGGAGGCAGCCCCAGGGAAAGCCAAGACTCAACTGTCAGCTGGCAAGGTTCTTTCAGTTTGTTTTTTTCAACCGGTGAGGCAATTTTCTCATTGATTTTTTCATGAGCGATGCAGAGTCAATGCTGCTTACTACTGTGAGCTGTTGAACGAGGTGAGGGCTGCATATCGTTGCACAAGATGAGGCCAGTCGACTGGAGAGGCAATCCTGCACAATAATGCCACGCCCCATAATACAGTTCTCAACAGTCTCAAAACTAGAAGAAATGCACTGGACTCAACTTAATCATCTTCCCTACAGCTTGGAACTATCGCCCTGTGATTTTCATTTGTTTGGGCCGCTTAAAGAGGCTCTGGGAGGGCAACGATTTGAAGATGACAAGGGCGTGGAGGAATTCATACGCAATTGGCTCCTGACGCAACCAGCTGCATTCTACGATGTTGTGATAAAAAACCTTCCTCCTCGCTGGGAAAAATGTATTTCTAAAGCAGGAAACTGTACAATAATAAATTATATTTGTCTTTTATTTTTCAATGAATAATTTAAAAAAAATAAAAAATAAAATCCTGTTTGTATTTGATTTACCCTCGTATTATATTTATGTTTATATATGTATTATGGTATTTATGCATTTCTTAATGTAACATTTTTGTAAATATCCAAACTTATTGTTATTTTGTTATCATATTTATAAATTATTTTCTATATTTGTTTTTATGTGTTTATTGAAGTAATTGTTTGAAAAATTCATTCTTTTTCAAACATTGAAAAATTCTTTCTCTTATTTTTATATGCCTCCAAATGTTCCAAAAACGGTTGTTTAACACATTCACTGCTTGCTCTTCATTGGTCCTCTTTGCTGAATAATTTTTTGTTTTAACTCACTTAATTATACTGCTTATCAACATTTATAAATGTCTTGGAATATAAAATGTTTTGAAAAATCCGAAAAAGACGACTTTGTACTAGTGTATGGTGTCCTCAAACACCTAAGTTTGAGGATTTTACTTACAAAAAGTCTGTGTTAAATATTTACGTGCAATAAATCCTCAATTTATTCATATATCAATAATTAATTTAGAATTATTTTACTTTTGTGTCAGTTAGATTAATTAACAGCTTATTTTCATCTGACTTCAAGTATCTTCTGATTTGTTTATGACCTGAAAATTAATTTTTACGTAAATTCATTCCTCTGTACATTTTAGAATAGATTTGTCAAACTAAAGTAACTTTACTGTTAATATTTTAAACACATAATGAAATAATACATTATATATTTTTTTAATTTTTATTTAATCGAATAATAATAAAATTTAAAAAAATATTTATGTAACGTATATTTTATTGTATGTAAAGGATATTGATAGTCACCAAAAAGCATTAATTTAAAATTAAAATAATAATATCAATATATAATTATAAAGTAAAACATAATTGTTTAATCAATACTTACTGAAATAGAAATAATTTATAAAATAATCTATTTATTATAAATCTATCCACTTTCAAAAGTGATGAAGTTCATACAAATTTAAAATTCCACCAAAAAAGTTGGTTCAACTTTGAACATACTGCACAGTAAAAAAATATAAACGTTTCTGATGCGCTAACATACGATATTGAGTCAGCAGTAGTAACATGCTGAACCCCACCAAAAGAGGTAGAAAAGTGGCTGTACTACCACATGTATATGCATACATGCAACCTGCTGACCATGACAGGCTGACCATAGCAGGCTAGTGCCTGCTAGTGTTTAGTACTGAATGTGTTAAAGGACCAAAGGACCTATTAGTTAACCAATGGGTATTTATTTACAATCATTACAATTTTATAAATGATAAATTTATCGTGTGATGTAATTTTAGTATGATTTAAATATTTTGCGAAATTATTTATTGGTTTCGCAAACCAATAAATAGTTTCCAATGAACCAATGAAAAGTTTAAGCCAGGTTATTGGCTTAAACTTTTCAAATGGAATTAATGAAGTTTTTTTTGTTTTTAATATATTTTTTTTATTAATATTGCTTATAAAAAAAATAGCTTATACTCATTTTGGTATAAATTTGTTTTTTTTTATTTATTTGCCTAATTCTGTTTTTTTATTGTGTATATTTGTTTGCTTTTTGTCATACCATAATATGTATTTAGTTGTGTGACTAAAATGGATTTGAGTTCTGTGGATAGTAGTACTATGATGTGTTATTTTTCTAAAAACTTCATTACCTACTTTATTAATGTTTATTTTTTACATCTAAAAATTTTATTGACTTATTACACAATAAGCTTGAACCACTCTTTAATTTGACTGACTAAAGAAGCCTGATTTTTTGTTGGATATGGTAGTTTAACTCTTTAGAAGTAATTTCCCAAAAAAATTAAAATCACCTATTGGTAACTTAAAAAAAAATTGTTTTAAGTTTTTTAGCGTGAATTATGGATGCATTCATTTTGATTTCAATTATACCCTACAATATAAGCTCTTATAATTTTTTAATAATTGGTTTACTATGTAATCCTGTTAATTGTTTGAAAATACATTAATTTTTCAATAAAATTAATACAAATAGTGATTATTTAAAACATAACAGAGTTCAGTTATTGATGTTAATTATTCCACAAATAAGATTGATTGCCTGTTGAAAATTTTATGAAAACTCTTTGCTGAAATACAAAGGATGCATAATGAAGTGCTTGGTCATGTAAAAATAGGTATACACAGTGGTGGAGGATTTTGAAGATACATGTCTTTACAAAGTGAAGTGGGAAATATAATAGTGCAAGCGAAGAGTACAAATGAGCATACATCAAAACGAAAATGGAAAACAAAATATAGAGGTGCCACTGTTGTGAATAAATTTAAGTATTCAGGAGTTAAAAAGATACTTATCATTGGTTTGGCAGAAGGTGTACAAGAAGATCATGAAAATGTGTCTGGAAGGTCCAAGCTGTGGTTGCCATAGACTTGAAATTAGCTAATTTGTTAGTATGGATTATGCCTCATTCAAGCTGTCCTCCTTGTTCATGGTGCACTGCACATAAGAATGAATTACACAATGCTGCTACATTGCAGACTTTTTTATGCTGTTTGAAACAATGCAAGGTATGGAAAGTAGCCGGGAGTAAAAAAGAAGATGTGAAATTATATGAAAGTTGCATCCACCAGCCAATTCTTTTTCGAAATGAGGATATGGAAATCGTCAATATCATCCCACCTCCAAAATTGCATTTGATGCTTGGAGTTGTAAACACTCTTTTTAAGCATTATGCTTCTGAAGTTCAAAGAGGAAAGTATCATATCCAACAAAAAATTAGAGGTCTTTTGTCAGTCAAATTAAAAAGTGGTTCAAGCCGACTGTGATTATGATCAGTTTCTTCAATAAATTTTAATTCTTTTTTGTTGTATGAATTTATTTTTTTAAATGATTATTATTCATTTTCTATTGTATGTATGAGTTACTCCATCTACTATATATTTCTTAAAATGTATAACCATTTCTGATTGGTAAACTTTCATTCTGTATATAAAATTTATCATTCAGATATAAAAAAAAAACTTTGTATACATGTGTTATGAATGATTATGACCAAATTATTTAATGCTGTTTCATTTTCATTTTTTAAAGAATCGTTTTAAATATATTTAAAATATGATCAATATTTATATTTCAAAATATATTATTTATATCACAAGTTAATACCATTCTAGTATTATTACCAATCTTTAAACTATACTGTTTATCAATTCATATTCATCATTTATGTTGTAAGTATATGGTAAATTTAATTTTTATCTAATTTTTTTATTTATGATTTTAGTAATAAGATTTTCAGGTATTGTTTTGGAATTTGTGAATGTCTGGATGAAATTCTTGGTTTATAAATTGTTTGGTTATCTCTTTGAGCAATTTCATTCTGGAATGAGGGATAATAAGCTAAATTTTGTGTTTTTTTTTTATCACTTGTTGATTTGGTTGATATTTTCAAACTGGATTAACCAATTTTTATGAAATCTTGTATGATAACTTCCGATGTGGATCATTGATGCTGGAATTGGTCTACGGGTGGGGATATATGTTCACCATTGATTCTAAATCAAAATTCTACTTAGAGAGTAGAATCATTTCAATACCTCTTGATATTTATTGTAGGCTTCTTTCAGTGGGTATCTAAATGTAAGAATATACTTGATCCATGCATACAGTGAAATCATTTTGAATTAGCTTAATGGTATGGAATTTAGTGTTTTAGATTGGCAACCACAAAACACAGGCTATAATCCTATAGAAAATTTGTGTTTCCATTAAAAAAAGCTACTTGTGTGGAGCCACCAACATTGATTAATATTCTTTGTTTGTAAGAAAATCAATAAGCAGGTATAAGTAATAAAGTTTGTCAAAAATATGCCGAAGTGAACTTGCAAAGTTTATTAACACTTTTCTTCCTACATAGTAGTCTGCTGTGGGCAAAGTCTTAACATTTCCGGCTTTGCCAGGAAAGTTATATGGTTAAGAAAGTAACTATGGTTACGGCATAAATGGGGAAAGTTATGCAGCTCTTTCCCAGTTTATTTTTGTTGTGTTTTTTCTTTTGCCATTCATACCTTCTAAATGATTAAATTCTGCATGTAGAATTACATTTTTTATATTAGGTGATATTATTGTTACAGATTCATTACATTTAAATAAATTAGTTATAATATTTTAATCATTATTGTCTGTGTAAATTTTGTTCATAATTAATCTATATTTTTTATTGTCTGATGATGTTTTGTTATCAATTCTTATAGAACTATTCTCTTCAGAATAAATTTTATTAAAATAAAACCTATTGGTTTTACTAATGCATATTTGTTTACAATTATTATAATTTTATAATAAATGCTTCTTCTCTTAATTTTATCTTGTGATGTAATTTTAATATTCTATTAAATTATTTATTCATTTAAAAGGTATATTATAATTTTTATTATTATATTAAACATTTTTATAACTTAGTCATCGAATCATACTATTTTTTATATTTTCATTGTAAGAAATTTTTACGTTAGATAATCAAATTTTGGTTATCTTCTTTTGTTTGGTACAATGCATTATTTATTTATTTGTCATTAAAATTATTAGGAATATTTTAGTTTGTATATAAATGTAATAATATAGTTGTATATAAATTCAGTTTATTTGATTTAGAAGATGATTAATGCATTGTTTGCCTTCATGTGAAGGAGAGAGCTTGAGAGCCCTGGGTGGACCAGTTACATCTTGATAACAATATTTCTTTGGTATTATCTCCCAACCAGCATTATGTTGTTGCATTTTAATTAACAACACATCCTGGCCCTGACAATTTTAAGATGCAACAAGCTGCAGGAAAATTCACTTTATTGGGAACTTATATAAAATAGTTTTATTATCTTGAGAGTCATGAAATATCATAAAAATTAGATAATTACATCAACTGAAATTTTTTGTGATAAATTATTTTGTGTTTGTATCCCTTTTTTATTTTTGGTTGCAGGTTGTTGAAAAGTTAGATCCTAAATTATGCTTACCTGATACGCTTGCAACTCACCAATTATTAAAACTGACGAAAAACTTTTGCTTTCCTACATCAGTACTACAAACAGTTTGCAGCGAAGAAAGTTTTAATAATAAAGATCCAGCTGTAAGAGCGGGTGCAATAAAATATCTTGTTACAACTATAAAAAAGATGGAATTTTTCATTTCATCTGCCAAGTTTTCTTCTAAAACTGTTGTTCCTGTTATAATTAAACATTTAAATAAGGTATTTATTATTTGTATTTTCATACAACAGTAATTTTTCGTTCCACCTTTCTATTCTAATTTTTTCTATTTTCTAATTTACTGTAGTACTATTTTTATTTGTATAAAAGCTAGAAATGAATTTTATTTAAATTTAGATATCAGAATTACTTCTTGAATTTTATAGGATAAGTTTGGAGGATGAGGCAAGTAAAACTACTTAATTACATAGCTAATAATCTTTATGTAAAAAAATCTTCTCAGCATTTGCTGGACTGATACCTGCAAAGTTCAGATTTGGAGGAGACTGATCTAGTTGGCAGTCTATCATCTATCACCTGACTTAGATAAAAAGAAATAAGGATAAGAAGAAAAAGTAGAATTTTTATGTTTTACTTAATGGTTGTTTGGATAAGGTTATTGTTCCTATAAAAAATATTCTGAACTGTTCAGAATCAAATTTTTTGCTTTAAGACACACCTTGTACTAAACAAAAGACTTTTTTTACCTAAAGAAAAGTTATTTCTTCTAAGTTTTCATATAGGTTGCGGCAGTAAATTGAACGATTTTAAAAGTGTTATTAAGAGTAAATTATTTGGTTTTAACAAGTATGAACACAACATAGACATGAAGCCATTTACTTTTTTTGTTTTTAAGTCGTCAAAAATACAGATTTATTGTCCAAAAAAGACATCTTGCAGTTGACTGCCATTCTGCTGTATACACTCAGTATATCTCTTGTAAGGAAAGTTACTCATTACTCTTTGCAGCAATTCTAGGGGAATTCTTGGGTTTTTGAAAGCCCAGCATCAGAAATTCTGCTTGTTAACAAATTCTAACAAATAAAAATGAGCCTCATCATTCATCAGTAAATTGTTAATAAGATCTTGCCTTTCATTAATTAATTGCATTAAAGTTTGATAGAAATTTACCCTGTTTTCATAGTCTTGTTCATGTATTGCATGAGTTATTTGAATTTTATGTGGGTGAGGTTTAAAGTCATTGTATAAAATTAGTTGTATACTGTGATCAGACAGTCCGAGTGACAGAATGGCAATGTGCTTACAGGCGTGGACTTTGGTCAAATGCCTCTCTCACAGTAGCAATAGTCTCAGGTGTACGTATTGTTTTTACACTACTCCTTTCTTCTTTAGTATAGAAGCAGTGGCCTCAAAGTTTTGAATCCAAGTTTCAGTGGCATGAGTTAATGGAATAGCGTGGTTACGATCAATTATGTAATGTTTTCAAAATTCATGCTGAGCAATCATGTAATTGTCACTGGTTTTATAAAACATTTCATAGCAAAGATACGTTGTTCTCCACACCACTGCCCCATTGCAACTAAATGCTTTTTCAGTAAGCTATAAAACAGCAGTAGTGATTTTATCCTTGTTCAACTGTCTGAAAAAAAAAAACGTTACTGAAAAATCGCTTGATTTATTGCTGCACCTGTATATATATTTGTTATCTGATCTTCTAATAGAAGAGAAATTTATTAAGTGTTATACGTTTATGTCCTTGTATTTTCAGAACTGCTTACAAATTCTTCTAAGACAAATTGTTAAAATCTCAAAAATTGCATTATCTATGAAGAAAAAATGGAGCTAAAAAAAAAAAACATTTTTAGAAACACACTTAGGAGGGTGTAGAATAAAGACATTTTAAACTATAACTATAAACTATATTTTAAAAAGGTATAAGGTTTGTACAAAAAGTATCTGACCTTATGTTGTGAAAAAATAACTTATTTAGTGGATCCAGTCCTAGTCTCCTTTGAAGCATTCCCCTTGTGACTCCACACATTTAATGCAATAGTTCTTCTATTACGTTAAACATTTTTCATAGTCTTCTTTAGGAATGACTACCAGCTGTGATGTTTCATAAATCATGTTCTCCTAGCTTTTATGTCAAATCAGGGGCCTTTTAATTGCATCTTCAGCTTGAGGATCATCCAGAAATCACTAGGAGCCATGTCTAATGATGAGGAGCCTGGCTAACCTGAGGAATTCTACGCTTAATCAAAAAATTCTGGATTCTGATGAATGGATTGGTATATTATTATGATGAAACTGCTACTTACTTACATGATTCCTACACACCTGGACTCTTTCCCTAAACTGCATCATGAAGACAGTGCAGAACCTCCAGATAGTTCTGTTTGATGACATTTTGTGCTTCTGATGTGTATTGGTAATGTATAACTCCTTGTAGTAAAGGAAAAGTCATCTCTTTTAATTTGCTCGTCACTTGTCTTGCTTTTTCATGTTGTGCGTGAAGAACCTGGTGCATTCATCCGCTATGCTGATTGAACTTTGATTTCATGGTTGTATCTGTAACCTGAGGTTCATCATCTGTTATCCTGGTTTTATGGAAGTTAAAATCACTGTTTGTGCACTTCAGCATGTCCTGTGCAGCAAAAAAATAAATTTCTTTCTGTTGAAAGTGAGAATAACTTGGTACAAATTTGGCAGCCACTATGTGCAAGCCAAATTGTTTTCATGATCAAATTGCATACATTGTTAATGTCATTTAGATTTTGGCTTGCTGATGTCATACCAGTATGTCGATCTGTCAATCATTCTCAACTGAAGTTTGGCCACTCTGAAAATGGTTACTCCATTCTTCAATCTGTACAGCCCTCATAACGTTCTTCTCAAAAGCTTTCTTAAGCTTATTAATTGTTTTGCCTCAGCTATTATCAAGCTTTAGTCAAAATTTGATACAATAATGTTATCGATGCATTCTGTCATACAGAAAATAAGAATTCAAAAAACATCTGTTACATTAACACTCAGTAGCTACTGGACGAACAATAACTAAATGCTCTATAAGGTTACAAATCATGCATACTCATGTTCTCTGCATACTGATGCTATATTCTACCAGGTTTTTACCTCTTGCATTCAAATAATTTTTGAGAAAAAAAATGGTCAGATGGTTTTTGAACAAATCTTGTGTGTATTATATGGTTCTGTAACCATGTATTATGCATGAAAATTAGCAACAAAAGTTAAAATAATATATATCATTACTAGAAATAGTTTTTAAAATATTGACAGAAATATTTAAAGTATATTTGAAGATATAAATCTCTCTCTCTGCCTGCCTGCCTGACAGAGCTATTTTTTGTGTGGCTGCTATAATTCCAAGATCCCGTTTGCTAAAAGACTGAAATTGTCTGATATGTTCAAAAAGTATCATAGATTATTGCTCTTGAAGTGAAGTTTGTATATTTAAAATTGTATACTCTATTTGGTCTCAAAGTAAGCTCTCTAAGATATAGACTAATAGGTGGATACTCTAGGGTCTTTCATTTTCAGTGCAAAAAGTAATATTGCAATAAAACAAGAAGTATGTGTAATATCAGCCAACTTTTTTTTTGAAGCTTTTAACATTGTTGTGTTAAAAAAAATACTCATGTTGCCTCCACATCTTTGGTTGACATATCCAAGTCTATCAATAAAATTTTGTGTGGCTTTCACACAAATCAGCTTGAATTCCACTAATAATGTGTCGAATATTTGCTTTCATGTCATCAGTCGTTAGTGGTTTGTTGCTATAGACTTGTGACTTAACATAACCCCAGAGAAAGAAAGCCAAATCACATGAGTGCCAAATCACAAGAGTCAAATCACATGATCTTTATAGCCAGTTAACATTACCATTTCATGAAATTATTGAATCACCAAACTTTGGACGCAATAACTGAATTGATTCAACAACTATGTGGCATGCGGCACCATCCTTTTGAAACCACATGTCATTCAAATCAAAATTTTCCAAATTTTCAAACAAAAAAATCACAATTCTTAACTTGATGGCATTCACCATTTACTGTAACAGTAAATGTTTCTTGCTCATTGTCAAAAAAAAATTGCCCAGTGTTGCGATCAGCCCATAATCCACACCAAACAGTGATCTTTTCTGGATATAATCGTCGCTGTTGAATCATTTGAATCATCCCAAATATGGCAATTTTAGTTGTTTAAAAACCATCAAGCCAAAAAAGCCTTGTCTGAAAAGATGATTTTTTTTAATGAAATTTTGGAGGATCCACTTGAGCTGCTCTAGAGTCCAATCGGCAAACCATCTATGGAGAGAACGGGTCCTGTTGTTTTAATTTTTGAGTTAGTTGAATCTTGCATTGGTGTAGACCAATAATAATTTTTTTATTCCAAATTTTGTCATGTTGTTGTTGAAGAAAGGCTCAGTTCTTGTGAACATGAAACCAATAAATTTTGATTTTCACAAAAACTTGGGCTTATAGCAGGAATATTCTCTTGACACCTTGCATTTCTTTATGAATTTGTGTTTCGACATCTAGTAGAGAAAATTCTCTTCAGATTTCTTAACCAAATGATGAATTGTGCTTTTGTTGTATCTTAAATATTTTTAGTGCGTCATAAATATGTGCTTTTTGTAAATAAATATCACAAAGTGCATGATATGTAGCTGTACCCATTCTATATTTTGATAATAGATTTTTATGATTTATACATTGTTGAGGTGTATAGCGTTCCATGATATTTTTTTTCATAAACTACTGGAAACAAATGACACTTGAAAAACCAAAAAAAAAAAAAATTAACATCGCCTCCACAATGTCAGTTTTTTGTGCTCAGGTATAATGTTTACTAATAACGTTTATAAAATTATTCTACATGAATGGATTAAAACAATTTTAAACCAACAATAAATAAAATTATGTAAGTTCATATAATAGATTAGCCATTTGATTTAAAATTGTATCTTTATCTTTCATTCTGTGGGGTATAGTATTTTTTTAATGATGACTCATTTTAACTTTTGTAAATCTATTGATTATTCATTAAGGTGATTTATGTAAGTTTTCATTCATATCCCTTGGAATCATTGTATTCTCTCATCTATAGTTGTCATTAGTAAAAATTTTGACTATAAAATGTTATCATTGTTCACCAGATCAGAAGCATTCCTAAACTATGGAAATGATTCCTTACGTATATACATCTCTGACACTGGCTGTTAGTTTAGTAGCATAATGATTGGAAATTTCCACAGAGCATATTCTAGTGTGGCAAATTCCTACAATCTTAATTTTTTTATTTTAGTTGTTGACATTTATGATAAATTATGTTTCTGGTTTTTCTTACAAAAATTTACCTTTTCCTTATTAGTTATTGTAAATCATATTTCTCCAAAATTATTATATTGAACAACCTAGTTTTGATGTAGTATTATTGTCTTTTTCCAGGTTCAAGGATACTATTTTTTTTAAATGTTCAATTAGTGGTGTACTTATCATATTTTGTAGAATGCTGTCAAGGATTTTTTCAACTTAGTTTTCTATTTTCATTTCTTACATATTTATATTACATGCTTAGATCTTAATAAATATTGGAATAGAAACCAGTTTGAATTTAAGTGAGTTAATGTTTTTTTCCCAGTTTGGTCCAAAACTTGAATGGATAGTATCTGCTTGGAAAATGGGAACAAAAACTTCTGAAGAGATTACTCCATTATCGCTATTATCAAAACTGGATTACAACATACTTTTTGTTGAATTTATTTTGTTATTTTATAAACTTTCACCAGAATATTTTGATTCAGCACAAATTTGGTCTGATGATCTCATTAAGAGTTCACTGGTAGATTGCTCAAAAATCACAGATGAAACCAATCAAGAAAAGATTGCATTATTTAAATTAGAAACTTTAAAAATGGTTTCTGTTTTAAAAAAACTCAGCCCAACTGAGGTAAGTGTTTATTTTTCTTATCAATGTTGTATTTATATCTTTTCAGAGTAAAAAAAAATGACAAAGACAAAGCACTGGGACAAAGATAAATTATAACATTATAGATATAAGCCAGCTTTTAAAAACATTGTTCTTAAATTTCCTTTTTTTTATTGTTTCAAAAAACTACAAACAAATTTATATTTTTGACATTATTAAAAATCTAGGCTGATCATCATCTACTTGTTTTATGAGTTTACTAACACATCCTAAAGAGCCACATGATGTGACCTATTTTCCTGTATTAAGTACCTAGCAAATAAAAAAATATTCTGCATTCTTTTATTGAATGAGTAGAAGTGAAAAATAATATAACACCAAAAATTTGAACAATAGCATTTTATGGTCCCAGTGATTGTTAGTTTACCCACTAAAGCACTACTGCTGCTGTAGCATTACATATTAAAGAGAAAGTATGGTGATTGGCTAAAGTTTTGGATTTTGAGTTTTTGCGCCGATCAATGTTTCGCGACTCCCTTAGCCCAAAAAATTAAAAAGAACTTATGGAACTTTCCAGAAGGTACATATGAGTATATGTGTTAACCTGCATTATGATTTCTCTGGAATGGCTCAATATAAAACCTTTGAAAATGGCTCAAAAATGTTCTGTATAAATATGGGGCATTGATAGCATTAAATTTTGGACAAAATTAAAAAAAATAGGAGGGGTGGTCTTCGTCATTTTTAATTTTTTGGTTTTTGTATAATGGACATGAAAATTTAGCCGTAGTAGAATGAAAGTATTAATAAGTTATTTAAAATTCTATAGTTTTTAGTCAGTTGGATTTATGGATGAGGATGATATTAAGCATTATTTCTGAACAGTTTTTGCCTCTTACCTTAAAAACTCATTGATAAAAAAACTAAAATTTGACACAAACATGTGACTATATTTATGTTTCTGCTTTGGCTTGATTTTTGACCCCATCAGACAACAAGGGATTGTAGTACCTACATTTTTTGGTTTAGTTAATTATAATTTTTTTAGCTTTGTTGTTAACATTGCACAATATTGGGCTGATTTATTAAGGTAAATAATTAGTCTAATAAATAGACTTTTAAGCTGCAAAAACAAGGAGGCTGACCCATACATAAAAAAACTTTTTCTGTTATAATTTTCAAGATTGAAAATCCAACAAGATCTTGTATTAATGTGGACAGCATGGGAGTTTTCTTTAATAAAAGGGACCAACTTAAGGATTAACTTTTTCTTTTGAATTTTTGATATTTTCAAATATCAGAAATCTATTTTTCAACTTGTGGCTGTTAAAAATGTTATATGATGTAGCTGTCAAGCAAGGGATCAAATGGGATCCAAATTTTTTTAAATAAAATTTTTATATCCATTTTTAGCAATTATATTTCAAACACGTATAATGGTGATAATAAAAACTTCTTTAGGTCTAAGAGTTCAATTTGGACCTAAAATGTTTTTACTAAGACTTTTGATATCTTCTAAATTATACTTTTAATACTACATGATTTTTAAGATAAAAATATGTGATTAAGGGAATCAAATTGAACCCAAATTTTTTTATTGAAAATTTTTATATTTTACATTTGTCAAAATCTGCTTTCTGAACCCAGTCACCCAAACTGATAAAACTGCTATTTTTGCTATTATTATTTTAATTTTATCATTAATAGGAATAATTAGAGACTGGATTATATGCAACGTAAAAAGCTTGAAATATGCATGCAAATATTCATGAAAAATGCTTAAAATATGCATGAAAAGTATCAAAATATGCAACTTTAAATAATAAAAAAAGTAGTAATTTTTAGATCAAAATCAGCATACAATTAGTAAGTAGTTGAATAAAGTATTAATAAATTCGATAATTAACAATTATGTAACATTTTGTTACTTTTGTAAATGTAAACAATCTGATACTGTTCCAAATGTTCGATCATTCAAAATATTGATTGTGACTTCTATCATTCAAAATATTTTTATTAGTAGAAAAGGATCGTTCAACATCCACTGAGGTAACTGGGCAGTATTTGAATTTGGGTGCTATGTTAGCACTTATTGTTTCTGGCAAAAGTTCACCCATCCCATTAATAAAAATAAGCCAAGCCTGGTTTTAAAAAAACAAAGCCTGGGTTATTATTCAAAATATTTTCAAATTTTTCTTTAAGCTTACATGGGAATACCTCTGGCAATGCGGAGTTCATTTGGCGAATTTTATTTATTAACTGAGTAGATTCATTCAACTCTAAACCTTGGGGTTGAAGCTTTTTAATACTTGCAATTATGTGGGAAAAATGAGTGCTGATCACAGGTGTGTATTTTTTTATATTGAATATTGAATCGTTAAATGTTTCCTTGGACTGACAAACTGCCATAGTATCTGTGCTATTGAAGTTGTTCATTACACCTTTGATGGTCTCTTTGATGGTATGTTCATTGTAAAATAGTACAGCTTCAATCCATGTTCCTCATCGAGTTACCACGGGTTCGGGAGGTAAAGGCAATTTTTCTTTATAGGCCTTATTGCAAGCAGGTGCCTTAAGAAACACTTTCTTTGTTGATGAAATCAGTTTATTTACATTTCCAAACGTGGATCGTACTTCTTGAGCAAATCAATGTACTCCATGAGCAAAGCATGTCAGATGAATCAAATTGGGATAAAATATTAAGAGGGCTTTGGCTGCCTTTATCATGTAGGGAGCATCATCTGAGAGAAATATAAACACTCTTTCATCTTCAGAAGATTCAGAAAATATTCTTTTAATACTCGCAAATCGCGATCTTAGAATGATTTGTTTTTTCAAGGTCTTTGCAGGCCACCAAATAGGAAGAAGAAGACTAGTTTTAATGCACTGACAATTAAATTCGCACTGTAATGGTCACAGCTGTTGTAGTTTCATCAGTTGAAATCCAAATAATGCTATCCTTAAGTTCATTGTGTATTTCTTCCAGAACATGTGGGTAAATTGTTGGTATGTAATTTTTATGCAATGTTGATTCATGTGGTTTATTTTGATTCAAGAAATTTTTTTCAGAAATTCTTTGAAGGTTGGATTTGTAAGTTTTTGAAGAGGAATATTACTTGTAAGCAATGCTTCATATAAATTCATGCTAAGGTGGTTTTTTTATTTACCTTTGGAAGTGAAACTGCTACTTGCTGCTGTTTTAAGTTGTCATGGACCTTTCTTTTGCAATCCTGTAACATGAAGACCTGTCTTGACATGCTGTTCTATTTAAAACTTTTTTTTGTATGAAATATTTTTCTCGCTAATTCGACAATATACAACATTATTTCTGTCATATGTTAATGTTCCAGGATAGTCAGCTGTCTATGAACCTTTTTTTTCCAGTAGGCATGGTACACATTAAACTTTGCACAAATAAGTAAAATCTAAACTGTTGCAATGAGCGCATTAACAATAACATACGTAATTTAATTGCCTAGTGGGAGGAGTGCTGCATTAGGTGTGTGCGATGCAGAACGGTATTGTCTGTCCTTGTTTAGTGTGAGTCTGTGTTTTACTTGGCCTCATAATAATATTATCCTACCAAAACAATAGATGCACGATTACTAGATGCGCTCTAAGAGCCGTGCAACTTATTAGTCCGCCAAACCTATTGTTTTGACTGACTACAACGTAAGGTTTCATTTATTAACTAGGTATCCTACTGAAAAATATTGTAAATATAGCGAAAATATCATCATCACTAGATTTTAAGGAAATCATGCAGTAGCCGGATAGAATGGGCTTAATATGCAAATGCATATAATCCGGTCTCTAGTAATAATGATTATAATCATCATTAACTTATATTTAATAATATTCATAATTTATATTTTCATTTATTTTATTTAATAACTTAAAATAACTAAATATCGTTATTTATTTTTCGTTTGTAAAAGCCAAATAATAATATTTACAATATTTTATTTAAAATAAATAAATTGTACTTAGTTTTATGGAATTATTTACATTTAACAATTTAAAATGTAAAGAACAGTGCCAGGAAACTTTTTAAAAAAAAATATTTGCCAGTTTAAAAAAAAAATATGATGTCATTAGATTGTTTTATGCAGGATAATAACTTACATATTAATGGAGTGTACATTACTTGTAATGAAGGTGATGTACACTTTTTTTTTGATTGTTACTATATTGGTGTTCATTTTTACTTGCTCATAACGTGAGTATTGTAGAATTATGTGTGTACATTTGTTTACTTATTTGTTTGATAATTCCTGAAAAGATAGTGTAATTTTGAAAAGTACATTACATCATCAGTTTCTTGGTCAAGTTTGAAGTTGAGTCAGGTTTGACCTTGATAGAGTATGGGTTATTATGAAGCTATTTAATGGCTGTGGTTATTGCTTGAAACTGACAGTGCCCATTTTTTGTTTACTATAATATTATTTAATCATCTAAAAAAGTTGAACTCTTAAAATTGTTTCTGCTTCAAATCGGTTGTTTTATCTTTTGTATGGGTATTCTTGTTCAATTCAAAAATAAATATCTTTATTTACTTTTTAAGCATTTTGATTAATTAGTACATTTGTGTTGATGTTCCTTCCTGGTTTCCATATTTATTATTAATTAAAGCATTTCCACATTTTTAGAGCATGACGAATAAAAATTAGAAAAAAATTTAATAATTAAATAAAAATGAAAAATTATTACTATAATTATTATTTTAAATGTTAATGTAAGGTAACAGCAACAAAAATTGTATTGGAAAATACTGTTTCAGTTAGAATCTGAATGTGTTGTTTTTGGACATTTTGAGAAAAAATTATTACTTCATTACCAACCTTATTTTCTGTTTGTAAATTTATTCAGTGTTGCAGTCTATTCATTGTAGGATATTGCATCTTTATAGATTTTATTTTCACAATTAAAAACATTTTTAAAAGGCATCATATATATTAACATAAAAACACACTGTATAAAAACTAAATAAGCTCTACTGATACAAATGTCGATTATGAATGAAGTAGCTGAATTGCGAAGAAGGTGAATAATTGATCTTAAAATGATTGATTGATCTTAAAACTTAAGTTGTAGGTAAAGAAATAAGGCTATATTGGTTCTCTCAAACTGTAAATGCGTAAAATAGTGCAAAACATTTACAGCCTTTAAAAGAGAAAGACATGAAAATGACATAAAGTATCTTTATTTTAATTATGATATGCAGTGAAAGATTACTTTCAGAAACATTAATTATTTAATATAATTTAAAAAAGTCAGCAAAAGGTTACATAATTTCCTAGCTTTACCCTTGACAAATTTTTATTTTTCAAATATACCTTAGAGTTTTTAATCGTAACCCTTTTAGTGCCAATCTTTTTTGTGATTACCTTGTAAAAATTGCCAGAGATGCTTTTATATGAAGTACATGGTTAGACAAGAATAATCATATCTTATGGTTTTAAACTTTACATTAATTTATTCAGAATACATCAAACAATGATATCTTGTTGGATATGCAACTATTTTCAAAGAAAAATTTATAAAAAATGAAAAATATTCTACTTACAGAAAAGTTAGTTTTTTTCTCATTTTTAGTCCTTCAGAGTGGTAAAAGAAAAATATTTACACAATATCAACTGGTCTACTAAAAAAAAGTATTTTTTTACCTATACACAACTTTTCAGTGTAATATAAGTAAATTAAGTAATTTCAATGTTATAAGTAAATTTTTAAAATATTAAAAAACCCTAAATGAAACACTTAATTAACGATCTGAAGTGTACAGAGATTTTGGAAATGTTCTAAAATCCATATTAATGCACTATTTAATTCAATTCTATTCTCCTGTCTTACCTCTGAGTAAAATAAAATGCATAAAATAAAATAAACAAAATGCACGGTTAAAATAAACAAAAGACAAATGACAGCATGACTGTAAACAAACAAGCAACGCCGTTACAACTTATGAAGCTGCCAACATTACTGGTTGGTCAACATGGGATTTAATTATGTTTTATTTTTAACTAAACTGCACATATATGCTTTTGACATTTTTTTTAACCTTGACCACCATTAGGTATTGCTTCAGAGGATGAGATGAATGATTTGCAGTGTGTGTGAAAATGCCATGCCTGACCGACCGGTAGTCGAACTTGGAACCTCCGGATGAAAGGCTGAGATGCTACCATTTGCGCTATGGAGGCTGGCACTTTTGAAATTTAATTTATCTTTTACAGAAAATATTCTTCTACTACACAAAATATTTCTAAACAGTTAGTTTGTATTTTTAATTTAAAAAAACCTTTTTTGAAATGTCCATTCAAATGAATGCTGGCAATTTTTGCATAATTTAAAGATGTCTCTTTGATTGGATGTTGGCATTAAAAGGGTTAATGACCTAATTATCCAATATCTAGAGTATAATTGGAAAGAAAATCAAAATGTTAAGTAAAAAATTTCTACGATTTAAATAGCCTCTTGATCAGATGATGTTTTTACCTTAAAAAATTATGCAGTACCTAAAATTGATAAAAAATGGTAAAATATTTTTTGGTTTTCACTTTGGTCTCCTTGACTAAATGAAAATTTGATGATCAAAATTACACTGCCAAAAAAAAAAAATAATAAAAATCTTTATTAAAAATATGTGGGTTACATTTGAATCCCTTGCTTGGCAGCTACTGCATATAACATTTTTCATAACAGTGTCAACTTGAAAAAAAAACAAAAAAAATGATAAAATATCAACAATTTTTTAAATTCTTAAGTCGGATTTTTAAAAAGTTTTTTTGTTACATTAATTGTCAATTCTCAAATATACACATTGTTGTGATGGGTAGAATTCTGTAGTTTGTATAATTGGAAAAGTCATTCATCATTAAATCAGTTGAACTATTTAAACTTGTTAAAACATTTTTAAACACCGTAAGATGAGTCTTTTAAAAATGGAAAAAGAACACTGCTTTGCTGGTTTCAGTGTTTTTTTATTTTAAATGTAATTATAATCTTGTCAGAAATTGTAAAATACATTTACTGATTATAGCATATTGTTGAAAATATTATGTATACTTGAGATTAATTTTATATTATTCTAATTTTTGTCTTTGTTTCAGGAAGCATTTGGTGTTAGTATTCAAATGTTAACAAAATTGATGGAAACACATCTGAAAGCAGAAGGAAAAGTCGTGTTGGAAAGGTTGCTACTCAGCACTGGTTTTATGGAAGGTGTAGAAGATGAAGTAGAGATATGGCAGCATTGCCTGACAAAAGAAGGGGTGAATGATTCAGTTATCACCTTTTTTCAAGATATTATTCAAGAAGCATCGTGTAATATAGCTGTTCATTTCAAGACTATCACAGATGCTTCTAATGAAGCTGTGGCTTATCATGGCCATGCAAAATCAAATATTGATGACCTCATAATTAGTGAGTAATATTTATTTATTGATTAGTGATAAATATATTGCAATATTTATCTTCAGTAATAATATTTATACTAATGGAACATTTTTTTTTGTTGCCAAAATTGACCAGATTTGAGATCTGAAACTTATCAATGAAAAGCTTAGGTACTTCTATACTGACTTGAAAGTCACCATTTACTATGGTCATTGAGTAATTTTATTAGTAAATTTTTATTTCTTCATCTCTTACCATGCAAGTAGGAGATATTATGGATTGAGACTGCAGTTGAGTCCTTCATGCATTGAATCCTTCATGTTCCTTGTCACCTATTGCTAACACTCATGTTGTGTTTGTTTTATTATTCCGCTACTAAGTCATATTTATTCATCTGTGTATTTAATTGATAGATACTTAATTTGAAGATAATTTATTGATTTTGATAGTGGTATGTATTTTTGAAACATAACTCTGCTTAAATTACCAAAATTATACGATCATGTTGTGTGATTTAATAACCTTTGTATATGGTACAAATTCTCTGATTATTTTGAGAAAATGGGAATTTTTGCTGAACGCAATTTTTGTTGTTATTTAAAGATCTTGTAAAAATTTAAGTATAATGTAAGGTGGAAGATGTTAGTATATGAACAGTAGCTATTTCATAAACAACATTACAGGATGCAGTATTAGTTCCTAGATTAATTTTAAGGATACCATAGAAAAACAAAGCAGTTTATTACATCAAATTTCCATCGTATTCCTTTTTCCTAATCCTTCCCTTATCCTTTATTCCTTCTTCCTGGAGAATGTGCCATGGAGTTGGGTCTGCTATGTCGGTTCCATCTGTAACACCAAGTGTTTAGCTGCCAATACAGTCTGGTAACTGACAATACAGTCATTTCTTTATTGGAGCCTGCTAAGGTAGTGACTATATATGTGACTTCATTCTTATTAAAAGAATGAAGTTAGATCATTTTGTTTACAGTTGGTACAATAGGAGGAGACTAGGTTAGGAGGTACAATGTAAATATTAAAGATGTGAATTGTAACAAATGTTATAACTAAACTATCAGTCCTGAACAGAAAGAAATGGAGAAGTGCATCAAACCAGCGAACAGCTGATGAAAAAATGAAGTTCCGGAGTATTATAGAAGTGACCAATGTCTGCAGCCAAGGAATAAACTGCACTTACACTGTTGTGTTTATTAGCACCATTGAATCTCAGTTTTAGCACAGTGTCTCAACTTGTCCGGCAGACAATACGTTGCAAGATATTAATAGTTAATAGCATTATGACAAATAGGATGTTTATTTTAATTTTAATTAATAGGATGTTTTTTTATGGAAGTACTTCTTGGAATTATTATCTGAATCTTATAAGTTTGTTTAAAAAATTAATAGACTTTCAAACCTATTTGGTTATTTTAGTGACGTGTCATTTTACAACTGTTGGTTGATTGTTCAACCAGACCAACCACTGGCTGATTGATTAAATCAGACTTGATTTTAATGATTGTTCACAACTATTGTACTGTGACATTTTTTTGTAGTCTTTTTAACATCTGTTGATTAGGCTTATTCTAAAATTTTTATTGACAGGCTGTTGAAAATGAAGCTGGTCGCCATGGCAACATGAACTGGTAGCTTCTGAGATAGTACCCTCTAATAACTACCAGCTGTTTATAATCTTATTGTATGATTGTCTGCTGCACAGTGCTGGTAAAGTAGCAGTTCATGAAGCAAAAATTTTTTTTACTCACTATGAGATGCATGGCACAATTTAGGATCTTGTAAATGGAATGATATAGTGCTACTGAAACCTATTTATCATGTGTATTTTTAATATTTTTATGAGGATCAGTGCTGTGAGGGATTATACTTAAAATTTGATGAGGGATTCATAGGTGTGCGTGGCAAGAGAGATGCGTAGTCCCAGTTTGCAGGTTTCACAAAGGCTTTACTTGAACAGTTTAGGTGGAGATTCTGAACTATCTCCTTACATCCTGGTTTTGGCAATAAGCAACATTCCTCTCTTCATCAAGATAAACGTCTGGCTGGCTCCCCATTGTTTTGAAACCTCATAGAGCTCAATAACTCAACCAGTTAATGTATGATGGTGGGATTAATAATTTGATTGGTATACTTATAAAAAAAAAAATTAAATATATGTATGTATGTAGTGTATTAATGTTTGTATTCATATTTAAAGTGTTTTTAATTTTTTATGTCCTTTCCATCCATGTGTTTTTGTATATCAGTAAATAATGTTGTCTTGTACTTTTAACTGTAATATTTTTATCTTTGATAAGGAAAATGTATTATGTTCAAGAAAAATTATAAAAATGGAATAGAATCATTCCACTATGAATATTCCAGAATAGTCATAGACTATTTTCTGTACATGATTATGATTGTGCTAGCTAGGTAGTGGAAAGATTGACAGGTGTGCAAAGGAAAATATATGTATTCATTATCATTAACCGAATAAAGGAAATCAAATTACAGTTATGTTGACATATAAAAATAATACTTAAAATTTAAAACAAAAATTAACAAAAAAGGGTTCTAAAATATTAAACTATATGAAATTATTCCTAAAATAATATTAGTATCAGCAGAATGGAATTAGATATGTTTTAACGTAGAAGACTGGGTCAGGTTAAAAGTGAAATATGAAAAATTATAAAGATAGTGTTGGGAGAGTGGATTGGACAAACAAGAATAAGGTTGTTCAGTCATATTAAAAATATTAATGATGATGATGATGATGAAATGATACTTAAGGAAATTTCTGTTACTGCCTTGAAGAAAGTAACAGAAAAAGTAAAAAAAATACTTTGGTTTATTTTATATATAGATAAAATGTAAAATTATATTTTATAATTATATTATAAATATATATTATATTTGTTTTATTGCAGTGGTTGAAGAGGAACTTGAGGACAATAAAGTACACAGATGTAATATTATACCAACTCAGCAGAGTATTAGTCCACTTATTCCTGCAATGTTAAAAATTATTAGCAATAAAAATTGGTTGAAAAAAGATGTGCATAGTGAAGAAAAACAAAATTTTGTCACAGCTGTATTAATTCATTGCTTACACCGGCAGGTATGATTATTTTCTTCATTTTATTTTTGTAGTTGTATTTATTTTTGTTTCAATTTTCTGTTAAATTAGTCATTTTTTGATAGAAACTATTTGGCTATTTATTTTTACCATTTTCATATGACTAGTAAAAATCTATATTCTACCATCTAACACATTCACTGTTGGCTTTTCATCGGTGTATTAACCCTCCTTGCTGATTTTTTTTACTCAAGAATACTAGTTGTCAAAATTTATGTCTTGGTATAAAAAAGTTTTTGAAAACCCTGAAAAAAAAATGATAATGCACTAGTGTATGGTGTGCACAGGAGACAAAAAAGCACTGGATTTATACTGTCTATGATAAACACTTGCTCGTGTGCGGTTGAGCGTATTCATAAATTTCTTACTTTTTCATGCTGGCAATTTATGTTAATTAATTTTCTGGTCTTTTAATTAGATAAAAATAATTTATTTCTTCATTTTATAAAAAAAGAAAGACGTAAGTTTGTAGATTTTATGTAAAAAAAGTCTGTTAAATATTTACATGAAATAAATCCTCAATTTATTCATATATCAGTAATAAATTTAGAATTTTTTAATTTACTTTTGTTTCAGTTAGATTAATTTACAGTTTATTTTCATCTGACTTCAAGTATCTTCTGATTTGTATATGACCTGAAAATTAATTTTTACGTTAACTCTGCTGAACATTTTAGAATATATCTGAGAAACACCTAAAATAAATATATTATTTATGTTTTAAACACGTAATGAAATAACACATTGTATATTTTAATGTCTTTATTTAAAAGAATTATAATAAAGTTTAAAATATTTATGAAATGTACATTTTATTATAATTATATATACATACTCGCCAAAAAGTATTAATTTAAAATGAAAGTAATAATATCGATATATAATTATAAAATAAAAGTTAGACATAATTGTCTAATCAATACTAACTGGAATACAAATAATTTATAAATATATCTATCTACTTTCAAAAGTGATGAAAGTTCATATAAATTTAAAATTCCACCAAAAAAAAAAAACTCGCTTCAACTATGAATGCAGTGCACAGTAACAAAATATAAACATTTCTGATATCTGAACATATGATTTGAGTCAAAAGTAACATGCTGACCTCTACCGGTACAGTTAGAAAAGCAGCTGTACTACCAGCGCATGTATGCGTGGCCAGAAGGTTGCATGTTTGTATAAACCATGTGTCTGCAAGTGCTTGGCACTGAACGTGTTATTAACGTTTATCTTTCACTGGAAAGGGAAAGAAAAATTTCTCAGGGGAGAAAATAATGCATAGGTATAAATGGCATACTCATATAGTCTGAAAATGAGGAAACAGAACTTGGAAGTTGGAATAAAATATTGATATGGAGCAGGATAATTATTATGGAAAGTAAGATTCATTCATTCATTAATTTATTCATAGTTTTCTGCCATTAGAGCAGGTCCTGTCACGGTTGTTGGCTCTCCACCTTGTGTATCCTTCTCTAACCTCTTTGTTTCAGCATATTTTCCCTTTTCCATAATCCCATCCATCATTTGAAATCTCTTCCTTTCTTTTCTTACATTCACCATGTCTTCTATCACATACACTAACTAACACCTTCTCATATAATGTCTTAGCCAGTTCCTTTTCCTATATTCAAACTTATTTAGCATTTTCCTGTTCTCTGATTCTTTATAATACTTAATTTGCTAAATGGTCTTGCCATCTGACATTTATAATCGGTGCTACAACCACATCTCAAAAGCCTCAATTTGTTTTCTGTCTGCCTCTCTCATCATCCACGTTTCTACTACAAAGAGCATCATACTCCAAATAAAACGTTTCATTAATCTCTTCCCTAATGCTAAGTTTAACTTTCCATTTATCAGTCATTCCTTCTTATTAAATATCTGCTTATTTCTTGATGTTTGTGTTTTAATTTCTACAGTGCATGTCAGGTCATCAATTATAAAGCTCCCTGGGTACTGAAATTTCTTTACGTGCTTTAAAATTGATTTCCTTTCTTAATCTCAGTCCTTTCCTCTTTTTACGTAATACCGCACATTTTGTCTTCTTTTTGTTGATCCTTGTACCTTGATTTTTGCAAGCTTCATTTAAGTCTTCAAGTATTTCATTTAGTTTACTTAGGGTCTCCGTCAGTACTGCCATGACATCAGCAAAATGTATATATTCTATTCTATTCTTCCCCCCTCGATCTTTACCCCTCTTATCCCACTCAGGCAGCATTAAATTATTTCTTTTAATTATTTCAGTGTTTGTGACATGCCGCATCCCTGCCTTGCTCACCTTTCAATCCCTATTCTTCCTGTCATTTCATCTCCTACCCTCACTTTTATTCTCTGGTTGTAGTACAGCTTTTTTATTAATTGGCTCTCTTTCCAGTCAACTTCCTTTTTTCCAAAATTAGAAGTAATTTATCCCATTTTATTCTGTCAAACGCCTTTTGTAGGTTGACAAATACAACATCTACAGCTCTTTGTGATCCTTGTTTCAACACCTCTTCTAAACCCATACTGTTCTTTCTCAATACTGCCATCCAGTTTATTGTATATCCTTTATTTGAACTTTTAATAGTAACTTAGGTGCATGTGATATTAGGCTAATCGTTCTATGTTCTTCACACTTATTTGTATTTCTTTTATTTTCTGTTGGTACCATTATTCTATCCCGGAAGTCCTTTGGCCATTTTTCTTCTTCAAGTATTCCATTGCATAGATCTAGTGATAACAATTCTCCTGCCTCCAGTGCTTTGAACAGTTCAATTGGTATTTTATCACGTCCTTCAGCTTTTATTTTTCCCATCATTTTGATTGTCTCATTTATTTCACTTTTTAATATATTGTACCCTTTTTGATTTTCATGAACTTTGTACTCTTCTTCCACTCCCTTATCCATTTTTCTCGGCTTTTCTCCTAACGCATATAAATCCGCATTGTATTCTTCCCATCTTCTTTTTATTTTCTCTTTCTCATTAAGTGATTCCCCATCCTTTGCCTCTGTCTGTTACATTTTCTTCCCCTGTTTCTCTTCAAAATCTATTTTTGATGCTTCTTTATACATTAGCTCATACCGCTCTTCTTTTTCCAAATTTTCTATCTCTGTACATTTTTCCTTGAGCCACTTTTCCTTAGCTTTCTCAGTTTCTCTTCTTAGTTCATTATTCAACCTTCTATACTTCCTTCCACCTGTTGTTTGCACATTTTTCCACTTTCTCCTTTCATTCATCTTGTGTAACACTTTACTTGTAATCCACTCTTTTTCATATTCTGTTCCTGTTTTTAAACCCTATCGTTTCTTTTGCTGTTTCTTTTAAACTCTTCTTAATGTTTATCTACTTATCATCTGCATTACTTGGTTTATCTCAAATTCTTATTTTTTCCAATATCACTTTTTCATTTCCTGTTCCCTTAGCTTCTTCAAATAATAGTAATCTCTTCTCCTGCCACTCTGTATTTTCTTGAGCCTAATGATCACTTCTGCCGCAACTAGATTGTGATCTGGATTTATATTTGCACCTGTATAAGCCTGTATAAGAATAATACATTCTTTAAACAATTTCTAAATCTTATTTGTATCATATTATAATCAATTTTATATTTTTCTCCATTCATGATGCCCACATTTATCTTCTTTTATGATTTTCAAATAGAAGGGTTTCCCGACACTAATTCCTTCTCCATGCAGTATCTAACCAGTCTTTTTCTTCTTTCATTTCTAATTCCTAGACCATACTTTCCCACTCCTTTGTCTTTTCCCTTCCCTCTGCAACCACAGCATTCCAATCACCTAGTATCACTACACATGTTCCCTTCTTTTCTTTCCCAATTAACTCTTCTATCCTTTTGTAACACTTCTACTAACTCATCTGTGTGCTGAGTGGTTAGCATGTATACTTGAATTACTGCAATATCTTCTCCCTTTATACTCATCATCATCACCCTTTCATCAACACAACCCTTAATACTTTTACTACGAGTTTCTTATTTATCAGCATATCTACTCCGTTACTACCATACCTTTCTGCCCCTGCAAAGTAAAACTGGAAATTCCTGCTTGATATCTCTCCATTTCCTTTCCATCTCATTTCATTCATACTGAGTATGTCTAAGTTATTTTTTATCGTCTCTTTGCATTCTCAAGTTTTCCACTTTGTAGTAGTATTGAGCCATTCCATGTTCCAATTCTTATTGTTTTTTTCTTTCCTTTATAAGTTTTCTTTGTCTGAAAAGTAAGATAATGGTTACAATTACACAAAGGATGGTCGGGAAAAGATAAAATTACAAGGAGAGGAATTGGAAGCAGTAAGTTCAATACTTGAAATGTGGTATGTAGGAGTTACCAGACAAATTCAGCAGGAGGGACAGCACAGAAGAGAGGCAGGTTCAATAAAAGTGTCAGAAAAAACAGTTTCATGAATTCCAGGATTTTTAAGTAATGTAAGGTGGGGTAGTATAAAAATTTTTTTTCTAATACTAACAAATGAGGCAGAAGCATGATTTCATACGAAAAGAACAGTAAGATTCAAGTAGAAATACTTTAATTGATTAGGCAAGATTGGATTAGGTTAGAAATAAAGAAGTATGGAAGTGTCTGAGAGTAGAACTTATGGGGTATGTTAAAAAAATATAGCTGAGAGATAGATTTCATTGTTGTTATAAGTAGGTATGGAAATAGTGGCTAAGAAAATGTTGAAATATGTGGTAAATAATAGAAATTACTTGGTTGGTCAAAAGGTAGAGCAATTTGATAAGTTAAAAATGTTGACTGTTACTGTTAGGGCATTTTAATTAGAATGTTGGAAAGAGAAAATAGAAGACACTGATTTACTATCCTGTTCACGAGTGTAGTTAATCATTTGATCGTATGTGAGTGTTTAGCATAGCTCTATGTAATGAGTTTTTCTGCTGAAAAATTTTATTTTTATTCAAACATATTACACAAAGGAAATTACTTTTTGTAATTAATTATATTGCTCTGAAAGGCCAAACCCCAGTCAAATGTCTTTTGAAAGTGCCACAGAAATTTCTGTTGGCTCATTTTCATTTTGGATATGAAAAAATATGTGAATTAAATGATCAATCGTAATTAAATGTAGAGTAAATTTTCTTCCTAAATATTCTTTTCACTAAAAATACCTAGATGTGCAGGAATGTTCATAATTTGTTCCTTGTTATTTTTTATCAAAATTATAAAAAGTATTCATACTGACTTGAGTAACAAGTCTGAACAGTCTAATTACAAAGTAATTTATATATTATAGTCAGCTGAAATTTCCCAATCACCGTTATTGGTTTGAAATAAAAATATTATGCAAGCTCAAAACTATGAATTGCTAAAAATTAAAATTTATTTTAAAAATCATTACGACATATTAACTGTGGCCTGTTAAAAACCATTATCAGTGATGTTTACCCATATACAGTTGATTTCACAAATTAATGGAAGACATATTATAAAAATGCAATGCCTGTGTTATCTTTTATAAATTAAAATTTAGTTTTACAGTATTGTGTAGAGTCCCATTGTTTAAAGAAATATTTAGAAAGAAAAAATGTTGTTAAAAATAATGTTCTATACCAGGGGTGGCTAACTTTTCTGTATATAAGATCGATTTTTTATCTTAAAAGTGTGTCGCGATCGACTTGTTGTCATAGGCGTAGTCTAAGGGGGAAGAAGGGGTGTGAAATGAATACTATGTTTATACACTGTGTTTCATTATAAGGTGCATTCCAGTGAGGTATGGGTAGATAAGTAAAATATATTATTTTTTAAATCACTTATTACGTTTTCAAGATATAGGCTCATGAAGAAAGTAAATTTCCAGACCCAACTTTTGATAGCAGCATTCTGTACATGCAGTACCTAAAAAATTAGATTTTCTGACACTTTTTCAAGATAGATTTTTACTAACTTAAATTGCAATTTAATTTTTTTATCAACTGCAATGTATAAGTTGTACTATTTGTTCGTAAATATGAAAAAGTTGTTATAAAAATGCACACTATGGCTGATTATGCACACTATTGATTTCAATATTTCACTTTCGTGTTTTTTTGGGTCAGGAAAGTTTATAATGAAAGAATAATTTGATTTACTTTTTGCTAATCTATCAATAGCTCACTGAGTACACCTCGTACTGAAATAAAGATATATGGCTTATGTATCTACGTAAAAAACTACAACAATTATTTAAAGGGTCAAAAAACTCACGTCCAGGGGAATTATATAAACATGGATAATTATTAACAATATTTATTAATTCAAAGTAGCTACAGATAAAGACAGATTTAGAATTTACTTTGTTGCCTTAACATTAATGGGAAGACTGAGTTTGAATGTCTCTAACCAAGGATTCATAATTAGGTGTATATCCTGACAAAGATAATAATAATGAGTCTTCAGTATGGGAATCAGTCAGGACAGAACGTTGTTTAGTCTTTGTTAGCTTCAAGTATGAAAATGCCGATTTGCATAGGTATGTAGATCCTAAACAAGAATAGATATATTCGCTACATTTGGTGATACTGGGATATTTTTCTCGGTTGACATATTTCCAAAAATCTTCTTCAAATTTTCTGGCTTGTAAGATTAAGTCAGTTTGTAAAATTATAATTTCATTTTCTAATGCCCTTTGATCCATATGAGATATGTCTGAAATTTTTTTGCTAATGCATTTCACACAATCTTTTTTAAAAGGAAAAGATATAAATTCCACAATTTCTTTTAATTTTTTCAATATCCTGGAATCTTACCTCAAAATCTTCAGTTACTTTTTGGATTTCCACGACGTATTTGTCGATCTTATAATTAATATTTTTATGTTTTTGTAGGTTATCTGCCATATTTGGAAAATGATTCAGATTATTTTGTTGCAGATCTTCTATTAGCAAAATTAATTTTGTTTTACATGCATCTATGCAGCTGATCATATCAGTTACTGTTTTATTTTTACCTTGTAATTCTAAATTTAAATGACTTAATATTGAGGTAAAATCGGTAAGAAATGCCAAGTCACTAAGCCAAGTTTCATCATTTAAATTTTCACAATTTCCATCTTGTTCATGAAGAAAATTTATAATTTCAGACAATAAATCATGAAATCGCTATAGAAATTTACCTCTGCTTAGCCATCTGACATCGGCATGTAGTAATAATTCGGGTTGGCCTTCATCGAGGTGCAGTTAAAAGATTTTAGTATAAGTTTGAGGGAACTTTCTCGAATTGAATTAACAATTTTAAATACTATGTTCATTACCTCTTTTGTGTTTAGTCTCTTGCTAGCTAACACTTGCTGGTGAATTATGCAGTGATAGCTCAAAAAGGCTGGGAATTCATCTTCATTTCGACATAGGGTTATAAATCCATTTCTGCTACCTATCATTGCAGCTGCGCTATCTGTTGTTATACTAACTTAATACTAACTGATATTTTTCATTGGGAAAATCATGTGTGCAGTATTTTAGGACAAAAAAGAAGCTTTGCTTGTTGGTTTCTTGCCTTGAGAGTATACAATCAATAGTGATGTTTATTGCAAAATGCTGAAAAAATTGTGTCTTGTGATCCAGAACATTTGATATGGGTTGCTTACCTGGGATGTTATGTTGATTCACAATAATGCTCACCCAAAAACTGTCACCACGGTGCAATGTCTTCTCATGACCTTCAGCGGGAAACAGTTTGATCATTCTCCTCCCACGGTACAACCTATACCTTGCACAACTACTATTACAGGTTCCTTTGTCATAAAAACTTCCTTGCCGCATCATGTCAAAAAGTTCCATGACAGCAATGAGGTTAAACAAGTTGTATTGGAGAGATGAGCATTACGGCCAACATCATTCTGTGATGAAGGGATACAGCCTCTGGTGCTCCACTGTAAGTGGTTCAGTAATAGTAAGAACTAAATAGAAAAATAGAATAAAATTTGTACTTCAAAGAACAAGATTGTTACATGAGTATGTTCTTTTTTTAATAGCCCTTCAAAACTTACTTTTTGAATAACCTGTTGTATTTAGCACAAATATGATTATTATTGCTTAGTTATTGAATTGTAATTTTTTTATGATACTTTTATTTTTACAGATGTATCCTGAAAGGTTGCATAAAGTTATTAAGAAAGTTTTAATTGGATCAGCTTTTGCACCCTGCAGTTACATTGCTAGTTGGAATGAACCAGGTGTTAGTCCACATCCTCTTACTTTTGTACCATTTCACTCCAATTCCATTGAATCAAAACTTTCTAAATTTTTCCTGCAGCAGGGAAAGTCAACCAAGCTGGCAAATGAGGTTAGTTCAGTTGCACTATTTACGAAAAAATTATAAATTTCTTTGTGATGTGTGTATTTTATTTGTTCGTACATCTCTCTGTTTGTATTATCACCAATAATTCCTCGTAGGATGTAACTATTTTAATTTGATGTGAATAATTATTTGACAATAAATGTAAAATAATAAAATTTAATCTCTGCTGTTTATTTTGTAATCTAAGAAAATAGTAATCCCTGTTTTAGAATCTTAATATTGTTTTGTATTATGTAGGTTAATTGAAATTCAGTTGAACCATTTTGATCAACCACACAAGGAAGAAGATGTAGGATATTATGATTAATGTTTAATCAGTATCGACACTAAAATTTTACTCTTGTAAAGGCCCAGAGTATCTCGGTGGTGACCATTTTTTTTAACATAATATTGGTTTCAAAATAAAGTGGACATCTGGGATATGAATATATTATTTTTTCCACAAATCAAAAATTAATCTAAACTAAGATTAAAAATTAAAATGTTATCTTTCCTCTACACTAATGGCTTAACTTCCACTTAATTATTCAGCAAGTTATTAGTGTCTAACTGCAATTAATCTTGCCTCATAAACATTCTTAATAAGGAAGTTTAAAGAGGGAGAGTGCTACATTGTATTGACATAGCTCAGAATTTTATTTTTATAATGTTCTTTAAAATGTTTTCAATAATGATTTGAACTTCTTTAGACTATTCTACAAATCATGAAATAATTTTAAAAAATTCTGGTTCTATGATGCTTTGATGTTACTTTTTTAATTAATATCTGTAAGGTAACTTCTTAACAGGAATTTATGTAAGATCTGAAAGAAGTGATTGTTTTCTGGATTCTCTTCTGCTGGAAAAAAAATCAGTGGGTCCTAATTATCACAGAAACATTCTATACATTGTTTGATGATCTTTTAGATGATGAAATTTATATATAATACATGTATATATATATATATATATATATTTTTTTTTTTAAAAGCAATTCTTTTAATAACCATATTCCTCTGTACCAATACAAATTAATTTATTTTTAATAGATCAACCCTAACTACAGAATAACTGAAATAGGATGACTTACCTTATTTCATTACATAAACAGAAGCGCTTTTGCAAACTTGATTCACTTCATCAGCTGGATTCATTTATATATATATAAATAAACATTATAAACTTGCAATCCATGATAATATACCAGTTATTTATTTATAATTTTTTGTTAAAAATATTTTAAACCAATTAAATTTTATTAAAAATCTTTAAATTAGATTTAACTTATACTTTAAAATCTTATATAAAAAATTTTTTTAAACTTTTATTTAAATTAGAAATTTATTAAAAATTATAATCAAAACAAGAGATAAAAAACATAAAATATAAAAAATTGTTTAAATTTACAAAGATTAATCAATTAAAATCAATTAAGTTAAAATTAAAATGTAAAAATATAAATAAAACCAAGATAAAAGTTAATTTTTTTTAAATATTTTTTTATATTCTATATCTTTTATCTCTTTTGATAATATTAATTTTTTTTTGTCTTCATTCATTTGACTGGTTTCATGCAGCTCTCTAAGATTCCCTATCTAGTGCCAGTTGTTTAATTTCTGTATATCCCCTACATCCTACATCCCTAACAATTTGTTTTACATATTCCAAACGTTGCCTGCCTGCACAATTTTTTCCATCTACATGTCCCTCCAACATTATAGCGACTATTCCAGGGTGCCTTAATATGTGGCCTGTAAGTCTGTCTCTTCTTTTAAATATATATTTCCAAGTGCTTCTTTATTCATCAATTTGCCACAACACCTCTTTATTTGTCACTTTATCCACCCATCTGATTTTTAACATTCTCCTATAGCACCACATTTCAAAAGCTTCTAATCTTTTCTTCTCAGATACTCCGATTGTCCAAGTTTCACTTCCATATAAAGCGACACTCCAAACATATACTTTGAAAAATCTTTTCCTGACATTTAAATTAATTTTTGGTGTAAACAAATTATATTTCTTACTGAAGGCTCGTTTTGCTTGTGCTATTCGACATTTTATATCCCTCCTGCTTCGTCCATCTTTAGTAATTTTACTTCCCAAATAACAAAATTCTTCTACCTCCATAATCTTTTCTCCTCCAATTTTCACATTCAGTGGTCCATCTTTGTTATTTCTATTACATTTCATTACTTTTGTTTTGTTCTTGTTTATTTTCATGTGATAGTTCTTGCGTAGGACTTCTTCTATGCCGTTCATTGTTTCTTCTAAATCCTTTTTACTCTCGGCTAGAATTACTATGTCATCAGCAAATCGTAGTATCTTTATCTTTTCACCTTGTACTGTTACTCCGAATCTAAATTGTTCTTTAACATCATTAACTGCTAGTTCCATGTAAAGATTAAAAAGTAACGGAGATAGGGAACATCCTTGTCGGACTCCCTTTCTTATTATGGCTTCTTTCTTATGTTCTTCAATTATTACTGTTGCTGTTTGGTTCCTGTACATGTTAGCAATTGTTCTTCTATCTCTGTATTTGAACCCTAATTTTTTTTAAATGCTGAACATTTTATTCGTCTACGTTATCGAATACCTTTTCTAGGTCTATAAACGCCAAGTATGTTGTTTTTCTTTATTCTTCCTTCTACTATTAATCTGAGGCCTAAAATTGCTTCCCTTGTCCCTATACTTTTCCTGAAACCAAATTGGTCTTCTCCTAACACTTCTTCCACTCTCCTCTCAATTCTTCTGTATAGAATTCTAGTTAAGATTTTTGATGCATGACTAGTTAAACTAATTGTTCTGTATTCTTCACATTTATCTGCCCCTGCTTTCTTTGGTATCATGACTATAACACTTTTTTTGAAGTCTGACGGAAAATCCACTTTTTCATAAATATTACACACCAGTTTGTATAATCTATCAATTACTTCCTCACCTGCACTGCGCAGTAATTCTACAGGTATTCCGTCTATTCCAGGAGCCTTTCTGCCATTTAAATCTTTTAATGCTCTCTTAAATTCAGATCTCAGTATTGTTTCTCCCATTTCATCCTCCTCAACTTCCTCTTCTTCCTCTATAACACCATTTTCTAATTAATTTCCTCCGTATAACTCTTCAATATATTCCACCCATTTATCGACTTTACCTTTCGTATTATGTATTGGTGTACCATCTTTGTTTAACACATTATTAGATTTTAATTTATGTACCCCAAAATTTTCCTTAACTTTCCTGTATGCTCCGTCTATTTACCAATGTTCATTTCTCTTTCCACTTCTGAACACTTTTCTTTAATCCACTCTTCTTTCGCCAGTTTGCACTTCCTGTTTATAGCATTTCTTAATTGCCGATAGTTCCTTTTACTTTCTTCATCACTAGCATTCTTATATTTTCTACATTCATCCATCAACTGCAATATATCGTCTGAAACCCAAGGTTTTCTACCAGTTCTCTTTATTTCGCCTAAGTTTGCTTCTGCTGATTTAAGAATGATTTAAGAATTTCCTTTTTAACATTCTCCCATTCTTCTTCTACATTTTCTACCTTATCTTTTTTACTCAGACCTCTTGCGATGTCCTCCTCAAAAATCTTCTTTACCTCCTCTTCATCAAGCTTCTCTAAATTCCACCGATTCATCTGACACCTTTTCTTCAGGTTTTTAAACCCCAATCTACATTTCATTATCACCAAATTATGGTCGCTATCAATGTCTGCTCCAGGGTAAGTTTTGCAGTCAACGAGTTGATTTCTAAATCTTTGCTTAACCATGATATAATCTATCTGATACCTTGCAGTATCGCCTGGCTTTTTCCAAGTGTATATTCTTCTATTATGATTTTTAAATTGGGTGTTGGCAATTACTAAATTATACTTCGTGCAAAACTCTATAAGTCGGTCCCCTCTTTCATTCATTTTGCCCAGCCCATATTCACCCACTATATTTCCTTCCTTGCCTTTTCCAATGCTTGCATTCCAATCTCCAACTATTATTAAATTTTCATCTCCTTTTACGTGTTTAATTGCTTCATCAATCTCTTCGTATACACACTCCACCTCATCATCATCATGGGTGCTTGTAGGCATATAGACGTTAACAATCGTTGTCGGTTTAGGTTTTGATTTTATCCTTATTACAATGATTCTATCGCTATGCGTTTTGAAATACTCTTCTCTCCTCCCTATCTTCTTGTTCATCACGAAACCTACTCCTGCCTGCCCATTATTTGACGCTGAGTTAATTACTCTAAAATCACCTGACCAAAAGTTCCTCTTTCCACCGAACCTCACTAATTCCTACTATATCCACATTTGTCCTACCCATTTCCTTTTTTAAATTTTCTAGCCTACCAACCTTTTTTAAGCTTCTAACATTCCACGCTCCGACTCGTAGAATGTTATTTTTTAATTTTCTGGTGACCCCTTCCTTAGTAGTCCCCACCCGGAGATCCGAACGGGGGACTAGTTTACCTCCGGAATATTTTACCAAGGAAGGCGCCTCCATCATTGCTATATGAACATGCAGAGCCTCATTTTCTTGGAAAAAAAGCAGCTGTAGTTTTCCATTGCTTTCAGCTGCGCAGTACTCAGAGGACTGAGTGATGTTGATATGGCCGTTTAAGTCATTCTGACTCACGCCCCTAACAACTACTGAAAGAGCTGCTGCCCTCTTTCAGGAATCATTCCTTAGTCTGGCTCTCAACAGATACTTCTCCGATATGGTTGCACCTTCGGTCCAGCTACTCTGTATCCCTGAGCACTCAAGCCCCCTCACCAACGGCAAGGTCTCATGATTCATAGAGGAGGATATATATATATAAATTGTATATATATATTTATTTATAAAAATATTTTTCAATAATGTTAATATATTTTTATTTTACTATGTTAGATAACTCATTTGATTTAATTGTTTAAATTTTAGAAAAGACTATATGGTAATTAATTTTATCAAAAAGAACAAATACTAGCGACTATTAGATTAATAAGAGAAAATATTATTTTTATTATTTTAAGACTACCAAGAGGTTATACAGTATGATGTTTGTGAAAAGTTAAGAATATTTTTGGTTCATAAGAAACTTTCTATAATTAATTTATGAGTATTAGCTTTTTTGAAATCATTTTAATGTATTTTTCAATTAATATTTAGTAACTAAAAAGAAAAGTTGTAGACATGACATTGGTTTAACTTCTTTCTAATAGAATTCTGAACCAATAATCTTTTTTATCAATGAATTGTTTTACATATATTTTTTAATAACTTATTCATTTTAAACAACAGAGCATATTCAATCATGGCACTTAGTATTCTATTTGTTTAGATCAAAATTTAAGTGATGTGATCTTTAATTCTTTCTTTTAATTTAATCGTAAAAAAAGGTGCAGGGCACAGACTCTTAATCATCCTATTCAAATATATGTTTGTGAAAATAAATATTACTTAACCTTTAAATCATCTACATTCATTTACAGAACTGGCAATCAGTACAATGCATTAGCTGTGCAATTAAATGCGCGGCTAGATTTATACATAAAAATGGTCCTTTGGGCTGAATGCGAAATTGTCGGATAAATGTGGCTAGACAAGTGTTAAATAAGTATTAGTTGAGTGTCATATAAGTCTTGCATTATTTATTATGTTACATTTGTTACTCAGGTACATTTTTACACATTGCATCATTCAGATAACATAACTGTTCATCAGCCAATCAGTCAATGAATCAATTACTTAATAGAGTTTCTTATTTTTGTTCTTGTTATTATATTTATAAGACATACAAAATATATTAGAAGATTTAAAATCAACTTTAACCACTTTAAAGGTCAAACATTCTGTTGTCAAAACTTTTACCTCAAGGATTCATACATACGTTAATAATTTTATCCAACAAATCCATGATAGCTATTCTCTAAAAATTAACTTAAGAAATTTAATGTGGTTGGCTTAAAAATATGATATTCAGTCTTAAATTGAGGAATTTAAACAGTGATTATCACATATAAGCACTGCTTTGCCTTGTAGTTTTAAGTTGATCCATAAATAATCCTATAATATCTGCAGCAAAACTCATTTCCAAAGACATTTAGTATTTGATAATAGTGGTTTAGAAATAGTTTTTCTTATTATGAAAAAATGTCAATTTCTGCAATATGAGTTCAAAAAATTGCAATAAAACTTTACCATTGTTAAGCCATCGAAATGCTGTATGATAGAGAGATCAGGATATTCAGCTTCTGTTTCTGTCAAAAAATTGCACAATTAAGGATGGTTAAATCCATGAGAGCAAATGAGGTTTATCTTTGACAGAATTGGTACAAAACACATGACAGATATAAATATTTCCCACCAAGTGTCTGCTGGTGAGTAACAAAATTATAACTGTAGGCTTTGAACATACTACAATTTCACAAGTCTGGTAAATGATTCCACTAAGCATTTTTCTTTTACATATACATTTTTTACAACTTATACATATTTTTTACAACTGTCAGTTATAACACATGTTAACTGATTCAACTTCTGATTGTTCTTTGTTAAAGTTTTTTCAACTTCCTTAAAAATACTTTCTCCTGTAGTTGTTCTATACAAAGTACTCATAAAAGCTAAGTAAATGCTGAGTTTCATCAGCCACTCGAGTGGCTGATGAAACTCAGCATTTACTCAGTATCTTTTATTTGGAGTAATGTCTATCAACTCATCAAGAGCGAAGGGAAATGATTTAAAATTAGGTTAGTGTTATTTATGTAAAAAAACAACTGAGGAATTTATAATTTTAATGTAATATGAAATACTTATTAGTTAATTTTGTTAATTCTGCATTGCAATGTAGAAATTAACAAAATTTCTGTTTTTACATTTTTTCTAAATTAAAAATTTTACAAATTCTACTTCTTCATTTTTGTATCTGTATACTTTTTTTTTTATAGATTCTTGGAATACTGAACAGCTGTGATGGGTATAGTCCCAAATTGCTTTTACATTTATGTGTCTTCTATTTAACACAATTATACCAACGTAGTAATCTTACTGTTGAAATTGTTCAAAATGTTGTAGAGATTATTTCAAAACTGTTAAATTGTATGGATCATTCATCACAGGCTTTTATTTCAATGCTTCAAGGTGTATTGATGCATCCTTTAATTACTGATATGTAAGCATTATTTTTATAATTATTTATTTACTAATTTGCAATTATTTTATTATTCTTTATATTATTATTTACATAAAGCATTGTTTGTGTAGATATACATATATATATATATATATATATATATATATATATATATATGTTACATGTTCTTACAAGGGAATAATGAAAGAGACAAATGACTACAGTGGAAGAACAAACAGCATGCTGTTTGCGAGAAAAAAATGTTATTTTCTGAAACAGAAAAAATACAATGGATGTTAATACAGTGTGGTAAAAAGTATACTAACCATACAAATTTTTATAAGTGGATTGAATAGTTTAAATTGGCAGAACAAGTGTCAGCGATTTTTATCGTAGTGGAAGATATGTGGAACTTTCATCTCATGCTTTGCAAAAACATATTAATTATCTTATTTGCAAGGACAGAAGAATATAAATGTGGGAAATTGTTGAAATTTGTAATGTATTTATCGGCACTGTTTATTCTATTATCCTTGATAAACTAAATTACCACAAAACGTGTTGAAAGTGGTTTTCAAGACAGTGTTCCAAGAAATTTTTCTCAGATTTATAAAGATACCGAAATTCTCATTTTACAGAACTTAAACAATGGTTTTTACCAGAAAGTAATGGTTTTTTGTTAAATGACATGGTGAAACATTGATTCATCATTTTGAGCTAGAATCCAATCATCAGATTATGGAATGAAAACAAAGTTCTGAGTTCTATTATTTATTTTTTTGGTAGGAAATAAAAGGAAACCCTCAATAGGAGGAAATATCTTGGTTCTCTCTCAAAATATGTAATTTTCCTGTATGATAACACCTGTCTCCATACTGCTGAAAAGACATAGGAAGCTATTCAAAAGGTGGTTCGAGAGTTGTTGCCACATCCACCTTACAGCCTTGATCTAGTACATCAGATTTATCTTTTTTGTTTGGTCCTCTCAGTGACTTATTTTGTTGCACCAAGTTCACCGGCAATGAGCAGGTCAAGAATGGCTCAGACATCAAAGTGAACAATTCCAAACTACTAGAATAGAAAGTACACTGAAAGATTGGAAAAGTGCTTAAATGTAGCCGGAAATTATGTTAAAAAGTAGTATTAGTTTCATTGATCAATCCTGTGTAGACGTATGCATGCATGTGCGGGGAGATATTAAAGTGTGGACATGGCTTCATATTTCAAAATTGAGGGATACTAGTAGGGGGAAATGAGTGGGGATCTTTATAGTTAAAAAATATCTACTTGGTATTTGAAATTTCTGTTCCCCCATCTTTGATATGCCATGTTAATTCCAAACTTGTTTTTTTAAATAGGAAGGTTTACAAGAAAAATTGTTCCTTGATAGATGCCTTCATTTTCGAGTTACAAGTAATCAAGTTACAAAAACAGAAAAATCATGTAGTAATAAAATGAGGTAAAACTACGATAGTTATTTTGTACTTTGTATTAGCTTCAGAATTACATCTAATAACACAAACTTTTAACAATTAATGTTAGAATTAGTGGTCTAGACACTAATACCGTATTGATACCCAAACTGTATTAATACCGTAGTTGCCCAAATCTAAGACACCCTCGATTTTAAGCTGCACCATAAATTCTCAAATAGTATTCGTGAAAAAAAGGTTGATAAAAATAATAATGGGTGGTGTTGGCTGATTCTGGTGTGGTGTTATTAGTTTCCTGTAGTACAGCAGCAGTATATATTAAGGGTACAGGGCCCGCCTATGTATGGTGGAACTGGCAAGAGTAGTGATGTTTAGTATATATCTTCGACTTTTTAGTTTATGCGAGAATGGATGATGATTTGGTAGAGGAAATTGCCAGATGGAGGTCGAAAATTATCGTGGATGGCGAAGATTTTAATGTTAAGGCAAAGAATTGGGGGTCAATCACTGATGATTAAAGAGGTAAGTTCTTGACCATCAGTAGTCAATTGAAGAGGCGAAATGACATTTGAGAGAGGCGGAGTGGGGGGTCTTCGTCCTGGATCTCACATTTGTCAGCATCAGAGGCTTGTAGAGTTTGATAGGATAGGAGGTGTTGGGGAAAGAGACCCTCAGTGACCACCAACTAATTACTTTTGAAATTGCTGACTTCCAGGAAGAACAAGCAGGCACCTGGAGAGTGAGATTCCGTCCAGGCAGTGTCAAACAGTTCAGAGCGGCTGTTGATGCTGAACTTGCTATAACGAAGCCACATATTTGAATGAGCTAACGGACACAGTATTCAGAGTGGGCATGGAAATGGGTGTAATTTTTAAGTATAAAATACTGGGCATGTAGGAGTATATTGGTGGTTCCCCGAACTCGCCAAACTGAGAAGAAGATGGGCGACAAGTAGGCGGTGCCTCAAGAGAATGCATTGGTGGAACAAGAACACTGAAGAAGAGCTCAGCAAGTTAAGATTTGTAAGACAGAACTTTGGAGGAGCAATTGATGTGTCCAAAAAACGCAAGTGGCAGCAATTGTGTGATGCTGTGCAAGTTGATCCGTGGGGTGACGATGTCTGTTGTATCATCACAAAAAGGTTTGGAAGAAGGCTGCTTCTCCTGTCTGAAGGTGTGCTGAAGAAAGGTGTTGACAGACTTTTTCCGAAAGGAATGGAGTTTCAAAGGAAGGAGATTGTGGTGCAGGACCTGAGTGAGGCAGCTAAGTTGATTAAAGGCAGCAAGATTCTGGGGCCGGATGGAAACCTCCCGGAGGTCATAAAAATTGTGGCCAAGATGGTGCCTGATGTGGTATTGCGTGCAATGAATATGATATTGGAGATGGAATGAATACCTGAATGGTGGAGGGGTGCAAGGTTAGTGATGTTGAGGAAGAATGCATAGAGTTTAATCGAGGTGCTCAATTGTGGTAGGATCCCGGGTGGCTAGGGTTTTGGCTTAGGCATTGGATTGGTTGGAGGTAGGCGCATTGACATCATGCCACAGTTATATTGGTATTGTTTGTGATTTGCTTTGGGGCTTCTGCTGGTAGGGGTGGCCGCTTTGCCGGGGTATGTTAACCTATGTGGCCAGGGGTGTGGCTTCTCTCTACTAGTGGTGGTTGTGATCATGACTTGGTAATGCCACACGAGACACCATGATGTGAGCGGGTGGGGGTGTGGGGTTTGTCCCTGGCTCTTGCATGGACTGGAATGAGGTTGCATTCCTTTTGTTAGGTGACCTAAATTGGTTGACTTAATTGGGTGTAGGTCTGAATCTCTATGTTGTGTAAGACATAATTTTGATTGGTATGAGTGTAGCACTGATTTAAATTTAAACTCATTCGTTTTCTGAGGCATTCACAGTCACGAACAGTGCTGTCAAATCTGGACTAGGTGTGGAGTTCGCGCTTCCGCAGTTTCGGTCAGTTAGTTTGAGGGAATCATGTTATGTTAGATGTGAAGATGTCTGTTTGAGGCCTACGTGAAGGTGAAATTTGATTTGTATTTGATTTTTTTGTCTGCCGAGGCATTTACATCGGTGGCATCCTGACCAAGGCCTGGCTGATGACTGTGAGATGTAATCAGTTAGAGGGTCTAAAGACGACCTCCAGTAAAGGCCCTCAGGGCTTGGAATGGAGGGGGTGGTGGGGCAACTGGTAACATCACAAGGTGGGTGTCTTCCCCATACGGGGTTGGGATGAGAAAGAATGCTGGTCCTACAACAGCACAGACATCATTTAGACCACTTTGTTTATTAAATTGCTTTGTGAAATTATTTGAAAGACTGGTTCTCCGGAGATTGAACGATGGTGTAGAGATGGCAGGGTAACTTTATGTGGACCAATTAGGTTTATGGCCCGGGCGTTCGGCAATTGATGTGATCGGGTGCATGATGAATATTGTACAACAATTTCAGCTGCGGAGAAATTCATTGGATGTGTAAACTGTATACATTAAGTAATGCCGGATAACCAATTATTAATAATCACTTCCTTATTTACTTTCAAAATTTACACTTCATTAATTAAACATTACAATGAGTTATAATAATGTATGTTTTTAGTTATGTTCACATTTATTCACATTTTAAATATATATGAAATATGTCTAGCTAGACCAATAATAATTTAGTGATGTTGTTGCCAATACATCTTAAAGGAAAGTAAATATAATTAATTCTAAAGTATAATTAATTCTAACAATAATTAAGATCAGCTGGTTCATTCACAAATAAGAAGAAAGAAGAAGATGACAGGATATGTTTGCATTAAGCAAGAGGACAAAGAAAACAAATGAATCTGAACAAATATTCGATCAGCTATACAGAGAATTTGGAAGACTAGAGAGATAGGAGTGGTTATGATCTTAGATATACGCAATGCATTTAATGAGCTGCCATGGGAAGTTGTATTTCATGAACTAAAAGCCAGATGAATCCCGGCATACCTGCAAAGGGTGTTGCATGAATATTTTAAGGACAGATACATGATGGGGAGGTCAGAAGGTGGTGAAACGAAATTTCCAGTGGAGAGGGTGTCCTCCAGCATTTGGTGCTGGGTCTTGCCCTGTGGAGCATTGCTTTCTATGATGTCCTAAGGCAGCACTACCCGGCGGGCGTCACTCGGTGGTGTTCGCCAATGATTTAGCACTTGTTATTGTGCGCGTGGTTAGGAGGTGGCTAATAGCTAATTTTTCTAATGGTCTACAGCTTGCTGAAGACAAGGTGAAAGTGGTTGTTATGGCTAGGAGGCACAGACTAAATCCAGTACATTTTAGTGGGAAACACGATGGTCCTAGGGTGGCTGGGCTAGGGAGCCCAGTTGCGAAGTATTTAGGTTATGGCTGGACAAGCACCTGTCCTTTATTATACATGAGGAGGCAGCAAGAAAGGGTGAAAATGTGGTGCAGATGTTCAGCAAAACTATGAGGAATAAGGGTGGTCCTCAGATGGCGAAGAGGAAACTGTTGGCCAGAGCACAGTCTTCAGTAGTGCTATATAGAGTTCCTGAATCGCTGGGAGTGTTGTAGAGGGCCAAGAATGTGAGGCGTTTGGTTATGGAACAACTTAGGTTAAATATATTTATCATTGCGGGGTATCATATGGTCAGTGCTGAGGCAGCATTGGTTATAGCTAGGGTGCCGCTGATAGACTTACAAGCACAAATGAGAGCTTCAATAGTGGCTGGATGGGACAGAAAGGAAACAACTGATAATCTTTACATGGCTTGGTGTGAGAGATGGTGGGATTCAAACAAAGGAAGGTGGATGTATGGGCTCCTTGTAGGTGATGTCAGGAACTGGATGGAGTGAAAGCATGGTAACACACCCAATTCCTATCTGGAAATGGATGTTTCCAGGACAGTGTACAGAATGGGCAGATTCAATACAAGTTGTTGTCATGATTACGGCGGGCTGGATACAGCAGAGCATGTAGTGTTCTTTTGCCCTAGATGGTGTGACTTAAGAGTAGTGCTTGAGGGTCAGGGTATGGAGGGGGCCAACAATATAATTGATGTGATGCTCAGCAGTAGCGACAAATGGGAATGTATCTTGATTATAATCGCAACAATGATAGGAGAGAAGGCCAAAGAGGAGATGCAACGACAGGCTGAGGAGATGCAGATTGATAGAGACATGGAGTTTGATAATGGGTGATCAAAGTGGGGTAGCTTCTGCAGGTAGGGGGAGGGGAGCTCCTCGGAGTCGTTGCTTGTCGATCACCCCCTGGGGATGCCTTCCAGTATCTAGATTTGGATAGTAGAGCGCCTGGATGATCATGAAGGGGCTGTGTACATACTATATGGTTTAGATCTGGCCCCTGCATGATAAGATGATAAGAGGGGGGAGGTTTTTAAGCAGGTGAGAGCCCCGCATCCGTCAGTGAGGGCCTGACAGTGGCTGGCAGAGCTTTTTCCTCCCCCTATGGAATAAAAAAAATAATAAGATGTATTTACAAAGAATCTTTTAAGAAAAAATAATAAGAATTACTTCAAAGGAGTATATAAAAATAACTAGATAACTTGATAAAGTTAATTACTAAAAAAATAAAAATAAAAAATTGCAATATGTACATAATTCCCTTTATGTAATCTAAATTAATAAATATTAATTACAGTCAGATAAACATTTACTTTCACTATCACTCTGCAAGTGGTATCAACGTCATCATTATCCCACATAGATCGTCTTCTGTTCCATCCATGGCATTTGTGATGCTGCATTTTTTAAAGGATTGAGATATTATTTTATTCAGGATTTTATTCCAAGTAATAAAAACCCATTCCGCTATTGTTGAAGAACTGACTTTTTTATTTTTCTGGAAGCATTTAAAGGATGGTTTACTGAATGTAATCAGTTTTTTTATTCTTTTCTTATGTGGTCTCTGAAAGCGTTCATAATACAGACATCGAGTGGTTGGAATTGGGTCATACTGCCTGGATTATCTAGAAGTCAGAATTTTCTTTTTTTAATTTATTTTTCACTGAACCTGCTAAATGCTTTTTAAATGGATGTTTAAAAAAAATTCCTATTTAAAAAAAAAGTTTGATTCAGTTGTGGGGATCCAAGATGGTGAAGAAAATTTAAAGCACACCTGTAGTAATTTGTAGATTTCCAAGCAAGTAATACAGAATCATTTTGAATAAATAATGAATACAACTTTTTGGGAAAGATCTTTTGTTGTATAGTTTGATTATAATACATTTTGATTAATGATTTAAATTGCCTAAATATTTTTATTTATAGATTTTTAAAGGTATAACTCTTAGAGGATTTTATTCCAGTTATCTATTATTATTATTATTCTAAGTGAAATATTTAATTTTTTCAGGTTCCAGCCTTTGAAAAAGGATTTATTTATTGTTCTAACTAAGGTAGTGATTTTATTTGCTAATGCAGCAAATCAATTTATTAAAGATAACAACATTTTGAACAATGTACTTATGCCTTGCAAAAACAAGTAAGTGTTTTTGAATCCGTAATATATTCTCATTTTTATATCAGTATAATCTAATATAGTTGATTATTTGTAATATAATTATTTTCTTAAGTGATATAATACTGTTTGTTGATATTACTTGGGCTATTCAGAAATTAACTTTCAATTGGCTATTAAAAAAAAAATAAAGAAAAAAGTTATTATATATTACATAACTGTATTTCTTCACCACATATGTAACACCCACATTTAGTGAACTATCTTTCCATGACACTCGTTTTTAGTGATCATTGTCAAAAAACCATTTTGTCAGGTCAACCATTAATAATAATTAATCGCATTCATGAGCTCTTCATTGGTTTCAGTATACTGGATTGTCAACCAATTTTTCATACTGGTAAAAAGATGCACCCACTGCTGTGACTGTGTGGGTGTTGGATATTGAAAATGCTCCATTTGATTTGGAAGAGTAGAGCCATTGTGTAATCTGTGGAGTGGGGCTGTACATTGTCTTGCAGAACAATTATACCCTTTATGAGCATCTTTTATTGTTTACTATAGATTAAGCTTTAAGGCGTCTTTGACATTTTGCAGCAGCTTCTGACATGGTTTTAGGTTCTACAAACATTTTCAGCAAAATTCCCTTATAGTTCCAAAGCACTGAGAGCATAATTTTTATTATTTATATTATACATTTTTGTAGAATAATTATATTCATTATTTATATAATCATTTTTTATTAACTTTCTTATCAAAACAAGGCTACTAGTTTTTCATTTTTTTAAATCTGGCCAGGAATATTGTGTTTTCCATTTTTAATCCTTTATAAAATTAATCTGTTATGTGTAACTAATTGGGTGGTTAATTGCAGTTTCTACAATAAATTAAGTAAAAAAAATCAGCCATTCCCAAATGAAATAACTAATCCTTTTAAATGGTTAAGTACTGAAAAACTGTTAAAAATTAGTTATCAGGCAACTCAAAAAGATATTTTAGGAATTTTTTTTGTGAGTTTCTTGCTAAATGTAAATTTTAGTTTCCAAAAAAAGAACTTTTCTATAGTTTTTTCTTCACTTTTTAAAGAAAAGTTTCATTAAGGAAATGAAATGAAACTAAATAGAATAGTGATTGGAGAGTAAATTATGACCATGCTTTATCGTTAGTATGAGTCCATGTTAATTTTACCAATTCAATTTTACCAAACTTAAACTCAAACTAATCAACAATGATATAATAAGCCAAGTATAGAAAAGAAGTAAATGTAATTTGTCTTGAAAGAGTGCATACATTCTAAAAAACAATAACTATCAGAGTTATTAATGAATAAATCGTTCATTTAGATTCTTTATAATGATGAATAAGTGAAGCCAAAAGTCAACACAATAAGATGGCACAAAAGTCAGCATCATAAGATAAACTGAATAGAGGGCTTACTGTGTTCTGTGATCGAGAATAGAGTATATGGGTCCATGTGTGTATGTGTACATGTTATGAAAGAAGAAAAAAATTTTGTTTGTAATAGATAATTAAGTTGTGAGAAAAAGGTGGGCTGTGGTAGGTATAGAGTTCAAACGGGAAGAGAGCTGTATCGTAAAAAAAAATAAGTAGCAGCATGTTTGAGAATATGGTACATGCATCCATGTGTGTATGTACACATCATATCACTGACAGCTCCAGAAGAAGGTTACAAAAAATATGCTGATATTTCTATTCATATGTTGATTTATAAGATCTGATGGAGTATTACATTGTTGTTAAGGACACATATTAATTTTGAGAGAAGAATAAGAATTGTTGGTCCCTTTTTATGCCAAAGAGAGTATAATGGAAAACAACTTCTTGAGTATGATAGAAAGTATGGAGTCCTGGGTATGCAGTCCCCCAAATACTGGGGAATTCCAGTTTCCAATTAGAGGAACTTTTCCACATTTTACCGCATTTGTGTAGGATTACCTAAACAGAACATTTTCTCAGTGATTGGTCAGGTGAGAAGGGTGGATAATTTGGTCTCCATAGTCTCCAGATCTTACCCTTATAGATTTTTATTTGTCCTTATTTGTATTGAGACAAGTGTTCTCTGTATAAATAAGAAGTATGGACTCTAAGACAATCATTGAACAATTTTACCATTTACGTTGAATGTTCTATATCGTACGTGACAAGAGGTTAAATATTGTTTTGGTGTCTGCTGCACAACTAAAGGAGTGCATACTGAATTCTACTAAGCAGGTATGATTCTTGGAGAATTTCTTTTCATTTTCAGGTATTTTTTGTCTTTGTCGTGCTTTGTTCCAAAACTATGACTGAAAATCCACCATTATTTTATGGGCATACTACATTTTATTGTTTCTTTTAAAAAAAAAGATTAGTTCTTTAAAAAGTGTGTTTTTGAGGTTCATATTGTTCCTATAACTTTGCTTAGGTACTATTTTAGTGCAAAATAGAACTGCTTCATACCTTTAAAATATATCAGTGAAAGTTGAACTAAAAGTTGAACAATGCAGGTAACAAATTTTATTTATTACCCAAAAAAGGAAAATTAAAAAAAAAAATTGTGTAGAAATTATTTAAATTTTACTTGCTTTAATTATTTGCTCCTGAGATTGTTAACTAAACTTCACTGTAAATACATCACAAAAAACTTGTTAACTAAACTTCACTGTAAATACATCACAAAAAACTGTCCTCAAAAAATGGGAGGTGCAATCTTGTCTCAAATTTTGGAAAAGTTTGTTTAAAGAACATTTACAACTCTGTTTTAATTTTCATTGCTTGAACATTTTTATAAAGTACTCTCAGAAGTAATCATAAAAACCAGTTATTCTAGTTAGAAAGCGGAACTCTTCCCTATTCGAGAATAAAATTAAACCTTTCTAGGAAATTTATTTGAAATTTTATATTTGTTCATTGAAATTTTTCACTAAAATGGAATAATATTTAAAATATAAAAAATGGAATGGTATTAAAAATATTTATTTATACATTCAGAGTAACAAATTTTTAAAGAGGAGCAAGTTAAAATTTTTCTCCTGAAACATTTTATTTCATGAAGAAAATTTAAAAAATGTTTTTCTGAGTGAGTAGCACTAAAAATTTGTTCATAATTAATAGTGGCCCACTGGTAAATGTTTAAAGTTAAGAAGTAGTAGCAAACATTGATAAAAATTCTAGTCATTTGTCTTTGCTGTGCATAATTAAAATAATTATTTCTTCAAATTTCATTAAGTTATGTTTCATCTGTAATTCCGTATAAAGAATACAACAGACATAAACAAGATGATAAGAGTGAATTGAAATAAATAGACCACTGAAGCAAGTTCTTTTGCTTCAGTTTTACATGAAAACAAAAAAAAGGAAAATAAACTGCATTTTAGGAATCTTTGGACATAATTTTAATTATTTTTACAGCATAATAGATAATTCTTATTTTAAGCTACAATGAAATCATCATTCTCTACGTATAATACTTCAGTAACAATGAAACTTTTTATTTTATTGCTGATGTTAAAATTCTTTAGTTTTTTTATAAATGAAAGATCTGAATAAAATTTATTCTTGTGTAAATTTAATTTATGCGGACCATATGTAGTTATCATCTCTTACAGATCATGACTTAGTAAAGTGTTACTAAATGAAAAATTAAGCTGTAAAATACTTAATGCTCGCTCTGTGTTTGAGCTTTACTACTTATCCATCAGCAGTGTTATTGGAATAAATTAATGCATAAAATCATTCCCAAATTTTGATAAAAAGAATGATGAAAGAATCAAGGGTTCCTGAGTTTTAGATCGACATCAGTATATACAAACAAACATATAATGGATATTCCGATGTGTAAAGGTCATCATTACATTAACATAATTTAACATTATATAAATTTATATAACATTATATCTTATATGATGGTTGATTTTGCAAATTTTTCAGATTGATGCGTGCTTTACTTAAAAAAATAAAAAGAGAAAAAGGATTAAAGATTTATAATTTGTCGTTAATATTAAAAGAATTCTCATTGTCTGAAGAAGATATACAGACAGTTTTTTCTCATCTTATTAATCTACCAATCAGGTGATTATTATTAAAACATTAAAGTTGTTTTTTTTTGTAAAAGTAAAAGGTTACTCAAAGATTGACTTATTTCAAGTATATGTGTTTTTATTTTTACAAATAAAAAGTATTTAAACTGTTAAAATTGTGATGCACAAAAATTTGACCTAAATATTTATTTTTAATATAATATATCTTTAATATAAAACTTGATCTTTAATATTTAGAAGTTATTAATTCCAAAAATGTCATGCAGTTGCATTGTTTCTATTCATTTGGCTTGGGTATTAAATCAAAGGACCGTTTTCATTTAAATTCACTTTTAGATGTTTATAAAAATCTTCAGTCTTGATTAGAGCAAACGATTTTGAACAATCTGGATTTTGTGAAAATAATTGCTCTAATTTGAACATACTACAATTTTTGTAGTAACAGTTCACTTTAATATACAATGAATAGAATATTTCAGAACTTTAACTCTTGGTAAAAATCATTCCCTTATTAAATCTTGATAAAGTAACATTGCCCAGTAAGAATTGCTGTGTGGGGGTATTCTTCATAAATAATACTTTGTCATTTGCATTAGCCTGTTATAATTCATTAAATTACAGCTGTTTATTTTGATTTCATAGTGTTTTTTTTTTTTTTTAATATCTGAGGTGGCTTATATTCATGAGCAGCAAATCAATATTAAATTTTTCTTAAAAATTTGGGAAACACTTTTGGAAATTATGAAATGATGAATTCTAAACTGATTAGTAAGTGAGTTATGCACATTTTTACGTATGGTTAGTCAAATTTAACGACACTATTAATCCAAAACATGATTAGATTAACGCATTCATGAATGAATAAAGAAAGATAAATCATGATGATTAAAGAAAGAAAAACACACCGAAGTAAATAAAATGTTTTTGATTTCATTTTTAAATCTTATCTAGAACTGTGCTGAAGTAATCAACAATCATATTTTACGATTGAATTGCTATCAATGAATACTTTCACTGCATACATTTATGAATAATGCATTGTGAACATCATTGGATAGTTTAAGAAACAGCAGAAGAATGTAGCATAGGAACAGGCTAAAGCCTAAACATAGGCAAACAATGTCAAGTCTAAAGCCTTGACATTATTATAAAAAAATTAGAACGTATTGATGTGATGCAAAGTTTCTCCCACAGTCAAAAGTCTTATTCGATGACTTTTTGGCACAAACTAAGGAAGTTGTTCTACCTCATCCACCCTGAGATCTTTCATAAATCTGTATTTTCTAAACTGAAATCTTTGTTGAAAGGATGGTGATTTGAGATGATAGATCCTAAAAATATTCACAGATGGACTTATGTTCCTGTTAGAAAGCTACCAGGAAAGACTGAATTTTATGTTTTAAGTGCTAGGGAAGTTTATTAACATTATAAACTCATTGTATACAATAGTTTTTGATTTAAAGTGTTCTTTGTCAGTATACAAGAAGATGGCTGGTTTGATGTGGAAACATTGTTATTGAGTCAGTCTGCAAGCAATAACATTCTTCTTTCAGAAACTATCTTTTCAACTATAATACATCAAATGGTGCAACTAAATGGTGGTCCAAATCCTTTACAGCAAGCTTTTATGCTATACATTAAAAGATACCCTCATTACATAGAATACGTAAAAAGTGGTGAGTATTTTTCTTATGCTTTTTGTTATACATTTAGAATTTCTGTTGTACATTTAATTTTGTAGTTTCGATCATTTAGATGTTTATCATTATTTTTATCAATTGATGTTAATTGTAGTTAAGAATTACGTTTTAATTTTTTTGAAGTCTGTGCTAGTGTTTAAAAATAACTACCTTATAACTCAGTTTGCTTCTGACTTTGAAAATTCAGAATTTAAAGAAAAGCTGGATAAATATAATTATTTTTATTTTTTAAGTCAATGTTCTTTAGTTGGTTGTATTAAAAAATTGTCTTTTTATTTTAAAGTATGGATTGGTGTACATTAAATCTGTATTAAAATAAGTTGTTAATAAGAATTACAAATAAAATATAACAGAGTTCTCAGTGGACTCTAGGCAATTCTTGTTGCCAGTGGGGGTCCAGCTTCATCTTAATAAAAAAAAAAAAAAATAAGAAAAGGAATTTAGAGGAATGCTACAAAGAAACTGCTATTGAGCTTGAGGTAAGGCTTTGTAGGGTACAGTAATATGTTTACATTTTTTTATCGTATTAAGTTTTCCAAAATGTTCTTGAATTTTCTCTCAAATGTCCTTTATATGTCAGAATGACAGTAGGCTAATAAATCACATGATTACTATATAGTAATCTAATTCTAGGAAAAAAAATGAAAAACATCTTCAAATTGTCTACAAAAATGATGAAATTTTTTTCAGAGTTTAATTACTTGGAATTAGAGGAAATTTAATTACTTGGATTAGAGGAACTTATTAAAGAAAATAAAAAAAGTATTTATTAAAATCAGTCCATTTGGTGAAGGTTAGAGCTTAAAAGTGTATAAAATTATTATATATACAGATTGAATTGATAACAACTTTCTTCTTTATATGATGTTTATTAAAAAAAAAAAAATTGTCATTATCTACCTGCCCACCCATTCTTGTGTTGTCTATATTTTATTATGCATAAAGGTGCTATTAAATGCTCACTGGAAGCTTTTGTCTCCCAGCTTGAGCTGTGATTACCATCTTCATGGTATTGAAAACCTAATAGTTGACTTCATGCCTGAAAACAGAAAAGAAATCATTAGGAATAGATTTGATAGGTAAGGTTGATACAGGAAGGTTATTATCCTGTTTGCAGTTAAAATTACTTTTCTTGGGTGGATTGTATATTTAAAAGAATTGTGTGATAACAGGAATTAGTTTTTGTTGTGAGGAAAATAGTGGTTTGTGATCAACAGCCTCCTGTTGCTGATTCACTTGAGTAAAAAATGTTTGTCTTAATTGTCTCCTTAGGTGCAAAAATGTGCCAGCATACAGTTCTCTTGATTAGCAAACTCTATTTTGTTATACCTGAGACTTGCTACGCCTTTTTGGGGTCAGACATTAGATGCTGCATTAGAGTTGACTGCTTGCATGACTTATTTGATAAATCGTGGTGTAAAGGTTGGATCATCCAATCCTGCAAACAATTAAGTATATGTTGTGGAGATTTTTGTTGGCAGTGATTCAATGAAAATCTGTTGATTTTTGAAAAACTGTTGATTCTTCTGGGAAGAAATCTTGATAGTAATGTGATGATTTTTCTGATCACCCATGTTTGAAATGTAACATGTAAAATATCAGCTATGTCAGTGACTTCTTGAATGGTAATCTAACAATCAGCATGAACAAGGTGCCAAATTTGGGTTAAATTTATTGTGATTTTTTTTCTGAGACAATCATCTAGACTTGTTGAAATATTTCATCAACATAAAGCTTGTTTTTTAAGCAAAAATGCTGCTTCTAGTAATGAGTTAATACTCATAGTATTATTACCTAAATCTACCAAAGCATTTCACATGTCTCTGTGATAGATTTTAACCTCACATTTACTCATTGCTCTGTTCATAACATAGTAAATTTGAAATTGCAGCCCAGTCTAGGGACAGGATACCTATGTTGTGTAGGTAATATTTTGGTCTGTACAGCAAGCTCTCTCTTATTTGACAGGCTGTTGAGCAATGGTCTGATGCTATGACCATTAACAGCATTTGAACATACTAGATGAAGCAACTGGTAAGGTCTGGTTTCATTTTTGTTTGCATCTGTATAAATAATTATTTTTCTTTAGTAAGAGTAACTTCATAATTAAAGTATGTTCAATGTTGGGCAACTGCAGTATTGAGGAGAATATAATGAATGATGTTTACCAAGTTAATTTTGTTTTAATTTATTTATGAACAGATTAATTTAATGTTTTTTTTTTTTTTTTTATGGAATATTTCTGTAAATTTTATTTTATTTTACAGATTTATTTCTCGTTTTACTGAAAGAAAGAGGGGGAGAAATTTCTCTTGAATTAGCAAAGTTGTTATTATCATGTGATAAAAGATTATTGTCTGTATTTAAAGATAATCTTGTGGAAACACCATCTTTATTATTTCCTTTGTTGTCAGTCACTGACTGTGCTTTTTTTGGTGAAGATGTGATGAAAAATGTTTTATCAAAGCAAATTACTAATATTGAGGATGCCATATTGAATCAAGCATCATGGTACATCCAGCATTCAGATTTCATTGTATCTTGTCTTGAAAAATATATGGGTAAGTTTTATTTTAAATTCATTATGCATTTAATGTTCACTAGTGAAAAAATCACTTACGATGTGTGTGGAGTATGTTATGTACTTACATTTATGATTATGCTATCTTTGAAAAAAAATTGATTTTTTCCCCCAAAAAGAAATATCCACTATCTAATCATACAACAGAACTATTTTTGCATAATAAACCATAATAATTTAGTTTCTGGGTAATATTATGTTAGTTTACCATTTCCCATTAATTTATTTAAAATTAAATAGTAGGTTTTTTTACAGATTAATGTTGAGTAATTAAACTTAAAAAAAAACGAGTTTCCTGTGACGTATTTAACTTGGCACAATTGTAAGTGCTCAGATTATTAATATTCATGCATTGAAAAATTTTTTGTATACTAGTTTCATTTATTTAGTGTCTTTACATGTTACTTGCTTTATTATTATTATTTTATATCATAAGGTTGTAGGTGACAAGATGTGCTAATTACTTCTGAAAAGATCATAGTCTTTCCTATCTAGTCTCATACCAGGCTTTTTTTAATAAAATGTGAAATGAAGTAGTTTTCCATTGTGTTCTTCATTGAGCTGAATATATTGTTGCATATCAACATGGCAATTCTAACAAAATCTAAGTGATATTTAGCTCTCTTGATTGACATCTTCAGTTTGTTCATCACTTGGATTCCCTGTGCTAATAGCTGCTATTTGGAAAAGTAAATCTTGATTAATGCTGCTTGTACTTTAGATGTTTTATATTGAATCATTTTCATTTGAAATATTGGGGCTGGTAGTGTAAAGCAACAAATTAATGTGAATCTTTTTCTGGCAAACAATTCATTATACATATTGACTTCGCTTAATAGGGGAATTTATTATTTTTATGTATTATTAAAATGGATTTTACTACTATTTTTATTTTATAAAATAGTATTTTCTATTTCATAGTAAGATTTTATATTTCATATTTCATGATTAAGATTTTATGATGGGTTCCCTATATCTATCCAGACAGATGGTGGGGCAGTTAATTTTTTATTCACTGAAAAACAAACATAGTTCTAAATACCATCTTTGTAATTTATATACTGGTGAACTATTTATATAATTGTGATAAAATATAGGATTAGGTATTAATAAGAATGCTGTAATTGTATTACTTTTTTATGTCTGCTTGATAATAGATAAAAATGTTTATGATTTGTGTTTAGTGTGTCTACATCTTTATTCATTGCTTATAATGTATTCACTTCTTTAATTGCACATTCAGTTCTGCGATAACTCTTAGTGAAGATTTAGGTTGTGTTGGGTAAAGTTAACAAAAAACACACAGCTAGTAATTGCCAAAAGAAATTGGACTTTATTGAAAGTGTAACAAATGAACTTATGTTATAATCATAATCTTAAAACATAACAGGAAATTATGAAATTAACATAACTTAATAATACTTAACATATCAGCTGAATCAACAAATGAATAATGCTGTTAAATACAAAAATACATGAATAAACCTTTTTAAATACACAATGTAACAGAGCCGGAAAATAAGAGAACAAAAACACCTTAATTTTAAATTAGATGCTTAAGACATAACATCAATAGAAAGTGGAACTGGAAAACAGTTGCACTACTAACATATACTGTACTATGAAGATTAGCAATGAACAGATTTCATTAGGTTAGGAAACATTAATTACAATAATTTCAGTATAGAAGGCGTTAAATCACAATATAATCACATTAAAATAAATAATAATATAAATAGAATTTATTCTAATAATAAGCTTTCTTGAAAATATTAACTTACAAAGAAGTACAAAAACATAACTTCATATCAGGAGTAATTTTCTTTAGATTAATTTAAGAGAATATGAATTCAGTGCATGAATAGATAAGAATTAATCTCGGCGATTAACAAGTTAAATTAGATTAAATGATAGAGTTGATTGCAATAAACATTTCAAGTAAAGGTAATTTGCTCTGAGTAACTGACGTTTGAACACGAACTTTTGATGAACAACACGAAATATAATAATAGTTATCAATAATAATATATGAAATATATCGCACATAAGTTTTATAATTCTGAAGTAGTGTTTAAATTAAAAGTAGATTTGATAAGAACGATAGTTTGCATTTAATAACCCATAAAATGGGGTACACATGAACAAGGATAACATAAACGTTTAATATGAATAATAATGAATAATTTGCACTTGCCTGTATCACACACAAATATTAGCAAGAGATGAACTTGTAAAAGCAAGTACATATGAATACATATGTAATCCTGGGCATAGTCCGCACTGGTGTATCAGGAATACAGAGGTGTGATGTGGTTTAGTGGTAGAATGATGCGTAGAATCTTAGATGTGTAGTGACGAGTTTTGAGATTCTGCTTGAATGAGAATATTACCACAAAGTTTGCAGGAGAGTATGGCCATAGGCGACTGCACTGGAGAGATGTTGGATCTACTCTGCCGGAAAGATGGCGAAAGAAAAAAGGGGGAAACCAGATCCAGGTAGTGGACAGGAGAGAGTGTGTGTAAAAGACAAGAGATGTGTGCATGTAGTAGTTTAGGAACGAAAGAATAACGGGTGTATGAAAAGGGTAGTCAAAAATAATTCGATAGAAGAATGGACGCGGTCACCAAGGATGACGGAGGGAGGGTCGAATACGAAAACAAATAATAAACCAGGTACAAATGACAAACCCAAAAATACGAAACAAAGTGAAATTTAACATTCCTGTAACAAAACAATGGGACCCACCCTAGCTTGCAATTCATTGAAAATAACGGAAACTTTACGCTAAACGGCGTAAACATACTGGGGGGCGAGCGAGCAGAATCATGAAGAGAAGACCAGAGGATGAATCTTATTTACAGGATGAGTGATGAAACCAGAAGAGAGTTTGATACGGACGACACGGCAGATACTATCCTTACCAGGAAATGTTTCCGAGATGACACCAATGAGCCAACGCAGCGGAAGAGTATTGGAGGATTTCAACATGACGAGGTCACCAACAGCAAGGTTGGGTTGGAATTTGTTCCATTTGGAACGAGAGGTGAGCTCATGAAGGTACTCCTTGGACCATCGATTCCAGAAATTTTGCATTTTTTGCTGTAGAGGAGTCCGGCGAGCACAAAGAGAGAGGTTCGAATCAATGGGTTTTTCGGTAAGAAGATGCGGAGTTGAAAGAAAGGATTTGAGAAGTAGTTTTCTTGGGCTTAGAAAGAGATATGCGATTGATGGGAACGTGGAAGGCTGGTGGACCATTCCACCAGGAATCGCAAGAAGGAAGCTGTGAGGCAGATGTTCCTTGAGACGCGATGTCAGAAGCTTTACTTGAAGATTTTACAGAATGAGGTGAAGTAGTTTCCAAAGTTTGTTTAACGCGGTTAGCCTCGTAGGTCCGAAATCTGTATGATCTGTTGCGGTTGTTAGCCACGGTCGTAGCATCTGAAGCAAGAGTTGAAGCGACAGCGTATCGTTCTTCAGGACTTCGAGTGGTTTTAGAGTGAAATGGATGCTCATATCGTTGATCATTCGGATTGGGAGGCTGGGCATACATAACTTCCTCGGTTTCCCTACATTTATGAGAAGTGTCGCCAACAGAGTCTTCTTGTGAAATTACAGTGTTAAAGAAGGAAGTAGATTCTTCAGACGGCGAATCGAACAATTCGGAGGTGTTGCCGATGATTATCCATCCAAAGACAGTGTAGAGCGCAGAAGGAAATCCGGATTCTTGAATGTTGCCGGAAGGCGCCAAAACATGGCAGAACAGGTCACTACCAATAAGAAGGTCAATGGGAGAGAAGGAACAAAACATCGGGTCGGCGAGATGGAGATGTTGAAATTTGTGGGCGACTGAAGGGGACAAGGAACGCGAAGGCAGGTTACCAGAAATATTAGGAAGAACAAGTGCCTTAGATTGAAAGGTCTTTTTGAATTGAGGTAAGGAGTGAATTTTAATGTTGGCGGTGCCAAGGACAAAAGCATGGGTAGAGGAAATACCGGAAAGGTGTATTTGAGAATTTTCCAAAGGAAGAGCGAGACGGGAAAGACAATCTTTGGTAATTAAGGTGCGTTGCGAACCGGAGTCCAAAACAGCATGGACCGTGTGCAGTTTACCGAAGGAGTCTTCTAAAGAGACGATGGCAGTGGCAAGCAGCACAGTCGAAGAATGTTCACAAGAGGAATGACTGGAAAAACAAGTTGCGTTGGGGTCAGACTGCGGTGAAATTGGAGTAGAGCTGATTGTAGTGGCATGGGCGACGGGAGGTGTCGAGGGAGTAGGTGTGATGACAGAGGGTGAGGGCAAGCGTTATGAGCAGAATGACAACCAGATAGAGTGGGGGTATGTGAGCGTAGAGACGAGTGATGTGAAGATTGAAAATTACTGGAAGACTGAGAGGGACAATTCTGTGTAATATTTTGCCGGGAAAAAGTAGGAGATGGAGGAGTGGTACAACGACCTGATGATGAAAAGCGTTTCAAAGTGCTGTCATTTGAAATTCCGAAGAGAGCGATGTTACTCTTTTGACACAGTAAAGTGTGATGCGAAGAGTTATTACATTTTCTGCAGTTAAATTTTGACATATAAGTTTTCGGCGAATGAGAGCCCAAACAGCGGAAGCAACGGTCATTTTTTCGTAACCAGGCGATTTTTTGTTCATGTGACAAAGTTTGAAATTGCTCACAGCCATAAATGCGATGAGAGTCCGCACATACCGGACAGCTGCCGGACGGAGCGTGATTTTGAACAAAGAAGGATTTTATCGGTTTGGAGAATTTTGATGTTTGAGGATTAGAGTTATTAAAGTACGTAGGATTTTTAGGTGAACTCGAGGGAAATTTTTCAGAAAAGGTGGCTTCGGCGTCAAGGCTTTCGGAAATTTTTTCCTCAACCGTGAGGAATTCAATCAACGCTTCGTATGTGGGTACGCTTGACGAGGCGATAGAAGTATTTAAAAATCGGTAGGAATCTCACTCTATTCGGTTTACACGTCCTTACAAAGTTTTATCAAAATCGGTCAAATATTGCGCCCGCTAGAAAGAAAAAACCTGGAAAAACACCCAAAATATCAGTTTTTTGCCTATAATTCTAGTTGCAGTCAACCGATTCGGTCGAAAATCGATAGGAATCTCACTCTATTCGGTTTACAAGTCCTTACAAAGTTTTATCAAAATCGGTCAAATATTGCGCCCGCTAGAAAGAAAAAACCTGGAAAAAACCCAAAATATCAGTTTTTTGCATATAATTCTAGTTGTAGTCAACCGATTCGCTCGAAAATCGATAGGAATCTCACTCTGTTCGGTTTACACGTCCTTACAAAGTTTTATCAAAATCGGTCAAATATTGCCCCCGCTAGAAAGAAAAAACCTGGAAAAACACTCAAAATATCAGTTTTTTGCCTATAATTCTAGTATTAGATATCCGGCCCGGAGGACCAAAAACAACTAGCTATGTTGGGTAAAGTTAACAAAAAACACACAGCTAGTAATTGCCAAAAGAAATTGGACTTTATTGAAAGTGTAACAAATGAACTTATGTTATAATCATAATCTTAAAACATAACAGGAAATTATGAAATTAACATAACTTAATAATACTTAACATATCAGCTGAATCAACAAATGAATAATGCTGTTAAATACAAAAATACATGAATAAACCTTTTTAAATACACAATGTAACAGAGCCAGAAAATAAGAGAACATAAAACACCTTAATTTTAAATTAGATGCTTAAGACATAACATCAATAGAAAGTGGAACTGGAAAACAGTTGCACTACTAACATATACTGTACTATGAAGATTAGCAATGAACAGATTTCATTAGGTTAGGAAACATTAATTACAATAATTTCAGTATAGAAGGCATTAAATCACAATATAATCACATTAAAATAAATAATAATATAAATAGAATTTATTCTAATAGTAAGCTTTCTTGAAAATATTAAGTTACAAAGAAGTACAAAAACATAACTTCATATCAGGAGTAATTTTCTTTAGATTAATTTAAGAGAATATGAATTCAGTGCATGAATAGATAAGAATTAATCTCGGCGATTAACAAGTTAAATTAGATTAAATGATAGAGTTGATTGCAATAAACATTTCAAGTAAAGGTAATTTGCTCTGAGTAACTGACGTTTGAACACGAACTTTTGATGAACAACACGAAATATAATAATAGTTATCAATAATAATATATGAAATATATCGCACATAAGTTTTATAATTCTGAAGTAGTGTTTAAATTAAAAGTAGATTTGATAAGAACGATAGTTTGCATTTAATAACCCATAAAATGGGGTACACATGAACAAGGATAACATAAACGTTTAATATGAATAATAATGAATAATTTGCACTTGCCTGTATCACACACAAATATTAGCAAGAGATGAACTTGTAAAAGCAAGTACATATGAATACATATGTAATCCTGGGCATAGTCCGCACTGGTGTATCAGGAATACAGAGGTGTGATGTGGTTTAGTGGTAGAATGATGCGTAGAATCTTAGATGTGTAGTGACGAGTTTTGAGATTCTGCTTGAATGAGAATATTACCACAAAGTTTGCAGGAGAGTATGGCCATAGGCGACTGCACTGGTGAGATGTTGGATCTACTCTGCCGAAAAGATGGCGAAAGAAAAAAGAGGGAAACCAGATCCAGGTAGTGGACAGGAGAGAGTGTGTGTAAAAGACAAGAGATGTGTGCATGTAGTAGTTTGGGAACGAAAGAATAACGGGTGTATGAAAAGGGTAGTCAAAAATAATTCGATAGAAGAATGGACGCGGTCACCAAGGATGACGGAGGGAGGGTCGAATACGAAAACAAATAATAAATCAGGTACAAATGACAAACCCAAAAATACGAAACAAAGTGAAATTTAACATTCCTGTAACAAAACAATGGGACCCACCCTAGCTTGCAATTCATTGAAAATAACGGAAACTTTACGCTAAACGGCGTAAACAGGTTATCTAATTTAATGGATAGCATACATATATAACTGGCTAGTCAGTTATTTTGTGTGATTAACATGGTGACTTCTAAATCATTGGTTTTAGGTTGGATTCCCAGGCAAGTCTGCCATCTTTTAACCCTTTATTTTTTCTAGCTTCCTCACAATCATCTCATCTTCTTGAAAATATGTGTTTATTAAATCTTATTTCATAGTAATAAAAATAAACACTGTACATTACAGTTTATTGAATTATTACTGTAATAAACAACTGTTAATCAAGTTTGACTTAGTCTCTACTACACTGTTGTATGTTGTATTATAAAGTAAATGATTGTTCTAGCTCTACCTTTTTTTAAATTTTAGTAGGTATAAGTTTGTAAGAAATAGAACATTGTTGTTTAGGGCTTATTAATAGTTGTGAATGCTTACTTCCATTACCACAGTGATGCATCAGTAGATGTCATATTTACTTAAAGACAGATTCTCTGTGAATTTCAAGACATTTTTAACACAGTAGCGTGCAAATTAATCTGATCACAGGGAAGTTTTTGTTTATTTCTATATTGTGGCTACACAGCTTGACCATACCCATTTTTTAAAATTGTTTCTCTAATGTGAAGTTATTATTCTTTGGTTATTTAGCAATTTTCATGTTATAAATAGTGTTTTGTGAAAGTTTATTAATTTTTGTTATTAAAAAATAATATTTTCATATTCTTGTTCTGCGTATCTTAAAATGAAATAATAATGGACTTAACTGTAAGAAAGTGTTCAAAGATTGTGTCTCTGAGCATACCAGTGTGACACAATGACAAATAGCTTCTGAGTGTGTTGTTGGACTAGGAACAGAGAGTGAGTGCTATTTTAAAACAATTTAAAAAAGCTGGTTGTTTTTTGTCTCAAAGGAAAGTAAGTTTGGCCGTAAAAGAAAAACTACTCCAATACAGGATTGGTTATTAGTGAAAAAAAAATAAACTTGATCCAAAGTTGTTGTGGACTTAAATCGAGAAATATCAGCCACTGGAACAGATTTACACATGATAACTGTTAAACGCTGACTTCTTGCAGCTGGACAGTAAGCTAAAAAGAAGCTTTTAACACCAGCAATGTACAAAAACGGCTGTTGTGGACAAAAACAAATGCTATCTGGACCAAAGAAGACTAGAAAAATGTTGTTTTCTGATGAATCACATTTTTATGTTTTGGGAGAAACGGTTCCACACATTAGAAAAGGATCAGATGAAAGTACATCACTGACTCATATCCAACAATCACTTAAACACCAAGAAAAAATGTTTTGGGGTTTGTTTCTTATTTGAAGACCCTTGTTCATTACTTCCAGATGGTACGTTAAAAAGTGATGGATTTGTCAAGATTCTGAAGGAAAGGGTTGTGACACATCTTCAACAAATTCCCACAGTGTTCCGGCAAGATTTAGTGCCATGCCATGCCATGCAGCCAAAGAAGTGGAAAAATTTTCTGAAGAACAAAACATTAAAGGATCCTGTGGCCAGACAACTCTCTAGACTTTCATCCGGAGGTCCCGGGTTCGAATCCTGGTCAGGTATGGCATTTTCACACACGCTACAAATCACTCATCTCATCCTCTGAAGAATGCCTAATGGTGGATCTGGAGGTTAAAAAAAAACAAAAAACTCTCCAGACTTAAACCCAACTGAAAATCGTTGGGCAATAATCAAAAAACGACACAAAATTAATTTTATCACAAAAATTGACCCCATTAAAGCAATAATATCGTTATGGTTTCATGATGAAGAAATAAAAAAAATGTCGTGTAAACTTGTTGAATGGATGCCAAATTGTGAACATGAAGTAATTAAGAATAATGGTGGACGGACACATTAATTACTAGATATTCAAAGATTGTACTGATGATTTTTTTCTAAATAAAGTTCCTTTTTATTAAATAACATCTGTGTTTGGATTAATTTGCTTGCTAGTGTATTTAAAACTATCATTATTTTTTTATTTTTTCTGCTTCCTCACCTCCAAAATCATCTTCCAAGAAGTTTTTTTACATTTTTCTACATTTACTGTGGCAAATGGAAGAAACTAAAAAGAAAATCAACTAAAAAATGTACATTGATAAAAAGTTACTAAGATTTCTTTTTTGGGGAGTGAATTATGATAGTACCTTATTAAATGTTTATTAAACTTTTGATACTATTAAACATTTAAATAAACCCAAAAAATTTTGAAAAATTAAAAAAAAAATCAATATTTTTAAACTTTGATCAGTTCCCCCTCTCCAAATATTGCTCCAAAGTGTCTTTTTTGGGTTGCTTGCACTATTGTTATGCTAGGAAACAGTTAAAAATATACATTAAACAGAAAGATAGCTTTTTTAAATTTTGTGGAAGGAGGACAAATTAAAAATAAAAATGGTAAGATAAGCATGTTCACATGTACTAAACATAATATAAAGTGGGGTTGTTTGCAAAATCTTGAGAAAATCGACCCCCCAAAAAACCTCTGGAGATATTGATCTCAAAATTTTACCCCCAAATTGCTTCATATACTATGAATTTTTGTACTTTCTCTATTCAGTCAAAAGTTATTATGCTTCAAATGTGGCAGCACATGTAAATACAAACATTACCCCTCCCACGTTTTGATTTTTTTGGGTTCTGTGAATCATGAAATGCAAAAAAACCCATACCTTATTTTTTAACTGATTGCCTTACTAAAGTTATGATGCCAGGAAAGTAAAGATGTAGAGTATATTGTAGATTTAAGTCGCTTATTACACATTTGAAGAGGGTGGGTTGGTTTGTCTTGCTCTCTCGTATTTATTTATTTATTACTTATATATTGCATATTGTGCATTGATTTTTAAAAATTTTTATTACTGGTGGATTGATTATTGTTTTATTTTCAACAAAATTAAGTTGATTCTTTAGGTTGGGAACGCAATTACTTAATTATCTTATATAAATTATCTAATGATATGATTTAAATAGTTTATCGAATGAATTTGAATTTATAATACTATTGTTTTTTTTATATTGCTTTTGATTATATTTAAATTATAAAACTATATTTATTTACTTAACATAGGTTTAAAAAAAGGGAATTAAATGCATAAAATAAATTATAAAGTTATAAATTTTGTTTTATATATGATAGTAAATTATGAATTGCACAATTATTATGGAATTTTTATTTTTTTTGGTGGTTTTATTTACATAGTTTAATACAAATTGCTATTTGGCTGTTTAATGGCTTTACAACTGTATTGTATATTATTTTCATCTTCTGGTATTGTGGATGACAATCTGTTTGTAAAGAATATTATTATGCATTACTCATTTCATTGGCAATTTGGTGATAAATTTTTTTTTTCATAGTTTTTCATTAATTACTCATTCCTTTCTCTTTATTAACTTAGTTTTTTGGAGGCAGATTGATTACTTGCCTGGCATTTGTATATTTTTTTTAATATTCTTCTGTTACAATTTGTACAAGCTAGTTTGGAATGATTGGAAGAGTCATTGAGATATACTTTAAGAATGTTAAGGGTATAGAACCAAATTGCATGAACTCTTTTTAAGCGTAGTTTCTAGGAATCAGGTTGAGATTGCATTTAATGGAAGGTGGTTAGGGGTGATATTAATTAGCTGAATATTTAGAATAGCAATAAGTATACTGATCACATCTTTTTTTGTGAATCTGGATAGAAGAACCAGTTTCCTAAACAATAAATGAGTAATAATTTTGGGTGATTTTAATTTAAATAAGATAAATACCTATTGAAATAGATCAAATAATCTGTTTCTTACCAAATGATAATCAAAACTATAGGGAGCCTAATTGTTTATTTGTTTTGAAAAAATAATGTTGTAAATTATCATAGCAAGATGCTTGATTTGGTGGCATCAAATTTTAATGAGGTGGAGGTAGAAACAGTGATTTTTACAGTACTAGCTGATAGGTATTATCCTGTACTGTTAATTTCTGTTACTTATAAGGAAGTTAATTTCTTTATTTTTTTTTATGTAGGTATTTGAAGGATTTAGAGTATGATTTTGCACAGGCTGATTTCGTTTATGTATGCCTAAAGAGTCTGATTGGTTAATAATGTATGACTCATGCTACCAGATATCCAATGTAGTTCATTATAAAGAATGAATAATATAAATATTCTTCATATTATAAAGAATCTGGGGTAAAAGTTCAAATAACAGAAAATATAAAAAGTAGGATTATTATGAAAAAAATGTAATAGTTGTCAACTAAAAGTGAAATTGATTTATTTTATTTTGTTAAAAAGGCAGTGAATAATATTAAAGTATAACCTCCTAACTTTTGGAGGTTTGTAAATAGTATAAAGAAGTCTTATAACATGAAAGGGAATGTGTTTTTAGAAATGATTTTGTTTTTAAAAGTGCAAGATGTATCTAATTTTACTACTTATTTTTAATTAATTTGGTTAAACGTAATTTAACATTTAATTTATCTCAAGTATTGAACAGGTCTGTTAAACTAATCTTCCTACGATTTTGATGAATAACATCAGGGAACTGAATGTGTTGAGAACATGTAAAAAATTAAAAATATAAACCCAAAGCTGGTCATGGCCCAACTTACAAGATTAAAGGTTTTTGCAGTATTTTGCTTTCTCTATTGTATAAAACTTTAATTTATGTTTAAGAAAAACTGCCTTTCCAACTAGGAAACTGACTAGAATTAGACCTTTTTAAAAATGAGGTGGAAGAAAGAATGTTTGGAATTTCAGACCTACAGCCACATTGTGTGTTACTACTTACAAAAACAACTGAGATTGTGCTATATAACCGTATTTTTTCTTTGTTTAAAAATAATTTCAAATAAATAAACATGTATTCATTCTTCCTATGATGGTTACAAATCCATAGTTACAAATTTTATTAACCTTTATTAGTCAGTGTTTAGAAACCAGGTAGGGTATTCAGATGGATTTTTTTCAACATAAGAAAAGTATGTAATAAAATTGTTCATGAAAACTTCTGTTATTCTATGTAAATTTTATTATTACAGATTTTCTGATGATGTAATTGTTTTCTTTGCTTATTTGCTAAACAGAAAAATATATAGTAAATTCGGGAAGATAAATTCTAATGGATTTATTCTTATATTGGGATTCCCTCAGAGATATAATTTAGGTCTCTTTCTATTCAGCATAATGGTAGATGATGTAATCTATTGTATTTATTTTCATATATGTCATATGCTGATGACATGAAAATTTATAGATGTATTAATAATCAAGAAGACTTAATTTCTCAAAGTAAAACCTTGTATAACAATGATTCTTTTAACAGTGTTTTTATTGATATTTGAGTTAGAATTAAAGCATACATTTATCTAAATCATTTTTTATTTATTGACTGGCAAAGCTTAATCAGAGAGCATTTCATTTTATAGGATAGTTTATGTTTACTAGTACTTTGGGTCACAGACTAAATCGCACTTTTAAGAGATAGGTACATGGTTTCCATAAGTGAAATTTTGAAAATTCACTGAATTATATTTCTTTTTTATCAGAATCGGCTATTTTCAACATGTCATTGATTTAATAAAAAGTTTTATCATAATACAATTTTTGTTGGTCAGCGTTGTAACTTTTCATAGCAGTGCTATCTGCTGTATGTATTATGAATAAAATTAAAGTTGTATCTACAAGTAAGGTGCATTTTATTTTTGTGCTAAGTTTTTGTTTGATGTAAAAGTGAAGCAGAGTGGCTTTACTTTTGTTTGTTCTACTTTTTGTACAGGATAACTCATGAATAATTTGTTTTAATGACGGAAGATGAACATATTTTAACTAGACAGTGGTTTACATGAATGAAATTGTGCCAGTTTTTTAAATTTCTTTATTTGAAATATTTATCAGTGGGCCTTTAGATGAAAAATATATTTATGGTATGTACTTGCTCAGTATCCCCCTGTAAAAAAAAGTTAAAAAATTAAACCTATTCACATGTGGGCAATTTTTTTAAATTAACATGCTCAGGATGCATTTCAAAAAGAAATTAAACTGACAAAAATTAAAGAAAAACAAGTATAACTTCTACAGAAATGTCAAAAATTCAAATGAGCGTTCCTTCCTCATCATGTAGAGACAGTTTTTTTGTGGTATGATATATAGTGTGGATAAACTGAAGTAAAAAATTTGAGAGCATTCAAATATCTAAGCAAATGAAATCTTTAAAAGTTTTCTTGTGAAATATTGTTTTTAATTTTGACTGATGATTTCCCTTTTGGGTAATAAGTAGATATTGTACCTAAAGGAACATCAGTTACTTTGGCTAGTTATGTTTCTCCCGCCCAAATAGTACAAGGTAAAGTCAGTAAATAATTCATATATAACTACAAAAAAAAAATCCTGATCAGAAGATAATACTTGACATTTAAAAAAAAAAATTGCTCCACTTATATACTCTAGCTAGTCATGTCCCCTCTCACTCGTCAGACCGTCTAGCCAGAGGGCTGTGCCCCCTGTACCCTTGACGTATCTTCATGTTTGTGACAATATTAAGTATTTTACAGAAATATTTTAAGAAAAGAAATATTAGTGTGTAAAGAATATTTTTTTGATCATTTTGGTGTTTTTATATTTAAAATAGGCTTAAGGAGTGAGTAGATATAGTGAGTAGACATTGTCTTGTTTGTTTAGTCTTATGTGTGTTTGTGTGAGGTTGTATTAGTTGCCAGTCCAGCTACTACTATTGTTGGCACAGAGGAGACCATGTGATTGGTGCAGAGTGGACTGTGTGATGCACCAGCTGGTTGTGCACAAATGACTCTCTCCCACTAAATAAAAAATACTTTTTTTACTGCTAAATATAAACAAAATCCCTTTCTTTTATTAATTAAATTAAATAAATAAAAATGATCTATGATTAGAAATTAAATTAAATATGAGTATAATCTGTAAATTAATTGACAATGGACTGATTCTAGCAGGAGAGAGTCGTGGATGGAGCAACAGCTCTCTCACACTAATTAAAGAATCCTTTTTTTTCACTGCTAAATGTTAACTAATAATCGCTTTCTTTTATTAATAAAATCAAGTAAATAAATAATAATAATTAAATAAAAATAATCTACGCCTAGAAATTAAATTAAACAATCTATAAAATAAATTAATTGACAATGGACTGCTTCTTGCGGGAGAGAGTCATGGAGGGAACCGTGTGCAGCTGCCCAGTGCATCATCATTGGTCTGCTCTACGCCAATGGCAGCTAAAATAAAAATGTTAGCACATATGATATACAAACCCACGCACCATCATTTTTTGTAGAGAGTGACTTATCCCAACCCTAAAAAATACTTCAGGCTTTTGCCTTAGTCACATTCATATTTGGGATTCAGTATCTTCATAATCGACTAAATTTTTGTTTTTTACATCATTTCTCTTTGGACAAAACAAGTGAAAACTGCTTAATGGATGTTGAAAAAAATTTGTCATTGTAATTTATCAACTCTTTCCTAGATTTATTGAACCATATGATGATTGATATTCTCATGATGGATCAATACTTCTCTAGTCAGTAGGCCTGGGCATTCTGTGATTTGTAGTCTGAGGTGTCAGAACTTCACAATGTAATTTAATTTAGCATTTATATTATTATCTTGCTTCTGAAATTTCCTTTAATGACACCCTTTTATTTTATATATATATATATATAATAAAATAATATATATTATAAATAATATATATATATATAAATATATAAATAATTTAACTTTTATACCTTAATTTAACTTAAATACCTAATTTAAGTTTGTTTGTATATTTGTTTGTTTGTTTCGTAAATATTTCGACACCAGCCCCACCTAGCATGTATAGTTTTTGCAAAAATATTTCTTTTCACGTTACTAATATTCATATTCTGAATATGAACCAAATCAGTCCATAAATATAATTTTTCTAAATATCTCAACCCCAGCACCATCTAGAGGGTTCATTTTTTGCAGAGATAATTCTTTCCATGTAAGTAACATGTATTCTGAATATGAGGCAAATCAGACCATAAATACAATTTTTCAAAATATCTTGACACCAGCGCCACCTAGCAGGTCCAAACTAATTCAGAAACCTTCCCTGGCATGTGTCCAACTATTCCCCAAAGTTTCATCGCTATTGGATGAACGGTTTAGGAAGGCATAAGAGACATACAGACAGACAAACATTCATTTTTATATATGTAGATTACAGTAATGATGAATGAAAAATAAAATAAATTTTCTCATTGATAATTTTTTTTTAATATCAGTTTATTTATCACAGCATATACATTAAAATATAATTATTTTTACAAATAAAGAGGTAATATAATAATAATAATAATAATAATAATAATGACAACAACACATATTTACTGCATGGTTTACAGTAATCACAGCCTGCTATTTGTTCATGCTATAGATTTTATTTAAGATAGTTATTTTTATAGAGACATTTGTTTTATCCTCTTTAATATTTTTGTACATTTATTATCAATCAATCCACTTTATTATTAGTTTAATAATTTGCATATCTTTCTCATATGTTATTTCCAGTTTTTGTAATGTTAAAAAATACCAATCTTACATCTGAAACTTAATTATTTACAGATATATATTATGTAGAAGTGAAAAAGTCTAAAATATTCTTTATACAGCAATATTGTTTCTTTATTACATAATAATAAACATTATTATTAATTTGCATTTCATTTCTTTTCATATTTTATACATATGACCATTTCTTTTTCTTTTTATTTTTAGATTAAAGAATGAAATTTTATGTATTAAATTCATATTAGTCTTATTGTAAAAAGATCAACATTTTTAATGTAACACTAACAAGACAAAGTTTTCAAATTTAATAAATATATTCCATGTCATGTCATTGTTTATTCAATATTTACTTTCAGTTTGCCATTTAGCGTTATTTACTGTTTAAAATGAACAGTAAAATTTTATAATTACAGAATTCTTCATTTGTAAAGTTTTGACATATTTATTAATGGTTTATAATTTGGATGCTATTTTCCAATTTATGACACTGCACCAAAAGTTATGAACTTAGATCTGTATTTGACAGTTACGTTAACAATGTGTTATTAGGCAGTATATTGATAAAAAATAACTTGTAGATAGTTTTTTAAATATAAGTTTTATAAAGAATGTAATTATGAAATAGAATGGATTGTAAATCTAAGTAATAGATTTCATTCTGCAGTACAGTTAAACCCTAACTTAATAGCTTCTATTGACAAGTTATTAAGTTGGGGTTATATGTATATTGATACATATGGCAATTCACTACTCTAGCTATAATTTTTCTTTGTAACCAAATCATGCAATCATGTTCCATTTCTTTGATGATAATTTTTAATTTATTAGAAATAACTACAGAATGAAAAACTTACATTAGTAAGTAAAGTAAGCTGAAAAATGTTTACTATTTTTAGATTGCTTAATTGCATCCCCTTTTTGATTTCTGTTGATGTTGACTGCTATTTTTTGCCTTTATTATTTTTTCCATGATTACTATGTTCATTTTCATTTTATATTGATCAAGGTAATGAAAAAACTATGAAATGGTGATAAGCAAATAAAAAATGAATTACTTTCATACAAATTTATTATAACATTTTTTATAACCTAATGTGTTGTCGATGTAGTATACATAGTATAAAAAAAAAAAATAGTGTATTGATATTTACTTTTGAAAACAATATTTTATGTTTAAATTTCACAAATTAAAAAGTGTATGCCATACAAAAATCAAAGAACAGATTCAAAAGTTCACAGTATTGAGTGTACTATACCTAAGAACGTACATTCTTAGGTAATTTTGTTTGCAAATGATAAAGATGACTATTGGTGATTAATCGTTTTTATTAATGCTTCAGCTATCATACTATGCTTAAAATACACATAATAACATACTTATAACTCTAAGAGATTAAAGTAATTGTAACTGCAGAGTATCGATTATATAAATTGAGAAGTGCAGATTATTTTTTTTTTGTTCTTTAAATGGCATTGAATGCTGCAGTCATTAGCCGCACTAAAGAGTGTCTATAATGTGTAGTGTAACAAAATCCATTGTTTTTTAACTTCAATGATTACATTAATGGGTTTATTGATTGGATGTCAGGCTCCAGTATTTTGTCTGTTTTTCGTTTGGTTCATCAGGTGTGGAATCGTGAGGTTCTAAGGGATGTAGTTTGCATTTTACTTGAATCCAGTTTATTATTTAGCTTATTATTAATTATTCATTTCATTATTTCAGCTGTATGATCTGTTTAAATGTTTATGTTAATTGTTTGTATGCACAAATAGTATATATAAGCTTAGTATTTTTATTATCTTTGTTAGGTAAAAATCTGTGTATTGGTTTTTGCACTATTAATACATCACTTTTTTAACACGTAGATTTTATGTTAATTTATGTACACCATTAGTGAATGAAAAATTCTTTTCTTCATAAATCTACCTCAGGATGTATTTTAATTTACATATTTATTTTTTTGTAGCTGTTTGTTTATTAATTTATATAATTTGATTATGTTCAATAATATATGAGGGTTATTTTTTTTTCAAGGTCCGATCGGTCACAAAATTAAAACCACAGTGAAAATAAATTTTTTTTTTGTAACAAGGACTTACAAACTATAACTACATAGTTTGTACCTACAACGTACTAACTGCATTGTAACTACTTAGTCGCCTAAGTAGTTACTAAGTAGTCTCTACATAGCAACTCTTTTCTCTACATAGTCGCCACTCTGATTTAGACATTTGTCATAGCGTGGTACCAACTTTCCAATACCCTCGTCATAGTATGCAGCCGCCAGTGTTTTCAGCCATGTTGCTACGCTGGTCTGCAGCTCGATGTCTGTGCCAAAATGTTGTCCTCCTAGCCAGCGTTTCATCCTCCGCTTATTCTTATTTGAATAAGAATAAGCGGAGAGGAATATTGTCATCAGGCATTGTCTTTCTCCATTACAATCCTCGGCCGCACACTGTAGCTGTAACAAAGAAGCTTCTGCAGTGTTTTCGTTGGGAAGTGTTTGATCACCCACCATACAGCATGGACGTGGCTCCATCCGATTTTCACGTCTTTGCTCACATGAAACATTGATTCTAAAATTTCAATTTTTTATTGTTGCTTTCTTGTTAATTACTTATTGATTATTTTATTTTTAATGAATGATTGAATTTCTTTTTGAAATATTATTCTGCAGCTACTCTTTATTTATGAAAATTTATTCCAAAATCTTGAAGTCCAGCTGTGTTTATTAGTACTGCAATGTAAACATATTGGTAACTCTGTAGGTTTATGGTTCTTAATTGGAAATACATATTAAATGTAAAACCTTTATTGCAGTGTCAGACAGATAATACATTCAGTCACTCTCCCATTAATTATTGATTAATGTATTAGTGAGATATTTTTTCTTATATCTACTAGAATATACAATGTCTTTCCTTATTGTTTAGAAACTTTTTCTTTAAGTTAATTTGGAATTTTCTTAATAATGATTTTTTTTTTAATATGATCTTATTTTTTAAAGATGAAATGATTTTTTTTGAATAGTATAGGTTTATAAAATGATAGTTATGCATCAGCATAACATATATAATATTGTGTTTTTAATGAAATTTTAGTGTATAATTGTTATAATTATGTTGTTGTATATATTAAATAGTAAATAATTGCCAAATTTATCAATTGTTTATTCTATAATAAGTACTTTGGATGTGTGATTTATCACTATTGTAAATTATTATAAATACATTTTTACTTCATTATGAGAATATTTTTAGAATAATATTTTTTTATATAATATTTTTAGAATATTTATGAGAATATTTTTACTTCATTTTAAAAATATTATGAGATTAAGGTGATGACATTATTTTTATAAAGAAGTGATAATTTTTAAAGATGCTGATTTTTGAAATGAGATATTACTGTATTTTGTTATTAATTAACTTAAAAGAAGAATTTTTATATTTATAATAATATATTTTTATACTATACTTTGCAATTATATATGTTTAAATTATTTATTTATTTTAAAATTAGATTTGTAGTATTCTAGGTAGTGTGTCTCAAGCAGTTTAAAAGCTCAAGGAAATTTTCAAGTAAAAAAAGTTTAAGATCTGTTTTCTACAACATAATTTGGGTTGATATGATAAGGAAAAGCTTAGCGTACCTTGAGAATTATTCTTAAATTCTGATTAGATTGTAATAGTTCTACTTTACAAACTAACAAAATATCAACCATAAAATAAAATAAAATAAAGAGTTAAATAAAATTAGTTGTTTGAAGTATAAGAAAAAAAGCTAGAAAAATTCATTGCTCCACTTATATTGAATATCTCCCTCTATGAATCATGAGACCTTGCTATTGGTGAAGGGGCTTGAGTGCTCAGTGATACAGAGTAGCTGGATTGAAAGTGCAACCATATCAGAGATGTATTTATTGAGTGCCAGACTAAGGAATGATTCCTGAAAGAGGGCAGCAGCTCTTTCAGTATTTGCTAAGGGCGTAGGTCAGTGGGACTTAAAAGGCTGTATTAGCATCACTCAATCATCTGAGTACTGTGCAGCTGAAAGCAATGGAAAACTATAACTGGTATTTTTTCCAAGAAAATATAGCTCTCTGCAGTTTCATATAACAAAGATGAAGGCGCCTTCTTTGGTAAAATATTCCAGAGGTAAACTAGTCCCCCATTGGGATCTCCAGGTGGGGACTATTATGGAAGGGGTCACCAGAAAATTACAAAATAACAATAACATTCTACAAGTTGGAGCGTGGAATGATAGAAGTCTAAAAAAGGTTGGTTGGTTGGTTAGAAAATTTAAAGAGGGAATTGGATAGGTTAAATGTAGATGTAGTAAGAATTACAGTGGTTCAGTAGGAAGAGGAAAACTACTTTTGGTCAGGTGATTTTAGAGTAATTAACTCAGAATCAAATAAAGGGCAGGCAGGAGCTGGTTTCATATACAACAAGAAGATAGGAAAGTGAGTAGAGTATTTCAAAAAGCTTAGCGATAGAATCATTGTAGTAAGGAAGCTTAGGTTTTTGATTTTTTCCGAAGCTGACAACAAATCAAACCTAAGCTGACAATGATTGTTAATGTCTATATGCCTACAAGTGCCCATGATGATGATGAGGTTGAGTGTGTATAGATAGAAATTGACTATTATTATTGACAAAGCAATTAAACACGTAAAAGGGGATTAAAATTTAATAATAGTTGGAGTTTGGAAGGCAAGCATCAGAAAAGGCAAGGAAGGAAATATTGTGGGTGAATACAAGCTGGGCAAAAGGAAGAAAGAGGAAACCAACATCTTGAGTTTTGCACAAAGTATAATTTATTAATTGCCAATACCCAGTTTAAAAATCATAATAGATGGAAAAGCATCACCTGGAAAAAGCCTCATGATGCTGCAAGATATTAGATAGGTTATATCATGGCTAAACAAAGATTAAGAAATCAGCTAGTTGACTGCAAAGCATATCCAGGAGAAGACATTGATAGTGATCATAATTTAGTGATAGTGAAATGTAGATTGGGGTTTAAAAACGTGAAAAAAGGTGTCTGATGAATCAGTAGAAGTTAGAGAAGCTTGAGGAAGAGAAGTAAAGAATTTTTTAGGAGGAGATTGCAAGAGGTCTGAGTAAAAAAGATAAGGTTGAGAATATAGAAGAAAAATGGGAGAATGTTAAAAAGGAAATTCTTAAATCATTCTTAAATCAGCAGAAGCAAACTTAGGCGAAATAAAGAGAACTGGTAGAAAACCTTGGGTTTCAGACGATATATTGCAGTTGATGGATGAACGTAGAAAATATAAGAATGCTAGTGATGAAGAAAGTAAAAGGAAATATCGGCAATTAAGAAATGCTATAAACAGGAAGTGCAAACTGGAGAAAGAAGAGTGGATTAAAGAAAAGTGTTCAGAAGTGGAAAGAGAAATGATCATTGGTAAAATAAACGAAGCAAACAGGAAAGTTAGGACAATTTTGTGGTACATAAATTAAAATCTTACAATGTGTTAAACAAAGAAGATACACCGATTTATAATATGAAAGAAAAGGTCGCTGGGTGAGTGGAATATATTGAAGAGTTATTTGGGGGAAATGAATTAGAAACTGGTGTTATAGAGGAAGTAAAAGAGGTTGAAAAGGGAGATACAATACTGAGATATCAGTTTAGAGCATAAAAAGATTTGAATACCTGCAGAATTACTGCACAGCGCAGGTGAGGAAGCAATAGATAGATTTTACAAATTGGTGTGTAATATTTACAAAAAAGGGGAAGTTCTGTGAAACCTCAAAGTGTTATTGTCATGATACCAAAGAAAGCAGGAGCAGATAAATATGAAAAATATAGAACAATTAGTTTAACTACTCATGCATCAAAAATCTTACGTAGAATTTTATACAGAAGAATTGAGAGGAGAGTGGAAGAAGTGTTAGAAGACCAGTTAGGTTTCAAGAAAAGTATAGGGAAAAGGGAAGCAATTTTAGTGCTCAGATAATAGTAGGAAGATTAAAGAAAAACAAACTAACATACCTGGCATTTATAGACTTAGAAAAGGTATTTGATAATGTATACTGGAATAAAATATTCAGCATTTTAAAAAAATTAGGGTTCAAGTACAGGGATAAAAAAACAATTGCTTACATTTACAGGAACCAAACTGCAACAGTAATAATTGAAGAACATAAGAAAGAAGCCGTAATAAAAAAGGGAGTCCGACAAGGATGTTTTCTATCCCTGTTACTTTTTAATCTTTACATAGAACTAGCAGTTAATGATGTTAAAGAACAATTTAGATTCGTAGTAACAGTGAGGTGAAAAGATAAAGATGCTACGATTTGCTGATGATACAGTAATTCTAGCTGAGAGTAAAAAAGACTTTGAAGAATCAATGAATTGCATGATTGAAGTCCTATGCAAGAACTACTGCATGAAACTAAACAAGAACAAAACGAAAGTAATGAAATGTAGAAATAATGTAGAGGGACCACTGAATATAAAAATAGGAAGAGAAAAGATTATGGAGGTAGAAGAATTTTATTATTTGGGAAGTAGAATTACTAAACATGGACGAAGAGGAGTGATATAAAATGCCAAACAGCACAGGCAAAATGAACTTTCTGTTAGAAATATGATTTGCTTACATCAAAAATTAATTTAAACGTCAGGAAAACATTTTTGAAGTGAAACTTGGACAATCGGAGTACCTGAGAAGAAGAGATTAGAAGCTTTTGAAATGTGGTGCTATAGCAGCATGTTAAAAATCAGATGGGTGGATAAAGTGACAAATGAAGAGTTGCGACAAATTCATGAAGAAAGAAGCTTTTGTAAAAGCATAGTTAAAAGAAGAGACAGACTTATAGGCTACATATTAAGGCATCCAGGAATAGTTGCTTTGATATTGGAGGGAGAGGTAGATGGGAAAAATTGTGCAGGCAATGTTTGGAATGTGTAAAACAAATTGTTAGGGATGTAGGATGTAGGGGGTATACCAAAATGAAACGACTGACACTAGATAGGAAATCTTGGAGAATTGCATCAAACCAGTCAAATGACTAGAGATAAAAAAAAAATTGAATGTTTACTATTGAGTCCTTAAATATAAAGGAATGTTTTAAGTTTTCCTATGTACAAGAAGCAAGTGTAATATGATCTTAAAATTTGTATTGAATATATGATATAGTTCACATCATTGACTCAATCAGGTATCAGTACAATGAGTTACAAAATGACTGTTTAACAAAAAATGTACGGAATTTGGTCGTCTGAACAACCAAAGTGTAAATCACTGAATACATTTGAAATTCTAAACATTCTATTGAATAATACATTCTAGTGAATATGTGGTGTAGTTTATTCATTCAGAAAGTTATATGTTCTTTCTTATTTGTGAATATCATTTCATGGAAATATTCATGTAGCTGTGTTATATATTTATTTTCCCGGATTATTTTAATGCAGACGTTAAAACTTTCCTGATTTCAACTTTTCTGTATGCAAATTCTTAAATGCCCGTTCAGTTCCCAAGTGGTTGGATTGGTAAACGTTGGCTTATATCTAGCTGTCAGTGAGGTTATAATTTTACTCCTATGAACATTTTCTAGGAAGGATTGAGAACTTAGTGCACATTGAAAATATTCATGATTTGGTACACATATGCCAACTAATAATTTGTGCTGTCATGATGATTGTAACATGTAATTGAGCAGATATGGCAACAAAAAGAATATAATTTTTTATATCTGTATATTTATAAAGGATGCACATATTTAATTTAAAGTACATAAAAGAATTATAATCCTTCTGAACACCCTATGAAATACCAAAGCGTGAACATTTTTGGAGCTAAAATTCCTGAACTTTTAGCTTATTTTCCATGTCCCACGCACAAGCTTCAAGCTTATGTGGCGATATCATCAAGCAGAAAGAAACCCATATTTTTGTAATTATGTGAGCAGATTTTTGCATTTTTAACTAATAAAAATGCAGAAAACTACCAAAAACCTGACCAGTAAATGCTGAGCATCAAATTGATCAACCATTAATTTTGATTGACCCAGTATACTTCCCATCTTCCCTACTCTTGATTCACAAATTTAATTATGTTTATGAAATAAATTAAGAACATTGTTAAATTTTAAAAGTTGAATTAATTTTATTTACATTGTAAAATCATAGTAAGCAAACTGTTGTGTAGAGATGACATGACACTGGCATATCTGAACTATTGAGTGATTTTGGTTGGGCATGATGGTATGCTGTTGACAAGATCAAAGTAGTTGCAGATGAATGATAGAATACTGTTATTGATTTTAAAATTATTACAGAAATTTGAGGTTAAACTTATGGAAAATGGCTTACCGGATGGATATTAATGGCTATCATGTTAAAATTTAGCTGGTTAACGTAGGAGTAAAGTAATTTTTTTTTTAATTTGTAAAAGTTATTTTTTGATATTAGAAAAGAAACAGTGCCTATTTTTGCATCTTATGAAAGTAATTAACTTTGTAGTCAAAACAAATCATCTTATTGATAAAAAATAGCAGTATAGAACAACGATTAAACTTTTCTAAATGCTCGTGCAGATTTAAAATTGATATCTTTAATTGATGATATATTTATTTTTAAATTTTAAATGAACTATTTCTAAATTTTTTTTGCTCAGAGTCTGAGAATCATGAAAATTACATGTTATGTTAGTGTTCTAGTGCAACTGGTATATTTTTTTAAGTGTAACTTAGGTGGGCTAGTTTTGGGTATAGTGAATTTGAGACATTCTTGTCTTGACCATAGTGTACTTCTGAATTAAGCTTACTATATAGTTTGTTAAATTTATGGGAGATAACTCCTTATGTAGCCCAGACCAAACTACTTGTGGTGTTTCCTGATATAGCTTTATTATAATTAATTTAAAAAAATACTTAAATATTAAAAAAATTCCTAATTATTAAATAATAAAGTATTAAATGTAGGTACATTATGTATAAAACATTTCTCATTGATTATTTGTTATTTTCATTATTAGCAGTTTACCACGCCTGCAAATAGCTATTATTTTTCTATCTTTTTTGCTTGGTTGATAATAATTTTTCTCTTTTTATTGTTTAATTTGTTATCATTGTTATGATTTTGTTGTGATCAGGTTTTTTTTTCTTTACAACAGAATTTATGCATATTTTTGTTCATATTCTTTTTTCATTGTCTAAACATAACTTGAAGGAGATTTCTTTGTACATGTATTTTTTTTACTTGTCTAAAAAAATTAATTAATTTTTCTACTTAAGTAATTTTTTTTATTTGTTTTTTTTCAGTTACATCCTAAAAGTTAGCTAGTTTGTTATAGTTAATTTTGCTCGTGACAGTCTATAAACTTTTGATGTTTATAATTTAAAATAATTAACTTAAGATCAATTTGTTTATTGTTACTATTGTCAATGTTAATTTATAATCTTGACGAAATAGTGATGGATATATTTACCTATTTATTTATATAAATTATTATTAATTATACAATCATGTCCTAGTAGTGCAGTAGTTAAGCGTTTGTCATATTGTAAGTAAAGTTAAGATATTGAGATCTATCAATTAAGTTAAATTTGATGAATGCTACTGGTTTCCCAGTTATGTTTCCCTATCACAATTTATTTTTGGATTCTAATTTACAATCCGTCCTTCTGATTTGTTAAGCTAGATTATAACAACGATGTAGATTGTCAAATGAAAAAGGAATTCAGCTAACTAGGCTCTACTGGAGATATCTGGATATGTATGTTTGTATCATTATCTCCTTTAGTGTACAGAGTTAAAAACTTTTCATGAGGTTGATTAATAATTTTTGATCCATTATATTTTATATTAAATTGTACATTAATTCTCAGTAGGACAGGGAAATTTAAAAGGAAGTTAATGACTATTTTTATTACGTATTAGAATGTGTGGTTTTATTCAATATAAGCATCACAGCCCTTATTAGGCTTTTTTTGTACAGCCAGTAATTTGTCTATAGAGCTGCCCCCCCCCCCCACCACCAAAGAAACAAATAACAAGGATTCATAACTTTAAATTCCCTTGCATCTTTTGCTCAGTTTCAGTTGGTGTACAGCAAAAAAATTGTCAGCATCATTTGAGATCAAAAGGTTTTTTAGTTAAAAATGTTTTACTTCTCTATGACCCAGATAGAAAAAACATACAGAAAAACTGCAGAAAATCAAAGATAAAGAAAAGAGGTGTATGAAGAAAAAGGGATTTACCCATAAAAGGACTGCAAAGTAAGACAACAACCCCATTAAGACTAAAAAATCCTCTTAACACTTTCATGAGACTTCATAGCCTTCTCCAGATAGTGAACATCTGTCCAACTTAGAATACCTCATGTAAATGGACCATTTTTATCGATGATGGGATCAACAGTCTTTGTTACCAGTTTAAATATATACTGTATTGCTACAAATTGCTTTCACCCAAATGTTAAAAATGTATCTTGAATACAGCCTCAAGCTTCTTTTATTAGACTCACATGGACGGACTATCATTTTAAGATTTTTGTTATTGAATTAGTTAAAAATGGTATTTCTTTAATTGAAGTTCTTAAATTAAAAAAAATCTGTTAGTGTTATATGATAATAAATATTTTAATATTTATTTACTATTCTTCCAGCAGTAAGTAGCCAGTTCAAAATATCTAACTTCTAAGTTACCAGTATTATGAAAAGTGGCATTACCATATTTTTCTACATGAAACAGTGGTATTTAAAGAAAAAGTTAGAATATATTCCTACTGGTAGTAGGTATGTAGTAAAATTATATTACAGGTCTTGAATAAGAAGATGTTTAAACTTTAAATGTGATGTGTTTTTCATCGGGAGTATTTGTTGATTTTTTAATGTAAAAGGTCACTGGATCAAGATTACCCATATAAGATAAATTTTAATGTTATTGATTCCTTTGCTACATTGTTGGTGAATTTTAATTTATACACATCCTGGTTTAAGTACCAAGATTTACTGTCCTGTTGGTTTATGTTGTCTCTTATAAACTATTACATTTTTAAGAACAAATGATGCTCTTATCTACTGGGATGAAATTATATAAAGATACAACATTCTGGAACTTACAGATTATTATAAAATTCACTAATATTAAAATTATGTGCATCAGTTTTAGAATTTCTTACAGTTTCTAAGGATAAATTATTTTGTTTTGTTTATTTATTTTTTAAATTATCATCAACTTAGCGTCCTTAAGTATAAATCTAGTTGGATTAAATGCCTGTTAGTGAATTAGGAAAGATCACTTTTTGTACAATAATAACTTTCGTCTTGTCACACTTTGATAACATGTTTGGGAAATCTAACAACGTACAACATTAATTTTTAATAGTGTTTCTGTTTTAAGTATGCCATTAAATCAGGTTTTCATTTTGTTATTTTATTATTTTTTTAAAATAAGTAATACATATGTTTAGATTGACATACTTGCTTCAGATTTGTATTTTATATTGAAAACAAAGAATCAAATTATATAGAATTTAACTGAAATTCTCTGAAATTTTTTCAGATAGTAATAGCAACGTTAGTGAATTTAATAGTTTTAAAATTGATAAGTTATTCACTCATACTTAATAATACTAAGAGTTTTAAAAATTCAATATAATTAATAATCAGGTGTTCCTAGATCACATATACTCATGTTATTTGTGAGTACCTATATATTTTTTATATATTATTTTCAGATATATTTGTTAAAATTGTATTAATAATGTAGTACTTATTTGTTCACTCGGTAAAAGCTATTTCCTGAATTTAAAACTTAAAGATATTTTTATATTTTAGCTAATAACTTCTCTTTGATATTAACACTAAGTTCAGCACTCAAAAATGAATTCATCAGTTGTTGCCATTAAATAATGCAATATAAACACATACAAAGCTAAAATACATCTTTTGGTGATCTTTTAATGTTATAAAATAAAACTTTTACCTGTTTTAAAAAAAAAAAATTATAAAAAATTCATGAGACTAATCTTGCATTCTTGGTGTTTTTCTACACTATTCTGAGTTATTTATGGTTTTTAAAAGAAATAATTAAGTTTTATAAATTGTGTTAAAATAATATTCTTTCATACTTAATTAAATAAATATCTCCAGATAACGATCGTATGTAAAACTGTTGTGGTCTTGCTTTCATGTATTCTGCATCAACTAAATAGAATGCTTGTCTGATGAGCGTCTGTCGTGGACGATGAGGTACTACTGATGGTCGTTTTTTTATTTTCTCATTTGTAATAGTCAAACTCGATTCATCACTCACTGTATCATGAAATTCCTCTTTATCCATCGTATCACCTGTATACCACCATAATTTTGATAAACACATTTTGTAAAATAATGAAAACTTATTTTGAAACATTTAAAAGTATTTTTAGTTTTAAGTCATAAGTAAAACAAAATTATTGTTTATAATGAATAGTTTATCGATTTATGAAAAAATGAAACCATTAATGTCTTAATAGCACATTTCATGTTAATTAATATGGTTTAATGATGAGATTACTTTTAGGTTAACTGCTTCTCGTAAATATCCATTATGTAACTTGCTAATTTAGAACGTTAAAAATCAGTTTTAGCTATATCGTTATGGATCAGTTTTTATTATTGTTAATTATGAAATGTTATTGTTATCTACTAGACAGATGTCAGTTTAAAAAAAAAATAATACTAATAAAATAAATATAAATTATGAATATTTTATGTATCAAAGCTCAATATGATGAGATATTTTTAGCATTGGTTTTATCATTTTTTAAAATTGATTAATCGTTCTATTATTTGATGGTGTATTAGATTTATCTGATAATTTTATGTGTAAGCATTCTATTGAGTAAGTTTTAAACTATTTAATTGGATTTGTTGTATTAATTTATGTTTGTACTGCATTGTATTGGTGAGTATTATCTATTTATACTGTTTGTGTTTATGAGTTATGATTTTTTTTATTTTATGATAATTGAGTATAATTAAATGAATATTCTGTTCTGTTCTGATTTGTGTCTATGTGTATTATATGTTTATCAGTGAGGTTAAAAATAGCTCTTTTTAATAAGTTCAGTAATTTTCCTTTGTATTTATTTTATTTTTGAATATATATACATATTTTTTTTCTTTTTCAGATTTTAACTGTAGTTATTTTGTCCACTAGTTTTTCCTAATAAGTAAGCTATTCACTTTTCTTTCTAAATTAACAATAATATTTTTTTTTGTTTTAAAAGGCAATTTTAAACATTTCTATGCCAACAGAATAGTGTTTGTAAATATTTCTTTAAAATAATTCCCTTTTCCGCATCAGCTGTCTTTTCTGTAATGCATTGTTTAAAGATAAAAAGTGGTAGCATTAATTTGTTGCTTCTCCCTATTTCTCCTCGTCTTTCCTATAGCTGTAATGATTGTAGTTTGATTGAGCTTTCAGAATACCAATATGATTAACATTTGAATTTTTGGAAAATGACTCTTTATTGAATGAAATGATTCTTAGACAAACCTGCATCTGATGAATTTTTATGAATGAAATAATTTTTTTTCTGATCATTCTATCAAATTTTACACTCTTTTTTGCACTTTTCTACTTGTAAAACTTTTAAGTGACAGAAAAATCAGATCAGTGTTAATGAAATAGAATTTAAAAAAGCCTATTATATATTATAAAACATTTTTTTTTGTGTTTTCATTACAGTTATATATTTATGATGTTCTTATTTATGATGTATAGTGAAATTTTTGGTTAATGCGATTTATTATATTTAATCTCATGTGAGTCCTATATAACTGGTAATGGTAGTGTGCTAAAATTTTCTATCAATTATCAAGAACTTTTCATTCTGTCTCCTATGCCTAGGCTTGCCATAATCCAGGATTAGCCTGGACAATCCTGGTATTTTAGTGATGTCTGGGGTTTGGGAATTTTGACTGGCAAGGATTTTTTTTAATTTTATATTATATGCTTGACATCACATTTTTAAACATTCTCTTACGGCTGTGCATCTCTCAGCCGAGCTTGGAGCAAGCGCTGATGTCGATTTTGACTGAGGCTTGGCTACCAGTCTTGCCACAACTTTTTACTTAGTCATTTGGCAAAACTACAGGGGCAATTTGCTTATGTTTTCATGTGTGAAGTAACTCGTCAACATGTTTTTGATAATTTTATCTGTATTCGTTTTTTGTCTCATCGTTTAGCAATGAGCAAAAGAAAATGTGTGTTTAATGTTAACCTGCAACAGGAATATACATTTTTGAAATTGTGTAATGACAGTAACAATGAATGTGTTTAATGCACGCTATGTACTGGAGAATTTTCTGTTGCACATAAAGAAAAGGATGATATTGAAGACCACGTGAAACATAGATGTACTGTTAATGCTACTACTTCAGCAAACAAGATATTTTTTTAAAGCCAAAGATGGTAGTAGAATAACAGTGATCTGGAGTGTGCTGCTAAAGAAGCTACATTTGTAAATCACACTGCTAGACATGAACTCAGTTTCGAAATGTCAGACTGACATTTAAACTGTTTAAAACGTTATATGACCCAAAATTTTCATCTGCTAGAACCAAAACCAAGGCAGTTATTGTTAACATTATTTCACCATTTATATTTGATAATGTGTTGCATTCTTTGGGAAACATGGAACTTTGGAAAACAATGTATAGCTGAAACAGAAGTGAAGTAAAACTTGTTCCCATTATTATAAGATATTTCAGTCTGGAGGAGGGATTTCAAGTTAAACTTTTAAATTTTGATGAAGTGTCAGGTGAAACTGCTCAAATTTTGATTGTATCTTTTGCAGTATGTGAAAAAATACATACTTGAAGAAAAGTTGGTTTGTTATACTGCTGATAACACTAACAGTAACTTTGGTGATGTGAAGAGAAAAGGGAATGAAAATGTGTTCAGAAAAGTTCAAAGTGATTTAGATAGACCTATTTTAGGAATTGGTTGTTCGGTCCACATTGTACACAATTCAGTACAAATGGCATGTGATTCTCTACCCCTGAACATAGAAGTTAGTTATAAAAATTAATAAATATTTTCACTTATATACAGTAAGAGTAACGAAACTTAAAGAGTTCTGTAAATTTGTGGAAACAGATTACAAAAAAGTATTACCTCATAGCAGTACAAGGTTCCTTAGTTTGTTACCTGCAATAGAAAGAATTCTTTCCATTTTTGATGGCCTAAAATCATACTTCTTATCTTGTGACAAATGCCCAAAATTATTATTTGATTATTTTGAAAATCTAGAAAGTGAACTGTTTTTGAAATTTTTATATGGTACTTCACAGTTATTTAATAATGCAGTTCTGAAATTAGAAGCTAATTCTGTCACAGCAATAGAAGCATTTCAGACAAATTCTGAATTAATTTGTTAACTTTAGGTAAGAAAAACCCATAAATTTATACCATCTTCTGCCAAAGAATTGCTGTGCACTCTAAAAAAAAAGTAGTGATGATCAGGAACAAAAATTCTCAAGCGTAGACAATTTTTATAATTCTAGTATTGTATACTTAGAGTTGTGGAGAACCAGTTTTGATAAAGTAAGTAAGTTTCAGTGGATAAATTTATAAACTGAAATTGCCTGGTCTGATTTAGAAGAGAGTGCACAAGTTGTTAATGAAATTATAAAAGATTCTGTAAATATTGATGACCTATTTGGTGAATGTACATTGTTGAACCAGATAATTCAAAACCAAAGGGTAGGTTGTGGGTTCAAGTTCTGAAAAAGTACCATATACGAGGGTTATTTTTTTTTCAAGGTCCAATCGGTCACAAAATAAAAACCCGTGCAAAAATCGGATGAATCATTGTGCATTTGTGTTGCGCAGCGTCTCTACTATGGCCTTCAATCACGCCACGTCACTTTGTTCAGTTCTGAACATGCAGCTAGCACGTAAACATTTCTACAACAATAGCATCTCCCGCCAAGTGTGAAGTGTGTGCGGTAATTCGATTTCTTCAGGCTGAGGGGTGTAATGGAGGTGAAATTCATAGATGAATAAATAATGTGTACGGTGAAACTTCAATAAGTGACAGCAAAGTGCGACAATGGTGCAGGAACTTTAAAGCAGGACTTGCAGATGTTCATGATGCAGGTGGTCAGGGAAGGAAGCGAGTGTCAACCAATGATCTTGTTGTGCGAGTGGATGAGGCAATTCGAGAAAATCGTTAGTTCACAATTTTTGTATTGAGTGATTCATTTCCTGAAATTTCAAGCTCAGCTCTTCAAACTTCAGTACCCCAAACTGTGTGTGAGATGGGTTCCCAAGATGCTGTCCGACCATCATAAAACAATGAGAATGGACCCCTCCCTAACGGTTCTCCAGCGCTACCACAATGAGGGAGAAGATTTTTTGAACAAAATTGTCACAGGGGACGAGACATGGGTCCATTTTGAAACTGAAGAAACAAAAGAACAATCCAAACAGTGGATGCATTCTCATTCTCCCAGTAAACCAAAGAAGTTCAAGCAAACCTTCTCCAACAGAAAGTGTATGGCTACTGTGTTCTGGGACCGGAATGGAGTTCTCTTGGTGGAATTCATGGAACGTGGCATGACCATCACTGCAGCCTCATACTGCGTGACTCTTCAACGTCTACGAAGGACAATTCAGAATAAGCACAGAGGAATGTTGTCATCAGGCATTGTCTTTCTCCATGACAATGCTTGGTCACACACTGCAGCTGTAACAAAGAAGCTCCTGCAGCGTTTTTGTCGGGAAGTGTTTGATCACCCACCATACAGCCCAGACTTGACTCCATCCGATTTTCACCTCTTTGCTCACATGAAACACTGGCTAGGAGGACAACATTTTGGCACAGACATCGAGCTGCAGACCAGCGTAGAAACATGGCTGAAAACAGGCGGCACCATTCTATGATGAGGGTATTGGAAAGTTGGTACCACGCTACGACAAATGTCTAAATCGGAGTGGCGACTATGTAGAGAAATAGCGTAACTATGTTACTTGATACTTGGTACTTGTTATGGTTACTTATTAGTACTTGTTACAAATAAAAATTTTTTATTTTCAAGGTGATCGGACCTTGAAAAAAAAATAATCCTCATACTATTGAAGAGAAGTGGAAAGCAATTTTTAAGGTGTTTCAAGAGTGATATTTCATGTTGCAATATTCCTAAAATGGTTGAGTTTGCGATGTCTTTGCCTGGGCCATCTGCTCCAGTTGAGAGAGTTTTTTCAATTATGGGGAATATTTAGTTTGCAGAAAGGGGTAGACTTTCAGTATCTACTAAATGTTAAAATTAATTCAGAACTTTCTTGTAGTGAATTTTAAAATGTAGTTAAAACAAACAAACCATTTCTGAAAAAAGTCATGTCTAGTGAAAAATACAACTGATAAATAAAGTTTAATGTTTCAGTAAACCGTTAAGACTTTTAAGTAATTACAAAAATATGTCCTGGGTTGGATCCAAAAACATATAGTAAGCCTACCTATGCCTGACCATTGGACCTTTATGAGAGCCTGTTGGGTGTTATTAATTGGCTAATAAGATAAGGAATATGTGATAGGCAATTTTTGGTGGTTTTGTTTTCATTTGTATATATTAAACAAAATTTTTTTCTTATCTTCATATGAATAAAATAAATTCTTAAATTCCAGAAATTAAATAAATGTAAATGGGTATTATCATATATATATATATATATATATATATATATATATATATATATATGAAGTAAATATTCTTTTTTCATAATCTGTATAATTTTTCATAATGTGTGTTGTAATCTATTCAACTTGGATGATATGTATGACATGTAAATGAGGGGTATTATTGTACAAATTCTGGTATTGGGATTTAATTAACCACACATCTCAAGAACAGTTTACTGTTCTTGACACTGTTGATTGTTAAAGGAACACTGGTATCCACTATCATGTATTCAAATTCATATAAAAGCAACTAACTTTTACTAGGATTTGAACCTCAGAACCTTCAATTTTGAAAATCACCTATTAAACAATTTGATTTGTGACGAGTTGTAATCAAGACTTGCTTGGTGAGCAAGTAAATTTATATATATATATATATATATATATATATAAATACTAAAATAAACATAGTCTGCATTTTTAATGTGTAATAAAAGAATAGACTTATTCTACAGAGGATGGAAGAAGAGTAAAAAAAATATAGCATTATAAAGAGATATAGAATGACATTTTTGATAATAAACATAATATTAATGCAAATTTTAACAGAATAATAGTTAAATTAAAAAAAAAAAAATTCTTTGGCAATGATTATCAAATAGGTTTGTTTGTTTTTTTTTTAACTGTTAAGAAAATTTTTTTATTGTAACGCAAAAAAAAAGTGTATATAAAAAAGGTCATCCAATATTTTGGCATATTTGTTCCTCTCTAAAATGTTGTAATATTTAATTTATTCTTTTTTAAATTGCTCACCACTTACTTTGGCCAGTAAAACCTTGATTATATGAAAGTTTGACCCTGTTGCCACTCAGGTATTCATGGTCCTTAGGTCCCTTATTTAGGAAAAACTGAAATTTTGTTATAGTACATGTTCAAACAACATAATCTTTCAACGACACAAAAACCAAAATAATGCTGTAGATGTCAGAGATCTCTTTCCATCCAAAATCAATTGATAGAAATTGTAATTGACTATTACTTGCTTGTAGTTAATGAAAATAAATATTTTGATCTTCTAACAATTCATTTTCAAAACTTCTGTTGAATGGGAATTAAACAATTTTACTGGTATCAATGAAGTCTGGAGCTTCCTTGGTTTCCCTCCTCTGGACTCTTCAACCATGAAAATCTAATTAGCCTCATAATTAGAGTAAAATTAATATTTTAAAAATTAATTATAGTTGAAATATCTGTATAAAATTAAAATTTGGTCGTTTGTCTCAATACAGTTTGTTCAAGTCTTAATGTATGAAAAAAAAACTGAATGAAATAACTAATTTTGTGTCTTATTTTGTATATTTCTAACAGTTAATTTTTTGCTGTCACATTATAGCTATGGCCCCCAATTTAATAAAACTTATGTAATAAGGGAATTGTAAACCATGACTGAAATATTTTATATCTTTATATGAAATGTTTATGGAAGGGCATTTTCTCATTTAATAGTCTTTATTAAATGATCATCTCTTCGTTGCATAATAAAAATTGTATTTTGTTGTAAATATTTTGTGAATCATAATACAACTAATATTAAATTATTTATTGCTTTTGTAAGTTGGTATTTTATGATCACCACCTAGCACTTCAATGAAATGTGGTAGTTATAAATAGAAACAATCATATCCACCATTTCTAGTTCTACAATTTTTATAGAACCACTTCCAGTTAAGTACAATTTATTTTTTTGTCCTTCAGCTCTTCATTGTTGCTAAATTATGCTTACTATACATGAAGGCTGAGAAGAATTAAGTGAAGAGGATCATATTCGTAATTGCATCTAAATGTGGTCAGCTTATTCTATTTCACAATTGGTTATAAATGTGCAGTGGCAATTATAGAGTGGAGATTTAACTGAGCCACTTATCTTATTTCCTTGCTTTTATCTGGCACACTTGAAGTAGTTAAGTTTTATTTTCTTATATTAACACACAAATAAAGCAGGAGACATAAAAATAAAAAAAATTAAAAAGTAATTTTTAAATCCATTGTCATTTTATTGGTGCTAAAAGATTTATAATGTAAGACAATGCCATTTGTGATTTTCAAGGTATTTGAGAATTTTAAACAAATGTTTTGGCACATTCTTTCCCAACATTATTCATTAGAATTTATTCAAGAAATCTTACTTCTTACAACATCCAATAAAACAAGTAATGCAGTATAGATAAAGGTCATGATTCTATTATCAGTAATTGATTGCATAAGCCAAAGCTCATATTGGAATTGTTCATTAAATAAATTAATAAATATGTATAATTATTTTTAGTGGTGTATCTGGTCTAAGAAAATGCTTCTCTTTGTTGGCAATGTCTTTGCTAGATTTTATTTGTCTGGCAAGCAAAGGAAAGGAAAACTATTTGTTGTCTTTCTTCCTTACTCTTCCTGTGGTGTATTAATGTATCTCTTTTAGATTCTAAACAGTTGAACTAATTTTCAAGGATTTAAAGTTAAAAATAAATTTTATTTCAGAGAAATTAAATTAAAATTATTGACATTAAATTTTATTTTAATGACTGATGTAGGAAATATCTATCTGACAGTTTTAACATTTTATTTATGTTAAGTAATATTTAAAAAAAAAAATTCCTTCTGAAGCAGATATTTCTAAAAGGTCACCCAGTAGGATCATAAAAATATAAAAAGCAGTAGGTGAAATAATTTCTTAATTAATTTTAACAAAATTATTATATTGTGCTGTATTAGAATGCAAACAAACTTGATTTGCATTTTTTAAATGTTGTTTTTAAGCAATTACATGGATAGAGATATTAATTGTAATTAAGTATAAAAACTAAACTTAAAATAAATAAATACATGTCACAAAATAAATTTTAATAGTTAAAATAAATTAAATTGAATAGATTGGCTAGTCCAAGTGGATATTAAACTATTAAATTATCTTTACTATATTTAATGATTAACCCTTTTCTTTCAGCTTAGACTGTCCAAAGCAATATTGCACCATTTTTATAACAATTATTATTGGCTTAGTTTCATATTATGTGTATTTTATTAAGCAATTCTGTCATCATTTTTATTATACCTTACTGAATTTTTAAGAACGGGACATATGAAACTGAAATTGAAGATAGCATTTAATTTTGATATTACATCATGATTTGGGGTATTATCTATTATTACTAAATTGAAATTTTCTTAGGGTAATGTATTTTTTAATATGATTAAACAAGTTTAAGTTTGGTGTTAAAACATTGAGTATGATTTTTTTTTTTTTTTGTTTGAGTTCATTTAATGGCATATTTAATAACTTTGGCTCTGATTAACTGCAGTTGGGTTTATGGCTTGTCTTAGAAGTTATTCATTATATGTATTTTGTCTGCTTGTCTATCTGTTATGTTTTAACTATGAAGCATTATTCATCTATTAGATAAACTTTCACCACTGGAGTACTTGATTATCTTAAAGGTAGACTAAAATAAAATATATAATTTTAAAAATAATGGTGGGGATAATGCTGTGTTTGAAAAAAAAATGGGTTTTTACTGTTTTCTTGAATGTTTGGTTTTATTTCAAAAATATTATAAAACTAATCTAAAAGCTGCAAAACTCTCAACAACTGTAATTTAAATATTTTTAAAAATCTCTCTACTTATGAAACATGCATTTCTGACCATTTCTCTGCTTATGTAACTATGTGTAAAAAGCTTGGTTGTAGAAAAAATTAAAGTTCTTGCAGTTTAAATTAACTTTTGCTGAAACATTTTTCAACTTAAAAAAAAGTAGGAATGGTTTCTCCCATTTTCGCAATATCTTGAAGTTTATCATTAATACTGTAGTTGTTAAAGTTAACAAATATTAAAACATTTACATATATATATATATATATATATATATATATATATATATATAGTTTATATATTTATTAGTTTTCCATCCAAATCTATAAAAATGTAATTCCAATGTAAGATTTTCTACAGTGCAAAGAAATAATGTTATTAATAACAGTAATAGGCATTTTTACAGTTATTTTTAGTCACAGATAACATCAGCCTCTTATAACCCTTTCTGTTGTAAGTCATTTTTGAACAAGTGTAATAGGCACCTACTAATCTTTTGGAATAAAAATTGATGTATATGATACATCCAGTTAAAGGTTTTTTTTGAAACTACGCTGTTTGTGTGGATAATCATGAAATAAAATATATATAAGAACAATTTTCATTTTTTTTCTTTCATGTAAATAAAATGTTTCACCTATACCAGAAATAAAACTTTTGACTCAGGACTCAGAACTTGTTTAAATATTGTTTTATTTGGTAGAAACAGTTGCAATTATTACTCACAAAAAATTTCATTTGCATGCTTAGTTGCAATTGAGAAGAGTGAAGTAGTGTCCTTGATTGAATATGACATTTGCCATTGTCATCTTATCTTCATACCCTTTCAAATTCTAGAATGCTTCTGTTGTACACATTTTAGATATTGTGGAACCATCACATTTAATGACAGAAAACATCTTATCCAGGTTACAATGTATTTGTAAGCAATACTTAATTTTATAGTAGTGTGTTGATCAGATATTCAGATATGAACTTATAGAAATCTCTTTATTTATATCAAAAAATTGTTTATATGTAATTGTTATTTTAGGAATGAGTCTTACCTATGAATCAGGTTAAGTTAGTGATAAAGCAAAAGTTTTTTAATCGTAGGTTTGCATGTTCATATCTGACCTAGACAATTAAACATTTTTAACTGAATGATATTTCTCAGCCAACCTAGCTGTAATAAATATCCTATCTTCAGTATTGGGGAAATTAAAGATTACCATGGCCTCACTTTATAGGCCTAGTTCTCTATATGATAATCTTTAACTTTATTATTGATTTTTTTAAATTATAAAATCAATTAAAATTTTTATTTATTTTTTTTTTTTTGTTCTACATGTTTTATTATTTTAAGGATTAGAGGAGATTTTTTTCTACATTAGGTGAACTGTGCTCATGCTTATGATCTAAGTATAATAATTATTGGTGCTAATTATGATTATGTCATTTCAAAACAATTATAGTAACAGATTTTATTTTACAATGATGTTTAATTTCTTTATCATTGTTATATTATACAATTTTCTATACAGTACTTTCAAAATATAGTTATATTAAAATTAATATTAAAAAAAGTTTTAAATAACATGCAGTGTCTTCATTCTATGCAGAAAGTCAAGTACATAAGAAATCATAAGCTAATTAAATTATTTACTGTTTATTAACCTTTTTAACTGTTTATATAAAAAAGGTTTTTATATAAACAAAAACTGTTTTTATAATTAAAAAGGTTTTTTTTTCAAATTACTTGATATTTGTTTGTGAACGAAATTCTGAGTATAAATGATTATTATTGTAAATTAAATTTTTTTACAACATTTACTTGTGATAAACATTGTGCAGTAATTTGTGAAAAATTATTACTTTTAAGTGTGCAGTTTTATTTTATACTGAAAGAAAAAAAGATATATGTATTATCTGAAAGAAATCAGTGTTGATTTTGTGGAATAACAGTTGTCAAAGTTAGATTCGATTAGGTTGTTGAATAAATGTGTGTTGTTGATGGTAGCTAGTTTTAGTAGTAACTGTTTGTTGTGTTTGATTTTCATGCCCTTTTATACTACTACCTGTTTTTTAAGTTGTAGTTCTTAGTTGCCTAGCATTTATTGATTGTTTTCCTTTAAAAGCTTGGCTTGGTTACTACTAAATAATCTTTGAATCACACGTAGTCACTATGTAACAGGAAACTCTTAAGTAGTTTAATATTTAGATTTTTTTGTTGTTTTTTATCACTTCCTGTTATTCAGGAAAAGTTGAAAAATTAACGTGTGTAATGCATTTTTAAAAACTGGCATTAGAGTCTGAGAAAGTTGTTGGAATATGAATAAAGGTTAAAATTTAACTTGCTTGCATACTTCTGTTCTTAGTTTATTTACTTATTCTCTCTTGAAAAACAGTTCTTATTGATTAATACCATTAAACACCACAAAAAAAATATATCCCCTCTTTTTAGGTTTAGGTTAAAAATTATTTTCACTCTGATGTAACTTGTTTTAGAGAAAAGGAATTCAAATAGATAAGTTGAAGCAGTCAAAGTTATGAATTCAATTTTTAGGTGGGGTTATTAGTTTTCTAAAGGTTTGGAAACTTCCTAAAAATTCAGTTTGATAGATTAAAACAATAAGAAGTTAGGTAAATTTATAATAATAAATTTTTAGGATGGAAGGTGCTTTTTTATGAAATTAAAAGAAAATATTCAGAGGTGGTATTTCTGATGATTTTTTTTTTATGATTGTAAAAAACATGCATGGGTTAAATCTTCTTGAATCTGTTACCCTCAAGTCATAGCATCTCCTAAATAACTTGATAAATAGATCTTTATTCTGATCTGAAGATAAAAGTAGATATTTAGATCATGTCAGTATAAGATAAATTATAAATATAGAAACAGATTATAAGATAAAGATTAGATGTGTTTAAATCCATATTACTTATTTTAATACAAACACATGGAATAATAATGTAAGGTAAATACATTAAATTAAAAATATTACTACAAAATAGTTCACAATTCAGAAGCCGCTGTTGAAAATTATTTTGAGCACATATTTATGTTCACATTGAATGGGATGAGATGAATTGTGTTTTTTCTTTAATCAGTATTGTTAAAAGTATATCAACAAAATAATATTGTTTCCATAAAAGAGAATTACATACTTATGTTTCATTGTTTTAAGTTTAAAAAAAAGGAAAATTAGTTTTTTAATTTAAGAGTAGAAACTGATGGAAGCCATTTTGAAATGGAATTAAAAGATTCCATTTTGAAATGGAATTAAAAGATTAATTTTTAATGAAACAAAATGTCTTGTTGCTGGTTCAAAGGGAGAGGACTAAATGTCAAGGGAAATATCTTTAAGGCATATTATAAATTATATCTTGGGTTATGTTAGGAATCTGGCTGATAGTTACTTTCAAGCAAGAAGTCGATGCAAATATTATTCACTTACAGTAGATGGAAGAATTGCTATTAAAAGATGAAATTCATTATATTTATCAGCAAGTGTATAGAAAGCAAAAAAGTACAGTATACACAATAGTATAATTAAAATTTTCCTGTTGTGTAGTTTAGAATGTGGGAGCTTAGGAAGAGAGATGAAGAATAATTATTAGTTGTAGAGGTGGCTTCGCTCTGCAGAAATTGTAGACTCTTTAGGCTTCTTGCAAAAGAAATGAAGAAATAAAGAGAAGAATCATGGGAAAAATGCAGTAATTGATTATTTGAAAAAAGAGATGGCTACAGTGGTATGGACGTGGGAGAATGGAGGAATGTAGATTGCATAGAAAGATATTTAAACGAACTCCACAAGAAAAAAGAAGTTGGAGATGACCTTCAAGGTGGTGGGTATCTGGAATGATGAAGGCAATGGAGTGAAGGAATCTGGATGATAGTGCTTGGTAGGACAGAAGAAGCTGATGATCACATGTATGAGACAGTATGTATAGCTGTAAAATAAAATCTCCCAATACAAAATACCAATACAACAGTTAGGTTACAAATATATTTTTATTTGTTTACATGCTACTTTGCTATGGCTAGTTTCTGTATTGTAAAATTTACTAAAGAGGTTAACATAAATAATTTAAAAAAAACATAAAAGATACCATAAAATTTATTACAGTAAATGAACGATGGAACTGTGAAAGATATGATAAAGTAATTAATAATTTGTAAAGAATAGTATTACAGAATTAATTGTAGTGATGTTATATGTTTAATAATATAAACATTATGAAATAAATGTATTCCAAGATAAAGGTACTGAATAAATTAATATATTGGAAAATGAAATCAGATATACTTAGCTAAATTTAAATGCTGTAATGAAATTAGTTTGATCCTGCATCAACTAATATAGAATATGCCATTTGTTGATCTTTACAGACAATATAGGTTGGGTTGAAAAAATATAAACAATTCAATTATTATAGATATACATTAGTAGTCCTTCATAATTTTATTTTATGATTTTTAAAATAGCCAAATTTTATTTTTTGAGTTGTTGTCAAAATAGTAGGTTGTACTTTAATAAACAAAATAAAATCAATAAAACAGATGTATTTAGTTAGTAATTTCCATCAGATACTATTGTGTAAGTTTTGAAGTGTGATATTTAAAATCTTTGTTTCTTTGACTCTCCTTGAGGTTTCTTTTTTTTGTGTGTTGCCTTCTTAAAAGTTGATTATTTAGTCTTTTTCTGATTTAAAATTATTATTTTCATTTCCAGATATCAAATTTATTTTTCCATCTGTTAGTCAGAAACTTTGGAAATAGTTTATTTGTATAAGTACTAATATCTGCTTACATCATTACCATATAAATTTTATTCTTTAATCACTTTGGTAGCTTTCTATTATTACATAATATACTTTAAATGTTCTTACAGTTATTTACACTTTTTGAATCTTAATCTTCATACTCACGTCAACATCATGTTGTAAAATTGATCTTTGATATTTGATTTATTGACTATAATTATTCTGTCCAGTTGATTAAATGATCTATTTTTGAATTTTGTCATTGCCCTGCTTATCAATCTTCCTCCATTTTCCAGCCCTTCTCTCCACTTCTCATGTGGTATTTATATTTCTTCTTTGTTTCTGCAAGAATGTCACCTGTAAATGTTTTCTGCCATGGTGCATCCTTTCTGATAATTTGTATTATCATGTATATCACAAGACTCAAGGTTGGATTCAAGGCTGAGCCTTGAAGGATTTTGATAATGATATAATCATTCCGATTCAAAGTAGAAGTAGATGGTTATAGTTATATTTTGTTTTTGCAATAATATATTGGATGTCTAAAGGGTTCATTGATAGTACTGTAATTAAGTTGTTTTTATTTTAATAAGAGTTAAAAACAAATCATTACATTATCTTTAAAAAAAAGGTCTCATCAATCTTGAAGTTATTTTTGAAGTATAATAGTTGTGTTTATGTATTAAAAGAGAATTAACTGCCTTTAGAAATTAATGGTAATTAATTGATTAATGGTAATTAGAAGCCTAACTGTAACTGTGTTTAATTCTAAACACTTAGAAGTTATTTAAAGAATTAATAAACTGTAAATAAAATAATAAATCATAGGAAATAAAGAAAAAGAAAATTCAATGTTCAATGTAGACAGAGTTACAGAATCCATTGATATTTTAGTTTCTTAATAGAAGAAGCAGTAAAAATATTTTTTAGATGTTATTAACATCTAAAAATTGAAATTGAATTGGAAAAAATTGATACGTTAGGATTCATTTTATGTAAATAATACGATTCTTTTTGTTGAAACAAAAAAGGACTTAGAAGTAACAATTATAGATTCAATTTTAGAAGAAATACTCAGATTAATATTCAGATAAATAAGAGTAATCTTCATATCTGTTTTTATGCCATATCTGTTTTATATATCTGATAGCATAAAGTTACTGTAGAAATTTTAGTAAGAATGGATTAAGGTTAACAACTGCTGAAATGAGGTACCTCAAAAGGGTGGTGCAAAGAACTTAACAAGAGAGATTAGAAATACCACAACAATTAGATAACTAAATTAAAGACAGGAAACTGTGATGCAGGTGGTTTATAAAAAGGTATTGGATTGGTTAAGCCAGGTCATGAGATGAATGAAAATAGGAAATTAATAGTGATAAAATAAGGCACAAAAGACCATATTGATAGAATAATGGATAAGAAGGATTTTCCCTACCTTGCAGTAGGGAAAAGTAATAGCAAGGGACTGAAAAGTGCCTAAGAAATGGTTAGAAGGTTCCAACTCTTAATTGTAAGAATGATAAAGAAATGACTGACTTATAAAATTAACTTCTTTATGAATTCTGTGTGCCCAGTTTAATTTTTAAAAACAAATGTTTCGGCATGGTGTAATATTTTTTCAGAGATTGGATAATGCATTTTCTGAAAATGATACATTATTTATCTATAAACATCTTGTATTATAACCAGTTTAATGTAGAGCAGACATGTAGATTGATAACAATAACTGAAATGTTGAAAAGTAATTTATGATAGAAATCTTGCCATTTACTGATTTACATTAAGTCCAGATAATCCAGTTTTGCCTATATGATTAGTTAAATATTAAAAAAATAGAACATAAAGTCTGCTTGTAATTATAGATTTTGTAAGAGAAATGATAAAATCTCAATATTGATTTACTAATAAACTGAGAATATAGACTGGACAAATCAGTAGAGATGTCACGCTGCTAATATTAAATGTCAAAAAATATATTTGTATGATGGCACAGCATTTTATGGTAATAAAATATAGCCAATAGGAAACTAACCAGATCTCCGTGGCAGAGTGATGGTAGTGCCTTGGCCTTTCATCCGGATGTCTGAAGCATCCTAGTTAAGCCTAGTTGAAGCCTAGTTAAGCATGGCATTTTTCATAGCTACAAAAATTTCCATTTCATATTTCCATGCACAAGCTTCTAAGTTTATATGGTGAATTAATCATAAAATATATATATTATAAAGACAAAGAATGTGTTTTTCAAAACTAGATTGGTTGGTAGGATTCAAAATAAAGTAATTTTAAGGTGAATTGGAGAAGAGTAAAGTTTGTTTGTGATAAGATCTTGTATCTTGTTGAAGATTAGAATATTAAATCATATATTATTAAAAAATGTAAGACCTTTGTTGGAGAAAAGGATAAGCCCGAAACTGATACAAATAAAATTAAAATTTTCTACAATCTACATAATCATTGTTATTTATGTTATCATAAATTCCTATTGTTATATTAAAGAAAGTTCATGAATTTTTTTAATATTAGGACATCAGTGTAAAAAATAGAGCCAATACAAATTTTACTGCCTCTGTAATCAAGATTACATTTTTTTTTGTCTTCAGTCATTTGACTGGTTTGATGCAGCTCTCCAGGATTCCCTATCTAGTGCCAGTTGTTTAATTTCAGTATATCCCTACATCCTACATCCCTAACAATTTGTTTTACATATTCCAAACGTTGCCTGCCTGCACAATTTTTTCCATCTACATGTCCCTCCAACATTAAAGCGACTATTCCAGAGTGCCTTAATATGTGCCCTGTAAGTCTGTCTCTTCTTTTAACTATATTTTTCCAAGTGCTTCTTTATTCATCAATTTGCCACAACACCTCTTTATTTGTCACTTTATCCACCCATCTGATTTTTAACATTCTCCTACAGCATCACATTTCAAAAGCTTCTAATCTTTTCTTCCCAGGTTCTTCGATCTTCCAGATTTCACTTCCATATAAAGCTATACTTCATACACATACTTTCAAAAATGTTTTTCTGATGTTTAAATTAATTTTTGATGTAAACAAATTATATTTCTTACTGAAGGCTCATTTCGCTTGTGCTATTCGGCATTTTATATCGTTCCTGCGTCGTCCATGTTTAGTAATTCTACTTCCCAAATAATAAAATTCTTCTACCTCTGTAACCATATCTTTTTCTATTTTATATTCAGTTGTTCATCTATATTATTTCTACAATATTTCATTACTTTTGTTTTGTTTATTTTCATGCGGTAGTTCATGCATATGACTTCATCCATGCCATTTATTGTTTCTTCAAAATCTTTTTTACTCAGCTAGAATTACTATATCATCAGCAAATTGTACTATCTTTATCTTTTCACCTTGCACTGTTACTCTGGATCTAAACTGTTCTTTAACATCATTAACAGCTACTTCTATGTAGGATTAAAAAGTAACATGGATAGGGAACATCCTTGTTGGACTCCCTTTTTTATTACAGCTTCTTTCTTGTGTTCTTTGATTATTACTGTTGCAGTTTGGTTCCTGTAAATGTTAGCAATTGTTCTTCTATCTCTGTACTTGAACCCTAATTTTTTTTTTAAATGCTGAACATTTTATTCCAGTCCACATTATCAAATACCTTTTCTAAGTCTATAAATGCCAGGTATGTTGATTTCTTTTTCTTTAATCTTCCTTTTACTATTAATCTGATGCTAAAATTGCTTCCCTTGTCCCTATACTTTTCCTGAAACCAAATTGGTCTTCTCCTAACACTTCTTCCACTCTCCTCTCAATTCTTCTGTACAGAATTGTGGTTGAGATTCTTGATACATGAGTAGTTAAGTTAATTGTTCTGCATTCTTCTCATTTATCCGCTCCTGCTTTCTTTGATATGACAATAACACTCTTTTTGAAGTCTGACTGAACTTTTTCATAAATATTACACACCAGTTAGTGTAATTTATCTTTTCTTTTTCTATTTTGCCTCCTGAAACGTCATCATGATTACTTCAGAGGATGATATATATGAGTGTAAATGAAGTGTAGTTTTGTACAGTCTCAGGTCGACCATTTCTGAGATGTGTGGTTTATTGAAACCCAACTAGCAAAGAAGTATAATATTTGTATAATCTATCGCTTCCTTACCTGCACTGCACAGCAATTCTGCAGGTATTCCGTCTATCCCTGGAGCCTTTCTGCCATTCAAATCTTTTAATGCTCTCTTAAATTCAGATCTTAGTATTGTTCTCCCTTTTCATCCTCTTTGACTTCCTGTTCTTTCTCTATAACACCAGTTTCTGATTCATTTCCTCCATATAACTCTTCAATATATTCCACCCACCCATCAGCCTTTTCTTTTGTATTATAAATCGATGTATCTTACTTGTTTAACACATTGTAAGATTTTAATTTATGTGCCACAAAATTCTCCTTAACTTTCCTGTTTGCTTTGTTTATTTTACCAATGATCATTTCTCTTTCCACTTCGGAAAACTTTTCTTTAATCCACTCTTCTTTTGCTAATTTGCGCTTCCTGTTTAGTATTTCTTAATTGGCAATAGTTCCTTTTACCTTCTACATCACTAGCATTCTTATAATTTCTATATTCATCCATCAGCTGCAATATATCCTCCAATACCCAAGGTTTTCTACCAGTTCCCATTCTTCTATATTTTCTACCTTCCCTTTTTTACTCAGACCTCTTGCAATGTCCTTCTGAAAATTTTTCTTTACCTCTTCTTCCTCAAGCTTCGCTAAATTCCATCGATTCATCTGATACCTTTTCTTCATATTTTTAAACCCCAATCTACATTTCATTATCACTAAATTATTGTTGCTATCAATGTCTGCTCCTGAATAAGCTTTGCAGTCGACAAGTTGATTTTTATATCTTTGTTTAACCACAAGATATAATATCTCTGATACCTTTCAGTATCACCTGGCTTTTTCCATGTGTATATTCTTCTGTTATGACTTTTAAACTGGGTGTTGGCAATTACTAAATTATACTTCGTGCAAAACTGAATAAGTCGGTTCCTTCTTTCATTCTTTTTTCCTAGCCTGTATTCACCCACAATATTAACTTCCTTGCCTTTTCCAATGCTTGCATACCAATCTTCATCTATTATTAAATTTTCATCCCTTTTTTTGTGTTTAACTGCTTTGTCAATTTTGTTCGTATACACACTGTACCTCATCATCATTATGGGCAATTGTAGGCATATAGACGTTAACAGTCATCAGCTTAGGTTTTGATTTTATCCTATTACAATGATTCTATCTCTATACATTTTGAAATGCTCTGCTCTCTTCCTTGTCTTCTTGTTCATTACAAAACCTACTCCTGCCTGCCCTTTATTTGACGCTGAGTTAATTATTCTAAAATCACCTGACCAATAGTAGTTTTCCTCTTCCCACCGAACCTCACTAATTCCTACTACATCAACATTTAACCTATCCATTTCCCTCTTTAAATTTTCTAACTTACCAACCTATTATAGACTTCTAACATTCCACACCAACTTGTAGAATGTTACTTTTTAATTTTCTGGTAACTCCTTCCTTAGTAGTCCCCACCCGGAGATCCGAACAGGGAACTAGTTTACCACCGGAATATTTTACCAAGTAAGGCGCCTCTATCTTTGTTATATGAAAATGCAGAGAGCTACATTCTCTTGGAAAAAAATACAGTTATAGTTTTCCATCGCTTTTAGCTGTGCAGAACTCAGAAGATTAAGTGATGTTGATATGGCTGTTTAAGTCCTCCTGACCTATGTCCTTAACAACTACTGAAAGAGTTGCTGCTCTTTCAGGAATCATTCCTTAGTCTGGCTCTTAATCTATTCGATATGGTTGAACCTTCGATCCAGCTACTCTGTATCACTGAGCACTCAAGCAAGCTCTCTCACCATCGTCAAGGTCTCATGATTCATAGAGAGAGTAAGATTACACACAGATCAATATTACCTCTATAATCAAGATTACATAAATAAATTTATGTAATAAATTGTGGAAGCCCTGAGATTGCTAGATGTATATGATGCAATATGTCCATATTGCATATTATGTTCATATTAAAAAATTAATTTAACACCACATTTAGAATTAAGTCTTTTCTTTCAAAAATAACATATTATTGGCTGTTAAATGTAATTTACTCTACTTCAGTTTAGTTTGATGTAAGTTAAGTGATCTTAACTAACTCCTATTGACTAGAATTAGATTATTCAATTAAGTATATAGCTTGATTTAACCTAAAGGTTTTTTCTACAGATTTGTTGTAATGCAAAAATATTTTTTTATATAATTTAATGGTAACTTTAAATTATTTTTGAAAGTCTCATTATTTTATCATTTATACTGTTTTCAATTGTATTTTTATTTTTAATGATTTTGTTTCATTTTTGAATAAATAATGTTTATAGAGTTAGAAAGATCAAAAGAGTAAAAAAGAAAGTTAAGAAAAATCAAGAGTTAAATTAAAATTAACTGCTGTTTTAAAATTAGCCGCGTAATTTTGAATACAAACAATTTACTATTTAATTAATTAAATTAAATTAAAAGTATATTTTGGTTTAGAATTTTGTATTTCAGAATTAATCTGGAAAATATTAATTACCAGTTAAATGATTGGATCTTCAATTATATGCTGGGCTTGTTTTTTTCCTAAACAAAAGAAAACATTTTAATAGTAATAAACTTGGTAATCTGGTACATACTATTAAAAAGGGCTTAAGAATTTGTTATTTTTTTCATTAAATTACTTATTTTAGCTTGTTTTCCTTTAATTTATGATATGCATATACATTAGTAATTATCATGATCACTTAAGTTATAATATTTTATGATAGAGGCTACCTTTAGTCAAAACATTAAATGTAATAGGTGTCAAGTATGAAGTTGTTGATATGGAGATTAGATAAATTTCTTCAGACCTAACATTTGTCACCATTGTTTACACTTGCTTCAAGATTATCTGGTACCAGGTGTAGTCACTTATTAAATGCATAATTATTGTTAGATTAAAAATGTTATTTTCTTATAAATATGAATTTTTAAATCTTTTAATTTTCAATGTTGTGTATAACACACACACAAACTCACTCACTCACACTCACAAACAAACAATACCAAATAATTATTAAATGTTTACAGAACATTTTGTTGTTCATGGTGTTTGGCCAGGGTTACTATTAGTAGTTTTTCATTTTAAAAACAATATAACTGAGTAAGTATCTAAACCAGTGAATTTCACTGACGTATGATTTTTAGAATTTTTGACAAGTGTTATACAAGATAGTTAGGAAAATTTACCATCTTTCTTGCCTCTTACTTACATTTAAAAGAAGGAAAAATTATACACACTGTATGTGTTTTTAATAAAATAATGTTCATTGTAGTCTGTGCCTCATGAGCTCATATTGTACACAATTTGTTAAGATTTTAAAAAAATTGTTTCATCTTGTTTTACACATACGTGTCACCTCAAAAAAAGTTTGAATAATCAAAATTGTTTTCTCTTTCTTGTACATTTATTGTTTCACTTATTTGACATCAAGTCTTCAAATCTTTTAACAAGTGTTATTTTAAAATTCAAAAGGTATTCTAGTTTGATAAAATATATATAAATGTAATGATGGTTTCCATTTTGTATGGCATTTATATATTATTATTATTATAGTAATTAATATTGTGCTGAAAAATTATTGTAATTTTAAAACGACTGATTAAAATTAGTTTCTAGTTTAATTTCATTTAGAATATTAAGTTTGATTTATAAGAAAAGGTTTCCTTAATTCTACTCTTATGAATTATGATAACTTCAAAGTTTTTGTAATGTTTTTTCTTACAGCACTTTCAGGTAATGAATGTTATTTTGATGAGGGAGCAAGTAATAAATTTGTTATTATAGGTTATGTCCACTGTCATCTTATAGTTCAGTTTTCTGAAATCTTTTTAAATTTTAAAAATAATAATATATTTAAACTGGAATTATTTTTTAAAATATATACATCTTAAATTTGTTTATTTTTCAATTGTATTCTATTTACTGTCTTTATTATTAATTTTTAAAACATTAAATGAATTTAATTGGAAAAAGAATCTTTTGATGTTATATTGCAATCAGTTAATTATTTTAAATTTTTTTCTATCTTACAAATTTTTAGTAAAGTAATTTTTTTGTTTTTAATTGTCCATATTTGTTTTATGTGTGGAATTAAATATAAGATTTGACAGCTTGTTTGTATTGTTATTGCGTTTTGTTTTTGTATATGTGTTTGTTAATTCATTTGTCAAGTTTAGAGCTCGTTTTATTTTCAGTGTCTGTACAAATTTAGCATATTGTACTTACAGTTTATAATAGTTTTTAATTTGATACAGCCCGTGGTGTTGCTACTTTTGTTTTTTTTTATAATCGCATGTTGTTGTATTCTGTTGAATAGGATTTGATGGTTAGTTTTTGATGATAAGTGCCCTCCTTAATGTGCTAACAATAGCTCTCTACGTTTCTTCTCTTGATACTCATCTCCCTTGATGCTGTAAGCAAAGCGTAAGCTGTTCTGGCAACTGACTATACATATAGTTCTGTAAATTATTCATTGCCAGTTGGCTCGTTCAGAGATTTTGACCACTTCCCAATATTTCATTTGTTTTGATTCCATATATTCTTTATTTACTGACTTGTGTATTGTCATGAATTTTATTACTTTACATACAATTTTTTAATATAATGTTATTTAATTTATTATTTAAAAATTTAAGTGATGTTTTATAAAATTGGTTAAAAATTTACACTGGTGCAGTACATATTGTTTAAATGGGTTAATAGTTTTTTTTAATTACATTAATCATTCAATTTTTGTTCTTAAGTTGATTAATATATTAATTTTTTCTTTCATTTACAAGTAAAATGAATTTATTCAGTAATCAAAGACATTTAAAAATGTATGTTTTTAAAAAGCTAAAAGATTTATCTAGAATTTAAAGGAATATCCAAGTGCATCAAACCTGACAAGTAAATGTAAGAACAAAGAAGAAAACATCTAATAGTTTCGCTGTTTTATTTTTATTTGTGAAATGGAGTTTTTAAATTTGTAGTGTCTTATTTACAAAGTAAATTTTGAAAATTTTTTTTGGAACCATTAAACTCTTTGATTTTCAATAATAAATAATTAAAATTAATAATAAATAAATTCCACTTACATGTTATTAGAATCCTTGAGCATTTTCATTTAGTGAGATGTTTTAAATTAAAATAAATAAATTAAATATACAATAATTCTTGTAAATGCTGTCATTAATTTAAAACTTAATTTTTAATGGTAAATCAGGTTTTTAATTGTATGTTAAAACTGTGTTGTGTAATGACTGAACAAAAATTTTATGTCTGTTAATTTAAAAATTAAAGTGAAAACAATATACTTCGACAATGAATAGTTTTTCGTAGATTCATGGCTTAGTATTAATATAATAGACTAGTGTTTAGGAGGTCAAGACGTGAGAAATTTGATAAATTATATCCAGTTTTTTCCTTAATAAATAAGTTGTTCTCAGTGTTCCTCCCTCATTAGGTAGAATCCTCTGTTAAAAACTTGCTTTCTTTAGAAAATTGTTTACAATTTTATTTGCTTTACTTGTGGTTTCTTGAAATCTTTTACCAGAATACTTCCAAAACAAATAAATCACAAAGTTTTACCTGAAAAATTTGGGAAGAAACCCCAGTTTTAAGTCAGAAAGGTTTCTGTAAAATTGCTGAAAATTCTATTTGTTACTAACTTTTATAGCTTAATGGGTTTTTGGGGAAAATGTAAACTGAGGTAAAAACATTTTGTCAAAAGTTGTATGAACTCTGATCATTCCTTAAGGATTTAACTTTTATGGAAGACGTACATCATGAGCAAGTAAATGTGAAATACATTTTTCGTCAATGGTATTTGGCCCACTGGTAAATGTGTATTGCAAAAAAAAAATACATAGCTAAAATATTTCAATTGTACAAATTGTTACCCTTACAAATTTGTACCCTATATCTAGTAAAATTCCGTTTATTCTGCAGGTTTCAAAAAAAAAAACTTTTGTCATTTACAACCTTGTACAAAAAGAAAAAAATAAGCTGCATTTTAATGAACAAGAATTTTAAATATGTTTTTACTACAGTTTTGTGTAAAAATAAGATGGTAATTAAACACGTCTTAGAACGAACAAAACTTTCATTTTGTATATACTAAGTACGAAGGTCATTTACTAATTAAAGACACAAATTGCTCTGCAGCTAAAATGGTTTATTTAATCAGTGTGAAACTGTTTTTAACTTTTCAACACAATCTCCAGCAAGATTAATACACTTATCCCATCTCAAAATCAATTTATTTATGCCTACTGCAAAGAAATCTTTGTTTTGATGATGAAGCCAATTTAGCACGTTTTTTTCGTTACCATTAAATTTCTTATCACGTGGCCACTCTTTGAGTGGACCAAACAAGTGGCAATCCGATGGGTCAAGTCAGGACTATATGGGGGCATGAGGTTGTAATACTTCCCGATACGATTTGTCAATGATTTCTCGAGTTACCCGAGCTTTGTGAGGCACTTCAGTAGTGTGCGCCGTTTATTGTTCGCTGATCTTCTAGAAAATTGACAAAAAGCAGGCCTTTTGCATCCCAAAAGATTGATTTTTGCTTCTGGTGGTCGGGTTCGGAATTTTGTGCTTCCACTTCATAATGGTAAATGTATATGTCTCATCTCTCGACTTCGAAATCAGCTGATTTGCGAAGACACGTTCATCTTTACACCAATCCGATGGGTTAACTCTCTCAGAACCCATGTTGCGATTATTTTACGGTATTTGAACATGTTGGTGATATTTTGAATTGTACCGATATTTACTTGTAATTTTCCTAAAATATCAACTGTAATACGACAGTCTTCTTGGACGAAAGAATCCATTCAAGTTTCAAGGGCTGTATTTGAAATTTCAATTGGACGTCCATAACGGTGCTGGATCGCTAGCACTTTAATTTAGCTCGTCAGTCGCTAAATTAAAGATTTTCTATCCACTTCTAAAACTTTTTGTGGTTTATAAAACTTTGTCCTTATTTGGCCATACAGAATAAATTTTAACCGGTTTTTGACCTTCGGAAAGCTAAGCACCAATCATTCCCCCGCTGCCTAACTAATTCGCAAGCTTAAGAAGATTCGCCATCATGAAATGAGATTTTGAGGTTATGAACAAAACATTGTTACTGAAACATTGACCAAAAGTCATCACAGGGTTACCAACTTACTGTTCTAAATATATCAACTATCTTACTAACTGTGTTTTCTTTACAGCTATTTGTATCTTTAATTATTGAACGAACCTCGTATACGAGTATAGCGCCCGCTGTGATAAATTATGTCTCTTGTCTGTCTATAAAAAAAATGACAAAAAGTATGATTTTATAAGAAATCTGATGTAGAGAAGAATGTACCCGATTTTTTGATTTATGAAATACCAAAATATAATCAATCTGTTTTCTTAATTTCGTCTCTCTGGAAAATTATAGTCTTTGTTTTCTAAGAACGTGAATTAATCTGCAATTTGAAGTATTATTACAGAGTGAAACCAGAAAATATTTTAATTTTAATTAGTATGTTTTTAATTTATTATTTTTGTGGAAATATTTAATTGTATTGAAAATATGTATATTTATGTTGGTTTTTTTAATCTTTCTTAGCTTCATTATTTTATTAGAAAAGTAAATATTCTTTGCTAAGAAAGGTAAAGAGTACTCTTCATAGAGATCATAGTGTTCTTAGCAGAGAATATAATAATTATTATCTTACAATGTGTTTATTTACATTATTTTTCAATATAATCAATCTTGCACTAGACTCGAATCCATGAATGAAATCCTTGTCGTGAGTAGGTGGGAACTTGTTGCACCTGCCGTTTTCGCACTTCACGCTTACCGGAAGCACTTTTAGACATTGGATTGGAATTTTGACATGTAACAGTAATGGAATCATTACTGTTAAGTCAAAATTCCCATGTTTGGTCTACATGAATTATTCTCTCCAAGAATCTATTACCAATTATAAGCAGGGAAAGATGAAGTTAAGAGATTTTTCCTATATCTTATATATATTTTGGACCATTCATTTCTTCCTCTTCGTAAATGATACAGCTGCATCTGTATCAAAAAGTAATTATTTAAAAAATCTTGAAAACTCTACGTTAGTAGTTCAAAAATTCATGCTTGGTGGATTTTTTCCTTAATTATATCGCCACATAAGCTACTATCGTCTTGTGCGTGGTATACGGAAATTAAATTTTGTAGCTTATGAAAAATGCCATGCCTGACCGGTATTCGAAACCGGGACCTTCGGATGAAAGGCCGAGACACTACCACTCCGCCACGGATTTTGGCGATGATTTTGATCATCTATCTTTAAATATGGAATGAGCTTCTTAGTGTACGTAACAATGCTAAACGCATGAACAGAATTCCCGTTAATGATAACGATATTATTTTTGTCATTCGTAAAGGAAGATTTTCAGTTGTATTATTAGATGACAAGTTCTCTTGGGATGATCAAATTGACGTCTTTGCAAAATTCTACGAAGTAATCATCATTAGTATTAATGCTTACGTATATTCTCGTTTGAACTATTCATCTCTTGGGGCTTCCTCAAGAAGTCAGAATCCAGTATTCAAAGTATAAAAATCTGATGTGGACACCACATGACTTTCTTATACACCTATTAAATCCCTTTCCTTTAATACATATATTTTTTACAATCAGAGGTTAATAATTATTAATAAATCAATATAGTTAAATTAAAACAAAAAAAAAGTTAAAAAAAGGAGATGAACTCTGATTCGAACCGATGTACATTCTCCTAAGATCCAAATATTTCATTAATTAAAATTTAATTTGGCTATAACTCTTGAACTGATGAAAATAAATAACACTTATAATATATCGTTGAAATGCTCTCAATTATTACTGCAGTTACGAAAAAGTCCAAAATCCAATTTTTTTGATTTTGGACACTTTTGGTCCAGTCGATTGCAATCAATAGCGGAGGTGCACAACTAGCAAGATACGTACGTACTTACAGACGTCACACCGAAACTAGTGAAAATGGATTCAGGGATAGTCAAAATGGATATTTCCGTTGAAATCTGAATACCGAAATTTCTCGCGATTACTATACTTCCTTGTAAGAAGTAAAAGTGGACTGTCAGATCATAGTGCCCACAAGTGTAATTCATGTAGACCGACAATTTAGAATATTAAAAATGTTATCTTACCCTTGTGTTTATATTTATGAATGTTAATCATTGCTAAAAAGAATAGTTACTTATTCTTACAAAGTTATAATATCCACTTCTATCAAACCAGACGACAGAACTGTTTTCGGGTTAGTTAGTTTCTTATAAGTATTCCGTCAGTTTTCAGATATTCCATACAGCTTTCTGGATTCGGGACCCGTAGGCAGCCGCGACCCTTATTCGTGATGTGCGAGTGAGTATTCGTCTTGTTCAAACTCATGCTGACCATACCTGAGGCGTGCGGTTAATTAAAACCCAACCATCAAAGAACTCCGGTGTCCACTGTTTAGTATTCAAATTCGTATAAAAGAAACTACTTTTACTAGGATTTTAAAAGGCTCTTATGATGCTTTCTTTGTCATTAAAAAAAAATATTGCATTTAAATTTAAAGATTTTTCCATCAATTTATTTAAAATGCAATTAAAATATTTTCTTTTGCGGAAGAAATTTATTATTCTGTCGATGATTATAAAATAATACTGATTAAAAAATAAAAAAGACCCTGATTTTTATGCAACTTGTTCAACGTGTATGTATACGTGTTCTTTTATAATTTTCATTAATACCGTCAGAATTGTGGATTATTTTTTATTTGTTTACTTATATTTTTTACATTTACTTTATTTTGGTTTTATATTTTAAATAATTAATATAGAGGCTTAAATGAAACTTAATTTTTATTTGATAATTAATTCTATTCTTGTGATGCTGCTTTGGTCAAAGTATTACTACAGTTTACCTTGATACATTCAGGCAAGTGGTGGGGAAGTTCCTTTTTTACTTTACTGGCATCATAGCTCTAGAGCTTTGGTGCAAGAAGGAAAACATGGTAATCAACAAAAAATGGAGTATGGTTTTTCATTTCTCGAAGTTGACCCAGGAATCCAAAAAAAAGGGGAGGGTAATGTTCGTTTATACGAACGTGTATATACGTGTGTTGGGGTGTTTGAAGCTCAATAACTTTTGACTGCATAAACCGATTTTAATGAAATTTTGTACAGACTCGTGAATATGCGTCAGTTTGTTGGTAAAATTTTGGGGTTAATATATCCAGGCGTAGAGGGAGTTTTGGGGGACAATTTTCTCAAATTTTTACAAACATAACCCCGCTTTATATTAAGCTCAATCCATGCGTGCATGCTTATCATACCATTTTTTTTTAAATTCCCCCTTCCCCAAGAATCGGAAAAAGCAATATTTTTTTTTATTGCATATTTTTAATCGAATTTTTTTTTTAATGTCTTCCTAGTCGTAGTAGTATTACAAGCTACCAAAAACGATTTTTTGGGGGAAATATTGGTGATGGGGGAGCCGTTAAAGTTTAAAAATATTGACTTTTTGAATTTTCCAAAACTTTTTTGGTTTATTTAAACTTTTGATAGTATTAAAAGTTGCCCCAAAATTCCAATTTATTAATTCCAGAAAATAAAAAAATACCAATTTTAAAACTTTTTTAACCCTTTTTTGATTTATTTAAACGTATAATGATAATTTTACAATAAAACTTCATCATAAATTCTTCCTACCCCAAAAAATAAATCTTGGGTAACTTTTTTTCACGTATCATTATTTTTCCACCATATAAGAATTAATAACCAAAGCCAGGAAAGTATTACAGCTTTGTGTACATATGCTACTCCATATATAAAAGTCGGCTTTTATATATGGAGTAGCATATGTACTCTCCTTCCTAACATGATATGAATAAGGTATTATTATATACCGATTAAAATGAAAAATTTATGTATGCTTCTCCATAAGTTTTCTGGGATCCACCCATTAAATTCATTTTGATACCTAAATGTTGTGAAAAGTGCTCTTAATTGTGCCATTAGATAGATTGAATTTCACCCCAAAAAAATCTGAGCGTTACGTGTTGTCATCACAGTGGGTACAAAAGGACGGCTGCCCACTGCCTTCTACATTCATCATACTTACTTGACTTTTAAAAATTCAACACCAATCTCATAAATTCAATTGATGCCGTCTCATTTGGTGATAGAACCAATTTAAATAATCTTCTTTTCCTTTTTATAAACAGATTAAACAGTCACCATAGTTGGACTCCCTGCAATAGAAGGATGTGTTGGGAATTTATTATTCAGTATATGTAGAATACATCCAAACAAATTGTCCACTTTGGGCAGACTACTAAAAAAAAAATGAAACTGTAAAATTCCATAATCTATGGGTTTATTGGCATAACCCTTGCTAATCCAATAATGGAGCTAATTGAATAAACGTATGCCTCAATTCTTTCTCAAAAATTTATTCTTTTACAATTATTAAGAATCTTGCAGTGAGCTATTATGATTGTCGTAGTGATTCTTGAGTTGAGCATTTGTAAACACAAAAAAATAAATGTTCTGATTTATTAAAATAAAATTTTTAATAGTAGGCCCACCAATATTACAAAAATAATGTTAATTATTAAAATATCTATGAATCTGGTAATAAATTGCAAACAGGAAGTTATAATAATATGCAGCAAGTTAATAGTAATATAGTTATAAGTAGATCCCTCATTATTTAATATAGACTTAATCGCATAGATAGTTAAAACAGGATTGTTATGGATTACTACTTAGAAGGAAAATTAAGTGTAACATTAAAGTATATAAATAGGGAATTACATAAAAAAAATTATTATTTTTTGAGTAAATTTTGTGATACTGGATCCATGGTATATCCATATCTTCGCATCTCCATGACCAGTTATAACTAACATTAAATCATATTGGTGTTTCATATACAGAAATCATCATTCCTAATCGATGAAAATCTTTGTAATAACTTCTTTAACCCAGTATAAAGATATAATGAAAAAAACATGTCAATGACGTACATACATGCTTCTGAAAAATTTCAATCTGAAAAAAATTCATAAAATGTGAAAATCTGCAAAAATTCTAGTAGAAAAATTTAACCCAAAGTATATTTTTGCTTATGTAGTAAAATTGAAGTATTAATTATTGCATTTGTTAATTGATGATTTAGTTGCTTGAATAATTTATTATTCTATATTGCACTGATTTGAAATTTTAATATTAGGTGTTAATGGAGGAAATAAAAATTACTGCTGTAAAAAATGGAAAACTAGTGTAATGCATTAGTTTTAATACGACAAATGTATTGATTTTTTCTATTAATACTTTAATATATTCAGATATTCACAGAATGTAAATTAGGTTAGTAAAAAAAATGCATGCTTCTCTAGAGAGTAATAAAAATTGGGTCTGAATTTATATTTATGTTTTAAAGTAGTAATAATATTATTGAACGTTGTGTTTAGAAGTAATGTTTTTTTTTTAATATTGTATTAAAATTTAGTATTAAGATTATTTATTTTTTTATATATTTACAATTTATTTTTACTACCTGAAAGTTTAAAAATTTGTCATGAAAGGATATTGTTAATTGTTTGCGAGGAAGGTTAAAAACATTTTTCTAAAAGAATTTATGTATTTTTTTCTGTTTATAACATCATACAACAGCAAAGTTGGGCAAAGTCCACAAGTGTTACAAAAATGATATTAATTAACAAAACATCTATGAATCTGGCAATAAATTACAATCAAAAAGTTATAATAATATGCACCAATTTTATAGCAATACATTTATAAACAGGTCCCTCCTTTTTTAAAGTATAAATTTTTTCTATTTGTATGTAAGGAAGTATATCAGAGATCATACATTTAATTGCCTAAAACTTTCTTGTTTAGTTGTATGGATAGATCTTCTTTTAAAATGTTTAAGATCTTTCATTGAGTTATTTAAATCTTAAACTGTGTTAAATAATATTTCTAATGTAATCGTTAAATTTCTTAAATAATAATTTAATTAATTCATTTTCCACAAATATAATGCCAAATCCAAAATAAAATTGTTCATAATTTTATATTTTGTTTTCCTTTCCAAGTTGTATTAACCTCACCTAACTTGTTTATTTTTTAATAAAATTCTAATATTCTAAACATTTCTTTATATTTTTTAATAAACTGCCAAGAGATGGGAAATGTATTATTTTTATATGTGTTCTTTGTTTTTGCTTCTTGTTACTCCCAAACATCTGTGTTGATTTTGATGAATTATGTATTGAATGATCTTTCACAATTGTGTAAGCGAGACTGACTTTGTAACAATTTTAGGGAAAAAAATGGAAGCTGATGGACACGATTTTGAAAACAGTATTGTGGATGAAAAGTAGTTAAAAAAATTAAAATTATGTTCAATTATTTTAAAGTATCTTTGAAATGTTAAGAAAATATAATTAATCTAAATGATTATGTAATGTACTTGCCAACTACACTGAAGGTTCAAGGTTTGTTTTCTAGACTCTGGAAAATCTAAAGTGAGTCAACTCTTATTAATCATTCTTAGTAAATTTCTTACTAAAAATTTTAAAGTAACAAAAAAATTGAAATAAATTTGAAGATGACGTAATAAAGATTCTAAATAAATTTAAATAGATTTGCCGAACATCTTATAAAATTTTGTAGTCCAAAATTTAAATTGACAAGTGATGCATAAGAAAAACATGTGCTGTTTATTTATCAAATTAGCTAATGCAATTTTAATATTATTTATAACATTAAAAAATAAATTAATTCTGATGAATAACTTGCCAAATTTTTGTTTATGTACAGTGAATGGTAACAGGAAAGTGCCACATAGAAATGAAAAACATTTAACTTTTATTATTTGGTATTTGTAATAAGGATTTTACCGATAGCTATGTCTGGGCTGCTGAAGAATCCTACTGTGATTGATTTTCTGTACATCTCATCCTTCTAAGTCTGCCTCTGCTTTTATTGCATTAAATCTTTTTTTTAATGTTATCTTTGCATGCTTGTATTATCCATTCTGTATACATGTCCCAACCATCTAATTCTTTTTAAAATTTCACTTTTTCCCTTCCATTAAATTATGGTCTGAAGTTCAGCATTTGTCCATAATCTCTACTTTCTTCACCGTATCAAAACTTCCTCCCAACACCTTCCTCACAAATTTTCTCAGGTTTTCTTTATCCACCATAGTTATCTCATTCTATTTGTTTATAGTTTAGAACTGGGTTCTTTTTATAATCGTGTAAATTTTATTAATGTCTGAATCCAACTCAGGGTTAGCTTTTTTCCCAATTACAAAATTGATTTTATATATTTCATTAAAAAAATACTACAATTCGGTATCAACCTGTAGTTGCTAAGAATAATTAATTAAATAAGTAGGTAATTAAAATAAACTATGATGGGTTAGTTTTTAACGTTAAGTAATACTAATCTTTACAAAAATTTGTGCACTAAATTAAAATTATGCATAAAAATAATATTGCAGGCTGTAACTTATTACATATACAAATATGGTATTATACGAGGCGCACTTTAGGTATTGTCAGTTTTGAAATTACAGCAGACTATAGCAACAAAGCGGGATCATGCATTTGTCGTGCTTCAATGTGACCTAATATCATTTAGTCGGCATCAGATTTACTAAGATTACTACTATTAGAGAATCCCGCTAGCTGTGAGGTCGCGATGTTTTGATAAATTTTTATTAAAAAAAAAACAATAGCGATACTAAAATTCATTGAAACTGAGGTTTATGACCATACATTTTGAATTATAGTAAAATTGGACAATAGGTTGTCCAATGTTCATGGTGATTTATTGTTTTTGAATTGTCAATTTCCTAATATTTCACGCTCGGTAATTTACAAAATTGTGAAAAAAGAATACTTAGTTACAACAAATGACTGTCAGTAACGCAGTATATTTACATTGTAGCTACAGAAATATTTTGAGGGTTAAAATTAGTCACCTTTTCATTTTTAATCGCATACATACTACAGTTCTTGTTTTTCTTATCTTCTTCCTGTACCAGATTATTGTAAACTGAAGCAGCCACAATCAGTCGTTATTAATCTTTTGCTGTGAGCGTATCATATCGAGCGGGTACAGTATTTTATTTTACGTTTCCTGTGTAATTCATTTAATAGCGATTTAATTATGACTTCGCGAAAAACATTCACGATAGAGGAAAAAGTGCACACTATCTGGGTGTTAGAGAATGATGAAACTAATCCTTGTTAGTTTGAACATTGCCCAAGAGTTAGCCGTAGGTCATTCGACAGTATCGATGATATGGTAAAACCGTGAAAAAATTTTGAAACAAATTCTATGAAATCAAAAATAATTACGGCCTAGTCAACATAATGATGTAGACCAAGCGCTGTTAAAATGGTTTAAACGTCAGAGAGTTAGTGATATCCTTATTGGCGGCCCTATATTGCAAACTAAGGCGAACGATTTTTCTGAAAAATTCGGTAAACCACGTGAAATAACTTCACCTTGGATACAACGGTTCCGTCAATGTTACGATACTGTATTGGGGAGAATAAGCGGCGAGGCCAAAGCAGGTACAACCGGTGTGTCAGACAAATGGCTAGAAATCGCTTGACTAAAATTAAATAAAATAAATTATTTAATTTATTAAATTAATTATTATTAATTAAAAGGGGTATTCGGAGGAAAAAGCTGTAATGCTGATGAATCCAGTCTTTTTTTAAACTTGACTCCAGAAAGAACCCTTCGGTTAAAGGTGAAACGTATTCGGGAGGAAAATTATCAAAAGAAAAACTAACAGTAGTAATTGCTACAATTATAACTGGAATTGACAAAAAAACTTCTGGTTATAGGAAAAAGTGTTAAATCCCGATGTTTTAAAAATTTTAAATCGCTTCCTGTTATGCATGAAAGTAACGAGAAAGCTTGGATGACAAGTGATATCTTTTCGTCTTAGTTATGAAAATGGGACTGTGAATTAAATATTGAAAATGACAAAATACTGCCACTCATTGACAACTGTTCGGTTTATCCACACGTTGAAAAGCTTTCGTGTATAAAGTTAGTGTTCCTACACCGAAAACACAGCAGTCTTCAGCTCTTAGATCAAGTCGGTAAAAGTTCACTACAAAAAACACCCAATTTTACAAATGATACAGGATTTAGATAAAAAAAAGGAAACACAAATGACTATGCTGGATGCTATAATTATGTTAGAAAGATATGCAGGATTTTTACCACAGGGTGGCGAAGTTACTGACATCGCATGCGAAGACGATACTTTAGCGGAATGTGTCAATAGTCTGCAAAACCAATCATTGTCAACTGCATTGTTTGAAGATTATCAAGAGTTGACAAAGATTTAGAAACGCATGAAACTATAACAGATGATGATGTAGTGTGGCTCTAATACTAGCAGGAATAGAGGGGGGCATAGGTAATGACAACGAAGGTAACGATGAAGTCATCAACCTGCCAAATCTTCGAGAAGTTTTAGCGGCAATGAAAACCGTTTGCCGGCTTCTTAGTTTTACAGAAATTTCTAATGAAGAAACAAAGAGTGTTTGTTTTGATTTAGAAAAGAATGTTCAAAAACTGTATTACAACACGAAATGTTCGAAACAAAGCAAATAACCAATTTTTTGCAGAAAAAATAATTTTTGCAATTTTTCTCTATCCTTTTTTGCTCTACCGTATTTGTATTATTATTGCTTATCTTGTTTACTTAGGAAGTATTGTGATGGCGAAAAATTTCGGTATTCACATTTCAACGGAAATATCCATTTTGACTAGTTTCGGCGTGTAGTCTGTACGTACGTTCGTATGTATCTCGTATAACTCAAAAACGATTAGCAGTAGGATGTTGATATCTTGGATCTAGGACTGTTGTAACATCTAGTTGTGCATTTCCCTTTTGATTGCAATCAACTGAACCAAAAGTGTTTCTTAACTGCAGTAATAAGCCCTCATTGAGGGCGTTTCAACGATATATCATAAGTGGTATTTATTTTCATTGGTTCCAGAGTTATAGCCAAATTAAATTTTAATTAATGAAGTATTTGGATCTGAAGGGGAAGGTACATCGGTTCGAATCAGAGTTCATCTCCTTTTTTTAACTTTTTTTTTGTTTTAATTTAACTATATTGATTTATTAATAATTATTAACCTCTGATTGTAAAAAAATTACGATAAATAATAATTCAATAATATTAATAATAAATATGAAAAAATAACAGAAGTTATTAATGAAAAAAAATTTTATGTACTTTTAATTTAAAAAAAATGTGTATATGTAATTTAATAGGCGTACAAGAAAGTTATGTGGTGCCCATATCAGATTCTTTTTATATTATTTTATATAGAAATAAGTTATTATTTTTAGATCATATAATACATTTTTTTTTTAATGATTATTATTTAATACCCGTGTAGATGGCCTATTAAAGTAGTACAACAAACCTACCTAAACACTATAATTGATATTTACTGTATATGCTGCATTTATTTTAATGGACTTACTGTAAATTTGAAAAACATGCCGTATTTGATTATGAGAAATGGTCAACTTATTAATGAAAGACAAAGTTTTTTTTTACATTTTTCATGCATTAGTATTATTATTGTAGTTTTGTGAAAAATATTTTCCAAATTTTTTGATAATTTTAGGTGTAGTTATATAATGATTTTGTTCTTGTTATGTTGATGTAATCCTAGTAAGTAAATTTCATTTAAAATTTGCTTTGAATTTCTGTATGGGATAAATCTTAAAAGCTTTATTTCTGTTTTATTATTAAGACTGTACCATTATTATTGTGGGTGTCACTATTAGGCATGAGTGAGGTTTATTATATGCTTACGTTAGTGGTACAGAATATTTTAACTTTGTTCAACCTACAGTCATTTATTATTATTTCTTTTTTAATCTTTTTAGTTGCTTCTCATTGAATATATCAACATTTGTTGTCTGGCTCCTGCAGATGTTTCACGCATTAAATTGGTCTTTTGTAATATGTTTATTTGAAAATAAAAGCAATACTAATAATTTATTTTTTTAAATATTAGAAATTCCTTTTAATTGAAATTGCTCAAATGATAAAGTAAATCAAAAGAATATTTTATATTTGTTTTTGATAAAAATGTAACATATTTATTCTGAAAACATTAATAGAGAATTAGTTAAATAGAGTAGTTTAGTAAATGATACTAATAAATTAGGTCTAATATTACTAATTGTATATAATACACTGTGAATGTAATAAACTGGTTTTTCTCCATATTTATGATTAAAATTTGCTTTTGCCCGTCCATTGTTCATATTATTAAGTGGCAATATGTGAATAATATGACAATTGTCAACAGCACTTGTTTCTTTCTAGATTATTACTTTAAGGAAAATTAAATGTAACATTAAAGTATGGACATAAAGAATTATGTAAAAAAAAACCTATTTTACTCTGAGTAAACTTTTGAGATACAGGAGGATCCATGGTGTCCATATCTCCTCAGCTCGCTGATCAGTTGTAACCAAAATTAAACGGCATCAGTGATCCATATTCAGAGGTCATTGTACAAAATTTCATTATAATCAGTTAATCTAATCAGAAGGTATTAAGCAAAATGATAATTACTAAAAAAGCAAAAACATTAAGCTTACTATCATCCTTCACACCTAAATGAAATTGGTCAGATACATAAAATGTAACTTGTGATATACTCTTATAATAGAATCATATAATTAGTACAGATATATGACTTAGAATCCAGAAATGATAAAGTAGAAAAGAGCGTTTCTTACCCCATTCCCTTTGTTTTACTCGATAGAGCAACTAATCAGTTCCAATAATATCCTGTTTAGATATTTCAGTAGTAGTGACTGTTTTATCTGTCTGTACATAACAAGAGTTGTGAATTGTTATTTGATCATTTTGGGCAAAAAGGATGGCATCGATTAAACTTCATTTTGAATTTGATGCAGTTTATCGCCTTAAGATGTATGCTAGTTGAGTGTAAGAGGTGTAATGATACTGTCGAAAATTTACTTGAAACATAGCCTTTAGCCAGGATAATTTATGTAAAGTAAACGTTTTCTTAGAAGTACCTAAATTCAATCACATAAATATAGTTACATTAGGTTTTTGTTTATCAATGCCGGATGCCGCTTATACAGAATACATCCTTAATTATTAACATCCTGTTCATATTATCGAAGTTACGGTATTTTTATAAAACTGATTCATTCTGTATAGGCTGCATCCGGTCCTAATGACACTACAGTTACAGTATTAGTTACCCATCGTCGTCTTGTCTAGTCGCCATAGTCATTATACTGTTTGTATATGTGGACGGTTATGTGCATTTTATCTGTTTAGTTTTATCTTGTAAAGTTTAATACGGTGATTTATTTTAATTACGGCATTAAAATGAGTACAAAAGGACAGCGTCTACGATCTTTTACAGTAAATGAAAAACTGCGCGTTATAGAAGAGGCTGAAAAAATTGGAAATCAGGCGGCAGGAAGAATTTTTGCACGAAATGATTTGTCAATAAGTCGAAAGACGACCATTTCTCAACGACTTCCAGGCGCTTATGAACAAAAAATATTACATTTTCACAAATACATAATAAATCTTAGAAAAGATAAAGGCTATTTGCCTTCTCAAATAGGAAACGCTGATCAAACCCCCGTATATTTTGAAATGCCATTTTTGACAAAACCGTAAACAAAAAAGGTGAAAAAAGTGTTACGATTCGCACTGGTGGAAGTGAAAAACAAAGGTGTAGTGTTATGCTTTGCATTAGGTCTGATGGATCAAAATTACCTCCGTACATTGTTTTTAAAAGAAAAACTCTTCCTACCGTACAGGTAAATGGAGTTATTATCAGAACACAGGAATCAGGTTGGATGAATGAAACCTTAATTTTAGATTGGATCAGGTGTGTATGGCAAAAGCGATCAGGAGATTTACTTTAAAAAAAATAGCGGTGTGCTAGTAATGGATAGTTATTGGGAGCATACGACTGATAAAGACATTTTAAAAAAGGGTATGACAGACCAAGTAATAATTCCAGGCGGATTGACATCTCTATTGCAACCACTAAATGTCTGCATTAATAAACCGTTCAAATCTGCATTAAAACAACTGTACAGTAAATGGATGGCTGATGAAAATTTCTTTCTTACGCCTACAGGAAGAATCAAACGCCCAGATTTTAACCAGATTTGTGTTTGGATAAAAGATGCTTGGGAAGGTATTTCCACGGAATTAGTAAGAAAAAGTTTAAAAAATGCCGAATATCTAATGAACTTGATGGAAGTGAAGACGATCACCTTTGGCAGAGCGACGTGGAGACTTACCGGTAACTCTTCAACAGACATTAACAGTGACAGTGATTAATTAAAAATAAAATCCCATATTAAAAAGCGTATTGAAATTATACTTTCTTTTCGTTTTACTGGCCTACTGATTCTGAACTAAACTAATACCCTCGGTAATTAATTATTAATGTAATATTAATATTGTAATTTAAATGAACGAATTAGATGCTTTACTTTCTGAATATTTTCGTATTTACTTATTTTTTTTATCATATCTGTTGCATTTTAAATACCGGCATATACTCGATTTTTTTTTAGATTTTCGGTCTGGAAAATCGAGGGGTGGGGGTACTCGAATAAATAGGGTTCTTTATTTAAGATAAATGATAAAATAAAGAAAATAAGAGTTGGACCTCTCCAGTTTTAAGTATGCCAAATTATATTAATTTACTTATAATTTTGTTTGCATATTTTGTGACAAATTTTCTGTTTAAATTTTTATATTTCTTATTTTAAAACTTTAGAACCTATTAAATTATTTTTTTCAAAGTAAAAGAAATCATTGTAAGTAGATAAAAATAAGATTTCTATTACTTCCATTCAGAAAATAAATTATATTTATAATTTTATAATCAATCTATTAAACTAAAAATTTCTGTTGTTTCTGATTTCTAAAAGATTTATACTTTTTTCTTAATTATAAGTTATCATTCTTTGTTGTTTAAGCAGCTACTCTTCTTATCTTATGTTTGTATTTGTAATTAAAGAAAATTTCCTGTCAAATTAATATATTTTTATGCAGTAAATAAAATTTAATTAATAGTTTAGTCCGCAGTGAGTATCTTTTTTCTACTGTTATTTTAAGTAATTTTTTGCATTTTTAATATGACTATAGTCCTTGTATACTTCATTTCATATATCAGTTTTTAATTTGTTTACCTTATGAAATAAAGTTAAGATTCACATTATATATGGTACATTATGATACTGTTATCTTTTCACAAAGTTCTTTCATCTTGATTAATTCTCTTTTCATTTTGAAAAAAAAGGATTTTAATTAATTTTTTTATTTCAGATAAAAAATCTAAAAAGAAACTGTACGGATCATTGAAAACACAATGGAACTATGTACCTTGTCAGTTAAATGTGTTAAAAATATTAAAATTAATTATTATTGTAGATGCCTCACAAGTTATAGATATTATGGTTGATATTATTGGTTGGGTCATTCAGATCTTAGATGGTACTTCTAAAGAAGGGTAAGTAAAATTAATAAATAAAATGTTGTCTTTAAAAAGAATTAAATTTTATCACTTACTATATTTATTCTCGGATTCTTAAAATATATTTTCCTTATTATGTACTACGTATTTTGTTATTTTATTACACTACTGCTTTATGTTTTCAGCGCTTTTATTATTGTAAATATAGCTCCGAGACATAATTTATAGCTAGCACACCTTTATGCTTGGTTAATGAACATTGCTGCTCTCAGAAAATCTTATAATTTTAAAAATAGCTTCAACAGTAAAAGAGTTTCTTATATTAAAATTTCATTGTTAAAATTCATCTATTTGGATGTACAATTTAACCAAAAAATTTTTAAATGTCATTACTAGCAAAATGTTATTACTTTTTTTACTTCCGAACTCCAACCAATACATATCAGCATGTTTGTCACTTGCTATCTTTTTAAAAAGATGCAGTTTCCACCCCCAAAAGAAATCCTAAAACACATTCATTTTCAGTTATGGCTGAAGTCAATGATATTTTCTATTTTTTCAGACTTTATTGTTTTCCCTTACTTACTCTACTGGTGCCTGATGTAGAAATTTGTTTTTTTCTATATGATCTTTTTTTCCTACAAGATATGGTTTTATTTATAGGATGTATAAGTACGTAAAGTTTCTTCTTACATCTTTGTTGTGCAGTCAACCTACTCTTGCCATTTTATTAGAGAAACATTCCAATAATATTTTCAGTTATACTTCTTTCTCTTAATCAAGCTTTGCATCTGTTCATTTTCCATAATCTGTTAAAAAATAGCAGGTATGTGTTTCTGATTTAATTGGATTGATTTTCTGTTCTCTTGCATTACTCTCAAATACCCTTTTTTGCCTTCTTTTGAAATATTCATACAGTCTCATTTGTTAGTCTCTTCTCTTTATTACCGCCAATTTCAAATTCTCATGTATTTTCACCATCTCTTTTCTTATTTTTCTTTTTTTAAAACTGAAATGATCCATTTCTTCTGTTTGCAATCTCTTTGTAGTAGCTTCCATTTGTATTACATTTTGTGTATAGCATGTTTTATGCATAATTTTCTTTGCCATGTATGATTTCCTTTTTTCTTTATCACCTAGTTATGATTTCATTCTTTTTTTCTGTAATTTTGTTTGTTCCTTTTGCATCTTTAGAGATCTCATTTCTCATAAAACCCTTTACTACCACCTCAGATTGTCTTTCAAAAAACAATTGTATTGCTCTATGGTATGTTCCTGTTTCTTCTGAAAGTCATCATGTCATTGCTTTTTTTTAAAGTTATTATCTTTTAATTAATTTATTTCAGTCATCAGAGTGAATTTACTTTGAATACTGTGGAGTAATAGTAGCAATTTTTAACAAAACTTTTTGTGTGTCAGTTGCATTGCTTGATAAATAGTACAGTGCAGAAAATCATGATTATAGAGTAATATTTTGATTATACAGTCTACCTTATATCACAGTTATTAATATCCATCATTCCACACTTACAACTTTCACAGTTTTAAAAAAAATACATGAGTGTGGAATTCATGTTGAATTCCACGGAATTATGTGGTAAATGTAATAGATCCGTTACTGCTAAGCTTCTAAAAATTAAATGTGAAGACTGTCTAAATGTTTTTCATACTAATTGTTTAACTATGACTAAAAAAATGTTGAGACCATTTTATCCAAAAAATTAACTTAATGTTCTACATGTCAAGCCAGCAGGAGGAAAGTTTAAGGCTGGAGAATGAAATTGATAAAGAAGAAATTACTCTAACCTATATAACAGCAAAACTAATTAATATAGAAATAGAACAAAAACAATTAAGACATTTTTTTAATTTTTGTCATGAGAAAATAAACTAATATGGCATTAAGTTAGAAAATGCTGTGTAGGAAATAAAAAAGCAAGAAGTAATGATAGTATTAACAATTCAGAATGAAAATGAAGTGCAAAAAAACAAGTGAATTATGTTTATCTGAAACTGGATTAAACTGAACAATATGCCAGGAATAGTAGGTAGTTTGCATATCTTAGAAATACTGGAACAACCAAATGAAAATGTCATTGATCTGATGAAGGAGCTAGGACATACATTGGGTATTCAAGTAAATCAATCTGTGTTTGATACCTTCCACCATCTGCATAAAAACAAGAACAAAATAGAGCCACCAGGAATTATTGTGAAATATTTCATAGGACATATAAGAATTAATGTTAGTAAAAGTAATTAGCAGTAAAAGAAAATCAAAAATAACTTATCTACACAACATTTGACACTTACTTATACCTTCTGACCAGCCTATGTATAGATGTCCCACGGAGAAACCAACTTACTTCACAGGTATATTCCTCTCATCAAAATAATGAAAAAAGTTCACATAAACATAGGTCTGGAAATGCTTCTTTAGTGAGTTACTGCTAATGAACGATTTTGCCTGGAATTCAGCTCCCCTGGTGAAATTAGGTCATACTGAAATTTTTAGGATGTTAATTGAGGGTATGAAATTAATGGTTTCCTATGGTTTTTCAGAAAAATTGAATAAAGTATGTTTCAGAACTGTACGTTTACTAGTTTTCATGATATCCGAAGTGAAACTAAAAAATCCTCAACACAGCACTCACCGAATTTCAAATCGAACAGGCATATCTTGTAGCACATTCTGAAGAGCACTAAAGAAAAAGAACTTCTATCCTTATCACTTGCAAACTGTTCAAAATTTCAATCAGGTAACAGTAATTAAGATTAAATTTTTATCAGTGAGTACAAGAAAATCAAAATATTGTTCGTTGTATTTTATTCACTAATGAATCTATTTTTACAAGAAACATAATACAAAATTTGAAAAATAGTCTCAAGCGGTCAACTTGGTCAATCCAAATTCAATTGAAGAGTCAAACTTTCAAACCCAATTTTTGATAAATATATGGTTTGTTGTAATTGCAGACCAGTTAATTGGACCATTTATTTTTCAAAATTGCCTTTCTGCTATTGCGTGGTATTGCGTTGGTTCTGGTTTTGTGGATTTTACAATACCAATTGCCAGTTCTGTTAGAAGATGTACCTCTTGAAAAAAGGCAGCAAATGTTATTCTAACATGACGGTGTACCACCTCATTATTCACAAGATGTTAGACAGCATTTAAACTTTTTCTGAGCAGATGGATCGGTCAAGGTGAGTCAGTTAATTGGCCCCCTGGTCCCCTGATTTAACTACTGCCTTTAGAGTCATTTAAAGGTCTTGTTTAAGCAGAAAAAGAATTTTAGAGAAGAATTATTGAACCAAATTTTAAATGCTTTTGAACATCTTAAGAATGTGATATTATTAGCTTCCTTTAATGTTATATGTCTTACTAGATTTTGCATAAATTATCTAGGAAATCATTTTATACTGTATCTGTAAGGTATGAAAATTAAATAAAAAAAATTGATACAAAATTAAATACAATATTTTTTTTTTGGGTAAGTCATTTATTTTTTGTTCTGTTTTATTGTCTCCTTCAGTAACCTGTAATAAGATAACCATATGTAAGTTTTGAAAATATACCTAGAATGTGTTGTACAGTCTTTTTGTGTAATTCCTTGTTTTAAAATGGGAAGTCGTCTTGGATTTGGAGTCTTGTGTTCAGAGATAAACGGTAAATCAATATTTCTTTGTTAATTATTTGTAATTAACTTATCTCAAAGTATACTAAGTGTAAATATTTCTAAACATAAATTAATAATCCTGGGTGATCTTAATCTGTCCAAAATAATAAATAGCAAATATCAGCCAAACAACTGTATGCTGCATTGTATAGATGTGTTAAAAGCACAACCACTTATTAAAGAGGATGTACATCATCAAGCTCTCAATATTGTGATTAAAGGTAATGATAAGTTTCAAAATTTTCCTTCATTCAACAAGATCTGTCATAACTTTAAGAAAGCGGATTTTGATAACATGTGTAGGCTATTGAATCAGACTTTGTCTGAATACAATGAAAATATTTAATGATCTAAAGTTAGCTCTAGACTGGTTTTACAATAGAATACATAAAACATATTCAGTATTACAGTACCTCTCACAAAATATCATAAAAGGACTTATCTTATATTGTATGACAGTGAATTAATAAAAATAATTAAAGTTAAGGAATATTACGTTGAGAAGCAATTTTTATGTGAATGAATTTAAGTTATTAAAATTAATGTTACAAAAAATTAAATTATTATATCGTAATTACATTAACAATATTGAGAATGTGCCAAACTATGACAAAATTTTTGATCTTTCATAAAAAATCAGCAATCTAATTCTGGCTCATGTGGGAAATATTTTAATGGAATTGTTCATTTAGCACTAAATAAATAGCACAAGCCTTTGCTGACTATTTTTAAAATTTTTATGCTCATTCTCCGGCTGAGTATGACTGATTTATCTAGTCAGAGGAAATAAACAAAAATATTTTGAAGTTATCTCTAGTTAGTATCTCAGAAGTTGAAAAGGCTGTAAGAAAAATGAAACAAAATGAATTAGGGCCTGATGGTATTCCACCTTATATCAAAGGTTGTAACAACATGTTCTCATATCCATTGGCTATCTTATTTAATCTTGCTATTAAAGTGAACACATTACTGATATTTTGGAAAGTGACAAAAGTTTCTCCAATTTTCAAAAAGTCTCGATCAAGATATTATATAAAAAATTACAGACCTGTAGGTATACTTTCTGCTCCATGTAAGGTCTATGAATATATTTTATATCAAAGACTATTTTCATTTAAATTCAGCTATTTTTATAAGATAACATGGATTTATATGACAACGGTCAACTACTTCAAACATAATTGACTTCACACTATGTAACAGAGAATTTCAGTAGATCAGCACTGGTGGATGGTATTTAAATGGACTTTGCTAGGCCTTTAATACAATACATCAAGCTGTAATGTTAAAAAAAATATAAGCTATCGGAATGTGCTATAATTTTCTTGTATTAGATCTTATGTAAGAAACAGACAACAATATGTTAATGTTAAAAAAAATTAATTCTAGGAAATTTTTGCTCATTCAGGGGTACCTCAGTCTAATTTAGGTCCATTAGTGTTCGTAATTTTTATTAATGATATTTGCACCTGTATAGAAAATTCCGAAACTCTTCTCTTTGCTGATGATGTGAAAATTTTTAGGTCAGAATTCCTAAGATGATGTGTTTCTTCTTCAAAATGATATTAATAAGGTTGCTGACTGGTGTAAACAAAAGCGATTAAATTTTAAAGTAGAAAAATGTAAATACATGCAAATAATTTGTAAAAAAGAGATAATCCGCTTTAGAATATTAATAACATAAAAATTCTGAAGGTGCAGGAATAGGGACTTGGGAATTGTATTTTCATCGAACTTTAAATTCAAATTGCTCATAAGATCAGTGGTTAGCAAAGCATATAAAAATTTTGGATTTATATTATTAAAAAAACTAATGTTTTTAAGTCAAATCTGATAATTGTCAGTTTGTATTACTTGTTGTTTGGTCTCATTTAGGAGGCAAATCTGTCATTTAGAATACTGCAAATAAAAAAATTGTGGACTAAAGAAATACAAATTGTGAAAGAATACAAATAGAGTACAGATAAAAGATTTCAGAAAAAAGGGATCATTTATATATTTTTTTAATTTATTTTGATAATTTTAACATATATACTTTATGAGTTTTAAGATATAGTTCATTAATTTAGAAGTAGTTAGAAACACTGGATTATTCTGATTACTTACAAGGTTTTTTGGTTTAGTTCACTTTTTTATCAAATTTAATATGAAACACTGAATTATTCTTATTACTTTATAGATATTCTGGTTTAATTCCCTTTTTTTATCAAATTTATCATGCTTAGTGTAAAACAGTATTTGTATTTTAGAAAACATAGCATCTCTCCTTTCTTGATTCATTGAGTGAGTCTATTGGAAGAATTTCAATTGCCTCTTTTACAGAATAAGAGAAATCTTGCAGATTTAATATATCAGCATAGAATCATTAATAGATAACATGTGGTTATTGAGTAAAATAGATTTATATGTTCCTGGTATTAAAATGGGATCTAGGCAAATATTCAGTGTGCTTACGACTCATAGATTACAGTAAATGAAGTAACCATTATTATTTATGATGAAAAACTTAATGAAATTTGTACAAAAATAAACATTTTTGACTGTAACATCAATGAATTTTTAAAGACGATCTCTACACATTATCAAAGGTTAACATGCTGTACTGAGCTGAATTCCAGTGAATTATTTTATCTACTCGCAATTATTTTATGTATACAATTTTTTTAAATTGTTTTATGTATACAATTTTTTAATTTTAATTTTTGTCTTATATTATTGCTTGAGGAAAAACCTCTCTATTCACTGATTATACAAGATAGTAATTCTAGTTAGTTTTTTATAAATTAGTTGTAAGTTGTAATCATAATATAATTGATTGTATGTGTATGTGTTGGTGTAATGTAAGCTGATTTATTCTGTAGAGTACCAGTTAATAAATAGATTACCATTAAGCATGGTGCTGTTTGTGAGCATTGTAATTGTTAAAACTGCTTATAAAAAACATGATTTTTAGCTCTGTAGCATTTGAAGTAAAGTAATGTCCATAAAAAACAAAATTTTATGCCATAAATTGAAAAAAATATTATGTGTATTCATAAATAGTTAGTGTAAAAATATTTTATCAGCGATATTCATATTGCACATTAATATATATATAAAAGTTTGAATTTACTTTATAAGAAACTTGAAAAAACATTAAAATAAAAAAAAAAATCTTGGCAGATTTATGGGTTGTGTACAATAACAGAATAACATGTACTCTTGCCAAACTTTGTAATAGACAGCAACAAACTACTTAAAATAGCTAAGAGTAAATACTTTAATGGTAATGCATTATTTTAAAATAACCCTTAAATTATTAAAATTATTTTTTTGTTATACTGTGTATGATTTATTCTGTTGCTGTGTTGCTATCATCTTAAATTAATCATAATTCATTAATCTGTTTATTTAAAAACAGATTTTATTTTGTAAAATTGTGAATTCCAAACAATAAGGGACAAATTCAAATGTAATTTGTCAGTATAGTTAAAGAAAAGGGATCATTTATATATTTTTTTAATTTATTTTGATAATTTCAACATATGTACTTTATGAGTTTACAATATAATTCATTAATTTAGAAGCAGTTAGAAACACTGGATTATTCTTATTACTTGTGAGATATTTTGGTTTAATTCACTTTTTTTTATCAATTTTAATTTTAGTTTAGCTTAATGCACTTATTTACAGTAGTAAAATAATTTAATTAAGATGTGGATAGATTCAATATAGAAAAATTAAAAAAATTTATTGGGGAAAAGAGAATAAAAAAAGGAAATACGCACTATTTTTTTACACATAATTGTGATGAGCCAAATACATGTAAAAACAAGTCAGTTAATAAGATGCAGTCAATGAATAAGAGTTTACAATGAATTTATCAATATTTTAAGGGAATTGTATTATATTTCAATAGAATACAATTTCTTGTAACATAAAAGATATCACCCAGCTAGTTATGAATCTGGCTTTGCCCTCCATTTTTCTATTGGACTGCCTTGTTCAGTTCAAACTTTTTCTATTACTTTACTTTTTTTAAACAGATTTCAAGCAGAGATTGTTCTCAATTCAGTGTCCATTTTAACACTTTATATGTTAAACCCTTACTTTTACAAAGTAGGCAAATTTTAATCATGATTTTTTTTTTAATCTTAACTAAAGATCATTTTTTTTGGATGAAGAGAAATCCAAGAACAAGTGGAAATAAATATTGTCGCATAAAACTGATTTGAGGTCTGCTCTGATAAGTAGCACAAGTAAAGGGTGCAAGAATTGTGAACATCCAGTTTCTGAAAACTGAAAGCTATAATGTCAAGAAATTTTTGTAATATAGAGAGATTGTAAAATGAACTTGGAAAGACAGATTATTATGAGAAGGATGACAAGATTGGTGGATCATTTATTAAGATTGCTATTTTATTAAATTTAATTCTAGAAGAAAGTGATCAAGGTAAAAATGATAAAGAATGATGTAAATTAAAGCTTATGAAATAGGTATTTAAAGTGTAGAATGTAGGTGGCATGTTTACGTTAATCCAAATTAGAGAGTTATTGAAAAACTGCATCAGGTTTGTCAAATGACCAATGACTTGAAAAAAGACAATTAATGATAGTTTTAATTTTTAATTAGAGCTTAATTAATTCTAATGAGCTTTATTTTCACCTTTATTTGCTTTATTTAATGAAAGATTTACATATTTTTGAATAGCAAATTATAAATTCTGATGGAAATGACCTGTCATTATTTGTGTTAAATTTATCTGTGTTTTTACTTATTATTTTTAGATATGATTGGTTATATAATGGAGTGGCAGAAATCTTACATTCAGTGGGAAGAAGCGTTGACTGGACTCAGTTGTTACTTAATGGGTCTTGTTATAATGTTATGCGTCAGTCTCTGAAATATGGTTTACGCCAGGATAATCCATCAAATGTTAGCATAATGAAAATGTTGGTAGCTTTTTGCAGTATGGTATTTTTTGATAATCAAAAAGATGATATTTCTGAATATTTTAGTCTTGTAATTTCTCATTCAGACTTTATCAGTATTATGCTTGATAACAGTGATGTAAAATGTAAGTATTATGGAATAATACATTTACTTTTTATTTTTTTTATTTGTAGTGTTTATTTGTTTGGTATATTTTACTTTGTATATTATGAATTAACTGTATAGCCATATTATTAGTGCATTTTATCATTTTCATTGCTTAAATGATTTGAAATGATAATTAAATAGTTTTAAGTGTTCCCTTATGAAAAATAACACACCTTTATCTTTCTACCACTCATTGTAATCAATCACATTCCTTAGCAGTACCAAACTTAAACTATGCTGTATCAGCTATCACCTTGGTGGACCACAAGTTACCTTCTGCTAGCATATCTTCTCAAGATTAAGAATACTTTTGATGTGGTATTCTCCAACAATGATGTTAATTGTTACCAGGAATAGCCTAGATCTACTGCTTTGCTAGGCATCAGAGCTCTGATCTAAAATCTAAAATGGTATATCTAAATATAGTAGATATATTAAATATAGTATATCTACAGTATACAGTAAATCTAAATAATATATTCAGAGCTGTTCTCAGCTCTAAATATACTATTACTTCCAGTTCTTACTATTGCTCCATGTTATTACCCCTTTGGCGACCTTTTCTTGTTAATTACTGCTTTGGTCTTTGTCAGTATAATAAAAAGAACTCAAATCTGGTTTTTTTGCAAAAAAAAATGTATATTATAGATAGCCCTGATAGTCATAGATAGTCCTGATGCTACAGTTTATATAGATGGCCAAAAAAAAAATTAATTCTGTTTGTTGTGCTTCTGTGGTTGGCAATAGACAAATACATGTTTGATCTCCCCAGCATCACCAGCATTTTTGTTGTGGAACTGTTTGCTATTAATGAGACCTTAAATACAATTAGTCCAACATTTTGATAAGTACTTGTTTGCTCAGATTTCATGAGTGCCTTACAGGTGATTAGTGATGTGTACTCCAGACAACCTGTTGTCTGTGAGATACAGTGTGTTATTTCAAAAGTGACTAGATGTAATACGACTGTGAGCTTCTACTGGATCCCATGCCATATTTGAATTTCATGCAATGAGCGCAAGGATAGTGTGGCAAAAGCAGTTTGTTTTCACCCTACTTTTACCAGTTGCATTGCTTCTAATGATCTTTTCTGCTTCCTGAAGAGGGTAGTTCATAATGAATGACAAAGTGAATGGGATGCTACCATTAACAATAAACTTCATTCAGTTAAGCAGGCTGTGTGACCATGAAGCTCCTCATACAGAAATAACCGTCGAGAGGAGGTTATTATTTGCCATTTGCAAATAGGGTACACTAGGCTCACTCATGGATATCTAATGACACAAATAGATGCACTCTTTGTTCTCACTGCGATTGCCAACTAACAGTACACCACATCCTTGTGGATTGTATCTGTTATGTAGCATTGTGTTGCAAGTTTAAACTAGGGACTGACATGCGAAATATGTTGGGGAACAATGCAATGATGTTATCAACTGTTTTGCGATTTATAAGGCTGTGTATCTTGATTCAAAAATTTAATTATTTATATGGTCCATGTCAACTGTCTATACCAATTGTCATATGCCAGATGGTAATTTTTATTCTTTTAAATTATTTTGTTTTTGTATCCAGGGTGATGTTTATTTCACCTTTAACATACATTACAGGTTTTTTAAGATGTATTTTTACATTGCTAGGTTTTAGTTTTTTAATTGTCAATTGTTAAAATTTATTTATCTACAACAAATATATCGTGTCCGGGTGATGATAACGCAAAAATATTTTCGCCCAAAAAAAAAAATCAAGATTAAATGCTGTTTATCAGTATATTCTGGTTGCAAATAAAATTCAGTTTTCACCCAGAATATTTGCTGTGGGACATGCAAATCATTGTTTTCTAAATTCTTGAAGCTTTGCGAAGAGCAACAGATAGTTCAGTGCTTATTGTAAGTTGATTTAAAATTATTTTACTTTCACAAGTTATATTAAATGTACACAGATATTATTTAATGAAAGAATCTAAATGTTTAATTTTTTTCATTTATTGTTCTTGTATCAGTTAATCGTAAAATCAATTTATTTTTAATGTTAGTTTTTATTTTATGGTGAGGATGATAAGTGGATAAGCGGAAGAATGTGTGGTCTGTAAAGAATTGAATATTGGCCTTTTTGTATAGAAGCCTGCTGTATGACACACATACAAGTTGTATCTACAGTTAGTTTTATTGTATTTAATGTATTTATTTTTTTTCATTAAGGGAATGTAAAATGAAATGACTTGTTTTTAATCAAGTTCTGATATGACGACAATAATGTTGAAATGTAAATAAAATAATACTGTTAACGTATAGTTCATAAGGTTGCCAGAAATAACAGAGCTATTTATAGTGGTGACAATAATCAGATCTAGATATTTGAATATGTGAACTGCAATTAATAATTTAAACTTTTCTATTTTGGCATTTGTGTTGTGTCTGATTGTGAATAAAATACATTTAATTAAATATTATAAAAAAAAGATTGAAGAAAATAATGGTTAAACAAAAACTAAAAATTTTTCAACTTATGTTGGTAATTTATAACTTCCTTGTTTCTACTCAAATCTCCTTACCTAAGTTCTGGTTCTTTAGTTTTTTTTTGTTTTTTTACAAAAATTCCCCAATTAAAGGTAACGTATTTATTGGTTTGTTTCTCAACAGATAGGGATTAAATTAATTTTCTGGTTTTCACTATGTCCTAATCTTTATTATGGATGTAACTTCTAAAGAAACTGTGGTTCAAGAGGCATAGTCAGTTTCTTTCTCTGATGGTAATTATGTTCACTATAAAACATCTCTGTAGTGAAATGAGTGAAGGTTAAGAAACTCAGAACTGTTAAAGAATTCAAAAGATTGTGCTTATTGCAGTAAAACTGTACTCAGCTAAATGGAAAATTGCTCTCTTTTCTTAATAATTGTTTATTATGATCATGTTATTCTTAAGTTGGTTTTGTCATTTTTATAATTGATTTCTGTCTTATGTCAGGTTACCTTATAACCATTTAATTACGAAACTTAACAGCCAAAAATAAGAAGAAAAATATGTTTAATAAAACCTGTTTACTTTCCCAATCAATGAAAATTCTACTGTACAGGGAAATTGTTGTTATTAATAAAACAAACGTTTTTAGATTTTCCACTCCAGATTTTTTATTTTTTGAGGTTTCCTGAGTTTTAAAATAATAAAATGACACACTTCTGCTTTTACAAATAGAAAGAAACAAAGAAAGAAAAGTTAGTCAGCTATTATGAGAAAATATTTTAAAATATATATATATTTTGAAACAAAAATATTTTTAAATTTATCATTATACGAATACACTTATTAAAAAAAATTGTCTAAATGCTGGTATGGCTTGGTTACATTTTAATGCAGTCTACTCAAATTGACAAACGGTGCACAGAATAAGTGGTAGTTAGCTGACTTTGTATGATACCAATTGTATGTGGTGTAATCATTCTACTGTAACAATTTCAACAATTGTAAAAGTACTTAAGCTTTTTAAATTGGCTAAAAAGTGGATGTTCTCAATTTGAATGTTATTCTAATGTGTATACAAGTCTTGCGGTTAAATCCATTGGTTTGATATCTCTCTTTATTTTGTTGAGAAAGATCCTCTAGTGGTCTCTTAGTAAATCTTTTAAAAATAAAATAAGTTGAATATTTTTTGTTGTTAAAAATGAGTTGTTTACATAGATGATTTTAAGATTTTTTTGCTGGCCACAATGGTGTGTGTGCATGCGCATGCGTGCATGGTAAAAAATATTCATATTTCTGTATTTTATAGAACCTTAGCTCATGCTCAATATTAACTTTTTATGATATTTCCTTGGATTCCTTTTCTTATTTTCATTGCAATAAATATTTCTCACCTTTGCATTTCTTATAGTTTTTTTTTTATGAACAGAATTTTTTTAGCATATAAGCTAAAAAGTCTGATATAAAATAAACATTAGAAAAATAAAATAAATGACTATATGAAACACATTACAATTTAAATAATTGTTGAAGTCTATAAAATTTTTATTTTATATGATAAAGAATATCATATAAAATTTTTATTTTATATGATAAAGAATATTCAAGAGGTTAATAATTTGTTTTTATTTTCAAACTAGTTTTAAAACTCATAATTGAAAGAACCATTGAAGAATAATTATTTTTTAAATTTTATTTTTTAAGTATTTTTTAGTTTTCTTATTCATTAAAGACATTTGAATTTTTTAATCTAAAAAGAAATCATTTTGAAAAAATATGTAATTTGTGTTAATTTTATGAATGAATTCCAATTTCTGCAGATAACAAAATATGTAAAATAAAAATATATATATTTAATATATATTTATATTAAAACAAAAATATGTATAATAACAATCTAGAAAGTATTAATTGAATTTATTTGATTTTAGTTTTTCATATTATTTGTACAAATTGCTAATCTTATGGCAAAATCGTAAAATCTTTACCCTTCATCTGGAAATTTTGGGTTCAAGCCCCAGTAAGTTATGGAATTTATTTACATGCTAAAAAAAATTAATTTCATTTTCATTCAAGAGCTGTTCTGGGGCAGCTAGAATGAAACAGAATATAGAGTAATTAATTGCTATTGGACTTTGGCTCCCTCAAGTCAGTCATAGACATTCATCATAACTCTTTCATTGTTTCAAGAGAACTGATTGTAGATTTTTAATTTTTTTTAAAATTACATTAATTAAACAAGGATGCAGACAATTCAGTTATTTTTTAAATTAATATTATTTAAAAATTTATCTTAAATGAATACAAAATCAGCATATCCTCATTAAAGTACAACATTATTTCAGTGGAAAAGCACATTCAAACTAAAATTTGTAGAAAACCTTCGCTAATGACAGCACGGTTCACAGTACCCGATACACTTAACGTACTTTACAGAATGATTTAAACACTAACAGTATTGTACATTGTTGAACAGCTGTTGTTATTTTATTGTCAACTTTTAAATAATAATTTTTCGAATAATTAATTTTATTTTTGTCATTAATAAAAAAATTATTATCCAAGTAATTTTTATTCATTCATTTTTATTTTGCCGTTGTTATGTAATCTCCAGTTTAAAAAAAAATTTAACAGTAACTTTTGTTTTTGTAAATTTTTCATGTCCAAAAAAGAATTTGGCTTTTGTTTACATTAAATAAGTACATTTCTGTCAAATATAATATTGAATTGTATTATAATATAATATAATATAATATTAATATAATATAATATTGAATTATATTTGACAGAAATAAGTACTTTTCTGTCAAATATAATATTGAATTGTTTCTAAATAAAATTCAAAATTTTCTAACTTTTCTTAGTCTTATTCAGCTTCTCTTATACTTTTTTCTTTAGAATTAAATTTTTTACACCTTTTTTTTTAAATTTTATGTGTTTATCACCCATTTAAGGAAGTTACAAGGTGCTACCCAAAAGTTCGGGAATTTGAATTTCGCGTGCGAACTATTGCTGGTACGACCTGCTGCCGCTAGATGTGGCTAACAGTACTCTTTGTGAATCAGTGTTCCAACAGCTGTGACGGTGAGAGGCTGCATTGTTGACTTTCGTGCGGTTGTGTAACGTTGTGTTTTTACTGCTTCGGCGAACTTCTAAATGGCAGATTTTAAAGAGCAAAGAACATGCATCAAATTTTGCTTCATGCTTAAAAAAACTGGTGCAGAAACCCATTGCATGCTTGTGTAACCATTTGGTGACAATGCTATGAGTAAAAGTAAAACTTTTTTGTGGTACAAACGGTTCAAATATAGACGTACGACAATCGATGACGATGAACGTTCAGGAAGAACATCAACAAGCGCAACACCGGAAAACATCGCAAAGGTCTGAGAGGCTATTGTTGCAGATTATAGACAAACAATCCATGATGTTTGTGCAATATGGGTTCATGCAACACATCTTGTTGGGCAATTTGAACATGAGACGCATTGCTGCAAAATTCGTACCGAGACTGTTGAACAGCGACCAAAAACAAAATGTGAAGTCCATGATGATTGTTTTTTCGACATCAAATGCATTATCCATAAGGAATTTGTTCCTCTTGGTCAAACTGTCAATGGGATGTTCTATTGTGAAGTTTTTGAAGCGGTTACGTGAAAGCATTAGGCGCAAACGTTCAGATCTGTGGGGTAACAACAGCTGGGTTCTGCACCATGACAACGCGCCCGTGCACAAATCGCTAGCCATTTGGAATTTCTTGGCTTCCAAAAAGACAGTAGTGATTCCCCACCCACCCTTTACCTGACCTTGCCACGTGCAACTTTTTTCTCTTTCCGAAAATAAAATTTCAATTGAAAAGCCGTCCTTTTAACACAATTGAGGAGATTCAGGAAGAAACGCAGAACATGCTTCGAACACTTACACTGGCAGACTTCCAGGGATGCATGGAATCATGGGAAAAACGCTGGGATCACTGTATCAATGCCCAAGGGGATTACTTTGAAGGAGACAGTGGAAATTATAAGTTATGGTAAGCTATTTTATTTTTATGGTAAAATTCCCCCAACTTTTGGGTAGCACCTTGTATTGTACATCAGATATAAAAATTAGGGTTTTTTACCCCAATTTGTACTCATCATAGATTTATCACAAACTACTGCAAATATGGTTCTGGGATATATTTTATTTGATTTTTCAGGTCAAAAATCATAAAAAATCACTAATTCTATCCTTATCCATTATTTTCATGAGTAGAATAGGTTACAAAAGTCCCGGGAGAACTTTGTAATACACTCTGTATATTTGGTTTAAAATACTAATTACTACTTAATATACCCGGTATATTTAATTACATGAAATATGAACCACCAAAACACAGTAATTATATAAGTTAAACTTATATTAATTTCCAATAATCGGTTTTTATAGTATTCTGCAATAATATTCTAAATTCTATTAACACAGTGGTCAAAAAAAAAATATATATATATATACTACATGATATATATCCCCGTTCGGATTTCCAGGTGGGGACTACTAAGGAAGGGGTCACCAGAAAATTAAAAAATAACATTCTACGAGTCGGAGCATGGAATGTTAGAAGTTTAAAAAAAGGTTGGTAGGCTAGAAAATTTAAAAAGGGAAATGGATAGGATAAATGTGGATGTAGTAGGAATTAGTGAGGTTCGGTGGAAGAGGAAGGCGACTTTTGGTCAGGTGGTTTTAGAATAATTAACTCAGCTTCAAATAATGGGCAGGCAGGAGTAGGTTTCATAATGAACAAGAAGGTAGGGAAGAGAGTAGAATACTTCAAAACGCATAGCAATAGAATCATTGTAATAAGGATAAAATCAAAACCTAAACCAACAACGATTGTTAATGTCTATATGCCTATAAGCGCCCATGATGATGATGAGGTAGAGTGTGTATACGAAGAGATTGATGAAGCAATTAAACACGTAAAAGGAGATGAAAATTTAATAATAGTTGGAGATTGGAATGCAAGCATTGGAAAAGGCAAGGAAGGAAATATAGTGGGTGAATATGGGCTGGGCAAAAGGAATGAAAGAGGGGACCGACTTATAGAGTTTTGCACAAAGTATAATTTAGTAATTGCCAACACCCAATTTAAAAATCATAATAGAAGAATATACACTTGGAAAAAGCCAGGCGATACTGCAAGGTATCAGATAGATTATATCATGGTTAAGCAAAGATTTAGAAATCAACTCGTTGACTGCAAAACTTACCCTGAAGCAGACATTGATAGCGACCATAATTTGGTGATAATGAAATGTAGATTGGGGTTTAAAAACCTAAAGAAAAGGTGTCAGATGAATCGGTGGAATTTAGAGAAGGTTGAGGAAGAGGAGGTAAAGAAGATTTTTGAGGAGGACATCGCAAGATGTCTGAGTAAAAAAGATAAGGTAGAAAATTAAGAAGAAGAATGGGAGAATGTTAAAAAGGAAATTCTTAAATCAGCAGAAGCAAACTTAGGCGAAATAAAGAGAACTGGTAGAAAACCTTGGGTTTCAGACGATATATTGCAGCTGATGGATGAACGTAGAAAATATAAGAATGCTAGTGATGAAGAAAGTAAAAGGAACTATCGGCAATTAAGAAATGCTATAAACAGGAAGTGCAAACTGGCGAAAGAAGAGTGGATTAAAGAAAAGTGTTCAGAAGTGGAAAGAGAAATGAACATTGGTAAAATAGACGGAGCATACAGGAAAGTTAAGGAAAATTTTGGGGGTGCATAAATTAAAATCTAATAATGTGTTAAACAAAGATGGTACACCAATATATAATACGAAAGGTAAAGTCGATAGATGGGTGGAATATATTGAAGAGTTATACGGAGGAAATGAATTAGAAAATGGTGTTATAGAGGAAGAAGAGGAAGTTTAGGAGGATGAAATGGGAGAAACAATACTGAGATCTGAATTTAAGAGAGCATTAAAAGATTTAAATGGCAGAAAGGCTCCTGGAATAGACGGAATACCTGTAGAATTACTGCGCAGTGCAGGTGAGGAAGCGATTGATAGATTATACAAACTGGTGTGTAATATTTATGTAAAAGGGGAATTTCCATCAGACTTCAAAAAAAGTGTTATAGTCATGATACCAAAGAAAGCAGGGGCAGATAAATGTGAAGAATACAGAACAATTAGTTTAACTAGTCATGCATCAAAAATCTTAACTAGAATTCTATACAGAAAAATTGAGAGGAGAGTGGAAGAAGTGTTAGGAGAAGACCAATTTGGTTTCAGGAAAAGTATAGGGACAAGGGAAGCAATTTTAGGCCTCAAATTAATAGTAGAAGGAAGATTAAAGAAAAACAAACCAACATACTTGGCGTTTATAGACCTAGAAAAGGCATTCGATAATGTAGACTGGAATAAAATGTTCAGCATTTTAAAAAAATTAGGGTTCAAATACAGAGATAGAAGAACAATTGCTAACATGTACAGGAACCAAACAGCCACAGTAACAATTGAAGAACATAAGAAAGAAGCCGTAATAAGAAAGGGAGTCCGACAAGGATGTTCCCTATCTCCGTTACTTTTTAATCTTTACATGGATCTAGCAGTTAATGATGTTAAAGAACAATTTACATTCGGAGTAACAGTACAAGGTGAAAAGATAAAGATGCTACGATTTGCTGATGATATAGTAATTCTAGCCGAGAATAAAAAGGATTTAGAAGAAACAATGAACGGCATAGATGAAGTCCTACGCAAGAACTATCGCATGAAAATAAACAAGAAGAAAACAAAAGTAATGAAATGTAGTAGAAATAACAAAGATGGACCACTGAATGTGAAAATAGGAGGAGAAAAGATTATGGAGGTAGAAGAATTTTGTTATTTGGGAAGCAGAATTACTAAAGATGGACGAAGCAGGAGCGATATAAAATGCCGAATAGCACAAGCGAAATGAGCCTTCACTAAGAAATATAATTTGTTTACATCAAAAATTAATTTAAATGTCAGGAAAAGATTTTTGAAAGTATATGTCTGGAGTGTCGCTTTATATGAAAGTGAAACTTGGACAATCGGAGTATCTGAGAAGAAAAGATTAGAAGCTTTTGAAATGTGGTGCTATAGGAGAATGTTAAAAATCAGATGGGTGGATAAAGTGACAAATGAAGAGGTATTGCGACAAATTGATGAAGAAAGAAGCATTTGGAAAAATATAGTTAAAAGAAGAGACAGACTTATAGGCCACACACTAAGGCATCCTGGAATAGTCGCTTTAATATTGGAAGGACAGGTAGAAGGAAAAAATTGTGTAGGCAGGCCACGTTTGGAATATGTAAAACAAATTGTTAGGGATGTAGGATGTAGAGGGTATACTGAAATGAAACGACTAGCACTAGATAGGGAATCTTGGAGAGCTGCATCAAACCAGTCAAATGACTGAAGACAAAAAAAAAAAAAAATACTACATGAATGTTGCTGTGAATGGATCTGTTATAAAGAAGTGTAGTAGTGGATAACTGCTGTAACTTACAGCAGTTCAAACTAAAAGTCCAAACTAAAATGGACTTTTAAAAAGTCCATTTTCAAATGTGTACGTAGAAATGAAACATTTATACCTATGTGAAAATCACCATAAGTGGAATGATCTGTTAAAAATTTTCTAGTTTTTTTTTTTTTTTATAAGAAAAACCTTGTCTTTATCATATAGAAATGACGGTAATTTCCCTTCCTTGTAATAAATTAGTTTCTATTTTTTTGAAATCTATTTTGCTTTATGAAGATAACTTGAAAATACTAAACACATTATTGCAATTTGCATGTATTATGTATTAATATTTCTGTAACGTTTGTTGTAATAATATTGTTACTTAATAAACTGGAAATATATTGTATATATATACATATTATATTAATACAATGGACCATCACTATTATTATTATTGTTATTATTACTATAATGTGATATCTCCTTACATGCTTACAGATCAGACTGTGCAGTTGTTGTTGGTGTTGTTAAAAATGAATCCAAATTTAGCTTCGTCATCTCACGTACCTATATATTTATCGGCATATGGAGCAACACTTAATAAGACGGATCAAATACTGTTAGAGGTTATATCTCTTTCTTTCTTTATGTCTTCTTTATATATATGTTATTATATTCATGGTATTTATGTAAATATTTTATTTTAGTAAACAAATATAAAAAGTTTATTTTGATTAAGAGATAATCTAATCTAGATTATCAGTTGTGTAATTTAAGTCAAATTGTTGATGTGATGCATGAAAATATACTTTGTTTATTGGTTTTGTGTGTATGTTTGTGTATATGCCCGAATGTATGTGTTGCTCATGCACTTGTGGTTAGGGGAGGGGTTTGAAACGGGTGGTGAGGAGGAGGAAAAGACAGTTGATCATGTACAATTGTGTAAGTGAGGATTATAAATGAGGCTAACTGTTTTAATCTTAATGCTTATTATTACATAAATTAAACTAACATTTTTTATTACTTTTTTTGTTTTTCTGTAGTACAATCTCAATTACTGTTATTACAATATTTTAGCTATAAAAATTTAATCTCAGTTTCATTTTTTAATGTCTATGTCAACTTATATTTGAAAATCTTTGAAAACTTGCTTATATCATAATACTATAATTTTTGAAGATGTATTAATTTATGTATAGAAATTTAGTTAAAAATAAAAAGGAAGTCTGTGTGGTTTAAAGTTAAGCTCCATCTTTTATCATATCCAGTATAACATCCATGTTGTATTAAAATTTGCTCTTATTTCATGTATTACTCTTCTACTGAGAGGTTATTGAACCCTGAAAGATTGTTTATTATATTGAGCAATATCTAAGTTTAGTAGTCAGAATGTTTTAAAATTGGTCCAATGATGATACATCATTAAGAAGAATCAAAATACAAAAGATAATTAAAAGTTAAAATTAAAGTTAATTAAAATTTATCTTTAAAGAGGTTATATTTTGTGTATTATATATGCTTATTTTTTGTTTCTATTCTTTTAATCTAGTAATTTTGTGTTTATTTAAATTAAAATACTTATGGGTGCATTATAAAAACTATTCTTTTGATTTTAGTTATTGCAGTTGTATGAAAACAATGGAGCAAGTGTGTGGGAATGGCGACCTTGCTTATGGGGACCAACTGCTGCCAATTACTACAGTGTTCATTCCAAGTCATCACAGCCTTTATGGCGTCAACCTCGCATGTCTCAGGTGTTAGATTTGTTGAATAAAGATGTTGTTGATCTTACTATCTCTAAATTTCCTTTAAAGAGATCACTGAAAGTAAGAAATGACTTTTAATTTTATAAATAGTTTAAATTGTTTTCTCTAATTTGTTATTTGTAGAGCAAATGTTAAAAAATAACATACCAATAATTTATTCCAACTTTAAAAAGTCAAAGGTGTTAAAGAACAATTAAGTGAATATTTTGTTACTTTTATAGTCAAGTTAGCTTTTGTTTTTGTAAAAAGTTTATTTTATAGTTTCAGTTTAATTTTATTTAAATACTTTTGGAGAATTTTGCAAAAGTTTGTTGCCTGTTAAAAAGAATATGTGGTAAAACCTTACTGTAGGATGGTCAGAAATACAAAATCCTCTACAAATTACAAAAAGAATCTTCAAAGTCAGTGCATTTAGTTGACAATAATGGTTGACTGATTAATAAAAAAAGATAAATAAATACATAAAATAAAAGGATATGTGATAAAAATGAAGTACCAAATGGCTGAAATTGTATATACAGGTTAAGTTTTTAAAGTGTTTGAATTTGCCACCTATATACGTGATCCAAACAGATGGTGCTTCTGTAGCTCAGTTATTTCAATCAATAGTCAGTTGTTAGCAATAATAGTTTAGTAATTTTTTTGTTATTTATTTATTTTCATCAATTTATAATGAGTGGTACTATTTATGCTCCCACCATATATGAAGTACAAGGTGTAATCCATTTTCGGATGGGAAAAATAATTCTGCTGCTGAAATTCACAGGCAAATTTGTGACTTTTATGGCTGAATGTTTGTAAGGCAAGGCAATGGTGCTATTCATTTTGAAAAGGGCAAATGAAAGTTCATGATAAAGATTGTAACAGTTGGCTGGTGGTGAAACATAATTTGATTGAAAAGTTGACAAAAAAATTTGAGAAAATGGGTGCTTCACCATGTTACAATTGTCTTTGATGATTGTCAGTTGTCACAATTGGGGGATGAATTGTCACAATTGTTCTTTCCTGATGTTTCATGATCTTTGATTTATGAAATTTTGACCGAAAAATTGGGTTATAAAAAATTGTGTACCAGATGGATGCCAAAGATATTAACCAAAATGTGCAAGGAAAAACATCTTGCTACTCTGCATAAATTTTTGCGATGTTACAAAAATGAAGATGATGAATTGTTTGATTGCATTGTTACTGTAGGTGAAATCTGGATATCTTATTCAAATGTACAGACAAAGCAGCAATCAATGTGGTGGTGGCATTTATCATCTAGACTGAAGAAGTTCAAACAAGAACGTTCAGTAAAGAAGCTTATGACATATTTTTTTGGGGGAAAAAGGTGTGTTGTGATTATCAAATTTAGTGAACATGGAACTACTGTGAATGATGATAAGTATTTCAAAGTGTTAAAAAATCTTATAAGAACTATAAAAAACAAATGACATGAAATGCTCTCCCACAGGATTTTGTTTTTGCATGACAATGCCCATTCACACACGACAAAACACATAGTAAGGTAACTGGAAAAATTTTGTTAAAAAGTCCTCAATTATCTACCCAATAGCCCTGACTTAGTTCCCAGGGATTATTCTATTTTTCTTCAGCTTAAACAGTAGCATCAGAAAGGTTTGAGAATAATGATGAATTGAAAATTGTTACTGCATGGTTAAGTCACTGGCGGTAGAATTTCTTAATGAGGGAACGAAGAAGTTAGTGAAACACTGTGAAAAATTTGTTGAAGTTGAAGGCAGCTGTTTAGAAAAGTAGTAAATAAATGAATGTAGCTTTTATGCCTAAGTAAAAAAGTTTGTTCACATTTTTCAGTTTTGTTTTGTATTTCAAAATGGACTTTAAAAACACATCTTGTAATAAAATGTTTTCTTAAAATTATTAGACAATTTTAAGTCTTGTGTTACTTCATTCTAGCAGAATTCAGTAGAAATGATTGTAGCCATTGACTCTATATAAAAATTGAAGTAGAGATTAAATAAATTTTATTATTAATTAGATTTTTATATTTTTTAATTAAAAATTAAATGTAGATTTTATTAATTTAATTTTATAAGTATTGTTTTAATCATTTACTTTTTTTTTAATAAACCTATGTATAGAAAAATTTTATCATTTTACGATTTTGGGCATTTGTATTTCTAGAAAATTTTTTATAGCCCTTATAATGGCACTTTGTGTGGCCTTGTGTTTCTATTAATCCATCTGTTTCCATGTCACTGAAATTGTAAGTGAATTGTTCAAAGTAGAAATTTGACATGAAAGTATTGCTGTTTTCAGTATACCAACTACAAAATATTGTATTAACATAAGTATGTTTTCGATATAGTTTTTTATATCTTTTAATAGTTTCCTTAAATTATTTTATTTTTTGAAATTTTCAAACAAAAGATGTAATTTGTAAATATACTACCATTACAGATGAACGAATTTGAATTTTCAGAAGTTGAGAGATAGGCATATTTTAGTATTGAACTTTCAGTGGAAGTGTGACTTTAATGATGTCACAAAGAAACACATTAATCCATTCAGGCCTTCAAAGCAAACATGATTAATTAAAACCATTAAGTATAAATTTTGAGGAAATCTTTTTGGAGATGTATATTATTAACTATTAAAATCTGGATGAATTAATTTCTTTGAACTAAAAAACCTTGATGATATTTATTGCATAATAATCTACAGAAAATTTTCATGTGGCCTTGGAATTGAACTGAGAGTATAAAGCAGATTATAGGAAGCGGGAATTTTTTTATAGATAAAACCACCTTCATTAATATAAAGATTAATTGGAAGAGAGTTCTGTCAGCCTTTCACACATTATCTGGCTGATAATCTACACAAGGTGCCTCTATTACGTCTAGCGGCTCAGTTGAATATTGGGTAATTGACTTCAACAGGAAACTGGTTAGATGAGCAAGAAAAAGCTATGATAGGCAGAAGATCCTTTGCTCATTCTCATCATAGTGTGAGGATAAATCACAAACATTTAATTAGTAGTAACAGCCCAAATTATGATAGTTTTAGTATAATGAAGTTAAAGAGAAATTTATCAGAAATAGAATTAGAGGCTTTGAAGAAAAATATGAAAATTAACTAATTATTAAAGTAAACAGCAGTTCAAAACCTGAAGATATCATCTTGTTCAAAAGATGCTGTGTAATAAGAACGACCTCATCAATTTATTTATATTAGCACAATTAAGATTTATTCAGACATAAACCTTGCTTGTTTCACTAATATGCTGAATACCTTTATCCTTGGCATGAAATGTGTCTCATGGCGTCATTCATTCACTGTTAACACTGGCTGGAGATGTCATGGAATAGAAAGACTTTGGTCTAGCTAATAACAACAGTATTGTTTTTATAGGTTCTACGGTTAAAGCATTATTTGAATTTGTTGTGTCCACTAGAGAACTTTCCATTGGTTAAGCCACAATTATTTCACTTGAAAGTTTCTCTATTTAATCAATTTAATGGAATGAGGTGTGGAAACAAGCAAATCTTCATCTACCATTGATAGTCTGGGGCCTGGGAACAATTGGTCTAAATCTAAACTGCTTTGAGAAGACTATCTGTTCCTACTTAATTTCTCTGGCCAAAAGTTAGAGCTGGTATTGGATGCCAAGACACCAAGGCATTATGATATGACAGTAAAAGAACTTCACTGTGTGCTAAAAAGGGAGCATCTCTTTCATTTATAATTTTTAACCTGTTTATGGTATGGATTCAACTGCAACAAGAATGGTAATGCTAAAATGGGGCTATGATAAGTTCACTAATAATTGGCATAAATATCCCAAACAAAGTTTGGGTTAATGTATCAGTGTTGAATTTACTGAGAAACTTTGGGAATAGATCCTTCATATCAAAATAAGAAAAAGTTTTCTAACTGTTTATTTGAAAATGTTTAGTTTTCATTCTATCAGTCATTTTGTTTTTTTGAAAAATAAATTCTTATCTCAAGAATATATTGTGATATTTGAATAAAATTCAGTATGCAGTGAACCAAAAGTACATAATAAAGTTAAATGGACATTTTCAGTAAAAAAATGGATTTGAAAATTATTTATTAGCAAATCAAAATCATACCATATTAAGCAAAACATGTTTGCAACTATTTTTTTTCTTTTTTTTTTTATAGAATAAATCTTATACTTCACTATGAACAAAGGGACACCTCAGTTTTTTAAACTTGATTAAAAATTACAGAGAATAACTCTGTAGTTGGAATATATCATTCTAAATTTTTAGCTAGTTTTCTTTTCTTCCATTAAGAAACAAATAATTACACTAAAAAAGAGAATGTTACAAACATTTCAAATATTGAATGTTAGAAAATAAAAATCTAAGTTTTACTGTTTAAAAATAATGTCATTAAATACTATATAACAGATTTATACATATAGTTTTAGGAACCTTTTGTTGAAATGAATGTACATCTGAAGTTTCTTTGTATACTTCAGGGACATCTTTTATATTTAATAGATTCTTCCTAAACTTCCTGATCTGGTTTTATTGAGGGTTGCTTGAGGTAGTATCTTTAAGGAAGTGGATCTGTTTCTGACCTGATAGGGAATATTCTGGCAATACAAGAGCTGGATATTATGATTATTTCTTCAGGAGTGTATATATGTCTTGTGGCTGAACTGTCTATTGTGTTAGATTCCTTTTAAAAGAAATAAGTTGTGATTTTTACATATTTTAATAGTGTATTTTTACATCTTTGTATGTTACATCTTTGTGTATTTTTGAATCTTAAATCAATCTTGTCTGTTTTTCTTTTTCTACTGGGTTGCCCTTTGGTTCACAGTTTTGTAATTTTTTTTTACAGGCAAGTGATTTTATAGATGTAGAAGATGGAGAGAAAATTTATGATCCAGCGTTTTTATTGCCTCTTTTTAGTCATTTATTAGCACCTGGTGCTGATGTCCAGCATCGTTCAATGGTTAATTCTGGAGCTCTTGCCATTGTTCTTTCTGCTCTCAGTAATATTAATATTGAAGTTCGTACTGTTGCATACCTTGTGCTTACAAGGTTTCATTCACATCTTTCTAGGTAAGTTATGATCAGACAAGTAATTGATCGAACATGATCAAATAAGTCACTAACAATTAATATAGATTATCATATAAATCAGTCAGTATGATAATTTGATCATATAAAGTCATGATCAAACATGACAATTTCTTTTTTAGTTGTCAGAAATAATGGATTATACACCTTTAAAAAAGTTACTCACTAATTTTTATTTTATTTTGAAGGAAATAGATTTAAATACTACTGGATTTCAAATATAATTAAATATGTCTTCTTTAAGCATTTATCAGAAATAAATGCTAGTTGATTAAATATTTTCCTCTTAACCAACTAGAAAGTTTCATCACATTAGAAAGGTCTCTTAACATTAGAAAGTTTATTTCTCTATGTAGTCACCATTGTTTTTTAAGCATTACCTTTCTCTAATTAAAAACACAATTTTTTTAATCTAAGCATAAAAATCCACCGCCTAAGATTTTGCCCACTTTAGTACTATTATTTTTAACTTCTCTTATTTCTTGAATGATTGAGTTCAAAGCATACGTCTGAATTGAAGGAAGTATGGAAATAATTATGTTAAGGGAGTAAAGTAGAGATCAAAAGGTTGGCATTAAATTGATGAATCTTCTGAATAGTGAGTCATATATATATATATATAGTGAGTCAATAGTCTGCAGTGAGTCAGCACTTGTTATGGAATAAAAAAAATCCCTGGTATCAATATTTTACATCATAAATTTTAGATATATGCCCCAATTTTGAACCAATTTACAGTACATTTTTATTGTAATAAGTGCTTCTGCATCTATAAATTCACTAAAAGGGAAATTTTTTGCTCCAGTTAACAGTGGGGTTAGTTTTTCATGCTCACTTGGTTTTCTTGCCTTCATTGGTTTAGAATGATACCACTTCATGGATTGCCTGTTGATTCCACATTTATGTAAGAAATCCATACCATTTTCATAATTTTTTATGGATGCCTTTTTCATTATTTTTTCATTTTTGATTCCACATATATATAACAAGTATTAGCCACAATAATTCATGAAAATATTTGTTTCCTTCTCTGTCCTAAAAGACAGAATTAGCAGTCTTAAAACACACATGGTGATGTCATACTTTAATTTTCGTACAAAAAAAATCAAATGTTTTTCATTAATAAGAGTCTGTGTTCTATATTGTGGCAAATAATTACTTAATGAAACAGTAGAAGCTACTGTATATGTAAATCCTATTACACTATTTCTAGTATTAGCTATCACCTTTTACTTTTTATTAGCAACCATCTCTTACTTTTGATATATGCTTTTATTTTGATTTGAATACCCATCTTCCATTATGTTTTAATGATTGGAATTAAACTTTTGAAGTGGTCAACCTAAGTCTGGGTAAGACCTACTGTAATTTGTAATAGAGCTAGTAGCAAGTTGTAAGGTATAAAAAATCTCTTAATAATTTTTTATTCGCTCTGTCATTTTTATTTTATTTGTTAACTTTTTTATTTTTTTGTGTAGTGGAGACAATGATCAGCAATTATGGCTTAATTTCATAAACGTTATACGTGGAGGTGTTTTAGAGTTGCAAGAGGAATATCCACAAATAGCCACTGTTGTCACTACATTTCTTGCTCAGACTTCACTAGCTCTTTCATTACCTCAACATCCACTTTTTAGTGCATTGCACAACTTTATACTGGCAAAGACTGCACTCTCTCTCAATTCAGTTCCAGCATTATTAGAATTGTTGCAAAGCAATGATGTACATCACAGGTTTGTGAAATTAAATCTTTAAATACGTAAAATAAATATTCGCTGAAAGACTAGTAGGGAAGGAATTCAACAGAATCCTGACAGAACAATTACAATAATAAAATGTGGGACTTGAGTAACAGTAGAAGTATTTATGAAACATTTAAACAATTTTTAATTTGTTTAATGGATTTTAAATAATTTACATGTTTGGTGCTATGGTTAACAATGGTCAACCTCATTGGGTTCACTGAGTAATTGTGACCAATTATCAACTTGGTACATGTGCATTTATTATTTATTTCAGGCTGAGTTCTGTTAAATCCTTTATTTTGCACATGTGTGCATACACACACACACACACACACACATATACACTTTTTTTTAAATAGTTTATTAACATATTGACACTGTGCTAATAGAATTAATATTAAATGAAATTGAAAACACCAAAAACAAACTTATCCATTTACTGTGTTCTTGGAACCACCAAAAACACGGTAAATGGATAAGTTAAATTTACCATATTAATTACTAGAATCGATTTTTGTGGATCCTGCATCGTGGTTGGTATTTAATTCTATACTTATATTTAAATAAATTGTTTTTATAATTTGTGAATTTTGAAATTGTCAGACACTAATTGCAAAATTGCTCTCTAGTACTGGATAGCAGAATTTACGTATTTCAAAATTTATAAAACGGTAAACAATTTTGACAGTTTAAAAATTCTCAAATTATAATAAATACAGCTTATTTAAATATAATTATATATTACGATTATATTATATTATGCAGCAGTTTACCCCCTTTACCCTCAGATTACCTTTTGTACAATGTTTGCTGAATTAAGAAACATTTTGTAAATAAATAATTCCTTGTGAGATTTATCTTTTTGAAAGACAAAATCAACTTTTCAAATACTTAATATTAAATACATAACTTATCATAATACATAATTATTAAAAATACCTGTGCAATTAACTTCATTAATAATTTACTAGTATATTTAGTTTGAGATAATTTACTTTGTGATTATAAATGACTTATTATGCAGCTGTGGATAATTGTGACAGTTATAATATAACTGTAATAAAAAAATTATTTATTAATCAAGTATATTTTTAATTCTGTAATATATACCACCTAGTACAGAATACAGTTTTATCATGAAAGTACTTTAATGGGATCCTGCATCCTCAATCATGATTGAATTATTTAATTAAATTGCATATTAAAAATTAAAAGTATTAAAATAAACTGTACACAGTGAAAAATGAGTTGACAGTAAAGTGTTAAAGCACTGAGTCAGGATGAAAAACCATATGTATGTATGTATCTGCATCTGTATGTCAGGAATGGAAAAACATTTTTTATTAAAAATTGGTGTGTTAAATGAGATGAGGTGTTTCAAAATCATTGAAAATCTACCAGTAAAGTATGAAAGCTACAAATCAGTATGGCCTAATTCTGAAATTTTTTAAGAAAAGATTTGTTCATGGAATGATGAATTAAGTAAGATTGTTCAAAATTTTCTGATGCTGATAGATACAGTGCATACTGATGTGAATGGATTAAAAAAAAATCAAAATTTGTTTTCTTCCCACCTAAAACTATTAATTTTTATCAATTGTAGAATACATGTATATTCTACAACTGATAAAAATTAATGAAAAAAATTAATTTATACAAGGAATTGTGCCTTCTGCAAAAAGTATAGGTTAACTACAACAGCAAGAAATCCATTTTGATACAATGCCCTTTTCCTAAACCCAGAAATTAACAGTACTTATGAAAAAGACTATAAAAGTAAAAATTCATTTTGACGTGCTGGCCTTTTTCTAAACCCAGAAACAAACAATACTTATGATGAAGAAGATTTCCACTGAATAATTAAACTGTTTGCCGGCCTCCGTGGCACGAGTGATAGCATCTCAGCCTTTCATTTGGAGGTCCTGGGTTCAAATCATGGTCAGGCATGGCATTTTCACACACACTACAAATTGTTCATCTCATCCTATGAAGCAATGCCTAACGGTGGTCCCAGAGGTTAAGCAGGAAAAACAAATTAAGTAATCTGTTCAGTATTTGTGGTTTCTTCAGGAAATAGAGTTAGATCTTTATGAGGGGGTTGGTGACGGTCTAGCTACTTTGTCAGTTTTGTTGATGATGCTATCATCAAAAGTGTTATCTCATAGAATAAAGAAGTAGAGGAAGGCGCTGAATAAGATAATGAAACTGAATGAGATAATGCTACCATCAAATAAATAAGCATTAGATTCTATTCAGGTAATTTCCTTGTATTTCCAGTGCCACAATGTAAATGAGGATTTACAACAGCAAGTCATAAATTTTGATGATATAGACCAGGGGTGGCCAACAAGTCGATTGCGATCGACCAGTCGATCACGAGGCCAATTTTGGTCGATCGTTAGAAATGTCTGGGGTGGAATTCCGTGTACCATGGACTTTGAAGCGATTGTAGAAGACAAAACATTCTAGCAATAGTTTAATGCATTCTGGGAATTTGCCAAGGTCATAAATTCCTAGAATTCTGACAGCCCGACACTGTGATCTCCGCCCACCCAGCACAATACATTTTGACTTATGTGTTACACACCGGACGCAACACGTGAACGCAACAGTTACGACTCGACTCATCAAAGAACACAGTCAGTTAGCTTGAATATTTGATAGTGTCATATGGTAGCTTCTTTTCTTTTGTATTAACAGTATTATCATTAATCAATATTATTTATCCTCTGTGACCATGTTGAGTTTCAATTTTTCTTCTTTTTAAAATGTAAGTACCTTTTCTTTGTTTTAAATTAAATTGCTTTTCTTACCTATCTATTTACTTGATAAGTCAGCATTCTTGGCAACAGATCTCTAAACAGTGGTCATTACAGTGAGAGAAAAATAAGGGACAGTATTACGAATATATTAGGAATAACAATAATTCTATTTAAATTAAGAAGTCAGTATTGTAAACTGTAATAAATATATTGTAACTTTAACATACTTCTTGTAAATTTGAATATATCTATATTAGATTTTAATATACTTGTATTGCTGTCTTGATCGTAATATGCAGTATTGTTATTATTTCTCTCAATATAATGGAGATAATTGCCGCAGTTCATGAGTTTTTGAATGTTCTAGGAAAATATTTAATTTATTATTTATTCTTTAAATTGTCATATTTCTTTGCATTCTAGTATACCCATGGACATGAGTAGTAAACCGAAAAAATCGAAAACTTATCACTTCAATGAAGAATGGGAACTCGATTACTTTTTTACAATGGTGAATGATAAATGTTGTTGTTTAATATGCCTTACCTCGGTAGCCATTGCTAAAAAAGGGTAATCTGGAGAGACATTTTTTAGCTTTACATAATAAGTATCAAACAGATTATCAACCAAATTCTGAACTGAGAAAACATAAATTTAGGGATCTTAAAACTCAATTAACAAATCAACAAAGCATTTTTAAAAAGCCAAGGTTGAAGTCACAAGCAGTAATTACTGCATCATTCAAAGTAAGCTATCTCTTAGCAAAAAAATGTAAGCCATTTTCCGACGATGAATTTGTAAAGGAAATGTTAGATTCACTTTATAACGATTTTAAGAACAAGAGTGAAATTGTTATGCAATTCAAGATCTACTTTTGTCTCGAAACACAGTGATGTGACGAATTGAAAGGATGAGTGGGAATGTAAAAGAGCAGTTATATAATGATATTAATAGACGTTCTTGTTTTTCCCTTCAGTGTGATGAATCGACAGATATAAGTGATACAGCACAATTACTTGTTTTCGTAAATGGTTTTTAAGGATTTTACATCTAAAGAAGAATTGTTGGGTATGATTTCTTTGAAGGAAAGGACTAGAGGTGTAGACATATTCAAAGCCTTTAAAAACTTGCTCAATGATTTGAAAGTACCACTTTTTAAATTAGTCTCAATAACAACGGCGCAGCTGCAATAATAGGTTGCAGAAATGGATTTATAGCCCTGTGTCAAAATGAAGATGAATTCCTAACCTTTTTGAGCTATCACTGCATAATTCACCAGCAAGTGTTAGCTAGCAAGAAACCAAACACAAAAGAGGTAATGGACATAGTATTTAAAATTGTTAATTCAATTCGAGGAAGTTCCCTCAAACGGCATCTCTTCCAACTGCAGCTTGATGAAGGCCAACCTGAATTATTACAACATACCGATGTCAGATGGCCAAGCAGAGGTAAATTTCTGCAGTGATTTTGTGATTTATTGTCTGAAATTATAGATTTTCTTCATGAACAAGATGGAAACTGTGAAAATTTAAATGATGAAACTTGGCTTAGTGATTTAGCATTTCTTACCGATTTTACTTCAATATTAAGTCATTTAAATTTAGAATTACAAGGTAAAAATAAAACAGTAATTGATATGATCAGCTGCATAGATGCATATAAAACAAAATTTATTTTGCTAATAGAAGATCTGCAACAGAATAATCTGAATCATTTTCCAAATATGGCAGGTAACCTACAAAAACATAAAAATATTAATTATAAGATTGACAAATATGTCGCGGAAATCCAAAAAGTAACTGAAGATTTTGAGGTAAGATTCCAGGATTTTGAAAAAATTAAAAGAAATTGTGGAATTTATATATTTTCCTTTTAAAAAAGATTGTGTGAAACGCATTAGCAAAAAAATTTCAGACATATTACATATGGATCAAAGGGCATTAAAATATGAAATTATAATTTTACAAACTGACTTAATCTTACAAGCCAGAAAATTTGAAGAAGATTTTTGGAAATATGTCAACCGAGAAAAATATCCCAGTATCACCAAATGTAGAAAATATATCTATTCTTGTTTCGGATCTACATACCTATGCGAATCGGCATTTTCATAATTGAAGCTAACAAAGACTGAACAACGTTCTGTCCTGACTGATTCCCATACTGAAGACTTATTATTATTATCTTTGTCAGGATATACACCTAATTATGATTCCTTGGTTAGAGACATGCAAACTCAGTCTTCCCATTAATGTTAAGGCAACAAAGTAAATTCTAAATCTGTCTTTATCTGTAGCTAATTTGAATTAATAAATAATGTTAATAATTATCTATGTTCTTTTAATTCCCCTGGACGTGAGTTTTTTGGCCCTTTAAATAATTATTATCGTTGTTTTTTATGTAGATACATAAGCCATATATCTATATTTCAGTACAAGGTGTACTCAGCGAGCTATTGATAGATTAGCAAAAAGCAAGTCATATTATTCTTTCATTATAAATTTTCCTGGCCCCAAAAAACGCGAAAGTGAAATATTGAAATCAAATTATCAGCCATAGTGTGCATTTTTATAACAACTTTTTTATATTTACGAACAAATAGTACAACTTATACATTGCAGTTGATAAAAAAATTAAATTGCAATTTAAGTTAGTAAAATCTATGTTGAAAAAGTGTCGGAAAATCTAATTTTTTAGGTACCGCATGTACGGAATGCTGTTGTCAAAAGTTTGGGTCTGGAAATTTATTTTCTTCATGAGCCTATATCTCGAAAACTTAATAAGTGATTTAAAAAATAATATATTTTACTTATCTACCCATACCTCGCTGGAATGCACCTTATACTGAAACACAGTGTATAAACAGTATGCATTTCACACCCCTTCTTCCCCCTTAGACCAGGCCTATGATAAAAAGTTGGTCTTATATACAAAAAAGTTGGCCACCCCTGATATAGACTACTAATCAAAACCAAAACAGTGAATAGTTAGTAATTATTTTAGCAAGAATAAAATTATTCCAGAATTGATAATATAAGGATTATAGGATATATATATAATATATAGGATTGATAATATAAGTGTAGATTTTTATTTTTTATGAATATTGAGTTTCTTTAGTGTACTTTAACATATTGCTGTATGTTACAAAAATATTTTATTTAAAAGTACATTAAAGAAAATATTTTCAGAAGTTGTCTTCAATTATATATATCTATATTATATCTACTGATCTCTAATTTAAAATGCACTGATATCTTTACATTACATCAATGTTTTTGTATCTCCTTGGCAAAAGAAATTAGATCTTTACCTTTCTTCCAGGAGGCTTTGAGTTGATTCCTCATGTTCAGGCTTGACAATTTTCATATGCTAATTCATCTTATAACCAAGTAATATTGAGCAACTGTAAATTGCATGATAACCTGACGTTGCCAGTTTGAGTAAATAAACATGTTTGCGCTTGTGTGATTAAACAAATCTGTAAATGAATATAAGTTTACTGCTTTCTTATGTAGCACATTTTGTCTCATGAACATGTTATTTTCATTTTTTGTGTTTGTTCATTTGGTGCATGAAGCACTTTGCATATTTTAACAGTTGTAATGGATAACCTACGTGTGTGTTACTTAATTTTCTGTATCTTTCTTGTCAATATCTTAATTATATATATATTTTTTTTAATTGTAGTTTATTAATCTTATTATCTTGGTAAATTTAATTTATGTACATTAACTTTACCTTTTATTTTTTTACCTTAGAGAACATCAAAAATGGATTTTAGAGGTGCTTAGAGATGGTACTAGACAAAAAGTTGACATGAACTTATTGTTTCAGAATTTAGTTTTCAAAATTTTAATGACGTTTTACTCATTTGTCCATACTCCTAAAGATTTAAAGGCAAGTATTATTAATTATTATGTCTTTTTACTGAAATTTTTAATTTATGCATTTATATCAATTCATTTATAGTTAATTTAAATATGTGCTATTGATGCTCAGGACGATATCTCTCGGTGTGCTGTTACATGGATTGTTCACTGATTAATATGTATAAATGTGTCTTATTTTTTTATGTTAAGAGAAGTTAGTCATTTTTGTAGTACAATGTAATCTGCCCTTTGGGCTGGTCTAGTGGTTAACTCGTCATCGCAAATCAGTTGATTTCAAAGTCGAGAGTTCTAAGGTTCAAATCCTAGTAAAGGCAGTTACTTTTACATGGATTTGAATACTAGATGGTGAATACTGGTGTTCTTTGGTGGTTGGGTTTCAATTAAAAATTAAAAGATTGTTTTATAGTCTTATACCAAGAACGGAATGGATGCACTGCTTCCATCACAGACATGCTGTTGCCATAAAAAAACGTGCCAAAAAAATCCCAAATAAATTCTTTGTAAAGCTGTAAAAATGTTTTTTATGAAAATTCAACTGTTACAGAATAAGCTGTTTGTAAAATTATGCCATGAAATGAGCAAAAAGAAAAATTCTTTTCCATACAGAAGTCAGGTGGTTATTGTGGGGGAAGTGTTAACCTGGTTATGGGAATTGCAAGGTGAATTAATAATATATTTCCAGGATAAACAAGCGTCATTCTCATTGTTTTTACAGAATAATGAATATATATGATGGTGATATATTTTTACATTTAAACAACTGTAATTGGAATTCACAAGTACATGATGAAAACATTTTATTAATGATAAAATTCATGCTTTCATTAAGAAGCTTGATATCTGGATTAATCGCCTTCAGAGCAAAAAATTTGATATGTCTCCACTTGCTTGCAATTATATTGATAAAAATATAGATGAAGAAGGCAGTATTAATCACTACTGTTTGGATAGCATGAAGATGCATTTGCATGAGTTCAAAATTCAGTTAGTGGAGTATTTTCCAGAATATAAAAATGTTTTCTCAAATAGGTGGGTACTGAATCCATTTAGTGAAAATGTTGTTGCAGCTGCTAAGTTATTAGTAGAGATTCATGACCAGCTCTTCAAAGTGTCTGCTGATAAAATGTTACTACTACAATTCATATCTGCAATATCTACAATTCATATACCTTTGGCTTGCTCATTGAAATGAATATTATTATAAATGTAGTACAGAAGCATTGAAAATATTAATCCCTTTCACCACGTCTTACCCCAGTGATGTTTTTTCTTTTCGGTTGCACTAAAAACTAAATATAGGAATCGTCTTTTTTCTCTTGTAAACAATTTGCTTTTATGTGTTTCTAACATAGATCGTGTATGTTGAAACTCTTAAATGAAAAACAAATGCAACCATCTTATTAATTCATTTTCTTTACATGTGTACTTGTAAATGTAAGCAAAATGTTTATAATAAATTATCTTTTTTCTCATAAAATGATTTCATTATTGTTTATGTGTAGTTGTAGGCTAATTTTGCAATCTCCCTCTCATATTACCATGACCCTCAGGTTGAGAAACTAGTATAAAGAATAGCTAGCTGGTACTTTTAGCTAGTGCTTGAGTTAGTATATCATGTGATGCTGAGATGAACTTGGTTGAGAATATTGACTTCTATTACAAGCTGTTTCACAGTTTGTATTATTCTTTCACAATGTTAATGTATGTAATAGCTAATGTATGTTGTGAAAGAATACACAACATACATTAGCTTGTAAATAAGGCTTGTACAGTAACATTAGTTATTGCTGTACACTTTGAAGTATTCCCTTTTGTTTTTAAACAGTGGTTTGGATGATGTTCTCATTTTTTGTAAAAGACTTGGAAATCATTTTTTCAGAATACTCTTGATTTCCTTTAACACATAATGCTGGATAACAGTGATGTTAGAAAGTTTTTGTCTCTCTAACACAGCCTTCAACTTTGGGAACAGCTGTCAACAGGGGACTAAATAAGGTGAATAAGTAGGATGACCAAATTTGGTAATTGATATTTTGGTCATAAACTCTCATGTTGAATGCTCCAAGTGTATTGTCATGATAAACAGATAAATTGTCCATTTATTATTTTACAATTCAACTCTTTCCCGTTTAGCAGAATTTTGTAATATTTACGGGATCATCATTGTTTTCATCAGCAGCCTTTAACTGCATTTGTATTCATCTATCAAACTGTATTAAATCTCTCACCATGTTCGCATTTGTGTCCACCATTTTTGTTTTTGGTTGTCTACTTCTGGGGGGGGGGTCATTATTTCAATTTTTGAATCTCTTATGTTATTCATAGACACATAACTTCAACAGGTTACCACACAAAGAAACTTTTGACCAGCACAGCTCCTCAAAATATTGGAAAAAGTTTAGTATCTTGCCAGTTGGAATTGATGAGGACTGTTTAAAATCTTTGAGAGGAAGTGGAAATTGGTTAAAAGCCAAGTCTGAAGAATCTGGTATTTACTGATTTTCAACCACATTTTTTTAATTTCTAATAACTGATCTAATACAATAGTTTATCACCTTCTATCCCATCCTTATCCTAATTTTAATGGTATTTTTCATTATCACTAAGTGAAAATGTGAGAAGGATAGTTTCATAATCTTTGTCAATACAACTAGTTATTGCATTAAGACAATTTTCCAGTTTACATTGTGTTGATTGTTCTGCAATTTTTTGCCAGGAATAATGCAACTGTACTGCTTACCTCATTTCCATTAAATTTGCCATTCCTGCAATTTCCTGCTGTTTTGAAAAACGTTAAGATTAAGCTGAAAAGATGTAAAAAGAAGTGTGAGCTTCTAGAGCAGTGATGACCAATAAAACTAAATGAGCTTTAAATATTTGTAGTAGTCTATAATATGGAAACCACCTCCTATGATTGATGTATATCAAAATTATTTAGATATTTTATGAATTCAAATTTGAACTAAATTTTTTTTTTAAATGTGGGTAATTTGGTTGTCTATTGTTTATTACGAAATTAATAGTTTATTAATGTTTACAATAAAATTATAGTTTTGTAAAAACTAACACTAGTTCATTAATTTTTATTCCTCATAATGTCTGGCTCTTTTCCATAATTTTTACCCTAGTTCAATATCTTTTATATTGAGAATATTCTGATTAAGTTATCATTGTTTCTTGCTTATTTTGTTTAGTAAGAATTTTAAGTTATTCATTAATAAGTAAAAGTAATGGAGTTACGTTATAGTATTGTTTCCATGACCCTTTATTAAAACACAGTGGGGTTGAAATGAAATATTTCAGACCAGACATGTAGGATATGAAATACAAGCTCAATGTATCAGAACAAAGTGTAATAAATGATCACAAACAAGGCAATCTGTATATTCCTGGAAAAAGGAATTAGTAAACATGAGTATCTGTCTAAAAAGAAAACCTCCTGTGTCAGAAGTAAAGTGGATTTGTGCCATAAACCAGTATAGTCTAGATAAATCAACTAGATCACCAAGTTTAGAATTACAAATTCTACAACCAACTGTTTAGAAAATTTTGCAGAAAGAGTTGAAAAATACACCTTTAAATTACAGTTAGTGCAGTGTTTAAGTGATAACAGTAAAGCCTTGCATGAAGATTTCTATGTGGACATGTACGAATTTGTTAATGAAGAAGATGGTTTCCTTTCATCGCCCAATTTTTGGTGACAAGTTTTAAATTAGAGGAAATCAATAAACACAACAAATAAGTATGGGGAATAGAAAACTGTGCAATATACAAGCTGTTTGCCTAAAGTGAATGTATTTTGTGCTATTTTCTGCATAAAGATGTACAGACCATTCTTTTTTTACAAACAGTAACTGAAGGAATTTATCTTGACATTTAAACGAATGGCTAATATCTCAAATTGAGGAAAACACTGAGAACTTCATTCTTGTGAAGATCTCCTCACTGTCATATAGAGGTCCAAAATTATTTGGAAGAACTCTTTTTCAGATGTTGAATTAGCCTTGTGCACCTGATGAAAACATGATGTTGATAAGTAGGCCACCAAGAAGTACAGTTTTAATGCCTTGTGACTACTATTTGTGGAGTTTTGTAAAAGCAATTCTGTTAACAGACACCAGTTTAAAAATCATAATAGAAGAATATACATATGAAAAAAAGCCAGGCGATACTGCAAGGTATCAGATAGATTGTATCATGATTAAGCAAAGATTTAGAAACCAGCTTGTCGACTGCAAAGCATATCCAGGAGCAGACATTGATAACGACCATAATTTAGTGATAATGAAATTTAGATTAGGGGTTAAAAACCTAAAGAAAAGGTGTCAGATGAATTAGTGGAATTTAGAGAAGCTTGAGGAAGAGGAGGTAAAGAAATTTTTGAGCAGAACATTGCAAGAGGTCTGAGTAAAAATGAAACTGTAGAAAATATAAAAGAAGAATGGGAGAATGTTAAAAAGGAAATTCTTAAATTAACAGAAGCGAACTTAGAGAACAAGGTGGAACAAAGAGAACTAGTAGAAAACCTTGGATATCATGGGATATATTGCAGCTGATGGATAAATGAGAAAATGTAAGAATGCTAGTGAACATACCTGCAGAATTACTGCCCAGTGCAGGTGAGGAAGCAATAGATAGATTATACAAACTGGTGTGTGATATTTACGAAAAAGGGGAAGTTCCATCAGGCTTCAAAAAGCGTGTTATTGTCATGATACCAAAGAAAGAAAGAGCAGATAAATGTGAAGAATACAGAACAATTAGTGTAATTACTCATGCATAAAAAATTTTAACTAGAATTCTGTACAGAAGAATTGAGAGGAGAGTGGAAGTGTTAGGAAAAGACCAATTTGGTTTCAGAAAAAGTATAGGGACAAGGCAAGCAGTTTTAGCTCCCAGATTAATAGTAGAAGGAAGATTAAAGAAAAAGAAACCAACATACTTGGCATTTATAGAATTAGAAAAGGCATTTGATGATGTAGACTGGAATAAAATGTTCAGCATTTTAAAAAAATGTAGTGTTGAAGTATAGAGATAGAAGAAAAATTGCTAACATTTACAGGAACCAAACTGGAACAGAAATAATCATAGAGCATAAGAAAGAAGCAGTAATAAAAAAGGGAGTTTAACAGAGATGTTCCCTATTCCCATTACTTTTTAATCTTTACATAGAACTAGCAGTTAATGATGTTAAAGAAAAATTTAGATCTGGAGTAACAGTGCAAGGTGAAAAGACAATGATGCTACAATTTGCTGATGATATAGTAATTCTATTAAAGAGTAAAATAGATTTAGAAGAAACAATGAACGGCATGGATGAAGTCCTTCACAAGAACTACCACATGAAAGTAAACAATAACAAAGCAAAAGTAATAAAATGTAGTAGAAATAAAGCAGATGGGCCACTGAATATATAAATATACAACTAACTAAAAATTTCTTATAAATACAATTTATCAAAAATAAAAATAATAATAATGAAAATAAGTGTATTTAACATACAAAATAGTTTAACATATGAGGTCTGTTCAAGAAATATGTAGACTATTTGAATTGATCGGGTGCAGTTGGTTCCAGTCACATCTGCTTGTCATCACCATGTTCATACAGATCAGCTGATTACAATGCAGGTTTTTGATTGCAAATATCATTATTGGTTGCTTAGGTACGCGGTTGTTTGTTTGGTGGGTTTTAGAATGAGTGAATTCAACGAGCAAAGAGATGCTATGAAATTTTGTGTTAAACTCGGAAAATCTGTGAGTGAAACTTTTGATATGATCAAGATGTCTTATGGCGATGTTGCTTTGAAGCGTGCGACTTGTTTTAAGTGGCATAGATGTTTTAAAGATGGTCGTCAGTCGACTGAAGACAATGAACATCCTGCATGTCCGTCCACGTCAACGGACGACTCACATGTAGACAAAATCAACACCCTGGTTCGAGCAAATCAACTTCTGACCATCAGAGAGCTTGCTGAAGAGTGTGGAATATCAGTTGGATCATGTTATGAGATTTTGACTGAAAAATTGAAGATGCACCGCGTTGCTGTAAAATTTGTTACACGCCTGATGACGGAGACCGAAAAGCCCATCGCATCCAGGCTTGTTAAGAATTGCTTGAACATTCAAGATGAAAAGTTCTTGTCAAGGATCATAACAGGTGATGAATCTTGGATGATCGAAACAAAGGTTCAGTCATCCCAGTGGGTGGGTGATACATCTCCGAGACCAAAAAAAATTCGCCGTTCCAATGTGAAGGTGATGTTGACAGTTTTTTTTTGATGTTCAGGGCATAGTCCACCTTGAGTACTTCCCCCAAGGCTCCACAGTGAACCAGACCTACTAGATTGAAGTTCTCAAATGTCTGTGAGACACTATCCGGCGGAAAAGGGCACAAATGTGGAAGAGTGGTGACTGGTTTTTTCATCATGACAACGCTCCAGCCCATTCAGCCCTCAGAACTCATGAGTTTTTTGCCAAACACTCGATCACTGTTCTTCCCCACTCACCCTACTCACCTGACCTCGCTCCTTGTGACTTCTTGTTTCCCAAACTCAAAAGACCTTTGAAAGGAAGAAGATTTGAGATGATTGCCGAGATTGAGGCAAATGTGATGAATGAACTGAAGAACATCTCAAAAGAAGCGTTCCAGGACTGTTTCCAATAGTGGATACACCGTTGGGATAAGTGTGTGTGTCGGGGAGGAGAGTACTTTGAAGGGGACCCAGACAAGTAACTTGTAAATAAATACATTTTGTTTTATGATGTTAGTCAACGTATTTTTTGAACAGACCTTGTAAAAACAAGATTTCTTTACTGATAGTTAAATCATAAAAACCAGAATAATGTAATTTACTAAAAATGTTATAATGACCACTAGAACCTGAAATTGCATTAACAAAAAGATAACACTAGAAAAGGCTAAAGTTCATACAATTCAATTTTCTACAAATATTATTACTTTTACTGTTTATAATAGAACTACTCTCAATTTATGAACGAGTAGAATACTGTCATTTTAACTACTATTTGCTAATAATTCACCATACAACTTCCTGCATTCACCCACTGTCCACGCTGGAATACTCTTGATGTACTCTTCACAGATTTTTATCACATGCTTACTGATATCACTGTCACCACAACTGCGTCAAAATCAGGTTTGTGAAACTAACTCTGTTATCGCTTGTTATCACGACTACACTGAACATGGCTTTGCAGAACTACTTACTATCTCTGCTGGTCCCTGGCAATTTTTATATCCCCTGGCTTGCAGAACCAGTATTTGTTTCATTCCTTTAATTATTGAAGCGTAATAATTTTTATCGTTCGCACCCTTATGTTTTTCTATAAATTCCTATTCTGGTTCGGTAACCCTTCTGGTTGAACAACAGCTTTTGGAGGTGCCAATATCTGTATTACAAAGAACAGATTGTTAAATGGATCTGTTAGTCTGAGAAAAGAATTCCTGTTAGTCCTTGTAGATTCTTCTTTTCATTATTATTTTCTCTTTCTTTCTTCTTAAATGTAAGGTTTTCATTACCCTGGTCCTACATTTATTAATACACAAAAATTAATTTTTTTACATATCTTCAAGTCACGCTTTGCCATTAAAGTTTGAAAAAATCAGAAAAAACCATTCATTTCCAATATTTTCTGTAAGTGTGTAAGGATGGTATGACTAAGTCCTATATAGCATAAACTTTTCTCCAAGTTTGGTAAAATAACTTAAATATTTATAAATTATATTTATATGGTATTTTTTGGTCGCACATTGCCATCTAAAATGTATTAAATTGGTAATTTTAGCAAAATTTCAAAGTTTTACTTTTTATTATGTGTTTATAACAAATCTAATAGAGATATTACAGTTATATTCTTGTATCTAGAAGTACTACTGCTTAAAAAAAAGTATAGTAAAATAAAACTCTTAATTTAATACTAACTGGTCATGCAGCTGCATTAAAAAGTGACTAATGCTGCATTGGCCCTAGTCCTAGTCACGCCCTATTGAGCAAACTTTATATTTGATTTTAAAATAAATAATATAAAAGTGGTATATTTGTATACACAGATGTAAAAGTGTTAAGAACATAAACCTGCTTCAGTGACACTATTATTTTAATTCTTTTTAATCACGCAGCTGAATGAAATAAAGTTCCAATAATTATTTTGTATGTAGTACTTTGCTCATTTTGCTGTACAAAATGACTCAGAACTCACCACCGGGGAGGTGGCTGCACTTCAAGTTCCACCCACAACCTACCTAACCAAAACAATGATTAGGGTGTGTTATTTACATTATTTACAATTTTAAAACATTTAAAAATTTTCATAGTTTGTACCCTACACTTTTTTACTTTTACTCCTTACTTTGAAATGTTACACATTTTTTTCCATCACTAAGGCTTTATATTCTGATTTGTGCGAAAAGGTAGGCATGGCTAATCTTGACAATAATGTTGTTCTTGGTCACTGTCATCAGAAATTTGTGAATCACAAACCTCTGTGTGTACTTCATCGTTTTTGCATAAGTCTAAGAGTTAAGATTGTTTTCTTTCATAATATTTACCCTTGTTTCTATCAATAATTCTTTTTGTTCCTTTCATAGAACCTGATTTTTCCCAATGCCATATTTTCTCTGCAAGTATATAAATCGTAACTCCAGGGCAGGATTTTTTTTCTTTTTTACATATGCAGTTAATACTTATTGAACACACACATGGATCTGGAGTTCTCTTGCAAGTACAGTCGCTAGCAATAATTAGATATTTACATGCAGCAAGGAACCTTTCTTTATAAATTCATCAAGTCTCAGTTTGAATGTTGGATTGTTTTTATCATGACTATCATTTTCTGAACTTACAATACGATTCATAGTAAGCTTAATAAATGTGGACCACTCTGTATTCTGTCACAGTTGGGATGGAAGCTTTGTCATACAAACACTTAATTTTGTGTGCAACTGTTGCGGCTACTTTTGAAAAGGACACCACACTCTTGTTGTTTGTTTCAACAGCCAAGTTAAATCTCTCTTAAAAGTAACAGCGGAGAACATCCTCATGTGTTGGTAGCTTGTTAAAATAACAAGTCCTGTGGGTGGCCGAATATAGGGCATTCGAAATCCTTTCTAGTTATTACACCCTTCGCCTAACTTCTTTGGCACATACATCACAGCAGTAAAGGCACTTGCACTTGTAATCACAAACACTTAATAAAATAATCTGATGTGGCTACCACATGACCTCCTTGTTTGATTATTAATGTACATATACACATTTAAAAAAAAAATGAAAAGTACATAAAATTTTATTTCATTAATAACTTATTGAATTCTAATTTATCGTAAAAATTTTTTTACAATCAGAGGTTAATAATTATTAATAAATCAAACATGAACTTTATTTAAGATAAGAGATTTTTTTCAGTTATCTTTTTAATATTTATTTTATTTTTTTCTGCTTGTTATAGAGTAATAATTTTCTCTTTAACTCAGCATGGCTTGTATTCTGGTGATTTAATTTTAATTAATTCTTGTTGTGTTCGTGAATTTTATATTCTTCTTCTTCATTGTTTTCCTATTTATACAATTAACGTTATTACAATTGGTATACATTAATTATAAGTAGTTAAGTTTTAATATCATTTTGCATATGTGTTAGTGATGAATTAAATAGGACAATGAAGTGCATCGAAAAAGTACTGCAATAGAACTTTAGTCAATGAGAGTTTATTTAGAACTGAATAATTATTCTGTACACTTGGTACAGGATGCAGTTGCATTACATTTCATCATACAGTAGATTTTTAAATATTAAGTGATAAGAAGCATATGTGGGTTAAGGAATGCAATGCGTCAGGATTTTACTGTAACATAACTCCCCCATTACCAAATAAAACACTGTGATTTTGATTATCAGGCACAGGTGTGTTTTCTATAAATGTTTCAATACACAATACAAAAATAATAATTACAATTAATATAATATTATTACCCAAATTGATGTATCACCTGTGACCATATTATTTTTCCTGACCATCGACAAATTGTTTAAGATTATAGTTTCTTTATTTTAATTCTAACGTCTTAAGGTCTATTGATAATTCAGAATGTTGCACTTTGTCCATATTCAATTCATTTACATCAGTAAATTTAGGATACCCATAGTTTTTAATCATATATTGTAGTGGGTAGTGGGCTAGCCTTATGCAATAATTCAAATAACAGTCGTTATTTGAATTTATTAAATAATACGATTCTAAATTATAATTTTCAATTAATATTAAATAATCAGATGTTTCACCAACTCTGTTACATATACACATATATAATAATGCCTATTAAATTACATATACACATTTTCAGAAGTACATAAAATTTTATTTCACTAACAACTTCTGATTTTTTTCATATATTTTTTTTCTTGTTATGGCCCGGAAGGACCAATTAGTCATTTATGTTTAGTTTTTCTTATCTTCCAATACTCTTTCATTTTCCTGGAAAAATGCCCTTTTCCGTTCCTCTGTCCAAACCGTCCCCGTTTTCTTTTTAGGGGTTTTTTGCAAATTTAACACCAGGCAAGTTGTTATAATTTCCAGATCCTGTTCTGAGATCTTGCTGTGCAATGCCTGCTTCTTTGATGTCTTGAAGCACCTCAGTGAGCCACACTGGTTGCGTTTTTAGCTTTAGCAATCTTTCTAAGAGTGTTTACTTTTCCTTGATTCCTCCAAACGCAAGAGGTGGCCAAAGAATTTTATTTTTTTCTTTCTTATTTCTTCTGTAATTGGTGTAACGACCTCATAGATTTTATGGTTTGGGAGTAATCTCCACTTTCCTTCCACCAAGTTTATCCTGCCAATAGAGGTCCTTACGATCCTTCTTTCTATTTTGGCTAATTTTTCAGTTCTCGATGCTATCTTGATTTGACCCAGTGTTTCACTCCCATACATTACTACCGGTTTGATCACTGTATTATAGTGTCTTATCTTGGCTTGTTTGGAGATGCATTTCTTGTTATAGGTGTTTCGTGTGACCACTTGTGCCATTGCTAGTCTGTGTGCACTTTCTTGCCAGGCTATTTTCTCGTTCAGATTCCATGTGATGGATTCACCCAAATATTTAAATTTTGATACTATTTTAATTCTGCGACCATTGATTTCCAAATGTTTCCGCTGTGTCTTTCTAGTGAACATTATTTCTGTCTTCTCATACGAGATCTGAAGTCCAATTTTCGCTGCGATAGAGGCCAATGATTCTATCTGGTGTTCAGCCTCTTCCTCTGTTTGTGCATGGAATGCTAGATCGTCTGCGAAGCCAAGGCAGTTAAGGCTTACGTTGTTAAATTTACTTCTAATTTTTACTTTTTCTGGATTTTGTTCGTACCAATGTCGCATGATGTATTCTAATGTGCAATTAAACAGTAATTGTGACAATCCGTCCCCTTGCCTGAGATCAGTTCTTATGTCAAAAGGTTCCGATACCTCCCCCCTGAACTTCACCTTCGACCGGGTGCCCGTCATCGTCAGCTCCAACATTTTCACTAGTTTTGGGTGCAGCCCAAAATTCCTCAGAATCCTAAGCATAGATGGTCTATGGATACTGTCATATACCTTCTTGAAATCCACAAATGTAATGATTAAGCCCTTGCGTCGCAACTTGTACATATCCATAATTAGTTTTAAGGTGATAATTTGTTCTGCACAACTTCTCCAGGGTCTGAATCCCCACTGATATTCTCCTAATTCTTTCTACAGTTGATTCTTTATACGGTTATAAAGTATTCTAGAGAAGATCTTGTATGTACAATCTAATAGGGAGATCCTTCTATAGTTGTTTGGATCCATCTTATCACCTTTCTTGAATAAGGGGTGGATGATTGCTGTTGACCATTGGTCTGGAAGTCTCTCGCTGTTCCAAATTTTAGTAACTTCCCTTTGCAATATCTCTAAGATGTTAGGTGCAGCGTATTTCCAATGCTCGGCAACTGTTTGGTCTTCTCCGCTCGCCTTATAGTTTTTCATTTCCTTAAGGGCTTGTTCAATCTCTTTTAGAGCAGGCGGAGTTAATTTTGATTGCTCTGTTTTCACTGGTGTGTCCGTGTCAATTCTCAGGAGTTCTTCAGGCTCTTTTGCATTTAAAAGTTCTTCGAATGCTTTGGCAAGGATTTGGGCATTTTCCCTATTGCTGTGTGCTATCTTTCTTTTTTTTGTTCTTAAGCATTAACGTTGGTGCCTGGTAACGTTGCAATCTTCTTTTGAAGGTTTCATAGTATTCCCTGGAATTAGTTCCATGGAAATTTTCCTCGATCTTCCTAGTGATGTTATTGTGGAATTGTCGTTTGGCCTGCCTAAGAATTTTTTGTGTAAGTTTTCTTTGCTCGATTAGTTCTTGAGAGGATTTTTCAGACCTCACTCCTTGATGTCTCACCCAAGTTTTGTGTCCAGCAATGACTGCACGGTTTTACATTCTTCTTTTTATTGTTATTATTGAATAATTATTTATTATAAAATATTTTTACTATCACGGGTTAATAATTAATAAATCAATAATTTTATTTTTAAAAAAATGTTAAAGAATAAATAAAAAAAAAGTTAAAAAAATAAAAAAGGATATGAAGTCTGATTTGAACCGATGTGCATTCCCCTTATAGATCCAATTATTTCATTAATTAAAATTTCATTTGGCTATAACTGGAACTAGTGAAAATAATACCAATTATGATGTATATTGTTGAAAATTTCTCAATGAAGCCTTATTACTGCAGTTAAGAAAAAGTCCAAAATCCAAAAAAATTTTGATTTTGGATTTTTGATTCAGTCGATTACAATCAAAAGGGGAGAGAGGTGCACAACTAGATGTTACACAGTTATAAAACAAAAATTTCAACATACTACCGCGAATCATTTTTGAGATATGCGAGACATGTATGTACATATGTACTGATAGATATCATGCTGAAACTAGTCAAAATGGATATTTTCGTTGAAATCTAAAACTGAAATTTTTCGCGATCACAATACTTTTTTTATTTCGTACAAAGTAAAAAGCACACGTTGACTAAACTGACAAGAAAACAATCATGTACTAACACTATCCCAGTACTGAACGCTTATTTATTAAGCACTTTTAGGTACTTGAATATCACTATAGCATCTCAACTTTATTAGTTTTAAGAACGTAACAGAATGTAAAACTTTGAAATTTTGCCAAAAATCATCAATTTAACACATTTCAGAAGGCGATGTGCGATCAAAAGATACCATATAAATACAATTTATATAAGTTATTTTAACATACTTGGAGAAACATTTATGTGATTTAGGACTAGTAATACCATCCTTACATACTTTCAAAAATATTGTAAATTTATGGTTTTTACTGATTTTTTTCAACCTTTAACGGCAATGTGCAACCTGAAGATATGTAAAAGATAAATTTTTTTTTTTTGCTTTTTTCCTTGTCAGTACCAACAGTAACTTTTGTGCCCTTTAGCGTTGTGAAATAACCCACCGGGTTGGTCTAGTGGTGAACGCGTCTTCCCAAATGAGCTGATTTGGAAGCCGAGAGTTCCAGCGTTCAAGTCCTAGTAAAGCCAGTTATTTTTACGTGGATTTGAATACTAGATCGTGGATACACCGGTGTTCTTTGGTGGTTGGGTTTCAATTAACCACACATCTCAGAAATGGTCGAACTAAGAATGTACAAGGCTACACTTCATTTACACTCATACATATCATCCTCATTCATCCTCTGAAGTATTATCTAAACGGTAGTTACCGGAGGCTAAACAGGAAAAAGAGAGCATTGTGAAATAAAAAAAAAATTTTTTTAACCACTCTACTATGTAGTCTGATTTGACTATTAAATTGATCAAACCATTCTTTAATGGCAAGTGTCTATTTTCATATTGTTTCATTAATGTTTGAAGTATTGATTTGGTTTATATTGAAGTAAAGTTTGTGGTTACTATGAATATAAAGTAAATTAGAAATGTAAAATTACATATGTGTGCTTCCAAAAACAACAGCAAAGCTTTGAAATAAAACTTTGACTAAAATCTTGAAATAAATGTTGTGAAAAGGGTTCACCTAAGTGGAGTAGATAATATAAGAAAATAAATATTTTAACAAATTTTTACTCTTTGCTATAAAACTGCGTTTATGTTGAAAAATAATACTGAATTGAGACATAAAATAAGTGAAGTGAAATGTTTAAATCAATCTGGAATGAAAGAGGAAGAGAGATGCGAATATTAGATCAGTGGAGGTTTAAAAATGGTTTACTGCGGTAATATTACAAAACATTTTAATAGATAGTGAAAATTATTCCATTTCTTTTTGTTACTGTAATTTCTTCATCAGTTACTTAATTTAGTAAGTTGTGGAAGGCATAATAAATACAGTGAGTGGTTATAAATGAAGAATCAATATATATCTTTTTATCTATCAGTATGTTTATAAGAAGTTTACATTTTTCAGTTATGTTAGGTGAGTTTTCCAATATGTGTTTTCTTTTGTTTGTTATCCTCTGAAAACTAAAGTGACTTAGAGAATTGATTATTAATTTAAAAAACTTGATACAGAGTTTGTTTTGGACTAGACAGGATGATACTGTTTACATTTTGTAGCTGTTAATCATAGAAGTCAAATATTTAATTGGTTTATTACTGATTTTTTTTTTATCACTGGTTTTATTTTGTGAAATAATTTTATAGTATTCATGGTTTTTTTTAATTTCCAGGTGTTGATTATTGATGTAATTTCATCATGTATTGGTATTCAGGATGTTGGATATGTGCTTGTATCAAATTATGGTCTCATTTCATGGATAAGTCATTCCTTGATTTGCAAAGATTTTGATGAAACTCATTCATCGTTAGTAAACCTTTTAGAGAAAACAACTAATTTTAAAAACTGTTCATTACATGTAAAATTAATTCTTATATCATTAGTGATTAATGTTACTTCTGTTAATGATTTAACAAACATATTACAAATACTTAATAATAATAAGATTATTAGTCATATTAATGAAAATGATATAAAAATTTTAATAAATGTTACTGCTAATTTGTTAGGATCAGATGTTGTACAAAATGCTTCAGATATGATTAAATTTGGTTGTCAGTATGTAATAGAAACTAAAGATTCAAATCAAACAGTTACTGTATTAAATATACTTGTTTATAACTGGTTGAGTAAACATTGATTAAATTTTACTTTATTTTACTATATATATTTTAATTTTAGTTTTTTATTTTACATTCTAGTTTTTTTTTTTATTGTATTATATATATATATATATTGAATTTATAATTACAACATCATATAAAGGATAATGTAATAATATACACCATAATTATAGTAGTACAGTTGTAATGAATTACCAATCTTCTCATGGATGTATAACTCAGTGGAACTTCATTAATTAAAAACTGAACAATTTAACAAAAATATACTGAATTGTTGATTACTTTGAATTCATGATGACAATAATTTGTCTATATTTAAAAAAAAATATTTGAGAGATATGAATTTCCATGATCAAGGGTAATTTCTCAAAAAAATTCTTTTTATCAAGGGCCATTTCTATTAAAAACATAATTTGATTTAATTTACTTATCATGGATTCATACCAAAATACTTAATGGTTTTTTGAACCTGTATTAATGAAATTTATAAAAATATTAATGGATGGATATGAAACAACTGGTATATTTTTTCTATAATCCTAATGCCTCAGTTGAATTACTTTTAACTAAATGTTAAAGATTCAGATTATGGAGTGGTGTTGAACTATGGGGTTTGTTCTTATATGCAGATTAGAGTTAAGTAGTAAATGGGAAATGCAGTCAATCACTGCTCTCAGATACACATAATATTAAAACTTCTAGTGGCTCAGGATAGTGTGGTTGATCCATTCTTATTTTTTTACATTTATGACTTGAAATAGGCTGTATGTTCATGGAAGAATTTTGAAGTTGGTTGTAAATCTGGTAGCTATTACAATAAATAAAATATAAGAGAAACAAAATTTAAATATGTCTTGAAATAAAGCATAATACGTTATTGCACTAATTACGTATTTACTAACTACTGCTTTATTCTTTTTAAGTGGATCGTGTATAGACACTTTGCCATGTGTCTTTGACAATTTTTACAGCTGCACTATACATTACTGACAGTGCTATACAAAAAATATACTAGTAGAATTAGTGAGCTACAAGGTATTATGAAATCTCAATGTACTCCTTCTACATTGATCTTTGACCAATATTATAATAAATAATCAGTCTTATGATAATTGAAAAATTCTAGTAATAGGTCTTTTCACATTCATTTTTTTTCCTCTTTTATTTTTTCTTCCATCCTCTTAGGTCTGGGTCTGCAGTTAAGCATCTACGTAGCCTCTAGCAGGTGCCTCGCCTCTAGCCATTAAGGCAGAGCAACCAGATTGTTCTGCCTGGGAGGACTACTCCCATGATCACCATAATGGCTTCAGTGGAGACAGAATTATATGCCTTTGCAACTTGTAGGACCATTCTTCTTTGAATTCCCTCCAACACCCTCTCTGGTTATGGCCAATTTTAAGCACCCTGTGCAAAACATGCAGGAGTTTTACCAGCATCTGGTAGCTGGACAATGCTTTTGGCAGCATCTACATTTGTCTCTTGACTCAGAACCCAAAATGGTGGTCGCTAAAACTTCTGTTGATGTTAATATTATCCACTAAGTGTGACACCAACATTCTTTTCAAGAGTTTGGTGACATTAGTGAGACAGAGTGTTCGCTACCCTTCTGGTACATCTTCTGAACCCGGCTTTCGCAAAAGAATGAGTCTGGACTCTTTCCATGTGGGTGTAATACATCCCCCGTAGAGTATGTGGTTCATAATATTAATAACTGGAATTGGCACTACCTCAACCACAGTACGAATCACCCCCACAAGAATTCTGTCCAGGCCCAGACTCTTGTGTATCTTCATCTTTTTCCCTGCTGTAATCAAATCCTGCAGGTTAAAAGGGATTATGTCATCCACAACCACTTCATCCCTCTCTGGTTCAGGAGCTGCCGGAAAGAGAACTGCCACACAGTTCCTAACTTTGTATGTCGTGTATGACTTGGTATGTCATGTAAACTGCAGGTGTTACATGATTCTTTCAGTAATTCCCTCAGTATACAGAGTTTATCTCTGTACATCATAGGCCATCTTCTTGGTATTAACTCAATTAGATCCTCATCAGTGAGTACTCCCAAGAGTGCCTCTGCCACGTCCTTTTTGTCCACAATGAGGTCTGTTTGTGTTGTCTGTGTTATGACTCTTAATGGGGCCGACATCTCTATCCACGTTTTCAGGCCAATATAAATCTTCTTCAATTCTTTTTCATGCTCGAGAAAGTATTTAGACAGTCCCAAGCCCAGATGTTGCTTAAGTGCCATCATGATGATACCCAATTAGCTCTGTATATCCTAATTTCATTTTTATATATTTTATCTGTTGGCTTCAAGTCTGCATTTTTATAGAATAACAATTGTAATAAACCAGGTCTGATTGAAATAATCGTTCATCAATATGCATTCCCGTTTGGTCAAAGCTGACAATTTTCTCTCATATACCACTGTCTACTTTCTTGATTCTGAACAAATGTTTTTCATCCACTTTACTCTTTACACAGTTCTCTACTTTTGTACAGATGTTGATAGTTTCACATACCAACAACCTAGTGATATACTGAAGTGACAGAATCAGTAAATAAAAGGGAAATATCATTGCTTACCATTATCCCAATGTATATTACATATATCTATATCAATATTATATTTGCAGAATTTTAATCGTAATAGCAACTGGGATTCGACTGATCTGAAAGACTGAGTCTGTCTTCAATTTTGTTAGGTAACTCTACTTGTCTGTAGCCAAACATTGTTGAAGAAATTCTATTGTGCTATGTTGGTTTTATTTTTATCGGGTATAATCCTAGAATATATAAGATGTGAGACCTGAAATGAAAGATTTGATCTGATTTCTCTTCTCTTAGGTTTATATGCAGAACTAGGTTTATAGTTATTTTATATGGTTAAATTATTAAAGAAAATTAAAAAACCAAACAACTATTTATACTTTTTTTTTTGTGATATATTTTACCCGTTCCTAAAATATGAGGTGCGACAATAAAGTAATGAGACTGATTTTTCTTTGCAAGATGTGGCAACACTGGAGCTTGCGTAGGCACACCATCTTTGACCTTGGTCTATAAGCTATTTCTAGTCCAAGCGGCACATTGATGCAACTGTTGAGTTAAATTGGATGAAAACGTGATGACAACTTATGGTAAGCTTCAGAAGGCTTTTGGAGAGGAGGTTATGTCAAGAGCTCAAGTTTTTCGGTGGCATAAAATTTTTAGTGAAGGCAGAACGAATGTTGAAGATGAAGACCGCAGTGGACGACCATCAACCTCACGGACAGATGTCAACTTGACCAGGGTGCGTGAAATCGTACGATCTGATCAAAGATTATCCGTGAAAATGATTGCAGAAGAACTCAACATCATTCGAGAAACGGTTCGTCTAATATTAACTGCAGATCTTGGTATGAGAAAGATTTGTGCAAAAATAGTCCCCAAAAATCTCACATAACAGCGAGAAACACGGAAAAATGTGGCAGCCGATCTGTTAGAGCAAATGGAAATCAATCTAGATTTGTTAAGCCGTGTTATCACTGGTGATGAAGGTTGGTTTTTTTCAATACGATCCAGAGACAAAACGCCAAAGTTCGCAATGGTGCTCAAAGGGATCACCCAGACCAAAAAAAGCTCAAAGTCAAAAGTGAAATGCATGCTTGTGTTTCTTCGATTCCAAGGGAATTGTTCATAAAGAGTGGGTGCCTCCTGGACAAACAGTTAACCGATATTTCTACAAACAAATTTTAGAAAGACTTCGTAAACGAGTTCTTCGTGTCCGCGCCAACATTGCTGATAATTGGATTCTGCATCACGATAATATGCCATCCCATACTGCTGTCAGTACAGCAATTTTTAACCTCAAAACAAATTTTAGTACAAATTTTAGTACGGCCACCTTATTCACCAGATATCGCTCCGTGCGACTTTTTTCTATTTCGAAGAGTCAAAATGGCGTTCAAGGGACACCATTTTCAAAGAACACAAGATGTCCAAAAAGCTGTGACGAGGGTCTTGGAGGATATTACAGAAGATAAGTTCCAGAAGTGTTACCATCAATGGCAGAAGCCCTGGAATAAGTGTGTGCAATCAGAGGGGAACTACTTTGAAGGAGACAACACTAAACATGACCAAAATGGTAAGCAACATTTTTTTTCACATCAGTCTCATTACTTTATTGTCGCACCTCGTATGAATATTCCTAGAAAATTTGGCCCATATTTAATTATAATTTTTAGAAAAAGACCAGAATTACCTACTTATACCAGTCGCAGTATTAAGTGCACATTGCACATTGTATTAAATGCAATCAGGGCAGCCTAACAAATTTTTTGTTAGGCTCAAAATAATGTAAGTTCTGTTTGTGATTACCTGTAATAGTTATGACAGCCATCCCTTTGGGCTGCAGTAACTATATTCAATTAATCTTCAGTTTATAATAATATATTTAAATGATGTATTAATTGCAAATATTTTCCTGTTATTTAAGAAAACTTCATGTAAAAGATACAGTACATTATAAATTTTTATTATTATTACAAGGAGTGACTGAAGTGTATGCATACAGGGAACATATCAGGAGAATAAAACGTCGCATTAAGCGATAGGATCTGCTGTGTTAGTTTCAGTCCCCTAACGCTAACATTCCAAAACTTGTGACCCATGACCATTCATTTCCTGTCAGTTGCTATTACGACTGACAGTAAGCCTGCTTTGAAATCATGCTTATGAAGATGAAACTCCTGATTGAAAATACTGTAAGTAGATGGGCAATAATTTTACGTATATCAGAAGCTGTTAGAGAAATATTGTTAGATAAATCTCGCAATAATTGACTAGTTTCTGGAACTGTTGAGAAGCACCAAAGGTGGTGGATTAATCGATTCAAAATTACTGCTGCATTACACAACAACGCCATGTAGATAGGCATATCAAAAGAACAAGTAGGACATTATTCCTCAACTAGGCAACCTTATCATAGTGGATGTCACGCAAACTCACAGGAAAGAACAAACTTGCAGAAAAAACATTGGGAACAGCTTCTGAAATTTATCATGACAAGGCAGCTTACCTTTTGTACAGGTGTTCAACCAATCAAAAGCATACTTCTCTAAAGAAGCAGATATTGTTTAATGTATCTAAAAAATTACTGCTGAACAATTGAAAAAGAAAAAAGGTACAATCAAAAGAAATTGTTGTAAAAAAAAAAATTACTGCCTACTACTTTCATCATATTGAAATAGTTATAAAGAAAATTTACATATATGGTTACAAAAAATTGAAAAAGAAAAAACTGCAGTTAAAATAAATTGTTACACACTTGACAAAAAAAAAAAAACTAAGGTTAAGAAGAAAACTTACATAAATGATTACAAAAAATTGTTAGTAGTTACAAACAAAAAACTACCGCCTACTACTTTCATCATCTTTGTTGCAAAAAAAAATTACATAAATTGTTACATAGTTAAAAAAAATACACTCGCATTCACAAATTAGAAATATATTTTAAAATAAAATTTTTAAAAGATATAATTTTTTTTTGTTATTGATGATATTATTTCTTATTACTGTTCATACTTAGATGCGGTTATCTGGCTTTAGGCATGTCCCTTGCATTATATCCTTTTCCAATCTTCTTTGTTCCCAGTTAAACTTCTGAATTCTCAAAGCTAAGCTCTTACTTATTTTTAGATAGTTTATAATATTACTCTTTCCAGGATCTCTTTTTTTGCGTTTTACATTCCTTCTGGCATTGTTTTAATCATATTTTCTTCACTTACGTTACATTGCAGCCAATAAATTTTACTCTTTTGAATTCCTCTAATATTTTCTATTTTGTTTTGCTCTCATTATTACATTTTCATTTTTCTCTTTATCTATCCATGTAATCATTTTCAATATCCTCCATACTTAAATAAATTAAAAGTTATGAAGTACCTTCAGATTTATGTCCTTTTATTCTGGAACACCATAAATAACATGAAGTACACTCAAAAAAATCACTCATAAAAATCTACTAGAGGGTTCAATCTTAATATATTATTTTTTTTTTATTATTATTATTATTAAATACTACCATTTTTGATTCGTTTTTACATCTGCAAGCATCTGTACAGTTTATTTGTTAAATTCTTCCGTATTTTGAGAAGATATTTCATTAATTCTGTTTTTCTAATATTAATCCTTTTCATTCATTAGTCTTCTTTGAAATCATAATTTCAAGATTTTACAGACTATCTGCTAATTGTCAAGGATGCACTAGTGTCAGAATGTCATTCTGGTGTTATTTAAATATTAAGTATTCATTTTTATTATATCTCTTAATGAAAGATACTTCTTTTAATGGTGTTTGATTAAAGACACAGCTATTGCTTACACATAGTAGCCTACAATAATGAGCAAGCCCAGCGTCAGTGACCCGTTTTTTCACGTTTAGCAAACAGAAAATGGTATCTAAAAATATGACTTTGAAAACACCAGAATGGAGACAATACCAGAACAAGACAAGCAAAAACAAACACTTTGTAGGATACCAATTCATTTGATAAATTTTATAACTGTATGATACTGATACTCTGAGATTTGATGCAAAATTAGACAATTTTAATGAGTAAAACATTTTACATGTGTAAAATATATTTACAAAAATTGATCATTTAAAGAAAGATGTATCATAGAGGAGTAATTTTAAAAGCAATAAAATAAGAAATAATAATCAGAAAATTAATTCAAACATAGGAGAATATTTAACAATTTAAATACCTAATATAAGTTGGATTTCAATGAGCATGGGTTACTATAAATGTAAAATTTTGCAGAAGAAGCTTATTGAAAGAATAAACTATAACAATCTGTCATAAGCAAATAACACGCACAATACTATAGTAAAAGTGAAAAGGTTTCCAGTTTGTTTCCCAACATACCAGTGTTTCTTATTTTAGCTTGGTAATAAAAAAAAATTTTTTTTGGTTAGCTACAGGAAAAGTTTACCAGAAGCAGTTCAATTGATTCATAGCAGTGTATTATAATAAAATCACTTTTTAGGTAAAGCAAAGGCAGTTAAGTATATTCATAGTAATAAATAAGTTCTATAAAAATATAATTAAGTAGTTTACAAAGTCAAAAAAAAAAAACATTATTTGTAAAATGGTTAACATTCAACATATATTACCATATAACCACATACCTAGCCAACATAACAAATGGTTTGAAATGACATTCAACTCTACAAATGTTTCCTTCATTCTTTTCACCGTTTGGACTCACTGTTCAGTGAAAATCATCTTTCTCAGAGAAAACAGCATACTTGAAGTGGATGGGTCAAATACCACAATCATCAGTATTAGCAGACCTACAAATTATAAGAACAAATTATGTTATTATTCCTTTGTCATGAATATCTCACACTTACCACATGGTAATAGATAGCATATAGTTCCTCAAAAGAAAAGTAATGAAATCATTAAAGCTTGCATTAGTGAAAATTTTAGCATAGGATATGTTTTATACAATAAATATAATAAAATATGCAACATTTCTTTAAATGTAATAAATAAATAAAAAATTAGCATATCTTTGAATTTTCTGGTTCTTTAATAAGTGTTTATAACCTGTCTAGCTTTCCAATTAAAATCCCATTTTAAATGTGGTGTAATAAGTATCGGTTCACGTGGAGTAGAAAATGCATCAAAACATGTAAATTTTAATGAAAAAAATTAATTTACTTATTTACTATCAATAACAACCTGAGAATTACATACAAAAACAATAACAAAAGTTAAACTACAGATATTATATGTTATCAACTAGTAAATATCACACCACATATTTGAAGACTCCGAACAGACATTCAACATAACCTCAATAACTAACTGTGTAGAATCATTTGACTATGAATTATTTGAATTTACTGTGTTACAATAAACTAAGTTCCAAATCATCGTATGAATAAATATCTAGTTTTTAAGCTCATCCTCCTGTATGTTTTTCTCTTTTGAGCTCAAGAAAACATAACGTCCCTGCAAATAAATAAGCTCTTTGTGAAATGAAATTTGATTTGCATGATTGACTTTACCTATGGAATGATTTGTCCTTCATATGATTCTTTTGTTAAATGATTTGACACTTCTAGTAAATAAACTAGGTATGAAATCAATTTTCCCAGTATCAACTGCTTGAAGTTTAGTTTAAACAAGCCACCCAAGATATATTTTCTCAAAATTATGAAAATAGAATCTGTGTAGGTATTTATTTTTATTCAATATGTAAGATATAACCACAAGGATATAACAATCCATGTTTATTTAGTTTCATCCTTTTTAGGGGTAATTAAATATGAAGCCCCAATACATATTTACATATTACTGGAATTATTTAATAGACAAATTCTAGCTCTAATCAGTACTGGATCAAGAAATAATTAGCATGTATATAATATTTCTAAATACAGTAAATATAACAAAATAAGAAACATTTTTGTAAATGTAATAAATAAAATAAATTAATATATCCTTATTTTTTGATTCATTAATGTTTGTAACCTGTCACTTTCCAAAAAGACTTTTTAATTTTCCCTTTTTAAATGTAGTATAATAATCAACAGTTCACATGTAGAAAATATATGAAAACAAGTGGATATTAATAGTATTACAAATATTTAAAAAAAGTTGTTTTATACTTTTTAGTCATACTTTAATCAAATTATTATCATACATTGCATGATTTTAATTATAGGTTAATTTGTATTTCAAAAGTAACATCATATTTTGAAATTTCTAATATATTTATAAAATATCAAATTTTCAAGTATAGCAAATATAGTCGTATTGCAGATTTTTCAATTTTTTACACCCCCACTCTTAAATTCCCCCAATATGGGGGGGGATGATTGCAAAAATAATGGTGGAATATTGTACTGTCACCTGACCTTAGTAACTGTGCAAAATTTCATCAACAGGCAATGTCAGGAAGTATGTTAAATTATGGATGTAAGATTTGAGGACAAACATGAAAAAAACCATTGTGAGATAAAAAAAGCAAGTACTAAAAAATAAATTCATTTATTTACTATCAATATTGATGTGAGAATTCTACACAGAAACAATAACAAACCAAATAATGGATCAACCAGTAAACACAACCTATCGTGTGTTTGAATACTTTAAAAAAATTTTTTTTTAGTACCTGACTGTTGGTAATCATTAAAGAACCAGTCAGATTTAGTGCGTTACAATAAACTAACTGAAATATCAAATCATTGGATGGATAAATACTAACCGTTAAGATAACTCTACTGCATGTCTTTTTCTCCTTCATTTTCAAGAAAACATATCCTCCCTGCAAATCAATATGAAATTTGTATATTTCATATATTTGAAATTAAATGTATGAAGGGAACTGCTCGAATGACTATCTCATGTTATGGCTTTGTCCTTCATATGATTTTTACTCTCTTGTACAAAGTAAAGGAAGTATTGTGATCGCAAAAAATTTCAATTTTCAGATTTCTATTTTCAGAATCTATTTTGACTAGTTTTGGCATGATGTCTGTACGCATGTATCTCACATAACTCAAAAACGATTTGACTTAGAATGTTGAAATTTTGGATTTAGGACTATTATAATATCTACTTGTGCACGTCCCCTTTTGATTGCAATCAACTGAACCAAAAGTGTCCAAAAAAGCCCAAAATCCATAAAAATGGGGATTTTTATTAACTGCAGTAATAAACCCTCATTGAGAGCTTTTCAATGATGTATCATAAATGGTACTTATTTTCATTGGTTGTACTATGGCCAAATTATTTTTTAAAGTTTTTTTTTAATTTAAATATATTGATTTATTAATAACTAGCTGATCTGGCAATGCTTCGCCATTACTAGATTTGAGTGTATCTATATATATATATATATATATATATATAAATTAAATGAGCACAATTGAAAGTTTGATAAAACATTAAAAAACTGAACATTATGGAACTTCACAAAATTTAATTTCCCTTCTTCCCATCACCCCTTTCTCTCTTTTCCCCCTTCACCACCTTTCCCTTTTCCCTTTCCTTTCCTCCCGTTTCCCCTACCTATTTCCCTTTTTTATTTTTCACAAAAACCTCTTTTCACATAGTTAATATAAGAGGTCTGTAAATAAAGTAATGATACTAGTTCAGAAAAACGTTTAATTCATAATCAAATTATACATGGAATGTATCACCTTCAAAATAGTTCTCTTGGGAAGCCATGCAATGCTTCAACCACCGTTCACAGCATTGTGGGACTCAGAAACTGGAATCAGTTTCCCTTACATTTTTTAAAATGTTTTCTACTGTTCCAAAATGGTGTCCTTTAAGGTGATTTTTTAAAATCAGGAACAGGAAAAAGCCGCAGGGACTCAAGTCAGGTGAATAAGGTGGTTGAGGAACTACAGGAATGTTTTTCTTTGCCAAAAACTCATTGAGAGTGCAGTGTGACAAGGCGCAATGTCATGATACAGTATCCAGGTGTCTTTGATGGCTGGTCTCACATGAGCAACTCTTTCAAGAATTTCTTGGTAAACATATTGATGCCCTCTAGGCAAAATCTCCTTACGGACAATGGTATTGCTACAGAAGAAACAAATTAGCATGATTTTGATTTGCTCATTTTTACTTTTTTGGAACGTAGTGAGTTTGAAGTGTGCCACTCCTTGCTCTGGCATTTTGTTTTTTGGTAGTACTCAAATATCCACATTCATCAGCAGTAATAACATTTTCTAGAAACTCAGGTTAAGTTTTAATTCGCCGTAGAAGATCACTGCATACTTCCACCTTGTTGATTTTCTGTTCAACAGAGGTTTTTTGTGACCAATTTTGAACAAACGTTTTCTACGTGCAATTTGTGGGTCAAAATTTTATGAATTGTGGTATGGTTCAAATTCGATTGTTCTGCAATCATTCTGGTAGTTAATAGCCAGTCATACCATATCAGGTCTCTGATTTGCTGAACATTTGTTGTCACTTTTTGACGTTAACGGTCTTCCAGAGCGTGGATTGTCCGCAACTGATTCCCAGCCATCTGAAAATGCTTTAAACCACCTAAAAACTGGGCTCGTGAGACAGCGTCATCTACGCCTTTTTCAATTTTGAAAAAGGTTGAGTAGCATTCTCACCAAGTTTAAACCAAACTTGATTGCACAATGTTGTTCGTAATTATTATCACTTATTTTTGTAACGTACAATAAAAACTCGTTTCACAAAAAGTCTGTTTATGTCTCACATGGCAACAATAGACTAAAAATATTAATACCTAATATAAATCAGCTGTTCATATAACCGTCTGTTTACTAGTAACTTTACAGTATTGCCACTTTGGCTGCCAAAAAACTAGTCTCATATTACTTTATTTACAGACCTCATATATATGTACATGCAGTATATATATATATATATATATATATATATATATATATATTCTATTATTCAGAGTTAATTATTCTAATGGAAAGATTTCATCCAACCTACTCTGTTCTAAGTCTAGGGTTTCACTATTCAAATAGATTTTCCTACCATGACTTGAATTATGTGCTTGTTTGCTACTAACTCGCTTGACTAACCAAGTGCTTTTAACTACAAGCACTCACATCGACGATATTCACTTACATACAGATTGCATGATTGCACTCACTGGATTCACATTGAATCTTCAAGGTGGAAAATATTTATGTCTAATCGAGTTTTGAAAATTCAACAATTTACCTCTAATGCCCAGTGGCACCAAATTAATTCATCTCACAACCCTCTGATGTATTGTCCTGAGAATATATATTTTTCCATGGAAAAATTCAGAAATTCAATTTATGGTGGCACGGTCCTTTTTGGTTAGCACTAGATTCAATTCACTGGACAAACAATAATTACTTCTATAATGAATTTGCTCATTCACCTGAATGTGATCTTTAGGAGTGTAAGGCATGTCAGTTCCTCATGTTTTACTATGTTATGAAGATGTTACTGAAGATTCTTCATCTCTATCTAAATTAATTCGAACCTTCAGTTATTACCTTAGATTTATTCATTGTATAAAATCAAGCTCCTCCAATAGAATAAATGGCACATTAACTATAAATAACTAACCCTAACACTTAATGTTTTAATCAGAAATTCACAATTGAAATATAAGTATCATCAAATTGATAAAAAAAGTAAATTATTCTTTCTTGACCATTTCATACAGTCAAACGGCATGCTTTGTGAAGGTGGTCGCTTTCAGAATTCCAGGTTATCATATAACAATAAACATCAAATCATTTTACATCCTAATACACACTTGCAAAATTAATAATTAAAAGCAAATATTTATGTCTTTGCATGGAGGCATTCAATTTCTTCATAATTCTTTACACAAAAGATATTGGTTCATCAATGGAAAAATCACTGTATGATCCATTATAAAGCATAAAATGCTTTCACTTTAATTCAAAACTGTTAGATCACAACTTGTCAATTACCAGCTGTTCGAGTTACTCCATCTAAACCATACTCTTGTTGTGCTGTACATTATGGTGGCCCACGGGCAGAGATCAAAGGCCATTTCAAAATCTTATATTTGCCTATTTATATGTTTTTCAACTAAGGCTGTATTCACACAAATTGAAGCTCTTTAAATTCATGTCCATTACGTGCTGTTTTTCCAATTCGAAAGATCCACAACCATTAAAGCCTGGGGATACTTTCACATTGGATCTGCAATTACTAAAATTCCTGACCCTGATTTCACTGAAATTCCTATTAACTGTTTAGTCTTTTGGCAATTGTTACAAAAATTTACCCAATGTATTTGGAATAAGTGGTTAAAGGATTACTTAAATCATTTGCAACAATGCAACTAAAGTCAAACTCTAAGAGGAATGTATGTGGAGACATAGTATTGATAGATAAATATATTTCCCCTCTTCACTGGAAACATGGTTTAATAATAAAAACATTTGCAGGAACAGATAATTTGGTACGTGTTGTTGATATCAAAATGCCATTTGGAATACTATGGAAACCAGTACAAAAGCTATCTTTGTTACCAATCATGAGAAAACTGCTTATTTACAATATCCTATTACTTCCGTATTTAAGGTTTCTGTGTTAAACCTTACATTTTTAATGACAGCCTCTCCACTGAAAATAATCAACTTTTACAAAATTGTTCACACCATCACATCAAGACTATTTACGATCAAGGTTATGTTAACCTTTAAGGCTAATGTTATTTTAATTCAAATTTGTTTATGCAATATTTACTTGTTTTACGCACTTATTTGATGTCGATTATGTTCACTCAATGGCCTGTCAACACAGACAGACTCACTTATTAAAGAGTGATATTTATATAAACTGTTATTCAAGAATAGTGCTTGTGCTTATTTATCTACTGCATGTGTTAATTGCTGTTGCTATTTATTGTTATTGTCTATATTAATTGTTACATGTGTTTATAAATATTTATAAACACATGTAAAAAAAAAATATATTTTTTGAAGCAACAGTTACTGCTTGCTTTCCTCAGTTCAGATGACCATAGCGTCTCACAATTCTTATATATTATGTTTTAGTGAAATAAGCATATTTCAGCAGAAATATTTCTGTTTATATTAAAATGTTCCAGCAACTTTATAGCATGAGGCATTAGCATTTAAAAGTAACCAAATGCAAGAATCGCATGTGAACAGTGGGTTCACATGCGATTCGTGGGTTCAGGTTCGTGGGTTCACATGCGATGGTCAGGATAGATTAGTGAAAAGAGGTAGTTATGTAATCGTGGTTGAAAACCGATTATCGGGCAATTTTGCACATGGTTAAGTCAGTGTTTAGAGGAAGTGATTCCTGTGCTAGGAGAGTATTCTTCTTATCAAACAGCAATATTTAGGTGAAACCAAAAGTTTAAAGATGAAATTTTAACTTTGTGGATGCTTTGTGTATGGTCAGGTCGACCATTTTTGTCTGTGACAAGGGAAAATCACTGCAGTCCGAAAGATGTTTGAGGCAGACAGGCATGTAACTTTCCATCAAAATAGAAATGTACTTAGGTATTAATGCAAATCCAGTTCACGTTACTCTGAGAGATCATCTTCAAATTGTAAAACTTTGTACCTTTGGGTGTTGCGTAACTTCACCAACAATCAGATGGCATGTTGTGTTTCATGGTGGTGTGAAATGGGAAATCTCCCTATGTGAACAGTATTGTGATAGTTGGAAAAACTTAGCTGTAATATTGACATCCTGACCAAGGCTCAGAACAAATTGTTAATGTTTGAAGATGAGACCTCCATGGCAGTTCGAAAATTCAGATCAGTGAAAAAGAGAATGGTGGCTGTATTTTTTAGTGCAAGGTGATGGAGATTCAGAGGACAATTACAGATAAGTAGTATATCGAGAAATGCCTGCCCAAAGTTGTTGAAACTCTCAAGAAGTTGCACCCAAACTCGAGGATGAACATGTAGTATCTTCACCACGATAACACTACTAAGTCTACCCAGAGTATTTGACTAAAATTGTTAAAGCACCCTCCCTGCAGTCCTGACCTTGTTCCATATGACTTCACGCTGTTCCTCTTAGGTAACGAACAAACTGAAAGAGGGGCTTTTTATAAGCGATGATGACATCCTAAGGGCTTGTGACAATGTGCCTAGATCTCTGAGATTTCTCCAGAGTTTGGAAAAATGTAAAATTTTTTAGTGCTTTCTTAGTACTCTTTCTTAATTAATACATTAATTGGGTCTGCTTGGTCTCTTAATGCCATATAACTAAATTCTTTTCTTTTTTTAATCAAGATTTCTTACTTTTATGTTTTTTATTAACTTTTTTTTTTAAGTCTATCCATATTTAAAAAAAGAAAGAGCTTCTAGAAAACGGTAATAAAGTTCTGCTTCTATAAACAGGAACATCTCGATTCCCCCCGAGGGGAGAAGATCCCACCTCGTAGCGTGTCCGGTCGCTACACCACCCCCTCCATTCCTAGGATATATAAACAGGAACAGTAAATTTGCCTTTTAAGTCAGCACAAGATTATGAGTTAGTAAGTTTTCCTTTAGATTTTGACGTTTGTCATCATAAGATTATAACCTAATATATATATATATATTTTTTTAGGTTCTTATTTTAAACTGATTTTATTAAAAATGGTTTTAAACTATTTTTTTCTACATGTCATTTATCCGATTGTGCTAAGGATAATACATGAATTGCAATATGTCACTTAACAAAAACTTAATTATGTATGGTAAAATTAATTTATCAAATAGTAATCTATTTCAGCAAATAAACATTTGTTATAAATATTAAGGTAAAAAAAAATTTTTTTTGTTTTATCTTATAAAATTTCTGCAGACATTAATAATTGTCTTATTTATAGTTTTTATTGGATTGCATATATTTTTTGATATTAAAGATAGGCTTTTAAACATTTAATTGAAAAATATAACACATTTTAAGCATGGTTTTAAAATCGCTGAAAACTCAGTTTTAGGACTTTCCCGTCACACAGCTTTTTTTGATGAACACCTTACACACACAACTTAATTTAAAGTATTTATCATTTCATTTAAATTAAATATTTTTTGTTTATTTAATAGCATGATTCTAACGAAAATGCGGTTGCATACCAAATTTCATTCACGCCGATGTGGCGGTACTAGCGGGCACTTGAAATATTATTCATTTATTTAATTCTACCGCTCACCTGTGACGCAGCAGGGTTTCAATTAACAACACATCTCAGAAATGGTCTACCTGAAACTATACAAGACTACACTTTACTTACACTCATACATATCATCCTCATTCATCCTCTGAAGTAATACCTGACGGTAATTTCCGGAGGCTAAACAGGAAAAAAAGGAAGACGACTACAGCGGTTGTAGATCAGTGCTACAGTAGCGCTCCTGGTGGTGAGATGGGGTTCTAATGATGCAGTAATGACAGAACTGACACACTAATGATTCACTTAACCACTAGTTTTTTCATCCATTTTTTGAGGTGGGATGCGATTTTGCAAAATTTTTTTTATAAATATTATTATTTTTTAATTATCAACAAATGATAACAGAGGAGTTGCTTGAGATTGGTTGAAGGCATATATTACCAACTGTAAATACACACTTGAAATTTAATATTTTGATATTAATACACATGTAAGTGATAGGGAGTGTCACTGTTAAAGATACAAATTGCTGTAGAGCTAAAATGATTTACTTAATTAATGACATTTTTTCAAATTTCAACATAGTCCTCAGCAACATTAATTTACTTGTCCCTTCTCTGAATCAGCTTACTTATGCCTGCTGCAAAGAAATCTTTGTCTTGTTGTCAGAGTCAATTTAGCACATTTTCTTTGATGTTTAATGCCACTAATTTTGTTATTACATAGTGTCTCCTTGAGTGGACCAAACAGGTAGAAATCTAATGAGACCAAGTAAGGACTGTATGGGAGGTGAAATGGATACAATTTGTTGATGGTTTCTCGAGTTACCTGAGCTATGTTAGGCCGAGTGTTATCGTGAAGCAGATGGGTTATCGAGAACCCATCTTGAATTGTACTGACATTTAATTGTAATTTTTCAACTACAATCTCAACTGTAGTCTGTCGGTCTTCTTGAATGAGAGTCTATGCGAGTTTCAAGCACTGGAGTTGAAACTTCAATTGGATATATTCGAGTCCCGAGTTTCATCAAATGAAGAAAAAACCGTTGTCTAACAAAATTTGAGGTATTTTTTGAAAGTATTCTTTAATATAAATCTAACTGAACTGAAATATCATGTTTTGATGTTTATTTTTTCCCCATTTTCATTTCACTTTTAGGTTAGGTCATGTTTAGAACTGTAAACATAGCTCGATGACTTCGCCGTCCGTCAAGTTCTATGGACTCTTACCGTCGAAGTTCTAACGAACTTCGTGATATGTTCTGAATATAAGAAAAATTGGACCTTAAATACAATTTTTCGAAATATCTCGACCCTAGCGCCACCTAGCAGGTACGTACTAATTCAGAAACCTTTGCGGGCGTGGACACAACAATTCACGAAAGTTTCATCGCAATCGGATGAACGTTATAGGAAAGCGTACGGGACTGATAATGCATAGGGTTCTAATTTTAGAATAAAACCTTTATCGATCGAACTTATTTCTGTTCTATTTATTCCTTTTTTTTTTAAAAATAACTAGATATAGATCTCTTGTAAACTAATACTTATATTTTTTTTAAAGAAGTGATGGGAAAAATTTATATTTTTTAAATTAAATTTTTTTTTAATTTTTAAGTCATCAATACGGTTTTTGTTAGCCATACTGAAAAATTTCTATTTAAAACAGAAAGGTGGACATATGATACATAATTTTAATGTAATGTTTTACGAGAAAAACGATAGTAAAAACCGTTTCTCGATAAATGGCTTCGTTTTTGAGTTGTATGCAGTCAAAATTGCAAAAATGGAAAAATTGCAGTAGTAGTACAACAAGGAAAAACACTCCGTAGTAGCATTTTATAAATCGTACTACCTTCGGTATTTCATCCAAACTTCGGAATTAATAGCCCAAACACAAATAATAACAGTCTTCACAATAATTAACACTAATAATACACAATAACTAATTATTTGCAACACTACAAATTAAATGGCTAGGTAAATTACTTAATACAATATAATATTTATAATTGTGAAGATTGTTGTAACTTGAGAAAGATCTAAAAATAATCAATTTATATTCTCGAAAAGGAAAAAAAACAACAGAAATTCATCAAGGAAGTAACTAGTTTCAAAACATGACGTGCAGAGTTGGTACTCTGCATGCCCATTCCCGTGTAACCGATTCGGTCGGTGAGAAATACACTAAGTGAACGTTTAACCGGTCTTAGCCTAATCTAAACGAACAATCCTTACATTATTAGTCAAATTACAACAACTAAGATGATCTAATGTTTCTGAGTATCAGGTACGATGCCTCTGAAACCGCTTTCATCAAAATAATTATACCGAATTGAAAACTACTTTTATCTATTAATGCACCAACAGCATTAAAATTTTAAGTTCAACATCATTGAACGTGGAGATTTTTACTTCATAAATAAATCATTGTATCCTTCAAAAGATATGTACTTTGTCTACTTAGACCAAAAATAAAAGCTTTAAAAAAAGATAGAATTTTACCAAAACCCGAAGCAATTTAGCGATACAGAGGAAATAAGTTCTCTCAGTAATAAAGAAAAGAAGTTGGCAGATCAGTGAACTTCTTTTCGTCTTTGTTGATTCTCCAATACCTGTTGATGATTGCTATTTATCAATCGAAATGCGTATTTAATATTTTTAATTTCATTTTTTTGAGCGTTTTCCATTTACTATTTATTTAAATAATTACTTAGTATAACTCTCTCTTCATTTTATACATAAAAAAAAGCACCTCTTAAGCAAACATTTGTACTATTTCCAGTACAGTACTTGCTGAATGCCAGCAAGTACCTGTCCACCATTTTATAGCGCTTGGAGCCATAATAATTGGCTGGTGGTCTGCCATACTCAGGATTAGCTTCCCACAGCAATGCGGTCAAAGTCTTTCCTTTAAGCAAACTGCGGATACCGGTTGAACAAGCAACCGCATCTAGGAACTCCCACACTGTCTAGGCTCTCGCCACATTGACTCACCGCTTGTGAGTGGCCAATTTTTCCCTTGACATCTAAGTTCCAGGGTAGCCCGGTCTCTGACCCTCCCCAAGAGCAGCGCAGTCAAACTTCATGTGTTCATTTGACTGGACCTCCCAGCAGACGCACAGCTCATCAGCTGCTAGGCGGAACCGAAACAGATATTGATTTAAACTAACATGGTTGGTGAGCAAATGGTCACCCGTTGCCCTTAAAAATGAACTCGAGCATACCATCCTCCAAGATCCCTTATAAACTTGTACAGGGATCTTACCCTAGTCGTGCTGTCCCATTCCAGCAGCCATGCTTTCATCGCGAGGCTCTGTAGCATGTTTCGCAGGCAGGAGATGGACAATTGAACGAAATTTAGATCCTGTGAATTGTGATCACCGTTCCGTTCCGTTACTGGCCCGGTTTGAAACCGCATCCCAAATACAACGACCTCCCGCCTCTTCGCAATCTCCACATACCTGCCCGAATTTTCACCACTAAATCGATTGGGAGAGCCTTTCCCAATACGGTGGTAGCCTCGTAGGAGGTTGTTTTAAAAACACCAGCACATACAATTAAGGCTCAATTAAGGAGTGCGCTAGGCACTCCTTAAATTTTGAACAAGTGCTCTATTCATATCCAACCTATGCGCCCAAACGGGCGCCGCGTAAGAGGTCATGCTTTCGAAGACACCTCCGTACACCATGTACATTTGACGGCCAGACAACCCGTAGTCCTTCCGGGCAATTCTCCTAAGTTTGTGCATCACTGAGACGGCGACCGCCGCTATTTGCCTAATGTTGTTACTAAACACCAACTTCTCATCAAACAAAACACTTAGGTACTTATGAACTCTCACTCAGCTGATTACACAGCCTTTATACTTAATGTGGAGGTTTCGACTGTACGATAATTTGTCCGCACCCTTCAGAAGCAAGGCACAGAAATTCATCTTGGGCACAGAAACTTTTAAATTTTGAATGTCCCTCCAGCCCTCCAAGGTTAACAAGGTCATTTGCCCCCGACGGGGAGTCTTATTCTTTAAGACTTTGGGGGTTGGCGTCCCCACGGGCCTAGCCTCCGCAGCTTTCCTTCTCACTATACAATGAGCTGCGGAACACTTTACATTTTACACATATACTACACCAAGAACACTACATAAATTACAACATACACACATACACAATTACACAACAACAACCTACACTGATATTTCTTACATTTACACTCGGTGGTGTTGCGACATCTTACGAAACGCAACCGTAACCCAAGGTGGGAACAAATCGTGCCGATGGGTGAATGGCTCTACGTAGTGAGTCTCGAACGATGTCCTATGGGCACCAGGGCGAACCCAGTTGTATTTAGCTCTAGCTCCAGTACGCGTGCGTTCTGCTGGAGTGGTCCATTTTTCGCCGGTACTCGTGGGACCAAAATTTCAGTTCCAATAACAAACACAATGATGGTTGGTGGTCCATCTGAAAAAACCACCAATTTAAGTCTTGCGAAGAGACCTCGATCAGCTTCGTCTGACGAGGATAAAAGTCCTACAAAAGAGAATTTCTTAGAATCGAAATATAAAAATATTAGATTCATTGTTCTCAGAAATAGTCAAGAAGGTGGCTCCCTCCAAAAGGTTTCACCTTTCCTTATAAATAAAACTATAACAGGTGCAAGTGGCTCCCCGAAGAACATCAGAAAATTACGCGACGGATCGATTCTGGTTGAAACATTCAACGATGAACAGAGTCGATCTATCTTACGTCTCCGTAATATGGGTGGCATAAATATAAGTGCAGAATCCCACAAAACGCTAAATACGAGCCGGGGTGTAATTTTTTGTAGAGACCTTCTAGATATAGATATCTCTGAAATAGTTGATGAGCTTTGCCACCAAGATGTTGTTGAAGTAAAACGTATAATGAAACGGCAGAACGGAACAGAAGAACCGACACCGTCTCTTATACTAACATTCAATCTCCCTGTTCCACCAGAGAAGATTAAAGTGGGTTACCTCTCGGTTCTGGTACGACCATTCATACCCAACCCACGGCGATGTTTCAGATGCCAAGGTTTTGGTCATACTACAACATCTTGTACAAAAACTGAGATCTGTGCTCGATGTTCTAAAGAAGGTCACAATGACACTAACTGCGAAGAAAGTGAAAAATGCGCAAACTGCAGTGGTCCACATACAGCCCGCTCCCGAGATTGCCCAACCTTTAAAGAAGAAAAGGCAATTCTCAAAATCTGTACGGAGCAAAAACTATCTTTTCCGGCTGCACGTAGAGAATATAAAAAGATAAACAATTCACGGAACCTGGTTAAACCAGACGTATCTTTTGCCACCGCTACATCTAAACAAATTCCTACAAATGTTAATAATCAACAGTGCGGATCCTGCAATGAGCTTAAAAAACTTGTTCAGATGCTATCTGATCAAGTAGCTTCACTTACAGCCACTATCTCAGAGCTGACAAAAATGAATAAAAAGTCCCCCGTCGCAGCTAGTGAATCAAACAGTATTATACATACGAAAGTTCCTATTCCCAAAGTCGTACCACCACGAATAGCGACTATCACAGCTGGCAGTAAGCCACCTAATAAGCTCCCCATAAAGGGAACCCACATAACTATCTCCTCTGGGATGTCAACTACAGCATCCCATTCAAATAAATCTCCTCCACCATCACCTCATATACTGGAGGATATGGTTGAAGAACCACCCGACCCTAGGGCATCGGAGTTCTTTAAAATAAAAAATACAAAAAAGAAAAACCGAATCATGTACAACTAATTTTTATATAATTTCCGAAATTTATTTTTTTATTTATTTTTTACACTTATGAACATTATTCAGTGGAATGTTAGGGGTATTCGTTCCCGCATTGAAGATATTAGAGTACTAGCACACACACATGATCCACTAATCATGTGTTTCCAAGTAACTCACCTTCTACAACATGACCGAATTACACTTAGAGGATACTTCTGCGAGAGATACGACTGCCTAGTAGACAGTAGGGAGAGTGGTGGAGTAGCGATTTTCATGAAGAATGGGGTGTCAGCTACAAGAATTCAATTAACCACTGTCATCCCTGCTATTGCAGTAAAGGTCTCTATTCCCTTCAAATTGCATATCTGCAATCTGTATCTCTCACCGAACACTGAGTTCAGTGCTTTAGATGTCTCAAATCTCCTCACACAAATACCATCTCCATCGTTAATAGTAGGAGACTTCAATGCCCATCATATTTCCTGGGGCTCAACCTTCTGCTCCACTCGAGGAAATATGATAAACAGATTGAGACAAGATTTTGACCTTTGCCTACTGAATAATGGATCACACACATTTATGTCCTTATCAACTGGTACTGTATCTAACCTTGATCTTTCCATATGCTCACCGAATGTACTCCCTCATTTTAATTGGTCGGTTTGTGATGACTTTCACGGCAGTGATCATAGACCAATTATTATTAGTTTCGGTGTAGACTGCGAGACTAAAAGAAGGCCACGGAGATGGATTGTTGAAAAGGCAGATTGGAACGGATACCATAAAGCATTACAATCTCAGTATGACGATGGAGCGAACATCCTCGACCAATATTCTTCTTTTACGTCCATGATACTTGAGAATGCCAACAGATATATCCCACAAACATCGGGTAATCCTAGACGTCCTTTCGTTCCATGGTGGAACGATGATTGCAAAAATGCTATTAGGAATCGACGGCAGGCACTACGTAAATTTAATCGTAGGCCTACAACAGAACATCTAAATTTATACCGCAGGGCTAGAGCGGTGTGCCGTCGAGTATTCTTGGACGCTAAGAGGAATTCATGGACGAAATACGTGAGCACTATCTCACGCACTACTTCCACGTCTACTGTATGGAAGAAAATTCGTGCAATCTTCGGATCACCGAAACAATCTATTCTTGGTCTTATTGATGAAGGAGAACTCCTTTCATCATCTTCGGAAGTGGCAAATAGTCTAGCAAAATCTTTCCGCTCGGCGTCTCTCACCTCATCATATAATAACGATTTTCAACGGTACAAGATTCAAATAGAAGTATTATCGTTAAACATTGGTGATTCGGTTGGTGAATTAAACACTCCATTCGTATTTAAAGAATTGTTACATGCACTTAAAAATTCACGGGACACTTCCCCTGGACCGGACAACATTCGCCTTTCCATGCTTTCACACCTTCCTAATTCGGCACTACAACAACTTTTGAATATTTTCAACGTTTTTTTTTCCGAACAAGTCTTCCCACCCGGCTGGTCAGAAGCAGTTATTATACCAGTACTAAAACCTGGTAAAGACCAGACGAACCCCTCAAGCTATCGCCCTATATCATTAACAAGCGTTTTGTGTAAAATAATGGAGAGAATGGTAAACCGCAGACTTACATGGTACTTGGAGAAACATGGCTTTCTATCTCCAGACCAGTGTGGTTTTCGACAAGGACGATCTTCTATTGACCATTTAGTGTCACTGGAAACAGCCATACAAAACGCTTTCCTAAATCGGCAGCACCTCGTCGCTATCTTCTTCGATATAAAAAAGGCGTATGACACAGCCTGGCGACGTGGTATTCTTAACACTCTCAAAAAATGGGGAATCAAGGGCAATATGCTTGCTTTTATCCGGGGATTCTTAAATCACCGAACGGCTCGTGTTCGTGTGAATGATTCGCTCTCAGATAGTGTCATCTTGGAGAATGGAGTGCCCCAAGGTAGTGTATTAAGTGCCACCTTATTTTCTGTAGCCATAAATGATATTACCAAATGTGTTCAGGCTCCTGTCTCATGCTCTCTATTTGCTGACGACTTTGCTATCTACATTGCAAGCCGTTCGGCACCTACAGCAGAGAGACTACTGCAGAACACTATATCTCACCTTGAAGCTTGGTCCAGGATTACTGGTTTCACATTTTCATCCGAAAAAACAAAATGTGTAGTTTTTTCTCGGCTACGAAACCCTTCTATTCCGCAAATTTTTCTGAACGGAGAGACTATTACTATCTCTACTTACGTCAAGTTTTTAGGTTTATTTTTTGATAGCCGTCTTACTTGGGTCAAACATTTAAAAGAATTGAAAACAAAATGTTCCAAAATTCTAGATATGATGCGAGTCCTTACTAACACCAACTGGGGAGCCGATAGATCATGTATGATACGTTTTTACTATTCCTTTGTTCGCTCCCGTTTAGATTATGGTTGTGTCCCCTACTCTTCAGCTCGTCAAAGCGTGCTTAAAAGTCTGGATAGTGTACATCATGCTTTCCTTCGGCTTGCCACAGGCGCGTTTAGAACAAGTCCTGTCGCAAGCTTACTTGTAGACTGTGGTGAACCATCACTTTGGGATAGACGAGACCAGCTCTTATTATCTTATTTTGCTCGTCTCAGAGGACAGCCAAATCACCCGGTTCTTGAGTCAGTCTTTAAAAATCCTAATCTAGGAAAGTATGAGGATCATCCACGTCGTACTGCACCTGTAGGTGTCCGTACCTGGCGTCTGCTGCAGCATATAAATGTTGACACACCGTCATTCTTTCCTATGTACCCTTGCTCATATCCACCATGGAGAATAAACCTCATAAATTTTAATTTTGACCTGACTACATATAATAAACAATCAACACCATCTATCGTCTTTCAGCAGATGTTTCAGTGTGTTCTCTCCAAGACGAAACCAGACGCGGTTGTATACACTGATGGATCGAAACAAAACGATACAGTTGGGTGTGCTTTTGTTGTCAATGAGAGAACTTATATGTTTGGTCTCCCCGGTATTACGAGTGTGTTTACCGCTGAACTATATGCTATAAATAAGGCTCTAAACATCATTAACCCTAAATATAGAAAAATTCTTATTTGCAGTGACTCGTGTAGTGCTCTCCATGCCTTAAAAAATTTTTATTCTAAACATCCTATCGTCATTGAAATTTATAACGCAATCGCTGAGTTGAATAATCGCAACACAGAATTAAGTTTTTGCTGGGTCCCTAGCCACGTAGGGATTCCAGGTAATGAACATGCAGATTCTGCTGCCAAAGAAGCATGTAATCAGCCTCCTTTCACTAACCGAATTGCTACCTCTGATTTTATTAATTGTGTAAAACAATCACAGAGCGTGGTGGCAAGGTGACTGGACGGCTACCGTTGATAATAAACTCAGACAGATTAAAGATTCTGTGTTACCATGGGACACCTCATACAGAAAAACTCGGCGTGAGGAAGTAGTCCTTTGTCGATTGCGGATAGGACACACGAGGATCACACACGATTACCTGATGATAAGAGGACAAGCACCCCTATGCGCACGATGCAACTGCCCCATGACTGTGCACCATATACTTGTGGATTGCATATGTTATGCGGCGTTGCGTCGTAAATTTAATCTACCCAGAAACATCCGTGGTGTCTTGTGCAATGATAATGAAATTTTAACCCGGTTGTTTTTATTTCTTCGAAGTGCTGGGTTAATGCAAAAAATTTAATATCATTGCGTATATTTTTTAATGCTAGAAGAGTTTTTAAATAAGTTTCTTTTTTTTCTGAGTTTTTGATTTTTTTTTATCCCATAAAGAGTGTAAAAGGCTCCTAATTTGTTAAATTTTATATAGTTATTTTTTTATTTTTAATATTTTAATGACTGTCTGTGATATTAGTTGTAAGATTTTAGTAATGTTAGTTTTAAGTTTTATTTCAACTTTTTAATTTTTATTTTTAACCTAGTTTTAATTATATAATTTGTGTTAGTTCTAAGTTTTATTTCATTTTGTTGTTTTAGTTTTAAGTTTTATATTAGATCTTTTATGGTTTTTAGTTTTTTTTTTTTTTTATTTTAGTCTTTTGTTATCCAAGAATGGGCCCTTTACACCCATCTTGGACTTTGTAAAATTCTATTTACTCTTGATTTTATATTAGTTTTTATCTGTGATATTAGTCGTAAGTTTTATTCATCTTTTAGAATAGTTTTAAATCCTTTTATTTTTTATATAAAAAAAAAAAGACTCCGGGTGATGATAACGCGCAAGCGTTTTTCGCCCTAAAAAAAAAAAAAAAAAAAAAGTCATTTGCTCTCGATCTTCCAGCTGCGGTCGTGAATTACCACGATCTAAAAGGAGACAGTCATTGGCGACAGCCTGGGCCGTGACCCGTTCTGGGAATGTCAATCCCAGAAATCCGTCAAATACCGGGTTCCACAGCAGGGGACCGAGAGCGGAACTCTGAGGGCTTTCCCTGATGACGGACTTTTCCACAGCCAGGTGCGCATCTCTAAACAGAGCCGTACGGTTAGACAAACAGTCACGCACTACGGTTTGCAGGGCTACGGAAACATTGTGGCATTCCAACATAGAGGACAGAACTACAACACAAGGAAGGAAATGCCTCTATGTCGATAAAAATTGCCAAAACATATTTACAGTTGGCGCTTTCCACCTCGGCAAGAGCATTTAAGATGCAATCTTCGGTTCCAACCCCTTTCATGAAGCCATACTGGCCAGCGAGTTCATCGATGTTTTCCCAGAGCCGTTCCACAACCAGCCTTTCAAGTAACTTGCCGATTACCGGCAAGAGGTTGATGGGTCGTTAACTGCCGACCTCACTATGCGTAGGCCGATTATGTGTATAACGTACCCTGATGTAACTTTTTAGTTTAGGGTATTAAAATCTGGAGTGCTACTTTACTTGCGTTGGAATGAGTTCTCGCTGGTCGCCGAGAGTAGAGAAAAACACATTAGACCTAGAAATTCACATAACTATCTGAAGAAGTCGATATCGACCTAGACAATGCCTATCAATACAGACAATTACATTAAACTTAGTAAAATAAGTTTTAGATTATCTATTTATATTTTTTTATAGCATTTATATATTTTTCAAGATCCTAGCATTTCTCTATATATTTATTTTTACATACGATGAACCATTTTTGAATTATTGCAATTTATAGCGTTACCGATAAAAACCAGAAGGTGAACGTGAGACATCATTTCTTATTTTTTTACTTCATTGTACGAAGGAAAGGAAGTACTGTGATCGGGAAAAATTTCGGATTTCAGATTTCAACGGAAACATCCATTTTTACCATCCCTGAATTCATTTTGGCTAGTTTCGGCGTGACGTCTGTAAGTATGTATCTCGCATAATTAAAAAACGATTAGCCGTAGAACGTTGAAATTTTTGGATTTTGGACTTTTGTTACATCTATTTGTGCACCTCCCCTTTTTATTGTAACCGACTGGACCAAATGCGTCCAAAGAACCCAAAATCCAAAAAATTGAATTTTAGACTTCTTCTCAACTGCAGTAATAAGCTCTCATCGATTAATTAATACTGATTAGTTAATCGGTTAGTTAATGAAATATTTGGATTTTAAAAAGGAAAGGCACATCGGTTCGAATCCAACTTCATTTCCTTTCTTTTAACTTTTTTTTATTTAAACATATTGATCTATAAATAATTCTTAACCTCAGATTGAAAAAATATATATATATAAAAAAAATTATTTGTGAAATAAAATTTTGTGTATTTTTCATTTTAATTCAAAAATTTTTACAAAGGTTAATAATTATTAATAAATCAATATATTTAAATTTAAAAAAATAATAATAAATATAAATATATATATATATGAAGACGGATTCAACCGACGTGTGCATAGTTACGGATCAGATCCGTTCTCACTTACACCACAACTACTTTGACGTGAAACAAAATTAATATATAAACTGATATAAAATTCTGATGCGGATACCACAAAAAAATGAGATACAATGTGGTGTCCACCAATATGCAATTGTATAAATGTCCACTTTATTAAAGAATTGGAGGATCGTATCTCATTTTCAAATGAAATAAGTTTAAAAGAACTGCAGCAAAAATTGTTTATATGTAATTTAATAAGCGTTCAAGGAAGTCATATGGTGTCCACATCAAATTTTTTTTGGTAGAAAGTTTAATTTTAAATGATGCAAGCGGTTTCCGAATTCGATTTCACCAATGGTTAATTCGGAATGGAATATCAGAATGGACATAATCCGGTTGTTACCGCGGCCATTTAAAACGGCCACCTTCTTGAAACGGCAAAACATTAAGTAACGGCAATAGTCCTTTGTTATTTCCAGATAAAAAAATGTGCATGCAAAAGTTTAGCTCAATCAGTTGAATAGTTTTTTCTTGAAGAGAACAGACTCACAAACTCCACTAGATTTTATCAGTCATATCCAACCTCTTGAGTGCATCAAATTTAGTTATTTCATAAATCATGTCGATCGTCAATCCTGTCGATGGTGGTTCACGGGATTGGTGATTCATTTTATACCGTATTGATATGAATTATAGTAAATGATGTGCATAACATAATTCTCCAACTAAATCTTAGAAATTAATCAGATGTCTATAATCATGAAAGTCATAGTAACAATTTCTTCCGTTGTAGAACAGAAGGTAGAAGAGTCCTTCAAAGAAGGAATTGTCGTCAATCTCATCTCCTGATCTGACAAAAACCTTTGAATGATAATAAAAAAATAATAATAATAACAAACAGTGATTATATACAAAACAGAATTTAAAGTTATCGTCAGGATTTATTCACAGGTAGTTAAATATTGAAAACCAGAATTCAGTCCCACTGACAAAAGAGATTAGCATGATCGCTCCTTAACACTTTTAACAACTAGTCTTGTAGTAACAGTAGATAGTACAATAGATAATACTAGTACAAAGTTCATTCACTGCAATAAATCACATTTGTTTTCATGTACTGGTATTACTTGTGACGTCACCTTAATCGCGTCGAACTCTTATAGTACTTATATGTACTAGAATTTTTCCTTCACTGACTTCCTCGCAAAATACACTCGCTTTAAACTCGCATAACTCCTCGTTTAGAACTCTATCGTAGCACTCTGTCGCAGACTAATTTTAACTAGTCTTCCCCGGAGTATTTATACTCCTATCCTCTTTATCTGTCGGACCCGGCCCAACTTGAAACGTGAAAATGATCGTCCGCCCTCACATATTCCCATGAAATTCCTATTCTGGTCCGGTAGCTCTACTCACGGAACAACATCTGTTTAGGTGTGTCAATGGGCTGTATTACAAAGGACGATTGTTAAACGGATCTGTTACCTTTACTAAAATATTTCTTTTAGCCTCTTTCTGAATTTCTCCTATTATTATATTTTCTACTACTTTCTTCTTAATTGGTAGAAATCCGTTACTCGTACAACATAAATGAGGTAGAATGTGTGATATTAAATCTCATTTACTACATTCGATTCGTCTTCGTAGACTTTTAAAGAAAAGTCCTTACCGTCATCCATATCCGTCATCCATATATATATATATATACATATGGGTATATACACTAGCTGGCCCGCGGCCGCGTAACCAGAACCTGGACCCTCAGGAACCTGGGCTCAGGTCAGCCCAGTCGAACGCCGAAGCTTCCTGAGACCTCCCGGGGCCAAAGAGACTATCCCATGGCCACAGAACTCGCTTCGCTCGCCATTCCCTATTTTCCAGGAGGACTGGCGCCCTGGAAACCCGCTGACCTAGTTTTGGTTGCCATTCCCATCTCCCCGCCCTGGAATGACACTGTACGTTATCCTCATGGTTGTGAGAATAATACTGATAAATAATAATTATAGTATCCAGGCTTTATAGAAACCTGAAAAAGAAACTAAATTACAAAAAGTAGAACAATAGTAACTATGGTAACTAAAGTACACGCAACTTTGACGACGAAAAATTCTTAACTTATTTCTTTGCCACGGCGGCAGAGATCATTTTAATGAAGAAAAAGGATTAATCTATTTTTTCCTTGATGAAATTTTTAATTCACAATCTCATCTGCTTTGGGTGGAGTTTTCTAAATAAAATAAGTGAGAATTGATTGCTTTCTTGTGCTGTGAGTAGATGTCAAAAATGTAAAGTTGGATGGAAGCATTTTTTGATTGGCCAACTTTACTTTTTTGACATCCACTCACAGCACAGTCAATCAAAAATTAACCAATCAATTCTCACTTTTTTTCGGAAGCTGTTAGTTCGTGGAACTCAGCCGTAACGCAAATTTTCATAGTTAGATTTAATCTTCACATTTTCCGTCGACTGGAAATATGGTAGAAATGTACTGCAGGGGTCCACCGGAACCAGCAAAATTTTGAAAGTGGTCTATGAGAAAAATCAGTTTGGGAACCTCTGTCTTAAATTAAAGACCATAAAGAAGCACTAAATTTACCCCTTGATTTTACCCCAAGAAATTTAGTTCTGTTTAATTTCACAGGGAGAGCAGAAAGTAGCACTAAATGTTTCACGAGCTCTTAACTCGCTAATGAACTGTTTTCTGACCTATTATATGAACTTTTTTTCTTATTTTTGGCCATAGAATCATCTCCCGAGAGATTGCCATGCAATTTGGAATTACCTGTGCAATTTTTAATCACCCGTTTTTATGAATTGAAAAAATGCTGAATTATGTATATTACTTTTTAACCCCACCACATTAATACACACAATTTTTATTTATATTTTTATAAATCAAATTATATCATAATTATGTTTATGAACAGCAAGGACTACATTAGAAAGAAAACAAGCATGTTTGACTGGGAATGTATGAGAGTAGGGTCCCTGTTTTTAGTTTACTGAATTTATTTAGAAAAAATAACTGATGTTATTAGGCAGAATTATTTATCATCTCCTGAGAGATTGCTTGCAATTTGGAATCATTTTGTATTCATGAAATTGAGTACTTAGAGGCAACATCATCACCACCTAAAGTTTCATTAAACCTTCCTTCCGTAAATATTATTGAGTTTCACCACGTAACCTTCCCCTTTATCCTATTTCTATATTAATTTTGGTAACAGATTTTGACTGCTGTCCACACACTTTACATAAATTTCAGTTTCCAGTGGCATGTGATCTGAAAAATATTCCAGTGAAAAAAAAAGAAGATTTAAACATTCAGTTGACTTGCAAAATAAGTCTATTACAGAGCAGCAGATTTTATAAAAGTATATTCCCCCATTTTATCACCCTTTGCCCTTCCATTCAGTATTACAAAATTATTATTTTCTCACAGTTGTAAAATGCACTTCCTCTTATTATTTAAAACTTTATCTTTTGAACGTCTAAATTCTTTTATTTTACCCTTTAATACCTCTTCCTCCAAAATCTCCCTTTCTTCTGTTATTCTACTATTTCAATCCCCCACTATAATAAATTTCTTATTCTTATAATTTCTTATTTCTTATAAACATAAAAAAACACTTAAATTGAAGTCTTACTTTCAATGCTCATAACTGTCTCCAGCGAGATAGACAGGCAATATAAAAAATTTCTTAGGCCTATCATTTAATTTTAATAGAATTTTATACCCCAAATCTAAGAACTTTAAATACTCCTTTAATGAAACTTTAAACCTGAAAACTGAGCCCCTTTTGCCTTACCATAAATGGAATCTCTTACAAGCAATTCCCAACACAGCACATAACATTCAAAATACTTGGTAAAATCATAGATTTGCCCCTGCTTCACAAAAATATCATAATTTCTTATGAATTGAAAAAAAATTTAATTAAGTATATTACTGTTCCTGACGTTCGGGATCGTTTTATGTGGTGGGGTTATTACTGTAACCCCACCACATAAAACGATACAATTCTTATACCATTTATATTTTATAAATCAAATTAACCTCACTTTTTTATTTATTACTCTCTGAACCATCACTCCCATCTCAGCAGACTTACAATTGTGTGAAAATAATAGTTTGGTAACACTGAAAGGTAGGGTCAAAGGGGATGAGGTGGAGGAATATACTTTTACTAAATCAACAAGCTGCTCTGTAGCAGACTTATGTTGTGTGTCAACTGAATGTTTAAATATAGTTACATGACACGAAAATAGTGTCATATCACAATTTTCCTTCTCATTTCTTATCAATCTTTTAATTGTCAGTCACATCTTCACCCACAATAGATGCCAGCTTCTACAATACATCTTCTACACCTTTCATCAACTTTTCTTCCACAAACTTAAATCTACATCCCTTAACCAATATATGCTGCTACAACAGACATCCTTACAATTTTTTTCTGTAGATGCAGGAATTTGGCTCTTTTTCTTGGTCTTGGTAATCCATATGCTCATAAAAAGATGTCACCCACAGTTTGTTGCAGCTTCATAAATTGGCATGCCTATGACTGTCATCTAGGATATGAGCTATTAATGGCCTTTCTCCTTCCATGCTCCCAACAAATGTATGGTATTGATACAGACATTTTCTGTAACTGCAAACATTGATGAACAAAAGTCTTTCACCACCTTCATCAAATCTGCGCTCTTTTATGTTTTAACAAAATTACTTTTTAATTCCAATGCCACTCATTTGTGCTTGATTCTATTAAAGGGTGACTCTCCAATTTGTAATTACAATTTTTTTTTTGCTGTTCATTTGTAGAAATAAAATTTTTATCTACACTCTCTCTTGCTAGCTTCTATGAAAAAATAATTTTAGACATTTGTGAACAATAAATTTTATCTATTTTGAAGAAAGAAAAAGGAATCCACGTTTATTCTATTTGTTAAATTTACTTAAATTTAAATTAGACCTATTTAATTGTAATAAAAATAGATATTTTAAAATTATATACCCTTTGTAAGATCTTGATGGGATTATGATTCAGTGGTTTATGCTTTTGCCACAAGGATAACACTAACATTCTTGTGCATAATCCTATACATAACTTCTTTCATCTTATTATTTTTTATGAATAATTCCCCTCATGAGCCAGTGCAAGGAAATTTTTGTAGCAAATGAAAAATGGTGCCAGACTAGGTTTCAAAGTCAGGACCATCATGTGAAAGGTCGAAACTGTACCATTCCAGCACAGAGATCAGCATAAATGGTATATTAATTTTTAGCCCAGTAATAAGCATTTCAGCAGAGTAGTGAGTCTTCACTTAGGCAACAACAAAATCAGCTAATAATAATGAATATGTGTATAAAGGCACCTCACCACCATTCTTTGTATATTTGCTTGTGCAAATGCCATATAGAGAACGTGTTCACTTAAATGCTTCTTTTCCTATGTAGTAATATGGCACATATTCGCAGTTATTCTCTTTAATATCAGCTGTTGTTTTCTGCATAAGATATACTTACATTATTTTGCCATTATAATATTTGGTTTATTTGATTTAAGAAAAAAAAACACCATAAATATTAAAAAACAGTATTTTACTATACTAATTTTATCAATAGTCAAATTGTATAGATATGAATTATGCCAAATTTTGGCATGACATTTGCACATTTATGTATGTACGTTTCATAACATTCAACATTATTAAATTATTCTGTACATAAACAAAATGACCATCTGTGATTTAACTAATATTCAAAGACTAACTTATTATTCTCTTCATATACAAAAAAGACCATATCTTAAGAAATTTAAAAATTAACAAAACGTGTAAGAAAATATATTTGTTTATCATTATCAATTTTAATACATTTTATTGAACTAAATGAAAGTAAACACCAGAATATATCAGCTAATGTCACAGTGAAAAACAACACCATCGTCTCTGATGCTACTACAAAGAATTAAAACAATATGAAGCAAATGTTTAAAAATGTTAATATGAAGTAAATTTAGTTAAGTTTGAAATTGAAGAATAATTTTTTTATGTAAAAAAAAGAATCATTATTATTCAGCCATTGCATTTATGAAATATTTCAACAAGATTGATGAACTGCAGTTTTTCTTTAACAATAAGCCAGTTGTTTAGCATGCTTAAAGGAGGTATGTTATTTTAGCAATATTCATCATTTAAAAAATGCTTTCACGATTATTTTTAAAGATAGGAGATAGCAAATTTCAAATAAACGGAAAAGAAAAATCATTATTAGGTATTTTGGTGAAAAATTAATACTTTGATTGGTTTTAACTGAACCTAGAAAATCTGAGGAAAATAAATTCTTTTGGCCAAGGATAGGGATAAATATCTCTAATTCCTAGGGGTTTAGAGATTAGATATCCAAGTCTTTATTAGCCTACAATAAATGTGACACTGAAAATTAAGGGGTTTGAATACTCATTTTTTTTTTTACTTTTTCTTTTAAGTGCTAGAAGACTTTTTATCAGTCTTTTTTGTCAGTTATGTAGATCTTGAGGTTATCTCAAACAACAAACTAGTTTAGAAGTGTATGGTGTAGAAGTATAGATATTTTTTCAATTTTTATATGCAAAGTATATTTGGCAAGACACGTTCACCACTAGACCAACCTGTTGGATTTACAGGACAGACTGTAAATCATTATGTTTACCAAGAAATTCTTGAAAGACTGTGGAAAAGAGTTGCCCTCGTGAGACCAGCCATTAAAGACAACTGGATGCTGCATCATGACAAAGCACCTTGTCACAATGCAATCTCAATTGAGTTTTTTGAAAAGAAAAACATTCAACCACCTTATTCACCTGACTTAAATCGCTATGACTTTTTCCTGTTTCTGACTTTAAAAAAACACCTCAAGGACACCATTTTGGAACAGTAGAAAACATTAAAAAAATGTAACCAACCATCTGAAGGATATTCCGGTTTCTGAGTTCCAACACTGCTATGAAGAGTGGAAAAAAGTTTGTGGCGTTGCGTGGCTTCCCAAGAGAACTATTTTGAAGGTGATAGAGACTATATAATTGGATTGTAAATAAAAAGTTTTTCTGAACCAGTCTCATTACTTTATTTACAAACTTCGTTTATAGTTATAAATAAAACTCATTGTTAAAACTAATTTATTTATTAAACTAATTTTAGTTTAAAGTTTTTTTTTTTTTTAATTAGTTATTTCATTACATATCTTACCAGTGAATATTTTATAGCTTTGTTGAAGGTACAAACATACGTTTCAGTTTTTATGAATTCGGTTGTTAGGTTTTTCGGTTAGGATATATTAACGATATCGCATGTAAATAAGCACTACAGAAAATAAAATTTAGGATGAGAAAATAATAAGCAAAAACTTATAATGATAAAACTTATAACCTATATTTTCAATAATCTATTGCCATGATTTCTGTGTAAGCACTGAAGCGTATAGAAAAGTATGCCTAAAATAAAATTGAAATAATGTAAAGAAAAAATTTTTATTTAAGAAAAATAATTTTTTTTTTTAATTTAACGGAGACTAGAATCGTCGATGAAACTCCACATCAAATGTCCGTTTTACAACTAGCATTCAAAGAAAATTAAAATATAAGTTTTAACAATTTTCTGCAATTTAGTGTTATTATCTACCATAAAAATAAGAAAAAATTAATGAAATCGTACAACATAAAAAAAGAGATAAGTAAAAACTAAATATTACATCTTTTTTTTAAATAAAAAAACTCTTGCGCAGTTCTGCCATGAAGATCGACTTTAAGTTTCTGGTCCCCTCACTATTTCGCAGTCAGAAATGCACTGATCTTCACAGCACAGCGCACAGCATACGTTTGATTATCGAGTAGACTCACTGATCTCTATATAACTGAATAGAGAACTTTGGCGTAAAATATAATTAAGTGTTCAGTATTGAAGCATACTCCAGCACCGCAGAATGAACGGTTAGGAACTAAATAAAACTATGGTACGCTTGCGTGACTATAATCATGATGGTAGGCATGTTTATTTTACTCAAGTCAGCAGATAACCAAAAGACCCCCCACCGGGTTGGTCTAGTGGTGAACGCATCTTCCCAAATGAGCTGATTTGTAAGTCGAGAGTTCCAGCGTTCAAGTCCTAGTAAAGTCAGTAACTTTTATACAGATTTGAATACTAGATCATGGATACCGATGTTCTTTGGTGGTTGGGTTTCAATTAACCACACATCTCAGGAATGGTTCACCTGAGACTGTACAAGACTGCACTTTTCTTACACTCATACATATCATCCTCTGAAGTAATACCTGAACGGTAATTCCCAGAAGCTAAACGGGAAGAAAAATAAAATAACCAAAAGAACGATCATTTTCGTAAAACAAACGGACAGTTGTTGAAAATTTATATAGAGATCAGTTATATAATTATATAGATTAGTTTTCAAAATACAAAATCAGAACTCTTCTACTACATCGGTTTAATAAAACTTGGTTTTACACCTCTTACATTTATTTCTGTGGATGCGCTGTTTTATTTTATTTAGTTCTACCACTAATTTAGTAGCGCTAGTTTATGCTTCAAATTTTACTCATTCCAATACATAGGATCTGCTATCCAGTCATATAAAGATCAGTGAGTAGATCCTACTCACAAGCATCAAGTTTCAACTCACTCATTACTGTGACTCGCTGCATAAGCGCATTATATAGTTACTTTTATACAGATTTGAATACTAGATCATGGGTACCGTTGTTCCTTGGTGTTTGGGTTCAATTAACCACACATCTCAGAAATGGTCAAACTAAGACTGTACAAGACTTCATTTACACCCATATATATGATCCTCATTCATCATCCTCTGAAGTAATAACTCGACGGTAATTCCCGAACGCTAAACAGGATAAAGAAAGAAAGATATCACTTCTTCCGCTCAAAAATTTAACAAAATGATACTGATATCAAAAAAGTTTAAGAAGACTACATTTCTATTATCAAAATCTTTTATTAATTTAGAATTTTGTTAAAAAAAAATACATGTTAAATATATGTAATAGACAATAGATAAACAATAATAGTTAATAAAAAATGTTCCATATAATAAACAAAAAGTAGAATAATTTGTTACATAACTCTTACTGGTCCGATTTCATTTATTAAACAAACTCATAAAATTAGCAAGGATTATAAAGTCACCACTATCCCAATTTTGATAATATTTGATAATTATAAATTTTCTTCCACAAATTTATCATCTATTAGAGTTTATTCGTTGGTTAATAAATGAAATCGGGCCGGTAAGAGTTTTGTAACAATTTTTTTTCTATTTTTTGCTTATTATATGGAATACTTAAACATTTTCTATTATCTATTTTTGTATATCTATTGTCTATTACATATATTTAACATGTATTTATTTATCTTTTATGAATCACATAATAGAAAAATAACTGAAAAGGATAATAGATTACAAAGTATATGAGAAAATGAGAAATTTTTAAGCCAGTAAAATTATCTTCTTTCCCTTTTCTATGACTGTGAAATTAAAGCGATTTAAAAAAATTAAAGATTTTAGTTTTTCATTCAGAAAATATACTACAAATAAAAAATTATAAATGTTTACAGAATTTTCTATACTTTATCATCGTACAGGTTAAAAATATTTCTTGAAAACCAGTTAGAATTTTCTTTAACATTATATAAAGAATATTTAGTTTGCTAAATATTTAACATTATTATTTTTTTTTTTAATAAACAGGCTGTTTGTGATGTTAAAAAAAATTCTACTAAATAAAATAGATTTTTATTCCCAAATATTACAACCTACTTGTCTATCTTCATCGTGGCTATTAGCAGTACAGTTTATTAATGCCTTCGTGCTACCTGTAGTCGTGAAATGTAACTAGAATAAATTCAATAATTATATTTAAATATAACTTTTTAAACATTTGATGCTCAGAAATTATTATATTTCCTATTGAAACTTTTTTTGTTTTAACGTTTTACTTTTCTTAATGACAATTATTTAATCTTACGGCTAATTATTGTGCATTATTTTTAAACTTCTCAAACGTGAGGTGGTTGTACTTTAGATGAGGTGTGTTTGTAATTTTATTTTTCTATAAACTTTGGTCTTACTTCGTCACGTATAAATCGTTCGCCTTTCATTAAAGATTTCCGTGGAGAGCGGTAAATGATGAGTCTAAATTAATTCTTGTTAGTGCTTGTCCTTGAAGGGCGGGCCAGTATATCTGAATTAATTTACGCACATTAATATCTTAAGGTTGCAGGTAATTGTCCATAATGCTGACATTTTCCTGTAATATTACTTGTATATATTCGGATGGAATCATTTGTTGCAATCCTAACGTCGACGATTGCGTCTTATAAAATCTTGAACGTTTCTTATTGCCAGACACAAAAATCATACAATTTTCTTTCATAAAGTCAGTAGTATACATTTACTTATATAGAAAACACAGCTGTTCATTTTCGGATTCTACGTATTCAAAAGATTTTACATACCCTTTCTGCCATTTTATGTTGTTTAAAGAAAGATTACATTCTCCCGCACGATTTGAGGAATTTACTTTTATATACATACATACTTTCTCTAAATAAATTTTAAAAAATCACTTTAAACACAATCACAAATTTCAAGATGGTGACCAGACACAATTTTTCTTATATTTATTCTCTGCAGTTGTTAGTTCATTTTTATTATCGTACTGGTGATTCAGGAGTTATGTGAATATAAATATTTTATCAGAAACGAAGGATTTTTTTCACCTAATTTTGATTGAATAAGACTTCAACTTTTATACTTCTTGACTGAAAGTGAAAGTTAAGTTCATTTAGTAAACGAAACGGGCCGGTAAGAGTTTCGTAACAAATTTTTCTATTTTTTGCTTATTATACAGAACGCTTAAACATTGTTTATGGTGTACATATATTTAACATGTATTTTTTTTTTTTTAAACAGAATTCTAAATTAATAACAGATTTTGATAATAGAAATGTATTGACTTACTTTTTTGATATCAGTATCATATTGTTAAAAACTATTTTATTTATATTACAGAGATTTTTGTTAATTGAACGGAAGAAATGATGATATCTGCCCAGACTCTTACCGTACGATTTACAATTTCACTGTAATTTTTTTGGATCTTATTTTGTCTTCTAATTTGAAGCAAAATAATGAAATTAGGCTTGGATTTATTGAAGAAATAACTAAAATATTGGGCCATAACAGCGACGTCGTTTAAGTTGATAATTATTACAATATGCTTATCAATAGTTGTAATAATTTCAAAGGTTTGTCTTAAAGAATGAATGACCGTGTTGAAATTTCAGCCGCAGCAAAACTACTACTTCATTCAGTTCAAGGTTTAATGTTGAGAATATCTACACTTTCAGTTACAATCCGTGTGTGTGTAATTTACCATTTTCTGGCCACAGAGGTAGAGGATGTTATGACATACTATCTTTGAAAATCTTAGCAACAACTAAACTCTTTTAAAAGGTGTGCATCCCACAATGAAACAGAGATGGAAATATATCATAAAAGTGCCTCTGGCTGCAGAGGACGAGTTACTTTCTGTCTCATAAGAAGCATAACGTTTAAATCTGATGTTTTAAATTTTCAATCCAAAAAGGTAGCATTCAGGATACTTATAAATTTTTATTATTAAAATTGCAAGTTTAGTCTTGTTGTAACTAACTTGCCCGTTAAAAATGATATTATTATAGACTAATGAGAATGCAAAAATTAAAGTTTCAAAGAAGACAATCGACCGACCATGTACTCATAACAGCACAGTGTCAATCGTTTCTTTCGGTATAAATGTAACTACTTCCAGATTGTGGCCTACCGCCGGCCTCCGTGGCGCGAGTGGTAGCGTCTCGCCCTTTCACCCTGAGGTCCCGGGTTCGTATCCCGGTCAGGCATGACATTTTTCACACACGCTACAAATCATTCATCTCATCCTCTGCAATAATGCTTAACTGTGGACCCAGAGGTTGAACAAAAAAGAAATGGTTATCGCCTACAAAAAGGCAGAAAAGAGGAGAAGGGGCTTTTAGTCGTAGGATCCGTTGGACAAGTACTGTGTATTGGTGAAGAAAGTGTCTGGAGAGCAAAGGGGTGAAGGACAGCTCCCTGCTGAGTCGTCATTCATCTGCTCTTGTGTGGATGGACGCCTGGCGATGAGGCATGGGGACTCCAGGGCTGAGTAATGTTTGATTGTTGGTCCGGCCCTGGGAGGGTGAGGTGGTTAGGTTTAGTCGGTAGGGCGCAGGTATACACATGCACTTTAACACCTAGTGGAACTTGTTGTGATTCTGACACTTTGTCCGTAACTGAAATTCCTCTACTCATCAATGGCCTAAATAACCAAAGGTTATGACCTAAATAATTTCAAATTTGCAGAAGACATATCATTCTATCAGTTTATCTCCAAAACAAGTCTTCTCACTTCTATCAGCAGATGAAAATTCTAGACACTGCAGAAGCATTAAAAAAATAAGAAAATTGTAATTTGTAACAGGGTATAATATTACTATTTATCAAAAATTGATTTAACAGTTATGCAAAATCTTATAAAATGCTGCATGAAAAAATTAGAAAGAAATCTGCTACAGAAAGAAAACCAAACAATATCAAAACCTGTAATGAGGAACCAAATGAAGATTGGCTTTTAAATAATATCTCGATGTCTAAAATTGCTGCAGTGTTTGATACTGCAAAAGGAGCGCTCCAATCACACCAGTCTATTGCAGTATATCAAAGCTGGAGGGTTAGAAAAAATTGATCACCATAGCATGCACTGTTATCCACTCAGTTGTGTTCTAATTTGACCTTACATTGAAAGTGACTGGCATTTTAGTATGAAAACATGAACTAAGACCTATCAACAGTAGACTATGTGTGAGTACTTATGTATGCTACAAAATGTCATCTATTAGGAGTGACAATTGTCCAGGAAATTTCAATTCGATGTTAAATGCAAGTAACCTGACTTAACTAATTTATTATTGTTATTGTCAAATTTAGAATGATTGATTTAAATTTATCAGATTCCAACAGTCTATTTTCTAGATTAAGAATAGGCATATGTTGGTTATTCTGATGCAATAAAGAATAAATGGTAATGAATAATCTAGAAAATGGTAATGAATAATTCAATAAAGATAAATGGTAAATATGAAACTCTCGAGGCCACAGTTGGTGCATAGTAATATTATTTTTCTAACAATATTTTTTGTAAATTATCAATTTTTAAGGATAATAAAGTTGGAAAATTCCTTATGTTCCAATAATCTGAGATTTCTTATTTTATTAACACTAAAAAATATTTAAAAATTGCTGTTAATACAAGATACTGATATTGCTAATCTTTTTTTTTATGTATGGCTCAATAAATAAATTTTCCTGATATCTGAACATACAATCTGAATTTTCAGATGAACATTAAATATAACTTACAAGAAGTGATGTGCAAGATTTAGAGTGAGTTTTGTGTGATTTCAAATATTTATCCATATTTCATGCATTCTGTCTGAAATAAACAACACAATATACAACTTCTTTACAAAACTATAATCAAATACTAATTTGTTTCATCTGCCTGGTTGATGCCCAAAATACGTGTTTTTTTAGACCTCTAAGTACTAAGATTTTAATGTGGTAACCTTTTTAATAGTGATATTAAAAAGGTTACAAAGGCAGTGAGGTAAGTAAGTTTAACAATATGTAAATCTTCCATCATATAACTATTTTTTGAATGTATGTTATCATAGTAATGAAAACAAGTTGTAAATGCAAGATCGTACAAATTGTTTTAACTTCCAGAAACTAGTCTTATTAGCTCATCAAGCAGAATTATCAAGATGAATAAAAAATTTGGTGGCAGCAACAGTGATATGAATTTTTACCACATTTTTTAACAAAAGGTACCTTCAAAAAACATAGTACTATTAAGAACTGTTTGAAGAATATCACCAAAATCCTTTAAACTACACGACCATTACTTTAAATTATAATTCATACTTAGTTTCTCTATAGAATGTACCACAAAGAAAGGGAGAAACCTTTCAGGACATGTTCTACTGGTAAAAATAACGAAAACATTTCATATAAACATGGGTCTGGAAACACTTTGTTTACGAGTTACAGCTAGCGAAAGATTTCACCCAGATTTCAGCACTCTTCTAAAAAAAACCTCCTAATGTTTATATTAAATTTTTTCATTATTTTCACCAGTAGAACATGTTCTGAATGTTTCTCCCTTTCTTCATGGAACACTCTGTGAAATGTAACATAAAATAACTTGTGTATGAATAAAACTTGTATGTGAATAAAATATGTGATTTTTGTTGCAGCATAATGCTCGCGAAGTAATTTCTACAGTACACATTATCACTACCATAGCGGAATTAAATGTAGTTTTTAATTTCATAATTGCTATTGTTTGTATGTATAGTAGTTCAAAGCTGTGTAAAAATGTTTATCTCATTACTAATTGCAAACCTTCAAGCTATTGTGAATTTTTCCCTCAAATTCAGCCTTGTATCTTACTTGATAAGAAGGATAAACTTTTTTTATAAAATAATAAAATTTAGACATAAGTAATGAAAATTAACCTAACATAAGAAAAGCATTTAAAATTACCCTTGAATAAACAAAACGTTTCTTTAAATCCCCTCTGGGAGTGCAAGAATTTTCAATGCGACTTTAATTCTATTTTAAGGTAATGTAATTTATTTTCAGATATTCTTTTCAGGTATTAAAAAAATAAATATATTTTTTGCAGTTATAAACAACTAGCTTTACCTGAAAAAAAAAATCTAGTTTAGTTGGCCCCTTCCCCACCATGTTTAAACAATATTAATAAAAATATATTCATCATTAATTTACAATTTAATTTATAACTTGATTTACTTGTATACCCCCCCCCCCCTATCTTTCCAACTTTCAGTTGAGAAAAAATTATATCTTCACAACAATCATAAAAAATTGAAAGTAACAGAATTTAGTGAATCTGGTAGGTCCATTTAAAACAGTATGTCTCAATAATAATTCAATGTTTAAACCAATGTAGTAATGGATTTGACAAGTAATAATGGATCAAAGTGAGACCTTGAATCATAATTCTAAAAACAGGCTACTTTTGTTTTACTTCCATAAAAATCTTCTTGGATAAATTTGTATTTAATTTAAATAAACAATCTGAAAAATGTTTTAAAACAATGAAAATAGCTGAATAGGCTAAATTTTAATAAATGCGTTATGAAAATCTGACAGTCCATTCAAAAATATTATCTTCAAACTTTAAATACATATTTAGATAACAGAATGTAGATTAAAATGTATGTTCTATAGTTGCTTGTCCTGTTAAAAGAACAAAAGACATTTTCGGCCACTGAAGTAATTAAATACAGATTACACAATAATTTGTCAATAACTAGGACAGTTTTCAGTGAAGGACAATACACTTAAATTCTTTGCAGCAGAAACAGCCCATACTTATGCACACAAATCAATCATCAGACAAGAGATAATTACTTAACCTGCATTTTTGACAGTCTGAATGAAGTTCATCACAGGTTTTGTTCAGACTAGCAGAGTTTATTCAAACTATAAAGATTATAATAACTTAATTTGTTATAATAACAAAAGTTATATAACCATTCTACTGATAACAGAAAATGAATTACTGTACCTTAAGTTTATTAAAAAAGAGTGAATATGCTGCCACTGCCACAGATCAAAATAAAATCAAGCCATACTAATCTATAGTTATTATTTTTGTTTATTTTTTTAGGTGTTTGGAATATATTATATAGTAAAATCAATAGATAAGAAATTCAAAGATACAAACTGGAGTTTAGCGATTAAATTACTTTTAGTAATATTCATACTTTGGTTAATATCAGCAATAAACAGGAATTCTACAGTATTTCAGAAACCAGTAAGTTTTAGTTTAAAGATTTGGACTAGAAAACTTATAAACAAAACCCAAGCGGTTGCAAAAAAAAAATTTATATAATCTTTGTTATTCTTTTATGTGATCTTCTGGTATCATAGATGTGTTGAATAATTGTAAACGTACTGCTAAAAGCTGAGAGCTTATGTGACCTTAGATAGTTTGTGATATGATTCTGCCATTGTTGATTTTATTGCATTTTTTATGATTATGATTTCATTGACTACTCTTTGTGATAGTGAATCAAGAAAATGATTTGTTTGCCGGGTACCTTATTTATGTATTTTGTTTATACTTGTCAGTAACTTAACAACATTGCAGATATCTTAACTTTTCATAACGTAATCTTAAAATAACCTTACATAAGCTCTTCAGCTCTTAAAAATATGATCTACCTATTACTCAGCACAATAAAATTACTTTTATTATGTCGTATATAATAGCATATTCATCAACTTTTTCCTGCATATAACAAATAAAATAACATCCCTTTTATTAATAAAATTCCAGGCGATGATAACGCGCAGGCGTTTTTCGCCCACAAAAAAAGAAAAACAAATAAAAGTAAGAATAGGTGGGCAAAATAAACAAAAGTACTTCACACTAAGACTTAGATAAAATAGCTTAAAAATGCGTACAATATAACTTTAATTAAAAAAAAAAACACTAATTAAACAGTCATAAAAGGATCATAAAATGGAATAAATGCCCCAAGAATATATGAACAATGTACAGCTTTACTAATGCATGAAAACAGCTAATGCATTAGTAAAGTTGTACATTGTTTTATGCTGAAAGAAGGAAGCAAAGACAAATCCAATAAACACAAACACATTCCACAATGTTGTCAACACACTTGCTAATCAAAACACAAATCCATCATCACCAACAAAAGGAGAATTGGTGTAGTTTCTGTGTCAAGTAGCATCACCTTGGAGAATGGAGTGTCCCAAGAAGTGTATTAAGTGCCATCTTGTATATTATAGTCATCAATAGTGTTACTAAATGTGTACAACCACCTGTTTCATGTTCTCTATTTGTTGATGATTTTGCTATTTATATCACAATTCATTCATCAACCACAGCCAAGAGACCGCTACAGAATACTATACCTTACCTTGATTCTTGGTCCAAAGTCACCAGCTTCTCACTGGATAAAACAAAATGTGTAGTCTTTTCTCGCTACAAGACCATTTCCACAAGTCCTCCTCAATGGAGAGGCAGTTGCTATCTCTCCTGATATTAAATTTCTAGGTTTACTCGACAGTTGTTTTCCGTGTACTAAACACATTAAACAGTTAAAGACAAGATGTTTAAAAATTCTAGATATGCTACTAGATCCTGTTTAGAATATGGTTGAATTGTCAACTCTTCAGCACATCATACCATGCTTAAAATGCTGGATGCTATATACCACTCTTTCTTCGTCTTGCCGCTATCCATTTAGATCAAATCCTGTTGCAAGTATACTTGTTGATTGCGGTGAGCCATCACTTTGGGATAGGTGGGAGGGACCAACTGCTGGCATCTTACTCTGCCTGTCTTAAAGGACAACCAAATCACCCAGTTCTTAAAGCAGTCCTCGCAAATCCTCATTTCCAACGGTATGAAAAGTATCCACGTAATACAGCACCAATGGGTGTCCGTACCCAGTGTTTAATATCTTTTACATTTTGGCTTATCTTCTATTTACCCAAACTATCCCATATATATATTCTTCATGGAGACTCAACCACATTAATTTAAATTACAATCTCAACGTATATAATAAAAAATTAACAACTCCTCTCATTTTTCAGTTAAACTTTTACCATATTCAATCGCAGACAAATCCAAACACAGTCGTATAAACTGATGGGTCGAAGTAGAATGATACTGCTGGATGCTCTTTTGTTGTACATGACAGAACTTATGTGTTTGGTCTACTTGGTATTACAAGTGTCTATAGTGCTGAACTGTACACCATCAAAATGGCCTTGAGTATCATTAAATAAAAATATTGTTACATCCTTATCTTTTAGCGATTTGTGTAGTGCTCTCTGAGCTTTAAAGGACTTGTATTCCAAACATCCTACTATCCCGAAATACATAATACAATCGCTGAATTAAATCGTCACAACATACAAGTGAATTTCTGCTGGATCCCTATCCGTGTCGGAATCCTGAGTAATGAATGTGCAGATTCTGCTGCTAAAGATGCATGCAGCCGACCGTCTTTTATCATTCGAGTTACAACTACCAATTTTATTCCATTAAACATACACTTTGAAGAAGGTGGCAAGGTGACTGGACCGCTATAGCAGAAAATACACTCAGACATATCGAAGATACAGTGTTACCATAGAACTCTTCACGAAGAAAGATTCGCAGAGAGGAAGTGGTTCAGTATAGATTGCGATTAGAACGTACCGGAACTACTCACAGATACCTGATGTCAGCGAAGAGTGCAGCACTGTGCTTCCATTGTGACTGCCACTTGATTGGACTGTGTATGAAAAATATTGTTTAGAAATTTACAAATAGGTGTTTGTAGATATGCAATGATCCCTTTTCATTTCTTCAATTACAGTTGGAAGCATATCTATCCGACAGTTTACTGAAAATTTATCCGACTTTTACAGTCGAATATCTATCCGACTGTAAAAGAGTTTATCATTAAAAATAGTCTGCTAGATGAGAATTACCACACCTATAACCACCAATTCTGAAAAGGTGTAAGAATAATTGAATAATATTCTTGAACCAAAAACTGGTAATTTTTAAACAAATTACGTACTTGAATGAATAAGCTACACATTACCTATTTAACTAGTTTATATCCTATAATATACAGAACATAAGTCTACTTAATTCAAAGTATATTTTTGTGATTATTACAAAATAATATAACGTAACTCATTACGTGTGCAAGTCATTTATTGTATTGATTTTAAGAGATCACTGGATTCTGCGGCAGCAAGTTCTACAAGAACAAGTTTGCTGTGGGCAAATTCTACAAGAACTATACTGACCCTGATAAAATGTTAATACAAGTGATGAGTACCACAAAAAAATATTTTTAAAATAGTTTGGGTACAAATGTAATCTTCCATTGTCCATTTTTGTTTTGTTTAATTTACAAACCAATTTTCTTAATTTGATCATAAATTGTTAGCATAGCGCTAATTAATCAATATTGTCATTAATTTTTGGGCATCATCACTGTTTGGTTGTGATTCAAATTGGGGTGTGAATTGGTTAATGGGCAATGTAACTGATCCAACCAAACCAAGATATCAAAAAAATCTTATTTGCACTCATCGGTGTTTAAGGCAATTTGTGTTCAGTTATTTTGAAGAAGCCAGAATGATATCGCTAAGGAAATGTTTTGCAGTGGCATATGCACCTCAACTGTACGAACAAGCTGAAATGTGAAGTTTGACATCAACTAAGTTACTGTATACAGTACACTCTATTAACAAATATATTTCATTCAATTTTTAAAAATAATAAATTAATTTCTTAATAATATTTAACTAATAAAATTGAATTCACTGTTCACTTTTAAACGTCAATGGTACTTTTTATTTTAATTAGAAGTACTGTTCTTCAGAACTTCAAACAATATTTCTGACAAAATGTAGAAGTATAGGAATTATAGTCAAATAAGTTTCAACCAAAATGCAGTTAAATATTATATTTTATTTCCCAAATACAGTGTTACATATATTCTTTTAAATCTACAAGGAAAGACTCCTGAGGCTTCCTTCAAAAAGTTAGAATAAATTTTTAGAATATATTACTGGACATGAGATCATTGTTTAGCTCCAATAATCATGAATCATCTGCATATATCACTACATCAGTCATTTGTAAATTAAATTCTAATTTCTACATGTGTTTAATTTTTATTTTATCCTTATTTTGTCATTTTTAACAAATAACCAACCCATGTAAAAACCATTCCTACCATTAACTTAATTTTTTTTTTGTTTTTTTTACTCAAAATTATTCTGAGATTTTAACAAACACTTTTTTTTCTTAACGTGTACGTTGCAATCTGTTCAACTAGTGAACAATAAGCAACAACCCCTTCCCCTCAACTCAATGAGATGAGGATGATGTGTAAATGAGGTGTACGTTTACATATCATCCTCATCTTTATGTTGAGTGTGTACAGACCAACCATTCCTAAGACATGTGATTAATGAACCCTAATCCCCAAAGTATACCAGTATCCACTGTCAAGTACTCAAATCCATGTAAAAGCAACTAACTTTTATTAGGATTTGAACCTCAGAACCTTTGACTTGGAAAATCAGCTGTAAAACAATTGTGATGATGAATTAAACTCTAGACCAACCCAGTGGGCTAAATACTAATTTGAAAAAAAATCAAAATTTTCTACTTCTATGTAAAACTGGGACAAAAAATATATGCTAAACTCGCACATAATATATACATGCGCAGCACACAGTCCCTGCCATAGGGTCTAGTTCATGCACGCATATGCTCTCTCTCATACAGGCTGTAAGCAATGTTTTTGCTCACTGTGTAATTTCTGTACAGTTCATAGTGTACACACACACACTTCACAGTGAAAGCACGGCACTGTTTTTGTGGTAGCTTGCATACGGTCACGTGGAGTAGGAGAGTTGGGTCTAAGTCGGGGATGACCAGGCAAGTAGATGCTACCAACAGGTTGTGAGGAAAACTGCCAATATTAAATGGTAATGAGCATTGTTAGTTTCCATTAATATATACATAGATAATTCATTTTCTAATATTATTCTGATCAATGTTTTACTGTGGTAATCAATTTTATCAAGGTACCAATTTTCCTTTGATGCTGTGACAATTCCTGTTTTTTAAGAATAAAAGAGCATATCCTACCCATTTCTGAATGAAATCTTTAATTCATCGGTTACAAATGAATTATTGAGCAAAAATTTTTTCATTGTTTTTAACATAAATTTTTAGTTTTTAAATCTTCTGTACTATTTAAGAACTTTTTAATTTAAACATTTTGATTAAAGCAACAGGGTTTTTTGAAATAACTAGTTCTTATTTTTGATGTGGATATTACTGTATTGCTTTTTGTATAATTATAAAAAATAGTTTTTTTTAAGGCAAGAGATTTTGTATCACAAAGATTTAATGCTTAAGCTAGAACTACCAGTAAACCGTGAAAAGTATCCATAAAATAAATTTTTTCAGATTTAGCACTAATGTTATAAACATTTGTCAATTACAAATAACTTGTAAAACCTAGTATTATATAGTGTTTGAACGTAATAGAACAGATCTGACATGGCAAAATGATACAGTAATAAACTCAACATATTATTAAACATTCTAGCAAAGTAAATACAACCTATGAATCTTAACCAACATTTCTGATTGACATTTTATTTATTTCATGATAAAGACTTTTCAATAGTATGCCTACTCTGATATTTTCATATCAGAATATTTTTGTGGTTACTCATATTCTTGTTACTGTATTATTTTGAAATGCATTCATTTAACCCACTCCACACGGCTCGTGAATTTTTCCTAACAGTAGAATATTTTTGTAGTACTATTTTTTTTTGTTAATAGCATAAGTCTACAAAACTACAAAAAGTTAGTATTTTACTAGTTAAAATCTTCCATACAGTAAACTTGCTAATGTGGATTGTTTTCTTACTTTAAAATGTAATTGTTGATTATGACTGTTTGCGTAATCAATAATTACAACGAAAACCTTTTATTTTTTATTTTCTTAATATAAAAATAATGTTTATAAATTCAAAATCTTATTTTTTAAAGAGGTATAATTTATGAAATACAGAAAACGAGTACGTTATCAATTTATTTATACAGATTTAAAAATTTATATTTTAAATAAAAGTCATATTCAGTTTCAGAAAACTTTATTTAGTTTTACTTTCAACAGACAAACATAAGTTTAACCAATATTGTATAAATTTTGTCAAAGAACACTAGTCTCAAGTGAATAAAGCATTTAGATATCAGCAAAAAATAATAGTTCCTCTGAATATCATAGATTTCCTAACAGCAATATCATTAAGACCTACAGTCTCTTTTTTACTTTGTTATGTGAGGAAAGAAAGTATTTTAATCACAAAAAATTTCAGTTTTCAGGTTTCAACAGAAATATCCATTTTGACCATCCCTGAATCCATTTTGACTAGTTTCGGTATGACTTCTATACATACGTACGTACGTATCTCCTAAGTATAACGAGAGCTAGAATGCTAAAATTTTGTATTTAGGACTGTTGTAACATCTAGTTGTGCACCTCCCCTTCTGATTGCAATTGACTGGGCCAAAAATGTGTATACAGTCAGACCTTTAAATAAAGCGGGTTTCAATTTTTTAAAAAATGGATTTTGCACTTTTTCTAGTAGTAAGTCCTCGTTGAGAGCTTTTTAGTGATATATCATAAGTGGTACTTTTTTGTTGGTTCCAAAGTTATAGCCAAATAAAATTTTAATTAATAAGATATTTTGATCTTACAAGGGGATGGCACATCAACTCAATTCCGACTTAATATACATATATTTCTTTTCAACTTTTTTTAAATACTTTAATAAATACATTGATTTATTAATAATCATTAAACTCTGATTGTAAAAAAAAAATAACAAATTATAATTCAATAATAATAATACAAAAACACATGAAAAAAAATCAGAAGTTATGTACTTTTATGCAACTTATGTACTTTTTATTTTAATTCAAAAATGTTTGCCATCAGAGGTTCATAATCAAAATAAATATATTTAAATTAAAAAAAAATGTTTTTTAAATAATTATATGAAGTCGGATTCGAACCAATGTGTGCATGGTTACGGATTCGACACATTCTCAATTACATCACTTATTTGATGTGAAACAAAATTAATATATAAACTAATATAAAATGCTAAGGAAATTTCTAGGGCCACCATTTTTCTGTGTAACTGCAACTTTATTACAGAACTGGAGGATTGTATCTAACTTTCAAATGAAATAAGATTAAATGAATCGCAGCAATATGTAATTTAATAGGCGTACAAGGAAGTCATGTAGGGTGCAATCAGATTTTTCAATCTTTAAATTATTATTATTACTACAAATTACGTAATTTGTAGTATTTAATTATGTAAGTATTAACATCTAAGGAGTCATGGTTGAGGTAATTTTTTTGTGGTTGTCGCCTTTTATTTACAGGTCTCCACGCACATGCTTCAAATTTTTATTGAGGCGAAAAAACGTCACCTTACTTCTCGGAAGTAAAGTACATTTTATTTAAAATTTGTTAGAGTTAAATATTGCTGTAAAATTTGGTAAATAGTATTTGACTCCTTTCTGGTGTCAATAACACCTTTCTGGTGTTTCCATTTCAATAACACTTGAAATTATTTTTTTCGATACTAAATAAAAACTAGAGCGTCAGTGGGTAGACGTTAAAAAGAAGAAAAGCTTTTTACGCAGTATTATACAAATTATTAATGGTGCAAAATAACGTATACACAATATGGATTACATTAAACGTAACAGACAATAATTTTTTTTATTTATTGTTTGTTTTATTCTTCATTATTAGGTAAACATTATGAATTATAGAGATTCCTCACAGAAGCTCAACCATATCTATTAAGATGCGCTTTTATTTGCAATAAAAACGTTTGGAAAAAATAGTAGTAACTATTTAGACAAAATTAAATTAAAAGTTATAAAAAGACTTACTTCTACTCCTCTTGAATATTGTATAATGCAATGTATCGGTTATTAAAATAAAATGTGTTATTAAAACATAAAAATAATCATTCTTTGAACACGATTCTTGAATGAACTGTGTAGTCAGCTAGCACGTGACGCTCGTTTTTTTCTGTTGACTCCAAATCCCGAAGCCTGCGTTATGAAGTTTCAATTTAAAAATATTATGGAACCCACCGGATTGATCTAGTGGTTAACGCGTCTTCCCAAATCAGCTGATTTGGAAGTCGAGAGTTACTGCGTTCAAGTCCCTAATAAAGCCAGATATTTTTACATGGATTTGAATACTACATCGTGGATACCGATGTTCTTTGGTGGTTGGGTTTCAATTAACTACACATCTCAGGAATGGTCGAACTGAGAATGTACAAGACTACACTTCATTTACACTCATACATATATCATCCTCATTCATCCTCTGAAGAATTATCTAAAAACGGTAGTTACCGGAGGCTAAACAGGAAAATAAAGAAAAATATTATGGAATTTTTTAAATTTATTAGCAGTTAATGATACTACTGACCAATACAAACAGAAAATAAAAAACGTTCTTTAACTTTATTTTTAATATAAATGAAAATTCAAAATTTATTTTTCCTGTTAGAATTTACCGGCTCAAGGAATAACACTAAAATATCACCCTGAAAGAATTGTTAAAAGGTAATTGTAAGATTGATCTATAATTTTGTAGACAAAGAATAAAACTTTTCTTACCAAAGGGAATTACACCGGAAGGCAGCACTTTGGGAAATAACCATCAATAGAAGGAATTTTAGGCAGGGGTTATTAATATAAAATAAAACGATTTATTTTAATCGTTTCAGAAATAAATAATCACTTGTATCGGTCACCAGTTTGAATATTGTCACGATAATTTTACAATACTAAGGCTGTAAAGTTTGTAGAATTGCATTATCAAATTAAATAAAAAGATTAATACTTTCTTAAATATTAAGATTAATATTAATAAATAAGATCATAAAAATATATATATATTTATGCTTATCTGGAAATGATTGCATTTTTACAATCATTTTAAAAGTTTGAAATTGCAATCAATTTTTTTTTTCATTTTGGGGGTTTCCAAAATGAAGCCCCCAAATAGAGGATAGATTTTGAAAAGTCATTTTCAAAATCTATCTAAGTTGAAACTAGTAGAAAGTAATGTATGTAGTTTCTTATCTTAAAATTGTTCTTTAAAATATTTTGGTGAAGATGAGAAATTAAAATAAAATCTATTTTCCAATTATTTAGTTATATTTAAGAAATAATCAAGGAAGTACTTGATTATTACTTGTATTAATTAACTTCCAATAAATAAACATTACTTAAATAATATTTAATAAAATACATCTAATTAGACTCAATATGTAAATAGATGTAATTTGTAAACGGGAAAATATATAATCAGTCAAAAATGTTTTTTATTGGTCTTTTCTTAAGTTTTGTGCCTTGAGGAGATTTTTAAAAAATTTAACAAAAAAAATTTTAAATTGTAAAACTGCAAAAAGATTTTTTACTCAATGCTCCAAAGTCCAAAAAATCTATTTTTGTCAGCAGGACATTTGTGCTTATATATGCTGGCCTGTACTTGGTCTTATAATTCTGGATCCCATAAACACATTTTCTTCAACTAGGTGAAGTTTGAAGAGCTATCTTCAAAGGGAAAGAATGTATTAAATTTTTGCAAAAATTGAAAAAAAAGGAGGATGCTTTGACCAAAATATAATTTCAAATCTTTACCGGGGCATTTAAGCAAAAATCTTCTTACTGAAATTGAAGTTTTTTTTATCAAGATCCCAAATTACTAAAAAGTTTTGTTTTATATTCATCCTCCTTTTTAGCTATATCTTGCTTCTAAAAAGGAGTTAATGGGAGGTTTTGCATCTTTACTTTCTATGTCAACAGGTCTTCAATCCAATATAAAAATATTTTGCTCTTCCCATTCTTCAATGGTCTGTGGTAACAAAAAGTAATTAATTAAAAATATCTTTTTAAAACTAAATCCATCTCATTACCTAAATCAAGTAAACCCAAATCATTTAAAATTTATGTGATTACTCTTACTCTTACTCTTTAATTATCTTACAAAAAAAAATTAGCCAAATGTTATCATCCCTTCCTAGAAAATTACAACTTTGTTTACTGCAATTATAGCTCTATCTTTGTATTTTGTAAACAATTTAAAACAATTTTCTTTTTTAAATTTAACAGGGATAATTTTCTTAAAAATTAATTTTACCTAAATGCTTCCCCTTGAGTATGGAAGCCCCCATAATTAAAAAAAAAATTGTTTGCAATTTCAAACTTTTAATGCTCAAAACAATTTTGTTAAACAATAAAATAAATATTGTTTAATATTTATTTTATTGTTTAACATTGTCTCCAAATGTTTTAAACATTTGAAGACATGTAAACAATTCTCTAAAAATTCAATAAAATAAAACTGTAATATTTAACTATATTTGTTTCATTAAACTTTCATTTTGTATCCAGCAAAGGTACACATTTCATTAAAATAAACAAAACTTACAAATAAACAATAATCTTTATTGTTTCTTTTAACCTTTTTCCGCCATTTTTTGAGTTGAGTTGTTGAGTTGAGCACATTCTTTTTAATTCTCTTTTTGACATCAATCTACTTGAAACTCTCAATGGCACATATGATGTAAAATGATTCAAGGATCTTTTCTATAAACAGGAAGCAAGTTTTATAAAACATACAAAGCATAGTCATGTTTTATCAATCACAATTGGTTGGTTGGAATCGCTACTCTCCAGTAATTTCTTTTTCCAACAAAGTTTTTTTTTTATAGCTTTGTAAGTAGTACAGTGCACTGGCACATAAACCAAAAAATTACATAAATAAGGTAAATAAATTAGCATAAATTAATATGGCAACATACTATAACGCATGCCTGATATATTATTAATTAAATAAATTGAGATATTCAATTAAATCAGTGGAACGTATTTACTGCATATGGAAAAATTGTTTGTTTTCGCAAAGACCTAAATAAAAAAAGCATGGTATTTTATACTTTTTTTTTTTGCATAACCAATTTTTATCTTAACATGTAAGAGTTAAGTAATGATAAAAATAACAGAATTAAACATCACAGTTGCATAAATTTATATAAATGATTATTACATCTTGTTTTCCTCAATGCTATTTTTATGATATTTATGTTATTAAACATAACATAACATAACATAAGGAATAAGTCGTTTAACTCCTGCAATAATAACAAAAGATTGTAGCTATGTTCCCCAACCGTGAAATCGCTAAAGGCTTTTCGTATGAAACTACATTTATAAAAATTTACATATTTTGTAATCGCTCCTTATAAGAAAAATCTTGTATTCAAAGTATTTTGTCTGTCAAAGTATTTGACAGACAGGATACTTTGAAGTTTGCTTTGATGGAAATGTTAACAAATTTCTTCAAATCAAAAGTCTCATCACATTTCTTCAGAATATCTTGGTTTGTCATTAAATTGCAAAAGCTTTATATGCAAAAGCTACAGACATGAGCACTAGAAAGTGAAATAGGAGATTCTACGGAGTTAAATTCGATGGAGTTTCTGCAGACTAGCATAGATAGACCCAAAATAAGCTTAAAAATGTGTCAATTATGACTTATTAAACTAAAAGGTATAGCCAGACTACCGATTGTTCATTTATGTAGGTAGCTGTATTACGCACATTATTCACAGAGGGTTTCAGTTTAAAGCTGAAGATTGATTGGGATTTAGCCAACATATATTGAATTTTGTGAAAACTATTTAAACCCTCTTGCATGAAGTAAATTTATTCTAAATAACAAAACACAGCTGTTCCCCACTAAAGTTTTGCACAAGATGGCTGGAAGATGTCTCAGTTGTGGAAAGAGTTATTACCATTTGGCCTCAAATAATCTTGTTTTGGAATTATATAATTATAATATCTGCAGCATCTTCAACTACCTTGACCTTATGGGTTAATTATTACAATCATACAAATATATGGGGTGTAATATTTCCCTAAAAATTCATTACTTGGATTCACACCTGTATTTCTTTCTAGACAATCTTGGCACCATCAGCGATGAGCTACGAGAAATGTTTCCACCATCAAATCTCGGTCTTGAAAAATAGGTACAGTAACAGTGTAGTAATGCAAAAATGCTCATTGTTATTGGACGCTAAAGAGGGGGATGTTCCAAATGCTAAAAGTAAAAGGAAACTACTACCAGAGTTTAGGTAATTTGAATAATGCTCTACATGGATATAAATTCTTAATCTCTTTCAAAATTAACCAACATGTCACAAAAAAGCAGCGGATGATGGAGAAAATATATTTACATATTTGTATTCACTGTCAGAAGTTCTTCTATTGGGATCCCAATTTTTGTTCTTTGTTCAAATAAAAAAAATTATTTATGTTCCTCAGAATAATTTTACTTGCAGTCATATACTCAATAGGTATGAAAGTAAGATTTTATATTATGAGTTTATATTAATCTACGACTACTACATCAGAATACTGGTTTAAAAATGTTAGCTCACTAACAAAAACTACAGCTTTAAGTTAACAAAAAATAATCTGTATCTAATCTGGATTTCAGTTCCACAAATTACCTGTGAATTTATAATCTTTTCTTGATCCCACCTCAGATTTTATCTTCACAATAAAGTTATGTAAAATGGATCATCATAATACTACAACAGGGATTAAGTATTAAAATGATTGAAATTAGTACATAGAAATTATTTTTACAATACAACAATTAATACTGATTTCTGATTGAATAACATGCAACATAATTTTAAGAATAAGATTGTAAATGAAAATTATTATTAACATTAAATAGTTAACTATAGATATTTGCAAAAAATAAATTTTTATTTCCTTCCACATTCCTTAAAACTACTAAAGCCAATGATCATGTCTGGATTCATTGAATCATGAAATGGATAAAGATTAATATCTGTGACAATTTTTGTTTGTTTTCATCATTTTTTCTTTTGTATTTCCTATTTTTACTGGAGTAAAATTAAAATTAAATTTTATTTCTCCAATCGAGTTATAATAATTACATAGTAAGGATGAGGCTACATGTGTTCTGCTTTGACCAGGCTAGATTGTGTGATCCAAGAGTAACTGGAGGCATAAATAACTAGTATTATACTTGTTAGCTGTACACATTACTGATGCTATCTGTCGGGTTATCTCGTGTATATGAAAAATATTTGGGGTGACCTGATTGCTCTGCATTGATGTCACATAACATTGCACAACTGTTGTTAGCATGAACTGGTTTTCTCAGTCTACTGTAAAACATCATGCCATGCAAAATGTCATTTCTATATTTTGTACTGTATAGTTATTACAAATAATTTTTCAAATTACAAACTTGAATATCTCATGCTTAATACATGAAAGTAGCATCAGTGGAAAGAGAAACTCAAAATGTTTTGTATTAAACTTTGTTGACAACTTCACATCCACATGTGATCTACACAACACACATCGAGCCTGTAGTCAAATTCCTGCCAAACACATTATAACACTGGATGATCCACGAATGCAATGCCTCTCTGATGAACACAAGCATCCTCAATGATAGATGGTAAAGGTGGTCAATACATGTGTTGTTTAATAAAACCCTAGAGAAAATTCTGTGGACATTGTACAAAATTCCCAAATACACACTTCACAGTTAGTTGCCTTGCTTACTGGTGGACAGCCGGTTGACTTTCACTTACAGATGCATCCCCTTGCTTTACAGTCAAAATATCACTTACAGATACTGGGTCCACTGGCTGCATCTTCATCAAACTTTCTTTTGAAATTATATTGCACAGTGATAAACTGGTAGAACTGAAAATTCAGTACACAAAAAACCTTCCTCTCTTCATTGCCAGCCATTTTCCCTGTTATCAGCCCAGTGACAAAATGAATAACAACAGCTGTACTGACAACTGAAAACTTTTGAGTTTTCTTTTCCACTGATGCTATTTTCATATATATCTAAATGTTGTTAAAGTTTGTAATCAGAAAGATATTTGAAATAAGAAAATCATAATTACTTCAAAATAAATTAATTTACAGTAAATGCTTTGTTCTACATTTTTACTTCCTTGTACGAAGTATAGTGATTGTAAAAAAATTCGGTTTTCAGATTACAACAGAAACATCATGACTTGTTTTTCAAGCATTTGTACATATGTATCTCACATAACTCAAAAACAATTAGCTGTAGAATGTTGAAATTTTGTATTAAGGACTGTTGTAACATCTGGTTGTGCATCTCTCCTTTTGATTACTATCGACTGGGCCAAAAAATTCCCAAAATTCAAAACATTTGGATTTTGGACTTTTTCTTAAGTGCAGTAATAAGCCCTTGTTGAGAGCTTTTTAACGATATATCATTGTAAGTGGTACTTATTTTCATTGGTTCCATAGTTATAGCCAAATAAAATTCTAATTAATGAAATATTTGGATCTTACAAGGGAAAGGGTACATAGGTTTGAATCTGACTTCTCTCTTTTTTCTTTCTTTTAACTTTTTTTTTTAGTTTAAATATATTGATTTATTAATAATTATTAACCTCTGATTGTAAAAAATTTTTACAATAAATAATTCAATAACAATAAAAAAAAATATGAAAAAATATCAGAAGTTATTAATGAAATGAAATATTTGTACTATTTATTTTAAAAAACATGTATATATGTAATTTAATTGGCATACAAGGAAGTCATGTGGTGTCCACATCAATTTTTTTTTCAATTAAAAAATTAAAATATGTTGTCCTACAAATCATTTTAAACACAATAATTAAATTATAGAATTATAAAGACTGTTACTGAGAGAAATTAAAATAAGTAAAACTGATTCATTAACTCTAGAAGTTCAGAAACACCTATGGTTATGAGATATCATCCATGGAGATTACCAGAACTGTCATACAAAAGACTTTTCATGGTAACTGTAGATTTACATAACAGAATTTCTTTACATTATTTTTCACCATAGCACTAATTCACGGTTTTCATATAAACATACAAGTAGTAATATTTTGAGTAAATTCTTTATTAACCTCTATATGCATAAGTGTTATTGTGAGTGTGATGTGTGTCATTTGATATATAAAGAAATACTAATTTTAATACTGCATATTAACATAATTAAGTGCAAACAGCTGGTAACCATGTCAGTAACAAAATAATAAGTTTGTTTACATTTATAGAAAGAAATAAACATCTTGATATAACAAATAAAAAGGAAATGAAGTCAAGATTGACCAGGAACAGCGGTTAAACAGTTGTTTGATAATTGGGAGACAACTGATAAGGAAGACCAATAGAAGAAATAAGTATTGAACAGTTTATGATATATATTTGAATTTAAGACAAGCGTTTTATTAATTTTTTTCAAAAAATTAACCATCATTTAAAAAAAGGTGAAACAATTATCAAAAAAACTGAAAAATTTCAATTTTTAATTGATATTATTTATTAAAAATTGAAATAAGATTTTTATTTATTAATTACACAATTCATAACTGAATTATTTTTTTTAAATTCAAGCTTATTTATTAAAGCTCTTTTATAATAAACTGAAAAAAAATAACAACTTTCCATGGTATCTGTTTTTTTCAAAAATAAAATAATTAGGTAATATCTGTTTTGATACTGCCAGGAAATTTCTCCTGCAGGTGACATGAGATAATCAGCAAAATTCTTTGAATCTTCGACCTTGATCTGTTGCAGACACCATGAACAAAATAATATTGGTGAAACTTTACAGTTATAGATCTTTAAAGTATTTGTTTATAACGAACACAGCCTGAAGTACTTATGCACTATAAAATCTTATGGAATTGTCATGCTGTGTGGAAAATTTGCCACTTGATATAAAAGGGCAGTTCGGAAAGTAACCTCCATTTGCTCACTATGTGGGAAGAAGTGGAGGTAGCACTACCGTTTTTGTACAGACATGTGCGGGAGGCCAGTCGGCATCCAGCCGTGGCAGTAGCAAGGTCGTGCTCATTGATTTTTTGTGGCTTATTAAAATGTACACTGCAATAGAAAACCCCACAAAGTATGAAGTACATGCTGTTATAAGATTTCTCACAGAAAAATAATATTCAGTGGCAGATATTCATAAGGCAAAGATACACTTTGCTCTGTGCATGACCAAAGATTATGAGCGAAGGAGTTGTACATGATTGGGTTCATTCATTCAAAAGTGGATGAAGAAAGGAGTGGCCATCCATCTGTGGTAATTCATGAACTGGTTCAAAAGATTGATGCCAAAGTGCGTGAAAATCTATATTTTACCATCTCTGAGCTTTCCAATGAATTCCCACAAATTTCCAGGAATGTTTTGTTCGAGATAGTGATAGAAAAGTTAGGCTACCGTAAGTTCTGTAAGGAGCAGGCGGGAGATTGTTTTGCAGCCGGAATTTCTAAGTTAGTGACAAGGTACAATAAGTGCCTAAATTTAAATGGTAATTATGTTGAAAAGTAGGAAATATGTAGTTTTAAGATGTATATAATAAAATGTATTTACCTACTACTGTGTTTTATTTATAACCAAACAGAGGTTACTTTCTGAACAACCCTCGTATAAATTAGCAAACATGCACCTTCACTAAATGCTTTTTAATCGGTCTGGATACTCATCGTTAATTACACAACTTATTTTGTGAATAAGGTCTTGGAAAACTCATGTTAAACAGAAAGGCCTCATCAATTATAAATACATACAATAACTGAAGACCTGCTGTTAGGTAATACCTTTGGATTGGCTAAATCATTATCAGCAGCAGCTTTCCAAAGGTCCACTAGCTAAAAAATATGTTGCTCTCTCTCTCTCTCTCTTTCAAAGGCACCAAAATCGATTGCGATGAAGTAGTAATTGGAGTCAACAACATCCAACAGTATAAAGGAATAATAATACACTTTAAAGATAAAGATAACTGCTGTGTAGTGGCCATATTCACTGGTGCTTTGCATTGACTGCACAAGCTGCAGTTAAGAATATACATTTTTCCATAAAATTTTAGCAATTTCCAGCCAATGTGTCTTGTAAACAGAACCTTCATTTCTAAAGGTTTTTAATTCTTCCATCTTGCTTTTCACATTTTTTTAACTATGGAAGATATGGTTCTACTCCCCATTAAAAGAACATATTTCATTATTTCAAAATTTTGGTCAGTTGTTACAAATTTGAAACAAAAAGTACAATAATTATTATAACTGTACTATTACATCTATGAAAAAATACAATATTACATTACCACTTCATATACAATAATGTTTTCAGGTGCTCACACAAAAATATAATTGGGAAATATAAGAGTGCTGCAGTAAAGATATAATAAAATGAAAAATATAGAAGCAAAAAAGTATAGAATAGTATAGTATAAAGTATAGTATAGTATAGAAGCAAAAAAAATTAATCATAATGTTTATGCTGATATTTTTGATCCAGCTTTTACAGTAATATGTAAGATATTCTCACAATAGAGCAATAAATCTATAGAGAAAACCTTTTCTTACTGCAAACGTGTACACTACGAAATTGGTTTTATAGTACTGCATATTGAACTGTTTTCTGAATAAGTTTTTTACTTACACCTTTATAAATATTTCTATTCCTTTAATGAGGCTATTTTTAGTGAATATACAAGCTTTATTGTTTTCGTAGAGCCTGGTGTCAAAATCTATAAAAAAATTCATGACCATTATTTTATGACTACAAAACAATTTGTAATTGTGCAATGTAAAAATGAAATTATATTTTATAGCCTCAATACTACAAAGCTATTTTTTTTTATACTGTGAATAGTTTTTTCAAAATTATAAGTGTTTTTTTTTCTTTTCCATGAAGGTTGCTTATTTTTTTATTTTTCGCTACAAGAGAACTGAGATTCCAGCGCAGAGCAAGGTACAGTATTTTCGCCAAATTAATAGGTATAGTAAATTGTGTAATTTAAATATTTATTCCACATTATAGATACCATCTGTAAAAAAAAAATAAATGGTTTAATATTATCCACTTCAAAGAGTAACAGTGTGACTGTTAATCAATTCAATTTCAACTGTACATCAATTTTGAAAAATGAATGATGTGACTAAAACATTTTAATAGATAGTTAAAATCAGTATAATACAGGTAAAAAGCAACAAATCCATTCAAAGCTTACCTCTAACATAAGTCATACACATGTTAGATGATAGAAAAAAAATGCACTTTGTTACTATTTTTTTTTTTTTTTCATAATAAATATTAATTTCAAAGTTGTTGAAAGTACATGATCAGCATCCAGTAATTTCTCTAAGGGAAGGGTTCTCAAACTTGTGCCCGCAGGCACACATGCGCCCTTGAAACTATTTGCATGCGCCCACGACTAAGTGTTAAAATAATGAAAAAATTAAATTTTTAAATTAAGGAAAATATATAAAAAGTTACTTAACTTTTTAAAATCTTGCTAGCAAGAAATTTGCTAAACTGGCTACACTGACCACCTATTATAATCATGCCTCCCATCAACATCTTTGTTGTATTAATATTATGGTATTAGCTGTTACCATGTGCTGTTGTTGTAATCTCATACTGTTGTCATGACATACTATCAATGTGTTGTGTTTTTTGAAGTTATGCATCATATATCAAGAATCATTAGGTACCAAAATATTATCCTTTGAACATGTTATGAATATTGTTAAAACAATTTAAAAAATTAAAGCAAATGTCACACAGATTGTTTAAAGCCCTTGTCATAAAGGACAAATTTTTCTCAAGCCGACCTTATCATCCATACAGATATAAGATGGTTAAATAAAGGCAGAGTACTTGCCAAATTTTTTGATCTTTTGGAAGAGATAAAAAAATTCCTTTTTTTAGAAATCAAACATTTCCACAATTAGATAACCTATAATGGTCGATGAACTTGACTTTTTTAACTGACATATGTGAAAAATTGAATAGTTTAAACTTGGATCTCGAGGGAAAAAATAAACATTTAGCTGAAATTATTAGCTCTACAAAAGCATTCAAAGCCAAAATGCAGTTTTGAATATATAATTTGTCAAAAAATTCTCTTGTACACTTTTCAAGGATGGAAAAATGATCAGTGAAAATAATTTTAATCTAACATTATTTATTACTCAAAAAACTTTTAGAACAGTTTAAAAGTAGATTTCAGCAATTTACCATTATCGAACCCATGGCTACATTTTTTGTACATTCTTTTACAGCACAAGTAGACATTACTGAAACTACTAAATCTATAGCAGAACTTCTTCAAAAAGAAAAACCAAAAATTGAAGAAATTTTAGATTTTGCCCCTATACTTCTACAAAATCTTTTCATGTAAAATTTGTTTGCTTTTCAGTAAGATATTCATGGAATTCAGCAGGTTCTACCTGTGCACCACAGATTTATAATGATCCGTAACCATCTTTTTCATATTTCCTTTTGACATTGCAATATTTTGGTATTCGTTTTACCAGATCATCATCATTTGCTTCAGGTTTTCTGTTCAACAGACTGAATGTATGTTTCATCACGTTGTTGTCTGTCTCTGTCCTTCCCATTTCAATGACCGTGATACAAATTTTACTCACATTAACCACCAGTAATATCTCATTATATTTTTTGTAAATTTTTTCCTATCCGTTCATTAAATTCTTCCAGCTGCCATAATAATTCAACAGGGTGTTCTTTTTGCTCACAGTATTTATTATTTCATTGTCTAACCAATATTTAAATTTAAATGCACTGGTTTGTTTGATCAATTTATAAGAACACACAATCTACTTTCTGGAATGAATACAATTTGTATTTCCCAAGAATTTTAAACTGTCTTAAACAGAGACTGTTCCAAAATTAAACAAGTTCTTCATTCTTCTTGAGTATTTTTTTGTCACTTAACTAGGCCTAATGCTTCCACTACTCATAATGATTATAGCAATTCTTCTAATGATAAATACCTTATACTCCACAGAAACGATGACATCATTTGTTTTTTGTTTTTACAATTTATTTTCAGCTTTTCTAAAAACTATGTATTGCAGTTAGATGTATTTTTTTTCAAGCACTCTGATAAAACTATTTTTGTAAATTAATGTAGAAATAAGCAAAACAAATAATTTCTTACCTTAATGAGATGGCTAGTTTTTCTTCGCTTCAATTGAATATCTCATTTGGATGTTTAGTTTAGTTATTTTTTCCCCAAACTAAATGAACTTGCTCGAAAAGGCAGTTACTTTTATACGGATTTGAATACTAGATCGTGGATACTAGTGTTCTTTGGTGGTTGGGTTTCAATTAACCACACATCTCAGAAATGGTTGACCTGAGACTGTATAAGACTACAACACTTAATTTACATTCATACATATGATCCTTATTCATCCTCTGAAGTAATACTTAATGGTGGTTCCAGAGGCTAAACAGAAAAAAAAGAAACTAAATGAAGTAATTCATCAAATGAATTAACAGAAATTTTCTAGTCAAAAACTTGTTAAGGTAAACACAAAATTTTGGTGAAGAGTATAGTACTAGCTTCAATATTTCAAATTTAGTGGATGCACCAGTATCTACATTCTTCTTTGTTTTCTCAAACCAAAGTAAAAGTACAATTGCCATTAGAACACATTCATCCATTTCAATAGTCCATTGATGACTGACAAGATCTAAAAATGTCTTTAGAATATAATCTACCAAACAAATTCATAATATGCATTAAGATATGTCAAAATACAAACTTTTATCTTTACCCTCATGAAGGCCTCAAGGTTGCAATGTGGCCTTGTCAACCATAGAAGGCTGGATGGACGTTCAAAAATTTAACTGTTTTCTGTGCCTAAGTCAAAGTTTCTCAAACTTCTTCTCAAGGATGCAGGCAAATTATTGTACAGTCAAAATGCCCACAATAAGTATAAAGGCTGTGTAATCAGCCAAGTGAGAGTTCATAAGTAACTAGGTATTTTGTTTGATGAGAAGTTGCTGTTTAGCAACCACATTAGGCAAGTAGCGGTGAATGCCGTCTCAGTGATGCACAAATTGAGGAGGATTGCTCGGAAGGACTATGGGTTGTCTGGCTGTCAAATTTACATGGTGTACCGAGGTGTCTTCGAAAGCATGATCTCTTACACGGCACCCGTTTGGGCACATAAATTGGATATGAATGGAGCACTTCTTCAAAATTTAAGGAGTTCCCAGCGCAGAGCCTTAATAGTATGCACTGTTGTTTTTAAAAACCTCCTATGAGGCTACCACCATATTGGGAAAGACTCTCCCAATCGATTAAGTGGTGAAAATTCAGGCAGCCTTGTGGAGATTGCGAAGACGCCAAGAGGCCAAGGTATTTGGGATGCGGTTTTGGGCCGGGCCACTATCAGAAGGGAACAGTGATCACAATGCACCAGATCTAAATTTTGTTCAGTTGCTCATCTCCCACCTGCAGAAGAATCTGCAGAGCCTTGCGATGGAGGCATGGCAGCTAAAATGGCACACCACAACTAAGTGAAGTACCCTGTACAAGTTTGTATGGGATCTGGGGGGATGGTATGCCTTGACTTTGTTTTTAAGGGAAACGGATGCCCAGGTGCTCTCATTAATCACGCTAACTTGAACCAATATATGTTTCGGTTCCGCCTGGCAGCTGATGAGCTGTGCGTCTGCAGGGAGGTCCAGTCAAATGAACACCTGATGTTTGACTGCCCTGCTCTTGTGGGGGCCAGAGACTGGGCCACCCTGGAACTTAGAGTCAAGGGAAAAATTGGCCACTCACAAGTCGCGAGAGCCACATTGTCGAACTGTGTGAGAGTTCCTTGATGTGGTTGCTTTGTTCAACTGACATCAGTAGTTTACTTAAGGGAAAGACTCCTACCGCACTGCTATAGGAAGCTAACCAGATATATGGTTTACCACCAGCCAATTAAGGCTTTAAGCGCTTTAATATGGTGGACAGGTAGTTCTGGTATTCAGCGACCTAGGCATGGCAGCGAATTGCTGTCTAGATGAAGTAAATTTCAATTTATGGATGTCATATATATTTTTAGTAGCTGACGGGGTGCGCCTACCCATTTTAGTAAATAAATGACACGTGAGTGGTTGGGACATATAAGTCAGTGGTGTATGGCACCATAGTCCACTCACACTGTTAGGTAAGTTCTAGGAGCTATTTAGGACACTGATCGCTAAACTGTTTCGAGGTGCAGTAGCCATTTGTGGCACAGACATTCAGTCTTTTATGGCAACCAAATGGGGTAGTGATGGGACAAATGCCATGCAAACCAATTACCCTCATAAAACTTAAGCTCACATCAGTGATTATTTTTGGGAAAGTAGGGTTAAAGAAATTATTTTTCTTAGTTATGTTTATTAAACAGAATGTAGTTTATTAAATTTAATCTTTTGATTTTTAAACAATTGAGTCAGTAATGTCCAAGGAAAATAAGATTTATTTTTTAGTTGTTTATATCAATTTACAACATGAAATATGAATGTAAAAACAAATCTACTTGCAAATAGCAAATCAATTTTATATAAACTTCAAACGATATTACATCTGTGTAAAAAACAATAATACAAAATAGATCCAAGTATTGTTTGGATAAAATGTTGTTATTCACTATTTATTAAAATCGTAATGTAGTGATTGTAATACAAATAATGCTTAATGAAAATTTCTTATCAAAAGGAATTAAAATAATGTTATACAACATTGAAATACAATCATAAAAAACTTAGACTAGATGGTATAGAAAAGCAGTTCCTGTTAAATTTATCACTAGACAGTAAATCTATTTATTATATGAAAGAAGGCTGTGCTGATGCAGCAGAACTAGTGATTGACTGAAGAATATTAAATAAATTTAGTTTTTTTCAACCATATCCAAATTTATAAATGATGACAATTTTTATTTTGTAATAAAACATTTAAAAAAATTATGCAGATCATTGAAATGATATGAAACTTCATAAAAATTTTAAATCCATATTCTAATATAATATTTTGTGGAAGTTATTAGGCTTGAAAAATGAATATAAACAAAACGGTGAGAAATAATCATGTTTTCTTTAAACATAGATCTTTTATTTAAACCAAATCTTAATAAAATAACATCAAACAGAACCAACTTTAATTTGGTGTATTTATTATGTGTGTGTTTTTTATTTCAATGACAACTGGTTAAAAAATTATAACAGCTCAAACTGAGATATCTTCTTTTGCTGAGTTGAGACTAAATAGCATGCAAAACAAAAAAAAAAATTACTCACAAAAAAGTAATAACATGACTGTCCTGTAGTTGAACATGGATATATAGTTGAATTCCAACATTCTACTGCTTATTTCCAAACAAAAATGATGGTGAATAATTCCAAAAATCTGCAGTGATCTTAAAAACATCACCTGATTCCTGTCAAAAAATAAATGCAAATTATACTATTTTAAAATACAACGAGTTTTGGTAAATTGAAACAGGATCAGGAAGACTGAAGAGGCCAAAAAATTAAACATTTATTGAAAATAGAAAGATTAAAAATCCTGGTACTACATAATTTTCAAAACATTGATAAAAAAAGTACAGTTTATAATAACATAAGATAAATTCCAAACCCTAATTACAAGCTACTTTGTACTTTAAAAAGTAAGTAGTTATATATGTACTTTAAGAACTAAGTGATAGACATAAAATAAAATATTTATAAGTAAATCTTATCTGTATTGAATAAAACTCAAAATAAAATACTGGTACTCGTATGCTGAAAAGAAGAAAAACCATTTGATTTTTCATAAATTTCAAATTTTTGAAGTCAGCACCTAAAATAAAAATAAACTACCAACCCTTAATTTATAACTAGCTTTAAATTATCAAAATAAAAGATTTATAAATCTAACTGTGGGAAGAAAAATTAAAAAAAAAAGAACTGAGTACTCTAACTTTAGTATTATATTTTTCTAAAAATCTAATTTAAGAGATTTATTTATATTTTTTTAAAAATATGGGTATGCCTATAAAAAGATGGCCGCATGAAAAATTCTGCAAGAAACCAACATCTTGATAAAAATTAAGAAAAGGAAAGTATAAGAATAATGTTAATTTACTATCTAGCATGAGCCTGTCTGGAATTCAGTAATACACACTGTACTCCAAGTTTTGCATAAAATTAGTTTCAATGAAAGAATGACTTCAGGTTATATGTAAACAAGTATATAACTCCAGGTTCCTCTAATAACAACCAGTACAAAATAACAATGACAATAAAAATAATATCTTCAACTGTTTATGTGAACAGTTAATCTTTTGTTTCAAAACTTTTTCACTTATCTAGAAGAAATTACATTACACTTATCTAAAAGATGATTAAATGAATGAATGATGGTAATGGGATTAGTCTACAAAAGTTTTGTTACTGAAACATGAATGTCTGAAGATATTTATAAATGGCTCAGAGTGGAATAATTTAGAGGAGTTACCAGTGTAATTAATTCGGATTACATCATAGAATAACACTGATAATAACTGTTTACTGTTGACTCATTCCTTTTATGAAAAATGAATCAATTTATTAATGATATAATTTGTATTAATGACATCATACTTAATAGTTACTTCAATCACTAATTTTACTGTGGAATAACCCAGAACAGATAATCAATTTTATTCTGACTTTCATGCAAATAACATCATGAGTTTAGTCTGTTGTTTTATTCCTAATTTTTTTTTATTCAGATGTCTATTATTTTTGTTGGACTTCATACATGTTATTTTATAAGCAGGAAGCCACAACATATGCCTTTTGCTGCTCCTTTGTTATGTAGAGAACCTAAGAACCACAGGACAGACTGATATTTTTTGTATCACAAAAATCTAAGGCATCACAAATAGATTTAAGAAATCTATTGAATATTCTAGTCGTCCTTTAGCCATAAGACCTATTCCACACAGCAAATAATTACCTGTTCCAGTTCTGCCAGAAACATGAGCATTTAGAAGAAATGTTAATGATGAAGAATATTTCTTTCTCTTTTTCTGTTTAACCCCTGGAACCACTGTAAGGTATTACTTCAGAGGATGAATGAAGATACGTATGAATGTAAATGAAATGTATTCTTGTACAGTCTCAGGTCGACCATTCCTGAGATGGGTTGTTAATCTCAGATAAAGAAACTATAATGAATTAGAAAGTAATGAAGAGTGGATCCAGATTTCCATGGCAAAAACACTGAACCTCACAAAATTGTTTAGGTAGAGCTTAATAATCTGGTACATGCTCTTAAATGGTTTAAAATGACTTACTGTCTTCAAGGTTAAAAGGTTAGAACCTCTTCGAAGGTGGCTCAAAAATAATTTTTTTGAGTTAGATAACAAGAATTTCAGCACTTATTCTTACAAGTTAATACAGTATTCTGCAATAATGAAAATTCTTTATTGGATTTACTAGGATTGCATTACAATCCCATGAAATGGAGTTTTTTTATAGATGCCTCTAAAATTAATTTGAATGCCAACTTCCTTCACAGTGAGAATGAGAAACCATCATCAATTCCTCTTGCTTTACGGCACAAATGAAAGAATATGACAATATGAACATTTTTACTCATAGTTAAACATTATGAAAAGTATTCTTGGTACAAACGTGTAGACCAAAGATGACATCAATTTTATAAGACCTTCACCACAGCTATACTCAGTACTGTTGTTTCTTATGAAAGTGGGCAGTGGAAAGAGGAAAAAACATTGTAATTAAGAAAGACTGACAAAAGAGAGAAGCACTTATAGGTGGAAACAAAATGTTACTTGACAAATTCTTGTGAATCCAAAGAATGTGTATTTATCATCATTACACATAAAACTTGGTTTGATGAAAACTTTGTCAAAGCAACAGATCATAAAGGCCAAGGTTTCTTATACTTTAAGAGCAAGTTTCCCAGGATCAATGAGGCAAACATCAAAGAAGGAATATTTGCTGGACCACAGATATGTAAACTAATGGAGCATTCAGACTTAGAGAGGAGTTTTAACGAATCTGAAAAAGCAGTATTACTTCAAAATATTGTTAAATTACTTCTGGGCAAAAAGAATGCTGAAAACTGTACAGAATTGGAGAGTGAATATCTTGAAAACTACAAAAAAAAACTGGGATTATGTCTCTAAAAATGCAAATTTTACATTCAAATTTGGATTTTTTTCACCTAATCATGGCAATGTAAGTGATAAATCTTTTAACCAAGATATATCAGTGATGGAAACATGCATATTAAGAAATCCAAATATGCTTGTTGATTACTGGAGAGTGAAAAGGGAAATTCCAGAGACTGAATGAAGAAACCTAAAGGAAATCAGAGATTAAGTAAGATATATCGTAACTGTAGGCTGTATAATTCCTTAAAAAATCAGCTTTTCTTAAAATTTGTGTTACTAAAAAACCCTGCCCTTCATTCAATTTTGCTTTGTAGATTTGAAATCAGCGAAAAATAATGTAAGACATACTCTATTGAATGCATGTAACAGAATTTTTTTTTGTAGACCAATGTTATATATAAAACAAAATAAAAGTAAGTAAGTAAGGCAAGCTCTATTACATTTGAATATTTATTAACTTTTTTTCAAATTATTTAGGTATTCTGAAAGCTTCTTGTTGAAAGTATTGTGGCTTTTCTATATGGTAGAATAAATATGAATATTTATAATCGCAATCACTGCACATGATTTTATTAATTTACTATTCATTTGGCTGCTTTGAAGAAATTTTTTTATTGGTTTTCATTGATTGAAGGAGATACTATACATTTCCATTAAAATGTTTCGTAATTTTTTTTTTGTAATAGTTGTTTTAATATTAAAATGCAACATGTTTTTTTTTTTTGTAATTAGATTCAAATTAATAAATTATGTTACTAAGTGCAATTTTTACTGCTACCTTCTGCTTAATGTCATTAAGCAAAATGATCCAGACTCTGCTAGATGACCATGCAGCCACATTCTGATACTACCAACTCTAACCATATTCTCATTGTATAACTTTCCTCATTCTCATAGTACAATCTGTACAGTATGATGATATATATATATATATATATATATATACATATTTATTAATAATTAAATCATTGTATATATATATATATATATATATATATATATATATATTATTAGTAATTATTATAATTATATATTATATTATAATTATTATTAGTAATAATTGAATATATAATAATGGAGTTATATAATAACTCCAAGAAAGCATTTGAAAATTGTTGAGCATACCAGATTGATACAATGACAAATAGCTTTTGAGTGTGGTGTTGGACTAGGGACAGTGAATGCTATTTTAAAACAATTTAAAGAAACTAGTTCCTTTTCACCTCAAAGTAAAAGCAAATGTGGGCGTAAAAGAAAAACATCTCCCATCACAGGATCAGTTATCAGTGAGAAAAAGTAAACTTGATCCAAACTTATCTGCTGTGGACTTAAATTAGCAGTTAGTGGAACAGGTTTACACATGACAATTGTTAGATGCAGACTTATTACAGCTGGACAGAAAGCTCAGCTAACAAGCAGCTTTTAACCCCAGCAATGTGCAAAGAATGGCTCTTTTGGGCAGGGGTGTAATGGGGCTGGAATGGTGTTCTGGCACTTTTTTCCAAGTCAAGATGTGTTCCATTACTTTTCTGTCTTGAAAAGATTATCTCTTTTTTTTGAAGCTGGGAAAATAATTGTTTACATTCTGCACAGTAGTTACTTAAAAAAAAAAAAAATACATAAAATGATATGGCTAGTCGGCATTTGCGTAATTGTAACAGTTGGTCATCATATATTTTAAAATTATGTCAATGTAAATGTCCTGTCAATATGGTGGTCTCAACTGTTACGTTAAAAGGGAATGGGATCAGTTTGAACAACCTAATCTACATAATACCTCCTGGCTGTATACTACTTACTACTAAATACATGTTACCTAGTTACTACCTAGTAACTACTTACCTAGTTACTACTTAATACCTGCCTGTATAAAATGTCATTATCAAATTTTGTCTGTTCGTTTATTAGTTTATTACCATTTAAATATAAATGGTATTTTTCCAAAATATTAGGATTATGTATATCATTAGGGTAATCGAGTAAATCAATAAAGTTGTCTGGGTCATAATTATGATTACTATTTATAATATGTTTAGCAAAATTAGATTTTTCTTCAAGACCTTTGTTTATACAGTTTTGAAGCTCTTTTATTCTTATTGAAAATGTACAATGGTAATGCTGATGTACTTTAAATCGCAATCCACGCAATTAAAACAATACATACCTTGTTTATCTAAATTGACTTTGTTATTGGTTTTTATTGTTTTGGAAGGATTATTGTTTATATATTTTATTATTTTGTTGTTAGTTACATAAGCAGCTCTTAATCCAAATGATTTAAATATTTTGTTGAATTTTTTATAATTTATATTATATTCGATTTTAGCGTAATTATTACCATTATTATTATTAGTTAATTCTATTCTATCATTTAAGGATATTTTGTATTTCTTTTAGTATAATTTACCTATTAAATTTTTATTGTATCTGTTGGTTGTAGTGATTATTTAATATTATTTAATTCATTCTTTAACTTTATATCATATTTTAAATATTTTAATGCTCCATATTTTAGAGTATTAAATGTAGCTATTTTTTGGTTCCATGGATGAAATGAACGACATTGGATTACTGTGTCTTGTTTGGCGGGTTTGTTATAATTTTTGTTAATTTGTAAGTCCAAAAAATGTATGCTATTATTGTTTTCACGAGTTAAAGTAAATTTGATATTATTATTTATAGAATTCATTTAATTGTATATTTTGATTCCTTCATCATTATATTGTTGATTATAAATAATTAATATGTCATCTACGTATCTTTTATACAATAATATTTGATGATTTTTAAAAATGTTATGTAAATTATTATTTTCTAAATCATTCATAAAGATATTAGCTAATATTACTGAAAGTAGTGAACCCACAGTGAGACTTTTTTCTTCTATATAATATTTATTATAATTAAATTTGAAATAGGTACATTTAATGTATAAATTTAATATTATTATTATTGTTTTGTGTATTAAATTGTTGTCTATTTTTAATTCTGTTATGATGTTTTTAATTATATCAATAGTTTTGTTGGTATCAATATTAGTGTACATATCTAATGTTATGAGTTTTGTTGTGTTTGTATTTAAGTGATTAATTATATTTACTAATTCATATGAGTTTTTTAAATTATATTTATTATCAATTAACTAAAACTAAAACTTCACAAAACAATAGTTAACATAAAATTTAATAAAAAATGCTTAGTTAATAAAATAACACCAAAATACATAAATATCAAAATTTGTTGTTACCTGTACTCCACTGCTCATTGTTTTTGTATTAATTGTTCACTGTAATTCTAATGCATTTTTACTATTAGATTTTGTTAATTAATGTATAATTCCCTGGTCAAAAATCCAGCTCATCTTTCAGTCTTACCTTACTATTTTTACTATATCTACCTTTAACAAACCCGTTTCTTGTTTTAAATTATTTAGGCTATCACTCTTATTTAAAATTTAATCATTTCATGGTCACACTGACAGTTGCCATAGCATTTAAAGTTTCTGATGACCTCTTCTTTAGTCCCACTTGGAGATCTGATTGAAGGTTTATATTATTCAAAGGTATATCATCAAAATAATTTTTTAAAAATGATAAAGAATGAGGAAAAGCCATTCCTTTGGTAAATACTGCTGTCATTTTTCCTAATTTTTTAATACGTAAAATAAATAATCTTCAAAAGTCTGTTTCCTTAATTACTAAAAGGAATGTGTTGTTATGTCATGTTGAGTCTTTTTCAGGAGTGATTCCTTAGGCAGACCTCTCCTTAGATACCCACTCTGTGTAACCCCTACAATACTTGTTTTTCAAAGGAGTGCTGTTTCCTGTATACAGTTTAAGTTGACTTATGTGATTGATATTATCCTTTAATAAATGTCACAAAATATTAGCTTTGCGACTTTTAAAAGAAAAAAATCTTTAAAAAACCAATGGCATGTAAGTAAATGTTTTAATAAACGTTTCTGTTGATGTATCAAAATGTACTTTATTATTTAATGATTTAGTTTCGATATTATTATGAAAATATATGTTTTAAATATTTAATTCTTTTTATCTGACTTACTAAATTTACTCTTTTATCTATTCATAATTATGTACATTTATAGAAAATTATTCTATAAATATACTTTACAAACTTAAATTGAATCTTATTTTTGTTTGAGTCATGAGTGTACAGTAATTTAACTAACTGTATACTTCAATGTGTTTGTAATATATATCTTATATTTGCATAATTATATGTGCTATTTTATTGAGCATGTGGTTGATTGTAAATAAAGTGTTTCTTATTTAAATGTCATGAAAACATCAGTCATCATTTATTCATAGCCTGTGTTGAATATGTAATAAATTAATCATATATAATATTTAATAAATTTGTATTTATTTACTTTGGCAACATTATGTAGTAGATGAAAAAAGATAAATAACTTCAGTATTAATGTTAAATGATATGCATCAATAACTGATTATTAACTATTTTAATTTATTATTCAGAGTCTTCATAAAAGAATGGTGGAGTTTTGAATATGGATTAAATGAAAACAAAAATACTTACAGTTGATGTTTATTTATTAAATTTTTTATCTCAAAGATTTTCTTTAATAACTAATAAATCTCAATACTTGCAACATTAGTCGCTCAGCAAATGTCCAATAAAATGAATAAATTGGTGTACCAGAATAAATAGAATTAGAATATATGAAATGCACGATATGTATTAAAAGTAAAATGGATAACTTAGCTTTTAAAAATAAGAGAAAACAAGCCAAAGAAATTTCAGAAATGATTCATACTCATTTAAATGGACCTCATACAACAATAGGCAATTATGATGAAAAATATTTATCATTCATAGATAATTATAGTAAACTAGCAAATGTTTATTGTATTAAATCTAAAGTCTGAAGTTTGTAATTGTTTCATAGATTATTTCAATGTAATAGAAAATTTGGCTGGTGAAAGAATTTAAATCTAATATGTGATAACGGTAAAGAAAATCTGAATACAAATGTGTATCAGTCTGTTAGAAAGAAGGATACATTACGATTCAATATCCACCTTATACTCGGAATTAAATGGTGTAGCAGAAATATACAGCAGATAAATTATGGTTGTTCCTAGGTGTTTTTTGGCCAAAGGAAAAGTTAGTAATATTTATTGATCAAAAGCGATTCAAATAAACTTTACTTGCAAAATAGAACTCTATGTAAAACTATTTAAAGTAATACACATTATAAAATATTTTTTGGTGAAAAAAATAGTGTCAAGTTTTTAAAATTGTATTGCAGTTGAATTTTTGTGAAAATATCAGATTGTTTAAGAAAATACAAATGGGATAATACAGAAAAATTAGATATATTGTTAGGAAATACAGAATTAGGCTATTGAATTCTAGTAGATAACCAAATAACAAATGTAGCACATGTTGATGTAATAGAAAAGAAAATATCATGTATAGGTTTTAAAAACAATATAATTGATGATAAAAATTAATCAACGAAAAATAAAGATTAAGATTCAAGTAGCAAGTCTGAAGAAAATGAAAGTAATGAAAAAAAAATTTTCATTGCTAATAGAATAGTAAAATGATGCACATCAATAAGTGCAATTAATTATTATAATTTGAATACTTATTTTTTGTTACTAATGATTAAATAAACTAAGTTCATACAATGATATTCAGACATTTATTCTTACAGCCTGTTTTGGCTAATGTCTTAAATGAAATAACCAAATAAAATTATTTTAATATTCAGTTAATTTATTTTAAAAAAAGCTGCATACAACTTATGTTCTATTTCATACATGATTTGATTCCTGACAAGGATCAGACAATATTTCATGGTCATTTATTTACTCCAAAATAATAGTACTAAAATAAAAAGACTGACAACACAGTTGTAGGACTTTTCCGCCACTTGGATTTTTTCTGATGCATGGCTTACACACACACAATTTGAAATATTTATCACTTCACTTAAATGTTTTTTGTTTATTTATTTTGATAATTCTAATTAAAGCCCACAAGCTTATTTCATTTGTGCAGGTGTGGCTGTACTAGTGGCCACTTTAAATACTTTTTTACACTTTGAATATTATTAATTTATTTAATTCTGCCACTGACCTGTGACATCACAAGTTAGCTGACTGACATAGATGACTGCAGCAACTGTACGTCAGTGCTACACTAGTGCTGCTTATGGTAAGAGGGGGATACTGATGACGCACTACACCCATTTAGCCACTAGTAGCCATTTAGAAGATTTTTTGTGGTAATGCGATTATGCAAAAATCTTTTTTTTTAAATATTATTTTTTAATTGTTAACAAATATAAGAAAAATAAGACCTTAATTAGGTAAAATCTCAATATACTTAGGGTGACCTTACTCTACAGCCTCATCCCTTTTAGGTTGAAAATTTAATGGCATCATTGCCTCATATAAAGAAGTAATCTGACCAAGTTTGGTCAAAATCGGTCAAGTAGTTCTGGAGATATAAGGTGTGAAACATCAAACACACACACACACATACATGCAAACATTTCCAGCCAGTTTTTGGGTTTTTTAAGTTCCTTAGGTGTCAAAATGTAAAGATCCAGCAAAACCACATATGCCCAAATTGGACTGATTACAATACTTCACCTTATAAAGCTTTCTCCACCTCTGCTATATCACTAGGTGGGAAAGTAATATTTAAATTAAAGTTGTAAACCACAATAAGTTTGAAGGAGAAGTGATTGACATTGGAGAAGGAAGAAAGAATAAAGGAGGAGAAGTGACGCGGAAAGTAATACATTATGTATGCATACAAGCATTGATCTGAACTGTTACTTACCAAATCAAATCATAATATTTTTCATTTTTTACTAAAAACATATATAATTTTTATTTTTTATTATCATCTTACCATACATTTGTTATAGGAATTTCCTACATGTTTCAACACATCAATAAATCACCATCATCAGGGAATGAAGATTATACACATTATGTTCATTCAATCTTACATACAAAAAACACGTAACTTCAAACCCCAATATTACATATTAAAGTATATAATTATAAGATCCACGCAAACAAATTACCATGTTATCTGTCCAAGTTTAGGTGTGAACTGATTAAAATTCTATTAATCTTATCTTTTACTGCTAATGCAGAAACATGTTATAAGATTCAAAATTTATTTGTTCATTCATGAGTTCTGAACTGAGTTAATTTTATATTTTTACTAATTTTCATTTCTAAATTATTACTAGTTTTATATGCTATTTGGATATCTGAATAAATTTGTGATTTTATAATTTTCAGGCCCTGTATAATTAAATAGTATATATTTTTTGTCCCTTATATTAACATTCTGCAAACATATATTGCAGCCTATAGAGCTATGCTTAATTGAGCATTAGAATTACCAATAAGCTGTGTAAATTTTGAATTTGAACTTACATACACAAATCAAGTAGCAATGTTTAATGGTTATTGTGCAGACAAGGTAGACAAACTATGGGAAAAAATAGAAATAAAAATGAATAATCAATTACATATAAATAATAAATATACAAAATTAAGTTTAACGAAAAGATACAAGTGAACATCATTCCAACTTCCTAAGTAATATTCTAATAACTGATGAATCCTGTTGTACAAGAAAAAGCTTTGTAAATTATCAAAACACATTTGGTAGAAGAAAATCCCTATGATTCCAAGGCACTTATTTTTGGTGATAATCTAACAGGCCTTTTGTCTTACCACCAAGGTTTAATGGAGAGCAATACTTGCATTTTTTGCAAATAAATGTGTTGAAATTCTTGGAAGATATTCCACTTGCAGGTAGAGTACAGATGTGGTTTTTCAGTGATGATGCACCTGCTCACTACTACTCTGTTGAGATGAGTCATACCACATTTAATAAGCAATAGATAGGTTGACATAGACCAGTGAAATGGCCACTTTGATCTCCTACGAGTGGACTTTTTCCTTTGGGGTTGGATGAAGTTGTAAGTCTATTCGGTTCATATTGGCACACAAGAAGAATTGAGACACTGTATAGTAGAAGCGGGAGCTACTATTAGGAATAATAATGATACTATTACATGTGCCCGATTAGCAAGGATTCGCCATTGAACATTGAGCAACTGCTTTGAAGAAATATTTGCAGCTTTATCAAGTAGCAATTTTGATATTTATAATTTTTAGAGAAAAAAACCCAAAAAGTGTGAGCTTTTTTTTTAAATCTATTTTTTATTCAATTTTGTTTTTGTTATTGATAAATTTTCTATTTGTTTTCATTTACATTATGCTGTTAAAACATTGATGAAAATTGTTCTGTTTAAAATCATATCACTTTTCTGATCCAGTTGGTGTGTTTTGTTTTTATTAAAGTTGAACTCCTCCAAATTTATGTTTAATTTCAATAAAGGTTACTTAACATCAATTTTCTCAGAATTAAATTCTCCACAAGTTAACAAGATATTTTTATGTGCTTAATGGTAAATTAAAGTTATTCTATTTCAAATGTAAAATAGTTTATTTTTTGATAAAATGTTTTTGTGCTTTACCGTTTTCTTAAAACTTAAGTGAGATAGAGGTCTGTGACCACTTCTATTCCAATTTCTTAGTTAAAAAACCATAAAGAAGCACCAAATTTACCACCCGATTTGTACCCGAAGAAGCTTAGTAAGGTTTAATTTCACAGAGGGAGCAGAAAGCAGAGCTAAATATTATGATAAATAATATTACTATATATTAGACTATTTATATATATAAATAGTATATATACTATTACTTTCTTGACTCGAAGAACAAGTCGACAATGAAATAGGAGACTATCAAGGAGGGTTCAGAAGAGTAAGATCGAGCGTGGAACAAATCTTCAATTTAAAAAATATATTAAGACTAAGAGCATTGAGAGGTATTAACACCGTAGTAACATTTGTAGATTTCAAGAAGGCATACGATTCGATAGACAGACAGTCAATGATGGAAACGCTCAAGGAATTCGGAGTAGACAGGAAGACGCAAACATTAATAGGACAAACGTTGACAAATACGCAGTCCAAAATAAAATTTATGAGAGAAATATCAGAGTTCTTTGAAGTTAAAACAGGACTGAGGCAGGGAGATGGGCTGTCGCCAATATTGTTTAATCTAATCCTCGAGAAAATAATAAGGGAATGGCGGAAGAAGAAAGAGAAAAACGGGTTAAAAGAAATACGACTAGGAGTTGGTAAAAACCAAATAAAAGTGGATTGTTTGGCCTTTGCAGATGATATAGCAATAATTACAAAAAAAATGTTGAATAGGCTAGAGAATCGATATAGTTACTAGAGGAAATAGCCATAAGGACAGGACTACAGATATCTTACGAGAAGACGGAATACATGGAATACCGACATCACAAGGAGAAAGAAATAAAAACAAAAGGAGGGAATATCAGGAGAGTCGATCGTTTCAAATATCTTGGAGAAATTATTCAAGCTAACGGACTCGATGAGGCAGCTAACTCGGAAAGGACCAGGAATTTGGAAAGAGCATACGGGATAACAAAGAATATCTACAACAAAAAAAGTATATCATACGGATAAAAAATAAGACACTACACTACCGTGCTCAAACCAGAGGCACTCTACGCATTAGAATGTTTGATAGGAAAGAGAATGAACCGAAGGAAATGGAAATACTTGAAAGAATAATCTTGAGGAAAATATTGGGACGAAGAAAACTGGAAGACGGATCTTACAGACCAAAGTAACGAAGAACTTTCTAAAGGGAACAACGAACCGCTGACGTCGACGATGAGAAAACGAAGGGTCAAGTTTTACGGTCATGTACTCAGGATGTCGGATGATAGGTTAACGAAGCGCGTCTTTAGTTTTTTAACAAATATGAAAGCGACTACGGATTGGGTCGTCGAAGTTAAGAAGGACCCCAGCGAACTACAACTGAACGAAGGCGATGAGTGTAACAGAACTGAGTTTAATGATAAAATTAATAAACACATTTTCCGGAAACTTTCAGATAAGACTAGAACTGGGAGCAGTGGACAGATGAACCACAAGTTAAACTAGAAGAAATGAAATTGTACTGGAAAAACAGACGGAAGACAACTGTTGTGCAAAAAGTTCAACGCTGTCCAAAGAGACCATAACGAAAAAAAATAAAAATATATATATACATATGTGTGTGTGATATTAATATATTATATAATTATGCATACATATATAATATATTATTAGAGAGATTACGCGTATATGATATCCATATATATTAGACAAGCATCTAATTGATATGAACGATGGAAATATATATATATTTTTTTTTGTGGTGGCATTACTGATTGTTCTGTAGAGTTTGTTAGCGAGGGAATTGGCTAGATTATTTCCGGCATGCCGGTTCATATTTTTTCAAGTAAGGTTGCTTAGTTGTTTGTAATCTAATGAAAGTGTGATGGTACTACAAGCTGTATTATGTGCGTAAGATAAAATAGAAAAATTAATTAAACTGTCTTGTCTAATTAAAATTAGTTAGTAATTAATTAGTTAGTAGTTAATTACTAAACTAATTAAAATTAGTTAAATATGAAAATAATTTCGTTAACGAATTGTTTTTGTAATTGAACATTTGTTTTATAATGCTAGTGTTAAGATATTCTTTATTTCATTCTTGTATCTGTGTTGTGGTTGTTATTTACGATTTTATTTATTGTAATATATTAAGTGTAATCTGTTTCAGTTCACGCATGAACATTTCTTTCATTTTATTGGTTAGGATTGCAAAATAGATCTGTAGACGCTTCCTTAAGCACCCCGGAAGTTTGTAAAATGTTTTATTAACAATGCTTACTTAAGAAATTTTTTGCAGATGCAGTACGAACATTACCTTTACTTATTTAAATCGAATTTATTTAATGAACTAGTTAAAATTACGGTATGTGTTATAGGGTTATTGTCATTGGCTACCGACGGAAATATTTCATCTTGACCTGTAGACTTCCAAGCTTTCTTTTGTTACAATTTATAATTGCGGGGGCGGGGGTGTTCCCGTTGAGCCTGTAGCAGTCGGGCTTCATTGGTTCCAATGAAATGTAAACTAACCTAGGTATGACACTAATTTATTAAAATTAATACAGTTTAATCCACATATTACTAAAAAAAAAAAAAAAAATGCCTTTTTAGGGCTTACACAATTACAATTACTAGTTTACTTTAAAAAAAGTTTTTACTTTATGTATTTATTGTTAGACATTGTGTTGTAAGTTGAAACACGCTCATTCAAAGTCACTTGAGTGACTTTGGGTGCAGTCACATTGGGTGCAGTTTACTACAGTTTCTGAATGATTCTGGCACACATGTCTGTTTAATGACATTGAAATTGTTTGCCCACATCCTTTGCTTTTTTGAAATTGCTTCCTTTATGCATATGTAACCTTGATCTCTACTCCTGGGCAGTTATAAATTAAAAAAATATTATTTGTACAAAGTTAAAAATTAATTTTTAAAGAATAATCCTCTAGAATGAAATAAAATAACTAGTGATTTAAGACAAGTTGAAATTCTTATGCCTTAAAAATTATCACACAGATTACTAATGGGGGGGGGGGGGGTTCCAAGAGCCCACTTGTAACTTTCTATGTCCGTATAAAAATGTTCCAATTTTCATATTATTTTTTACCTTTTCTGGAAAAGAGAAGTGTTTTTATACATAGCTTAGAAGAAATGATTTTAAAACAAGCGGTTCCTGTAAAATCAATAGAAATGTAAGGTGCAGGCAGTTGGAACCACCGTTGGTAGTCTAAGGGTTAAAAGTATTATCCATTATTTTTATGAATTCAGTAACTGATTTTTTTTTTGCAATTAATTCCTGTACTAATTAATTATCAAACTAAAGTATTTACAGCGTATGAGATATCCATTCAGTAGTGGATGCAGAGACTTAACCAGTTTTTGAAAGTATCTGCACCAATCCTTAACTGAATTATAGTTGAATGGTATTATTATTATTGTTATAAAACTAACATATACAGTGTAAAACCATCATGTATGTAATCTTTTTTTTTAAATTCAAATTTGGTTTATTTCACAATTATGAAATTAAACCCATTTAATTTCATAATGGGTTTATGAAATTAACCCAAAAAAATAAAATGATTTGTTTACGCACCTTTGGCAAAAAGCGAGCCAAAAATGTCATTTTCTGAAGAATATAAGACATAATGAACAATTTATATTACAATATATGAAACTGAATGTGATACAGTTACAAATTATTTTAAGTTTTTCTTTTTTTTTAAATTATTTTCTTTGCTGAAAATGGAATTCTTGAAAACATTTGGAATGCAGCACTTTACAAATAACAATTTATTCAAAAAAAAGGATTGTGTGGTTTTTCACATGTTCTGAAATAATGTGCCCTATTTGATCATAGCAAACATCTTCTAGCAAATTATTTTTTGTTGGACGACCCTTGGTTGCCACTGGTGATGGAAGAGAATTATTTACTTTTCATTCTGAGCATTGCTTTGTGGTATTTTGATTTCTTCACTCATTATCAGTGATAATACAAGAGAAGACCTAAAATCAATTTGATTGATTTTATTATTATTTGCAAATCTATATTTTCCATGAATTTATTATAATAGAACCAACAGCATTTATAAACAGTAGCCACCACTATTTTTTCCATGCACTCTAATTCTATAATTTCCAATACAATTTCAATTCAATCAACTTTTAGTTGATTCCCATGAATACCAATCCATACTTTTAGTATATTCTGCTATCAGTATGGCTGAGCAATAATGGTGTCTTTTTTTTGGCTGTATCTTTTAATGTTAGATAATGGATGTATACCATTGTGGTTACTGGCAACTGTCGCTACTGCATTATCAGTCAATCTAGAAACTGCAAAATTTGTCGTTTTCATAAATGTACTTCTATTTATGTTCGGCAATTCTTTAGAACTAAGTGGGCAATTAGGAAGTCTTTTTTTCTCTGACATATGAAATTGACTGAATAAAGAGTCATAGAAACTGAACATTTTATTGAATGATTTATATAAAAATATGTAATGACTAAAGAAAATACACTATCAGTGTGATAAAATGACAGACAAAACAAAAATTTCACGATTCAAACATAAAAATAATATGAGGGATTTCAAAGTTCTTATATGTAATGTAATAATAACATGCTGCATGCCTAGTATGTGATTCATCTTTCCATAAGCCAAATGTGTGTTATCGCACCATTTTTTTTAACAATGGTATTCATTATCAGATCTCAAAATAAATAATTTTCATGAATTGATGAATAAAAGCAACCCTTAAATAAGCAAATAAAATAGAGATGTTATTTTTAACAAGCATATCACGATCATATTTGAAATGGAGACCTTATATGGAAGGGGTACATATGCTCATTACATTAAGTTAATGTGCACTTAAACTCTCCAATTAAAAATCAATTACAAAATAATTTTTTTTGTGACTACAGAATCTAAGAAAATAAAGAGAAACTGCACAAAGTGTGAAAAATTTTGTAGAAATTAAAAAGAAAAAAATGTTTACAAAAAGGTTTGTTTACGCACCGTGGTGTTAATTGGTTAAGGATTTGTTTAATTTATAATCTCATAAAGCACTGAATGATACCTGGTTTTATTAGAGCAATCTGTGTTAAGAATGGTTTTTTTTAATTACCATTTTATATATACACTTAATTAAATTAACTAGTAATTGATAAATTTGTATTTAACAATTACTAGTTGTGTATATTATAACTTACTTCTTTTTACGTAAAGTATCTTTGCTAAGTGAAAAAATAATTTATATAAGGGCTTTCAGGATGTTTTTTTTTATCTTGGAATCACTGGGTCAATATGTATCCAGGGATTCATGTAGTGTTGAAAGCATTTGTGAATCCTAGATCATCACATATAACCTTGTTATAACCTTCTCGAGGTGATTCTGTTTCTACAAAATATGATGGATCTAGAGGACTAAACCTCGATAAAAAAAGTCAAATACTGATTGTTGTATTATTGGGATTAATTAGAAATCGATGGTAAATGTTCAAGTTTTTGTTTGAATAAAATGCTTGTTTGATAGCTGTATGTAAAAATAAGTACATTATCAAAATTTACATTTTCAGGAGAGCTAAAAAGGAATAACTCTAATTTTGTATTTATTTTAGTTATTTTTTAAAATGTATTCATGTCCTTGCAAGAGTTCATCAAACTTCCTCCAATCCGCTTTACGAGTGAGAAGTCGTCCCTCAACTGCGGGAGCGACCCTCACACCAGGTCCCAAGGAATAGTCAAATATGATCATCCGATGATCGCTAAACTGTTCAGGATATATCCTCCAGTTACTGATTTTGCCCAACGTTACATTATTACACAAAGTCACATCTATGTTGGCACTACCTCGCAAGGTCTCGAAGGTTCGAAACCTAGAAGGCTGATTTAGCACATTGAGCCCGGACTCAATGATTGCTCCCTCATATGCCCTGCCTTTTTCAGTTACCCTATCACTATACCAAAGCGCCGAATGCGCGTTCAAGTCTCCTCCAATGACAAGGTTCGCATTGCCGTACGTACGAGCAATGAGCCGCAGCACGTCAATGTATCTCCCTGGCTGTTCGCGATACTGACAGTAGACGTTGAAAACAAAGATGCTTTCCCTCCCAATTTTGATTTCACTACAGACGTAGTGCGCAGTCGAGAACTGTGACACCACCAGAGCTCCTAGACCTGGGTTAGCCACAAGGGTGGCAGCCCATACGTGGTCAGCTCCGCTCAAATGTAGGATTCTAACACCTCGCGGTCCTGGGACCCGGCCCCGTATACAATAGGGCTCCTGTAACAACACGATGTCTAACTTCAGTTTCTCCGCGATCCTAACGCAGTTGTCCAGGGAAGTCCTGGAACGGGCCACGTTCACCTGGCCTATCCTCAGCCTACTGATAGGAGGTGCGGTGCAGCTCCCTGGCGTAGGCTCTCCTGCGCACCGGGCAATCCACGCTGATGGCGGCGTGGATTGCCCTTTATCTCCTTGCCTGACTTGCCGGCCCTGGTACAGTTAAGGCAAGTCAGTTGACTCTCCTGCGTAGCAGAACTGTCCCACATCTTGTGACCCTCCTTACCGCAGGTGCGGCAGAGAGGCTCACTTGAACAGCGCTTGGCCACATGACCAAACGCGAAGCACTTAAAACAGTGCAAAGGCGCCACATGGTCCACAACCCGGCAGCAGCCGAAGCCGATGAACTACCGGTCTCGACTGCGCATGAAGTCTCTCACGCGGGGCGAGCACTCCACCTCAACCGTGTACGCGTCGCGCGCACGGCTAAGGCGACGATACCTCTCGGAGAACTCCTTAGCGAAGTCCTCCTCTGTGATGCCCTGAAGAAATTGGGCATTTTGCCGCAACAGGGTCGCCGGCAAGTCTTTCTTGTCAACGTCCGACGGCACATCGTAAAAGAGTACCCTCGGACCTTTCTTGACTGGGGCCTTGGCTTTAATGACAGCCTTGGCCCATTCCTGGCTCAAAACAAGGCTCGATTGAGCCCCGTTCGCCACCTCCAGGACAACTCCACCGGTGATCTGTTTCACCCGGCGCACCTGCAGGGTGCCTATGATCGGCCGAAGCACTTCCTTGGCCTTCTTTTCAATATCCGCCGTCGTCATCTTAGTCTTGTTCCCCTCCTCGGGGAACGGACGGCCGGACTCGCCCTGGGAGGCCTCTTCTGCACAGCAGAAGGGACGCTCCGATTCGCCCTGATCGCTGGTGGCGCTTTCTTAGCGACCTCAGCGAAGGAAGGCGGTTTCGCCTCCCTCCGCATCGTCACTATCTCCTTCTGCATCGCCCCGGTAACGGACGATGCACTGGCCGAAGTTACTTCGGCCACAACTGCCGCCTTAAGCTCTGTGAACAGAGCCCGGACGCCACTCACTGCCTCCTTCGAGGCCTGCTGGGCGCCAGTACCTGGCCCTCCAGCCTAGCTTGTTCGAGGCGCACGTCCTCGAACAAGACCCTGATTGCGCGCAAGGAGCCGTCGATCTTCCCCATGGTCTCCTTGCTCACTTTCCTCGCCTTGTCCATGTCCAAGGCGGCGAACACTTCCGCGCAGAGGCTCTCCAACTTGTCCCGCTCAGCGAGCAAGGGAGGCCCTGCGCTTCGTATCGAGGTGCCGGCTACCGGCCCACCTCCCACAGCATCAGCTTGCCCCGCCAGAGGAGCCACACTCGCACTCGTAGATACAGTATCGCTAGACTTCGTATTTAAATAAGTAAGTATGTAGAAAAAAGTTAAAAGATAAGTAAGGTATATATAAGATGTTTGTTAGCAAAAGCCAGCAAAACAGAAAATTATATAGGGCGTACTACTCATATTGATGCCCTTGAACAGTCGTGAAGTTAGAAAGCGTGCGCAGGGAGTAAGTGAGGTCGTTCTAGGGCGGATAGGCCCCTCACAAATCCCCCCGGACGCCGCATACTCGCCAGCCTACCGCTCTCGGGCTCCAGTCTTCGAATTTCTTCTGGGACTGTCACCCGAGAGGGGTCACTAAACTGAAGGAAAGCCTAACGACTGCATGCGAGAGAAGTCAGACCTGGCTCTATGTTATCCTGAAACAGGTGCACCGTACACGCGCCCAAAAATCTCGGGGCCCCCTACCGGAATAGGACGGGTGAGTCCGGCGTACGCAGAGCTCGCCATCTGAATGCGCATGCCCAGCCGCTACCCCGCTCATTACCGCAAGACATGGTAGCAACTGCTCCCTCCCGGGTTACAGCGCGACCCATGAATGGGGAGAGAAGGACGCCTGGACACCGCCGGCCTAGCGACCGCCAGCTCCTCTGACCGAAGTCTTTACGAGGGCTGTACCCGTACCGACACTCCTTGCAGCGGCCAGCTCTCTTCCCGCCCCGCTGCCCACACAGCACAGACCGCCAGGAGGACACCCGAGCATGAAACCCGTCGTAGTGCAGGAACTCCATCCAAGCACTCACCTTTGGGACCCACTTGTACGCCGAGGGGCAGTCTGTACACACAGAGGGCCCCCCGGGTTCGTCCGCCTACACTCGGACTCAGATCTCCTGCCCGTCACCGGACAGACGACCATGATTGCGTGTTTTTAAAATCCCGCCGGCAGGTAACTTTTCAAGAGGTGTAAACCATTACTATTGCAATGGCAGAAGGTTTCCCAGCTACCAAAGTTCCACCGCGTGCTTTAACGGGGCTGCAGCCAAACGAATCTCTGCAGCCCCGAGCGTCAACTGCTTCTCGCTGTCCCTACTTAAGGCGGTATTAGCGAGTTGTGCCCCTCCTGCGACACACTACACACAAGTGTGCAGGCCGACTTACCGACACAACCCGGGCCCCCAAGCCTACAACCAAGGTCCGCCAGGACGTATGCAGCCAAGACAAAAAACTCCGGTAGTGCTCGGCAAAATTTGAGCACCACCGTCCCACCAATTTAGGCCGCATCCGCCCCCTAGGGGGTATGTGTATAGGGACGCGTCTTTCGACCCGGTGCGCACTCCTGACCCCCGGGCGCCTGAGTACGAAACTCATCTCCCGCGTTGGGCCAAGAGTATTGCACCCCATCCAGCGAACGCCACTACCAATTCGCCAGCCATGCCTCATCAAAGTTTAGCCGTCGTCTCAAGCAATATGCAAGCTAGGCTTGCCACATCAAAACTACATGATTCTACATTTACTCGGCCGGCTAGGAAAGTAGCCGGCCTTCTCACACAAAACAAAGACAGTCCCTAACCTTACTTTAAGAAGGGAGACGCCGTTGCCCAGCGGAGACCACGTGGAGGTACCTCTCAGCATGACCGGAGACTTGGAAAAACTTCCCCAGGGGCTCCTAACTAGCCGAGCCCGCTCGAGAGCGAGCACGTATAGCTTCGGAGTCCCAGTCAGGAAGAAAGAAAGAGAAGAAAGTAGGATAGAGAAAATTGTAAGTTGTGTTACCAGGCAGGTTAGTGTGATATTGTATAACTATTTTTTTGGGTTTTGTATTTTTTAAATTTTTATGGGTTTTTTGTGTTTTTTATATGTGTTGTTCCTGCCTGGGGAAGAGTGTAGTGTTGACCAGGCGGACTGGAGTACTATCGGGCTAGCAGACTAGTCCGATAAATGTTGTTGTATGTGCTCGTTTGCATGGTGGTGTAGTCCGCCCGGGTATATAATACCACCTCAGCCATCAGGCCCAGAAGTCTTCCACAACGTGGCAACCCGACCTGTCGTCCACCAAGATTCGTCCTGTGTCCTGTTCGCTTCAGCGGTAGTGCTAAAACTAGTAAAATGTATAATTAATGTTCCTTAACCTAACTTAATACTAAAGAAGACAGGACATGGTTAACCCCCTTCAACTGCGGAGAACACCCAGTTCGCGGGCGAACTCAGTGAATATTCTACACGCTGCCTTACTGCCCACCATATCGCGGGCCCGTCCAAAATTCACCCTGATGTCCCTATATTTCTCTCGCGCCGATGCGCGAATATCCTCATATCTCCCGCAGTCGAACAAGACGGAAACTCGTCTCATCGACACCGCATTCTCTGCAGAGCGGGCTCTGTTTGAGCCCGAGATCATACAGCTTTTTATTAAAATTACCGTGCCCTGACAGGAATTGGGAGGTGAAATGATCCCAATCCTGCCACTTCAAACCCATCCGCTCCGTAACACTTGGGAAGAAGTCAAACGTGACTCTGCCCGTCGTCTCATTGTCCCACCGCTGTTGCCAACTACGTAGCGTAGTCTCCCTCAGTTCTTTCCGAACTACGCTCTTTCGCTCACCGTTTTTAACACGCCTAAATATCTCCGCCCGCTCGGTAATGAGGAGATCCGCAGGTATCACCCCCGACATCACAGGCAGTGCCGCAGTAGAAGTCGTCTTATACGACTTGCATACTGTTATCAACGCAAGGCGCTGGGTGCGCAGTACCCGCTCACGAACCTTCCTTCTCGACACTAAGCCGCCCCAGCCATGGCACGCATAAGTTAATATGGCTTCAAACACCGCCCGATATATGACTTTACATGCTCGGACACCCAGGCCCCACTCCCGATTGCATACGCTTTTCAAGTTAATTAACGAGCGCAGCGCATTATCACACAGATACTCGACATTATGGTAGTGGTTAAGTTCCTCACCAATCCAAACGCCTAAATATTTAATTTTTTCCGCATACGGGATGGGAACGCCATCCATTGTCACGATCCTCCGCACCGAAAGGGACTTCGCTCCCCGGAGGCTAATAATCCTACTTTTATCCGGCGAAAACTGTAATTTTGCCCTTTTACCCCAGTCCGAGATGACATCTAGGGCCGAGCAGGCCCTGGTCTCAATCTGGACTCTATTTTCTCCTTCCACAATCACCAACACGTCGTCCGCATAGGCAATGGACGTGCAGCCCTCACCTAGGTCCGAGGTGAGTAGCTTGTTCATTATTAAATTCCAGAGCACAGGGCCGAGGACAGACCCCTGCGGGCAGCCCTTCGACGGCTCCTGCTCCAACGTGTGACCACCCACCGTTAGCTGGACTCGCCTGTCTTGAAAATAGCTCATTATTAGCGCGTAAATATCACGGGGACATCCCAGGTCCAACAGGCCCGTAAGGATGTAAGGCCACCAGGCATTATCAAACGTCCCTTTGATGTCTAGGCTGATTCCCAGCACCATTTTACTCCTACTACCCCTGATTTTATTGACTACGAAGTCAATCGCATCACTCGTCCCTACACCGCGTGTAAAACCAAACTGTCGATTACTCCATCCCCCTCGAGCCTGGGTGAGCTCATCGAGGCGGAACAAGATCAACTTTTCTAAAACCTTCCCGAGTACGGGAAGCAACGTAATTGGCCTATAGGATTTCACGGCCGTCCTGTCCAAGTCAGCTGACTTCAGAATCAGCCGGAGATCGCCAACTTTCCATTCAACCGGAAAGACGCCCCGAGCCAGACACACATTATAGAGTCTGACCAAGGGGTCCTTCAGCCTGCCCCACGCCCGCTTTACCAATTCACCCGTAATTTCATCTATACCTGGCGCCTTCTTGTTTGGCAGGAAAAAGACTGCGGTCTTAACCTGCAACTCGCTCCAATCCCCAACAGGGTCCGAACACCTCCCAAGATCCCGAGCTCCGGCTCGTATCTCGCGATGGGAGGCATCGTCCAACTCTCCATCGTCCGCCGGCAGCAAGGCACGGAGCGCGTAGGACGCAGTGCTACTCGCGTCCGTGGTAAATCCATCACCCGTCCGAAGGGTGGTGGATACATCCGAGCTTACCCTTTTCTTCAACGCGACTTTATAAACCGCTCCCCAAGGATCACCCCTATTTTCCATTACAAACTTGTGCCAAGCGGCACGTTTCTTGGTGAACACCGTGTTCACAAACCGGCGCCTGCTAAGCTTATAAGCCTCCAACAGTGCAGCCCGCCTCTCGGGGTTGCGGCAACGCTGGAAGCGTCTCCGATCTTTGTACATTCTCTTTCGCATTCGATCCAGTTCCCCGGACCACCAAGGATAGGACTTCACCGGCCCTGTCGCTCGCGGCATCGAAGCTTCCGCAATTTCAATTAAGCGGCTCTGAACTCGCGTCACTGAGTTCGGCATTATCCCTCCGTCGTCCCAATTCGTAGACCGGAGGAGCTCGTCGAACTTCCTCCAATCGGCTTTACGCGTAAGGAGCCTTCCCTCAAACGAGGGGTCGGCTCTCTCACCAGGTCCCAGAAAAATTTCAAATTTGATCAGCCGATGATCACTGAACTGTTCAGGATAAACTGACCAGTTCCTAACTTTATTTAGGATGTTCCCATTACATAGGGTGACATCAATATTTGCCCGGCCCATCAGGGTTTCAAACGTATGAAACCGAGAAGGCTGATTCAAGTCCGTTAAGCCTGATTCTATGAAAGCTTCTTCGAAAGCCCTACCTTTCTCATTGACTCTATCGCCATACCACAGTGCGGACTGTGCGTTAAAGTCACCTCCAATAATCAAATTCGCTCCCTCATACGCCCTAGAGACCGACCTAACCGCTTCGATGTAAACGGCAGGAGGGTCCCGGTGATGACAGTAAACGTTAAATACAAAGACTGTCTCCACCCCGACTTTAAGCTCCGTTAGAACATAGTGCGCAGTGGAGTGCTGCGACACCATGAGTGCACCTAGTCTCTGGTTCACAACATAAGTGGCCGCCCATATATGGTCAGCCCCACTCGCATGCAAAAATTTTGCCCCTCGTGGCCCTGGGACCCGATTTCGAATACAATAAGGCTCCTGTATGAGCACGATGTCTCAACAACTTTAGCCTCTCCGCGACTCTCACACAGTTATCCAGGGAAGTCCTGGAACGGGCTACATTAACCTGGCCTATCTTCAGCCTACTCATAGGAAGTTCGCGGCAACTCCCTTGCGTAGGCCCGCCGTCTCACCGGGCAGTCCACACTGATGGTGGCGTGCTTGATGTCGCCCCCAGACTTGCCAGCTCGAGTGCAGTTCATGCACGTCAGCTGGCTCTCCTGCGAGATCTTACAATCCCACATCTTATGACCCTCTTTACCGCATGTGCGGCAAAGGGGCTCACTAGCGCATCGCTTGGCCACATGGCCAAACGCAAAGCACTTGAAACAATGTAGCGGAGCTACATGATCCACAATCCTGCAACAGCCGAAACCGATGAACCATCGGTCCCGACCACGAAGCAGGCCCCTAAGTCTTGGGGAGCACTCTACTTCCACAGTGTCCGCATCACGCGCACGACTGTGGCGACGAAATCTCTCGGAGAACTCCTTTCGGAAGTCCTCCTCTGAGATCCCTGACAGGAACTTTGCGTTCTGCCGCAGTATCGCTGCCGGGAGGTCCTTTTTGGTTACCTCCGGGGGCACATCATAGATGAGCACCCTCGGCCCTTTCTTCGAGGGGACTTTGGCCTTAATGCCGGCCTTAGCCCACTCCTGTTCTATAACAAGGCTCGTCTGAGCCTTGTTTGCCACCTCAAGCACGACACCACCCATGAATTGCTTAACACGCCTGACTTGCAGGGCGTTAACCACAGGGCGAAGGACCTCTTTCGCCTTCTTCTCAAGTTCGGTCGTCGTCATCTTGCTCCCTTCTTCTAGGAACAAGAGGACGGCCGGGCTGCTCCTGGGTGGACGCTTTTGTACCACCGGGGGAACATTCTTGTTGCCCCGGATGGCAGGTGGCGCCCTCCTGGCCACGTCCGCAAAGGACGGCGTAGCCGTGTCTTTGCGGCTCGCAGCCATCTCCTTCATCGCCCCCTGAACGGACGATGCGCTCGCCTTGTTGACCTCGGCGACAGTAGAATCCTTTAGCTCTGTAAACAGAGCCCGGATCCCACCGACAACCTCGGTCGACGCCTGCTGTAGGCCTGCATTCAGGCCCACCAACCTGGCCTGTTCGAGACATACCTCGTCGAACAGGCAACGAATTCCACGGAGGACACCATCCACCTTTTCTAACGTCTCTTTGTAGTGTTAGCCACACGGAGTATCGTCGGACTAGCTCGCTAGTCCGACTAGTGTAGGTTGTGAGTGCCGGTGTAAATGTGGGTGCGTATTCCGCGTGGGTATATATACCACCTCAGCGTCCAGCGCCAGAAGTCGTCTATAGTACGGACACCCGACCTGTAGTCCACTCCGAATCATCCTGCGTCCTGCATGCTTTAGCGGTTGTGCTAAAACTAAAAAGGCTTAAAAATTAACATCTTAACCTAACTTACAAACTAAGAGAAGGGAAGACAGGCCAGGTTCGCCCCTCAACTGCGTAGGATACCTAATTCGCGGACGAACTCGGTGAAAATCCTACACGCTGCCTTACTGCCCACCATTTCCTGGGTCTGCCCAAAATTTACCCTTATATCACGATATTTCCTCCGGGTGAATTCTCTCACCACATCATATTTACGACAGTCAAATAGCACGTGAGCGCTAGACTCATCAACTCCGCACTCGTCGCAGAGCGGACTCTCCTTTAAACCGAGGTCAAATAATTTCTTATTGAAGTCTCCATGGCCGGTCAGGAATTGGGAAGTATAGTGATCCCAATCCTGCCACTTCAACTTCATTCTTGTAGTTACATTCGGGAAAAAACCGTATGTTACTCTACCGGTGTTCGCAACGTCCCAGCGAGCCTGCCACTTTTGCAGCGTCAACTCCCGCTGTTCCGTACGAACCAAGCGCTTATCATCTCCATTTTTAATTCTGCGGTAGACCTCCGCACGTTCAATAACCAACAGATCAGCCGGGATCACCCGCGAAAGAACTGGCAACGCAGCCGTCGAAGTCGTTTTGTACGACTTGCAAACGGTGATGAGAGCGAGGCGCTGGGCTCGCAAAAGTTTCTCGCGATAAACTCTCTTTTCCGCCAAATCGCTCCAGCAATGCGATGATATGTTATAATCGCCTCAAATACCGCACGGTAAATAACCCGACACGCCCGGACTCCCAGGCCCCACTCTCTGTTGCACACACTCTTCAATTTCACAAGAGAACTAACCGCGTTATTACAGAGATATTCTACATTGAGGGAGAAGCTAGATTCCTCCCCAATCCAGATACCTAAGTACTTAATTTTCGTCGCGTATGGAATCGCAACGCCATCCATTTTAACTACCCGTCGCACCGAAAGGGATTTTGCTTTCTTTAGGCTAATCAAATTGCTTTTTTCGGGTGAGAACTGGAGCTTAGCCTCGTGGCCCCAGTTCGAGACTACATCTAGGGCAGCACATGCCCTGGCCTCAATTTCGGCTCTCGTATCGCCTTCAACTAGCAGCAGTATATCGTCTGCGTACGCGATGCACGTGCATCCCTCGCCCAAGTCCGACGTTAACAACTTATTAATTATAATGTTCCAAAATAGCGGCCCGAGGACAGACCCCTGCGGACAACCCTTGGTTGGCTCCTCAGCCAAAGTTTCGCCCCCGATGGTCAATCGGACCTCCCTACCACGAAAGTAGTCCACAATCAGCCCATACATGTCTCGCGGACATCCAACACCCAGCAAGCCGTCCAGAATAGACGGCCACCAGGCGTTGTCGAACGCGCCCCTTATATCCAAACTAATGCCGAGCACCATTCTGCTTCGACTACCCCGGACTTTTGTAACAACGAAGCTGATTGCGTCCGCTGTCCCAACACCACGCCTAAACCCAAATTGCCGATCACTGAACGCCCCTCGAGCCCGGAAGAGCTCATCGAGGCGGCTGGAGATCAGTCGCTCGAGTACTTTTCCAAGCACTGGGAGGAGCGTTATCGGTCGATATGACTTAACAACAGCTCTGTCCAGATCAAGAGACTTAAGGATAAGCCTTAGATCGCCTATCTTCCACTCCGTGGGAAAGACACCACGATGCAGGCAACTGTTATAAAGCTGGACCAAGTGGTCCCGCAATCTACCCCACGACCTTTTTATGAGCTCACCGGTAATACCGGTGTTCAGGATACAATACTGTTCAATACTGTTCAGGATATACCCTCCAGTTACTGATTTTGCCCAACGTTACATTATTACACAAAGTTACATCTATGTTGGCACTACCTCGCAAGGTCTCGAAGGTTCGAAACCTAGAAGGCTGATTCAGCACATTGAGCCCGGACTCAATGATTGCTTCCTCATATGCCCTGCCTTTTACGGTTACCCTATCACTATACCAAAGCGCCGAATGCGCGTTCAAGTCTCCTCCAATGACAAGGTTCGCATTGCCGTACGTACGAGCAATGAGCCGCAGCACGTCAATGTATCTCCCTGGCTGTTCGCGATACTGGCAATAGATGTTAAAAACAAAGATGCTTTCCCTCCCAATTTTGATCTCACTACAGACGTAGTGCGCAGTCGAGAACTGTGACACCACCAGAGCTCCTAGACCTGGGTTAGCCACAAGGGTGGCGGCCCATACGTGGTCAGCTCCGCTCAAATGTAGGATTTTAACTCCTCGCGGTCCTGGGACCCGGCCCCGTATACAATAGGGCTCTTGTAGCAACACGATGTCTAATTTTAATTTCTCCGCGATCCTAACGCAGTTGTCCAGGGAAGTCCTGGAACGGGCCACGTTCACCTGGCCTATCTTCAGCCTACTCATAGGTGCGGTGCAGCTCCCTGGGGTAGGCTCTCCTGCGCACCGGGCAATCCACGCTGATGGTAGCGTGTTTTACCTCCTTGCCTGACTTGCCGGCCCTGGTACAGTTAAGGCAAGTCAACTGCCTCACCTGCGTAGCAGAACAGTCCCACATCTTGTGACCCTCCTTACCGCAAGTGCGGCAGAGAGGCTCACTCGAACAGCGTTTGGCTACATGGCCAAACGCGAAGCATTTAAAACAGTGCAAGGGCGCCACATGGTCCACAACTCGGCAGCAGCCGAAGCCGATGAACCATCGGTCTCGACTGCGCATAAGGTCTCTCACGCGGGGCGAGCATTCCACCTCAACCGTGTACGCGTCGCGCGCACGGCTAAGGCGACGATACCTCTCGGAGAACTCCTTGGCGAAGTCCTCCTCTGTGATGCCCTGAAGAAATTGGGCATTTTGCCGCAACAGGGTCGCCAACAAGTCTTTCTTGTTAACGTCCGACGGCACATCGCAAAAGAGTACCCTCGGACCTTTCTTGACTGGGGCCTTGGCTTTAATGCCAGCCTTGGCCCATTCCTGGCTCAAAACAAGGCTCGATTGAGCCCCGTTTGCCACCTCCAGGACAACTCCACCGGTGATCTGTTTCACCCGGCGCACCTGCAGGGTGCCTATGATCGGCCGAAGCACTTCCTTGGCCTTCTTTTCAATATCCGCCGTCGTCATCTTAGTCTTGTTCCCCTCCTCGGGGAACAAGAGGACGGCCGGACTCGCCCTGGGAGGCCTTTTCTGCACCGCAGAAGGGACGCTCCGATTCGCCCTAATGGCTGGTGGCGCTTTCTTCGCAACGTCAGTGAAGGAAGGCGGTTTCGCCTCCCTCCGCATGGTCACTATCTCCTTCTGCATCGCCCCGGTAACGGACGATGCACTGGCCGAAGTTACCTCGGCCACAACTGCCGCCTTAAGCTCTGAGAACAGAGCCCTGACGCCACTCACTGCCTCCTTCGAGGCCTGCTGGGCGCCAGTTACCTGGCCCTCCAGCCTAGCTTGTTCGAGGCGCACGTCCTCGACCAACACCCTAATCGCGCGGAAGGAGCCATCGATCTTCCCCATGGTCTCCTTGCTCACCTTCCTCGCTACATAAATTACAACATACACACTTACACAATTACACAACAACATCCTACACTGATATTTCTTACATTAACACTCGGTGGTGTTGCGACATCTTACGAAACGCAACCGTAACCCAAGGTGGGAACAAATCGTGCCGATGGGTGAATGGCTCTACGTAGTGAGTCCCGAACAATGTCCTCTGGGCACCAGGGCGAACCCAGTTGTATTTAGCTCTAACTCCAGTACGCGTGCGCTCTACTGGAGTGGTCCATTTTTCGCCGGTACTCGTGGGACAAAAATTTCAGTTCCAACAATTAACACAATGATGGTTGGTGGTCCATCTGAAAAAACCACCAATTCAAGTCTTGCGAAGAGACCTCGATCAGCTTCGTCTGACGAGGATAAAAGTCCTACAAAAGAGAAAGAATCAAAATATAAAAATATTAGATTCGTTGTACTCAGAAATAGTCAGGAAGGTGGCCCCCTTCAAAAGGTTTCACCTTTCTTAATTAACAAAACCATAACAGGTGTAAGTGGCTCCCCTAAGAATATCAGGAAATTACGGGACGGATCGATTCTGGTTGAAACATTCAACGATGAACAGAGTCGATCTATCTTACGGCTCCGTAATATGGGTGGCATAAATATAAGTGCAGAATGCCACAAAACGTTAAATACGAGCCGGGGTGTAATCTTTTGTAGAGACCTTCTAGATATAGATATCTCTGAAATAGTTGATGAGCTTTGCCACCAAGATGTTGTTGAAGTAAAACGTATAATGAAACGGCAGAACGGAACAGAAGAACCGACACCGTCTCTTATATTAACATTCAATCTCCCTGTTCCACCAGAGAAGATTAAAGTGGGTTACCTCTCGGTTCGGGTACGACCATTCATAACCAACCCACGGCGATGTTTTAGATGCCAAGGTTTTGGTCATACCACAACATCTTGTACAAAAACAGAGATCTGTGCTCGATGTTCTAAAGAAGGTCACAATGACACTAACTGCGAAGAAAGTGAAAAATGCGCAAACTGCAGTGGTCCACACACAGCCCGCTCCCGAGATTGCCCAACTTTTAAAGAAGAAAAGGCAATTCTCAAAATCTGTACGGAGCAAAAACTATCTTTTCCGGCTGCACGTAGAGAATATAAAAAGATAAACAACTCACGGAACCTGGTTAAACCAGACGTATCTTTTGCCACCGCTACAACTAAACAAATTCCTATAAATGCTAATAATCAGCAGTGTGGATCCTGCAATGAGCTTAAAAAACTTGTTCAGATGCTATCTGATCAAGTAGCTTCACTTACAGCCACTATCTCAGAGCTGACAAAAATGAATAAAAAGTCCTCCGTCGCAGCTAGATAATCAAACAGTAGGATACATACGAAAGTTCCTATTCCCAAAGCCGTACCGCCACGAATAGCGACTATCACAGCTGGCAGTAAGCCACCTAATAAGCTCCCCATAAAGGGAACCCACATAACTATCTCTTCTGGGATGTCAACTACAGCATCCCAGTCAAATAAATCTCCTCCACCATCACCTCATATACTGGAGGATATGATTGAAGAACCACCCGACCCTAGGGCATCGGAGTTCTTTAAAATAAAAAATACAAAAAAGAAAAACCGAATCACGTACAACTAATATTTATATAGTTTCTGAAATTTATTTTTCTTATTTGTTTTTTTACACTTATGAACATTATTCAGTGGAATGTTAGAGGTATTCGGTCCCGCATTGAAGATATCAGAGTACTAGCGCACACACATGATCCAGTAATCATGTGTTTCCAAGAAACTCACCTTCTACAACATGACCGAATTACACTTAGAGGATACTTCTGCGAGAGATACGACTGCCTGGTAGACAGTAGGGAGAGTGGTGGAGTAGCGATTTTCATGAAGAATGGGGTGTCAGCTACAAGAATTCAACTAACCACTGTCATTCCTGCTATTGCAGTAAAGGTCTCTATTCCCTTCAAATTGCATATCTGCAATCTGTATCTCTCACCGAACACTGAGTTCAGTGCTTTAGATGTCTCAAATCTCCTCACACAAATACCATCTCCATCGTTAATAGTAGGAGACTTTAATGCCCATCATATTTCCTGGGGCTCAACCTTCTGCTCCACTCGAGGAAATACGATAAATAAATTGAGACAAGATTTTGACCTTTGCCTACTGAATAATGGATCACATACATTCATGTCCTTATCAACTGGTACTGTATCTAACCTGGATCATTCCATATTCTCACCGAATGTACTCCCTCATTTTAATTGGTCGATTTGTGATGACTTTCACGGCAGTGATCATAGACCAATTATTATTAGTTTCGGTGTAGACTGCGAGATTAAAAGAAGGCCACGGAGATGGATTGTTGAAAAGGCAGATTGGAACGGATACTGTAAAGCATTTCAATCTCAGTATGACGATGGAGCGAACATCCTCGACCAATATTCTTCTTTTACGTCCATGATACTTAAGAATGCCAACAGATATATCCCACAAACATCGGGTAATCCTAGACGTCCTTTCGTCCCATGGTGGAACGATGAATGCAAAAATGCTATTAAGAATCGACGGCAGGCACTACGTAAATTTAATCGTAGGCCTACAACGGAACATCTAAATTTATACCGCAAGGCTAGAGCGGTGTGCCGTCAAGTATTCTTGGACGCTAAGAGGAATTCATGGACGAAATACGTGAGCACTATCTCACGCACTACCTCCATGTCTACTGTATGGAAGAAAATTCGTGCAATCTTCGGATCACCAAAACAATCTATTCTTGGTCTTATTGATGAAGGAGAACTCCTTTCATCATTGACGCTGGCGCACAAATCCTCAAGCTTTGCCTTCTGCGTGTGCAGAGGCAAAGAACTCCCACCGGGCAGGGTGCCGGATGCCGGTCCACCCTGCGCCGCACTTGCTCCCGAACCGCTCGGATTCGGGGCTACCACCTGTCCGTCCTCCAGCCGGACCAAGGGAACGTCGCAGCGAACCTCCTTAACATTACTGGGCTCCATGCCTTGTTTTCAATGAAAAAAGAGAAAGAAAGAGAGTCGATTAAAACGTGGTTTTAGCCTAGTACAAAATACAAGGCTAGGAGAGCAGTAAATATTTTTAATCAGTTCTCAAGAGCGAGAAAAAACAAAAAACAATAAGGACTTATTCATAATATGCCCTTGAACGCTCAAGAAGTTAGAAAGCGTGCGCAGAGAGTAAGTGAGGTTGTTCTAGGGCGGATAGGCCCCTCACAGATCCCCCCGGACGCCGCATACTCGCCAGCCTACCACACTCGAGCTTCGGTCTTCGAATCACTTCTAGAACTTCCACCCGAGAGGGGTCACTAAACTGAAGGAAAGCCTAACGACTGCATGCGAGAGAAGTCAGACCTGGCTCTACATTATCCTGAAAGGGGTGCACCGCACACGCGCCTAACATCACAGGGTCCCCTACCGGAATAGGACGGGTAAGTTCGGTGTACGCAGAGCTCGCCATCTGAGTGCGCACTCCCAGCCGCTACCCCGCTCATTACCACAAACATGGCAGCAACTGCTCCTTCCCAGGTTACAGCGCGAACCATGAGAGGGGAGAGAAGGACGCCTGGACGCCGCCGGCCTAGCGACCGCCAGCTCCTCTGACCGAAGTCTTTACGAGGGCCGTACCCGTACCGACACTCCTTGCATTGACCGACTCTCTTCCCGCCCCGCTGCCCACACAGCATAAACCGCCAGGGATGCACCTGTGCATAGTACCCGTCGTAGTGCCGGAACTCCATCCAAGCACTCACCATTGGGACCCACTTCTACGCCGGGGGGCTGTCTGTACACACAGAGGGCCCCTCGGGTTCGTCCGCTTTTAGCCGGACTCAGATCTCCTGCCCGTCGCCGGACAGGCGACCAATTGCGTGTTTTTAAAATCCCGCCGGCAAGTAACTTCTCAAGAGGTGTAAGCCAAATGCTATTGCGATGGTAGAAGGTTTCCCAGCTACCAAAAGTTCCACCGCGTGCTGTAACGGGGCTGCAGCCAAACGAACCTCTGCAGCCCCGAGCGTCAACCGCTTCTCGCTGTCCCTACTTAAGGCGGTATTAGCGAGTTGTGCCCCTCCTGCAGCACACTACACACAAGTGTGCAGGCCGACTTATCGACACAACCCGGGCCCCCAAGCCTACAACCAAGGTCCGCCAGGACGTATGCAGTCAAGACAAAAAAACTCCGCTCCCCGACGGGGAGTCTTATTCTTTAAGACTTTGGGGGTTGGCATCCCCACGGGCCTAGCCTCCGCAGCTTTTCTTCCCACTATACAATGAGCTGCGGAACACTTTACATTTTACACATATACTACACCAAGAACACTACATAAATTACAACATACACACATACACAATTACACAACAACAACCTACAATGATATTTCTTACATTTACACTCGGTGGTGTTGCGACATCTTACGAAACGCAACCGTAACCCAAGGTGGGAACAAATCGTGCCGATGGGTGAATGGCTCTACGTAGTGAGTCCCGAACGATGTCCTCTGGGCACCAGGGCGAACCCAGTTGTATTTAGCTCTAACTCCAGTACGCGTGTGCTCTGCTGGAGTGGTCCATTTTTCGCCGGTACTCGTGGGAGCAAAATTTCAGTTCCAACAATTAACACAATGATGGTTGGTGGTCCATCTGAAAAACCACCAATTCAAGTCTTCCGAAGAGACCTCGATCAGCTTCGTCTGACGAGGATAAAAGTCCTACAAAAGAGAAAGAATCAAAACATAAAAATATTAGATTCGTTGTTCTCAGAAATAGTCAGGAAGGTGGCTCCCTTCAAAAGGTCTCACCGTTTTTAATAAACAAAACCATAACAGGTGCTAGTGGCTCCCCGAAGAATATCAGGAAATTACGCGACGGATCGATTCTGGTTGAAACATTCAACGATGAACAGAGTCGATCTATCTTACGTCTCCGTAATATGGGTGGTATAAATAGAAGTACAGAATGCCACAAAACGTTAAATACGAGCCGGGGGGTAATTTTTTGTAGAGACCTCCTAGATATAGATATCTCGGAAATAGTTGATGAGCTTTGCCACCAAGATGTTGTTGAGGTGAAGCGTATAATGAGACGGCAGAACGGAACAGAAGAACCGACACCGTCTCTTATATTAACATTCAATCTCCCTGTTCCACCAGAGAAGATTAAAGTGGGTTACCTCTCGGTTCGGGTACGACCATTCATACCCAACCCACGGCGATGTTTCAGATGCCAAGGTTTTGGTCATACTACAACATCTTGCACGAAAACTGAGATCTGTGCTCGATGTGGTAAAGAAGGTCACAACGACACTAACTGCAAAGAAAGTGAAAAATGTGCAAACTGCAGTGGTCCACATACAGCCCGCTCCCGAGATTGCCCAACCTTTAAAGAAGAAAAGGCAATTCTCAAAATCTGTACGGAGCAAAAAATATCTTTTCCGGCTGCACGTAGAGAATATAAAAAGATAAACAACTCACGGAACCTGGTTAAACCAGACGTATCTTTTGCCACCGCTACAACTAAACAAATTCCTACAAATGCTAATAATCAGCAGTGCGGATCCTGCAATGAGCTTAAAAAACTTGTTCAGATGCTATCTGATCAAGTAGCTTCACTTACAGCCACTATCTCAGAGCTGACAAAAATGAATAAAAAGTCCTCCGTCGCAGCTAGTGAATCAAACAGTATGATACATACGAAAGTTCCTATTCCCAAAATCGTACCGCCACGAATAGCGACTATCACAGCTGGCAGTAAGCCACCTAATAAGCTCCCCATAAAGGGAACCCACATAACTATCTCTTCTGGGATGTCAACTACAGCATCCCATTCAAATAAATCTCCTCCACCATCACCTCATATACTGGAGGATATGGTTGAAGAACCACCCGACCCTAGGGCATCGGAGTTCTTTAAAATAAAAAATACAAAAAAGAAAAACCGAATCACGTACAACTAATTTTTATATAGTTTCCGAAATTTATTTTTTTATTTGTTTTTTACACTTATGAACATTATTCAGTGGAATGTTAGAGGTATTCGGTCCCGCATTGAAGATATTAGAGTACTGGCGCACACACATGATCCAGTAATCATGTGTTTCCAAGAAACTCACCTTCTACAACATGACCGAATTACACTTAGAGGATACTTCTGCGAGAGATACGACTGCCTGGTAGACAGTAGGGAGAGTGGTGGAGTAGCGATTTTCATGAAGAATGGGGTGTCAGCTACAAGAATTCAACTAACCACTGTCATTCCTGCTATTGCAGTAAAGGTCTCTATTCCCTTCAAATTGCATATCTGCAATCTGTATCTCTCACCGAACACTGAGTTCAGTGCTTTAGATGTCTCAAATCTCCTCACACAAATACCATCTCCATCGTTAATAGTAGGAGACTTTAATGCCCATCATATTTCCTGGGGCTCAACCTTCTGCTCCACTCGAGGAAATACGATAAATAAATTGAGACAAGATTTTGACCTTTGCCTACTGAATAATGGATCACATACATTCATGTCCTTATCAACTGGTACTGTATCTAACCTGGATCATTCCATATTCTCACCGAATGTACTCCCTCATTTTAATTGGTCGATTTGTGATGACTTTCACGGCAGTGATCATAGACCAATTATTATTAGTTTCGGTGTAGACTGCGAGATTAAAAGAAGGCCACGGAGATGGATTGTTGAAAAGGCAGATTGGAACGGATACTGTAAAGCATTTCAATCTCAGTATGACGATGGAGCGAACATCCTCGACCAATATTCTTCTTTTACGTCCATGATACTTAAGAATGCCAACAGATATATCCCACAAACATCGGGTAATCCTAGACGTCCTTTCGTCCCATGGTGGAACGATGAATGCAAAAATGCTATTAAGAATCGACGGCAGGCACTACGTAAATTTAATCGTAGGCCTACAACGGAACATCTAAATTTATACCGCAAGGCTAGAGCGGTGTGCCGTCAAGTATTCTTGGACGCTAAGAGGAATTCATGGACGAAATACGTGAGCACTATCTCACGCACTACCTCCATGTCTACTGTATGGAAGAAAATTCGTGCAATCTTCGGATCACCAAAACAATCTATTCTTGGTCTTATTGATGAAGGAGAACTCCTTTCATCATTGACGCTGGCGCACAAATCCTCAAGCTTTGCCTTCTGCGTGTGCAGAGGCAAAGAACTCCCACCGGGCAGGGTGCCGGATGCCGGTCCACCCTGCGCCGCACTTGCTCCCGAACCGCTCGGATTCGGGGCTACCACCTGTCCGTCCTCCAGCCGGACCAAGGGAACGTCGCAGCGAACCTCCTTAACATTACTGGGCTCCATGCCTTGTTTTCAATGAAAAAAGAGAAAGAAAGAGAGTCGATTAAAACGTGGTTTTAGCCTAGTACAAAATACAAGGCTAGGAGAGCAGTAAATATTTTTAATCAGTTCTCAAGAGCGAGAAAAAACAAAAAACAATAAGGACTTATTCATAATATGCCCTTGAACGCTCAAGAAGTTAGAAAGCGTGCGCAGAGAGTAAGTGAGGTTGTTCTAGGGCGGATAGGCCCCTCACAGATCCCCCCGGACGCCGCATACTCGCCAGCCTACCACACTCGAGCTTCGGTCTTCGAATCACTTCTAGAACTTCCACCCGAGAGGGGTCACTAAACTGAAGGAAAGCCTAACGACTGCATGCGAGAGAAGTCAGACCTGGCTCTACATTATCCTGAAAGGGGTGCACCGCACACGCGCCTAACATCACAGGGTCCCCTACCGGAATAGGACGGGTAAGTTCGGTGTACGCAGAGCTCGCCATCTGAGTGCGCACTCCCAGCCGCTACCCCGCTCATTACCACAAACATGGCAGCAACTGCTCCTTCCCAGGTTACAGCGCGAACCATGAGAGGGGAGAGAAGGACGCCTGGACGCCGCCGGCCTAGCGACCGCCAGCTCCTCTGACCGAAGTCTTTACGAGGGCCGTACCCGTACCGACACTCCTTGCATTGACCGACTCTCTTCCCGCCCCGCTGCCCACACAGCATAAACCGCCAGGGATGCACCTGTGCATAGTACCCGTCGTAGTGCCGGAACTCCATCCAAGCACTCACCATTGGGACCCACTTCTACGCCGGGGGGCTGTCTGTACACACAGAGGGCCCCTCGGGTTCGTCCGCTTTTAGCCGGACTCAGATCTCCTGCCCGTCGCCGGACAGGCGACCAATTGCGTGTTTTTAAAATCCCGCCGGCAAGTAACTTCTCAAGAGGTGTAAGCCAAATGCTATTGCGATGGTAGAAGGTTTCCCAGCTACCAAAAGTTCCACCGCGTGCTGTAACGGGGCTGCAGCCAAACGAACCTCTGCAGCCCCGAGCGTCAACCGCTTCTCGCTGTCCCTACTTAAGGCGGTATTAGCGAGTTGTGCCCCTCCTGCAGCACACTACACACAAGTGTGCAGGCCGACTTATCGACACAACCCGGGCCCCCAAGCCTACAACCAAGGTCCGCCAGGACGTATGCAGTCAAGACAAAAAAACTCCGCTCCCCGACGGGGAGTCTTATTCTTTAAGACTTTGGGGGTTGGCATCCCCACGGGCCTAGCCTCCGCAGCTTTTCTTCCCACTATACAATGAGCTGCGGAACACTTTACATTTTACACATATACTACACCAAGAACACTACATAAATTACAACATACACACATACACAATTACACAACAACAACCTACAATGATATTTCTTACATTTACACTCGGTGGTGTTGCGACATCTTACGAAACGCAACCGTAACCCAAGGTGGGAACAAATCGTGCCGATCCCCGACGGGGAGTCTTATTCTTTAAGACTTTGGGGGTTGGCGTCCCCACGGGCCTAGCCTCCGCAGCTTTACTTCCCACTATACAATGAGCTGCGGAACACTTTACATTTTACACATATACTACACCAAGAACACTACATAAATTACAACATACACACATACACAATTACACAACAACAACCTACACTGATATTTCTTACATTTACACTCGGTGGTGTTGCGACATCTTACGAAACGCAACCGTAACCCAAGGTGGGAACAAATCGTGCCGATGGGTGAATGGCTCTACGTAGTGAGTCGAACGATGTCCTCTGGGCACCAGGGCGAACCCAGTTGTATTTAGCTCTAGCTCCAGTACGCGTGCGCTCTGCTGGAGTGGTCCATTTTTCGCCGGTACTCGTGGGACCAAAATTTCAGTTCCAATAATAAACACTATGATGGTTGGTGGTCCATCTGAAAAAACCACCAATTTAAGTCTTGCGAAGAGACCTCGATCAGCTTCGTCTGACGAGGATAAAAGTCCTACAAAAGAGAAAGAATCAAAATATAAAAATATTAGATTCGTTGTTCTCAAAAATAGTCAGGTAGGTGGCTCCCTTCAAAAGGTCTCACCGTTTTTAATAAACAAAACCATAACAGATGCAAGTGGCTCCCCGAAGAATATCAGGAAATTACGCGACGGATCGATTCTGGTTGAAACATTCAACGATGAGCAGAGTCGATCTATCTTACGTCTCCGTAATATGGGTGGCATAAATATAAGCGCAGAATGCCACAAAACGCTAAATACGAGCCGGGGTGTAATTTTTTGTAGAGACCTTCTGGATATAGATATCTCTGAAATAGTTGACGAGCTGTGCCACCAAGATGTTGTTGAGGTGAAACGTATAATGAAACGGCAGAACGGAACAGAAGAACCGACACCGTCTCTTATACTAACATTCAGTCTCCCTGTTCCACCAGAAAAGATCAAAGTGGGTTACCTCTCGGTTCGGGTACGACCATTCATACCCAACCCACGGCGATGTTTCAGATGCCAAGGTTTTGGTCATACTACAACATCTTGCACGAAAACTGAGATCTGTGCTCGATGTGGTAAAGAAGGTCACAACGACACTAACTGCGAAGAAAGTGAAAAATGTGCAAACTGCAGTGGTCCACATACAGCCCGCTCCCGAGATTGCCCAACTTTTAAAGAAGAAAAGGCAATTCTCAAAATCTGTACGGAGCAAAAACTATCTTTTCCGGCTGCACGTAGAGAATATAAAAAGATAAACAACTCACGGAACCTGGTTAAACCAGACGTATCTTTTGCCACCGCTACAACTAAACAAATTCCTACAAATGCTAATAATCAGCAGTGCGGATCCTGCAATGAGCTTAAAAAACTTGTTCAGATGCTATCTGATCAAGTAGCTTCACTTACAGCCACTATCTCAGAGCTGACAAAAATGAATCAAAAGTCCTCCATCGCAGCTAGTGAATCAAACAGTATGATACATACGAAAGTTCCTATTCCCAAAATCGTACCGCCACGAATAGCGACTATCACAGCTGGCAGTAAGCCACCTAATAAGCTCCCCATAAAGGGAACCCACGTAACTATCTCTTCTGGGATGTCAACTACAGCATCCCATTCAAATAAATCTCCTCCACCATCTCCTCATATACTGGAGGATATGGTTGAAGAACCACCCGACCCTAGGGCATCGGAGTTCTTTAAAATAAAAAATTCAAAAAAGAAAAACCGAATCACGTACAACTAATTTTTATATAGTTTCCGAAATTTATTCTTTTTTTATTTGCTTTTTACACTTATGAACATTGTTCAGTGGAATGTTAGAGGTATTCGGTCCCGCATTGAAGATATTAGAGTACTGGCGCACACACATGATCCACTAATCATGTGTTTCCAGGAAACTCACCTCCTACAACATGACCGAATTACATTTAGAGGATACTTCTGCGAGAGATACGACTGCCTAGTAGACAGTAGGGAGAGTGGTGGAGTAGCGATTTTCATGAAGAATGGGGTGTCAGCTACAAGAATTCAACTAACCACTGTCATTCCTGCTATTGCAGTAAAGGTCACTATTCCCTTCAAATTGCATATCTGCAATCTGTATCTCTCACCGAACACTGTGTTCAGTGCTTTAGATGTCTCAAATCTCCTTACACAAATACCATCTCCATCGTTAATAGTAGGAGACTTCAATGCCCATCATATTTCCTGGGGCTCAACCTTCTGCTCCACTCGAGGAAATATGATAAACAGATTGAGACAAGATTTTGACCTTTGCCTACTGAATAATGGATCACACACATTTATGTCCTTATCAACTGGTGCTGTATCTAACCTTGATCTTTCCATATGCTCACCGAATGTACTCCCTCATTTTAATTGGTCGATTTGTGATGACTATCACGGCAGTGATCATAGACCAATTATTATTAGTTTCGGTGTAGACTGCGAGAATAAAAGAATGCCACGGAGATGGATTGTTGAAAAGGCAGATTGGAACGGATACTGTAAAGCATTCCAATCTCAGCATGACGATGGAGCGAACATCCTCGACCAATATTCTTCTTTTACGTCCATGATACTTAAGAATGCCAACAGATATATCCCACAAACATCGGGTAATCCTAGACGTCCTTTCGTTCCATGGTGGAATGATGAATGCAAAATTGCTATTAGGAATCGACGGCAGGCACTACGTAAATTTAATCGTAGGCCCACAACAGAACATCTAAATTTATACCGCAGGGCTAGAGCGGTGTGCCGTCGAGTATTCTTGGACGCTAAGAGGAATTCATGGACGAAATACGTGAGCACTATCTCACGCACTACTTCCACGTCTACTGTATGGAAGAAAATTCGTGCAATCTTCGGATCACCGAAACAATCTATTCTTGGTCTTATTGATGAAGGAGAACTCCTTTCATCATCCTCGGAAGTGGCAAATAGTCTAGCAAAATCTTTCCGCTCGGTGTCTCTCACCTCATCATATAATAACGATTTTCAACGGTACAAGATACAAATGGAGGTGTTGTCGTTAAACATTGGTGATTCGGTTGGTGAATTAAACACTCCATTCGTATTTAAAGAATTGTTACATGCACTTAAAAATTCACGGGACACTTCCCCTGGACCGGACAACATTCGCCTTTCCATGCTTTCACACCTTCCTAATTCGGCACTACAACAACTTTTGAATATTTTCAACGGTATATTCTCCGAACAAGTCTTCCCACCTGGCTGGTCAGAAGCATTTATTATACCAGTACTAAAACCTGGTAAAGACCAAACGAACCCCTCAAGCTATCGCCCTATTTCATTAACAAGCGTGTTGTGTAAAATAATGGAGAGAATGGTAAACCGCAGACTTACATGGTACTTGGAGAAACATGGCTTTCTATCTCCAGAACAGTGTGGTTTTCGACAAGGACGATCTTCCATTGACCATTTAGTGTCACTAGAAACAGCCATACAAAACGCTTTCCTCAATCGGCAACACCTCGTCGCTATCTTCTTTGATATAAAAAAGGCGTATGATACAGCCTGGCGACGTGGTATTCTTAACACTCTCCAAAAATGGGGAATCAAGGGCAATATGCTTGCTTTTATCCGGGGATTCATAAATCACCGAACGGCTCGTGTTCGTGTAGATGATTCGCTCTCAGATAGTGTCATCTTAGAGAATGGAGTGCCCCAAGGTAGTGTATTAAGTGCCACCTTATTTTCTGTAGCCATAAATGATATTACCAAATGTGTTCAGGCTCCTGTCTCATGCTCTCTATTCGCTGACGACTTTGCTATCTACATTGCAAGCCGTTCGGCACCCACAGCAGAGAGACTACTGCAGAACACTATATATCACCTTGAAGCTTGGTCCAGGATTACTGGTTTCACATTTTCATCCGAAAAAACAAAATGTGTAGTTTTTTCTCGGCTACGAAACCCTTCTATTCCGCAAATTTTTCTGAACGGTGAGACTATTACTATCTCTAATTACGTTAAGTTTTTAGGTTTAATTTTTGATAGTCGTCTTACATGGGTCAAACATTTAAAAGAATTGAAAACAAAATGTTCCAAAATTTTAGATATGATGCGAGTCCTTACTAACACCAAGTGGGGAGCCGATAGATCATGTATGATACATTTTTACTATTCCTTTGTTCGCTCCCGTTTAGATTACGGTTGTGTGGCCTACTCATCAGCTCGTCAAACCGTGCTTAAAATGCTGGATAGTGTACATCATGCTTTCCTTCGGCTTGCTACAGGCGCGTTTAGATCAAGTCCTGTCGCAAGCTTACTTGTAGACTGTGGTGAACCATCACTTTGGGATAGACGAGACCAGCTCTTATTATCTTATTTTGCTCGTCTCAGAGGACAGCCAAATCACCCGGTTCTTGAGTCAGTCCTTAAAAATCCTAATCTAGGAAAGTATGAGGATCATCCACGACGTACTGCACCTGTAGGTATCCGTACCTGGCGTCTGCTGCAGCATATAAATGTTGACACACCGTCATTCTTTCCTATGTACCCTTGCTCATATCCTCCATGGGGAATAAACCTCATAAATTTTAATTTTGACCTGACTACATGTAATAAACAATCAACACCATCTATCGTCTTTCAGCAGATGTTTCAGTGTGTTCTCTCCAAGGCGAAACCAGACGCGGTTGTATACACTGATGGATCGAAACAAAACGATACGGTTGGGTGTGCTTTTGTTGTCAATGAGAGAACTTATATGTTTGGTCTCCCCAGTATTACGAGTGTGTTTACCGCTGAACTATATGCTATAAATAAGGCTCTAAACATCATTAACCCTAAATATAGAAAAATTCTTATTTGCAGTGACTCGTGTAGTGCTCTCCAAGCCTTAAAGAACTTTTATTCCAAACATCCTATCGTCATTGAAATTTACAACGCAATCGCTGAGTTGAATAATCGCAACACAGAATTAAGTTTTTGCTGGGTCCCTAGCCACGTAGGGATTCCAGGTAATGAACATGCAGATTCCGCTGCCAAAGAAGCATGTAACCAGCCTCCTTTCACCACCCGAGTTGCTACTTCTGATTTCATTAACTATGTAAAACAATTATTAAGAACAAGGTGGCAAGGTGATTGGACAGCTACTGTTGATAATAAACTCCGTCAGATTAAAGATTCTGTGTTACCATAGAACTCCTCATACAGAAAACCCCGGCGTGAGGAAGTAGTTCTCTGTCGATTGCGGATAGGACACACGAGAGTCACACACGAGTACCTGTTTACAAGAGGACAACCACCTCTATGCGCAAGATGCAACTGCCGCGTGACTGTGCGCCACATACTCGTGGACTGCATATGTTATGCGGCATTACGTCGTAAATTTAAAATTCCTAGTAACATCCGTGGTATCTTGCGTGACGATAAGGAGGTTTTAAACCGCATGTTTATATTTTTACGTAGTATAGGGTTAATGCAAAAAATTTAATAAGTATGTATTCTTTAGTAATTGTATGTATTGTCCTATGTATTGTTTTTGTTATCCGAGTAGGGAGCCTTTTACACTCCCTATCGGATTTTTTTGTTTTTTTTTTGTATGTTTTTTAAATTCGTCTGTGATATTAGTTATAAGATTTTTGTGATATTAGTTTTAAGTTTTATCTCCTTTTTTAGTTTTAAGTTTTATTTATTTTTAATGATAGTTTTTAACATAGTTTTAAGTTTTATTTATTTTTAATGTGATAGTTTTTAACATAGCTTTAAGTTTTATTTATTTTTAATGTGATAGTTTTTAACAGAGTTTTAAGTTACATATTAGTGTTTTTGTTATCCGAGAATAGGCCTTTTACACCCATTCCGGATTTTGTTTCTGTGATAGTAGTTTTAAGTTTTAATTTTATCTAAAAACCTAAAATTATTTTTATTTATTTATTTATGTATTTATTTATCTATTTATTTATTTTCCGGGCGATGATAACGTTCAACCGTTTTTCGCCTTTAAAAAAAAAAAAAAAAAAAAAAAAAAAAAAAATCGTGCCGATGGGTGAATGGCTCTACGTAGTGAGTCCCGAACGATGTCCTCTGGGCACCAGGGCGAACCCAGTTGTATTTAGCTCTAACTCCAGTACGCGTGTGCTCTGCTGGAGTGGTCCATTTTTCGCCGGTACTCGTGGGAGCAAAATTTCAGTTCCAACAATTAACACAATGATGGTTGGTGGTCCATCTGAAAAACCACCAATTCAAGTCTTCCGAAGAGACCTCGATCAGCTTCGTCTGACGAGGATAAAAGTCCTACAAAAGAGAAAGAATCAAAACATAAAAATATTAGATTCGTTGTTCTCAGAAATAGTCAGGAAGGTGGCTCCCTTCAAAAGGTCTCACCGTTTTTAATAAACAAAACCATAACAGGTGCTAGTGGCTCCCCGAAGAATATCAGGAAATTACGCGACGGATCGATTCTGGTTGAAACATTCAACGATGAACAGAGTCGATCTATCTTACGTCTCCGTAATATGGGTGGTATAAATAGAAGTACAGAATGCCACAAAACGTTAAATACGAGCCGGGGGGTAATTTTTTGTAGAGACCTCCTAGATATAGATATCTCGGAAATAGTTGATGAGCTTTGCCACCAAGATGTTGTTGAGGTGAAGCGTATAATGAGACGGCAGAACGGAACAGAAGAACCGACACCGTCTCTTATATTAACATTCAATCTCCCTGTTCCACCAGAGAAGATTAAAGTGGGTTACCTCTCGGTTCGGGTACGACCATTCATACCCAACCCACGGCGATGTTTCAGATGCCAAGGTTTTGGTCATACTACAACATCTTGCACGAAAACTGAGATCTGTGCTCGATGTGGTAAAGAAGGTCACAACGACACTAACTGCAAAGAAAGTGAAAAATGTGCAAACTGCAGTGGTCCACATACAGCCCGCTCCCGAGATTGCCCAACCTTTAAAGAAGAAAAGGCAATTCTCAAAATCTGTACGGAGCAAAAAATATCTTTTCCGGCTGCACGTAGAGAATATAAAAAGATAAACAACTCACGGAACCTGGTTAAACCAGACGTATCTTTTGCCACCGCTACAACTAAACAAATTCCTACAAATGCTAATAATCAGCAGTGCGGATCCTGCAATGAGCTTAAAAAACTTGTTCAGATGCTATCTGATCAAGTAGCTTCACTTACAGCCACTATCTCAGAGCTGACAAAAATGAATAAAAAGTCCTCCGTCGCAGCTAGTGAATCAAACAGTATGATACATACGAAAGTTCCTATTCCCAAAATCGTACCGCCACGAATAGCGACTATCACAGCTGGCAGTAAGCCACCTAATAAGCTCCCCATAAAGGGAACCCACATAACTATCTCTTCTGGGATGTCAACTACAGCATCCCATTCAAATAAATCTCCTCCACCATCACCTCATATACTGGAGGATATGGTTGAAGAACCACCCGACCCTAGGGCATCGGAGTTCTTTAAAATAAAAAATACAAAAAAGAAAAACCGAATCACGTACAACTAATTTTTATATAGTTTCCGAAATTTATTTTTTTATTTGTTTTTTACACTTATGAACATTATTCAGTGGAATGTTAGAGGTATTCGGTCCCGCATTGAAGATATTAGAGTACTGGCGCACACACATGATCCAATAATCATGTGTTTCCAGGAAACTCACCTTTTACAACATGACCGAATTACTCTTAGAGGATACTTCTGCGAGAGATACGACTGCCTAGTAGACAGTAGGGAGAGTGGTGGAGTAGCGATTTTCATGAAGAATGGGGTGTCAGCTACAAGAATTCAACTAACCACTGTCATTCCTGCTATTGCAGTAAAGGTCACTATTCCCTTCAAATTGCATATCTGCAATCTGTATCTCTCACCGAACACTGTGTTCAGTGCTTTAGATGTCTCAAATCTCCTTACACAAATACCATCACCATCGTTAATAGTAGGAGACTTCAATGCCCATCATATTTCCTGGGGCTCAACCTTCTGCTCCACTCGAGAAAATATGATAAACAGATTGAGACAAGATTTTGACCTTTGCCTACTGAATAATGGATCACACACATTTATGTCCTTATCAACTGGTGCTGTATCTAACCTTGATCTTTCCATATGCTCACCGAATGCACTCCCTCATTTTAATTGGTCGATTTGTGATGACTATCACGGCAGTGATCATAGACCAATTATTATTAGTTTCGGTGTAGACTGCGAGATTAAAAGAATGCCACGGAGATGGATTGTTGAAAAGGCAGATTGGAACGGATACTGTAATGCATTCCAATCTCAGTATGACGATGGAGCGAACATCCTCGACCAATATTCTTCTTTTACGTCCATGATACTTAAGAATGCCAACAGGTATATCCCACAAACATCGGGTAATCCTAGACGTCCTTTCGTTCCATGGTGGAACGATGAATGCAAAATTGCTATTAGGATTCGACGGCAGGCACTACGTAAATTTAATCGTATGCCCACAACAGAACATCTAAATTTATACCGCAGGGCTAGAGCGGTGTGCCGTCGAGTATTCTTGGACGCTAAGAGGAATTCATGGACGAAATACGTGAGCACTATCTCACGCACTACTTCCACGTCTACTGTATGGAAGAAAATTCGTGCAATCTTCGGATCACCGAAACAATTTATTCTTGGTCTTATTGATGAAGGAGAACTCCTTTCATCATCCTCGGAAGTGGCAAATAGTCTAGCAAAATCTTTCCGCTCGCTGTCTCTCACCTCATCATATAATTACGATTTTCAACGGTACAAGATACAAATGGAGGTGTTGTCGTTAAACATTGGTGATTCGGTTGGTGAATTAAACACTCCATTCGTATTTAAAGAATTGTTACATGCACTTAAAAATTCACGGGACACTTCCCCTGGACCGGACAACATTCGCCTTTCCATGCTTTCACACCTTCCTAATTCGGCACTACAACAACTTTTGAATACCCCGACGGGGAGTCTTATTCTTTAAGACTTTGGGGGTTGGCATCCCCACGGGCCTAGCCTCCGCAGCTTTTCTTCCCACTATACAATGAGCTGCGGAACACTTTACATTTTACACATATACTACACCAAGAACACTACATAAATTACAACATACACACATACACAATTACACAACAACAACCTACACTGATATTTCTTACATTTACACTCGGTGGTGTTGCGACATCTTACGAAACGCAACCGTAACCCAAGGTGGGAACAAATCGTGCCGATGGGTGAATGGCTCTACGTAGTGAGTCCCGAACGATGTCCTCTGGGCACCAGGGCGAACCCAGTTGTATTTAGCTCTAACTCCAGTACGCGTGCGCTCTGCTGGAGTGGTCCATTTTTCGCCGGTACTCGTGGGACCAAAATTTCAGTTCCAACAATTAACACAATGATGGTTGGTGGCCCATCTGAAAAAACCACCAATTCAAGTCTTGCGAAGAGACCTCGATCAGCTTCGTCTGACGGGGATAAAAGTCCTACAAAAGAGAAAGAATCAAAATATAAAAATATTAGATTCGTTGTTCTCAAAAATAGTCAGGAAGGTGGCTCCCTTCAAAAGGTCTCACCGTTTTCAATAAACAGAACCATAACAGGTGCAAGTGGCTCCCCGAAGAATATCAGGAAATTACGCGACGGATCGATTCTGGTTGAAACATTCAACGATGAGCAGAGTCGATCTATCTTACGTCTCCGTAATATGGGTGGCATAAATATAAGCGCAGAATGCCACAAAACGCTAAATACGAGCCGGGGTGTAATTTTTTGTAGAGACCTTCTGGATATAGATATCTCTGAAATAGTTGACGAGCTGTGCCACCAAGATGTTGTTGAGGTGAAACGTATAATGAAACGGCAGAACGGAACAGAAGAACCGACACCGTCTCTTATATTAACATTCAGTCTCCCTGTTCCACCAGAAAAGATCAAAGTGGGTTACCTCTCGGTTCGGGTACGACCATTCATACCCAACCCACGGCGATGTTTCAGATGCCAAGGTTTTGGTCATACTACAACATCTTGCACGAAAACTGAGATCTGTGCTCGATGTGGTAAAGAAGGTCACAACGACACTAACTGCGAAGAAAGTGAAAAATGTGCAAACTGCAGTGGTCCACATACAGCCCGCTCCCGAGATTGCCCAACTTTTAAAGAAGAAAAGGCAATTCTCAAAATCTGTACGGAGCAAAAACTATCTTTTCCGGCTGCACGTAGAGAATATAAAAAGATAAACAACTCACGGAACCTGGTTAAACCAGACGTATCTTTTGCCACCGCTACAACTAAACAAATTCCTACAAATGCTAATAATCAGCAGTGCGGATCCTGCAATGAGCGTAAAAAACTTGTTCAGATGCTATCTGATCAAGTAGCTTCACTTACAGCCACTATCTCAGAGCTGACAAAAATGAATAAAAAGTCCTCCATCGCAGCTAGTGAATCACACAGTATGATACATACGAAAGTTCCTATTCCCAAAATCGTACCGCCACGAATAGCGACTATCACAGCTGGCAGTAAGCCACCTAATAAGCTCCCCATAAAGGGAACCCACGTAACTATCTCTTCTGGGATGTCAACTACAGCATCCCATTCAAATAAATCTCCTCCACCATCACCTCATATACTGGAGGATATGGTTGAAGAACCACCCGACCCTAGGGCATCGGAGTTCTTTAAAATAAAAAATTCAAAAAAGAAAAACCGAATCACGTACAACTAATTTTTATATAGTTTCCGAAATTTATTTTTTTATTTGCTTTTTACACTTATGAACATTATTCAGTGGAATGTTAGAGGTATTCGGTCCCGCATTGAAGATATTAGAGTACTGGCGCACACACATGATCCACTAATCATGTGTTTCCAGGAAACTCACCTCCTACAACATGACCGAATTACATTTAGAGGATACTTCTGCGAGAGATACGACTGCCTAGTAGACAGTAGGGAGAGTGGTGGAGTAGCGATTTTCATGAAGAATGGGGTGTCAGCTACAAGAATTCAACTAACCACTGTCATTCCTGCTATTGCAGTAAAGGTCACTATTCCCTTCAAATTGCATATCTGCAATCTGTATCTCTCACCGAACACTGGGTTTAGTGCTTTAGATGTCTCAAATCTCCTTACACAAATACCATCACCATCGTTAATAGTAGGAGACTTCAATGCCCATCATATTTCCTGGGGCTCAACCTTCTGCTCCACTCGAGGAAATATGATAAACAGATTGAGACAAGATTTTGACCTTTGCCTACTGAATAATGGATCACACACATTTATGTCCTTATCAACTGGTGCTGTATCTAACCTTGATCTTTCCATATGCTCACCGAATGTACTCCCTCATTTTAATTGGTCGATTTGTGATGACTATCACGGCAGTGATCATAGACCAATTATTATTAGTTTCGGTGTAGACTGCGAGATTAAAAGTATGCCACGGAGATGGATTGTTGAAAAGGCAGATTGGAACGGATACTGTAATGCATTCCAATCTCAGTATGACGATGGAGCGAACATCCTCGACCAATATTCTTCTTTTACGTCCATGATACTTAAGAATGCCAACAGGTATATCCCACAAACATCGGGTAATCCTAGACGTCCTTTCGTTCCATGGTGGAACGATGAATGCAAAATTGCTATTAGGAATCGACGGCAGGCACTACGTAAATTTAATCGTATGCCCACAACAGAACATCTAAATTTATACCGCAGGGCTAGAGCGGTGTGCCGTCGAGTATTCTTGGACGCTAAGAGGAATTCATGGACGAAATACGTGAGCACTATCTCACGCACTACTTCCACGTCTACTGTATGGAAGAAAATTCGTGCAATCTTCGGATCACCGAAACAATTTATTCTTGGTCTTATTGATGAAGGAGAACTCCTTTCATCATCCTCGGAAGTGGCAAATAGTCTAGCAAAATCTTTCCGCTCGGTGTCTCTCACCTCATCATATAATTACGATTTTCAACGGTACAAGATACAAATGGAGGTGTTGTCGTTAAACATTGGTGATTCGGTTGGTGAATTAAACACTCCATTCGTATTTAAAGAATTGTTACATGCACTTAAAAATTCACGGGACACTTCCCCTGGACCGGACAACATTCGCCTTTCCATGCTTTCACACCTTCCTAATTCGGCACTACATCAACTTTTGAATATTTTCAACGGTTTATTCTCCGAACAAGTCTTCCCACCCGGCTGGTCAGAAGCATTTATTATACCAGTACCAAAACCTGGTAAAGACCAGACGAACCCCTCAAGCTATCGCCCTATTTCATTAACAAGCGTTTTGTGTAAAATAATGGAGAGAATGGTAAACCGCAGACTTACATGGTACTTGGAGAAACATGGCTTTCTATCTCCAGAACAGTGTGGTTTTCGACAAGGACGATCTTCCATTGACCATTTAGTGTCACTAGAAACAGCCATACAAAACGCTTTCCTCAATCGGCAACACCTCGTCGCTATCTTCTTTGATATAAAAAAGGCGTATGACACAGCCTGGCGACGCGGTATTCTTAACACTCTCCAAAAATGGGGAATCAAGGGCAATATGCTTGCTTTTATCCGGGGATTCTTAAATCACCGAACGGCTCGTGTTCGTGTGGATGATTCGCTCTCAGATAGTGTCATCTTGGAGAATGGAGTGCCCCAAGGTAGTGTATTAAGTGCCACCTTATTTTCTGTAGCCATAAATGATATTACCAAATGTGTTCAGGCTCCTGTCTCATGCTCTCTATTTGCTGACGACTTTGCTATCTACATTGCAAGCCGTTCGGCACCTACAGCAGAGAGACTACTGCAGAACACTATATATCACCTTGAAGCTTGGTCCAGGATTACTGGTTTCACATTTTCATCCGAAAAAACAAAATGTGTAGTTTTTTCTCGGCTACGAAACCCTTCTATTCCGCAAATTTTTCTAAACGGTGAGACTATTACTATCTCTAATTACGTTAAGTTTTTAGGTTTAATTTTTGATAGCCGTCTTACTTGGGTCAAACATTTAAAAGAATTGAAAACAAAATGTTCCAAAATTCTAGATATGATGCGAGTCCTTACTAACACCAACTGGGGAGCCGATAGATCATGTGTGATACGTTTTTACTATTCCTTTGTTCGCTCCCGTTTAGATTACGGTTGTGTGGCCTACTCATCAGCTCGTGAAACCGTGCTTAAAATGCTGGATAGTGTACATTATGCTTTCCTTCGGTTTGCCACAGGCGCGTTTAGATCAAGTCCTGTCGCAAGCTTACTTGTAGACTGTGGTGAACCATCACTTTGGGATAGACGAGACCAGCTCTTATTATCCTATTTTGCTCGTCTCAGAGGCCAGCCAAATCACCCGGTTCTTGAGTCAGTCTTTAAAAATCCTAATCTAGGAAAGTATGAGGATCATCCACGTCGTACTGCACCTGTAGGTGTCCGTACCTGGCGTGTGCTGCAGCATATAAATGTTGACACCGTCATTCTTTCCTATGTACCCATGCTCATATCCTCCATGGAGAATAAACCTCATAAATTTTAATTTTGACCTGACTACATGTAATAAAGAATCAACACCATCTATCGTCTTTCAGCAGATGTTTCAGTGTGTTCTCTCCAAGACGAAACCAGATGCGGTTGTATACACTGATGGATCGAAACAAAACGATACGGTTGGGTGTGCTTTTGTTGTCAATGAGAGAACTTATATGTTTGGTCTCCCCAGTATTACGAGTGTGTTTACCGCTGAACTATATGCTATAAATAAGGCTCTAAACATCATTAACCCTAAATATAGAAAAATTCTTATTTGCAGTGATTCGTGTAGTGCTCTCCAAGCCTTAAAGAACTTTTATTCCAAACATCCTATCGTCATTGAAATTTACAACGCAATCGCTGAGTTGAATAATCGCAACACAGAATTAAGTTTTTGCTGGGTCCCTAGCCACGTAGGGATTCCAGGTAATGAACATGCAGATTCCGCTGCCAAAGAAGCATGTAACCAGCCTCCTTTCACCACCCGAGTTGCTACTTCTGATTTCATTAACTATGTAAAACAATTATTAAGAACAAGGTGGCAAGGTGATTGGACAGCTACTGTTGATAATAAACTCCGTCAGATTAAAGATTCTGTGTTACCATAGAACTCCTCATACAGAAAACCCCGGCGTGAGGAAGTAGTTCTCTGTCGATTGCGGATAGGACACACGAGAGTCACACACGAGTACCTGTTTACAGGAGGACAACCACCTCTATGCGCAAGATGCAACTGCCGCGTGACTGTGCGCCACATACTCGTGGACTGCATATGTTATGCGGCATTGCGTCGTAAATTTAAAATTCCTAGTAACATCCGAGGTATCTTGCGTGACGATAAGGAGGTTTTAAACCGCATGTTTATATTTTTACCGCCCACCGTTAGCTGGACTCGCCTGTCTTCAAAATAGCTCACTATGAGAGCATAAATGTCACGGGGACATCCCAGGTCCAACAGGCCCGTAAGGATGTAAGGCCACCAGGCATTATCAAACGCCCCTCTGATGTCAAGACTGATTCCCAGCACCATTTTACACCTACTGTCCCTAACTTTACTGACTACGAACTTCCCACTAAAGTTTGTACATCGAAATTTAGACCTAGTTCCCTTAAGAACCCCGCTTAATACTCAAAATGAGTTAATATCTGACTCCGCTCCGGTCCGCCCGGGAGAGGAGATTTAACACTTACCCCCGCACAGGCCATCGCGGAGTCCCACGTGACATTCACCATCCTTCGCAATTGCCGCCGAGACTCCCCTACGTACCGCCTGAGCGGCACCCAGAGAAGCCCCAACAACAGTGATTCCGGCTCAAAAACGCCCTCGTCGGAGCGCAACCGCACCCGCCGGGCAAGAATAGTCCGGCCCACCGACAACGGCCGCAACTCCGCCGACAGCCTGATTCAATGCATACCACAATACTTCTAACCGAGGCACGCTGCCTAAGCGCCTACCTTCGGCCAGTCAACTGCCCAGGCGGTCCCTAGCCACCCAGGTTCCTAACACCTACTAAATTCCTTCGGCGGTCCTGCTCAGGGCGAGGAAGCGAAGGAAGCCAGCAACTATTTTCCACTCACTACGAGTCCTCCAGTTGACTCGTAGATCCAAAACTGAGTTTACTCTCTCGAGTTCCCTACTAACTCTGGTACGTTCAGCTTCGTACCGGGGACATATGTAGAGGACATGGTCCACAGTTTCATCGACCCTACAGTCCGGACAGAAGCCGGAATCAACCAACCTAAACTTAGCCTGACTAGCCTGACTAGCCTCACGCTTCCCCTTGACAACATCGGCGAACCGCCTCTGCTGCCTCGGGGCAGGCGTCGGGACCTCAACTACTTTGACCTCGGCGGGCTTCGAGGCCAACTTCTCGTAGCCGTCCGCCAAAGCAGACAGCACACCCCTAATATGCCGCAAACGGGGCAACATTCTGCCCTTCGCACTAGCGCTGACGCTCTTGGGACCTTCGATAAAATCGAAGAGATAATCCATGCTCTGTCGAGCAGCCGCCAGCATAGCCTCAGAGCTCCCAGGGACACCCTGGGAAGCCAAGAAATCCTCCACCAAAGTATCATTAATACACTCCCGGGTGGGAGCCCTATCCATCTCTACCTCAGAGAACTCACTCTCCGAGCAAGAGAGAGACGGCGAAATCTCCGCTCTCCGCTTGCGCCCAGGCCGAACTACCAGCTGGTCATCTAAGCTGGCCAGAGATACCCTAACTTGTCTACTGCTACCGGGTTTAGACATACTCGCTGTCTTCCTACTACCAACTACACTGGGCGAACCCACTTATGTGACTACTGTCCGCAGCGAGCCACGGACAGCTGGGGACCTTCTTTATTCCCCTGTCACTCTTTATACCTTTTAGCCGCTTCTGGATCGGTTGAGTGCAATACGGAACGTACGGCACAAAACCACGGACAACGGCCCTCGCTCTGAAAAGAGCGCAAGCAGGACTAGGGAAAGCCAAAAATATTCCCTTGCTTGTAACGGGGACTTATGACCAGAAGTCGTTGCCACCTTTCAGCCCCGATGAGGCAGGTACACGTCGATAAATCTACTCCAGTTACTTTCCGAGGAAAGTGGTTGATGAGCCTTAAACGGAAAGTACTTACTGTGATCGCAATTTCTCTATTCAGCTAGACTGAAACCACTGGAAGGTCCACACTCGACCAGCAGCCAAAAACACCAAATAGCAATCTAACCACAGCACTCTGGACGTACTCAAGGAGACCAGAGTATAGTGTATAGGGACATCTCGATTCCCCCCCGAGGGGAGAAGAACCCACCTCGTAGCGTGTCAGGTCGCTACACCACCCCCTCCGTTCCTAGCCAGTAGTGGCTTTAACGAAGGACATCTTCTTGCCCTCAAACTGCTACACATTCCACAGTGTACAGCCCGGCCACGGGGAGATGCCACCGATGCAGATGCCCCGAGGGACATCTACATCGGTAATTCGTCACGAGAGATAGTATGAGCTCCGACTTCCAAAGAAGACGGCTGACACCTAACGCTACCACGTTGCCCTCAAGAACTAAGTAAAAGCCTAAGAAAACCACGGAGGAGAAGACCCCGCGCCTACCACAATCAGCTAATCTATTCCACCCCGCAAATTGCCTCAAGTACGCCACGACAGCGTATCTATAAGCGAAATTAATTCGGTAACCGCAACGGATCGTAAGAATTTAAGCGATTGGAGCACAGCCGCTAGATAAACAATAAACCAAGTCCCAGAGGTCCTAAAGTTTGGTCTGTCGGGAGCTGAGTATAACCTCTAATCTCCCACTGCAGCTCCGGTTAGGAGGGCCTCTCGGAATACACCCTGGTCGATCGCAACCAATTTAACCCAATAACCCCATTAGGTGTGCACTCCAATTCGACAAATCGCCATGCTAAAGTTAACAATCGTGCACGGGGAGCGAACCCCCCGGACACAACCTCCATTAATACTACTCTAACCGAGGCCGGTGCCAAAGCGCCTACCTCTGGCCAGTTAACTGCCTGGGCGGTGCCCTAGCCACCCGGAAGTCCTACGGGACAAGGCCCCGCAAGCGCCAACACAGTACAAGGAGCCGAGACTAGTCAGTAATACAGCAGCGTAAGCTGCAGGGAATCTACACTCTGCCAGGCCGACACCATCAAGAAAAATTAAAACTGCCCAGAAGAGCCTGGGACTTAGAAGCCTACCGCCAAATCCACCCACTTCCAATGCAGAATCCGCTCTGCAAGCAAAGCAACACAAAATAGAAACCCGCGGTCGAGAAAGAACTGCCAAAGAAGCGATTTGGCTTCGCAGTAAAAATAAAACACAGCCTTCCGCATCAGAAAATGAGGTGGATCATTTTGAAAACAACTAAACGACCTGGCAGATCGCCCAACTAAATGAGCGGTGTTGAAAACAACCCCGAGACTCCAACAACTATCCTAATTGTGTGCAAACACAATGCCAAAAAGAAGGATACTAACTATCCAAGGAATTGAAATACAATTCTACCGCTCGTAAGTAACAGCCACAGTCCTTACTGTTGACCGAATGCTTGCACTCTTTGCGCAACCTCTTACAGTTAACGCAAGATGGAGCCTCGGCTTTCAGCGGACAGTCGTCGCGCTTGTGACCTTCCGCGCCACAATGCGCGCAGACTGACGCATACTTACAGAATTTGGCCCTGTGGCCAAAACGACAGCACTTAAAACATCTCTGTACATCTATGTACTCCCTAACCCTACAAGAAGCGAAATCGATATACAACCTACCCTCAGACACAAATTTCTGGAAGAGACCAGCACCAAGTTCGAAAACACCGTGATACCGCTGAGCCTCACGGCGGCCAGTCTTGAAGAGTAGCCTACACTCTTTCTCAAAAGCAGCCTCATCCAACTCGGTGTTCTGCTCCCTCACGAGAGACAAAACCTCCTTATCAGATAGCCGCCGGTCAATGTCGTAGACAATGAACCGGGGCCTACGCTTGCGCTTGGGGTCGACCTGAACCTCAAGCTTTTTCACCTCATGAGACTCCTGGATGACTCGGACTGTCTCCTTGTCATTCGCAACCACTACCAGACCCTTGCTGGTCTCTTTGATTTCCCTAATTTTGAAGGCCTTCCGGTTACTGCGAAGAGCAACCTGAAAGTCCTCCTTGAGTTGTCTACTAGACTTAGTAGACCCCTCAGACTTTGTGACGAATAAAACCTCTGGCTGCTTGGAAGCCTGACTAGCCTCACGCTTCCCCTTGACAACATCGGCGAACCGCCTCTGCTGCCTCGGGGCAGGCGTCGGGACCTCAACTACTTTGACCTCGGCGGGCTTCGAGGCCAACTTCTCGTAGCCGTCCGCCAAAGCAGACAGCACACCCCTAATATGCCGCAAACGGGGCAACATTCTGCCCTTCGCACTAGCGCTGACGCTCTTGGGACCTTCGATAAAATCGAAGAGATAATCCATGCTCTGTCGAGCAGCCGCCAGCATAGCCTCAGAGCTCCCAGGGACACCCTGGGAAGCCAAGAAATCCTCCACCAAAGGATCATTAATACACTCCCGGGTGGGAGCCCTATCCATCTCTACCTCAGAGAACTCACTCTCCGAGCAAGAGAGAGACGGCGAAATCTCCGCTCTCCGCTTGCGCCCAGGCCGAACTACCAGCTGGTCATCTAAGCTGGCCAGAGATACCCTAACTTGTCTACTGCTACCGGGTTTAGACATACTCGCTGTCTTCCTACTACCAACTACACTGGGCGAACCCACTTATGTGACTACTGTCACATAATTTGGTTTTCAGAACCTCGGCGTAGCGCCTGGGTTGCACCGGGGCCTGGACAACCACCTTGGGAGTCTTGACCTCTTTGGGTTTGGAGGCCAAGACCTCGAAACCCTCGCTTACCGCCTCGAAAGCTTCCCTCAGCTTGCCTAGCCGAGGGAGGACCTGCTTCCTCACCCCCGAACTGAACCCGCCCGGAAGTGAGAAGAAATCTACTAGGTAGTCAAGGTCCTCCTTGACTACCTTCAACAACGGGGCAGAACTGCCAGGTCTGCCCTTGGAACTGTGAAAAGCCTCAACTACAGGGGAGGGCCGCACCTGGGTGGGTGCCCCTGTGTCCATCGCCTCACTTACCTCGTCCTCGGAGGAGCTCGTTGATGGCACCGGCGCTGGCTTTCTCTTCCGCCTGGACTGCTTCACTATCTGGAATTCGGACATGGCCGAAGTTTCCCTAGCTGAACTAACTGAATCTCGCTGTCTCCTATTAACTAAACTGGGCAAGCCCACGGTGTGACGACTGTCCGCAGCGAGCCACGGACAGCTGGGGACCTTCTTTATTCCCCTGTCACGCTTTATACCTTTTAGCCGCTTCTGGATCGGTTGAGTGCAATACTGAAAACGTACGGCACAAAACCACGGACAACGGCCCTCGCTCTGAAAAGAGCGCAAGCAGGACTAGGGAAAGCCAAAAATATTCCCTTGCTTGTAACGGGGACTTATGACCAGAAGTCGTTGCCACCTTTCAGCCCCGATGAGGCAGGTACACGTCGATAAAACTACTCCAGTTACTTTCCGAGGAAAGTGGGTGATGAGCCTTAAACGGAAAGTACTTACTGCGATCGCAATTTCTCTATTCAGCAAGACTGAAACCACTGGAAGGTCCACACTCGACCAGCAGCCAAAAACACCAAATAGCAATCTAACCCCCCGACGGGGAGTCTTATTCTTTAAGACTTTGGGGGTTGGCGTCCCCACGGGCCTAGCCTCCGCAGCTTTTCTTCCCACTATACAATGAGCTGCGGAACACTTTACATTTTACACATATACTACACCAAGAACACTACATAAATTACAACATACACACATACACAATTACACAACAACAACCTACACTGATATTTCTTACATTTACACTCGGTGGTGTTGCGACATCTTACGAAACGCAACCGTAACCCAAGGTGGGAACAAATCGTGCCGAAGGGTGAATGGCTCTACGTAGTGAGTCTCGAACGATGTCCTCTGGGCACCAGGGCGAACCCAGTTGTATTTAGCTCTAGCTCCAGTACGCGTGCGCTCTGCTGGAGTGGTACATTTTTCGCCGGTACTCGTGGGACCAAAATTTCAGTTCCAATAATAAACACTATGATGGTTGGTGGTCCATCTGAAAAAACCACCATTTTAAGTCTTGCGAAGAGACCTCGATCAGCTTCGTCTGACGAGGATAAAAGTCCTACTGAACAGAATTTCTTAAAATCAAAATATAAAAATATCAGATTCGTTGTTCTCAAAAATAGTCAGGAAGGTGGCTCCCTTCAAAAGGTCTCACCGTTTTCAATAAACAGAACCATAACAGGTGCAAGTGGCTCCCCGAAGAATATCAGGAAATTACGCGACGGATCGATTCTGGTTGAAACATTCAACGATGAGCAGAGTCGATCTATCTTACGTCTCCGTAATATGGGTGGCATAAATATAAGCGCAGAATGCCACAAAACGCTAAATACGAGCCGGGGTGTAATTTTTTGTAGAGACCTTCTGGATATAGATATCTCTGAAATAGTTGACGAGCTGTGCCACCAAGATGTTGTTGAGGTGAAACGTATAATGAAACGGCAGAACGGAACAGAAGAACCGACACCGTCTCTTATATTAACATTCAGTCTCCCTGTTCCACCAGAAAAGATCAAAGTGGGTTACCTCTCGGTTCGGGTACGACCATTCATACCCAACCCACGGCGATGTTTCAGATGCCAAGGTTTTGGTCATACTACAACATCTTGCACGAAAACTGAGATCTGTGCTCGATGTGGTAAAGAAGGTCACAACGACACTAACTGCGAAGAAAGTGAAAAATGTGCAAACTGCAGTGGTCCACATACAGCCCGCTCCCGAGATTGCCCAACTTTTAAAGAAGAAAAGGCAATTCTCAAAATCTGTACGGAGCAAAAACTATCTTTTCCGGCTGCACGTAGAGAATATAAAAAGATAAACAACTCACGGAACCTGGTTAAACCAGACGTATCTTTTGCCACCGCTACAACTAAACAAATTCCTACAAATGCTAATAATCAGCAGTGCGGATCCTGCAATGAGCGTAAAAAACTTGTTCAGATGCTATCTGATCAAGTAGCTTCACTTACAGCCACTATCTCAGAGCTGACAAAAATGAATAAAAAGTCCTCCATCGCAGCTAGTGAATCAAACAGTATGATACATACGAAAGTTCCTATTCCCAAAATCGTACCGCCACGAATAGCGACTATCACAGCTGGCAGTAAGCCACCTAATAAGCTCCCCATAAAGGGAACCCACGTAACTATCTCTTCTGGGATGTCAACTACAGCATCCCATTCAAATAAATCTCCTCCACCATCACCTCATATACTGGAGGATATGGTTGAAGAACCACCCGACCCTAGGGCATCGGAGTTCTTTAAAATAAAAAATTCAAAAAAGAAAAACCGAATCACGTACAACTAATTTTTATATAGTTTCCGAAATTTATTTTTTTATTTGCTTTTTACACTTATGAACATTATTCAGTGGAATGTTAGAGGTATTCGGTCCCGCATTGAAGATATTAGAGTACTGGCGCACACACATGATCCACTAATCATGTGTTTCCAGGAAACTCACCTCCTACAACATGACCGAATTACATTTAGAGGATACTTCTGCGAGAGATACGACTGCCTAGTAGACAGTAGGGAGAGTGGTGGAGTAGCGATTTTCATGAAGAATGGGGTGTCAGCTACAAGAATTCAACTAACCACTGTCATTCCTGCTATTGCAGTAAAGGTCACTATTCCCTTCAAATTGCATATCTGCAATCTGTATCTCTCACCGAACACTGTGTTCAGTGCTTTAGACGTCTCAAATCTCCTTACACAAATACCATCTCCATCGTTAATAGTAGGAGACTTCAATGCCCATCATATTTCTTAGGGCTCAACCTTCTGCTCCACTCGAGGAAATATGATAAACAGATTGAGACAAGATTTTGACCTTTGCCTACTGAATAATGGATCACACACATTTATGTCCTTATCAACTGGTGCTGTATCTAACCTTGATCTTTCCATATGCTCACCGAATGTACTCCCTCATTTTAATTGGTCGATTTGTGATGACTATCACGGCAGTGATCATAGACCAATTATTATTAGTTTCGGTGTAGACTGCGAGATTAAAAGAATGCCACGGAGATGGATTGTTGAAAAGGCAGATTGGAACGGATACTGTAAAGCATTCCAATCTCAGTATGACGATGGAGCGAACATCCTCGACCAATATTCTTCTTTTACGTCCATGATACTTAAGAATGCCAACAGGTATATCCCACAAACATCGGGTAATCCTAGACGTCCTTTCGTTCCATGGTGGAACGATGAATGCAAAATTGCTATTAGGAATCGACGGCAGGCACTACGTAAATTTAATCGTAGGCCCACAACAGAACATCTAAATTTATACCGCAGGGCTAGAGCGGTGTGCCGTCGAGTATTCTTGGACGCTAAGAGGAATTCATGGACGAAATACGTGAGCACTATCTCGCGCACTACTTCCACGTCTACTGTATGGAAGAAAATTCGTGCAATCTTCGGATCACCGAAACAATCTATTCTTGGTCTTATTGATGAAGGAGAACTCCTTTCATCATCCTCGGAAGTGGCAAATAGTCTAGCAAAATCTTTCCGCTCGGTGTCTCTCACCTCATCATATAATTACGATTTTCAACGGTACAAGATACAAATGGAGGTGTTGTCGTTAAACATTGGTGATTCGGTTGGTGAATTAAACACTCCATTCGTATTTAAAGAATTGTTACATGCACTTAAAAATTCATGGGACACTTCCCCTGGACCGGACAACATTCGCCTTTCCATGCTTTCACACCTTCCTAATTTGGCACTACAACAACTTTTGAATATTTTCAACGGTTTATTCTCCGAACAAGTCTTCCCACCCGGCTGGTCAGAAGCATTTATTATACCAGTACTAAAACCTGGTAAAGACCAGAAGAACCCCTCAAGCTATCGCCCTATTTCATTAACAAGCGTTTTGTGTAAAATAATGGAGAGAATGGTAAACCGCAGACTTACATGGTACTTGGAGAAACATGGCTTTCTATCTCCAGAACAGTGTGGTTTTCGACAAGGACGATCTTCCATTGACCATTTAGTGTCACTAGAAACAGCCATACAAAACGCTTTCCTCAATCGGCAACACCTCGTCGCTATCTTCTTTGATATAAAAAAGGCGTATGATACAGCCTGGCGACGTGGTATTCTTAACACTCTCCAAAAATGGGGAATCAAGGGCAATATGCTTGCTTTTATCCGGGGATTCATAAATCACCGAACGGCTCGTGTTCGTGTAGATGATTCGCTCTCAGATAGTGTCATCTTAGAGAATGGAGTGCCCCAAGGTAGTGTATTAAGTGCCACCTTATTTTCTGTAGCCATAAATGATATTACCAAATGTGTTCAGGCTCCTGTCTCATGCTCTCTATTCGCTGACGACTTTGCTATCTACATTGCAAGCCGTTCGGCACCCACAGCAGAGAGACTACTGCAGAACACTATATATCACCTTGAAGCTTGGTCCAGGATTACTGGTTTCACATTTTCATCCGAAAAAACAAAATGTGTAGTTTTTTCTCGGCTACGAAACCCTTCTATTCCGCAATTTTTTCTGAACGGTGAGACTATTACTATCTCTAATTACGTTAAGTTTTTAGGTTTAATTTTTGATAGTCGTCTTACTTGGGTCAAACATTTAAAAGAATTGAAAACAAAATGTTCCAAAATTTTAGACATGATGCGAGTCCTTACTAACACCAAGTGGGGAGCCGATAGATCATGTATGATACATTTTTACTATTCCTTTGTTCGCTCCCGTTTAGATTACGGTTGTGTGGCCTACTCATCAGCTCGTCAAACCGTGCTTAAAATGCTGGATAGTGTACATCATGCTTTCCTTCGGCTTGCTACAGGCGCGTTTAGATCAAGTCCTGTCGCAAGCTTACTTGTAGACTGTGGTGAACCATCACTTTGGGATAGACGAGACCAGCTCTTATTATCTTATTTTGCTCGTCTCAGAGGACAGCCAAATCACCCGGTTCTTGAGTCAGTCCTTAAAAATCCTAATCTAGGAAAGTATGAGGATCATCCACGACGTACTGCACCTGTAGGTATCCGTACCTGGCGTCTGCTGCAGCATATAAATGTTGACACACCGTCATTCTTTCCTATGTACCCTTGCTCATATCCTCCATGGGGAATAAACCTCATAAATTTTAATTTTGACCTGACTACATGTAATAAACAATCAACACCATCTATCGTCTTTCAGCAGATGTTTCAATGTGTTCTCTCCAAGGCGAAACCAGACGCGGTTGTATACACTGATGGATCGAAACAAAACGATACGGTTGGGTGTGCTTTTGTTGTCAATGAGAGAACTTATATGTTTGGTCTCCCCAGTATTACGAGTGTGTTTACCGCTGAACTATATGCTATAAATAAGGCTCTAAACATCATTAACCCTAAATATAGAAAGATTCTTATTTGCAGTGACTCGTGTAGTGCTCTCCAAGCCTTAAAGAACTTTTATTCCAAACATCCTATCGTCATTGAAATTTACAACGCAATCGCTGAGTTGAATAATCGCAACACAGAATTAAGTTTTTGCTGGGTCCCTAGCCACGTAGGGATTCCAGGTAATGAACATGCAGATTCCGCTGCCAAAGAAGCATGTAACCAGCCTCCTTTCACCACCCGAGTTGCTACTTCTGATTTCATTAACTATGTAAAACAATTATTAAGAACAAGGTGGCAAGGTGATTGGACAGCTACCGTTGATAATAAACTCCGTCAGATTAAAGATTCTGTGTTACCATGGAACTCCTCATACAGAAAACCCCGGCGTGAGGAAGTAGTACTCTGTCGATTGCGGATAGGACACACGAGAGTCACACACGAGTACCTGTTTACAAGAGGACAACCACCTCTATGCGCAAGATGCAACTGCCGCGTGACTGTGCGCCACATACTCGTGGACTGCATATGTTATGCGGCATTGCGTCGTAAATTTAAAATTCCTAGTAACATCCGTGGTATCTTGCGTGACGATAAGGAGGTTTTAAACCGCATGTTTATATTTTTACGTAGTATAGGGTTAATGCAAAAAATTTAATAAGTATGTATTCTTTAGTAATTGTATGTATTGTCCTATGTATTGTTTTGTTATCCGAGTAGGGAGCCTTTTACACTCCCTATCGGATTTTTTTGTTTTTTTTTGTATGTTTTTTAAATTCGTCCTTGATATTAGTTATAAGATTTTTGTGATATTAGTTTTAAGTTTTATCTCCTTTTTTAGTTTTAAGTTTTATTTATTTTTAATGATAGTTTTTAACATAGTTTTAAGTTTTATTTATTTTTAATATGATAGTTTTTAACATAGCTTTAAGTTTTATTTATTTTTAATGTGATAGTTTTTAATAGAGTTTTAAGTTACATATTAGTGTTTTTGTTATCCGAGAATGGGCCTTTTACACCCATTCCGGATTTTGTTTCTGTGATAGTAGTTTTAAGTTTTAATTTTATCTAAAAAACTAAAATTATTTTTATTTATTTATTTATGTATTTATTTATCTTTTTATTTATTTTCCGGGCGATGATAACGTTCAACCGTTTTTCGCCCTTAAAAAAAAAAAAAAAAAAAAAAAAAAAAAAAAAATTCAACCCCCAATCGGGATGGATCACCCTACGAACGCCGAAGAAGGCGTCTATAGCCCTCTTCGCCACAAACTGGAGGTGCTCCTTGAAGAGAAGTCTCTCATCAAGGATAACACCCAGATATTTTTGAACTGTGACATACCTAATTGGAAGGCCGCCCATTACAACCCGCGGATGACGGGTTGCAGCGAGTCGGCCCTTCAAGAACATCATAGTGGTCTTCTCAGTGCTGAAGACCATCTTATGTTGAAGACTCCACAACCGCAAAACCCTACATGCTTGTGTCGCCTTGAGCTCGATCTCGGCACGCGAATTGCCCTCGACCAGCAGCAGCCCATCGTCGGCATAAGCCACGATACGACAGCCGCCGGGCATCCGCAATCGCATGAGAGAATCGAACTCGACGACCCAAACGAGTGGACCTAACACACTGCCCTGTGGACATCCTTTAGACAGGGTCTTTCCTACTTCAGAACTGCCGTCACGAAGAACGACTGTTCTGTTGCTGAAATAACTCGAGAGAGTTCTAATTTCGTCTCGCGTGCAACCACGCTTTTGTAGTTGGAACAAGGCTGAGGGCCACCACAAGTTGTTGAAAGCCCCGGATATGTCCAAGAAGACACCGAGTACATATTTGCACTCGCTGCCTGACGCCAAATTCATAACCCTAATTATCGCGTCCTCCGTGCCCTTGCCGGGACGGAACCCATACTGATCGTCCATCAGCATATGGTTAGAAGTTAACCTAGCATTTATGCGGAGGTACAGGACCTTCTCGAAGACTTTACCAACTACAGGCAAGAGCGTCAGAGGACGGTAGGAGGAGCTGACGGTGGGCTCCTTGTCGCCACCCTTGAAAAGCAGCTTCAAAATACCTCGTTTCCAGCACGCTGGGAAGTGCCCAGCAAACAGCAACCTATTAAAAACCCTAGTCAATACACCTACTATGACAGGCAGGGTGCGAACAAGGAGTTCCACCGTGATACTATCATATCCGGGGGCCTTATTCCTAGCTAGGCTGCAGATCACGTGGCGGACCTCCGCTTCGGTGATCTCAGCCGATACAACCTCTGAATGAAAACCAACAACTTCCCTTCGGACTCGCCGATGATACGAGGTCTCACCAACCTCGGTATCATCTGGAAGAAGATCGTCCATTAGATGAGTTAGGACCCGATCTTTATCTATTACAACGCCGTCTTGGGTCGAGAGAGCCGACAGAAGAATGTCCTTTTTTCGCTTATGTCCGAGAACCCTATAAACAACACCCCAGGGGTCTCGATTCCCTTGCTCTTGGACAAAAGAGCGCCAGGAATCCCGCTTGGAAGACCTAATACTATGGAAGTACTCGGTCCTCTTCTGACGGTACTCCGCAAACAGGACTGCACGCCGATCAGGATCGCGCGCACGCTGTGCGGCTCTTCTGAGCCGGCCCACAGCCTGTTTTACCGCAGTTAAGTCCCGAGTCCACCAATCAGCTACACTCTCTCGACCCGTGCTACGGGGGATGGAAAGCTCGGCGGCTTCAACCACCGCCGAGGAGAAGGACTCTGCCAGGTCGTCTAAAGGTACATCGTCCAAGTTGCGGGTGTAAGCCCGCATCTTGGCCGCTAAAGTATGAGAAAACTTGGGCCAATCCGCCCGCCTGTGCAGGAAGCGTCCCCGCTGAACAGGAACGTCCGCCCTGTAGACATTGCGCAGCCTACCCAGCCAATCGAAAACTATCAGCCGATGATCGCTTTCGCAATCATCGACTACTGACCAATTAAGGATCCTACCAGGGATGTCCTTACCCATGGTCACATCAATATTGGTGCCACCAAAGGCCCCCCGCAATCCAACTGCACCGGCGAAGGTTGGCAACTCGCCGGCTACATTAAACACATCAAAGCGATGCTGCGTAATGAAGCCTTCCAGAAGTTCACCGCTGTTATCCGAGATCCCACTGTGCCAAAGAAGCGATTTGGCGTTCGCATCAACTCCTATAAGAATAGGATAGCCCGCTACCAGCCTAATTATATTATCCCATCTTTCCAAATGAAGTTCAGTGGGATCCCTGTACTGAAAGTACGAGCTAACAACAACCAAGTCTACACCATCCACAGCAAGCTTGACAACGACATGATGCGTGTCAGAGGCCTGCCGTATGAAGACACTGTCTAATGACTTCCTGCACAGCACGGCGGATTTACTGTCACCTACATAGAATTTATTCCAGCCTGAAAAACCTGGCAGATCACCCCTAACCATGTAAGGGTGTTGAAGAAGGACTACATCGAGGCTCCGGTGCTCGACAACTTCACCTAATTCCACTTGGACCGCGTAGGCACCCTGGGCATTGAGCTGACCGAACCTAACCATCAAGAGAGTTGAAATAAATCTCAACTGCTCTCAAATAACAACCGCACTCCTTGCTGGAAACTGAGTGCCTACAGTTTTTGCGCAACCTTTTACAGTTGACACAACTCGGAGCCTCTTTCTTGAGCGGACAGTCTTCGCGCTTGTGGCCCTCACCACCACAGTGCGCGCAGACCGACGCATACCTACAGAACTTGGCCCTATGGCCGTAACGACAACACTTGAAGCATCGCTGCACGTCAAGGTATTCCTTAACGCGGCAGGATGCGAAATCCAAAAAGAGACGACCCTCTGACACGAACTTCTGGAAGAGACCAGCACCTAACTCAAACACTCCGTGATATTTCGGGGCATCACGCTTCCCGGTCTTGAAGACCAACCTACACTCACGCTTGAACGTCGCCTCGTCCAAGTCGGTATTCTGCTCTCGAATGAGAGACAGAACCTCCTCGTCCGGCAGGCTACGCTCAATGTCATAAACAATGACTCTGGGCCTCCTCAGTCGCTTGGGGTCTACCTTGACCTCAAGCTTCTTGACCGCAAGAGACTCCGTGATGACTCGGACAGTCTCCTTGTTATCCGCTACCACAACAAGACCCTTGCTGGTCTCTTTGATATCTCTTATTCGCAGCTCCTTCCGGTCACTACGAAGAGCGACCTGAAAGTCGCGCTTCAACTCGGTGCTCGTGGTCTTCGAGCCCTCAGCCTTATTGATGAAGAGTACTTCGGGTTTCCTAGCCACCTTGCTAGCTTCCCGCTTGTTTTTAAGAACATCGGCGTAGCGCCTGGGCTGCGCCGATGGGGCCTAACCTTAGGAGCAGGAGCTCTGACCTCCTTGGGCCTGGAGGCCAGGGACTCAAACCCCTCCGACAAAGCTGCTACCGCGGACTTCACCCGAAGCATCCGCGGCAGCATATCTTTCTTGGCCCCAGGGCTGACGGCACCCGGGAGCGTGAGAAACTCTATGAGGCGATCCAGATCTTTCTGGACCCCCTCAACTAACTGGGCAGAACTGCCGGGTCTGCCCCTTGCTTTTCGAAAATCACCTACTGCCGGTGGCGTCTTAGCCCGGACGGGTGCTCCCGTGTCCATCGCGCTCGACTCGTCGCTGGACGAGGAGGAAAACGGCACGGGTTCCGGCTTGCGCTTCCGCCTGGACTTCGTAACTACCTGAAAATCTGCCATGACCGAAGATCCCCTATCGGCCTGACAAATCCCTATTCTCGCTGTCTCCCTATCCACTGATTTGGGCAAGCCCACAAAGTGACGACTGCCCGCAGCGAGTACGGGCAGCTGGAGACCCTTACGTTCTCCTGTCACGCTACGTACCTCTTCGCCGCTACTGGAACGATTGATTGTAGTACTGAACGTACGACAATGAACCGCAGATTACGGCCCCCGCTCTTACAAGAGCGCAAAAGGACTAAAAGGCAAAGCCTCTTTTCTGTCACGGGGACTAACGACCAGCAGTCGTTGCCACCCTTTCGCCGCGATGAGGCGAGTACGCGTCGCACAAAGCTCCACCAGTCACGCCGCAGCCAAGCTGCAAATGATGAGTCAATATCAAAATGTGCTATAATATGGCACAGTCTTAAAATCGGAATACCTCGATACTGTCGGAAGGTACACACTCGACCGACAGCCAAAAAGAAACCAACAATAAGATATACCACGGCGATACTCTGAGACGCACAAGGGACCAGAGTATAGTGTATAGGGACACGTCTTTCGACCCGGTGCGCACTCCTGACCCCCGGGCGCCTGAGTACGAAACTCATCTCCCGCGTTGGGCCAAGAGCATTGCACCCCATCCAGCGAACGCCACTACCAATTCGCCAGCCATGCCTCATCAAAGTTTAGCCGTCGTCTCAAATAAAATGCAAGCCAAGCTTGTCACAACAAAACTAAATGAATTTACATTTACACGGCCGGCTAAGAAAGGTAGCCGGCCTTCTCAAACAAAACCAAAGACAGTCCCTATCCTTACGTTAAGAAGAGAGACGCCGTTGCCCAGCGGAGACCACGTGGGGGTACCTCTCAGCATGACCAGAGACTTGGAAAAACTTCCCCAGGGGCTCCTAACTAGCCAAACCCGCACGAGAGCGGGCACGTATAGCCTCGGAGTCCCAGTCAGGAAGAAAGAAAAAGGAGAAGAAAAGGAAAAAGATGTGATTTATGTTACCAGGCCGGTTAGTGTGTTAAATGTGCAGTATTTTTGGGTTTTTTATTTTTATTATTTTTTGTTTGGTTTTTTTTAATTTTTCTGTGTGTTGTCCCGGCCTGGGGAAGAGTGTGTAGTGTTGTCCAGGCGGACTGGAGTTCTATCGGGCTAGCAGACTAGTCCGACAGTTGTTGTTATATGTGCTCGTGTGTGTGGTGGTGTAGTCCGCCCGGGTATGTTATACCACCTCAGCCGTCAGGCCCAGAAGTCTTCTACAGCGTGGCAACCCGACCTGTCGTCCACTAAGATTCATCCTGCGTCCTGTTCGCTGCAGCAGTAGTGCTAAAACTAAGAAAATATAATTAAAAAGCCTTAACCTAACTTAATACTAAGGAAGACAGGCCATGGTTAACCCCCTTCAACTGCGGAGAACACCCAGTTCGCGGGCGAACTCAGTGAATATTCTACACGCTGCCTTACTGCCCACCATATCGCGGGCCAGTCCAAAATTCACCCCGATGTCCCTATATTTCTCTCGCGCCGATGCGCGAATATCATCATATCTCCCGCAGTCGAACAAGACGTGGGAACTCGTCTCATCGACACCGCACTCTCTGCAGAGCGGGCTCTGTTTGAGCCCGAGGTCATACAGTTTTTTGTTAAAATTGCCGTGCCCTGACAGGAATTGGGAGGTGAAATGATCCCAATCCTGCCACTTTAACCACATCCGCTCTGTAACACTAGGGAAAAAGTTAAACGTGACTCTGCCCGTCGTCTCATTGTCCCACCGCTGCTGCCAACTACGTAGCGTAGCCTCCCTCAGTTCTTTCCGAACTACGCTCTTTCGCTCACCGTTTTTTACACGCCTAAATATCTCCGCCCGCTCGGCAATGAGGAGATCCGCAGGGATCACCCCCGACAGCACAGGCAGAGCCGCAGTAGAGGTCGTCTTATACGACTTGCATACTATTATCAGCGCAAGGCGCTGGGTGCGCAGTACCCGCTCACGAACCTTCCTCCTCGACACTAAGCCGCCCCAGCCATGGCACGCATAAGTTAAAATGGCTTCAAACACCGCCCGATATATAATTCTACATGCTCGGACACCCAGGCCCCACTCCCGATTGCATACGCTCTTCAAATTAATTAACGAGCGCAGCGCATTATCACATAGATACTCGATGTTATGGTAGAGGTTAAGTTCCTCACCAATCCAAACGCCTAAATATTTAATTTTGTCCCCATACGGGATGGGAACGCCATCCATTGTCACATTCCTTCGCACCGAGAGGGACTTTGTGCCCCGGAGGCTAATAATTTTACTTTTGTCCGGCGAAAACTGCAATTTTGCCCGTTTACCCCAATCCGAGATGACATCTAGGGCCAAGCAGGCCCTGGTCTCAATCTGGACTCTATTTTCCCCTTCCACAATTACCAACACGTCATCCGCGTAGGCAATGGACGTGCAGCCCTCACCTAGGTCCGAGGTGAGTAGCTTATTCATGATCAGGTTCCAGAACACAGGGCCGAGGACAGACCCCTGCGGGCAGCCCTTCGACGGCTCCTGCTCCAACGTGTGACCGCCTACCGTTAGCTGGACTCGCCTGTCTTCAAAATAGCTCATTATTAGAGCATAAATGTCACGGGGACATCCCAGGTCCAACAGGCCCGTAAGGATGTAAGGCCACCAGGCATTGTCAAACGCCCCTTTGATGTCTAGGCTGATTCCCAGCACCATTTTGCACCTACTACCCCTAATTTTTCTGACTACGAAGTCAATCGCATCACCCGTCCCTACACCGCGTGTAAAACCAAATTGTCGATTACTCATTCCCCCCGAGCCTGGGAGAGCTCGTCGAGGCGAAACGAGATCAACTTTTCTAAGACCTTCCCGAGTACGGGAAGCAACGTAATTGGTCTATAGGACTTCACGGCCGTTCTGTCCAAGTCAGCTGACTTCAGAATCAGCCGGAGATCGCCAACTTTCCATTCAACCGGAAAGACGCCCCGGGCCAGACACACATTATAAAGTCTGACCAAGGGGTCCTTCAGCCTGCCCCACGCCCGCTTTACCAATTCGCCCGTAATTTCATCTATGCCTGGCGCCTTCTTGTTTGGCAGGGAAAAGACTGCGGTCTTAACCTGCAACTCACTCCAACCCCCAACAGGGTCCGAACACCTCCCAAGATCCCGAGCTCCGGCTCGTATCTCGCGATGGGAGGCATCGTCCAGCTCTCCATCGTCCGCTGGCAGCAAGGCACGGAGCGCGTAGGACGCAGTGCTACTCGCGTCCGTGGTAAATCCATCATCCGTCCGTAGGGTGGTGGACACCTCCGAGCTAACTCTTTTCTTTAACGCGACTTTATAGACCGCTCCCCAAGGATCACCCCTATTTTCAGTTACAAACTTGTGCCAAGCTGCACGTTTCTTGGTGAACACCGTGTTCACGAACCGGCGCCTGCTAAGCTTATAGGCCTCCAGCAGTGCAGCCCGCCTCTCGGGGTTGCGGCAACGCTGGAAGCGTCTCCGATCTTTGTACATCGTTTTACGCATTCGATCCAGTTCCCCGGACCACCAAGGATAGGACTTTACCGGCCCTATCGCTCGCGGCATCGAAGCTTCCGCAATTTCAATTAAACGGCTCTGAACTCGCGTCACTGAGTTCGGCATTATCCCTCCGTCGTTCCAATTCGTAGACCAGTGTATAGGGACACGTCTTCCGACCCGGTGCGCACTCCTGACCCCCGGGCACCTGAGTACGAAACTCATCTCCCGCGTTGGGCCAAGAGTATTGCACCCCATCCAGCGAACGCCACTACCAATTCGCCAGCCATGCCTCATCAAAGTTTAGCCGTCGTCTCAAGCAATATGCAAGCTAGGCTTGCCACATCAAAACTAAGTGATTCTACATTTACTCGGCCGGCTAGGAAAGTAGTCGGCCTTCTCACACAAAAACAAAGACAGTCCCTAACCTTACTTTAAGAAGGGAGACGCCGTTGCCCAGCGGAGACCACGTGGAGGTACCTCTCAGCATGACCAGAGACTTGGAAAAACTTCCCCAGGGGCTCCTAACTAGCCGAGCCCGCTCGAGAGCAAGCACGTATAGCTTCGGAGTCCCAGACAGGAAGAAAGAAAGAGAAGAAAGTAGACAGAGAAATTGTCAGTTGTGTTACCAGGCCGATTAGTGTTATAATGTATATCTATTTTTTGGGTTTTTGCATATTTTTTAATTTTTATAGTTTTTTGGTTTTTATATGTGTTGTTTCGGCCTGGGGAAGAGTGTAGTGTTGTCCAGGCGGACTGGAGTTCTACCGGACTAGCAGACCAGTCCGATATGTGTTGTTTTATGTGTTCGTGTATATGGTTGTGTAGTCCGCTCGGGTATGTAATACCACCTCAGCCATCAGGCCCAGAAGTGTTCTGAAACGTGGCAACCCGACCTGTCGTCCACAGCGATTCATCCTGTCCTGCATGCCTCAGCGGTAGTGCTAAAACTAAAAAACTTATAGATTAAAAGAACTTAACCTAACTTAAAACTAGAGAAGACAGGTCATGGTTAACCCCCTTCAACTGCGGAGAATTCCCAATTCGCGGACGAACTCAGTGAAAATCCGACACGCTGCCTTACTGCCCACCATATCGCGGGCCTGCCCAAAATTTACCCCGATATTTCTATATTTTTCGCGCGCTGATGCACGTACAACATCATACTTCCCGCAGTCAAACAGGACGTGAAAACACGTCTCATCAACCCCACATTCACCGCAGAGCGGACTCTGCTTAAGTCCAAGGTCGAACAACTTCTTGTTGAAGTTCCCGTGGCCTGACAGGAATTGGGATGTAAAATGGTCCCAGTCCTGCCATTCCAAGCTCATTATGTCGGCAACATTAGGAAAAAACTCGAACGTGACCCGGCCCGTGGTCTCGTTCTCCCACCGTCGCTGCCAATTTCTCAGCGTAGCTTCTCTTAGTTCTCGTCGAACTACACACTTACGTTCACCGTTCTTAACCCGCCGATAAATTTCCGACCGCTCAGTTATGAGGAGATCCATCGGGATCACCCCCGACAACACGGGCAAAGCTGCCGTAGATGTTGTCTTATAGGACTTACAAACTGTGATAAGCGCAAGGCGCTGGGTGCGCAACACCTTCTCTCGAGCCATTTTCCTCGACATTAACCCACCCCAGCTATTTGACGCGTATGTCAGAATAGCCTCAAACACCGCACGGTATATAATTTTGCTTGCACGGACACCCAGACCCCACTCCCTGTTACAAACACTCTTCAGGTTGACTAGGGAGCACAGCGCATTATCAGCCAAATACCCCACATTATGGAAGAAATTACATTCTTCGCCGATCCAAACGCCTAAATACTTAATTTTCTCCGCGTAGGGGATAGGGACCCCGTCCATTTTCACATTTCTCCGTACCGAGAGTGACTTCGTATTCCGGAGGCTGATTATCCTACTTTTGTCAGGCGAAAACTCGAGTTTCGCCTCCTTACCCCAAGTTGACACCACATCTAGGGCCGCACAGGCCCTGGCCTCGATCTGCAACCTGTTCTCACCTTCCACGACTATCATCAAATCATCTGCATATGCGATGCAGGTACACCCGTCACCTAAATTCGAGGTGAGCAGCTTGTTAACAATTAAATTCCAAAAGACCGGACCGAGGACAGACCCCTGCGGGCAGCCTTTCGACGGCTCCTGCACAGCTGTGTGACCGCCTATGGTTAATTGGACTCGCCTGTCTTCGAAGTAGCTTACAATTAAGCTATATATATCTCGGGGACATCCTAGGTCTAGCAGACCGTTGAGGATGTAAGGCCACCAGGCGTTGTCAAACGCCCCCTTAATATCTAAACTGATTCCCAACACCATTTTACACCTACTATTTCTGACTTTGCTCGCTACAAAGTCAATCGCATCGCACGTACCCACGCCGCGTCTAAACCCGTACTGCCTATCGCTTATACCCTCACGAGCTCGGAAGAGCTCCTCAAGGCGAAGGTATATCAACTTTTCCAGGACTTTTCCGAGTACCGGAAGCAAAGTTATCGGCCTATAGGACTTCACGATTGTCCGGTCCAAGTCGGCAGACTTGAGGATCAATCGGAGGTCGCCTATCTTCCATTCGATTGGGAAGACGCCCCGGGCCAGACACGCATTATAGAGCATGACCAAGGGGTCCTTCAGCCTGCCCCACGCTCGCTTAACTAGTTCGCTAGTAATATCATCAATACCTGGCGCCTTTTTGTTAGGCAGGGAAAAGACCGCAGTCTTAACCTGCTGCACACACCAATCCCCAACAGGGTCCGAGCATCTCCCAAGATCCCGGGTCCCGGCCCGTATCTCGCGGTGGGAGACGTCATCCGTCATACCGTCATCCGCTGGCAGCAAGGCACGAAGCGCATAAGATGCAGTACCACTAGCGTCCGTAGTGTACTCATTGCCCGCACGAAGGGTGGAAGAAACCCCCGAGCTTCCTCTCTTTTTAATCACGACTTTATACACCGCTCCCCAAGGATCACCTCTGTTATCCGCAACAAACTTGTGCCATGCAGCACGTTTCCTCGTGAACACCGTGTTCACAAAGCGGCGTCTGCTAAGCTTGTAAGCCTCCAGCAGGACGGCCCGCCTCTCAGGGTTTCTACACCGCTGAAATCGTTTACGATTTCTATACATCTCTTTTCGCATTTTGTCCAAGTCATTGGACCACCAAGGGTAGGATTTAACCACACCCGTCGCCTGCGGCATGGAAGCCTCCGCAATTTCTATTAGTCGGTGCTGGACACGCGCCACTGAGTCCGGTGTTATACCCCCGACATCCCAGTCAGTCGATCGGAGAAGTTCGTCAAACTTCCTCCAGTCGGCCTTCCGCGTGAGAAGCCTTCCCTCAAACAAGGTATCGGCCCTCTCAGCAGGTCCCAGAGAGATTTCGAATGTGATCAAGCGGTGATCACTAAACTGTTCGGGGTGCACTGACCAGTCTCTAATACTGTTCAGAGCATTCCCATTACAAAGGGTGACATCTATGTTAGCACGGCCCAACAAGGTTTCAAAGGTATGAAACCGAGATGGTTGATTTAGGACGGTAAGTCCTGACTCTACGAACGCCTCTTCGTACGCTCTACCTTTGTCGTTAGCTCTGTCGCAATGCCAGAGCGCAGACTGCGCGTTAAAATCACCACCCACAACCAATTTCGCCCCATCGTACACACGAGAAACCAACCTAACCGCTTCAATATACCTATCGGGCGGATCCCGATATTGGCAGTAAACGTTAAAAACAAAAACCGATTCTGCTCCGATCTTGAGTTCGGTGCAGACATAGTGCGCAGTGGAGAACTGCGACACCATGAGTGCACCCAACCTCGGGTTCACAACATAAGTGGCCGCCCAGATGTGGTCGGCCCCACTCACATGTAAGAATTTTGCCCCTCGCGGCCCTGGGACCCGATCACGAATACAATATGGCTCCTGGACAAGCACGATGTCCAGTTTTAGCCTCTCCGCGACTCTCACGCAGTTATCCAGGGAAGTCCTGGAGCGGGCTACGTTAACCTGACCTATCTTCAGCCTATTCATAGGAAGTTCGCTGCAACTCCCTTGCGTAGGCCCTCTTCCTCACGGGACACTCGACGCTGATGGTGGCGTGCTTAATGTCACCCCCAGACTTGCCAGCCCGCGTGCAGTTAAGACACGTGAGCTGACTCTCATGTGAGATCGTACAATCCCACATCTTGTGCCCCTCTTTACCGCACAGATCTCCTGCCCGTCGCCAGACAGGCGACCAAGATCGCGTGTTTTTAAAATCCCGCCGGCAAGTAACTTCTCAAGAGGTGTAAGCCAAATGCTATTGCAATGGTAGAAGGTTTCCCAGCTACCAAAGTTCCACCACGTGCTTTAACGGGGCTGCAGCCAAACGAATTTCTACAGCCCCGAGCGTCAACCGCTTCTCGCTGTCCCTACTTAAGGCGGTATTAGCGAATTGTGCCCATCCTGCGACACACTACACACAAGTGTGCAGGCCGACTTATCGACACAACCCGGGCCCCCAAGCCTACAACCAAGGTCCGCCAGGACGTATGCAGCCAAGACCAAAAACTCTCCGGTAGTGCTCGGCAAAATTTGAGCACTACCGTCCCACCAATTTAGGCCGCATCCGCCCCCTAGGGGGAGTGTATAGGGACACGTCGTACGACCCGGTGCGCACTCCTGACCCCCGGGTACCTGAGTACGAGACTCATCTCCCGCGTTGGGCCAAGAGTTTTGCACCCCATCCAGCGAACGCCACTACCAATTCGCCGGCCATGCCTCATCAAAGTTTAGCCGTCGTCTCAAGCAAAATGCAAGTCAAACTTGCCACACAAAACTACTGAATATACATTTACTCGGCCGGCTAGGAAAGGTAGCCGGCCTGCTCTTACAAAACAAAGACAGTCCCTATCCTTACTTTAAGAAGAGAGACGCCGTTGCCCAGCGGAGACCACGTGGAGGTACCTCTCAGCATGACCAGAGACTTGGAAAAACTTCCCCAGGGACTCCTAACTAGCCGAGCCCGCTCGAAAGCGAGCACGTATAGCTTCGAAGTCCCAGACAGGAAGGAAGAAAAAAGAAAGAAAAGATATAGATTTGTGTAAGTGTAACCAGGCCGGTTAGTGTAGTAGATGTATATATTTTTTTGGATTTTGTTTAATTTTTATTTATTTTTATTTTTATTTTATTTTTATTTTGTCGTGTGTTGTTCCGGCCTGGGGAAGAGTGTAGTGTTAGCCACACGGAGTATCGTCGGACTAGCGAACTAGTCCGACTAGTGTAGGTTGTGAGTGCTAGTGTAGATGTAGGTGCGTATTCCGCGTGGGTATGTATACCACCTCAGCGTCCAGGGCCAGAAGTCGTCTATAGTGCGGACACCCAACCTGTAGTCCACTCCGGATCATCCTGCGTCCTGCATGCCTTAGCAGTAGTGCTAAAACTAAAAGCTTAATTATTAATTCATCAACTGCGTAGGATACCTAATTCGCGGACGAACTCGGTGAAAATCCTACACGCTGCCTTACTGCCCACCATTTCCTGGGTCTGCCCAAAATTTACCCTTATATCACGATATTTCCTCCGGGTGAATTCTCTCACCACATCATATTTACGACAGTCAAATAGCACGTGAGCGCTAGACTCATCAACTCCGCACTCGTCGCAGAGCGGACTCTCCTTTAAACCGAGGTCAAATAATTTCTTATTGAAGTCTCCATGGCCGGTCAGGAATTGGGAAGTATAGTGATCCCAATCCTGCCACTTCAACTTCATTCTTGTAGTTACATTCGGGAAAAAACCGTATGTTACTCTACCGGTGTTCGCAACGTCCCAGCGAGCCTGCCACTTTTGCAGCGTCAACTCCCGCTGTTCCGTACGAACCAAGCGCTTATCATCACCATTTTTAGTTCTTCGATAGACCTCCGCACGTTCAATAACCAACAGATCAGCCGGGATCACCCCCGAAAGAACTGGCAACGCAGCCGTCGAAGTCGTTTTGTACGACTTGCAAACGGTGATGAGAGCGAGGCGCTGGGCTCGCAAAAGTTTCTCGCGATAGACTCTCTTTTCCGCCAAATCGCTCCAGCAATGCGATGCATATGTTATAATCGCCTCAAATACCGCACGGTAAATAACCCGACACGCCCGGACTCCCAGGCCCCACTCTCTGTTGCACACACTCTTCAATTTCACAAGGGAACTAACCGCGTTATTACAGAGATATTCTACATTGAGGGAGAAACTAGCTTCCTCCCCAATCCAGACACCTAGGTACTTAATCTTCGTCGCGTATGGAATTGCAACGCCGTCCATTTTAACAACCCGCCGCACCGAAAGGGATTTTGCTTTCTTTAGGCTAATCAAATTGCTTTTTTCGGGTGAGAACTGGAGCTTAGCCTCGTGGCCCCAGTTCGAGACTACATCTAGGGCAGCACATGCCCTGGCCTCAATTTCGGCTCTCGTATCGCCTTCAACTAGCAGCAGTATATCGTCTGCGTACGCGATGCACGAGCATCCCTCGCCCAAGTCCGACGTTAACAGCTTATTAATTATAATGTTCCAAAATAGCGGCCCGAGGACAGACCCTTGCGGACAACCCTTGGTTGGCTCCTTGGCCAAAGTTTCGCCCCCGATGGTCAATCGGACCTCCCTACCACGAAAGTAGTCCACAATCAGCCCATACATGTCTCGCGGACATCCAACACCCAGCAAGCCGTCCAGAATAGACGGCCACCAGGCGTTGTCGAACGCGCCCCTTATATCCAAACTAATGCCGAGCACCATTCTGCTTCGACTACCCCGGACTTTTGTAACAACGAAGCTGATTGCGTCCGCTGTCCCAACACCACGCCTAAACCCAAATTGCCGATCACTGAACGCCCCTCGAGCCCGGAAGAGCTCATCGAGGCGGCTGGAGATCAGTCGCTCGAGTACTTTTCCAAGCACTGGGAGGAGCGTTATCGGTCGATATGACTAAACAACAGCTCTGTCCAGATCAAGAGACTTAAGGATAAGCCTTAGATCGCCTATCTTCCACTCCGTGGGAAAGACACCACGATGCAGGCAACTGTTATAGAGCTGGACCAAGTGGTCCCGCAATCTACCCCACGACCTTTTTATGAGCTCACCGGTAATACCGTCTATTCCCGGGGCCTTCTTGTTAGGTAAGGCAAAGACCGCCCGTTTTACCTCATTTAAACTCCAATTCCCGACAGGGTCAGAGCAGCGATCCGTATTTCGGACCGCCACCCTGAGCTCACGATGGTAATCCACATCCGTGAGCTCTGCGTCCGCTGGCAGCAAGGCTCGAAGCGCGTAGGACGTAGTGCTACTCGCATCTGCTGTATAATCCTCACCCTCCCGGAGGGTAGTACATATTTCCGCGTCAGTTTTCCTACTCATCACAATCCGATAAACTGCGCCCCATGGATCCCCACTATTGTCCGATACAAACTTGTGCCAAGCCGCACGTTTCTTCGAATATACACTATTAACAAATCTCCTCCTGCTATTTTTATATGCATCAAGGAGGACAGCCCGCCTATCAGGGTTCCTACACCTCTGGAACCGCTTTCGGTCCTTATACATCTTTCGCCGTAGTCTGTCTAAGTCGTTAGACCACCAGGCGAAGGACTTCACAGCCCCTCGTGCACGCGGCATCGAGGCCTCAGCTATCTCAATCAGCCGCTGCTGAATGCGCGACACCGAGTTCGGGAGAATACCGCCCTCTTCCCAATTAGTGGCTCGCAAAAGTTCATCAAATTTCCTCCAATCCGCTTTTCGAGTGAGAAGCCGTCCCTCAACTGCGGGAGCGACCCTCACGCCAGGTCCCAAGGAATAATCAAATATGATCATCCGATGATCACTAAACTGTTCAGGATATACCCTCCAGTTACTGATTTTGCCCAACGTTACATTATTACACAAAGTTACATCTATGTTGGCACTACCTCGCAAGGTCTCGAAGGTTCGAAACCTAGAAGGCTGATTCAGCACATTGAGCCCGGACTCAATGATTGCTTCCTCATATGCCCTGCCTCTTACGGTTACCCTATCACTATACCACAGCGCCGAATGCGCGTTCAAGTCTCCTCCAATAACAAGGTTCGCATTGCCGTACGTACGAGCAATGAGCCGCAGCACGTCAATGTATCTCCCTGGCTGTTCGCGATACTGGCAATAGATGTTAAAAACAAAGATGCTTTCCCTCCCAATTTTGATCTCACTACAGACGTAGTGCGCAGTCGAGAACTGTGACACCACCAGAGCTCCTAGACCTGGGTTAGCCACAAGGGTGGCGGCCCATACGTGGTCAGCTCCGCTCAAATGTAGGATTTTGACTCCTCGCGGTCCTGGGACCCGGCCCCGTATACAATAGGGCTCTTGTAGCAACACGATGTCTAATTTTAATTTCTCCGCGATCCTAACGCAGTTGTCCAGGGAAGTCCTGGAACGGGCCACGTTCACCTGGCCTATCTTCAGCCTACTCATAGGAGGTGCGGTGCAGCTCCCTGGCGTAGGCTCTCCTGCGCACCGGGCAATCCACGCTGATGGTAGCGTGTTTGATCTCCTTGCCTGACTTGCCGGCCCTGGTACAGTTAAGGCAAGTCAACTGCCTCTCCTGCGTAGCAGAACAGTCCCACATCTTGTGAAGCCGATGAACCACCGGTCTCGACTGCGCAAGAGGTCTCTCATGCGGGGCGTGCACTCCACCTCAACCGTGTACGCGTCGCGCGCACGGCTGAGGCGACGGTACCTCTCGGAGAACTCCTTAACGAAGTCCTCCTCACTGATGCCCTGAAGATATTGGGCATTTTGCCTCATCAGGGTCGCCGGCAAGTCTTTCTTGTCAACGTCCGACGGCACATCATAAAAGAGTACCCTCGGACCTTTCTTGACTGGGGCCTTGGCTTTAATGCCAGCCTTGTCCCATTCCTGGCTCAAAACAAGGCTCGATTGAGCCCCGTTTGCCACCTCCAGGACAACTCCACCGGTGATCTGTTTCACCCGGCGCACCTGCAGGGTGCCTATGATCGGCCGAAGCTCTTCCTTGGCCTTTTTTTCAATATCCGCCGTCGTCATCTTAGTCTTGTTCCCCTCCACGGGGAACAAGAGGACGGCCGGACTCGCCCTGGGAGGCCTCTTCTGCACAGCAGAAGGGACGCTCCAATTCGCCCTGATCGCTGGTGGCGCTTTCTTAGCGACCTCAGCGAAGGAAGGCGGTTTCGCCTCCCTCCGCATCGTCACTATCTCCTTCTGCATCGCCCCGGTAACGGACGATGCACTGGCCGAAGTTACTTCGGCCACAACTGCCGCCTTAAGCTCTGTGAACAGAGCCCTGACGCCACTCACTGCCTCCTTCGAGGCCTGCTGGGCGCCAGTTACCTGGCCCTCCAGCCTAGCTTGTTCGAGGCGCACGTCCTCGAACAACACCCTGATCGCACGCAAGGAGCCATCGATCTTCCCCATGGTCTCCTTGCTCACCTTCCTCGCCTTGTCCATGTCCAAGGCGGCGAACACTTCCGCGCAGAGGCTCTCCAGCTTGTCCCGCTCAGCGAGCAAGGGAGGCCCTACGCTTCTCAACGAGGTGCCGGCTACCGGCCCACCTCCTACAACATCGGCTTGCCCCGCCAGAGGGGCCACACTCGCACTCGTAGATTGGTCTGTAGACATCGTAAAAATAGATATATATCAATATCAGAAAATATAGGAAAAATATAAGAAGTTTGTCAGCAAAAGCCAGCAAACAGAAAAATATACAGGGTGTACTATTCATATTAGTACCCTTGAACAGTCGTGAAATTAGAAAGCGTGCGCAGGGAGTAAGTGAGGTCGTTCTAGGGCGGATAAGCCCCTCACAGATCCCCCCGGACGCCGCATACTCGCCAGCCTACCGCTCTCGGGCTCCAATCTTCGAATTTCTTCTGGGACTGTCACCCGAGAGGGGTCACTAAACTGAAGGAAAGCCTAACGACTGCATGCGAGAGAAGTCAGACCTGGCTCTATGTTATCCTGAAACAGGTGCACCGTGCACGCGCCCAAAATCTCGGGGCCCCCTACCGGAATAGGACGGGTGAGTCCGACGTACGCAGAGCTCGCCATCTGAATGCGCATGCCCAGCCGCTACCCCGCTCATTACCGCAAGACATGGTAGCAACTGCTCCCTCCCGGGTTACAGCGCGACCCATGAATGGGGAGAGAAGGACGCCTGGACACCGCCGGCCTAGCGACCGCCACCTCCTCTGACCGAAGTCTTTACGAGGGCTGTACCCGTACCGACACTCCTTGCAGCGGCCAGCTCTCTTCCCGCCCCGCTGCCCACACAGCACAGACCGCCAGGAGGACACCCGAGCATGAAACCCGTCGTAGTGCAGGAACTCCATCCAAGCACTCACCATTGGGACCCACTTCTACGCCGGGGGGCAGTCTGTGCACACAGAGGGCCCCTCGGGTTCGTCCGCTTTTAGCCGGACTCAGATCTCCTGCCCGTCGCCGGACAGGCGACCAAGATCGCGTGTTTTTAAAATCCCGCCGGCAAGTAACTTCTCAAGAGGTGTAAGCCAAATGCTATTGCAATGGTAGAAGGTTTCCCAGCTACCAAAGTTCCATCGCGTGCTGTAACGGGGCTGCAGCCAAACGAACATCTGCAGCCCCGAGCGTCAACCGCTTCTCGCTGTCCCTACTTAAGGCGGTATTGGCGAGTTGTGCCCCTCCTGCAGCACACTACACACAAGTGTGCAGGCCGACTTATCGACACAACCCGGGCCCCCAAGCCTACAACCAAGGTCCGCCAGGACGTACGCAGCCAAGACAAAAAACTCCGCTAGTGCTCTGCAAAAGTTGCACTACCGTCCCACCAATTAAGGCCGCATACGCCCCCTAGGGGGAGTGTATAGGGACACGTTTTCCGACCCGGTGCGCACTCCTGACCCCCGGGCACCTGAGTACGAAACTCATCTCCCGCGTTGGGCCAAGAGTATTGCACCCCATCCAGCGAACGCCACTACCAATTCGCCAGCCATGCCTCATCAAAGTTTAGCCGTCGTCTCAAGCAATATGCAAGCTAGGCTTGCCACATCAAAACTAAGTGATTCTACATTTACTCGGCCGGCTAGGAAAGTAGTCGGCCTTCTCACACAAAAACAAAGACAGTCCCTAACCTTACTTTAAGAAGTGAGACGCCGTTGCCCAGCGGAGACCACGTGGACGTACCTCTCAGCATGACTAGAGACTTGGAAAAACTTCCCCAGGGGCTCCTAACTAGCCGAGCCCGCTCGAGAGCAAGCACGTATAGCTTCGGAGTCCCAGACAGGAAGAAAGAAAGAGAAGGAAGTAGATAGAGAAATTGTCAGTTGTGTTACCAGGCCGATTAGTGTTATAATGTATATCTATTTTTGGGTTTTTTGTGTATTTTTTTAATTTTTATGGTTTTTTGGTTTTTTATATGTGTTGTTTCGGCCTGGGGAAGAGTGTAGTGTTGTCCAGGCGGACTGGAGTTCTACCGGACTAGCAGACCAGTCCGATATGTGTTGTTTTATGTGTTCGTGTATATGGTGGTGTAGTCCGCTCGGGTATGTAATACCACCTCAGCCATCAGGCCCAGAAGTCTTCTAAAACGTGGCAACCCGACCTGTCGTCCACAGCGATTCATCCTGTCCTGCATGCCTCAGCGGTAGTGCTAAAACTAAAAAACTTATAGATTAAAAGACCTTAACCTAACTTAAAACTAGAGAAGACAGGCCGTGGTTAACCCCCTTCAACTGCGGAGAATTCCCAATTCGCGGACGAACTCAGTGAAAATCCGACACGCTGCCTTACTGCCCACCATATCGCGGGCCTGCCCAAAATTTACCCCGATATTTCTATATTTTTCTCGCGCTGATGCACGTACAACATCATACTTCCCGCAGTCAAACAGGACGTGAAAACACGTCTCATCAACCCCACATTCACCGCAGAGCGGACTCTGCTTAAGCCCAAGGTCGAACAACTTCTTGTTGAAGTTCCCGTGGCCTGACAGGAATTGGGATGTAAAGTGGTCCCAGTCCTGCCATTCCAAGCTCATTCGGTCGGCAACATTAGGAAAAAACTCGAACGTGACCCGGCCCGTGGTCTCGTTCTCCCACCGTCGCTGCCAATTTCTCAGCGTAGCTTCTCTTACTTCTCGTCGAACTACACACTTACGTTCACCGTTCTTAACCCGCCGATAAATTTCCGACCGCTCAGTTATGAGGAGATCCATCGGGATCACCCCCGACAACACGGGCAAAGCTGCCGTAGATGTTGTCTTATAGGACTTACAAACTGTGATAAGCGCAAGGCGCTGGGTGCGCAACACCTTCTCTCGAGCCATTTTCCTCGACATTAACCCACCCCAGCTATTTGACGCGTATGTCAGAATAGCCTCAAACACCGCACGGTATATAATTTTGCTTGCACGGACACCCAGACCCCACTCCCTGTTACAAACACTCTTCAGGTTGACTAGGGAGCACAGCGCATTATCAGCCAAATACCCCACATTATGGAAGAAATTACATTCTTCGCCGATCCAAACGCCTAAATACTTAATTTTCTCCGCGTAGGGGATAGGGACCCCGTCCATTTTCACATTTCTCCGTACCGAGAGTGACTTCGTATTCCGAGTGTATAGGGACACGTCTTCCGACCCGGTGCGCACTCCTGACCCCCGGGCACCTGAGTACGAAACTCATCTCCCGCGTTGGGCCAAGAGCATTGCACCCCATCCAGCGAACGCCACTACCAATTCGCCAGCCATGCCTCATCAAAGTTTAGCCGTCGTCTCAAGCAAAGATGCAAGCTAGGCTTGCCACATCAAAACTACGTGATTTTATATTTACTCGGCCGGCTAGGAAAGTAGCCGGCCTTCTCACACAAAACAAAGACAGTCCCTAACCTTACTTTAAGAAGGGAGACGCCGTTGCCCAGCGGAGACCACGTGGAGGTACCTCTCAGCATGACCAGAGACTTGGAAAAACTTCCCCAGGGGCTCCTAACTAGCCGAGCCCGCTCGAGAGCAAGCACGTATAGCTTCGGAGTCCCAGACAGGAAGAAAGAAAGAGAAATATTAAATTTTGTCCGCGTAAGGGATCGGGACCCCGTCCATTTTTACATTCCTTCGCACCGAGAGCGACTTCGTGTTCCGGAGGCTAATGATTTTACTTTTCGCAGGCGAAAACTCGAGTTTTGCCTCCCTTCCCCAAGTTGAGATCACTTCAAGGGCCGCACAGGCCCTGGCTTCGATCTGCAATCTATTCTCACCCTCCACAATAACCATTAGATCGTCTGCATACGCGATGCAGGTACACCCGTCACCTAGACTCGAGGTGAGTAATTTATTTACAATAATGTTCCAAAAAACCGGACCGAGGACAGACCCCTGCGGGCAGCCCTTCGATGGCTCCTGCACTGCTGTGTAACCGCCAATGGTTAGTTGGACTCGCCTGTTTTCAAAGTAGCTTACTATCAAGCCATATATGTCTCGAGGACATCCCAGGTCTAGCAGACCGTTAAGGATGTAAGGCCACCAGGCATTATCAAATGCCCCCTTAATATCTAAGCTAACCTCTAACACCATCTTACACCTACTATCTCTGACTTTGCTCGTTACAAAGTTAATCGCATCGCACGTACCCACGCCACGTCTGAACCCGTATTGCCGATCGCTTATACCCTCACGAGCTCGGAAGAGCTCCTCGAGACGAAGGTATATTAACTTCTCCAGGATTTTTCCAAGTACTGGAAGTAAAGTTATGGGCCTATAAGACCCCACGATTGTCCGGTCTAAGTCAGCAGACTTGAGGATCAATCGGAGATCTCCTATTTTCCATTCTACTGGGAAAACACCCCGGGCCAGACACGCATTATAGAGCCTGGTCAGGGGGTCCTTCAGCCTACCCCACGCTCGCTTAACCAGTTCGCCCGAAATTTCGTCAATACCTGGCGCCTTTTTGTTGGGCAGGGAAAAGACCGCAGTCTTAACCTGCTGCACACACCAATCCCCAACAGGGTCCGAACATCTCCCAAGATCCCGGGTCCCGGCCCGTATCTCGCGGTGGGAGACGTCATCCGTTTCACCGTCATCCGACTACTAGCGTCCGTAGTGTACTCATTGCCCGCACGAAGGGTGGAAGAAACCCCCGCGCTTCCTTTCTTTTTCAGCACGACTTTGTACACCGCGCCCCAAGGATCACCTCTGTTGTCCGCTACAAATTTGTGCCATGCAGCACGCTTCCTAGTAAACACCGTGTTTACAAAACGGCGTCTGCTAAGCTTGTAAGCTTCTAGCAAGACTGCCCGCCTTTCAGGGTTTCGACAACGCTGGAATCGTTTCCGATTCCGATACATTTCTTTCCGCATTCTGTCTAGATCATTCGACCACCAGGGGTAGGATTTGACCACCCCCATTGCCCGCGGCATGGATGCCTCCGCAATCTCGATCAGTCGGTGCTGAATGCGCGCCACAGAGTCCGTTGTCATCCCACCGTCGTCCCAATCAGTCGATCGGAGAAGGTCGTCAAACTTTCTCCAATCGGCCTTTCGCGTGAGAAGCCTTCCCTCAAATGAGGTAACGGCCCTCTCAGCGGGTCCCAGGGAAATTTCAAATGTGATCAGACGATGATCACTAAACTGTTCAGGGTGTACTGACCAGTTTTCTATATTGTTTAAAACATTTTCGTTGCACAGGGTGACATCTATATTTGCCTGTCCCATCAGGGTTTCAAAAGTACGAAACCTAGAGGGCTGATTCAGGACAGTGAGTCCCGACTCAATGAAAGTTTCCTCGTACGCCCTACCTTTGTCATTGGCTCTGTCGCAATGCCAGAGCGCCGACTGCGCGTTGAAATCACCGCCTACAACTAATTTCGCTCCCTCGTACACACGAGCGACAAGCTTAATCGCTTCTATATATCTATCGGGTGGGTCCCGATACTGGCAATAAATGTTAAATACGAACACCGATTCCTCTCCGATTTTGAGTTCGGTGCAGACATAGTGCGCAGTGGAGAACTGCGACACCATGAGTGCACCCAACCCCGGGTTCACAACGTAAGTGGCCGCCCAAATGTGGTCGGCCCCACTCACATACAAGAATTTTGCCCCACGCGGTCCTGGGACCCGATTACGGATACAATACGGCTCTTGAATGAGCACAATGTCCAATTTTTGCCTCTCCGCGATTCTCACACAGTTGTCCAGGGAAGTCCTGGAACGGGCTACATTAACCTGGCCTATCCTCAACCTACTCATACGAAGTCCGCTGCAACTCCCTGGCGTAGGCCCTCTTCCTCACAGGGCATTCAACACTAATGGTGGGCCCCGACGGGGAGTCTTATTCTTTAAGACTTTGGGGGTTGGCGTCCCCACGGGCCTAGCCTCCGCAGCTTTTCTTCCCACTATACAATGAGCTGCGGAACATTTTACATTTTACACATATACTACACCAAGAACACTACATAAATTACAACATACACACATACACAATTACACAACAACAACCTACACTGATATTTCTTCCATTTACACTCGGTGGTGTTGCGACATCTTACGAAACGCAACCGTAACCCAAGGTGGGAACAAATCGTGCCGATGGGTGAATGGCTCTACGTAATGAGTCTCGAACGATGTCCTCTGGGCACCAGGGCGAACCCAGTTGTATTTAGCTCTAGCTCCAATACGCGTGCGCTCTGCTGGAGTGGTCCATTTTTCGCCGGTACTCGTGGGACCAAAATTTCAGTTCCAATAATAAACACTATGATGGTTGGTGGTCCATCTGAAAAAACCACCAATTTAAGTCTTGCGAAGAGACCTCGATCAGCTTCGTCTGACGAGGATAAAAGTCCTACTGAACAGAATTTCTTAAAATCAAAATATAAAAATATCAGATTCATTGTACTCAGAAATAGTCAGGAAGGTGGCTCCCTTCAAAAGGTCTCACCGTTTTTAATAAACAAAACCATAACAGGTGCAAGTGGCTCCCCGAAGAATATCAGGAAATTACGCGACGGATCGATTCTGGTTGAAACATTCAACGATGAGCAGAGTCGATCTATCTTACGTCTCCGTAATATGGGTGGCATAAATATAAGCGCAGAATGCCACAAAACGCTAAATACGAGCCGGGGTGTAATTTTTTGTAGAGACCTTCTGGATATAGATATCTCTGAAATAGTTGACGAGCTGTGCCACCAAGATGTTGTTGAGGTGAAACGTATAATGAAACGGCAGAACGGAACAGAAGAACCGACACCGTCTCTTATATTAACATTCAGTCTCCCTGTTCCACCAGAAAAGATCAAAGTGGGTTACCTCTCGGTTCGGGTACGACCATTCATACCCAACCCACGGCGATGTTTCAGATGCCAAGGTTTTGGTCATACTACAACATCTTGCACGAAAACTGAGATCTGTGCTCGATGTGGTAAAGAAGGTCACAACGACACTAACTGCGAAGAAAGTGAAAAATGTGCAAACTGCAGTGGTCCACATACAGCCCGCTCCCGAGATTGCCCAACTTTTAAAGAAGAAAAGGCAATTCTCAAAATCTGTACGGAGCAAAAACTATCTTTTCCGGCTGCACGTAGAGAATATAAAAAGATAAACAACTCACGGAACCTGGTTAAACCAGACGTATCTTTTGCCACCGCTACAACTAAACAAATTCCTACAAATGCTAATAATCAGCAGTGCGGATCCTGCAATGAGCTTAAAAAACTTGTTCAGATGCTATCTGATCAAGTAGCTTCACTTACAGCCACTATCTCAGAGCTGACAAAAATGAATAAAAAGTCCTCCATCGCAGCTAGTGAATCAAACAGTATGATACATACGAAAGTTCCTATTCCCAAAATCGTACCGCCACGAATAGCGACTATCACAGCTGGCAGTAAGCCACCTAATAAGCTCCCCATAAAGGGAACCCACGTAACTATCTCTTCTGGGATGTCAACTACAGCATCCCATTCAAATAAATCTCCTCCACCATCTCCTCATATGCTGGAGGATATGGTTGAAGAACCACCCGACCCTAGGGCATCGGAGTTCTTTAAAATAAAAAATTCAAAAAAGAAAAACCGAATCACGTACAACTAATTTTTATATAGTTTCCGAAATTTATTTTTTTATTTGCTTTTTACACTTATGAACATTATTCAGTGGAATGTTAGAGGTATTCGGTCCCGCATTGAAGATATTAGAGTACTGGCGCACACACATGATCCACTAATCATGTGTTTCCAGGAAACTCACCTCCTACAACATGACCGAATTACATTTAGAGGATACTTCTGCGAGAGATACGACTGCCTAGTAGACAGTAGGGAGAGTGGTGGAGTAGCGATTTTCATGAAGAATGGGGTGTCAGCTACAAGAATTCAACTAACCACTGTCATTCCTGCTATTGCAGTAAAGGTCACTATTCCCTTCAAATTGCATATCTGCAATCTGTATCTCTCACCGAACACTGTGTTCAGTGCTTTAGATGTCTCAAATCTCCTTACACAAATACCATCTCCATCGTTAATAGTAGGAGACTTCAATGCCCATCATATTTCCTGGGGCTCAACCTTCTGCTCCACTCGAGGAAATATGATAAACAGATTGAGACAAGATTTTGACCTTTGCCTACTGAATAATGGATCACACACATTTATGTCCTTATCAACTGGTGCTGTATCTAACCTTGATCTTTCCATATGCTCACCGAATGTACTCCCTCATTTTAATTGGTCGATTTGTGATGACTATCACGGCAGTGATCATAGACCAATTATTATTAGTTTCGGTTTAGACTGCGAGATTAAAAGAATGCCACGGAGATGGATTGTTGAAAAGGCAGATTGGAACGGATACTGTAAAGCATTCCAATCTCAGTATGACGATGGAGCGAACATCCTCGACCAATATTCTTCTTTTACGTCCATGATACTTAAGAATGCCAACAGATATATCCCACAAACATCGGGTAATCCTAGACGTCCTTTCGTTCCATGGTGGAACGATGAATGCAAAATTGCTATTAGGAATCGACGGCAGGCACTACGTAAATTTAATCGTAGGCCCACAACAGAACATCTAAATTTATACCGCAGGGCTAGAGCGGTGTGCCGTCGAGTATTCTTGGACGCTAAGAGGAATTCATGGACGAAATACGTGAGCACTATCTCGCGCACTACTTCCACGTCTACTGTATGGAAGAAAATTCGTGCAATCTTCGGATCACCGAAACAATCTATTCTTGGTCTTATTGATGAAGGAGAACTCCTTTCATCATCCTCGGAAGTGGCAAATAGTCTAGCAAAATCTTTCCGCTCGGTGTCTCTCACCTCATCATATAATTACGATTTTCAACGGTACAAGATACAAATGGAGGTGTTGTCGTTAAACATTGGTGATTCGGTTGGTGAATTAAACACTCCATTCGTATTTAAAGAATTGTTACATGCACTTAAAAATTCATGGGACACTTCCCCTGGACCGGACAACATTCGCCTTTCCATGCTTTCACACCTTCCTAATTCGGCACTACAACAACTTTTGAATATTTTCAACGGTATATTCTCCGAACAAGTCTTCCCACCTGGCTGGTCAGAAGCATTTATTATACCAGTACTAAAACCTGGTAAAGACCAAACGAACCCCTCAAGCTATCGCCCTATTTCATTAACAAGCGTGTTGTGTAAAATAATGGAGAGAATGGTAAACCGCAGACTTACATGGTACTTGGAGAAACATGGCTTTCTATCTCCAGAACAGTGTGGTTTTCGACAAGGACGATCTTCCATTGACCATTTAGTGTCACTAGAAACAGCCATACAAAACGCTTTCCTCAATCGGCAACACCTCGTCGCTATCTTCTTTGATATAAAAAAGGCGTATGACACAGCCTGGCGACGTGGTATCCTTAACACTCTCAAAACATGGGGAATCAAGGGCAATATGCTTGCTTTTATCCGGGGATTCTTAAATCACCGAACGGCTCGTGTTCGTGTGGATGATTCGCTCTCAGATAGTGTCATCTTGGAGAATGGAGTGCCCCAAGGTAGTGTATTAAGTGCCACCTTATTTTCTGTAGCCATAAATGATATTACCAAATGTGTTCAGGCTCCTGTCTCATGCTCTCTATTCGCTGACGACTTTGCTATCTACATTGCAAGCCGTTCGGCACCTACAGCAGAGAGACTACTGCAGAACACTATATATCACCTTGAAGCTTGGTCCAGGATTACTGGTTTCACATTTTCAACCGAAAAAACAAAATGTGTAGTTTTTTCTCGGCTACGAAACCCTTCTATTCCGCAAATTTTTCTGAACGGTGAGACTATTACTATCTCTAATTACGTTAAGTTTTTAGGTTTAATTTTTGATAGCCGTCTTACTTGGGTCAAACATTTAAAAGAATTGAAAACAAAATGTTCCAAAATTCTAGATATGATGCGAGTCCTTACTAACACCAACTGGGGAGCCGATAGATCATGTATGATACGTTTTTACTATTCCTTTGTTCGCTCCCGTTTAGATTACGGTTGTGTGGCCTACTCATCAGCTCGTCAAACCTCGGCAGGCACTACGTAAATTTAATCGTAGGCCCACAACAGAACATCTAAATTTATACCGCAGGGCTAGAGCGGTGTGCCGTCGAGTATTCTTGGACGCTAAGAGGAATTCATGGACGAAATACGTGAGCACTATCTCGCGCACTACTTCCACGTCTACTGTATGGAAGAAAATTCGTGCAATCTTCGGATCACCGAAACAATCTATTCTTGGTCTTATTGATGAAGGAGAACTCCTTTCATCATCCTCGGAAGTGGCAAATAGTCTAGCAAAATCTTTCCGCTCGGTGTCTCTCACCTCATCATATAATTACGATTTTCAACGGTACAAGATACAAATGGAGGTGTTGTCGTTAAACATTGGTGATTCGGTTGGTGAATTAAACACTCCATTCGTATTTAAAGAATTGTTACATGCACTTAAAAATTCATGGGACACTTCCCCTGGACCGGACAACATTCGCCTTTCCATGCTTTCACACCTTCCTAATTTGGCACTACAACAACTTTTGAATATTTTCAACGGTTTATTCTCCGAACAAGTCTTCCCACCCGGCTGGTCAGAAGCATTTATTATACCAGTACTAAAACCTGGTAAAGACCAGAAGAACCCCTCAAGCTATCGCCCTATTTCATTAACAAGCGTTTTGTGTAAAATAATGGAGAGAATGGTAAACCGCAGACTTACATGGTACTTGGAGAAACATGGCTTTCTATCTCCAGAACAGTGTGGTTTTCGACAAGGACGATCTTCCATTGACCATTTAGTGTCACTAGAAACAGCCATACAAAACGCTTTCCTCAATCGGCAACACCTCGTCGCTATCTTCTTTGATATAAAAAAGGCGTATGATACAGCCTGGCGACGTGGTATTCTTAACACTCTCCAAAAATGGGGAATCAAGGGCAATATGCTTGCTTTTATCCGGGGATTCATAAATCACCGAACGGCTCGTGTTCGTGTAGATGATTCGCTCTCAGATAGTGTCATCTTAGAGAATGGAGTGCCCCAAGGTAGTGTATTAAGTGCCACCTTATTTTCTGTAGCCATAAATGATATTACCAAATGTGTTCAGGCTCCTGTCTCATGCTCTCTATTCGCTGACGACTTTGCTATCTACATTGCAAGCCGTTCGGCACCCACAGCAGAGAGACTACTGCAGAACACTATATATCACCTTGAAGCTTGGTCCAGGATTACTGGTTTCACATTTTCATCCGAAAAAACAAAATGTGTAGTTTTTTCTCGGCTACGAAACCCTTCTATTCCGCAAATTTTTCTGAACGGTGAGACTATTACTATCTCTAATTACGTTAAGTTTTTAGGTTTAATTTTTGATAGTCGTCTTACTTGGGTCAAACATTTAAAAGAATTGAAAACAAAATGTTCCAAAATTTTAGACATGATGCGAGTCCTTACTAACACCAAGTGGGGAGCCGATAGATCATGTATGATACATTTTTACTATTCCTTTGTTCGCTCCCGTTTAGATTACGGTTGTGTGGCCTACTCATCAGCTCGTCAAACCGTGCTTAAAATGCTGGATAGTGTACATCATGCTTTCCTTCGGCTTGCTACAGGCGCGTTTAGATCAAGTCCTGTCGCAAGCTTACTTGTAGACTGTGGTGAACCATCACTTTGGGATAGACGAGACCAGCTCTTATTATCTTATTTTGCTCGTCTCAGAGGACAGCCAAATCACCCGGTTCTTGAGTCAGTCCTTAAAAATCCTAATCTAGGAAAGTATGAGGATCATCCACGACGTACTGCACCTGTAGGTATCCGTACCTGGCGTCTGCTGCAGCATATAAATGTTGACACACCGTCATTCTTTCCTATGTACCCTTGCTCATATCCTCCATGGAGAATAAACCTCATAAATTTTAATTTTGACCTGACTACATGTAATAAAGAATCAACACCATCTATCGTCTTTCAGCAGATGTTTCAGTGTGTTCTCTCCAAGACGAAACCAGATGCGGTTGTATACACTGATGGATCGAAACAAAACGATACGGTTGGGTGTGCTTTTGTTGTCAATGAGAGAACTTATATGTTTGGTCTCCCCAGTATTACGAGTGTGTTTACCGCTGAACTATATGCTATAAATAAGGCTCTAAACATCATTAACCCTAAATATAGAAAAATTCTTATTTGCAGTGATTCGTGTAGTGCTCTCCAAGCCTTAAAGAACTTTTATTCCAAACATCCTATCGTCATTGAAATTTACAACGCAATCGCTGAGTTGAATAATCGCAACACAGAATTAAGTTTTTGCTGGGTCCCTAGCCACGTAGGGATTCCAGGTAATGAACATGCAGATTCCGCTGCCAAAGAAGCATGTAACCAGCCTCCTTTCACCACCCGAGTTGCTACTTCTGATTTCATTAACTATGTAAAACAATTATTAAGAACAAGGTGGCAAGGTGATTGGACAGCTACTGTTGATAATAAACTCCGTCAGATTAAAGATTCTGTGTTACCATAGAACTCCTCATACAGAAAACCCCGGCGTGAGGAAGTAGTTCTCTGTCGATTGCGGATAGGACACACGAGAGTCACACACGAGTACCTGTTTACAGGAGGACAACCACCTCTATGCGCAAGATGCAACTGCCGCGTGACTGTGCGCCACATACTCGTGGACTGCATATGTTATGCGGCATTGCGTCGTAAATTTAAAATTCCTAGTAACATCCGAGGTATCTTGCGTGACGATAAGGAGGTTTTAAACCGCATGTTTATATTTTTACCGCCCACCGTTAGCTGGACTCGCCTGTCTTCAAAATAGCTCACTATGAGAGCATAAATGTCACGGGGACATCCCAGGTCCAACAGGCCCGTAAGGATGTAAGGCCACCAGGCATTATCAAACGCCCCTCTGATGTCAAGACTGATTCCCAGCACCATTTTACACCTACTGTCCCTAACTTTACTGACTACGAACTTCCCACTAAAGTTTGTACATCGAAATTTAGACCTAGTTCCCTTAAGAACCCCGCTTAATACTCAAAATGAGTTAATATCTGACTCCGCTCCGGTCCGCCCGGGAGAGGAGATTTAACACCTACCCCCGCACAGGCCATCGCGGAGTCCCACGTGACATTCACCATCCTTCGCAATTGCCGCCGAGACTCCCCTACGTACCGCCTGAGCGGCACCCAGAGAAGCCCCAACAACAGTGATTCCGGCTCAAAAACGCCCTCGTCGGAGCGCAACCGCACCCGCCGGGCAAGAATAGTCCGGCCCACCGACAACGGCCGCAACTCCGCCGACAGCCTGATTCAATGCATACCACAATACTTCTAACCGAGGCACGCTGCCTAAGCGCCTACCTTCGGCCAGTCAACTGCCCAGGCGGTCCCTAGCCACCCAGGTTCCTAACACCTACTAAATTCCTTCGGCGGTCCTGCTCAGGGCGAGGAAGCGAAGGAAGCCAGCAACTATTTTCCACTCACTACGAGTCCTCCAGTTGACTCGTAGATCCAAAACTGAGTTTACTCTCTCGAGTTCCCTACTAACTCTGGTACGTTCAGCTTCGTACCGGGGACATATGTAGAGGACATGGTCCACAGTTTCATCGACCCTACAGTCCGGACAGAAGCCGGAATCAACCAACCTAAACTTAGCCTGACTAGCCTGACTAGCCTCACGCTTCCCCTTGACAACATCGGCGAACCGCCTCTGCTGCCTCGGGGCAGGCGTCGGGACCTCAACTACTTTGACCTCGGCGGGCTTCGAGGCCAACTTCTCGTAGCCGTCCGCCAAAGCAGACAGCACACCCCTAATATGCCGCAAACGGGGCAACATTCTGCCCTTCGCACTAGCGCTGACGCTCTTGGGACCTTCGATAAAATCGAAGAGATAATCCATGCTCTGTCGAGCAGCCGCCAGCATAGCCTCAGAGCTCCCAGGGACACCCTGGGAAGCCAAGAAATCCTCCACCAAAGTATCATTAATACACTCCCGGGTGGGAGCCCTATCCATCTCTACCTCAGAGAACTCACTCTCCGAGCAAGAGAGAGACGGCGAAATCTCCGCTCTCCGCTTGCGCCCAGGCCGAACTACCAGCTGGTCATCTAAGCTGGCCAGAGATACCCTAACTTGTCTACTGCTACCGGGTTTAGACATACTCGCTGTCTTCCTACTACCAACTACACTGGGCGAACCCACTTATGTGACTACTGTCCGCAGCGAGCCACGGACAGCTGGGGACCTTCTTTATTCCCCTGTCACTCTTTATACCTTTTAGCCGCTTCTGGATCGGTTGAGTGCAATACGGAACGTACGGCACAAAACCACGGACAACGGCCCTCGCTCTGAAAAGAGCGCAAGCAGGACTAGGGAAAGCCAAAAATATTCCCTTGCTTGTAACGGGGACTTATGACCAGAAGTCGTTGCCACCTTTCAGCCCCGATGAGGCAGGTACACGTCGATAAATCTACTCCAGTTACTTTCCGAGGAAAGTGGTTGATGAGCCTTAAACGGAAAGTACTTACTGTGATCGCAATTTCTCTATTCAGCTAGACTGAAACCACTGGAAGGTCCACACTCGACCAGCAGCCAAAAACACCAAATAGCAATCTAACCACAGCACTCTGGACGTACTCAAGGAGACCAGAGTATAGTGTATAGGGACATCTCGATTCCCCCCCGAGGGGAGAAGAACCCACCTCGTAGCGTGTCAGGTCGCTACACCACCCCCTCCGTTCCTAGCCAGTAGTGGCTTTAACGAAGGACATCTTCTTGCCCTCAAACTGCTACACATTCCACAGTGTACAGCCCGGCCACGGGGAGATGCCACCGATGCAGATGCCCCGAGGGACATCTACATCGGTAATTCGTCACGAGAGATAGTATGAGCTCCGACTTCCAAAGAAGACGGCTGACACCTAACGCTACCACGTTGCCCTCAAGAACTAAGTAAAAGCCTAAGAAAACCACGGAGGAGAAGACCCCGCGCCTACCACAATCAGCTAATCTATTCCACCCCGCAAATTGCCTCAAGTACGCCACGACAGCGTATCTATAAGCGAAATTAATTCGGTAACCGCAACGGATCGTAAGAATTTAAGCGATTGGAGCACAGCCGCTAGATAAACAATAAACCAAGTCCCAGAGGTCCTAAAGTTTGGTCTGTCGGGAGCTGAGTATAACCTCTAATCTCCCACTGCAGCTCCGGTTAGGAGGGCCTCTCGGAATACACCCTGGTCGATCGCAACCAATTTAACCCAATAACCCCATTAGGTGTGCACTCCAATTCGACAAATCGCCATGCTAAAGTTAACAATCGTGCACGGGGAGCGAACCCCCCGGACACAACCTCCATTAATACTACTCTAACCGAGGCCGGTGCCAAAGCGCCTACCTCTGGCCAGTTAACTGCCTGGGCGGTGCCCTAGCCACCCGGAAGTCCTACGGGACAAGGCCCCGCAAGCGCCAACACAGTACAAGGAGCCGAGACTAGTCAGTAATACAGCAGCGTAAGCTGCAGGGAATCTACACTCTGCCAGGCCGACACCATCAAGAAAAATTAAAACTGCCCAGAAGAGCCTGGGACTTAGAAGCCTACCGCCAAATCCACCCACTTCCAATGCAGAATCCGCTCTGCAAGCAAAGCAACACAAAATAGAAACCCGCGGTCGAGAAAGAACTGCCAAAGAAGCGATTTGGCTTCGCAGTAAAAATAAAACACAGCCTTCCGCATCAGAAAATGAGGTGGATCATTTTGAAAACAACTAAACGACCTGGCAGATCGCCCAACTAAATGAGCGGTGTTGAAAACAACCCCGAGACTCCAACAACTATCCTAATTGTGTGCAAACACAATGCCAAAAAGAAGGATACTAACTATCCAAGGAATTGAAATACAATTCTACCGCTCGTAAGTAACAGCCACAGTCCTTACTGTTGACCGAATGCTTGCACTCTTTGCGCAACCTCTTACAGTTAACGCAAGATGGAGCCTCGGCTTTCAGCGGACAGTCGTCGCGCTTGTGACCTTCCGCGCCACAATGCGCGCAGACTGACGCATACTTACAGAATTTGGCCCTGTGGCCAAAACGACAGCACTTAAAACATCTCTGTACATCTATGTACTCCCTAACCCTACAAGAAGCGAAATCGATATACAACCTACCCTCAGACACAAATTTCTGGAAGAGACCAGCACCAAGTTCGAAAACACCGTGATACCGCTGAGCCTCACGGCGGCCAGTCTTGAAGAGTAGCCTACACTCTTTCTCAAAAGCAGCCTCATCCAACTCGGTGTTCTGCTCCCTCACGAGAGACAAAACCTCCTTATCAGATAGCCGCCGGTCAATGTCGTAGACAATGAACCGGGGCCTACGCTTGCGCTTGGGGTCGACCTGAACCTCAAGCTTTTTCACCTCATGAGACTCCTGGATGACTCGGACTGTCTCCTTGTCATTCGCAACCACTACCAGACCCTTGCTGGTCTCTTTGATTTCCCTAATTTTGAAGGCCTTCCGGTTACTGCGAAGAGCAACCTGAAAGTCCTCCTTGAGTTGTCTACTAGACTTAGTAGACCCCTCAGACTTTGTGACGAATAAAACCTCTGGCTGCTTGGAAGCCTGACTAGCCTCACGCTTCCCCTTGACAACATCGGCGAACCGCCTCTGCTGCCTCGGGGCAGGCGTCGGGACCTCAACTACTTTGACCTCGGCGGGCTTCGAGGCCAACTTCTCGTAGCCGTCCGCCAAAGCAGACAGCACACCCCTAATATGCCGCAAACGGGGCAACATTCTGCCCTTCGCACTAGCGCTGACGCTCTTGGGACCTTCGATAAAATCGAAGAGATAATCCATGCTCTGTCGAGCAGCCGCCAGCATAGCCTCAGAGCTCCCAGGGACACCCTGGGAAGCCAAGAAATCCTCCACCAAAGGATCATTAATACACTCCCGGGTGGGAGCCCTATCCATCTCTACCTCAGAGAACTCACTCTCCGAGCAAGAGAGAGACGGCGAAATCTCCGCTCTCCGCTTGCGCCCAGGCCGAACTACCAGCTGGTCATCTAAGCTGGCCAGAGATACCCTAACTTGTCTACTGCTACCGGGTTTAGACATACTCGCTGTCTTCCTACTACCAACTACACTGGGCGAACCCACTTATGTGACTACTGTCACATAATTTGGTTTTCAGAACCTCGGCGTAGCGCCTGGGTTGCACCGGGGCCTGGACAACCACCTTGGGAGTCTTGACCTCTTTGGGTTTGGAGGCCAAGACCTCGAAACCCTCGCTTACCGCCTCGAAAGCTTCCCTCAGCTTGCCTAGCCGAGGGAGGACCTGCTTCCTCACCCCCGAACTGAACCCGCCCGGAAGTGAGAAGAAATCTACTAGGTAGTCAAGGTCCTCCTTGACTACCTTCAACAACGGGGCAGAACTGCCAGGTCTGCCCTTGGAACTGTGAAAAGCCTCAACTACAGGGGAGGGCCGCACCTGGGTGGGTGCCCCTGTGTCCATCGCCTCACTTACCTCGTCCTCGGAGGAGCTCGTTGATGGCACCGGCGCTGGCTTTCTCTTCCGCCTGGACTGCTTCACTATCTGGAATTCGGACATGGCCGAAGTTTCCCTAGCTGAACTAACTGAATCTCGCTGTCTCCTATTAACTAAACTGGGCAAGCCCACGGTGTGACGACTGTCCGCAGCGAGCCACGGACAGCTGGGGACCTTCTTTATTCCCCTGTCACGCTTTATACCTTTTAGCCGCTTCTGGATCGGTTGAGTGCAATACTGAAAACGTACGGCACAAAACCACGGACAACGGCCCTCGCTCTGAAAAGAGCGCAAGCAGGACTAGGGAAAGCCAAAAATATTCCCTTGCTTGTAACGGGGACTTATGACCAGAAGTCGTTGCCACCTTTCAGCCCCGATGAGGCAGGTACACGTCGATAAAACTACTCCAGTTACTTTCCGAGGAAAGTGGGTGATGAGCCTTAAACGGAAAGTACTTACTGCGATCGCAATTTCTCTATTCAGCAAGACTGAAACCACTGGAAGGTCCACACTCGACCAGCAGCCAAAAACACCAAATAGCAATCTAACCCCCCGACGGGGAGTCTTATTCTTTAAGACTTTGGGGGTTGGCGTCCCCACGGGCCTAGCCTCCGCAGCTTTTCTTCCCACTATACAATGAGCTGCGGAACACTTTACATTTTACACATATACTACACCAAGAACACTACATAAATTACAACATACACACATACACAATTACACAACAACAACCTACACTGATATTTCTTACATTTACACTCGGTGGTGTTGCGACATCTTACGAAACGCAACCGTAACCCAAGGTGGGAACAAATCGTGCCGAAGGGTGAATGGCTCTACGTAGTGAGTCTCGAACGATGTCCTCTGGGCACCAGGGCGAACCCAGTTGTATTTAGCTCTAGCTCCAGTACGCGTGCGCTCTGCTGGAGTGGTACATTTTTCGCCGGTACTCGTGGGACCAAAATTTCAGTTCCAATAATAAACACTATGATGGTTGGTGGTCCATCTGAAAAAACCACCATTTTAAGTCTTGCGAAGAGACCTCGATCAGCTTCGTCTGACGAGGATAAAAGTCCTACTGAACAGAATTTCTTAAAATCAAAATATAAAAATATCAGATTCGTTGTTCTCAAAAATAGTCAGGAAGGTGGCTCCCTTCAAAAGGTCTCACCGTTTTTAATAAACAAAACCATAACAGGTGCAAGTGGCTCCCCGAAGAATATCAGGAAATTACGCGACGGATCGATTCTGGTTGAAACATTCAACGATGAGCAGAGTCGATCTATCTTACGTCTCCGTAGTATGGGTGGCATAAATATAAGCGCAGAATGCCACAAAACGCTAAATACGAGCCGGGGTGTAATTTTTTGTAGAGACCTTCTGGATATAGATATCTCTGAAATAGTTGACGAGCTGTGCCACCAAGATGTTGTTGAGGTGAAACGTATAATGAAACGGCAGAACGGAACAGAAGAACCGACACCGTCTCTTATATTAACATTCAGTCTCCCTGTTCCACCAGAAAAGATCAAAGTGGGTTACCTCTCGGTTCGGGTACGACCATTCATACCCAACCCACGGCGATGTTTCAGATGCCAAGGTTTTGGTCATACTACAACATCTTGCACGAAAACTGAGATCTGTGCTCGATGTGGTAAAGAAGGTCACAACGACACTAACTGCGAAGAAAGTGAAAAATGTGCAAACTGCAGTGGTCCACATACAGCCCGCTCCCGAGATTGCCCAACTTTTAAAGAAGAAAAGGCAATTCTCAAAATCTGTACGGAGCAAAAACTATCTTTTCCGGCTGCACGTAGAGAATATAAAAAGATAAACAACTCACGGAACCTGGTTAAACCAGACGTATCTTTTGCCACCGCTACAACTAAACAAATTCCTACAAATGCTAATAATCAGCAGTGCGGATCCTGCAATGAGCTTAAAAAACTTGTTCAGATGCTATCTGATCAAGTAGCTTCACTTACAGCCACTATCTCAGAGCTGACAAAAATGAATAAAAAGTCCTCCATCGCAGCTAGTGAATCAAACAGTATGATACATACGAAAGTTCCTATTCCCAAAATCGTACCGCCACGAATAGCGACTATCACAGCTGGCAGTAAGCCACCTAATAAGCTCCCCATAAAGGGAACCCATGTAACTATCTCTTCTGGGATGTCAACTACAGCATCCCATTCAAATAAATCTCCTCCACCATCTCCTCATATACTGGAGGATATGATTGAAGAACCACCCGACCCTAGGGCATCGGATTTCTTTAAAATAAAAAATTCAAAAAAGAAAAACCGAATCACGTACAACTAATTTTTATTTAGTTTCCGAAATTCATTTTTTTATTTGCTTTTTACACTTATGAACATTATTCAGTGGAATGTTAGAGGTATTCGGTCCCGCATTGAAGATATTAGAGTACTGGCGCACACATATGATCCACTAATCATGTGTTTCCAGGAAACTCACCTCCTACAACATGACCGAATTACATTTAGAGGATACTTCTGCGAGAGATACGACTGCCTAGTAGACAGTAGGGAGAGTGGTGGAGTAGCGATTTTCATGAAGAATGGGGTGTCAGCTACAAGAATTCAACTAACCACTGTCATTCCTGCTATTGCAGTAAAGGTCACTATTCCCTTCAAATTGCATATCTGCAATCTGTATCTCTCACCGAACACTGTGTTCAGTGCTTTAGACGTCTCAAATCTCCTTACACAAATACCATCTCCATCGTTAATAGTAGGAGACTTCAATGCCCATCATATTTCTTAGGGCTCAACCTTCTGCTCCACTCGAGGAAATATGATAAACAGATTGAGACAAGATTTTGACCTTTGCCTACTGAATAATGGATCACACACATTTATGTCCTTATCAACTGGTGCTGTATCTAACCTTGATCTTTCCATATGCTCACCGAATGTACTCCCTCATTTTAATTGGTCGATTTGTGATGACTATCACGGCAGTGATCATAGACCAATTATTATTAGTTTCGGTGTAGACTGCGAGATTAAAAGAATGCCACGGAGATGGATTGTTGAAAAGGCAGATTGGAACGGATACTGTAAAGCATTCCAATCTCAGTATGACGATGGAGCGAACATCCTCGACCAATATTCTTCTTTTACGTCCATGATACTTAAGAATGCCAACAGGTATATCCCACAAACATCGGGTAATCCTAGACGTCCTTTCGTTCCATGGTGGAACGATGAATGCAAAATTGCTATTAGGAATCGACGGCAGGCACTACGTAAATTTAATCGTAGGCCCACAACAGAACATCTAAATTTATACCGCAGGGCTAGAGCGGTGTGCCGTCGAGTATTCTTGGACGCTAAGAGGAATTCATGGACGAAATACGTGAGCACTATCTCGCGCACTACTTCCACGTCTACTGTATGGAAGAAAATTCGTGCAATCTTCGGATCACCGAAACAATCTATTCTTGGTCTTATTGATGAAGGAGAACTCCTTTCATCATCCTCGGAAGTGGCAAATAGTCTAGCAAAATCTTTCCGCTCGGTGTCTCTCACCTCATCATATAATTACGATTTTCAACGGTACAAGATACAAATGGAGGTGTTGTCGTTAAACATTGGTGATTCGGTTGGTGAATTAAACACTCCATTCGTATTTAAAGAATTGTTACATGCACTTAAAAATTCATGGGACACTTCCCCTGGACCGGACAACATTCGCCTTTCCATGCTTTCACACCTTCCTAATTTGGCACTACAACAACTTTTGAATATTTTCAACGGTTTATTCTCCGAACAAGTCTTCCCACCCGGCTGGTCAGAAGCATTTATTATACCAGTACTAAAACCTGGTAAAGACCAGAAGAACCCCTCAAGCTATCGCCCTATTTCATTAACAAGCGTTTTGTGTAAAATAATGGAGAGAATGGTAAACCGCAGACTTACATGGTACTTGGAGAAACATGGCTTTCTATCTCCAGAACAGTGTGGTTTTCGACAAGGACGATCTTCCATTGACCATTTAGTGTCACTAGAAACAGCCATACAAAACGCTTTCCTCAATCGGCAACACCTCGTCGCTATCTTCTTTGATATAAAAAAGGCGTATGATACAGCCTGGCGACGTGGTATTCTTAACACTCTCCAAAAATGGGGAATCAAGGGCAATATGCTTGCTTTTATCCGGGGATTCATAAATCACCGAACGGCTCGTGTTCGTGTAGATGATTCGCTCTCAGATAGTGTCATCTTAGAGAATGGAGTGCCCCAAGGTAGTGTATTAAGTGCCACCTTATTTTCTGTAGCCATAAATGATATTACCAAATGTGTTCAGGCTCCTGTCTCATGCTCTCTATTCGCTGACGACTTTGCTATCTACATTGCAAGCCGTTCGGCACCCACAGCAGAGAGACTACTGCAGAACACTATATATCACCTTGAAGCTTGGTCCAGGATTACTGGTTTCACATTTTCATCCGAAAAAACAAAATGTGTAGTTTTTTCTCGGCTACGAAACCCTTCTATTCCGCAAATTTTTCTGAACGGTGAGACTATTACTATCTCTAATTACGTTAAGTTTTTAGGTTTAATTTTTGATAGTCGTCTTACTTGGGTCAAACATTTAAAAGAATTGAAAACAAAATGTTCCAAAATTTTAGACATGATGCGAGTCCTTACTAACACCAAGTGGGGAGCCGATAGATCATGTATGATACATTTTTACTATTCCTTTGTTCGCTCCCGTTTAGATTACGGTTGTGTGGCCTACTCATCAGCTCGTCAAACCGTGCTTAAAATGCTGGATAGTGTACATCATGCTTTCCTTCGGCTTGCTACAGGCGCGTTTAGATCAAGTCCTGTCGCAAGCTTACTTGTAGACTGTGGTGAACCATCACTTTGGGATAGACGAGACCAGCTCTTATTATCTTATTTTGCTCGTCTCAGAGGACAGCCAAATCACCCGGTTCTTGAGTCAGTCCTTAAAAATCCTAATCTAGGAAAGTATGAGGATCATCCACGACGTACTGCACCTGTAGGTATCCGTACCTGGCGTCTGCTGCAGCATATAAATGTTGACACACCGTCATTCTTTCCTATGTACCCTTGCTCATATCCTCCATGGGGAATAAACCTCATAAATTTTAATTTTGACCTGACTACATGTAATAAACAATCAACACCATCTATCGTCTTTCAGCAGATGTTTCAATGTGTTCTCTCCAAGGCGAAACCAGACGCGGTTGTATACACTGATGGATCGAAACAAAACGATACGGTTGGGTGTGCTTTTGTTGTCAATGAGAGAACTTATATGTTTGGTCTCCCCAGTATTACGAGTGTGTTTACCGCTGAACTATATGCTATAAATAAGGCTCTAAACATCATTAACCCTAAATATAGAAAGATTCTTATTTGCAGTGACTCGTGTAGTGCTCTCCAAGCCTTAAAGAACTTTTATTCCAAACATCCTATCGTCATTGAAATTTACAACGCAATCGCTGAGTTGAATAATCGCAACACAGAATTAAGTTTTTGCTGGGTCCCTAGCCACGTAGGGATTCCAGGTAATGAACATGCAGATTCCGCTGCCAAAGAAGCATGTAACCAGCCTCCTTTCACCACCCGAGTTGCTACTTCTGATTTCATTAACTATGTAAAACAATTATTAAGAACAAGGTGGCAAGGTGATTGGACAGCTACCGTTGATAATAAACTCCGTCAGATTAAAGATTCTGTGTTACCATGGAACTCCTCATACAGAAAACCCCGGCGTGAGGAAGTAGTACTCTGTCGATTGCGGATAGGACACACGAGAGTCACACACGAGTACCTGTTTACAAGAGGACAACCACCTCTATGCGCAAGATGCAACTGCCGCGTGACTGTGCGCCACATACTCGTGGACTGCATATGTTATGCGGCATTGCGTCGTAAATTTAAAATTCCTAGTAACATCCGTGGTATCTTGCGTGACGATAAGGAGGTTTTAAACCGCATGTTTATATTTTTACGTAGTATAGGGTTAATGCAAAAAATTTAATAAGTATGTATTCTTTAGTAATTGTATGTATTGTCCTATGTATTGTTTTGTTATCCGAGTAGGGAGCCTTTTACACTCCCTATCGGATTTTTTTGTTTTTTTTTGTATGTTTTTTAAATTCGTCCTTGATATTAGTTATAAGATTTTTGTGATATTAGTTTTAAGTTTTATCTCCTTTTTTAGTTTTAAGTTTTATTTATTTTTAATGATAGTTTTTAACATAGTTTTAAGTTTTATTTATTTTTAATATGATAGTTTTTAACATAGCTTTAAGTTTTATTTATTTTTAATGTGATAGTTTTTAATAGAGTTTTAAGTTACATATTAGTGTTTTTGTTATCCGAGAATGGGCCTTTTACACCCATTCCGGATTTTGTTTCTGTGATAGTAGTTTTAAGTTTTAATTTTATCTAAAAAACTAAAATTATTTTTATTTATTTATTTATGTATTTATTTATCTTTTTATTTATTTTCCGGGCGATGATAACGTTCAACCGTTTTTCGCCCTTAAAAAAAAAAAAAAAAAAAAAAAAAAAAAAATTCAACCCCCAATCGGGATGGATCACCCTACGAACGCCGAAGAAGGCGTCTATAGCCCTCTTCGCCACAAACTGGAGGTGCTCCTTGAAGAGAAGTCTCTCATCAAGGATAACACCCAGATATTTTTGAACTGTGACATACCTAATTGGAAGGCCGCCCATTACAACCCGCGGATGACGGGTTGCAGCGAGTCGGCCCTTCAAGAACATCATAGTGGTCTTCTCAGTGCTGAAGACCATCTTATGTTGAAGACTCCACAACCGCAAAACCCTACATGCTTGTGTCGCCTTGAGCTCGATCTCGGCACGCGAATTGCCCTCGACCAGCAGCAGCCCATCGTCGGCATAAGCCACGATACGACAGCCGCCGGGCATCCGCAATCGCATGAGAGAATCGAACTCGACGACCCAAACGAGTGGACCTAACACACTGCCCTGTGGACATCCTTTAGACAGGGTCTTTCCTACTTCAGAACTGCCGTCACGAAGAACGACTGTTCTGTTGCTGAAATAACTCGAGAGAGTTCTAATTTCGTCTCGCGTGCAACCACGCTTTTGTAGTTGGAACAAGGCTGAGGGCCACCACAAGTTGTTGAAAGCCCCGGATATGTCCAAGAAGACACCGAGTACATATTTGCACTCGCTGCCTGACGCCAAATTCATAACCCTAATTATCGCGTCCTCCGTGCCCTTGCCGGGACGGAACCCATACTGATCGTCCATCAGCATATGGTTAGAAGTTAACCTAGCATTTATGCGGAGGTACAGGACCTTCTCGAAGACTTTACCAACTACAGGCAAGAGCGTCAGAGGACGGTAGGAGGAGCTGACGGTGGGCTCCTTGTCGCCACCCTTGAAAAGCAGCTTCAAAATACCTCGTTTCCAGCACGCTGGGAAGTGCCCAGCAAACAGCAACCTATTAAAAACCCTAGTCAATACACCTACTATGACAGGCAGGGTGCGAACAAGGAGTTCCACCGTGATACTATCATATCCGGGGGCCTTATTCCTAGCTAGGCTGCAGATCACGTGGCGGACCTCCGCTTCGGTGATCTCAGCCGATACAACCTCTGAATGAAAACCAACAACTTCCCTTCGGACTCGCCGATGATACGAGGTCTCACCAACCTCGGTATCATCTGGAAGAAGATCGTCCATTAGATGAGTTAGGACCCGATCTTTATCTATTACAACGCCGTCTTGGGTCGAGAGAGCCGACAGAAGAATGTCCTTTTTTCGCTTATGTCCGAGAACCCTATAAACAACACCCCAGGGGTCTCGATTCCCTTGCTCTTGGACAAAAGAGCGCCAGGAATCCCGCTTGGAAGACCTAATACTATGGAAGTACTCGGTCCTCTTCTGACGGTACTCCGCAAACAGGACTGCACGCCGATCAGGATCGCGCGCACGCTGTGCGGCTCTTCTGAGCCGGCCCACAGCCTGTTTTACCGCAGTTAAGTCCCGAGTCCACCAATCAGCTACACTCTCTCGACCCGTGCTACGGGGGATGGAAAGCTCGGCGGCTTCAACCACCGCCGAGGAGAAGGACTCTGCCAGGTCGTCTAAAGGTACATCGTCCAAGTTGCGGGTGTAAGCCCGCATCTTGGCCGCTAAAGTATGAGAAAACTTGGGCCAATCCGCCCGCCTGTGCAGGAAGCGTCCCCGCTGAACAGGAACGTCCGCCCTGTAGACATTGCGCAGCCTACCCAGCCAATCGAAAACTATCAGCCGATGATCGCTTTCGCAATCATCGACTACTGACCAATTAAGGATCCTACCAGGGATGTCCTTACCCATGGTCACATCAATATTGGTGCCACCAAAGGCCCCCCGCAATCCAACTGCACCGGCGAAGGTTGGCAACTCGCCGGCTACATTAAACACATCAAAGCGATGCTGCGTAATGAAGCCTTCCAGAAGTTCACCGCTGTTATCCGAGATCCCACTGTGCCAAAGAAGCGATTTGGCGTTCGCATCAACTCCTATAAGAATAGGATAGCCCGCTACCAGCCTAATTATATTATCCCATCTTTCCAAATGAAGTTCAGTGGGATCCCTGTACTGAAAGTACGAGCTAACAACAACCAAGTCTACACCATCCACAGCAAGCTTGACAACGACATGATGCGTGTCAGAGGCCTGCCGTATGAAGACACTGTCTAATGACTTCCTGCACAGCACGGCGGATTTACTGTCACCTACATAGAATTTATTCCAGCCTGAAAAACCTGGCAGATCACCCCTAACCATGTAAGGGTGTTGAAGAAGGACTACATCGAGGCTCCGGTGCTCGACAACTTCACCTAATTCCACTTGGACCGCGTAGGCACCCTGGGCATTGAGCTGACCGAACCTAACCATCAAGAGAGTTGAAATAAATCTCAACTGCTCTCAAATAACAACCGCACTCCTTGCTGGAAACTGAGTGCCTACAGTTTTTGCGCAACCTTTTACAGTTGACACAACTCGGAGCCTCTTTCTTGAGCGGACAGTCTTCGCGCTTGTGGCCCTCACCACCACAGTGCGCGCAGACCGACGCATACCTACAGAACTTGGCCCTATGGCCGTAACGACAACACTTGAAGCATCGCTGCACGTCAAGGTATTCCTTAACGCGGCAGGATGCGAAATCCAAAAAGAGACGACCCTCTGACACGAACTTCTGGAAGAGACCAGCACCTAACTCAAACACTCCGTGATATTTCGGGGCATCACGCTTCCCGGTCTTGAAGACCAACCTACACTCACGCTTGAACGTCGCCTCGTCCAAGTCGGTATTCTGCTCTCGAATGAGAGACAGAACCTCCTCGTCCGGCAGGCTACGCTCAATGTCATAAACAATGACTCTGGGCCTCCTCAGTCGCTTGGGGTCTACCTTGACCTCAAGCTTCTTGACCGCAAGAGACTCCGTGATGACTCGGACAGTCTCCTTGTTATCCGCTACCACAACAAGACCCTTGCTGGTCTCTTTGATATCTCTTATTCGCAGCTCCTTCCGGTCACTACGAAGAGCGACCTGAAAGTCGCGCTTCAACTCGGTGCTCGTGGTCTTCGAGCCCTCAGCCTTATTGATGAAGAGTACTTCGGGTTTCCTAGCCACCTTGCTAGCTTCCCGCTTGTTTTTAAGAACATCGGCGTAGCGCCTGGGCTGCGCCGATGGGGCCTAACCTTAGGAGCAGGAGCTCTGACCTCCTTGGGCCTGGAGGCCAGGGACTCAAACCCCTCCGACAAAGCTGCTACCGCGGACTTCACCCGAAGCATCCGCGGCAGCATATCTTTCTTGGCCCCAGGGCTGACGGCACCCGGGAGCGTGAGAAACTCTATGAGGCGATCCAGATCTTTCTGGACCCCCTCAACTAACTGGGCAGAACTGCCGGGTCTGCCCCTTGCTTTTCGAAAATCACCTACTGCCGGTGGCGTCTTAGCCCGGACGGGTGCTCCCGTGTCCATCGCGCTCGACTCGTCGCTGGACGAGGAGGAAAACGGCACGGGTTCCGGCTTGCGCTTCCGCCTGGACTTCGTAACTACCTGAAAATCTGCCATGACCGAAGATCCCCTATCGGCCTGACAAATCCCTATTCTCGCTGTCTCCCTATCCACTGATTTGGGCAAGCCCACAAAGTGACGACTGCCCGCAGCGAGTACGGGCAGCTGGAGACCCTTACGTTCTCCTGTCACGCTACGTACCTCTTCGCCGCTACTGGAACGATTGATTGTAGTACTGAACGTACGACAATGAACCGCAGATTACGGCCCCCGCTCTTACAAGAGCGCAAAAGGACTAAAAGGCAAAGCCTCTTTTCTGTCACGGGGACTAACGACCAGCAGTCGTTGCCACCCTTTCGCCGCGATGAGGCGAGTACGCGTCGCACAAAGCTCCACCAGTCACGCCGCAGCCAAGCTGCAAATGATGAGTCAATATCAAAATGTGCTATAATATGGCACAGTCTTAAAATCGGAATACCTCGATACTGTCGGAAGGTACACACTCGACCGACAGCCAAAAAGAAACCAACAATAAGATATACCACGGCGATACTCTGAGACGCACAAGGGACCAGAGTATAGTGTATAGGGACACGTCTTTCGACCCGGTGCGCACTCCTGACCCCCGGGCGCCTGAGTACGAAACTCATCTCCCGCGTTGGGCCAAGAGCATTGCACCCCATCCAGCGAACGCCACTACCAATTCGCCAGCCATGCCTCATCAAAGTTTAGCCGTCGTCTCAAATAAAATGCAAGCCAAGCTTGTCACAACAAAACTAAATGAATTTACATTTACACGGCCGGCTAAGAAAGGTAGCCGGCCTTCTCAAACAAAACCAAAGACAGTCCCTATCCTTACGTTAAGAAGAGAGACGCCGTTGCCCAGCGGAGACCACGTGGGGGTACCTCTCAGCATGACCAGAGACTTGGAAAAACTTCCCCAGGGGCTCCTAACTAGCCAAACCCGCACGAGAGCGGGCACGTATAGCCTCGGAGTCCCAGTCAGGAAGAAAGAAAAAGGAGAAGAAAAGGAAAAAGATGTGATTTATGTTACCAGGCCGGTTAGTGTGTTAAATGTGCAGTATTTTTGGGTTTTTTATTTTTATTATTTTTTGTTTGGTTTTTTTTAATTTTTCTGTGTGTTGTCCCGGCCTGGGGAAGAGTGTGTAGTGTTGTCCAGGCGGACTGGAGTTCTATCGGGCTAGCAGACTAGTCCGACAGTTGTTGTTATATGTGCTCGTGTGTGTGGTGGTGTAGTCCGCCCGGGTATGTTATACCACCTCAGCCGTCAGGCCCAGAAGTCTTCTACAGCGTGGCAACCCGACCTGTCGTCCACTAAGATTCATCCTGCGTCCTGTTCGCTGCAGCAGTAGTGCTAAAACTAAGAAAATATAATTAAAAAGCCTTAACCTAACTTAATACTAAGGAAGACAGGCCATGGTTAACCCCCTTCAACTGCGGAGAACACCCAGTTCGCGGGCGAACTCAGTGAATATTCTACACGCTGCCTTACTGCCCACCATATCGCGGGCCAGTCCAAAATTCACCCCGATGTCCCTATATTTCTCTCGCGCCGATGCGCGAATATCATCATATCTCCCGCAGTCGAACAAGACGTGGGAACTCGTCTCATCGACACCGCACTCTCTGCAGAGCGGGCTCTGTTTGAGCCCGAGGTCATACAGTTTTTTGTTAAAATTGCCGTGCCCTGACAGGAATTGGGAGGTGAAATGATCCCAATCCTGCCACTTTAACCACATCCGCTCTGTAACACTAGGGAAAAAGTTAAACGTGACTCTGCCCGTCGTCTCATTGTCCCACCGCTGCTGCCAACTACGTAGCGTAGCCTCCCTCAGTTCTTTCCGAACTACGCTCTTTCGCTCACCGTTTTTTACACGCCTAAATATCTCCGCCCGCTCGGCAATGAGGAGATCCGCAGGGATCACCCCCGACAGCACAGGCAGAGCCGCAGTAGAGGTCGTCTTATACGACTTGCATACTATTATCAGCGCAAGGCGCTGGGTGCGCAGTACCCGCTCACGAACCTTCCTCCTCGACACTAAGCCGCCCCAGCCATGGCACGCATAAGTTAAAATGGCTTCAAACACCGCCCGATATATAATTCTACATGCTCGGACACCCAGGCCCCACTCCCGATTGCATACGCTCTTCAAATTAATTAACGAGCGCAGCGCATTATCACATAGATACTCGATGTTATGGTAGAGGTTAAGTTCCTCACCAATCCAAACGCCTAAATATTTAATTTTGTCCCCATACGGGATGGGAACGCCATCCATTGTCACATTCCTTCGCACCGAGAGGGACTTTGTGCCCCGGAGGCTAATAATTTTACTTTTGTCCGGCGAAAACTGCAATTTTGCCCGTTTACCCCAATCCGAGATGACATCTAGGGCCAAGCAGGCCCTGGTCTCAATCTGGACTCTATTTTCCCCTTCCACAATTACCAACACGTCATCCGCGTAGGCAATGGACGTGCAGCCCTCACCTAGGTCCGAGGTGAGTAGCTTATTCATGATCAGGTTCCAGAACACAGGGCCGAGGACAGACCCCTGCGGGCAGCCCTTCGACGGCTCCTGCTCCAACGTGTGACCGCCTACCGTTAGCTGGACTCGCCTGTCTTCAAAATAGCTCATTATTAGAGCATAAATGTCACGGGGACATCCCAGGTCCAACAGGCCCGTAAGGATGTAAGGCCACCAGGCATTGTCAAACGCCCCTTTGATGTCTAGGCTGATTCCCAGCACCATTTTGCACCTACTACCCCTAATTTTTCTGACTACGAAGTCAATCGCATCACCCGTCCCTACACCGCGTGTAAAACCAAATTGTCGATTACTCATTCCCCCCGAGCCTGGGAGAGCTCGTCGAGGCGAAACGAGATCAACTTTTCTAAGACCTTCCCGAGTACGGGAAGCAACGTAATTGGTCTATAGGACTTCACGGCCGTTCTGTCCAAGTCAGCTGACTTCAGAATCAGCCGGAGATCGCCAACTTTCCATTCAACCGGAAAGACGCCCCGGGCCAGACACACATTATAAAGTCTGACCAAGGGGTCCTTCAGCCTGCCCCACGCCCGCTTTACCAATTCGCCCGTAATTTCATCTATGCCTGGCGCCTTCTTGTTTGGCAGGGAAAAGACTGCGGTCTTAACCTGCAACTCACTCCAACCCCCAACAGGGTCCGAACACCTCCCAAGATCCCGAGCTCCGGCTCGTATCTCGCGATGGGAGGCATCGTCCAGCTCTCCATCGTCCGCTGGCAGCAAGGCACGGAGCGCGTAGGACGCAGTGCTACTCGCGTCCGTGGTAAATCCATCATCCGTCCGTAGGGTGGTGGACACCTCCGAGCTAACTCTTTTCTTTAACGCGACTTTATAGACCGCTCCCCAAGGATCACCCCTATTTTCAGTTACAAACTTGTGCCAAGCTGCACGTTTCTTGGTGAACACCGTGTTCACGAACCGGCGCCTGCTAAGCTTATAGGCCTCCAGCAGTGCAGCCCGCCTCTCGGGGTTGCGGCAACGCTGGAAGCGTCTCCGATCTTTGTACATCGTTTTACGCATTCGATCCAGTTCCCCGGACCACCAAGGATAGGACTTTACCGGCCCTATCGCTCGCGGCATCGAAGCTTCCGCAATTTCAATTAAACGGCTCTGAACTCGCGTCACTGAGTTCGGCATTATCCCTCCGTCGTTCCAATTCGTAGACCAGTGTATAGGGACACGTCTTCCGACCCGGTGCGCACTCCTGACCCCCGGGCACCTGAGTACGAAACTCATCTCCCGCGTTGGGCCAAGAGTATTGCACCCCATCCAGCGAACGCCACTACCAATTCGCCAGCCATGCCTCATCAAAGTTTAGCCGTCGTCTCAAGCAATATGCAAGCTAGGCTTGCCACATCAAAACTAAGTGATTCTACATTTACTCGGCCGGCTAGGAAAGTAGTCGGCCTTCTCACACAAAAACAAAGACAGTCCCTAACCTTACTTTAAGAAGGGAGACGCCGTTGCCCAGCGGAGACCACGTGGAGGTACCTCTCAGCATGACCAGAGACTTGGAAAAACTTCCCCAGGGGCTCCTAACTAGCCGAGCCCGCTCGAGAGCAAGCACGTATAGCTTCGGAGTCCCAGACAGGAAGAAAGAAAGAGAAGAAAGTAGACAGAGAAATTGTCAGTTGTGTTACCAGGCCGATTAGTGTTATAATGTATATCTATTTTTTGGGTTTTTGCATATTTTTTAATTTTTATAGTTTTTTGGTTTTTATATGTGTTGTTTCGGCCTGGGGAAGAGTGTAGTGTTGTCCAGGCGGACTGGAGTTCTACCGGACTAGCAGACCAGTCCGATATGTGTTGTTTTATGTGTTCGTGTATATGGTTGTGTAGTCCGCTCGGGTATGTAATACCACCTCAGCCATCAGGCCCAGAAGTGTTCTGAAACGTGGCAACCCGACCTGTCGTCCACAGCGATTCATCCTGTCCTGCATGCCTCAGCGGTAGTGCTAAAACTAAAAAACTTATAGATTAAAAGAACTTAACCTAACTTAAAACTAGAGAAGACAGGTCATGGTTAACCCCCTTCAACTGCGGAGAATTCCCAATTCGCGGACGAACTCAGTGAAAATCCGACACGCTGCCTTACTGCCCACCATATCGCGGGCCTGCCCAAAATTTACCCCGATATTTCTATATTTTTCGCGCGCTGATGCACGTACAACATCATACTTCCCGCAGTCAAACAGGACGTGAAAACACGTCTCATCAACCCCACATTCACCGCAGAGCGGACTCTGCTTAAGTCCAAGGTCGAACAACTTCTTGTTGAAGTTCCCGTGGCCTGACAGGAATTGGGATGTAAAATGGTCCCAGTCCTGCCATTCCAAGCTCATTATGTCGGCAACATTAGGAAAAAACTCGAACGTGACCCGGCCCGTGGTCTCGTTCTCCCACCGTCGCTGCCAATTTCTCAGCGTAGCTTCTCTTAGTTCTCGTCGAACTACACACTTACGTTCACCGTTCTTAACCCGCCGATAAATTTCCGACCGCTCAGTTATGAGGAGATCCATCGGGATCACCCCCGACAACACGGGCAAAGCTGCCGTAGATGTTGTCTTATAGGACTTACAAACTGTGATAAGCGCAAGGCGCTGGGTGCGCAACACCTTCTCTCGAGCCATTTTCCTCGACATTAACCCACCCCAGCTATTTGACGCGTATGTCAGAATAGCCTCAAACACCGCACGGTATATAATTTTGCTTGCACGGACACCCAGACCCCACTCCCTGTTACAAACACTCTTCAGGTTGACTAGGGAGCACAGCGCATTATCAGCCAAATACCCCACATTATGGAAGAAATTACATTCTTCGCCGATCCAAACGCCTAAATACTTAATTTTCTCCGCGTAGGGGATAGGGACCCCGTCCATTTTCACATTTCTCCGTACCGAGAGTGACTTCGTATTCCGGAGGCTGATTATCCTACTTTTGTCAGGCGAAAACTCGAGTTTCGCCTCCTTACCCCAAGTTGACACCACATCTAGGGCCGCACAGGCCCTGGCCTCGATCTGCAACCTGTTCTCACCTTCCACGACTATCATCAAATCATCTGCATATGCGATGCAGGTACACCCGTCACCTAAATTCGAGGTGAGCAGCTTGTTAACAATTAAATTCCAAAAGACCGGACCGAGGACAGACCCCTGCGGGCAGCCTTTCGACGGCTCCTGCACAGCTGTGTGACCGCCTATGGTTAATTGGACTCGCCTGTCTTCGAAGTAGCTTACAATTAAGCTATATATATCTCGGGGACATCCTAGGTCTAGCAGACCGTTGAGGATGTAAGGCCACCAGGCGTTGTCAAACGCCCCCTTAATATCTAAACTGATTCCCAACACCATTTTACACCTACTATTTCTGACTTTGCTCGCTACAAAGTCAATCGCATCGCACGTACCCACGCCGCGTCTAAACCCGTACTGCCTATCGCTTATACCCTCACGAGCTCGGAAGAGCTCCTCAAGGCGAAGGTATATCAACTTTTCCAGGACTTTTCCGAGTACCGGAAGCAAAGTTATCGGCCTATAGGACTTCACGATTGTCCGGTCCAAGTCGGCAGACTTGAGGATCAATCGGAGGTCGCCTATCTTCCATTCGATTGGGAAGACGCCCCGGGCCAGACACGCATTATAGAGCATGACCAAGGGGTCCTTCAGCCTGCCCCACGCTCGCTTAACTAGTTCGCTAGTAATATCATCAATACCTGGCGCCTTTTTGTTAGGCAGGGAAAAGACCGCAGTCTTAACCTGCTGCACACACCAATCCCCAACAGGGTCCGAGCATCTCCCAAGATCCCGGGTCCCGGCCCGTATCTCGCGGTGGGAGACGTCATCCGTCATACCGTCATCCGCTGGCAGCAAGGCACGAAGCGCATAAGATGCAGTACCACTAGCGTCCGTAGTGTACTCATTGCCCGCACGAAGGGTGGAAGAAACCCCCGAGCTTCCTCTCTTTTTAATCACGACTTTATACACCGCTCCCCAAGGATCACCTCTGTTATCCGCAACAAACTTGTGCCATGCAGCACGTTTCCTCGTGAACACCGTGTTCACAAAGCGGCGTCTGCTAAGCTTGTAAGCCTCCAGCAGGACGGCCCGCCTCTCAGGGTTTCTACACCGCTGAAATCGTTTACGATTTCTATACATCTCTTTTCGCATTTTGTCCAAGTCATTGGACCACCAAGGGTAGGATTTAACCACACCCGTCGCCTGCGGCATGGAAGCCTCCGCAATTTCTATTAGTCGGTGCTGGACACGCGCCACTGAGTCCGGTGTTATACCCCCGACATCCCAGTCAGTCGATCGGAGAAGTTCGTCAAACTTCCTCCAGTCGGCCTTCCGCGTGAGAAGCCTTCCCTCAAACAAGGTATCGGCCCTCTCAGCAGGTCCCAGAGAGATTTCGAATGTGATCAAGCGGTGATCACTAAACTGTTCGGGGTGCACTGACCAGTCTCTAATACTGTTCAGAGCATTCCCATTACAAAGGGTGACATCTATGTTAGCACGGCCCAACAAGGTTTCAAAGGTATGAAACCGAGATGGTTGATTTAGGACGGTAAGTCCTGACTCTACGAACGCCTCTTCGTACGCTCTACCTTTGTCGTTAGCTCTGTCGCAATGCCAGAGCGCAGACTGCGCGTTAAAATCACCACCCACAACCAATTTCGCCCCATCGTACACACGAGAAACCAACCTAACCGCTTCAATATACCTATCGGGCGGATCCCGATATTGGCAGTAAACGTTAAAAACAAAAACCGATTCTGCTCCGATCTTGAGTTCGGTGCAGACATAGTGCGCAGTGGAGAACTGCGACACCATGAGTGCACCCAACCTCGGGTTCACAACATAAGTGGCCGCCCAGATGTGGTCGGCCCCACTCACATGTAAGAATTTTGCCCCTCGCGGCCCTGGGACCCGATCACGAATACAATATGGCTCCTGGACAAGCACGATGTCCAGTTTTAGCCTCTCCGCGACTCTCACGCAGTTATCCAGGGAAGTCCTGGAGCGGGCTACGTTAACCTGACCTATCTTCAGCCTATTCATAGGAAGTTCGCTGCAACTCCCTTGCGTAGGCCCTCTTCCTCACGGGACACTCGACGCTGATGGTGGCGTGCTTAATGTCACCCCCAGACTTGCCAGCCCGCGTGCAGTTAAGACACGTGAGCTGACTCTCATGTGAGATCGTACAATCCCACATCTTGTGCCCCTCTTTACCGCACAGATCTCCTGCCCGTCGCCAGACAGGCGACCAAGATCGCGTGTTTTTAAAATCCCGCCGGCAAGTAACTTCTCAAGAGGTGTAAGCCAAATGCTATTGCAATGGTAGAAGGTTTCCCAGCTACCAAAGTTCCACCACGTGCTTTAACGGGGCTGCAGCCAAACGAATTTCTACAGCCCCGAGCGTCAACCGCTTCTCGCTGTCCCTACTTAAGGCGGTATTAGCGAATTGTGCCCATCCTGCGACACACTACACACAAGTGTGCAGGCCGACTTATCGACACAACCCGGGCCCCCAAGCCTACAACCAAGGTCCGCCAGGACGTATGCAGCCAAGACCAAAAACTCTCCGGTAGTGCTCGGCAAAATTTGAGCACTACCGTCCCACCAATTTAGGCCGCATCCGCCCCCTAGGGGGAGTGTATAGGGACACGTCGTACGACCCGGTGCGCACTCCTGACCCCCGGGTACCTGAGTACGAGACTCATCTCCCGCGTTGGGCCAAGAGTTTTGCACCCCATCCAGCGAACGCCACTACCAATTCGCCGGCCATGCCTCATCAAAGTTTAGCCGTCGTCTCAAGCAAAATGCAAGTCAAACTTGCCACACAAAACTACTGAATATACATTTACTCGGCCGGCTAGGAAAGGTAGCCGGCCTGCTCTTACAAAACAAAGACAGTCCCTATCCTTACTTTAAGAAGAGAGACGCCGTTGCCCAGCGGAGACCACGTGGAGGTACCTCTCAGCATGACCAGAGACTTGGAAAAACTTCCCCAGGGACTCCTAACTAGCCGAGCCCGCTCGAAAGCGAGCACGTATAGCTTCGAAGTCCCAGACAGGAAGGAAGAAAAAAGAAAGAAAAGATATAGATTTGTGTAAGTGTAACCAGGCCGGTTAGTGTAGTAGATGTATATATTTTTTTGGATTTTGTTTAATTTTTATTTATTTTTATTTTTATTTTATTTTTATTTTGTCGTGTGTTGTTCCGGCCTGGGGAAGAGTGTAGTGTTAGCCACACGGAGTATCGTCGGACTAGCGAACTAGTCCGACTAGTGTAGGTTGTGAGTGCTAGTGTAGATGTAGGTGCGTATTCCGCGTGGGTATGTATACCACCTCAGCGTCCAGGGCCAGAAGTCGTCTATAGTGCGGACACCCAACCTGTAGTCCACTCCGGATCATCCTGCGTCCTGCATGCCTTAGCAGTAGTGCTAAAACTAAAAGCTTAATTATTAATTCATCAACTGCGTAGGATACCTAATTCGCGGACGAACTCGGTGAAAATCCTACACGCTGCCTTACTGCCCACCATTTCCTGGGTCTGCCCAAAATTTACCCTTATATCACGATATTTCCTCCGGGTGAATTCTCTCACCACATCATATTTACGACAGTCAAATAGCACGTGAGCGCTAGACTCATCAACTCCGCACTCGTCGCAGAGCGGACTCTCCTTTAAACCGAGGTCAAATAATTTCTTATTGAAGTCTCCATGGCCGGTCAGGAATTGGGAAGTATAGTGATCCCAATCCTGCCACTTCAACTTCATTCTTGTAGTTACATTCGGGAAAAAACCGTATGTTACTCTACCGGTGTTCGCAACGTCCCAGCGAGCCTGCCACTTTTGCAGCGTCAACTCCCGCTGTTCCGTACGAACCAAGCGCTTATCATCACCATTTTTAGTTCTTCGATAGACCTCCGCACGTTCAATAACCAACAGATCAGCCGGGATCACCCCCGAAAGAACTGGCAACGCAGCCGTCGAAGTCGTTTTGTACGACTTGCAAACGGTGATGAGAGCGAGGCGCTGGGCTCGCAAAAGTTTCTCGCGATAGACTCTCTTTTCCGCCAAATCGCTCCAGCAATGCGATGCATATGTTATAATCGCCTCAAATACCGCACGGTAAATAACCCGACACGCCCGGACTCCCAGGCCCCACTCTCTGTTGCACACACTCTTCAATTTCACAAGGGAACTAACCGCGTTATTACAGAGATATTCTACATTGAGGGAGAAACTAGCTTCCTCCCCAATCCAGACACCTAGGTACTTAATCTTCGTCGCGTATGGAATTGCAACGCCGTCCATTTTAACAACCCGCCGCACCGAAAGGGATTTTGCTTTCTTTAGGCTAATCAAATTGCTTTTTTCGGGTGAGAACTGGAGCTTAGCCTCGTGGCCCCAGTTCGAGACTACATCTAGGGCAGCACATGCCCTGGCCTCAATTTCGGCTCTCGTATCGCCTTCAACTAGCAGCAGTATATCGTCTGCGTACGCGATGCACGAGCATCCCTCGCCCAAGTCCGACGTTAACAGCTTATTAATTATAATGTTCCAAAATAGCGGCCCGAGGACAGACCCTTGCGGACAACCCTTGGTTGGCTCCTTGGCCAAAGTTTCGCCCCCGATGGTCAATCGGACCTCCCTACCACGAAAGTAGTCCACAATCAGCCCATACATGTCTCGCGGACATCCAACACCCAGCAAGCCGTCCAGAATAGACGGCCACCAGGCGTTGTCGAACGCGCCCCTTATATCCAAACTAATGCCGAGCACCATTCTGCTTCGACTACCCCGGACTTTTGTAACAACGAAGCTGATTGCGTCCGCTGTCCCAACACCACGCCTAAACCCAAATTGCCGATCACTGAACGCCCCTCGAGCCCGGAAGAGCTCATCGAGGCGGCTGGAGATCAGTCGCTCGAGTACTTTTCCAAGCACTGGGAGGAGCGTTATCGGTCGATATGACTAAACAACAGCTCTGTCCAGATCAAGAGACTTAAGGATAAGCCTTAGATCGCCTATCTTCCACTCCGTGGGAAAGACACCACGATGCAGGCAACTGTTATAGAGCTGGACCAAGTGGTCCCGCAATCTACCCCACGACCTTTTTATGAGCTCACCGGTAATACCGTCTATTCCCGGGGCCTTCTTGTTAGGTAAGGCAAAGACCGCCCGTTTTACCTCATTTAAACTCCAATTCCCGACAGGGTCAGAGCAGCGATCCGTATTTCGGACCGCCACCCTGAGCTCACGATGGTAATCCACATCCGTGAGCTCTGCGTCCGCTGGCAGCAAGGCTCGAAGCGCGTAGGACGTAGTGCTACTCGCATCTGCTGTATAATCCTCACCCTCCCGGAGGGTAGTACATATTTCCGCGTCAGTTTTCCTACTCATCACAATCCGATAAACTGCGCCCCATGGATCCCCACTATTGTCCGATACAAACTTGTGCCAAGCCGCACGTTTCTTCGAATATACACTATTAACAAATCTCCTCCTGCTATTTTTATATGCATCAAGGAGGACAGCCCGCCTATCAGGGTTCCTACACCTCTGGAACCGCTTTCGGTCCTTATACATCTTTCGCCGTAGTCTGTCTAAGTCGTTAGACCACCAGGCGAAGGACTTCACAGCCCCTCGTGCACGCGGCATCGAGGCCTCAGCTATCTCAATCAGCCGCTGCTGAATGCGCGACACCGAGTTCGGGAGAATACCGCCCTCTTCCCAATTAGTGGCTCGCAAAAGTTCATCAAATTTCCTCCAATCCGCTTTTCGAGTGAGAAGCCGTCCCTCAACTGCGGGAGCGACCCTCACGCCAGGTCCCAAGGAATAATCAAATATGATCATCCGATGATCACTAAACTGTTCAGGATATACCCTCCAGTTACTGATTTTGCCCAACGTTACATTATTACACAAAGTTACATCTATGTTGGCACTACCTCGCAAGGTCTCGAAGGTTCGAAACCTAGAAGGCTGATTCAGCACATTGAGCCCGGACTCAATGATTGCTTCCTCATATGCCCTGCCTCTTACGGTTACCCTATCACTATACCACAGCGCCGAATGCGCGTTCAAGTCTCCTCCAATAACAAGGTTCGCATTGCCGTACGTACGAGCAATGAGCCGCAGCACGTCAATGTATCTCCCTGGCTGTTCGCGATACTGGCAATAGATGTTAAAAACAAAGATGCTTTCCCTCCCAATTTTGATCTCACTACAGACGTAGTGCGCAGTCGAGAACTGTGACACCACCAGAGCTCCTAGACCTGGGTTAGCCACAAGGGTGGCGGCCCATACGTGGTCAGCTCCGCTCAAATGTAGGATTTTGACTCCTCGCGGTCCTGGGACCCGGCCCCGTATACAATAGGGCTCTTGTAGCAACACGATGTCTAATTTTAATTTCTCCGCGATCCTAACGCAGTTGTCCAGGGAAGTCCTGGAACGGGCCACGTTCACCTGGCCTATCTTCAGCCTACTCATAGGAGGTGCGGTGCAGCTCCCTGGCGTAGGCTCTCCTGCGCACCGGGCAATCCACGCTGATGGTAGCGTGTTTGATCTCCTTGCCTGACTTGCCGGCCCTGGTACAGTTAAGGCAAGTCAACTGCCTCTCCTGCGTAGCAGAACAGTCCCACATCTTGTGAAGCCGATGAACCACCGGTCTCGACTGCGCAAGAGGTCTCTCATGCGGGGCGTGCACTCCACCTCAACCGTGTACGCGTCGCGCGCACGGCTGAGGCGACGGTACCTCTCGGAGAACTCCTTAACGAAGTCCTCCTCACTGATGCCCTGAAGATATTGGGCATTTTGCCTCATCAGGGTCGCCGGCAAGTCTTTCTTGTCAACGTCCGACGGCACATCATAAAAGAGTACCCTCGGACCTTTCTTGACTGGGGCCTTGGCTTTAATGCCAGCCTTGTCCCATTCCTGGCTCAAAACAAGGCTCGATTGAGCCCCGTTTGCCACCTCCAGGACAACTCCACCGGTGATCTGTTTCACCCGGCGCACCTGCAGGGTGCCTATGATCGGCCGAAGCTCTTCCTTGGCCTTTTTTTCAATATCCGCCGTCGTCATCTTAGTCTTGTTCCCCTCCACGGGGAACAAGAGGACGGCCGGACTCGCCCTGGGAGGCCTCTTCTGCACAGCAGAAGGGACGCTCCAATTCGCCCTGATCGCTGGTGGCGCTTTCTTAGCGACCTCAGCGAAGGAAGGCGGTTTCGCCTCCCTCCGCATCGTCACTATCTCCTTCTGCATCGCCCCGGTAACGGACGATGCACTGGCCGAAGTTACTTCGGCCACAACTGCCGCCTTAAGCTCTGTGAACAGAGCCCTGACGCCACTCACTGCCTCCTTCGAGGCCTGCTGGGCGCCAGTTACCTGGCCCTCCAGCCTAGCTTGTTCGAGGCGCACGTCCTCGAACAACACCCTGATCGCACGCAAGGAGCCATCGATCTTCCCCATGGTCTCCTTGCTCACCTTCCTCGCCTTGTCCATGTCCAAGGCGGCGAACACTTCCGCGCAGAGGCTCTCCAGCTTGTCCCGCTCAGCGAGCAAGGGAGGCCCTACGCTTCTCAACGAGGTGCCGGCTACCGGCCCACCTCCTACAACATCGGCTTGCCCCGCCAGAGGGGCCACACTCGCACTCGTAGATTGGTCTGTAGACATCGTAAAAATAGATATATATCAATATCAGAAAATATAGGAAAAATATAAGAAGTTTGTCAGCAAAAGCCAGCAAACAGAAAAATATACAGGGTGTACTATTCATATTAGTACCCTTGAACAGTCGTGAAATTAGAAAGCGTGCGCAGGGAGTAAGTGAGGTCGTTCTAGGGCGGATAAGCCCCTCACAGATCCCCCCGGACGCCGCATACTCGCCAGCCTACCGCTCTCGGGCTCCAATCTTCGAATTTCTTCTGGGACTGTCACCCGAGAGGGGTCACTAAACTGAAGGAAAGCCTAACGACTGCATGCGAGAGAAGTCAGACCTGGCTCTATGTTATCCTGAAACAGGTGCACCGTGCACGCGCCCAAAATCTCGGGGCCCCCTACCGGAATAGGACGGGTGAGTCCGACGTACGCAGAGCTCGCCATCTGAATGCGCATGCCCAGCCGCTACCCCGCTCATTACCGCAAGACATGGTAGCAACTGCTCCCTCCCGGGTTACAGCGCGACCCATGAATGGGGAGAGAAGGACGCCTGGACACCGCCGGCCTAGCGACCGCCACCTCCTCTGACCGAAGTCTTTACGAGGGCTGTACCCGTACCGACACTCCTTGCAGCGGCCAGCTCTCTTCCCGCCCCGCTGCCCACACAGCACAGACCGCCAGGAGGACACCCGAGCATGAAACCCGTCGTAGTGCAGGAACTCCATCCAAGCACTCACCATTGGGACCCACTTCTACGCCGGGGGGCAGTCTGTGCACACAGAGGGCCCCTCGGGTTCGTCCGCTTTTAGCCGGACTCAGATCTCCTGCCCGTCGCCGGACAGGCGACCAAGATCGCGTGTTTTTAAAATCCCGCCGGCAAGTAACTTCTCAAGAGGTGTAAGCCAAATGCTATTGCAATGGTAGAAGGTTTCCCAGCTACCAAAGTTCCATCGCGTGCTGTAACGGGGCTGCAGCCAAACGAACATCTGCAGCCCCGAGCGTCAACCGCTTCTCGCTGTCCCTACTTAAGGCGGTATTGGCGAGTTGTGCCCCTCCTGCAGCACACTACACACAAGTGTGCAGGCCGACTTATCGACACAACCCGGGCCCCCAAGCCTACAACCAAGGTCCGCCAGGACGTACGCAGCCAAGACAAAAAACTCCGCTAGTGCTCTGCAAAAGTTGCACTACCGTCCCACCAATTAAGGCCGCATACGCCCCCTAGGGGGAGTGTATAGGGACACGTTTTCCGACCCGGTGCGCACTCCTGACCCCCGGGCACCTGAGTACGAAACTCATCTCCCGCGTTGGGCCAAGAGTATTGCACCCCATCCAGCGAACGCCACTACCAATTCGCCAGCCATGCCTCATCAAAGTTTAGCCGTCGTCTCAAGCAATATGCAAGCTAGGCTTGCCACATCAAAACTAAGTGATTCTACATTTACTCGGCCGGCTAGGAAAGTAGTCGGCCTTCTCACACAAAAACAAAGACAGTCCCTAACCTTACTTTAAGAAGTGAGACGCCGTTGCCCAGCGGAGACCACGTGGACGTACCTCTCAGCATGACTAGAGACTTGGAAAAACTTCCCCAGGGGCTCCTAACTAGCCGAGCCCGCTCGAGAGCAAGCACGTATAGCTTCGGAGTCCCAGACAGGAAGAAAGAAAGAGAAGGAAGTAGATAGAGAAATTGTCAGTTGTGTTACCAGGCCGATTAGTGTTATAATGTATATCTATTTTTGGGTTTTTTGTGTATTTTTTTAATTTTTATGGTTTTTTGGTTTTTTATATGTGTTGTTTCGGCCTGGGGAAGAGTGTAGTGTTGTCCAGGCGGACTGGAGTTCTACCGGACTAGCAGACCAGTCCGATATGTGTTGTTTTATGTGTTCGTGTATATGGTGGTGTAGTCCGCTCGGGTATGTAATACCACCTCAGCCATCAGGCCCAGAAGTCTTCTAAAACGTGGCAACCCGACCTGTCGTCCACAGCGATTCATCCTGTCCTGCATGCCTCAGCGGTAGTGCTAAAACTAAAAAACTTATAGATTAAAAGACCTTAACCTAACTTAAAACTAGAGAAGACAGGCCGTGGTTAACCCCCTTCAACTGCGGAGAATTCCCAATTCGCGGACGAACTCAGTGAAAATCCGACACGCTGCCTTACTGCCCACCATATCGCGGGCCTGCCCAAAATTTACCCCGATATTTCTATATTTTTCTCGCGCTGATGCACGTACAACATCATACTTCCCGCAGTCAAACAGGACGTGAAAACACGTCTCATCAACCCCACATTCACCGCAGAGCGGACTCTGCTTAAGCCCAAGGTCGAACAACTTCTTGTTGAAGTTCCCGTGGCCTGACAGGAATTGGGATGTAAAGTGGTCCCAGTCCTGCCATTCCAAGCTCATTCGGTCGGCAACATTAGGAAAAAACTCGAACGTGACCCGGCCCGTGGTCTCGTTCTCCCACCGTCGCTGCCAATTTCTCAGCGTAGCTTCTCTTACTTCTCGTCGAACTACACACTTACGTTCACCGTTCTTAACCCGCCGATAAATTTCCGACCGCTCAGTTATGAGGAGATCCATCGGGATCACCCCCGACAACACGGGCAAAGCTGCCGTAGATGTTGTCTTATAGGACTTACAAACTGTGATAAGCGCAAGGCGCTGGGTGCGCAACACCTTCTCTCGAGCCATTTTCCTCGACATTAACCCACCCCAGCTATTTGACGCGTATGTCAGAATAGCCTCAAACACCGCACGGTATATAATTTTGCTTGCACGGACACCCAGACCCCACTCCCTGTTACAAACACTCTTCAGGTTGACTAGGGAGCACAGCGCATTATCAGCCAAATACCCCACATTATGGAAGAAATTACATTCTTCGCCGATCCAAACGCCTAAATACTTAATTTTCTCCGCGTAGGGGATAGGGACCCCGTCCATTTTCACATTTCTCCGTACCGAGAGTGACTTCGTATTCCGAGTGTATAGGGACACGTCTTCCGACCCGGTGCGCACTCCTGACCCCCGGGCACCTGAGTACGAAACTCATCTCCCGCGTTGGGCCAAGAGCATTGCACCCCATCCAGCGAACGCCACTACCAATTCGCCAGCCATGCCTCATCAAAGTTTAGCCGTCGTCTCAAGCAAAGATGCAAGCTAGGCTTGCCACATCAAAACTACGTGATTTTATATTTACTCGGCCGGCTAGGAAAGTAGCCGGCCTTCTCACACAAAACAAAGACAGTCCCTAACCTTACTTTAAGAAGGGAGACGCCGTTGCCCAGCGGAGACCACGTGGAGGTACCTCTCAGCATGACCAGAGACTTGGAAAAACTTCCCCAGGGGCTCCTAACTAGCCGAGCCCGCTCGAGAGCAAGCACGTATAGCTTCGGAGTCCCAGACAGGAAGAAAGAAAGAGAAATATTAAATTTTGTCCGCGTAAGGGATCGGGACCCCGTCCATTTTTACATTCCTTCGCACCGAGAGCGACTTCGTGTTCCGGAGGCTAATGATTTTACTTTTCGCAGGCGAAAACTCGAGTTTTGCCTCCCTTCCCCAAGTTGAGATCACTTCAAGGGCCGCACAGGCCCTGGCTTCGATCTGCAATCTATTCTCACCCTCCACAATAACCATTAGATCGTCTGCATACGCGATGCAGGTACACCCGTCACCTAGACTCGAGGTGAGTAATTTATTTACAATAATGTTCCAAAAAACCGGACCGAGGACAGACCCCTGCGGGCAGCCCTTCGATGGCTCCTGCACTGCTGTGTAACCGCCAATGGTTAGTTGGACTCGCCTGTTTTCAAAGTAGCTTACTATCAAGCCATATATGTCTCGAGGACATCCCAGGTCTAGCAGACCGTTAAGGATGTAAGGCCACCAGGCATTATCAAATGCCCCCTTAATATCTAAGCTAACCTCTAACACCATCTTACACCTACTATCTCTGACTTTGCTCGTTACAAAGTTAATCGCATCGCACGTACCCACGCCACGTCTGAACCCGTATTGCCGATCGCTTATACCCTCACGAGCTCGGAAGAGCTCCTCGAGACGAAGGTATATTAACTTCTCCAGGATTTTTCCAAGTACTGGAAGTAAAGTTATGGGCCTATAAGACCCCACGATTGTCCGGTCTAAGTCAGCAGACTTGAGGATCAATCGGAGATCTCCTATTTTCCATTCTACTGGGAAAACACCCCGGGCCAGACACGCATTATAGAGCCTGGTCAGGGGGTCCTTCAGCCTACCCCACGCTCGCTTAACCAGTTCGCCCGAAATTTCGTCAATACCTGGCGCCTTTTTGTTGGGCAGGGAAAAGACCGCAGTCTTAACCTGCTGCACACACCAATCCCCAACAGGGTCCGAACATCTCCCAAGATCCCGGGTCCCGGCCCGTATCTCGCGGTGGGAGACGTCATCCGTTTCACCGTCATCCGACTACTAGCGTCCGTAGTGTACTCATTGCCCGCACGAAGGGTGGAAGAAACCCCCGCGCTTCCTTTCTTTTTCAGCACGACTTTGTACACCGCGCCCCAAGGATCACCTCTGTTGTCCGCTACAAATTTGTGCCATGCAGCACGCTTCCTAGTAAACACCGTGTTTACAAAACGGCGTCTGCTAAGCTTGTAAGCTTCTAGCAAGACTGCCCGCCTTTCAGGGTTTCGACAACGCTGGAATCGTTTCCGATTCCGATACATTTCTTTCCGCATTCTGTCTAGATCATTCGACCACCAGGGGTAGGATTTGACCACCCCCATTGCCCGCGGCATGGATGCCTCCGCAATCTCGATCAGTCGGTGCTGAATGCGCGCCACAGAGTCCGTTGTCATCCCACCGTCGTCCCAATCAGTCGATCGGAGAAGGTCGTCAAACTTTCTCCAATCGGCCTTTCGCGTGAGAAGCCTTCCCTCAAATGAGGTAACGGCCCTCTCAGCGGGTCCCAGGGAAATTTCAAATGTGATCAGACGATGATCACTAAACTGTTCAGGGTGTACTGACCAGTTTTCTATATTGTTTAAAACATTTTCGTTGCACAGGGTGACATCTATATTTGCCTGTCCCATCAGGGTTTCAAAAGTACGAAACCTAGAGGGCTGATTCAGGACAGTGAGTCCCGACTCAATGAAAGTTTCCTCGTACGCCCTACCTTTGTCATTGGCTCTGTCGCAATGCCAGAGCGCCGACTGCGCGTTGAAATCACCGCCTACAACTAATTTCGCTCCCTCGTACACACGAGCGACAAGCTTAATCGCTTCTATATATCTATCGGGTGGGTCCCGATACTGGCAATAAATGTTAAATACGAACACCGATTCCTCTCCGATTTTGAGTTCGGTGCAGACATAGTGCGCAGTGGAGAACTGCGACACCATGAGTGCACCCAACCCCGGGTTCACAACGTAAGTGGCCGCCCAAATGTGGTCGGCCCCACTCACATACAAGAATTTTGCCCCACGCGGTCCTGGGACCCGATTACGGATACAATACGGCTCTTGAATGAGCACAATGTCCAATTTTTGCCTCTCCGCGATTCTCACACAGTTGTCCAGGGAAGTCCTGGAACGGGCTACATTAACCTGGCCTATCCTCAACCTACTCATACGAAGTCCGCTGCAACTCCCTGGCGTAGGCCCTCTTCCTCACAGGGCATTCAACACTAATGGTGGGCCCCGACGGGGAGTCTTATTCTTTAAGACTTTGGGGGTTGGCGTCCCCACGGGCCTAGCCTCCGCAGCTTTTCTTCCCACTATACAATGAGCTGCGGAACATTTTACATTTTACACATATACTACACCAAGAACACTACATAAATTACAACATACACACATACACAATTACACAACAACAACCTACACTGATATTTCTTCCATTTACACTCGGTGGTGTTGCGACATCTTACGAAACGCAACCGTAACCCAAGGTGGGAACAAATCGTGCCGATGGGTGAATGGCTCTACGTAATGAGTCTCGAACGATGTCCTCTGGGCACCAGGGCGAACCCAGTTGTATTTAGCTCTAGCTCCAATACGCGTGCGCTCTGCTGGAGTGGTCCATTTTTCGCCGGTACTCGTGGGACCAAAATTTCAGTTCCAATAATAAACACTATGATGGTTGGTGGTCCATCTGAAAAAACCACCAATTTAAGTCTTGCGAAGAGACCTCGATCAGCTTCGTCTGACGAGGATAAAAGTCCTACTGAACAGAATTTCTTAAAATCAAAATATAAAAATATCAGATTCATTGTACTCAGAAATAGTCAGGAAGGTGGCTCCCTTCAAAAGGTCTCACCGTTTTTAATAAACAAAACCATAACAGGTGCAAGTGGCTCCCCGAAGAATATCAGGAAATTACGCGACGGATCGATTCTGGTTGAAACATTCAACGATGAGCAGAGTCGATCTATCTTACGTCTCCGTAATATGGGTGGCATAAATATAAGCGCAGAATGCCACAAAACGCTAAATACGAGCCGGGGTGTAATTTTTTGTAGAGACCTTCTGGATATAGATATCTCTGAAATAGTTGACGAGCTGTGCCACCAAGATGTTGTTGAGGTGAAACGTATAATGAAACGGCAGAACGGAACAGAAGAACCGACACCGTCTCTTATATTAACATTCAGTCTCCCTGTTCCACCAGAAAAGATCAAAGTGGGTTACCTCTCGGTTCGGGTACGACCATTCATACCCAACCCACGGCGATGTTTCAGATGCCAAGGTTTTGGTCATACTACAACATCTTGCACGAAAACTGAGATCTGTGCTCGATGTGGTAAAGAAGGTCACAACGACACTAACTGCGAAGAAAGTGAAAAATGTGCAAACTGCAGTGGTCCACATACAGCCCGCTCCCGAGATTGCCCAACTTTTAAAGAAGAAAAGGCAATTCTCAAAATCTGTACGGAGCAAAAACTATCTTTTCCGGCTGCACGTAGAGAATATAAAAAGATAAACAACTCACGGAACCTGGTTAAACCAGACGTATCTTTTGCCACCGCTACAACTAAACAAATTCCTACAAATGCTAATAATCAGCAGTGCGGATCCTGCAATGAGCTTAAAAAACTTGTTCAGATGCTATCTGATCAAGTAGCTTCACTTACAGCCACTATCTCAGAGCTGACAAAAATGAATAAAAAGTCCTCCATCGCAGCTAGTGAATCAAACAGTATGATACATACGAAAGTTCCTATTCCCAAAATCGTACCGCCACGAATAGCGACTATCACAGCTGGCAGTAAGCCACCTAATAAGCTCCCCATAAAGGGAACCCACGTAACTATCTCTTCTGGGATGTCAACTACAGCATCCCATTCAAATAAATCTCCTCCACCATCTCCTCATATACTGGAGGATATGGTTGAAGAACCACCCGACCCTAGGGCATCGGAGTTCTTTAAAATAAAAAATTCAAAAAAGAAAAACCGAATCACGTACAACTAATTTTTATATAGTTTCCGAAATTTATTTTTTTATTTGCTTTTTACACTTATGAACATTATTCAGTGGAATGTTAGAGGTATTCGGTCCCGCATTGAAGATATTAGAGTACTGGCGCACACACATGATCCACTAATCATGTGTTTCCAGGAAACTCACCTCCTACAACATGACCGAATTACATTTAGAGGATACTTCTGCGAGAGATACGACTGCCTAGTAGACAGTAGGGAGAGTGGTGGAGTAGCGATTTTCATGAAGAATGGGGTGTCAGCTACAAGAATTCAACTAACCACTGTCATTCCTGCTATTGCAGTAAAGGTCACTATTCCCTTCAAATTGCATATCTGCAATCTGTATCTCTCACCGAACACTGTGTTCAGTGCTTTAGATGTCTCAAATCTCCTTACACAAATACCATCTCCATCGTTAATAGTAGGAGACTTCAATGCCCATCATATTTCCTGGGGCTCAACCTTCTGCTCCACTCGAGGAAATATGATAAACAGATTGAGACAAGATTTTGACCTTTGCCTACTGAATAATGGATCACACACATTTATGTCCTTATCAACTGGTGCTGTATCTAACCTTGATCTTTCCATATGCTCACCGAATGTACTCCCTCATTTTAATTGGTCGATTTGTGATGACTATCACGGCAGTGATCATAGACCAATTATTATTAGTTTCGGTTTAGACTGCGAGATTAAAAGAATGCCACGGAGATGGATTGTTGAAAAGGCAGATTGGAACGGATACTGTAAAGCATTCCAATCTCAGTATGACGATGGAGCGAACATCCTCGACCAATATTCTTCTTTTACGTCCATGATACTTAAGAATGCCAACAGATATATCCCACAAACATCGGGTAATCCTAGACGTCCTTTCGTTCCATGGTGGAACGATGAATGCAAAATTGCTATTAGGAATCGACGGCAGGCACTACGTAAATTTAATCGTAGGCCCACAACAGAACATCTAAATTTATACCGCAGGGCTAGAGCGGTGTGCCGTCGAGTATTCTTGGACGCTAAGAGGAATTCATGGACGAAATACGTGAGCACTATCTCGCGCACTACTTCCACGTCTACTGTATGGAAGAAAATTCGTGCAATCTTCGGATCACCGAAACAATCTATTCTTGGTCTTATTGATGAAGGAGAACTCCTTTCATCATCCTCGGAAGTGGCAAATAGTCTAGCAAAATCTTTCCGCTCGGTGTCTCTCACCTCATCATATAATTACGATTTTCAACGGTACAAGATACAAATGGAGGTGTTGTCGTTAAACATTGGTGATTCGGTTGGTGAATTAAACACTCCATTCGTATTTAAAGAATTGTTACATGCACTTAAAAATTCACGGGACACTTCCCCTGGACCGGACAACATTCGCCTTTCCATGCTTTCACACCTTCCTAATTCGGCACTACAACAACTTTTGAATATTTTCAACGGTATATTCTCCGAACAAGTCTTCCCACCTGGCTGGTCAGAAGCATTTATTATACCAGTACTAAAACCTGGTAAAGACCAAACGAACCCCTCAAGCTATCGCCCTATTTCATTAACAAGCGTGTTGTGTAAAATAATGGAGAGAATGGTAAACCGCAGACTTACATGGTACTTGGAGAAACATGGCTTTCTATCTCCAGAACAGTGTGGTTTTCGACAAGGACGATCTTCCATTGACCATTTAGTGTCACTAGAAACAGCCATACAAAACGCTTTCCTCAATCGGCAACACCTCGTCGCTATCTTCTTTGATATAAAAAAGGCGTATGACACAGCCTGGCGACGTGGTATCCTTAACACTCTCAAAACATGGGGAATCAAGGGCAATATGCTTGCTTTTATCCGGGGATTCTTAAATCACCGAACGGCTCGTGTTCGTGTGGATGATTCGCTCTCAGATAGTGTCATCTTGGAGAATGGAGTGCCCCAAGGTAGTGTATTAAGTGCCACCTTATTTTCTGTAGCCATAAATGATATTACCAAATGTGTTCAGGCTCCTGTCTCATGCTCTCTATTCGCTGACGACTTTGCTATCTACATTGCAAGCCGTTCGGCACCTACAGCAGAGAGACTACTGCAGAACACTATATATCACCTTGAAGCTTGGTCCAGGATTACTGGTTTCACATTTTCAACCGAAAAAACAAAATGTGTAGTTTTTTCTCGGCTACGAAACCCTTCTATTCCGCAAATTTTTCTGAACGGTGAGACTATTACTATCTCTAATTACGTTAAGTTTTTAGGTTTAATTTTTGATAGCCGTCTTACTTGGGTCAAACATTTAAAAGAATTGAAAACAAAATGTTCCAAAATTCTAGATATGATGCGAGTCCTTACTAACACCAACTGGGGAGCCGATAGATCATGTATGATACGTTTTTACTATTCCTTTGTTCGCTCCCGTTTAGATTACGGTTGTGTGGCCTACTCATCAGCTCGTCAAACCTCGGCAGGCACTACGTAAATTTAATCGTAGGCCCACAACAGAACATCTAAATTTATACCGCAGGGCTAGAGCGGTGTGCCGTCGAGTATTCTTGGACGCTAAGAGGAATTCATGGACGAAATACGTGAGCACTATCTCGCGCACTACTTCCACGTCTACTGTATGGAAGAAAATTCGTGCAATCTTCGGATCACCGAAACAAACTATTCTTGGTCTTATTGATGAAGGAGAACTCCTTTCATCATCCTCGGAAGTGGCAAATAGTCTAGCAAAATCTTTCCGCTCGGTGTCTCTCACCTCATCATATAATTACGATTTTCAACGGTACAAGATACAAATGGAGGTGTTGTCGTTAAACATTGGTGATTCGGTTGGTGAATTAAACACTCCATTCGTATTTAAAGAATTGTTACATGCACTTAAAAATTCATGGGACACTTCCCCTGGACCGGACAACATTCGCCTTTCCATGCTTTCACACCTTCCTAATTCGGCACTACAACAACTTTTGAATATTTTCAACGGTATATTCTCCGAACAAGTCTTCCCACCTGGCTGGTCAGAAGCATTTATTATACCAGTACTAAAACCTGGTAAAGACCAAACGAACCCCTCAAGCTATCGCCCTATTTCATTAACAAGCGTGTTGTGTAAAATAATGGAGAGAATGGTAAACCGCAGACTTACATGGTACTTGGAGAAACATGGCTTTCTATCTCCAGAACAGTGTGGTTTTCGACAAGGACGATCTTCCATTGACCATTTAGTGTCACTAGAAACAGCCATACAAAACGCTTTCCTCAATCGGCAACACCTCGTCGCTATCTTCTTTGATATAAAAAAGGCGTATGACACAGCCTGGCGACGTGGTATCCTTAACACTCTCAAAACATGGGGAATCAAGGGCAATATGCTTGCTTTTATCCGGGGATTCTTAAATCACCGAACGGCTCGTGTTCGTGTGGATGATTCGCTCTCAGATAGTGTCATCTTGGAGAATGGAGTGCCCCAAGGTAGTGTATTAAGTGCCACCTTATTTTCTGTAGCCATAAATGATATTACCAAATGTGTTCAGGCTCCTGTCTCATGCTCTCTATTCGCTGACGACTTTGCTATCTACATTGCAAGCCGTTCGGCACCTACAGCAGAGAGACTACTGCAGAACACTATATATCACCTTGAAGCTTGGTCCAGGATTACTGGTTTCACATTTTCAACCGAAAAAACAAAATGTGTAGTTTTTTCTCGGCTACGAAACCCTTCTATTCCGCAAATTTTTCTGAACGGTGAGACTATTACTATCTCTAATTACGTTAAGTTTTTAGGTTTAATTTTTGATAGCCGTCTTACTTGGGTCAAACATTTAAAAGAATTGAAAACAAAATGTTCCAAAATTCTAGATATGATGCGAGTCCTTACTAACACCAACTGGGGAGCCGATAGATCATGTATGATACGTTTTTACTATTCCTTTGTTCGCTCCCGTTTAGATTACGGTTGTGTGGCCTACTCATCAGCTCGTCAAACCTCGGCAGGCACTACGTAAATTTAATCGTAGGCCCACAACAGAACATCTAAATTTATACCGCAGGGCTAGAGCGGTGTGCCGTCGAGTATTCTTGGACGCTAAGAGGAATTCATGGACGAAATACGTGAGCACTATTTCACGCACTACTTCCACGTCTACTGTATGGAAGAAAATTCGTGCAATCTTCGGATCACCGAAACAATCTATTCTTGGTCTTATTGATGAAGGAGAACTCCTTTCATCATCCTCGGAAGTGGCAAATAGTCTAGCAAAATCTTTCCGCTCGGTGTCTCTCACCTCATCATATAATTACGATTTTCAACCGTACAAGATACAAATGGAGGTGTTGTCGTTAAACATTGGTGATTCGGTTGGTGAATTAAACACTCCATTCGTATTTAAAGAATTGTTACATGCACTTAAAAATTCATGGGACACTTCCCCTGGACCGGACAACATTCGCCTTTCCATGCTTTCACACCTTCCTAATTTGGCACTACAACAACTTTTGAATATTTTCAACGGTTTATTCTCCGAACAAGTCTTCCCACCCGGCTGGTCAGAAGCATTTATTATACCAGTACTAAAACCTGGTAAAGACCAGAAGAACCCCTCAAGCTATCGCCCTATTTCATTAACAAGCGTTTTGTGTAAAATAATGGAGAGAATGGTAAACCGCAGACTTACATGGTACTTGGAGAAACATGGCTTTCTATCTCCAGAACAGTGTGGTTTTCGACAAGGACGATCTTCCATTGACCATTTAGTGTCACTAGAAACAGCCATACAAAACGCTTTCCTCAATCGGCAACACCTCGTCGCTATCTTCTTTGATATAAAAAAGGCGTATGATACAGCCTGGCGACGTGGTATTCTTAACACTCTCCAAAAATGGGGAATCAAGGGCAATATGCTTGCTTTTATCCGGGGATTCATAAATCACCGAACGGCTCGTGTTCGTGTAGATGATTCGCTCTCAGATAGTGTCATCTTAGAGAATGGAGTGCCCCAAGGTAGTGTATTAAGTGCCACCTTATTTTCTGTAGCCATAAATGATATTACCAAATGTGTTCAGGCTCCTGTCTCATGCTCTCTATTCGCTGACGACTTTGCTATCTACATTGCAAGCCGTTCGGCACCCACAGCAGAGAGACTACTGCAGAACACTATATATCACCTTGAAGCTTGGTCCAGGATTACTGGTTTCACATTTTCATCCGAAAAAACAAAATGTGTAGTTTTTTCTCGGCTACGAAACCCTTCTATTCCGCAAATTTTTCTGAACGGTGAGACTATTACTATCTCTAATTACGTTAAGTTTTTAGGTTTAATTTTTGATAGTCGTCTTACTTGGGTCAAACATTTAAAAGAATTGAAAACAAAATGTTCCAAAATTTTAGACATGATGCGAGTCCTTACTAACACCAAGTGGGGAGCCGATAGATCATGTATGATACATTTTTACTATTCCTTTGTTCGCTCCCGTTTAGATTACGGTTGTGTGGCCTACTCATCAGCTCGTCAAACCGTGCTTAAAATGCTGGATAGTGTACATCATGCTTTCCTTCGGCTTGCTACAGGCGCGTTTAGATCAAGTCCTGTCGCAAGCTTACTTGTAGACTGTGGTGAACCATCACTTTGGGATAGACGAGACCAGCTCTTATTATCTTATTTTGCTCGTCTCAGAGGACAGCCAAATCACCCGGTTCTTGAGTCAGTCCTTAAAAATCCTAATCTAGGAAAGTATGAGGATCATCCACGACGTACTGCACCTGTAGGTATCCGTACCTGGCGTCTGCTGCAGCATATAAATGTTGACACACCGTCATTCTTTCCTATGTACCCTTGCTCATATCCTCCATGGGGAATAAACCTCATAAATTTTAATTTTGACCTGACTACATGTAATAAACAATCAACACCATCTATCGTCTTTCAGCAGATGTTTCAATGTGTTCTCTCCAAGGCGAAACCAGACGCGGTTGTATACACTGATGGATCGAAACAAAACGATACGGTTGGGTGTGCTTTTGTTGTCAATGAGAGAACTTATATGTTTGGTCTCCCCAGTATTACGAGTGTGTTTACCGCTGAACTATATGCTATAAATAAGGCTCTAAACATCATTAACCCTAAATATAGAAAGATTCTTATTTGCAGTGACTCGTGTAGTGCTCTCCAAGCCTTAAAGAACTTTTATTCCAAACATCCTATCGTCATTGAAATTTACAACGCAATCGCTGAGTTGAATAATCGCAACACAGAATTAAGTTTTTGCTGGGTCCCTAGCCACGTAGGGATTCCAGGTAATGAACATGCAGATTCCGCTGCCAAAGAAGCATGTAACCAGCCTCCTTTCACCACCCGAGTTGCTACTTCTGATTTCATTAACTATGTAAAACAATTATTAAGAACAAGGTGGCAAGGTGATTGGACAGCTACCGTTGATAATAAACTCCGTCAGATTAAAGATTCTGTGTTACCATGGAACTCCTCATACAGAAAACCCCGGCGTGAGGAAGTAGTACTCTGTCGATTGCGGATAGGACACACGAGAGTCACACACGAGTACCTGTTTACAAGAGGACAACCACCTCTATGCGCAAGATGCAACTGCCGCGTGACTGTGCGCCACATACTCGTGGACTGCATATGTTATGCGGCATTGCGTCGTAAATTTAAAATTCCTAGTAACATCCGTGGTATCTTGCGTGACGATAAGGAGGTTTTAAACCGCATGTTTATATTTTTACGTAGTATAGGGTTAATGCAAAAAATTTAATAAGTATGTATTCTTTAGTAATTGTATGTATTGTCCTATGTATTGTTTTGTTATCCGAGTAGGGAGCCTTTTACACTCCCTATCGGATTTTTTTGTTTTTTTTTGTATGTTTTTTAAATTCTTCTGTGATATTAGTTATAAGATTTTTGTGATATTAGTTTTAAGTTTTATCTCCTTTTTTAGTTTTAAGTTTTATTTATTTTTAATGATAGTTTTTAACATAGTTTTAAGTTTTATTTATTTTTAATGTGATAGTTTTTAACAGAGTTTTAAGTTACATATTAGTGTTTTTGTTATCCGAGAATGGGCCTTTTACTCCCATTCCGGAGTTTGTTTCTGTGATAGTAGTTTTAAGTTTTAATTTTATCTAAAAACCTAAAATTATTTTTATTTATTTATTTATGTATTTATTTATCTATTTATTTATTTTCCGGGCGATGATAACGTTCAACCGTTTTTCGCCCTTAAAAAAAAAAAAAAAAAAAAAAAAAAAAAAAAAAAAAAAGCTCGTCAAACCGTGCTTAAAATGCTGGATAGTGTACATCATGCTTTCCTTCGGCTTGCCACAGGCGCGTTTAGATCAAGTCCTGTCGCAAGCTTACTTGTAGACTGTGGTGAACCATCGCTTTGGGATAGACGAGACCAGCTTTTATTATCGTATTTTGCTCGTCTCAGAGGACAGCCAAATCACCCGGCTCTTGAGTCAGTCTTTAAAAATCCTAATCTAGGAAAGTATGAGGATCATCCACGTCGTACTGCACCTGTAGGTGTCCGTACCTGGCGTCTGCTGCAGCATATAAATGTTGACACACCGTCATTCTTTCCTATGTACCCTTGCTCATATCCTCCATGGAGAATAAGCCTTATAAATTTTAATTTTGACCTGACTACATGTAATAAACAATCAACACCATCTATCGTCTTTCAGCAGATGTTTCAGTGTGTTCTCTCCAAGACGAAACCAGACGCGGTTGTATACACTGATGGATCGAAACAAAACGATACGATTGGGTGTGCTTTTGTTGTCAATGAGAGAACTTATATGTTTGGTCTCCCCAGTATTACGAGTGTGTTTACCGCTGAACTATATGCTATAAATAAGGCTCTAAACATCATTAACCCTAAATATAGAAAAATTCTTATTTGCAGTGACTCGTGTAGTGCTCTCCAAGCCTTAAAGAACTTTTATTCCAAACATCCTATCGTCATTGAAATTTACAACGCAATCGCTGAGTTGAATAATCGCAACACAGAATTAAGTTTTTGCTGGGTCCCTAGCCACGTAGGGATTCCAGGTAATGAACATGCAGGTTCCGCTGCCAAAGAAGCATGTAACCAGCCTCCTTTCACCACCCGAGTTGCTACTTCTGATTTCATTAACTATGTAAAACAATTATTAAGAACAAGGTGGCAAGGTGATTGGACAGCTACTGTCGATAATAAACTCCGTCAGATTAAAGATTCTGTGTTACCATGGAACTCCTCATACAGAAAACCCCGGCGTGAGGAAGTAGTACTCTGTCGATTGCGGATAGGACACACGAGAGTCACACACGAGTACCTGTTTACAAGAGGACAACCACCTCTATGCGCAAGATGCAACTGCCGCGTGACTGTGCGCCACATACTCGTGGACTGCATATGTTATGCGGCATTGCGTCGTAAATTTAAAATTCCTAGTAACATCCGTGGTATCTTGCGTGACGATAAGGAGGTTTTAAACCGCATGTTTATATTTTTACGTAGTATAGGGTTAATGCAAAAAATTTAATAAGTATGTATTCTTTAGTAATTGTATGTATTGTCCTATGTATTGTTTTGTTATCCGAGTAGGGAGCCTTTTACACTCCCTATCGGATTTTTTTGTATTTTTTGTATGTTTTTTAAATTCGTCTGTGATATTAGTTATAAGATTTTTGTGATATTAGTTTTAAGTTTTATCTCCTTTTTTAGTTTTAAGTTTTATTTATTTTTAATGTGATAGTTTTTAACAGCGTTTTAAGTTACATATTAGTGTTTTTGTTATCCGAGAATGGGCCTTTTACACCCATTCCGGATTTTGTTTCTGTGATAGTAGTTTTAAGTTTTAATTTTATCTAAAAACCTAAAATTATTTTTATTTATTTATTTATTTATCTATTTATTTATTTTCCGGGCGATGATAACGTTCAACCGTTTTTCGCCCTTAAAAAAAAAAAAAAAAAAAAAAAAAAAAAAAACTAATGGTGGCGTGCTTTATGTCGCCCCCAGACTTGCCAGCTCGCGTGCAGTTAAGGCACGTAAGCTGGGTTTCCTGCGAGATTGTGCAATCCCACAGTTTGTGTCCCTCCTTACCGCATGTGCGGCAAAGAGGCTCGCTTTTGCATCGTTTGGCCACATGGCCAAACGCAAAGCACTTAAAACAGTGCAGTGGAGCCACATGGTCCACCACCCTGCAGCAGCCGAAACCGATGAACCATCGGTCTCGACCACGAAGTAGGTCCCTTAGTCTGGGGGAACACTCTACCTCCACAGCGTACGCATCACGCGCACGACTGTGGCGACGGTATCTCTCAGAGAACTCCTTTCGGAAGTCCTCCTCCGAGATCCCCGACAGGTACTGCGCATTTTGACGCAGTATTGCTGCCGGAAGGTCCTTTTTGTCCACGTCCGAGGGAACATCATATATGCGCACCCTCGGCCCTTTCTTAGCTGGGGCTTTGGCCTTGATGCCGGCCTTGGCCCACTCTTGGCTGATAACAAGGCTCGTCTGAGCCCTGCTTGCCACCTCAAGCACTACGCCACCACTAATTTGTTTAACGCGCCTGACTTGCAGGTCGTTAACTATAGGGCGAAGGACCTCCTTCGCCTTCTTCTCCAGCTCGGTCGTCGTCATTTTGCTCCCTTCCTCAGGAAACAAAAGCACGGCCGGGCTGTCCCTTGGCGGGCGCTTTTGGACCACCGGTGGAACAGATTTGTTCCCTCGGATGGCAGGTGGCGCCTTCTTAGCCACTTCCGCAAAGGACGGCTTGGCCGTTTCTTTGCGGATCGCAACCATTTCTTTCATCATCGCCCCCTGGACGGACGATGTGCTCGCCTTACTTACCTCAGCCACAGCAGAGTCCTTAAGCTCTGTAAACAGAGCCCGGATTCCACTGACGACCTCAGTCGACGCACGCTGTAGGCCCGAATTCAGACCTATCAGCCTGGCCTATTCAAGGCACACCTCGTCGAAGAGGGAGCGGATGTTTTTAAGGACACCATCCACCCTCTCGAGCGTCTCTTTGTTCACCTTCCTTGCCTTATCGCTGTCGATAAAGCCAAGGACATTGGCGCACAACTCTTCTAGCCTCTCCTTCTGCTGGTGCAGAGAAGAGGTTTCGCTTCCTGGCAGGGTGCCGGCTACCGGCCCACCCTGCGTCGCACTCAGCCTCTCCAGGCCCGGGGTCACCGGAGGTTCGTTTTCCAGACGAACCGCAGGGACGTCGCAGCGAACTCCACTAGGTGCAGCATGGTCCGAAGTGGATGCCATACTACAAAAGGTATTAAAAATTAAGAAATTTAAGAAAGTGCGAGAATCAACAGATTTCGCAGTTTAGTCTATAATTAGACTAGAGAACTTGGTTTTATGCGCAAGAGAGCGAGTAAAACAAAATTCAATTAAAAGACTTTACCCATAATGGGCCCTTGGACTCTCCAGAAGTTAGAAAGCGTGCGCAGAGAGTCAGTGAGGATGTCCCAGGGCTCAAAGGTCCTCAAAGATCCCCCCGGACGCCGCATACTCGCCAGCCTACCACACTCGGGCTTCAGTCGTCGAATTTCTTCTAGGACTTTCACCCAAGAGGGGTCACGGAACTGAAGGAAAGCCTAACGACTGCATGCGAGAGAAGTCAGACCTGGCTCTATATTGACCTGAAAGGGGTGCACCGTACACGCGCCTAACATCACAGGGTCCCCTACCAGAATAGGACGGGTAAGTTCGGTGTACGCAGAGCTCGCCATCTGAGTGCGCACGCCCAGCCGCTACCCCGCTCATTACCACAGACATGGCAGCAACTGCTCCTTCCCAGGTTACAGCGCGAACCATGAGAGGGGAGAGAAGGACGCCTGGACGCCGCCGGCCTAGCGACCGCCAGCTCCTCTGACCGAAGTCTTTACGAGGGCCGTACCCGTACCGACACTCCTTGCATTGACCGACTCTCTTCCCGCCCCGCTGCCCACACAGCATAAACCGCCAGGGATGCACCTGTGCATAGTACCCGTCGTAGTGCCGGAACTCCATCCAAGCACTCACCATTGGGACCCACTTCTACGCCGGGGGGCAGTCTGTACACACAGAGGGCCCCTCGGGTTCGTCCGCTTTTAGCCGGACTCAGATCTCCTGCCCGTCGCCGGACAGGCGACCAAGATCGCGTGTTTTTAAAATCCCGCCGGCAAGTAACTTCTGAAGAGGTGCAAGCCAAATGCTATTGCAATGGTAGAAAGTTTCCCAGCTACCAAAGTTCCACCGCGTGCTTTAACGGGACTGCAGCCAAACGAATCTCTGCAGCCCCGAGCGTCAACCGCTTCTCGCTGTCCCTACTTAAGGCGGTATTAGCGAGTTGTGCCCCTCCTGCGACACACTACACACAAGTGTGCAGGCCGACTTATCGACACAACCCGGGCCCCCAAGCCTACAACCAAGGTCCGCCAGGACGTATGCAGCCAAGACCAAAAACTCTCCGGCAGTGCTCGGCAAAATTTGAGCACTACCGTCCCACCACTATAGGCCGCATCCGCCCCCTAGGGGGAGTGTATAGGGACACGTCTTCCGACCCGGTGCGCACTCCTGACCCCCGGGCACCTGAGTACGAAACTCATCTCCCGCGTTGGGCCAAGAGTATTGCACCCCATCCAGCGAACGCCACTACCAATTCGCCAGCCATGCCTCATCAAAGTTTAGCCGTCGTCTCAAGCAATATGCAAGCTAGGCTTGCCACATCAAAACTAAGAGATTCTACATTTACTCGGCCGGCTAGGAAAGTAGTCGGCCTTCTCACACAAAAACAAAGACAGTCCCTAACCTTACTTTAAGAAGGGAGACGCCGTTGCCCAGCGGAGACCACGTGGAGGTACCTCTCAGCATGACTAGAGACTTGGAAAAACTTCCCCAGGGGCTCCTAACTAGCCGAGCCCGCTCGAGAGCAAGCACGTACAGCTTCGGAGTCCCAGTCAGGAAGAAAGAAAGAGAAGAAAGTAGGATAGAGAAAATTGTAAGTTGTGTTACCAGGCAGGTTAGTGTGATATTGTATAGCTATTTTTGGGTTTTGAATTTTTTAAATTTTTATAGGTTTTTTGTGTTTTTATATGTGTTGTTCCTGCCTGGGGAAGAGTGTAGTGTTGACCAGGCGGACTGGAGTACTATCGGGCTAGCAGACTAGTCCGATAAATGTTGTTGTATGTGCTCGTGTGCATGGTGGTGTAGTCCGCCCGGGTATATAATACCACCTCAGCCATCAGGCCCAGAAGTCTTCCACAACGTGGCAACCCGACCTGTCGTCCACCAAGATTCGTCCTGTGTCCTGTTCGCTTCAGCAGTAGTGCTAAAACTAATAAAATGTATAATTAATGTTCCTTAACCTAACTTAATACTAAAGAAGACAGGCCATGGTCAACCCCCTTCAACTGCGGAGAACACCCAGTTCGCGGGCGAACTCAGTGAATATTCTACACGCTGCCTTACTGCCCACCATATCGCGGGCCCGTCCAAAATTCACCCCGATGTCCCTATATTTCTCTCGCGCCGATGCGCGAATATCCTCATATCTCCCGCAGTCGAACAAGACGTGGGAACTCGTCTCATCGACACCGCATTCACTGCAGAGCGGGCTCTGTTTGAGCCCGAGATCATACAGCTTTTTATTAAAATTACCGTGTCCTGACAGGAATTGGGAGGTGAAATGATCCCAATCCTGCCACTTCAAACCCATCCGCTCCGTAACACTTGGGAAGAAGTCAAACGTGACTCTGCCCGTCGTCTCATTGTCCCACCGCTGTTGCCAACCACGCAGCGTAGTCTCCCTGAGTTCTTTCCGAACTACGCTCTTACGCTCACCATTTTTGACCCACCCCGACGGGGAGTCTTATTCTTTAAGACTTTGGGGGTTGGCATCCCCACGGGCCTAGCCTCCGCAGCTTTTCTTCCCACTATACAATGAGCTGCGGAACACTTTACATTTTACACATATACTACACCAAGAACACTACATAAATTACAACATACACACATACACAATTACACAACAACAACCTACACTGATATTTCTTACATTTACACTCGGTGGTGTTGCGACATCTTACGAAACGCAACCGTAACCCAAGGTGGGAACAAATCGTGCCGATGGGTGAATGGCTCTACGTAGTGAGTCCCGAACGATGTCCTCTGGGCACCAGGGCGAACCCAGTTGTATTTAGCTCTAACTCCAGTACGCGTGCGCTCTGCTGGAGTGGTCCATTTTTCGCCGGTACTCGTGGGACCAAAATTTCAGTTCCAACAATTAACACAATGATGGTTGGTGGCCCATCTGAAAAAACCACCAATTCAAGTCTTGCGAAGAGACCTCGATCAGCTTCGTCTGACGAGGATAAAAGTCCTACAAAAGAGAAAGAATCAAAATATAAAAATATTAGATTCGTTGTTCTCAAAAATAGTCAGGAAGGTGGCTCCCTTCAAAAGGTCTCACCGTTTTTAATAAACAAAACCATAACAGGTGCAAGTGGCTCCCCGAAGAATATCAGGAAATTACGCGACGGATCGATTCTGGTTGAAACATTCAACGATGAGCAGAGTCGATCTATCTTACGTCTCCGTAATATGGGTGGCATAAATATAAGCGCAGAATGCCACAAAACGCTAAATACGAGCCGGGGTGTAATTTTTTGTAGAGACCTTCTGGATATAGATATCTCTGAAATAGTTGACGAGCTGTGCCACCAAGATGTTGTTGAGGTGAAACGTATAATGAAACGGCAGAACGGAACAGAAGAACCGACACCGTCTCTTATATTAACATTCAGTCTCCCTGTTCCACCAGAAAAGATCAAAGTGGGTTACCTCTCAGTTCGGGTACGACCATTCATACCCAACCCACGGCGATGTTTCAGATGCCAAGGTTTTGGTCATACTACAACATCTTGCACGAAAACTGAGATCTGTGCTCGATGTGGTAAAGAAGGTCACAACGACACTAACTGCGAAGAAAGTGAAAAATGTGCAAACTGCAGTGGTCCACATACAGCCCGCTCCCGAGATTGCCCAACTTTTAAAGAAGAAAAGGCAATTCTCAAAATCTGTACGGAGCAAAAACTATCTTTTCCGGCTGCACGTAGAGAATATAAAAAGATAAACAACTCACGGAACCTGGTTAAACCAGACGTATCTTTTGCCACCGCTACAACTAAACAAATTCCTACAAATGCTAATAATCAGCAGTGCGGATCCTGCAATGAGCTTAAAAAACTTGTTCAGATGCTATCTGATCAAGTAGCTTCACTTACAGCCACTATCTCAGAGCTGACAAAAATGAATAAAAAGTCCTCCATCGCAGCTAGTGAATCAAACAGTATGATACATACGAAAGTTCCTATTCCCAAAATCGTACCGCCACGAATAGCGACTATCACAGCTGGCAGTAAGCCACCTAATAAGCTCCCCATAAAGGGAACCCACGTAACTATCTCTTCTGGGATGTCAACTACAGCATCCCATTCAAATAAATCTCCTCCACCATCTCCTCATATACTGGAGGATATGGTTGAAGAACCACCCGACCCTAGGGCATCGGAGTTCTTTAAAATAAAAAATTCAAAAAAGAAAAACCGAATCACGTACAACTAATTTTTATATAGTTTCCGAAATTTATTTTTTTATTTGCTTTTTACACTTATGAACATTATTCAGTGGAATGTTAGAGGTATTCGGTCCCGCATTGAAGATATTAGAGTACTGGCGCACACACATGATCCACTAATCATGTGTTTCCAGGAAACTCACCTCCTACAACATGACCGAATTACATTTAGAGGATACTTCTGCGAGAGATACGACTGCCTAGTAGACAGTAGGGAGAGTGGTGGAGTAGCGATTTTCATGAAGAATGGGGTGTCAGCTACAAGAATTCAACTAACCACTGTCATTCCTGCTATTGCAGTAAAGGTCACTATTCCCTTCAAATTGCATATCTGCAATCTGTATCTCTCACCGAACACTGTGTTCAGTGCTTTAGATGTCTCAAATCTCCTTACACAAATACCATCTCCATCGTTAATAGTAGGAGACTTCAATGCCCATCATATTTCCTGGGGCTCAACCTTCTGCTCCACTCGAGGAAATATGATAAACAGATTGAGACAAGATTTTGACCTTTGCCTACTGAATAATGGATCACACACATTTATGTCCTTATCAACTGGTGCTGTATCTAACCTTGATCTTTCCATATGCTCACCGAATGTACTCCCTCATTTTAATTGGTCGATTTGTGATGACTATCACGGCAGTGATCATAGACCAATTATTATTAGTTTCGGTGTAGACTGCGAGATTAAAAGAATGCCACGGAGATGGATTGTTGAAAAGGCAGATTGGAACGGATACTGTAAAGCATTCCAATCTCAGTATGACGATGGAGCGAACATCCTCGACCAATATTCTTCTTTTACGTCCATGATACTTAAGAATGCCAACAGATATATCCCACAAACATCGGGTAATCCTAGACGTCCTTTCGTTCCATGGTGGAACGATGAATGCAAAATTGCTATTAGGAATCGACGGCAGGCACTACGTAAATTTAATCGTAGGCCCACAACAGAACATCTAAATTTATACCGCAGGGCCAGAGCGGTGTGCCGTCGAGTATTCTTGGACGCTAAGAGGAATTCATGGACGAAATACGTGAGCACTATTTCACGCACTACTTCCACGTCTACTGTATGGAAGAAAATTCGTGCAATCTTCGGATCACCGAAACAATCTATTCTTGGTCTTATTGATGAAGGAGAACTCCTTTCATCATCCTCGGAAGTGGCAAATAGTCTAGCAAAATCTTTCCGCTCGGTGTCTCTCACCTCATCATATAATAACGATTTTCAACGGTACAAGATACAAATGGAGGTGTTGTCGTTAAACATTGGTGATTCGGTTGGTGAATTAAACACTCCATTCGTATTTAAAGAATTGTTACATGCACTTAAAAATTCACGGGACACTTCCCCTGGACCGGACAACATTCGCCTTTCCATGCTTTCACACCTTCCTAATTCGGCACTACAACAACTTTTGAATATTTTCAACGGTATATTCTCCGAACAAGTCTTCCCACCTGGCTGGTCAGAAGCATTTATTATACCAGTACTAAAACCTGGTAAAGACCAAACGAACCCCTCAAGCTATCGCCCTATTTCATTAACAAGCGTGTTGTGTAAAATAATGGAGAGAATGGTAAACCGCAGACTTACATGGTACTTGGAGAAACATGGCTTTCTATCTCCAGAACAGTGTGGTTTTCGACAAGGACGATCTTCCATTGACCATTTAGTGTCACTAGAAACAGCCATACAAAACGCTTTCCTCAATCGGCAACACCTCGTCTCTATCTTCTTTGATATAAAAAAGGCGTATGATACAGCCTGGCGACGTGGTATTCTTAACACTCTCCAAAAATGGGGAATCAAGGGCAATATGCTTGCTTTTATCCGGGGATTCATAAATCACCGAACGGCTCGTGTTCGTGTAGATGATTCGCTCTCAGATAGTGTCATCTTGGAGAATGGAGTGCCCCAAGGTAGTGTATTAAGTGCCACCTTATTTTCTGTAGCCATAAATGATATTACCAAATGTGTTCAGGCTCCTGTCTCATGCTCTCTATTCGCTGACGACTTTGCTATCTACATTGCAAGCCGTTCGGCACCTACAGCAGAGAGACTACTGCAGAACACTATATATCACCTTGAAGCTTGGTCCAGGATTACTGGTTTCACATTTTCATCCGAAAAAACAAAATGTGTAGTTTTTTCTCGGCTGCGAAACCCTTCTATTCCGCAAATTTTTCTGAACGGTGAGACTATTACTATCTCTAATTACGTTAAGTTTTTAGGTTTAATTTTTGATAGTCGTCTTACTTGGGTCAAACATTTAAAAGAATTGAAAACAAAATGTTCCAAAATTTTAGATATGATGCGAGTCCTTACTAACACCAAGTGGGGATCCGATAGATCATGTATGATACATTTTTACTATTCCTTTGTTCGCTCCCGTTTAGATTACGGTTGTGTGGCCTACTCATCAGCTCGTCAAACCGTGCTTAAAATGCTGGATAGTGTACATCATGCTTTCCTTCGGCTTGCTACAGGCGCGTTTAGATCAAGTCCTGTCGCAAGCTTACTTGTAGACTGTGGTGAACCATCACTTTGGGATAGACGAGACCAGCTCTTATTATCTTATTTTGCTCGTCTCAGAGGACAGCCAAATCACCCGGTTCTTGAGTCAGTCCTTAAAAATCCTAATCTAGGAAAGTATGAGGATCATCCACGTCGTACTGCACCTGTAGGTATCCGTACCTGGCGTCTGCTGCAGCATATAAATGTTGACACACCGTCACTCTTTCCTATGTACCCTTGCTCATATCCTCCATGGGGAATAAACCTCATAAATTTTAATTTTGACCTGACTACATGTAATAAACAATCAACACCATCTATCGTCTTTCAGCAGATGTTTCAGTGTGTTCTCTCCAAGATGAAACCAGACGCGGTTGTATACACTGATGGATCGAAACAAAACGATACGGTTGGGTGTGCTTTTGTTGTCAATGAGAGAACTTATATGTTTGGTCTCCCCAGTATTACGAGTGTGTTTACCGCTGAACTATATGCTATAAATAAGGCTCTAAACATCATTAACCCTAAATATAGAAAAATTCTTATTTGCAGTGACTCGTGTAGTGCTCTCCAAGCCTTAAAAAACTTTTACTCCAAACATCCTATCGTCATTGAAATTTACAACGCAATCGCTGAGTTGAATAATCGCAACACAGAATTAAGTTTTTGCTGGGTCCCTAGCCACGTAGGGATTCCAGGTAATGAACATGCGGATTCCGCTGCCAAAGAAGCATGTAACCAGCCTCCTTTCACCACCCGAGTTGCTACTTCTGATTTCATTAACTATGTAAAACAATTATTAAGAACAAGGTGGCAAGGTGATTGGACAGCTACTGTTGATAATAAACTCCGTCAGATTAAAGATTCTGTGTTACCATGGAACTCCTCATACAGAAAACCCCGGCGTGAGGAAGTAGTACTCTGTCGATTGCGGATAGGACACACGAGAGTCACACACGAGTACCTGTTTACAAGAGGACAACCACCTCTATGCGCAAGATGCAACTGCCGCGTGACTGTGCGCCACATACTCGTGGACTGCATATGTTATGCGGCATTGCGTCGTAAATTTAAAATTCCTAGTAACATCCGTGGTATCTTGCGTGACGATAAGGAGGTTTTAAACCGCATGTTTATATTTTTACGTAGTATAGGGTTAATGCAAAAAATTTAATAAGTATGTATTCTTTAGTAATTGTATGTATTGTCCTATGTATTGTTTTTGTTATCCGAGTAGGGAGCCTTTTACACTCCCTATCGGATTTTTTTTGTTTTTTTTTGTTCGTTTTTTAAATTCGTCTGTGATATTAGTTGTAAGATTTTTGTGATATTAGTTTTAAGTTTTATCACCTTTTTTAGTTTTAAGTTTTATTTATTTTTAATGTGATAGATTTTAACGTAGTTTTAAGTTTTATTTATTTTTAATGTGATAGTTTTTAACATAGTTTTAAGTTACATATTAGTGTTTTTGTTATCCGAGAATGGGCCTTTTACACCCATTCCGGATTTTGTTTCTGTGATAGTAGCTTTAAGTTTTAATTTTATCTAAAAAACTTAAATTATTTTTATTTTTATTTATTTATTTTCCGGGCGATGATAACGTTCAACCGTTTTTCGCCCTAAAAAAAAAAAAAAAAAAAAAAAAAAAAAAAAAAATTTTTGACCCGCCTAAATATCTCCGCCCGCTCGGCAATGAGGAGATCCGCAGGGATCACCCCCGACAGCACAGGCAGAGCCGCAGTAGATGTCGTCTTGTACGACTTACATACTGTTATCAGCGCAAGGCGCTGGGTGCGCAGTACTCGCTCACGAACTTTCCTTTTCGACACTAGGCCGCCCCAGCCATGGCACGCATAAGTCACAATAGCTTCAAACACCGCCCGATATATAATTTTACATGCTCGGACACCCAGGCCCCACTCCCGATTGCATACGCTCTTCAAATTAATCAATGAACGCAGCGCATTATCGCACAAATACTCAATATTATGGTAGAGGTTAAGTTCCTCACCAATCCAAACGCCTAAGTATTTAATTTTCTCCGCATACGGGATGGGAACGCCATCCATTGTCACAATCCTCCGCACCGAAAGGGACTTCGCGCCCCGCAGGCTAATAATCCTGCTTTTATCCGGCGAAAACTGTAATTTTGCCCGATTACCCCAGTCCGAGATGACATCTAGGGCCGAGCAGGCCCTGGTCTCAATCTGGACTCTATTTTCTCCTTCTACAATCACAAACACGTCGTCCGCATAGGCAATGGACGTGCAGCCCTCACCTAGATCCGAGGTGAGTAGCTTGTTCATTACAAGGTTCCAGAACAGAGGGCCGAGGACAGACCCCTGCGGGCAGCCCTTCGACGGCTCCTGCTCCAGCGTGTGACCGCCCACCGTTAGCTGGACTCGCCTGTCTTCAAAATAGCTCACTATGAGAGCATAAATGTCACGGGGACATCCCAGGTCCAACAGGCCCGTAAGGATGTAAGGCCACCAGGCATTATCAAACGCCCCTCTGATGTCAAGACTGATTCCCAGCACCATTTTACACCTACTGTCCCTAACTTTACTGACTACGAAGTCAATCGCATCACTTGTCCCTACACCACGTGTGAAACCAAATTGTCGATTGCTCATTCCCCCTCGAGCCTGGGAAAGCTCATCGAGGCGGAACGAGATCAACTTCTCCAAGACCTTCCCGAGTACAGGAAGCAACGTAATTGGCCTATAAGATCTCACGGCCGTTCTGTCCAGGTCAGCTGACTTCAGAATCAGCCGGAGATCACCAACTTTCCATTCAACCGGAAAGACGCCCCGAGCCAGACACACATTATAGAGTCTAACCAAGGGGTCCTTCAGCCTGCCCCACGCCCGCTTTACCAATTCGCCCGTAATTTCATCTATACCTGGCGCCTTCTTGTTTGGCAGGGAAAAGACTGCAGTCTTAACCTGCAACTCACTCCAATCCCCAACAGGGTCCGAACACCTCCCAAGATCCCGAGCTCCGGCTCGTATCTCGCGATGGGAGGCATCGTCCAACTCTCCATCGTCCGCCGGCAGCAAGGCACGGAGCGCGTAGGACGCAGTGCTACTCGCGTCCGTGGTAAACCCATCACCCGTCCGTAGGGTGGTGGATACCTCCGAGCTTACTCTTTTCTTCAGCGCGACTTTATAAACCGCTCCCCAAGGATCACCCCTATTCTCTATTACAAACTTGTGCCAAGCGGCACGTTTTTTGGTGAACACCGTGTTCACAAACCGGCGCCTGCTAAGCTTATAAGCCTCCAGCAGTGCAGCCCGCCTCACGGGGTTGCGGCAACGCTGGAAGCGTCTCCGATCTTTATACATCCTTTTTCGCATTCGGTCCAGTTCCCCGGACCACCAAGGATAGGACTTCACCGGCCCTGTTGCTCGCGGCATCGAAGCTTCCGCAATTTCGATTAAGCGACTCTGAACTCGCGTCACTGAGTTCGGCACTATCCCTCCGTCGTCCCAAATCGTAGACCGGAGGAGCTCGTCGAACTTCCTCCAATCGGCTTTACGCGTAAGGAGCCTTCCCTCAAACGAGGGATCGGCTCTCTCACCAGGTCCCAGAAAAATTTCAAATCTGATCAGTCGATGATCACTGAACTGTTCAGGATAAACTGACCAGTTCCCAACTTTATTTAGGATGTTCCCATTACATAGGGTGACATCAATATTTGCCTGGCCCATCAGGGTTTCAAACGTATGAAACCGAGAAGGCTGATTCAAGACCGTTAAGCCTGATTCTATAAAAGCTTCTTCAAAAGCCCTACCTTTCTCATTGACTCTATCGCCATACCACAGTGCGGACTGTGCGTTAAAGTCACCTCCAATAATCAAATTCGCTCCCTCATACGCCCTAGAGACCGACCTAACCGCTTCGATGTAAACGGCAGGAGGGTCCCTGTGTTGACAGTATACGTTAAACACGAAGACTGTCTCCACCCCGACTTTAAACTCCGTAAGAACATAGTGCGCAGTGGAGTGCTGCGACACCATGAGTGCACCTAACCTCTGATTCACGACATAAGTGGCCGCCCATATATGGTCAGCCCCACTCACATGCAAAAATTTTGCCCCTCGCGGCCCTGGGACCCGATTTCGTATACAATAAGGCTCCTGGACGAGCACAATGTCCAGCTTTAGCCTCTCCGCGACTCTCACACAGTTATCCAGGGAAGTCCTGGAACGGGCTACATTAACCTGGCCTATCTTCAGCCTACTCATAGGAAGTCCGCTGCAACTCCCTTGCGTAGGCCCGCCGTCTCACCGGGCAGTCCACACTGATGGTGGCGTGCTTGATGTCGCCCCCAGACTTGCCAGCTCGAGTGCAGTTCAGGCACGTCAGCTGGCTCTCCTGCGAGATCTTGCAATCCCACATCTTATGGCCTGCTTTACCGCATGTGCGGCAAAGGGGCTCACTAGCGCATCGCTTGGCCACATGGCCAAACGCAAAGCACTTGAAACAATGTAGCGGAGCTACATGATCCACAATCCTGCAACAGCCGAAACCGATGAACCATCGGTCCCGACCACGAAGCAGGCCCCTAAGTCTGGGGGAGCACTCTACTTCCACAGTGTCCGCATCACGCGCACGACTGTGGCGACGAAATCTCTCGGAGAACTCCTTTCGGAAGTCCTCCTCTGAGATCCCCGACAGGAACTGCGCGTTCTGCCGCAGTATCGCTGCCGGGAGGTCCTTTTTACTTACCTCCGGGGGCACATCGTAGATGAGCACCCTCGGCCCTTTCTTTGAAGGGACTTTGGCCTTAATGCCGGCCTTAGCCCACTCCTGCTCAATAACAAGGCTCGTCTGAGCCTTGTTAGCCACCTCAAGCACGACACCACCCGTGAACTGCTTAACACGCCTGACTTGCAGGGCGTTAACCACTGGGCGAAGGACCTCCTTCGCCTTCTTCTCTAGCTCGGTCGTCGTCATCTTGCTCCCTTCTTCTGGGAACAAGAGGACTGCCGGGCTACTCCTGGGTGGGCGTTTTTGTACCACCGGGGGAACATTTTTGTTGCCCCGGATGGCAGGTGGCGCCCTCCTGGCCACGTCCGCAAAGGACGGCGTAGCCGTGTCTTTGCGGCTCACAACCATCTCCTTCATCGCCACCTGAACCGACGACGCGCTCGCCTTGTTGACCTCGGCGACAGTAGAATCCTTGAGCTCTGTAAACAGAGCCCGAATCCCACCGACAACCTCGGTCGACGCCTGCTGTAGGCCTGCATTCAGGCCCACCAACCTGGCCTGTTCGAGACATACCTCGTCGAACAGGCAACGAATCCCGCGGAGGACGCCATCCACCTTCTCAAGCGTCTCCTTGTTCACTTTGCGCGCCTTGTCGTTGTCCAACAGGACAAAGACGCTGGCGCACAAATCCTCAAGCTTTGCCTTCTGCGTGTGCAGAGGCAAAGAACTCCCACCGGGCAGGGTGCCGGATGCCGGTCCACCCTGCGCCGCACTTGCTCCCGAACCGCTCGGATTCGGGGCCACCACCTGTCCGTCCTCCAGCCGGACCAAGGGAACGTCGCAGCGAACCTCCTTCATAGTACTGGACTCCATGTCTTGTACGAAAAGTTAAAAAGAAAGTAAAAAAGAGAGAGTCGAAATTTACGTGTTTTAGTCAAGTAAAAACAAGACTAGGAGAGCAGTATATAATTTAGGAATCTCGGAAAGCGAGAAAAACAAAATACACAGAGAGACTTATCATGATAAGCCCTTGAACGTTCGAGAAGTTAGAAAGCGTGCGCAGAGAGTAAGTGAGGTTGTTCTAGGGCGGATAGGCCCCTCACAGATCCCCCTGGACGCCGCATACTCGCCAGCCTACCACACTCGGGTTTCGGTCTTCGAATCACTTCTAGAACTTCCACCCGAGAGGGGTCACTAAACTGAAGGAAAGCCTAACGACTGCATGCGAGAGAAGTCAGACCTGGCTCTATATTATCCTGAAAGGGGTGCACCGTACACGCGCCTAACATCACAGGGTCCCCTACCGGAATAGGACGGGTAAGTTCGGTGTACGCAGAGCTCGCCATCTGAGTGCGCACTCCCAGCCGCTACCCCGCTCATTACCACAGACATGGCAGCAACTGCTCCTTCCCAGGTTACAGCGCGAACCATGAGAGGGGAGAGAAGGACGCCTGGACGCCGCCGGCCTAGCGACCGCCAGCTCCTCTGACCGAAGTCTTTACGAGGGCCGTACCCGTACCGACACTCCTTGCATTGACCGACTCTCTTCCCGCCCCGCTGCCCACACAGCATAAACCGCCAGGGATGCACCTGTGCATAGTACCCGTCGTAGTGCCGGAACTCCATCCAAGCACTCACCATTGGGACCCACTTCTACGCCGGGGGGAAGTCTGTACACACAGAGGGCCCCTCGGGTTCGTCCGCTTTTAGCCGGACTCAGATCTCCTGCCCGTCGCCGGACAGGCGACCAAGATCGCGTGTTTTTAAAATCCCGCCGGCAAGTAACTTCTCAAGAGGTGTAAGCCAAATGCTATTGCAATGGTAGAAGGTTTCCCAGCTACCAAAGTTCCACCACGTGCTTTAACGGGGCTGCAGCCAAACGAATTTCTACAGCCCCGAGCGTCAACCGCTTCTCGCTGTCCCTACTTAAGGCGGTATTAGCGAGTTGTGCCCCTCCTGCGACACACTACACACAAGTGTGCAGGCCGACTTATCGACACAACCCGGGCCCCTAAGCCTACAACCAAGGTCCGCCAGGACGTACGCAGCCAAGACAAAAAACTCCGCTAGTGCTCTGCAAAAGTTGCACTACCGTCCCACCAATTAAGGCCGCATACGCCCCCTAGGGGGAGTGTATAGGGACACGTCTTCCGACCCGGTGCGCACTCCTGACCCCCGGGCACCTGAGTACGAAACTCATCTCCCGCGTTGGGCCAAGAGTATTGCACCCCATCCAGCGAACGCCACTACCAATTCGCCAGCCATGCCTCATCAAAGTTTAGCCGTCGTCTCAAGCAATATGCAAGCTAGGCTTGCCACATCAAAACTAAGTGATTCTACATTTACTCGGCCGGCTAGGAAAGTAGTCGGCCTTCTCACACAAAAACAAAGACAGTCCCTAACCTTACTTTAAGAAGGGAGACGCCGTTGCCCAGCGGAGACCACGTGGACGTACCTCTCAGCATGACTAGAGACTTGGAAAAACTTCCCCAGGGGCTCCTAACTAGCCGAGCCCGCTCGAGAGCAAGCACGTATAGCTTCGGAGTCCCAGACAGGAAGAAAGAAAGAGAAGGAAGTAGATAGAGAAATTGTCAGTTGTGTTACCAGGCCGATTAGTGTTATAATGTATATCTATTTTTGGGTTTTTTGTGTATTTTTTTAATTTTTATGGTTTTTTGGTTTTTTATATGTGTTGTTTCGGCCTGGGGAAGAGTGTAGTGTTGTCCAGGCGGACTAGAGTTCTACCGGACTAGCAGACCAGTCCGATATGTGTTGTTTTATGTGTTCGTGTATATGGTGGTGTAGTCCGCTCGGGTATGTAATACCACCTCCCCCGACGGGGAGTCTTATTCTTTAAGACTTTGGGGGTTGGCATCCCCACGGGCCTAGCCTCCGCAGCTTTTCTTCCCACTATACAATGAGCTGCGGAACACTTTACATTTTACACATATACTACACCAAGAACACTACATAAATTACAACATACACACATACACAATTACACAACAACCTACACTGATATTTCTTACATTTACACTCGGTGGTGTTGCGACATCTTACGAAACGCAACCGTAACCCAAGGTGGGAACAAATCGTGCCGATGGGTGAATGGCTCTACGTAGTGAGTCCCGAACGATGTCCTCTGGGCACCAGGGCGAACCCAGTTGTATTTAGCTCTAACTCCAGTACGCGTGCGCTCTGCTGGAGTGGTCCATTTTTCGCCGGTACTCGTGGGACCAAAATTTCAGTTCCAACAATTAACACAATGATGGTTGGTGGCCCATCTGAAAAAACCACCAATTCAAGTCTTGCGAAGAGACCTCGATCAGCTTCGTCTGACGAGGATAAAAGTCCTACAAAAGAGAAAGAATCAAAATATAAAAATATTAGATTCGTTGTTCTCAAAAATAGTCAGGAAGGTGGCTCCCTTCAAAAGGTCTCACCGTTTTTAATAAACAAAACCATAACAGGTGCAAGTGGCTCCCCGAAGAATATCAGGAAATTACGCGACGGATCGATTCTGGTTGAAACATTCAACGATGAGCAGAGTCGATCTATCTTACGTCTCCGTAATATGGGTGGCATAAATATAAGCGCAGAATGCCACAAAACGCTAAATACGAGCCGGGGTGTAATTTTTTGTAGAGACCTTCTGGATATAGATATCTCTGAAATAGTTGACGAGCTGTGCCACCAAGATGTTGTTGAGGTGAAACGTATAATGAAACGGCAGAACGGAACAGAAGAACCGACACCGTCTCTTATATTAACATTCAGTCTCCCTGTTCCACCAGAAAAGATCAAAGTGGGTTACCTCTCAGTTCGGGTACGACCATTCATACCCAACCCACGGCGATGTTTCAGATGCCAAGGTTTTGGTCATACTACAACATCTTGCACGAAAACTGAGATCTGTGCTCGATGTGGTAAAGAAGGTCACAACGACACTAACTGCGAAGAAAGTGAAAAATGTGCAAACTGCAGTGGTCCACATACAGCCCGCTCCCGAGATTGCCCAACTTTTAAAGAAGAAAAGGCAATTCTCAAAATCTGTACGGAGCAAAAACTATCTTTTCCGGCTGCACGTAGAGAATATAAAAAGATAAACAACTCACGGAACCTGGTTAAACCAGACGTATCTTTTGCCACCGCTACAACTAAACAAATTCCTACAAATGCTAATAATCAGCAGTGCGGATCCTGCAATGAGCTTAAAAAACTTGTTCAGATGCTATCTGATCAAGTAGCTTCACTTACAGCCACTATCTCAGAGCTGACAAAAATGAATAAAAAGTCCTCCATCGCAGCTAGTGAATCAAACAGTATGATACATACGAAAGTTCCTATTCCCAAAATCGTACCGCCACGAATAGCGACTATCACAGCTGGCAGTAAGCCACCTAATAAGCTCCCCATAAAGGGAACCCACGTAACTATCTCTTCTGGGATGTCAACTACAGCATCCCATTCAAATAAATCTCCTCCACCATCTCCTCATATACTGGAGGATATGGTTGAAGAACCACCCGACCCTAGGGCATCGGAGTTCTTTAAAATAAAAAATTCAAAAAAGAAAAACCGAATCACGTACAACTAATTTTTATATAGTTTCCGAAATTTATTTTTTTATTTGCTTTTTACACTTATGAACATTATTCAGTGGAATGTTAGAGGTATTCGGTCCCGCATTGAAGATATTAGAGTACTGGCGCACACACATGATCCACTAATCATGTGTTTCCAGGAAACTCACCTCCTACAACATGACCGAATTACATTTAGAGGATACTTCTGCGAGAGATACGACTGCCTAGTAGACAGTAGGGAGAGTGGTGGAGTAGCGATTTTCATGAAGAATGGGGTGTCAGCTACAAGAATTCAACTAACCACTGTCATTCCTGCTATTGCAGTAAAGGTCACTATTCCCTTCAAATTGCATATCTGCAATCTGTATCTCTCACCGAACACTGTGTTCAGTGCTTTAGATGTCTCAAATCTCCTTACACAAATACCATCTCCATCGTTAATAGTAGGAGACTTCAATGCCCATCATATTTCCTGGGGCTCAACCTTCTGCTCCACTCGAGGAAATATGATAAACAGATTGAGACAAGATTTTGACCTTTGCCTACTGAATAATGGATCACACACATTTATGTCCTTATCAACTGGTGCTGTATCTAACCTTGATCTTTCCATATGCTCACCGAATGTACTCCCTCATTTTAATTGGTCGATTTGTGATGACTATCACGGCAGTGATCATAGACCAATTATTATTAGTTTCGGTGTAGACTGCGAGATTAAAAGAATGCCACGGAGATGGATTGTTGAAAAGGCAGATTGGAACGGATACTGTAAAGCATTCCAATCTCAGTATGACGATGGAGCGAACATCCTCGACCAATATTCTTCTTTTACGTCCATGATAATTAAGAATGCCAACAGATATATCCCACAAACATCGGGTAATCCTAGACGTCCTTTCGTTCCATGGTGGAACGATGAATGCAAAATTGCTATTAGGAATCGACGGCAGGCACTACGTAAATTTAATCGTAGGCCCACAACAGAACATCTAAATTTATACCGCAGGGCTAGAGCGGTGTGCCGTCGAGTATTCTTGGACGCTAAGAGGAATTCATGGACGAAATACGTGAGCACTATCTCACGCACTACTTCCACGTCTACTGTATGGAAGAAAATTCGTGCAATCTTCGGATCACCGAAACAATCTATTCTTGGTCTTATTGATGAAGGAGAACTCCTTTCATCATCCTCGGAAGTGGCAAATAGTCTAGCAAAATCTTTCCGCTCGGTGTCTCTCACCTCATCATATAATAACGATTTTCAACGGTACAAGATACAAATGGAGGTGTTGTCGTTAAACATTGGTGATTCGGTTGGTGAATTAAACACTCCATTCGTATTTAAAGAATTGTTACATGCACTTAAAAATTCACGGGACACTTCCCCTGGACCGGACAACATTCGCCTTTCCATGCTTTCACACCTTCCTAATTCGGCACTACAACAACTTTTGAATATTTTCAACGGTATATTCTCCGAACAAGTCTTCCCACCTGGCTGGTCAGAAGCATTTATTATACCAGTACTAAAACCTGGTAAAGACCAAACGAACCCCTCAAGCTATCGCCCTATTTCATTAACAAGCGTGTTGTGTAAAATAATGGAGAGAATGGTAAACCGCAGACTTACATGGTACTTGGAGAAACATGGCTTTCTATCTCCAGAACAGTGTGGTTTTCGACAAGGACGATCTTCCATTGACCATTTAGTGTCACTAGAAACAGCCATACAAAACGCTTTCCTCAATCGGCAACACCTCGTCGCTATCTTCTTTGATATAAAAAAGGCGTATGATACAGCCTGGCGACGTGGTATTCTTAACACTCTCCAAAAATGGGGAATCAAGGGCAATATGCTTGCTTTTATCCGGGGATTCATAAATCACCGAACGGCTCGTGTTCGTGTAGATGATTCGCTCTCAGATAGTGTCATCTTGGAGAATGGAGTGCCCGAAGGTAGTGTATTAAGTGCCACCTTATTTTCTGTAGCCATAAATGATATTACCAAATGTGTTCAGGCTCCTGTCTCATGCTCTCTATTCGCTGACGACTTTGCTATCTACATTGCAAGCCGTTCGGCACCTACAGCAGAGAGACTACTGCAGAACACTATATATCACCTTGAAGCTTGGTCCAGGATTACTGGTTTCACATTTTCATCCGAAAAAACAAAATGTGTAGTTTTTTCTCGGCTGCGAAACCCTTCTATTCCGCAAATTTTTCTGAACGGTGAGACTATTACTATCTCTAATTACGTTAAGTTTTTAGGTTTAATTTTTGATAGTCGTCTTACTTGGGTCAAACATTTAAAAGAATTGAAAACAAAATGTTCCAAAATTTTAGATATGATGCGAGTCCTTACTAACACCAAGTGGGGAGCCGATAGATCATGTATGATACATTTTTACTATTCCTTTGTTCGCTCCCGTTTAGATTACGGTTGTGTGGCCTACTCATCAGCTCGTCAAACCGTGCTTAAAATGCTGGATAGTGTACATCATGCTTTCCTTCGGCTTGCTACAGGCGCGTTTAGATCAAGTCCTGTCGCAAGCTTACTTGTAGACTGTGGTGAACCATCACTTTGGGATAGACGAGACCAGCTCTTATTATCTTATTTTGCTCGTCTCAGAGGACAGCCAAATCACCCGGTTCTTGAGTCAGTCCTTAAAAATCCTAATCTAGGAAAGTATGAGGATCATCCACGACGTACTGCACCTGTAGGTATCCGTACCTGGCGTCTGCTGCAGCATATAAATGTTGACACACCGTCATTCTTTCCTATGTACCCTTGCTCATATCCTCCATGGGGAATAAACCTCATAAATTTTAATTTTGACCTGACTACATGTAATAAACAATCAACACCATCTATCGTCTTTCAGCAGATGTTTCAGTGTGTTCTCTCCAAGGCGAAACCAGACGCGGTTGTATACACTGATGGATCGAAACAAAACGATACGGTTGGGTGTGCTTTTGTTGTCAATGAGAGAACTTATATGTTTGGTCTCCCCAGTATTACGAGTGTGTTTACCGCTGAACTATATGCTATAAATAAGGCTCTAAACATCATTAACCCTAAATATAGAAAAATTCTTATTTGCAGTGACTCGTGTAGTGCTCTCCAAGCCTTAAAGAACTTTTATTCCAAACATCCTATCGTCATTGAAATTTACAACGCAATCGCTGAGTTGAATAATCGCAACACAGAATTAAGTTTTTGCTGGGTCCCTAGCCACGTAGGGATTCCAGGTAATGAACATGCAGATTCCGCTGCCAAAGAAGCATGTAACCAGCCTCCTTTCACCACCCGAGTTGCTACTTCTGATTTCATTAACTATGTAAAACAATTATTAAGAACAAGGTGGCAAGGTGATTGGACAGCTACTGTTGATAATAAACTCCGTCAGATTAAAAATTCTGTGTTACCATGGAACTCCTCATACAGAAAACCCCGGCGTGAGGAAGTAGTACTCTGTCGATTGCGGATAGGACACACGAGAGTCACACACGAGTACCTGTTTACAAGAGGACAACCACCTCTATGCGCAAGATGCAACTGCCGCGTGACTGTGCGCCACATACTCGTGGACTGCATATGTTATGCGGCATTGCGTCGTAAATTTAAAATTCCTAGTAACATCCGTGGTATCTTGCGTGACGATAAGGAGGTTTTAAACCGCATGTTTATATTTTTACGTAGTATAGGGTTAATGCAAAAAATTTAATAAGTATGTATTCTTTAGTAATTGTATGTATTGTCCTATGTATTGTTTTGTTATCCGTGTAGGGAGCCTTTTACACTCCCTATCGGATTTTTTTGTTTTTTTTTTGTATGTTTTTTAAATTCGTCTGTGATATTAGTTATAAGATTTTTGTGATATTAGTTTTAAGTTTTATCTCCTTTTTTAGTTTTAAGTTTTATTTATTTTTAATGATAGTTTTTAACATAGTTTTAAGTTTTATTTATTTTTAATGTGATAGTTTTTAACATAGCTTTAAGTTTTATTTATTTTTAATGTGATAGTTTTTAACAGAGTTTTAAGTTACATATTAGTGTTTTTGTTATCCGAGAATGGGCCTTTTACACCCATTCCGGATTTTGTTTCTGTGATAGTAGTTTTAAGTTTTAATTTTATCTAAAAACCTAAAATTATTTTTATTTATTTATTTATTTATTTTCCGGGCGATGATAACGTTCAACCGTTTTTCGCCCTTAAAAAAAAAAAAAAAAAAAAAAAAAAAAAAAAAAAAAATGACGATGGAGCGAACATCCTCGACCAATATTCTTCTTTTACGTCCATGATAATTAAGAATGCCAACAGATATATCCCACAAACATCGGGTAATCCTAGACGTCCTTTCGTTCCATGGTGGAACGATGAATGCAAAATTGCTATTAGGAATCGACGGCAGGCACTACGTAAATTTAATCGTAGGCCCACAACAGAACATCTAAATTTATACCGCAGGGCTAGAGCGGTGTGCCGTCGAGTATTCTTGGACGCTAAGAGGAATTCATGGACGAAATACGTGAGCACTATCTCACGCACTACTTCCACGTCTACTGTATGGAAGAAAATTCGTGCAATCTTCGGATCACCGAAACAATCTATTCTTGGTCTTATTGATGAAGGAGAACTCCTTTCATCATCCTCGGAAGTGGCAAATAGTCTAGCAAAATCTTTCCGCTCGGTGTCTCTCACCTCATCATATAATAACGATTTTCAACGGTACAAGATACAAATGGAGGTGTTGTCGTTAAACATTGGTGATTCGGTTGGTGAATTAAACACTCCATTCGTATTTAAAGAATTGTTACATGCACTTAAAAATTCACGGGACACTTCCCCTGGACCGGACAACATTCGCCTTTCCATGCTTTCACACCTTCCTAATTCGGCACTACAACAACTTTTGAATATTTTCAACGGTATATTCTCCGAACAAGTCTTCCCACCTGGCTGGTCAGAAGCATTTATTATACCAGTACTAAAACCTGGTAAAGACCAAACGAACCCCTCAAGCTATCGCCCTATTTCATTAACAAGCGTGTTGTGTAAAATAATGGAGAGAATGGTAAACCGCAGACTTACATGGTACTTGGAGAAACATGGCTTTCTATCTCCAGAACAGTGTGGTTTTCGACAAGGACGATCTTCCATTGACCATTTAGTGTCACTAGAAACAGCCATACAAAACGCTTTCCTCAATCGGCAACACCTCGTCGCTATCTTCTTTGATATAAAAAAGGCGTATGATACAGCCTGGCGACGTGGTATTCTTAACACTCTCCAAAAATGGGGAATCAAGGGCAATATGCTTGCTTTTATCCGGGGATTCATAAATCACCGAACGGCTCGTGTTCGTGTAGATGATTCGCTCTCAGATAGTGTCATCTTGGAGAATGGAGTGCCCCAAGGTAGTGTATTAAGTGCCACCTTATTTTCTGTAGCCATAAATGATATTACCAAATGTGTTCAGGCTCCTGTCTCATGCTCTCTATTCGCTGACGACTTTGCTATCTACATTGCAAGCCGTTCGGCACCTACAGCAGAGAGACTACTGCAGAACACTATATATCACCTTGAAGCTTGGTCCAGGATTACTGGTTTCACATTTTCATCCGAAAAAACAAAATGTGTAGTTTTTTCTCGGCTGCGAGACCCTTCTATTCCGCAAATCTTTCTGAACGGTGAGACTATTACTATCTCTAATTACGTTAAGTTTTTAGGTTTAATTTTTGATAGTCGTCTTACTTGGGTCAAACATTTAAAAGAATTGAAAACAAAATGTTCCAAAATTTTAGATATGATGCGAGTCCTTACTAACACCAAGTGGGGAGCCGATAGATCATGTATGATACATTTTTACTATTCCTTTGTTCGCTCCCGTTTAGATTACGGTTGTGTGGCCTACTCATCAGCTCGTCAAACCGTGCTTAAAATGCTGGATAGTGTACATCATGCTTTCCTTCGGCTTGCTACAGGCGCGTTTAGATCAAGTCCTGTCGCAAGCTTACTTGTAGACTGTGGTGAACCATCACTTTGGGATAGACGAGACCAGCTCTTATTATCTTATTTTGCTCGTCTCAGAGGACAGCCAAATCACCCGGTTCTTGAGTCAGTCCTTAAAAATCCTAATCTAGGAAAGTATGAGGATCATCCACGTCGTACTGCACCTGTAGGTATCCGTACCTGGCGTCTGCTGCAGCATATAAATGTTGACACACCGTCACTCTTTCCTATGTACCCTTGCTCATATCCTCCATGGGGAATAAACCTCATAAATTTTAATTTTGACCTGACTACATGTAATAAACAATCAACACCATCTTTCGTCTTTCAGCAGATGTTTCAGTGTGTTCTCTCCAAGGCGAAACCAGACGCGGTTGTATACACTGATGGATCGAAACAAAACGATACGGTTGGGTGTGCTTTTGTTGTCAATGAGAGAACTTATATGTTTGGTCTCCCCAGTATTACGAGTGTGTTTACCGCTGAACTATATGCTATAAATAAGGCTCTAAACATCATTAACCCTAAATATAGAAAAATTCTTACTTGCAGTGACTCGTGTAGTGCTCTCCAAGCCTTAAAAAACTTTTACTCCAAACATCCTATCGTCATTGAAATTTACAACGCAATCGCTGAGTTGAATAACCGCAACACAGAATTAAGTTTTTGCTGGGTCCCTAGCCACGTAGGGATTCCAGGTAATGAACATGCGGATTCCGCTGCCAAAGAAGCATGTAACCAGCCTCCTTTCACCACCCGAGTTGCTACTTCTGATTTCATTAACTATGTAAAACAATTATTAAGAACAAGGTGGCAAGGTGATTGGACAGCTACTGTTGATAATAAACTCCGTCAGATTAAAGATTCTGTGTTACCATGGAACTCCTCATACAGAAAACCCCGGCGTGAGGAAGTAGTACTCTGTCGATTGCGGATAGGACACACGAGAGTCACACACGAGTACCTGTTTACAAGAGGACAACCACCTCTATGCGCAAGATGCAACTGCCGCGTGACTGTGCGCCACATACTCGTGGACTGCATATGTTATGCGGCATTGCGTCGTAAATTTAAAATTCCTAGTAACATCCGTGTTATCTTGTGTGACGATAAGGAGGTTTTAAACCGCATGTTTATATTTTTACGTAGTATAGGGTTAATGCAAAAAATTTAATAAGTATGTATTCCTTAGTAATTGTATGTATTGTCCTATGTATTGTTTTGTTATCCGAGTAGGGAGCCTTTTACACTCCCTATCGGATTTTTTTTTGTTTTTATTTGTATGTTTTTTAAATTCGTCTGTGATATTAGTTATAAGATTTTTGTGATATTAGTTTTAAGTTTTATCTCCTTTTTTAGTTTTAAGTTTTATTTATTTTTAATGATAGTTTTTAACATAGTTTTAAGTTTTATTTATTTTTAATATGATAGTTTTTAACATAGCTTTAAGTTTTATTTATTTTTAATGTGATAGTTTTTAATAGAGCTTTAAGTTACATATTAGTGTTTTTGTTATCCGAGAATGGGCCTTTTACACCCATTCCGGATTTTGTTTCTGTGATAGTAGTTTTAAGTTTTAATTTTATCTAAAAAACTAAAATTATTTTTATTTATTTATTTATGTATTTATTTATCTTTTTATTTATTTTCCGGGCGATGATAACGTTCAACCGTTTTTCGCCCTTAAAAAAAAAAAAAAAAAAAAAAAAAAAAAAAATACCACCTCAGCCATCAGGCCCAGAAGTCTTCTAAAACGTGGCAACCCGACCTGTCGTCCACAGCGATTCATCCTGTCCTGCATGCCTCAGCGGTAGTGCTAAAACTAAAAAACTTATAGATTAAAAGACCTTAACCTAACTTAAAACTAGAGAAGACAGGCCGTGGTTAACCCCCTTCAACTGCGGAGAAATCCCAATTCGCGGACGAACTCAGTGAAAATCCGACACGCTGCCTTACTGCCCACCATATCGCGGGCCTGCCCAAAATTTACCCCGATATTTCTATATTTTTCTCGCGCTGATGCACGTACAACATCATACTTCCCGCAGTCAAACAGGACGTGAAAACACGTCTCATCAACCCCACATTCACCGCAGAGCGGACTCTGCTTAAGCCCAAGGTCGAACAACTTCTTGTTGAAGTTCCCGTGGCCTGACAGGAATTGGGATGTAAAGTGGTCCCAGTCCTGCCATTCCAAGCTCATTCGGTCGGCAACATTAGGAAAAAACTCGAACGTGACCCGGCCCGTGGTCTCGTTCTCCCACCGTCGCTGCCAATTTCTCAGCGTAGCTTCTCTTACTTCTCGTCGAACTACACACTTACGTTCACCGTTCTTAACCCGCCGATAAATTTCCGACCGCTCAGTTATGAGGAGATCCATCGGGATCACCCCCGACAACACGGGCAAAGCTGCCGTAGATGTTGTCTTATAGGACTTACAAACTGTGATAAGCGCAAGGCGCTGGGTGCGCAACACCTTCTCTCGAGCCATTTTCCTCGACATTAACCCACCCCAGCTATTTGACGCGTATGTCAGAATAGCCTCAAACACCGCACGGTATATAATTTTGCTTGCACGGACACCCAGACCCCACTCCCTGTTACAAACACTCTTCAGGTTGACTAGGGAGCACAGCGCATTATCAGCCAAATACCCCACATTATGGAAGAAATTACATTCTTCGCCGATCCAAACGCCTAAATACTTAATTTTCTCCGCGTAGGGGATAGGGACCCCGTCCATTTTCACATTTCTCCGTACCGAGAGTGACTTCGTATTCCGAGTGTATAGGGACACGTCTTCCGACCCGGTGCGCACTCCTGACCCCCGGGCACCTGAGTACGAAACTCATCTCCCGCGTTGGGCCAAGAGCATTGCACCCCATCCAGCGAACGCCACTACCAATTCGCCAGCCATGCCTCATCAAAGTTTAGCCGTCGTCTCAAGCAAAGATGCAAGCTAGGCTTGCCACATCAAAACTACGTGATTTTATATTTACTCGGCCGGCTAGGAAAGTAGCCGGCCTTCTCACACAAAACAAAGACAGTCCCTAACCTTACTTTAAGAAGGGAGACGCCGTTGCCCAGCGGAGACCACGTGGAGGTACCTCTCAGCATGACCAGAGACTTGGAAAAACTTCCCCAGGGGCTCCTAACTAGCCGAGCCCGCTCGAGAGCAAGCACGTATAGCTTCGGAGTCCCAGACAGGAAGAAAGAAAGAGAAGAAAGTAGATAGAGAAATTGTCAGTTGTGTTACCAGGCCGATTAGTGTTATAATGTATATCTATTTTTTGGGTTTTTTGTATATTTTTTTTTTTAATTTTTATGGTTTTTTTGGTTTTTATATGTGTTGTTTCGGCCTGGGGAAGAGTATAGTGTTGTCCAGGCGGACTGGAGTACTACCGGACTAGCAGACCAGTCCGATATGTGTTGTTTTATGTGTTCGTGTATATGGTTGTGTAGTCCGCTCGGGTATGTAATACCACCTCAGCCATAAGGCCCAGAAGTCTTCTAAAACGTGGCAACCCGACCTGTCGTCCACAGCGATTCATCCTGTCCTGCATGCCTCAGCGGTAGTGCTAAAACTAAAAACTTATAGATTAAAAGATCTTAACCTAACTTAAAACTAGAGAAGACAGGCCATGGTTAACCCCCTTCAACTGCGGAGAATTCCCAATTCGCGGACGAACTCAGTGAAAATCCGAAACGCTGCCTTACTGCCCACCATATCGCGGGCCTGCCCAAAATTTACCCCGATATTTCTATATTTTTCGCGCGCTGATGCACGTACAACATCATACTTCCCGCAGTCGAACAGTACATGAAAACATGTCTTATCAACTTCACACTCACCGCAGAGCGGACTCTGTTTAAGCCCAAGGTCAAACAGTTTCCTATTAAAATTCCCGTGGCCTGACAGGTATTGGGATGTAAAATGGTCCCAGTCCTGCCACTCCAGACTCATTCGGTCTGCAACACTTGGAAAGAATTCGAACGTGACCCGGTCCGTGGTCTCGTTCTCCCACCGTCGCTGCCAATTTCTTAGCGTAGCTTCTCTTAGTTCTCTTCGAACTTCACTCTTACGCTCACCGTTCTTAACACGCCGATAAATTTCCGAACGCTCAGTTATGAGGAGATCCATCGGGATCACCCCCGACAACACAGGCAAAGCTGCAGTAGAATTTGTCTTGTAAGACTTACACACCGTGATAAGCGCAAGGCGCTGGGTGCGCAATACCTTTTCTCGAGCCATTTTTCTCGACATTAACCCACCCCAGCTATTTGACGCGTATGTCAAAATAGCCTCAAACACCGCACGATATATAATCTTACTAGCACGGACACCCAGGCCCCACTCCCTGTTACAAACACTCTTCAGGTTGACTAGGGAGCACAACGCATTATCAGCTAAATACCCCACATTATGGAAGAAGTTACATTCTTCGCCAATCCAGACTCCTAAATACTTAATTTTGTCCGCGTAAGGGATCGGGACCCCGTCCATTTTTACATTCCTTCGCACCGAGAGCGACTTCGTGTTCCGGAGGCTAATGATTTTACTTTTCGCAGGCGAAAACTCGAGTTTTGCCTCCCTTCCCCAAGTTGAGATCACTTCAAGGGCCGCACAGGCCCTGGCTTCGATCTGCAATCTATTCTCACCCTCCACAATAACCATTAGATCGTCTGCATACGCGATGCAGGTACACCCGTCACCTAGACTCGAGGTGAGTAATTTATTTACAATAATGTTCCAAAAAACCGGACCGAGGACAGACCCCTGCGGGCAGCCCTTCGATGGCTCCTGCACTGCTGTGTAACCGCCAATGGTTAGTTGGACTCGCCTGTTTTCAAAGTAGCTTACTATCAAGCCATATATGTCTCGAGGACATCCCAGGTCTAGCAGACCGTTAAGGATGTAAGGCCACCAGGCATTATCAAATGCCCCCTTAATATCTAAGCTAACCTCTAACACCATCTTACACCTACTATCTCTGACTTTGCTCGTTACAAAGTCAATCGCATCGCACGTACCCACGCCACGTCTGAACCCGTATTGCCGATCGCTTATACCCTCACGAGCTCGGAAGAGCTCCTCGAGACGAAGGTATATTAACTTCTCCAGGATTTTTCCAAGTACTGGAAGTAAAGTTATGGGCCTATAAGACCCCACGATTGTCCGGTCTAAGTCAGCAGACTTGAGGATCAATCGGAGATCTCCTATTTTCCATTCTACTGGGAAGACACCCCGGGCCAGACACGCATTATAGAGCCTGGTCAGGGGGTCCTTCAGCCTACCCCACGCTCGCTTAACCAGTTCGCCCGAAATTTCGTCAATACCTGGCGCCTTTTTGTTGGGCAGGGAAAAGACCGCAGTCTTAACCTGCTGCACACACCAATCCCCAACAGGGTCCGAACATCTCCCAAGATCCCGGGTCCCGGCCCGTATCTCGCGGTGGGAGACGTCATCCGTTTCACCGTCATCCGCTGGCAGCAAGGCACGTAGCGCGTAGGATGCAGTACTACTAGCGTCCGTAGTGTACTCATTGCCCGCACGAAGGGTGGAAGAAACCCCCGCGCTTCCTTTCTTTTTCAGCACGACTTTGTACACCGCGCCCCAAGGATCACCTCTGTTGTCCGCTACAAATTTGTGCCATGCAGCACGCTTCCTAGTAAACACCGTGTTTACAAAACGGCGTCTGCTAAGCTTGTAAGCTTCTAGCAAGACTGCCCGCCTTTCAGGGTTTCGACAACGCTGGAATCGTTTCCGATTCCGATACATTTCTTTCCGCATTCTGTCTAGATCATTCGACCACCAGGGGTAGGATTTGACCACCCCCATTGCCCGCGGCATGGATGCCTCCGCAATCTCGATCAGTCGGTGCTGAATGCGCGCCACAGAGTCCGTTGTCATCCCACCGTCGTCCCAATCAGTCGATCGGAGAAGGTCGTCAAACTTTCTCCAATCGGCCTTTCGCGTGAGAAGCCTTCCCTCAAATGAGGTAACGGCCCTCTCAGCGGGTCCCAGGGAAATTTCAAATGTGATCAGACGATGATCACTAAACTGTTCAGGGTGTACTGACCAGTTTTCTATATTGTTTAAAACATTTTCGTTGCACAGGGTGACATCTATATTTGCCTGTCCCATCAGGGTTTCAAAAGTACGAAACCTAGAGGGCTGATTCAGGACAGTGAGTCCCGACTCAATGAAAGTTTCCTCGTACGCCCTACCTTTGTCATTGGCTCTGTCGCAATACCAGAGCGCCGACTGCGCGTTGAAATCACCGCCTACAACTAATTTCGCTCCCTCGTACACACGAGCGACAAGCTTAATCGCTTCTATATATCTATCGGGTGGGTCCCGATACTGGCAATAAATGTTAAATACGAACACCGATTCCTCTCCGATTTTGAGTTCGGTGCAGACATAGTGCGCAGTGGAGAACTGCGACACCATGAGTGCACCCAACCCCGGGTTCACAACGTAAGTGGCCGCCCAAATGTGGTCGGCCCCACTCACATACAAGAATTTTGCCCCACGCGGTCCTGGGACCCGATTACGGATACAATACGGCTCTTGAATGAGCACAATGTCCAATTTTTGCCTCTCCGCGATTCTCACACAGTTGTCCAGGGAAGTCCTGGAACGGGCTACATTAACCTGGCCTATCCTCAACCTACTCATACGAAGTCCGCTGCAACTCCCTGGCGTAGGCCCTCTTCCTCACAGGGCATTCAACACTAATGGTGGCGTGCTTTATGTCGCCCCCAGACTTGCCAGCTCGCGTGCAGTTAAGGCACGTAAGCTGGGTTTCCTGCGAGATTGTGCAATCCCACAGTTTGTGTCCCTCCTTACCGCATGTGCGGCAAAGAGGCTCGCTTTTGCATCGTTTGGCCACATAGCCAAACGCAAAGCACTTAAAACAGTGCAGTGGAGCCACATGGTCCACCACCCTGCAGCAGCCGAAACCGATGAACCATCGGTCTCGACCACGAAGTAGGTCCCTTAGTCTGGGGGAACACTCTACCTCCACAGCGTACGCATCACGCGCACGACTGTGGCGACGGTATCTCTCAGAGAACTCCTTTCGGAAGTCCTCCTCCGAGATCCCCGACAGGTACTGCGCATTTTGACGCAGTATTGCTGCCGGAAGGTCCTTTTTGTCCACGTCCGAGGGAACATCATATATGCGCACCCTCGGCCCTTTCTTAGCTGGGGCTTTGGCCTTGATGCCGGCCTTGGCCCACTCTTGGCTGATAACAAGGCTCGTCTGAGCCCTGCTTGCCACCTCAAGCACTACGCCACCACTAATTTGTTTAACGCGCCTGACTTGCAGGTCGTTAACTATAGGGCGAAGGACCTCCTTCGCCTTCTTCTCCAGCTCGGTCGTCGTCATTTTGCTCCCTTCCTCAGGAAACAAAAGCACGGCCGGGCTGTCCCTTGGCGGGCGCTTTTGGACCACCGGTGGAACAGATTTGTTCCCTCGGATGGCAGGTGGCGCCTTCTTAGCCACTTCCGCAAAGGACGGCTTGGCCGTTTCTTTGCGGATCGCAACCATTTCTTTCATCATCGCCCCCTGGACGGACGATGTGCTCGCCTTACTTACCTCAGCCACAGCAGAGTCCTTAAGCTCTGTAAACAGAGCCCGGATTCCACTGACGACCTCAGTCGACGCACGCTGTAGGCCCGAATTCAGACCTATCAGCCTGGCCTATTCAAGGCACACCTCGTCGAAGAGGGAGCGGATGTTTTTAAGGACACCATCCACCCTCTCGAGCGTCTCTTTGTTCACCTTCCTTGCCTTATCGCTGTCGATAAAGCCAAGGACATTGGCGCACAACTCTTCTAGCCTCTCCTTCTGCTGGTGCAGAGAAGAGGTTTCGCTTCCTGGCAGGGTGCCGGCTACCGGCCCACCCTGCGTCGCACTCAGCCTCTCCAGGCCCGGGGTCACCGGAGGTTCGTTATCCAGACGAACCGCAGGGACGTCGCAGCGAACTCCACTAGGTGCAGCATGGTCCGAAGTGGATGCCATACTACAAAAGGTATTAAAAATTAAGAAATTTAAGAAAGTGCGAGAATCAACAGATTTCGCAGTTTAGTCTATAATTAGACTAGAGAACTTGGTTTTATGCGCAAGAGAGCGAGTAAAACAAAATTCAATTAAAAGACTTTACCCATAATGGGCCCTTGAACGTTCGAGAAGTTAGAAAGCGTGCGCAGAGAGTAAGTGAGGTTGTTCTAGGGCGGATAGGCCCCTCACAGATCCCCCCGGACGCCGCATACTCGCCAGCCTACCACACTCGGGTTTCGGTCTTCGAATCACTTCTAGAACTTCCACCCGAGAGGGGTCACTAAACTGAAGGAAAGCCTAACGACTGCATGCGAGAGAAGTCAGACCTGGCTCTATATTATCCTGAAAGGGGTGCACCGTACACGCGCCTAACATCACAGGGTCCCCTACCGGAATAGGACGGGTAAGTTCGGTGTACGCAGAGCTCGCCATCTGAGTGCGCACTCCCAGCCGCTACCCCGCTCATTACCACAGACATGGCAGCAACTGCTCCTTCGCAGGTTACAGCGCGAACCATGAGAGGGGAGAGAAGGACGCCTGGACGCCGCCGGCCTAGCGACCGCCAGCTCCTCTGACCGAAGTCTTTACGAGGGCCGTACCCGTACCGACACTCCTTGCATTGACCGACTCTCTTCCCGCCCCGCTGCCCACACAGCATAAACCGCCAGGGGTGCACCTGTGCATAGTACCCGTCGGAGTGCCGGAACTCCATCCAAGCACTCACCATTGGGACCCACTTCTACGCCGGGGGGCAGTCTGTACACACAGAGGGCCCCTCGGGTTCGTCCGCTTTTAGCCGGACTCAGATCTCCTGCCCGTCGCCGGACAGGCGACCAAGATCGCGTGTTTTTAAAATCCCGCCGGCAAGTAACTTCTCAAGAGGTGTAAGCCAATGCTATTGCAATGGTAGAAGGTTTCCCAGCTACCAAAGTTCCACCACGTGCTTTAACGGGGCTGCAGCCAAACGAATTTCTACAGCCCCGAGCGTCAACCGCTTCTCGCTGTCCCTACTTAAGGCGGTATTAGCGAGTTGTGCCCCTCCTGCGACACACTACACACAAGTGTGCAGGCCGACTTATCGACACAACCCGGGCCCCCAAGCCTACAACCAAGGTCCGCCAGGACGTATGCAGCCAAGACCAAAAACCCTCCGGTAGTGCTCGGCAAAATTTGAGGACTACCGTCCCACCAATTTAGGCCGCATCCGCCCCCCTAGGGGGAGTGTATAGGGACATGTCTTTCGACCTGGTGCGCACTCCTGACCCCCGGGCGCCTGAGTACGAAACTCATCTCCCGCGTTGGGCCAAGAGTATTGCACCCCATCCAGCGAACGCCACTACCAATTCGCCAGCCATGCCTCATCAAAGTTTAGCCGTCGTCTCAAATAAAATGCAAGCCAAGTTTGTCACAACAAAACTAAATGAATTTACATTTACACGGCCGGCTAAGAAAGGTAGCCGGCCTTCTCAAACAAAACCAAAGACAGTCCCTATCCTTACGTTAAGAAGAGAGACGCCGTTGCCCAGCGGAGACCACGTGGAGGTACCTCTCAGCATGACCAGAGACTTGGAAAAACTTCCCCAGGGGCTCCTAACTAGCCGAACCCGCTCAAGAGCGGGCACGTATAGCCTCGGAGTCCCAGTCAGGAAGAAAGAAAAAAGGAGAAGAAAAGGAAAAAGATGTGATTTATGTTACCAGGCCGGTTAGTGTGTTAAATGTGCAGTATTTTTTGGTTTTTATTTTTATTATTTTTGTTTGGTTTTTTAATTTTTCTGTGTGTTGTCCCGGCCTGGGGAAGAGTGTGTAGTGTTGTCCAGGCGGACTGGAGTTCTATCGGGCTAGCAGACTAGTCCGACAATTGTTGTTATATGTGCTCGTGTGTGTGGTGGTGTAGTCCGCCCGGGTATGTTATACCACCTCAGCCGTCAGGCCCAGAAGTCTTCTACAGCGTGGCAACCCGACCTGTCATCCACTAAGATTCATCCTGCGTCCTGTTCGCTGCAGCAGTAGTGCTAAAACTAAGAAAATATAATTAAAAAGCCTTAACCTAACTTAATACTAAGGAAGACAGGCCATGGTTAACCCCCTTCAACTGCGGAGAACACCCAGTTCGCGGGCGAACTCAGTGAATATTCTACACGCTGCCTTACTGCCCACCATATCGCGGGCCAGTCCAAAATTCACCCCAATGTCCCTATATTTCTCTCGCGCCGATGCGCGAATATCATCATATCTCCCACAGTCGAACAAGACGTGGGAACTCGTCTCATCGACACCGCACTCTCTGCAGAGCGGGCTCTGTTTGAGCCCGAGGTCATACAGTTTTTTGTTAAAATTGCCGTGCCCTGACAGGAATTGGGAGGTGAAATGATCCCAATCCTGCCACTTTAAACCCATCCGCTCTGTAACACTAGGGAAAAAGTTAAACGTGACTCTGCCCGTCGTCTCATTGTCCCACCGCTGCTGCCAACTACGTAGCGTAGCCTCCCTCAGTTCTTTCCGAACTACGCTCTTTCGCTCACCGTTTTTTACACGCCTAAATATCTCCGCCCGCTCGGCAATGAGGAGATCCGCAGGGATCACCCCCGACAGCACAGGCAGAGCCGCAGTAGAGGTCGTCTTATACGACTTGCATACTGTTATCAGCGCAAGGCGCTGGGTGCGCAGTACCCGCTCACGAACCTTCCTCCTCGACACTAAGCCGCCCCAGCCATGGCACGCATAAGTTAATATGGCTTCAAACACCGCCCGATATATAATTCTCCATGCTCGGACACCCAGGCCCCACTCCCGATTGCATACGCTCTTCAAATTAATTAACGAGCGCAGCGCATTATCACATAGATACTCGATGTTATGGTAGAGGTTAAGTTCCTCACCAATCCAAACGCCTAAATATTTAATTTTGTCCGCATACGGGATGGGAACGCCATCCATTGTCACATTCCTTCGCACCGAGAGGGACTTTGTGCCCCGGAGGCTAATAATTTTACTTTTGTCCGGCGAAAACTGCAATTTTGCCCGTTTACCCCAATCCGAGATGACATCTAGGGCCAAGCAGGCCCTGGTCTCAATCTGGACTCTATTCTCCCCTTCCACAATTACCAACACGTCATCCGCGTAGGCAATGGACGTGCAGCCCTCACCTAGGTCCGAGGTGAGTAGCTTATTCATGATCAGGTTCCAGAACACAGGGCCGAGGACAGACCCCTGCGGGCAGCCCTTCGACGGCTCCTGCTCCAACGTGTGACCGCCTACCGTTAGCTGGACTCGCCTGTCTTCAAAATAGCTCATTATTAGAGCATAAATGTCACGGGGACATCCCAGGTCCAACAGGCCCGTAAGGATGTAAGGCCACCAGGCATTGTCAAACGCCCCTTTGATGTCTAGGCTGATTCCCAGCACCATTTTGCACCTACTACCCCTAATTTTTCTGACTACGAAGTCAATCGCATCACCCGTCCCTACACCGCGTGTAAAACCAAATTGTCGATTGCTCATTCCCCCCCGAGCCTGGGAGAGCTCATCGAGGCGAAACGAGATCAACTTTTCTAAGACCTTCCCGAGTACGGGAAGCAACGTAATTGGCCTATAGGACTTCACGGCCGTTCTGTCCAAGTCAGCTGACTTCAGAATCAGCCGGAGATCGCCAACTTTCCATTCAACCGGAAAGACGCCCCGGGCCAGACACACATTATAAAGTCTGACCAAGGGGTCCTTCAGCCTGCCCCACGCCCGCTTTACCAATTCGCCCGTAATTTCATCTATGCCTGGCGCCTTCTTGTTTGGCAGGGAAAAGACTGCGGTCTTAACCTGCAACTCACAGTGTATAGGGACATGTCTTTCGACCCGGTGCGCACTCCTGACCCCCGGGCGCCTGAGTACGAAACTCATCTCCCGCGTTGGGCCAAGAGTATTGCACCCCATCCAGCGAACGCCTCTACCAATTCGCCAGCCATGCCTCATCAAAGTTTAGCCGTCGTCTCAAGCAATATGCAAGCTAGGCTTGCCACATCAAAACTACGTGATTCTACATTTACTCGGCCGGCTAGGAAAGTAGCCGGCCTTCTCACACAAAACAAAGACAGTCCCTAACCTTACTTTAAGAAGGGAGACGCCGTTGCCCAGCGGAGACCACGTGGAGGTACCTCTCAGCATGACCAGAGACTTGGAAAAACTTCCCCAGGGGCTCCTAACTAGCTGAGCCCGCTCGAGAGCAAGCACGTATAGCTTCGGAGTCCCAGACAGGAAGAAAGAAAGAGAAGAAAGTAGATAGAGAAATTGTCAGTTGTGTTACCAGGCCAATTAGTGTTATAATGTATATCTATTTTGGGTTTTTGTATATATTTTTTTAATTTTTATTGGTTTTTTCGGTTTTTATATGTGTTGTTTCGGCCTGGGGAAGAGTGTAGTGTTGTCCAGGCGGACTGGAGTTCTATCGGGCTAGCAGACTAGTCCGACAATTGTTGTTATATGTGCTCGTGTATATGGTGGTGTAGTCCGCTCGGGTATGTAATACCACCTCAGCCGTCAGGCCCAGAAGTCTTCTACAGCGTGGCAACCCGACCTGTCGTCCACTAAGATTCATCCTGCGTCCTGTTCGCTGCAGCAGTAGTGCTAAAACTAAGAAAATATAATTAAAAAGCCTTAACCTAACTTAATACTAAAGAAGACAGGCCATGGTCAACCCCCTTCAACTGCGGAGAACACCCAGTTCGCGGGCGAACTCAGTGAATATTCTACACGCTGCCTTACTGCCCACCATATCGCGGGCCCGTCCAAAATTCACCCCGATGTCCCTATATTTCTCTCGCGCCGATGCGCGAATATCCTCATATCTCCCGCAGTCGAACAAGACGTGGGAACTCGTCTCATCGACACCGCACTCTCTGCAGAGCGGGCTCTGTTTGAGCCCGAGGTCATACAGTTTTTTGTTAAAATTGCCGTGCCCTGACAGGAATTGGGAGGTGAAATGATCCCAATCCTGCCACTTTAAACCCATCCGCTCTGTAACACTAGGGAAAAAGTTAAACGTGACTCTGCCCGTCGTCTCATTGTCCCACCGCTGCTGCCAACTACGTAGCGTAGCCTCCCTCAGTTCTTTCCGAACTACGCTCTTTCGCTCACCGTTTTTTACACGCCTAAATATCTCCGCCCGCTCGGCAATGAGGAGATCCGCAGGGATCACCCCCGACAGCACAGGCAGAGCCGCAGTAGAGGTCGTCTTATACGACTTGCATACTGTTATCAGCGCAAGGCGCTGGGTGCGCAGTACCCGCTCACGAACCTTCCTCCTCGACACTAAGCCGCCCCAGCCATGGCACGCATAAGTTAATATGGCTTCAAACACCGCCCGATATATAATTCTCCATGCTCGGACACCCAGGCCCCACTCCCGATTGCATACGCTCTTCAAATTAATTAACGAGCGCAGCGCATTATCACATAGATACTCGATGTTATGGTAGAGGTTAAGTTCCTCACCAATCCAAACGCCTAAATATTTAATTTTGTCCGCATACGGGATGGGAACGCCATCCATTGTCACATTCCTTCGCACCGAGAGGGACTTTGTGCCCCGGAGGCTAATAATTTTACTTTTGTCCGGCGAAAACTGCAATTTTGCCCGTTTACCCCAATCCGAGATGACATCTAGGGCCAAGCAGGCCCTGGTCTCAATCTGGACTCTATTCTCCCCTTCCACAATTACCAACACGTCATCCGCGTAGGCAATGGACGTGCAGCCCTCACCTAGGTCCGAGGTGAGTAGCTTATTCATGATCAGGTTCCAGAACACAGGGCCGAGGACAGACCCCTGCGGGCAGCCCTTCGACGGCTCCTGCTCCAACGTGTGACCGCCTACCGTTAGCTGGACTCGCCTGTCTTCAAAATAGCTCATTATTAGAGCATAAATGTCACGGGGACATCCCAGGTCCAACAGGCCCGTAAGGATGTAAGGCCACCAGGCATTGTCAAACGCCCCTTTGATGTCTAGGCTGATTCCCAGCACCATTTTGCACCTACTACCCCTAATTTTTCTGACTACGAAGTCAATCGCATCACCCGTCCCTACACCGCGTGTAAAACCAAATTGTCGATTGCTCATTCCCCCCCGAGCCTGGGAGAGCTCATCGAGGCGAAACGAGATCAACTTTTCTAAGACCTTCCCGAGTACGGGAAGCAACGTAATTGGCCTATAGGACTTCACGGCCGTTCTGTCCAAGTCAGCTGACTTCAGAATCAGCCGGAGATCGCCAACTTTCCATTCAACCGGAAAGACGCCCCGGGCCAGACACACATTATAAAGTCTGACCAAGGGGTCCTTCAGCCTGCCCCACGCCCGCTTTACCAATTCGCCCGTAATTTCATCTATGCCTGGCGCCTTCTTGTTTGGCAGGGAAAAGACTGCGGTCTTAACCTGCAACTCACAGTGTATAGGGACATGTCTTTCGACCCGGTGCGCACTCCTGACCCCCGGGCGCCTGAGTACGAAACTCATCTCCCGCGTTGGGCCAAGAGTATTGCACCCCATCCAGCGAACGCCTCTACCAATTCGCCAGCCATACCTCATCAAAGTTTAGCCGTCGTCTCAAGCAATATGCAAGCTAGGCTTGCCACATCAAAACTACGTGATTCTACATTTACTCGGCCGGCTAGGAAAGTAGCCGGCCTTCTCACACAAAACAAAGACAGTCCCTAACCTTACTTTAAGAAGGGAGACGCCGTTGCCCAGCGGAGACCACGTGGAGGTACCTCTCAGCATGACCAGAGACTTGGAAAAACTTCCCCAGGGGCTCCTAACTAGCTGAGCCCGCTCGAGAGCAAGCACGTATAGCTTCGGAGTCCCAGACAGGAAGAAAGAAAGAGAAGAAAGTAGATAGAGAAATTGTCAGTTGTGTTACCAGGCCAATTAGTGTTATAATGTATATCTATTTTGGGTTTTTGTATATATTTTTTTAATTTTTATTGGTTTTTTCGGTTTTTATATGTGTTGTTTCGGCCTGGGGAAGAGTGTAGTGTTGTCCAGGCGGACTGGAGTTCTATCGGGCTAGCAGACTAGTCCGACAATTGTTGTTATATGTGCTCGTGTATATGGTGGTGTAGTCCGCTCGGGTATGTAATACCACCTCAGCCGTCAGGCCCAGAAGTCTTCTACAGCGTGGCAACCCGACCTGTCGTCCACTAAGATTCATCCTGCGTCCTGTTCGCTGCAGCAGTAGTGCTAAAACTAAGAAAATATAATTAAAAAGCCTTAACCTAACTTAATACTAAAGAAGACAGGCCATGGTCAACCCCCTTCAACTGCGGAGAACACCCAGTTCGCGGGCGAACTCAGTGAATATTCTACACGCTGCCTTACTGCCCACCATATCGCGGGCCCGTCCAAAATTCACCCCGATGTCCCTATATTTCTCTCGCGCCGATGCGCGAATATCCTCATATCTCCCGCAGTCGAACAAGACGTGGGGACTCGTCTCATCGACACCGCATTCACTGCAGAGCGGGCTCTGTTTGAGCCCGAGATCATACAGCTTTTTATTAAAATTACCGTGTCCTGACAGGAATTGGGAGGTGAAATGATCCCAATCCTGCCACTTCAAACCCATCCGCTCCGTAACACTTGGGAAGAAGTCAAACGTGACTCTGCCCGTCGTCTCATTGTCCCACCGCTGTTGTCAACCACGCAGCGTAGTCTCCCTGAGTTCTTTCCGAACTACGCTCTTACGCTCACCATTTTTGACCCGCCTAAATATCTCCGCCCGCTCGGCAATGAGGAGATCCGCAGGGATCACCCCCGACAGCACAGGCAGAGCCGCAGTAGATGTCGTCTTGTACGAGTTACATACTGTTATCAGCGCATGGCGCTGGGTGCGCAGTACTCGCTCACGAACTTTCCTTTTCGACACTAGGCCGCCCCAGCCATGGCACGCATAAGTCACAATAGCTTCAAACACCGCCCGATATATAATTTTACATGCTCGGACACCCAGGCCCCACTCCCGATTGCATACGCTCTTCAAATTAATCAATGAACGCAGCGCATTATCGCACAAATACTCAATATTATGGTAGAGGTTAAGTTCCTCACCAATCCAAACGCCTAAGTATTTAATTTTCTCCGCATACGGGATGGGAACGCCATCCATTGTCACAATCCTCCGCACCGAAAGGGACTTCGCGCCCCGGAGGCTAATAATCCTGCTTTTATCCGGCGAAAACTGTAATTTTGCCCGATTACCCCAGTCCGAGATGACATCTAGGGCCGAGCAGGCCCTGGTCTCAATCTGGACTCTATTTTCTCCTTCTACAATCACAAACACGTCGTCCGCATAGGCAATGGACGTGCAGCCCTCACCTAGATCCGAGGTGAGTAGCTTGTTCATTACAAGGTTCCAGAACAGAGGGCCGAGGACAGACCCCTGCGGGCAGCCCTTCGACGGCTCCTGCTCCAGCGTGTGACCGCCCACCGTTAGCTGGACTCGCCTGTCTTCAAAATAGCTCACTATGAGAGCATAAATGTCACGGGGACATCCCAGGTCCAACAGGCCCGTAAGGATGTAAGGCCACCAGGCATTATCAAACGCCCCTCTGATGTCAAGACTGATTCCCAGCACCATTTTACACCTACTGTCCCTAACTTTACTGACTACGAAGTCAATCGCATCACTTGTCCCTACACCACGTGTGAAACCAAATTGTCGATTGCTCATTCCCCCTCGAGCCTGGGAAAGCTCATCGAGGCGGAACGAGATCAACTTCTCCAAGACCTTCCCGAGTACAGGAAGCAACGTAATTGGCCTATAAGATCTCATGGCCGTTCTGTCCAGGTCAGCTGACTTCAGAATCAGCCGGAGATCACCAACTTTCCATTCAACCGGAAAGACGCCCCGAGCCAGACACACATTATAGAGTCTAACCAAGGGGTCCTTCAGCCTGCCCCACGCCCGCTTTACCAATTCGCCCGTAATTTCATCTATACCTGGCGCCTTCTTGTTTGGCAGGGAAAAGACTGCAGTCTTAACCTGCAACTCACTCCAATCCCCAACAGGGTCCGAACACCTCCCAAGATCCCGAGCTCCGGCTCGTATCTCGCGATGGGAGGCATCGTCCAACTCTCCATCGTCCGCCGGCAGCAAGGCACGGAGCGCGTAGGACGCAGTGCTACTCGCGTCCGTGGTAAACCCATCACCCGTCCGTAGGGTGGTGGATACCTCCGAGCTTACTCTTTTCTTCAGCGCGACTTTATAAACCGCTCCCCAAGGATCACCCCTATTCTCTATTACAAACTTGTGCCAAGCGGCACGTTTTTTGGTGAACACCGTGTTCACAAACCGGCGCCTGCTAAGCTTATAAGCCTCCAGCAGTGCAGCCCGCCTCACGGGGTTGCGGCAACGCTGGAAGCGTCTCCGATCTTTATACATCCTTTTTCGCATTCGGTCCAGTTCCCCGGACCACCAAGGATAGGACTTCACCGGCCCTGTTGCTCGCGGCATCGAAGCTTCCGCAATTTCGATTAAGCGACTCTGAACTCGCGTCACTGAGTTCGGCACTATCCCTCCGTCGTCCCAATTCGTAGACCGGAGGAGCTCGTCGAACTTCCTCCAATCGGCTTTACGCGTAAGGAGCCTTCCCTCGTACGCCACTACCAATTCGCCAGCCATGCCTCATCAAAGTTTAGCCGTCGTCTCAAGCAATATGCAAGCTAGGCTTGCCACATCAAAACTAAGAGATTCTACATTTACTCGGCCGGCTAGGAAAGTAGTCGGCCTTCTCACACAAAAACAAAGACAGTCCCTAACCTTACTTTAAGAAGGGAGACGCCGTTGCCCAGCGGAGACCACGTGGAGGTACCTCTCAGCATGACTAGAGACTTGGAAAAACTTCCCCAGGGGCTCCTAACTAGCCGAGCCCGCTCGAGAGCAAGCACGTATAGCTTCGGAGTCCCAGACAGGAAGAAAGAAAGAGAAGGAAGTAGATAGAGAAATTGTCAGTTGTGTTACCAGGCCGATTAGTGTTATAATGTATATATATTTTTGGGTTTTTTGTGTATTTTTTAATTTTTATGGTTTTTTTTTGGTTTTTTATATGTGTTGTTTCGGCCTGGGGAAGAGTGTAGTGTTGTCCAGGCGGACTGGAGTTCTACCGGACTAGCAGACCAGTCCGATATGTGTTGTTTTATGTGTTCGTATATATGGTGGTGTAGTCCGCTCGGGTATGTAATACCACCTCAGCCATCAGGCCCAGAAGTCTTCTAAAACGTGGCAACCCGACCTGTCGTCCACAGCGATTCATCCTGTCCTGCATGCCTCAGCGGTAGTGCTAAAACTAAAAAACTTATAGATTAAAAAACCTTAACCTAACTTAAAACTAGAGAAGACAGGCCGTGGTTAACCCCCTTCAACTGCGGAGAATTCCCAATTCGCGGACGAACTCAGTGAAAATCCGACACGCTGCCTTACTGCCCACCATATCGCGGGCCTGCCCAAACTTTACCCCGATATTTCTATATTTTTCTCGCGCTGATGCACGTACAACATCATACTTCCCGCAGTCAAATAGGACGTGAAAACACGTCTCATCAACCCCACATTCACCGCAGAGCGGACTCTGCTTAAGCCCAAGGTCGAACAACTTCTTGTTGAAGTTCCCGTGGCCTGACAGGAATTGGGATGTAAAGTGGTCCCAGTCCTGCCATTCCAAGCTCATTCGGTCGGCAACATTAGGAAAAAACTCGAACGTGACCCGGCCCGTGGTCTCGTTCTCCCACCGTCGCTGCCAATTTCTCAGCGTAGCTTCTCTTAGTTCTCGTCGAACTACACACTTACGTTCACCGTTCTTAACCCGCCGATAAATTTCCGACCGCTCAGTTATGAGGAGATCCATCGGGATCACCCCCGACAACACGGGCAAAGCTGCCGTAGATGTTGTCTTATAGGACTTACAAACTGTGATAAGCGCAAGGCGCTGGGTGCGCAACACCTTCTCTCGAGCCATTTTCCTCGACATTAACCCACCCCAGCTATTTGACGCGTATGTCAGAATAGCCTCAAACACCGCACGGTATATAATTTTGCTTGCACGGACACCCAGACCCCACTCCCTGTTACAAACACTCTTCAGGTTGACTAGGGAGCACAGCGCATTATCAGCCAAATACCCCACATTATGGAAGAAATTACATTCTTCGCCGATCCAAACGCCTAAATACTTAATTTTCTCCGCGTAGGGGATAGGGACCCCGTCAATTTTCACATTTCTCCGTACCGAGAGTGACTTCGTATTCCGGAGGCTGATTATCCTACTTTTGTCAGGCGAAAACTCGAGTTTCGCCTCCTTACCCCAAGTTGACACCACATCTAGGGCCGCACAGGCCCTGGCCTCGATCTGCAACCTGTTCTCACCTTCCACGACTATCATCAAATCATCTGCATATGCGATGCAGGTACACCCGTCACCTAAATTCGAGGTGAGCAGCTTGTTAACAATTAAATTCCAAAAGACCGGACCGAGGACAGACCCCTGCGGGCAGCCTTTTGACGGCTCCTGCACAGCTGTGTGACCGCCTATGGTTAATTGGACTCGCCTGTCTTCGAAGTAGCTTACAATTAAGCTATATATATCTCGGGGAGTGTATAGGGACATGTCTTTCGACACGGTGCGCACTCCTGACCCCCGGGCGCCTGAGTACGAAACTCATCTCCCGCGTTGGGCCAAGAGTATTGCACCCCATCCAGCGAACGCCACTACCAATTCGCCAGCCATGCCTCATCAAAGTTTAGCCGTCGTCTCAAATAAAATGCAAGCCAAGCTTGTCACAACAAAACTAAATGAATTTACATTTACACGGCCGGCTAAGAAAGGTAGCCGGCCTTCTCAAACAAAACCAAAGACAGTCCCTATCCTTACGTTAAAAAGAGAGACGCCGTTGCCCAGCGGAGACCACGTGGAGGTACCTCTCAGCATGACCAGAGACTTGGAAAAACTTCCCCAGGGGCTCCTAACTAGCCGAACCCGCTCAAGAGCGGGCACGTATAGCCTCGGAGTCCCAGTCAGGAAGAAAGAAAAAAGGAGAAGAAAAGGAAAAAGATGTGATTTATGTTACCAGGCCGGTTAGTGTGTTAAATGTGCAGTATTTTTTGGTTTTTATTTTTATTATTTTTGTTTGGTTTTTTAATTTTTCTGTGTGTTGTCCCGGCCTGGGGAAGAGTGTGTAGTGTTGTCCAGGCGGACTGGAGTTCTATCGGGCTAGCAGACTAGTCCGACAATTGTTGTTATATGTGCTCGTGTGTGTGGTGGTGTAGTCCGCCCGGGTATGTTATACCACCTCAGCCGTCAGGCCCAGAAGTCTTCTACAGCGTGGCAACCCGACCTGTCGTCCACTAAGATTCATCCTGCGTCCTGTTCGCTGCAGCAGTAGTGCTAAAACTAAGAAAATATAATTAAAAAGCCTTAACCTAACTTAATACTAAGGAAGACAGGCCATGGTTAACCCCCTTCAACTGCGGAGAACACCCAGTTCGCGGGCGAACTCAGTGAATATTCTACACGCTGCCTTACTGCCCACCATATCGCGGGCCAGTCCAAAATTCACCCCAATGTCCCTATATTTCTCTCGCGCCGATGCGCGAATATCATCATATCTCCCGCAGTCGAACAAGACGTGGGAATTCGTCTCATCGACACCGCACTCTCTGCAGAGCGGGCTCTGTTTGAGCCCGAGGTCATACAGTTTTTTGTTAAAATTGCCGTGCCCTGACAGGAATTGGGAGGTGAAATGATCCCAATCCTGCCACTTTAAACCCATCCGCTCTGTAACACTAGGGAAAAAGTTAAACGTGACTCTGCCCGTCGTCTCATTGTCCCACCGCTGCTGCCAACTACGTAGCGTAGCCTCCCTCAGTTCTTTCCGAACTACGCTCTTTCGCTCACCGTTTTTTACACGCCTAAATATCTCCGCCCGCTCGGCAATGAGGAGATCCGCAGGGATCACCCCCGACAGCACAGGCAGAGCCGCAGTAGAGGTCGTCTTATACGACTTGCATACTGTTATCAGCGCAAGGCGCTGGGTGCGCAGTACCCGCTCACGAACCTTCCTCCTCGACACTAAGCCGCCCCAGCCATGGCACGCATAAGTTAATATGGCTTCAAACACCGCCCGATATATAATTCTACATGCTCGGACACCCAGGCCCCACTCCCGATTGCATACGCTCTTCAAATTAATTAACGAGCGCAGCGCATTATCACATAGATACTCGATGTTATGGTAGAGGTTAAGTTCCTCACCAATCCAAACGCCTAAATATTTAATTTTGTCCGCAAGTGTATAGGGACACGTCTTCCGACCCGGTGCGCACTCCTGACCCCCGGGCACCTGAGTACGAAACTCATCTCCCGCGTTGGGCCAAGAGTATTGCACCCCATCCAGCGAACGCCACTACCAATTCCCCAGCCATGCCTCATCAAAGTTTAGCCGTCGTCTCAAGCAATATGCAAGCTAGGCTTGCCACATCAAAACTAAGTGATTCTACATTTACTCGGCCGGCTAGGAAAGTAGTCGGCCTTCTCACACAAAAACAAAGACAGTCCCTAACCTTACTTTAAGAAGGGAGACGCCGTTGCCCAGCGGAGACCACGTGGAGGTACCTCTCAGCATGACTAGAGACTTGGAAAAACTTCCCCAGGGGCTCCTAACTAGCCGAGCCCGCTCGAGAGCAAGCACGTATAGTTTCGGAGTCCCAGACAGGAAGAAAGAAAGAGAAGGAAGTAGATAGAGAAATTGTCAGATGTGTTACCAGGCCGATTAGTGTTATAATGTATATCTATTTTTGGGTTTTTTTTTTGTTTTTTTTTTTTTCGTGTATTTTTTAATTTTTATGGTTTTTTTGGTTTTTTTTTTATATGTGTTGTTTCGGCCTGGGGAAGAGTGTAGTGTTGTCCAGGCGGACTGGAGTTCTACCGGACTAGCAGACCAGTCCGATGTGTTGTTTTATGTGTTCGTGTATATGGTGGTGTAGTCCGCTCGGGTATGTAATACCACCTCAGCCATCAGGCCCAGAAGTCTTCTAAAACGTGGCAACCCGACCTGTCGTCCACAGCGATTCGTCCTGTCCTGCATGCCTCAGCGGTAGTGCTAAAACTAAAAAACTTATAGATTAAAAAACCTTAACCTAACTTAAAACTAGAGAAGACAGGCCGTGGTTAACCCCCTTCAACTGCGGAGAATTCCCAATTCGCGGACGAACTCAGTGAAAATCCGACACGCTGCCTTACTGCCCACCATATCGCGGGCCTGCCCAAAATTTACCCCGATATTTCTATATTTTTCTCGCGCTGATGCACGTACAACATCATACTTCCCGCAGTCAAATAGGACGTGAAAACACGTCTCATCAACCCCACATTCACCGCAGAGCGGACTCTGCTTAAGCCCAAGGTCGAACAACCTCTTGTTGAAGTTCCCGTGGCCTGACAGGAATTGGGATGTAAAGTGGTCCCAGTCCTGCCATTCCAAGCTCATTCGGTCGGCAACATTAGGAAAAAACTCGAACGTGACCCGGCCCGTGGTCTCGTTCTCCCACCGTCGCTGCCAATTTCTCAGCGTAGCTTCTCTTAGTTCTCGTCGAACTACACACTTACGTTCACCGTTCTTAACCCGCCGATAAATTTCCGACCGCTCAGTTATGAGGAGATCCATCGGGATCACCCCCGACAACACGGGCAAAGCTGCCGTAGATGTTGTCTTATAGGACTTACAAACTGTGATAAGCGCAAGGCGCTGGGTGCGCAACACCTTCTCTCGAGCCATTTTCCTCGACATTAACCCACCCCAGCTATTTGACGCGTATGTCAGAATAGCCTCAAACACCGCACGGTATATAATTTTGCTTGCACGGACACCCAGACCCCACTCCCTGTTACAAACACTCTTCAGGTTGACTAGGGAGCACAGCGCATTATCATCCAAATACCCCACATTATGGAAGAAATTACATTCTTCGCCGATCCAAACGCCTAAATACTTAATTTTCTCCGCGTAGGGGATAGGGACCCCGTCCATTTTCACATTTCTCCGTACCGAGAGTGACTTCGTATTCCGGAGGCTGATTATCCTACTTTTGTCAGGCGAAAACTCGAGTTTCGCCTCCTTACCCCAAGTTGACACCACATCTAGGGCCGCACAGGCCCTGGCCTCGATCTGCAACCTGTTCTCACCTTCCACGACTATCATCAAATCATCTGCATATGCGATGCAGGTACACCCGTCACCTAAATTCGAGGTGAGCAGCTTGTTAACAATTAAATTCCAAAAGACCGGACCGAGGACAGACCCCTGCGGGCAGCCTTTTGACGGCTCCTGCACAGCTGTGTGACCGCCTATGGTTAATTGGACTCGCCTGTCTTCGAAGTAGCTTACAATATACTATATATATCTCGGGGACATCCTAGGTCTAGCAGACCGTTGAGGATGTAAGGCCACCAGGCGTTGTCAAACGCCCCCTTAATATCTAAACTGATTCCCAACACCATTTTACACCTACTATTTCTGACTTTGCTCGCTACAAAGTCAATCGCATCGCACGTACCCACGCCGCGTCTAAACCCGTATTGCCTATCGCTTATACCCTCACGAGCTCGGAAGAGCTCCTCAAGGCGAAGGTATATCAACTTTTCCAGGACTTTTCCGAGTACCGGAAGCAAAGTTATCGGCCTATAGGACTTCACGATTGTCCGGTCCAAGTCGGCAGACTTGAGGATCAATCGGAGGTCGCCTATCTTCCATTCGACTGGGAAGACACCCCGGGCCAGACACGCATTATAGAGCCTGACCAAGGGGTCCTTCAGCCTGCCCCACGCTCGCTTAACTAGTTCGCTAGTAATATCATCAATACCTGGCGCCTTTTTGTTAGGCAGGGAAAAGACCGCAGTCTTAACCTGCTGCACACACCAATCCCCAACAGGGTCCGAGCATCTCCCAAGATCCCGGGTCCCGGCCCGTATCTCGCGGTGGGAGACGTCATCCGTCATACCGTCATCCGCTGGCAGCAAGGCACGAAGCAAATAAGATGCAGTACTACTAGCGTCCGTAGTGTACTCATTGCCCGCACGAAGGGTGGAAGAAACCCCCGAGCTTCCTTTCTTTTTAATTACGACTTTATACACCGCTCCCCAAGGATCACCTCTGTTATCCGCAACAAACTTGTGCCATGCAGCACGTTTCCTCGTGAACACCGTGTTCACAAAGCGGCGTCTGCTAAGCTTGTAAGCCTCCAGCAGGACGGCCCGCCGCTCAAGGTTTCTACACCGCTGAAATCGTTTACGATTTCTATACATCTCTTTTCGCATTTTGTCCAAGTCATTGGACCACCAAGGGTAGGATTTAACCACACCCGTCGCCCGCGGCATGGAAGCCTCCGCAATTTCTATTAGTCGGTGCTGGACACGCTCCACTGAGTCCGGTGTTATACCCCCGACATCCCAGTCAGTCGATCGGAGAAGTTCGTCAAACTTCCTCCAGTCGGCCTTCCGCGTGAGAAGCCTTCCCTCAAACGAGGTATCGGCCCTCTCAGCAGGTCCCAGAGAGATTTCAAATGTGATCAAGCGGTGATCACTAAACTGTTCGGGGTGCACTGACCAGTCTCTAATACTGTTCAGAGCATTCCCATTACAAAGGGTGACATCTATGTTAGCACGGCCCAACAAGGTTTCAAAGGTATGAAACCGAGATGGTTGATTTAGGACGGTAAGTCCTGACTCTACGAACGCCTCTTCGTATGCTCTACCTTTGTCGTTAGCTCTTTCGCAATGCCAGAGCGCAGACTGCGCGTTGAAATCACCACCCACAACCAATTTCGCCCCATCGTACACACGAGAAACCAACCTAACCGCTTCAATATACCTATCGGGCGGATCCCGATATTGGCAGTAAACGTTAAAGATAAAAACCGATTCTGCTCCGATCTTGAGTTCGGTGCAGACATAGTGCGCAGTGGAGAACTGCGACACCATGAGTGCACCCAACCTCGGGTTCACAACATAAGTGGCCGCCCAGATGTGGTCGGCCCCACTCACATGTAAGAATTTTGCCCCTCGCGGCCCTGGGACCCGATCACGAATACAGTATGGCTCCTGGACAAGCACGATGTCCAGTTTCAGCCTCTCCGCGACTCTCACGCAGTTATCCAGGGAAGTCCTGGATCGGGCTACGTTAACCTGACCTATCTTCAGCCTACTCATAGGAAGTTCGCTGCAACTCCCTTGCGTAGGCCCTCTTCCTCACGGGACACTCGACGCTGATGGTGGCGTGCTTAATGTCACCCCCAGACTTGCCAGCCCGCGTGCAGTTAAGACACGTGAGCTGACTCTCATGTGAGATCGTACAATCCCACATCTTGTGCCCCTCTTTACCGCATGTGCGGCAAAGAGGCTGACTTTTACAGCGCTTGGCCACATGGCCAAACGCGAAGCACTTGAAGCAGTGCAGTGGAGCCACATGGTCCACTACCCTGCAGCAGCCGAAACCGATAAGCCATCGGTCCCGGCCTCTAAGCAAGTCCCTCAGTCTGGGGGAACACTCAACTTCCACAGTGTCAGCATCACGCTGACGACTGTGGCGGCGGTACCTCTCCGAGAACTCCTTGAGGAAGTCCTCGTGCGAGATCCCCGTCAGATACTGCGCATTCTGGCGCAGTATCGCCTCCGGGAGGTCCTTCTTCGCGATGTCCGTAGGGACATCGTAAATCAGGAGCCTAGGTCCCTTCTTTACTGGGGCCTTGGCTTTGATTCCAGCCTTGGCCCACTCCTGGTCGATTACAAGACTCGATTGAGTCTTGTTGGCCACCTCCAGCACGACACCACCAGAGATCTGTTTGACCCGCCTGACTTGCAGGGAGCCAATAACAGGGCGAAGGACCTCCTTCGCCTTCTTCTCCAGCTCAGTCGTGGTCATCTTGTTGCCCTCTTCAGGGAGTAAGAGCACGGCTGGACTGGCCCGTGGAGGACGCTTCTGGACTACCGGGGGAACATTCTTGTTACCCCGGATAGCGGGCGGCGTCTTCTTGGCTGCCTTGGCTACCTCCGCAAAGGACGGCTTACCCGTTTCCCTGCGGATGGCAACCATTTCTTTCTGCATCGCCCCCTGGACGGACGATGCACTTACCTTTGTGACCTCGGCCACGGTGGAATCCTTGAGCTCTGTGAACAGAGCTCGGATTCCTCCGACGACCTCGGTCGACGCTTGCTGCAGGCCTGAGTTCAGACCCAGCAGCCTGGCCTGTTCTAGGCACACCTCGTCGAAGAGGTAGCGGATGCCCCGGAGGACACCGTCTACCTTCTCCAAGGTCTCCTTATTGACCTTTCTGGCCTTATCGCCGTCTATGAGGCCAGATATACTGGCACACATCTCTTCCAACCTCACCTTCTGCGCGTGCAGAGCCGAGGTCTTATCACCGGGCAGGGTGCCGGATGCCGGTCCACCCTGCGCCGCACTTGCACCCGAACCACTCGGATTCGGGGCATCTGACGGTCCGTCCTCCAGCCGGACCAAAGGGACGTTGCAGCGAGCAACCTCAGGGACAACTTTGTCCACGCTAGATTCCATTAAATAAGTAGGTAATAAAAGCGAGAGTCGAAAGTCGCAGTTGAAGTCTAGTGACACTAGACTAAGAGAGCAGAATAAAGAAATTTTACAATCGCAGAGAGCGATAAAATAAAATTCAGTAAGGGCCTTTCCATAATGTGCCCTTGAACGCTCGAGAAATTAGAAAGCGTGCGCAGAGAGTAAGTGAGGTTGTTCTAGGACGGATAGGCCCCTCACAAATCCCCCCGGACGCCGCATACTCGCCAGCCTACCACACTCGGGCTTCGGTCTTCGAATCACTTCTAGAACTTCCACCCGAGAGGGGTCACTAAACTGAAGGAAAGCCTAACGACTGCATGCGAGAGAAGTCAGACCTGGCTCTATATTATCCTGAAAGGGGTGCACCGTACACGCGCCTAACATCACAGGGTCCCCTACCGGAATAGGACGGGTAAGTTCGGTGTACGCAGAGCTCGCCATCTGAGTGCGCACTCCCAGCCGCTACCCCGCTCATTACCACAGACATGGCAGCAACTGCTCCTTCGCAGGTTACAGCGCGAACCATGAGAGGGGAGAGAAGGACGCCTGGACGCCGCCGGCCTAGCGACCGCCAGCTCCTCTGACCGAAGTCTTTACGAGGGCCGTACCCGTACCGACACTCCTTGCATTGACCGACTCTCTTCCCGCCCCGCTGCCCACACAGCATAAACCGCCAGGGATGCACCTGTGCATAGTACCCGTCGTAGTGCCGGAACTCCATCCAAGCACTCACCATTGGGACCCACTTCTACGCCGGGGGGCAGTCTGTGCACACAGAGGGCCCCTCGGGTTCGTCCGCTTTTAGCCGGACTCAGATCTCCTGCCCGTCGCCGGACAGGCGACCAAGATCGCGTGTTTTTAAAATCCCGCCGGCAAGTAACTTCTCAAGAGGTGTAAGCCAAATGCTATTGCAATGGTAGAAGGTTTCCCAGCTACCAAAGTTCCACCACGCGCTTTAACGGGGCTGCAGCCAAACGACTTTCTACAGCCCCGAGCGTCAACCGCTTCTCGCTGTCCCTACTTAAGGCGGTATTAGCGAGTTGTGCCCCTCCTGCGACACACTACACACAAGTGTGCAGGCCGACATATCGACACAACCCGGGCCCCCAAGCCTACGACCAAGGTCCGCAAGGACGTATGCAGCCAAGACCAAAAACTCTCCGGTAGTGCTCGGCAAAATTTGAGCACTACCGTCCTACCACTTTAGGCCGCATCCGCCCCCTAGGGGGAGTGTATAGGGACATGTCTTTCGACCCGGTTCGCACTCCTGACCCCCGGGCGCCTGAGTACGAAACTCATCTCCCGCGTTGGGCCAAGAGTATTGCACCCCATCCAGCGAACGCCACTACCAATTCGCCAGCCATGCCTCATCAAAGTTTAGCCGTCGTCTCAAGCAATATGCAAGCTAGGCTTGCCACATCAAAACTACGTGATTCTACATTTACTCGGCCGGCTAGAAAAATAGCCGGCCTTCTCACACAAAACAAAGACAGTCCCTAACCTTACTTTAAGAAGGGAGACGCCGTTGCCCAGCGGAGACCACGTGGAAGTACCTCTCAGCATGACCGGAGACTTGGAAAAAACTTCCCCAGAGGCTCCTAACTAGCCGAGCCCGCTCGAGAGCAAGCACGTATAGTTTCGGAGTCCCAGACAGGAAGAAAGAAAGAGAAGGAAGTAGATAGAGAAATTGTCAGATGTGTTACCAGGCCGATTAGTGTTATAATGTATATCTATTTTTGGGTTTTTTTTTTGTTTTTTTTTTTTCGTGTATTTTTTAATTTTTATGGTTTTTTTGGTTTTTTTTTTATATGTGTTGTTTCGGCCTGGGGAAGAGTGTAGTGTTGTCCAGGCGGACTGGAGTTCTACCGGACTAGCAGACCAGTCCGATGTGTTGTTTTATGTGTTCGTGTATATGGTGGTGTAGTCCGCTCGGGTATGTAATACCACCTCAGCCATCAGGCCCAGAAGTCTTCTAAAACGTGGCAACCCGACCTGTCGTCCACAGCGATTCGTCCTGTCCTGCATGCCTCAGCGGTAGTGCTAAAACTAAAAAACTTATAGATTAAAAAACCTTAACCTAACTTAAAACTAGAGAAGACAGGCCGTGGTTAACCCCCTTCAACTGCGGAGAATTCCCAATTCGCGGACGAACTCAGTGAAAATCCGACACGCTGCCTTACTGCCCACCATATCGCGGGCCTGCCCAAAATTTACCCCGATATTTCTATATTTTTCTCGCGCTGATGCACGTACAACATCATACTTCCCGCAGTCAAATAGGACGTGAAAACACGTCTCATCAACCCCACATTCACCGCAGAGCGGACTCTGCTTAAGCCCAAGGTCGAACAACCTCTTGTTGAAGTTCCCGTGGCCTGACAGGAATTGGGATGTAAAGTGGTCCCAGTCCTGCCATTCCAAGCTCATTCGGTCGGCAACATTAGGAAAAAACTCGAACGTGACCCGGCCCGTGGTCTCGTTCTCCCACCGTCGCTGCCAATTTCTCAGCGTAGCTTCTCTTAGTTCTCGTCGAACTACACACTTACGTTCACCGTTCTTAACCCGCCGATAAATTTCCGACCGCTCAGTTATGAGGAGATCCATCGGGATCACCCCCGACAACACGGGCAAAGCTGCCGTAGATGTTGTCTTATAGGACTTACAAACTGTGATAAGCGCAAGGCGCTGGGTGCGCAACACCTTCTCTCGAGCCATTTTCCTCGACATTAACCCACCCCAGCTATTTGACGCGTATGTCAGAATAGCCTCAAACACCGCACGGTATATAATTTTGCTTGCACGGACACCCAGACCCCACTCCCTGTTACAAACACTCTTCAGGTTGACTAGGGAGCACAGCGCATTATCATCCAAATACCCCACATTATGGAAGAAATTACATTCTTCGCCGATCCAAACGCCTAAATACTTAATTTTCTCCGCGTAGGGGATAGGGACCCCGTCCATTTTCACATTTCTCCGTACCGAGAGTGACTTCGTATTCCGGAGGCTGATTATCCTACTTTTGTCAGGCGAAAACTCGAGTTTCGCCTCCTTACCCCAAGTTGACACCACATCTAGGGCCGCACAGGCCCTGGCCTCGATCTGCAACCTGTTCTCACCTTCCACGACTATCATCAAATCATCTGCATATGCGATGCAGGTACACCCGTCACCTAAATTCGAGGTGAGCAGCTTGTTAACAATTAAATTCCAAAAGACCGGACCGAGGACAGACCCCTGCGGGCAGCCTTTTGACGGCTCCTGCACAGCTGTGTGACCGCCTATGGTTAATTGGACTCGCCTGTCTTCGAAGTAGCTTACAATATACTATATATATCTCGGGGACATCCTAGGTCTAGCAGACCGTTGAGGATGTAAGGCCACCAGGCGTTGTCAAACGCCCCCTTAATATCTAAACTGATTCCCAACACCATTTTACACCTACTATTTCTGACTTTGCTCGCTACAAAGTCAATCGCATCGCACGTACCCACGCCGCGTCTAAACCCGTATTGCCTATCGCTTATACCCTCACGAGCTCGGAAGAGCTCCTCAAGGCGAAGGTATATCAACTTTTCCAGGACTTTTCCGAGTACCGGAAGCAAAGTTATCGGCCTATAGGACTTCACGATTGTCCGGTCCAAGTCGGCAGACTTGAGGATCAATCGGAGGTCGCCTATCTTCCATTCGACTGGGAAGACACCCCGGGCCAGACACGCATTATAGAGCCTGACCAAGGGGTCCTTCAGCCTGCCCCACGCTCGCTTAACTAGTTCGCTAGTAATATCATCAATACCTGGCGCCTTTTTGTTAGGCAGGGAAAAGACCGCAGTCTTAACCTGCTGCACACACCAATCCCCAACAGGGTCCGAGCATCTCCCAAGATCCCGGGTCCCGGCCCGTATCTCGCGGTGGGAGACGTCATCCGTCATACCGTCAACCGCTGGCAGCAAGGCACGAAGCAAATAAGATGCAGTACTACTAGCGTCCGTAGTGTACTCATTGCCCGCACGAAGGGTGGAAGAAACCCCCGAGCTTCCTTTCTTTTTAATTACGACTTTATACACCGCTCCCCAAGGATCACCTCTGTTATCCGCAACAAACTTGTGCCATGCAGCACGTTTCCTCGTGAACACCGTGTTCACAAAGCGGCGTCTGCTAAGCTTGTAAGCCTCCAGCAGGACGGCCCGCCGCTCAAGGTTTCTACACCGCTGAAATCGTTTACGATTTCTATACATCTCTTTTCGCATTTTGTCCAAGTCATTGGACCACCAAGGGTAGGATTTAACCACACCCGTCGCCCGCGGCATGGAAGCCTCCGCAATTTCTATTAGTCGGTGCTGGACACGCTCCACTGAGTCCGGTGTTATACCCCCGACATCCCAGTCAGTCGATCGGAGAAGTTCGTCAAACTTCCTCCAGTCGGCCTTCCGCGTGAGAAGCCTTCCCTCAAACGAGGTATCGGCCCTCTCAGCAGGTCCCAGAGAGATTTCAAATGTGATCAAGCGGTGATCACTAAACTGTTCGGGGTGCACTGACCAGTCTCTAATACTGTTCAGAGCATTCCCATTACAAAGGGTGACATCTATGTTAGCACGGCCCAACAAGGTTTCAAAGGTATGAAACCGAGATGGTTGATTTAGGACGGTAAGTCCTGACTCTACGAACGCCTCTTCGTATGCTCTACCTTTGTCGTTAGCTCTTTCGCAATGCCAGAGCGCAGACTGCGCGTTGAAATCACCACCCACAACCAATTTCGCCCCATCGTACACACGAGAAACCAACCTAACCGCTTCAATATACCTATCGGGCGGATCCCGATATTGGCAGTAAACGTTAAAGATAAAAACCGATTCTGCTCCGATCTTGAGTTCGGTGCAGACATAGTGCGCAGTGGAGAACTGCGACACCATGAGTGCACCCAACCTCGGGTTCACAACATAAGTGGCCGCCCAGATGTGGTCGGCCCCACTCACATGTAAGAATTTTGCCCCTCGCGGCCCTGGGACCCGATCACGAATACAGTATGGCTCCTGGACAAGCACGATGTCCAGTTTCAGCCTCTCCGCGACTCTCACGCAGTTATCCAGGGAAGTCCTGGATCGGGCTACGTTAACCTGACCTATCTTCAGCCTACTCATAGGAAGTTCGCTGCAACTCCCTTGCGTAGGCCCTCTTCCTCACGGGACACTCGACGCTGATGGTGGCGTGCTTAATGTCACCCCCAGACTTGCCAGCCCGCGTGCAGTTAAGACACGTGAGCTGACTCTCATGTGAGATCGTACAATCCCACATCTTGTGCCCCTCTTTACCGCATGTGCGGCAAAGAGGCTGACTTTTACAGCGCTTGGCCACATGGCCAAACGCGAAGCACTTGAAGCAGTGCAGTGGAGCCACATGGTCCACTACCCTGCAGCAGCCGAAACCGATAAGCCATCGGTCCCGGCCTCTAAGCAAGTCCCTCAGTCTGGGGGAACACTCAACTTCCACAGTGTCAGCATCACGCTGACGACTGTGGCGGCGGTACCTCTCCGAGAACTCCTTGAGGAAGTCCTCGTGCGAGATCCCCGTCAGATACTGCGCATTCTGGCGCAGTATCGCCTCCGGGAGGTCCTTCTTCGCGATGTCCGTAGGGACATCGTAAATCAGGAGCCTAGGTCCCTTCTTTACTGGGGCCTTGGCTTTGATTCCAGCCTTGGCCCACTCCTGGTCGATTACAAGACTCGATTGAGTCTTGTTGGCCACCTCCAGCACGACACCACCAGAGATCTGTTTGACCCGCCTGACTTGCAGGGAGCCAATAACAGGGCGAAGGACCTCCTTCGCCTTCTTCTCCAGCTCAGTCGTGGTCATCTTGTTGCCCTCTTCAGGGAGTAAGAGCACGGCTGGACTGGCCCGTGGAGGACGCTTCTGGACTACCGGGGGAACATTCTTGTTACCCCGGATAGCGGGCGGCGTCTTCTTGGCTGCCTTGGCTACCTCCGCAAAGGACGGCTTACCCGTTTCCCTGCGGATGGCAACCATTTCTTTCTGCATCGCCCCCTGGACGGACGATGCACTTACCTTTGTGACCTCGGCCACGGTGGAATCCTTGAGCTCTGTGAACAGAGCTCGGATTCCTCCGACGACCTCGGTCGACGCTTGCTGCAGGCCTGAGTTCAGACCCAGCAGCCTGGCCTGTTCTAGGCACACCTCGTCGAAGAGGTAGCGGATGCCCCGGAGGACACCGTCTACCTTCTCCAAGGTCTCCTTATTGACCTTTCTGGCCTTATCGCCGTCTATGAGGCCAGATATACTGGCACACATCTCTTCCAACCTCACCTTCTGCGCGTGCAGAGCCGAGGTCTTATCACCGGGCAGGGTGCCGGATGCCGGTCCACCCTGCGCCGCACTTGCACCCGAACCACTCGGATTCGGGGCATCTGACGGTCCGTCCTCCAGCCGGACCAAAGGGACGTTGCAGCGAGCAACCTCAGGGACAACTTTGTCCACGCTAGATTCCATTAAATAAGTAGGTAATAAAAGCGAGAGTCGAAAGTCGCAGTTGAAGTCTAGTGACACTAGACTAAGAGAGCAGAATAAAGAAATTTTACAATCGCAGAGAGCGATAAAATAAAATTCAGTAAGGGCCTTTCCATAATGTGCCCTTGAACGCTCGAGAAATTAGAAAGCGTGCGCAGAGAGTAAGTGAGGTTGTTCTAGGACGGATAGGCCCCTCACAAATCCCCCCGGACGCCGCATACTCGCCAGCCTACCACACTCGGGCTTCGGTCTTCGAATCACTTCTAGAACTTCCACCCGAGAGGGGTCACTAAACTGAAGGAAAGCCTAACGACTGCATGCGAGAGAAGTCAGACCTGGCTCTATATTATCCTGAAAGGGGTGCACCGTACACGCGCCTAACATCACAGGGTCCCCTACCGGAATAGGACGGGTAAGTTCGGTGTACGCAGAGCTCGCCATCTGAGTGCGCACTCCCAGCCGCTACCCCGCTCATTACCACAGACATGGCAGCAACTGCTCCTTCGCAGGTTACAGCGCGAACCATGAGAGGGGAGAGAAGGACGCCTGGACGCCGCCGGCCTAGCGACCGCCAGCTCCTCTGACCGAAGTCTTTACGAGGGCCGTACCCGTACCGACACTCCTTGCATTGACCGACTCTCTTCCCGCCCCGCTGCCCACACAGCATAAACCGCCAGGGATGCACCTGTGCATAGTACCCGTCGTAGTGCCGGAACTCCATCCAAGCACTCACCATTGGGACCCACTTCTACGCCGGGGGGCAGTCTGTGCACACAGAGGGCCCCTCGGGTTCGTCCGCTTTTAGCCGGACTCAGATCTCCTGCCCGTCGCCGGACAGGCGACCAAGATCGCGTGTTTTTAAAATCCCGCCGGCAAGTAACTTCTCAAGAGGTGTAAGCCAAATGCTATTGCAATGGTAGAAGGTTTCCCAGCTACCAAAGTTCCACCACGCGCTTTAACGGGGCTGCAGCCAAACGACTTTCTACAGCCCCGAGCGTCAACCGCTTCTCGCTGTCCCTACTTAAGGCGGTATTAGCGAGTTGTGCCCCTCCTGCGACACACTACACACAAGTGTGCAGGCCGACATATCGACACAACCCGGGCCCCCAAGCCTACGACCAAGGTCCGCAAGGACGTATGCAGCCAAGACCAAAAACTCTCCGGTAGTGCTCGGCAAAATTTGAGCACTACCGTCCTACCACTTTAGGCCGCATCCGCCCCCTAGGGGGAGTGTATAGGGACATGTCTTTCGACCCGGTTCGCACTCCTGACCCCCGGGCGCCTGAGTACGAAACTCATCTCCCGCGTTGGGCCAAGAGTATTGCACCCCATCCAGCGAACGCCACTACCAATTCGCCAGCCATGCCTCATCAAAGTTTAGCCGTCGTCTCAAGCAATATGCAAGCTAGGCTTGCCACATCAAAACTACGTGATTCTACATTTACTCGGCCGGCTAGAAAAATAGCCGGCCTTCTCACACAAAACAAAGACAGTCCCTAACCTTACTTTAAGAAGGGAGACGCCGTTGCCCAGCGGAGACCACGTGGAAGTACCTCTCAGCATGACCGGAGACTTGGAAAAAACTTCCCCAGAGGCTCCTAACTAGCCGAGCCCGCTCAAGAGCGAGCACGTATAGCTTCGGAGTCCCAGACAGGAAGAAAGAAAGAGAAGAAAGTAGACATAGAAATTGTCATTTGTGTTACTAGGCCGATTAGTGTTATAATGTATATCTATTTTTTGGGTTTTTTGCATATTTTTTAATTTTTATAGTTTTTTGGTTTTTATATGTGTTGTTTCGGCCTGGGGAAGAGTGTAGTGTTGTCCAGGCGGACTGGAGTTCTACCGGACTAGCAGACCAGTCCGATATGTGTTGTTTTATGTGTTCGTGTATATGGTGGTGTAGTCCGCTCGGGTATGTAATACCACCTCAGCCATCAGGCCCAGAAGTCTTCTGAAACGTGGCAACCCGACCTGTCGTCCACAGCGATTCATCCTGTCCTGCATGCCTCAGCAGTAGTGCTAAAACTAAAAAACTTATAGATTAAAAGAACTTAACCTAACTTAAAACTAGAGAAGACAGGTCATGGTTAACCCCCTTCAACTGCGGAGAATTCCCAATTCGCGGACGAACTCAGTGAAAATCCGACACGCTGCCTTACTGCCCACCATATCGCGGGCCTGCCCAAAATTTACCCCGATATTTCTATATTTTTCGCGCGCTGATGCACGTACAACATCATACTTCCCGCAGTCAAACAGGACGTGAAAACACGTCTCATCAACCCCACATTCACCGCAGAGCGGACTCTGCTTAAGTCCAAGGTCGAACAACTTCTTGTTGAAGTTCCCGTGGCCTGACAGGAATTGGGATGTAAAATGGTCCCAGTCCTGCCATTCCAAGCTCATTCGGTCGGCAACATTAGGAAAAAACTCGAACGTGACCCGGCCCGTGGTCTCGTTCTCCCACCGTCGCTGCCAATTTCTCAGCGTAGCTTCTCTTACTTCTCGTCGAACTACACACTTACGTTCACCGTTCTTAACACGCCGATAAATTTCCGACCGCTCAGTAATGAGGAGATCCATCGGGATCACCCCCGACAACACAGGCAAAGCTGCCGTAGATGTTGTCTTATAGGACTTACAAACTGTGATAAGCGCAAGGCGCTGGGTGCGCAACACCTTCTCTCGAGCCATTTTCCTCGACATTAACCCACCCCAGCTATTTGACGCGTATGTCAAAATAGCCTCAAACACCGCACGATATATTATTTTACTTGCACGGACACCCAGACCCCACTCCCTGTTACAAACACTCTTCAGGTTGACCAGGGAGCACAACGCATTATCAGCTAAATACCCCACATTGTGGAAGAAGTTACATTCTTCGCCAATCCAGACTCCTAAATACTTAATTTTGTCCGCGTAAGGGATTGGTACCCCTTCCATTTTTACGTTCCTCCGTACCGAAAGCGACTTCGTGTTCCGGAGGCTAATGATTTTACTTTTCCCAGGCGAGAACTCGAGCTTCGCCTCTCTGCCCCAGGTTGAGATCACTTCAAGGGCCGCACAGGCCCTGGCCTCGATCTGCAATCTATTTTCACCCTCCACGATTACCATCAAATCGTCTGCATACGCGATGCAGGTACACCCGTCACCTAGACTCGAGGTGAGTAACTTATTCACGATAAGATTCCAAAAAACCGGACCGAGGACAGACCCCTGCGGGCAGCCCTTCGATGGCTCCTGCACAGCTGTATAACCGCCAATGGTTAATTGGACTCGCCTGTTTTCGAAGTAGCTTACGATTAAGCTATATATATCTCGGGGACATCCTAGGTCTAGCAGACCGTTAAGGATGTAAGGCCACCAGGCGTTGTCAAACGCCCCCTTAATGTCTAAACTGATTCCCAACACCATTTTACACCTACTATTTCTGACTTTGCTCGCCACAAAGTCAATCGCATCGCACGTACCCACGCCGCGTCTAAAACCGTATTGCCTATCGCTTATACCCTCACGAGCTCGGAAGAGCTCCTCAAGGCGAAGGTATATCAACTTTTCCAGGACTTTTCCGAGTACCGGAAGCAAAGTTATCGGCCTATAGGACTTCACGATTGTCCGGTCCAAGTCGGCAGACTTGAGGATCAATCGGAGGTCTCCTATCTTCCACTCAACTGGGAAGACGCCCCGGGCCAGACACGCATTATAGAGCCTGACCAAGGGGTCCTTCAGCCTGCCCCACGCTCGCTTAACTAGTTCGCTAGTAATATCATCGATACCTGGCGCCTTTTTGTTGGGCAGAGAAAAGACCGCAGTCTTAACCTGCTGCACACACCAATCCCCAACAGGGTCCGAGCATCTCCCAAGATCCCGGGTCCCGGCCCGTATCTCGCGGTGGGAGACGTCATCCGTCATACCGTCATCCGCTGGCAGCAAGGCACTAAGCGCATAAGATGCAGTGCCACTAGCGTCCGTAGTGTACTCATTGCCCGCACGAAGGGAGGAAGAAACCCCCGAGCTTCCTTTCTTTTTAATTACGACTTTATACACCGCTCCCCAAGGATCACCTCTGTTATCCGCAACAAACTTGTGCCATGCAGCACGTTTCCTCGTAAACACCGTGTTTACAAAGCGGCGCCTGCTAAGCTTGTAAGCCTCCAGCAGGACGGCCCGCCTCTCAAGGTTTCTACAACGCTGAAATCGTTTACGATTCCTATACATCTCTTTTCGCATTTTGTCCAAGTCATTGGACCACCAAGGGTAGGATTTAACCACACCCGTCGCCCGCGGCATGGAAGCCTCCGCAATTTCTATTAGTCGGTGCTGGACCCGCGCCACTGAGTCCGGTGTTATACCCCCGACATCCCAGTCAGTCGATCGGAGAAGTTCGTCAAACTTCCTCCAGTCGGCCTTCCGCGTGAGAAGCCTTCCCTCAAACGAGGTATCGGCCCTCTCAGCAGGTCCCAGAGAGATTTCAAATGTGATCAAGCGGTGATCACTAAACTGTTCGGGGTGCACTGACCAGTCCCTAATACTGTTCAGAGCATTCCCATTACAAAGGGTGACATCTATGTTAGCACGGCCCAACAAGGTTTCAAAGGTATGAAACCGAGATGGTTGATTTAGGACGGTAAGTCCTGACTCTACGAACGCCTCTTCGTATGCTCTACCTTTGTCGTTGGCTCTGTCGCAATTCCAGAGCACAGACTGCGCGTTGAAATCACCACCCACAACCAATTTCGCCCCATCGTACACACGAGAAACCAACTTAACCGCTTCAATATACCTATCGGGCGGATCCCGATATTGGCAGTAAACGTTAAAGACAAAAACCGATTCTGCTCCGATCTTGAGTTCGGTGCAGACATAGTGCGCAGTGGAGAACTGCGACACCATGAGTGCACCCAACCTCGGGTTCACAACATAAGTGGCCGCCCAGATGTGGTCGGCCCCACTCACATGTAAGAATTTTGCCCCTCGCGGCCCTGGGACCCGATCACGAATACAATATGGCTCCTGGACAAGCACGATGTCCAGTTTTAGCCTCTCCGCGACTCTCACGCAGTTATCCAGGGAAGTCCTGGATCGGGCTACGTTAACCTGACCTATCTTCAGCCTACTCATAGGAAGTTCGCTGCAACTCCCTTGCGTAGGCCCTCTTCCTCACGGGACACTCGACGCTGATGGTGGCGTGCTTAATGTCACCCCCAGACTTGCCAGCCCGCGTGCAGTTAAGACACGTGAGCTGACTCTCATGTGAGATCGTACAATCCCACATCTTGTGCCCCTCTTTACCGCATGTGCGGCAAAGAGGCTGACTTTTACAGCGCTTGGCCACATGGCCAAACGCGAAGCACTTGAAGCAGTGCAGTGGAGCCACATGGTCCACTACCCTGCAGCAGCCGAAACCGATAAACCATCGGTCCCGGCCTCTAAGCAAGTCCCTCAGTCTGGGGGAACACTCAACTTCCACAGTGTCAGCATCACGCTGACGACTGTGGCGGCGATACCTCTCCGAGAACTCCTTGAGGAAGTCCTCGTGCGAGATCCCCGTCAGATACTGCGCATTCTGGCGCAGTATCGCCTCCGGGAGGTCCTTCTTCGCGATGTCCGTAGGGACATCGTAAATCAGGAGCCTTGGTCCCTTCTTTACTGGGGCCTTGGCTTTGATTCCAGCCTTGGCCCACTCCTGGTCGATTACAAGACTCGATTGAGTCTTGTTGGCCACCTCCAGCACGACACCACCAGAGATCTGTTTGACCCGCCTGACTTGCAGGGAGCCAATAACAGGGCGAAGGACCTCCTTCGCCTTCTTCTCCAGCTCAGTCGTGGTCATCTTGTTGCCCTCTTCAGGGAACAAGAGCACGGCTGGACTGGCCCGTGGAGGACGCTTCTGGACTACCGGGGGAACATTCTTGTTACCCCGGATAGCGGGCGGCGTCTTCTTGGCTGCCTTGGCTACCTCCGCAAAGGACGGCTTACCCGTTTCCCTGCGGATGGCAACCATTTCCTTCTGCATCGCCCCCTGGACGGACGATGCACTTACCTTTGTGACCTCGGCCACGGTGGAATCCTTGAGCTCTGTGAACAGAGCTCGGATTCCTCCGACGACCTCGGTCGACGCTTGCTGCAGGCCTGAATTCAGACCCAGCAGCCTGGCCTGTTCCAGGCACACCTCATCGAAGAGGTAGCGGATGCCCCGGAGGACACCGTCTACCTTCTCCAAGGTCTCCTTATTGACCTTTCTGGCCTTATCGCCGTCTATGAGGCCAGATATACTGGCACACATCTCTTCCAACCTCACCTTCTGCGCGTGCAGAGCCGAGGTCTTATCACCGGGCAGGGTGCCGGATGCCGGTCCACCCTGCGCCGCACTTGCACCCGAACCACTCGGATTCGGGGCATCTGACGGTCCGTCCTCCAGCCGGACCAAAGGGACGTTGCAGCGAGCAACCTCAGGGACAACTTTGTCCACGCTAGATTCCATTAAATGAGTGTGAAATAAAAGCGAGAGTCGAAAGTCGCAGTTGAAGTCTAGTGACACTAGACTAAGAGAGCAGAATAAAGAAATTTTACAATCGCAGAGAGCGATAAAATAAAATTCAGTAAGGGCCTTTCCATAATGTGCCCTTGAACGCTCGTGTATAGGGACACGTCTTCCGACCCGGTGCGCACTCCTGACCCCCGGGCACCTGAGTACGAAACTCATCTCCCGCGTTGGGCCAAGAGTATTGCACCCCATCCAGCGAACGCCACTACCAATTCGCCAGCCATGCCTCATCAAAGTTTAGCCGTCGTCTCAAGCAATATGCAAGCTAGGCTTGCCACATCAAAACTAAGTGATTCTACATTTACTCGGCCGGCTAGGAAAGTAGTCGGCCTTCTCACACAAAAACAAAGACAGTCCCTAACCTTACTTTAAGAAGGGAGACGCCGTTGCCCAGCGGAGACCACGTGGAGGTACCTCTCAGCATGACTAGAGACTTGGAAAAACTTCCCCAGGGGCTCCTAACTAGCCGAGCCCGCTCGAGAGCAAGCACGTATAGCTTCGGAGTCCCAGACAGGAAGAAAGAAAGAGAAGGAAGTAGATAGAGAAATTGTCAGTTGTGTTACCAGGCCGATTAGTGTTATAATGTATATCTATTTTTGGGTTTTTTGTGTATTTTTTAATTTTTATGGTTTTTTGGTTTTTTATATGTGTTGTTTCGGCCTGGGGAAGAGTGTAGTGTTGTCCAGGCGGACTGGAGTTCTACCGGACTAGCAGACCAGTCCGTTATGTGTTGTTTTATGTGTTCGTGTATATGGTGGTGTAGTCCGCTCGGGTATGTAATACCACCTCAGCCATCAGGCCCAGAAGTCTTCTAAAACGTGGCAACCCGTCCTGTCGTCCACAGCGATTCATCCTGTCCTGCATGCCTCAGCGGTAGTGCTAAAATTAAAAACCTTATAGATTAAAAAACCTTAACCTAACTTAAAACTAGAGAAGACAGGCCGTGGTTAACCCCCTTCAACTGCGGAGAATTCCCAGTTCGCGGACGAACTCAGTGAAAATCCGACACGCTGCCTTACTGCCCACCATATCGCGGGCCTGCCCAAAATTTACCCCGATATTTCTATATTTTTCGCGCGCTGATGCACGTACAACATCATACTTCCCGCAGTCAAACAGGACGTGAAAACACGTCTCATCAACCCCACATTCACCGCAGAGCGGACTCTGCTTAAGTCCAAGGTCGAACAACTTCTTGTTGAAGTTCCCGTGGCCTGACAGGAATTGGGATGTAAAATGGTCCCAGTCCTGCCATTCCAAGCTCATTCGGTCGGCAACATTAGGAAAAAACTCGAACGTGACCCGGCCCGTGGTCTCGTTCTCCCACCGTCGCTGCCAATTTCTCAGCGTAGCTTCTCTTAGTTCTCGTCGAACTACACACTTACGTTCACCGTTCTTAACCCGCCGATAAATTTCCGACCGCTCAGTTATGAGGAGATCCATCGGGATCACCCCCGACAACACGGGCAAAGCTGCCGTAGATGTTGTCTTATAGGACTTACAAACTGTGATAAGCGCAAGGCGCTGGGTGCGCAACACCTTCTCTCGAGCCATTTTCCTCGACATTAACCCACCCCAGCTATTTGACGCGTATGTCAGAATAGCCTCAAACACCGCACGGTATATAATTTTGCTTGCACGGACACCCAGACCCCACTCCCTGTTACAAACACTCTTCAGGTTGACTAGGGAGCACAGCGCATTATCAGCCAAATACCCCACATTATGGAAGAAATTACATTCTTCGCCGATCCAAACGCCTAAATACTTAATTTTCTCCGCGTAGGGGATAGGGACCCCGTCCATTTTCACATTTCTCCGTACCGAGAGTGACTTCGTATTCCGGAGGCTGATTATCCTACTTTTGTCAGGCGAAAACTCGAGTTTCGCCTCCTTACCCCAAGTTGACACCACATCTAGGGCCGCACAGGCCCTGGCCTCGATCTGCAACCTGTTCTCACCTTCCACGACTATCATCAAATCATCTGCATATGGGATGCAGGTACACCCGTCACCTAAATTCGAGGTGAGCAGCTTGTTAACAATTAAATTCCAAAAGACCGGACCGAGGACAGACCCCTGCGGGCAGCCTTTCGACGGCTCCTGCACAGCTGTGTGACCGCCTATGGTTAATTGGACTCGCCTGTCTTCGAAGTAGCTTACAATTAAGCTATATATATCTCGGGGACATCCTAGGTCTAGCAGACCGTTGAGGATGTAAGGCCACCAGGCGTTGTCAAACGCCCCCTTAATATCTAAACTGATTCCCAACACCATTTTACACCTACTATTTCTGACTTTGCTCGCTACAAAGTCAATCGCATCGCACGTACCCACGCCGCGTCTAAACCCGTACTGCCTATCGCTTATACCCTCACGAGCTCGGAAGAGCTCCTCAAGGCGAAGGTATATCAACTTTTCCAGGACTTTTCCGAGTACCGGAAGCAAAGTTATCGGCCTATAGGACTTCACGATTGTCCGGTCCAAGTCGGCAGACTTGAGGATCAATCGGAGGTCGCCTATCTTCCATTCGATTGGGAAGACGCCCCGGGCCAGACACGCATTATAGAGCATGACCAAGGGGTCCTTCAGCCTGCCCCACGCTCGCTTAACTAGTTCGCTAGTAATATCATCAATACCTGGCGCCTTTTTGTTAGGCAGGGAAAAGACCGCAGTCTTAACCTGCTGCACACACCAATCCCCAACAGGGTCCGAGCATCTCCCAAGATCCCGGGTCCCGGCCCGTATCTCGCGGTGGGAGACGTCATCCGTCATACCGTCATCCGCTGGCAGCAAGGCACGAAGCGCATAAGATGCAGTACCACTAGCGTCCGTAGTGTACTCATTGCCCGCACGAAGGGTGGAAGAAACCCCCGAGCTTCCTCTCTTTTTAATCACGACTTTATACACCGCTCCCCAAGGATCACCTCTGTTATCCGCAACAAACTTGTGCCATGCAGCACGTTTCCTCGTGAACACCGTGTTCACAAAGCGGCGTCTGCTAAGCTTGTAAGCCTCCAGCAGGACGGCCCGCCTCTCAGGGTTTCTACACCGCTGAAATCGTTTACGATTTCTATACATCTCTTTTCGCATTTTGTCCAAGTCATTGGACCACCAAGGGTAGGATTTAACCACACCCGTCGCCCGCGGCATGGAAGCCTCCGCAATTTCTATTAGTCGGTGCTGGACACGCGCCACTGAGTCCGGTGTTATACCCCCGACATCCCAGTCAGTCGATCGGAGAAGTTCGTCAAACTTCCTCCAGTCGGCCTTCCGCGTGAGAAGCCTTCCCTCAAACGAGGTATCGGCCCTCTCAGCAGGTCCCAGAGAAATTTCAAATGTGATCAAGCGGTGATCACTAAACTGTTCGGGGTGCACTGACCAGTCTCTAATACTGTTCAGAGCATTCCCATTACAAAGGGTGACATCTATGTTAGCACGGCCCAACAAGGTTTCAAAGGTATGAAACCGAGATGGTTGATTTAGGACGGTAAGTCCTGACTCTACGAACGCCTCTTCGTATGCTCTACCTTTGTCGTTAGCTCTGTCGCAATGCCAGAGCGCAGACTGCGCGTTGAAATCACCACCCACAACCAATTTCGCCCCATCGTACACACGAGAAACCAACCTAACCGCTTCAATATACCTATCGGGCGGATCCCGATATTGGCAGTAAACATTAAAGATAAAAACCGATTCTGCTCCGATCTTGAGTTCGGTGCAGACATAGTGCGCAGTGGAGAACTGCGACACCATGAGTGCACCCAACCTCGGGTTCACAACATAAGTGGCCGCCCAGATGTGGTCGGCCCCACTCACATGTAAGAATTTTGCCCCTCGCGGCCCTGGGACCCGATCACGAATACAGTATGGCTCCTGGACAAGCACGATGTCCAGTTTCAGCCTCTCCGCGACTCTCACGCAGTTATCCAGGGAAGTCCTGGATCGGGCTACGTTAACCTGACCTATCTTCAGCCTATTCATAGGAAGTTCGCTGCAACTCCCTTGCGTAGGCCCTCTTCCTCACGGGACACTCGACGCTGATGGTGGCGTGCTTAATGTCACCCCCAGACTTGCCAGCCCGCGTGCAGTTAAGACACGTGAGCTGACTCTCATGTGAGATCGTACAATCCCACATCTTGTGCCCCTCTTTACCGCATGTGCGGCAAAGAGGCTGACTTTTACAGCGCTTGGCCACATGGCCAAACGCGAAGCACTTGAAGCAGTGCAGTGGAGCCACATGGTCCACTACCCTGCAGCAGCCGAAACCGATAAACCATCGGTCCCGGCCTCTAAGCAAGTCCCTCAGTCTGGGGGAACACTCAACTTCCACAGTGTCAGCATCACGCTGACGACTGTGGCGGCGATACCTCTCCGAGAACTCCTTAAGGAAGTCCTCGTGCGAGATTCCCGTCAGATACTGCGCGTTCTGGCGCAGTATCGCCTCCGGGAGGTCCTTCTTTGCGATGTCCGTAGGGACATCGTAAATCAGGAGCCTAGGTCCCTTCTTCACTGGGGCCTTGGCTTTGATTCCAGCCTTAGCCCACTCTTGTTCAATTACAAGACTCGATTGAGTCTTGTTGGCCACCTCCAGCACGACACCACCAGAGATCTGCTTGACCCGCCTGACTTGCAGGGAGCCAATAACAGGGCGAAGGACCTCCTTCGCCTTCCTCTCAAGCTCAGTCGTGGTCATCTTGTTTCCCTCTTCAGGGAACAAGAGCACGGCTGGACTGGACCGTGGAGGACGCTTCTGAACTACCGGGGGAACATTCTTGTTTCCCCGGATGGCGGGCGGCGTCTTCTTAGCAGCCTTAGCTACTTCCGCAAAGGACGGCTTAGCCGTTTCTCTGCGGATGGCTACCATCTCCTTCTGCATCGCCCCCTGGACGGACGATGCACTTACCTTCGTGACCTCGGCCACAGTGGAATCCTTGAGCTCCGTAAACAGAGCTCGGATCCCTCCGACGACCTCGGTCGATGCTTGCTGCAGGCCTGAATTCAGACCCAGCAGCCTGGCCTGTTCCAGGCACACCTCATCGAAGAGGTAGCGGATGCCCCGGAGGACACCGTCTACCTTCTCCAAGGTCTCCTTATTGACCTTTCTGGCCTTATCGCCGTCTATGAGGCCAGATATACTGGCACACATCTCTTCCAACCTCACCTTCTGCGCGTGCAGAGACGAGGTCTTGTCACAAGGCAGGGTGCCGGATGCCGGTCCACCCTGCACCGCACTTGCACCCGAACCGCTCGGATTCGGGGCATCTGACGGTCCGTCCTCCAGCCGGACCAAAGGGACGTTGCAGCGAGCAACCTCAGGGACAACTTTGTCCACGCTAGATTCCATTAAATAAGTAGTAATAAAGCGAGAGTCGAAAGTCGCAGTTGAAGTCTAGTGACACTAGACTAAGAGAGCAGAATAAAGAAATTTTACAATCGCAGAGAGCGATAAAATAAAATTCAGTAAGGGCCTTTCCATAATGTGCCCTTGAACGCTCGAGAAATTAGAAAGCGTGCGCAGAGAGTAAGTGAGGTTGTTCTAGGACGGATAGGCCCCTCACAAATCCCCCCGGACGCCGCATACTCGCCAGCCTACCACACTCGGGCTTCGGTCTTCGAATCACTTCTAGAACTTCCACCCGAGAGGGGTCACTAAACTGAAGGAAAGCCTAACGACTGCATGCGAGAGAAGTCAGACCTGGCTCTATATTATCCTGAAAGGGGTGCACCGTACACGCGCCTAACATCACAGGGTCCCCTACCGGAATAGGACGGGTAAGTTCGGTGTACGCAGAGCTCGCCATCTGAGTGCGCACTCCCAGCCGCTACCCCGCTCATTACCACAGACATGGCAGCAACTGCTCCTTCCCAGGTTACAGCGCGAACCATGAGAGGGGAGAGAAGGACGCCTGGACGCCGCCGGCCTAGCGACCGCCAGCTCCTCTGACCGAAGTCTTTACGAGGGCCGTACCCGTACCGACACTCCTTGCATTGACCGACTCTCTTCCCGCCCCGCTGCCCACACAGCATAAACCGCCAGGGGTGCACCTGTGCATAGTACCCGTCGTAGTGCCGGAACTCCATCCAAGCACTCACCATTGGGACCCACTTCTACGCCGGGGGGCAGTCTGTACACACAGATGGCCCCTCGGGTTCGTCCGCTTTTAGCCGGACTCAGATCTCCTGCCCGTCGCCGGACAGGCGACCAAGATCGCGTGTTTTTAAAATCCCGCCGGCAAGTAACTTCTCAAGAGGTGTAAGCCAAATGCTATTGCAATGGTAGAAGGTTTCCCAGCTACCAAAGTTCCACCACGTGCTTTAACGGGGCTGCAGCCAAACGAATTTCTACAGCCCCGAGCGTCAACCGCTTCTCGCTGTCCCTACTTAAGGCGGTATTAGCGAGTTGTGCCCCTCCTGCGACACACTACACACAAGTGTGCAGGCCGACGTATCGACACAACCCGGGCCCCCAAGCCTACAACCAAGGTCCGCCAGGACGTATGCAGCCAAGACCAAAAACTCTCCGGTAGTGCTCGGCAAAATTTGAGCACTACCGTCCCACCAATTTAGGCCGCATCCGCCCCCTAGGGGGCGTGTATAGGGACACGTCGTACGACCCGGTGCGCACTCCTGACCCCCGGGTACCTGAGTACGAGACTCATCTCCCGCGTTGGGCCAAGAGTTTTGCACCCCATCCAGCGAACGCCACTACCAATTCGCCGGCCATGCCTCATCAAAGTTTAGCCGTCGTCTCAAGCAAAATGCAAGTCAAACTTGCCACACAAAACTACTGAATTTACATTTACTCGGCCGGCTAGGAAAGGTAGCCGGCCTGCTCTTACAAAACAAAGACAGTCCCTATCCTTACTTTAAGAAGAGAGACGCCGTTGCCCAGCGGAGACCACGTGGAGGTACCTCTCAGCATGACCAGAGACTTGGAAAAACTTCCCCAGGGACTCCTAACTAGCCGAGCCCGCTCGAAAGCGAGCACGTATAGCTTCGAAGTCCCAGACAGGAAGGAAGAAAAAGAAAGAAAAGATATAGATTTGTGTAAGTGTAACCAGGCCGGTTAGTGTAGTAGATGTATATATTTTTTGGATTTTGTTTAATTTTTATTTATTTTTATTTTTATTTTATTTTATTTTTTTTTTTTTTTTTTTTTTTTTTTTTTTTTATTTTGTCGTGTGTTGTTCCGGCCTGGGGAAGAGTGTAGTGTTAGCCACACGGAGTATCGTCGGACTAGCGAACTAGTCCGACTAGTGTAGGTTGTGAGTGCTAGTGTAGATGTAGGTGCGTATTCCGCGTGGGTATGTATACCACCTCAGCGTCCAGGGCCAGAAGTCGTCTATAGTGCGGACACCCAACCTGTAGTCCACTCCGGATCATCCTGCGTCCTGCATGCCTTAGCAGTAGTGCTAAAACTAAAAGCTTAATTATTAATTCCTTAAACTAACTTACAAACTAAGAGAAGGGAAGACAGGCCAGGTTCGCCCCTCAGCTGCGTAGGATACCTAATTCGCGGACGAACTCGGTGAAAATCCTACACGCTGCCTTACTGCCCACCATTTCCTGGGTCTGCCCAAAATTTACCCCTATACCACGATACTTCCTCCGTGTGAATTCTCTCACCACATCATATTTCCGACAGTCAAATAGCACATGAGCGCTAGACTCATCAACTCCGCACTTGTCGCAGAGCGGACTCTCTTTTAAACCGAGGTCAAATAATTTCTTATTGAAGTCTCCGTGGCCGGTCAGGAATTGGGAAGTATAGTGATCCCAATCCTGCCACTTCAACTTCATTCTAGCAGTTACATTCGGGAAAAAACCGTATGTTACTCTACCGGTGTCCGCAACGTCCCAGCGAGCCTGCCACTTTTGCAGCGTCAGATCCCGCTGTTCCGTACGAACCAAGCGCTTATCATCACCATTTTTGACTCTACGATAGACCTCCGCACGTTCAATGACCAACAGATCAGCCGGGATCACCCCCGAAAGAACTGGCAACGCAGCCGTCGAAGTCGTCTTGTACGACTTGCAGACGGTGATGAGAGCGAGGCGCTGGGCTCGCAAAAGTTTCTCACGGTAAACTCTTTTTTCCGCCAAATCGCTCCAGCAATGCGATGCATACGTTATTATCGCCTCAAATACCGCACGGTAAATTACCCGACACGCCTGGACTCCCAGGCCCCACTCTCTGTTGCACACACTCTTCAATTTAACAAGGGAACTAACCGCATTATTACTAAGGTATTCTACATTGAGGGAGAAACTAGCTTCCTCCCCAATCCAGACACCTAGGTACTTAATCTTCGTCGCGTATGGAATTGCAACGCCGTCCATTTTAACAACCCGCCGCACCGACAGGGATTTCGATTTCTTTAGGCTAATCAAGTTGCTTTTCTCAGGTGAAAACTGGAGCTTAGCCTCGTGGCCCCAGTTCGAGACTACATCTAGGGCAGTACATGCCCTGGCCTCAATTTCGGCTCTCGTGTCGCCTTCAACAAGCAGCAGTATATCATCTGCGTACGCGATGCACGTGCATCCCTCGCCCAAATCCGAAGTTAACAATTTGTTGATTATAACATTCCAAAATAGCGGCCCGAGGACAGACCCCTGCGGACAACCCTTGGTTGGCTCCTTAGCCAAAGTTTCGCCCCCAATGGTCAATCGGACCTCCCTACCACGAAAGTAGTCCACAATCAGCCCATACATGTCTCGCGGACATCCAACACCCAGCAAGCCGTCCAGGATAGACGGCCACCAGGCGTTGTCGAACGCGCCCCTTATATCCAAACTAATGCCGAGCACCATTCTGCTTCGACTACCCCGGACTTTTGTAACAACGAAGCTGATTGCGTCCGCTGTCCCAACACCACGCCTAAACCCAAATTGCCGATCACTGAACGCCCCTCGAGCCTGGAAGAGCTCATCGAGGCGGCTGGAGATCAGTCGCTCGAGTACTTTTCCAAGCACTGGGAGGAGCGTTATCGGTCTATACGACTTAACAACAGCTCTATCCAGATCAAGAGACTTAAGAATAAGCCTTAGATCGCCTATCTTCCACTCCGTGGGAAAGACACCACGATGCAGGCAACTGTTATAAAGCTGGACCAAGTGGTCCCGCAATCTACCCCACGACCTTTTAATCAGCTCACCGGTAATGCCGTCTATTCCCGGGGCCTTCTTATTAGGTAAGGCAAAAACCGCCCGTTTTACCTCATCCAAGCTCCAATTCCCGACAGGGTCAGAGCAGCGATCCGTATTTCGGACCGCCACCCTGAGCTCACGATGGTAATCCACATCCGTGAGCTCTGCGTCCGCTGGCAGCAAGGCTCGAAGCGCGTAGGACGTAGTGCTATTCGCATCTGCTGTATAATCCTCACCCTCCCGGAGGGTAGTACATATTTCCGCGTCAGTTTTCCTACTCATCACAATCCGATAAACTGCGCCCCATGGATCCCCACTATTGTCCGATACAAACTTGTGCCAAGCCGCACGTTTCTTCGTATAGACACTATTAACAAATCTCCTCCTGCTGTTTTTATACACATCAAGGAGGACAGCCCGCCTATCAGGGTTCCTACATCTCTGGAACCGCTTTCGGTCCTTATACATCGTTCGCCGTAGTCTGTCTAAGTCGTTAGACCACCAGGCGAAGGACGTCACAGCCCCTCGTGCACGCGGCATCGAGGCCTCAGCTATCTCAATCAGCCGCTGCTGAATGCGCGACACCGAGTTCGGGAGAATACCGCCCTCTTCCCAATTAGTTGCTTGCAAAAGTTCGTCAAACTTCCTCCAATCCGCTTTACGAGTGAGAAGCCGTCCCTCAACTGCGGGAGCGACCCTCACACCAGGTCCCAAGGAGTAATCAAATATGATCATCCGATGATCACTAAACTGTTCAGGATATACCCTCCAGTTACTGATTTTGCCCAACGTTACATTATTACACAAAGTTACATCTATGTTGGCACTACCTCGCAAGGTCTCGAAGGTTCGAAACCTAGAAGGCTGATTCAGCACATTGAGCCCGGACTCAATGATTGCTTCCTCATATGCCCTGCCTCTTACGGTTACCCTATCACTATACCACAGCGCCGAATGCGCGTTCAAGTCTCCTCCAATAACAAGGTTCGCATTGCCGTACGTACGAGCAATGAGCCGCAGCACGTCAATGTATCTCCCTGGCTGTTCGCGATACTGGCAATAGATGTTAAAAACAAAGATGCTTTCCCTCCCAATTTTGATCTCACTACAGACGTAGTGCGCAGTCGAGAACTGTGACACCACCAGAGCTCCTAGACCTGGGTTAGCCACAAGGGTGGCGGCCCATACGTGGTCAGCTCCGCTCAAATGTAGGATTTTGACTCCTCGCGGTCCTGGGACCCGGCCCCGTATACAATAGGGCTCTTGTAGCAACACGATGTCTAATTTTAATTTCTCCGCGATCCTAACGCAGTTGTCCAGGGAAGTCCTGGAACGGGCCACGTTCACCTGGCCTATCTTCAGCCTACTCATAGGAGGTGCGGTGCAGCTCCCTGGCGTAGGCTCTCCTGCGCACCGGGCAATCCACGCTGATGGTAGCGTGTTTTATCTCCTTGCCTGACTTGCCGGCCCTGGTACAGTTAAGGCAAGTCAACTGACTCTCCTGCGTAGCAGAACAGTCCCACATCTTGTGACCCTCCTTACCACAAGTGCGGCAGAGAGGCTCACTCGAACAGCGTTTGGCCACATGGCCAAACGCGAAGCACTTAAAACAGTGCAGAGGCGCCACATGGTCCACAACCCGGCAGCAGCCGAAGCCGATGAACCACCGGTCCCGACTGCGCAAGAGGTCTCTCATGCGGGGCGTGCACTCCACCTCAACCGTGTACGCGTCGCGCGCACGGCTGAGGCGACGGTACCTCTCGGAGAACTCCTTAACGAAGTCCTCCTCACTGATGCCCTGAAGATATTGAGCATTTTGCCTCCACAGGGTCGCCGGCAAGTCTTTCTTATCCACGTCCGACGGCACGTCATAGAACAGTACCCTCGGACCTTTCTTAACTGGGGCCTTGGCTTTAATGCCAGCCTTGGCCCACTCCTGGCTCAAAACAAGGCTCGATTGAGCCCCGTTTGCCACCTCCAGGACAACTCCACCGGTGATCTGTTTCACCCGGCGCACCTGCAGGGTGCCTATGATCGGCCGAAGCACTTCCTTGGCCTTCCTTTCAATATCCGCCGTCGTCATCTTAGTCTTCCGATTCGCCCTGATCGCTGGTGGCGCTTTCTTAGCGACCTCAGCGAAGGAAGGCGGTTTCGCCTCCCTCCGCATCGTCACTATCTCCTTCTGCATCGCCCCGGTAACGGACGATGCACTGGCCGAAGTTACTTCGGCCACAACTGCCGCCTTAAGCTCTGTGAACAGAGCCCGGACGCCACTCACTGCCTCCTTCGAGGCCTGCTGGGCGCCAGTTACCTGGCCCTCCAGCCTAGCTTGTTCGAGGCGCACGTCCTCGAACAAGACCCTGATTGCGCGCAAGGAGCCATCGATCTTCCCCATGGTCTCCTTGCTCACCTTCCTCGCCTTGTCCATGTCCAAGGCGGCGAACACTTCCGCGCAGAGGCTCTCCAGCTTGTCCCGCTCAGCGAGCAAGGGAGGCCCTACGCTTCTCAACGAGGTGCCGGCTACCGGCCCACCTCCTACAACATCGGCTTGCCCCGCCAGAGGGGCCACACTCGCACTCGTAGATTGGTCTGTAGACATCGTAAAGATAGATATATATAAATATCAGAAGGTATAGGAAAAAAATATAAGAAGTTTGTCAGCAAAAGCCAGCAAACAGAAAAATATACAGGGTGTACTACTCATATTAGTACCCTTGAACAGTCGTGAAATTAGAAAGCGTGCGCAGGGAGTAAGTGAGGTCGTTCTAGGGCGGATAAGCCCCTCACAGATCCCCCCGGACGCCGCATACTCGCCAGCCTACCGCTCTCGGGCTCCAATCTTCGAATTTCTTCTGGGACTGTCACCCGAGAGGGGTCACTAAACTGAAGGAAAGCCTAACGACTGCATGCGAGAGAAGTCAGACCTGGCTCTATGTTATCCTGAAACAGGTGCACCGTGCACGCGCCCAAAATCTCGGGGCCCCCTACCGGAATAGGACGGGTGAGTCCGACGTACGCAGAGCTCGCCATCTGAATGCGCATGCCCAGCCGCTACCCCGCTCATTACCGCAAGACATGGTAGCAACTGCTCCCTCCCGGGTTACAGCGCGACCCATGAATGGGGAGAGAAGGACGCCTGGACACCGCCGGCCTAGCGACCGCCAGCTCCTCTGACCGAAGTCTTTACGAGGGCTGTACCCGTACCGACACTCCTTGCAGTGGCCAGCTCTCTTCCCGCCCCGCTGCCCACACAGCACAGACCGCCAGGAGGACACCCGAGCATGAAACCCGTCGTAGTGCAGGAACTCCATCCAAGCACTCACCTTTGGGACCCACTTCTACGCCGAGGGGCAGTCTGTACACACAGAGGGCCCCCCGGGTTCGTCCGCCTACACTCGGACTCAGATCTCCTGCCCGTCACCGGACAGACGACCAAGATTGCGTGTTTTTAAAATCCCGCCGGCAAGTAACTTTTCAAGAGGTGTAAACCATTACTATTGCAATGGTAGAAGGTTTCCCAGCTACCAAAGTTCCACCGCGTACTTGTAACAGGGTTGCAGCCAAACGAATTTCTGCAACCCCGAGCGTTTACCGCTTCCCACTGTCCCTTACTTAAGGCGGTATTGGCGAGTTGTGCCCCTCCTGCGACACACTACACACAAGTGTGCAGGCCGACTTATCGACACAACCCGGGCCCCCAAGCCTACAACCAAGGTCCGCCAGGACGTATGCAGCCAAGACCAAAAACTCTCCGGTAGTGCTCGGAAAATTTGAGCACTACCGTCCCACCAATTTAGGCCACATCCGCCCCCTAGGGGGCGTGTATAGGGACACGTCTTCCGACCCGGTGCGCACTCCTGACCCCCGGGCACCTGAGTACGAAACTCATCTCCCGCGTTGGGCCAAGAGTATTGCACCCCATCCAGCGAACGCCACTACCAATTCGCCAGCCATGCCTCATCAAAGTTTAGCCGTCGTCTCAAGCAATATGCAAGCTAGGCTTGCCACATCAAAACTAAGTGATTCTACATTTACTCGGCCGGCTAGGAAAGTAGTCGGCCTTCTCACACAAAAACAAAGACAGTCCCTAACCTTACTTTAAGAAGGGAGACGCCGTTGCCCAGCGGAGACCACGTGGAGGTACCTCTCAGCATGACCAGAGACTTGGAAAAACTTCCCCAGGGGCTCCTAACTAGCCGAGCCCGCTCGAGAGCAAGCACGTATAGCTTCGGAGTCCCAGACAGGAAGAAAGAAAGAGAAGAAAGTAGACAGAGAAATTGTCAGTTGTGTTACCAGGCCGATTAGTGTTATAATGTATATCTATTTTTTGGGTTTTTGCATATTTTTTAATTTTTATAGTTTTTTGGTTTTTATATGTGTTGTTTCGGCCTGGGGAAGAGTGTAGTGTTGTCCAGGCGGACTGGAGTTCTACCGGACTAGCAGACCAGTCCGATATGTGTTGTTTTATGTGTTCGTGTATATGGTTGTGTAGTCCGCTCGGGTATGTAATACCACCTCAGCCATCAGGCCCAGAAGTGTTCTGAAACGTGGCAACCCGACCTGTCGTCCACAGCGATTCATCCTGTCCTGCATGCCTCAGCGGTAGTGCTAAAACTAAAAAACTTATAGATTAAAAGAACTTAACCTAACTTAAAACTAGAGAAGACAGGTCATGGTTAACCCCCTTCAACTGCGGAGAATTCCCAATTCGCGGACGAACTCAGTGAAAATCCGACACGCTGCCTTACTGCCCACCATATCGCGGGCCTGCCCAAAATTTACCCCGATATTTCTATATTTTTCGCGCGCTGATGCACGTACAACATCATACTTCCCGCAGTCAAACAGGACGTGAAAACACGTCTCATCAACCCCACATTCACCGCAGAGCGGACTCTGCTTAAGTCCAAGGTCGAACAACTTCTTGTTGAAGTTCCCGTGGCCTGACAGGAATTGGGATGTAAAATGGTCCCAGTCCTGCCATTCCAAGCTCATTCGGTCGGCAACATTAGGAAAAAACTCGAACGTGACCCGGCCCGTGGTCTCGTTCTCCCACCGTCGCTGCCAATTTCTCAGCGTAGCTTCTCTTAGTTCTCGTCGAACTACACACTTACGTTCACCGTTCTTAACCCGCCGATAAATTTCCGACCGCTCAGTTATGAGGAGATCCATCGGGATCACCCCCGACAACACGGGCAAAGCTGCCGTAGATGTTGTCTTATAGGACTTACAAACTGTGATAAGCGCAAGGCGCTGGGTGCGCAACACCTTCTCTCGAGCCATTTTCCTCGACATTAACCCACCCCAGCTATTTGACGCGTATGTCAGAATAGCCTCAAACACCGCACGGTATATAATTTTGCTTGCACGGACACCCAGACCCCACTCCCTGTTACAAACACTCTTCAGGTTGACTAGGGAGCACAGCGCATTATCAGCCAAATACCCCACATTATGGAAGAAATTACATTCTTCGCCGATCCAAACGCCTAAATACTTAATTTTCTCCGCGTAGGGGATAGGGACCCCGTCCATTTTCACATTTCTCCGTACCGAGAGTGACTTCGTATTCCGGAGGCTGATTATCCTACTTTTGTCAGGCGAAAACTCGAGTTTCGCCTCCTTACCCCAAGTTGACACCACATCTAGGGCCGCACAGGCCCTGGCCTCGATCTGCAACCTGTTCTCACCTTCCACGACTATCATCAAATCATCTGCATATGGGATGCAGGTACACCCGTCACCTAAATTCGAGGTGAGCAGCTTGTTAACAATTAAATTCCAAAAGACCGGACCGAGGACAGACCCCTGCGGGCAGCCTTTCGACGGCTCCTGCACAGCTGTGTGACCGCCTATGGTTAATTGGACTCGCCTGTCTTCGAAGTAGCTTACAATTAAGCTATATATATCTCGGGGACATCCTAGGTCTAGCAGACCGTTGAGGATGTAAGGCCACCAGGCGTTGTCAAACGCCCCCTTAATATCTAAACTGATTCCCAACACCATTTTACACCTACTATTTCTGACTTTGCTCGCTACAAAGTCAATCGCATCGCACGTACCCACGCCGCGTCTAAACCCGTACTGCCTATCGCTTATACCCTCACGAGCTCGGAAGAGCTCCTCAAGGCGAAGGTATATCAACTTTTCCAGGACTTTTCCGAGTACCGGAAGCAAAGTTATCGGCCTATAGGACTTCACGATTGTCCGGTCCAAGTCGGCAGACTTGAGGATCAATCGGAGGTCGCCTATCTTCCATTCGATTGGGAAGACGCCCCGGGCCAGACACGCATTATAGAGCATGACCAAGGGGTCCTTCAGCCTGCCCCACGCTCGCTTAACTAGTTCGCTAGTAATATCATCAATACCTGGCGCCTTTTTGTTAGGCAGGGAAAAGACCGCAGTCTTAACCTGCTGCACACACCAATCCCCAACAGGGTCCGAGCATCTCCCAAGATCCCGGGTCCCGGCCCGTATCTCGCGGTGGGAGACGTCATCCGTCATACCGTCATCCGCTGGCAGCAAGGCACGAAGCGCATAAGATGCAGTACCACTAGCGTCCGTAGTGTACTCATTGCCCGCACGAAGGGTGGAAGAAACCCCCGAGCTTCCTCTCTTTTTAATCACGACTTTATACACCGCTCCCCAAGGATCACCTCTGTTATCCGCAACAAACTTGTGCCATGCAGCACGTTTCCTCGTGAACACCGTGTTCACAAAGCGGCGTCTGCTAAGCTTGTAAGCCTCCAGCAGGACGGCCCGCCTCTCAGGGTTTCTACACCGCTGAAATCGTTTACGATTTCTATACATCTCTTTTCGCATTTTGTCCAAGTCATTGGACCACCAAGGGTAGGATTTAACCACACCCGTCGCCCGCGGCATGGAAGCCTCCGCAATTTCTATTAGTCGGTGCTGGACACGCGCCACTGAGTCCGGTGTTATACCCCCGACATCCCAGTCAGTCGATCGGAGAAGTTCGTCAAACTTCCTCCAGTCGGCCTTCCGCGTGAGAAGCCTTCCCTCAAACGAGGTATCGGCCCTCTCAGCAGGTCCCAGAGAAATTTCAAATGTGATCAAGCGGTGATCACTAAACTGTTCGGGGTGCACTGACCAGTCTCTAATACTGTTCAGAGCATTCCCATTACAAAGGGTGACATCTATGTTAGCACGGCCCAACAAGGTTTCAAAGGTATGAAACCGAGATGGTTGATTTAGGACGGTAAGTCCTGACTCTACGAACGCCTCTTCGTATGCTCTACCTTTGTCGTTAGCTCTGTCGCAATGCCAGAGCGCAGACTGCGCGTTGAAATCACCACCCACAACCAATTTCGCCCCATCGTACACACGAGAAACCAACCTAACCGCTTCAATATACCTATCGGGCGGATCCCGATATTGGCAGTAAACATTAAAGATAAAAACCGATTCTGCTCCGATCTTGAGTTCGGTGCAGACATAGTGCGCAGTGGAGAACTGCGACACCATGAGTGCACCCAACCTCGGGTTCACAACATAAGTGGCCGCCCAGATGTGGTCGGCCCCACTCACATGTAAGAATTTTGCCCCTCGCGGCCCTGGGACCCGATCACGAATACAGTATGGCTCCTGGACAAGCACGATGTCCAGTTTCAGCCTCTCCGCGACTCTCACGCAGTTATCCAGGGAAGTCCTGGATCGGGCTACGTTAACCTGACCTATCTTCAGCCTATTCATAGGAAGTTCGCTGCAACTCCCTTGCGTAGGCCCTCTTCCTCACGGGACACTCGACGCTGATGGTGGCGTGCTTAATGTCACCCCCAGACTTGCCAGCCCGCGTGCAGTTAAGACACGTGAGCTGACTCTCATGTGAGATCGTACAATCCCACATCTTGTGCCCCTCTTTACCGCATGTGCGGCAAAGAGGCTGACTTTTACAGCGCTTGGCCACATGGCCAAACGCGAAGCACTTGAAGCAGTGCAGTGGAGCCACATGGTCCACTACCCTGCAGCAGCCGAAACCGATAAACCATCGGTCCCGGCCTCTAAGCAAGTCCCTCAGTCTGGGGGAACACTCAACTTCCACAGTGTCAGCATCACGCTGACGACTGTGGCGGCGATACCTCTCCGAGAACTCCTTAAGGAAGTCCTCGTGCGAGATTCCCGTCAGATACTGCGCGTTCTGGCGCAGTATCGCCTCCGGGAGGTCCTTCTTTGCGATGTCCGTAGGGACATCGTAAATCAGGAGCCTAGGTCCCTTCTTCACTGGGGCCTTGGCTTTGATTCCAGCCTTAGCCCACTCTTGTTCAATTACAAGACTCGATTGAGTCTTGTTGGCCACCTCCAGCACGACACCACCAGAGATCTGCTTGACCCGCCTGACTTGCAGGGAGCCAATAACAGGGCGAAGGACCTCCTTCGCCTTCCTCTCAAGCTCAGTCGTGGTCATCTTGTTTCCCTCTTCAGGGAACAAGAGCACGGCTGGACTGGACCGTGGAGGACGCTTCTGAACTACCGGGGGAACATTCTTGTTTCCCCGGATGGCGGGCGGCGTCTTCTTAGCAGCCTTAGCTACTTCCGCAAAGGACGGCTTAGCCGTTTCTCTGCGGATGGCTACCATCTCCTTCTGCATCGCCCCCTGGACGGACGATGCACTTACCTTCGTGACCTCGGCCACAGTGGTATCCTTGAGCTCCGTAAACAGAGCTCGGATCCCTCCGACGACCTCGGTCGATGCTTGCTGCAGGCCTGAATTCAGACCCAGCAGCCTGGCCTGTTCCAGGCACACCTCATCGAAGAGGTAGCGGATGCCCCGGAGGACACCGTCTACCTTCTCCAAGGTCTCCTTATTGACCTTTCTGGCCTTATCGCCGTCTATGAGGCCAGATATACTGGCACACATCTCTTCCAACCTCACCTTCTGCGCGTGCAGAGACGAGGTCTTGTCACAAGGCAGGGTGCCGGATGCCGGTCCACCCTGCACCGCACTTGCACCCGAACCGCTCGGATTCGGGGCATCTGACGGTCCGTCCTCCAGCCGGACCAAAGGGACGTTGCAGCGAGCAACCTCAGGGACAACTTTGTCCACGCTAGATTCCATTAAATAAGTAGTAATAAAGTGAGAGTCGAAAGTCGCAGTTGAAGTCTAGTGACACTAGACTAAGAGAGCAGAATAAAGAAATTTTACAATCGCAGAGAGCGATAAAATAAAATTCAGTAAGGGCCTTTCCATAATGTGCCCTTGAACGCTCGAGAAATTAGAAAGCGTGCGCAGAGAGTAAGTGAGGTTGTTCTAGGACGGATAGGCCCCTCACAAATCCCCCCGGACGCCGCATACTCGCCAGCCTACCACACTCGGGCTTCGGTCTTCGAATCACTTCTAGAACTTCCACCCGAGAGGGGTCACTAAACTGAAGGAAAGCCTAACGACTGCATGCGAGAGAAGTCAGACCTGGCTCTATATTATCCTGAAAGGGGTGCACCGTACACGCGCCTAACATCACAGGGTCCCCTACCGGAATAGGACGGGTAAGTTCGGTGTACGCAGAGCTCGCCATCTGAGTGCGCACTCCCAGCCGTTACCCCGCTTATTACCACAGACATGGCAGCAACTGCTCCTTCCCAGGTTACAGCGCGAACCATGAGAGGGGAGAGAAGGACGCCTGGACGCCGCCGGCCTAGCGACCGCCAGCTCCTCTGACCGAAGTCTTTACGAGGGCCGTACCCGTACCGACACTCCTTGCATTGACCGACTCTCTTCCCGCCCCGCTGCCCACACAGCATAAACCGCCAGGGGTGCACCTGTGCATAGTACCCGTCGTAGTGCCGGAACTCCATCCAAGCACTCACCATTGGGACCCACTTCTACGCCGGGGGGCAGTCTGTACACACAGAGGGCCCCTCGGGTTCGTCCGCTTTTAGCCGGACTCAGATCTCCTGCCCGTCGCCGGACAGGCGACCAAGATCGCGTGTTTTTAAAATCCCGCCGGCAAGTAACTTCTCAAGAGGTGTAAGCCAAATGCTATTGCAATGGTAGAAGGTTTCCCAGCTACCAAAGTTCCACCACGTGCTTTAACGGGGCTGCAGCCAAACGAATTTCTACAGCCCCGAGCGTCAACCGCTTCTCGCTGTCCCTACTTAAGGCGGTATTAGCGAGTTGTGCCCCTCCTGCGACACACTACACACAAGTGTGCAGGCCGACTTACCGACACAACCCGGGCCCCCAAGCCTACAACCAAGGTCCGCCAGGACGTATGCAGCCACGACAAAAAACTCCGCTAGTGCTCTGCAAAAGTTGAGCACTACCGTCCCACCAATTAAGGCCGCATCCGCCCCCCTAGGGGCGTGTATAGGGACACGTCGTACGACCCGGTGCGCACTCCTGACCCCCGGGTACCTGAGTACGAGACTCATCTCCCGCGTTGGGCCAAGAGTTTTGCACCCCATCCAGCGAACGCCACTACCAATTCGCCGGCCATGCCTCATCAAAGTTTAGCCGTCGTCTCAAGCAAAATGCAAGTCAAACTTGCCACACAAAACTACTGAATTTACATTTACTCGGCCGGCTAGGAAAGGTAGCCGGCCTGCTCTTACAAAACAAAGACAGTCCCTATCCTTACTTTAAGAAGAGAGACGCCGTTGCCCAGCGGAGACCACGTGGAGGTACCTCTCAGCATGACCAGAGACTTGGAAAAACTTCCCCAGGGACTCCTAACTAGCCGAGCCCGCTCGAAAGCGAGCACGTATAGCTTCGAAGTCCCAGACAGGAAGGAAGAAAAAGAAAGAAAAGATATAGATTTGTGTAAGTCAAATCGGGCCGGTTAGTGTAGTAGATGTATATATTTTGGATTTTGTTTTATTTTATTTATTTTTATTTTATTTTATTTTTTTTGTCGTGTGTTGTTCCGGCCTGGGGAAGAGTGTACTGTTAGCCACACGGAGTATCGTCGGACTTAGCGAACTAGTCCGACTAGTGTAGGTTGTGAGTGCCGGTGTAGATGTGGGTGCGTATTCCGCGTGGGTATATTTACCACCTCAGCGTCCAGGGCCAGAAGTCGTCTGTAGTACGGACACCCGACCTGTAGTCCACTCCGAATCATCCTGCGTCCTGCATGCTTTAGCGGTTGTGCTAAAACTAAAAGGCTTAAACATTAATATCTTAACCTAACTTACAAACTAAGAGAGGGGGAGACAGGCCAGGTTCGCCCCTCAACTGCGTAGGATACCTAATTCGCGGACGAACTCGGTGAAAATCCTACACGCTGCCTTACTGCCCACCATTTCCTGGGTCTGCCCAAAATTTACCCCTATACCACGATACTTCCTCCGTGTGAATTCTCTCACCACATCATATTTCCGACAGTCAAATAGCACATGAGCGCTAGACTCATCAACTCCGCACTCGTCGCAGAGCGGACTCTCTTTTAAACCGAGGTCAAATAGTTTCTTATTGAAGTCTCCGTGGCCGGTCAGGAATTGGGAAGTATAGTGATCCCAATCCTGCCACTTCAACTTCATTCTAGCAGTTACATTCGGGAAAAAACCGTATGTTACTCTACCGGTGTCCGCAACGTCCCAGCGAGCCTGCCACTTTTGCAGCGTCAGATCCCGCTGTTCCGTACGAACCAAGCGCTTATCATCACCATTTTTGACTCTACGATAGACCTCCGCACGTTCAATGACCAACAGATCAGCCGGGATCACCCCCGAAAGAACTGGCAACGCAGCCGTCGAAGTCGTCTTGTACGACTTGCAGACGGTGATGAGAGCGAGGCGCTGGGCTCGCAAAAGTTTCTCACGGTAAACTCTTTTTTCCGCCAAATCGCTCCAGCAATGCGATGCATACGTTATTATCGCCTCAAATACCGCACGGTAAATTACCCGACACGCCCGGACTCCCAGGCCCCACTCTCTGTTGCACACACTCTTCAATTTAACAAGGGAACTAACCGCATTATTACTAAGGTATTCTACATTGAGGGAGAAACTAGCTTCCTCCCCAATCCAGACACCTAGGTACTTAATCTTCGTCGCGTATGGAATTGCAACGCCGTCCATTTTAACAACCCGCCGCACCGACAGGGATTTCGATTTCTTTAGGCTAATCAAGTTGCTTTTCTCAGGTGAAAACTGGAGCTTAGCCTCGTGGCCCCAGTTCGAGACTACATCTAGGGCAGTACATGCCCTGGCCTCAATTTCGGCTCTCGTGTCGCCTTCAACAAGCAGCAGTATATCATCTGCGTACGCGATGCACGTGCATCCCTCGCCCAAATCCGAAGTTAACAATTTGTTGATTATAACATTCCAAAATAGCGGCCCGAGGACAGACCCCTGCGGACAACCCTTGGTTGGCTCCTTAGCCAAAGTTTCGCCCCCAATGGTCAATCGGACCTCCCTACCACGAAAGTAGTCCACAATCAGCCCATACATGTCTCGCGGACATCCAACACCCAGCAAGCCGTCCAGGATAGACGGCCACCAGGCGTTGTCGAACGCGCCCCTTGTATCCAAACTAATGCCGAGCACCATTCTGCTTCGACTACCCCGGACTTTTGTAACAACGAAGCTGATTGCGTCCGCTGTCCCAACACCACGCCTAAACCCAAACTGCCGATCACTGAACGCCCCTCGAGCCCGGAAGAGCTCATCGAGGCGGCTGGAGATCAGTCGCTCGAGTACTTTTCCAAGCACTGGGAGGAGCGTTATCGGTCTATACGACTTAACAACAGCTCTATCCAGATCAAGAGACTTAAGAATAAGCCTTAGATCGCCTATCTTCCACTCCGTGGGAAAGACACCACGATGCAGGCAACTGTTATAAAGCTGGACCAAGTGGTCCCGCAATCTACCCCACGACCTTTTAATCAGCTCACCGGTAATGCCGTCTATTCCCGGGGCCTTCTTATTAGGTAAGGCAAAAACCGCCCGTTTTACCTCATCCAAGCTCCAATTCCCGACAGGGTCAGAGCAGCGATCCGTATTTCGGACCGCCACCCTGAGCTCACGATGGTAATCCACATCCGTGAGCTCTGCGTCCGCTGGCAGCAAGGCTCGAAGCGCGTAGGACGTAGTGCTACTCGCATCTGCTGTATAATCCTCACCCTCCTGGAGGGTAGTACATATTTCCGCGTCAGTTTTCCTACTCATCACGATCCGATAAACTGCGCCCCATGGATCCCCACTATTGTCCGATACAAACTTGTGCCAAGCCGCACGTTTCTTCGTATAGACACTATTAACAAATCTCCTCCTGCTGTTTTTATACACATCAAGGAGGACAGCCCGCCTATCAGGGTTCCTACATCTCTGGAACCGCTTTCGGTCCTTATACATCGTTCGCCGTAGTCTGTCTAAGTCGTTAGACCACCAGGCGAAGGACTTCACAGCCCCTCGTGCACGCGGCATCGAGGCCTCAGCTATCTCAATCAGCCGCTGCTGAATGCGCGACACCGAGTTCGGGAGAATACCGCCCTCTTCCCAATTAGTGGCTCGCAAAAGTTCATCAAATTTTTTCCAATCCGCTTTTCGAGTGAGAAGCCGTCCCTCAACTGCGGGAGCGACCCTCACACCAGGTCCCAAGGAATAATCAAATATGATCATCCGATGATCACTAAACTGTTCAGGATATACCCTCCAGTTACTGATTTTGCCCAACGTTACATTATTACACAAAGTTACATCTATGTTGGCACTACCTCGCAAGGTCTCGAAGGTTCGAAACCTAGAAGGCTGATTCAGCACATTGAGCCCGGACTCAATGATTGCTTCCTCATATGCCCTGCCTCTTACGGTTACCCTATCACTATACCACAGCGCCGAATGCGCGTTCAAGTCTCCTCCAATAACAAGGTTCGCATTGCCGTACGTACGAGCAATGAGCCGCAGCACGTCAATGTATCTCCCTGGCTGTTCGCGATACTGGCAGTAGATGTTAAAAGCAAAGATGCTTTCCCTCCCAATTTTGATCTCACTACAGACGTAGTGCGCAGTCGAGAACTGTGACACCACCAGAGCTCCTAGACCTGGGTTAGCCACAAGGGTGGCGGCCCATACGTGGTCAGCTCCGCTCAAATGTAGGATTTTGACTCCTCGCGGTCCTGGGACCCGGCCCCGTATACAATAGGGCTCTTGTAGCAACACGATGTCTAATTTTAATTTCTCCGCGATCCTAACGCAGTTGTCCAGGGAAGTCCTGGAACGGGCCACGTTCACCTGGCCTATCTTCAGCCTACTCATAGGAGGTGCGGTGCAGCTCCCTGGCGTAGGCTCTCCTGCGCACCGGGCAATCCACGCTGATGGTAGCGTGTTTGATCTCCTTGCCTGACTTGCCGGCCCTGGTACAATTAAGGCAAGTCAACTGACTCTCCTGGGTAGCAGAACAGTCCCACATCTTGTGACCCTCCTTACCACAAGTGCGGCAGAGAGGCTCACTCGAACAGCGTTTGGCCACATGGCCAAACGCGAAGCACTTAAAACAGTGCAGAGGCGCCACATGGTCCACAACCCGGCAGCAGCCGAAGCCGATGAACCACCGGTCCCGACTGCGCAAGAGGTCTCTCATGCGGGGCGTGCACTCCACCTCAACCGTGTACGCGTCGCGCGCACGGCTGAGGCGACGGTACCTCTCGGAGAACTCCTTAACGAAGTCCTCCTCACTGATGCCCTGAAGATATTGAGCATTTTGCCTCCACAGGGTCGCCGGCAAGTCCTTCTTATCCACGTCCGACGGCACGTCATAGAACAGTACCCTCGGACCTTTCTTAACTGGGGCCTTGGCTTTAATGCCAGCCTTGGCCCACTCCTGGCTCAAAACAAGGCTCGATTGAGCCCCGTTTGCCACCTCCAGGACAACTCCACCGGTGATCTGTTTCACCCGGCGCACCTGCAGGGTGCCTATGATCGGCCGAAGCACTTCCTTGGCCTTCCTTTCAATATCCGCCGTCGTCATCTTAGTCTTGTTCCCCTCCTCGGGGAACAAGAGGACGGCCGGACTCGCCCTGGGAGGCCTCTTCTGCACAGCAGAAGGGACGCTCCGATTCGCCCTGATCGCTGGTGGCGCTTTCTTGGCGACCTCAGCGAAGGAAGGCGGTTTCGCCTCCCTCCGCATCGTCACTATCTCCTTCTGCATCGCCCCGGTAACGGACGATGCACTGGCCGAAGTTACTTCGGCCACAACTGCCGCCTTAAGCTCTGTGAACAGAGCCCGGACGCCACTCACTGCCTCCTTCGAGGCCTGCTGGGCGCCAGTTACCTGGCCCTCCAGCCTAGCTTGTTCGAGGCGCACGTCCTCGAACAAGACCCTGATTGCGCGCAAGGAGCCATCGATCTTCCCCATGGTCTCCTTGCTCACCTTCCTCGCCTTGTCCATGTCCAAGGCGGCGAACACTTCCGCGCAGAGGCTCTCCAGCTTGTCCCGCTCAGCGAGCAAGGGAGGCCCTACGCTTCTCAACGAGGTGCCGGCTACCGGCCCACCTCCTACAACGTCGGCTTGCCCCGCCAGAGGGGCCACACTCGCACTCGTAGATTCCGTATTAGACATCGTTAATATGTAGAAAAAGGAAAAGTTAAAAACAAGTAAAATATATAAGATGTTTGTTAGCAAAGGCCAGCAAACAAGAACTATATAGGGCGTACTTTCATATTAGTGCCCTTGAACAGTCGTGAAATTAGAAAGCGTGCGCAGGGAGTAAGTGAGGTCGTTCTAGGACGGATAGGCCCCTCACAGATCCCCCCGGACGCCGCATACTCGCCAGCCTACCGCTCTCGGGCTCCAATCTTCGAATTTCTTCTGGGACTGTCACCCGAGAGGGGTCACTAAACTGAAGGAAAGCCTAACGACTGCATGCGAGAGAAGTCAGACCTGGCTCTATGTTATCCTGAAACAGGTGCACCGTACACGCGCCCAAAATCTCGGGGCCCCCTACCGGAATAGGACGGGTGAGTCCGACGTACGCAGAGCTCGCCATCTGAATGCGCATGCCCAGCCGCTACCCCGCTCATTACCGCAAGACATGGTAGCAACTGCTCCCTCCCGGGTTACAGCGCGACCCATGAATGGGGAGAGAAGGACGCCTGGACACCGCCGGCCTAGCGACCGCCAGCTCCTCTGACCGAAGTCTTTACGAGGGCTGTACCCGTACCGACACTCCTTGCAGCGGCCAGCTCTCTTCCCGCCCCGCTGCCCACACAACACAGACCGCCAGGAGGACACCCGAGCATGAAACCCGTCGTAGTGCAGGAACTCCATCCAAGCACTCACCTTTGGGACCCACTTCTACGCCGAGGGGCAGTCTGTACACACAGAGGGCCCCCCGGGTTCGTCCGCCTACACTCGGACTCAGATCTCCTGCCCGTCACCGGACAGACGACCAAGATTGCGTGTTTTTAAAATCCCGCCGGCAAGTAACTTTTCAAGAGGTGTAAACCATTACTATTGCAATGGTAGAAGGTTTCCCAGCTACCAAAGTTCCACCGCGTACTTTTAACAGGGTTGCAGCCAAACGAATTTCTGCAACCCCGAGCGTTTACCGCTTCCCACTGTCCCTTACTTAAGGCGGTATTAGCGAGTTGTGCCCCTCCTGCGACACACTACACACAAGTGTGCAGGCCGACTTACCGACACAACCCGGGCCCCCAAGCCTACAACCAAGGTCCGCCAGGACGTATGCAGCCAAGACCAAAAACTCCGGTAGTGCTCGGCAAGTTTGAGCACCACCTTCCCACCAATTTAGGCCGCATCCGCCCCCTAGGGGGCGTGTATAGGGACATGTCTTGCGACCCGGTGCGCACTCCTGACCCCCGGGCACCTGAGTACGAAACTCATCTCCCGCGTTGGGCCAAGAGTATTGCACCCCATCCAGCGAACGCCACTACCAATTCGCCAGCCATGCCTCATCAAAGTTTAGCCGTCGTCTCAAGCAATATGCAAGCTAGGCTTGCCACATCAAAACTAAGTGATTCTACATTTACTCGGCCGGCTAGGAAAGTAGTCGGCCTTCTCACACAAAACAAAGACAGTCCCTAACCTTACTTTAAGAAGGGAGACGCCGTTGCCCAGCGGAGACCACGTGGAGGTACCTCTCAGCATGACCAGAGACTTGGAAAAACTTCCCCAGGGGCTCCTAACTAGCCGAGCCCGCTCGAGAGCAAGCACGTATAGCTTCGGAGTCCCAGACAGGAAGAAAGAAAGAGAAGAAAGTAGATAGAGAAATTGTCAGTTGTGTTACCAGGCCGATTAGTGTTATAATGTATATCTATTTTTTGGGTTTTTGTATGTTTTTTTTTAATTTTTATGGGTTTTTTTGGTTTTTATATGTGTTGTTTCGGCCTGGGGAAGAGTGTAGTGTTGTCCAGGCGGACTGGAGTTCTACCGGACTAGCAGACCAGTCCGATATGTGTTGTTTTATGTGTTCGTGTATATGGTTGTGTAGTCCGCTCGGGTATGTAATACCACCTCAGCCATCAGGCCCAGAAGTCTTCTGAAACGTGGCAACCCGACCTGTCGTCCACAGCGATTCATCCTGTCCTGCATGCCTCAGCGGTAGTGCTAAAACTAAAAACCTATAGATTAAAAGACCTTAACCTAACTTAAAACTAGAGAAGACAGGCCATGGTTAACCCCCTTCAACTGCGGAGAATTCCCAATTCGCGGACGAACTCAGTGAAAATCCGACACGCTGCCTTACTGCCCACCATATCGCGGGCCTGCCCAAAATTTACCCCGATATTTCTATATTTTTCGCGCGCTGATGCACGTACAACATCATACTTCCCGCAGTCAAACAGGACGTGAAAACACGTCTCATCAACCCCACATTCACCGCAGAGCGGACTCTGCTTAAGTCCAAGATCGCGTGTGTAGGGACATCTCGATTCCCCCCCGAGGGGAGAAGAACCCACCTCGTAGCGTGTCCGGTCGCTACACCACCCCCTCCGTTCCTAGCCAGTAGTGGCTTTAACGGAGGACTTCTTCTCGCCCTCAAACTGATTTTGCCACATAGCTTTCAGTCTAGGCCCCGCTGAGATGCCACCGATGCAGATGCCCCGAGGGACATCTACATCGGTAAAAGTTCACCCCGAGATAGATTTACGTGTTTATGCCTTCAGAATGAAGACAACGGACACCTGCAGCTACCACGTCGCCCTCAAGAACTAAGCTAGGAAACCTAACCGCGGAAAGAAGACCCCGCGCCTAGATCCTACTTTAAAGAGCCACTTTCTGAATGTCTCAGATCCGCACTAACAACCTCATTATAAACTTCCCACTAAAGTTTGTACATCGAAATTTAGACCTAGTTCCCTTAAGAACCCCGCTTAATACTCAAAATGAGTTAATATCTGACTCCGCTCCGGTCCGCCCGGGAGAGGAGATTTAACACCTACCCCCGCACAGGCCATCGCGGAGTCCCGCGTGACATTCACCATCTTTCGCAATTGCCGCCGAGACTCCCCTACGTACCGCCGGAGCGGCACCCAGAGAAGCCCCAACAACAGTGATTTCGGCTCAAAAACGCCCTCGTCGGAGCGCAACCGCACCCGCCGGGCAAGAATAGTCCGGCCCACCGACAACGGCCGCAACTCCGCCGACAGCCTAATTCAATGCATACCACAATACTTCTAACCGAGGCACGCTGCCTAAGCGCCTACCTTCGGCCAGTCAACTGCCCAGGCGGTCCCTAGCCACCCAGGTTCCTAACACCTACTAAATTCCTTCGGCGGTCCTGCTCAGGGCGAGGAAGCGAAGGAAGCCAGCAACTATTTTCCACTCACTACGAGTCCTCCAGTTGACTCGTAGATCCAAAACTGAGTTTACTCTCTCGAGCTCCCTACTAACTCTGGTACGTTCAGCTTCGTACCGGGGACATATGTAGAGGACATGGTCCACAGTTTCATCGACCCTACAGTCCGGACAGAAGCCGGAATCAACCAACCTAAACTTAGCCAATTTGTCCCTAAATGCACCATGTCCTGAAAGGAACTGAGTGGTATGCCGATTGGGGGATACCCAGCTAATAGCTCGCAACTCCCTAACATCGGGGAATATACCATGCGTATAACGACCAGTTACAGAAGCAGTCCACCTATCTTGCCAAGAGTCAAAACCTTGGTCTTCGATCTCACGCATACGCCCAGTAGTAAGAAGGCCAGCCTTCTTAGCAACATACCGCTGGCTACGTTCCGTAGCCGAAATATCCGCAGGTTTGATGCCTGCAATCACAGTTACCGCCTCTCGCGAGACAGTCCTGTAACCACCGACAACCGCTAACAAAAGAAGACGCTGGGCTCGTAATAGAATGTCCCTATAACATTGGTGCCGCAAACGATGAGCCCAGACGGGCGCAGCGTACAACATAATGGCCTCACAGACGCCTTTATAAAGAATCCGCATGGTACGGAAATTCAACCCCCAATCAGGATTGACCACTGTTCGGACTCCGAAGAAAGCATCAACTGCCTTCTTCGCCACATACTGGAGGTGCTCCTTGAAGAGAAGCCTCTCATCAAGGATAACACCCAGATACTTTTGAAGGGTGACATACCTAATTGAACGACCGTTCATCACAACCCGCGGATGGCGAGTTGCAGCTAAACGGCCCTTCAGAAACATCATAGTGGTTTTCTCCGCACTGAAAACCATCTTATGCTGAAGACTCCACAACCGCAAAACCCTACATGCCTGTGCCGCTCTAAGCTCTATCTCAGCACGCGAATTACCCTCAACCAGCAGCAGCCCATCGTCGGCATAAGCCACGACACGACAGCCACCAGGCAAGCGCAACCGCATGAGAGAATCGAACTCGATGGTCCAGACGAGTGGACCTAATACACTGCCCTGCGGACATCCTTTAGACAGGGTCTTTCCTACTTCCGAACTGCCGTCACGAAGGACGACAGCTCTGTCGCTGAAATAGCTCGAGAGAGTACTAATTTCTTCCTGCGTGCAACCACGCTTCTGCAATTGAAACAAGGCAGAGGGCCACCACAAGTTATTAAATGCCCCGGATATGTCCAAAAAGACACCGAGTACATACTTGCACTCGCTGTCCGAAGCCAGATTCAGGACCCTAATAATCGCATCCTCTGTGCTTTTACCGGGTCTAAAGCCATACTGGTCGTCCATCAGCATGCGATTCGAAGTGAGCCTACTATTGATGCGGAGGTAAAGAACCTTCTCGAAAACTTTTCCAACAACTGGTAAGAGCGTCAGAGGACGGTAAGAAGAAGTAACGGTGGGATCCTTGTCGCCACCCTTGAATAACAACTTTAAAACACCTCGCTTCCAACAAGCCGGGAAATGTCCGGCGAACAAACACCTATTGAATACCCTAGTCAACGGGCCAAGAATTACGGGCAGGGTGCGAACAAGGAGCTCCACCGTGATACCATCATATCCGGGGGCTTTGTTCCTAGCAAGGCTGCAGATTACCTGGCGGACTTCCGCCTCGGTAATCTCCATAGACACAGAATCTGTAGCGAAACTAACAACCGCCGCTCGAACTCTCCGGTGATACGAGGTCTCACCAACCTCGGTATCATCGGGGAGCAGATCGTCCATCAGAAGAGATAGAACCCGATCCTTCTCAACAACAACGCCGTCCTGGGTCGAGAGAGCCGACAGAAGACTGTCCTTTCTACGTTTGTGACCAAGAACACGATAAACAACACCCCAAGGGTCTTTATTCCCCTGCTCTTGAACAAAAGAGCGCCAGGAATCTCTTTTAGAAGTCCTAATTCTATGAAAATACTCGTTCCTTTTCTGACGGTACTCCGCAAACAAGGCCTCGCGCCGGTCAGGATCACGCGCACGCTGTGCGGCTCTCCTGAGTCGGCCCACGGTCCGTTTTACCGCAGTCAAGTCCCGAGACCACCAACCAGCTATTCTCTCTCGACCCGTACTTCGGGGGATTGAGAGTTCTGCGGCCTCGACCACCGCAGAAGAGAAATCCTCTGCCAGGTTATCTAATGGGACCTCGTCCAGGGTACGAGTGAATACCCGCATCCTGGCCGCAAGAATGTTAGAAAACTGGGGCCAATCCGCCCGCCTGTGCAGGAAGCGCCCCTGCTGAACAGGGACGTCCGCCCTATAGACATCGCGCAGCCCACCTATCCACTCAAAGACAATGAGCCGATGATCGCTTTCGCAATCATCGACTACAGACCAGTTCTGAATCCTGCCTGGGATATCCTTGCCTATGGTAACATCAATGTTGGTACCAAGGAAGGCCCTCCGCAATCCCACAGCGCCGGCGAACGTTGCCGACTCGCCGGCGATGTTAAAAACCTCTAATCGATGCTGCGCGATGAAGCCTTCCAGCAACTCTCCGCCGTCGTCTGTGATCCCACTGTGCCAAAGAAGCGATTTGGCATTCGCATCAACACCTATAAGAATAGGACGACCCGCTACCAGCCTGATAATTCTATCCCATCTTTCCAAATGTAATTCAGTGGGATCTCTGTACTGAAAGTACGAACTAACCACAACAAGGTCGAAACCATCCACAGCAAGCTTAACAACGACATGATGCGTGTCAGAGGCCTGCCGTATGAAAACACTATCTATGGACTTCCTGCACAGAACAGCGGATTTACTTTCGCCAACGTGGAACTTATTCCAGCCTGAAAAACCTGGCAGATCACCCTTGACAACATACGGGTGCTGAAGAAGCAAGACATCGAGGCTCCGGTTTTCAACGACGTTCCCTAACTCTACTTGGACTGCATAGGCACCCTGGGCATTGAGTTGACCGAACCTAACCATCGAGCGAGTTGAAGTAGACCTCAACCGCTCTTAAATAACTACCACACTCCTTACTGTTGATGGAGTGCCTATGATTTCTGCGCAACCTCTTACAGTTAACGCAGACCGGAGCCTCCTTCTTTTGCGGGCAGTCCTCACGCTTGTGGCCCTCTTCACCACAATGCGCGCAGACCGACGCATATCGACAAAACTTGGCCCTGTGGCCAAACCTACAACACTTGAAGCACCTCTGCACATCAAGGTATTCCTTGACGCGGCAAGAGGCAAAATCAACGTAGACCCTACCCTCGGACAAAAACTTCTGGTGGAGACCAGCACCAAGCTCAAACACTCCGTGATACCGAGAGGCATCACGCTTTCCGGTCTTGAAGACCAACCTACACTGCTCTTTGAACGCAGCCGCATCCAAATCAGTGTTCTGCTCTCGGATGAGAGACAGAACCTCCTCATCGGAGAGACTCCGCTCGATGTCATAAATTATGACCCGGGGCTTCCTCATTCGCTTGGGGTCCACCTTGACCTCAAGCTTCTGCACCGCAGGAGAGTCCTTGATGACCTGGACTGTCTCCTTATTGCCAGCAACGACGACTAAACCCTTGCTGGTCTCCCTAATGTCACGAATCCTAAGGCGATTCCGGTCACCACGAAGGGCTTCGCGGAAATCGCGCTTCAACTCCTGACTTGTGGCTTTAGACCCCTCCGCCTTGTTTACGAAGATAACCTCGGGCTTTTTCACTGCCTTGCTGGCCTCTCGCTTGGTCTTCAGAACCTCGGCGTAGCGCCTGGGCTGCACCGGGGCCTGGACAACCACCTTGGGAGTCTTGACCTCTTTGGGTTTAGAGGCCAAGACCTCGAAACCCTCACTTACCGCCTCGAAAGCTTCCCTCAGCTTGCCTAGCCGAGGGAGGACCTGCTTCCTCACCGCCGAACTGAACCCGCCCGGAAGTGAGAAGAAATCTACTAGGTAGTCAAGGTCCTCCTTGACTACCTTCGACAACGGGGCAGAACTGCCAGGTCTGCCCTTGGAACTACGAAAAGCCTCAACTACAGGGGAGGGCCGCACCTGGGTGGGTGCCCCTGTGTCCATCGCCTCACTTACCTCGTCCTCGGAGGAGCTCGTTGATGGCACCGGCGCAGGCTTTCTCTTCCGCCTGGACTTCTTTACAACTTGGAACTCCGACATGGCCGAAGTTTCCCTAGCTGAACTAACTGAATAATCTCGCTGTCTCCTATTTACTAAACTGGGCAAGCCCACGATGTGACGACTGTCCGCAGCGAGCCACGGACAGCTGGGGACCTTCTTTATTCCCCTGTCACGCTTTATACCTTTTAGCCGCTTCTGGATCGATTGAGTGCAATACTGGAAACGTACGGCACAAAACCACGGACAACGGCCCTCGCTCTGAAAAGAGCGCAAGCAGGACTAGGGAAATATTCCCTTGCTTGTTACGGGGACTTATGACCAGAAGTCGTTGCCACCTTTCAGCCCCGATGAGGCAGGTACACGTCGATAAAACTACTCCAGTTACTTTCCGAGGAAAGTGGTTGATGAGCCTTAAATGGAAAGTACTTACTGCGATCGCAATTTCTCTATTCAGCAAGACTGAAACCACTGGAAGGTCCACACTCGACCAGCAGCCAAAAATACCAAATAGCAATCTAACCACAGCACTCTGGACGTACTCAAGGAGACCAGAGTATCGTGTATAGGGACATCTCGATTCCCCCCCGAGGGGAGAAGAACCCACCTCGTAGCGTGTCCGGTCGCTACACCACCCCCTCCGTTCCTAGCCAGTAGTGGCTTTAACGGAGGCGTGTATAGGGACACGTCGTACGACCCGGTGCGCACTCCCGACCCCCGGGCACCTGAGTACGAAACTCATCTCCCGCGTTGGGCCAAGAGTATTGCACCCCATCCAGCGAACGCCACTACCAATTCGCCAGCCATGCTTCATCAAAGTTTAGCCGTCGTCTCAAGCAATATGCAAGCTAGGCTTGCCACATCAAAATCTACATGATTCTACATTTACACGGCCGGCTAGGAAAGTAGCCGGCCTTCTCACACAAAAAACAAAGACAGTCCCTAACCTTACTTTAAGAAGGGAGACGCCGTTGCCCAGCGGAGACCACGTGGAGGTACCTCTCAGCATGACCAGAGACTTGGAAAAACTTCCCCAGGGGCTCCTAACTAGCCGGGCCCGCTCGAGAGCGAGCACGTATAGCTTCGGAGTCCCAGACAGGAAGAAAGAGAAACAAAAGAAAGGATAGGAAAGATGTGAGTTATGTTACCAGGCCAGTTAGTGTTATATGTTCAATATTTTTTGGGTTTTATTTTTATTTTATTTTTATTGGTTTTTGCATTTTTTTTGTGTTGTTCTGGCCTGGGGAAGAGTGTAGTGTTGTCCAGGCGGACTGGGGTTCTACCGGACTAGCAGACTAGTCCGATAAATGTTGTTGTATGTGCTCGTGTATATGGTGGTGTAGTCCGCTCGGGTATGTAATACCACCTCAGCCATCAGGCCCAGAAGTCTTCTAGAACGTGGCAACCCGACCTGTCGTCCACTTCGGTTCGTCCTGTCCTGCTTGCCTCAGCGGTAGTTCTAAAACTAAAAAAGTGCTTATAGATTAATTCCTTAACCTAACTTAAAAACTAAAGACGACAGGCCATGGTTAACCCCCTTCAACTGCGGAGAATTCCCAATTCGCGGACGAACTCAGTGAAAATCCGACACGCTGCCTTACTGCCCACCATATCGCGGGCCTGCCCAAAATTTACCCCGATATTCCTATATTTTTCGCTCGCTGATGCACGAACAACATCATACCTCCCGCAGTCGAACAGTACATGAAAACATGTCTCATCAACTCCACACTCACCGCAGAGCGGACTCTGCTTAAGCCCAAGGTCAAACAGTTTCTTATTAAAATTCCCGTGGCCTGACAGGTATTGGGATGTAAAATGGTCCCAGTCCTGCCACTCCAGACTCATTCGGTCTGCAACACTTGGAAAGAATTCGAACGTGACCCGGCCCGTGGTCTCGTTCTCCCACCGTCGCTGCCAATTTCTTAGCGTAGCTTCTCTTAGTTCTCTTCGAACTTCACTCTTACGCTCACCGTTCTTAACACGCCGATAAATTTCCGAACGCTCAGTTATGAGGAGATCCATCGGGATCACCCCCGACAACACAGGCAAAGCTGCAGTAGAAGTTGTCTTGTAAGACTTACACACCGTGATAAGCGCAAGGCGCTGGGTGCGCAATACCTTTTCTCGAGCCATTTTTCTCGACATTAACCCACCCCAGCTATTTGACGCGTATGTCAAAATAGCCTCAAAGACCGCACGATATATAATCTTACTATCACGGACACCCAGGCCCCACTCCCTGTTACAAACACTCTTCAGGTTGACTAGGGAGCACAACGCATTATCAGCTAAATACCCCACATTATGGAAGAAGTTACATTCTTCGCCAATCCAGACTCCTAAGTACTTAATTTTGTCCGCGTAAGGGATCGGGACCCCGTCCATTTTTACATTCCTTCGCACCGAAAGCGACTTCGTGTTCCGGAGACTAATAATTTTACTTTTCGCAGGCGAAAACTCGAGTTTTGCCTCCCTTCCCCAAGTTGAGATCACTTCAAGGGCCGCACAGGCCCTGGCTTCGATCTGCAATCTATTCTCACCCTCCACAATAACCATTAGATCGTCTGCATACGCGATGCAGGTACACCCGTCACCTAGACTCGAGGTGAGTAATTTATTTACGATAATGTTCCAAAAAACCGGACCGAGGACAGACCCCTGCGGGCAGCCCTTCGATGGCTCCTGCACTGCTGTGTAACCGCCAATGGTAAGTTGGACTCGCCTGTTTTCAAAGTAGCTTACTATCAAGCCATATATGTCTCGAGGACATCCCAGGTCTAGCAGACCGTTAAGGATGTAAGGCCACCAGGCATTATCAAATGCCCCCTTAATATCTAAGCTAACCCCTAACACCATCTTACACCTACTATCTCTGACTTTGCTCGTTACAAAGTCAATCGCATCGCACGTACCCACGCCACGTCTGAACCCGTATTGCCGATCGCTTATACCCTCACGAGCTCGGAAGAGCTCCTCGAGACGAAGGTATATTAACTTCTCCAGGATTTTTCCAAGTACTGGAAGTAAAGTTATGGGCCTATAAGACCCCACGATTGTCCGGTCTAAGTCAGCAGACTTGAGGATCAATCGGAGATCTCCTATTTTCCATTCTACTGGGAAGACACCCCGGGCCAGACACGCATTATAGAGCCTGGTCAGGGGGTCCTTCAGCCTACCCCACGCTCGCTTAACCAGTTCGCCCGAAATTTCGTCAATACCTGGCGCCTTTTTGTTGGGCAGGGAAAAGACCGCAGTCTTAACCTGCTGCACACACCAATCCCCAACAGGGTCCGAACATCTCCCAAGATCCCGGGTCCCGGCCCGTATCTCGCGGTGGGAGACGTCATCCGTTTCACCGTCATCCGCTGGCAGCAAGGCACGTAGCGCGTAGGATGCAGTACTACTAGCGTCCGTAGTGAACTCATTGCCCGCACGAAGGGTGGAAGAAACCCCCGCGCTTCCTTTCTTTTTCAGCACGACTTTGTACACCGCGCCCCAAGGATCACCTCTGTTGTCCGCTACAAATTTGTGCCATGCAGCACGCTTCCTAGTAAACACCGTGTTTACAAAACGGCGTCTGCTAAGCTTGTAAGCTTCTAGCAAGACTGCCCGCCTTTCAGGGTTTCGACAACGCTGGAATCGTTTCCGATTCCGATACATTTCTTTCCGCATTCTGTCTAGATCATTCGACCACCAGGGGTAGGATTTGACCACCCCCGATGCCCGCGGCATGGATGCCTCCGCAATCTCGATCAGTCGGTGCTGAATGCGCGCCACTGAGTCCGTTGTCATCCCACCGTCGTCCCAATCAGTCGATCGGAGAAGGTCGTCAAACTTTCTCCAATCGGCCTTTCGCGTGAGAAGCCTTCCCTCAAATGAGGTAACGGCCCTCTCAGCGGGTCCCAGGGAAATTTCAAATGTGATCAGACGATGATCACTAAACTGTTCAGGGTGTACTGACCAGTTTTCTATATTGTTTAAGACATTTTCGTTGCCCAGGGTGACATCTATATTTGCCTGTCCCATCAGGGTTTCGAAAGTACGAAACCTAGAGGGCTGATTCAGGACAGTGAGTCCCGACTCAATGAAAGTTTCCTCGTACGCCCTACCTTTGTCATTGGCTCTGTCGCAATGCCAGAGCGCCGACTGCGCGTTGAAATCACCGCCTACAACTAATTTCGCTCCCTCGTACACACGAGCGACAAGCTTAATCGCTTCTATATATCTATCGGGTGGGTCCCGATACTGGCAATAAATGTTAAATACGAACACCGATTCCTCTCCGATTTTGAGTTCGGTGCAGACATAGTGCGCAGTGGAGAACTGCGACACCATGAGTGCACCCAACCCCGGGTTCACAACGTAAGTGGCCGCCCAGATGTGGTCGGCCCCACTCACATACAAGAATTTTGCCCCACGCGGTCCTGGGACCCGATTACGGATACAATACGGCTCTTGAATGAGCACAATGTCCAATTTTTGCCTCTCCGCGATTCTCACACAGTTGTCCAGGGAAGTCCTGGAACGGGCTACATTAACCTGGCCTATCCTCAACCTACTCATACGAAGTCCGCTGCAACTCCCTGGCGTAGGCCCTCTTCCTCACAGGGCATTCAACACTAATGGTGGCGTGCTTTATGTCGCCCCCAGACTTGCCAGCTCGCGTGCAGTTAAGGCACGTAAGCTGGGATTCCTGCGAGATTGTGCAATCCCACAGTTTATGTCCCTCCTTACCGCATGTGCGGCAAAGAGGCTCGCTTTTGCATCGTTTGGCCACATGGCCAAACGCAAAGCACTTAAAACAGTGTAGTGGAGCCACATGGTCCACCACCCTGCAGCAGCCGAAACCGATGAACCATCGGTCTCGACTACGAAGTAGGTCCCTTAGTCTGGGGGAACACTCTACCTCCACAGCGTACGCATCACGCGCACGACTGTGGCGACGGTATCTCTCAGAGAACTCCTTTCGGAAGTCCTCCTCCGAGATCCCCGACAGGTACTGCGCATTTTGACGCAGTATTGCTGCCGGAAGGTCCTTTTTGTCCACGTCCGAGGGAACATCGTATATGCGCACCCTCGGCCCTTTCTTAGCTGGGGCTTTGGCCTTGATGCCGGCCTTGGCCCACTCTTGGCTGATAACAAGGCTCGTCTGAGCCCTGCTTGCCACCTCAAGCACTACGCCACCACTAATTTGTTTAACGCGCCTGACTTGCAGGTCGTTAACTATAGGGCGAAGGACCTCCTTCGCCTTCTTCTCCAGCTCGGTCGTCGTCATTTTGCTCCCTTCCTCAGGAAACAAAAGCACGGCCGGGCTGTCCCTTGGCGGGCGCTTTTGAACCACCGGTGGAACAGATTTGTTCCCTCGGATGGCAGGTGGCGCCTTCTTGGCCACTTCCGCAAAGGACGGCTTGGCCGTTTCTTTGCGGATCGCAACCATTTCTTTCATCATCGCCCCCTGGACGGACGATGTGCTCGCCTTACTTACCTCGGCCACAGCAGAGTCCTTAAGCTCTGTAAACAGAGCCCGGATTCCACTGACAACCTCAGTCGACGCACGCTGTAGGCCCGAATTCAGACCTATCAGCCTGGCCTGTTCAAGGCACACCTCGTCGAAGAGGGAGCGGATGTTTTTAAGGACACCATCCACCCTCTCGAGCGTCTCTTTGTTCACCTTCCTTGCCTTATCGCTGTCGATAAAGCCAAGGACATTGGCGCACAACTCTTCTAGCCTCTCCTTCTGCTGGTGCAGAGAAGAGGTTTCGCTTCCTGGCAGGGTGCCGGCTACCGGCCCACCCTGCGTCGCACTCAGCCTCTCCAGGCCCGGGGTCACCGGAGGTTCGTTTTCCAGACGAACCGCAGGGACGTCGCAGTGAACTCCACTAGGTGCAGCATGGTCCGAAGTGGATGCCATACTACAAAAGTTATTAAAATTTAAGAAAGTGCGAGAATCAACAGATTTCGCAGTTTAGTCTATAATTAGACTAGAGAACTTGGTTTTATGCGCAAGAGAGCGAGTAAAACAAAATTCAATTAAAAGACTTTACCCATAATGGGCCCTTGGACTCTCCAGAAGTTAGAAAGCGTGCGCAGAGAGTCAGTGAGGATGTCCCAGGGCTCACAGGTCCTCAAAGATCCCCCCGGACGCCGCATACTCGCCAGCCTACCACACTCGGGCTTCAGTCGTCGAATTTCTTCTAGGACTTTCACCCAAGAGGGGTCACGGAACTGAAGGAAAGCCTAACGACTGCATGCGAGAGAAGTCAGACCTGGCTCTATATTAACCTGAAAGGGGTGCACCGTACACGCGCCTAACATCACAGGGTCCCCTACCAGAATAGGACGGGTAAGTTCGGTGTACGCAGAGCTCGCCATCTGAGTGCGCACTCCCAGCCGCTACCCCGCTCATTACCACAGACATGGCAGCAACTGCTCCTTCCCAGGTTACAGCGCGAACCATGAGAGGGGAGAGAAGGACGCCTGGACGCCGCCGGCCTAGCGACCGCCAGCTCCTCTGACCGAAGTCTTTACGAGGGCCGTACCCGTACCGACACTCCTTGCATTGACCGACTCTCTTCCCGCCCCGCTGCCCACACAGCATAAACCGCCAGGGATGCACCTGTGCATAGTACCCGTCGTAGTGCCGGAACTCCATCCAAGCACTCACCATTGGGACCCACTTCTACGCCGGGGGGCAGTCTGTACACACAGAGGGCCCCTCGGGTTCGTCCGCTTTTAGCCGGACTCAGATCTCCTGCCCGTCACCGGACAGGCGACCAAGATCGCGTGTTTTTAAAATCCCGCCGGCAAGTAACTTTTCAAGAGGTGTAAACCATTACTATTGCAATGGTAGAAGGTTTCCCAGCTACCAAAGTTCCACCGCGTACTTTTAACAGGGTTGCAGCCAAACGAATTTCTACAACCCCGAGCGTATACCGCTACCCACTGTCCCTTACTTAAGGCGGTATTAGCGAGTTGTGCCCCTCCTGCGACACACTACACACAAGTGTGCAGGCCGACTTATCGACACAACCCGGGCCCCCAAGCCTACAACCAAGGTCCGCCAGGACGTATGCAGCCAAGACCAAAGACTCCGCTAGTGCTCGGCAAAGTTTGAGCACTACCGCCCCACCAATTTAGGCCACATCCGCCCCCTAGGGGGCGTGTATAGGGACACGTCTTCCGACCCGGTGCGCACTCCTGACCCCCGGGCACCTGAGTACGAAACTCATCTCCCGCGTTGGGCCAAGAGTATTGCACCCCATCCAGCGAACGCCACTACCAATTCGCCAGCCATGCCTCATCAAAGTTTAGCCGTCGTCTCAAGCAATATGCAAGCTAGGCTTGCCACATCAAAACTAAGTGATTCTACATTTACTCGGCCGGCTAGGAAAGTAGTCGGCCTTCTCACACAAAAACAAAGACAGTCCCTAACCTTACTTTAAGAAGGGAGACGCCGTTGCCCAGCGGAGACCACGTGGAGGTACCTCTCAGCATGACCAGAGACTTGGAAAAACTTCCCCAGGGGCTCCTAACTAGCCGAGCCCGCTCGAGAGCAAGCACGTATAGCTTCGGAGTCCCAGACAGGAAGAAAGAAAGAGAAGAAAGTAGATAGAGAAATTGTCAGTTGTGTTACCAGGCCGATTAGTGTTATAATGTATATCTATTTTTGGGTTTTTGTATATTTTTTAATTTTTATGGATTTTTGGTTTTTTTTTATATGTGTTGTTTCGGCCTGGGGAAGAGTGTAGTGTTGTCCAGGCGGACTGGAGTTCTACCGGACTAGCAGACCAGTCCGATATGTGTTGTTTTATGTGTTCGTGTATATGGTTGTGTAGTCCGCTCGGGTATGTAATACCACCTCAGCCATCAGGCCCAGAAGTCTTCTGAAACGTGGCAACCCGACCTGTCGTCCACAGCGATTCATCCTGTCCTGCATGCCTCAGCGGTAGTGCTAAAACTAAAAAACTTATAGATTAAAAGAACTTAACCTAACTTAAAACTAGAGAAGACAGGTCATGGTTAACCCCCTTCAACTGCGGAGAATTCCCAATTCGCGGACGAACTCAGTGAAAATCCGACACGCTGCCTTACTGCCCACCATATCGCGGGCCTGCCCAAAATTTACCCCGATATTTCTATATTTTTCGCGCGCTGATGCACGTACAACATCATACTTCCCGCAGTCAAACAGGACGTGAAAACACGTCTCATCAACCCCACATTCACCGCAGAGCGGACTCTGCTTAAGTCCAAGGTCGAACAACTTCTTGTTGAAGTTCCCGTGGCCTGACAGGAATTGGGATGTAAAATGGTCCCAGTCCTGCCATTCCAAGCTCATTCGGTCGGCAACATTAGGAAAAAACTCGAACGTGACCCGGCCCGTGGTCTCGTTCTCCCACCGTCGCTGCCAATTTCTCAGCGTAGCTTCTCTTAGTTCTCGTCGAACTACACACTTACGTTCACCGTTCTTAACCCGCCGATAAATTTCCGACCGCTCAGTTATGAGGAGATCCATCGGGATCACCCCCGACAACACGGGCAAAGCTGCCGTAGATGTTGTCTTATAGGACTTACAAACTGTGATAAGCGCAAGGCGCTGGGTGCGCAACACCTTCTCTCGAGCCATTTTCCTCGACATTAACCCACCCCAGCTATTTGACGCGTATGTCAGAATAGCCTCAAACACCGCACGGTATATAATTTTGCTTGCACGGACACCCAGACCCCACTCCCTGTTACAAACACTCTTCAGGTTGACTAGGGAGCACAGCGCATTATCAGCCAAATACCCCACATTATGGAAGAAATTACATTCTTCACCGATCCAAACGCCTAAATACTTAATTTTCTCCGCGTAGGGGATAGGGACCCCGTCCATTTTCACATTTCTCCGTACCGAGAGTGACTTCGTATTCCGGAGGCTGATTATCCTACTTTTGTCAGGCGAAAACTCGAGTTTCGCCTCCTTACCCCAAGTTGACACCACATCTAGGGCCGCACAGGCCCTGGCCTCGATCTGCAACCTGTTCTCACCTTCCACGACTATCATCAAATCATCTGCATATGCGATGCAGGTACACCCGTCACCTAAATTCGAGGTGAGCAGCTTGTTAACAATTAAATTCCAAAAGACCGGACCGAGGACAGACCCCTGCGGGCAGCCTTTCGACGGCTCCTGCACAACTGTGTGACCGCCTATGGTTAATTGGACTCGCCTGTCTTCGAAGTAGCTTACAATTAAGCTATATATATCTCGGGGACATCCTAGGTCTAGCAGACCGTTGAGGATGTAAGGCCACCAGGCGTTGTCAAACGCCCCCTTAATATCTAAACTGATTCCCAACACCATTTTACACCTACTATTTCTGACTTTGCTCGCTACAAAGTCAATCGCATCGCACGTACCCACGCCGCGTCTAAACCCGTACTGCCTATCGCTTATACCCTCACGAGCTCGGAAGAGCTCCTCAAGGCGAAGGTATATCAACTTTTCCAGGACTTTTCCGAGTACCGGAAGCAAAGTTATCGGCCTATAGGACTTCACGATTGTCCGGTCCAAGTCGGCAGACTTGAGGATCAATCGGAGGTCGCCTATCTTCCATTCGATTGGGAAGACGCCCCGGGCCAGACACGCATTATAGAGCCTGACCAAGGGGTCCTTCAGCCTGCCCCACGCTCGCTTAACTAGTTCGCTAGTAATATCATCAATACCTGGCGCCTTTTTGTTAGGCAGGGAAAAGACCGCAGTCTTAACCTGCTGCACACACCAATCCCCAACAGGGTCCGAGCATCTCCCAAGATCCCGGGTCCCGGCCCGTATCTCGCGGTGGGAGACGTCATCCGTCATACCGTCATCCGCTGGCAGCAAGGCACGAAGCGCATAAGATGCAGTACCACTAGCGTCCGTAGTGTACTCATTGCCCGCACGAAGGGTGGAAGAAACCCCCGAGCTTCCTTTCTTTTTAATTACGACTTTATACACCGCTCCCCAAGGATCACCTCTGTTATCCGCAACAAACTTGTGCCATGCAGCACGTTTCCTCGTGAACACCGTGTTCACAAAGCGGCGTCTGCTAAGCTTGTAAGCCTCCAGCAGGACGGCCCGCCTCTCAGGGTTTGTACACCGCTGAAATCGTTTACGATTTCTATACATCTCTTTTCGCATTTTGTCCAAGTCATTGGACCACCAAGGGTAGGATTTAACCACACCCGTCGCCCGCGGCATGGAAGCCTCCGCAATTTCTATTAGTCGGTGCTGGACACGCGCCACTGAGTCCGGTGTTATACCCCCGACATCCCAGTCAGTCGATCGGAGAAGTTCGTCAAACTTCCTCCAGTCGGCCTTCCGCGTGAGAAGCCTTCCCTCAAACGAGGTATCGGCCCTCTCAGCAGGTCCCAGAGAGATTTCAAATGTGATCAAGCGGTGATCACTAAACTGTTCGGGGTGCACTGACCAGTCTCTAATACTGTTCAGAGCATTCCCATTACAAAGGGTGACATCTATGTTAGCACGGCCCAACAAGGTTTCAAAGGTATGAAACCGAGATGGTTGATTTAGGACGGTAAGTCCTGACTCTACGAACGCCTCTTCGTATGCTCTACCTTTGTCGTTAGCTCTGTCGCAATGCCAGAGCGCAGACTGCGCGTTGAAATCACCACCCACAACCAATTTCGCCCCATCGTACACACGAGAAACCAACCTAACCGCTTCAATATACCTATCGGGCGGATCCCGATATTGGCAGTAAACATTAAAGATAAAAACCGATTCTGCTCCGATCTTGAGTTCGGTGCAGACATAGTGCGCAGTGGAGAACTGCGACACCATGAGTGCACCCAACCTCGGGTTCACAACATAAGTGGCCGCCCAGATGTGGTCGGCCCCACTCACATGTAAGAATTTTGCCCCTCGCGGCCCTGGGACCCGATCACGAATACAGTATGGCTCCTGGACAAGCACGATGTCCAGTTTCAGCCTCTCCGCGACTCTCACGCAGTTATCCAGGGAAGTCCTGGATCGGGCTACGTTAACCTGACCTATCTTCAGCCTATTCATAGGAAGTTCGCTGCAACTCCCTTGCGTAGGCCCTCTTCCTCACGGGACACTCGACGCTGATGGTGGCGTGCTTAATGTCACCCCCAGACTTGCCAGCCCGCGTGCAGTTAAGACACGTGAGCTGACTCTCATGTGAGATCGTACAATCCCACATCTTGTGCCCCTCTTTACCGCATGTGCGGCAAAGAGGCTGACTTTTACAGCGCTTGGCCACATGGCCAAACGCGAAGCACTTGAAGCAGTGCAGTGGAGCCACATGGTCCACTACCCTGCAGCAGCCGAAACCGATAAACCATCGGTCCCGGCCTCTAAGCAAGTCCCTCAGTCTGGGGGAACACTCAACTTCCACAGTGTCAGCATCACGCTGACGACTGTGGCGGCGATACCTCTCCGAGAACTCCTTAAGGAAGTCCTCGTGCGAGATTCCCGTCAGATACTGCGCGTTCTGGCGCAGTATCGCCTCCGGGAGGTCCTTCTTTGCGATGTCCGTAGGGACATCGTAAATCAGGAGCCTAGGTCCCTTCTTTACTGGGGCCTTGGCTTTGATTCCAGCCTTGGCCCACTCCTGGTCGATTACAAGACTCGATTGAGTCTTGTTGGCCACCTCCAGCACGACACCACCAGAGATCTGCTTGACCCGCCTGACTTGCAGGGAGCCAATAACAGGGCGAAGGACCTCCTTCGCCTTCCTCTCCAGCTCAGTCGTGGTCATCTTGTTGCCCTCTTCAGGGAACAAGAGCACGGCTGGACTGGCCCGTGGAGGACGCTTCTGGACTACCGGGGGAACATTCTTGTTACCCCGGATGGCGGGCGGCGTCTTCTTAGCAGCCTTAGCTACCTCCGCAAAGGACGGCTTAGCCGTTTCTCTGCGGATGGCTACCATCTCCTTCTGCATCGCCCCCTGGACGGACGATGCACTTACCTTCGTGACCTCGGCCACAGTGGAATCCTTGAGCTCCGTAAACAGAGCTCGGATCCCTCCGACGACCTCGGTCGATGCTTGCTGCAGGCCTGAATTCAGACCCAGCAGCCTGGCCTGTTCAAGGCACACCTCATCGAAGAGGTAGCGGATGCCCCGGAGGACACCGTCTACCTTCTCCAAGGTCTCCTTATTGACCTTTCTGGCCTTATCACCGTCTATGAGGCCAGATATACTGGCACACATCTCTTCCAACCTCACCTTCTGCGCGTGCAGAGACGAGGTCTTATCACCAGGCAGGGTGCCGGATGCCGGTCCACCCTGCGCCGCACTTGCACCCGAACCGCTCGGATTTGGGGCATCAGACGGTCCGTCCTCCAGCCGGACCAAGGGGACGTTGCAGCGAGCAACCTCGGGGACAACACTATCCACGCTAGATTCCATTTCAGAAAAATAAAAATTCAGAGAGTCGAAAAATCGTTTGTAAGTCTAGCAGAACTAGACTGAGAGCAGTTAAAGAATTTATAATGATCGCAAAGAGCGATAAAACAAAATTCTAATAAGGGCCTTTCCATAATATGCCCTTGAACGCTCGAGAAATTAGAAAGCGTGCGCAGAGAGTAAGTGAGGTTGTTCTAGGACGGATAGGCCCCTCACAAATCCCCCCGGACGCCGCATACTCGCCAGCCTACCACACTCGGGCTTCGGTCTTCGAATCACTTCTAGAACTTCCACCCGAGAGGGGTCACTAAACTGAAGGAAAGCCTAACGACTGCATGCGAGAGAAGTCAGACCTGGCTCTATATTATCCTGAAAGGGGTGCACCGTACACGCGCCTAACATCACAGGGTCCCCTACCGGAATAGGACGGGTAAGTTCGGTGTACGCAGAGCTCGCCATCTGAGTGCGCACTCCCAGCCGCTACCCCGCTCATTACCACAGACATGGCAGCAACTGCTCCTTCCCAGGTTACAGCGCGAACCATGAGAGGGGAGAGAAGGACGCCTGGACGCCGCCGGCCTAGCGACCGCCAGCTCCTCTGACCGAAGTCTTTACGAGGGCCGTACCCGTACCGACACTCCTTGCATTGACCGACTCTCTTCCCGCCCCGCTGCCCACACAGCATAAACCGCCAGGGATGCACCTGTGCATAGTACCCGTCGTAGTGCCGGAACTCCATCCAAGCACTCACCATTGGGACCCACTTCTACGCCGGGGGGCAGTCTGTACACACAGAGGGCCCCTCGAGTTCGTCCGCTTTTAGCCGGACTCAGATCTCCTGCCCGTCGCCGGACAGGCGACCAAGATCGCGTGTTTTTAAAATCCCGCCGGCAAGTAACTTCTCAAGAGGTGTAAGCCAAATGCTATTGCAATGGTAGAAGGTTTCCCAGCTACCAAAGTTCCACCACGTGCTTTATCGGGGCTGCAGCCAAACGAATTTCTACAGCCCCGAGCGTCAACCGCTTCTCGCTGTCCCTACTTAAGGCGGTATTAGCGAGTTGTGCCCCTCCTGCGACACACTACACACAAGTGTGCAGGCCGACTTATCGACACAACCCGGGCCCCCAAGCCTACAACCAAGGTCCGCCAGGACGTATGCAGCCAAGACCAAAAACTCTCCGGTAATGCTCGGCAAAATTTGAGCACTACCGTCCCACCAATTTAGGCCGCATCCGCCCCCTAGGGGGCGTGTATAGGGACATGTCTTTCGACCCGGTGCGCACTCCTGACCCCCGGGCGCCTGAGTACGAAACTCATCTCCCGCGTTGGGCCAAGAGTATTGCACCCCATCCAGCGAACGCCACTACCAATTCGCCAGCCCCCCGACGGGGAGTCTTATTCTTTAAGACTTTGGGGGTTGGCGTCCCCACGGGCCTAGCCTCCGCAGCTTTTCTTCCCACTATACAATGAGCTGCGGAACACTTTACATTTTACACATATACTACACCAAGAACACTACATAAATTACAACATACACACATACACAATTACACAACAACAACCTACACTGATATTTCTTACATTTACACTCGGTGGTGTTGCGACATCTTACGAAACGCAACCGTAACCCAAGGTGGGAACAAATCGTGCCGATGGGTGAATGGCTCTACGTAGTGAGTCTCGAACGATGTCCTCTGGGCACCAGGGCGAACCCAGTTGTATTTAGCTCTAGCTCCAGTACGCGTGCGCTCTGCTGGAGTGGTCCATTTTTCGCCGGTACTCGTGGGACCAAAATTTCAGTTCCAATAATAAACACTAAGATGGTTGGTGGTCCATCTGAAAAAACCACCATTTTAAGTCTTGCGAAGAGACCTCGATCAGCTTCGTCTGACGAGGATAAAAGTCCTACTGAACAGAATTTCTTAAAACCAAAATATAAAAATATCAGATTCGTTGTTCTCAAAAATAGTCAGGAAGGTGGCTCCCTTCAAAAGGTCTCACCGTTTTTAATAAACAAAACCATAACAGCTGCAAGTGGCTCCCCGAAGAATATCAGGAAATTACGCGACGGATCGATTCTGGTTGAAACATTCAACGATGAGCAGAGTCGATCTATCTTACGTCTCCGTAATATGGGTGGCATAAATATAAGCGCAGAATGCCACAAAACGCTAAATACGAGCCGGGGTGTAATTTTTTGTAGAGACCTTCTGGATATAGATATCTCTGAAATAGTTGACGAGCTGTGCCACCAAGATGTTGTTGAGGTGAAACGTATAATGAAACGGCAGAACGGAACAGAAGAACCGACACCGTCTCTTATACTAACATTCAGTCTCCCTGTTCCACCAGAAAAGATCAAAGTGGGTTACCTCTCGGTTCGGGTACGACCATTCATACCCAACCCACGGCGATGTTTCAGATGCCAAGGTTTTGGTCATACTACAACATCTTGCACGAAAACGGAGATCTGTGCTCGATGTAGTAAAGAAGGTCACAACGACACTAACTGCGAAGAAAGTGAAAAATGTGCAAACTGCAGTGGTCCACATACAGCCCGCTCCCGAGATTGCCCAACTTTTAAAGAAGAAAAGGCAATTCTCAAAATTTGTACGGAGCAAAAACTATCTTTTCCGGCTGCACGTAGAGAATATAAAAAGATAAACAACTCACGGAACCTGGTTAAACCAGACGTATCTTTTGCCACCGCTACAACTAAACAAATTCCTACAAATGCTAATAATCAGCAGTGCGGATCCTGCAATGAGCCTAAAAAACTTGTTCAGATGCTATCTGATCAAGTAGCTTCACTTACAGCCACTATCTCAGAGCTGACAAAAATGAATCAAAAGTCCTCCATCGCAGCTAGTGAATCAAACAGTATGATACATACGAAAGTTCCTATTCCCAAAATCGTACCGCCACGAATAGCGACTATCACAGCTGGCAGTAAGCCACCTAATAAGCTCCCCGTAAAGGGAACCCACGTAACTATCTCTTCTGGGATGTCAACTACAGCATCCCATTCAAATAAATCTCCTCCACCATCTCCTCATATACTGGAGGATATGGTTGAAGAACCACCCGACCCTAGGGCATCGGAGTTCTTTAAAATAAAAAATTCAAAAAAGAAAAACCGAATCACGTACAACTAATTTTTATATAGTTTCCGAAATTTATTTTTTTATTTGCTTTTTACACTTATGAACATTATTCAGTGGAATGTTAGAGGTATTCGGTCCCGCATTGAAGATATTAGAGTACTGGCGCACACACATGATCCACTAATCATGTGTTTCCAGGAAACTCACCTCCTACAACATGACCGAATTACATTTAGAGGATACTTCTGCGAGAGATACGACTGCCTAGTAGACAGTAGGGAGAGTGGTGGAGTAGCGATTTTCATGAAGAATGGGGTGTCAGCTACAAGAATTCAACTAACCACTGTCATTCCTGCTATTGCAGTAAAGGTCACTATTCCCTTCAAATTGCATATCTGCAATCTGTATCTCTCACCGAACACTGTGTTCAGTGCTTTAGATGTCTCAAATCTCCTTACACAAATACCATCTCCATCGTTAATAGTAGGAGACTTCAATGCCCATCATATTTCCTGGGGCTCAACCTTCTGCTCCACTCGAGGAAATATGATAAACAGATTGAGACAAGATTTTGACCTTTGCCTACTGAATAATGGATCACACACATTTATGTCCTTATCAACTGGTGCTGTATCTAACCTTGATCTTTCCATATGCTCACCGAATGTACTCCCTCATTTTAATTGGTCGATTTGTGATGACTATCACGGCAGTGATCATAGACCAATTATTATTAGTTTCGGTGTAGACTGCGAGATTAAAAGAATGCCACGGAGATGGATTGTTGAAAAGGCAGATTGGAACGGATACTGTAAAGCATTCCAATCTCAGTATGACGATGGAGCGAACATCCTCGACCAATATTCTTCTTTTACGTCCATGATACTTAAGAATGCCAACAGATATATCCCACAAACATCGGGTAATCCTAGACGTCCTTTCGTTCCATGGTGGAACGATGAATGCAAAATTGCTATTAGGAATCGACGGCAGGCACTACGTAAATTTAATCGTAGGCCCACAACAGAACATCTAAATTTATACCGCAGGGCTAGAGCGGTGTGCCGTCGAGTATTCTTGGACGCTAAGAGGAATTCATGGACGAAATACGTGAGCACTATCTCACGCACTACTTCCACGTCTACTGTATGGAAGAAAATTCGTGCAATCTTCGGATCACCGAAACAATCTATTCTTGGTCTTATTGATGAAGGAGAACTCCTTTCATCATCGTCGGAAGTGGCAAATAGTCTAGCAAAATCTTTCCGCTCGGTGTCTCTCACCTCATCATATAATAACGATTTTCAACGGTACAAGATACAAATGGAGGTGTTGTCGTTAAACATTGGTGATTCGGTTGGTGAATTAAACACTCCATTCGTATTTAAAGAATTGTTACATGCACTTAAAAATTCACGGGACACTTCCCCTGGACCGGACAACATTCGCCTTTCCATGCTTTCACACCTTCCTAATTCGGCACTACAACAACTTTTGAATATTTTCAACGGTATATTCTCCGAACAAGTCTTCCCACCTGGCTGGTCAGAAGCATTTATTATACCAGTACTAAAACCTGGTAAAGACCAAACGAACCCCTCAAGCTATCGCCCTATTTCATTAACAAGCGTGTTGTGTAAAATAATGGAGAGAATGGTAAACCGCAGACTTACATGGTACTTGGAGAAACATGGCTTCCTATCTCCAGACCAGTGTGGTTTTCGACAAGGACGATCTTCCATTGACCATTTAGTGTCACTAGAAACAGCCATACAAAACGCTTTCCTCAATCGGCAACACCTCGTCGCTATCTTCTTTGATATAAAAAAGGCGTATGATACAGCCTGGCGACGTGGTATTCTTAACACTCTCCAAAAATGGGGAATCAAGGGCAATATGCTTGCTTTTATCCGGGGATTCATAAATCACCGAACGGCTCGTGTTCGTGTAGATGATTCGCTCTCAGATAGTGTCATCTTGGAGAATGGAGTGCCCCAAGGTAGTGTATTAAGTGCCACCTTATTTTCTGTAGCCATAAATGATATTACCAAATGTGTTCAGGCTCCTGTCTCATGCTCTCTATTCGCTGACGACTTTGCTATCTACATTGCAAGCCGTTCGGCACCTACAGCAGAGAGACTACTGCAGAACACTATATATCACCTTGAAGCTTGGTCCAGGATTACTGGTTTCACATTTTCATCCGAAAAAACAAAATGTGTAGTTTTTTCTCGGCTACGAAACCCTTCTATTCCGCAAATTTTTCTGAACGGTGAGACTATTACTATCTCTAATTACGTTAAGTTTTTAGGTTTAATTTTTGATAGTCGTCTTACTTGGGTCAAACATTTAAAAGAATTGAAAACAAAATGTTCCAAAATTTTAGATATGATGCGAGTCCTTACTAACACCAAGTGGGGAGCCGATAGATCATGTATGATACATTTTTACTATTCCTTTGTTCGCTCCCGTTTAGATTACGGTTGCGTGGCCTACTCATCAGCTCGTCAAACCGTGCTTAAAATGCTGGATAGTGTACATCATGCTTTCCTTCGGCTTGCTACAGGCGCGTTTAGATCAAGTCCTGTCGCAAGCTTACTTGTAGACTGTGGTGAACCATCACTTTGGGATAGACGAGACCAGCTCTTATTATCTTATTTTGCTCGTCTCAGAGGACAGCCAAATCACCCGGTTCTTGAGTCAGTCCTTAAAAATCCTAATCTAGGAAAGTATGAGGATCATCCACGTCGTACTGCACCTGTAGGTATCCGTACCTGGCGTCTGCTGCAGCATATAAATGTTGACACACCGTCATTCTTTCCTATGTACCCTTGCTCATATCCTCCATGGGGAATAAACCTCATAAATTTTAATTTTGACCTGACTACATGTAATAAACAATCAACACCATCTATCGTCTTTCAGCAGATGTTTCAGTGTGTTCTCTCCAAGGCGAAACCAGACGCGGTTGTATACACTGATGGATCGAAACAAAACGATACGGTTGGGTGTGCTTTTGTTGTCAATGAGAGAACTTATATGTTTGGTCTCCCCAGTATTACGAGTGTGTTTACCGCTGAACTATAGGCTATAAATAAGGCTCTAAACATCATTAACCCTAAATATAGAAAAATTCTTATTTGCAGTGACTCGTGTAGTGCTCTCCAAGCCTTAAAGAACTTTTATTCCAAACATCCTATCGTCATTGAAATTTACAACGCAATCGCTGAGTTGAATAATCGCAACACAGAATTAAGTTTTTGCTGGGTCCCTAGCCACGTAGGGATTCCAGGTAATGAACATGCAGATTCCGCTGCCAAAGAAGCATGTAACCAGCCTCCTTTCACCACCCGAGTTGCTACTTCTGATTTCATTAACAATGTAAAACAATTATTAAGAACAAGGTGGCAAGGTGATTGGACAGCTACTGTCGATAATATACTCCGTCAGATTAAAGATTCTGTGTTACCATGGAACTCCTCATACAGAAAACCCCGGCGTGAGGAAGTAGTTCTCTGTCGATTGCGGATAGGACACACGAGAGTCACACACGAGTACCTGTTTACAAGAGGACAACCACCTCTATGCGCAAGATGCAACTGCCGCATGACTGTGCGCCACATACTTGTGGACTGCATATGTTATGCGGCATTGCGTCGTAAATTTAAATTACCTGGTAACATCCGTGGTATCTTGCGTGACGATAAGGAGGTTTTAAACCGGATGTTTATATTTTTACATAGTATAGGGTTAATGCAAAAAATTTAATAAGTATGTGTTCTTTCATAATTGTATGTATTGTCCTATGTATTGTTTTTGTTATCCGAGTAGGGAGCCTTTTACACTCCCTATCGGATTTTTTTTTGTATGTTTTTTAAATTCGTCTGTGATATTAGTTATAAGATTTTTGTGATATTAGTTTTAAGTTTTATCTCCTTTTTTAGTTTTAAGTTTTATTTATTTTTAATGATAGTTTTTAACATAGTTTTAAGTTTTATTTATTTTTAATGTGATAGTTTTTAACATAGCTTTAAGTTTTATTTATTTTTAATGTGATAGTTTTTAACAGAGTTTTAAGTTACATATTAGTGTTTTTGTTATCCGAGAATGGGCCTTTTACACCCATTCCGGATTTTGTTTCTGTGATAGTAGTTTTAAGTTTTAATTTTATCTAAAAACCTAAAATTATTTTTATTTATTTATTTATGTATTTATTTATCTATTTATTTATTTTCCGGGCGATGATAACGTTCAACCGTTTTTCGCCCTTAAAAAAAAAAAAAAAAAAAAAAAAAAAAAATTCGCCAGCCATGCCTCATCAAAGTTTAGCCGTCGTCTCAAGCAATATGCAAGCTACGCTTGCCACATCAAAACTACATGATTCTACATTTACTCGGCCGGCTAGGAAAGTAGCCGGCCTTCTCACACAAAACAAAGACAGTCCCTAACCTTACTTTAAGAAGGGAGACGCCGTTGCCCAGCGGAGACCACGTGGAGGTACCTCTCAGCATGACCGGAGACTTGGAAAAACTTCCCCAGGGGCTCCTAACTAGCCGAGCCCGCTCGAGAGCGAGCACGTATAGCTTCGGAGTCCCAGTCAGGAAGAAAGAAAGAGAAGAAAGTAGGATAGAGAAAATTGTAAGTTGTGTTACCAGGCAGGTTAGTGTGATATTGTATAGCTATTTTTGGGTTTTTTGAATTTTTAAATTTTTATAGGTTTTGTGTTTTTATATGTGTTGTTCCTGCCTGGGGAAGAGTGTAGTGTTGACCAGGCGGACTGGAGTACTATCGGGCTAGCAGACTAGTCCGAAAATGTTGTTGTATGTGCTCGTGTGCATGGTAGTGTAGTCCGCCCGGGTATATAATACCACCTCAGCCATCAGGCCCAGAAGTCTTCCACAACGTGGCAACCCGACCTGTCGTCCACCAAGATTCGTCCTGTGTCCTGTTCGCTTCAGCGGTAGTGCTAAAACTAGTAAAAAATATATAATTAGTGTTCCTTAACCTAACTTAATACTAAAGAAGACAGGCCATGGTTAACCCCCTTCAACTGCGGAGAACACCCAGTTCGCGGGCGAACTCAGTGAATATTCTACACGCTGCCTTACTGCCCACCATATCGCGGGCCCGTCCAAAATTCACCCCGATGTCCCTATATTTCTCTCGCGCCGATGCGCGAATATCCTCATATCTCCCGCAGTCGAACAAGACGTGGGAACTCGTCTCATCGACACCGCATTCTCTGCAGAGCGGGCTCTGTTTGAGCCCGAGATCATACAGCTTTTTATTGAAGTTACCGTGTCCTGACAGGAATTGGGAGGTGAAATGATCCCAATCCTGCCACTTCAAACCCATCCGCTCCGTAACACTTGGGAAGAAGTCAAACGTGACTCTGCCCGTCGTCTCATTGTCCCACCGCTGTTGCCAACTACGCAGCGTAGTCTCCCTCAGTTCTTTCCGAACAACGCTCTTTCGCTCACCGTTTTTAACACGCCTAAATATCTCCGCCCGCTCGGCAATGAGGAGATCCGCAGGGATCACCCCCGACATCACAGGCAGAGCCGCAGTAGAAGTCGTCTTATACGACTTGCATACTGTTATCAACGCAAGGCGCTGGGTGCGCAGTACCCGCTCACGAACCTTCCTTCTCGACACTAAGCCGCCCCAGCCATGGCACGCATAAGTTAATATGGCTTCAAACACCGCCCGATATATGACTTTACATGCTCGGACACCCAGGCCCCACTCCCGATTGCATACGCTTTTCAAGTTGATTAACGAGCGCAGCGCATTATCACACAGATACTCGACATTATGGTAGAGGTTAAGTTCCTCACCAATCCAAACGCCTAAATATTTAATTTTTTCCGCATACGGGATGGGAACGCCATCCATTGTCACGATCCTCCGCACCGAAAGGGACTTCGCGCCCCGGAGGCTAATAACCCTACTTTTATCCGGCGAAAACTGTAATTTTGCCCTTTTACCCCAGTCCGAGATGACATCTAGGGCCGAGCAGGCCCTGGTCTCAATCTGGACTCTATTTTCTCCTTCAACAATTACCAACACGTCGTCCGCATAGGCAATAGACGTGCAGCCCTCACCTAGGTCCGAGGTGAGTAGCTTGTTCATTATTAGGTTCCAGAGCACAGGGCCGAGGACAGACCCCTGCGGGCAGCCCTTCGACGGCTCCTGCTCCAACGTGTGACCACCCACCGTTAGCTGGACTCGCCTGTCTTGAAAATAGCTCATTATTAGTGCATAAACATCACGGGGACATCCCAGGTCCAACAGGCCCGTAAGGATGTAAGGCCACCAGGCATTATCAAACGCCCCTTTTATGTCTAGGCTGATTCCCAGCACCATTTTACTCCTACTACCCCTGACTATTTTGACTACGAAGTCAATCGCATCACTCGTCCCTACACCGCGTGTGAAACCAAACTGTCGATTACTTATTCCCCCTCGAGCCTGAGAGAGCTCATCGAGGCGGAACAAGATCAACTTTTCTAAAACCTTCCCAAGTACGGGAAGCAACGTAATTGGCCTATAGGATTTCACGGCCGTCCTGTCCAAGTCGGCTGACTTCAGGATCAGCCGGAGTTCGCCAACTTTCCATTCAACCGGAAAGACGCCCCGGGCCAGACACACATTATAGAGTCTGACCAAGGGGTCCTTCAGCCTGCCCCACGCCCGCTTTACCAATTCGCCCGTAATTTCATCTATACCTGGCGCCTTCTTGTTTGGCAGAGAAAAGAACGCAGTCTTAACCTGCAACTCGCTCCAATCCCCAACAGGGTCCGAACACCTCCCAAGATCCCGAGCTCCGGCCCGTATCTCGCGGTGGGAGGCATCGTCCAGCTCTCTATCGTCCGCCGGCAGCAAGGCACGGAGCGCGTAGGACGCAGTACCACTCGCGTCCGTGGTAAATCCATCACCCGTCCGAAGGGTGGTGGATACCTCCGAGCTTACTCTTTTCTTCAACGCGACTTTATAAACCGCTCCCCAAGGATCACCCCTATTCTCCATTACAAACTTGTGCCAAGCGGCACGTTTCTTAGTGAACACCGTGTTCACAAACCGGCGCCTGCTAAGCTTATAAGCCTCCAACAGTGCAGCCCGCCTCTCGGGGTTGCGGCAACGCTGGAAGCGTCTCCGATCTTTGTACATCCTTTTTCGCATTCGGTCCAGTTCCCCGGACCACCAAGGATAGGACTTCACCGGCCCTGTCGCTCGCGGCATCGAAGCCTCCGCAATTTCAATTAAACGGCTCTGAACTCGCGTCACTGAGTTCGGCATTATCCCTACGTCGTCCCAATTCGTAGACCGGAGAAGCTCGTCGAACTTCCTCCAATCGGCTTTACGCGTAAGGAGCCTTCCCTCGTGTATAGGGACACGTCTTCCGACCCGGTGCGCACTCCTGACCCCCGGGCACCTGAGTACGAAACTCATCTCCCGCGTTGGGCCAAGAGTATTGCACCCCATCCAGCGAACGCCACTACCAATTCGCCAGCCATGCCTCATCAAAGTTTAGCCGTCGTCTCAAGCAATATGCAAGCTAGGCTTGCCACATCAAAACTAAGTGATTCTACATTTACTCGGCCGGCTAGGAAAGTAGTCCGGCCTTCTCACACAAAAACAAAGACAGTCCCTAACCTTACTTTAAGAAGGGAGACGCCGTTGCCCAGCGGAGACCACGTGGAGGTACCTCTCAGCATGACCAGAGACTTGGAAAAACTTCCCCAGGGGCTCCTAACTAGCCGAGCCCGCTCGAGAGCAAGCACGTATAGCTTCGGAGTCCCAGACAGGAAGAAAGAAAGAGAAGAAAGTAGATAGAGAAATTGTCAGTTGTGTTACCAGGCCGATTAGTGTTATAATGTATATCTATTTTTGGGATTTTGTATATTTTTTAATTTTTATGGATTTTTTGGTTTTTTATATGTGTTGTTTCGGCCTGGGGAAGAGTGTAGTGTTGTCCAGGCGGACTGGAGTTCTACCGGACTAGCAGACCAGTCCGATATGTGTTGTTTTATGTGTTCGTGTATATGGTTGTGTAGTCCGCTCGGGTATGTAATACCACCTCAGCCATCAGGCCCAGAAGTCTTCTGAAACGTGGCAACCCGACCTGTCGTCCACAGCGATTCATCCTGTCCTGCATGCCTCAGCGGTAGTGCTAAAACTAAAAACTTGTAGATTAAAAGACCTTAACCTAAACTTAAAACTAGAGAAGACAGGCCATGGTTAACCCCCTTCAACTGCGGAGAATTCCCAATTCGCGGACGAACTCAGTGAAAATCCGACACGCTGCCTTACTGCCCACCATATCGCGGGCCTGCCCAAAATTTACCCCGATATTTCTATATTTTTCGCGCGCTGATGCACGTACAACATCATACTTCCCGCAGTCAAACAGGACGTGAAAACACGTCTCATCAACCCCACATTCACCGCAGAGCGGACTCTGCTTAAGTCCAAGGTCGAACAACTTCTTGTTGAAGTTCCCGTGGCCTGACAGGAATTGGGATGTAAAATGGTCCCAGTCCTGCCATTCCAAGCTCATTCGGTCGGCAACATTAGGAAAAAACTCGAACGTGACCCGGCCCGTGGTCTCGTTCTCCCACCGTCGCTGCCAATTTCTCAGCGTAGCTTCTCTTAGTTCTCGTCGAACTACACACTTACGTTCACCGTTCTTAACCCGCCGATAAATTTCTGACCGCTCAGTTATGAGGAGATCCATCGGGATCACCCCCGACAACACGGGCAAAGCTGCCGTAGATGTTGTCTTATAGGACTTACAAACTGTGATAAGCGCAAGGCGCTGGGTGCGCAACACCTTCTCTCGAGCCATTTTCCTCGACATTAACCCACCCCAGCTATTTGACGCGTATGTCAGAATAGCCTCAAACACCGCACGGTATATAATTTTGCTTGCACGGACACCCAGACCCCACTCCCTGTTACAAACACTCTTCAGGTTGACTAGGGAGCACAGCGCATTATCAGCCAAATACCCCACATTATGGAAGAAATTACATTCTTCACCGATCCAAACGCCTAAATACTTAATTTTCTCCGCGTAGGGGATAGGGACCCCGTCCATTTTCACATTTCTCCGTACCGAGAGTGACTTCGTATTCCGGAGGCTGATTATCCTACTTTTGTCAGGCGAAAACTCGAGTTTCGCCTCCTTACCCCAAGTTGACACCACATCTAGGGCCGCACAGGCCCTGGCCTCGATCTGCAACCTGTTCTCACCTTCCACGACTATCATCAAATCATCTGCATATGCGATGCAGGTACACCCGTCACCTAAATTCGAGGTGAGCAGCTTGTTAACAATTAAATTCCAAAAGACCGGACCGAGGACAGACCCCTGCGGGCAGCCTTTCGACGGCTCCTGCACAGCTGTGTGACCGCCTATGGTTAATTGGACTCGCCTGTCTTCGAAGTAGCTTAAAATTAAGCTATATATATCTCGGGGACATCCTAGGTCTAGCAGACCGTTGAGGATGTAAGGCCACCAGGCGTTGTCAAACGCCCCCTTAATATCTAAACTGATACCCAACACCATTTTACACCTACTATTTCTGACTTTGCTCGCTACAAAGTCAATCGCATCGCACGTACCCACGCCGCGTCTAAACCCGTACTGCCTATCGCTTATACCCTCACGAGCTCGGAAGAGCTCCTCAAGGCGAAGGTATATCAACTTTTCCAGGACTTTTCCGAGTACCGGAAGCAAAGTTATCGGCCTATAGGACTTCACGATTGTCCGGTCCAAGTCGGCAGACTTGAGGATCAATCGGAGGTCGCCTATCTTCCATTCGACTGGGAAGACGCCCCGGGCCAGACACGCATTATAGAGCCTGACCAAGGGGTCCTTCAGCCTGCCCCACGCTCGCTTAACTAGTTCGCTAGTAATATCATCGATACCTGGCGCCTTTTTGTTAGGCAGGGAAAAGACCGCAGTCTTAACCTGCTGCACACTCCAATCCCCAACAGGGTCCGAGCATCTCCCAAGATCCCGGGTCCCGGCCCGTATCTCGCGGTGGGAGACGTCATCCGTCATACCGTCATCCGCTGGCAGCAAGGCACGAAGCGCATAAGATGCAGTACCACTAGCGTCCGTAGTGTACTCATTGCCCGCACGAAGGGTGGAAGAAACCCCCGAGCTTCCTTTCTTTTTAATAACGACTTTATACACCGCTCCCCAAGGATCACCTCTGTTATCCGCAACAAACTTGTGCCATGCAGCACGTTTCCTCGTGAACACCGTGTTCACAAAGCGGCGTCTGCTAAGCTTGTAAGCCTCCAGCAGGACGGCCCGCCTCTCAAGGTTTCTACACCGCTGAAATCGTTTACGATTTCTATACATCTCTTTTCGCATTTTGTCCAAGTCATTGGACCACCAAGGGTAGGATTTAACCACACCCGTCGCCCGCGGCATGGAAGCCTCCGCAATTTCTATTAGTCGGTGCTGGACACGCGCCACTGAGTCCGGTGTTATACCCCCGACATCCCAGTCAGTCGATCGGAGAAGTTCGTCAAACTTCCTCCAGTCGGCCTTCCGCGTGAGAAGCCTTCCCTCAAACGAGGTATCGGCCCTCTCAACAGGTCCCAGAGAGATTTCAAATGTGATCAAGCGGTGATCACTAAACTGTTCGGGGTGCACTGACCAGTCTCTAATACTGTTCAGAGCATTCCCATTACAAAGGGTGACATCTATGTTAGCACGGCCCAACAAGGTTTCAAAGGTATGAAACCGAGATGGTTGATTTAGGACGGTAAGTCCTGACTCTACAAACGCCTCTTCGTATGCTCTACCTTTGTCGTTAGCTCTGTCGCAATGCCAGAGCGCAGACTGCGCGTTGAAATCACCACCCACAACCAATTTCGCCCCATCGTACACACGAGAAACCAACCTAACCGCTTCAATATACCTATCGGGCGGATCCCGATATTGGCAGTAAACATTAAAGATAAAAACCGATTCTGCTCCGATCTTGAGTTCGGTGCAGACATAGTGCGCAGTGGAGAACTGCGACACCATGAGTGCACCCAACCTCGGGTTCACAACATAAGTGGCCGCCCAGATGTGGTCGGCCCCACTCACATGTAAGAATTTTGCCCCTCGCGGCCCTGGGACCCGATCACGAATACAGTATGGCTCCTGGACAAGCACGATGTCCAGTTTCAGCCTCTCCGCGACTCTCACGCAGTTATCCAGGGAAGTCCTGGATCGGGCTACGTTAACCTGACCTATCTTCAGCCTATTCATAGGAAGTTCGCTGCAACTCCCTTGCGTAGGCCCTCTTCCTCACGGGACACTCGACGCTGATGGTGGCGTGCTTAATGTCACCCCCAGACTTGCCAGCCCGCGTGCAGTTAAGGCACGTGAGCTGACTCTCATGTGAGATCGTACAATCCCACATCTTATGTCCCTCTTTACCGCATGTGCGGCAAAGAGGCTGACTTTTACAGCGCTTGGCCACATGGCCAAACGCGAAGCACTTAAAGCAGTGCAGCGGAGCCACATGGTCCACTACCCTGCAGCAGCCGAAACCGATAAACCATCGGTCCCGGCCTCTAAGCAAGTCCCTCAGTCTGGGGGAACACTCAACTTCCACAGTGTCAGCATCACGCTGACGACTGTGGCGGCGATACCTCTCCGAGAACTCCTTAAGGAAGTCCTCGTGCGAGATTCCCGTCAGATACTGCGCGTTCTGGCGCAGTATCGCCTCCGGGAGGTCCTTCTTCGCGATGTCCGTAGGGACATCGTAAATCAGGAGCCTAGGTCCCTTCTTTACTGGGGCCTTGGCTTTGATTCCAGCCTTGGCCCACTCCTGGTCGATTACAAGACTCGATTGAGTCTTGTTGGCCACCTCCAGCACGACACCACCAGAGATCTGTTTGACCCGCCTGACTTGCAGGGAGCCAATAACAGGGCGAAGGACCTCCTTCGCCTTCTTCTCCAGCTCAGTCGTGGTCATCTTGTTGCCCTCTTCAGGGAACAAGAGCACGGCTGGACTGGCCCGTGGAGGACGCTTCTGGACTACCGGGGGAACATTCTTGTTACCCCGGATAGCGGGCGGCGTCTTCTTGGCCGCCTTGGCTACCTCCGCAAAGGACGGCTTACCCGTTTCCCTGCGGATGGCAACCATTTCTTTCTGCATCGCCCCCTGGACGGACGATGCACTTACCTTTGTGACTTCGGCCACGGTGGAATCCTTGAGCTCTGTGAACAGAGCTCGGATTCCTCCGACGACCTCGGTCGACGCTTGCTGCAGGCCTGAGTTCAGACCCAGCAGCCTGGCCTGTTCTAGGCACACCTCGTCGAAGAGGTAGCGGATGCCCCGGAGGACACCGTCTACCTTCTCCAAGGTCTCTTTGTTGACCTTTCTGGCCTTATCGCCGTCTATGAGGCCAGATATACTGGCACACATCTCTTCTAACCTCACCTTCTGCGCGTGCAGAGCCGAGGTCTTATCACCGGGCAGGGTGCCGGATGCCGGTCCACCCTGCGCCGCACTTGCACCCGAACCACTCGGATTCGGGGCATCTGACGGTCCGTCCTCCAGCCGGACCAAGGGGACGTTGCAGCGAGCAACCTCAGGGACAACTTTGTCCACGCTAGATTCCATATTAGAGACTTAAATTAATTGAGAGTCGAAAATAAAATAAAATAAATCGTGGTTTAAGACCAGTGTAATACTAGTCTTGGAAAGCAGTTAAAAGAAATTTTATATTCGCAGAGAGCGAAAAACAAAAATTCGTATAAGGGCCTTTTCATGATATGCCCTTGAACGCTCGAGAAATTAGAAAGCGTGCGCAGAGAGTAAGTGAGGTTGTTCTAGGGCGGATAGGCCCCTCACAAATCCCCCCGGACGCCGCATACTCGCCAGCCTACCACACTCGGGCTTCGGTCTTCGAATCACTTCTAGAACTTCCACCCGAGAGGGGTCACTAAACTGAAGGAAAGCCTGACGACTGCATGCGAGAGAAGTCAGACCTGGCTCTATATTATCCTGAAAGGGGTGCACCGTACACGCGCCTAACATCACAGGGTCCCCTACCGGAATAGGACGGGTAAGTTCGGTGTACGCAGAGCTCGCCATCTGAGTGCGCACTCCCAGCCGCTACCCCGCTCATTACCACAGACATGGCAGCAACTGCTCCTTCCCAGGTTACAGCGCGAACCATGAGAGGGGAGAGAAGGACGCCTGGACGCCGCCGGCCTAGCGACCGCCAGCTCCTCTGACCGAAGTCTTTACGAGGGCCGTACCCGTACCGACACTCCTTGCATTGACCGACTCTCTTCCCGCCCCGCTGCCCACACAGCATAAACCGCCAGGGATGCACCTGTGCATAGTACCCGTCGTAGTGCCGGAACTCCATCCAAGCACTCACCATTGGGACCCACTTCTACGCCGGGGGGCAGTCTGTACACACAGAGGGCCCCTCGGGTTCGTCCGCTTTTAGCCGGACTCAGATCTCCTGCCCGTCGCCGGACAGGCGACCAAGATCGCGTGTTTTTAAAATCCCGCCGGCAAGTAACTTCTCAAGAGGTGTAAGCCAAATGCTATTGCAATGGTAGAAGGTTTCCCAGCTACCAAAGTTCCACCACGTGCTTTAACGGGGCTGCAGCCAAACGAATTTCTACAGCCCCGAGCGTCAACCGCTTCTCGCTGTCCCTACTTAAGGCGGTATTAGCGAGTTGTGCCCCTCCTGCGACACACTACACACAAGTGTGCAGGCCGACTTATCGACACAACCCGGGCCCCCAAGCCTACAACCAAGGTCCGCCGGGACGTATGCAGCCAAGACCAAAAACTCTCCGGTAGTGCTCGGCAAAATTTGAGCACTACCGTCCCACCACTTTAGGCCGCATCCGCCCCCTAGGGGGCGTGTATAGGGACACGTCGTACGACCCGGTGCGCACTCCTGACCCCCGGGTACCTGAGTACGAGACTCATCTCCCGCGTTGGGCCAAGAGTTTTGCACCCCATCCAGCGAACGCCACTACCAATTCGCCGGCCATGCCTCATCAAAGTTTAGCCGTCGTCTCAAGCAAAATGCAAGTCAAACTTGCCACACAAAACTACTGAATTTACATTTACTCGGCCGGCTAGGAAAGGTAGCCGGCCTGCTCTTACAAAACAAAGACAGTCCCTATCCTTACTTTAAGAAGAGAGACGCCGTTGCCCAGCGGAGACCACGTGGAGGTACCTCTCAGCATGACCAGAGACTTGAAAAAACTTCCCCAGGGACTCCTAACTAGCCGAGCCCGCTCGAAAGCGAGCACGTATAGCTTCGAAGTCCCAGACAGGAAGGAAGAAAAAGAAAGAAAAGATATAGATTTGTGTAAGTGTAACCAGGCCGGTTAGTGTAGTAGATGTATATATTTTTTGGATTTTTTTTTTTTTTTTTTTTTTTTTTTTTTTTTTTTTATTTTTTATTTTGTCGTATGTTGTTCCGGCCTGGGGAAGAGTGTAGTGTTAGCCACACGGAGTATCGTCGGACTAGCGAACTAGTCCGACTAGTGTAGGTTGTGAGTGCTAGTGTAGATGTAGGTGCGTATTCCGCGTGGGTATGTATACCACCTCAGCGTCCAGGGCCAGAAGTCGTCTATAGTGCGGACACCCAACCTGTAGTCCACTCCGGATCATCCTGCGTCCTGCATGCCTTAGCAGTAGTGCTAAAACTAAAAGCTTAATTATTAATTCCTTAAACTAACTTACAAACTAAGAGAAGGGAAGACAGGCCAGGTTCGCCCCTCAGCTGCGTAGGATACCTAATTCGCGGACGAACTCGGTGAAAATCCTACACGCTGCCTTACTGCCCACCATTTCCTGGGTCTGCCCAAAATTTACCCTTATATCACGATATTTCCTCCGGGTGAATTCTCTCACCACATCATATTTACGACAGTCAAATAGCACATGAGCGCTAGACTCATCAACTCCGCACTCGTCGCAGAGCGGACTCTCCTTTAAACCGAGGTCAAATAATTTCTTATTGAAGTCTCCATGGCCGGTCAGGAATTGGGAAGTATAGTGATCCCAATCCTGCCACTTCAACTTCATTCTTGTAGTTACATTCGGGAAAAAACCGTATGTTACTCTACCGGTGTTCGCAACGTCCCAGCGAGCCTGCCACTTTTGCAGCGTCAACTCCCGCTGTTCCGTACGAACCAAGCGCTTATCATCTCCATTTTTAGTTCTTCGATAGACCTCCGCACGTTCAATAACCAACAGATCAGCCGGGATCACCCCCGAAAGAACTGGCAACGCAGCCGTCGAAGTCGTTTTGTACGACTTGCAAACGGTGATGAGAGCGAGGCGCTGGGCTCGCAAAAGTTTCTCGCGATAAACTCTCTTTTCCGCCAAATCGCTCCAGCAATGCGATGCATATGTTATAATCGCCTCAAATACCGCACGGTAAATAACCCGACACGCCCGGACTCCCAGGCCCCACTCTCTGTTGCACACACTCTTCAATTTCACAAGGGAACTAACCGCGTTATTACAGAGATATTCTACATTGAGGGAGAAGCTAGATTCCTCCCCAATCCAGATACCTAAGTACTTAATTTTCGTCGCGTATGGAATCGCAACGCCATCCATTTTAACTACCCGTCGCACCGAAAGGGATTTTGCTTTCTTTAGGCTAATCAAATTGCTTTTTTCGGGTGAGAACTGGAGCTTAGCCTCGTGGCCCCAGTTCGAGACTACATCTAGGGCAGCACATGCCCTGGCCTCAATTTCGGCTCTCGTATCGCCTTCCACTAGCAGCAATATATCGTCTGCGTACGCGATGCACGTGCATCCTTCGCCCAAGTCCGACGTTAACAACTTATTAATTATAATGTTCCAAAATAGCGGCCCGAGGACAGACCCCTGCGGACAACCCTTGGTTGGCTCCTTAGCCAAAGTTTCGCCCCCGATGGTCAATCGGACCTCCCTACCACGAAAGTAGTCCACAATCAGCCCATACATGTCTCGCGGACATCCAACACCCAGCAAGCCGTCCAGAATAGACGGCCACCAGGCGTTGTCGAACGCGCCCCTTATATCCAAACTAATGCCGAGCACCATCCTGCTTCGACTATCCCGGACTTTTGTAACAACGAAGCTGATTGCGTCCGCTGTCCCAACACCACGCCTAAACCCAAATTGCCGATCACTGAACGCCCCTCGAGCCCGGAAGAGCTCATCGAGGCGGCTGGAGATCAGTCGCTCAAGTACTTTTCCAAGCACTGGGAGGAGCGTTATCGGTCGATATGACTTAACAACAGCCCTGTCCAGATCAAGAGACTTAAGGATAAGTCTTAGATCGCCTATCTTCCACTCCGTGGGAAAGACACCACGATGCAGGCAACTGTTATAGAGCTGGACCAAGTGGTCCCGCAATCTACCCCACGACCTTTTTATGAGCTCACCGGTAATACCGTCTATTCCCGGGGCCTTCTTGTTAGGTAAGGCAAAGACCGCCCGTTTTACCTCATCTAAACTCCAATTCCCGACAGGGTCAGAGCAGCGATCCGTATTTCGGACCGCCACCCTGAGCTCACGATGGTAATCCACATCCGTGAGCTCTGCGTCCGCTGGCAGCAAGGCTCGAAGCGCGTAGGACGTAGTGCTACTCGCATCTGCTGTATAATCCTCACCCTCCCGGAGGGTAGTACATATTTCCGCGTCAGTTTTCCTACTCATCACAATCCGATAAACTGCGCCCCATGGATCCCCACTATTGTCCGATACAAACTTGTGCCAAGCCGCACGTTTCTTCGAATATACACTATTAACAAATCTCCTCCTGCTATTTTTATATGCATCAAGGAGGACAGCCCGCCTATCAGGGTTCCTACATCTCTGGAACCGCTTTCGGTCCTTATACATTGTTCGCCGTAGTCTGTCTAAGTCGTTAGACCACCAGGCGAAGGACTTCACAGCCCCTCGTGCACGCGGCATCGAGGCCTCAGCTATCTCAATCAGCCGCTGCTGAATGCGCGACACCGAGTTCGGGAGAATACCGCCCTCTTCCCAATTAGTGGCTCGCAAAAGTTCATCAAATTTTCTCCAATCCGCTTTTCGAGTGAGAAGCCGTCCCTCAACTGCGGGAGCGACCCTCACACCAGGTCCCAAGGAATAATCAAATATGATCATCCGATGATCACTAAACTGTTCAGGATATACCCTCCAGTTACTGATTTTGCCCAACGTTACATTATTACACAAAGTTACATCTATGTTGGCACTACCTCGCAAGGTCTCGAAGGTTCGAAACCTAGAAGGCTGATTCAGCACATTGAGCCCGGACTCAATGATTGCTTCCTCATATGCCCTGCCTCTTACGGTTACCCTATCACTATACCACAGCGCCGAATGCGCGTTCAGGTCTCCTCCAATAACAAGGTTCGCATTGCCGTACGTACGAGCAATGAGCCGCAGCACGTCAATGTATCTCCCTGGCTGTTCGCGATACTGGCAATAGATGTTAAAAGCAAAGATGCTTTCCCTCCCAATTTTGATCTCACTACAGACGTAGTGCGCAGTCGAGAACTGTGACACCACCAGAGCTCCTAGACCTGGGTTAGCCACAAGGGTGGCGGCCCATACGTGGTCAGCTCCGCTCAAATGTAGGATTTTGACTCCTCGCGGTCCTGGGACCCGGCCCCGTATACAATAGGGCTCTTGTAGCAACACGATGTCTAATTTTAATTTCTCCGCGATCCTAACGCAGTTGTCCAGGGAAGTCCTGGAACGGGCCACGTTCACCTGGCCTATCTTCAGCCTACTCATAGGAGGTGCGGTGCAGCTCCCTGGCGTAGGCTCTCCTGCGCACCGGGCAATCCACGCTGATGGTAGCGTGTTTGATCTCCTTGCCTGACTTGCCGGCCCTGGTACAATTAAGGCAAGTCAACTGACTCTCCTGCGTAGCAGAACAGTCCCACATCTTGTGACCCTCCTTACCACAAGTGCGGCAGAGAGGCTCACTCGAACAGCGTTTGGCCACATGGCCAAACGCGAAGCACTTAAAACAGTGCAGAGGCGCCACATGGTCCACAACCCGGCAGCAGCCGAAGCCGATGAACCACCGGTCCCGACTGCGCAAGAGGTCTCTCATGCGGGGCGTGCACTCCACCTCAACCGTGTACGCGTCGCGCGCACGGCTGAGGCGACGGTACCTCTCGGAGAACTCCTTAACGAAGTCCTCCTCACTGATGCCCTGAAGGTATTGAGCATTTTGCCTCCACAGGGTCGCCGGCAAGTCCTTCTTATCCACGTCCGACGGCACGTCATAGAACATTACCCTCGGACCTTTCTTAACTGGGGCCTTGGCTTTAATGCCAGCCTTGGCCCACTCCTGGCTCAAAACAAGGCTCGATTGAGCCCCGTTTGCCACCTCCAGGACAACTCCACCGGTGATCTGTTTCACCCGGCGCACCTGCAGGGTGCCTATGATCGGCCGAAGCACTTCCTTGGCCTTCCTTTCAATATCCGCCGTCGTCATCTTAGTCTTGTTCCCCTCCTCGGGGAACAAGAGGACGGCCGGACTCGCCCTGGGAGGCCTCTTCTGCACAGCAGAAGGGACGCTCCGATTCGCCCTGATCGCTGGTGGCGCTTTCTTGGCGACCTCAGCGAAGGAAGGCGGTTTCGCCTCCCTCCGCATCGTCACTATCTCCTTCTGCATCGCCCCGGTAACGGACGATGCACTGGCCGAAGTTACTTCGGCCACAACTGCCGCCTTAAGCTCTGTGAACAGAGCCCGGACGCCACTCACTGCCTCCTTCGAGGCCTGCTGGGCGCCAGTTACCTGGCCCTCCAGCCTAGCTTGTTCGAGGCGCACGTCCTCGAACAAGACCCTGATTGCGCGCAAGGAGCCATCGATCTTCCCCATGGTCTCCTTGCTCACCTTCCTCGCCTTGTCCATGTCCAAGGCGGCGAACACTTCCGCGCAGAGGCTCTCCAGCTTGTCCCGCTCAGCGAGCAAGGGAGGCCCTACGCTTCTCGACGAGGTGCCGGCTACCGGCCCACCTCCTACAACATCGGCTTGCCCCGCCAGAGGGGCCACACTCGCACTCGTAGATTGGTCTGTAGACATCGTACAAAAATAGATATATATAAATATCAGAGGGTATAGGAAATATAAGAAGTTTGTCAGCAAAAGCCAGCAAACAGAAAATATACAGGGTGTACTACTCATATTAGTACCCTTGAACAGTCGTGAAATTAGAAAGCGTGCGCAGGGAGTAAGTGAGGTCGTTCTAGGGCGGATAAGCCCCTCACAGATCCCCCCGGACGCCGCATACTCGCCAGCCTACCGCTCTCGGGCTCCAATCTTCGAATTTCTTCTGGGACTGTCACCCGAGAGGGGTCACTAAACTGAAGGAAAGCCTAACGACTGCATGCGAGAGAAGTCAGACCTGGCTCTATGTTATCCTGAAACCGGTGCACCGTGCACGCGCCCAAAATCTCGGGGCCCCCTACCGGAATAGGACGGGTGAGTCCGACGTACGCAGAGCTCGCCATCTGAATGCGCATGCCCAGCCGCTACCCCGCTCATTACCGCAAGACATGGTAGCAACTGCTCCCTCCCGGGTTACAGCGCGACCCATGAATGGGGAGAGAAGGACGCCTGGACACCGCCGGCCTAGCGACCGCCAGCTCCTCTGACCGAAGTCTTTACGAGGGCTGTACCCGTACCGACACTCCTTGCAGTGGCCAGCTCTCTTCCCGCCCCGCTGCCCACACAGCACAGACCGCCAGGAGGACACCCGAGCATGAAACCCGTCGTAGTGCAGGAACTCCATCCAAGCACTCACCTTTGGGACCCACTTCTACGCCGAGGGGCAGTCTGTACACACAGAGGGCCCCCCGGGTTCGTCCGCCTACACTCGGACTCAGATCTCCTGCCCGTCACCGGACAGACGACCAAGATTGCGTGTTTTTAAAATCCCGCCGGCAAGTAACTTTTCAAGAGGTGTAAACCATTACTATTGCAATGGTAGAAGGTTTCCCAGCTACCAAAGTTCCACCGCGTACTTGTAACAGGGTTGCAGCCAAACGAATTTCTGCAACCCCGAGCGTTTACCGCTTCCCACTGTCCCTTACTTAAGGCGGTATTGGCGAGTTGTGCCCCTCCTGCGACACACTACACACAAGTGTGCAGGCCGACTTATCGACACAACCCGGGCCCCCAAGCCTACAACCAAGGTCCGCCAGGACGTATGCAGCCAAGACCAAAAACTCTCCGGTAGTGCTCGGAAAATTTGAGCACTACCATCCCACCAATTTAGGCCACATCCGCCCCCTAGGGGGCGTGTATAGGGACATGTCTTTCGACCCGGTGCGCACTCCTGACCCCCGGGCGCCTGAGTACGAAACTCATCTCCCGCGTTGGGCCAAGAGTATTGCACCCCATCCAGCGAACGCCACTACCAATTCGCCAGCCATGCCTCATCAAAGTTTAGCCGTCGTCTCAAGCAATATGCAAGCTACGCTTGCCACATCAAAACTACATGATTCTACATTTACTCGGCCGGCTAGGAAAGTAGCCGGCCTTCTCACACAAAACAAAGACAGTCCCTAACCTTACTTTAAGAAGGGAGACGCCGTTGCCCAGCGGAGACCACGTGGAGGTACCTCTCAGCATGACCGGAGACTTGGAAAAACTTCCCCAGGGGCTCCTAACTAGCCGAGCCCGCTCGAGAGCGAGTACGTATAGCTTCGGAGTCCCAGTCAGGAAGAAAGAAAGAGAAGAAAGTAGGATAGAGAAAATTGTAAGTTGTGTTACCAGGCAGGTTAGTGTGATATTGTATAGCTATTTTTGGGTTTTTGAATTTTTAAATTTTTATAGATTTTGTATTTTTATATGTGTTGTTCCTGCCTGGGGAAGAGTGTAGTGTTGACCAGGCGGACTGGAGTACTATCGGGCTAGCAGACTAGTCCGATAAATGTTGTTGTATGTGCTCGTGTGTATGGTGGTGTAGTCCGCCCGGGTATATAATACCACCTCAGCCATCAGGCCCAGAAGTCTTCCACAACGTGGCAACCCGACCTGTCGTCCACCAAGATTCGTCCTGTGTCCTGTTCGCTTCAGCAGTAGTTCTAAAACTAATAAAATGTATAATTAATGTTCCTTAACCTAACTTAATACTAAGGAAGACAGGCCATGGTTAACCCCCTTCAACTGCGGAGAACACCCAGTTCGCGGGCGAACTCAGTGAATATCCTACACGCTGCCCTACTGCCCACCATATCGCGGGCCCGTCCAAAATTCACCCCGATGTCTCTATACTTCTCCCGCGCCGATGCGCGGATGTCGTCATATCTCCCGCAGTCGAACAAGACGTGGGAACTCGTCTCGTCGACACCGCATTCTCTGCAGAGCGGGCTCTGTTTGAGCCCGAGGTCATACAGCTTTTTGTTAAAATTACCGTGCCCGGACAGGAATTGGGAAGTGAAATGATCCCAGTCCTGCCACTTCAAACCCATCCGCTCTGTAACATTTGGGAAGAAGTCAAACGTGACTCTGCCCGTCGTCTCATTGTCCCACCGCTGTTGCCAACTACGCAGCGTAGTCTCCCTGAGTTCTTTCCGAACTACGCTCTTAAGCTCACCATTTTTGACCCGCCTAAATATCTCCGCCCGCTCGGCAATGAGGAGATCCGCAGGGATCACCCCCGACAGCACAGGCAGAACCGCAGTAGATGTCGTCTTGTACGACTTACATACTGTTATCAACGCAAGGCGCTGGGTGCGCAGTACCCGCTCACGAACCTTCCTTCTCGACACTAAGCCGCCCCAGCCATGGCACGCATAAGTTAATATGGCTTCAAACACCGCCCGATATATGACTTTACATGCTCGGACACCCAGGCCCCACTCCCGATTGCATACGCTTTTCAAGTTGATTAACGAGCGCAGCGCATTATCACAAAGATACTCGACATTATGGTAGAGGTTAAGTTCCTCACCAATCCAAACGCCTAAATATTTAATTTTTTCCGCATACGGGATGGGAACGCCATCCATTGTCACGATCCTCCGCACCGAAAGGGACTTCGCGCCCCGGAGGCTAATAACCCTACTTTTATCCGGCGAAAACTGTAATTTTGCCCTTTTACCCCAGTCCGAGATGACATCCAGGGCCGAGCAGGCCCTGGTCTCAATCTGGACTCTATTTTCTCCTTCAACAATCACCAACACGTCGTCCGCATAGGCAATAGACGTGCAGCCCTCACCTAGGTCCGAGGTGAGTAGCCCGTTCATGATCAGGTTCCAGAACACAGGGCCGAGGACAGACCCCTGCGGGCAGCCCTTCGACGGCTCCTGCTCCAACGTGTGACCGCCTACCGTTAGCTGGACTCGCCTGTCTTCAAAATAGCTCATTATTAGTGCATAAACATCACGGGGACATCCCAGGTCCAACAGGCCCGTAAGGATGTAAGGCCACCAGGCATTATCAAACGCCCCTTTTATGTCTAGGCTGATTCCCAGCACCATTTTACTCCTACTACCCCTGACTTTTTTGACTACGAAGTCAATCGCATCACTCGTCCCTACACCGCGTGTGAAACCAAACTGTCGATTACTTATTCCCCCTCGAGCCTGAGAGAGCTCATCGAGGCGGAACAAGATCAACTTTTCTAAAACCTTCCCAAGTACGGGAAGCAACGTAATTGGCCTATAGGATTTCACGGCCGTCCTGTCCAAGTCGGCTGACTTCAGGATCAGCCGGAGATCGCCAACTTTCCATTCAACCGGAAAGACACCCCGGGCCAGACACACATTATAGAGTCTAACCAAGGGGTCCTTCAGCCTGCCCCACGCCCGCTTTACCAATTCGCCCGTAATTTCATCTATACCTGGCGCCTTCTTGTTTGGCAGGGAAAAGACCGCAGTCTTAACCTGCAACTCACTCCAATCCCCAACAGGGTCCGAACACCTCCCAAGATCCCGAGCTCCGGCCCGTATCTCGCGGTGGGAGGCATCGTCCAGCTCTCCATCGTCCGCCGGCAGCAAGGCACGGAGCGCGTAGGACGCAGTACTACTCGCGTCCGTGGTAAATCCATCACCCGTCCGAAGGGTGGTGGATACCTCCGAGCTTACTCTTTTCTTCAACGCGACTTTATAAACCGCTCCCCAAGGATCACCCCTATTCTCCATTACAAACCTGTGCCAAGCGGCACGTTTCTTAGTGAACACCGTGTTCACAAACCGGCGCCTGCTAAGCTTATAAGCCTCCAACAGTGCAGCCCGCCTCTCGGGGTTGCGGCAACGCTGGAAGCGTCTCCGATCTTTGTACATCCTTTTTCGCATTCGGTCCAGTTCCCCGGACCACCAAGGATAGGACTTCACCGGCCCTGTCGCTCGCGGCATCGAAGCCTCCGCAATTTCAATTAGACGGCTCTGAACTCGCGTCACTGAGTTCGGCAGTATCCCTCCGTCGTCCCAATTCGTAGACCGGAGGAGCTCGTCGAACTTCCTCCAATCGGCTTTACGCGTAAGGAGCCTTCCCTCAAACGAGGGGTCGGCTCTCTCACCAGGTCCCAGAAAGATTTCAAATCTGATCAGTCGATGATCACTGAACTGTTCAGGATAAACTGACCAGTTCCCAACTTTATTTAGGATGTTCCCATTACAGAGGGTGACATCAATATTTGCCTGGCCCATCAGGGTTTCAAACGTATGAAACCGAGAAGGCTGATTCAAGACCGTTTAGCCTGATTCTATAAAAGCTTCTTCAAAAGCCCTACCTTTCTCGTTGACTCTATCGCCATACCACAGTGCGGACTGTGCGTTAAAGTCACCTCCAATAATCAAATTCGCTCCCTCATACGCCCTAGAGACCGACCTAACCGCTTCGATGTAAACGGCAGGAGGGTCCCGGTGTTGACAGTAAACGTTGAACACGAAGACTGTCTCCACCCCGACTTTAAACTCCGTAAGAACATAGTGCGCAGTGGAGTGCTGCGACACCATGAGTGCACCTAACCTCTGATTCACGACATAAGTGGCCGCCCATATATGGTCAGCCCCACTCACATGCAAAAATTTTGCCCCTCGCGGCCCTGGGACCCGATTTCGTATACAATAAGGCTCCTGGACGAGCACAATGTCCAGCTTTAGCCTCTCCGCGACTCTCACACAGTTATCCAGGGAAGTCCTGGAACGGGCTACATTAACCTGGCCTATCTTCAGCCTACTCATAGGAAGTCCGCTGCAACTCCCTTGCGTAGGCCCGCCGTCTCACCGGGCAGTCCACACTGATGGTGGCGTGCTTGATGTCGCCCCCAGACTTGCCAGCTCGAGTGCAGTTCAGGCACGTCAGCTGGCTCTCCTGCGAGATCTTACAATCCCACATCTTATGGCCTGCTTTACCGCATGTGCGGCAAAGGGGCTCACTAGCGCATCGCTTGGCCACATGGCCAAACGCAAAGCACTTGAAACAATGTAGCGGAGCTACATGATCCACAATCCTGCAACAGCCGAAACCGATGAACCATCGGTCCCGACCACGAAGCAGGCCCCTAAGTCTGGGGGAGCACTCTACTTCCACAGTGTCCGCATCACGCGCACGACTGTGGCGACGAAATCTCTCGGAGAACTCCTTTCGGAAGTCCTCCTCTGAGATCCCCGACAGGAACTGCGCGTTCTGCCGCAGTATCGCTGCCGGGAGGTCCTTTTTAGTTACCTCCGGGGGCACATCATAGATGAGCACCCTCGGCCCTTTCTTCGAGGGGACTTTGGCCTTAATGCCGGCCTTAGCCCACTCCTGTTCTATAACAAGGCTCGTTTGAGCCTTGTTTGCCACCTCAAGCACGACACCACCCGTGAACTGCTTAACACGCCTGACTTGCAGGGCGTTAACCACAGGGCGAAGGACCTCCTTCGCCTTCTTCTCAAGCTCGGTCGTCGTCATCTTGCTCCCTTCTTCTGGGAACAAGAGGACTGCCGGACTACTCCTGGGTGGGCGCTTTTGAACCACCGGGGGAACATTTTTGTTGCCCCGGATGGCAGGTGGCGCCCTCCTGGCCACATCCGCAAAGGACGGCGTAGCCGTGTCTTTGCGGCTCGCAACCATCTCCTTCATCGCCCCCTGAACCGACGACGTGCTCGCCTTGTTGACCTCGGCGACAGTAGAATCCTTGAGCTCTGTAAACAGAGCCCGAATCCCACCGACAACCTCGGTCGACGCCTGCTGTAGGCCTGCATTCAGGCCCACCAACCTGGCCTGTTCGAGACATACCTCGTCGAACAGGCAACGAATCCCGCGGAGGACGCCATCCACCTTCTCAAGCGTCTCCTTGTTTACTTTGCGCGCCTTGTCGTTGTCCAACAGGACAAAGACGCTGGCGCACAAATCCTCAAGCTTTGCCTTCTGCGTGTGCAGAGGCAAAGAGCTCCCACCGGGCAGGGTGCCGGATGCCGGTCCACCCTGCGCCGCACTTGCTCCCGAACCGCTCGGATTCGGGGCTACCACCTGTCCGTCCTCCAGCCGGACCAAGGAAACGTCGCAGCGAACCTCCTTCACATTACTGGGCTCCATGCCTTGTTGTTTAGTAAAGAGAAAAAAGAAAGAGAGAGAGTCGATTTAACGTGAATTTAGCCTAGTATAAAATACAAGGCTAGGAGAGCAGTAAATTTAGATAAATTCTCAAGAGCGAGAAAAACAAAAAACAATAAAGGACTTATTCATGATATGCCCTTGAACGCTCGAGAAGTTAGAAAGCGTGCGCAGAGAGTAAGTGAGGTTGTTCTAGGGCGGATAGGCCCCTCACAGATCCCCCCGGACGCCGCATACTCGCCAGCCTACCACACTCGGGTTTCGGTCTTCGAATCACTTCTAGAACTTCCACCCGAGAGGGGTCACTAAACTGAAGGAAAGCCTAACGACTGCATGCGAGAGAAGTCAGACCTGGCTCTATATTATCCTGAAAGGGGTGCACCGTACACGCGCCTAACATCACAGGGTCCCCTACCGGAATAGGACGGGTAAGTTCGGTGTACGCAGAGCTCGCCATCTGAGTGCGCACTCCCAGCCGCTACCCCGCTCATTACCACAGACATGGCAGCAACTGCTCCTTCCCAGGTTACAGCGCGAACCATGAGAGGGGAGAGAAGGACGCCTGGACGCCGCCGGCCTAGCGACCGCCAGCTCCTCTGACCGAAGTCTTTACGAGGGCCGTACCCGTACCGACACTCCTTGCATTGACCGACTCTCTTCCCGCCCCGCTGCCCACACAGCATAAACCGCCAGGGATGCACCTGTGCATAGTACCCGTCGTAGTGCCGGAACTCCATCCAAGCACTCACCATTGGGACCCACTTCTACGCCGGGGGGCAGTCTGTACACACAGAGGGCCCCTCGGGTTCGTCCGCTTTTAGCCGGACTCAGATCTCCTGCCCGTCGCCGGACAGGCGACCAAGATCGCGTGTTTTTAAAATCCCGCCGGCAAGTAACTTCTCAAGAGGTGTAAGCCAAATGCTATTGCAATGGTAGAAGGTTTCCCAGCTACCAAAGTTCCACCACGTGATTTAACGGGGCTGCAGCCAAACGAATTTCTACAGCCCCGAGCGTCAACCGCTTCTCGCTGTCCCTACTTAAGGCGGTATTAGCGAGTTGTGCCCCTCCTGCGACACACTACACACAAGTGTGCAGGCCGACTTATCGACACAACCCGGGCCCCCAAGCCTACAACCAAGGTCCGCCAGGACGTATGCAGCCAAGACCAAAAACTCTCCGGTAATGCTCGGCAAAATTTGAGCACTACCGTCCCACCAATTTAGGCCGCATCCGCCCCCTAGGGGGCGTGTATAGGGACAGTGAAAATAGTGATATAAGTATATATATAGACGTGATTGGATTTCTTTGACCATGTTAGCCTTGGAATGCCTCTGTAAAAACTCCGCCACGTAACATTGTTAAAAGTTTTTCAGGTTTGAGTTGAATTTTTTTTTTTTTTTTTTTTTTTTTTTTTTTTTTTTTCCTTATATAGATATTAGTGCATAATACCACAAAACCCTAAATACGAGCCGTAGAGTAATTCTTTGCTGAGATCTTTTGGATATGGATATTACTGAAATAGCTGGTGACATTCGCTTTGAAGATGTTTAATTAAACGGCAGAGCGGAATGGAAGAACCCAACACCTTCTCTTACATGTACTTTCAATCTTCTTTTACCACCGGGAAAAAAAAAAAAAAAAAAAATAGGTAGAGTACGACCTTCCATTCTAAATCCACGACTTCTTTCAAATGCCTATGATATGATCACACTGCAACATCTTGCTCAGACACGGAGATCTGTGCTTTATCTACTAAGGAAGGCCACAATGATACTGACTGTCAAGAATACGAAAAAAAAAAAATGTGCGATCTGCGGTGTTTTAGGCACCGTCTGCTTCCGAGATTGCCCATTGTTTAAGGAAGAAAAGGCAATTGCCAGACTTTCAACCGAGCAGAAGCTATCTTTTCCGGCGTCACGCTGAGAATATAATAAAACAGTTAACTCAAGGAACCTGGTTAAAGCAGATGTATCTTTTGTCACTATTACATCCAAACAAGCTCCTACAAATTTAAGTACTCAGTAGTCCGGATCTTGCAATAATCTAAAAAAAAAAAAAAAAAAAAAAAAAACTTCAGATTTTTTTTCTGGTCAAGGTGCTTCGCTTCACAGTTGACAAACATGAGCAAAAATCTTTTGTTGAATTTGGTGAATCCAACAGTGGATATCACTGAAAGTTCCTGTCCCAAACTTTTACCTCTACGGGCAGGAGTAATCACAGCTGGAGGTAAGTCATGTACTAACCGCCCTGATAAAGGAACCGACGTAACCAACCCGTGTGGGATGTCTTCTGCTACTCCCAAATCTCGTCGTGAGGAAGTGGTCCTCTGTCGATTGCGGATAGTACATACGAGAGACACACACACGAGTAGTTGATGTCAGCAGGACACGCACCCGTATGCGCACGATGCAACTTCCTCGTGACTGTGCTCCTCAAATTCATAGATTGCATATGTTATGCGGCGTTGCGACATAAATTTAAACTACCCAGAAACATCCGTGATGTTTTTTAGCAATCATAATGAAGTTTAAAACCGGATATTTCTATTTTTGGGTAGTGCTGGGTTTATACAACAAATTTAATATTGTTACGTATATGTTGTGTATTGAAAAAGTTTTTAATAAGTTATTTTTTTCTCTTAAGCATTGTGGTTCTGTGTTTTTGATTTTGTTAACCGAGTACACTTCCTGTCGGACTTTGTTAAAATTTATATCGTTTTTTATTATTTTTACTTTTATGATTATTTTTTTTTTTGTAAATTTTTTGAATTTTTAAGACTCCGTCTTTGATATTAGTTCTCTTTTAACCTACCGGGTTGGTCTAGTGATGAACGCGTCTTCCCAAATCAGCTGATTTGGAAGTCCAGAATTCCAGCGTTCAAGCCCTAGTAGTAAAGTCAGTTATTTTTGCAAGAATTTGAATACTGATCGTGAATACCGGTGTTCTTTGGTGGTTGGGCTTAAAATTAACCACACATCTCAGGAATTGTCGAACTGATACTGTACAAGACTACACTTCATTTACACTCATAATATCATCCTCTGCAGTATTATCTGAAAGATAATTACCGGAGGCTAAACAGGAAAAAGAACGTTGTAAGTCTCTAATGATAATAGTTTTAAATTTTATTAAATGAGTATTTTTTGATATCATGTACAATGTGTGTGCCAACAGCACTAACAGTTGTCTCGAGAATTGGTGATTCTAACATTTCTACATTTTACTATCTTTACAAGGATTTATGAACGTTAATGTGAAATAAATAAAACTTATGTGTTATTACATATCTCAGCTCTAATAAATCTGTTCATCACTCATTTTGATTTTTTTACAAAATATTTTTGTTAATTTTGCATCCAAAATTTGTCTTCCCAAATCAATTATAAATTTTTAAGACTCCGTCTTTGATATTAGTTGTAAGTCTTTTAACCTACCGGGTTGGTCTAGTGATGAACGCGTCTTCCCAAATCAGCTGATTTGGAACTCAAGAGTTCCACCGTTCAAGTTCTAGTACAGGCCGTTCCTTTTATAAGGATTTGAATGCAAGATACTGGTGTTCTTTTGTGGTTGGGTTTCAATTAACCACATATTAGGGATGGTCGAACAGCTATTCTTCCCACTATACAGTGAGCTGCAGAACACTTTACATTATACACATATACTACACCAAGAACACTACATAAATTACAACATACACACATACACAATTACACAAAAACAAATTACACTGATATTTCTTACATTTATACTCGGTGGTGTTGCGACATCTTACGAAACGCAACCGTAACCCAAGGTGGGAACAAATCGTGCCGATGGGTGAATGGCTCTACGTAATGAGTCTCGAACGATGTTTTCTGGGCACCAGGGCGAACCCAGTTGTACTTAGCTCTAGCTCCAGTACGCGTGCGCTCTGCTGGAGTGGTCCATTTTTCGACTGTATTCGTGGGACCAAAATTTCAGTTCCAACAATTAACACAATGATGGTTGGTGGTCCATCTGAAAAAACCACCAAATACAGTCTTGTGAAGAGACCTCGGTCAGCTTTGTCTGACGAGGATAAAAGTCCTATGGAAGAGAACTACAAATCTTTAGACTTGAACACTAAAAATATTCGATTCGTTGTTCTCCGAAATAGTCAGGAAGGTGGCTCCTTCCAAAAGGTTTCACCTATCCTAATAAACAAAACCGTAACAGGTGCAAGTGGCTCCCCGAAGAACATCAGGAAATTACGTGACGAATCGATTCTGGTTGAAACATTCAACGACGAACAGAGTCGATCAATCTTACGTCTCCGTAATATGGGTGGTATAAATATAAATGCTGAAAGCCACAAAACTTTAAATACGACCCGGGGTGTAATTTTTTGTCGAGACCTTTTAGATATACATATCAATGAAATAGTTGACGAGCTTTGCCACCAAGATGTTGTTGAAGTGAAACGTATAATGAAATGAAGGGCAATATACTTGCTTTTATCCGGGGATTCTTAAATCACCGAACGGCTCGTGTTCGTGTGGATGATTCGCTCTCAGATAGTGTCATCTTGGAGAATGGAGTGCCCCAAGGTAGTGTATTAAGTGCCACCTTATTTTCTGTAGCCATAAACGATATTACCAAAAGTGTGCAGGCTCCTGTCTCATGCTCTCTATTTGCTGACGACTTTGCTAACCGTTGCAAACCGTTCAGCACCTACAGCAGAGACCCCGACGGGGAGTCTTATTCTTTAAGACTTTGGGGGTTGGCGTCCCCACGGGCCTAGCCTCCGCAGCTTTTCTTCCCACTATACAATGAGCTGCGGAACACTTTACATTTTACACATATGCTACACCAAGAACACTACATAAATTACAACATACACACATACACAATTACACAACAACAACCTACACTGATATTTCTTACATTTACAATCGGTGGTGTTGCGACATCTTACGAAACGCAACCGTAACCCAAGGTGGGAACAAATCGTGCCGATGGGTGAATGGCTCTACGTAGTGAGTCTCGAACGATGTCCTCTGGGCACCAGGGCGAACCCAGTTGTATTTAGCTCTAGCTCCAGTACGCGTGCGCTCTGCTGGAGTGGTCCATTTTTCGCCGGTACTCGTGGGACCAAAATTTCAGTTCCAATAATAAACACTATGATGGTTGGTGGTCCATCTGAAAAAACCACCAATTTAAGTCTAGCGAAGAGACCTCGATCAGCTTCGTCTGACGAGGATAAAAGTCCAACTGAACAGAATTTCTTAAAATCAAAATATAAAAATATCAGATTCATTGTACTCAGAAATAGTCAGGAAGGTGGCTCCCTTCAAAAGGTTTCACCTTTCTTAATTAACAAAACCATAACAGGTGTAAGTGGCTCCCCTAAGAATATCAGGAAATTACGTGACGGATCGATTCTGGTTGAAACATTCAACGATGAACAGAGTCGATCTATCTTACGGCTCCGTAATATGGGTGGCATAAATATAAGTGCAGAATGCCACAAAACGTTAAATACGAGCCGGGGTGTAATCTTTTGTAGAGACCTTCTAGATATAGATATCTCTGAAATAGTTGATGAGCTTTGCCACCAAGATGTTGTTGAAGTAAAACGCATAATGAAACGGCAGAACGGAACAGAAGAACCGACACCGTCTCTTATATTAACATTCAATCTCCCTGTTCCACCAGAGAAGATTAAAGTGGGTTACCTCTCGGTTCGGGTACGACCATTCATACCCAACCCACGGCGATGTTTTAGATGCCAAGGTTTTGGTCATACCACAACATCTTGTACAAAAACAGAGATCTGTGCTCGATGTTCTAAAGAAGGTCACAATGACACTAACTGCGAAGAAAGTGAAAAATGCGCAAACTGCAGTGGTCTACACACAGCCCGCTCCCGAGATTGCCCAACTTTTAAAGAAGAAAAGGCAATTCTCAAAATCTGTACGGAGCAAAAACTATCTTTTCCGGCTGCACGTAGAGAATATAAAAAGATAAACAACTCACGGAACCTGGTTAAACCAGACGTATTTTTTGCCACCGCTACAACTAAACAAATTCCTATAAATGCTAATAATCAGCAGTGTGGATCCTGCAATGAGCTTAAAAAACTTGTTCAGATGCTATCTGATCAAGTAGCTTCACTTACAGCCACTATCTCAGAGCTGACAAAAATGAATAAAAAGTCCTCCGTCGCAGCTAGTGAATCAAACAGTAGGATACATACGAAAGTTCCTATTCCCAAAGCCGTACCGCCACGAATAGCGACTATCACAGCTGGCAGTAAGCCACCTAATAAGCTCCCCATAAAGGGAACCCACATAACTATCTCTTCTGGGATGTCAACTACAGCATCCCAGTCAAATAAATCTCCTCCACCATCACCTCATATACTGGCGGATATGATTGAAGAACCACCCGACCCTAGGGCATCGGATTTCTTTAAAATAAAAAATACAAAAAAGAAAAACCGAATCACGTACAACTAATATTTATATAGTTTCTGAAATTTATTTTTTTTTATTTGTTTTTTTACACTTATGAACATTATTCAGTGGAATGTTAGAGGTATTCGGTCCCGCATTGAAGATATCAGAGTACTAGCGCACACACATGATCCACTAATCATGTGTTTCCAAGAAACTCACCTTCTACACCATGACCGAATTACACTTAGAGGATACTTCTGCGAGAGATACGACTGCCTAGTAGACAGTAGGGAGAGTGGTGGAGTAGCGATTTTCATGAAGAATGGGGTGTCAGCTACAAGAATTCAACTAACCACTGTCATTCCTGCTATTGCAGTAAAGGTCTCTATTCCCTTCAAATTGCATATCTGCAATCTGTATCTCTCACCGAACACTGAGTTCAGTGCTTTAGATGTCTCAAATCTCCTCACACAAGTACCATCTCCATCGTTAATAGTAGGAGACTTTAATGCCCATCATATTTCCTGGGGCTCAACCTTCTGCTCCACTCGAGGAAATACGATAAACAGATTGAGACAAGATTTTGACCTTTGCCTACTGAATAATGGATCACATACATTCATGTCCTTATCAACTGGTACTGTATCTAATTTGGATCTTTCCATATGCTCACCGAATGTACTCCCTCATTTTAATTGGTCGATTTGTGATGACTTTCACGGCAGTGATCATAGACCAATTATTATTAGTTTCGGTGTAGACTGCGAGATTAAAAGAAGGCCACGGAGATGGATTGTTGAAAAGGCAGATTGGAACGGATACTGTAAAGCATTCCAATCTCAGTATGACGATGAAGCGAACATCCTCGACCAATATTCTTCTTTTACGTCCATGATACTTAAGAATGCCAACAGATATATCCCACAAACATCGGGTAATCCTAGACGTCCTTTCGTTTCATGGTGGAACGATGAATGCAAAAATGCTATTAAGAATCGACGGCAGGCATTACGTAAATTTAATCGTAGGCCTACAACGGAACATCTAAATTTATACCGCAAGGCTAGAGCGGTGTGCCGTCGAGTATTCTTGGACGCTAAGAGGAATTCATGGACGAAATACGTGAGCACTATCTCACGCACTACCTCCACGTCTACTGTATGGAAGAAAATTCGTGCAATCTTCGGATCACCGAAACAATCTATTCTTGGTCTTATTGATGAAGGAGAACTCCTTTCATCATCCTCGGAAGTGGCAAATAGTCTGGCAAAATCTTTCCGCTCGGTGTCTCTCACCTCATCATATAATAACGATTTTCAACGGTACAAGATACAAATGGAGGTGTTGTCGTTAAACATTGGTGATTCGGTTGGTGAATTAAACACTCCATTCGTATTTAAAGAATTGTTACATGCACTTAAAAATTCACGGGACACTTCCCCTGGACCGGACAACATTCGCCTTTCCATGCTTTCACACCTTCCTAATTCGGCACTACAACAACTTTTGAATATTTTCAACGGTTTATTCTCCGAACAAGTCTTCCCATCCGGCTGGTCAGAAGCATTTATTATACCAGTACTAAAACCTGGTAAAGACCAGAAGAACCCCTCAAGCTATCGCCCTATTTCATTAACAAGCGTTTTGTGTAAAATAATGGAGAGAATGGTAAACCGCAGACTTACATGGTACTTGGAGAAACATGGCTTTCTATCTCCAGAACAGTGTGGTTTTCGACAAGGACGATCTTCCATTGACCATTTAGTGTCACTAGAAACAGCCATACAAAACGCTTTCCTCAATCGGCAACACCTCGTCGCTATCTTCTTTGATATAAAAAAGGCGTATGACACAGCCTGGCGACGTGGTATCCTTAACACTCTCAAAACATGGGGAATCAAGGGCAATATGCTTGCTTTTATCCGGGGATTCTTAAATCACCGAACGGCTCGTGTTCGTGTGGATGATTCGCTCTCAGATAGTGTCATCTTGGAGAATGGAGTGCCCCAAGGTAGTGTATTAAGTGCCACCTTATTTTCTGTAGCCATAAATGATATTACCAAATGTGTTCAGGCTCCTGTCTCATGCTCTCTATTTGCTGACGACTTTGCTATCTACATAGCAAGCCGTTCGGCACCTACAGCAGAGAGACTACTGCAGAACACTGTATCTCACCTTGAAGCTTGGTCCAGGATTACTGGTTTCACATTTTCATCCGAAAAAACAAAATGTGTAGTTTTTTCTCGGCTACGAAACACTTCTATTCCGCAAATTTTTCTGAACGGTGAGACTATTACTATCTCTACTTACATTAAGTTTTTAGGTTTAATTTTTGATAGCCGTCTTACTTGGGTCAAACATTTAAAAGAATTGAAAACAAAATGTTCCAAAATTCTAGATATGATGCGAGTCCTTACTAACACCAACTGGGGAGCCGATAGATCATGTATGATACGTTTTTACTATTCCTTTGTTCGCTCCCGTTTAGATTACGGTTGTGTGGCCTACTCATCAGCTCGTCAAACCGTGCTTAAAATGCTGGATAGTGTACATCATGCTTTCCTTCGGCTTGCCACAGGCGCGTTTAGATCTAGTCCTGTGGCAAGCTTACTGGTAGACTGTGGTGAACCATCACTTTGGGATAGACGAGACCAGCTTTTATTATCGTATTTTGCTCGTCTCAGAGGACAACCAAATCACCCGGCTCTTGAGTCAGTCTTTAGAAATCCTAATCTAAGAAAGTATGAGGACCATCCACGTCGTACTGCACCGGTAGGTATCCGTACCTGGCGTCTGCTGCAGCATATAAATGTTGACAAACCGTCATTCTTTCCTATATATCCTTGCTCATATCCTCCGTGGAGAATAAGCCTTATAAATTTTAATTTTGACCTGACCACATACAATAAGCAATCAACACCATCTATTGTCTTTCAGCAAATGTTTCAGTGTGTTCTCTCCAAGATGAAACCAGACGCGGTTGTATACACTGATGGATCGAAACAAAATGATACAGTTGGGTGTGCATTTGTTGTTAATGAGAGAACTTATATGTTTCGTCTACCCGGTATTACGAGTGTGTTTACCGCTGAACTATACGCTATAAATAAGGCTCTAAACATCATTAACCCTAAATATAGAAAAATTCTTATTTGCAGTGACTCGTGTAGTGCTCTCCAAGCCTTAAAAAACTTTTATTCCAAACATCCTATCGTCATTGAAATTTACAACGCAATCGCTGAGTTGAATAATCACAACACAGAATTAAGTTTTTGCTGGGTCCCTAGCCACGTAGGGATTCCAGGTAATGAACATGCAGATTCCGCTGCCAAAGAAGCATGTAACCAGCCTCCTTTCACCACCCGAGTTGCTACTTCTGATTTCATTAACTATGTAAAACAATTATTAAGAACAAGGTGGCAAGGTGATTGGACAGCTACCGTTGATAATAAACTCCGTCACATTAAAGATTCTGTGTTACCATGGAACTCCTCATACAGAAAACCCCGGCGTGAGGAAGTAGTTCTCTGTCGATTGCGGATAGGACACACGAGAGTTACACACGAGTACCTCTTTACAAGAGGACAACCACCTCTATGCGCAAGATGCAACTGCCGCGTGACTGTGCGCCACATACTCGTGGACTGCATATGTTATGCGGCATTGCGTCGTAAATTTAAAATTCCTAGTAACATCCGTGGTATCTTGCGTGACGATAAGGAGGTTTTAAACCGGATGTTTATATTTTTACGTAGTATAGGGTTAATGCAAAAAATTTAATAAGTATGTATTCTTTCATAATTGTATGTACTGTCCTATGTATTGTTTTTGTTATCCGAGTAGGGAGCCTTTTACACTCCCTATCGGATTTTTTTTGTTTTTTTTGTTCGTTTTTTAAATTCGTCTGTGATATTAGTTGTGAGATTTTTGTGATGTTAGTTTTAAGTTTTATCTCCTTTTTTAGTTTTAAGTTTTATTTATTTTTAATGTGATAGATTTTAACATAGTTTTAAGTTTTATTTATTTTTAATGTGATAGTTTTTAACATAGTTTTAAGTTACATATTAGAGTTTTTGTTATCTGAGAATGGGCCTTTTACACCCATTCCGGATTTTGTTTCTGTGATAGTAGTTTTAAGTTTTAATTTTATCTAAAAAACTTAAATTATTTTTATTTTTATTTTTATTTATTTATCTATTTATTTATTTTCCGGGCGATGATAACGTTCAACCGTTTTTCGCCCTAAAAAAAAAAATAAAAAAAAAACCTACAGCAGAGAGACTACTGCAGAACACTATATCTCAACTTAAAGCTTGGTCCAGGATTACTAGTTTCACATTTTCATCCGAAAAAACAAAATGTGTAGTTTTTTCTCGGCTACGAAACCCTTCTATTCCGCAAATTTTTCTGAACGGAGAGACTATTACTATCTCTACGTACGTCACGTTTTTAGGTTTATTTTTTGATAGCCGTCTTACTTGGGTCAAACATTTAAAAGAATTGAAAACAAAATGTTCCAAACTTCTAGATATGATTCGAGTCCTTACTAAAACCAACTGGGGAGCCGATAAGTCATGTATGATACGTTTTTACTACTCCTTTGTCCGCTCGCGTTTAGATTAAGGTTGTGTCGCCTACTCTTCAGCTCGTCAAACCGTGCTTAACATGCTGGATAGTGTACATCATGCTTTCCTTCGGCTTGCTACAGGCGCGTTTAGATCAAGTCCTGTCGCAAGCTTACTTGTAGACTGTGGAGTACCATCACTTTGGGATAGACGAGACCAGCTTTTATTATCTTATTCTGCTCGTCTCAGAGGACAGCCAAATCACCCGGCCCCCGACGGGGAGTCTTATTCTTTAAGATTTTGGTGGTTGGCGTCCCCACGGGCCTAGCCTCCGCAGCTTCCCTTCCCACTATACAATGAGCTGCGGAACACTTTACATTACACGCATATACTACACCAAGAACACTACATAAATTACAACATACACACATACACAATTACACAACAACAACCTACACTGATATTTGTTACATTTACACTCGGTGGTGTTGCGACATCTTACGAAACGCAACCGTAACCCAAGGTGGGAACAAATCGTGCCGATGAGTGAATGGCTCTACGTAGTAAGTCTTGAACGATGTAGCTCCAGTACGCGTGCGCTCTTCTGGAGTGGTCCAATTTCGCCGGTACTCGTGGGACCAAAATTTCAGTTCCAACAATAAACACAATGATGGTTGGTGGTCCGTCTGAAATAACCACCAAATACAGTCTTGTGAAGAGACCTCGGTCAGCTTTGTCTGACGAGGATAAATGTCCTACTGAAGAGAACTACAAATCTTTAGACTTGAACAGACTTGAACATACTCGTGGACAGCATATGTTATGCGGCATTGCGTCGTAAATTTAAACTACCTAGTAACATCCGTGGTATCTTGCGTGACGATAAGGAGGTTTTAAACCGGATGTTTATATTTTTACGTAGTATCGGGTTAATGCAAAAAATTTAATAAGTATGTATTCTTTCGTAATTGTATGTATTGTCCTATGTATTGTTTTTGTTATCCGAGTAGGGAGCCTTTTACACTCCCTATCGGATTTATTTATTTTTTTTTTTTTCTATATATATATTCATATTTTTTTGTTTTTTTTTTAAATTCGTCTGTGATATTAGTTGTAAGATTTTTGTGATATTAGTTGTAATACTGTAAACGTAATAGATTTAAATTTTATCTCCTTTTTTAGTTTTAAGTTTTATTTATTTTTAATGTGATAGTTTTTAACATAGTTTTAAGTTACATATTAGTGTTTTTGTTATCCGAGAATGGGCCTTTTACACCCATTCCGGATTTTTTTTCTGTGAAAGTAGTTTTAAGTTTTAATTTTATCTAAAAACCTTAAATTATTTTTATTTATTTATTTTCGCCCAAAAAAAAAAAAAAAAAAAACGAACTCAAAATCGGAGAAGAATCTGTGTTCATGTTTAACATTTATTGTCAGTATCGGGAGCCGCCCAATAGATATATTGAAGCGATTAAGCTTGTTGCTCGTGTGTACGAGGGGGCGAAATTGGTTGTGGGCAGTGATTTCAACGCGCAGTCGGCGCTCTGGCATTGCGACAGAGCTAATGACAAAGGTAGGGCGTATGAGGAAGCTTTTATTGAGTCGGGACTCACTGTCCTGAATCAGCCCTCTAGGTTGCGTACCTTTGAAACCTTGATGAAACAGGCAAATATAGATGTCACCCTTTGCAACGAGAATGTTTTAAATAATATTGGAAACTGGTCAGTACACTCTGAACAGTTTAGTGATCACCGTCTGATCACATTTGAAATTTCCCTGGGACCCGCTGAGAGGGCCGATACCTCATTTGAGGGAAGGCTTCTCACGCGAAAGGCCGATTGGAGAAAGTTTGACGACCTTCTCCGATCGACTTATTGGGACAACGGAGGGTTGAAAACGGACTCAGTGGCGCGCGTTCAGCACCGACTGATCGAGATTGCGGAGGCTTCCATGCCGCGAGCGACGGGAGTGGTCAAATCCTATCCCTGGTGGTCAAATGATTTGGACAAAATGCGGAGAGAAATGTGTCGTGATCGGAAACGATTCCAGCGTTGTCGGAACCCTGAAAGGCGGGCTGCCTTGCTAGAAGCTTACAAGCTTACCAGACGCCGTTTTGCAAACACGGTGTTTACCAGGGAACGTGCTGCATGGCACAAGTTTGTAGTGGACAACAGAGGCGATCCTTAGGGCGTGGTGTACAAAGTCGTGCTGAAAAAGAAAGGAAGCTCGGGGGTTTCTTCCACCCTTCGTGCGGGCAATGAGTACACTACGGACGCTAGTAGTTCTGCATCCTACGCGCTACGTGCCTTGCTGCCAGCGGATGACGGTGCAATGGATGACGTCTCCCACCGCGAGATACGAGCCGGGACCCGGGATCTTGGGAGATGTTTGGACCCTGTTGGGGATTGGTGTGTGCAGCAGGTGAAGACCGAAGCCCGAGTGTAGTAGGCTGGCGAGTATGCGGCGTCCGGGGGGATCTATGAGGGCTTATCCGCCCTAGAACGGCCTCACTTACTCCCTGCGCACGCTTTCTAATTTCTTGAGAGTTCAAGGGCATATCATGAAAAGTACGCCCTTAAGATTTTCTGTTTTCTAGTTTTGCTATCAAACCACTAACTGATTTTTAATTTTTCTCTCTCCTTTTTTTTCAACTACAACTACACAATGTCTACTACTAGCTCTACGGATGCGAAATCGGCCCCTCTGGCGGGGCGAGATGATGATGTTGTGGGTGGTAGGCCGGTAGCCGGCACCACATCACACTGTGGAGGGCCTCCCTTGCTCGCTGAGCGGGACAAGTTGGGGCGCCTGTGTGCAGAAGTGTTCGTCGCCTTGGACAAGGACAAGGCGAGGAAAGTGAGCAAGGAGACCATGGGGAAGATCGATGGCTCCTTGCGCGCGATTCGGTTTCTGTTCGAGGACGTGCGCCTCGAGCAAGCTAGGCTGGAGGGCTAGGTAACTGGTATCCAGCAGGTCTCAAAGGAGGCAATGAGTGGCGTCAGGGCTCTGTCACAGAGCTCAAGGTGGCAGTTTTGGCCGAAGTAAATTCGGCCAGTGCATCGTCCGTTACCGGGGCGATGCAGCAAGATATGGTGACCATGCGGAAGGAGGCGAAAGGCGCCTTCCTTCGCTGACGTCGCTAAGAAAGCGCCACCAGCAATTAGGGCGAATCGGAGCGTCCCTTCTGCTGTGCAGAAGAGGCCTCCCAGGGCGAGTCCGGCCGTCCTCTTGTTCCCCTCTTTGGGGAACAAGACTAAGATGACGACGACGGACATTGAGAGAAAGGTCAAGGAAGTGCTTCGGCCGATTATAGGCACCCTGCAGGTGCGCCGGGTGAAGCAGATCTCCGGTGGGATTGTCCTGGAGGTGGCAAACAGGGCTCAATCGAGCCTTGTTCTAAACCAGGAGTGGGCCAAGGCTGGCATTAAAGCCAAGGCCCCGGTGAAGAAAGGTCCGAGGGTGCTGTTTTATGACGTGCCGTTGGACGTAGAGAAGAAGGACTTGCCGGCGACCCTGTTGAGGCAGAATGCCCAGTACCTTAAGGGCATCACAGAGGAGGGCTTCTGTAAGGAGTTCTCCGAGAGGTTCCGTCGCCTCAGCCGTGCGCGCGACGCGTACACGGTCGAGGTGGAATGCTCGCCCCGCATGAGAGACCTCATGCGCAGTCGAGACCGGTGGTTCATCGGTTTTGGCTGCTGCCGGGTCGTGGACCATGTGGCGCCTTTGCATTGCTTCAAGTGCTTCGCGTTTGGTCGTGTGGCCAAACGCTGTTCGAGTGAGCCTCTGCCGCACCTGCGGTAAGGAGGGTCATAAGATGTGGGACTGTTCTATGCAGGAGAGTCAATTGACGTGCCTCAACTGTGCTAGGGCCGGCAAGTTAGGTAAAGAGATAAAGCACGCCACCATCAGCGTGGCCCCCGACGGGGAGTCTTATTCTTTAAGACTTTGGGGGTTGGCATCCCCACGGGCCTAGCCTCCGCAGCTTTTCTTCCCACTATACAATGAGCTGCGGAACACTTTACATTTTACACATATACTACACCAAGAACACTACATAAATTACAACATACACACATACACAATTACACAACAACAACCTACACTGATATTTCTTACATTTACACTCGGTGGTGTTGCGACATCTTACGAAACGCAACCGTAACCCAAGGTGGGAACAAATCGTGCCGATGGGTGAATGGCTCTACGTAGTGAGTCCCGAACGATGTCCTCTGGGCACCAGGGCGAACCCAGTTGTATTTAGCTCTAACTCCAGTACGCGTGCGCTCTGCTGGAGTGGTCCATTTTTCGCCGGTACTCGTGGGACCAAAATTTCAGTTCCAACAATTAACACAATGATGGTTGGTGGTCCATCTGAAAAAACCACCAATTCAAGTCTTGCGAAGAGACCTCGATCAGCTTCGTCTGACGAGGATAAAAGTCCTACAAAAGAGAAAGAATCAAAATATAAAAATATTAGATTCGTTGTTCTCAAAAATAGTCAGGAAGGTGGCTCCCTTCAAAAGGTCTCACCGTTTTTAATAAACAAAACCATAACAGGTGCAAGTGGCTCCCCGAAGAATATCAGGAAATTACGCGACGGATCGATTCTGGTTGAAACATTCAACGATGAGCAGAGTCGATCTATCTTACGTCTCCGTAATATGGGGGGCATAAATATAAGCGCAGAATGCCACAAAACGCTAAATACGAGCCGGGGTGTAATTTTTTGTAGAGACCTTCTGGATATAGATATCTCTGAAATAGTTGACGAGCTGTGCCACCAAGATGTTGTTGAGGTGAAACGTATAATGAAACGGCAGAACGGAACAGAAGAACCGACACCGTCTCTTATATTAACATTCAGTCTCCCTGTTCCACCAGAAAAGATCAAAGTGGGTTACCTCTCGGTTCGGGTACGACCATTCATACCCAACCCACGGCGATGTTTCAGATGCCAAGGTTTTGGTCATACTACAACATCTTGCACGAAAACTGAGATCTGTGCTCGATGTGGTAAAGAAGGTCACAACGACACTAACTGCGAAGAAAGTGAAAAATGTGCAAACTGCAGTGGTCCACATACAGCCCGCTCCCGAGATTGCCCAACTTTTAAAGAAGAAAAGGCAATTCTCAAAATCTGTACGGAGCAAAAACTATCTTTTCCGGCTGCACGTAGAGAATATAAAAAGATAAACAACTCACGGAACCTGGTTAAACCAGACGTATCTTTTGCCACCGCTACAACTAAACAAATTCCTACAAATGCTAATAATCAGCAGTGCGGATCCTGCAATGAGCTTAAAAAACTTGTTCAGATGCTATCTGATCAAGTAGCTTCACTTACAGCCACTATCTCAGAGCTGACAAAAATGAATAAAAAGTCCTCCATCGCAGCTAGTGAATCAAACAGTATGATACATACGAAAGTTCCTATTCCCAAAATCGTACCGCCACGAATAGCGACTATCACAGCTGGCAGTAAGCCACCTAATAAGCTCCCCATAAAGGGAACCCACGTAACTATCTCTTCTGGGATGTCAACTACAGCATCCCATTCAAATAAATCTCCTCCACCATCTCCTCATATACTGGAGGATATGGTTGAAGAACCACCCGACCCTAGGGCATCGGAGTTCTTTAAAATAAAAAATTCAAAAAAGAAAAACCGAATCACGTACAACTAATTTTTATATAGTTTCCGAAATTTATTTTTTTATTTGCTTTTTACACTTATGAACATTATTCAGTGGAATGTTAGAGGTATTCGGTCCCGCATTGAAGATATTAGAGTACTGGCGCACACACATGATCCACTAATCATGTGTTTCCAGGAAACTCACCTCCTACAACATGACCGAATTACATTTAGAGGATACTTCTGCGAGAGATACGACTGCCTAGTAGACAGTAGGGAGAGTGGTGGAGTAGCGATTTTCATGAAGAATGGGGTGTCAGCTACAAGAATTCAACTAACCACTGTCATTCCTGCTATTGCAGTAAAGGTCACTATTCCCTTCAAATTGCATATCTGCAATCTGTATCTCTCACCGAACACTGTGTTCAGTGCTTTAGATGTCTCAAATCTCCTTACACAAATACCATCTCCATCGTTAATAGTAGGAGACTTCAATGCCCATCATATTTCCTGGGGCTCAACCTTCTGCTCCACTCGAGGAAATATGATAAACAGATTGAGACAAGATTTTGACCTTTGCCTACTGAATAATGGATCACACACATTTATGTCCTTATCAACTGGTGCTGTATCTAACCTTGATCTTTCCATATGCTCACCGAATGTACTCCCTCATTTTAATTGGTCGATTTGTGATGACTATCACGGCAGTGATCATAGACCAATTATTATTAGTTTCGGTGTAGACTGCGAGATTAAAAGAATGCCACGGAGATGGATTGTTGAAAAGGCGGATTGGAACGGATACTGTAAAGCATTCCAATCTCAGTATGACGATGGAGCGAACATCCTCGACCAATATTCTTCTTTTACGTCCACGATACTTAAGAATGCCAACAGATATATCCCACAAACATCGGGTAATCCTAGACGTCCTTTCGTTCCATGGTGGAACGATGAATGCAAAATTGCTATTAGGAATCGACGGCAGGCACTACGTAAATTTAATCGTAGGCCCACAACAGAACATCTAAATTTATACCGCAGGGCTAGAGCGGTGTGCCGTCGAGTATTCTTGGACGCTAAGAGGAATTCATGGACGAAATACGTGAACACTATCTCACGCACTACTTCCACGACTACTGTATGGAAGAAAATTCGTGCAATCTTCGGATCACCGAAACAATCTATTCTTGGTCTTATTGATGAAGGAGAACTCCTTTCATCATCCTCGGAAGTGGCAAATAGTCTAGCAAAATCTTTCCGCTCGGTGTCTCTCACCTCATCATATAATAACGATTTTCAACGGTACAAGATACAAATGGAGGTGTTGTCGTTAAACATTGGTGATTCGGTTGGTGAATTAAACACTCCATTCGTATTTAAAGAATTGTTACATGCACTTAAAAATTCACGGGACACTTCCCCTGGACCGGACAACATTCGCCTTTCCATGCTTTCACACCTTCCTAATTCGGCACTACAACAACTTTTGAATATTTTCAACGGTATATTCTCCGAACAAGTCTTCCCACCTGGCTGGTCAGAAGCATTTATTATACCAGTACTAAAACCTGGTAAAGACCAAACGAACCCCTCAAGCTATCGCCCTATTTCATTAACAAGCGTGTTGTGTAAAATAATGGAGAGAATGGTAAACCGCAGACTTACATGGTACTTGGAGAAACATGGCTTTCTATCTCCAGAACAGTGTGGTTTTCGACAAGGACGATCTTCCATTGACCATTTAGTGTCACTAGAAACAGCCATACAAAACGCTTTCCTCAATCGGCAACACCTCGTCGCTATCTTCTTTGATATAAAAAAGGCGTATGATACAGCCTGGCGACGTGGTATTCTTAACACTCTCCAAAAATGGGGAATCAAGGGCAATATGCTTGCTTTTATCCGGAGATTCATAAATCACCGAACGGCTCGTGTTCGTGTAGATGATTCGCTCTCAGATAGTGTCATCTTGGAGAATGGAGTGCCCCAAGGTAGTGTATTAAGTGCCACCTTATTTTCTGTAGCCATAAATGATATTACCAAATGTGTTCAGGCTCCTGTCTCATGCTCTCTATTCGCTGACGACTTTGCTATCTACATTGCAAGCCGTTCGGCACCTACAGCAGAGAGACTACTGCAGAACACTATATATCACCTTGAAGCTTGGTCCAGGATTACTGGTTTCACATTTTCATCCGAAAAAACAAAATGTGTAGTTTTTTCTCGGCTACGAAACCCTTCTATTCCGCAAATTTTTCTGAACGGTGAGACTATTACTATCTCTAATTACGTTAAGTTTTTAGGTTTAATTTTTGATAGTCGTCTTACTTGGGTTAAACATTTAAAAGAATTGAAAACAAAATGTTCCAAAATTTTAGATATGATGCGAGTCCTTACTAACACCAACTGGGGAGCCGATAGATCATGTATGATACGTTTTTACTATTCCTTTGTTCGCTCCCGTTTAGATTACGGTTGTGTGGCCTACTCATCAGCTCGTCAAACCGTGCTTAAAATGCTGGATAGTGTACATCATGCTTTCCTTCGGCTTGCCACAGGCGCGTTTAGATCAAGTCCTGTCGCAAGCTTACTTGTAGACTGTGGTGAACCATCACTTTGGGATAGACGAGACCAGCTTTTATTATCGTATTTTGCTCGTCTCAGAGGACAGCCAAATCACCCGGCTCTTGAGTCAGTCTTTAAAAATCCTAATCTAGGAAAGTATGAGGATCATCCACGTCGTACTGCACCTGTAGGTGTCCGTACCTGGCGTCTGCTGCAGCATATAAATGTTGACACACCGTCATTCTTTCCTATGTACCCTTGCTCATATCCTCCATGGAGAATAAGCCTTATAAATTTTAATTTTGACCTGACTACATGTAATAAACAATCAACACCATCTATCGTCTTTCAGCAGATGTTTCAGTGTGTTCTCTCCAAGACGAAACCAGACGCGGTTGTATACACTGATGGATCGAAACAAAACGATACGGTTGGGTGTGCTTTTGTTGTCAATGAGAGAACTTATATGTTTGGTCTCCCCAGTATTACGAGTGTGTTTACCGCTGAACTGTATGCTATAAATAAGGCTCTAAACATCATTAACCCTAAATATAGAAAAATTCTTATTTGCAGTGACTCGTGTAGTGCTCTCCAAGCCTTAAAGAACTTTTATTCCAAACATCCTATCGTCATTGAAATTTACAACGCAATCGCTGAGTTGAATAATCGCAACACAGAATTAAGTTTTTGCTGGGTCCCTAGCCACGTAGGGATTCCAGGTAATGAACATGCAGATTCCGCTGCCAAAGAAGCATGTAACCAGCCTCCTTTCACCACCCGAGTTGCTACTTCTGATTTCATTAACTATGTAAAACAATTATTAAGAACAAGGTGGCAAGGTGATTGGACAGCTACTGTCGATAATAAACTCCGTCAGATTAAAGATTCTGTGTTACCATGGAACTCCTCATACAGAAAACCCCGGCGTGAGGAAGTAGTTCTCTGTCGATTGCGGATAGGACACACGAGAGTCACACACGAGTACCTGTTTACAAGAGGACAACCACCTCTATGCGCAAGATGCAACTGCCGCATGACTGTGCGCCACATACTCGTGGACTGCATATGTTATGCGGCATTGCGTCGTAAATTTAAATTACCTGGTAACATCCGTGGTATCTTGCGTGACGATAAGGAGGTTTTAAACCGGATGTTTATATTTTTACATAGTATAGGGTTAATGCAAAAAATTTAATAAGTATGTGTTCTTTCATAATTGTATGTATTGTCCTATGTATTGTTTTTGTTATCCGAGTAGGGAGCCTTTTACACTCCCTATCGGATTTTTTTTGTTTTTTTTGTATGTTTTATAAATTCGTCTGTGATATTAGTTATAAGATTTTTGTGATATTAGTTTTAAGTTTTATCTCCTTTTTTAGTTTTAAGTTTTATTTATTTTTAATGTGATAGTTTTTAACATAGTTTTAAGTTTTATTTATTTTTAATGTGATAGTTTTTAACAGAGTTGTAAGTTACATATTAGTGTTTTTGTTATCCGAGAATGGGCCTTTTACACCCATTCCGGATTTTGTTTCTGTGATAGTAGTTTTAAGTTTTAATTTTATCTAAAAACCTAAAATTATTTTTATTTATTTAATTATTTATTTATTTATTTATTTTTTATCTATTTATTTATTTTCCGGGCGATGATAACGCTCAACCGTTTTTCGCCCTTAAAAAAAAAAAAAAAAAAAAAAAAAAAAAAAAAACCATCAGCGTGGAATGCCCGGTGCGCAGGAGAGCCTACGCCAGGGAGCTGCACCGCACCTCCTATGAGTAGGCTGAAGATAGGCCAGGTGTACGTTCCCTGGACAACTGCGTTAGCATCGCGGAGAAACTAAAATTAGACATCGTGTTGATACAGGAGCCCTATTGTTTACGGGGCCGGGTCCCAGGACCGCGAGGAGTCAAAAATAGCGAAATCAAAATTGTGAGGGAAAGCATCTTTGTTTTCAACGTCTACTGTCAGTATCGCGAACAGCCAGGGAGATACATTGACCTGCTGCAGCTCATTGCTCGTACGTACGGAAATGCGAACCTTGTCATTGGAGGAGACTTGAATGCGCATTCGGCGCTCTGGTATAGTGATAGGGTGACTGAAAAAGGTAGGGCATATGAGGAAGCAATTATTGAGTCCGGGCTCAATGTGCTAAATCAGCCTTCTAGGTTTCGAACCTTCGAGACCTTGCGAGGTAGTGCCAACATAGATGTAATTTTGTGTAATAATGTAACGTTGGGCAAAATCAGTAACAGGAGGATACATCCTGAACAGTCAGCGATCATCGGATGATCATGTTTGACTATTCCTTGGTACCTGGTGTGAGGGTCGCTCCCGCTGTTGAGGGACGGCTTCTAATTCGAAAAGCGGATTGGAGGAAGTTTGACGAGCTTTTGCAACCCACTAATTGGGATGAGGGCGGTATTCTCCCGAACTCGGTGTCGCGCATTCAGCAGCGGCTGATTGAGATAGCTGAGGCCTCGATCCCACGTGCACGAGGGGCTGTGAAGTCCTTCGCCTGGTGGTCTAACGACTTAGACAGACTACGGCGAACGATGTATAAGGACCGAAAGCGGTTCGAGAGATGTAGGAACCCTGATAGACGGGCTGTCCTTCTCGATGTGTATAAAAACAGTAGGAGGAGATTTGTCAATACTGTTTATACGAAAAATCGTGCGGCTTGGCACAGGTTCGTATCGGACAATAGTGGGGATCCCTGGGGCGCAGTCAATCGGATTGTCATGAGTAAGAAAACTGACGCGGAAGTATGTACTACCCTCCGGGAGGGTGAAGAATATACCGCAGATGCGAGTAGCACTACGTCCTACGCGCTTCGAGCCTTGCTGCCAGCGGACGCAGAGCTTACGGATGAGAATTACCATCGTGAGCTTAGGGTGGCGGTCCGGAATACGGATCGCTGCTCTGACCCTGTCGGGAATTGGAGTTTGGATGAGGTAAAGCGGGCGCTTTTTGCCTTGCCTAATAAGAAAGCCCCGGGAATAGACGGTATTACCGGTGAGCTAATAAAAAGGTCGTGGGGTAGATTGCGGGACCACTTGGTCCGGCTTTATAACGAATGTTTGCATCGTAGTGTCTTTCCAACGGAATGGAAAATAGGCGATCTAAGGCTTATTCTTAAGTGTCTTGATCTGGACAGAGCAGTTGTTAAGTCGTACAGACCGATAACGCTCCTTCCAGTGCTTGGAAAAGTACTCGAGCGACTGATTTCCAGCCGCCTCGATGAGCTCTTCCGGGCTCGAGGTGCGTTCAGTGATCGGCAATTTGGGTTTAGGCGTGGTGTTGGGACAGCGGACGCAATCAGCTTCGCTGTTACAAAAGTTCGGGGTAGTCGAAGCAGAATGGTGCTCGGCATCAGTTTAGATATAAGGGGCGCGTTCGACAACGCCTGGTGGCCGTCCATCCTGGACGGCTTGCTGGGTGTTGGATGTCCGCGAGACATATATGAGCTGATTGTGGACTACTTTCGTGGTAGGGAGGTCCGATTGACCATCGGGGGTGAAACTTTGTATAAGGAGCCAACTAAGGGTTGTCCGCAGGGGTCTGTCCTCGGGCCTCTATTTTGGAACATCATTATCAACAGATTATTAACGTTGGATTGGGCGAGGGATGCACAAGCATCGTGTACGCAGACGATATACTGCTGCTTGTTGAAGGCGACACGCGAGCCGAAATTGAGGCCAGTGCATGTACTTCCCTAGATGTAGTCTCGAACTGGGGCGACGAGGCTAAGCTCCAGTTCTCACCCAAGAAAAGCAATTTGATTTGCCTAAAGAAAGCGAAATCCCTTTCAGTGCGGCGGGTTGTTAAAATGGATGGCGTTGGGATACCATACGCGACAAAAATTAAGTATCACTATACTTCCCAATTCCTGACCGGCCATGGAGACTTTAATAAGAAATTATTTGACCTTGGTTTAAAGGAGAGTCCGCTCTGCGACGAGTGCGGAGTCGATGAGTCTAGCGCTCACGTGCTATTTCACTGTTTGAAATATGAGGTTTTTTTTTTTTTTTTTTTTAGGGCGAGAAACGCTTGTGCGTTATCATCGCCCGGATCCTTTTTTATATAGAAATATAATGTTTTAAAACTATTCTAAAAGATGAATAAAACTTACAACTAATATCAAAGGTAAAAACTAATATAAGATCAAAGTAAATAGAATTTTACAAAGTCCAAGATGGGTGTAAAGGGCCCATTCTTGGATAACAAAAGACTAAAAACCATAAAAGATCTAATATAAAACTAAAATAACAAAATGAAATAAAACTTAGAACTAACACAAATTATATAATTAAAACTAGGTTAAAAATTTTTTTTTTTTTTTTTTTGTCTTCAGTCATTTGACTGGTTTGATGCAGCTCTCCAAGATTCCCTATCTAGTGCTAGTCGTTTCATTTCAGTATACCCTCTACATCCTACATCCCCAACAATTTGTTTTACATACTCCAAACGTGGCCTGCCTACACAATTTTTCCCTTCTACCTGTCCTTCCAATATTAAAGCGACTATTCCAGGATGCCTTAGTATGTGGCCTATAAGTCTGTCTCTTCTTTTAAAAATAAAAATTAAAAAGTTGAAAAAAACATAAAACTAACATTACTAAAATCTTACAACTAATATCACAGACAGTCATTAAAATATTAAAAATAAAAAAATAACTATATAAAATTTAACAAATTAGGAGCCTTTTACACTCCTTATGGGATAAAAAAAAATCAAAAACTCAGAAAAAAAGAAACTTATTAAAATCTCTTCCAGCATTAAAAAATATACGCAACGATGTTAAATTTTTTGCATTAACCCAGCACTTCGAAGAAATAAAAACAACCGGGTTAAAATTTCATTATCATTGCACAAGACACCACGGATGTTTCTGGGTAGATTAAATTTACGACGCAACGCCGCATAACATATGCAATCCACGAGTATATGGTGCACAGTCATGGGGCAGTTGCATCGTGCGCATAGGGGTGCTTGTCCTCTTATCATCAGGTAATCGTGTGTGATCCTCGTGTGTCCTATCCGCAATCGACAAAGGACTACTTCCTCACGCCGAGTTTTTCTGTATGAGGTGTCCCATGGTAACACAGATCTTTAATCTGTCGGAGTTTATTATCAACGGTAGCCGTCCAGTCACCTTGCCACCACGCTCTCAGTGATTGTTTTACACAATTAATAAAATCAGAGGTAGCAATTCGGTTGGTGAAAGGAGGCTGATTACATGCTTCTTTGGCAGCAGAGTCTGCATGTTCATTACCTGGAATCCCTACGTGGCTAGGGACCCAGCAAAAACTTAATTCTGTGTTGCGATTATTCAACTCAGCGATTGCGTTATAAATTTCAATGACGATAGGATGTTTAGAATAAAAATTTTTTAAGGCATGGAGAGCACTACACGAGTCACTGCAAATAAGAATTTTTCTATATTTAGGGTTAATGATGTTTAGAGCCTTATTTATAGCGTATAGTTCAGCGGTAAACACACTCGTAATACCGGGGAGACCAAACATATAAGTTCTCTCATTGACAACAAAAGCACACCCAACCGTATCGTTTTGTTTCGATCCATCAGTGTATACAACCGCGTCTGGTTTCGTCTTGGAGAGAACACACTGAAACATCTGCTGAAAGACGATAGATGGTGTTGATTGTTTATTACATGTAGTCAGGTCAAAATTAAAATTTATAAGGCTTATTCTCCATGGAGGATATGAGCAAGGGTACATAGGAAAGAATGACGGTGTGTCAACATTAATATGCTGCAGCAGACGCCAGGTACGGACACCTACAGGTGCAGTACGACGTGGATGATCCTCATACTTTTAGGAAAGTATGAAAGTATAAATCCTAATCTAGGGATTAGGATTTCTAAAGACTGACTCAAGAACCGGGTGATTTGGCTGTCCTCTGAGACGAGCAAAATAAGATAATAAGAGCTGGTCTCGTCTATCCCAAAGTGATGGTTCACCACAGTCTACAAGTAAGCTTGCGACAGGACTTGATCTAAACGCGCCTGTGGCAAGCCGAAGGAAAGCACGATGTACACTATCCAGCATTTTAAGCACGGTTTGACGAGCTGAAGAGTAGGCCACGCAACCATAATCTAAACGGGAGCGAACATTTAATACACTACCTTGGGGCACTCCATTCTCCAAGATGACACTATCTGAGAGCGAATCATCCACACGAACACGAGCCGTTCGGTGATTTAAGAATCCCCGGATAAAAGCAAGCATATTGCCCTTGATTCCCCATTCTTTGAGAGTTTTAAGAATAACACGTTGCCAGGCTGTATCATACGCCTTTTTTATATCGAAGAAGATAGCGACGAGGTGCTGCCGATTTAGGAAAGCGTTTTGTATGGCTGTTTCCAGTGACACTAAATGGTCAATAGAAGATCGTCCTTGTCGAAAACCACACTGTTCTGGAGATAGAAAGCCATGTTTCTCCAAGTACCATGTAAGTCTGCGGTTTACCATTCTCTCCATTATTTTACACAAAACGCTTGTTAATGAAATAGGGCGGTAGCTTGAGGGGTTCGTCTGGTCTGTACCAGGTTTTAGTAATTAGGAAGGTGTGATAGCATGGAAAGGCGAATGTTGTCCGGTCCAGGGTAAGTGTCCCGTGAATTTTTAAGTGCATGTAACAATTCTTTAAATACGAATGTAGTGTTTAATTCACCAACCCAATCACCAATGTTTAACGATAATACTTCTATTTGTAATAGCGATTTTCAAAAACTTGAAAATCGCTACTCCACCACTCTCTCTACTGTCTACTAGGCAGTCGTATCTCTCGCAGAAGTATCCTCTAAGTGTAATTCGGTCATGTAGAAGTTGAGTTTCTTGGAAACACATGATTAGTGGATCATGTGTGTGCGCTAGTACTCTAATATCTTCAATGCGGGACCGAATACTCCTAACATTCCACTGAATAATGTTCATAAGTGTAAAAAATAAATAAAAAAATAAATTTTGGAAATTATATAAAAATTAGTTGTACGTGATTCGGTTTTTCTTTTTTGTATTTTTTATTTTAAAGAAATCCGATGCCCTAGGGTCGGGTGGTTCTTCAACCATATCCTCCAGTATATGAGGTGATGGTGGAGGAGATTTATTTGAATGGGATGCTGTAGTTGACATCCCAGAGTAGATAGTTATGTGGGTTCTTATTAGGGGAGCTTATTAGGTGGATTACTGCCAGCTGTGATAGTCGCTATTCGTGGCGGTACGACTTTGGGAATAGGAACTTTCGTGTGTATCACATTGTTGGATTCACTAGCTGCGACGGAGGACTTTTTATTCATTTTTGTCAGCTCTGAGATAGTGGCTGTAAGTGAAGCTACTTGATCAGATAGCATCTGAACAAGTTTTTTAAGCTCATTGCAGGATCCGCACTGCTGATTATTAACATTTGTAGGAATTTGTTTAGATGTAGCGGTGGCAAAAGATACGTCTGGTTTAACCAGGTTCCGTGAATTGTTTATCTTTTTATATTCTCTACGTGCAGCCGGAAAAGATAGGTTTTGCTCCGTACAGATTTTGAGAATTGCCTTTTCTTCTTTAAAGGTTGGGCAATCTCGGGAGCGGGCTGTATGTGGACTACTGCAGTTTGCGCATTTTTCACTTTCTTCGCAGTTAGTGTCATTCTGACCTTCTTTAGCACATCGAGCACAGATCTCAGTTTTCGTGCAAGATGTTGTAGTATGACCAAAACCTTGGCATCTGAAACATCGCCGTGGGTTGGGTATTATTGGTCGTACCCGAACCGAGAGGTAACCCACTTTAATCTTCTCTGGTGGAACAGGGAGATTGAATGTTAATATAAGAGACGGTGTCGGTTCTTCTGTTCCGTTCTGCCGTTTCATTATACGTTTTACTTCAACAACTTCTTGGCGGCAAAGCTCATCAACTATTTCAGAGATATCTATATCTAGAAGGTCTCGACAAAACATTACACCCCGGCTCGTATTTAACGTTTTGTGGCATTCTGCACTTATATTTATACCACCCATATTACGGAGACGTAAGATAGATCGACTGTGTTCATCGTTGAATGTTTCAACCAGAATCGATCCGTCACGTAATTTCCTGATGATTTCCTTCCTGACTATTTCTGAGAACAACGAATCTAATATTTTTGTATTTCGATTCTAAGAATTGCTCTTCAGTAGGACTTTTATCCTCGTCAGACAAAGCTGACCGAGGTCTCTTCGCAAGACTTAATTTGGTGTTTTTTTCAGATGGACCACCAACCATCTTGGGATTTAATATAGGATCAGAAATTTTGGTCCCACGAGTACCGGCGAAAAATGGACCTCTCCAGCAGAGCGCACGCGTACTGGAGCTAGAGCTAAATACAACTGGGTTCGCCCTGGTGCCCAGAGGACATCGTTCGAGACTCACTACGTAGAGCCATTCACCCATCGGCACGATTTGTTCCCAGCTTGGGTTACGTTGCGTTTCGTAAGATGTCGCAACACCACCGAGTGTATATGTAAGAAATATCAGTGTAATTTGTTGTTGTGTAATTGTGTATGTTGTAATTTATGTAGTGTTCTTGGTGTAGTATATGCGTGTAATGTAAAGTGTTCCGCAGCTCATTGTATAGTGGGAAGGAAAGCTGTGGAGGCTAGGCCCGTGGGGACGCCAACCCCCAAAGTCTTAAAGAATAAGACTCCCCGTCGGGGGAAATATGAGGTGGTGAGAGAATTCACTCGGAGGAAATATCGCGGTATAGGGACAAATTTTGGGCATACCCAGGAAATGGTGGGCAGTAAGGCAGCGTGTAGGATTTTCACCGATTTCGTTGGCGAATTAGGTATCCTACGCAGCCGAGGGGCGAACCTGGCCTGTTTCCCTTCTCTTAGTTTGTAAGTTAGGTTAAGGTATTAATATTCTAAGCTTTTAGTTTTAGCACTACCGCTAAAGCATGCAGGACGCAGGATGATTCGGAGTGGACTGCAGGTCGGGTGTCCGCACTACAGACGACTTCTGGCCCTGGACGCTGAGGTGGTATATATACCCACGCGGAATACGCACCTACATCTACACTAGCACTCACAACCTACACTAGTCGGGCTAGTTCGCTAGTCCGACGATAATCCGTGTGGCTAACACTACACTCTTCCCCAGGCCGGAGCAACACACCTAGAAAAATATAAAAATAATATATAAAACCCCCAAAAATATAGCTGTACATTTACTACACTAACCGGCCTGGTTACATTTACACAAATCTTTCTATCTTCTCTTTTTCTTCCTTCCTGTCTGGGACTTCGAAGCTATACGTGCTCGCTCTCGAGCGGGCTCGGCTAGTTAGGAGCCCCTGGGGAAGTTTTTCCAAGTCTCTGGTCATGCTGAGAGGTACCTCCACGTGGTCTCCGCTGGTCAACGGCGTCTCTCTTCTTAAAGTAAGGATAGGGACTGTCTTTGTTTTGTATGAGGCCGGCTACCTTTCATAGCCGGCCGAGTAAATGTAAATTCATTTAGTTTTGTTGTGCCAAGTTTGACTTGCATTTGCTTGAGACGACGGCTAAACTTTGACGAGGTATGGCCGGCGAATTGGTGGTGGTGTTCGCTGGATGGGGTGCAATGCTCTTGGCCCAACGCGGGAGATGACTTTCGTACTCAGGGGCCCGGGGGTCAGGAGTGCGCACCGGGTCGAAAGACGTGTCCCTTTAGTCCAGATACTCTGGTCTCCTGAAGTGCGTTCAGAGTACTGCGGTTAAATTTCTATTTGGTGTTTTTGGCTGCTGGCCGAGTGTGGACCTTCCAGTGGTTTCAGTCTAGCTGAATAGAGCGATTGTGATTGCAGTAAGTACTTTCCAAGTTTGTCTCATCTCACTTTCTTCGGAAGGTGACTGGAGTAGTTTTATACCACGCGTACCTGCTTCCTCGGGGCTGAAAGGTGGCAACGACTTCTGGTTGTAAGTTCCCGTTACAAGCAAGGGAATATTTTTGGCTTTCCCTAGTCCTGTTTGCACTCTTTTCAGAGCGAGGGCCGTTGTCCGTGGTTTTGCGGCTAAAAGGTACAAAGAGTGACAGGGGAATAAAGAAGGTCCCCAGCTGTCCGTGGCTCGCTGCGGGCAGTAGTCACATACGTGGGTTCGCCCAGTGTCATTGTAGAAAGAAGTCAGCGAGTATGTCTCGACCCGGTAGTAGGCAGGCTAGGGTAATCTCTTGGCCAGTTTAGATGACCATCTGGTAGTTCGGCCTGATCGCAAGCGGAGAGCTGAGATTTCACCACCTCTCTGTTGCTCGGAGAGTGAGTTCTCTGAGGTAGAGATGGTTAGGGCTCCAACCCGGGAGTGTGTTAATGATCCTTTGGTGGAGGATTTCGTGGCTTCCCAGGGTGTACCTGGGAGCTCCGAGGCTATGCTGGCGGCTGCTCGACAGAGCTTAGACTATCTCTTTGACTTTGTCGAAGGACCCAAGAGCGTCAGCGCAAGTGCGAGGGGCAGAATGTTGCCCCGTTTGCGGCATGTTAGCGGTGTGCTGTCTGCCTTGGCAGATGGTTACGAGAAGTTGGCCTCGAAGCCCGCCGAGGTCAAAGTTGTAGAGGTCCCGACGCCTGCCCCGAGGCAGCAAAGGCGTTTCGCTGATGTTGTCAAGGGGAAGAGTGAGGCTAATCAGGCTTCCAAGCAGGTTCTGTTCGTGAATCAGTCTGAGGGGTCTACTAAAACTAGTAGACAACTCAAGGAGGACTTTCAGGTTGCTCTTCGCAGTAACCGAAAGTCTCTCAAGATTAGGGAAATTAAAGAGACCAGCAAGGGTCTGGTAGTGGTTGCAAACGATAAGGAGACAGTCCGAGTCATCCAGGAGTCTCCGGAGGTGAAAAAGCTTGAGGTCCAGGTCGACCCCAAGCGTAAGCGTAGGCCCGGGGTCATTGTCTACGACATTGACCGGCGGTTATCTGATAAGGAGGTTTTGTCTCTCGTGAGGGAGCAAAACACCGAGTTGGATGAGGCTGCTTTTGAGAAAGAGTATAGGCTACTCTTCAAGACCGGCCGCCGTGAGGCTCAGCGGTATCATGGCGTGTTTGAACTTGGTGCTGGTCTCTACCAGAAATTTGTGTCAGAGGGTAGATTGTATGTGGATTTTACTTCTTGCAGGGTTAGGGAGTACATTGATGTACAAAGGTGCTTCAAGTGCTGTCGTTTTGGTCACAGGGCCAAATTCTGTAAGTAGGCGTCAGTCTGCGCGCATTGTGGCGCAGAAGGTCACAAGCGCGACGACTGTCCGCAGAAAGCCGAGGCTCCATCTTGCGTTAACTGTAAGAGGTTACGCAAAGAGTGCAAGCATTCGGTCAATAGTAAGGACTATGGCTGTTACTTACGTGCGGTAGAATTGTGTTTCAATTCCTTGGATAGTTAGTATCCTTCTTTGGGGCATTGTGTTTGCACACAGTTAGGATAGTTGTTGTTGGAGTCTCGGGGTTGTTTTTCAACACCGCTCATGTAGTTGGGCGATCTGCCAGGTCGTTAAGTTGTTCTTTAAAATGATCCACCTCATTTCTGATGCGGAAGGCTGTATTTTTATTGCGAAGCCAAATCGCTTCTTTGGCAGTTATTTCTCGACCGCGGGTTTCTGTTGGTGTTGCTCTGCTTGCAGAGTTGATTCTGCATTGGACATGGGTGGATTTGGCGGTAGGTTTTTCAGTCCCAGACTTGTCTGGGCAGCGTTATTTTCTTTCTTGATGGTGTCGGCCTGGTAGAGTGTAGGTAACCTAGCAGCTTACGCTGCTGTAATTACTGACTAGTCTTGGCTCCTCGTACTGTGTTGGCGCTTGCGGGGCCTTGTCCCGTAGGACTCTCGGGTGGCTAGGGCACCGCCCAGGCAGTTAACTGGTCAGAGGTAGGCGCTTTGGCACCGGCCTCGGTTAGATTAGTATTAATGGAGGTTGTGTTCGGGTGGTTCGCTCCCCGTGCACGATTATTAACTTTAGCATGGCGATTTGTCGAATTGGAGTGCACACCTAATGGGGTTATTGGGTTAAATTGGTTGTGATCGACCAGGGTGTATTCCAAGAGGCCCTCCTAACCGGAGCTGAAGTGGGAGATTAGAGGTTATACTCAGCTCCCGACAGACCAAACTTTAGGACCTCTGGGACTTAGTTTATTGTTTATCTAGCGGCTGTGCTCCAATCGCTTAAATTCATACGATCCGTTGCGGTTACCGAAATTGCTGATAGATATGCTGTCGTGGCGTACTTGATTCATCTGCGGCATGGAATAATTTAGACTGATTGTGGTAGGCGCGGGGTCTTCTTCTCCGCGATTTTAGGCTTTTGCTTAGTTCTTGAGGGCAGCGTGGTAGCGTTAGGTGCCAGCTGTCTTCTTCAGAAGGCAGGACTCATACTATCTCTCGTGACGAATTACTGATGTAGATGTCCCTCGGGGCATCTCCCCGGCCACGGGGAGATGCTACCGATGCAAGAAGATGTTCTCCGTTAAAGCAATTACTGGCAAGGAACGGGGGGGGGTGGTGTAGCGACCTGACACGCTACGAGGTTGGAATCTTCTCCCCTCGGGGGGGAATTGAGATGTCCCTTTAGTCCCCCTTGGGGGCGGATGAGGATGTTATAGTAGTAGTCTTTATAGTAAAAGTTTCGCGGCAGTTGGAAACAACTGTCGCTGCAATATTGTTGGACTTGCCCCTCTGAACAGACTAGTTGCTCCGAGAATTTTAAAAACACGCGATCTTGGTCGCCTGTCCGGTGACGGACAGGAGATCTGAGTCCAGCAAGAAAAGCGGGCAAACCCGTGGAGTCGTCTGTGAGTACAGAGGGCTCCTCGGCGTAGAAGTGGGTTCTCGGGGTGGCTGTCTGTGAGGAGTTTCAGCACTATGGCGGTACTATGCACGGGTGTCCTCCCGGCGGTTTATGCTATATGGGTAGCGGGGCGGGAAGAGAGCCGACCAATGCAATGAGTGTCGGCAAGGGTACGGCCCTCGTAAAGACTTCGGTAAGAAGGCTGGTGGTCATTAGGCCAGCGGGGTCCGGGCGTCCTTCTCTCCCCTCTCACGGTTCGCGCTGTAACCTGGAAGGGAGCAGTTGCTGCCGTGTCTGTGGTAATGAGCGGGATAGCGGTCGGGCTTGCGCACTCAGATGGCGAACTCTGCGTACGTCGGACTCACCCGTCCTATTCCGGTGGGCGGCCCCGTGATGTTAGGCGCGCGTACGGTGCGTTTTTTCGGGATAAGATAGTGCCGGGCCTGACTTCCCTCGTATGCGGTCGTCAGGCTTTCCTTCAGTTTAGTGACCCATGTATGGGTGATGCCCATACATCCATACGTGATGTTGGGTGGCATGCCACACTCTTCACCTGTGCATGGTAGGCCCACGGGTATACGGCGTCCGGAGGGGACTGCAGGGTAATATATGCCCTAGAACAGCCCTGCTGATCCTCTACGCACGCTTTCTAATATTGCGTTGGTTCAAGGGCAAACTAATGGTTAAGGTTATTATAGGAATTTAGATTTTGTTGCAGCGGCCTTGTTGCGGAAATTATATTTGTGGATTTGTGTTAATTTAATACCTTAGCTGTAAGTTTGTCACTTGGATTTATTGGTTTGTTTAAATTGAGTACTTATAATAAAATGCCGAGCTTTGTGTTCCCCGGCCATAGATATCTGGGGCCGGGAAACCCAGTAAATAATGGTGTGCCTGTCGACAGGGACAATGAGATTGCGATGAGGCATGACATTGCCTATGAGAATGCGAGTTCTAGGCGTGCGGTCAGGAAAGCGGACCGAATAGCGATCAAAGAATTCGCAAAGGATGCGGTAAAGAGTGGAAACTGGCACAGTGTGGTCGGTGCAGCGGGTCTCTCGGCGAAGTATGCGGCCGAGACAGTAGTAGGGGTGCAGTACCCAAGGATTAAAGGTGGGTGCAAAATCCCCTACGAGGACTTGGATAGAGAAGAGCGAGTGAAAGCCCGCAGCGCCATGCTAGAAGAGGCCAGAAAACTCGAAGGAGGAAAGAAACCGCGGAAAGAAAAGCCGACTACATTTAGTAGTGTAGTGGCGGCGGGGCTGAATGTTGGTAGGTCCCTGGAGAAAGCGCCAAAATACGTGGAACAAGTCTCTCCGAGGCAGGATTATGACTACCGTCGAGCGGTGCCTGCGGGAAGCTCCTACTATGAATACGAACATCATCGGCAGGAGACGGAGCGAGCCCAAAGGCGAAGGGATAAAAAGCGGCAGTCAGAAAAATGGCTGCAGAGGCAGCTAACCTTGCGGATGGAGGAAATAGAGCGGGAAGAGGAAGAAGAAGAAGAGCGGAAAAGAGACGAAGAGGTGCACAAAAGGATCGTCCAGCAGAATAAAGCTAAGGCGAAAGCTACAGCTAATGTTGGGTCGAGCCCGATGAGCCCACTGAGTCCGGCAACACGCGCGGAAAGTATTGTTTGCGGTGAATCGGATGCGGTAGCAACCAAGACTGGAGAGGAAGCCGACGAAGTGTCAAATTCGGAGGCTTCCGAGGAAAAAATCAAGGCAGCACCGGGGTATTTGGTTAACTGGCATTTCTCCCACCACCACCCCATTCGGACGCCCTAGAGCATAGACCAAATGTTCCGTGCCACCCGACGGGGAGTCTTATTCTTTAAGACTTTGGGGGTTGGCATCCCCACGGGCCTAGCCTCCGCAGATTTTCTTCGCACTATACAATGAGCTGCGGAACACTTTACATTTTACACATATACTACACCAAGAACACTACATAAATTACAACATACACACATACACAATTACACAACAACAACCTACACTGATATTTCTTACATTTACACTCGGTGGTGTTGCGACATCTTACGAAACGCAACCGTAACCCAAGGTGGGAACAAATCGTGCCAATGGGTGAATGGCTCTACGTAGTGAGTCCCGAACGATGTCCTCTGAGCACCAGGGCGAACCCAGTTGTATTTAGCTCTAACTCCAGTACGCGTGCGCTCTGCTGGAGTGGTCCATTTTTCGCCGGTACTCGTGGGACCAAAATTTCAGTTCCAACAATTAACACAATGATGGTTGGTGGTCCATCTGAAAAAACCACCAATTCAAGTCTTGCGAAGAGACCTCGATCAGCTTCGTCTGACGAGGATAAAAGTCCTACAAAAGAGAAAGAATCAAAATATAAAAATATTGGATTCGTTGTTCTCAGAAATAGTCAGGAAGGTGGCTCCCTTCAAAAGGTCTCACCGTTTTTAATAAACAAAACCATAACAGGTGCAAGTGGCTCCCCGAAGAATATCAGGAAATTACGCGACGGATCGATTCTGGTTGAAACATTCAACGATGAACAGAGTCGATCTATCTTACGTCTCCGTAATATGGGTGGTATAAATATAAGTACAGAATGCCACAAAACGTTAATTACGAGCCGGGGTGTAATTTTTTGTGAGACCTTCTAGATATAGATATCTCGGAAATAGTTGATGAGCTTTGCCACCAAGATGTTGTTGAGGTGAAGCGTATAATGAGACGGCAGAACGGAACAGAAGAACCGACACCGTCTCTTATATTAACATTCAATCTCCCTGTTCCACCAGAGAAGATTAAAGTGGGTTACCTCTCGGTTCGGGTACGACCATTCATACCCAACCCACGGCGATGTTTCAGATGCCAAGGTTTTGGTCATACTACAACATCTTGCACGAAAACTGAGATCTGTGCTCGATGTGGTAAAGAAGGTCACAACGACACTAACTGCAAAGAAAGTGAAAAATGTGCAAACTGCAGTGGTCCACATACAGCCCGCTCCCGAGATTGCCCAACTTTTAAAGAAGAAAAGGCAATTCTCAAAATCTGTACGGAGCAAAAACTATCTTTTCCGGCTGCACGTAGAGAATATAAAAAGATAAACAACTCACGGAACCTGGTTAAACCAGACGTATCTTTTGCCACCGCTACAACTAAACAAATTCCTACAAATGCTAATAATCAGCAGTGCGGATCCTGCAATGAGCTTAAAAAACTTGTTCAGATGCTATCTGATCAAGTAGCTTCACTTACAGCCACTATCTCAGAGCTGACAAAAATGAATAAAAAGTCCTCCGTCGCAGCTAGTGAATCAAACAGAATCGTACCGCCACGAATAGCGACTATCACAGCTGGCAGTAAGCCACCTAATAAGCTCCCCATAAAGGGAACCCACATAACTATCTCTTCTGGGATGTCAACTACAGCATCCCATTCAAATAAATCTCCTCCACCATCACCTCATATACTGGAGGATATGGTTGAAGAACCACCCGACCCTAGGACATCGGAGTTCTTTAAAATAAAAAATACAAAAAAGAAAAACCGAATCACGTACAACTAATTTTTATATAGTTTCCGAAATTTATTTTTTTATTTGTTTTTTACACTTATGAACATTATTCAGTGGAATGTTAGAGGTATTCGGTCCCGCATTGAAGATATTAGAGTACTGGCGCACACACATGATCCACTAATCATGTGTTTCCAGGAAACTCACCTTCTACAACATGACCGAATTACTCTTAGAGGATACTTCTGCGAGAGATACGACTGCCTAGTAGACAGTAGGGAGAGTGGTGGAGTAGCGATTTCCATGAAGAATGGGGTGTCAGCTACAAGAATTCAACTAACCACTGTCATTCCTGCTATTGCAGTAAAGGTCACTATTCCCTTCAAATTGCATATCTGCAATCTGTATCTCTCATCGAACACTGGGTTCAGTGCTTTAGATGTCTCAAATCTCCTTACACAAATACCATCTCCATCGTTAATAGTAGGAGACTTCAATGCCCATCATATTTCCTGGGGCTCAACCTTCTGCTCCACTCGAGGAAATATGATAAACAGATTGAGACAAGATTTTGACCTTTGCCTACTGAATAATGGATCACACACATTTATGTCCTTATCAACTGGTGCTGTATCTAACCTTGATCTTTCCATATGCTCACCGAATGTACTCCCTCATTTTAATTGGTCGATTTGTGATGACTATCACGGCAGTGATCATAGACCAATTATTATTAGTTTCGGTGTAGACTGCGAGATTAAAAGATGGACGATGGAGCGAACATCCTCGACCAATATTCTTCTTTTACGTCCATGATACTTAAGAATGCCAACAGGTATATCCCACAAACATCGGGTAATCCTAGACGTCCTTTCGTTCCATGGTGGAACGATGAATGCAAAATTGCTATTAGGAATCGACGGCAGGCACTACGTAAATTTAATCGTAGGCCCACAACAGAACATCTAAATTTATACCGCAGAGCTAGAGCGGTGTGCCGTCGAGTATTCTTGGACGGTAAGAGGAATTCATGGACGAAATACGTGAGCACTATCTCACGCACTACTTCCACGTCTACTGTATGGAAGAAAATTCGTGCAATCTTCGGATCACCGAAACAATCTATTCTTGGTCTTATTGATGAAGGAGAACTCCTTTCATCATCCTCGGAAGTGGCAAATAGTCTAGCAAAATCTTTCCGCTCGGTGTCTCTCACCTCATCATATAATTACGATTTTCAACGGTACAAGATACAAATGGAGGTGTTGTCGTTAAACATTGGTGATTCGGTTGATGAATTAAACACTCCATTCGTATTTAAAGAATTGTTACATGCACTAAAAATTCACGGGACACTTCCCCTGGACCGGACAACATTCGCCTTTCCATGCTTTCACACCTTCCTAATTCGGCACTACAACAACTTTTGAATATTTTCAACGGTTTATTCTCCGAACAAGTCTTCCCACCCGGCTGGTCAGAAGCATTTATTATACCAGTACCAAAACCTGGTAAAGACTAGACGAACCCCTCAAGCTATCGCCCTATTTCATTAACAAGCGTTTTGTGTAAAATAATGGAGAGAATGGTAAACCGCAGACTTACATGGTACTTGGAGAAACATGGCTTTCTATCTCCAGAACAGTGTGGTTTTCGACAAGGACGATCTTCCATTGACCATTTAGTGTCACTAGAAACAGCCATACAAAACGCTTACCTCAATCGGCAACACCTCGTCGCTATCTTCTTTGATATAAAAAAGGCGTATGACACAGCCTGGCGACGTGGTATTCTTAACACTCTCCAAAAATGGGGAATCAAGGGGAAATTTGCTTGCTTTTATCCGGGGATTCTTAAATCACCGAACGGCTCGTGTTCGTGTAGATGATTCGCTCTCAGATAGTGTCATCTTGGAGAATGGAGTGCCCCAAGGTAGTGTATTAAGTGCCACCTTATTTTCTGTAGCCATAAATGATATTACCAAATGTGTTCAGGCTCCTGTCTCATGCTCTCTATTTGCTGACGACTTTGCTATCTACATTGCAAGCCGTTCGGCACCTACAGCAGAGAGACTACTGCAGAACACTATATATCACCTTGAAGCTTGGTCCAGGATTACTGGTTTCACATTTTCATCCGAAAAAACAAAATGTGTAGTTTTTTCTCGGCTACGAAACCCTTCTATTCCGCAAATTTTTCTGAACGGTGAGACTATTACTATCTCTAATTACGTCAAGTTTTTAGGTTTATTTTTTGATAGCCGTCTTACTTGGGTCAAACATTTAAAAGAATTGAAAACAAAATGTTCCAAAATTTTAGATATGATGCGAGTCCTTACTAACACCAACTGGGGAGCCGATAGATCATGTATGATACGTTTTTACTATTCCTTTGTTCGCTCCCGTTTAGATTACGGTTGTGTGGCCTACTCATCAGCTCGTCAAACCGTGCTTAAAATGCTGGATAGTGTACATCATGCTTTCCTTCGGCTTGCCACAGGCGCGTTTAGATCAAGTCCTGTCGCAAGCTTACTTGTAGACTGTGGTGAACCATCACTTTGGGATAGACGAGACCAGCTTTTATTATCGTATTTTGCTCGTCTCAGAGGACAGCCAAATCAGCCGGCTCTTGAGTCAGTCTTTAAAAATCCTAATCTAGGAAAGTATGAGGATCATCCACGTCGTACTGCACCTGTAGGTGTCCGTACCTGGCGTCTGCTGCAGCATATAAATGTTGACACACCGTCATTCTTTCCTATGTACCCTTGCTCATATCCTCCATGGAGAATAAACCTCATAAATTTTAATTTTGACCTGACTACATGTAATAAACAATCAACACCATCTATCGTCTTTCAGCAGATGTTTCAGTGTGTTCTCTCCAAGACGAAACCAGACGCGGTTGTATACACTGATGGATCGAAACAAAACGATACGGTTGGGTGTGCTTTTGTTGTCAATGAGAGAACTTATATGTTTGGTCTCCCCAGTATTACGAGTGTGTTTACCGCTGAACTATATGCTATAAATAAGGCTCTAAACATCATTTACCCTAAATATAGAAAAATTCTTATTTGCAGTGACTCGTGTAGTGCTCTCCAAGCCTTAAAGAACTTTTATTCCAAACATCCTATCGTCATTGAAATTTACAACGCAATCGCTGAGTTGAATAATCGCAACACAGAATTAAGTTTTTGCTGGGTCCCTAGCCACGTAGGGATTCCAGGTAATGAACATGCAGATTCCGCTGCCAAAGAAGCATGTAAACAGCCTCCTTTCACCACCCGAGTTGTTACTTTTGATTTCATTAACTATGTAAAACAATTATTAAGAACAAGGTGGCAAGGTGATTGGACAGCTACTGTTGATAATAAACTCCGTCAGATTAAAGATTCTGTGTTACCATGGAACTCCTCATACAGAAAACCCCGGCGTGAGGAAGTAGTTCTCTGTCGATTGCGGATAGGACACACGAGAGTCACACACGAGTACCTGTTTACAAGAGGACAACCACCTCTATGCGCAAGATGCAACTGCCGCGTGACTGTGCGCCACATACTCGTGGACTGCATATGTTATGCGGCATTGCGTCGTAAATTTAAATTACCTAGTAACATCCGTGGTATCTTGCGTGACGATAAGGAGGTTTTAAACCGGATGTTTATATTTTTACATAGTATAGGGTTAATGCAAAAAATTTAATAAGTATGTGTTCTTTCGTAATTGTATGTATTGTCCTATGTATTGTTTTTGTTATCCGAGTAGGGAGCCTTTTACACTCCCTATCGGATTTTTTTTTTTTTTTTTGTTTTTTTTTTCTCTATATATATATATTCATTTTTTTTTTTTTTTTTAAACTCGTCTGTGATATTAGTTGTAAGATTCTTGTGATATTAGTTAAGTAGTTAAGTTTTATCTCCTTTTTTAGTTTTAAATTTTATTTATTTTCAATGTGATAGTTTTTAACATAGTTTTAAGTTACATATTAGTGTTTTTGTTATCCGAGAATGGGCCTTTTACACCCATTCCGGATTTTGTTTCTGTGATAGTAGTTTTAAGTTTTAATTTTATCTAAAAACCTATAATTATTATTTTTTATTTATTTATCTATTTATTTATTTTCCGGGCGATGATAACGTACTTCCGTTTTTCGCCCTAAAAAAAAAAAAAAAAAAAAAAAAATGTTCCGTGCCAAGAACGGCTACTGTGCCTCGAAATCGGTTTAGCGACCCAAATCTTAAAAGCTCCTAGTGAGCTACCTAACGTAAGTGAGCGAATCAAGTAAGGTGCCGTACAGCACCCGCTTAAGTGTCCCAATCACTCACTTGTCCAACATAAAACTAGATCGGGGAGGCGCACCCCTTGTAACAATTTAAAACTATATATATCTATTAATAAAAAAGACAGCAATTTTGGCTGCCACGCCTCGGTCGCTGTATGCCAGCTAGTACCTGTCCACCATTTAACAGCGCTTGGAGCTGATTTGGCTGATGGCCAGCCCTATTCCCAAGGTTGGTTTCCAGCAGCAGAGCTGTAGGAGTCCAATTACATTTACATTTGATAATCCCTTAAAATTAACGATGACGGTTGAACATAGCAACCTCATCGAGGAACTCCCACACGGTCCGACGTGTGCGGCGAGGCAGTGTGGCTCTCGCCACACTGCCTCGCCGCTTGTGAGCGGCCAGGTTTCCCCTGACCTCTAAGTTCCAGGGTGGCTCGGTCTCTGGCCCCCCCAAGAGCAGGGCATACGTACATCATATGCACATTCGACTGGACCTCCCCGCAGACACACAACTCATCAGCCACCAGGCGAAACCGAAACAGATATTGGTTCAGATTAACATGGTTGGTGAGCATCTGGGCACCCGACGCCCTTAAAAAAGAACTTGAGGCATACCATCCTCCCAGATCCTGTATAAAACTATACAAGGATCTTCCCTTAGTCGTGGTGTGCCATTCAAGCTGCCATGCCTCCATCGCGAGGCTTTTCCCCGACGGGGAGTCTTATTCTTTACGACTTTGGGGGTTGGCATCCCCACGGGCCTAGCCTCTGCAGCTATTCTTCCCACTATACAGTGAGCTGCAGAACACTTTACATTATACACATATACTACACCAAGAACACTACATAAATTACAACATACACAATTACACAACAACATCCTACAATGATATTTCTTACATTAACACTCGGTGGTGTTGCGACATTTACGAAACGCAACCGTAACCCAAGGTGGGAACAAATCGTGCCGATGGGTGAATGGCTCTACGTAGTGAGTCTTGAACGATGTCCTCTGGGCACCAGGGCGAACCCAGTTGTACTTAGCTCTAGCTCCAGTACGCGTGCGCTCTGCTGATGTGGTCCATTTTTCGCCGGTACTCGTGGGACCAAAATTTCTGATCCTATAATTAATCCCAAGGTGGTTGGTTGTCCATCTGAAAAAACCACCAAATTAAGTCTTGCAAAGAGACCTCGATCAGGTTTGTCTGACAAGGATAAAAGTCCTATGGAAGAGAACTACAAATCTTTAGACTTGAACCTTAAAAATATTCGATTCATTGTTCTCCGAAATAGTCAGGAAGGTGGCTCCCTCCAAAAGGTTTCACCTTTCCTAATAAATAAAACTGTAACAGGTGCAAGTGGCTCCCCGAAGATCATCAGGAAATTACGCGACGGATCGATTCGGGTTGAAACATTCAACGACGAACAGAGTCGATCAATCTTACGTCTCCGTAATATGGGTGGTATAAATATAGGTGCTGAAAGCCACAAAACTTTAAATACGAGCAGGGGTGTAATTTTTTGTCGAGACCTCTTAGATATACATAACAATGAAATAGTTGACGAGCTTTACCACCAAGATGTTGTTGAAGTGAAACGTATTATGAAACGGCAGAACGGAACTGAAGAACCGACACCGTCTCTTATATTAACATTTAATCTCCCTGTTCCACCAGAAAAGATTAAAGTGGGTTACCTCTCGGTTCGGGTACGAACATTCATACCCAACCCACGGCGATGTTTCAGATGCCAAGGTTTTGGTCACACTACAACATCTTGTACAAAAACTGAGATCTGTGCTCGATGTGCTAAAGAAGGTCACAATGACTTAACTGCGAAGAAAGTGAAAAATGTGCAAACTGCAGTGGTCCACATACTGCCGGCTCCCGAGATTGCCCAATCTTTAAAGAAGAAAAGGCAATTCTCAAAATCTGTACGGAGCAAAAGTTATCTTTCCCGGCCGCACGAAGAGAATACAAAAAGTTAAATAATTCACGGAACCTGGTTAAACCAGATTTATCTTTTGCCACCGCTACATCTAAACAAATTCCTACAAATGTCAATAACTAGCAGTGCGGATCCTGCAATGAGCTTAAAAAACTTGTTCAGATGCTTTCTGATCAAGTAGCTTCACTTACAGCCACTATCTCAGAGCTGACAAAGATGAAGAAAACGTCTTTCGTCGCAGTTAGTGAATCCAACAATGTGATACACACGAAAGTTCCTACTCCCAAAGTCGTACCGGCACGAGTAGCGACTATCACAGCTGGCAGTAAGCCACCTAATAAGCTCCCCGGAAAGGGAACCCACATAACCACCACCTCTGGGATAGTAACTGCAGCATCCCATTCAAATAAATCTCCTCCACCATCACCTCATTTACTGGAGGATATGGTTGAAGAACCACCCGACCCTAGGGCATCGGAGTTCTTTAAAATAAAAAATACAAAAAATAAAAGCGAATCACGTACAACTAATTTTTATTTAATTTCCGAAATTTATTTTTTTATTCATTTTTTACGCTTATGAACATTATTCAGTGGAATGTTAGAGGTATTCGGTCCCGCATTGAAGATATTACAGTACAAGCGCACACACATGATCCACTAATCATGTGTTTCCAAGAAACTCACCTTCTACAACATGACCGAATTACACTCAGAGGATACTTCTGCGAGAGATACGACTGCCTAGTAGACAGTAGGGAGAGTGGTGGAGTAGCGATTTTCATGAAGAATGGGGTGTCAGCTACAAAAATTCAACTAACCACTGTCATTCCTGCTATTGCAGTAAAGGTCTCTATTCCCTTCAAATTGCATATCTGCAACCTGTATCTCTCACCGAACACTGAGTTCAGTGCTTTAGATGTCTCAAATCTCCTCACACAAATACCATCTCCATCGTTAATAGTAGGAGACTTCAATGCCCATCATATTTCCTGGGGCTCAACCTTCTGCTCCACTTGAGGAAATATGATAAACAGATTGAGACAAGATTTTGACCTTTGCCTACTGAATAATGGATTACACACATTCATGTCCTTATCAACTGGTACTGTATCTAACCTTGATTTTTCCATATGCTCACCGAATGTGCTCCCTCATTTTAATTGGTCGGTTTGTGATGACTTTCACGGCAGTGATCATAGACCAATTATTATTGGTTTCGGTGTAGACTGCGAGATTAAAAGATGGCCGCGGAGATGGATTGTTGAAAAGGCAGATTGGAACGGATACCATAAAGCATTCCAATCTCAGTATGACGATGGAGCGAACATCCTCGACCAGTATTCTTCTTTTACGTCCATGATACTTGAGAATGCCAACAGATATATCCCACAAACATCGGGTAATCCTAGACGTCCTTTCGTTCCATGGTAGAACGATGATTGCAAAAATGCTATTAGGAATCGACGGCAGGCACTACGTAAATTTAATCGTAGGCCTACAACAGAACATCTAAATTTATACCGCAGGGCTAGAGCGGTGTGCCGTCGAGTATTCTTGGACGCTAAGAGGAATTCATGGACGAAATACGTGAGCACTATCTCACGCACTACTTCCACGTCTACTGTATGGAAGAAAATTCGTGCAATCTTCGGATCACCGAAACAATCTATTCTTGGTCTTATTGATGAAGGAGAACTCCTTTCATCATCCTCGGAAGTGGCAAATAGTCTAGCAAAATCTTTCCGCTCGGTGTCTCTCACCTCATCATATAATTACGATTTTCAACGGTACAAGATACAAATGGAGGTGTTGTCGTTAAACATTGGTGATTCGGTTGATGAATTAAACACTCCATTCGTATTTAAAGAATTGTTACATGCACTAAAAATTCACGGGACACTTCCCCTGGACCAGACAACATTCGCCTTTCCATGCTTTCACACCTTCCTAATTCGGCACTACAACAACTTTTGAATATTTTCAACGGTTTATTCTCCGAACAAGTCTTCCCACCCGGCTGGTCAGAAGCATTTATTATACCAGTACCAAAACCTGGTAAAGACCAGACGAACCCCTCAAGCTATCGCCCTATTTCATTAACAAGCGTTTTGTGTAAAATAATGGAGAGAATGGTAAACCGCAGACTTACATGGTACTTGGAGAAACATGGCTTTCTATCTCCAGAACAGTGTGGTTTTCGACAAGGACGATCTTCCATTGACCATTTAGTGTCACTAGAAACAGCCATACAAAACGCTTACCTCAATCGGCAACACCTCGTCGCTATCTTCTTTGATATAAAAAAGGCGTATGACACAGCCTGGCGACGTGGTATTCTTAACACTCTCCAAAAATGGGGAATCAAGGGGAAATTTGCTTGCTTTTATCCGGGGATTCTTAAATCACCGAACGGCTCGTGTTCGTGTAGATGATTCGCTCTCAGATAGTGTCATCTTGGAGAATGGAGTGCCCCAAGGTAGTGTATTAAGTGCCACCTTATTTTCTGTAGCCATAAATGATATTACCAAATGTGTTCAGGCTCCTGTCTCATGCTCTCTATTTGCTGACGACTTTGCTATCTACATTGCAAGCCGTTCGGCACCTACAGCAGAGAGACTACTGCAGAACACTATATATCACCTTGAAGCTTGGTCCAGGATTACTGGTTTCACATTTTCATCCGAAAAAACAAAATGTGTAGTTTTTTCTCGGCTACGAAACCCTTCTATTCCGCAAATTTTTCTGAACGGTGAGACTATTACTATCTCTAATTACGTCAAGTTTTTAGGTTTATTTTTTGATAGCCGTCTTACTTGGGTCAAACATTTAAAAGAATTGAAAACAAAATGTTCCAAAATTTTAGATATGATGCGAGTCCTTACTAACACCAACTGGGGAGCCGATAGATCATGTATGATACGTTTTTACTATTCCTTTGTTCGCTCCCGTTTAGATTACGGTTGTGTGGCCTACTCATCAGCTCGTCAAACCGTGCTTAAAATGCTGGATAGTGTACATCATGCTTTCCTTCGGCTTGCCACAGGCGCGTTTAGATCAAGTCCTGTCGCAAGCTTACTTGTAGACTGTGGTGAACCATCACTTTGGGATAGACGAGACCAGCTTTTATTATCGTATTTTGCTCGTCTCAGAGGACAACCAAATCACCCGGCTCTTGAGTCAGTCTTTAGAAATCCTAATCTAAGAAAGTATGAGGACCATCCACGTCGTACTGCACCGGTAGGTATCCGTACCTGGCGTCTGCTGCAGCATATAAATGTTGACAAACCGTCATTCTTTCCTATATATCCTTGCTCATATCCTCCGTGGAGAATAAGCCTTATAAATTTTAATTTTGACCTGACCACATACAATAAGCAATCAACACCATCTATTGTCTTTCAGCAAATGTTTCAGTGTGTTCTCTCCAAGATGAAACCAGACGCGGTTGTATACACTGATGGATCGAAACAAAATGATACAGTTGGGTGTGCATTTGTTGTTAATGAGAGAACTTATATGTTTCGTCTACCCGGTATTACGAGTGTGTTTACCGCTGAACTATACGCTATAAATAAGGCTCTAAACATCATTAACCCTAAATATAGAAAAATTCTTATTTGCAGTGACTCGTGTAGTGCTCTCCAAGCCTTAAAGAACTTTTATTCCAAACATCCTATCGTCATTGAAATTTACAACGCAATCGCTGAGTTGAATAATCGCAACACAGAATTAAGTTTTTGCTGGGTCCCTAGCCACGTAGGGATTCCAGGTAATGAACATGCAGATTCCGCTGCCAAAGAAGCATGTAAACAGCCTCCTTTCACCACCCGAGTTGCTACTTTTGATTTCATTAACTATGTAAAACAATTATTAAGAACAAGGTGGCAAGGTGATTGGACAGCTACTGTTGATAATAAACTCCGTCAGATTAAAGATTCTGTGTTACCATGGAACTCCTCATACAGAAAACCCCGGCGTGAGGAAGTAGTTCTCTGTCGATTGCGGATAGGACACACGAGAGTCACACACGAGTACCTGTTTACAAGAGGACAACCACCTCTATGCGCAAGATGCAACTGCCGCGTGACTGTGCGCCACATACTCGTGGACTGCATATGTTATGCGGCATTGCGTCGTAAATTTAAATTACCTAGTAACATCCGTGGTATCTTGCGTGACGATAAGGAGGTTTTAAACCGGATGTTTATATTTTTACATAGTATAGGGTTAATGCAAAAAATTTAATAAGTATGTGTTCTTTCGTAATTGTATGTATTGTCCTATGTATTGTTTTTGTTATCCGAGTAGGGAGCCTTTTACACTCCCTATCGGATTTTTTTTTTTTTTTTTTGTTTTTTTTTTCTCTATATATATATATATTCATTTTTTTTTTTTTTTTTTTTAAACTCGTCTGTGATATTAGTTGTAAGATTCTTGTGATATTAGTTAAGTAGTTAAGTTTTATCTCCTTTTTTAGTTTTAAATTTTATTTATTTTCAATGTGATAGTTTTTAACATAGTTTTAAGTTACATATTAGTGTTTTTGTTATCCGAGAATGGGCCTTTTACACCCATTCCGGATTTTGTTTCTGTGATAGTAGTTTTAAGTTTTAATTTTATCTAAAAACCTATAATTATTATTTTTTATTTATTTATCTATTTATTTATTTTCCGGGCGATGATAACGTACTTCCGTTTTTCGCCCTAAAAAAAAAAAAAAAAAAAAAAAAAAAATGTTCCGTGCCAAGAACGGCTACTGTGCCTCGAAATCGGTTTAGCGACCCAAATCTTAAAAGCTCCTAGTGAGCTACCTAACGTAAGTGAGCGAATCAAGTAAGGTGCCGTACAGCACCCGCTTAAGTGTCCCAATCACTCACTTGTCCAACATAAAACTAGATCGGGGAGGCGCACCCCTTGTAACAATTTAAAACTATATATATCTATTAATAAAAAAGACAGCAATTTTGGCTGCCACGCCTCGGTCGCTGTATGCCAGCTAGTACCTGTCCACCATTTAACAGCGCTTGGAGCTGATTTGGCTGATGGCCAGCCCTATTCCCAAGGTTGGTTTCCAGCAGCAGAGCTGTAGGAGTCCAATTACATTTACATTTGATAATCCCTTAAAATTAACGATGACGGTTGAACATAGCAACCTCATCGAGGAACTCCCACACGGTCCGACGTGTGCGGCGAGGCAGTGTGGCTCTCGCCACACTGCCTCGCCGCTTGTGAGCGGCCAGGTTTCCCCTGACCTCTAAGTTCCAGGGTGGCTCGGTCTCTGGCCCCCCCAAGAGCAGGGCATACGTACATCATATGCACATTCGACTGGACCTCCCCGCAGACACACAACTCATCAGCCACCAGGCGAAACCGAAACAGATATTGGTTCAGATTAACATGGTTGGTGAGCATCTGGGCACCCGACGCCCTTAAAAAAGAACTTGAGGCATACCATCCTCCCAGATCCTGTATAAAACTATACAAGGATCTTCCCTTAGTCGTGGTGTGCCATTCAAGCTGCCATGCCTCCATCGCGAGGCTTTTCCCCGACGGGGAGTCTTATTCTTTACGACTTTGGGGGTTGGCATCCCCACGGGCCTAGCCTCTGCAGCTATTCTTCCCACTATACAGTGAGCTGCAGAACACTTTACATTATACACATATACTACACCAAGAACACTACATAAATTACAACATACACAATTACACAACAACATCCTACAATGATATTTCTTACATTAACACTCGGTGGTGTTGCGACATTTACGAAACGCAACCGTAACCCAAGGTGGGAACAAATCGTGCCGATGGGTGAATGGCTCTACGTAGTGAGTCTTGAACGATGTCCTCTGGGCACCAGGGCGAACCCAGTTGTACTTAGCTCTAGCTCCAGTACGCGTGCGCTCTGCTGATGTGGTCCATTTTTCGCCGGTACTCGTGGGACCAAAATTTCTGATCCTATAATTAATCCCAAGGTGGTTGGTGGTCCATCTGAAAAAACCACCAAATTAAGTCTTGCGAAGAGACCTCGATCAGGTTTGTCTGACAAGGATAAAAGTCCTATGGAAGAGAACTACAAATCTTTAGACTTGAACCTTAAAAATATTCGATTCATTGTTCTCCGAAATAGTCAGGAAGGTGGCTCCCTCCAAAAGGTTTCACCTTTCCTAATAAATAAAACTGTAACAGGTGCAAGTGGCTCCCCGAAGATCATCAGGAAATTACGCGACGGATCGATTCGGGTTGAAACATTCAACGACGAACAGAGTCGATCAATCTTACGTCTCCGTAATATGGGTGGTATAAATATAGGTGCTGAAAGCCACAAAACTTTAAATACGAGCAGGGGTGTAATTTTTTGTCGAGACCTCTTAGATATACATAACAATGAAATAGTTGACGAGCTTTACCACCAAGATGTTGTTGAAGTGAAACGTATTATGAAACGGCAGAACGGAACTGAAGAACCGACACCGTCTCTTATATTAACATTTAATCTCCCTGTTCCACCAGAAAAGATTAAAGTGGGTTACCTCTCGGTTCGGGTACGAACATTCATACCCAACCCACGGCGATGTTTCAGATGCCAAGGTTTTGGTCACACTACAACATCTTGTACAAAAACTGAGATCTGTGCTCGATGTGCTAAAGAAGGTCACAATGACTTAACTGCGAAGAAAGTGAAAAATGTGCAAACTGCAGTGGTCCACATACTGCCGGCTCCCGAGATTGCCCAATCTTTAAAGAAGAAAAGGCAATTCTCAAAATCTGTACGGAGCAAAAGTTATCTTTCCCGGCCGCACGAAGAGAATACAAAAAGTTAAATAATTCACGGAACCTGGTTAAACCAGATTTATCTTTTGCCACCGCTACATCTAAACAAATTCCTACAAATGTCAATAACTAGCAGTGCGGATCCTGCAATGAGCTTAAAAAACTTGTTCAGATGCTTTCTGATCAAGTAGCTTCACTTACAGCCACTATCTCAGAGCTGACAAAGATGAAGAAAACGTCTTTCGTCGCAGTTAGTGAATCCAACAATGTGATACACACGAAAGTTCCTACTCCCAAAGTCGTACCGGCACGAGTAGCGACTATCACAGCTGGCAGTAAGCCACCTAATAATCTCCCCGGAAAGGGAACCCACATAACCACCACCTCTGGGATAGTAACTGCAGCATCCCATTCAAATAAATCTCCTCCACCATCACCTCATTTACTAGAGGATATGGTTGAAGAACCACCCGACCCTAGGGCATCGGAGTTCTTTAAAATAAAAAATACAAAAAATAAAAGCGAATCACGTACAACTAATTTTTATTTAATTTCCGAAATTTATTTTTTTATTTATTTTTTACGCTTATGAACATTATTCAGTGGAATGTTAGAGGTATTCGGTCCCGCATTGAAGATATTACAGTACAAGCGCACACACATGATCCACTAATCATGTGTTTCCAAGAAACTCACCTTCTACAACATGACCGAATTACACTCAGAGGATACTTCTGCGAGAGATACGACTGCCTAGTAGACAGTAGGGAGAGTGGTGGAGTAGCGATTTTCATGAAGAATGGGGTGTCAGCTACAAAAATTCAACTAACCACTGTCATTCCTGCTATTGCAGTAAAGGTCTCTATTCCCTTCAAATTGCATATCTGCAACCTGTATCTCTCACCGAACACTGAGTTCAGTGCTTTAGATGTCTCAAATCTCCTCACACAAATACCATCTCCATCGTTAATAGTAGGAGACTTCAATGCCCATCATATTTCCTGGGGCTCAACCTTCTGCTCCACTTGAGGAAATATGATAAACAGATTGAGACAAGATTTTGACCTTTGCCTACTGAATAATGGATTACACACATTCATGTCCTTATCAACTGGTACTGTATCTAACCTTGATTTTTCCATATGCTCACCGAATGTGCTCCCTCATTTTAATTGGTCGGTTTGTGATGACTTTCACGGCAGTGATCATAGACCAATTATTATTGGTTTCGGTGTAGACTGCGAGATTAAAAGATGGCCGCGGAGATGGATTGTTGAAAATGCAGATTGGTACGGATACCATAAAGCATTCCAATCTCAGTATGACGATGGAGCGAACATCCTCGACCAGTATTCTTCTTTTACGTCCATGATACTTGAGAATGCCAACAGATATATCCCACAAACATCGGGTAATCCTAGACGTCCTTTCGTTCCATGGTAGAACGATGATTGCAAAAATGCTATTAGGAATCGACGGCAGGCACTACGTAAATTTAATCGTAGGCCTACAACAGAACATCTAAATTTATACCGCAGGGCTAGAGCGGTGTGCCGTCGAGTATTCTTGGACGCTAAGAGGAATTCATGGACGAAATACGTGAGCACTATCTCACGCACTACTTCCACGTCTACTGTATGGAAGAAAATTCGTGCAATCTTCGGATCACCGAAACAATCTATTCTTGGTCTTATTGATGAAGGAGAACTCCTTTCATCATCCTCGGAAGTGGCAAATAGTCTAGCAAAATCTTTCCGCTCGGTGTCTCTCACCTCATCATATAATTACGATTTTCAACGGTACAAGATACAAATGGAGGTGTTGTCGTTAAACATTGGTGATTCGGTTGATGAATTAAACACTCCATTCGTATTTAAAGAATTGTTACATGCACTAAAAATTCACGGGACACTTCCCCTGGACCAGACAACATTCGCCTTTCCATGCTTTCACACCTTCCTAATTCGGCACTACAACAACTTTTGAATATTTTCAACGGTTTATTCTCCGAACAAGTCTTCCCACCCGGCTGGTCAGAAGCATTTATTATACCAGTACCAAAACCTGGTAAAGACCAGACGAACCCCTCAAGCTATCGCCCTATTTCATTAACAAGCGTTTTGTGTAAAATAATGGAGAGAATGGTAAACCGCAGACTTACATGGTACTTGGAGAAACATGGCTTTCTATCTCCAGAACAGTGTGGTTTTCGACAAGGACGATCTTCCATTGACCATTTAGTGTCACTAGAAACAGCCATACAAAACGCTTACCTCAATCGGCAACACCTCGTCGCTATCTTCTTTGATATAAAAAAGGCGTATGACACAGCCTGGCGACGTGGTATTCTTAACACTCTCCAAAAATGGGGAATCAAGGGGAAATTTGCTTGCTTTTATCCGGGGATTCTTAAATCACCGAACGGCTCGTGTTCGTGTAGATGATTCGCTCTCAGATAGTGTCATCTTGGAGAATGGAGTGCCCCAAGGTAGTGTATTAAGTGCCACCTTATTTTCTGTAGCCATAAATGATATTACCAAATGTGTTCAGGCTCCTGTCTCATGCTCTCTATTTGCTGACGACTTTGCTATCTACATTGCAAGCCGTTCGGCACCTACAGCAGAGAGACTACTGCAGAACACTATATATCACCTTGAAGCTTGGTCCAGGATTACTGGTTTCACATTTTCATCCGAAAAAACAAAATGTGTAGTTTTTTCTCGGCTACGAAACCCTTCTATTCCGCAAATTTTTCTGAACGGTGAGACTATTACTATCTCTAATTACGTCAAGTTTTTAGGTTTATTTTTTGATAGCCGTCTTACTTGGGTCAAACATTTAAAAGAATTGAAAACAAAATGTTCCAAAATTTTAGATATGATGCGAGTCCTTACTAACACCAACTGGGGAGCCGATAGATCATGTATGATACGTTTTTACTATTCCTTTGTTCGCTCCCGTTTAGATTACGGTTGCGTGGCCTACTCATCAGCTCGTCAAACCGTGCTTAAAATGCTGGATAGTGTACATCATGCTTTCCTTCGGCTTGCCACAGGCGCGTTTAGATCAAGTCCTGTCGCAAGCTTACTTGTAGACTGTGGTGAACCATCACTTTGGGATAGACGAGACCAGCTTTTATTATCGTATTTTGCTCGTCTCAGAGGACAGCCAAATCAGCCGGCTCTTGAGTCAGTCTTTAAAAATCCTAATCTAGGAAAGTATGAGGATCATCCACGTCGTACTGCACCTGTAGGTGTCCGTACCTGGCGTCTGCTGCAGCATATAAATGTTGACACACCGTCATTCTTTCCTATGTACCCTTGCTCATATCCTCCATGGAGAATAAACCTCATAAATTTTAATTTTGACCTGACTACATGTAATAAACAATCAACACCATCTATCGTCTTTCAGCAGATGTTTCAGTGTGTTCTCTCCAAGACGAAACCAGACGCGGTTGTATACACTGATGGATCGAAACAAAACGATACGGTTGGGTGTGCTTTTGTTGTCAATGAGAGAACTTATATGTTTGGTCTCCCCAGTATTACGAGTGTGTTTACCGCTGAACTATATGCTATAAATAAGGCTCTAAACATCATTTACCCTAAATATAGAAAAATTCTTATTTGCAGTGACTCGTGTAGTGCTCTCCAAGCCTTAAAGAACTTTTATTCCAAACATCCTATCGTCATTGAAATTTACAACGCAATCGCTGAGTTGAATAATCGCAACACAGAATTAAGTTTTTGCTGGGTCCCTAGCCACGTAGGGATTCCAGGTAATGAACATGCAGATTCCGCTGCCAAAGAAGCATGTAAACAGCCTCCTTTCACCACCCGAGTTGCTACTTTTGATTTCATTAACTATGTAAAACAATTATTAAGAACAAGGTGGCAAGGTGATTGGACAGCTACTGTTGATAATAAACTCCGTCAGATTAAAGATTCTGTGTTACCATGGAACTCCTCATACAGAAAACCCCGGCGTGAGGAAGTAGTTCTCTGTCGATTGCGGATAGGACACACGAGAGTCACACACGAGTACCTGTTTACAAGAGGACAACCACCTCTATGCGCAAGATGCAACTGCCGCGTGACTGTGCGCCACATACTCGTGGACTGCATATGTTATGCGGCATTGCGTCGTAAATTTAAATTACCTAGTAACATCCGTGGTATCTTGCGTGACGATAAGGAGGTTTTAAACCGGATGTTTATATTTTTACATAGTATAGGGTTAATGCAAAAAATTTAATAAGTATGTGTTCTTTCGTAATTGTATGTATTGTCCTATGTATTGTTTTTGTTATCCGAGTAGGGAGCCTTTTACACTCCCTATCGGATTTTTTTTTTTTTTTTTTTTTTTTTTTGTTTTTTTCTATATATATATTCATAATTTTTGTTTTTTTGTTTGTTTTTTAAATTCGTCTGTGATATTAGTTGTAAGATTTTTGTGATATTAGTTGTAAGACTTTAGGAGGAGGGAGCCTTTTACACTGCCTATCCGAATCTGTTAAATTTTATTTTTTATATAGTTTTTTATTTATTTTTTTAGCTTTTATGTTTTAATGACTCGGTCTGTTATATTATTTTTAAGATTCTAGTGATATTAGTTTAAAGTTTTATTTTTTTAACTTAGTTTTAAGTTTTATTTAATTTCTTTATTTTAGTTTTAATCTAGTTCTACGTTTTATGTTTGTGTCTTATTTTTTTAGCTTTTTTTTATCATTTTTGTGCTTTTCTTATCCGAGAATGGGCCTTTTACACCCATCTCGGACTTTGTTTAATTGTTTTGATTTTATTTTTTTATTATTATTTTAAGTTTTAGTTTTACGTACTAGTTTTAATTACTTTTATTATTTTTTTTCATAAAAAAAAACCCGGGCGATGATAACGTACAGACGTTTTTCGCCCTCCACAAAAAACAAAAAAAAACAATTACAGTTAGGCACATACACTAGTTCAATTTCAGTTTGACAATTCCTGAGAGAGTTCTGTATTCTTTATCCTTAGGAAAAAAGCACTGACGGTAACATGTAGGGGGTTCAAATCCATTAACAGTTCTACTTTTAGCTAACCTCTTGAACCTGAGGTAGCTGCATCACAAATCAATTAATATCAGGAATATTATCTAATCACTCAAGTAAAGGATTACCACCACTTAACCCTCCAGTGGGGGTCTGGGTATAATGTAGTCTGGGTAATGTAATTATTTAGGGTATAATGTAGGTGGTGTATAATGCAGTCAGATAATTCTACAGGGTCCTAGTAAAGCCAGTTATTTTTACACAGATTTGAATACTAGATCGTGGATACCGCCGGTGTTCTTTGGTGGTTGGGTTTCAATTAACCACACATCTCAGGAATGGTCGAACTGAGAATGTACAAGACTACACTTCATTTACACTCATACATATCATCCTCTGAAGAATTATCTAAACGGTAGTTACCGGAGGCTAAACAGTAAAGAAAGAAGATAATTCTACAGGACATAAAATTTTAGTGATGGAAGACTGTTTTGCTTAAGAAAGAAAGGTTAAATTTATTTTCAAGTAGCTGTTTAATATGTAAAGAATAGAGATTAATTGAGGCATACATTTGAGCTGAGGTTGCTGATCATTATTGCACTTCCCATCCTAGGTAGCATAATTTCTCAAGGAAATGAAAGTGGAAATGCAGTGTCCACAGGTAAGCTTGAAATACTCCTTTTGATGGGGCTGTTTTTCTTATTATGTGGTCCACTACTGATTGATGGACTGGATTTTTAATAATTCAGTCTCTTCATTGATCCTGAATTCATTCCACCCATGGAGTGTCTAGTGGGTTTTATCTGATTGATAACTGGGTCTGTGCTGTGGGTATGGAGACTATAGATAAATTTAACTAGTGTAGTTTCAAAAATACAACCAAGGGATACAGAATACATTAAGAAATAAGTACTAGGAAAATTTAAACTGTTAACAATGTTGATTTCTTTTAACAGAATGCTTTAGAGTAAGAGTATTTAAAATAACATAGAATTTAGAATAATTTGTAAAGGAGGAGATGATAAGGGAATGAAAAAGATCTATTGTATTCAATAAGGAAAAGTAATCAAAGATTAAGAATATAAAATGTTTAAAAGAAATAAAACAAATGGGGCTTTACAATTACAACTAACAATCATAAATTAATAGTTAACAAGAGAATGAACTACATAAATAAAATTACTGCGAATAATTTTTCACACATAAATAATAAAATATGAAAGAAATTTATCGTAATTAATGGACAATGAAAGATATCACTTATATTTTTTTTATATTCCTCACGTTTCCTCAACAGTTGAAGTCTGTTACATATTAAAATCCCATTTTGATTTATAACAATATTTTTGACAACGTGAAAAATACAATAGAAAAACATTTCTCTCTTTTCCTAGTATGCCGGGTGCTGGATGCTCATTCTGGGAGATGTTTGTACATTACTAATTTTCATGAATGATTTGGGTTTCATGTAGTTTCGAATAGTTGAGCTATTTGTTCTGTATTCTTCACATTTATCTGCTCCTGCTTTCTTTGGTATCATGACAATAACATTCTTTTTGAAGTCTGACAGAGCTTCCCTTTTTCGTAAATATTGCCCACCAGTTTGCATAATCTATTTATCACTTCCTCACCTGCACTGTGCAGTAATTCTGCAGATCTATCCCAGGAGCCCTTTTCCTAATCATATTCTATAATGCTCTATTAAATTAAGATCTCAGTATTATATCTCCCTTTTCATCCTCTTTAACTTCCTGTTCTTCCTTTGTAACACCAGTTTCTAATTCATTTCCCCTTGTATAACTCATCAATATATTCCACCCAACTATCAACCTTTTCTTTCGTATTATAAATTGGTGTACCATCTTTATTTAACACGTTTTTTGATTTTAATTTACGTACTACAAAATTCTCCTTACCTTTCGTGTATGCTTTGTCTATTTTACTAATGATCATTTCTGTTTCCACTTCTGAACAATTTTTTTTAATCCACTCTTCTTTTGGAAATTTGCACTTCCTGTTTATGGTATTTCTTAATTGTCGATAGGACAACAAGGATTAGATATTTACATTTTTCTGATGTTCCTATGCTATAACATAGGAGTTGGATGTATTTAACCAAATAATTTAGTTAGAATTATTCAAAGTTAAACTACAAGACTGTGCAAGAGTTTTACATCACGCAATAGAAGTAAACAAGGACTTTGAAAATATTTTGTCTTCTATTCTAAAATATAATAACATACTTTTACACTACAAAATATGTAGTGATAAATAAAATGTATAATAATGATGACAAAGTTAATGTTTTTTTTTTTTAATTATTCGTAAACGAAAAAATATAGTTGATCTGTGTAGTTGGAAAAGAAATTAATTTCTAATTTCTTTAGAAATTATCATTCTAAGAAAAATTAATGCTCTAATATAGCACCCAAAATTTACACACAGAAATCCGTACAATTTATTGTTCTTAGTGTGAAATACTATCAAGGCGATTAACAATGGTATATGTCTTATTGAGAATCGTATTGCAACGATATATCAATTACTGAAGTTAAATAATTTTACTCAGTTGCTAAAAATCTTTTTTTAATTCTTTTAAGTAATTATATATGGTTATAAATACAATAGTATCATCTGTGAAGAGGGTTACCATGAATGCAGTTATTCTAATTTTTATTCATAATATATAAATAAATTTACTGATACAATAATAAGGATTTTGGATTATTAATGAGTGTTTTATCGTAAAATAAAACTTTCCGTAAACACAATTCAACGAAAAGACAATAAAATGGTTTAACATATATATGTTTTTAAAATGATGCGGAATTTTCCATCTATAAATAAAGGGAAAGTTTTCTATATGTTGGTAGCACTGTTAAGTTGCCGGACCGGACTCTAAGGAAGGCGGTCTGAGTTCTAACCATCGTCAGTTAGTGTTCGTATTAGTGGTGCTTTCGGTTGAAGGTAGTGCGTGAATTGTGCTGTTTAAAGTGTTTGTGCTAGTGAATTAAAAAAACAACTAAATGATTAATTAAGCTGTTAAACAATAAGTTGTTTATTAATAATAAATCTGTCTCGGCTAAATTAAAAAAAAGATATATAAGTTCAGTTTTGTTTTAAGTAGTTGTTACTCATCATTATTTTTTTATTAAAAAAAGTACGGTTGTGTTTGTTATTTTATTTATAATTTTTTATATTAAGACGTAGAATTTTTGTTATATTAGTTGTGTTGTGGACATTAAGGAATAAAAGCTGTGGTAAGTTCTGTATTAAATTATTATTTTTGTCGAAATGAAGGTATTTAGGATATAATTAAGATTACAAAACTGAACATCTATTGCCCAAATTCTGTTTAATAACATAATGTATTTTGTTATAATTAAGAAAGTTGTGTACTGTGTCATAAAATGTGAACTTTTTGTTTTAGAATTATGCAAGTCTGATGTTATTTGCGTGTAATTCACATCATTAAATCGCGTTTGTTGTATTTACTTTAGATATTGTTTATGAACGAAACATTTAACCGGGTGTTATAACTTATAGCTTTTGACAATTAATTTAGTCAGATGGGTTATAACTATTTTTATCAAACCTATAAATCATTTTATTTTAATCGATAACACGAATTTAATCAACCTACTTTCATCTACGCTTCTATTTATTTACTATTTTTAATATTAAGTACGTGGTTTCATTGTATATTTGTTGTATTGCCCAGTATATTGTATAGATTTTCGTATTTAACGTAAATCATTAATAGAATTATACGTTAAAAATAGGATACTTTAGTTAAGATATTCGAAATCTAAATCTACGTTGTCTTTTTTTTTTAAATTAAATTTTTTTAAGGACACAAGCTGTGCTACAATCTTATCAATTAAAACGCAAGTTATAGTACTGTTTATTGAACAAAAAAAGAGGTTATTTAGTTTGCCGAGCCATAAAAGTATCGCGTCCGTACAAAGCAGAATAATTAAAAAACTACAGCATGTTTTTTAAAACGTTTAAAATGCTGAAATTGTTTTTATAAATATATATATATATATATATATATATATATATATATCCTCTTACAAAGTTTTGTGCTTATTTTCATATTATTTTTATAAATTCGTTCTGTAATCGTTTGTCTTATATTTTATCAAAATTACATCATACGATCTGAGTAGCGCTTTTTCTAATATTAATATTGTATTGTTATTATTAACGAGCTCTGTGAATTAGCAAGAATTCGTATTTACACACTAAAGATATTTATTCAACATATCTTTTCAAGTTTGTGAACTGAATTTTAGGTTCGTTTATGTTAATTTTTATGCATTAAAACAGTACTTATTTAGTTTGTTGAAGGTATTGTGTTACCAGATCTTTTCCAATGAACCCACCAGGTTGGTCTAGTGGTGAACGCGTCTTTACAAATCAGCTGATTTCGAAGTCGAGAGTTCTAAGGTTCAAATCCTAGTAAAGAAGTTACTTTTATACGGATTTGAATACTAGATCGTGGATACCGGTGTTTATTTGGTGGGTGGATCACCCATCTCAGCCTGAGACAGTACAAGACTTACACTTCATGTAAACGAAGTGTAAATGTACACTCGTGCATATATCTACATGTCATACAACATGTGCATTTGTGTAAATGTGTATATCTTTTAAGTATAAATGTACAGTCTACATATCATTCTCATTCATCCTCTTTAGTAATACCTTACGTGGTTCCTGAGGCTAAACAGAAAAAAAGATCCTCTCCCATCATACTCATATATAGAATTGTGGTTATTTTTACTTTCCTAGCATCATGCAGCAAGAAGGAAAGTATGGTAATCAGTCAAAAAATGGGGCATGAGTTTTTTGCATTTCTGGACTTCTGGACGTTTAATTACTCAGCAACTCCAAAAAACAAAAAAGAAATGAGGTAGTGTTCGTACGTATGTTGCCGTGTTTGAAGCTTAACTTCTTAGTGGATAAGCCGATTTTGATGAAATTTTCTACAGATGCCTGTGTATATAGGACGATTTTTAGATAAACGTTTGGGGTCAATATTTACAATGGGATGTGCTTTTTGGGGCCATTTTCTTAAACTTTTTCCAAACATACCCCACTTTATACTAAGTCAATACATGCTTATCTTTCCATTCTAAAAAAAAAAGTTTGCCCCAAAAATCCCCCTTCGCCAAAAATAAAAAATCTATCTTTTTATTTATTGCATATTTTTCAATTGAATTTTTTAAATGTTTTCGTAGGCATAGTAGTAGTCCAAGCGCCAAAAAAAAAATTTGAGGCAATGTTGGGGAGGAGTGTGAGAGAGGCGATCAAAGTTTAAAAATATCGATTTTTTGAATTTTAAAAATATTTTTCTTTTTATTTTATTTAAATAATTTTCAAATAATAAACTTTTATTATAATAATACAATAATTTTATTGTAATATTTCGTCGTAATTCACCTCCTCAACAAAAAACCTTAGGTAATTTTTGTTGGTTGTACATTTTTGTGGAATAGTTTTTAGTTTCTTCCAGTTGACTTGGTAAACATTGGAAGATGATTTTGGAGATAGGGAGCAGAAAAAAATACCGATTTTTTAAATTTTATTACTTTTTTGGTTTATTTAAACATATAATGATAATTTTACAATTGAACTTCATCATAAATTACCCTCATCCCATAAAATAAATATTAGATTACTTTTTCATGTATAATTTATTTTTCCACTACATAACAATAATCAACCAATACCAGGAAATATTACAACTTTGTTGTTAGTTTTTGTTTTATTTTCGTCAGTTACCGTTTTGCTTGATATCTTCAGACTCAATCAAACGATTTTTATGAAATTTCGTACGATGACAGCTATGTGTTAATAATATCATTTAATTTTGGCTAAAATCATTCAAGGAGGTGGGAAGATACGGTCACCATAGTTCCCATAACTTTGTCGGGAAAGTTATGAAGATCTTAGCCGGCCTTTTTAATGTGATTATTGCTGTTTTATAATTTAATATTAGGAACATTTTTATTTTTTTGTATATTTTTTTACAAAAAAATTTTTTGTATGTTTCTTATAAATATATATTAACTTGTAGTAGTAAATAAAACTGGTCTATATGATATTGTTTAATATTTTTAATAATATAATGCGCTTATTTAATTTTTAATAATTTTATGGTTATAGTAAAACAATAATATTACAAAAATATTAAACAAATTTCTGTTTAATTTTTTTCTTAAAGCATATACATGCTTTTCATGTTATTTTACAAGTTATCAACATATCTATTCCATTCTAAAAATGTAGACAGTAACCACTCCAAATCTGTAGGTAGGATTACGATTAAGATGTCGACAAATTTGTTTTATATTTATTAATTTGATAATATCAGCCAATTTCTACTCAGTGCTATTTGATTTAAATCTTTTTGCTTTTTTTGTTTTGTTACTTTTTAATGTACGTAAAGTAAAATATTATTTCTTTGGAGTTATGAATTTTGTTCCAATTTAGTTTATTAATATTTTAGATTTATTAATATTCTAACTGGGTTTTTTAACCAAGCTTAACATTAAATGTTTTAATTGTATTTTCCCCTGTAAAGATTCTTATTGGAGTATGACTTAGTGTTATTCAATCATAAAAAGCCACTTAGTCGTAAGGCTTAATTTTAATGTAATTTATATTTTTATTATTTATTTTTTTAATAACTTAGTTCAGGGCCAGTTCTAGCGTTTCTGCCGCCTGAGGGAAACCCAAAAAGTGCCGCTCCCTAAGCCTCAAAAAACTTCAAAATTTTTGAAAATAAAAAACAGAATTATAAAAGAACCATGTTTACCAGAGAAATTACATATAATTGAATTAAGACAATAATACTTACATAGATTTATGAAAAATTGTTTTATTGAAAAATAAAATTTACACTTAACGAGCTTATGACAACGAACTTACAAACTAAAACTAGTACCTACTATTTTCAGAAATAATTTAAATATACTTTTAAAACGGTAAACAAAACAAGCACAGTAATAATATTATTGTAGTAATAAATAGTAAATAATATTATTTTCTAGATTCAAGTAATCGAAATATATTTTTGTGGGTTGTGATAGATCCTGAGGCGGTTTTGCCGCTGTAGGCAGTCTATCTGGCCTACCGCCTAGGGCTGGCCCTGGACGGTTTTATAGTTTTCAACTTTATTAATTAAAAATACATAATTATAATTCTTTAAAACATCATTTCCTTTTAATACAGTAAAATTATTATAAAAATTAGATAAAAAGAGAAAATCCTGAAGAATAGTTAAAAATAAATAAATCTAAAAATAGGTGCACTTTTAAATTGTCGAAAATTTATGGTCAATAGTTACGGCAAAATTAGCAAAATAAAAATAGCATATTGCTTTGAGGCAGGTTATACTTTAAATTTGTTTATAAGTTCTTTTTATTTCATTTCTTCTTTGCATTTTCTACTTATCCTTCTTAATTTTAATTAAGTGTCAATCTTTCATGATATATTCCAAAAAGTTAGCTTTCCACTTTTGAATTATTCTGATTAAGCTTTTCTCTTCTCGTTCTCTTTCTTATTATTTCTTTAGAAGTAAATTAAAAGAAAAATGAAACTTAAGTAAAGAAAAGTTAATTATACAAAACAGTTATGAAATTCTAAAAACGAAATAGTGTTTTTATAGAAAATAGAAGGATAATAGTGTAGATTAAGTATTTTATTTTTTTTATTTATATTGATATAAAAGTCGATAATTTATTGTCCAACGGAGGATACGGCAGACCGAACGAAATGACGTGTGTATTACATGTTCGCAGACCCCGCCCTAGGCGTGAACCATGCTAAGAAAATGAAGATTCTGACTTAATGATTTCCTCAGGATCTATCCCACTGATAATTATTATTTACAATTGAAATGCCTATCTACTTTATATATATTGCTTGTAAAATACTGCAAAATCATTTCTTTTTAATTTCAAGAAAAGTGAAGAAAAATTATTTCAACGTTAAAGAAATGTTTTTAGTTAAATACTATTACGTTTTATTATAAAGTGAATTTCATTTTGTTTTTTGTTGTACCTATCTTATGAACTGTTGTATACTGCTTTATTGAATTACATTACTTGTTTACTTGTTAATCACTACACTTTAATTTCCGGAATTATATAAAATTGACAATTACAGAATTATGTGGAAATGATTACAAAAATAATCGCTGTTTAAGCATTATATTTAAATAGAGAAAAATGTTCATAATTAGTTGAACTTTTATCCTTAAAAAAGTTGTTATAAGCTTTTGTAATTTGTTACAATAGACAATTGTAACATCTTTTTCTAGTATTGTATGCCAGGAATACAATACTAGAAAAATTTTTTTTTTTTAAATTTGGTTTATTATTATGCTTCTTGCCTTTAGAACTTCTCATTGTGTTTATAACAAAAAAAATTGTAATTAAAAGATTACTCCTTTAACAAAATTTTCCAATAGTTTTTATTAAATTCCGGCTTTCCGAAGTTTGCATTAAATTAAAGGCAAATATCTGAGAAACCGTAGTAGCTCTTAATTTAACACGGGATTTAGTAGTGAGCAATTAAAAAATTTTTTTCAGTCGGATTTGTATTTTAAACGTATATTTTATTTTTAATTTTTTAGTTTTATTTAATATTTTCTTACATCACAAAAATAATTCCATAAGAAACAAGCCAGCCTTTAGCAAGAAACCAAAGCCAAGAAAGTTACGTATTTATAAAAATACAAATAAGAATACAAAGAAACATTTTTAAAACACATAAAACGTGAGGTAAGAGCCCTGTCAATATGGGAGTATATATTATTTTTCTTGTCTAAATTTTTCGATTAATTTTCTTGAAATTTTGCGTTTTAATACTTTTGAGAATCAAAATGACTTGAGGTTATATAATATTACGTAAAACACTTACTTTTCTGTATATTTAATTTGCAATGGGACCATGAAAGGAGCATTCTTTACATTGAAAACACGGTCATCGAAATTGGTGCATTTTGGAAAGAATGAAGGTTGAACATACTAGTAATATATAGGTAAAAATAAGAACTTCCTTTTTTTTGAAGTCCGTTAAAGTAAACCTGTCAACAGAATTAAAGTGCTGATCCTTAATAACAGATATGTTTTCAACACATCTGTTATATTAACAGGTACAAAATCATGTAAGTTTTGTAGTTTAGGGATTATTTTGATCGGTAATTATTATTTATTATTCATTGATATTCCTATAATATATTTTTGTAATTGTTATATTTTTTTTTTTTTTAATTAGATTAATACCCAGTCTTACACGTACCCATTAGGCGAACAATGTAATTCATTATTCATAAAGGTACAATTTATTATTTTTTCAAATTAAATTATTTTTTTACTAATGAAGTAATTCACCACAGAATTTTACAAAGAAGCTATGCGTGGTGTTGAATTCATACGTTGCTGAAGTTCATATCCGGATAGGAGGACCAAATAAATATGTTGATTGTTTGAAGTTGAATGATTATAGACGAATATGTATTAAGTTTATGCTTTATTTATTTGATTGAATACATTTTTATTGAAACATTTTGATTGAATTTTGATAGTTTTACTTGTCGTAATTGTAATAACGCATTGAATATATTGAGTAGTATTATGTTAGTGAATTGAATAGAATAGAATGAATACGTTGAGTGTAACTGTATAACTGAACTATTACATGCTATGTCTTGTCTACAATAGAATCAGCTGAGCGACAGAAAAAGAATTACGACAATTAAAACTGCCCGCCAAAATCGGCAGATTTTGAATATAGACTATTGATATTGAATATAAACATAAATAATTAAAATATAAAGAATTTTTTTTTGTCTTCAGTCATTTGACTGGTTTGATGCAGCTCTCCAAGATTCCCTATCTAGTGCTAGTCGTTTCATTTCAGTATACCCTGTACATCCTACATCCCTAACAATTTGATTTACATATTCCAAACGTGGCCTGCCTACAAAATTTTTCCCTTGTACCTGTCCTTCCAATATTAAAGCGACTATTCAAGGATGCCTTAGTATGTGGCCTATAAGTCTGTCTCTTCTTAACTATATTTTCCAAATGCTTCTTTCTTCGTCTATTTGCCGCAATACCTCTTCATTTGTCACTTTATCCACCCATCAGATTTTTAACATTCTCCTATATCACCACGTTTCAAAAGCTTCTAGCCTTTTCTTCTCAGATACTCCGATTGTCCAAGTTTCACTTCCATATAAAGCGACACTCCAAACATACACTTAAATTAATTTTTAATTAACAAATTATATTTCTTACTGAAGGCTCGTTTAGCTTGTGCTATTCGGCATTGTATATAGCTCCTGCTTTTAAATGCTGAACGTTTTATTCCAGTCTACGTTATCGAATGCCTTTTTTAGGTCTATAAACGCCAAGTAGGTTGGTTTGTTTTTCTTTAATCTTCCTTATAATCTGAGGCCAAAAATTGCTTCCCTTGTCCCTATACTTTTCCTGAAACCAAATTGGTCTTCTAACACTTCCTCCACTCTCTCAATTCTTCTGTATAGAATTCTAGTTAAGATTTTTGATGCATGACTAGTTAAACTAATTGTTCTGTATTCTTCACATTTATCTGCCCCTGCTTTCTTTGGTATCATTACTATAACATTTTTTTTGAAGTCTGACGGAAATTCCCTTTTTCATAAATATTACACACCAGTTTGTATAATCTATCTATTGCTTCCTCACCTGCACTGCGCAGTAATTCTACAGGTATTCCGTCTATTCCAGGAGCCTTTCTGCCATTTAAATCTTTTAATGCTCTCTTAATTCAGATCTCAGTATTGTTTCTCCCATTTCATCCTCCTCAACTTTTCATTTCATTTCCTCCATATAACTCTTCAATATATTCCACCCATCTATCGACTTTACCTTTCGTATTATATATTGGTGTACCATCTTTGTTTAACACATTATTAGATTTTAATTTATGTACCCCAAAATTTTCCTTAACTTTCCTGTATGCTCCGTCTATTTTACCAATGTTAATTTCTCTTTCCACTTCTGAACACTTTTCTTTAATCCACTCTTCTTTCGCCAGTTTGCACTTCCTGTTTATAGCATTTCTTAATTGCCGATAGTTCCTTTTACTTTCTTCATCCCTAGCATTCTTATATTTTCTACGTTCATCCATCAGCTGCAATATATCGTCTGAAACCCAAGGTTTTCTACCAGTTCTCTTTATTCCGCTTCCTTCTTTAAGTTTGCTTCTGCTGATTTAAGAATTTCCTTTTTAACATTCTCCCATTCTTCTTCTACATTTTCTACCTTATCTTTTTTACTCAGACCTCTTGCGATGTCCTCCTCAAAAATCTTCTTTACCTCCTCTTCCTCAAGCTTCCACAGATTCATCTGACACCTTTTCTTCAGGTTTTTAAACCCCAATCTACATTTCATTATCACCAAATTATGGTCGCTATCAATGTCTGCTCCAGGGTAAGTTTTGCAGTCGACAAGTTGATTCTAAATCTTTGCTTAACCATGATATAATCTATCTGATACCTTGCAGTATCGCCTGGCTTTTTCCAAGTGTATATTCTTCTATTATGATTTTTAAATTGGGTGTTGGCAATTACTAAATTATACTTCGTGCAAAACTCTATAAGTCGGTCCCCTGTTTCATTCCTTTTGCCCAGCCCGTATTCACCCTCTATATATCCTTCCTTGCCTTCTCCAATGCTTGCATTCCAATCTCCAACTATTATTAAATTTTCATCTTCTGTTACGTGTTTAATTGCTTCATCAATCTCTTCGTATACACACTACCTCCTCATCATCATGGGCGCTTCCCCGACGGGGAGTCTTATTCTTTAAGGCTTTGGGGGTTGGCGTCCCCACGGGCCTAGCCTCTGCAGCTATTCTTCCCACTATACAGTGAGCTGCAGAACACTTTACATTATACACATATACTACACCAAGAACACTACATAAATTACAACATACACAATTACACAACAACATCCTACAATGATATTTCTTACATTAACACTCGGTGGTGTTGCGACATTTACGAAACGCAACCGTAACCCAAGGTGGGAACAAATCGTGCCGATGGGTGAATGGCTCTACGTAGTGAGTCTTGAACGATGTCCTCTGGGCACCAGGGCGAACCCAGTTGTACTTAGCTCTAGCTCCAGTACGCGTGCGCTCTGCTGATGTGGTCCATTTTTCGCCGGTACTCGTGGGACCAAAATTTCTGATCCTATAATTAATCCCAAGGTGGTTGGTGGTCCATCTGAAAAAACCACCAAATTAAGTCTTGCGAAGAGACCTCGATCAGGTTTGTCTGTCAAGGATAAAAGTCCTATGGAAGAGAACTACAAATCTTTAGACTTGAACCTTAAAAATATTCGATTCATTGTTCTCCGAAATAGTCAGGAAGGTGGCTCCCTCCAAAAGGTTTCACCTTTCCTAATAAATAAAACTGTAACAGGTGTAAGTGGCTCCCCGAAGATCATCAGGAATTTACGCGACGGATCGATTCGGGTTGAAACATTCAACGACGAACAGAGTCGATCAATCTTACGTCTCCGTAATATGGGTGGTATAAATATAAGTGCTGAAAGCCACAAAACTTTAAATACGAGCAGGGGTGTAATTTTTTGTCGAGACCTCTTAGATATACATAACAATGAAATAGTTGACGAGCTTTACCACCAAGATGTTGTTGAAGTGAAACGTATTATGAAACGGCAGAACGGAACTGAAGAACCGACACCGTCTCTTATATTAACATTTAATCTCCCTGTTCCACCAGAAAAGATTAAAGTGGGTTACCTCTCGGTTCGGGTACGAACATTCATACCCAACCCACGGCGATGTTTCAGATGCCAAGGTTTTGGTCACACTACAACATCTTGTACAAAAACTGAGATCTGTGCTCGATGTGCTAAAGAAGGTCACAATGACTTAACTGCGAAGAAAGTGAAAAATGTGCAAACTGCAGTAGTCCACATACAGCTGGCTCCCGAGATTGCCCAATCTTTAAAGAAGAAAAGGCAATTCTCAAAATCTGTACGGAGCAAAAGTTATCTTTCCCGGCCGCACGAAGAGAATACAAAAAGTTAACTACTTCACGGAACCTGGTTAAACCAGATGTATCTTTTGCCACCGCTACATCTAAACAAATTCCTACAAATGTCAATAATCAGCAGTGTGGATCCTGCAATGAGCTTAAAAAACTTGTTCAGATGCTTTCTGATCAAGTAGCTTCACTTACAGCCACTATCTCAGAGCTGACAAAGATGAAGAAAACGTCTTTCCTCGCAGTTAGTGAATCCAACAATGTGATACACACAAAAGTTCCTGCTCCCAAAGTCGTACCGGCACGAGTAGCGACTATCACAGCTGGCAGTAAGCCACCTAATAAGCTCCCCGGAAAGGGAACCCACATAACCACCACCTCTGGGATGTTAACTGCAGCATCCCATTCAAATAAATCTCTCTAGAGGTATTCGGTCCCGAATTGAAGATATTAGAGTACTAGCGCACACACATGATCCACTAATCATGTGTTTCCAAGAAACTCACCTTCTCCAACATGACCGAATTACACTCAGAAGATACTTATGTGAGAGATACGACTGCCTAGTAGACAGTAGGAAGAGTGGTGGAGTAGCGATTTTCATGAAGAATGGGGTGTCAGCTACAAGAATTCAACTAACCACGGTCATTCCTGCTATTGCAGTAAAGGTCTCTATTCCCTTCAAATTGCATATCTGCAATCTGTATCTCTCACCGAACACTGAGTTCAGTGCTTTAGATGTCTCAAATCTCATCACACAAATAGTATTTAAAGAATTGTTACATGCACTTAAAAATTCACGGGACACTTCCCCTGGACCGGACAACATTCGCCTTTCCATGCTTTCACACCTTCCTAATTCGGTACAACAACTTTTGAATATTTTCAACGGTTTATTCTCCGAACAAGTCTTCCTACCCTGCTGGTCAGAAGCATTTATTATACCAGTACTAAAACCTGGTAAAGACCAAACGAACCCCTTTTGTGTAAAATAATGGAGAGAATGGTAAACCGCAGACTTACATGGTACTTGGAGAAACATGGCTTTCTATCTCCAGAACAGTGTGGTTTTCGACAAAGACGATCTTCTATTGACCATTTAGTGTCACTAGAAACAGCCATACAAAACGTTTTCCTAAATCGGCAGCACCTCGTCGCTATCTTCTTCGATATAAAAAAGGCGTATGACACAGCCTAGCGACGTGGTATTCTTAACACTCTCAAAGAATGGGGAATCAAGGGCAATATGCTTGCTTTTATCCGGGGATTCTTAAATCACCGAACGGCTCGTGCTCGTGTAGATGATTCGCTCTCAGATAGTGTCATCTTGGAGAATGGAGTGCCCCAAGGTGTGCCACCTTATTTTCTGTAGCCATAAACGATATTACCAAATGTGTTCAGGCTCCTGTCACATGCTCTCTATTTGCTGACGACTTTGCTATCTACATTGCAAGCCGATCAGCACCTACAGCAGAGAGACTACTGCAGAACACTATATCTGACCTTGAAGCTTGGTCCAGGATTACTGGTTTCACATTTTCATCCGAAAAAACAAAATGTGTAGTTTTTCTCGGCTACGAAACCCTTCTATTCCGCAAATTTTTCTGAACGGAGAGACTATTGCTATCTCTACTTACGTCAATTTTTGAGGTTTATTTTTTGATAGCCGTCTTACTTGGGTCAAACATTTAAAAGAATTGAAAACAAATTGTTCTAAACTTCTAGATATGATGCGAGTCCTTACTAACACCAACTGGGGAGCCGATAGATCATGTATGATACGTTTTTACTATTCCTTTGTTCGCTCCCGTTTTGATTATGGTTCTGTCGCCTACTCTTCAGCTCGTCAAACCGTGCTTAAAATGCTGGATAGTGTACATCATGCTTTCCTTCGGCTTGCCACAGGCGCGTTTAGATCAAGTCCTGTCGCAAGCTTACTTGTAGACTGTGGTGAACCATCACTTTGGGATAGACGAGACCAGCTCTTATTATCTTATTTTGCTCGTCTCAGAGGACAGCCAAATCACCCGGTTCTTGACTCGGTCTTTAGAAATCCTAATCTAGGAAAGTATGAGGACCATCCACGTCGTACTGCACCTGTAGGTGTCCGTACCTGGCGTCTGCTGCAGCATATAAATGTTGACACACCGTCATTTTTTCCTATGTATCCTTGCTCATATCCTCCATGGAGAATAAACCTCATAAATTTTAATTTTGACCTGACTACATACAATAAACAATCAACACCATCTATTATCTTTCAGCAAATGTTTCAGTGTGTTCTCTCCAAGATGAAACCAGACGCGGTTGTATACACTGATGGATCGAAACAAAACGATGCAGTTGGGTGTGCATTTGTTGTCAATAAGAGAACTTATATGTTTGGTCTACCAGGTATTACAAGTGTGTTTACCGCTGAACTATACGCTATAAATAAGGCTCTAAACATCATTAACCATAAATATAGAAAAATTCTTATTTGCAGTTACTCGTGTAGTGTGTTACCATGGGACTCCTCATACAGAATACCCCGGCGTGAGGAAGTAGTTCTCTGTCGATTGCGGATAGGACACACGAGTACCTAGAGGACAACCACCTCTATGCGCACGATGCAACTGCCGCGTGACTGTGCGTCACATACTCGTGGACTGCATATGTTATGCGGCATTGCGTCGTAAATTTAAACTACCCTGAAACATCCGTGGTATCTTGTGTGATGATAAAGAGGTATTAAACCGGATGTTTCTGTTTTTGCGTAGTATAGGGTACAAAAAATTTAATTACTCTAGTCCTATGTATTGTTTTTGTTATCCGAGTAGCGAGCCTTTTACACTCCCTACCGAAATTATGTTTTATATATATATATTCATATTTTGTTGTTTTTTTTTTTATGTTTTTTAAATTCGTCTGTGCTATTAGTTGTAAGATTTTTGTGATATTAGTTGTATGTTTTATCTCTTTTCTTAGTTTTAAGTTTTATTTAGTTTTAATATAATAGTTTTTAACGTAGTTTTAAGTTACATGTTAGTTTTTTTGTTATCCGCGAATGGGCCTTTTACACCCATTCTGGATTTTGCTTACTGTGATAGTAGTTTTAAGTTTTAATTACTTTTACTTTTATTTATTTATTTTCCGGGCGATGATAACGACCAATCGTTTTTCGCAAAAAAAAAAAAAAATACATAAAATATTGTATTAGGTTATGTATTAAGATGTTACAATGAAATATGCAATGACGAAAAACAAATAAATTATATTTTTAAATCATTTATATAAAATTGATATATTTTCATTAAAAAAAAAAACCTTTTGCATTAAGTTATCTATAAACAAATTACAAAGGAATAACCAAAAGAAATTTTTTCCTGAAAAAAAAATGTTCCTTACACTTTACCAAACACATTTTCGTTAAAAGTCACTGTATTTGGTAAACAATAAGGCTTAATAAAAAAATAAAAAAAAAATAGCACGTGCCAATCGAATTAAGAAATATTTTTTTAAGTATGTAATATTGCCAATATTATGAATAAAAAAACATTGATAAAAGTTAAAAACGTATTTTTTTTGTTGAAATAATCTTTTTTAATTAAATAATAAATATAAAAAAATAATAATAAGCAAATAATATAAATTCTTATTAGTCAATGGAAATTTTTTATAATAATTTTTTTTTAATTATTAAAAATTATAAACGTCTGATTAGCAACTATTCGGAACCTGTTCTTTCTGATGATCTTTCAGAGCTAATTAGCAGCACCTTCATCAGCAGAATTATTGGTAGCATTATTGTTAACGAAGCTCGTTTTAATGAATGTTGCGAAACCTCATTCGATCAAGGTTTTGTTTATTTGTTTAATACGTTTTGTCAAATTTAGTATTCCTGTTAAATTTCATATCGTCCAATTATATTGGTTCTTGGATTTTTATAAGTATGTTAAATTTATATTTTAGATAATGTATGTGTATACCCTGTGTTTATAAAATTATTTCTCAAAGTTGATTCTGTTATTCTAAATGGTCTCTTCATGCTCTCTTTGTACCTCAGGGTGAATGTATGTCCAGTCTGACCAATTTAGTATCTAATATAGTTACTGCTGTGAATACTCCTGGGTTCTTGTATTTACCATTTGCTGTACGATGATTTTTGTTTGTGGTTCTGAAAGAAACACAATTTTGTATCATATTAATAATACCTCAGTGTTATCCTATTTCATTGTAATACTCAATAAATAATTATAAACTCTTTATAGAGAAATATAATATCTTTAATTCGTTTTAAAACAACTACATAATTTAGTTCTAATAAATAAACATATAAATTTAATTACTATTAATAACGACTCTGCTCACCGATCTTCGTGGCGGAGTGGTAGTGTCTCAGTCTTTCATCCAAAGATCCCGGGTTCGATTGCCGGTCAAAGATGGTATTTTTCATACACTATAAATTTCCACTTTCATATCCCCACGTGTTAAGTTTTATATCATACTTGTTTACATTCAAAAATATTGTAATGGCAGTTTTAATTGTCGTAATTCTTTTTCTGCCGCTCAGCTGACTATTGTAGACAAGACATAACATGTAGTAGTTCAGTTATACAGTTACACTCAACGTATTCATTCTATTCTATTCAATTCACTAACATAATACTACTCAATATATTCAATGTGTTATTACAATTACGACAAATAAAATTCAAAATTCAATCAAAATGTTTCAATAACAAATGTATTCAATCAAATAAATAAAGCATAAACTTAATACATATTCGTCTACAATCATTCAACTTCAAACAATGAACATATTTATTTGGTCCTCCTATCCGGATATGAACTTCAGCAACGTATGGATTCAACATATTTATTTGGTACTCCGCGCCGGATTTGAACTTCAGCAACGTATGGATTCGACGTATTTAATTCTAAACTTTAAGTTTCAACATCGACTTAATTCGTATAGTCATACAAGCTACTCCTAATCCGTAATGCGTACAAACATTATACGCAGTGAAATTTAATTTCAAAAGTGTAAGCAATAGTGGAATCGATGTTGGAAATTTCCAAATTGAACTGGATAGTGTTTCATATGTTATATTAGTTCGTCGATTATACGAAAATCTACAAGGAGCTACGAGAATCGATATTCATCATAGTCGTAACCTATTAATTAATTTTACTATTCTTATTCTTATGTCTAACTTCTTATTATTAATATTTACCTTAATGTAATTTAATTCAAAATTACTGAAGACACTCAACAGTAAGACTTTGCAGACTAATAGCAAGGAACTTTTTAAAAAACCTGGTATTATTAAAGCATCAATCACACGAATCAATACCTTTGTTGATAATTTTAACCCCACAAACAATGAAATATATTCTTTACAAATAAAATTAAGAAATTTGTTAGAATTACAAGTTAAATATGATGACATTCAGTCTCAGTTGGAAGCTGTTGATGAGAATACAGCTGAAGACAGAATACAAACTGAAGATAATCTATGTAACATAGAATGTAAATTAAATCTTTGTTAGATAAAATGTCTATAAAGCCTCCTGATAAATCAGATCCTACCGATATGAAACCAATTAATAATCAAATGCAATTCTTACTGCCAATTAAATTGCCATGTTTTAGTGGAAATTTACTTGACTGGCAGTATTACTTTAATACATTTAATGACTTAATTCATTCTAGAAATGACCTATCCGATATTCAAAAATTACACTACTTACGCCCTTAATATCATCAAAGACTTACCAATTACAAGGGAAAATTATTCAGTCGCCTTAAATCTCCTTAAAAAAAGATATGATAATAAATACATAATCTCTGTTCATCTTATTGAAAATATTTAAAAAATTGGTTTCATTGAAAAGGAATCTGCAGATAATTTAGATAATTTTATTAATAAAATTAATTCTTGTATAAGTTCATTGGAGGCAATGAATTTACCTGTAAATCCTTATGATCTCATTGTTATGCAATTACTAGCATCAAAATTAGACAAAAATACTTGCAAAAATTGGAAAGGACTTAATAATAGAAGATAAATACTTGAGTATAATTCGCAATCAAATAACACTCACTCTTTTAACAAACAAGTATTTAACAAACCCTTTAAAGGTCAAGGGAAATATAACAATACAAATCAAATTTACAGAAGAAATTTAGTTACCATGCAAATTCAAAATTATTTATATACATGTAAAAAATTTCTTGATTTAACAGTAGATGAACGCAAGGAATTTTTAGTCCAAAATAAGTGTTGCATTAATTGTTTTTGAACAGGTCACTTTGTAAATAATTGTATGAATAAGCATGTATGTAAAACATGTTCCAAAAAGCATCATTCCTTAATCCATACAGAGGAAATTAATAAATCTAGGTCTAAGCCTGAAAATAATACTTATTGTGCATTAAAATTACAAACAAAAATGTTTTATTGTCTACTGCTGTGTGCAATACTGTGGACAAACATGGAAATGTAGTGTTGCATATAGAGTCTACAAACAACATGTAGAGTGTTGCTTGATTCAGGCAGTCAAGACAATTTCTGCACAATGGAATTTGCTCATAGACTTGGGCTAACTTTAACAAAAAATAATCTTCCAATTTCTGGAATTAATAACTCATATGTCAATCAAAGTACAGTGTCACAGTTAAACTATACTCTCGCTATGAAAACTGTTTGTGCTGTATTACCTAATCTGACAATCTTCCTGCTGAATCATTTTATTCATCTCATCTTAATTTACCTGAAAACGTATTTCTTGCGGACCCAAACTTTAACATTTCTTCAAATATTGATGTCCTTTTAGGTGCACAGTACTTCCTAAACCTTATTCTGCCGAATAAATTTGTACGTAACCAGCATTTTCTTTTGATACAAGAAACAAGACTAGGATATATATTAGCTGGAAACCTTCCTTTAAATGTTACACGCAACAATTCAGTTTCTTCCTTTTTCATTCGTAGACAATAAACTTTTCATCACAGATAGAAAAATTCTGGGAGGTAGAAAAACCTATTTTAGTCAAACAAACCTCTCATGATAAATATGGGAAAGAAATTTCATAGAAAATACAATTAGAAATAAGGATGGTAGATTTATAGTTACATTACCTCGTAAATCAGATAACATCAAACTTGGTAATTCTCTTAATAACGCCAAAAATAGATTTTTGTCTTTGGAACATAAACTTATTCAAGACCCTAGGTTTAAGAAGGGATACTCTAATTTTATTAATGAATATATAAACCTAGATCATATGTCTGAACTTAATTCTAAGGATTTATTGGTACCTGGCTCAGAAGTTTTTTATCTACCTCATCACGCTGTTTTCAAGGAAACAAGCTTAACAACCAAACTAAGAGTTGTTTGACAGCTCAGCCAAATCCAACAATGGTCTATCTCTAATGATAGGACCTAGGGTCCAACAAGACTTATTTTCAATAATTTTAAGATTTAGAGTCCATAATTGTTATCAATATCACAAAAATGTACAGACAGATTCTAGTTACTCAGAAGGACAGTAATTTGCAAATAATACTGTGGCGTGAAAACCCTGAACAAGACTTAAAGCATTATGCCTTAAGAACAGTAACTTATGGTACAACTAGTGCCTCATTTTTAGCTACTCATTGTTTAGTTCAAATTGCCAATGACAATAACGATCAATTTCCTAATGCCTGCAGAGCCATATTAAATGATTTTTATGTTGATGACCTTATTACAGGAGCTGATAGTGTACATGAAATTAAGCAGTTAAAAACTGATGTAACTTATTAAAACAGTATGGTTTTCCCCTTCATAAGTGGTTCTCCAATTGTCAAAATATTGTTTTCTTCACTGATGATACTGTACCATTAAATACACCTATATCATTAAATAAAAATTAAAAAATACGTACTTTAGGTATATTATGGAATAATTACTTAGATAAATTAACTTAGGAAGTCAATCAAAGGAAAGTTAAAATATATTCACTAAAAGGCATATTTTATCAATTTTCTGGTATCTATGATCTTATTGGACCCATTATATTTTTATGCAAACACTTTATGCAAAGCCTTTGGCTAGTCAAGTGCAATTGGGATGATACTTTACCCAATAATTTACTATCGCAGTGGCAAATTTTATACAATCAAGTTTAGTTAGTTCTATAAATGTTGACAGATGTGTAAAGTTAGACACTGATAGTAGCATCAAATCCTTTCAACTCCATGGATTTGCAGATGCATCTGTTAAGGGTTTCGGATGTTGTATATATGTTAGAATTACTTACTGTAATGATAAAGTTTCATATAATTTATTGTGTTCCAAATCAAGAGTTGCCCCTTTAAAACAAATGACTCTTCCAAGACTTGAACTCTGTGCTTGTTTACTCTTATCACGTTTACTTAATCAAGTTACATTAGCTTTAAATGAAAGAATCAATGAAATTCATTTATATTCTGATTCCATCATTGCACTCCATTGGATTCATGGTCAATCCACCAATTGGAAGGTGTTTGTAGCCAATCGAGTTTCAGAAATTCAACAGTTGACTTTTAATGCGAAGTGGATCATATTGAATCACCTTCGAATCCTGCCGATGTACTCTCTCGGGGATGTCTTCCGGAAAAATAAATTAATTTTGTAATATGGTGGCATGGCCCAAGCTGGCTTTTGCAAGATTCTTTCTGTTGGCCAACTAATCATCACTTTAATTCTACTGAAACAAACGTTGATCCTCAATGCCTTGCTGAAAAACGTCAAACTGTTAAAGTACTCTTTTGACCTCTAATATTACTGATTATACTGAGAAATACTCATCGCTATCTAAACTAATCCGTGTCTTTACTTATTGTTTTAGATTCATTCAAAATATTAAGCATAAGTCTACTAACGATAGAAAATTTGATGCATTATCTTCAAATGAATTAGAATTCACTCTTGAATTTTCTCAGTTAGCATATTTTAAATCTGAAATTAATGATCTTCATAACAGTTTCATTTTGAAACAAAGTAAACTCAGTTCGCTAGATCCATTTTTAGACTATAAAGGTTTACTTCGTGTAGAAGGTAGACTGGAACATTCTTTTTGTCTTTCGATAAAAAACATCAATTAATACTACATCCTCATGCAAACATAACAAGGTTAATTATCCACAGTGAACATTTACGTCTTTTATATGCTGGACTCCAATTAACTCAAAGTTCTCTTGGACGAAGAGAACTTTAGTTATTCAAAGTTCTTGAGTTATTCAAAGTTCTTGAGTTATTCAAAGTATTTGAGTCATTCACAATTTTGGGTTGTGAATGCAAAAATAGCTATTCGTTCTATAGTTACGAAATGCCTAAAATGTTTTCGTTTTAATGCTGATAATCAATCTCAGCAACTTGGTCAATTACCCTCTTCTAGAATCACTCCTTCACGAGCCTTTTCTACTTGCGCTATTGACTATGGTGGCCCTATTATGATTCGGCATGGCGGGCAGAAATCTAAAATTCTTTCAAAGGCCTATATTGCGCTTTTTATTTGCTTAGTTACTAATACTAAGGCTATTCATTTAGAACTTGTTTCAGATTTAACAACTGAATCCTTCATTGCTGCCTTAAAACGATTTATTGCTCGCAGGAGTATTTGTAATCAAATGTATTCAGATAACGCTACTAACTTTCGTTGTGCTAGTAACACTCTTTATGAATTGTTTCAATTTTTTAAATCGAAGGACTTCAATTCGGCTATTCAATCTTTCTCAAAATTTCAAATGGTCATTTATTCCCCCTTCCTCGCCGCACTTGATGGCTTGTAGGAAAGCGGAATCAAGAGTGTTAAATTTCATCTTCGCCGTGTCGTTGGACAAACCATTCTTACCTTTGAGGAATTTTATACAATTTTAACTCAAATCGAAGCATGTCTTAATTCGCGCCCACTTTTTGTTATTTCTAATGACCCTAAAGATCCTGAACCTTTTACTCCTGGCCATTTTTTAATCGGTTCCCCTCTGACTTCATTTCCTGACCCATACTTTTCCGAAATTCCAGAAAATCGCTTAGGTAGGTGGCAGTTATTACAGAAATTTATTCAAGTTATTTGGAAAAGATGGTCTAAAGTTTATTTACATGAACTGCAACAACGCAGTAAATGGCGTTTTCCTAATAGAAATCTGTGTGAGGGCGATTTAGTTTTAATTTGTGATGACAATACTTCTCCGTTATTTTGGAAATCTGGAATTGTGTTACTCATGCTTTCATGGGTTGTGATAATTTAGTTAGAGTTGTTTACATTCGTACATCAAATTTATTTCGTAGACCAATACGTAAATTGTCTGCTACCCTTATCAGATAATTAATTAAAATGTTAATGTTATGTTATTGTTATACTTATTACTTATGTATATCTTATTAAGTGTTATGATACTACCTAATATTTGTATTATTGTCAATTATGTTTTGTTCGAAATTGTATTATATTACATTACATTATATTACATTACATTCTTTATATATATTAGAATCATTGTAATAAGGATAAAATCAAAACCTAAACCGACAACGATTGTTAACGTCTATATGCCTACAAGCGCCCATGATTTCAAGGCGAAAAACGATTGATCGTTATCATCGCCCGGAAAATAAATAAATAAATAAAAGTAAAAGTAATTAAAACTTAAAACTAATATCACAGTAAGCAAAATCCGGAATGGGTGTAAAAGGCCTATTCGCGGATAACAAAAACACTAACATGTAACTTAAAACTACGTTAAAAACTATTATATTAAAACTAAATAAAACTTAAAACTAAGAAAAGAGATAAAACTTACAACTAATATCACAAAAAATCTTACAACTAATAGCACAGACGAATTTAAAAAACATAAAAAAAAACAAAAAACAACAAAATATGAATATATATATATATATATAAAACAAAATTCCGATAGGGAGTGTAAAAGGCTCGCTACTCAGATAACAAAAACAATACATAGGACTAGAGTAATTAAATTTTTTGTACCCTATACTACGCAAAAACAGAAACATCCGGTTTAAAACCTCTTTATCATCACACAAGATACCACGGATGTTTCTGGGTAGTTTAAATTTACGACGCAATGCCGCATAACATATGCAGTCCACGAGTATGTGGCGCACAGTTACGCGGCAGTTGCATCGTGCGCATAGAGGTGGTTGTCCTCTAGGTACTCGTGTGTCCTATCCGCAATCGACAGAGAACTACTTCCTCACGCCGGGGTTTTCTGTATAAGGAGTCCTATGGTAACACAGAATCTTTAATCTGACGGAGTTTATTATCAATGGTAGCCGTCCAATCACCTTGCTCTTAATAATTGTTTTACATAATTAATGAAATCAGAAGTAGCAACTCGGGTGGTGAAAGGAGGCTGGTTACATGCTTCTTTGGCAGCGGAATTTGCATGTTCATTACCTGGAATCCCTACGTGGCTAGGGACCCAGCAAAAAATTAATTTTGTGTTAATAATTGTGTTGCGATTATTCAGCTCAGCGATTGCGTTGTAAATTTCAATGACGATAGGATGTTTAGAATAAACGTTTTAAAGGCTTGGAGAGCACTACACGAGTCACTGCAAATAAGAATTTTTCTATATTTAGGGTTAATGATGTTTAGAGCCTTCTTTATAGCGTATAGTTCAGCGGTAAACACACTTGTAATACCGGGTAGACCAAACATATAAGTTCTCTTATTGACAACAAATGCACACCCAACTGTATCGTTTTGTTTCGATCCATCAGTGTATACAACCGCGTCTGGTTTCATCTTGGAGAGAACACACTGAAACATTTGCTGAAAGATAATAGATGGTGTTGATTGTTTATTGTATGTAGTCAGGTCAAAATTAAAATTTATGAGGTTTATTCTCCATGGAGGATATGAGCAAGGATACATAGGAAAAAATGACGATGTGTCAACATTTATATGCTGCAGCAGACGCCAGGTACGGACACCTACAGGTGCAGTACGACGTGGATGGTCCTCATACTTTCCTAGATTAGGATTTCTAAAGACCGAGTCAAGAACCGGGTGATTTGGCTGTCCTCTGAGACGAGCAAAATAAGATAATAAGAGCTGGTCTCGTCTATCCCAAAGTGATGGTTCACCAGTCTACAAGTAAGCTTGCGACAGGACTTGATCTAAACGCGCCTGTGGCAAGCCGAAGGAAAGCATGATGTACACTATCCAGCATTTTAAGCACGGTTTGACGAGCTGATGAGTAGGCCACACAACCGTAATCTAAACGGGAGCGAACAAAGGAATAGTAAAAACGTATCATACATGATCTATCGGCTCCCCAGTTGGTGTTAGTAAGGACTCGCATCAAAAAATAAACCTAAAAACTTGACGTAAATAGAGATAGTAATAGTCTCTCCGTTGAGAAATATTTGCGGAATAGAAGGGTTTCGTAGCCGAGAAATTACTACACATTTTGTTTTTTCGGATGAAAATGTGAAACCAGTAATCCTGGACCAAGCTTCAAGGTGAGATATAGTGTTCTGCAGTAGTCTCTCTGCTGTAGGTGCTGAACGGCTTGCAATGTAGATAGCAAAGTCGTCAGCAAATAGAGAGCATGAGACAGGAGCCTGCACACATTTGGTAATATCGTTTATGGCTACAGAAAATAAGGTGGCACTTAATACACTACCTTGGGGCACTCCATTCTCCAAGATGACACTATCTGAGAGCGAATCATCTACACGAACACGAGCCGTTCGGTGATTTAAGAATCCCCGGATAAAAGCAAGCATATTGCCCTTGATTCCCCATTCTTTAAGAGTGTTAAGAATACCACGTCGCTAGGCTGTGTCATACGCCTTTTTTATATCGAAGAAGATAGCGACGAGGTGCTGCCAATTTAGGAAAGCGTTTTGTATGGCTGTTTCTCGTGACACTAAATGGTCAATAGAAGATCGTCCTTGTCGAAAACCACACTGTTCTGGAGATAGAAAGCCATGTTTCTCAAAGTACCATGTAAGTCTGCGGTTTACCATTCTCTCCATTATTTTACACAAAACGCTTGTTAATGAAATAGGGCGGTAGCTTGAGGGGTGTTCGGTGAGAGATACAGACTGCAGATATGCAATTTAAAGGGAATAGAGACCTTTACTGCAATAGCAGGAATGACAGTGGTTAGTTGAATTCTTGTAGCTGACACCCCATTCTTCATGAAAGTCGCTACTCCACCACTCTCCCTACTGTCTACTAGGCAGTCGTATCTCTCACAGAAGTATCCTCTGAGTGTAATTCGGTCATGTTGTAGAAGGTGAGTTTCTTGGAAACACATGATTAGTGGATCATGTGTGTGCGCTAGTACTCAATACGGGACCCAATACCTCTAACATTCCACTGAATAATGTTCATAAGTGTATTCATAGTTCATAATTAATAATTAAATTTCGAAAATTATATAAAAATTAGCTGTACGTGATTCGGGTTTTCTTTTTTGTATTTTATATTTTAAAGAACTCCGATGCCCTAGGGTCAGATGGTTCTTCATCCATATCCTCCAGTATATGAGGTGATGGTGGAGGAGATTTATTTGAATGGGATGCTGCAGTTAACATCCCAGCGGGGGTGGTCATGTGGGTTCCCTTTACGGGGAGCTTATTAGGTGGCTTACTGGCAGCTGTGATAGTCGCTATTCGTGCCGGTACGACTTTGGGAACAGGAACTTTCGTATGTAGCACACTGTTGGATTCACTAACTGCGACGAAAGACTTTTTATTCATCTTTGTCAGCTCTGAGATAGTGGCTGTAAGTGAAGCTACTTGATCAGAAAGCATCTGAACAAGTTTTTTAAGTTCATTGCAGGATCCGCACTGCTGATTATTAACGTTTGTAAGAGTTTGTGTCGATGTAGCGGTGGCAAAAGATACATCTGGTTTAACCAGGTTCCGTGAACTATTTAACTTTTTGTATTCTCTTCCTGCGGCCGGGAAAGATAGCTTTTGCTCCGTACAGATTTTTAGAATTGCCTTTTCTTCTTTAAAGATTGGGCAATCTCGGGAGCGGGCTGTATGTGGACCACTGCAGTTTGCACATTTTTCACTTTCTTCGCAGTTAGTGTCATTGTGACCTTCATTAGCACATCGAGCACAGATCTGAGTTTTCGTGCAAGATGTTGTAGTGTTACCAAAACCTTGGCATCTGAAACATCGCCGTGAGTTGGGTATGAATGGTCGTACCCGAACCGAGAGGTAACCCACTTTAATCTTTTCTGGTGGAACAGGGAGATTGAATGTTAATATAAGAGACGGTGTCGGTTTTTCTGTTCCGTTCTGCCGTTTCATTATACGTTTCACTTCAACAACGTCTTGGTGGCAAAGCTCATCAACTATTTCCGAGATATCTATATCTAAAAGGTCTCTACAAAAAATTACACCCCGGCTCGTATTTAACGTTTTGTGGAATTCTGCACTTATATTTATACCACCCATATTACGGAGACGTAAGATAGATCGACTCTGTTCATCGTTGAATGTTTCAACCAGAATCGATCCGTCGCGTAATTTCCTGATATTCTTTGGGGAGCCACTTGCACCTGTTATGGTTTTGTTAATTAAGAAAGGTGAAACCTTTTGAAGGGAGCCACCTTCCTGACTATTTCTGAGAACAACGAATCTAATATTTTTATATTTCGATTCTAACAAGTTGTGGTTCTCTTCAGTAGGACCTTTATCCTCGTCAGACAAAGCTGACCGAGGTCTCTCCACCAGACTGTATTTGGTGGTTTTTTCAGATGGGCCACCAACCATCATTGTGTTTATTGTTGGAACTGAAATTTTGGTCCCACGAGTACCGGCGAAAAATGGACCACTCCAGCAGAGCGCACGCGTACTGGAGCTAGAGCTAAATACAACTGGGTTCGCTCTGGTGCCCAGAGGACATCGTTCGAGACTCACTACGTAGAGCCATTCACCCATCGGCACGATTTGTTCCCACCTTGGGTTACACTTGCGTTTCGTATGATGTCGCAACACCACCGAGTGTAAATGTAATTAATATCAGTGTAGGTTGTTGTTGTGTAATTGTGTATGTGTGTATGTTGTAATTTATGTATTGTTCTTGGTGTAGTGTATGTGTATAATGTAAAGTGATCTGCAGCTCATTGTATAGTGGGAAGGAAAGCTGCGGAGGCTAGGCCCGTGGGGACGCCAACCCCCAAAGTCTTAAAGAATTAGCCTCCCCGTCGGGGGATTTTACGTATTACGTGACAATGTTTTATGTATAAAAAAAAAATAAATAAATAAATAACTTAAAATAAATAAATAAATTAGAAACAATGAAGAAAAACAATTTTAACTAAATTTCTGCATTCCAGAAAGAAGGTTTAGCTCACACTGTGTATTTTTGTCTCTTTGTTTCGTTTCTCTGCATTCTTTTATTACTTTTATATGAATATTCAGATTTTTTTGTGTGTTTTGTTTTATGTTATAAATGTCTTTAATTTTTTAAATACAGAGTGATTCATGAAGAATGTAACAATCTTTCAGGACATATTCTACTGGTGAAAATAAAGAAGAAAATTCATATAAACGTATGTTCGGAAACGCTTCATTAGCGACTGTCGGCTGACAAAAGATTTCGCTCTGATTTCTGCGCCTTCGAAATAATTAAGCCAGACTGTAATCTTGAGACCATTAATAATATATTATCACTTAATTCCATACTGTTCATATATAAAGAAGTGTTCGTATGGTTGATTGTATTATTACATTTTTGCAATTGATATCAGTGAGAAATTCATTGCCAGAAACGAAAAAATATCTACCCAAAATTGGTGTTGCTAAAAAGATAAGTTTGGATCTACTCAAAATTATTATCTACGCAAAAAAAACTTGCGCAAGATCAACTTTTCGTTTCCGACGCCCTCACTATTTCGCTGTCAGAAACGCATCTAATTTCTAAGTACAATGCTCTTCATTCGTTCAATTAACGAATAAATCCTAAACACAAGCATAAAATTTAAATTCTGTTACCAATGCAACTCGCTGCACTCGCGTTTAAATAATACACCACTGTACAGTCATAATATCAAATTGAGTTAATGTTGTCTGTTGTCGACAATAAATTGAGCGTAACTCAAAAACGACTCGATCAATATTCATCAAATTTTCATATGCACAACTTCCGATACACTATTAGAGCGTATCTAGATTTCAGTGAAATTAATGTAGCATTTTTGGAGATTTTTGAGCAGCAAAATTTATGCATGAATGGTATTTTCGTACCCTTCATACTTCAAAACTTAAGGAAAATTCATTTTCATTCCTTAATCTTACCACTTTTCTTCGATAAGTTGGTTAAAACACTAATTATAAAATGAATTTTTTAGGATATTTCTCTACAACTACACAATGCTTTTTCTTCTTATTTTTTAGGTGTCGTTTCCTTTAAGAAGGTTGGCAATCATTTGTATTTTGACTCTCCAATCAAGAAATTTTCAAACAATTTTACAAAACTACAATTGTATCATCATACTCTCTAATTGTTCAACTGGAAGTACGTCTTCTTCTTTTGCTTCTTTTGTTTTGTATATTTCCTTATATGATACGTAGTTTGCAACAAAACTCATTCTTTTCACTCTTATTACATGGAACGGATACTAAAACTTTTTTTTTTTATTACGTTATTTGTTTTTATTATTTTTTTCTCCTTCATTTTTTCAAATTCTTCATTATTATTTCTTTATCTACCCAATTAGATTTCGAGATCCATCTGTATGTTTACATTTCAAATGCTTCCAATTAATCGCTGACGGTTTTCATAATCGTCATGTAAACATTCCATTAAATAACAGTGAGGACATATAGTATCTCAATATTCTTTGGCCTTCAATACACCCAATGTATGGAATGTGTATGGAATGTATGGAATACACATGTATTCCAGTGTATGGAATGTGTATTCCCAACATATCGACACGTATTTGCCTGTTCAGATTCGATGATTGCTTTGCAGTCGATTAGTGACATACACTCTAGAAACCTTGTTGTATGTGAAGAACAGTCTGTTATTTCTGAAATGACTCGGCGTAATACAAGTGTTAGCTACTACGAGATCCCCAGCCATATTGGAATTTCAAGCAATGAGCGCGTTGATCGTGTTGCAAAAGAGGCTTATTTGCAGTCGCCTCCTTTCTTACATCGCGTTGTTTTGGAGGATTATGTCTGTTTTCTTAAGAGAATGGTCTGTAGCCCACCAAGTTGGTCTAGTAACCCACCGGATTGGTCTAGTGGTGAACGCGTCTTCCCAAATCTGCTGATTTGGAAGTCGAGAGTTCCTGCGTTCAAGTCCTAGTAAAGGTAGTTACTTTTATACGGATTTGAATACTAAATCATGTATACCAGTGTTCTTTGGTGGTTGGGTTTCAATTAATTACACATCTCAGGAGTGGTCGACCTGAGACTGTACAAGACTACACTTCATTTACATTCATACATATCATCCTCATTCATCCTCTAAAGTAAAAACTACCTTTCGGTGGTTCCGGAGAAAAAGAAAGAAAGAGGATAGTTCATGGTGAGTGGCTAAGTGAATAGATTGAAACCGTCAATAATGAAACTTCGCTCAGTTTAGGATACTGCGTCACCCTGGAGCTCTTCTTACAGGAATAACCGTTGAAAGGAGGTTATTATTTGCCATTTGCGAATAAGGTACACTAAACTTACTCTTGGACACCTCATGAGTCAGACTTGTGTACCCGTTTGTGTTCGCTGCGATAGCTAACTAACGGTACACCACATCCTTATGGACTGTGTCTGTTATGCGGCATTGCATCGAAAATTTAAGTTACTGGCTAACATCTGAAATATTCTAGAAAACAACATGATATCGAATCTCTTGTTTCTGAAGGCCGTGGATCTGTATTCGAATATTTAACGAATAATGTAATATGTTTTTTAGTATTTTGTAATGTGACTTAGATTTTTACTACTTTACCTGTGATATTGTGCGTCTGATAGTTAATTTTTATATATTTTTTAAAGTTTATTTCTCCGTTATACTTAGCGTTGTTGACGTTGAACTAGTTTGTTTATTTTAAAAGCACTGCGTCTGGGTACGAGAAACGAATCTTCGTTGTGGGATCCAAAACGCAAACAAAAAAGCCAACATATATTAAATTAGTAATTTTAAACTAATAACTTATTAAAATTCTTTATTATCCAATAAAATAAAATGTTAATGATATTGCTGTACAGAGTACAATATAACAATTACGGAAGAAAAAATCCAGTAGAATAAAAATTAATAAAAGAACCAAATTATTAATAAAATTATTTAATTATTTAAGGAGCATTATTAAAGCTGTATTAACTGAACACTATAAATTTTTTATTAATCTCAAAAAGGCATCAAAAATCGAAGGATATATTCAGTTATAAAAAATAAAAATAAAAACACTGGTAGTATACATACAATATTTGCTTGCCACTCTCTTGTGTATAATATTCTACGAATATGTTATACCTATAAAACAACATTGGTTCGTGGGAAGCAAGACACAACGACCGATGAAATTATTTGCCGGAAATTCAGTTCACTTCCCACTGCTATGAAAGCCAATGAATTAGTTGCAATCTCCATTTGTGTTTATGTATGAGTGAGTGTGTGTGTGTGTGTGTATGTATTCGTTTTTTTACAATATATATTCAACCTTCTCATTAAAAGATTAAACATTTAGAACCATTGTTTCATTGATATTGTCGTTACTCTATATTCAGGAATGTAAATAACTTTACAATAACTTTTTTTGTAATCGTATTATTTGAAATATTTTCTATTACAACATTTTTTAATTAATTTATTTTTAATAACAAGCTTTAAAAAAATTGCCAAATATTTGTATATGTGTTAAAAATTTAATTAATTTTATCCTCGTTTAACAAAGAAGATTCACTGATGGCTTTTCATCGGTATATTAATCCTCCGTGTTGAATTATTTTTTTGTTTTTAACTCACTTAAGTATGCTTGTTATCAACATTTATATTTATATGTCTTGAAACATAAAAGTTTGAAAAACCCCAAAAACATGACCACACGATAACGCGTGGTGCGCACGGGAGACGAAAAAGCAGTGAATTTATACAGTCCGCTGAATACTCGCGCGCGCGTTGTTGAGCGTATTTGTAAACTTCTTACTTATTCATGCTGACATTTTATGTTAAATGATTTTCTAGTCTTTTTATTACATAAAAATAATTTATTTCTTCGTTTTATGAAAAAATAAGTTTGTTGATTTTACTTATAAAAAGTTTGTGCAAAATTTATGTGCAGTAAATCCTCAGTTTATTCTGTATATCATTAATTGATTTAGATTTTTTTATTTTACTTTTGTTTGTCGTCGGACTTGTTTGCGGCCTGAAAATTAGTTTTTACGTAAATTCCTCTATGATTTAGAATAGATCTGATAAATAAGTAACTATATTATTTATCTTTTAAACACATAATGAAATGATACATTGTATATTTTAACGTTTCTATTATTAAAAAAGATATAAATAATCACCAAAAAGTATTTAAAATGAAAATAATAGTATCACTATATAATGATAAAAACAAGTAAAACATAATTGTCTAATTGATACTAACTGAAATAAAAATAGTTTATAAAATAGATTAATTTAACATAAATCTAGGCTCTTTCAAAAGTGATGAAAGTTCACGCAAATTTAAAATTCCACCATAAAAAGCTAGTTCTTTGTAACTACGAACGAACTGCACAGTAACAAAATATAAACCTTTCTGCGCTAACATACGTTAACAGTAACATGCTGACCGCCACCAGTAGAGATGATATAAAAGCCGCTGCACAACCACGCATATGTGCGTGGTCAGCAGGTTGCATGTATGCATAAACCACGCGCCTGCAAGTGCTCAGCACTGAACATCTTGAGAAAAATAATTACGTTGTGTAGCATGTGTGGCATTTTATTAATCATTATCTACTTAGCAAATATGCTTTGTTAATCATTAAAGTTTTTATGGCTTGTAGATGATGTTTGTTTATTGGTCATAACTCTTCTGAAAGACCATTAAAACGTGTCAATAAAACTAAATATCCCTATTTCAGCTGCTTTATTTTTTGATATTTACAATCTAAGAAAATGAAATTAAGAAAAAATTGTTTATTATTTTATTGGAAAAAATATTGGTGAAAATTTTAATTATATAATTTGTACACAAAAGATGTAGTTTAACACTGATTACATAATGTAAAGCATTTTTTTTAAACAAGGTCTTCTTCCCTATAGCACGTGCATATCACATTTGGACAGACCTCGCCTAAATTTATTTCAGTTCATGTCCGTAAAATATATGGGCAAAATGTACTGCATCGGCGGATACATACTGTATGACGGATGATAAAATCCATAGAAGATTGTATTAATATTGCCTTTCAGAGTAATAGGCTTGAAGAAAATAGATACGGTGTTGAGTTCGGTTGGCACTACTGGAAGGAATAATTATTTGGCTATAAAATCACATGGTCTCAGTTAAAAAACCTACCTTTATCTTATTTTTTATTCAGAACAATTAATAGTTTTACATTAATAAAGTACATTTTTTGCAGTAATTTTCTTGTATATCTTTGTATTATAATGTCAACAAAAATAAAATTTTTATTTAAATATAACATCTTTTATAAAAAGGAAATAAATTAATCAGTAATAAAGCAACACGCCCTGACTGACTGACTTATTCATCAACGTTCAGCAAAAACTACTGAAGATAAATTTATGAAAATCAATATATCTATCAGTATTTGTATTTTATTCTTGTTCTGCGTATGGTGTAAGTGTCCACTAAGAAAGGATTTTTTGAAATTCCGAGTTTAAAGGGTTAAAATGAAGTAACAATAAAATGTACTATATTTTTAGTTTCTCGGTAACAAATGAAGATATCAACTTGATTTTTGGTGTGTGTAATTTTCCAATTTAAAGAAATTTCTTGATTTTTCGCAATTCAACCTTGAAAGGGGTGAAGAAAAGTAAAAATGTTTGAACAATGATGGCAAATTTTTCCCATTTCGGACTATACTAAACGAAGTGAGGATTCACTAGATTCGGGATTCTTTTTTAATTTCGATTTTTTTTAAGGAGTGCGACGACGTACGGCGCGGCGGCTCAATCAACACAGCCACTGTTAACTGTGTATTCGACGTGACTGGCTGAATCTGTCTCCGGTTACTTGATTAAAAAACATAAAATAAATGTAATTAAAAGATTAAAAAAGAAAAATGAGAAACAAAGTATGGTCATCTCCTGAGGGTGTTTGTCCGATAACGCTAAGAACATGGAAATCACGTTTTTACCCGTACGATGGACGGGACCAGCTATAACTAATACTTTTAAGATGGAGGCCGACTATTTTGAAACCAGCATTCTTCAGTTATTCAAAGTTTCGGGTCCTGTACTGATCAAACTATTGCTCTAATGAAATTACGCTGTAATACATACTGACTTTTTCATAATTGAACTGGCTTTAATCTTTATTTATCATTATTCATTTCACAAGAACGACTTTAATTTAACAAAGGGGTTCCGGGAAGCCAAGTTCCCTGGATAGATGATGACGAGAAACGCAAGTAACCATGTAGCGCCGGCGAAGCCGCAACGGGAATGCTACTACTACTACTACACACACACACACACACACACACACACACACACACACACACGCACACACACACACACACACACACACACACACACACATATATATATATATGTATATATGTATTTAAACCTTCATCTGTTTATAAGTTTTAAAAAAATAATCATCCCTTATAGTTGTTCCTTACAACCTTAGACACAGAAAAGAAGTGTACCCGGCTAGAAAGGAACTTGGTTGTTGTGATAAAACAGTATGAAAGGTTAATAGCTACAGCCTTGATAAAAAATGTAAAAAAAATTAAATGAAAAAGTATTACAATGCAAATTAAAAAGCTAAAAATAATATAATTATTCAGATAGATAAGAAACGAACACAACTGAAAACGTAGTTAAATTACATGAAGGTATTTTTAAAAACAAATATTAATAATAAAATTGATGAAAAAATTAATTTAAGAATAAGTTAAAATAAATTAAGAAAATAGTAAAATCGGAAATATAAATTGCTGAAATTTAAGTTGATTTTAGGTCCAGTAAAAAACGAAGAAACATTTTTTTTTAACTTTACATAAAATCTAGTAAAATTCGTAACTATATCACGTAATTTACATTTCATAATAGGATATCAGTCCAATCCCGAATCCATTAATAAAAAATCTGATGTAGGCATCACATGACATCCTTTTACGCTAATTAAATTATATATACACATTTAAAAAAAAATGAAAAGTACATAAAATTTTATTTCATTAATAACTTCTGATATTTTTTCATTTTTTTTTGTTTTATTATTATTGAATTATTGTTTATTATAAAATTTTTTTACAGTCAGAGGTTAATATTTATTAATAAATCAATATATTTCAAATAAAAAAAAAAATTAAAAAAAGGAGATGATGTCTTATTTGAACCGATGTGCCTTCCCCTTGTAAGATCTAAATATTTCATTAATTAGAATTTCATTTGGCTATAACTCTGGAACCTATGAAAATATGTATCACTTATGATATATCGTTGTAAAGCACTCAATGAGGGCTTATTACTGCAGTTGCAGTTAAGAAAACGTCCAAAATCCAATTTTTTTTAGATTTTTGGCTTTTTTCGACACTTTTGGTTCAGTCGATTGCAATCAAAAAGGGAGGTGCACAACAGATGTTACAACAGTCCTAAATCCAAAATCTCAACATCCTCCAGGTAATTGTTTTTGGATTATGCCAGATACGTACATACATACGTACGTATAGACTTCAAGCTAAATCTGGTCAAAATGGATATTTCCGTTGAAATCTGAAAACCGAATTATTTCGCGATAACAATACTTACAAAGGAACAAATTTAACATTTTTTAATTCCTCTTACAAGGAATTAAAAAACTCAAATCCTCTCTGTTTGGGTGATTATTCCAGGATTATGATTGATAAATTATACAAACTAATATTGTTTGCGACGATTTTACATTAATCCAATTTGAATACACACATATGATGGGAAGTTGGATATTGCTGTACCGTTCAAATAAAATAAAGTTATGTCTAAAAATAATGTAAATAATCAAAAACTTCGAAAAAGATAAAAAAATGAACATTGAAATCCTTTGTAAACCTTTAATGATACTGGCTATGCTTATTAGAATATTACACTGTGTAGAATTGCTATTTTTCCTAAAATTGGTGAACCTGCAATCAGAAGTGAGTGAAAAAATAAAATTTCATTATTGAAATTTAAAGGTTACAAATATTTGTTACGTCTATATGTAAATAAATTTATAGTTTATTAAAATATTTGTTTTTTTTTTTTAATTTATCGTTCAAGGTTTAGGCGTAACTTATATGTTTTACGGTACCGAATTAAAAATATTATTTATAAATGTTATCATTAAAAGTGCAGTTGTATTTCATTGTGTCGGCCTTGTTTCATGTAAAGTACTGTTCTAAAAAGAAGAAATCCAGGAAGTGCAGGAGGGGCAGAAGTACGGTTCTTCAGTTGAAGATTGTTTGAGCACCTACACCTTTATTGTGTACAATCCTTTCCTTTCATTCTGGTTTGTTTCCTGTCTGTTCTTATATGAATAATGGATGCGGGGTACCTTGTTTTATCCTTTGTATTTGAATCTATCTGACTGTACCCTTTCCGCTCTCCACCATTTACACACAACACACACACACACACACACACACACACACACACACACACACACACACACACACACACACACACACACACACACACACATATATATATATATATATATATAGGGGATATATATATCCTGGGTTTGGTTGCTTTTGTGATTTAATTTTTTCCATTTTATAGATTTAATTTTTTCCAAATGTTTTGTGTTGATAATTCTGAAAGCAGTAAACCTCGATCATTTTGTAGTGGTTTTACCAACTTGAGCTATACAAGATGAAATCATTTATTTATATTAGTTACTAGTTTGTATGCAAAGTTATAAACTTTGAGCTAAACTCATGTTCATGTAACACAAGTCAATTAAAATATTTTTGTGAAACTATTAAACGTCATTTAAAAAACATGTCATCAAATAAATAATAATATGAAATAGGTAACAAATGCATTCACGGAGCTTTTGTGGTGTTTAATAATAAAATAAACTTTACTGGACTTTATTAATTTATGAAAGTGTGTGTATGTGTGTGTATATACATCATATAATTCCGTTATCGTGTACGGACTTATCTTACACAGATCGATGTAAAACTTTCATAAACATAAAAATCATTGTTAATCCGAGTTTGCTCTGGAAATTGTTAAATAAATTTATTTTCATCTATCAAACACCTTTCACAAACAATATTTTAAGTATTAAACTGAAAAATATCAGTTAGTATGTTGTTAATAAAATGTAAATAATTAATTATAGAATCGAGTGTAGTTTATTTTGGGAGATTTTTAACCGGTATCAAAAATAAATTTTCTGTAAAAGCAATATTGTTAATACTGTTTACATCCAAACTGTACGCCTACTGATGAATGCGAGGAGATCCTCAATTTTCTTATTTATTTATTTTGTATATTTTTCCTTTTTACGCGACTGCACAAAAAGGAATGTAATGTAGTTAAGGTGTATGTATGTTTGCTCCACCGAAGCAGCTCAACGGCTGAACCGATGTAGATGAATGACCCCGCGTTGGAATCCTTACGTTATCGGGAGTGTCGTAGGCTATATATGTATTATATTTAAATAAATTATACTATATACAAAATTGTCACCCGCACGCGTTTTGATTATCCTATATTAAAGAGCAATGTTTTTTGGCAGTAGTGTTTTTTAATTTTTAATACTTACCTCTTGTTTATTTTTTAAACTGTAGTATATAACGCAACAAACTTAAGTATAATTACCATGTAGTATATACAAACAGCCCCCCCCCCCGGACGGTTACTTAGAAGGTCGATATTTATAACTGGTTATTTATTACCTAGATTTTCAAAATAAACAAAATTATGAAAAATGTTTTTCCCGTATATCGTTCTGCCTAATAGCGGCTTTAATAAAAATTTTATAATCAAAAAACATGTTTGGCAGTAATGTGCCACAAAATAACCAGAGGAATTGTCAAAAACTCGATTTAATCTGGCTTCGTTCAGTCAATAAACAATACATATATATTTTACTACAATAATATTTCTATAAGGTTTCAAAAAATCCCTTTCGGCATGTCGGAAGGCGGAGATAGATTTCACCGGTGCTAAGTAGGGGATAAAAAAGATTTCCACCATAAAGTTAAGAAAAAATTCAAAGTTCCTAATACGACAATGGTTGCGTGTAAAAAAAGTTTCACATATTTAGCGTATGACAAGCCCCATCTTCTTGCAACATTTTGGTCATCCCTTGCCGTAAGGATTGGTCATATCAAAATTATTTCAGACAAAACTTTAGGTAATGTTTATAGCACCAACGACCACTTTAAACCGATTCGATACTGTGCCAATTAAGGGAGGTATGATTTTTTTGTCTTCGAAACCCCATTTTTTCCACCTCCTGGGCCAATGGTTAGTGATATCAAAACACCTTACTTATATAGATTTTATGTCCTTATCCAAAAAATAATAGAAACTTTAAACGAATTCGATATTTTACTTAACACAATTATAGCGATATTTTGTTTTTTCGAAAAAGCCCTCCATTTCCATCCTATGGTCCGATTTTGGCCGTTAAATAGCTCGACCGAGACTTTGGGATGAGTCATTTTTAAGGAACAATTTGAAAGTGATTAGCGCAAAATTACGGTAGTTATCGTGTACACAAGAAAGTGAAATATATATATATAAACTTTTGACCTGACGTGAGTTTTGGGGTCTGGGGGATGTGAAGCACGAAGATTTGTCGAAATTTTCCGGAAGTCGAATCACGGACCCAAAAAGAAATTTACCTAAAAGCAGACTTGTTGCTGAAATGTTCTGGTTTTACTTGAGTTTAAGATTAAAATTTTCTCATATTAGTATTTTGGAAAGTTATCTTAATCCTTACATCCTTATTACACTACTGACTAAAACGGAATATATTGTATTTAGGATGAAAGTGTCTAGGTTTGTACCACCGTAGCAGCTCAACGGCTGATGTGATTTAGATGTGTGACCCCGCGTTGGATTTCTTACGTTACCGGGAATGCTGTAGGCTATATAAAATGTATATATATGTATATGTGTGTCTGAAAATTAGAAAAAAGATAATACTATATACAAAACTGTCACCCGCACGCTCTTTAACATTTATTTAGCTTCAAAAGTGGCATACAGTATCTTTTAAATGATTGCTCTACAGTGAAACGCTAAAAAACAAATTAAATTTATCAGTTGATTTGTATTATAGGCTACTTTTGAAACTAGCTGTAAAAATAATTAAATGCTCGCCCGCCAGTTTAGTTAAGAGTTTTCGTAGCCTGAAGTCTTTTCGATGAAAATATTTATTTTTAACACCTTTAAAGTGATATGTTGTAATCCTACCGTTTCTATTTAAATCTATTTTAGTCATCATCAAAATGAGGCTTGGGGTACAGTAGTTTCATATCGAAAAATATGTCGATTTAAGATAGGCGCATTTATTTAACGTTGAATTATTTTATCTTTAACGCGCATTATTTTATCTTTAAAGGTTGAAAAGTTATTTAAGGATTCCCATGCTTTATTAATATTTTACTGAAGAAAAATGGAAACAGGGTAGTGAAATAATTGTACAAATAATAAATAATTCAATTACAAATTATTTTTGGAAAATTAAACTCATCAAGAGTTATCTTCACAGTATTTTAACAAAAAAAAGTGATATTATTTATAACGTATAAAACAATGAAGGATTTTACTTAACTTTTTTTTTGTATTTTTAACTTTGTTTTAAAAATAATAGATAAATAAATATTAATAAAGATTACTAAATAAATAAAAACAATTTAATTAAAAAGATTTTCCAATTTTTATTTTTAGTTTCTTCTTTCTTGAGATAAATAAAATAAAAAAGCTGACAAAGTATTTCATAAATTTCCCGGCTACCCCTATTAGGTCATGATTACTAAAATAAGGTTTAAGAATCCAAATTCTTAAATTTCTAAGATTTTTTTTTATTTTAAGAGTTTTCTTACTCTGTGTAAAAAATTTATTTATAAAAAAGCAATCTCTGATAAAAAAAATTAATTTATAAAATAATTATTTTAAAATGTTTAAAAAATAAAGTATAACTATGAAATTAATGAAAAATCTGCTATTCGTTTTGAGTCCGGGTTATAATATAGTTGCCAAAGCTGCCTTAATTTTAGTTCTTTAAGTGATGAAGAAGAATGCAAAAAGAATTTAATAATAAAAGTTAATAATCAAAGGCAAAAACAATAAACAGAATATAAGATTTTAGAGGTGGGGAATAAATTTTAAGAAAGATTTTCTAAAAAAAAATTCTAATATAGGTTAAACTAAACAAATTTGCTTAGATAAAATTTTCTCTAAACCTTATAACCCTTTCAATAGAGGCTAAACTTTTGCATTTTTTTGCGAGGAATCTATAATAAAAAAAAAATATATATATATATATATATATATATATATACATTCCTTAAGAGAATTTCTATATATGAAGAATAAACTTTTAAAATAATAAAATTTAAAAAAATATTTAAACCGAAGGAAGATAGAGTAAAAGAAGAAAGAACATACATTTCAATTTTAAGAGATGGGGATTGATTTTTAAAAAAATAATTTTTATATAAACATTTTATACAAATTTTCTGTAAGAAAGTTCTTTTTAAAAATAACCCTAAAGAAAATCTTAATTCGTATTTTCGCGAATCCTTCCACTCACTTAACTAATTTTCCAAAAAAATATTGTAATCAATGCCCCTAATATAAAAGTATTAGTCAAATTTGAAGAAAATCGGTTCGGTCAGTCCTGAGATATAAGACCAAAAGCACCGCGACAAATGCACATAAGCACATTCATACATACGTATGTTTTTTTGGTCTAGATAAACTAATTGGTCCCTAAAACGTAAAGATTTGCTGAAAACCTGATACCCCATTTTTGATATGATCATCATATTTTTCCCTTTAATATTCTCACCGTCATTCAAGGTACATTCGCAGGAAAAGTAAAATTAAAAATTATTTCCATTATTACAATTTTTTATAAATAAAATTGGTTATCGTTGTACTGATTCTATTTTTAGTTTAATACTTTGGTATACTACATTACTTAAAATTGTTGTTTATTTATTTTTTGTTGTTGATTACTTATAGCAATGTTTGTTAAGAATAAATCTCTTTATGGTTTATTCTTATGCGTGTATGCATATGTGCGCGCGCATAAGCACGTTCGTGGTAATTACTTCATTAATTGTTAGGTAATATTTATGCCTATGGGTTTTTACCTTCGCTATAATCAAAAGTTATGAACGTAAGTTGATTGTTATTATCCCTCTCTCTGAATATAAATAAATTATTATCGTGCACTGTAAGATGGATAATTTGAATTACGGTTGGAACATTTATTAGTTTTATTTATTGCCTGAATAGATAGTATAAATTTCTTAATAAAAAAGAAAAAATGTTTTTGATTATATCTGTATACTTTATTACAAATTTAAAAAAAATTAATATTAATTCATAAGTAAAATAATTTTATAAATGTATAAATGGGTTCAATATATTTATAAACAGGTTCACGGAACCGTTTTTAATTAATAGTTTAATAAAAACTCATGAGAAGTCTAAATTATGCAAATTTTGCACGAATATCTATTAAGATTTACACCAATGCAATAATAAATCAAATAAGTGCGTGCGAGTCAATTAAAGATATACGAATAAGTAAATAAATGTAAAATTAGTATTAAAGAAAAACCAAATGGAAAAAGGTTATATCAACAATTTTTCTATTATGATTTTCTTTTGCTTTAACAAATTTTAAAGATAATTTCCTTACATAGATTTTTGTATAAAACATTATTACGTACATTATTCAATTTACTAATTAGAATTTACTAATTATTCAATTTACAATGATAGAACTACACGAAATAACTAAAAGGCTAATCTTTATTTTAATATAGAATCTGATTTTTATTTATCTGTCGCGGATTTTAATGGTACTTAAAATATAAGAAATGTAGAAAATAGAATAGAAATTACATTTTCTATTTTTTGTTTTCATAATACCGATGATTATTGTTCAGAACGTCGTACTATGTTGAAGAACGATTGATCGCTTTTTAGTAGGGAAACTGCTGTACAGTTTCTACAATAAAGTATTACGCCGAAGGGAAATTACGGTTGATGAATTTATGAAGATCATATAGCATTATAACATTTGTAAGGAAACCCACCGGGTTGATCTAGTTTGATCTAGTGGTAAACTCGTCATCGCAAATCAACTGATTTTGAAGTCGAGAGTTCTAAGGTTCAAATCCTAGTAAAGGCAGTTACATTTATACGGATTTGAATACTAGATCGTGGATACTGGTATTCTTTGGTGGCTGGGTTTCAATTAACCACACATCTCAGGAATGATCGACCTGAGACTGTACAAGACTAGACTTCATTTACATTCATACATATCATTCTCTGAAGTAATAACAAACGGTGGTTCCAGACGCTAAACAGAAAAAGAAAAGAGTATTTGTAAGATAACTATCGGGATAAGGAGGACAGCGGGTTATACAATTTTCATTTACAATTTCAAATAATAGATTGTGGTGTTATTAAACTTTTCCGATAAATGATCAAAAATATGACCATAATTCCCTTCTTTTGATACTCCCAAGCCTTAAACAGTATCATTGCCCAATATATAATAATTATCATACCAAATTTGAAAATGTGTAGCCCATGCAATCTTGAGTTATTAACTTGAATAAGATGTTAACATATATATATATATATAAATACTTACGTAAACAGGAACGAATAAAATTTACACCCCTCCCTTGGTTTTGCATTTATTGACGTTCCATGAACCCTCAATTAAAAAAAATAAATAAATAAAAACATGGAAATATCTTTTTTGGTTATAAAATTACAAATACATTTGAAAATATTTATTTTATTTTCCTAACGTGTACGTTGCAGTCTGTTCAACTAGTGAACAATAAGCAACACTCCTACGGCTTAATGAGATGAGAATGATATGTGACATGTAAATGAGGTATAGTTTTGTATAGACTCAGGTCGACCATTCTTGAGTCGTGTGGTTAATTGAAACTCAACCACCAAAATACACCGGTGTCCAGTATCTAGTAGTCAATTTCCTCCTCGGTGGTTCTGTTCTTTATCCGGTCGCTATACAAAAAGGCCAACCTGGGTATGAGGTTTTATCGAGTAAATATTTTAATTCTTTTTAATACAATATTTACAGGTCTTTGTTCCTTAAGAGATTTTCTTCATCCTGACCCCGTAGGTGAAGACACCTTCCATGTGGCAGTTTCGGTGGCCACGCCACTCCCTCCGTGGGCTTTACCGAAGATCATCTTCAGAACCCCGGCAAAAGGCATCTCTCAACCTTGTTCTTGCCTAAGTCAGGATGCCACCGATGCGAATACCACACGTGATATTCCCATCAGCTTACTAGTTGGAAATGAACTCTGTAAAACAAAACATCTATGTCAAGTCCTTAACCAGATTGAGTGACAAGAAGTAACTGAAATTAAAAACGCAACTATCAACCCGATCGTTTAGAAGTTAAGTTCAACACGCAACCATAACATAACGCAAAACAAGAAATAAAAATAAATTTAAAAATAAAACCAAATAAACAAAACACTACAAAAACATCAAACCTCTTATAATCCAGTCCTGAGTGGCTAATCATACAATTTTTTTTCTGTTTATTTATAAGTTTATTTGTTGGAGAGGAGCAGATAATTATCAGCGCCACCCTGATCAGCGCCAAACTCTGGCTTTTCTGTGGGAAAGAGGTTGATTGTTTTTTAAGCCTGTTTGAATACTTATATTTAAATGTAACATTTTCCCACCCCCTTAAATTTTGAAAAAAAAATATTATGATGAATGCCCCAATTATAGAAATATTAGCCAAATTTGAAGAAAATCGCTTCGTTCAATCCTGAGATATAAGGTCAACAGCAACGCGACACACATACGTAAGCACATTCATACATACATAAGTATGATTTTTTTGGTCTAGATAAATTAATTGGAACCTAAAACGTAAATATTTGCTAGAAATCCGATACCCTATTTTTAATATGATCTCCATACTTTCCCCTTTAATATAAGTATTCTAGCTACATTCGCCGGGAAAAGTATAATTAAATAGTATTTTCATTACTATAATTTTTTATAAGTATAACTGCTTATCGTTAACGCAGACTCATCTATGCTGTTCCCGACTTCCATTTTGTTCTGGGTTCTGGCGATTCAGTTGGCTACACACCCCGAATCCCAAGAATGATAACTGGAATCTTCCTGAATGCCATTTGAATCAATAAATTATTTGTTCCCCAGAGCAGCTTCATCCTTAGTTACACCCTTCCTTTTGTTAAAACATAGGAAGGTAAATTTATTTTCATAACATTATTATCATCTTAGTAGAAAATTGTCAGCTTTTCATGAACTGTTATATAAATAAAATTCATTCATAGTGTCCTGCTTATTAGGGCAGGTCCTGTCACGGCTGCTGCTCTCCACCTTGTTCTAGTCTTTGCTAATTTCTTTGTTACCGCATATTTTCCCTTTCACATAATGTCATCCATCATTTGAAATCTCTTCTTTTCCTTCCATTCCCCAAGCCTTCTATCGTATCCATTAATAAACACATTCTTCTCTTACAATGTCCTAGCCATTTCCTTTTCCTATATTCAATCACATTTAGCATTTTCCTGTTCTCTCCGATTCTCCTTAATACTTCATTTGTTACATGGTCTTGCCATCTGATAGTTACCATTTTGCGCAACACCCACATCTCTAAAGCTTCAATTCGTTTTCTGTCTACCTTTCTTATCTTCTACGTTTCAGCTCCACAGAGCATCGTATTCCAAATAAAACGTTTCATTAATCTCTTTCTTAACCCTAAGTTTAACTTTCCACACGGCAGTCTTCCCTTCTTATTAAATGCCTGCTTACTTCATGATATTATTTTTTTAATTTCTATTCTGCAAGTCAGGTCATCAGTTATAAAGTTCCCTAAGTACTGAAATCTCTTCTCCTACTCGAAAACTTCATTTCCTACCTTAATCTCATTCCTCTCCTCTTTTGCATGTAATATCATACATTTTGTCTTCTTTTTGTTGATTGTCATACCTTGGCTTTCGCAAGCTTCATTTAAGTATCAAGCATTTTATTTAGTTTACTTGGACTCACCACCATGTCGACAGCAAAATGTAGTATATAGTATTTTTCTTCCTCCGACCTTTATTTCTTTTTTTCCATTCAGACAGAATTTAATTATTTCTTCCAGATACGTAGTTAACAGTGTCGGTGACATGCAGCATCTTTGCCTCACTCACTTTCCAGTCCCTATTTTTCCTGTTATTTCGTCTCCTACCCTCACTTTTCTTCTAAAGAAAAATATTATAATTTTTTAATTCGTAAAATGAACGTACCCAATTTATAAAAAAGCCATTTTGGAAAGTATTGTGCTTCGATTCACTTCATTAAATTCGGTGTTTAGTAAATATTTGTTCATTTATAAAACAGGTAACCTTATAAGTAAACCTTTTATTATTGTTTGATTTTATAAAAAGTTTTTAATGTAAAAAGAAATACACTAGATTTGAAGTTGTTCATTAAACAATGAAAGTAAAATAGCTTTAAACTAAAAAAGAACTGTGAACACATTAAGGAAAAATAATTCATTAGTAATTGAAGTAAATTGGACTGTTGGTTTTACGTATTCTACTTTTATGTAAGTAGTAATAAAACGTATATTTAAAAAACACAAAACAAGGTAAGTACAACGTTTTAATAAATTGTCATGAAAAGAAAGCTTTCGAATCTGAATAATAGATTTATCATTAAAATATTTCCTTTGTAATAATAGTCTTGCATATTATTAAAGGTACATTTATAACTTTTTTCATAAAATTAGGGTAGTTTTAAGACAATAATTTTATCAATTAAAATAAAAAGAAATTGAGGTTAATTTTAATTACTACTTTTAGTTTAACTTATTTAACTAATTATTCAGCTATACCTGATTTTTATATAACTATAAGCAAAAAATCCAAAGTAAAGATGTGAATGGATTCATTTTAATTAAATTAATTCATTTCATGTCCTGGTCCTACGTATTAGCTCATTGAATTTTTTTTTAACTTTTAACCGGTTTTCTTCTTCTTTTTCAGTAGGATATTAAAAATCATTAAATACATTTTTTTTCATTGGTTTATTTAAAAAACCTTTAATTTTATAACTAAAAGGTATTTGAATTATTTATTTATTTTTTAAAAAAATGAATAAAAATTATTTAGTGTTTTTTCTTTTGTATTACGTCTTATTTTTTTAAAAGGTATTCATTCTAGTTCGTACGTTCTTGATATTATTTTGTAATATATGCTGGTACAATTAACAAACGATATCTGTTTACATAAATGTATATGAGCTCTTATTTTTGTTTCATTCATTTATTTTATTTTTTTTTAGAAACTACTTTAGTTGTAAACTATTTATGTTAATTAGTAAAATTTTGATTTTAATTTTTAAATTGTAGTTACACAGAGTGTATTACGAAGTTCTCCTGGGACTTTCATAACCTATTCAACTCGTGAAAATAATGGAAAAAGTGAATTTAAAACAAATGTCCGAAAATGCTTTGTTTGTGAGTTACGGCTAGTAAAACATTTCGCTAGGATTTCAGCTACCCCGGTGAAATGAGATCGTACTGAAACTTTTAGGTCCTAATCAAGGAACGAAATTAATGATTTCTTATGGTTTTTGACCTGAAAAATCGAATAAAATAGGTCGCAGAACAGTATCTGCAGTAGTTTTTGAGAAATCTGGGATGAAAACTAATAAATTAGGGTAAAAAAACCTTATTTTACGTTTGACGTACAATAACTTTGTTAAACGGGTAATAAGTAAAACTGTAGAGAATTTAATTCTGAACAAAATGATGAAAGATAAGTTGAATAAAACTAAGAAAAGTTATAAAAATTCGAATTTTATTTTGAAACAGTATATTACTACATTTGTCAGAAAAGTACTTATTTAATGTAAACAAAAATAAAATTCTTTTTTGGGATGTGAAATATTTGTAAAAAAAAAATTGCTATTAAAAATTGGTGTTAAAAAATTTAAAAAAAACTGTAAATTACACAACAGTTTTAAAATAAAAATTACTTAGATAACAATTTTCTTATTAACGACAAGTGCAATAAATAATTAAAAAGTTATTTCAAAGTTGGCAATAAAAAAAGAGTAGCTGATCAACAATGCGCAATACTGTATTATTGCTTAAGTCATTCTGAAAGGTACAATTAAGTATATCGGGTACTGTGAACTGTGCTGTCATTAGCGAAGGTTTTCTGTGAATTTTAGTTTAAACGTGATCGGTTTGCCATTGAAATAATGACGTACTTATTTACAACAGAGGAATACGCTGATATGGTATTCATTTTGGGTATGTGTAATGGTAATTCATCTGCTGCTGCGGTAGAATATGAAATACGTTTTCCAGATCCCAAAACAATTAGCTCGATTTTTCGCAATATTCGGGAAACAGGTTCACTACCTAATATTCGTACCAGCTACGAACGATCCGTCCTACAAGACGCTGTTATTGATAAAATTATTATCGATGCAGTTCAGCGCAATCCAGGCGTCAGTACAAGACGTCTTTCTAAGGGGATCGGAATTTCGTATTCTATTATTTGGAGGGCATTTAAACAAAAGAAGTTTTATCCTTATAAACAGCCAGTTGAACATCTACACCCAAGAGATGGTCCGCTTCACATTAATTGTCCTCATTATGGATGAGGCTGAGCTATTAAACGACAGCCCTGAAGAACCTAAAAGAGCAACAAAAGCAGCACAGAAGCGTGCCAAGGAATGTATTGAAACTGGTGGGCTCATGTTTGAACGTTTATTATAAACCGGTACATTTGGTCTAATGTACTGCTTCTAAATAAAATTCGAATTTTCTAACTTTTCTTTGTTTTATTCAACCTATCTTACAATATTCTGTAATTCTGTATTCAGAATTAAGTTCTCTACAAGTTTTGTTTAAAAAGTTTAATTGTTTATCGCCCATTTAACAATGTTATTGTACGTCAAACATAAAAAAACAGGGGGTTTTACCCCAATTTATTTGATTTCGCCCCATATTTCTTAAAAACTACTGCGGATACGGTTCTTCGACCAATTTTATTCGATTTTTCAGGTCAAAAACCTTAAGAAATCATTAATTTCGTTCCTTGATTAAGTCCTAAAAATTTCAGTACGACCATATTTCACCGGGATTGCTGAAATCCGAGCGAAGTATTTCACTAGCCGTATCTCGCAAACGAAGCATTTTCGGACATTTGTTTAAATTTAATTTTTCCATTATTTTCAAGAGTAGAATCGGTTATGAAAGTCCCGGGAGAACTTTGTGATATACTCTGTATATTAATAGTCTATTAAAAAACAATCTATAAATGTTTTTTTTTCTTTTAAATAGTACTAATTTTAGTTATTAGAATTTCTTTTTAATATCGTGTATAATGAGATATTCTTTATTAAAAATATTTATATTAGTGGATCATGATATAATGCAGCCTAAATTATTTGAAATTCATTTAAAAATATTACTAATTCGGTAATAATCTACGTAGGAATAAAAAAAAAATACATTGAATATTAACTGTATCTTTGTGGTAACTAATTCTCGCTAATAGGGGAAGGTATGTTGTTGATTGTCATATATCAACTCCTTTATGTACCAGTGGTTGTAAATAAAGGTTTTGTGTGATTCATAGATCATGCAAAATCAATAGTTTACCACTGCGTGCAGATTTTAATTAAGATGGGAAACGATTACATGTTCACCACGTTCTTTTGATTTTTCGTTGTGGGGAATCGTCAAAGATATGACTATTCTTCATTTCGAAATTACCTTTATCCTTTAAAAAATCAATCGATTTTTTAAACGGGGATGTAATTTTACGCTGCTATAAATCCATGAGAGCAGATGGGCGATACATTATTTGAATATCTGACGTGTATGTAATAATAATCAATTTTTTTCTATTTTTCATTTAATTGGTTTGTTATTAGTAAGTAAGGAAACTTGACTTTTATCCCATTCTGTATAGTAGCCTCAATTATCCGAATTTCTTTGAAAATAAATCTAAATATTCGGTAAGAATAATTTGGTCTAATAACTATATAACTTTATAACTATATAAAAAATGTTTCAGATATTTAAATAACTGTTGTGGTAATAAGAATAAGTTAAAAGTGTATCAGAGATGAAAATTGTTTTCATTTTACGGACTTGAATAGTATTAGTGAGGAAGACGGCTAAAAATCGGATTTTCTCCAAAAAATCTAATTATTATTCTTTGATACGGTCAGGACATTTTAGTCTTAGGTTAGCAACAGTCACGTAACCCATGTGAATTTGTTGTTTTTTGCATTTTTAAATTAGATATTAAATTATTTATTGATAGTGATTACATATTAGGCTTAATTATTCGACTTCTTTTTAGCAACCGCTTAAGATATACAGTAGTTGATTTAATTCATAATATCGAAAATATGTATTTTATACATGTAAATTACTCACTTTTTCTGTTTAGCCTCCGGAATCGTAAGATATTACTTCAGAGGTTGATATGTATGAATTGAAATGAAGTGTAGTCTTGTACAGTCTCAGGTCGACCACTCCTTAGAAGTGTGGTTAATTGCCAACCACCAAAGAACACCGGTATCCACGATCTAGTATTTAAATCCGAATAAAAGTAACTAACTACCTTTTACTGAAAGTAAAGTAAGAAATAAAAGTAACTACCATTTAAATTACTAAGGTACGGCCAACCTAAATTCTATTTAACATTGGTGGTAGCCATATAAGCTTTTAAAATATAAGTAGCGGTAAAATTAGGCAGCTCTATCCACCTCATTTCTATACCTTTGGTTTAGAGCCTTTGTATCGATGTACAATTGTAAGTATTCATTTAACTTAGCAAAGTGAATTACAATGATGATGGACCCGCTACCACGGACTGGAATCGGACCCGACATGAATCCAGCCGAGATGCAGTAATGAAGACAGTCCGAGTGAAGAAAGTTTTCTAACTTTGTGTCACCAACCACCCATTGACCTTCCTAAATCTTACAAGTATGTAGTCGCCAATACATGCGACTCCCTCCGGAAAAGGGAGCGCATTGCATCCTTCAAACACTAGCATACCCGAAAGGCTCTAGCACCGAAAGGACTTCAGGGAACGAACTGAAGGGGAATCACGCTGGATAGCTCAAACGCGGTTAGTCTCCCAAATCAGCCCCGTCAAGCAATTTCTCCCCAGTTTAAAGGATCGGAACGCAGCAAATAATTCCGTCCATAAATAAATAAAAAATCAATATAACCGCCATTAAATAAATAGTTACTCGTCCGATTAAAGAAAGGTACAACAGCAAGGTACAACTCTTGGCCAAGGAGACAATAAACTCCTGCTACCCTTGCTTTCTGATCAGCGAAGTGAGATTATTAAAAGTAGCAAACTTATTCTTAAAATTAGTACTTAGTAGTAAAGTAGCTAATAAAACATAAAAATTTAATAATATTTTTTAACTTATTACTTTTCATTTTATTATTATTATACTTATTCATTTTATTGTTGTATTATTTGGTTTTTAAAAATTTTAATTTTAAAAATTTTATGGGCGATATTACGGTAGTATGAAATTTGTAGAATTTCTTTTTAGTAATTTAAATTTCAAGGTAAAAAAGTTTACAATTACCATTTATAACTACGATAGAAAGATAATACAGCATTAGGTAGAAATATGCGGTAATGAAGATGGACAACCGTACTATAAAACTAATTTTTAGTGCTAGTCATATTACCCAGAACTTCGGGGTCATATTACCCCGAATTAATAATTACAAATGCTAATGCAATAATACATTATACCTTATGTTTTTATAATATGTTTTCGATATTGGCATATACTGTAGAATTTGGATCTGAAGGGACAGGCGGTTGTTTAGTAAAAAGTACACGTACTCAGACCAGCCCTCTAGACAATTTAGTCGATCCATGTCCCGAAATATATTCAATTTGCTCTTATTTGTTCACTAGTAACCATCAATAAAAAAAAAAAACATTATCATCATAAAACTAGTGATAACATTCGAAAAAAAATGGTATATAAAATTGTGCTGTAATTGCATGGTTTAAGATTAGTCTAATAGATTAGCGTTCTCCGCGCGATAATTTGAGTTGTATTTCAGTTTCAGTTTTAACATTTAAAAATAAAATTAAAACTTTGTTCTCAAGTTATCAAATAATATTTTCCTAATTTTATAACCTTAAGACTAAACAGCACGCATTACTCGAATAAATACGCTATTTTATTTTTTTTTAAATAGTTTCTTGTAAAATAACTTTGAGCAATGTACTAACAGTTTTTCTAAAGAAAATAAATTCTTTTCTTTTTAATTTTGATTGTAAATTCATGATTTTTTTTAATAATTACACAAACTTTGATTACATTCTACAGCTATTCTAAATCGATTGTAATTATATAAAATAATGATTTCTAATTATATTTATTTATTTTACTGAAGATAAACACATGTTTAATAAAGCTAGTGTTGATATTAATTGAAGTGTTGATTAGCTGTAGCATAAAATTTACATATTTTCTCTTTTTTTCCTTGTGAGAGTCTATCATTAAAAAGAATTGAATTTAAGTAAGAGAGTAATGAAAGTAAAAAAAGACAATATTTTAGATAGATAAATAAATAAGACGAGTTAATAAAATATCTAATTAAATTTAGGTATTAAATAAATTAAACTTTTTTGAAATATTTACATTTAAATATTACATTTATTTATATATCTACTATTATATAAAGAGAAAGAGGGTTTTTATTTGTTCGGGGTAAACAAAAAAAACTACTCGATCAATCTCTTTACTAAATTTTTACCCTCTTTCTTGGCATAACTGAGATGGTATTTAGATATATTTCATTTCAAAAAATCTGTCTAATAATAATGGGCTTCCTTTGGGGACTGCTTGTGAGGGTGGAATGATGAAATGAGATATGAGAGCACCTAGTGAGAGGTTAGAACGATCATCACCATCAACTAGTAACAAACGGGTTGCCCCTGAGAGGCCGTTTTTGGCGGTGCAATGGGGGTTCTCTTATAATATTTCTTCAAATAATCGTCTTATTTTCAAAATTCAAATGAGGTATTTGTTAGTTGATTGAAGGCTAATTTCTGCATGCATAAACACTCTCTGCCTAACACATCACGGTTATTCGGAAATGTGTATATATATATATTTTCTGTTTGTTGTTTGTTGTCGCATCACGCGAGGACCAACTGACCGATTACTTTAAAATTTGCAAGATACATTCTTGTTATCCCAGGGAAGGTTTTAAACCATCGATCGAGGCCCTAGCGCCCTTGAAGGTTAAGGTATTGAAAATATTCATTATTTCTTCGCCCCCAAGCAGATGAAGTTGTGAATTAAAATATTCATTAAGAAAAAAATAGATTAATTCTTTTACTTCACTATTATATTTCTGCTTCCATGGGAAAGAAATAAGTGATGAATTTTTCGTCGTCAAAGTTGCGTGTACTTTAGTTACCGTAGTTATTATTGTTCTACTTTTTGTAATTTAGTTTCTTTTCCAAGTTTTTATAAAGCCTAAATACTATAATTATTATTTAACAGTATCATTCTCACAACCATGAAGGTAACAGGGTCTAGGGGGTGGAGCCCTGTGGGTAGGTGAGAATGGCGATCTAAGCAAGCTGTACGGGTGCCCAGGTTGTCGGTTCCACTGCCAAATTGGTAATAGCGAGCGAAGCGAGCTCTGCAGCCATGGGGCAGGCTCCTTTTATCCGGGAATTCCCGAGGGTGTAGGTTCTGGCTAGACGGGCCGACTAGTTTATTATAAATTTTCTGTTTTTATTTTGGAAATGTGTGCATTTTAAATTATGTAAGTATTTTGTTAATTTTTTTCAGAGTTTTGTGTTTGTATTTAATTATTTTTTGGTTGATAAATTACACAGAAGCTTGACGTGTATATGGAATATGAAATGCCTTATTATCTTTTATGGTTTGTTCACAGACTTCAATTTTTAAAAAACCGCATTATTTAGTTATTGAAATGCCGCTCAAAGGCTGAAAACCTGTTACAGAATGCAATAAATAATGAATAGGGTTGATTAAACAACAGACACCTAGATACCTTGAGGAAATTTTTTTAAACTTTTTTAAAAATATAAAGTATGAAACTATAAGCTTCATACAGTAAAAAAAAAAAACATTCATTTTTAAATTAGTTTTAATTACCATTAAAATATTTTGATGTTTAATTTAACGTTAGCAATAAGTTTAAACATAATAAACAATTATACAATAATTAAAAATAAAGTAAGATAAGATTTTAAAGTTTTTTGTAAATTTTGAAAAAGAATGCTTCCAAGGATTTTTAAATTTAAAAAAAAAAAAATTAGAGCACATAATTTTTCGTTCCTCATGACTATCGAATAAATATCATAACGAAACGTTTGTACGCGGCCTAACACGAGAAACAATTCAATCTCGAAAAGAGTATTCCTCAGAAATAACAACTAAGTATGTCAAACTTTTTACGAAAAGTGAGGAATGAAATCGTTTCTTGTTAAGCCGAATATAGTACTGCATATCGAGCCCTCATAAATTCAGATGATATTCCGCTTCAAGGTGATTTTTTCACTTGTTCATAACTGGTACTGCTTGCATAGTGAACGTACCAAGTGAAAGTAATTTTAATTTATGACTTTTATGTCGTAGGTTTTTTTTTGTATATCATAGCATTTAGAAAGGCTTATGTAGCTAACGTAAAGCAACAAAAGTAGTGCATCTCTTTCTATCAAGAATTAATGCATTACGTTAAATGATTCATTAACTTTTCTATACTGTATTTTAAGGAACAGATAAACGACACTCTCCTAATGAGAGAAACAGCTTACTGAAGCCCTGAATGTCCTTTAAATGTTGCTGGTCATTTTGTGTTAACTCAAATCTCAAATTATTATTTTCCAAAATTATTTTTACTTTCCTGGCATCATACGTAACTTTAGAACTATGCTGTAAAAAGGAAAACATAGTAATCAGTGAAAAAATGGGGCATGCATTTTTGTTTTTTTCATTTCTCGACGTTTCATAGCCCAGGAACTTCAAAAACCCCCCAAAAAAAAGAAGTGGGGGTGTACTGTACGTACTTTGAATTCTCTTAAAGTAATTTCCATTTTAATTTCATTTATAAAATCCTTTAAACAACTAACCATATACTGCATATTCAATTTTAGTAAGGTATCAATTATTCCATCTTTCTGTTCTAATAGCATCCGTTTATCATAATCAAACTGAAACATCTTTGTGATCTTTTTACTTACGAGATGTATACCGCTCTTGTTATTTTATTATAAGCTGTAGCTAAATATTCGGTTTTTCCTTCAACCATTTCACACATAACATTCACTAAGCCAACAAAATCTTCGCTGTGCTTCGGCTACCAACATTTTACCATTTAACTTCCTGATATATTGGTTTGCTTGGCATTTCTCCCTCAACCATCCCATTCGGTCGCCCCAAAGTATACGACCAAATGTCTGTGCCACAAACGGCTACTGAGTCTCGAACAATTTAGCGACCAGTATCCTAAATAATTCCTAGAGCTTATCTAACAGCGAGAGCGGACTAAGCGTGGTGCCATACACCACCGGCTTACGTTTCCTAACCGCTCACTTGTCACATATTTGCTAAAATGGGTAGGCGCACCTTGTCATTTACTAAAAATATATATGACATCCATAAATTAAAATTTATTTCGTCGAGACAGCAATTCGCTGCCACGCCTAGGTCGTTGAATGCCATCAAGTACCTGTCCACCATATTAAAGCGCTTAATTGGCTGGTGGTCAGCCATACATATCTTTAGGTTAGCTTTCCACAGCAGTGCGGTAGGAGTCTTTTCACTTAGGTAAACTACTGATGTTGGTTGAACAAAGCAACTGCATCAAGGAACTCTCATACGGTCCGACAATGAGGCTTTGCTGCCTATTCCGCAGGTGGGAGATGGACGACTGTTCAAAATTTAGATCCGTTGCATTGTGATCACTGTTCCGCTCCGGTACTGGCCCGGCTCGAAACCGCATCCCAAATATCTCGGCCTCCCGACCTCTTCACAATTTCCACATGGCTGCCCGAACTTTAAGCATGGAGAACGTTTCTCATGGTAGCCTACGATGTTAGCCTCTTAAGAGGTTGTTTTAAAAAACACCAGTGCATACAATTAAGGCTCTGCCCTGGGCAGTCCTTAAATTTTGAAGACGTGCTCTATTCATATCCAACCTATGCGTCCAAACGGGCGCCGCGTAAGAGGTTATGCTTTCAAAGACACCTCGGTACACTATGTACATTTGACGGCCCGACAACCCATAGTCTTTCCGAGCAGTCCTCCTAAGTTTGTCCATCACTGAGACGGCGTCCGCCGCTGCTTGCTTAATGTGGTTGCTAAACAGCAATTTCTCATCAAACAAAACACTTAGGTACTTATGAACTTTAACTCGACTGATTACACAGCCTTTATACTTAATGTAGGGGTTCCGACTGTACGATAATTTGTTTGTACCGTTGAGAAACATGTACTTCGTCTTGGGCACAGAAATCTTTAAATTTTGGGTGTCCATCCAGCCCTCGGCGGTTGACAAAACCGCCTGGGCTAGATCTTCTAGCTGCCGTCGTGAGTTACCACGAACTAATAGGAGACAATCATCGGCGAAAGCCTGGGCCGTAACCCCTTCTGGGAATGTCAGCCCAGAAATCAGTCAAAGACCAGGTTCCACTGCAAGGGACCGAGAACGGAAACCTGCGTGCTTCCCCTGGTGACAGATCTTCCACAACTAGGTGGGTATCTTTAAGCAGAGCCGTGTGGCTAGAAAAGTAGTAGTCACGTACTACGACCTGTAGCACTACGGGAAAATTGTGGCATTCCAACTCATAGAGGACAGAACTCAAACACAAGGAAGGAAATGCTGCCTCTATGTCAATAAAGATTGCCAAAACATATTTGCAGTTGGCGCTTTCCACCTCGGCAAGAGCATTTAAGATGCAATCCTCGGTGCCAACCCCTTTCATGAAACCATACTGGCTTTCCTGATATAACCTAGGTTCCAGCTACCTTTTTTCGACCACTTAAAAAAGAAAAATCGTTCCTCAAACTAAGTGAAGAGCGTAACTCCGTTAAACGTCAAAAATCGAGATAACAAATATTGTACAAAAGTTGTTTGCTATGGTCACGCTAACATGATTTCCCACATGATACTTATAGTATAAAATAAATTTCGGGTACCTTTTATTCGGCTTTTTTAAAACAGAAATTTCAGGAAAATCCAAAAAAACAAAACTAAAAATTATAGAAGGAAATTATTTGTATTATATACAAACACGTACGAAATACCACCTGCATGCTTGTCATGCAATGTTTGTCATCCGCACGTCTAACTCGCTCAGAATGCGCTCATTTGAGAATCAAATGCGAATTTCAAAAACCGTGTCCAGGTGATATCCTATTAGTTTTTTGTTGGCAGCCGTGTTTTTTAATTTTTAAGAGACTTGTTAAAAGAAGTTAGTTGACATAAACAATATTTTGATGTATTTGGTAATTATTCAGATTTCGTTTACCTCTTGTTTTCTTATTAGTGCTGAAATCAGTATTTTACTTCTTTTTTTTTATATTGCAGTAACAAGCTACATTATCCGAAAAGGCTGTTCGTTATTTACAAGACCACAGAATTCTACTTAGGGAGGAATTCTGTCGGAATGGACACGGAGTGGTGATGTCAAAAGGTGATAAAAATACCAAGTATTTCAATAAAAACTCGTTAGAACTTTATGGTATTTATTCCCCTTCTACTAAAGAAAAAAAAAGTGTTAAAATATTTTCTAATCTGTTTTTCAGGATATTACAATTTCTTAATGAGAAAACTGTTTTGCATAATCTTCGATCTCTTCAACAATTAAAAGAATATTTTCTGATTTGGTTTTATTTGCTAAAGCGTACAAAATTAGACAAAAAGGCCTATGCACAAGAGCGATCTATAACATATATATAATAAATAGCTTACAAGTTACTTTATTACAATAAATAAAAGTGGCTAAAAAGGCAGCACTTCTTCCGAAAATTGGCTATAGCACTGGAGGATTCACTTTAATCGATTATTAAAAAAAAATTAATTTTATCATCCTACTTTTTAACCAAAATATATTTTTATTAAAATATGATTTACCGTTTATAAAAAAAAGATGCTAAGTTATTTTTTAGAATAACATATCCTTCCTTCATTTGTTCATAAAATACACAAAAAAATGATAGTTATCTACACTAAAAAAAAAAATTAAGAAAAAATCGGTTTTTTTAACACGGAATTTAGACTCTATAACGCAACCATTAAACCAGACGATTTCACGCACAAGCTTCAAGCTTATGTAGCGAAATTATAATAAATGTTAATACCTAAGTGTAAATAATCAAAATATCTTAAGATCTAATGAAAAAATTTAGAAAAAAAATTAGAAATTAGAAAAAATAACGAAATCTGTAAGAAAAAGAAGATTGGACTTTTATGGACACTAAAAAAATGGAGGACAACAGATTAACATTAATAATCATTTTAAATAAAAAACAAAAACCGACAACACAGTTGTAGAACTTCAGTTGAAAGAATACTGGAAAGTCCTACAACTGTGGGTTGTTTCCAATGTACGGCTTACACACACACACACACACAAAAATAATAACTTAATTAAAACATTTATAATATTATATAAATATGTAATATTTTTCCGTTTATTTAATTCAGTGATTCTAACTATAGCGCGCGCATACCGTATTTAATTCGTGCCGGTGTAGCGGTACTAACGGCGACGGTCGGCACCAACTAAACTAATATAATTTCACAATTTACATAGAACAAGTTTCATTTGTACGGTCGGCAGACTGGTATAGCCATGAGGCTTAACGCACCTGGTACCGAGTTAACTGGGCTATTTGGTTCGAGATCCAGCCAGGCCGAGTTACGTTTTTACACTTTCTAGCGCTGCTCTGTGACGTCACAAGTTAGCAGTAGTTTAGAGCATTTTGTTTGGTGGGAATGCGAGTTAGCAAAATTTTTTTCCAATATTTTTATTTTTTAAATGTTAACGAATGTACCTAAGAAAAAATGATCTTAATTAGGCGAAATCTCAAGATACTGACGGTGGCTTTGCTCTACAGCCTCTTAACCTCCCCCTTAACCTTAACCTCATAAGTAAAAAGTTTAATGGCATCAATGCCCCATGTGTAGAATAATCTTAACATTCGGAAAATTTCCATCTAGTTTTTTGGGTTCGTTAGGTATGATAACGTCAAGATCCGGTGAAAAGCGCATGTGCCCAAACTGGACCGATTATGATACTTTCCCTTCTAGCGCTATAGCGCTATCTAGACGGAAAAGTAAAAACTAAAAATAATTGGTTTCAAAAAAACAAAAAAATTAAAGAAGAAATTTTGGACTGAAATACTTTCAGAAATAAATTGAATATTTTAAGTGTTTTCAGGAAAACCAAGAGGAAGAAAATTTTCCCAAAAAAGGAGAGATGAAGTTAGAGTGAAAAAATACTGGCAAAAAAGGAAACAAAATCCAAAGTAAAATTGTTTTTTTAATGCTATCCATAGGCGGTTCAAACTCAAAAAAGAATTGTTTGTCTGAAGATGAAGTTTTAAGGTCCCTCGAGCTTTAAGTTTGCCAGGTAACCAGATGAATTCTAGACTAATACTGGATTTTTCATATAAATAGGAATTTATATTTTACAAAAAGGAATTATATATCTTATGAATTATTAATAAATAAATGGTTTTTAAATCTTTAAATAAAGAATAATTACACACCTTATTGAATTTTTTTTATTTAATTTGATTCGACTAATTTCTTTGTTTTGTGCTCTGCTCAATTGGCACTATAAATTAAATAAGGTTGGTTATTATTTGTATATATATATATATAAATTTTTATATGATCAATTTCAATTGTTGACAGCCATTTGTTTAGTTTAGAACTGAGATGAAAATTTTCTTATGAAATTACTACCTTGTACTCTGTAATTAAAATCGTGTTTGATTTGTAAGCTTGAAGCGACTAGCGAGCAATGTTATGCCAGTCTGTAATCACTGCCATTCACCTTATCAACAATGAAAAAATAAAAGAATACAACAGGGTTCCGATCTTGTTTAATAAATTTTTCTTTGACATGTATAAAATAAATAGTCTTACTTAGAAAAAAATTGCGTATTTTTACTTTTTGCAATTGGTGGAGGTTACCTTTTTGCAATTGCAGTTCTTTTAGTAACGGTAATTTATTATTAAAAGCGATTAATCTATTAGAAGTATTTTAATAGCGGAAGAAGCTTGGGTTAAGAAGGCTAGTTGACTGTCAAGTCGAAGAATTACACAGGTATATATCGATAAAGGGGTATGATACGGGATAATTAAATATTAATATTAATGTGCTAAAGTTAAATATCTGAGCCGATTTAAAGGAAGCATTTTTAATCATGGAATTTAATCCTCAAGGCCAAGGCGATTGCTACAGAAAACGATTAACAATTAATTAAATTTACAGTGTTCATTTTCTTTTTGTTTTAAATATATTTAATAATATATTAATAACGTTAGTCTTTTTTATCATTAAATTATTAATAAAGTAAATGCAAGCGAACCTGATTTTATTTGCCACAATATTAACTTCCAATTACCTGGGTTTTGATTTTCTTTTGTGGTAATTATTCTTTCATTATATACTCTACACCTGCGTTTTTCTGTTCATGTTTGTATTCCATTTTTTTCCTTGTGTTTTATCCTCTTACTTTATTCGTATTCTATTTGTGCATTCTTCCACTGTTCCTTTTAACATTAATTTCTTGTAGAGCCTAAACCAGTTCTTTCGTCATAGTTATGTCCTAAGCATTAGATTTTCTTCTCTCAAGCGATCTTGTTTGATCACATGCTCTTTTGTATCCTTCTATACATTTTTAATTTCTGCAGTACAAATCTCACGACTATATGTCATTGTATTTCAGTAAAAATTTCGTTAATATTTTCCTCAGCTTCAAAAAAAAAATGTTATTTTATAATTTACCTTTTGTTATTTCCTCTTAAGCGGGTAGCTGTTCCAATTTTAATTATGTTTTCACTCTTGCTTCTCTTTGTTCTGACGTTCTTGTACCTTCTTATAGTTTTCTAAATGAATACTGGAAAGAAAATAAATTTACGGTATCAAAGATTTTTTCTCCGATTTTCGTCACTTTTATTTATTTTTTATTGATAAATTTACTCTTCTGTGGTGTTTGGGATGATAAAATTCGTTTCATTCTTCACAAATAAAATCACGCCTTATACATGTTATTTTCCTTTTTTCAGATGTTCACATTATTTGTTCATCGAAATTTTAGGTTTGTGCCTCATTATTCTTATTAACTCCGTCCATATGTATATATATACATACTAGGTGACACAAAAATGATAACTTTTGAAATGCATAGTGGCAGCCATATACAGCTGGCAAAATTGCTTTATACAGAGGCAACCTTGTCACTAACTCATAAAAATGTGGATTAAAAACTTTGAAGAGACTGGATCAACTGAAAAAGAAACCGACAGAAAGACCAAGAAATGCTTGTACTCCACATGGTATTGAGACTGTACGCGATTCAGTCGAAAAGAGCCCGGGAAAGTGTTCCCCGAATTCTTTAATTCGACTTAAAGTTTCATCCTTACAAGTTACAGATTGTGCAAGAACTCATGGAGAACGATCACCCCTTCCGCTTTGATTTCTGTTAAAAATTGATGGCAAACATTAACGAGGACAACGAATTTCTGGAGAAGGTGGTTGTCAGATGAGGCGCAGTTCCATCTCACAGGTTACGTGATCAAACAGAACTATCGTTAATGGGCAGACAGCAAATCCAATGAAGTTCACGCCAAAAAAATTTCACAAAAATATATTTATATATATATATATATATATATATAAATTTAAATTAGAATTTATATATATATATATATATAAATTCTAATTTAAATTTATTTCTAATTTAATTCTAATTTAAATTACTATATATATATATATAAATTTAGAGAAAGAGATTCTATCTGTCTCTCTCTCTCTCTCTCTCTCTCATATATATATATATATATATATATATGTAATGTTGGGGTACTAAGATGACAGAGGACTGAAAGAGCGCAATGGATATAAAAGGAAGTATTATAACGGCAAAGGAAGTCTTCAGTATGAAGAAAAAAAGTTTGGTTATAGTAAAAGTTTGGACTATTACTTCATGCTACGTATGGAGGGTATTGTTGTGTGGAAGCGAAGCGTGGACGATGAGGAAGAGAGAAAGGAACCGATTGAGGCTTTTGAGATATGGATATCGAGAAGGATGGAGAAAATCCTTCTTTTTGAATAAGGACGGAAATGTGAGGAATAAAGAAGTTATGAACAGTATTATTAAAGAAAGAGCACTTATGATGGAAGTAAACAGACGAAAAGGAAACTAATTAGAACATATGATTAGATAAAGTGGAATCTTGATAACTGCATGGAAGGGTCAGTAGAAGGAAAAAGGAAGTGATGAAGAGGTAAGATGAAGTTAATAGTTGAGGTGATGTTTGGAAACTACAAGGGGATGAAAGAGAAAGCTTGTGGCAGGGTTTGATGGCGACAGCAGAGGCGTAAGGGACCAGCCGCCAAGTAGAAAATCATGAGTTGATAATGATAATAATAATAATAGCAGTACAAAGTGTTCTGTGAGTTGACCAAACTTAAGGAAATAATTAGGACAATAAAGTAAACAAAAATTTCATGTTGGCAATTGCCTTATCTCACTTTATTTTTACTTTATTTATTCTCTCTGCGCCATTTTTGTGGTTCTTCAATAAAAAAAAAATAAAAAAATTTGTCATTAAAGTTCTTTTCGGATTGAAATCTAAAATAAACTCCTTCTTCACTAAGCTCATCTTTCATTAATTGGATTAAAAGTAATAAATATTTATTAATAATAATAAAATATATATATAATTTTTTTTTTTTTTTTTTTTTTTTTTGGTGGGGGGCGAAAAAATAATAGAACAGGCATGTAATTGTCAGACTACTTATTTTTTATGTTCCACTTTGACAATTTCAGCCGTTTTTCAGCTGTTTATAAACCGATTTCAACAAATATGGTGCTATTTTGCTCCCAGTAAAAGTCTTAAGAAAATAAATTAAGCTAATATTTACTGGTTAAAAAATTGAAATGGCCGCCATTTAAGATATTCTAAGAAAATTTTTAACTTATTTATTTTGTAAATGTTATTGCGTCATTATTATACATTAAATTCATTAAAACTTTCAATGGTAAAGTGTTTAAAGCTAATTAATTATTTTGCAAATGATATTCAATACATTTACGCTAGTGAAAAAAATCTCAAAATATCCGCTCTTATTTAAATATCTCTTTTAAAATATCCGTTTTCAGTAAAAATCTTATTTATTTGATATACATTTTATTGAAAAAAACACAAAATAGCAGTAAGAGAAAATTGAGAGCATTTGTCCATATATATATATATATATATATATATTTTTTTTTGTTTATTTTGATCTATTAAATCAGTCCCATAAGTTGTCTTGCCACAATTCCCGGGGGAACACACTCTATATACATTAAAATGTATAGCTTGTGTATGCATGTGTATATTCTGTATTGAATAGCTTGATGTACATAATTGTGTTACACTATTTTGATTGAAATCGAATAGTTTGCTCTTTTATTACTTCCGTACCTTTAATGCTATTTTCTTTTTCGTATAAAATTATTTTTACATCATATAACAAAAGAATTTGATTATTTTTAAACTACAAGTTAGAGTCAAGTAAATGAGCCTAATTCTTTCCGTGTGTAGAATTTCAAAATCACTCGTTTTGGTTTTGTTTGTGAAAGGATTAAAAAGTAAATTCGAGTGGATTGTACTTTATTTAATACTAGCCGGTTGGGGCTCTAGCCCCTTAACTCCCGTGGCCCAGATCGGCACAGGAGAGCCCCGGGTCCAACCCGAGAGCTCTCCAGGGCCGACCCCAGGACAGCAGAACTCGCTTCGCTCGTCATCTATTTATTTTTATTTATCTATTTTCTGTTTGCAATAAAATTAAAAAGATAAGTACCATTAATAACAAATAAACAAGAAAAAGGCCAGTTAAGACATGACATCATCCACAGGGAGGGCGTTGACTAAACGCTATATGAAGATTTACAGAAATTTAAAAGTACAATATGTTTTGACAATGGAGTGGTTCCGAAACGCGTCAACAAATGATAAAAGAATGAAGCTAAGAAAGGTAAGGGGTACTCGACATAGAAACTATAGTGATCTTAGTCTTAACCTTAACCTTAATAACAAAAAAACTTTATAACTTATTTCTGTTGCCATGGTGACAGAAATTAATTTATTTTTAATTATTCACTTCATTCTTCTTTAATTATTAATAACGTAAATTGACAAATTCACCCCCAAGTGGGCTAGAGCTTCGTTCCATGGCTTAAAACCTTCCCTTGGATAATACGCAAATCCTGCAAATTTGGTAGCAATCGGTCGGTTGGTTCTCGCATGACGCGAGAACATATAAACAATCTAACAGACAGATAGACAAATAACTAAACAAATTTTTGGCTTTACATGTAAGCTTTTACAAAAATTTAATTTTTTAAAATACACTTTCCCAAATTATTTAGAATTACTGAATTTGTTGCATAATTTTCGCATTTTTTTTATTAATTGCATTTTATGTAAATTATATTTTTCTTTTTTTAAATCTATCTGATGATATTCACCTATAGTTACATAGTAGAAATTCATGTTGGCCAACCCGCACAGTGGTTCTTCACAAAATTTAAGCATCATAGTTGAAGCACACAGTTATCTTTAAAAATAAAAAAAATAAAATTCAGTTTTATTAATAACATAGTACAGCACACATTTATTTACATATCATATAAGTAAGTAAAAAGTTCCATTAAATATTTATTTTTATTTTTTGTAATCGATTTTAATCTTTATGTCTTCACTTTCTTCAGTTATTGAAAATAACTAGTAAAACACTTACATGGTGTTCAGTTTGCAAACACAATTATAAAGTCGAGCCTAAAGGTAAAATCATAAGTATAGAATTACGTAATAAAATGTTTTTAAAAAACGTGAAATTACTTTAAAAGACACCGGTACTTTTGTAATTAAAGATAAATAAAAAAAGGGAAGAAGAAAATATTAGTAAAAAAAAAAAAAAAAAACAATTAAAAGATCATTTTTTTCCTTCAACTATGATTACAGTAAAATAAAAATATTTTTCAGATAATATTACTGTTATTTGCTTCGAACATAATTTTCTCATCCAAGATACGATCCCAGTATTTTCTTTTCTATTTACAAAAGACGTTTTGTCGTCATTATCAATTTTCAATATATTTTACTTTATTCGTCTGCTGCCATAATAAAAAATGCGGTTAATGAATTATAGTTTAATAATAGTATACGTTAAATAATTATATTTTTATTTTTTTGACCTTGAGAATATTTTTGCACGATAAACATTTTTTATCGTTTGTAATATACCTATAATTTATTAATAGAACAATAAATAAATTCGTTTAAATGCCATTTTGTGATTGAGAAGATATACATTGGTATCCTTCTGATTTTTATATACATCTCAAATTGCGGTTGTGTTAAATTCCATACGGTGTAGTAATTTCAGTATTTTAGGCGTTTTGTAATTATTGAGGAGGTTTATAACGTCTGGATTTTTGCGTGTTGTAGTTTTCTTTCATGAATGATTTTTGTGGGGTTTATTTTTTATGTTCTGTGGAAATGTATATTAATCTCTCTCTGTATATTACGTCATTTATTATTTACCAGGGTTAGTTTATGACAGCGTTTCTCAATCTGGGGGGTCGCGGTGATATGAAAGGGGGTGGCGAAAGTTGCCTACAACGTTACACATAAACAATAAAATCATTTTACGAGAAAAAAATCATTATCAAAAACATTTTTCTTGCATTTAAGTAAACATGTAAAGAAATATTCATCCATTAATTACATTATTTAACCATCAGGATAAATTATCTTGGGGTATCTTATTATCAGGATTATATTATTTTTTCAGGATACACAAACACCATTCTCAATGTTTTTTTACAGAATAATGAGTATGTGTTGCAGTTGGCTTACTTGCCTGTTATATTTTCTCATTTGAACGACTTGAATGTGAATTAACAAGAACGTGAAAAAACATTTTTTTAATGACAGATAAAGTTCATTCTTTTATTAAGAAGAATTAATGAGATGGTTGCGTTTGTTTTTCATTTAAAAGATTCTCCGTACGTGGTTCTATGTTAGAAACACACAAAATCAAATTGTTTTCAAATGATAAAAGACGATTCCTATATTTAGTTTTTATCGCAACCATAGACGAAAAACGCTTTTCATAGAGGTAAGACCTGACGAAAGGGATTAATACTTTCACTGCTTCTATGACTAAATATTCACTTCATATTCACTTCGACGAGCAAACCAAAACGTATCTAAATCTTCAGATGTGAATTGTAGGTGTAACGTTTTATCGGCAGACATTTCGATCAGCTGGATGTGAATTTCAACTGGTAACTTAGCAGCAGCAACAACGTTTTCAGTAAACGGATTCCGTACCCATCTCTTTGAGAAATAATTTTTATTTTCCGGGAAATACTCCAGAATTTTTAGCTCACACATATCCATTTTCATGCTATCCAAACTACGGTAAATAATAGTGTCTCCTTCATCCAAATTTTTCTCAGTATAATAGGAAACGAGTGGAAATTTATCAGAAATTTTGCTTTGAAGGCGAATGATTCAGATATCAAGCTTTTTAATAAAAGCATGAACTTTATGTATCATTAATAAAATGTTTTTCACGTCCTTGTAATTTCACATTCAAGTCGTTTAAGTGCAAAAATGTATCAGCTAAGAAAGCCAACTGCTGGCTCCTCACAAGACCACGGTGGTTGCCCTTGTGGGAAGGAGAAGGATCCCTGAAATACGAGTTACAATTGGAGAGACCACCATTCGCACGTCAGGTTGTGCTAAATACCTCGGCGTGTGGATTAATAAGAACCGACACTTCAGTACTCATATGGAAAAGATTGCTGAACGTGCTGAGACTTTTGTGGTTAAGTTGGGTCAGCTTATGGGAAATCACCGAGGACCGTGGCATTCACAGTCACGAAATGTGTTGTCAAATATGAACTAGACGCGGGATTCGCACTTCCGCGACTTCGGTCAATTAGTTGAGGGAAATCATGTTAGGTTGGATATGAAGATCTCCGTTTGAGGCCTACGTGAAGGCGAAATTTGATATGTAATTTACTGATGGAAATGTCTGCCGAGGCATTTACATTGGTGGCATCCCGACCGAGGCCTGGCTGATGACTGTGATACGTAATCAATTAGAGGGTCTAAAGACGATCTCCAGTAAAGCCTGTCACGGCTCGGAACGAAGGGGGTGGTGTGGTGACCGGTAAGGTCACAAAGTGGGTGTCTTCCCCCTACGGGGTTGGGATGTGGCTGCATGGCGTGTGTGGATGTGGGGGTTGAAGATTAGCCTCTCATTGAGTCGCCGTCCGTCCGGGCTTACTTGGGTGGGTGGTGGCGAAGAAATGTGGGGACTTCGAATTTTTTGCTGCTGAGTAGCGATTTTTGTAGGGTTATATTAAAATTTACACCGGTGTGGCAGTCTGCAATGGCTGTTTCTTACTGCAGTCGGAAAATCAAATAACAGAAGATCCAATGGGCGACCTGACTTGCCATGGTGGACGTTTTGCCGGTAGTTGGGGAGGGCCGTTTGAGTTAAAGGACACGTCCTTGCGTAGTACAATACTTTTCTATTGGTCCCGCGCAGGGGTGTAGGAATGGGGAAAAGTAAGCCAACTGCAACATAACCGGGTTAACACTTTCTCCGCGATAACTATTTGACTTCTTTATGGAAAAAAAATAAATTTTTCCCACTTTTTTTCCCCCATTTCGTCTCATACTTTAGCAAACAGCCACGACTAAATAGTTTTAACTAGGCCTTATTTGGTTGAGAATTCGCGAAATATTCGTCATATATATATTTTTTTTTACTTTTTGGGGTGTAGCGGAGCTAAAAAGGTTGAGAATCGTTGGTTTATGATGATTTGAAATATTATTGACTAGGGTATCCTAAATATTCCAATAGTTCTTTAATATTTTGTATACTAGAATGCTCTGCCTCCACACGAGTTTATTATTATTGTTTTTTTAATAGTAATTTTAGTAATGAGTTATTCAGTAATAATTTGATTTTTTTTGTTGAATATCCAATATAACACTTGAATATATATTGATATATATGTTGAATATACATATACATATGAATATATGTTGAATATATATTTGATAACACTTATCTAATTTTATATACTAATATATTAATATAATATATATATATTTATTTATTATTTATATAATTGTGGTTTAATTACATTTCTTTACCTCATATGTGTGTCTTCTTGTTAAACCAGGTGACCATTGGTTTAAGTATAGGCCAGGTATTTAAAAATATGTAGCCCTGTCAGACTATTTTTATAAATATTGACTTTATATTTATAAATATAAAGTCAATATTTTTTTTTTATACAGACTTTATAAAAGTCTTTTTTTTTTATACAGACTTTATTTTTATAAATACTGAAGTGGTTGTGTCCATTTTAAATAAAAAGGCGATAATGTTTTAATGTGGAAGTTTAGATGAATTAAACGATAGATGAAAAAATTCCGGACCTTTTTGTTTTCTTTTTTCCTTTTTTTCTGTAATCTTTAATCCTTGAACTGTATTGAAAATAATTAGTGGTAAAACGTTGAACTAAACGCAAGGTTACTAAGAATTTTTTTAGCTGGGAGGAGGATAACGGAGCAAGACCAATTTATCTTATTTCACATTAGATTCCCATCGGGCGGAGTGTGAAAATGGTAATTCTTTAGCGAAGGCTAACTCATAATGATGTGAATCTCTTGTCTCGTGTTTAGTTAAAAACAGTTCACTAAATACAATGTATACTATTAATGTACGTTATTTCATTCGAATTTTGAACGGAAATTTTTTAAACGGTCAGTTAAATTTATGAATTAAAAATAAAAGGTTTTGAATTTTATTTTATGATGACGAGTATTTTATTTACACATGATTTGTACAGATATACTTCACTCTATTCTTACACGAGTGAAGTATGCTGTATAACTATTGGCTATAACAGCTCTTGACTCGGAGTTGGAAAGACTGGAATCGCCTGAGGCAGAAGATCGAGTACAGGCATTGACGTCCGCCCACACCACGCAGCTGACCTGGCAACCACAACAAGCAGATTGAACCTGGCAGTACAAGCGCAATACTTTATTTATTTAAAGAAAAAAATATTGTAAAGAATTTAAAATGATGTTATAAAAATGTATTTGATATTTAATAGAAAGTTAAATGTACGAACAACTTTTTTTTTATTCGCAAATATAAAGACAAAAAAAAACATATATAATCATACAGTATTTGATTTTGTTATAACTTTTACGTTCACTAAAGAAAAATTTTATAGAATGGTCTCACTATAATTCATTATCAAGTAAAAAATCTTAATCTTTAAACTGATTCTCATGATAATAATCATTTATTTTACGTGAAAGAATTTACAGTAGCCTAGATTTTATATTGTATTATAAAGTCGTTTGGAATAGCTTTAAATTATAATAAATAATTTCTTATGGGCAAGAAGTTTGAAAAAAGTTTTCTTCCATTTGCAAATTTCTTTTTATAAAATTCAGCTTTTGTCTATATACTCGTATTGTTTGTTAAATTTTTTTTATAATGTCGTTGCTGTTTTGTTTATGAACAATTATAAAAAATAAGTAAACTTTTATGTAATTAAATTACTTGATTAAAGCTGTATTTTTTGTTTTTTTTATTGATATCGACACATAAGCTTGAAGCTTGTGCGGCGTGGGATATGGGAATGTAGGGTATGAAAAATACCATACCTGACCGGGATTCGAATTCAGGACCTCAGGATGAAAGGCTGAGACGCTACCACTCGCTTAATGTGGAAAACATTTTGTATCATTTTTATTACTATCAGCTGCTTGGGCCATTAGCCTGTAATATGTTATATTGACTCAGATGATTCGAATTGTCACAGAAAATCTTTTATATTAGTTAGATTAAGAGTTGTTAAATTCTCTTTCTTATTTAACAAAGAATATTATATGAATTCATGGACGCATACGCATTCGCTGGCGTGAACACACACATAAAACGCTCAAAGAAGCACTTAAAACAAACTTTATAATGCTTAAGACACATAAATCTATCCTTCTAAGTAAATAATGCCGCTATATAAGCTGTAAAGTATCTCATGCATTGACGAACAATACAACAAATAAATATCATTAACACGTAAAGAATCCTTAGATTTGAATAAAATTAATGCAGAAATCAAAAATTTATTAAAAAACAACTATTTATTATTTTTCTCAAAAGAAACGTGTATCAGCCCTACAAGATTTTTTCCTACTTTTGAGGTCGTATGTAATGTTTATCTTAATATTAAGCTTTAAGTTTCAACCAGTATAAATTTCACATTCTTCAGTTTTTTATTTTCTGTCACAGTAGCACACGAAAGTCTTTCGTTATTTGTAAAGAAGTAAGAATAAATAATTCTGGTGTGTTCAAAGCGTATCCGTTACAGACCGATCTATTTCTGGTGAGATAAAACAATGTACAAAAAATTGAATAATAATTACTTAATTTCAAAACAAAACTGAATGGAATAAGTGATAGCTATAGAATTATATTTAATTAATTCTCAAGAAGCGGTATACAGATAAAAGGAAAACACAATAATGATAGCAAAGGAACCACAAAAAACTGAAGAATGAATTAAGACAAGGCGGATGTAAAAATCCATTATTCAAAAATATTAAAAAATAATCAATAAAACAAATATATATATTTAAAATATGTAAATAGTTATACATAATGCAAAAGTAATCGATGAGAAAGTCTAAAAACTTTATTCTAAAAAAGGACATTTTTAAATTTAATTAATTGTTTAAATTAATTAAAAATTTAATAAATATAAATTTTGGCCACATTATCATGGCGTAATTATCTTAGCGGCTATATCTTTCGTTTATTGTCTGAGATTCTTAGCATGGCTAGAAATCAAACAGAAACCAACACTTGTATTACAGTTGAGAACACTAGCAGAGGCGTGAATATTCGCTTAGTGAATACGTTAGGCAATGCTTCTTAGAGGATTATTGAATCATAGTACGTAAAAATATGGCGGGGAATCTATCTCCGATACGAAGGGCATTACTCATGGCCTTTCAACCCTACAAATAAATTCATTGTTTTTGTTTCTTCATACTGAATGCAAGTAGTGAAGCTAATTTTAACGAAGCTGTACCTTACTATATCTATATCTCTATTTAAAATACTTAAAAAGAAGTTCCCCGTCCCAAGAAAAGCTGAAAACACAATTGTAGGACCTTCCAGTCACAGCTAAAGCTGTGTTTCCGGGAAGCTGTGTTCCACAACTGCAAAAGTCCTTATAACTGTGCACGGTTTACACACATACACGTAATTTAAAATATTTATCATTTTATTTAAATATAATATTTTTTCGTTTATTTAATTCAATGGTTCGAAATAAAGCGCGCGCGTGCATACCATATTTAATTTTCGTGGGTGTGGCGGTACTGACGGCGACGGTCGGCACTAATAAACTAATGTAATTTCACAACTTACATAGAACAAATTTCGCTTGTATGGTCGGGTTTTGGTGTAGCGGCGAGGCTTAGCGCACCAGGTACCGAGTCAGCCGGACGATCGAGTTCGAGACCCAGCCAGACCAAGTTAATTTCTTACACTGTAAATATTATTCATTTATTTAATTCTACCGTTCTCCATGTGACGTCACAACATAGTTTATTGCAAATATTTGATTTTGCAAACATTTTTTACACATGTTATTATTTTTTAACTATTGACAAATGTGCTTAAGTATTATTTTGACAAATGTGCTTAAGAAAAATATGACCTTAATTAGGCGAAACCTCGAGATACTGAGGATGACCTTGCTTTACAGCCTCACCTCATTGATCTTTTAAGTTGAAAATTTAATGGCAACAATGCCCCCTATATAAAAGTAATCTGACCAATTTTGGTCAAAATCGGTACAGTAGTTCTAGAGACATAAGGTAATTTAGAGGCCAACACACACATATACATATGACCATTAACATGCGGAAAATTTCCATTCGGTTTTTTGGGTTTCTTAGGTGGTCAAAACGGCAATATCTGGTAAAAACCGTAATGCCCAAATTGGATTGATTACAATACTTTCCCTTCTAGAGCTATAGATTTTTTGCAGCGCTAACTAGACGGAAAATTAAAATATTTAAAGAAATTATTAAGTTCGGTTTCATTTTTTCAACAAAAAAAATTGCAGAACAAACATTACAGCACATTAACTTAGTAAAAATGTTTCAAACCGACTTGAAAAATAAGAGGAATTTCTCAATGTGGTATAATTTTTTTTTACTTTCTTGGCATTAGCTTTATTGCTGCTGCAGCACCATATCATTAATGAGAAAGTACAGCAGTCTTCCAAAATTTTGGATGTCAGGGATTTTGCGAATATCAGCGTTTGAAGACCCTCTTTGTAGAAAAAAAGCAAAAAAATTATAGAAATTTCCAGAAGATGTGAATGATACGCGTATATGTATGTGTGTAGGACTTGAATTTAATTAGTATCTCCGAACTGGCTCAACATATATTCTTCGAAAGTGGCTCAATATATGAGGCATTGATGATATTAAATTATGGACAAAATTTAAAAAAAAAGGAAAAGGGTAGTTTACATAAATTTTTTTTTTTAATGATCGTAGATAATTAGGCTTTAATATGGTAAAATTATTTAGTTATTTAAAATTACAAAGTTTTAAATGTATCCGATTTAGTGGTGGAGGGATATTCAACTTATTTCTAAGCACTTTTTGCCTCATATCTCGAAAACCGGTTGATCAACGAAGTTGAAATTTGGTACAAATATTTGGTTGTATGAACATCCCAGCTTGCCTTACTTCGACCCAATTGGATAAAGGGGCATCACTGTCCTTGGACATTACCGGGAATAATAAAAGCTCTGGAAGTAGGGATGAAGGAATATGGGAAACAGAAATTATGACGGTGAATGAGAGAAAAGATGTAGATGATCTAACAACAGAAGGAAAAATTTAACAAATAAAAAGATAGTACTATCTCGGTACAGTACTAATTAAAGACAGAAGGAATAAAGAAGAGATTAAGATGAGAATTTCAACGGCTAGGAAGTCTGCCTTTTTTTATAAAGAAAAACCTACTCTGCAGCAACATGGATCTGAACCTGAGAAAGAGGTTGGTAAAATTCTATGTTTGGAGTATACTTATGTACGGTATTGAAGTATAGATACTGGGGAAAAAGTAAGATCAAGGCTTTTGAGATGTGGTTTTGGAGGAGGATGGAGAGTGTACAGGGAGTGTACAGAGTAACATACAAGTATTGAGAAGAATAAATTAAAATAGACCAATATTGGTAACTGTCAGAAGGAGGAAAGGAAATTGGATCGGGCATAATTATGAGAAAAGGAATAATAAATACAATTATTGAAGGCTCCGTCGAAGGTGAAAAAAGATGAGGAAGGAAGAGGCTGAAGTGAATAAATGATAAGAGTAGTGAAGGTTATCATGAGACGAAAAGGAAAGAATAGGGTAGGAACAGATGGAGACAAACAGTGGTGCCAGGGAACTACCGGGTTGGTCTAGTGGTGAACTCGTCATTGCAAATCAGCTGATTTCGAAATCGAGAGTTCTAAGGTTCAAATCCTAGTAAAGGCAGAGTTACTTTTATACGCATTTTAATACAAGATTGAAGATATCGGTGTTCTTTGTTGGTTGGGTTTCAATTAACTACACATTCCAGGAATGTTCGACTTCAGACTCAGGACTACACTTCATTTATATTCGTACATAAAGAAGTAAATAATTACTCCAATAAATAAAATTTTAAGCCCCCAATAAAACATTGGAGTTGAATAGTGCTTGTACTTAAAGCATTAGTTTTCCTTTAATTTCTAAGAATGATAAATCTTGTATTTAGTATTAATGCAGACGAGATGGATTTTTTTTTTTTTGTAAAAAAAAAGAGGTCCGTGGAACTGTAATTAAGATTTAAAAATTTGTTTGAATTTTTTATAATTTCTGATAATTTATCTGTTTTCAAGTTTTGACTGTTATTAAAGTATAATTTTGGTTATAAAAACGTTATGCCATCAGAGGATTAATTGGGGCCCAAAAAACTTTATTAAGAATTTTGATTCATTTTGAAATTATACTTTTGATGCTGTATAATTTTTAAGGTAAAAGAGTCATTTGATCAGGATTCAGATCGGACCCAGATTATTATATTGAATATTCTGATCATTTTCGCAATTGTATTTAAATACTTAAAACTCTTAACGTATTTGAAATAAAAATCTGTCCAGAGCAAAGCTAGGAAAGACATGCAGGTAGATTTCATAAGAAAGCTACCTTTTGTAGTGGGTACTATGATTCGACTTCCGGAAAATTTCGACATGTCTTCGCGTTTCACATCCTCCAGACTCCAAAACCACCGTCAGTTCCAAAGTTTATATATATATATATATTTCAATTCACTTTCAAATTGATACATAAAATACAACGATACAAAATCTCGGTCGGGTTCGTTTATGGGCAAAATCGGACCAAGGGGGTGAAAATGAGGGCTTTTTTGAAAAAAAAATATTGCTATAACTTTCTTATTATGTAAAATAAAATTTATTGTGATTAAGAAAATATGTGCCAAAATAAAACGTTGCGAATAAAATATCTGATTTTTTCTGTAGTTAAGGTAAGAGAACAGCAGTGTGTTACATCACGTGTTCCTCTCTCAAACACAACGCCATTAAATGAAAAATAGCATATTCCTAATAGATAATTTATTTATATAGATGTTTTTGTATGTATATATATTTTTTTTTGCTTGTACAATGATGCTATATTGTTGTAGCATAATGATAAATATCTTGTTTGTATTATTATATTCAAATGAAAATTCAAGGAAATTGTTTGGAAAATTTAAGGTAAACCCCTACATTTCTTTGGGAGGGGGAGATTATTGGCACACGCTCTTTACGGATTTTCTTTGTAATCCTTTTCTTGTTTTTAACAATAAGTAGGTTTCTCAACCATTGGATTTCTTGCAAATGATCTTTTTTTCTACGGATACCTTTTGTTTGTAATTTTTACCCATATTTTTAATGAAGTAAAAAAATGTGAAAAAATTTTCGTAAAATAAAATCTACTTAAAAATAATTTTTTTAAATTTCGATTATTTTAAACTGGTGAAAAAGTAAGTGTTTCTACGTTGCTAGAAGTTATTTTTAATTTGACAGTGACTTAAAAAATGAAGTTAAAGTAATACTTATTTATTAGTGTGTGTTTTCGGATAAATTATTTTTTATTTGTAGAAGATATATTTTAGTATTGTATTCTCTAGGACAGGGATTAAACTAAAATTAAAATTAAAAGAAATCTTACCCAAGGGAACTTTTGTGGGAGATTAAACGATGGTTCACTTTCAGGTAGTAGATACGAATTTGTACCCGGAAGAAGGTCAAGTAATCCACTTAATTTCGATAAAATTATTGTACAATGTACGTACGTCACCCTATGTCTTTTATTGGATACGTAGAAAGTTGGCTGTGTAGGAGGATTAAGTCATGACTTAGTATAACTACAGGATGTCGGTAATTGGAAAACAAAGTGACAGCACTATCTTTAAATACAGTTGCATTTTTCCTCTTATTTAAGTGAAAGAATAAGAGTGCAGCTTCGATTTCCCATTTCTATTTTACATTTACATTTACATTTTTAAATTACAACAGTATTTATTGTAATTTCCATGTAAGTTAAAAAAAATGTTTACATTATATTTTCAGTTTGTTTAAACAATTCTCTTTTAAATTAATTTTTTTTCTTTTTTATGGATCACTTCTTTATGCATAGATTTTTCCTAAATTTTCCCCAAATATTAAGGAAGCCCTTTAAATAAAAAAAAAATTCCAAATTTGGAAATTCTGATACTTGGCTTGAGCGGCATAGCCGGAAATGCCATGGAATACTTTATTTATTCTTTTTTTTATTCCTTTTATTGTTTTTTTTTCATTCTAATCCGGGATTTGTCATATTTTTCCTAACAAAGGAAAAATAAAAAAGTATAATAGGTGCGTTAAATAATTCTGTTATTTATAATGCGATTAAGATTAGAACATTTTCTTTACTGTAAAACAAAAATATTTATTGTTTACAAAAATTTATAAATCTTTATTATATGAATAGCTGTTTTAAAAATAAAATAAGTTTTTTATTATATAAATTATTATTTTAATGTGCTATTAATTTAATACACCTTTATTAAATCTTTTATGTTTATTTTAAATTACAAGTCATTTCATAGCTTTACGGTATAACAAACATCCAACATCTGTCAAACGTCTGATGATGACTAGCAAATGGCTTTCTCACCTTATTCTCATATTTCATATTTATTCAATGTTAAAGAAAATTTATTGTGATGGTTTTTTTATTTCAAACAAACCGTACAATAAAATAAAATTAAAAAAATCTTTTATTGCCCATATTTAGAATAAAATAAGTAATATTAAATCATTTCATCTGCCTTCCTTTCTACGTTTAATTTTTTGTTATGTTTATTAAACGTCAATGTTATGTCTTAAGTAATATTTAATCAACGTTATGTTTAAGTTATTTTTGTAATCAGATGTATATATATTTATATAGTTATTACTAAAATGTACAAATTTTTTTTTTATAATAGAGAAATATTGTGTTCTGTTTTATTTTTCAAATATAAAAAAAAATGAATGAAAAAATAAAAATATGAAATAATATATACATGAAGAAAGTATTGATTGATATCGGTAAAAAAAATGAACCAAAGATTTTTGTATTTCTTGTTCTTTTGAAGGCTATAAAAATTTACGAAATTCTGTTCTTACAGAAAAAATAAAAAAGAGAATGCTCCGTATACAAACAGTTGAATTTTATAATAAAAGTATGTTACAATTACAAGACAAATTACATACTATCGAAATTTTTTTTTAAATTTCATTTACCAAATTAAATTTTCTATGTGCCTTCCTCTACTGGACGAATACAATCATGACTGTAGGTGAATTCTTTCGCAACTCATTGCCGACAATTTTTTCTGACCGAAGTTACTGCAGCTGTGATCCTGGTTTTCAGCTCAATAAAATCAGCAGGTTATGATGAAATATAAACACTTTAATATATCACCACAAAAAAAAATCACTAGTTATAATGTTTGCGAATCTTGGGGGCCAAGAATGTAGTACCAAATCTTGGGCTTCCATATGCCCTACCCAGCGTTGAGGCAACGATTCATTTAGAAACTTCGAACTATCGAATTTGATGTGGTGGGGCCCCATCTCACTGAAAATTGAATTCTTCAGAATCTTCATTTATTTGTGGAAAAAACAGTCTTGCAGTATCTCAACCTAGGAATGCCCTGTTACTATATTTCCTTCAAATTAGAAAGAGCCGTAAATTTTTGTAATCGAAACATCACAAAAAATAAACATAAAAAACTAACTTTTGGTGAATCTCGCTCCTGCTGTACGCTTTTAACGTCGTTGCAACTTTGAATGTTTATAACTCGATAACGAAGGTATTAACAGAAAAAAAAGGTTTCGCCATTGTTTTTCTTGTAAAATTTGAAATCAAAATCATCTGTAATGTGTCCACCTTCTTATTTAAAAAAATTAAGTTTGATTCAATATGGCGTATCCAGGATAGCGGACAAAAATTAAAAACCCAACATTATGGCAATTTTTTTAACTATGTAGAATCTGATTTTCTTTCTGCCTCCAAATACCTCTAAGATATGCAGTATAAAGATGTTTCCATACTTAAATATCACGTGGTATATATATATTTTTGTTTTCTTCACGTAAATATATTTTGTTAACGGCTGAATAATGTGTGTAAGATTCAGTATGATGGTTTATAAATCAGTCTCAATTTCATTTCTTACTAAGTATATCGAATTCTTTTAATTTACACTCATTATGTTTTATCTTGTCTTTCTTGGTTTAAAAAAGCATATAAAATACTTCTGAGTTTGTAATAATTATTTATTTATTTTTATTTTATACAAAAGTACAGCAAAACTTTGGTATATCGCACAGTAAATTCAAATGATACAAATTGTATTAATTAATTTAATATTAATTTCAATTATAATTTTAATGTTTTTTAAACAAATCTCATTACATTTAGCTGATCTTTGACCTTATTAACAAAGCTCACGTCAAAAATACGTCTCTGTTATAATAATAATAATAATAATAAATAAAAATAAGATTATGTTTTTGTAAAAAGTATTAAAATCCGTTAGGTATAACATTGAAATAAGCATGCTTTAAAAAAAAACTTAATGTTAGAAACGCATTGCCTTTGTAGTTAAAAAATACGTAATCGCAGAAATCTAGTAGAAAATCTTCTTTGTTGTGATATTATTCTTTATTATTTACAATTCTTATATCGTAATGATACGGTTTTCAAAATGAATGTCATTATAAAAGAGTTATTCTTTTATTTTATTTTAATGATATTAGTGTACGTACTCTATGTATTTTACTCAGTAGCATGCTATTATTTTTAAATTTCTTAGTTCAAGAGTCGTGACTTCTTCATTTTGCTTTGATTGTATTTAAAATGATATTTTTAAAAAAAATATACTAGTCAAGTGTAAGTAAATGTATCTAAAGCAAACATTAAACGGAATAATGCAATATAATTATTATTCTTTTATAAATAAAGTATTTTTGCTTTGTTCACGGTACTGCAAGTAATGTAAAACTGCATCTTTGTATTAATGGAATAGGAAGGTAATTACTATTTAACGCGAAATAAATGCCTTTCTAAAAACATTGAATATCGAATGAATTGATTTTATTTACTATTCATAAACCTGTGATTTAAAACCACGGTGACTGAAGTCTTTTTTTGAGGCATAAAAGATTGGGCATATTATTGTATTATGTTTTACCTTGAGCACAAAAAAACAAGTGGAAGGTTAATAACTAATTTCTTTATTTTTTTTAAAAGAAATAACGATTTTTTTATTTTATTTTTATTTATTATTTACAAAAAGCTGGCAAAGTGCATGACGTTCCTGGCTACGCCGGTCAGATCATACTATATCTTGGCAGCTTTTTCATTGAAAACGTTTTTTCTGGATTTTAGAACCTGGATTTATAATTTAAAAAAATCTGATTTGGCACCACATGACTTCCTTGTACGCCTATTAAATTACATATACACATTTTTTTAAAATGAAAATAACATACAATTCTATTTCATTAATAATTTCTGATATTTTTTCATATTATTTTTTATTGTTATTATTGAATTATTATTAATTGTGAACGTTTTTTTACAATCAGAGTTTAATAATTATTAATAAATCAATATATTTAAATTATAAAAAAAAGGAGATGGAGTCGGACTCGAACTGATTATCGGAATCATCGATTCTCGAATGTGCCTTCCCGTTATAAGATCTAAATGTTTAATTAAAATTAAAATTTTATTTGGCTATAACTCTGGGACCAATGAGAATAAATATCACTCATATCGTTGAAAAGCTATCAATGAGGGCTTATTACTGCAGTCAAGAAAAAGTCCAAAATACATTTTTGTTATTTTTGGCATTTTTGGACGCTTTTGGGCCAGACGATTGCAATCAAAAGGAGAGGTGCACAAGTAGATGTTACAAGAATCCTAAATCCAGAATTTCAACATCCTACGACTAATCGTTTTTCAGTTTTGTGAGATACATACATACAAACGTACGTAGAGACGTCACGTTGAAAGTAGTCATAATGGATTCAGGGATAGTCAGAATGGATATTACATCCTAATCTGAAAACCAAAATTTTCGCGATCACAGTAATTTCTTTATTTCGTTCAAGGAAGTAAAAAAAGTAGACATTTCTTGGTAGATGTTCATATGAAATATAAACATTCAAGAAATTTTTGAGAATATTTAAACCGAAGGGAAATAGAAAAAAAGAACAAAAAACATATATTTCAGTTTTAAGTGGTAGGGTGATTTTTTGAAAAAAAAAGGTTTTTGGATTGTTTATATATGTATATATTATTAATTTATATTCTTTGTTAGGTAATACATTTGCTTTAATAAAGTTTTATCTACAATGCCTCAGAAAAAAAATCGAAAGTGATTTTTTTTACGATATCTTCCATCCCCCTTAACGAATTTTGAAAAAAAGAATTAGTATGACCAATGCCACTTATATAGAAATAGTTGAGCCAAATTTGAAGTAATGGGTCTCGTCAATTCTGAGATATAAGGCCAAAAATATTGTCACACAAACTTATGTACGTACGTATGTGTTAATATCTTATGTTCGTACATACATATATGTAATTTTTTTTTTGTTTTTGGTCTGAACAAACTAGTTGACCCTAAAACGTAAAAATTTACACATAATCCGGTACCCCATTCTTGACACGGTCATCATTCTTTCCCCTTTAATATAACTGTTCTAGCTATATTCGCCGGGAAAGAAAAAACGAAGAAAACAGATTGACTGACGTTATAGAATGTGTAACAGAAAAATGGGATTAATTAAAAAGTAATTTCCTGTTGTTAATCGGAAATATTACTAGGGTCATTCGAAAATTTGTCGGCCTGAGACAAGTGATGGGGTAGTTATAATCTAATGATTACGATATTTTCAGAAGCGTGCATTTAGTTGCGTATTTCTGGCGATCGCACAAATCAATAAAATTTTGACATTTACAGAAAAATTGAAAAAAATCAAGTTTGAGCCGTTAAGTACTTTGCTTTAAATAGGTTAATTTTTTATTGACGCAGAAACAAGAAGAGTTAAATTTCACTTTAAAGAATTTATCTCCTTCGTTTCGACGGTAAAAAAAGTGGGCTGCTGAATTTAAATGCGGTTGCACATCCATTTAAGATGATGAACGCACGGAACGCTCAAAAACTGTATGACCGATAAAATCGTCACAAAAATCAACGTATAAATCACCAACTGAAGTTACGTGAGCTTGTTGACATTGCAAACATCTCGACTGACCGTATTCACTAAATTTTACATGATGTTTTTGTATTAAAAAGCTTTCCGCTCTATGAGTGCCGCGTTTGTTGACAGTCTACTTAAAACGCAATCGACTGAACACTTCTCAAAAGGGTTTAGACTTAACACATTCCGCTGAGTTTCTTCGACGTTTTATAACAGTAGGTGAAGCATGTATTCTTTCACCATCGAGACTAAACAGTGGGTAGTTGGTTAAGTGTGCTGAAGAAAACGAAAAAGGATCCATCTGCAGGAAAAGCTGATTTTTTGGCATTATCGTAATGGATGATGGTGCTTATAGACTATTTGAAAAGGCAGAAACATCAACCGGAAGTATTACGTTTCACTAATGTATCGATTGAAAAGTGTAATGTAGTGATGAAAAGTTTAACTTAAACGTTCATATCTGGTCAAAAAAAATGTATTCTTTCACCATAACAATGCGCTTGTATACACGTTTTGGGTTATTGCTGAAAAAGTTAATGATCTACGCTAAGAAGTGCTTCCACAAGAGTCGTATTCATCGGATTTGGCTATCAGTGATTTCTTCTTCTTTCTAAATTTGAAGAAATGGCTCATTGGATGAAGATTCACTTTAAATGATGTGGTCAAACTGAGTCAAGCGTTTATCTTGCAGAGTTGGAGAAATCGGATCATACTGGTTTTAAAAATTGCCGATCTCCGTGACGAAGTGGTAATATCTTGGTCTTTCATCCGCGGCTGCCGGGTTTGAATCCCGGTCAGGCATGCCATTTTTCATACGCTAAAAAATTCTATTTTCATGTATGCTTGAACAGTGTTCAATGTAAATATTAAATAAATCATGAAAAATACTTGACGGGATGTGTTTTGATTTAATTTTCTGTATAGAGTTGAAAATGGGATTATGTTCAATTCCCATTCGTTCATTAATTTTATTTTTGTTGCTGTTTTTTATTATTTGTATTCTCTGACGAAGAAGGAATTAAAATCTGTTGCTATTGATTTTTTAATATTTTCATTTTTCCATACTTCAAAGTATTTACTTATATCCTCTAATGTGCTCAGCATAATTAGGATTTTGTTTATATGCTGGTAAATGCCCTGTAAGTAGAGTGATTTTTGTAAATGTTTGTTTGTTTCTTTTGTAAAATTGTTTATTGTTTTTCTCAGTGGATTATTCTTTATTAAAATATTGTACATTTTAATAATGATAACAAAAATGTTAAAAAGAAGTTCTCATAAATACTTATAAGCATATTATTATAATAAATACAAATAACTATCACAGGAGAAGTAAATAAACATATTTACGTATAAAAAAAAACGAAAATATTTGAAATCAATAGTAAATTAACTATATTTGTTATTTTCAAAAAAGCACAGTAAAAATAAGTTTAAATTATTTAGATTTACGTTTAAAAATTTATATTAAATGATGGTACAAAAAATTTATATTTGCCACAGACCGGAATAACAGTATACTTCATTCTATATCATTGACTTACGCGGTAAACAGACTTCTTATAATTTTTTCTTTCCCGGCGAATATAGATAGAAATATTAAAGAGAAAAGTATGGTAACCATATCAAAAATGGAGAATCCGGTTTTTTGCAAAACTTAACGATTTAGGGTTCCAATTGGTTCATGTAGACTAAAAAACATTGTATTTATGTGCATACGTGTACGTTTGTGAGTCACACTGCTTTTGGCCTTACATCTCAGGACTGATCTAACCGTTTTCTTCAAATATTTATTTATATTGATCGTATTAATTCTTTTTTTCAAAATAATATTTTTTTTTAGTGAATGGAGGCTACCCTGAAAAACTCTAATTCGATTTTCGTCAGAGGCATTTTAGAGAAAAATTTATTAATGCAAATTTATTACTTACAGTACATAAATACATAATCAAAAAAAAAAAAATTTTTCAAAAAATCAACCCCCTCATAAAATTGAAACACTTTTTGTTCTTTCTCTCTATTTCCTTTCGGTTAATATATTTTTCAAAAAATTGTTAAAAGCTGACAATTTCTTCATAAAACTATCTAGAAATATCTCCTTTTTTATTATAGACCTCCATAACTAAAATGAAGAAATTAAAAAAAAAATTCTTATTTTAGCCTTTATTGAAGAGAATGTTAGATTTAGAAAAAACTTTACTTACGAAATTTTGTTAAGCTTACATGAATATCTTAGAAAAACAGTTTTTTAAACTTATTCCCACCTCTAAAAATTATATATATATTTTTTTTTCTGCCTCTAACTCTTGTAATTTTTATTATTAATAACCGAGAAAGTCATGCAATACTTTGTCAGCTTTTTTGTATTTTAAATTATATTTTCAATTGAATTCCATAATGAAACGTACTCATGGAGCGAGATGTGTGCAAAAGTACTAAATATGGAATAAACAAAGAGTAAGTAAAGTAGTAAGTGAAAGAATTAATTTGATAAAAAATCATAATCTTTTACTAAAATTCAGATTGCTAAATATATTTATTAACATTGAAATAATTGTTTCTCCAGTAAAGAGAATATTAAGATTTATTAGATTTTTTTTTTAGAAAAGGATAGTAGGCTAAATTTAAAAAAATAAACTACCATTGAGTTGAATTACAAATTAATATTTTATTTTTTCTGATATTCTAGTACTTACACCATGCGGAAATATTATGAATAATGGACTTACTGAAGAAATTTTAAACCTAAATTGGACAAGACGGAAATTCATGGCAGAATCTCATTAAAGGAATTAATAGTTTGGTAAGCCCTTTTTTAAAGTTTCTATTATTAGATAAAACCATTATTGAGGAAAGTGGAAAAGTATTATATAATGTAATTTCAGAGAAATTAGTATGCTTTCTTAAATTAAAAAATACGTTAGGGTGAGATAGTTGATCAGTCTCCGAAAAGAAACAGAATCCACTAGCTGCTGTAGACAGATCAGACAATTAGCTGTTCACAATTAGATCGAATCAGTGGGTGTTGACCTAAAGCCGGGAGAGAAGGACTGTTCTCTTCTTTCTATATGTATGTATTCTTACCTCAGTATAGTAATACATTTTTAACGTAATGATTTTTGTTGTTGGCAATAATTATTAATAAGTGAACATCAAATCGTCTAGTAGGCAATCTAACTTTTCATTTATAAAAACTTCTCTTAAATCATATTTAAAAAAAATTATTATGTACTACCAGAGGAATTTTCTCTGCAAAATTTATTTAAAAAATCATTGAGTTAAGAATAAGATTAGATTATATATTTAAAAAAAAAAATTACTCACCGGAGAAAATGATTTATGATTCACTGAATCCTTTGAAATGAAATTCTCATGTTCATCTCTAAAATTATTTTAGGTGTAAAAATATGCAAATGAAATATAAATTCTATCTCAGAGAAAAAATAAAATAAAGAATTTTATTTAAAAAATAAAATTCTTCCTTTTCTTGCTATTCTGCATAGGCATGTACCAACTTTAAGCAGAAATCATAACCACCTGTTTAGTAGTTTCCTAACATTTCTCTTTCCTCTTGTTTTATAATTAATTACTTGCTAAACCCATTTATCATTATCCAATCTAGATATATGCTGAAGCCAGTTCTCCTCGAAATACGCAATTCGTTCACTAAGAAAAAAAAAATTAATTCTTTTCTTATATCAGCGTTCTTAAATCGGTCCCATCTTGTAGAACAACCTTTTACCGATCTAGGAAATTGCATCTCTGCTGCCTGAAATTTTGACTTAGTCCTCGTGCGACCAACCTGTACCTCACTTCCATACATTACAGGGTGATCTTATTATCCCACACATATTTTGGAAACTCAGAATTTTATTTTCTACATATATATGTGATCTAAAGCTGATACTACATCTAAATATTTAAAATGGGAAACCTGTTCAATCGGTTTGTTTTCCAAAATTATTTTCGATCTTATAGGATCCTTGCCCTAGAAGGCAAAACCTTTCTTTTATTTCTTGATATTTTTAAATTATATTTACTACATATGTTATTAAATTCATATGAAGATCTTTGTAAAGCTTCTTCTAAGGACTGTATAATAATTTTCTAAGCATTTGGCACCATTGTTATTAATACAATTGTATAAATTAAAACTCCACTTATCAACAATTTTCAAATATATTTCCAAGTACTTTCGGAGTCGCTACTCCATCATTAGGAATTTCTTATAAGATGTTAATTAAAAATTCATATGTTATATGTGTATATGATATATTAACACCTTATAAGAAATCCCTGATAATGGAGTGACTCCGAAAGTACTTGGAAATATATTTGAAAATTGTTGGTAAGTGGAATTTTAATTTATACAACTGTGTAATAAGCTGATCGTCTGCAAAGAGTATTGTACTAATATTTAAAAGGGTTGTTCTTGGACTGAGCGTTATAAATAATAAAAATTTATTTTCCATTCTTTCACAACGTCGTCAATGTAAATATTAAAAAGTATAGACGATAAAATGCATGCTTATCTTATACGTATGTTAGTATCTACCAATCCATTACTGTTAAAGCCATCACTTATTACAATTTTTTTTTATATAAAGAAACTCTAATAATTTTTATTAGATGCAGCGGTTAACTCCTTTTTATCGTAATTTCCCAGAGCTTTTGCCTTAAAGCACGATCAAAAGCTTTTTCATAGTTAACAATGCAATGTGTGATTCCATATCAAACTTCCTCCTTTTTTCAATCGCATAAGTATAGTTGCATTATGGATGCAAGATCTACCGATCTTGCATCCATAATTTTTCGGTTTTCGTAGAGCTATCTACGAAAACCGTTTTGTTCCTCTCCCAGAAAAGCCTCTGAAATCCGTTGAAGACGGGGTTTAAGATCTTAGCGTAAACTTTATAATCAGATTAATAAGCCTATTATGCAATTTTCTCATTTTGTTGTGTCGCCTTTCTTAAAAAGATTTGTAACCTCTGCAACTTTCCAAGAATCAGGTACTGTGCTAGACTTTCAGCTTATATTGTAAATATGCAACAATTTAAAATGAAGTATCGGTCTACCGTACTTTAACTAAATCTTTATACTGTCTATACCGGGTTCCTTTCTATTTCCGGTTTGTTTTATTGCTATGCGAAGTTCCTTAAAGTTATATCATCCTCGTAAACATAAAATATCGGGAGCATTTGTAAATTTGTAATTTTCCCAGGCGAATGACGTAAATTCCTTTTCACATGTTTCTATTTTTTTTTCTTTGTTTATAGTACTGATTTTTTACTGTTTTTCAGTTTTCTTTTGTTTGTTACGAGTTTTAATTTTTTTTATTTTTTAGCGTGCGTAATTTGTACTACATAATCTATCTACAAGTCAGTCATACACATTGAACGATTTCTTTATATACATTTTTTTTTTTTTGAAAGATTTCTAGAAGTAAATGAATGCATTTAATTTTATAAGTAGGAACAGATAAACGTCGGTCATTATCAATTTAAGACATTAAAAAATCTGTGAAAAATTTTACAGATAATATGTTTTGACGAAAAAACTCTAGTTTTCTTTAGTGTGAAATCGATTAAAAAGTTCAGTATCTTCAGTATTTAAGGAATAAAATAGGTTTTTCCTTTTTTCCAAGAAAAATTAAATTTTACTAATTTCTGAAAAATATACTCAAGAAACGATTTCAAATGACACAAAAATTATTAAAATAAGCCTAGATGAGCTGTAGAAATAAGCGTATTTTAAAAAAATCTTACCTTTGTATACTGTAATAAAACTAAACAAAATCAGAAAGTAATTAAAAAAAAAAGAATAAAACTTGTACTGAGCAAGATAAAGGTAAAATCTGTTTTTATCATGATATATAAATCAATCAAATGTAATGTAACATATAATATACTATAGATATTTAATTTCGAAACTGACCGAGAATTGAAATCTTTCAAAATCATTCCAAATAAAGTACTGATTCAGAATTTATACTATAGAACCATCAAACTGTATATTATAGGAACTGGTTTTTATTGACGTAAATCAATGTTTTGTTTACAGTATAATGATTAAAACTGTTTAAAAAAAATATTTATTTAAAACAAAATTATAGGTTTTGGTTGAATAAAGTAGTATGATTAAATAAGCAAACGTTTTATTACATTGCCAATTAATATAATAGTTTTATTTCATTTTTTTTTTTTTTTTACTTTCTTTTATTTTTAGGTAATAGTAAATTTTGATTGATTTGAAAGGGAATTTATTTAAAGTTTAAAAGACTAATGCAGTGGTTGTTGATTAGTCTCTATAGTTAAAAGAAAATAATACGTAGATAGATACACAGATACCTTCAGGGTTTTTTCCCAAGTTGACTGGTTTTAATATTAGAAGGTCAACGAAAAGAACTTATTCTTAACTAAATTCTATCATAAATTAGATGAAAAATTGGACTTTAATCTTAAATTATAGACTTTATCTGTTTGGAACGTAACCGGTTTAAAAAAAATGATTAGTAACTTAACACGGTTTTTTTTTTACTGTCATCTTTCTTACAGTAATAAAGCTTACGAATACTTTATTTTTATTTATTTAGAAATTGTGTGCTTGTGTGCTTGCATGTGTGTGTTTTGAATTAAATTTTTATAAAAGTTTATTTTTAGTGATTTCCTTTAACAACTTGTTGGTTAGTTAATAGTTTTGTTAACAGTCGTTACAAAGGAATTCAAGTGACAAAGGAATTTCGTAAAGATACAATATCGATTTATTTTTTAATTGGTTTTAAGTTGCTATTTTGTATTACGTTATAGCATTTGTGAATAAATTTCTTGTTAGCATTTTATATAACTGAAGTAATTTGACCGGGTACGGCCGTTATACTGTCAATAAACTCCCACCACAACTATGGTAAATAGATTTTAAGCAAAAAGTAAATATCAGTTTGACAATGCGTAAAATGTCATTATATCACATTTATTCTGACAATTTTATCTTTTGTAGCATTTATTAACCGATGATTTCAATTAAACTTCCGTATACTTTAATTTAAGATGAAAGCTTTTAAAAAAATTACCTGAATTTGAGCTAGTTTTTGCATTAAATTACATCCTTCGGAAACTGCACCTTGGAGAGCTTGATTTGCTTTTTATGTGGTTACATTTATTGAAAGAGTACTTGTTATTTAAATAGTGTTAGTTTATTTACAACAGTGGGTTCAACCTTTTTACATTCCAACCTTTGTTCTGGGTCATTCAAAAAGAGCTTCACAACATTAAAAGCATATAAAAATTTATTGAGATAATTTACAGATTCGTTTGCCAGTTCATTTCACAGAAAAACCTATTACGTTTTTCCCAGCATTCATTTTGGTTCGATATGGCTTCCATTTGTAATGCGACACACATCCCACCTGAAGTCAACTTAATTCCGGACTGTAGCCAGCATGTCGGGCGTTACCTTTGCAGGCGTTAATCGAAATTTTAGCGCATCAAGATCAGCAGGCAAAGGTGGTACATTCACCCGATCTTTAATGAAACTTCACAAGAAAAAATCTAGTGGGTCAAATCTGGGGAATGAGATGGCCATACAACTGGATCTTCATAACATTCACCGACTTGGGAATCGAGTATCATGAAAATCTTAGACTTCTAGGCGATAGTGAGGTGGTGCTCCATCTTGCTGATAGTAATGGGGTCCATTATGGTCATCATCGTCCAAATGAGGAATTAAAAAAGTTTGAAGCACTTCCAGATAAACCAAACCATTTGCGAATGCCTCCTGGAAGAAGAATGGACCGTACAGTCTTTGTTTGCTTAGAACGGAAAAACCATTGAGCTTAAGGCCATCACGAATGTGCTGTAAAGTTTCATGAGGGTTTTCACTACCCCATATTTGGCAGTTATGGGTGTTCACCTTGCCACTGATGTAAAACGTATCATTAAAAATTACGTTGTCTAAAATGTATTGTTACCTGCAATTCTATCCATCAATCCACCGGGTTGGTCTAGTGGTGAACTCTTCTTTCCAAATCAGCTGATTTGGAAGTCTATAGAGTTCCAGCGTTGAAGTACTAGTAAAGGCAGTTACTTTTATACGGATTTGAGTACTAGATCGTAGAAACCGGTGTTCTTTCTTGGTTAAGTTTCAATTAACCACACATCTCAGGAATGGTCAAACTGAGACTGTACAAGACTACACGTCATTTAAACTCATACAATATGATCCTCATTCATCCTCTAAGTAATAACTGAATGGTAATTCCTGGAGGCAAAACAGATAAAAATTCTATCCGTCATTTCCTCGCAAAACTGCAGCTGAGCAACTTTGTTGTGTCCATCCATGATTAGTTTGTTTCAATTGCAGTCGTTTTTGTAATACGCGCCAAACAGTAATTTGTGGAATGGCAGTCTCACGTGATGCACGTCGAGTTGATTTCTTCATAATATGTGTAAAGCTTCCTCTGAGTTGTCCACAGCAGCTTCAGGGACGCGTGGGCGTCCTGGAGATTTTCTATTTAACAGAACGATCGATGAAAGTTTGGTGTCAAGAGTAAATTGTATGTCTACTAGGAGGCTCCTTACCATCCTCTCTACGAAAATTACGTTGAATTAGAATTTCTGACTGCAAATCGTGAAACCAAAACACACAATGAGTACGTTCCATACCAATAAATGTATCAAGTTTTAACAACACTAGTGATAGCACTAGTAGCCGAATTCTATGATACTAATGAACAGGTTAGTCAAAACTTGATTTGTCTTGCTATGAAATTTGCTATGACGTCAACCGAATCTGTAAGTTACCTAAATCAATTTTTATACGCTTTTAAAGTGGTAAAATGTTTTTTTAATCATCCAGTAGAATGTAATACTGTGAAATTATTGTAATGGGAAATTATTGTAAGGAAAAATTTCCGCTTCAGTGAGATCGTTTTGTGTATGTATGTTAAGATTATCATGCTGCCATTACTGCTTGTACATGTATGACTTGTTTCAGTGAGATGGTTTATTTCATAGTCGTTATGAAAAAATACGCCCTGATGGGCCGATGTAGAACTTATTACAGTTCTCTAACTGTAATAAAAAGTTATAATTTTTAATCTCGATATGCCAGTCATCAAAATTCAGATTTTTATTGGATGAAGTGAATAAAAAGTAGTCATTACGGAAAAGTATTTATTGTTCAGTAAAGTAAATATGAAATAGTTAAAGTAAATACTGCATTTAAAGTGAAGAAACGTTTGCTAATCTAGAAAATAACACTTTATCATTGAAATATTTTCGTGTAGCATTTACGTATTTAGTTTTCCGTATTTATAACTACTGTTTCTTACAGTAATTACATTTCTCAGTAGGATGGTCTATATATCTAGAAGCTTACTTAAGGCAGTGGCTAATTTTGAAATTACCCTTGAATGCATCAATTACTTTAGGGTTAGGGAAGGACTACATGAAAAAAAAGAATTCGATTACAGGAACATATTTTTGTTTCAGGATAGTAAGTTTACGGTCTCTTTTTCTCCGTTCGACATTTCCTTAATTCGATTTTTTCTATCAATCCGCGATCCTCTTCAGGTACCCGAATGATATTTTCATAAGAGTACCAAGTCAATCTGCAACATTTTATTTTCAATTCGTTACCATTATTAGACGTGGGAAACGTCTTCCCGTTGTCGTAAAGCTTTTTTTTATTTGGCCAAACTCTACCAACAATTATTAGCTCTTTAGCGTGCACTGTATTGAATATGAATAACTATTGTTCGCGAAGATTTAAGAAATGCGTTTTTAACCACTGCCTTATTTGCTGATCACTATTTCCTAAAAGACATGCAGGACCATTAAATATTTTCATTAACTCCAAAACGTTACTTCGCTTCTAAATATCGTGGCGGCTGGACTGGAAAGTAGCATCAATACTTGTAATTTCACCCTGTGTACGTTACTTTTACTTTCTAGACAGCGCTATAGCAGAGTTGTAGCTCTAGAAAGAAACGTATTGTGATCAGTCCAATTTGGGCATATGCGCAAATTGGACTGATCCAATTTTACGGGATCTTGACGATTTGACACTTAAGGAACCCAAAAAACCGGAAGACAATTTTCCGGATATTAAAGTTCGTACATACGTGTATATGTTAGTCTCTACATCACATTATATCTCCAGAGCTTTTTTTTTTTTTTTGGTTGTTTGTGGGTGAAAAACGTTTGGGCGTTATCATCGCCCGGTAGTTATTATTAAAAGGGTAATATAACTCTAAAATAATAAGCTATACAAGGTGTAAACGTAATATTAATCATATAATAAAAATTTACTAAAACAAGCCAAGAAGGCAAAATAAAACCCAAAACTAATATCACAGACAAAGTTGATAAAATATTAAAGATAAAATAATAGAATAAAGAAAGTATAAAAACTTACCTAACTCTGATGGGTTGTGCAAAAATCCCCACCCCGGATAGTAAAATCAAACACATAGAACTAAAAAATCAAATCGAAAATAAAGGTTAAAATTATTAAAAAATTCTCCTTACAGAAAAACATATATAAGTATATTAAATCCTTTGCAGTAACCCAGTACTATGCAAAAAGAGAAACATTCGCTCCAAAACCCTGCCATCATTGCCCAAGACATCACGAATGCTGCTGGGTATATTAAACTGACGGCGCAACGCCGCATAACATACGCAGTCCACGAGAATGTGGTGCACAGTCATGCGGCAGTTGCATCGTGTGCACAGGGGTTGGTCTCCTCCTGACATTAGATATTCGTGTGTGATCCTCGTATGCCCCAACTGTAACCGGCAGAGAACCACTTCCTCACGACGAGAGTTCCTGCAAGAGGAGCCCCACGGGAACACTGAGTCTTTAATCCGTCGAAGTTTACTATCGGCGGCAGCCATCCAGCCACTTTGCCACCTTGCTCGCAGTGATTGTTTTATATGATTTATAAAATCAAAGGTAGTAACTCTGGTGGTGAAAGAAGGCTGAATACACGCATCTTTCGCAGCAGAATCTGCCCTCTCATTACCAAGAATCCCAACGTGGCTAGGGATCCAGCAAAAACCTACCCCCTTGTTTCGTTTTTCTAACTCAGCGATTTTATCATAAATGCCAACGACGACAGGATGTCCGGAATAAAGGTTTTCCAACACCTGGAGAGCACTGTACGAGTCACTGCAAATAAGAATGTTCCTATATTTAGGGCCAACGATACTTAGAGCCCTATCCACAGCGAGTAGTTCCGCGGTGAACACACTCGTAACACCGGGTAGGCCAAACATCTCCACAGCTACTGGACCGATTTTGACCAAACTTGGTCAGATTACTTCTATATCGGGTATTGATGCAATTAAATTTTCAACTTAATAGGTCAAGGCGGTGAGGTTGTAGAGCAAGGTCACCCTCAGTATCTAGATTTCGCCTAATTAAGATCATATTTTTGTTAGGGGCATTTGTTAACAAATAAAAAAAAACAATATTTCCAAAACTCTTTGCATAATCGACCTCCTCCCCAAAAAATGATGTTGTAGTCGGCTTCTATGTTGTGACGTTACAGGTGAGCGGTAGAATTAAGTAAATGAATAATATTTAAACTGTGAAAAAGTAACGCGGTCTAGTCGAGTTACTCGATTGCTCGATTGAATCTGTACCTGGTGCGTTAAGCTTCGTGGCTACGCCAGTCTTCCGACCGTACAAGTGAAATTTGTTTTACGTAAGTTGTGAGATTACATTAGTTTAGTTAGAACCGACCGTTGCCGCTAGTACCGCCACATGCACGCGAATTAAATACGGTATGCGCGCGCTTCAGTTAGATTCATTGAAAAATATTATATTAAAATAAAATTATAAATATTTTAAATTAAGTTGTGTTTGTAAGTATGTGTAAGCCGTGCATCAGAAACAACCTACAGTTAAGCCGCGTTCCGGTAAAGTCCTTCAACTGTGTAGTCAGCTTTTTTTGTTGCTGATAGTGTATCCTTTCCGGTTTATATAACTGTCGCCAAAGTTGGTCGAATTTTTTATTTGTAAACGGGTACAAACGAATGTACTGAGTACACAAGGAATTTTGAATAGCGTATTCTATTTTTTTTTGTTACATTAAATTCAGCAGCATTTTGCGGAAAATGAGTGCGGTCTGGAGCTTTCTTCGTTACCTTAGCAGAACAGAACATAATCAACCGTTTTATAGACAGTTTTTCTATGTACGCTTCAATGTTCGATAGCGCCGTTTTGAAACCCTGATCGGAGATATATTTTCAATTTTTTATAAAAATTTTAATTCTCCTTTGCTTCATTTAATCTTTTTTTTTAAGCCTCCGTAACAACCGTTAGGTATTACTTCAGAGAATGAGATGAAATGACAATTTTGTAGCGTATAAAAATGCCACGCCTAACTGGGATTCGAACCTGGGACCTTCAGATGAAAGGCCGAGACGCTTCATTTAACACAGTCACTTCATTTAACCTAGGCACAAATAAAATAAATATTTACCCGATTCTTTTTCAAAAGCTAAGAATTTCTTTACTCTTGCTAGGGCTGATAGACCTTTGCTGCTGTAGTTTTATCGATTATGCATATTCATAAACTCAGCCATTTTACAATGCCCTGTACTTTCTTGATTGATACGAGGCAGAATTAAAAATTCTACAGTGATTAAAAGTAGATGTAAAGTGAAGTATACATTTCATTTCAAGTATTTAAGAAAAGAAAAAAGTATTTATCTGTACTTTACAATAAATACCATGCAAGAAAATAAATAATCGGGAAGTTGAAAAAGACTGAAAATTTTTAATTTTTATTCACACAAAGTGAAGTAATTACTGAAAAACGAACCAGTAAAAAATAAATATATTTTTATTCACTTCAACCAATTACTTTATTTCATTATAAAATATAGTCGGTTATTGATATAAAATTTACTTTGCTGCTCGAGATTAAAAATCTTCCGGAATAATGGAGATAAATTTTCTTATAATACCTACAGGCCAATCTAAATTTTTCTTGTTTCAAATAAATTACGTGATTTTTTTTGTATTTCTATTTTATTGGCGATTATAATATTGTAGGATGATTTTCTACAGTTCATTCGCTATCTAAAAACACTGACGCGTATGCGAGTGAGCGCACACGCACACACATTAATCCATATATCTTTATTAGTTGTCTGTTTATTCATATGTGAACTGCTCTTGGCTATCATTTGAATATCAGCAGGATAGCGTAAATCTGTCGTATTAATCCTTCTTCTGTATACACTCTACTTTAAAACATATTTTACTTATATTCATAAGCTTGATAAAGAACTATAAAAAAAAACTACTGGTACTTATAATACCAATGTGTTCTACCCACATTACTCTTTTATCTGTAATTTATTAATATACCTTTAATGATAATATACTTTAAACATTTTACTCAGGACATCTATCGTAGAATAAGACATGTCGCATTTCCTGTATTTCTATTATTAAAACTCCCAATTATTTTTTATTCTGCTATTTAACGAACAATATATATTTTAAAATCGCCTGTTGAGTGGAGATAGTGTATAATGGAATGATTCTGACAGGATGTGTATATTAATTTGTTATCTTAGCAAGCGGACAGACTGTCTGGTCGTCTTTCCTTTAGAGGTGACGTTTGAAATGTAGGTATAACTAGTCAGAATTGCTTTATATGGACTAATAATAATGTTCATTAGGTCTAAACAAACAGTCTCTTTGGTGGACAGAATGCATTTCCTTTTACAGGGTTTAATATCACGTGGATTTTAGCGGGCTTGGCATAATACTGATAGGCAACTGATGTTTTTATATGAAAAAAAGGAGTTGGGAAACTATTTCACTCCTAACTTTCAAAAAAAGCTTAGCATTGAATTCTTCTTGTTCTTCAGATATTCATGGTAACTAAGTGAGCATACTGCGTCAATAGTACTTCCTGCCACAACATGGATCACTAGTGTCACAGTCCGCCATCTTGTAAATTCCCTTTTTACCCGTGGAAAATTCCCTTTTCTCTTGTCCTCTTGCACCAGAAAATTTGAAATTTCTCAGGTTGCCAACAAAATTATTTTTTTTTACAATTTAAATATCAGTTATTTATTTTATTTAATTTAGTTAATATTTCAAAGGTTGGTAGTACTGACGTTCAGCTGTTATTATGTTTTGATGTCACAGGTGAGCGATAGAATCAAATAAATGAATAATATTTAAAGTAAAAAAAATAAGAAACTCGGTCTTGCTGGGTCTCGAACTCTATCGCCCGGTTGACTTGGTATCTGGTGCATTAAACCTGGCGGCTACACCAGTCTGCCGACCGTACATGAGAAATTTGTTCTATGTAAGTTATGAAATTACATTAGTTTAATTAGGTCCGGCAGTACCGCCACACCCGCGCGAATTAAATACGGCATGTGCGCGTGCTTTAGTTAAAATCATTGAATTAAGTAAACGAAAAATATATTTAAATAAAATGATAAATATTTTAAATTAAGTTGTGTGTGTATGTATGTGTAATTCCTTTCTTTCTTTTTCCTGCTTTGCCTCCGGGAATTACCGTTCAGGTATTACTTCAAAAGATGAATGAGGATGATATTGTATGAGTTTAAATGACGTGTAGTCTTGCACAGTCTCAGTTTGACCATTCCTGAGATGTGTGGATAATTGAAACCCAACCACCAAAGAACACCGGTATCCACGATCTAGTATTCAAATCCGTGTAAAAATAACTCACTACTAAGACTTGAACGCTGGAACTCTCGACTTCCAAATCAGCTGATTTGGGAAGACGCGTTCACCACTAGACCAACCCGGTGGTTATGTGTAAGTCCTGGATCAGAAATAACCCACACTTGTCAGCTTTTTTTTTTTGAGTGATCTGTGTTTCGTTGCAAGTCATTTTAAAGCAGTTATGGGCGCCAAACTCCAATAACGGTACAAACATGTTGTGGGTTTCATTGTCTAAATATACAACAGTATATTTAAGTGTGATTAATACAAATACAATACTAAATCCTAGCGTTTAAAAATTCCTTGATTAATGAAATAAATTATACTGTTCAGTCTATTGTGTACTAATCGATTTATATTACACACAAAAAAGGAAATTAATTTTATTTGTTCTTTAATCGGTGCTGAAAGTTAACTTTTCATTTAATTTTTTTTAAATAAAAATTATTGAAATGAAGCATTTTAGGTTAAAATTTAAAAGATACTATATTCGTGTAACTTTTGTAAAAATTTAAACCTTGATTAATTCATAAGTAGATCTCAATAACACTAACAGCTAATTACCAACTCAAAACATATCTAAAATTAAATATTTGTCAATTTTTTTTTTTTTTTTTTGACTGTCATGACAGTCTTAGGCCCAGTTACTAACACCGCTGAGAGCTAATTTTATATTCTGATAGAAATTTTCAAGATCTTTCAGTGAATAAATGTACCTGGTTTCTCAAAGGCATTAATTTTAATGCGTGAAGATTCTCAAAATGTCATTTCTTTACAGAACGCGCATCAAGAAACTCTAGCGGTAGTTTAGTGATATTTTAATTAATCTTTCTAGAAAACTTATTCGTATAATGACGTTATTAAAAAGATTTTCTAATTGTTATTTATATTATCCTGATGTTATAAAATTTCAAATTATACATTATTCACTAAAATTGTTCTGGGTTGATATTTATAATTTCTATCATTAAAAAATTCGGCATATATTGGGTATGTTTTATCCTCCTAGTCGTACATTGCTTCATTAATAAGTCGACGGCTTCCAAATCGGCTAATTTTAAGTTTAGTTTCCGATACAAGTCTGGGATTTTTTACCAATTCACCAATTAAAGCTTCCTTGTTAATATCGTATTTATATGCATATCAGAGATTAGAACAGAAAAATTAATCTGATAAAAGAAATTTATTTATTGTAATTCTGTACATGTTCTAATTTGAATTCGTCAAATTAAATATTATTACACTTTTAATATCAAAACATATCGTTCACTCAGTTTGTTAGGCAGCGTGTCTCACTCTACAGACCTCCACGAACCATAAAATTTGTTGTTTGGTTCAAATAGAAGTTAATTGGTTTTCTTTCCATCTGTTTAGAGGCCATAAAAAACGAAAGCTGGAACTATTGAAAAAGAAGTAATTACCAGTGGATTAAGCCAAAGAAAAAGTATTACCATTTTTTTTATATTCAAGCTTTTTTCTTAACTATGTTAACTACTCCTTTTAAGTAAAGGAGTAATAAAAAGAAAAAAACAATTTGTATTCTGATATAAATGCAAAGAATAAAGATAAAGAAAGCCGTGTTGTAGAAATAGCTTTATAAAAGCTATAAAGATAAAAGAAAAAAAAAGGAAATAGATTAATATAATAAACAATTACATAAGTGATCATTCAGCTAAATAATATATATATATATATATATATATATATATATATATATATATATATATATATATATATATATATATATATTATTTGTCTAACTACAAAACAAACGATTTTGAATAAAAATGAAATAATTTTTGTATTTTAAGAGGAATCAGGGCTTCCGACTTATACCTGAAAAGAAATTCCATCTTTAAGGTATTTTAGAGTCACCGGACAAGAAAAAGAATTCCCTAATCGGTTCACAACAGTTAATTTTTATCAAATAATATCAAAGATGCACCACTCTACACGACATTCTCTAGGTGGATAGCCAAGCGAATTTTAAAGTTCTGTATATCATTACCTATAAAGCAACTTGTCCTGACTGACTGATTCATCAATGTCCAGCAAAAGCTACTTAAGATAAATTGATGAAAATTTGTATACGTGTTTTCCTTACGGTTAAAAGTTCGAGTTTAACGGATTGAAAATGGAGCAACAATAAAATTTACTATTTTTTAATTTCTCGGTAAAAAATGAAGATATCAACTTTATTTTTGGTGTGACATTTTTGATGTACACATCTAAAAAGAAATTTCTAGATTTTTCGATATTCTACATTGAAAGGGTTGAAAAGAGTTACAAAATTTCAACTTATTGCAAATTTTCCCCATTTCCGATTATACTAAACAAAATATCCATAAAATTGGGCCTTGCAAATATTCTTCAGATGAATATCTAAAATTATTTTCGGGTTTTTTGAATTTCGATTTTTTAAGGAGTGTGACGTGTGGCACAGCGGTTTAACCAATACAGTCATTGCTACTGTTGTAGTGCGACGCGATTAGCTGCACCTTCCTCCGGTTACTTGACTAATTAATTTCTAGATTTAATGTAAATTTGTTTTTATAATACTATATACGTATACTTCATAAAAACTAATACCGATATTACATCAGTGGAACTCATATTTATGTGCTTTGTTTGCTTTTCCGTTTACCATTACTACGTGCTTTTATGTAAGCCATCTATAGGTCCATTCAAGTACCACAAACGTATATCATGTATTTTGGCGCCGATTCAAAAATGTGTTTAAGGAATTAAGTATTTGGTGGACGAAATTATTTTGTTACTTTTTAGCAAATTTTAATGACTGTTCCATTTTAGGTAGATTTCATAAGAAAGCTTTTTCGAGAAAAAAATATCGCTATAAATTTCTTATTAAGTAAAATATCGAATTCGTTTAATATTCCTACTATTCGTTGGATAAGACCCTAAAACTTATCTAAGTAAAATTTTTTGGTATCGCCAACCATTAGCCCAGGGAATGGGAAAAGTGGGGTTTCGAAAACAAAAAAAATCATACCTCCCTTAATAGGCACAGTATTGAATCGGTTTGAAGTGGTCATTAGTCCTTTAAACATTACCTAAAAATTTTGTCTGAAACAAATTTTGATATGACCAACCCATACGGCAAGGGATTACCAAAATGATGCTCTAATTGTAAGAAGATGGGACTTGTATGCTAAACATGTGAAACTTTTTTTCACATGCAGCCATTGTCGTATTGAGTAAACTTGAAGTTTTTCTTAACTTTGAGGTGGAAATCTTTTTTATCACCGGTGAAATCTACCTCCGCCTTCCGGTGTGCCGAAAGTTTTTTTTTTTTTTTAAATAATTATTTCATAATCTTCGTTTGATTTTTAACGACAAGTTATTCGGCGGAGTTAACATGCACCTTTTTGGTGATATAAATATAGCTGCCTCCAATCAAAGACCATTTGTGTTTTGTAAATAGATGCGCCTATTTCTTGCATAAATGGGGTAAAACACCGACGCCCCTTTGCAAATGTGGTGAAAATCAAACTGTTAAACACATCACAGAAGTTTGCCCTAGGACAGCTTATGCAGGGACTCCTGAAGATTCGCTGATGGCGACTCCAGAATCAATGGCTTAAATTAATTTGTTAGATGTTTATTTGTAATTTTTTACTGTAATTGGTGTTGTGTCTTGGTGCCATACGCTAAATAAATAAATGCGTTTTGTTCAACATCCTTATTATGAAGCAGAAATAAATTTTTGGTATCAGTTTTCATTTTTGTGAGCTAATAATACACATAAGACAAAGAAATGACATGGAGTTCATTGATTTATTAAATAATTTGCGTTTTGGCGAAGTTACAACTGGCCAATTGGAAGTGCTTTGCGAAAGAGGCTTTGCGACCTTTAGGAGGCGAATTTTCAGATGGAAATTTTGTAAGAATATTCCAAACTGTTAAATTAGTTGATAAATATAATCGTAGTTTGATTGATTTTATATAAAAAGAAAAATACAGTTTTTATTGTTAATGCTATTGATGAATCACGAAAAGCTCCGCCTGGCATTGCTACCCCGGTAGACAACAAAAACTGTGATGGCCTTTTGCATAATGTGCAATTGGTAGAGGGTTGAAGAGTTATGCTAAAGCGTAATATATCGATTTATAACTGATTAGTTATCGGTGCTATGGGAAATGTAAAAAATTCAGTTGGTCTGCCCTACGAAGAGACCAGCTGGAAAAAGGTGAGTTACCATCAGCTGTGTTAATAAAATTCGATGACGAAACAATAGGTACAAAAATAAAACTGAAAGATGAAGGTGGTTCTGTACCTATTACACTAATAAATACATTTCAAGTTACTAAAGGATTTGGAGGTATAGAAAAACATATGCTTCCTTTAATTTTATGTAAGGCTGTAACAGTGCACAAATTGTAAGGTAAAACATTAAATAGAGCTGTAGTAGATTTGGGGGTAAACGTATTTACAAGAGGACAAGTTTATGTTGCTCTAAATCGAGTCAGAAGCTTAGACGGTTTAGCTTTGAATGATTCAGATCCACGTAAAGTACTTAATAGCCCACATGATAAAAAAGCACTTGCTGAGAAACCTTGCACGGGATTGAATAATGTGCTGCTTCCCTCAAGGCGTCGATACGTTGATTACTAATGATGTCAACAGTGTTACGAGTTAATACTCGTAGAAAGTTGAAGAAATTTAGTCGTCCGACCTTGCGAGAGACTGCAAAAGACCATGTAATATGATGCACGTATATAGAATTATAAGATTCCCACTGTCCCTACCCATGCTGCATATTATATATAGTATATATTGGGTCTGAAAGGACCCAAAATCATGTTTTTATAACATATAGAATATTAGGATTCCCACTGTCGTCCCACCTACCCGCCGGACGACGAAAATTTTTTTTGGTCAATTTTAGATTTTTGTGTCTAAAAGTTTTTTTCAACATCATACCACTACCTCAAAAGCAGCTGCGTTGCTTAAACAATATTTATTTCAATTGGATTTATAGAAAAAAAGTTGTGCGTGAACAAACATAAAAAATATGCGTATCGAATACGTAACGTCATTTTTTGAAGATTGTTTTGTTTAAAAAAATTATTCAACATCCTGCTACCATCGCGAAAAGCAGCTGCATCGATTGCAACAACAATTGAATTTATAGTAAAATTGGATTTATTTCAGTCGGATTAATAGTAAAAATGTTATGCGCGAAAAAACATAAAAAACCGGACGGCGAAAAATGTTTTTTGTTTCTGTCAATTTTCAAACCAATCTTTAGTGTCTAAAAACGTTTGTCAACATCTTGGTACCACCGCAGAAGCAACTGTGTCGATTGCAACAAGATTTATTTCAATCGGATTAACAGGAAAAACGTTATATGCGAACAAACATAAAAAATTAAATATACGGGTAAAAAGAGAAAAAAAAAACATAACCTCCTTTTTTGAAGTCGGTTAAAAAATTGACCGCGTCAGGAAACCCAAGTAACCAACGATATAGAGCGAGAGAAACTACGAAGTACACACGCACACACACATACACACAATTAAAAATGGGGAAGAAGGGATTAAGAACAAGGAAAAGGAAAAATGTGATAGGAGATATAAAAAGGTAAAAATATGCTAGAGTTATCAATCCTGTATTTTATTCAGGAATTTAAAATGTTATTCTATTAAGATTCATGTGGAATATTCATAAATATTCGTATATAACAAAAGAAAATAAACAAATATGTTATATGATATTCACAAAATTATTTAAAAAATTCCAACAGCTGTGTATTCTGTTTGTAACATCTGAGGAAGGTACTGTGTACCGAATTGCCTGTTGTGATTATTTAAATAATTTTGTAAACATCAAATAATGTATTTGTTTATTTTCTTTTTTATAATGTTTATTTTTTTTCAAGTAACGGCTTTACCCAACGATTATATAGATTTTAAAATTATAAATATCCTTTTAAATGTAGATCTTCTAATGTGTAGATTATCATTGTTGTTTTAAAGTTTTTTAAATTGTTATAGACCAGGAATTCATGTAGGATTTTTATTTTTTGATATCTTAATATTTATTTTTAAAAAATGAAACTGAAAATGGAGACTGTTCAGTTTATTTATTTATTAATTTTTTTATAAACGTTGTTAAAACCCTAATTAAATAAGCGTTTTTAATATATACCCTGGTCAATTATCAGACCGATTTTTGTGTCTAAAATTTTTTTTTCGTGTTTAACCTCCGGAACCACCGTTAGGTATTGCTTCAAAGGACGGAATGAATGATTTGCAGCGTGTGTGGAAAATGCCATGCCCGACCGGGATTCGAACACGGCATTTTCGGATGACAAACTTTTCTATATTATACTTTTTAATATTTTTTAAACTACCCTGTATTTTATTTTATTTTACAACTATATATTTTATACTACAAAAGTAATTTTTGTAATACGTTACATGTATGTACATTTATACATGATTTTATATAGATTTTTTACATGATTTATAACGAACTTGTTTGTCAGAAACGAGATTGTTTTGCTCATTTTTTATTTGGATGTGTATTAGGTTAAGAGGGAGATTATATAGCAGACAACTGCTAATAAAAAAGAAATGGAAAAAATATAACTGAAAAAAAAAAAACATTTATAACGTTCTTACCAAACATACACGCACAACAGACAGACACAACATCACTCTAGCACGTGACTTGAGACTTATAATTTTTTTTTAAAGGCGGTGTTTTATTTTTTACAGGACAACACTCATTGCGTCATTAATTCTTAATAAAGATTAAATAAAATTATCTTTTTTTATAGTAATCTTCTTTTTTTAAATATGCTAAATTCAAAAGAAAACTTAATTAAACTGTTGATTATTCTTTAGTAAAGTACCAAATAGAAAAATATCAGCATAAAAATTGTTTAAAAATTTGATTCTGCTAAAATAAAATATATACTATTTGAATCGTGGCTAAGAAGCCCAACGTATTGGTTCCGTAATACCTGGAACGTCGCAGGGGGTAAAATCTTGAAAATTGAACGGTGTGAAACCAAGACAAACTGCTAACGGTCGAAGAACCGTTTGTTGTCCACGTTTAATAAAACAGTTTCCATAAAATACGGTTACTACACTGTTGGGTGCAGTTCCATTATATGCTATTTATAGGCTAATAACCATAGGAATTGCGCCATTAAAATAAAAAATTATTACTTATTAAAGCATAATAAAATTGATAAATCGACGACTGGTAACTCGGCGTAGTGTAAGTTTAAATGAAGTTTATAAGCAAATGGTTTACAGTGACCTTACGAGTACATGAAAAATCAAGTCACTCTCTAAAGAAGCACAATATTCTCGAAAATAACAATTATATTTGACAGACTTAAAGCGTAAAATATACTATAAGTCAATATTATTGTTACAAGGCCGTATATATTGTTATAAATTAGTATATCAAACATATTAAAATGTGCTTGACATTATTGCAATGTAATGAACAACTATTCTCTGAGAAGGTAACTCTGATTAATGCATTTGTTTACCTGTGATATTTGATTATCTAAATAATAAATAATTGGAATAATTACTGAATTTATTATTTATTAAAAATCGTTCATCTCATCTTCTGAAGCAATCTCTAACGATGGTTCCGGAGGTAAAACAAAAAAAAAATATTTATAAAATAAATAAATATAAATGGTTATGTTGGATGGAAAAAAGATTTTTTTCAATTTAAAAAAAAAAATTCAATTTTTTTTATTTTAAAAATATTTTTATGCCCAAAATCAAGGAAATATAATGATTGTTGAGGGATGTTTGGGGGGCTCCGCCCCCTCTCCTACGATTGCTACAATATACGGTCATAAATGTAAAATTATATTTACATTCCTCTAATTTTCAAAAAGAATAGAAAAAGGTCAAAAAGATTTATTTGACAAAAAAACAAAATAAATTTTTTTTCCTCGCCTAAAATGTTTTTTTCAACATAGTAATTATTTTTGAGTTGATTTGGGCAAGAATTTTCGGGTGGCATAAAATGAAAAAGTATCCACAGTTTTTTTAACCGATTTAAAAAATGATGAGTTTCTCAACAAAATCTCTATGGATTTTATATTTTGGACTTGTTTTATATTTTGTCGCGTGTTCGCGGTTCGACAAGGATATTAAGAGACTAATAAATGTAAACTTTTCTTACAAATACAGTTTATTACCCTAAAGACATATAAACAAAGTAAATAATAAAAAAAAATAATAGTGATAATAATAATGACAATACGTATATATTACGTACAGAGTAATAATTCAGCTAAAAAATACAAGATTTGTTTAAAGACAATTAAAAGAGAAAAACCAAAATACAATATTATTTACTAAAAGCATTATAATTACAGCTAGAACCTGATATTGTATTAACAAGATATCACTGGAAAAGTTGAGAGTTTCATACAATTCAATTCTCTGCAGATATATTACTTTTACTGTATAAAATAGAACCATCCTACACTTTATAAATGAATATAATCTATCACTTTCATTACTGTTTACCAATAACTCACCGAACAACTTCCTGTATTCACCCTCTGTCCACGCTCGAATACTCGTACTCTTCACTCGTTACTATACGCTTACCGCAACCGTGTCGAACTCGGGCTTGTGAAGCTAATGACTGTTATCGCCTGTTATCACGACTGCGCCGAACACGGCCTCACAGAACCAATACTCGGCTCATCTCTTTAATGTTGAAGCGTAATAATTTTCATCGTCAGATTACGTTTTATATAAATTCTTATTTCGGTACTGTAACCCTTCTTGTCAAATAACTGCTTTTGTAGGTGCTGTTGTCTGTATTACAAAGAACACATTGTTAAACGGACCCGTTACTCTAAGAAAAGGATCTCTTTTAGTTCCTTTTGGATTCTTCTTTTCATTATTATTTTCTCTTTCTTTCTTCTTAATTGGAAAACATCCTTTACCCTGATCTGTTGTACTGTTCCTGTTACAATATGCACAACCCTAACCTCTGTAAGTTCCGGTTTCAAAGAATTTATTTTTAATTTAAAAACGAAAATCTTTAGTCGTTCCGTTTAAGTTTTTCTATACAACTTGGAAAGTGGAAGTTTAAAAAAAAAAACAAATAAAATTTTTATTTAGAGCATTTGAAGATATGATTGATATGTTTTCGTCATCATTATTTAATAATTGAATTGTTTTTTCGTAATGATATATAACCAAGTTACATTAATAAAAAATTGAGTAATAACACAAAGAAATAGCTCATATTCTGAATTTTAACTATACTCGATAGTAGTCTACGTCGTTTCTCTAGATTTCTATTCTTCTTTTTGTCAAGTTTCTTACAAAACTGTCATTTTTTTATACTAAAAAAAATTTAAGGAAAAAATAACAAAATTAAAATCAATCTCAATAAACGCTCAAAAAGTAAAATTGAGTAAGTATATATATATATTTCTTAAAACTTCAACTCTTAGTTTTTCGAGCCAAATAATTGAACGGTTAAGGTAAAAAGTTGTTTTTAATTTATTAATGAATTCTAAAAGTGAGAATTTAATGAATTGAAGAAGTATTGTTTTTTAATGCATTTTTTTTCTCTCGTCACCGACCACCATAGGATCAAGTTTAATAGTTAATCCCTAGTTGATTTTCTTTTCTTCCGATTCTCCTTCTTTTTCAGATTATGTTGTTCCGTTCTTTCTTGCGACCATTTTATAAATCTACACTCTCTGATTACTTTTTAAATACCTTCGCAAATTTTGATCCTTTTTCTAAATGTATTTCTGTCCCTTATATCTGCTGTTGGATTCATCCTTGCAATCACGAGGTCTTCTTTCACCTGTGTGAACCACTTAATGTTCGTTCTGGTTCCATCACTCTTCGTCAGCCATTCCTCTTCGTCAGTCTGTTTTCATCCATTCTAGCCAAGTGTACGTAGAAGTCCTGCCTATCTTCTTTTCGAATAGGATCTGTGAGTCTGTCTGTACGGAGGTAGAGATCTTCGTTCTTTCGTAACCTTCAACTCTCATCAGTTTTCCGTGGTCCGATTATCTTTCTTAGTATTTTCCTTTCACCCAATGCCAATTTATCAATCTCTCTTCAGTTTAGAGTTACACACTCTGTAGAACACAACACTGCAGACGAAACTATTGTGGCGTAATGTCGAATTTTTCTCATCCTTGATACCCTCTTCTTATTATAAGGCGTTGGCCTTCTGCAGTTTATTTATTCTGTTATTATATATCTCTCTAACTCATTTGGTTATATTATTTCGCCAAGATATAATTTCTTCGTCTTGCTAATTCTTTAAATGTTTGTTACTAACTAATTTGCCTAATGTTGGTTTTATTTATTAATATTTTTTGGTTTAATTAATAATTTTCAATTTATTACAAAAGCACCTATTTCTTTAGTTTTAAACTTACTGATTAATTTGAGAAATTTTTACACGACTCCCCAAAAAGGAATGTAAATCTATCGAATGAATGAGTCGTTTTTGAATAACATGCATTTCTCGTTTGAGATACGAGGTTCCGAAGTAAAAAATAAAAGTTTAATTAATGAAATATTTGAATCTTAGGGGAAGGCATCGAATCAGACTTCATTTTTTTTTTTAACCTTTAAAATTTAAATATATTGATTTATTATTAACCTTTCATTGCAAAATAAAATTAAACGATGAATGATAATTCAATAATAACAAAAAAAAAGTATGAAAAAATATCAGAAGTTTTTAATGAAATAAAATTTTATGTACTTTTCATTTAAAAAAAAATGTGTTAATGTAATTTAATAGGCGTATAAGAAAGTCGTCATCCACATCAGATTTTTTCAAATCTGTCATTTGATAGATCAAATGATCAATTTTATTCATGTTACTTAGTGTTTTATACAGCTACCAAAAAGGAGTGTAATGTATTTAGGGTGTATGTATGTGTGTATGTTTGTTCCACCATAGCAGCACAACGGCTGAACCGATTTAGATGTATGACCTCGCGTTGGAATCCTTACGTTATATATATATATATATATATATATATATATATATATATATATATATATATAACGTCATAGGCTATATATATATATGTTTAAAAAAATTGAAGAAAAAATTATACTACATACAGAATTGTCACCCGCACGCTCTTTTTCCTGCATTAGTGAATTTCTTATATTAAAGAGCAATGTTTATTTGGCAGTCGTGTTTTTTAATTTTTTAATATTTATTATTATTAAGCAATGTTCGTTTATTGGTCCTGGTTTTGTTGGTTTACATGACATAATAAATGGAAAAAAAAAGACTTAATATTATTATTATTTTTATATGTATAGATTTGTTTCATACATCCTAATAGTGAATTATAAAAAATAAATATTTACAGAATTTTACTTCGTTATTAAAATTCGAAATATTTTATTTAATATTACATTTTTAATATAAATACAATTAATTGTATTTATAAAATTTACAAGCATCGACTGCTTTGATCATTTAGTCCAAAAAGATACTTTTAATTAATTTTACTTATTTTGTTTACATATTAAACGTTTTATTTTATTCGCTTCGTATTTTTATCAAAGTACTTCATCGCCAGTTAATTTATTTGCTAAGATTTAACAGTTATATATATTTTGTGAATTGACAGTTGAAATCAATATTGGCAATGTGAGTCAATCAATATTGGCAGCTGTCCGACTGTAAGCTGCAACAAATTAAAGTTACTACGTTGCAATGGAAATAATCAGTTCTACATAGTTGACGTGAAGTCGTCTTTTGCTTAGGTCAAATCAAGTCACAACACATGGATTTCTCATGTCGTCTTGTGATACTACAATATGTTTGTTAGATAACTGTCAAGAAATAGTTCTTCATATATTAAATTTTGTTCGTTATACTTTGTTAAGACGAGATAATTTTGTTATATACGGTATCACTCAGAAGTAACAGTGTACTCGGTGATAATGTAACCGAAAGATAAAGTGTCAATAAAGTTTAATACTAGCATTTAGTTAGGCTCCATTTTTGTTGGATCCTTTGCGATCTTTGTACATAATCATGATAACATTCCTCAGCTTGAGTATTGTGTAATTATACATTTATTTGAAATATTATTGCATTTTAATTTAACTTTATCTTGTTTTTAATTCTTTAATTAATAAAAAACTTTTCTTGTTTGTACCCATTTTGTGTTTTTGTTTACTTCTACTTGGGTGTCCCTTGTTCCTCTTGTTTTTTCTACCTTTATATACAGTGCATGCAAAATCTTTCTATTCCTTTATCGCTGTTTATGTAGGGATTATCTTTTGAATTTACCCTACGGTTATTTATTCTTGTATATAGTGAATGTATGAGTGCTCTACAAGAATTAAATCTTATATATATATATATATAAATGAATGTTTGTTTGTTTGTCCCGTATGCATTCCTATATCATTCATCCGATTGCGATGAAACTTTGGTGAGTTATTGTGGGCACGCCCGTGAAGGTTTCTGAGTTAGTTTAGATCCGCTAGGTGGCGCTGGGATCGAGATATTTCGAAAAATTATTTTTGGTCCGGTTTATCTCATATTCAGACTATTGTTATTTACATGGAAAGAAATACCTCTGCAAAAAATGAACCCACTAGATGGCGCTGGAGTCAAGATATTTGGAAAAATTGTATTTATGATCCGATTTGGTTCATATTCAGAATATTGTTACTTACATGGAAAGAAATACCTCAGCAAAAATAGACTCGCTAAATGAGCTGGGGTTGAAATATTTGGAAAAATTACATTTATGGCCGATTTTTCTCATATTCAGAATATATTAGTTACGTGAAAATAAATATTTTTGCAAAAAATGGACCCGCTAGGTGGTGCTGGGATCGGAGATATTTAGAAAAATTGTATATATGGACCGATTTGGTACATGTTCAGAATATACATCAGTTACGCGAAAAGAAAGATTTTTGAAAAACTCTCTAGGTGGCGCCGTTGTCGAGATATTTAAGAAACAAACAAACAAATATACAAAAACTTTCTTTTTCAATATATATATAAAAGGCAATGTTTGTTGTGTCTGCTATAGATTAAAAAACTACTGGACCGCTTTACGCGCGGGAAAAGGGAAAAGTTAAATAGGGAAAAAGGGAAAAATGAAAAGGGGAAATAGGAAAAAGGGAAACAGAAAAATAGGGAAAAGGGAAAAATCGAAATGGAAATAGGGAAAAGGAATAATTGAAAAGGGGAAAAAGGGATAAAATGAAAGATTAAATTTTGTGAAGTTCCGTAATGTTCAGTTTTTTAATGTTTTATCAAACTTTCAATTGTGTTCATTTAATCTGTATATATTCTCAAATCTAGCAATAGGGAAGCATTGCCGGGTCTACTAGTTCTCTATATTTCAGACATCCTTTCGTGGTAGACAGATTCGGCTGACTTTTCATTATTCCACCGCAATACTGGTGTAAGTTTTTATTGGATTCTGTGTCATTTGAGGATTTTTTTATATTGGAAAGAAAATTTAAGATAATCAATCGCTTGTTTCTGCAGATTTTATATGATATATGAAGCAAATATTCGGTGATGAATGAAAGTGAGAGTGGAGTATAACTAAGTTCACCGTATACAATACGGTCCTCCTTTAGAAATAACTGACGGGAGGAGATGTTTTCGTTTACACTTGGGACATACGAGAGTAATTCAGGGATATTTTATATTATTTGAAGGCATTCCGTTGTGTATAGGTGCATTTGCCGTTTAAAAATAGTGTATAATAGTGTATTATAGTGTAGTAATAAATAATGTATGCTGTTTGATCATGTGTGCTATGCTGCATTATGGCATAAATTTGAATTGCCTATGGAAATCTACGGAGTCATGGGGAGATGATAAGGTGATGTTGTATAGTGTTATTTTACTTTTTAAGAAAATATAATTGTTAGAAAAACTTAATCTGCTATTTCTAGTTGTTTTACGGCTTTTTTAATAATATTTTGTTGTTGATAAAATTAATTTTATATTTGTTTTGAGAGGATAAAACCCTTTACATTCCTGGTACGGTTTTCAAATCAATTTTTTGGTGGTAATTTAATTTTTTGAGGAATATGTTATTTTAAATTCTGTTTTTGGTCATTTTTAGATTTTTGTAGGAGTTTTATTTTTACTCAATTTTTTGTTTTTAATATTATTATTATTGTTTCAATTCTAATTTCATGGTTACGTTATCGTGTTATTAAACGATTTGCTCATTTTTAAAGTTTGAAAAAATAATATGTTATTGATTTCCGTTAATATTCCGTTAAGTTTTTGGCCCGCCCAAAAAAAAAGCTTAATTTTATTCAATCTGCAAGATTATATTTCTTTTATAATTTCGCTTTTGGAGGGATTAGGAGATCTGATTTTAGTGGAACGACTTTTTAATTAACGGTAGCTTTTTTGTACAGGCAACGGACAAACCCTAGGACTGCTGTACACACAGCTTCTCCCACCCCACAAATGCATCTTTAAAGACGCATTGGTTCTACAGGAATTCTTACATCCTCAAAATAAAATTGATCTATCAGAATCAGCTATATTTTTGAAAAATATTTTGGAAGAAAAAAGCATTAAATGAAAAAATTAATTTTATAAATAATATTTTTTTATTGTAGTTATAAAAATATATTAAAAAGATTTTGTAACAGTTTTTAGTATATTCCAAAGTATATCCAAAGTATATTTTTACTTCCTTGTACGAAGTTAAGGAAGTAAAACATTGTGATCGCGAAACATTTAGGTTTTCATATTTCAACGGAAATAACTATTTTGACCATCCCTGAATTCATTTTGACTAGTATCGGCGTGATGTCTGTACGTACGTAGGTATGTATCTCGCGTAACTCAAAAACGATTAGCCGTAGGATGCTGAAATTTTGGATTTAGGCTTGTTGTAACATCTCCCTTTTTGATTGCAATCGAGATTAAGATTAAAATTTTGATTAATGAAATATTTTGATCTTAAAGGGAAGGCACATCGGTTCGAATCAGACTTCATGTCCTTTTGTTTTTTTTTTTAACTTTTTTCTATTTATTCTTTTAACTTTAATTTTTTTTTTTAATTTGATTTAATAATTTAACCCGTGACTGTAAAAAATTTTTTACAATAAATAATAATTCAATGATAATAAAAAAAAGAAAAATAATTATTAGGGAAATAAAATTTTATGTACTTATAAATATGTGTAAGTGTAATTTAATAGACATTACATATGTGTATACGTAATATATTTGGTAAAGCATCTGATTATTTAATATTAATTGAAAATTTAGAATCGTATTATGTTTAGATTTTCTTAGCAAATTCTTATAAAATTTGGGTATTTAAAAAATAAATAAATCTTTTTAAAAGCTTTATTTAACTCGCTTTAGGAATAATCAAATCTTGAAACTGCTATATCTTTTGATCTATCGTATGAAAATCAATGAAATTTGGTACACGTATGCACCTTCGATGACAATGCAGCACTACGGTGTCGGAATTTGATATGACCCACCCCGAGGCCCCCACGCGCTCCCGTACGCTAAATTCATGCATTTAGTTGTAAATTTTCATTTCTCATGAACTGTCGTATGAAAATGATTGAAATTTAGTAAATTTGGTTACGTATGTAACTTCGATGTGTAAAAATAAATATTTTTACTTTTTAAAAGCTTTTATTTTTTAGTCATAAAAAGAAGTACAAAAAAAAAATTACAAAAATATATTTGATTACATATAAAAAATTATTTTTTAAAAAAGCTTCTATTTAACTAATATTAATATTAACATTAATAAAAAAAGGAAACAAATTAGAAAACCCCTCTAAAAAGTTAAAAATAAGAATTAAATCAAATTGAGAATTTTAAACAAAAAATTTGTTAATATATTATATATTAACAAATATAAATATGCACTGAAAAGTAAAAAAATAATTTATATATTTTTTTTATATTTATTACTTTATCAGTAAAAATATCTATTCTGTAAGAATTAATAAACATTTTTTGGCAATATACAACATTGTGCCTTTAAATTTTTTTATAGAATTGACAATTTAAAAAAAACTAAACAACACTGCTTTTACTTTTAATAAATAAAATATTTAAATGGAAAATTAAATGACACTCAAACCACGTTGATAATCCTTGTAACAACATTTATTTCCTATCTTTAAAAGGAGAAATTTAATTTTATGTAACTAAACATAAAATATTATTGATGAAGTTGTTTAAAATTTTATATGCGCCGTAAATGTCGGTAATCTATATGAAACTATTGATGCTTGTAAAATATGTACGTATATGTGTGTGTAGATCGCGTAAAAATTCTGTAGATACATTCGCAGCTGCAAATTACCCGTCTCCTATCCTGTATGTAGAATATAGATGCAGTAAATTTACGGTGGAGCTCGTCTTGCAGCCATTAAACAAGAGTTCAACAGCTCCTCACTCAAAACACCACACCTCTCGTTCAGTAATCTTTTCTCTTCCCGTTCTGCTTACTCGTTTGCCGGTGAATGTGAAGTTTCTTTATAAATATTAATAGAGGAATGGTCAACCCAAGGATGTTACACCATGATGTGATTCTGAGTGGTTTCTTATGTTTAATGTCTTCTGTCTACCAACAATAAAATATTTAAATTTGTTTATGTATTACATTTATTATTTACCGCTGATTCAAAACGTTTGATACAATACTTATAAGCAGTTTTCTCTGGAATAACTGCTTTTAAATGTTTTGACTAAAAAAGGGAAAAAGATGAATGTAAATAAAGTTATCACAAAAATCGTTTTGTCGAAAAAATAAATAAGATTAATATTGTTTAATCGATGTGATCTCCAAATTATGTACATATTTAAACACTTTAAAACATTTTTCAAATGTTAAAAAATGTTCAAATGTTGTATTTAAAATGTTAAAATATAGCCATTTACTTCAGTATATTTCTGACAATACATTAGGCCATTGTACAAGATAGTTCATCATTTTTTCTTTTCGTTCCGACCACTACGGATCACGTTTACTTAGTTTTGACTTCTTTTTCTTTTCCCAAAAGGTTTTCATACTCTTGTTCTGTTGTCGTCGCCTTTCTTCCGTTCATCTATTCAGGTCTATACCCTTCTTATTCTTTCTCTTTGGAAACTTAGATTTCCGAATCACTTTTCTAGATTTACCTGTCTATACACAGATCCTTAATAATTTTTAATGTTTTTAGATCCGTTTTTATTTCTTTAAATCAGTTGTTCTTCGTCTTCGTGGCTCTGTTTATGTAAAAATTAAATATTTGTTTTGTCAATCTTTCGTTGTTCATTCTGCATAAATATCCGTAAAACTGAATTCTTCTTTTCCGGATTAAGTTTCCTATTTTTTCTGTATATTTGTAAAGCTGTTTTTTACTTTTCAATTTTTAAATTTCATCTTCATGTTTTGGTCCATAAATTTTACTTGAAATGTTTTTTTCTACTTCTGCTACATTTGTTCTGAAAAAATTGCAGACATTCTGCCCTATACAATGCTTCTGATAGGACTACAGTATTATAGTGCCTCAGTTTCGAGTTATATGACAGGGATTTTTTATTGTAACTGTTCTAGTGAGATTATGGGCAGTTTCCATTTTTCGTACTCTATTCTTCATCCAATTTTTTAAAATTATATTTGATGTTATGATTTCTCCCAAATATTAGAATTTTTGAACTCTACTTATTTCTTTGTTGTCGGAAATTTTAAGGGTTTGAGTCTGCTCTCTTTATCATTGGAAAACCAGTTAGTTTTTTCATAAGAAATCTGAAAACCATCTCTTAAGACAATTACAATATTATCTGCGAAGGCCAGAACGTTTGTATTTATGAATTTAGTTTTAGTGTCCATATTTATGTTTTATATGATTAACTATTCTTTTACATTTTTATATTTTGTGTGTGTAATAGTTCATCATTATTTAATGTTTAAAATAATAATTCAGAGATTGTTGTTAAATAAATGTTACAAATGTCTGAAATTTCACTGAAAAAACTTTTCTTAACGCCCGTAAAATTGAAATTAATTATACAACAAAAAAAAAAGATAAAATTAGATGCCAAACATTTTGACATCTAATTTGTTGTACCTTGCTATCGGATAAGTTCTTTAAAGTTGCTGTTGAGCAATTCTGGTAACACTAAATTCTAATATGGAGAAGTAGCATTTTCTTTCCAAATTATTACAGACCTATCAAACACTAATCTCTAATTAAATGTTTATTGTAAAATTAACTTATCTCAGTGGCGGAGTGGTAGCGTTTTTGTCTTTCATCCGGAGGTCCCGTGTTCGAATCCCAGTCAGGCGTGGCATTATTCATATACTAAAATTTCCATTTTCATATTCCTACGTACAACTTCTTTATAAGCTTCTGTGGTGAATTAATTTATAAGTAAAAAAAAAAAAACTTGCGATATGATTTTTCCTGTTTTACTACAACTGAACTATTCCTCCATCTCCGTGGCGAAGTGGTAGGGTCTTAACCTTTCATCTGGAAGATCCCGGTTATGCATTATATTTTTTCCATACGCTGAATAATTTCCATTTACAAATTTCGAGTTCATATGGAAAATAAATCACTTAAAAAAAATAAGCCATCTTGTAACTTTTAAATCTGGAATATTTAAAGTCCAAAAGAATTAAATAATTTTTTTTTAAATATTCCAAAACACTGGGCTTCTTTTATAATCCGGACCACCGTTAGGTATTGCTTCAGAGGATGAAATGAATGACAATTTTTGTAGCGTGTGAAAATGCCATGCCTGAACGGGAATCGATCCCGGAACCTCCGGATGAAAGGCCGAGACGCGCTACCACTCGCGCCACGGTGGCCTAAAAGTACTGGGCTGTTCAAAAAAATGTATACGCTCTTTAAAAGCATGTCATCCGTGTGATACGCTTCAATTCGGATTGGCTACGGGTTCAACGAATGGTACTCTCGTTCAGCAATGTAAGCAGATGGCGTTAGAGTTAATCGATGCGATGTAATAAAATCAGTTGAGAAAGTGCAACGATTGCGCAAACACGGTTGTCATTTGAGAAACGAAAACGTTTTCTGAAGTGGTATTGGAAGTTCGAAAATGTGAAGTGTAACGACGTGGAGGAAGAAATACGGAACTGAACTGCCAACACGCCTAAGCATTGCTGGCTGTCTGATGTGGGCTATCAGTCATCAGGGGAATTAATTGGACTGCTCTTTTTCCAAGGTACAGTTACTGGCCAGTCTTACTTGGAGATGCTGGTCGCATGACGCTCGACCGCACTTTCTTTCAGATGTGCGCGCCTACCTGAATAATACTGTACAGGGACGTTGGATAGGGCAAAGGGGCCCGATTGTGTACTCTCCCGTTCGCCTGATTTAACCCTCCTACATTTTTACTTGTGGGGGATCGTAAAGGACAGTGTATACTATGAAGCCACTAGTGAAACTACGCCATGAGATTGAAATGGCTTGTGAAGCAATACCTGCGTTTACTCTGAAAAATTTCACCACTAATGCACAGCATCGTGTGCAGGCTGGTGTTTACAGTTTGAACATTTATAGAAATAGCACGAAGAAACTTTTCCCTTTGTATTGTTGTAATGCTCACAAAATATAGCAGCTATTCTATTTTAAAGTGTGTATAGATTTTTAGAACAGCCCGGTATTTGTCATTTGAAATGATTTTTAAATAGGATTTTATATTTTACAGAATAGCCAAGGAAAAAGTTGTGCGAATTTTGATAATTTGATATTGTTTTTATAAATTAATATAGAATTCTTTATTATTATCATTATTTAAAGCAAATGACCAAGGCAATCAAGGTCCTATTTTATTGGACATTTTCCATGTAGTTTGTCTGCATTTTTGACGAATTTATGACAAAAGAGTTTTCTGATTATAATTAATTTTTGGAACGATTTTCGTTTTTATTAGTTTCAATGAAGTATGGTGAGCAATCTTTCATAAAATCTTCAGTTTCAAAATGGGAGCCAGTACAGCTGATGAGAAGAGCGTCAAACTTTAGCCCTCATCTATTATGTCATCAGCTATTATTCGTTGTTTATACAGTAATATATTTTGTATATTTTTGTTTATTTATTATACAGGTTGTAGTTAAAAACTTTGAAACTTACCAAAAAAATAATACGTGAGGATGTAATAGAAAGTTTTCACTATTGTCAGTCGATGATATCCAATATTTCTGGAAACATTGTTAACGATATTGCTATTGTGGTGATTACTTTTGGTTTTGTCTAAGTCTTCCAAAATCTTCTGGGATTGATAATTTTTTCTTAATTTTAATTCTACCTTTATATAATAAACATAGCTGTACAATTCAATTTGTAAAATTTAGTACAAAATGAGCGAGGTTTACTAATCACATAACTAATCTTATTATACTCGTATATAAAATTTATGATTTAAAAAAATGATTTTTTTTTTTGATTCCTATCGCCTGATTTTAACTTTTGTATTGTTTCAAACCTTAGTTGAGTATAATTTTTCAAAAATTCTTTAAAAGTATTTCTGGGAAAAACTACTGGAAAATCTACCTAATTTCTTTAACCAGTGAAGATATAGAATTAGGTTTTTTTAATGGACTCTCCGACCCAGAAAACAAGAAACCAGTGACTCAAAACGTAAAATCAATGAAGTTACAGACGTTCTTAAAAAGTATTTTGAATTGCTGCTAATGACTCACGTTTTTCTATTCCTATTTATAAAATTAAATATTCTTTGTAAATTTTATGCATCTTCTCCTTCCTACCATTCCAGCCTGGCTAATGAAAACTCAGAAGTCAAGTCGTTCACAATTATCACTTATTTCCAGTACAGAAAAATATTATTTTTACTACAGAATAATATGGTAAGAAGCGTTATATTCAGAATTATCTCCACAGAAATGCCTTAACCACTTTTAAATTACATTTTAAATTAAGTAAAAAGTTTAAATTGTCCATAGATCAGAAAAACAAATTGCTACGGATTAAAATTGAACCCTAAAACGTTTTTTCAAAAGAAATAAATCAACATGTATGATTGATTTGTAAACAACTGAATAATATATATTATGCATGCTAAGAAACAATAAAAACAAAAAAAAAAGAATATTTAGAAACAAAAATAAACTGAAAAAATCTGTAAAAAGGAGAAAAAATTAAGTATAAAACAAAAAAAGAGAAAATTGCGTAAGGAGGATCCACGTTTCTTTTCCTGGGAGGGTTATCATTCAGCAAATACACAAGCTTTTTATTGATAGAAAATGTCAACAAATCTTTTGTGCGCTTTGTTTTAATTTTGTTCAATTGGCTTTATTGCTAGTAATATAAGTGTATTCGGTGTTGGAAACAGTGGCGGCTCGCGTATAGGCACTGTGGAATTGCAGCACTCCCTATTTCCACTTGATATTATCGACAACATTTAATATAATGGGTCTTTTTTCTTTAATTCTTTCTTTATACTTGTACAATATATAATCCTTAAGCTTAATGTTAGTAGCCATCCCCCAGTTAATGAAACAAATACAAAACTCTTTGTATGGAACTGTGCGCTTCACAGTTCTAGCGGCGTGGTGTTTGGCTGTTGTGTGCATGCGCACGTAGGAAGCTGCACGCGAGACTGTGAGGGAGAGAAAGCACTGTCGCTCCCGCAATGCCGACCCTGGCGTACTGGTGGAAGGTAGTTTATTTTTTACTCCGCGTGTGTGCGGAACGTTCCTTGTTCGTTCCCTTTTCTAGTTCAGTCGGTGAGGGAATATGAAAGCTAGTTGTTTTTTTCAGCAGTGATCAGAAGATGGCGGAAGGCAAGGGCTCTTTGATTGCCAAATCTGTCCAAAAACACGCTGGAAGAGTGAAAAAGAAAGTAATTAGTAAAAAGTAATTATGTATTTGTTTCTGTGTACATAGAAATTTAAATTAAGTACCATTGTACTATAGTCTTTTAAGCGGATATTAAGTTATTATCTAATAATACTAAAAAATATTATCTGTATTGACATTTTATTATTTATTCGGTTAAACCGAATCCGGTGTTTAAGCACAATGTGCTTAAAAACCGTGTACCAGATTCTTGAATGTGATAAAGTGTAGAATTAGATTATTATCCTGCTTCCAGCTATTCATTTTTTCGGTTCTTTTATTTTCCAGAAAACTTTAAACATGGCCTTGAAAAGGCCTAGAAAAAAAATTTTCTGGAACAGCACCTCTACTAAATTTAGCTATGAGCCGCCACAACCGGGAAAGTATAACATAATTTTTTGCCATAATGCTATAAAAAAAAAAATTATTTTTTGATATTTTTTCCTGTAAAATGTTTCAACTTGTTACATTAAATAAATTTTATTAAAAATTTAATTTACATTCGATTTTATGCTTTAAAAGTTTTTTATTGAAACAGTACCAATAAGTACTTTGAGACGGCGTGGGTGGCAGAGAGGTTTTGCATAGCGTTCAGTACCCGTGCTGAGTTGATAATATTAGCTAGTTCTACTATTAAATGACGTTTTTATTGTAAATTAGATGTTACCGTACTGGTCGGCGTTGTTATTTGATATCGGCTAATTTTGGACTAGCTCCCGGGAGGTCTATAGTTAATTTCCGGACCGGATATTTTTTATGTATGTTTTGTTATAATAGAGCAATTTTTTATTCTTTGTTGATGTAAATATCGAAGTAATATTCTTAATTCATAACCAACTACAAAATAAATAATAAGATCTCTCCTTTACCCCTCTCCTTTCGCGATCACTCACTCTTCTCTTCCTTTCTTATCTCTTTCTGTACAATTTACGCCATTAAATATAATTTGGTTGTACAATTTTTTTGTTTCTTTATATAAAATATATACATATATATTTATTTATTTCTAAAGAAATTAAAATTATTAAATTAACCAAGCTTAGGATCACATTGAAAGATTTTCTTGTTGAGATTAAGAACATCGACTGCTATAGTCGTTTAGCCCTAATGGAAATTTTTAGCGTATGAAAATTGCCATGTCTAACCGGGATTCGAACCCAGGACCTCCGGAACAAAGGCCGAGACGTTACCACTCCGAATAAAAGATATTTTATTTTACACTATTATCCTATTTATTCGTGTGATTTTTACCAATATTTGACGTTAATTTGGGGGATTGGGTTGAATTATTGTTTAAATACGTAAAATAATTTATTATGCTTTTTTGCAACATTTATTTACTGTAAAACCAATAAGAATAATAATATTATTTCGAAAAATAAAATAAAACTATTTACAATTAAATTACAGTTTTTTGGAGAATAAAATATGATTTCCGTTGACGTTAATTGTGTAACGTGTTAATTTGTAAATCTTTGCCACATATACGTATAAAGTGGCAATACTCATGAAAATTGGAAATCTCAATTGACGCACAGCAGGGTGGGGATGGATTGTAGGACCGGCGATTGGCTTCTGGCTACCTACGATGTCCTGTTATGGTACAGTATCCCTTCCGTTGTACTGTTAAACATGCCAACTGTACATTAGATATCCCAGGTAGAATGTGTGAGTTTATGCTTTCCAAACTTGTGTCGAGTAATACTGGCATTCCATTAAAACTGAGTAGGTATTTTTTATAATAGTACATTATTTAAGGAGCTTATAATGATTAGGAGCATTAATGCACGAGTGCGAAGTAAGTTAAGACACGAGCCTTGGAGAGTATCGTAAACTTCGCAAGAGTGCATTAATGACCATTAGAGAGAGTTGCATACCGTAGGTTTTCTACGGCTGACAGAATATTGGGATATTTGATTTAAGTCAGTGATTGAATACAGTGTTTTTATAGAATATCTTTTAACGTTTTTTTCAAAAAATACTTTGTGACACTAGGTTATTTGTTTCTTGATTTTTAAGTAAATCAAAAGGAATTTGAGTAAATTGAATTGTAGGAAAAAATTGTCGTTGTTGCGATCAACACTTATTTTGTTGATATGAGGATAGTATTTGTGGTGTTTAAAGACTCAATCAAGTAATTTTCTGGCTGCAGAGTCTAATTGAAGTTAAATATAGGAAGAACTTTTGTGTAAAATCTGCGGTGTTAGACTAAGGCGCGGAGTCGAGCTTCCGCGAATCGGTTAATTTGATATTTGAGGGTTGTAAGTTATGGTAGGTAGTCGAAGTTGGAAGTGGCCATTCGAAGGCGATAATGGGTTGTGTAAATACAATGATGGAGATGTCTGTAGAGACATTTACATCGGTGGCATCCTGACAGAGGCCAAACTGATAACTTTGTTGTGTTTCAAGTTTAGAGTACCTAAAATACGACCTCCGATAAGCCCATGAGGGTAAAGATCGGAGGGGGTAGTATGGCGACCGGGATCGTCATAAAGCGGGTGTCTTCCCCTACGGGAGTCAGGATTAAACAATACATAATTTAATTTAATACATAATTTTTATTTTTTTTAATATCGATCGGGTTAAAGGCATTTCTCTCTCAGAAAGCGGCATAATTAACAAAAGGATAAACAATCTAATATACAAACTTAGTTACCTATAGGTGTACTTTCAAATTAACCTCTGCTTGCTATCTAGTAAATCGGATTAAAATCAAAATAAAAAAAAACAGCTGAAACATTAAATAGTACCTGCTTTTGATTGATTAATGGTTGAAATTGCTTTGGATTGGTTGAACTCCTACATCATAATGAAAATCTGTTTCATATATGTTTCATCATATATGTGTTTCATCTGTTTTATCATAATATATGTTTCATCTGTTTTATCATAATATATGTTTCATTATGATGCAGGTTCCAGCCCCGTAATTCAATCGTTATAATACAGCCGAAAACTAAAAAAAAAAAATTATTTAAGAAGTATCAATTTTTTTTAGTTTAAAGTGTTTATTTTTTAAAATATTAATTAAACAAATTTTATGTTGAATTTTTGGAAAAAAAGGTTATTAAAAATAAACAACTCTATTGTAGGGTTCCCAAGAGAGGTTATGGATCATTTTAATTTATTACTTCCTTTTGTTTTTTTTATCAAAATTGACTGTTTTTAAGAAACTAATCTCTAGATTCAACCTAATAGGAATTCCAATAATAATAATTTTTAAATTAAACTAAAAAGAAGGATTTAAGTTAAGAAAACTATTAAACTTCAAGTTAACACAATATATTATCTAGTGATTTAAAAATTTATTTTCTTATGGTCACCTACAAACCATATTTTGGAATACACCGTGTATCCCACAAAGTGGTATACGCTTTTGATTTAGTATCACTCGCCCACTCCCCTACTGATTCATTAAAATTTTACAGATCTTTTAACGTTCTAAAATTTTCTGTGAAAATTTCAACCTTCAAGGCATTTATAGAAACAAAATGGAGGCTTTCAAATAAAAACATAAATTTCAGATAAACTAAATTTTCTATTCATTAAAAAATAGCTGGTCAAAATGATTAAAAACAGATGATGTATTGTTAAACAGCTGTTAAATTGAATAAAACAAGTTAACAATTGATCATAAACATGACTAATTATCTAATTTTAATTATCAAATGTATTTAATCACTTTTACTGGCTATTTTATAATCAATAAAAAATTTGATTTATCTGAAATTGATGTTTTTATTTGAAAGTCGTCATTTTGTTTCTATAAATCCTAGAAGGTTGAAATTTTTACAGAACATTTTTTGAACCTTCATTAAAAGGTCTGTAAAGTATCAATAGAATCGGTGGGGGAATAGTAAATGATATTAAATCAAAGACGCATACCTCCTCATGGGGTGCACGGTATATATTTTTAAATTTAGTCTAAATGAAATTTCAAATATGCTACATTACTAAAAAATTAAGTTTTTTTGTCTTCAGTCAAATGACTGAAGACAAGTTTGATGCAAGGTTTGACAAGTTTGAGGTTGGTTTGATGCAGCTCTCCAAGATTCCCTATCTAGTGCTAGTCGTTTCATTTCGGTATACCCACTACATCATACATCCCTAAAGATTGTTCTACATATTCCAAAAAAAATGTATTTAGTATACTTAATGAGCATTAATTTATTTTTCAATCTATTTCCGTATTATAAATATAAAACAAAATGTAGGATGTAAATAGATACTAAGATTAAAAGATATAAAATTAAGAAAGAAAAAAAAGTAAAATTTTGCATCAAAATAATTTTTTTTTACATTAAATGTAGGCGAAAATATATTAAAAAGAGCATATTAATGCTCTTTACTTGCGTGATTTAAAAAAAAGCACACAATGTGGGTATAATATTTTACATGATATTACAATTAGCCGATTTTTAATCAAGATTTGCTTTTTTACCCAGTCTTTTTTAATAAAACACTTTAAAACGTTTTTCCTAATTACCGATTTAAAAGTATGTACTTGTTTATTGACCCACTTTCGTTTATTAATTTCTTTATTACGTTTGTCATTGATGGAATAAAGGTTAAATAAAAAACATGGTAATAAATATCTTTCAATAATAGCACAATTAAGAGTTTTATGTTATAATATATGTAATTTGTACTATTACTATACATTGTAAAATAATATTTCTCATATAATAATGGAAGTAATTTATGCAAATCCATAAGGTAATATTATATCATTACAACTAGATATTTCTTTATACATAAATTGTTGAAAAATTAACTTGTTTGATAGATTATAAATAGGCATAAATAATATATTTTTAAATTAAAAATTCACTGGTATAAGTGTTTACACACACACACACACACACACACACACACACACACACACACACACACACACACAGAGAGAGAGAGAGAGTGAGAGAGAGAGAGAGAGAGAGAGACATATATATATATATGCACGTACACGCGCGCGCGCGAGCATATATATACTTTACCAAATATCAAGTTATAACGTTCAGAAAAGTTGACAACAAAGTTGTTATATTATTCTGGCACAGGCTAATTATTCATATATTGGAAAATATACGAAAAACTTATCTAATATTTCTTTTTTGCGGTTGGGAATAACTTATGATGAAGTTTTTTTGTAAAATTATCATTGTATGTTTAAATAAATCAAAAAAAAGGTTTAAAAATTCAACAGTATATTTTTATTTTTTTTAATTCCCCACCTCCAAGATCAACCAACTTCCAAGAAATTTTTTTGATTACTCAACGTTTACTATGTTAAATAGAACAAATTTTTTTTAAATCTACGGAAATTTGTACAACCAATAAAAAGTTAACCAAATTTTTTTTTGGGATGGAAGGAGAATATAGGTACTTACATTTTAACGCCAACGCAGCTATAGCATTATTGAAAAATGAACAGTCTCTTTAGTAATTATAATAAATGGTTATGTATATTTATTTATTTTATAAATATAATTTAACCAAACTACGCCCGCTTCGCTCGCTAACCTTGACTAATTAACACCCTAATTTTTTGAGTGTTTATTTAATAAATTCAGTAATTATTGCAATTATTTATTATTTAAATAATCAAAACACTCCTGTTAATTAGTCAAGGTTAGCGAGCGAAGCCAGCGTAGGTTAAGTTTGGTTAAATTATATTTATAAAATAAATAAATATAAATAACCATTTATTAAAATTAATAAAAGACTGTTTTGAATCTATGTTAAACTCTATATCGGCCCATTTTCTACCGAAATCCGATTGACAGTTTGTTTTTAAATAAAGCTGTAGCTGCGGTGGCGTGAATACGTAAGTACCGGAATATATTATTGCAATATATTGTGAAGTTATTGTAATATATTATTAAAACTTTAATTTTTTTAAACTAAAATTAAAAATTTCTAATATCAAAAGTTTATATCAACCAGATAAAGTTTCAGAAAAATTTGATCTCTCAACATGCGTTGTATCACATGTGATATAACATGTATTGTATCACTCGCCCACTTCCCTACTGATTCATTAAAATTTTGCAGATCTTTTAACGAAGGTTCTAAAATATTCTGTGAAAATTTCAACCTTCTAGGCATTTATAGAAACAAAATGAAGGCTTTCAAATAAAAACATAAATTTCAGATAAACTAAATTTTCTATTCATTAAAAAATAGCTGGTATTAAATTGCATATACACATTTTTTGAAATGAAAGTACATACAATTTTTTTTTATTGTTATTACTGAATTATTATTTATCGTAAAACATTTTTTACAATCAGAGGTTAATAATTATTAGTAATTCAATGTATTTAAATTAAACAAAGGAGATGAAGTCTGATTCAAACCGATGTGCCTTACCCTTGGAAGATCCAAATATTTCATTAATTAAAGTTTTATTTGGCTATAACTCTGGAACTAGTGAAAATAAGTACCGCCTATGATATAATGTTGAAAAGCTCTCAATGAGGGTTTATTACTGCAGTTAAGAAAAAGTCCAAGGCTTTTTTTGGACACTTTTGGTCCAGTCGATTGCAATCAAAAGGGGAGGTGCACAACTAGATGTTAAAACAGTTCCAAATTCAAAATTTCAACATCCTACGGCTAATCGTTTTTGAGTTATGTGAGATACATACGCACATACGTACGTACAGACGTCACGCCGTAACTAGTCAAAATGTATTCGGGAAGGTCAAAATGGATATTTCCGTTGAGATCTGATAACTGAAATTTTCTCGCGATCACAATACATCCTTTACTTCATACAAGGAAGTAAAACCACAGCATAAATGGAAAACGCCTATCTCGTATGCTAAAAGCGAACTAAACAACAATAAAATACATTATTTAAAATTTAACTTAAAATAACTAGAGAAGTTAATAGAAAAAAAGATTATATTTTATAATCAAATTTTTGAATTCAGCTGCAAGGCCTTAAGGAATCGTTACAGATTTGTAACATCGTTACATTGTCTTCTAAGATATATTTTGGAGATACTTTACTCTAACCTTGTTATTTCCCCAACTGTCAACGGATATTAAATAATAGAAATAATAAAAACTAACATTGAAATAAAATTTATACATTTGATGGAAGGGATAATTCGTTTTGTAAAAAAACTATTATTTTAAAAATATTATTGGTATCAAAACAATAATAAAAGTGGAAGAAAAAAGATTTACCCGTTGGATAAATTTATCGCGGTGTAACCTTATTCGACGGATTTAAAAGAACTTGCAGTTCTGCGCAAAAAACCCAACTTCTCCTTTCCGACGCCCACAGTATTTCTTAGTCAGAAATGCACTGATTTTCAGAGTACAACATATTACATACGTTTGATTAACGAGTATCCCAACACACAAGCGTCATGTTTCACTCAACCACTATTGTGACTCATTGCATGAGCGAGTATAAAAAATGTACTACTACACAATCAACATAGCCTCAACTTGGGTTACGTTGACTAGACAAAAAATATAACCTCAATTTTTACCTAAAATTGGGGTTATGTTGTCTGTTGTCGATGTTAAGTTGAGAATAAGTGAAAAACGACTCAACCAATTTTCATCAAATTTTCACATGCACAATTTCAGATACATTACTACAACATATTTAAATTTAAATGTAATTTATTTGATAGTTTTGAAGATTTTCGTATCCCAAAAGTTTATACCTAGATCCCACTCCCTCTCAACTATATATACACATAAGGAAACTATAGTTTAAGTGAATGGTATTTTTGTACTCCTTATATCTCAGAACGTGAAAAAATTCCATTTTCACTTTCCAATCCCACCGTACGACCGAAACTAATACCGAAGTTGTCTTCGAAAAGTCGGTAAAAAAAATAATATAATCATGCCCAGTACATAAGTCATTTTATTAAACTTAAATTTTTAATGTGACTCGTTCCTGAGATTAAGTTAGAGGCCAACATACACATATAAGTTTGTAATTGGTTTTTTTGCCTGACCTCGAAGTTACTTCGCCCCTTGTGTTAGAAAATATATATCCTGATAAAATATTTTTGACACAGTAGCAATGCAGTAGTAGAATATAACTGTAGGAAACTTCAGTTTTATTCTACTGTATTGGGGAAAGTAAAAGTACCAAAATTCAAACTTTTGTGACTTCTGTTCTGCGGAGGAACTCAGACCTCTTGTTATCCAACAAGATCTTAATTTATTAGGCTATCCTGTGTCCAATCTGGACGTACGGTGTAGAATTGTGAGGAACAGCTAGTACTAGTAACGTGGAAATTATATAACGATTCCAGAATAAAGTAGCTAGAGTGATTGGCGAAGGGCCATGCTTCACGTAGAATAGTGAGATTCACGATTATCTGGAGCTCCCGTCGGTTCGTGAGATTGTACGGCAGTGGAATGTCAAATACTTGCAGAGGCTTGAGAATCATGTAAACCACTTTGCAAATCTGCTCGATAACAGCAGGGACGTTCGACGGTTGAGATGTGTCCATGTACTCGACTTAGGATCTGGGATCTGGATCTTAGGATCATTTTGGAATCTAACACCGTCAAGTTTAGTGGTGTCGTATCTAATTACTTTGTTATTTCTCTTTCTTTTTATCCTTGTTTTTTCTATTTCTTTTTATTCTTTGTTATTAATGTTTGTTCTTGTGGACTATATAGTGCTGAAATTAATATTTTGTGATTTATGACTGAGCTTGAAATTTCATATTGGACTTTAAGTTTACTTGCAACTATTTATTGTGTATTACCTATTTTGGGGGTTCCTTAAGGACCCATTTATCTCGTGCTTTTGTCAGGAAACTTACTTATGGCTCTGAAGGAGAGTCAATTGTAATTATAATTGTTATTGAGCAAAAAAAAAAAGGAATATGTTTAGCAAAGGTGTTGAATTTTAATGAGATTTATTTAAAGGTAAAATTTAAGCCATTCCAAGTATTAATATTAAAAATTTCTATAACTTTACCATATTTATTTATTTACCTGTTTTCTTTTCAAAAATAAAATATTAGAATGACTTTTTTTAATCTAGGAAAATTAGCGAAATTTTAATTTTGTTGATGCAAGATTTACTTTTTAATTAATTAATTTATTTTTTTTGTAAGCCCAACTGGAATTTTTTATGTAACAATGTTACCAAATTTAGTATTAAAAGAAGATAGAAAAATTGTAAAAATAAAAGTATACTAACGATTAATTTCTCGAAAACATTCATCTATATTTTTAAAGAATTCAATGATTCCGACAAAATCATGATTCAACTTTGTACATTTGTAGAAAATTTACAGACGATAACTACGATCGAATGAATTTATCAGAAAAACTACTTTAGAGTTATACAACAAAAAGAAATGTGAACTAGGTCAAACATGTCTTATAAAAAAATGTAAAAAAAAAAAAAAATAATAATTTTTGCTTTAAAGCAGATAAAAACATATAGATTCAGTATGTGTTTATATTTATATCTTGCATTGAATATTTGTAGTATTAACTTGTTTTATTTACTATTAAAAAAAAAAGTTAACGAGAGGAATGAATATAAATGATAGAAATTTAAAATATATGAGTAAAAATAAACAAAAAAATATCTGTTAATATATGAGCAAATGTTTCATTTAAATACATATAAATTAAACATATTTAATATTGCCCTCAGGGACAGTAATCGGTTGTTATATTTATTATCACGTCAATAGTTAAATAATTAACTGAAATTTGATTGATTAGCTTTTACGAGAAATCATTAGGTAATACAAATAACATAGTAATCTGGGGATTACAAAAACAGAACAGAAATCTTATGAAAAAAAATAATCTTTGAAAAATAGATACTTTTTTCTGGGTAATTTATGAAAAGCCTATATGTGTATCTTTATATGCTTGTGTATAATTATTTATTCATGTTGCAATTATGGCGATTTCGAATTTTATCTTTTAGTTTAGGATCAACTAAAAATAAATCAGTTTGAACTTTTATCAGTATGTTTAAAATTGCATCAAAGCTTTATAAAGTGACGACAAATTTGTGTTTCAATGTTAAAAAAAAAACTTTGTAAAATTAAACGATTTTATTTCCCAATAAATTTTCTCTACATTTTTTCATTTTTAATCTATTCTCAAGTTTGTCTTAAAGAAATACTAAATAAAACTAAAGAAATGTATTTTTTTGTGTAATTTTTAATTTCAATCAAATTTACCTCCGCGTTAAATACACAAAATTTATTCTCAAGATATAATTAATTAATAATCATTTAAGTTTGTCTTCACAAAATTTGAGTTTAAATCACTAGTTACTTGATTATTGGCTATTTTTCAAGTGACAGTCAGGAATGATTATTTTTTAATATTAAAACCACTGGTTTAGTAATTTTGGTAAGTATGAAAGAAAAGGTTTAAAGTAATTAAAATTTTTGTTATTACGATGACGAAGTTATCTTTGGAAGAAAAAAAATCTGTTCTATTAACAAATAAAAAGAGATTTTTCACTATATGAGTAACCACATTATTGTTTAGATAATAATTAGTAAACTCCTGGTTCAGACAAACGTTCACACTCTTCTTGTTAATGATTTGAAAATGGTTGTGAAAGAGAGAGTTTATGTAGCAGGCATTTTAATAAAGTTGACTTATGATATTGTCATGTTGGCTGAAGATCCGATTTCGTTACAGAGGATGATAAATGGATTGTTATAGAACTGCCAGAAGTGGAATTTACAGATGAATCTTGGTAAATAAAATTATGGTATTATGGTTTTTCAGAAAGGGGGAAACTAACAAAATGTGATAAGAAGTGGTATGGAAAAGAACAAATATTTGGGTATAACACTTTCATCAAAATTATCTCTTGAAATGCAACTTAAGGAAAAATTATAAGTGGCGAAATCGGCCTTGAATACATTTAGCAATCTTATATGCAACAATAGTATCGCATTTGAGAAAAAATTGGTTATTTTTAATGCGATGTGTAGATCGATAATTTGTTACGTTGCCCAAAGTATTGGGTTTAGGATGTATAATAAGGTTGAGATTCTGCAGATATTGTTTATAAAGACAGTATTTTGTTTACTCCCGATTATGGTTTATATCTGGAAACCGGATCGGAGACTGTCTTCTTGTATACAATTAGACTTAATTTAAAATACGTACAGTGTTGTTTGAAGCTCCCAGAAACAACGAATCCAAATGTTTTAGTAAGGCATATTATAGAAATAATAATATATTTTTACGACGAATGGAAAGAATTTGTTCGAAAGTATAATTTACCATTCAATTATGTCCACCCAGAATTTAAAGTGAATTCTATTGTAGAAATGATTAAGAATACAATGAAGTCAAACAATATAGGTATTTTGAAAAACAGCCGCAATCTAATTTACAAAGAACTAGACTTGGTGCTTATTTATGTATACACTAATGAAAATTTTAATTTATTTAAATAGCTTTTTAAAGCTAGCGAATTGATATAGATAAATCAATAAACTTTATTATCATAAACTTATTTTCTTAATCAAATCAACTTATCTTATAAACTTATCTGAATAAACTTATTCAGATGAATACGTAATTATTTTCGACTAATTCTCGACTTTGTTCTATACGTAATATGCAAAGAGAGTAGATATTGTGCATTTTTGTCCTATTCTACGGGAGATGAGGCTACAGTTTTTTTAACAAGGAATCTGAAAATGGATGATCCGAAGCGATATCTTAATGGAAGTGGTTGTTGGCCAGTATTATGTTAATTCTGTAAAAAGGCTTGGAAATATAAATTTTCTTTGATCAGGAATTTTTTCATTAGAAAACTAATAATAACATTTTTTACAATCCTTCTGATGGCATAGACCAAAGAGTATTGTCTTTTTTTAAGTATTTTAAGTATGTTTGTAAATATTATTTCAATAAAGGCTATTATTATTATTATTATCTGGTTTTTCACTAAATGGGTAATCGCATTATTGTTGGGAAAATAATAGATAATTTGTAAACCGCTGGTTCAAAAAACGCTCACACCTTGTAAAATATTTGGCTTCATATTTTAGTTACCTGAATATGTTTTTAGAAATGTTTTTTATCGTGATTAACACTTTCGTAAAGTTGAATCATAGTCAAAAGGGTTCACTTCACTTCACTTTAACTTATTGAAACAGGTTTTAGAAATAAAATAAAATTGCATAGTTATCAGAAAATCAGTAAAATATAACCACCCAAGAATATTATTATTATTATTTTTTTTTGATTAAAGGTGAAAAGTTAATTAAAACATGCGAATGTTGGTATGTTCAAATTGAATCATATACTCTCTCTATCCTTGTTTGCTCTTTTTAGCTATCACCTTTGCTTTACTTCAAAATATCCATATTACTGTTTTTAGTAAGTAAAAATTTTTAATGCAAAATTTTAGAAGATTTATTTAATTTATTGTAGAATTGTTCCAAACCTTTCATGATTTTAGAATATTAACTGGTTTCATGTGATATTTTTTCAATTAGTTTATACAAAAATTCTGCTTTTAAGCGGTTTATTTAAATGTGTATTAACTGTAATACCGGTGTCACGCCTTTGAGAATGAGAAATGTGTGATTAAGAAATTGTTAATCGTAAAAATAAAAAATCTGATGTGGACACCACATGACTTCCATGAACGCCAATTAAATTACACATGCACATTTTTTTTAAAATGAAAAGTACATAAAATGTTATTTCATTAATAACTTTTGATATTTTTTCTTATATTTTTTATTACTGTTAAATCAATATATTTAAATTAAAAAAGAGTTAAAAAAAGAAAATGAAGTCGGATTCGAACCGATGTGCCTTCCCCTTGTAAGATCCAGATATTTCATTAATTAAAATTTTGTTTGGCCTTAACTCTGGAACAAATGAAAATAAGTACCACTTATATGTCGTTGAAAAAGTCCAAAATCATACTTTTTTGCATTTTGGGCTTTTTTGGACACTTTTGGTCCAGTCGATTGCAATCAAAAGGAGAGGTGCATAACTAGGTGTTACAACAGTCCTAAATCCAAAATTTCAAAATTCTACGGCTAGTGTTTTTGAGTTATGTGAGATACATACCTACGTGCAGACGTCACGCCAAAACTAGTCAAAATGGATATTTCCGTTCAAATCTAAAAACCGAAATTTTTTACGATTACAATACTTCCTTGTACGAATTAAAAAAATAAGTATTAACATGGAATACTATTAAAACCTTTCATAACGTAATTATAAAAAAATTCATTCTGTGTACATGTAAAAAAAAAATTTAGTTTTACAAACTATAACTATCGAGTTCTTTACTATTAGACAATATCGCTGTATTTTTTCGAGTAAATTGTCTACAATTCCGTCAATACAATATCGTCCTAAATAAATCTTAATTTTAATATCTCAATAATAATAATAATCTCAATTTTGCAATAATATCAATTTTTTTTACATTTTTTATCAAATAATCAGAAAAATAGTTTTTAATCGTTACATTATGTTGCTAATATAATAATTTTTTTCTGCAACTTGCTGAAGATCTTTGTTCCATAGACACAATTTATCCGATCCTGAGTCAACTTTGAATTCATCCAAATTTTCTTATACATACATAAATTCACGTGAAAAAATCATTCTTACTCAAGATTTTTTTTTTCTAAATATATTGCACATAACGTTTTCCCCAATTAATGACGTATCTATGCTCCTATTTACATTTATGTATCGGTAAAATAAAAATTAATTTTAACAAAGAACTAATCAATGATGCACTGAAACCGTTTGTTTTGGCATGTAATTGAAGAAAATGAAGAGTCCTGAGTGCGAGATAGGTGTATTTTTTTTTTTTTTTTATTAAAACGGTTCGAAAAATTGGTTTTTCATGAATAAAATCAAAAACGATGGATTTTAAGTAATATATGTATTAATTTTTTTTAAAAGCTGGATCACATTATCGAAAAATATCTTCTTTGGGTTGACTATCTACGATCAAAATTGACCTTTTTAGTTTTGAAAAAAGTCTTAATTCTTTGCAAAATATTTTTAACAAAGTTTCGGTTCAAAAATTTCTAGAATAAAAGTTTTAGGGGTTTTAATACTTGATATTTTTCTATTTTTGTTGATTCTATTAAATTGATAGTTAAACGACATTTATACGTGAAAATATTTTTGCTAAGTTTCATTGTCTCCCTAATTAGTTCCTTATTTTATATCAATTTTAAACAAAAGAGAATTTTAGATTTATCTATTTAAATATTTATAAAATACATATATTCAAATTAAGATCTGTTTGGGACGGTATTGTACTGTATTATACGGTATTGTAAACGGTTTATTCGAATAAATTCAAAGATATTTTCTGGTATTAAAGAATTCAAAATATTTTTATAAATTAATGTATTTTTACAGACTTTTCGAAGAAAAGTACGGTACTACTTTTGGTTCCACGATGGGAGTGGGGGGATGAAAATGAATTTTCTGTACGTTTTGGGGTATGAGGAGTACGAAAATACCATTCACGTAAATTTGGATTTCCTTATACATTTATATATATATATACGTATAGGTCTATATATATATATATATATATATATATATATATATATATATATATCTTGTTACATATAGGCCTATATGTAACATTTTATGGCTCAAAAATCTTCAAAACTAAACACCAAAAATTTCATTGAAATTTAGATATGTTCTTGTAGTGTATCTGAAGTTGTGAATGTGAAAATTTTATGAAGATTAATTGAGTCACACTCAATTTAAAGCCGAAAAAATTTGAACAGGGCAAGGTAGAAGTGTGGTTTGTTATGCTGCTGAAAGTTGGACGTTGACGTTTCTTTAACTGTGGTTTATTGTTAACAATATTCTAACAATTTTTTAACTAATTCTAAAAAAAAATATTAAAACCAAATTAAAATAAAAAACGTTGATCTATTGCCTAATCAGCGCAGATTAAAAAAAAAAGTTTTTTTACGTGTAGGCAAAATTTCTTTATAATTACGTTTTAATAATTTTTCTTTATGAAAAGTTTTAATAATATTTCATATTAACATTTATTTGTACGGTTAATAATTTTTTAATTCGTTTTAAACGGTTTAATAAAGTATTGTTCTTAAACTGCCAAGATAAATATAATAAAAATTTATCTATATAATAATTCTGAAACTAACTTCTTATAACTTGTAAAATCAATAATTATTTATCTATGATATAATATGTATCTGTGATATTTATCTATGATCTATGATTATATAAATGTTGTCGTTTCATTAATGTGTAATTTTTTATAACATTTGTGGCATAAAAGATAATTTAGACGTGTTAGTTTTTTTTTTAAATTGTAAGTCATTAATAATAAAACATAACATATTTATCTATAAATTTACGGTACATAGCAAAAAACGCTTTCTCTTGTGTGTTATGCGTACTGAAAGGTGATCCTGTATTTAAAGTTAATCCTTTATGCAGATTCGATGATCTTTTTAATAGTGAAAAAATGCTTTTCTCCCGTCTTTAGTAAAGATACTAAATATATCTTTATACTAAAGATAATAAAGAACAATTTAAACAATTTAAAACAACCAGTTAAAAAATTAATAAAAATAAATATATTCTGAGAAGTTTGTTCACGTAAGAATTTTTCTTTAATACGCTTGATTTAACAGACAAAGCAAATGGGATATAGAGGCTGTTCTGTAAACGACAGTGATATATATAAAGAAAACGACTGACAAAAAAATAATAACCGGTTGCAGAAGGAGTAGCAGCAGTCTAGGCATAGCGACTTCAGATGCTGAGGTTGGTTACCTTATTCTTCCTCTAGTCCATAGATGACTGCACTTGAAGTTTATTCAGTGTAACTCCAACTTGCAACTATTGCATTGGATTGCTGCACCATTTGCCATTTATAACTTACTGCTTATTCTTTATATCTCCGCCTCTGAGAATAGATTCTTTTACAATGACAATGTGATTTTATTTTGATCGTAAATTTTTATTGTTGTTCTATATTCTTTAAAAACTGTATGACTATTTATCGGTTGATTAGTTTTTAAAAAGAAAAAAATTCATTTATATATTTTAGATTAGAAAAAAATTTCGCTATGGATAAAAACATAAATATTGAGTTTTAAGAATTTTAATTTATTTGTCTGGTAATACAGACATCCAGTAATCTTTTTTTTTTTTCATATTATTATACTATAACCTTGCATAATAGAAGAAAATCTTTTGATATAAGTATATATTAGCCGGCCAGGGCGAGCGAAGTGCCCTGGCCGTCTAATCGGAGGCTCCGCCCGCTGTGTTTATTATTCTCGTGGTTGTGAGAATGCTACTGATAAACAACAATAAAAGTCTGTATAACTTTACAATTACCTGAAAAATAAACTAAATTACAAAACACAAAATAGTTGTAACTCTCTCTCTTTTTATGTTTAGCTTCTGGAACCACCGTAAGGTATTACTTCAGAGAATGATATGTATGAATGTATATGAAGTGTAGTCTCAGATCGACCACTCCTGTGAGATGAGTGGTTAATTGAAACCCAACCACCAAAGAACACCAGTACCCACGATCTAATATTCAAATCCGAATAAAAGTAAAACTGCCTTCACTAGGATTTGAACCTTAGAAGTCTCGACTTCGAAATCAGCTGATTTGAGATGACGAGTTAACCACTAGACCACCACTAGGTGGGCTAGAATAGTAGTAACTAAAGTACACACAGACATATGACGAGGAAAATTTCACAATGTCACCCCTAAGGGGGCTAGGACCTCTACCTATGGCTTAAAACCTTTCTTGGGATAACATTAATGTATCCTGAAAATTTGAAAGCAATCGGTTGGTTGGTTCTGGCGTGATACTCTTGTAAACGGAACCCGACCCAAACTCTGGCAATTTTATGTAACAGATTTCATAAAAATTAAACAAATCTTTCAAGAGATCAAGAAAAACGCTTTAAAAAATTAAACAATTTTCTGTAAAAACAAAAAAAAAATGCGTTGAAATAATGATGTTTTGTTTTTAATTTGGTGCTAACTTTTAAAAAAACTAAAAAAAATTATTGTTTAGATATTACCATGTTTTTCGTTTTTTATAAGTTGATTAAGGCAAATTTAGTAATTTTATATGTAACTAACATGTCTGTCGCGGTCAGTTTTTTATTTTGTTTTTAATCATGTAACCGGAGACAGGCACAACCAATCACGTCGCATATACAGTAACAGTGGCAGTGGCTGAGTTGGTTGAGCCTCCCCCTTAAAAAATGAAATTCCAAAAAACCCGAAAATGGTTTTTAGATATTTATCTGAATAGTATTTTCATTTAGAATATCTCGTTAATATAATAGCAAATGGTGAAAATTTGCAAGATTTGTTAAATTTTTTTCTGTTACAGCATTAAAGATGGAATGTCGATAAATCTAGAAATTTGTTTTTAGATATTCACATGAAGATTACAAACAACAAAAATCAAGTTGATATCTTCATTCGTTATTTAGAAATTAAAAAAAAGGTAAATTTCATTGTTACTCAATTTTAACTCTTTAAAATCGATATTTCAAAAATTCCTTTCTTAGTTTGCACGTAACACGGAAGAAGAACGTGTATACAAATTTTCATCACTTTATCTTCAGTAGTTTTTGTTGGGCGTTGATTATGAATCACTCATGGTATGTTCTTTTGTATATACTTGCATCGCCGTTGCGGCTTCGCTCGCGTTACATGATTACTTGTTTTTCCTGTTGTGGTCATTAGATATTTAGTTGGTCATGACTCACTTCACTCGTCCTTGCTGTCTAGCCAGAGGGCTCTGCCCCTTGGACCCCACTGTGTTCATTAAACTCATCATTTTGAGAATAATAATGATTAATAAAAATTAAAGCTTGTTCACTTTATAAAAAATGTCATTGTACTGTAATTTCTTCAAAGTAACAGTTTGGTCAATACAGGACCCGAAACTTTGAGTGATCTAAAACTGTGGGTTTCAAAACAATCGGCCTCCACCTTAAAAATATTAGTTAGTTATAACTGATTACCCGTTCTTATTACGGGTAAAAATGTATTTTTTCCGGTTCTTAGCGTTACTCGAACACCATTAGGAAGTGACCGTACTTCGTTTTAAATTATTTTTTTAATTTCTCAATTACTTTTAATTTATGTTTTTTCAGTCAAGTAACCGGAGGTGCAACCAGTCACGTCGCTGTACAATAACTGTGACTGTGTTGATAGAGCAGCTGTACACTGTCCACCCCTTAAAAAATCAAATTCAAAAAACCTGAAAATAGTTTTTAGGTATTTATCTGAAGAATATTTATCAGCCCCAATCTAGTGAATAAATCTCGATTTGTTAAGTCGGAGTGGAGAAAATGTGCAAGTATTTTACCCATTGTTTTTACCTTTCTTCACCCCTTTCCAGGTTGAATTTCAAGAAATCTAGAAATTGATTTTTATAAATTTACATGAAAATTACACACACCAAAAATAAAGTTGATATCTTCATTTTTTACCGAGAAATTAAAAAAAAAAAAGAAAAAGTAAATTGCATTGTTACTCTGTTTTAACCCTTAACACTCGGAAGTTAAAAAAAATCCTTTCTTAGTGTGCACTTATATATTATATTGTGATAAAGAATGTTGAATAACAAGGAAATAATGCTGGATGATTACGATCTCGTGGATAAAAAATTCACTCTTTTGACGTATGTAATAAAATATTATTTTTATTATATAAGAATCTGCTTAATTTTGATCAATATAATTACTTTGAAAAATCTATTATTTGTTTTATTATACATAAATAATTAAATAAAAAAATTATCGCGTAAATTGAAGTTCCTGTGTTATCGTGTTTTTATGTAGATGAATATTTTATCTTCCTGACTTATCTCTCCTGTGAAGTTGTCACGCCAATATAGCTGGAACAATATCTGTATCGGTTACCATGATCCTCTCAACTGATTATTCATTATATGTGAACGGCACTTCAAGAATTCTTTATTGAAAATTTATTTATCTATAATCTGAAAGCGAGATACTTATTGTTAATGACAGCGCCAGCATAATTCAACTCCCCCTGCGGTAGTTACTTAGCCTTTATTAATATTTTTAGGGTAGTAAAAAATGATTTTTTCCCTTATAATGTAAAATTAAACAGGCTGGTTACAGCTTTTTCAACCCGTAACCCGTAAGATACACGACTGAATTTAATTGTCCTAAAGCAGGAAGTACAGGAAACAGATCCAGTAGGAATGTCAACGATATTGCCGATCGATCAACTGCATAAGTAAACTGGAGTCGGTGTTTTTTTGCATCATCGTAATCATTTTCAATTAAAAACATATCACTAATTTTAACAAATCCGTATGAACTTCGACAATATAAAAAATTATAAACTAACATTGTTAAATAAAGAATTACAGTAAATGTAAAACATTTGTATTTGACTTTATTTTAATGCAGTTTTTAAAACTAATGTAGTTCACATGGATTTTTTTTAGAATTCTTAGAAGTTTTTTAAATATTCTGCCTGATGAAGTTGATAATAGAATTTCTGCAAAATTCGTGAGGAATTATTGCAAATAATTACTTAATAGTTTATATAAAACTATTTCTTATTTAAATATTTAAGTAGTACTGTTAAATTTTTTTCTTCTATTATTACGCTAAAACTAATAGATTAAAATTCACTATTAGTTTTATATTCCATAAGAAACTGAGGAAATTTACGAGTGAGGTAATATTGTCCCTAGCAAAATTTTGTCCAATGGTTTTTATAGAGAAACATTTTTGACGTTTTAAATGCAGGGTCCGCCTTCCTCTTAACGGAATGGGTTTTTGTGATTTAACTCTCTGCAAATGTGTTTTTTTCTAAACAAAAATAAAACTTGAGAGTCAATAATTTAAGCCCATAAAACCTGAAACATCTATGTTGAATAATATCTACTGAAACTCAAAAAGGAATCCGCCCCTGTCTTGGTGAAATTACTTTTTTTAAATTAACACATGGATGATAAATTTAAAGTGAAATTTTATTCTTTATAACAATTAATTCTAGAGTTAAAAAAAAGACTGAAAATATTTATATGAATTATCATTATGAATCTTTTAAATTAATTTTAAGTTTGGCATACACAATACAAATAAATGAAATTCGACGTATTAATTTACAATTTTACTTTCTTTTATCGACTTTTCGAAAAAAATGTACGGTATTACTATCGGTCGCTTGATGGAAGTGGGAGAGAAGTGAATTTTCTTTAAGTTTTGAAGTATGAGAAGTACGAAGATACCATTCATTTAAAACGATGTTTCCTTGAATATTATTAATATATATAAATAGACTTATGTATAAAATTTGGGGCTCGAAAAGTTCTAAAACTACTTGATTAATTTCATTAAGATTTAGATATACTGTAGTAGTGGGTATGAATTTGTGTATGTAAAAACTTGATGTAGATTGGTTAAGCTGTTCTTGAGTTACGGTCAATTTAAAGTCGAAAAAATTTGAGCGGTACAAACAAAAACGAATAACGTTAAGTCGGTCTACTTGCGCAGAACTGCAGGAGAGTTTTTTTTTAAATTTTAATCTAGCCTTTAAAAATGGACTAAACCGATTCTAAATTTAATTCTAAGTAAATATTTTCCAAAAGAACTGTTAGTAATTCAGTAAATCTGTTATAAAAAAATTAAATTTTTTTAAGGAATTAAAAAAAATTAATATTTAAAATTTCTTTGTTTTATTTCAATCGATAAAATAATGGTGAAATAAAATATTAATATTTAAGATATATAGTTGGTTAATATATAAATAAACTCAAGAAAATAGTATAAGTTGGGTTCAGAACTGCATTCTGTAGATATGGCTTTTTTTTATGGTAATGCCATGTTTAGTTCACATATTTTAGAGACTTCCGCTTAGGCTACGAAAAACCAGTTCTCTTTTGCAAATCTATACATCTGGGGCCTAAATATCCTGAATAATTCTTCCATTTCCTTTTCTCTAACTTGAATAATTTATTATCTTCTTTTTTATTTTTATTTAATAATAAAAAATAATCTTTAATATGATGGTAACAATGGCATGAATAGAAACTTGTTTTCTACGTAATGTTAATATCAGTAAAACGGATTTAAAGTTATATCAATAACACACATATTTAAAAGAACTAGAAGTGAAAATAAAATCAAATTTTATTAAAAATATTTTTTTCTTTAAGCGCTCTCATTTTGAAAGCACAGGCAACCCGGAGCTCAAGCAGCAACTAATTTGTCCATCCCGAGATTTTACAGTATGGGTATTTACTTGCAGCATTACTTGTTTTCCGTTATAATAAATAAATAGGACGATGCGGATCATCTTAAAAATTTTAATGATGAATAAAACAAAAATTAAAAAATGGACTAAAATCTTTTCCCCTGTACAATTCATATGTTGCACACATATTCTGTGAAAATTATTGAGTAATTATTTTGCTGAAAATTTAATATTAAAAAAAAGTAATAATATTTTTTCTCGATTAGTTCCATATACGTATACAAGCAGACCCGTCGCGGCTTCGCCCGTGCTATATGATTACTTGCGTTTCCCGTCACGGACAGGGCTCGCTTCACTCGCCATTCCCGTCTAGCCGGTGGTCTTAAAAACATTTGCTGATGGTATCATATTTTTAGCTGGGGCACAGACGCGCTTTAAATATTGTTAATATCCCTGAAGGCAGGAATGAAAATAAGTAGAGGAAAACTGAAATAATGGAAATTTAATACGAAGAGGATTTAGTGGTAACGACAAGTGAATGAAGAGCAGAAAAAGTAAATGTTACAGATATTTAGGGACTATGGTGACAGAGAATTGGAAGAGCGCAAAACGACAGATGCGATGGCGAAGGAAGCCTTCAATAAGAAGAGGAGATTACAATGTGTACAAGACTGGACGTAGAGTTGAGGAAGAGTTGCCAGATATTACGTATGGAATGTCTTGTTGTATGAGATTGAAGCATGTAGGATGAGGAAGAGGGAAAGAAACTGGCTTGCGGCTTTTAAGATGTGGATATGGAAAAGAATAGGGAAATTAAGATGGATGGGGAACTGAGGGATCAACTGAGGAATGAGGAAGTAATGAACAGGATTAAAGAAAGAGCACTAATGCAGGGATACACAAAGGAAAACTAGTTAGGACATTTGGTTAAAAGGTTAGAGGAAGGAGAATCTTGACAGTTGCATCGGAGGGTCAGCAGAAGAAGCAATTAAGCGAGGAAGAAGAAGAATGAAAGTAATGAATAAGTTAAAAGATTGAAAACTGCAAGAGGAAGGCTTGGGACAAAAATTGATGTAGACATCGGTGACATAAGGAAACTTTCCTTTTTCGTATTTTCTACTTAGCCCCCGGAACCACCGTAAGGTATTACTTCAGAGGATGATATGTATGAATGTGAATGAAGTGTAGTCTTGTACAGTCTCAGGTCGACCATTCCTGAGATGTTTGGTTAATTGAAACCCAACCACCAAAGAACACCGGTATCCATGATGTAGTATTCATATTCGTATAAAAGTAACTCCTTTACTAGGATTTGAACCTTAGCATTCTTGACTTTGAAATTGCTGATTTGCGACGATGAGTTCACCGCTAGATCAACTCGATGATACATAAGGACACCATACTACAAGGCAGGTTTCTATAAAGATAAAGTGTCATGCTTCCTATAAAGATAAAGTGTCTTGCGTTATAGTTATAGATTTATAGTACATAAAATGTAGTTATGGTATTTATGAATGCAATTATTTTATTTGCAACGAAACGAAATAAAGTTTATTTGCGAAACTTCGTAAATACATAGACGTTTATTGTTTAATTTAAGAAATTAAACAGTGTCTTCTAAATTTAAATTTTAAAAGTTCTATTTTTATTTAATATAACATTTTTTTTCAGTTTTGAACCGCAATCCACTAAAACAACTCCTTTGTTGGAGTTTTATTATCCTTTATTGGCTTTTTATGACAACAAATAGTAGCCTTCGTGGTGGACAAACCAGTCTGTAGGCTGATAATTCATTCATACGTGTTGTATTGTACAATAATGATAATATTAATTTATAGTTTATTATACACTACCTGTTAGAATGCAGTTTTATAGTTTATTGCTCTTATGATAAGGCTGTACCTTTCACTCCCTTGATTTCTATGCTAAGTTAACATCTATAATTTCCCATTATCTCTTAATGACTCCCACGTAAAGTAATACTTTTTATTAAAGTAATGAAAAAATAGTATCTAATGAAAAAACTCCACCCGGGAGTGGAAACTATGACTTGGTGAATCACTTGGTTGCTTTAATATCCGACGCAAGAAGGCGATTAATTATTTTTTTGTTTTTAATAATTTTTTTGTATAAATTATGTATTAATTTATTTTTTATCTATTTATTGAATATTATACTTAATGTTGATTTGAACAACTCAGTTTCATCTGTTATTAAAAAAAAGAATGGCAACACTAGAGAAATAAACAAATAAACTAATTTTGGTTTTCTATTTCTATTTATTTTTTAAAAAAAGTAACGTCTAGTATTTTTGGAGAAATATTTGCGTTTATGTAATTAGTCTTACCAAAAATATCTTTTATAAAAATTATAAAATCAGGTGTGAACACAAACAACATGACTTCCTTGTACGCCTATTAAATTACATATACACATTTTTTTACAATTAGAGGTTAATAATTATTAATACATCAGTATATTTAAATTAAAAAAAGAGCTACAAAAAAAAAATGAAATGAAGTCGGATTCAAACTGATGTGCCTTCCTCTTGTACGATCCAAATATTTCATTAATTAAAATTTTATTTGGTTATAACTCTGAAACTAAATAAGTCGTACTTATGATATATCGTTGAAAAACTTTCAATGGGGGCTGATTACTGCAGTTAAGAAAAAGTCGAAAATGAATTTTTTTTTGATTTTGGGGATTTTCTGGACACTTTTGATCCAGTCAATTGCAATCAAAGGGAGAGGTACACAACTAGATGTTATAACAGTTCTAAATCCAAAATTTCAACATTCTATGGCAAATCGTTTTTGAGTTATGCGAGATACATAAGTACGTACAGACGTCATGCCGAAACTAGTCAAAATGGATTCAGGGAGGTCAGAATGGATATTTCCGTTGAAATCTGAAAATCGAAATGTTTCGTAATCACAATACTTCCTTTACTTCGTACAAGGGAGTAAAAATATATTTCTTTATAAATTTGTCTTATCAAGCCTTTAGAAGAGCTTCTTCCATAAGTCTTGTATCAATACATGAATGAATTTTCTTTAAGGAAATTTTACCGGTTAACATTCGATAAATGAATATTATCATAGAATTAAACAACGGATTGTAAAATACCATCTAATAAATTAATTTTTATTTTTTACGTCACTGGGGTGAGATTCAGTACTGAATAGAAATGAATTGTTCACCGGGCTGAATCATTCGATTACCATTACAGGCATGACAATTTATTAATGTGAGAATTGTGAAGGTTGCTATTTTGATTTCCCCCTATCGTCATATTACACTGTTTCTTTCTGGACATGGGTTCCTTTAGAGATAGGTTGGTCAGATTTGTTTTGATTAATTCAGGTTTGTGGCCGGAGTGTAGGGTCATGGTGATGTGTGCCAATTCTTATACGTCTGCCTCAGATACGAAGCTGAACGTACGAAAGTAGTAAGAGAACCAAGGATGAATTCTGGTTGTGATCTATGAATTAATTGAATAACCGGAGTGAAATGGAAAACAGTTACTGGCTTCATAAGATACTTATCCCTGGGGAAGGTGGCTGAGAGGGATTGATTCTGTTACGGATTTATAGATAGAGTAGTAACACGGGTGGCCAGGGACCCGCCTGAGTGCTTACTTCGCCAAAATAGGCGTTTTGGCATCGAGCCTCGGTTAGTTGAGATATTCGCTGTTAGGATGAGAATGGATGTGTTGAGAATCCTGTGATGAAGCTACGGTGTGGGAGGATATAAGCATTGATGTCACTCCCGAAAGTGTACCAAAGCAGAGAGAGATAGGGTATGTTTTCATTAGAAGTTTATCACATTTATGAATTTTTTTCTTGATTTTTGAGTAAATCAAGAATTTGATTAGGTTGAATTTCAGGGCGAAATTGTCGTTGTTGCGATCAGCACTTGTCTTGTTGATATGGGAATGGTATTTTTGGTGTTTAAAAGACTCAGTTTAATGTTTTGAGTGCATAGCCTAATTAAAGTTAAATATAGGAAGGCTTTATGTATAAAACCTTCAGTGTTAGAGAAAGGATCGCGCTTCCGTAAATCGGTTAATTTGATAGTTGAGGTCTGTATATTACAGTAGGTGGTCGAGGTTGGAAGAAGCCATTCGAAGGAGATAGTAAATAGTATAACAACACTTATCAAAGTGATTCCTGAGGCATTTGTATCGTTGGCATTCTGACAGAAGCCAGAATGATAATTGTGATGTGTTATCACTTTTAGAGGGTATAAAAAACGACCTGCGATAAAGCCCATCCGGGCTAGGAACGGAGGTGGTGGTGAGGAAACCGGTATCGACACAAGGCGGTGTCTTCCCCTACGATGGTCAGGATGTTCCAAAATATTATTAATGATATTTTGATTATTTGTTTTTATGGATGTTATTTTATGAACACAAGTTTTATAAACCAGAAAACCTGTTTCGGTTGTTTTAGTGGATTGTGGGCAAAACTGAAAGTAAATGTTATTTTATATAAAAAAAAGGAATTTTGAAGTTAAAATTTAGACACCCTATTTAATTTCTTGATTGTAAAAATTATCATGTACATATTTATGAAGTATTAGTTCATAAATAATGTAAATAAATTTTATGAAAGGTATATCTAAAGTTCTTATACATCATGAAGTACGAGAACATCTGAACGGATACAATTTCAACCAGAATTTGTATGACTTTTTAAGTTCATACGTGAGCGTGTCATGTTTCTTATGTACATGCTAAATAAATTATGGTGTCTACTTACACATACACGCACATATATATTAACTTAAGGTAGGATGCTATCAAATTATTCTTTCTTCATAGTTGTTTCATTTATCATTTATTACATCATTTTAAATTTTTATTTTTTACTTGTCATTTTTCAATATACGTATTCCTATTTCACCGTTTTTTTTTTAATAATGAAAAACATACATATATAGCCATATAAGAATATTTTAACGTTCGTGAAATAATAATATTGTACATTTTTTTCTGTAAGAAAAACGTTTATTTTGCATTATTCAAAGTGAAAAACAAGTAATAAAATACTATTTACTGCTAGAAGTGTAAAGCATTTATGACTGCGCATTCAAAAACACATAAAAAAATTAATTTTACTTTATGCTAAACGTAAATAAAATTCATTACTTACAAGGAAACCCGTATCCATTGCCTCAATACATATGTTGTATTTAGTTATTTTCTGCATCTCCATTTTTTGTAAAAAATTGAATTCGTAACGTTTGGAATATTTTGAACTTTTGTTATTCTTTCATGAAGATTACATATTTTTTTCATTTATCACGCAAATGCCTTATAATTTCAGAGTGAATGAGGTTATAAAGGAATAATCTTACCTAAAAAGAACAACGTTTTGTTACAGTTTATATATATATATTAAATTACGTAAAATTTTTATGAGTAATTTACAACTACGTATCTACGTATAAATACCAGGCAAGATCTCCTTAGGAACTGAGTGCACACCGAAAATGTGATTATTTCTTCATAGGTTGATTGACCTTTCTTACCACCTATCCTTTTTCTTTCTCTCCTTTTTTTTAAATTTGATTCCTGTGGGTGTAGGTCTGATGTATAATGAAGATTCCGGAATAAACCCAGTATATCTTTAGTAGAGGTTGCTTTACATCTATCCAGAATATCTAGTCTACATTTTCTATTCGTTGATTATATAGTATACCTATGATTGAAATGCATATCGGTAAAATTCTGGACGTAATCCTAACTCCTTCAAAAAAAAGTTATGTTTACCCGTAATTACTCGAATATATAAGGACTGAATCGATTTTAATGAACATCACACAATAAATTTAGGTTTTATTTGTTATCCTTAATTGTCGTTGTAGAGTTCATTCTCTGTAAGCCCGCTGTTCTCTTGATAAAAAATTATTTTCAGATTTAATTGCTCAGGAAGTAATTTATAAAAAAATGATTATGATTTACGTCAATGCTGAATGAGTAGGGTGGTAAGAGTTTAAGAAAAGAACAGGGTACAGAAGAACCCGACTGTTTTGCAGTCAGAACAATTTACTGGATTACATCGATATATTTGCAGAAAAAATAAATAAAATACTCTATCTATTATAACGAAGAGTAAGAATGATACCACTTAATTTCTGGAGGTAGTATTCCTTAGACAATAAGGACCTCTCAAATATTATAAATAATAATAATAATATTATATTATTAATATAATTAATCGATAAACTGAGACGTAAGGTTTTAAATTTTATTTTTGAATCATTGTTTAGCTGTTTTGTAACTAAACTTCCAAAAAGATTATTCAAATGAAGGAAGGAAATTAATTTTTTGCTGTACATCATCTTACCAATTTTATTAATAGGTACAGCCCGTATAAAACGTCCGAGGTTAGAAGTGTCATGGTTGCTTTCTACGGTATTGACGATGCAGCCAATCCTCGTTTTGATGAGAATAAACGTGTAATTAATGGGGTAATTTTCACCTACATTTTGGTCGATTTGGTGTGCTGATGTACAACAATATATTTATATCGGTGATGAAGGCACTGGGAAGGCTGATGAAGGCAGCTTCACTTTTCACAATCCCTGATAATTCTAACTGGGATGCTGATTATCCATTAGAATAAAAACCAATTAAAACATTACAGATTACCAAATATAAACTACCTCCTTTTACCAATGAAAAAAAAAACAATATAACTTTTCAAAACTTTTTTCAAACATTTTTGAAATTTTAAACATGGATTTATGTCTTTGAAAACCCTTTTAAAATTTACACATATATTCAAGATTGAATTTACCCTCACAGGAAGAAAATGATATTCAACATCATTGAATGAAGTTTTTCTGAAATATGATAGGGTGTTACAACCCTCGCTTTTAAACTTGCTTTTATTTTTATAATTTATTTATTTCAGAAGAATTAAGCAAAACATATTGTAGAGAAAAAAATAAAACTTAAAACAACTTTTGTAGGAAATATTTTTATCATGGTATATAATGAGTCTTTCATTTTTAGCGCAAAAAATGAAATTACAAAAAACATGTATATTATCAACCAGACTTGTTTATATCATGAAGCTATAACAGTACATTACGTTTGAAAAACAATATCATTCATATGGCCTCCACGGCTTTGCTTGACATAACCAAGTCTATCAACAAAAGTTTGCATGACTCTTTCGCACAAATCAGCTTGAATTCCACTAATAACGCGTTAATATTTGCTTTCAAGTCATCAATGGTTTGTGGTTTTTTCTATACACTTGTGTCTTAACATAACCTCAGAGAAAAAAGGCTAAGAGAATCAAATCACACTCTCTTGGTGACGAATTGACATTACCATTTCATGAAATTATCGAATCGCTAATCTTTTGACGCAATAACTGAATTGTTTCAGCAGCTGTTTAGCATATGGCATCATCCTGTTACAACCACATCTCATTCAAATCAAATTTTTTTCCCATTTTGCCCACATTTCTTAGCTTGATAGTGTTCACCATTTACCGTAATAGTATCTCCTTGTTCATTTTGGAGAATAAAATGGTCCATTGATATCACCAGCTCGTAATCTACACAAAACAGTGATTTTTTCCGGATATAATGATCGCTTTTGAATCATTTGTGGATTGGAATCATTCCAACTGCGAAAGTTTAACTAGTTCACAAAGCCATTAAGCCAAAAATGAGCCTCATCTGAAAAGATAATTTCTTGAACGAAATTTGGATCCACTTTGAGCTGTTCTAATCTAATCAGCAAACTGGCATATAATAATAGTCCCGTGACTTTAATTCTTGAGTAGTTGAATCTTATATGGGTGTAGACCAAGGTCTTTACGCAAGCATTGCAAGACCCAATGCTTGTGAACGATGTGAAATTTGTAAATTTCGATTTTCACCAACTTTTGCACTTTAAGCAACAATATTCTTTTGACACCTTGCATTTATTTTATGAATTGGTGTTTCAACATCAAATAGAGAAAAATTCTCTTCAAATTTTTTAACCAAACGATGAATCGTGCTTTTGTTTGGCCGATTATGTATAGCATAAATTTCGCGAGGAGCTAGAAACGTAGCAGCAACCGATTCCATTTTTCGATAATAAACATTTATGATTTGTAAACGTAATTGAGGCGTTTAGCATCCCATGATGATTTGCCATAAACTACTGAAAACAAATGATGCTTGAAAAACTAAAAAAAATTCAACGTCGCCACCACAATCTGTCAATTTTTTGTGCTCAGTTTGAAAACCCTTTATAATTGTAAAGAAGAAATTTTTTTTAACCACATAAGATCTAAGACTGTAAATGGAAATATTGAATAGAAAATTTATAGTTTATTTTAAGAATCAAGTCTGACAGGAACTTAAACTTTTTCATTAAAATTCCGAAACGTTACCCTTGGTCACTTGGTCGGCTGTTTGGGTATTTTTTGTTTTTTTGTAACCCTAGAACGTTATATAAATTCTATACACCAATCTTTTTTATGAACAGAATGAACCTATCGCTTATTGAAGATATTGGGTTTGGCATGCCGATATGCAACAGTGGAGAAACAACAGAAGACTACTTTAGTCCTGGATTTTCCTTATGTCCTGGCACGGTATACTTGTTATCTTGAATCTTTTTGAAAAGATTAGGCAGTTTTATTAATATCATAAGAGATTGCCTACAACCTCTTTGTTCATCGCACCTAACAAAAAACCACTCCAGAACGGTTCCACTAATTTTTATTAATTGCAATAGTATTGCAATTTCTGGAAGATCAGATGTAAATAATATATTCAAAACGGACTCAGGATAGTATCTTGAGGTACTCAAAATTTTATCGGGTGAAGTGAAATGGAGACTTCTTGATGTTCATTTTTTACGTTCTAATTGTTAAAAATTCTGATCAAGGTCATCTACTTTCGTAAATAGATGGAAATTGTAACAATTAATTATTTCATAATATAGAAATTTATCTATCAATGTATTTATAATGCCAACATAGATTTAATCTATAAATCGAGTTTATACTATTAGATTAATTATAATTGTTTCCTTTTTTGTATAATATAAAATAAATCTGTTATTCGAATTAGCTCGGTCATAATAATTAAACTAATTACAACATATATAGTCGTATTATATTAATACTTGTTATTTAATAGTTAAGTGACTGGTAATTAATAATAAATAAATAAAAAAATAATGAAAAAATATAATATTTATAGTTTTATATTTTTTATTTAATGATTTGCTAAAGCTACAAAAGGAAAATCGTGGAGGTATTTTTACGGTACTGAATAAAAAAGGAATCGATATGTTTTCATTTAATTAAATTATACGATAATAATAATTATGTTCACGTACTACTTAAATGTATATACATAAATATATAAAACAAAGCTATGTTTTCACGCACGTTAAATGTGTTTTTAGTAGTCGTACAATGTTGTAATGATTGGAACAAAGGTTTTTACCCCGTGAAAGTCTTCCTTCTGTTCACGCGTAAAGGGCAGGGGGTCAGGAACGAGTGCAACTTAGCTTTCAAGGAAACTGAACGTGTCTTGGAACAGCGGAGCCAAAGGTTCCATTACAATACCGGTAACTAACCGGCTTCGGCTTTTCAAGACAAGTTAAAACACAGTAATGTATTGTGTACATCGAAATCAAGTTTATAACATATTAATTTAAAACCATATGCGCTATGAGTATAAAAATGTAATACCGTACTATTTTATAAAAACATTTTACATTTTACTGAACTATTATTTATTAATTTAGTGTTACTGTTCTTTTTTTATTCAAAGATTAAATATATTATATTAATAAAAATAAATAATACTTGTTTATTTTATTTAGAATGAAAAATTAAATATTTAGCTAGAACACCTAACCGATAGATCTCGAAAAACTTCACACTATAATATTTTTCTTTTCTAAATTATGTTTAAATAAAAAAAAAGAAATACCCGTTAATAAATATTTTGTAAATAATATATTTATTAAGAAAATAATATAATACTCTATTTATGATACTAGAATTTTTAAAACAGTTAAATAAAATTTTATTCTATCGGTACGTAATACATTATGTACAGTAGAGATCACTTCAGGAATGGGTAGACGTAATGTTTCAGGAATAAAAAAAAATCCCTTTCGGCACGCCGAAAGGCGGAAGTAGATTATACCGGCGCTAAGTAGGGGATTAAAAAGATTCCATCTTAAATTAAGAAAAATTTCAAATTTACTCAATACGACAATGGTTGCATGTGAAAAAAGTTTCACATGTTTAGCAAACGACAAGCCCCATCTTCTTACAATTCCAGAAAAGTTTGGTCATATCTTGCCGTAACGGTTAGTCATATGTAGAATTGTTTCAGACAAAAGTTTTAGATAATGTTTAGAGGCCTAACGACCAATTTAAAGCAATTCGATACTGTGCCTATTAAGGGAAGTATGCTTTTTTTTGTCTTCGAAACCCCACTTTTCCCATTCCCTGAGCCAATGGTTGGTGATATCAAAAAACTTTACTTAGATAAGTTTTAGGGTCTTATCCAACGAATAGTAGAAATTTTAAACGAATTAGATATTTTACTTAATAAGAAAGTTTTAGTGATAGTTTGTTTTTTCGGAAAGTGCAGACGGAACCCTAAATTCTCTCGGCAATCCGTTCCAGATATCTGAGGAAATTTTCACCGATTATCCCCCATTCGGCCCGTTTTCCCCCATTCTCACGGATATGTAGTGTCGACCCGATAATGTCGAGTCGACAAATAGTCTCCGTGCGCAAAGTTAGTATTTTCAGCATTCGTAAATTACATGGTATGAGTCATCTTGTTGTCCACAATCTGGACACATATCTGAATCCACCAGGCCAAATAGCTGAAGTCTCTCTTGGAAGGACTACCCAAGGGAAGGAGCGGCCCGCAAACCAACAACGTCTAGAAAGAAATCGTGCGTATAACGCTCACCCTCTGCCTCATGTCATCTGGCCTGCCATCGGGCATTGCCATGCCGTTCTATCTCGCGAATTTTTTCCGAACTCAATTCATCTGACTTCTTAGCAACATAAGGCTGCTGCTTTTCTGACGCAATTAAATCTATCGGTTTCACACCTGTAATCACCAACATTGCCTCCCGTGAAATAGTACGGTAACCTCCCATTACCATTAATAATATTAGCGTTATTTTAATAATATACTCCGATAGCTTTTAAATTTTAGCCCACCCGCTAAACCAGGCGCCGCATATAGCATAATAGTATCGCACACGCTCTTACACAGGATACTCAGTCTTAAAATTAAGATCCCTATCAGGATTGACCACTCGTCGAATACCAAAGAAGGCACGACAGGCCTTTTCCGCTTTTCCGATGTAATTAATGTGCTTCTTGAAGTGTCAATTTCTCGTCAAGAAACATCCTGAGGTACTTTTGAACTTGAACATACTTAATACGAAGGCCTGACATCGAAACACGACCTGACGCCTCACTGCCAAACGGCCTTTAAGAAACATCATCGTGGTCTTTTCCGGGCTGAACTTCGTCTTATGTTGATGACCCCACAACTCAATTACCCTGTATGCCTGGGTGGCTCAGAACTCAACCTCCCCCTGAACTAGTAAAAATTATCGAACCAGCAATAACAAACACCCAATTCAAGGTGAAATTCCGAGGAAAAATGTCAGATCCCTTCACCATTAAAATTGTAGTAAGACAGGGAAACGGACTCTCCCCCTCTACTTTTTTAACATTACTCTGGACTATAAAATGGAAATTTAGCAGGATATGAATCCTCCGTAAAAGAAAACTGGAAGAGGAGAGAAACTTATTCAAATAAACTGTTTGGGATTTATCTACAACTTGGCCCTCCTGGCCTTGAACATGAACGCAGTTCGCTCACAAATTTCTAGCCTCGAAAATGTTGTCCAGAACGTTGGATTAAGAATTATGAAAAAACAGAACTTATGAGAACTGACCCTCCCTGCAAAAATGAAATCAAAATTAATGGAAATGAAATTAGACTAGTTCAGCGGTTTAAATATTTAGGGAAAATGATCGACTTCAAATTAAAAGAAAAATCCAGTTGGCAAAGAGAATCTCCAAAATTGTAAAAGCACAAGGTTTAATCTGGCAGATCTACGATAAAAAATACCTTTCAATATGCTCCAAAATTCACTACTACAAAACAGTCGTTCTTCCAGAGGTACTGTACGGCTGTGAAATTCTTTTTCAAATTAAAAGTGAAGCTAATTAATTAATATCAGAACGCAGGATCAACAGAACCTATTTAAACAAAAATTACCAGAATAATGGGGATTTAGCGAATTCCCACTAACGAAAGTGTATTCAAAGAAATCGACCCGATTATCAGGACGATGAAGATGAGAAGGATTTCTCATTTTTTCGGCATCTTAAGAATGCCTAAAGACTATATTCTGAAACAACTGGTTCTCAGGAATTCGGAAAAAAAAGTAGTGGATAATACTTCAAAGAAATTAAGAAGGCTCTCGAAAAAATTGGAATCGAAATGCTTTTGAAAGACAAAAACACTCTCAAAGTACACAGATTCTCTACAGGAAAGACTATAAGACGCACAGTGGAGGTTATACATGAAATGCGGAAACCTAGATCGGACCGTCTTAAAAAGTACTGGTAGAACCAGAAGTTTAAGGCAGTGCGTTCTTCGAAGAACACTGGAAATTAAGTGGTTCAATGTGCCCTAAAAAGAAAAAAAAGTATGAAATATTTTTTTTAAATTATCTATTAATTTAATTTCAACTTTTGAAATTAAGTCTAAAGTCAGTTCCAAATTAAAGGTTAATTAGTTGCTTTGATTTAATAATTTTGTATTGACTTCGATAAGTCAAAGAAAAGAAATAAGTTTAAATCTAAAAATTTGTTGTAAAAGTATTATTTTTTAATTTTAATTGTTTCTATTAAAAAAATGTTTTCATTTTTTAAAAGGTTTATTTATTTGATTTGTGATAAGTTTACTCTTATCAGCTTTCAGGTTAATCTTATTAGTATTCAATTTTTACCATTTAGTATTTGTGTGTACTCTTAATGCAACAGAAAAGTATGTGGAATGTGTTACTTGTTTAAAGCAAGTATGATTTAGTGAGGCTGTTAGGTAGAGGTTTAAAAGAGATATTATAAAAGAATATATTATATACATAAAATTCATTTTATTCAAGTCAAAAGTCTGAACAAAAAGAATGAATGGATCAGGTTCTCTTTCGTTATTTCTTTCTTTATTTTTTTCTCCTTCTTCGTCTAAGTGATATTTTGGCTCCATAAATTGTGAAAAGGTTGGCATAAATATTATATATGTTGCAAGGCTAGCCCTTACTTCCACTCCTACTTAGATGACATATTTATAAGGTATAACTAAACCGAGGTCCGAATATACAAGTTTTATAACCTTTTTAAATAAAAAAAGTTGGTTTAAACTTCTTTTATTTTATAGACGTTGTTATTGTATTTGCGTTGAATTATTTCTATGTATTATTTTTTGGTTTACTTTGTTCAGTTACATAAATTGTCTCGTGCGTGCCTTAAAAATTAAATTTAATGTGTGTGTGTGTGCGCGCGCGCGCGCGCTATTATTATAATTATTACTAATATTGTATTTTTTAATTATATACATATTTAATATGTGACCAAATTCAAGATGTTGATTTTCTGGAAGTTATAGGACATTGATATCTTATTATAAGACTAAGATCATAAAAAGAAAAAAAGCTAGCAACGAAGTTATAATACTTTCCTGGGGCATTGTTTTTTTGTATTTTTTTTTTATCACCACATAAGACTGAAGCGTCTGTGTTACGGAAATGAAAATTTGCTATGCCGGACCGGGATTCGAACCCGGGACTTCCGTAAGAAAGTTCGAGATGCTACTATTCCGTCACGAAGATCAGCAGCAAATTTATTCTTTATATTTTGGTTTTATTCTTATATAGTGGTAAAATAATGATTTATAAAAATAAACTAAAAAAGTTTTAAAAATTTGAAAACAATTGATATTCTTAAACTTTGATCATCTCCTCACCACCATAAGTATTTCTTTTTTGGGTCACTTGCGCTACTACTATGCCTAGGAAGACAAAGAAGATTCAGTTAAGAAATACAGAATAAATAAAAAGATAGTTTTTCAATTTTTTGATGAGGAGAAATTTTTGAGTAAAATGTTTTTTAAAATAAGATAACCGTGGAGGCATGTACTGAGCTTAGTGTAGGTGGGATTATGTTTGCAAAATTTTGAGAATATTGGCTTTAAATAACTATCTATTACCCTGGAGATATTGACCCTAAAACTTTACCAAAAAATTACCCCTTATACACGAGACTGTATAAAATTTCTTCAAAATCGGTTTATCCAGTCAAAAGTTGCTAAGCTTTCAAACACACCAACACACTTACGAACTTCCCTCACTCTTTTTTGAGTTCCTGGGTGATGAAACGTTGAGAAATGCAAAAAACCCATACTCAATTTTTTGATTGAGAACCTTACTTTCCTTCTTACAGCATAGTTAAAAGTGTTTGGCAACACGAAACTAGTAGCTTTTCGCTCATAATGCTGACGTTTACATCACTTTTAAGATAAATTTGGTAAATTATACTAGCCCTAATAGTGTCATCATAAGTATGTTTATACGAGTTGCGCTATATCATTGCCTATGAGTGTAAATCTTAATTTACCATCAAAATAATGCATCAGTAAAAAAGTAGGGGACGATCTTTTTTTTTTATCATATTAATTTCATTACGAAAAGCTTTATTTAAAAAAATGGACTAATGAAAAATCCTTTTTGTTTAGTTTCATTTTTTCTTTTTAATTTGTAATTATTAGTAGTCAAAAGGTTCATTTTTTTAACTTCAAATTATTAAGTGCGACAATTTAAATCCAGTGAATGAATCATGTTAGTACATTTAAAATTACTTGTACGTAATCTTCGAGCAACTTGTGAAAATAATAAATTTTTTCTTGTAAACTGATATAAAATGAATGATCGAAATATAGAATATTATATTAAAACAAAATTTTGCATGAAAATCATCAAAACTACTGCTGAAATTTTGAAACGTAAAATGTATTGTATGGTATGGATACTCGGAAAAACTGAAACGTTTACTACTGGGGTAAGAAATTCAAAGTTGGGGGAGAAGACATTAACAACTCGCCAGAAGTATAAAGCCAAAAATAGAAGGAAATGGAGTAAAAGGAGAAGTTTGGTGGGGTCTGGTGAACGATTTATAGCGGATGAAACAATTAAAGGCGTTAAAATATTACCAAATTTTGTTGAAAGGCAAAGCTACCACAATAATACACTAAGCCAAAATCGATTCCGCATTTACTTCTTTTAGGTAGATTTAATAAGAAATCTAATTATTGTAATGAGTACCATGATTCGAAATTTTGACATATGTTCGCGTTTCCCATCCACCAGGCCCCAAAACCAACGTCAGTTCAAAAGTTTATATATATATATATATATATTTCACTTCTTGTGGATACGATAACTACCGTAATTTTCCGCCAATCACTTTCAAATTTATACATAAAATATATAGACCCAAAATCTCAGTCGAGTACGTTGATGGAAAAATTCGGTCCATGGGGGTGGAAATAGGGGGCTTTTTCGAAAAAACAAAATATCGCTATAATTTTCTTACTAAGTAAAATATAGAATTCCTTTAAACTTCTTACTATTCTTTGGATAAGAGCCAAAAACTTTTCTGAGTAAAGTTTTTTTGTACCACCAACCATTGGTCAGAGGGCGGAAAAATGGGGTTTCGAAGACAAAATAAATCATACCTCCTTTAATAAGCACAGTATCGAATCGGTTTAAAGTGGTCGTTTGTCCTTTAAACTTTACCTAAAAGTTTTGTCTGTAACAAATTTTGACCTGGCCAACCCTTACAGCAAAGGAATAACATAAATGTTACTGAAATTGTAAGATGATGGGGCTTGTAGTATGCTAAACACGTGAAACTTTTTCACATGTAACCATTGTCGTATTGAGAAAATTTGAAGTTTTTCTTAACTTTAAGGTAGAAATCTTCTTCTTACCCTACTTAGCACCGGTTAAATCTACCTTCGCCTTCCGGCGTGCCGAAAGATATATTTCTTTTTTTCCCGATTTCCAGCTCAAAATTAAAATTAAGGACAAATATTTTCTTTCACCACTGATATCTAGTGAAATATGATAAACGAACTGATGAGTATTTCTTTGAAAAAGAGTTACCGGAGTTGCTTCCAGAAGTGGGAATTAACGTCAAATAAATCGTTATTCTGATCCGAACATCTAGCTGATTATGTCTGCTTTTCAATGCAATCGTTTTCCAATTTAATACATTTGATGCATTGCAATACAACATAATGAGATCATTTAAAAATCTAAAACAAGATTCTAATTATTCAACGCATTTAATAAAAGAAGGATATACTCCAATGAAAATGAAAGAATCAGTGAAATTAATGTACAACTGTATTAAAGGAAGAATAATGAACATTTTAGAAAATGTAGAAATCTTTAAATTAAAAAGTAACAATAAAACGATCATAAATGAACAGATCAACAATCAAGCGGATGTCCTTTTCAAGAACCTCAATGTACTGAAAACAGGAAATAGATAAATAAAATTACAAGATAAGTATAACTGTTAATAACGAATAAACAAGATCAAATAAGGTATGACGTTAAATAAAGGGGAGGGGCGTTGACTAAACGTTGTATAAAGACTAATAGAAATTAAAACGTACCAGTACAATAAGTTTTGACAGTGGAGTTATTCCGAAACGCGTCAACGTATAATAAAAGAATGAAGCTAAGAAAGGTAAACAGTACTCAACATAGAAATGTTAGAATAAGTTCTAAAAGAATGCCCGTTTATTTACTAATTGCTTCATATTATCCTCAACCAATTTAATCTTTTTTCAGACCAATATTTTCATTTTTTTTAGTAATAAATAAATAGTTATTAGTATTTATTTTATTCCTGTCAAATGTCAGGAATGGATAATTTTAGAATAGTTGTAATTTTGTGGCAAAGATTGTCGTAATTTCATTGAAAATTTCCAGTTTGTAGGTTTAGTTAGTTATTTGGCTGGAGTATTAATGATAATTAACTTAAGGAGCAACAAATAAACAAAAATCTGTGTACAGCTCTCATTTATGGACAGTTATAATATTTTGTAATTAATATAATTTATCATATCTTTTTTTAATCAGTTCTAATTTAAATTGATTAGGTCTTTTATATTTATTTACCATACAGTAAACTGAAGATATAGGGAATGAGCGAAAAGTTACACAACCCTGAAATTCATTAATCGACTGAAGTGGGAAATTTGCTTTTAGGTTGGCACCAATGGACGTGTTGGTAATGCTTTACCTTGTGATGTTAATGTAAACACAACAACTAATTAACCTATCCCTAGTTTGTCTATCAATGACAGATATGTTATAAAAAGACTATAATGCGTTTTACACAGTCTCAACGTACATTTATTCGTGAGACTTATTTTAAATCACGGTCGTTTTTCAAGTTAGACATTGCTATAGCTTTCCCTTAGTCAAATGTACTCAATAAATCAACACTTTCACCCATAGTCGCTCGTTTTAGAGATAATGTTGTAAAGAAGAACGAAAACTGTCCGACAATTTAAATGACGAATCCTTAAAACGTGTCCGTCACTCTTTGAATGATCATTTAGAAGTCAATAAGAGGACAGATATACCAGCAGATTGTCCGTCCGATTATTCTGAAAATTTATACCAGCAGATAGAGTTATTCCGTCATCTTTTTAATGATCGCTTAGAAGTAAATAAGAAGACAGATGTAGCAGTAGATTGGAATGTCATACGAAAGTGTCAACAAAGCCACAAAAAAAAAAATTTGTTTATACTATGTTCACGTTTTGTCGGAATTGCAAAAATGATAACAGTGGTTTATGCGTTTTTTCGCAGCAATATTCGGATTTTGGATAAACTTTTCTTAGCCACGAGCCATGATTTCATTTATGTAGTTATGTAAATTGCCAGAACAACAAATTTTGGAGTGTAGAGAACCCTCACGTTTTCTACGTGACTATAATAGATTTAGAAAAGATAGGAGTTTGGTGCGCGATTTTTTAGAAGAGAGTACTGGTTCCAGTATTTTCCACGGAAACGGAAACATCTAAACCGCTATCAGCAGATTATAACTGACTTTATAGCGTTGCTAGGATGAATACAGCGAATTTTGCTACAATGTGAGTTCTTTAGGGAGAAAGTCTTTTCTTCTGGTCGTAGTCATGTAGATCACCAGATTTATTTCCTACAGAAATTTTTCTTTGTGATTACGTTTTTTAAAAAAAAAGAGTCTAGAAATAATTCTTGCGCAGTTAATTGACGCAAATAGAATATTGAATTGTAATATCCCACATCAGCGCTGCAACCATTAAAAAAAATGTTCCACCTGAAGGAACGTATTGATGTCTGCAAATTGATGATATTTCGAAAATATTTTATTAAAAAATTACTAATTTATGAAGATATTTAATTTTTATTTATATATTAAATTTTTTTATTAAAATTAAGATTTTTCTACGTATATTTTTTTCACAAAGCTTTCATAACTTTCTGATTATTCTGAAGAAATACTTGAATAAATTATATTTATAAACAGAGTACAAAAAAATGAAATTTTTTTTTTTTTTTTTTAAATCATAGGCGAAATAATTCCAGCTCGTTGAATAAAAGTATTTTATAAATTAAATTAATATGCAGTTCTACTAGCGATTATGTTTGATTTAATTTTATGGGTAAAAGGAAAAACGGAAATTTAATTCAAAATTTGCATACAATAGACTGTTGAGAACAAATATATTTAAAGATTAATTTGTGTAATATGCAGTTCGGTTGTTTGGCGACTAACAACTTCCATATCAAGCCGACCAGCATGGGCTCTGACAAATTTTATGCAAAAAAAACTTTTTGTTATAGCCAATTGTTAAATTTTCTTTTGATTCAATTTTATTTGCTTTTTTCTATTGCTTTTTTCTTATCGTTCATTTGGATGGTATGGTACTATTGTCTTTCCTTTCTGTTTTATACGCATCTTTTAATTTAAAAACATAAATTAATTCATCGAATTCAACGAAAAATGGAATTTAAATTCTTACAGGAATTTTTAAAGCATATAATTAGTACACTTACCAAGGGACATGGCAAATTCTTTTCTTGTTTAAATATTTCTTAATTAACACAATATATTCATCTTAATATTCTGCATATAATTTATAGTATTTTTTTTTTTGAACGGACTAGATATAAACATAATTTTTTTTATTTCCGTTGTATTTTAAACATGATTACCGATTTATATATGTAGATACGTTAAAAATGAATATTTTAAAAATAAACTAGTTTAACATAATTACACGTGAACAACCAACCAATAAAAATTCCGGTTGCTACTTTTTACCTATTTATTGCTTCATCTGATTCTATAGTAAATGTTAAGCTAAAAATTCTTTACATTTCATTTTGCTAATAAAAATAAAATCTATTAAACAGATTATTTCATTTTATTATTTTGTAAGAGATTAAAAATATCCATTAAAAGATACCAAAGTAACTTTAATTGATTCATAAATTGTTCTGATATTGAAATAATTCTGTATTAAAAATAAATTACTTATGTTTTATGTGTAAATATAAATTAAAAATACAGTTATTTAAAACATTAAAGATTAATTTATATCTTTGACACTAGTCGATACGTTTCTCGATGCATATTGTATTGGACTTTAAGTTGTAAGACGTGGTTATTACTAAAACCAGTCTGAACGAATAAAAATATTTATTATTGTATAGTACTTACTGGTTTTTATGGACAAACGTGACTGAATATATAGGCGTGTCTCTAAAAGAATCATCCAATTTTAAAATTTCATAACTATTCAACTTTTAATCCGATTTGATCGAGCAAAGTTTTCATAGAAAGAGAGAAATTTCGAGTTTCACGCGGTTTCCGCAAGGTAGCAGCAGAACTCTTTCACTACAGTATCGGAGAAAATGGCGACTCCACAACAGAAATCGTTTTGTGTTCTACGCTTCGCGCAGTAAGGCGCGAAGCAAAGCGCTACTGCAGTAAGTATTATGAGTAAGTATTACTTTCAGCGTGATTTCCTTAGTGAATATGGTTCTGAACCACCTACCAATCAGAGCACTAGGCGATGGTATAGATAAATGTCAAGCGGTCGACCCCGTCTTTCAAACGAAGATGTGGAGAGCATCTGTCAAAGGTTCTCACGTAGCCCCTGAAAATCAACTCACCGTGCCGGTAAAGAACATTCCCAGTATGTCTATCTGTCGTGTTTTGCGTCGACGTTTGCTTATGAAATCGTTCAGGATTCAGTTACTGCAAGCTCTTTATGAAGATGATAAACAATGACGTGTGGGGTTTTGTGAATTCATCCTTAACAAGGTAGGAGAGTATGACAATTTTTCTAACACCTTTAGTGTTTACTAAGGCTACTTTTCATTTAAATGGGAAGGTAAATAGCCACAATGTTTTGGAATATGGGGTTGCTGATTAACAAAATTTCAGATTTCTGGTGTGTCGTATAAATAAAAATTAATAATTAAACTACTCCGTTTAGTGAACTCCTGTATAATGGTTACAAATGTTAATTTTGACCTCACGGTTTAAAATATTCGGTTTTTATTATTGGATTACTTGCTGAATAATCAAAAATGAAAAAGAAACAATCATACCGGAAAAAGAAAAATAACATAAAGAAGTATATTTAAAAGAAACGAAAGAATATGAATATAAATTGGAAAAAATGTTAAGAACAAGGAAGAATAAAATAATTAAGAGAAGGTGATAAATATAAAGAGGAAGAAAATGTTAAGACTAATTAAAGAATAAAAAATTAAGAAAGGATGATGAATATATAGAGAGAAAATGTGAAAACTAGAGAACGTGTACACAAATTAAGATCAGAAGAATTATATCAAACCAAAGAGCGATTAAAGTATTGGCAAGAAAATACAAATAAACGAAATGATGATCAACTCCGACTTAGGGAGAATATTGTCCGACAATATCAGAGGAGTAATGAAACAAAGAATAAGAATGTTTTGCAATTTATTGAAGACCGGCATGTATGCCTCAGCGTATATGTTCTTCTTGTGAGGGTCTATTTTTCAGTTATTCTGTAGTTAACTTTAATGTAGGTAAAATTAAACAAAATTTAAACGAGAAAACCCAAAAATAATACGATTTTATATTACAATATTCGATAAATATTAAATAATCAGATGTTTCCCCAAATCTATTAAATATGTAATAATGCCTATTAAATTACATGTATACATTTTTAAAAGTAAAAAATATTTTATTTCACTAACGAACTGATTTTTTTTCATATTTTTTTATTTTTATTATTATTATTATTATTGAGTAATTATTAATTGTAATTTTTTTTTAAATCACCGGTTATTTTAAATATATTAATAAATCAATATATTTAATTTAAAAGAAAAAAGGAGGTGAAGTCTGATTCGAACCGTGTGCCTTCCCTAGTGAGAGCCAAATGTTTCATTAATTAAAATTTTATTCCGCTATAACTCTGAAACTAATGGAAATAAGTACCATTTATGAAAATCGTTGTAAAGCTTTCGATGAGAGCTTATTACTGCAGTTAAGAATAAGTCCAAAATCGAAATTTGGTTCAGTCGATTGCAATTAAAAGGGGAGGTGCCAAACAGGATATTACAACAGTTCTAAATCCAAAATTTCAACAATCTACAGCAATTCGTTTTTGAGTTATACGAGATACATACGTAGGTACAGACGTCACGCCGAGACTAATCAAAGTGGATTCAGGGATGGTCGAAATGGATATTTCCGTTGAAATCTGAAAACCGCAGGTGATGATGCTTCTTATAAAGATAAAAGTGTCTTGCGTCATAGTTATAGATTTATAGTTCATAAAATGTAGTTATGGTATTTATGATTAGAATCTTCGTAAATACATAGGCGTTTATTGCTTACATTTAAGAAATTAAACTGTGTCTTTTAAATTTTAATTTTAAAACTCCTATTTTTATTTAATAAAACGTTTATGCAACCAATAAAAAAACCAAAATCAAGTTTTCTGCGTTTATAAAACTGTTATGTTCAAAGAATAACAATCATAAAAAAATAAAGTAATCAAAATATCGTAATATTGGGGGAAATATGAAAAATACTTGGGATCAATGATAAAACTCCTTTATTGGAGTTCTATTATCCTTTATTGGCTTTGTATGATAACAAATAGTAGTCTTCGTGGTGGCCAAACCAGTCTGTAGGCAGATAATTCATTCATATGTGTTATATTGTACAATAATAATAATAATAATATTACTTTGTAGTTTATTATACTCTACCCGTTAGAATACATTTTTATAGTTTATTGCTCTTATGATAAGGCCGTACCTTTCACTCCCTTGCTTTTTATGCTAAGTTAACGTCTATAATATCCCATTTTTTCTTGATGATTCCCACATAAAATAATACTTGTTATTAAAGTAATGAAAAAATGGTATCTAATGAAATAACTCCAAACCTCACCCGGGAGTGGAAACTAGGACTTAGTGAATCATTTAGTTGCTGTAATATCCGACGTAAGAAGACAATTAATTATCTATTATTGTTTTTAATCATTTTCTTGTGTAAATTATGTATTAATTTATTTTTACTTTTTTATTTATTTGTTGGATGTTATACTTAATGTTCATTTGGACAACCCAGTATCATCTGTTATTAAACAAAGGATAGGTGAAACTAGAGAAATAAACAAACTGATTTTGGTTTTCTATTTTTATTTATTTCAAAAAAGTAACGTCTCTAGTTTTTTGAAGAAGTAATTGCATTTATGAAATTATTCTTCCAAAAATATCTTTTATTAAAATTAAAAATCAGATGTGAACATTACATGACTTCCTGGTACGCCTATTAAATTACATAAACACATTTTTCTACAATCAGAGGTTAATAATAATTAATAAATAAGTATGTTTAAATTTTTAAAAAAGAGTTAAAAAAAGGAAATAAAGTCGGATTCGAACCGATGTGCCTTCCCCCTGGTACGATCCAAATATTTCATTCATTAAAATTTTATTTGGTTGTAACTCTGAAACCAATGAATATAAGTACCACTATGATATATCTTTGAAAAGCTTTCAATGGGGACTGATTGCAATTGGACACTTCTGATCCAATCAATTGCATTCAAAGGGAGAGGTGCGCAACTAGATGTTATAATAGTTCTAATTCCAAAATTTCAATATTCCACGCCTAATTGTTTTTAAGTTATGCGAGATACATACGTACGGTCAGACGTCACTCCGAGACTAGTCAAAATGGATTTAGGGATGCTTGAAATGGATATTTCCGTTGAAATCTGAAAATCCAATTTTTTCGCGATAACAATACTTCGTTTACTTTGTACAAGGAAGTAAAAAGGCACCAAAAAGTGTGTAAAAAAATCGGTGTCAAATTAAAATTTACTACCAAAAATTCCGTGTACTGAAGTCGGCTAACAAAATTTAATATTAATTTTTTAATTATTTAGATTCATATTTAAAAAAATATTTTTTATCTTTTATAACTCCTTATTTGATGTTATGTGATATAAAAAATAATAATAATTAGAACTTAAACACTTCTGGAACATGAAATAAGACGTAATTTTAATTAACTAAAGACATTCGAAAACCATCATTTTCTGAGTTGTCAATTTTTACTTTCTGATACGAAGTATTGTGATCGCGAAAAATTTCGGTTTTCAGATTTCAACGGAAATATCCATTTTAACCATCCCTGAATCCATTTTGACTAGTTTCGGCGTGACGTCTGTACGTACGTATGTATGTATGTGCGTAACTATAACTCAAAACCTATTAGCCGTAGGATGTTGAAATTTTGGATTCAGAACTGTTGTAACATCTAGTTGTGCACCTCCTTTTTTGATTGCATTTGACTGAATCAAACAAAAGTGTCCAAAAAAGCCAAAGTCAATACGAATTTGGATTTTTCACTTTTTCTTACTGCAATAATAAGCCCTCATTGAGGCTTTTCAACGACATCATAAGTGGAGATTATTTTTATTAGTTCCAGATTTATAGCCACACTAAATTTTAATTAATGATATATTTGGATCTTACAAGGAGAACGGACATCGGCTCGAATCAGACTTCATCTCCTTTCTTTTAACTTTTTTTAAAATATTGATTTGTTACCTCTGATTGTAAACAAATTTACGATAAAAAATAAGTCAATAATAATTTTAAAAAAATATTGAAAAATATAACAAGTTATTAATGAAATAAAATTTTATGTACTTTTCATTTTAGAAAAATGTATATATATATATATATATATAGTTTAATAGGCGTACAAGGAAGTCGTGGAACCCACATCAAATTTATTTTCAAATGAGTTTAAAAACCAATTGAATTAAGTGTATTACATCTGCAAAATTTTACCTTTCTACGAGATTTGGAACCATTTGAGCACGGAAACAGAAGTTTGGAACAAACGATCAGTGTTTATATTTGTAGAGGATGAAAAATAAAATTAGTCTTAATTTTCCCATTTACTTTGTAAGGAATATGCGAGTATCTACGGATGTGTTTATAATATTGAAGTTAATGATGACCTAATATACAATAATGCATGAAAGATGCTTTACTAAAAATATTTGTATATATATAATTTAATTATTTTATTTCTTAAAAATGTTTAATGTTACTGTTATAAATAAATAATATAAATCTCTAATATAATTATATGTATTCAATCAGATAAGATAATATAGTATAATGTATGCCTTCTGTTACTGAAATACAACATAAGAAAGTTGTACAGATCAAAACGTTAAGTTGTAATCATTTTAAACGGGTTTTTACACATGTCTGTATGTCTTCGTTAAATTCGGCTAATCACAATTAGCACCACTTTTTGTAAACTACTTAATTTATTAACTTTTTTTTAAAAACTGAAACAAAGATGTAAAATAACGGTTTTTCTGTAGTAACTGATTGACCTTTAGAAATTTTTTAATATTTATGTTCTTTTAATATTTATGATGTTTTTTTTATATTAAATTGAATAATCTGTTGACGATTCAATTTAGTTTATTTCAATACATAAAATAAAGTTCTGTGCTAAATATTTAAAATATATATATATATAAACATATCTATGTCAATGTATGTTACATATCAAACGTGGGAAGAGGGACCTTGGTCATATATGAGCCCTGGAAAGAACACAAAATTCTCTACAGTTTCATATAAAATTTGTTGAGAAATTCCAAAAACTGTTAAAGTGTTCAACCAATCAAACCTAATTCAACCAATTGAATTTGCAATTACAAAAAAGTGTGTTTTGAGAAATAGCTTGTTAAGTTTTACAATATTTAGAGGAACATAAAACATTACTCACCATCAGGAACATAAGCAATTGCAGTTAAATGAATGAAATAATTGTGCTGATTTCAGATATTTTATCAAAATTTACTTGTGGTTCAAACATTTGAAGTTGAAAAAAGATATCTGTAGGCATGTTACAAAAAAAAACTGCTTGCAGGTGTGGTAATTATTAGTAATAGTCTTCAATTAAAATTGAATTTACGCTAAACTACTCGTATTATTTACAACTTAAGTGCTAATACATTAAAAAATTCATTTTTAAGAAAAAAAATACATTATTATTTTTACAGATTATTATTCAAAATTATTTTTTTTTGCGTCGTTAACGCTTTTGAGGTGGTAATGCAGAAGTTGTATCTTCTTATACCTGAATCTTAGCAGTTGTTATTGATGGTTCTGCAGTTTCAACAAGAGGTGGAGACCCAGGATCAGGACATAATTTATCTCTGCAATTTTTATCACAGTACTGACGAATTTTATCTGAAAGATACTTTTTCTTTTATAAGATAATCATATTGAGGAAACGGCTCCAGGGAAGTCCACTTGAGGCTCAGTCTCAGTTGTTACGGTGTGGAGAGATTCTACTAACTTTGTTAGAACTAATCCTTTGTTTTCGTAAGATTATTAGAAATGGCCGAACTGCGTAATATGTTTTATAATATTTTTCCGCTCTTTATTTAAAAACATGTAAGCCAGTCATAAACGCTAACAAAAATATCTCTGCTTTCACTTACGTGATTACAGGTTGGTATAAACCATATGGGGTAGAATTTAATACAATTTCTGCTAGTTGTGCCTCTGAACTAGCTTTTCCTTTATGACCTTATGTAGATCCTTTTCACCTATGTAGATCATATGAATGAAGTTAAGGATCCTTTGGCGTCTGGTGTAACAGTTCACAAAAATAACATTTTACAGTATCTAACGTTGTAATATATGAAATAAATGAGATTATAGTTGTTTAGAATGAATATAGGTAGCGGGTTCTGAAAAAAAACCCAAAACCGCATTTTTTGATCTGAATCACTAAAAACAGCTGTAATGAGAATTCTGCTTGGTAAAGTAGAATTTTCCTCCGTTTGGTCACAATACATAAACACATATAAACGCGTGTAAGGTTAGTTTTGAATTTACCGCCTACGTACGCAATGTAAAAGGTTGACGTTTGCGTTGCGCTTACATATTTCAATCAATGTCAGCTGTTAGCAACAATGTATAACTAATTTTGTTGTTGTATATATTCACCCATTTATAATAAATACAGGTATTTATCCCGTCTAATATGAAATACTTGCAGTAATCCGATTTTTGTTGGCAAAAAACCAATTCTGCAGCTGAAATTCACAGGGAAATTTTTGACGTTTATGGGCCGCATATTATGAGCGACCCTAAAACAAGTTTGTGGTGCTGTTAACTTCAAAAAAAGGTGAACGAACATTCATGATGAAAAACGTAGCGGCTGACGGTCAGTGATAAAAAATGATTTGATTGAAAAAGTTGACGGAAAAAGTGAGAAAACCGGTGCTTCACAAGTCACAATTGTCCTAGTTGTTTCATGATCTTTGATTTATGAAGTTTTGACTGAAAAAGTGGTCTATAAAAAATAGGATGGTTAACCGACACACTCAAGGACAAAGTCTTAATGTAGCACATCAATTCACGTTATAAAACAAACATACAGAGAACAAATTTTATAAGCAATTGTGAGTAATTGTTCTAATAATTGATAATAAAAGCTAAAATTGCACTTTTTGTTGGAAAAACGTGTACGGAGAGGACAACCAGTTAAATTTTTGGTTATAAAAAAACTTTCACAAAGTGTTTTTCAATAAATAAAAAAATTTAAATTTATTAGATCATGAACTCCAATCGCATTTTAAAAATGAATTTTCTTTATTATTAATAAAGTAACTTTTCCAAAATTTTATTTCCCGTTTATTATGAGCATTTTTCGAGAATTTTCGTTTCTAATAAACTACTTTTCAGGAATGTTGGATTAAAGTCGATTTCTCTGGTCTTTTAAAATGAGCCAAATACTGCTTTATTTTAGTTTCAATTTTTCTCTTAGTTTGCTTTACTTAACTTACAATTTTTGTATTTACAAACAAATTTATAAATGTTCGCTTTTTTGTTTGGCATTTCCGAGGAAAATTTCCCTTTAAATGTTAACATTTAAAAGATTTTTTTTTACTGTGGTCCTATTCGGAGGGAATATACTATTTTTTCGTTTCACCCGGCTTGTGTCAATCATCTTTTTGTGTTTTGTGCCTTTCTTTTAGCCCAGTATTGTCTCATTCTTCCGACCTTACTTTACTTTCTTCTTCGGAGAATTGGATCTTACGTTTGGTTTTGGTTTTGGCTTGGAACCTCGTTTTTTTGTCCTTGGTGATTGATTTGGCGATTTTGTCGCGGAGCATGTTTTCTGTGACTTGGAGTGACATTAGATCTTTTTTTGTTTGGTTGAACCAATCTGGTTTTGGTGTTTTTGTTGTAGAAATAATCAAAGATTTGTTTAATTAGTCTGTTTGCGCTCATCTGTCAGTAGAAGTCGATTCTTCTTTTTCTTATTCCGACTGACAAGTTTTCCATTTTTTGATTTAGGGTTTCGTTTTTGATGTGGATTAGTTTGTTGTTTTAAAATTTGGGGATTAGGATTTTTCTTAACATTTTCCTTTCTTTGATCCTTTAGTCTTTCGATTAGACCGTAATTGGTGATGGATAATGATTCGGCTGCATGGTAAACACAGGGCTTCCGGTTTGATTATCATGTTGTAGTGTTGTATTTTTGCATTCCAGGATAATATAGATCTTTTTATTGTAGGTGTTTTTGGTGAGTCGAAAGGCTAGTTCGAGTTTATTTCTTCTGGTTTCCATTGCCTCACTATTCTCTGAGATATTTAAATCCTTTGTTTCTATCTGTGAAACAATAATCTTATCAATAAACAATACAATACAATACAATACGATACAATATGCAACACAATAATTAATAATCTTTGTTTATTTCTATCTTTTGTTCTCCAGTTTTAAAGTACTTGGTAGGTTTTTGATGTTTGTTGTTACTTTGGTCTTCTCGAAGGAGATTTGAGACCTTTTTTCGCTGCTTATACTATACTGTTTATAGCCATCCAATCATTTCTTGCATTATTATTCAGAAGTAAGATTGTTTTGCTGTAATTCCTTAATCCTTTTTTCTATTTTATTCTGTATACTATCAACGGTTTTTCTTGTAAAATAATTATTCAGCAGTTTCTCTGCGACAAGCTTCTCCAACAAAATGGTCCTCGGTTTCTTTCTGTAAATTATCGGCTTAATTATGTAATCTTATATCAGAAAGGATAAAAGAATCATTAATGATATACTGTGAATGTGCTTAATTTATTGTGTAAATAGCAAAGGTAAATTTATTATCTTTACAAATTAATCTTTTTTTTTTGTTGTGAAAGAGCGGGCGCAACAGTTATAGTCTTTAACCCGGTGGAAATTGGTAGCGTATGATAAAATGCCATACCTGATCGGGATTCTAACCCGGGAACTCCGCACGAAATTCCGAGACGCTACCTATTCAGTCACGGAGATCGGCGAAATTAACCTTAAGTATTTTAAGAACGAAAAATTTATTTAATTTCATAAACAGATTTTATCTTTTTGTTAATTTTTTTTAATCTTTTAACAAAATTGTTGGGGTGTATCTCAACCAAACATTTTGCTTTAATTAATGGAAATTAAAGAATTGTTTTAGAAATGGAATCTTACTTCATTCACATGTAAGGAGGTGAAAAGTGATTTCTCAAAACCATTGAATACTCTATTTGAGGTAGTGCTATGTAATTTTACTTAAAATTTATTTTAATTAAAACTAAAACGTTTTCTGGTATTATAGGGAGAAAGAGGTTCAAAGGTTTAGTCCTGTATATCTTGAAAAAACCCAGTTTGACAACTTATTTCATCGGGAAATCAGTAAGACCGTACGTTTTTTTAAAAAAAGGGTCTTAACTCTGCTCAACCTGTGTCATATCTTAAATTATAATTTTGTCGGCCTCTGTAGGTATTTTACATTCTTACGAAGCACAGGTATTCAGCTAAGTCATAATCATTAATTAAAATCATCTTACCGTATTTTAAATTAGATATGTTATAAAAGTAAATTCAATTGAGTTATAAATGAGTTAAATGTAAAAATATTAGGAATTGATTTATTACGAAATCTATTATATTACTATCAAAAATATTTATTACAAGTATGCATTTTTTACTACAGCTGAATTAATGGTTAATTCAAAACTTCAACCAACCGTGACTGAATTCCTACTCTGGTTTATTTCATTTCATTTTATTGCTATTATTATTTTTTATTAAAACTTAACTTCAGAATTTTTTTCTCTTAATTGATCTGCACTTTAAGAGTTTCATTTTTATTACTTTACTCTTAAATTGGTTTCATTTTTACGCTTCTATAATTACAATGTTTTTTATTATTATTCATTAAATAATTATTAAATTTATGAGCTACTTATATCTAAGGTTTTTTTTAAGTTTGTATCTTTATATTAAGTTATTCATGAAAAAATAATTTAATTATTGAACCACCTTACTTATGAATTATAGAATAAGACATTTCGCTACTGGTTGGAGATTGTGTGTACCCGGGCATTATTTTCCTTATTATATACATTTTTCATACTTGGCCATCCTTAGATATTACTATTAGCCTTACTTAAATATAACTATTTCACTCTTTACTATCTTTAGTAAGCTGGGATGTACGTTCTTATTTAGAATGGTACCCCATTTTCGGGTGTCAAAAATATTTCATGTCATCACATTTATATTTGTTACGAATGTTTCCAAATATATATCCAAAGTATTCCTGAAATTTTGAGATTACACTACGAGCATTCGTAACAAATATAAATGTTATATGACATGAAATATTTTTAACTCCCGAAAATGGGATACATTCTAATAAGAACGAGCATTCCAGCTTACGGTAGTAAAGAGTGAAATAGTTATATAGTCAAGGAAAACTAATTGTGAAAAATATATGTGTGTGTATATATATATATATATATATATATATATATATATATGTATATATATATATATATATATATATATATATATATATATATATACACACACACACACACACACACATATATATATATATATATATATATATCCAAATTTGGATGTATATATACTTCCAAATCATTCCTGAAATATTTTTTTTCTAGAAATTATATATTTATATACATACAGAGTAATTCATAAAGTTTTACCGGTGGTTTCCAAGCTCATTCTACTAGCAGAAATAATGAAAAAAGTTCATAAACATGAGTTCGGAAACGCTCCGTTTGCGAGTTACGGCTAGCGAAAGATTTCGCTCAGATTCCTGGGAAAAGAGTGAAATAAAACCATACTGAAATTCTAGGAAACAAAATTTGGGTAAAGTTGATGGTTTCATATGGTTTTGGCCTGACATTTCAATAAAACAGGTTCCAGAACCCTGTATTCATTAGTTTTCACAATGACCGACGTAAAGCCGAAATATTTGTTTTCTAAAAACACGTTTTTTAATGTTTGTTATTCAAAAACTTTGTGAAATAACTAATAATTGTGTAAAATTTATCATTAAAACTTATAGAGAAATTAATGCTGAGAAAATTGATGTGAAATAGTCCAATATAAAACAAATACTAGTTCAAGAAATTAAATATTATTACTAATATTTACAGTATTAAAACTTTTAAATGTTATCAACTAAAGAAAATGAAGATCACACAATTGATGCAATGTTAAAAAAATTTAATTGATACATTTAATAAAGTTACCAGTAAATATTTAAAAATCTTTCCTTCTACTTGGCTGCTTAGAAGCCAATACTCTTGGCTGCACGCTTTCGGATTGTTAACGTTGCCCCCCGGAATTCTCCACGACTTTCCTTGATTTGTGGTATTTTGCGGTATCTGTGATAACAGCAACAAAAGCTTCACGCGTATGGACGTTTCTCTATACACAATATTTTTCATTCAACCTCACGCAAAAATATAACTGTGTTAGGTCAGATGATTTTGGTGACCGCGTGGCTCACCGCGACCAATCCATCGCTCTGAAAATTGCTCATTTAAATATACCTATATGACACGTGAGAAGTGGGGAGGTGCACTATCCTTCTAAAAGTACATGCGGAATCTTGATACTAGTGGAACATCTTCTAATAGCAGCGGCAATTTTCCTTAAGAAATGCCAAGTAAATGTCAGAATTTAGACGTCCTGAGAGAATGAACGGTCCAATTAGCTGATCGTAAACTAGACCACACCACATATTGACGCTAAATTGGTTTTGGAAAATACAAAAATCTTCTGTTGTATGGATTGACTTCTGCTCAATTCTGTTCGTTCCGAAGATGCCGTTCGAATAAACGAGCCTCGTCACTAAATAAAATGAACTGTGCAATCGGCGGTTCATATTCAATCATTTGCAATATTGCAAACAAAAGGAGGAGCTCTTGGTTGAAACTTTTGTACTCGTTGATTATGGTAAGATACACGCTTGTTGTAACGACTTGCCCTTCACATTGTTAACTGGGAAACTCCGAACCGCTGGGAAAGGTGTCATGTACTACTACCCGGACTGTGTTGAGTAGCCTGGACAATGGTTTTATTAATATCGGGGTTATGATATTAACTAATTGGTACTAATGCTGGGAAATTTACCCGTTTTTCGTAGCGTATAGAATTTTCTACATATATTTTTATAGGATATGGAGCTCTGCGGTTAGGAAAACGTCTTTGATATTCTGTAGCAGCAGTTGAATTTTCTTCACACACCCTCCAAGATAAATACCATATCGACGTATTCTTCAGTCGTAAATAACAAAGGCGTTGCTGCAGTATGACACCAATTAAAACAAACTTACACACACTTAATTAAACTACACTGTACTGGTAACAGTATTGGGCTACTCTACTTCAGTTTTCTCAGAAATAATTTCTATACAAGTTTTGATAGTACGTTTTCGCATTTATAAGTTATTTAACAAAGTTTTTCTATTAAAATCGTAACTGTTCGGTATGAGTAAATGACATTTTCCCCGACCACTGGTTGGTTAGCACGGACCCGATAACAGAGCTGGTTTACGGTGGCCTCCGAGGTTATCCGATCTGACCTCATGTGAGCTATTTCTTTGGCGTTTTATAAATAATCGTATGTATGTGACTCTGATACCTACCGATCTTCCGGATTTGAAGTACAGGTTTGAAGCAGCTGTCGTTTTCATTACTCCAGACATCTGGTTAAATTATGGGACAACACTCCTATTGGATGTGTGCCGCGTGACGTAAGTTGCCCACATTGAACACTTGTACGAAAAACTGTAAGAATTACTATTTTATTTTATTTCTGATTCATTATTTAAGTCATAGTTAAAAAAATATTAAATAGCTTTAAAACCCTGATGTTTTGTTTTGTACACTCTGTATATGTTGAGATTTATTCAGGAGGAAAAGGAAATAATTTGGGCATTGATTATAGAGCTTGAAATAAGAAAAAAGGTTCATACAAACATATGTCCAAAAGCGCATTGTAATCCAGTTACGGCTAGCGAAAACGTTTGCTCGAATTTGAGTTTCCCCGTGAAATGAAGGCGTATTGAAATTTAAAGGCAATGTATTAGGGGTAAACATGATGGTTTCTCATATTTTTTTAGTCTAAAAAATCAAATAAAATAGGTCCCAGAAACAGTATCTCTCTTAATTTTCATGGTACTGGATGACGAAAAACACGTTTTTTTAGATTTGAGGTTAACAATAACTTTGTTAAATGGGTAATAAATGAGTACGTTTTATTATTACAACTTGTAGAGCATTTAATTCCGAGACAATTGATGTAATAAACTCTATGAAAAACAAAATAAAAATCAACTTTTATTTTTAAAAACAACACAGAACTTAAGTAACTAATCGCTATTTATAAACTAAACGTGTTTTTCTTTCCTCTTCTATCACAACCTAACCCTGTCATTATATAACATTGTTAGTCTATCTCTCATCGAGTGCACATTAGATACTTCACTATTTCTTTTTTTACTCCAATTCTAACGTTTTTTTCTGAAATTTTTCTTCTGTTACTATACAATATTGTGACATTCTCATTTATTAAATACCTAATTTTTGGTTCGATTTCGATAAAATTATTTTTATCGATGAGACAAATTATTGTTTTTGAAGTAAAAAAAAAAAAAAAACACGGTGATATAGTAAAAGTATCTCGTTGACACTTAAAAATTATTGTGTTCGGTGTTCCTGAAAACAGTGTTTACCATTTTATTAAAATAATTAGATTATTCTATTTTAAGAATTCGAATTATTTGTAGATATCAATTCAGTTGTAAAATTTAGCTCAAAACTAGCAAATTGTATTATTCAGAGAAATTCCTATAGAGTTCTATAAGTGATGTATTAATCAAAATTTATGGTATCTTAACCCCCGCAGGGGAAAGCATCCGACTTGTGACGATCCCGGTTGCCACACCATCTCCTCTGTTCCTGGAACGCGGTGTCTTTAGCCTCGCAGCTATTCCTTTCTATACCTCCTCTGTTCCTAGCCCTGATGGATTTTACCGGAGGTCGTCTTTTAGACCCTCTAAACTTGATAACACAACACAGTCATCAGTTTGGCCTCTGTCAGACTGCCACAGATTCAAATGCCTTGGCAGACATTTCCATCAGTGGTTTTAAAAACTTACTATCGCCTTCGTTTGGTCTCTTCAAACCACGACCCACTACCATAACTTAAATCCCTCAGCTGTCAAATTAACCGATTTGCGGAAGCGTGATCCCCACGCGTAAATTGTATTGTATCCCCACGCGTCAATATTGAAACAATTTACATGCCTAAAAATGGTTCATAATAACTCAGGTAAATCTAAATTTAATGTAATTGTAAAGATAAATTTAACTTTATCTTACAGATTAGATCTAAGGTAAAAAAATTAAAATTAAATAATTTAATAAAAAAAATAATTATAACAATAATTTAGGGGCTAATGATCATAGCAGTCGATGCCCCTAAAATTTAAAAAATAATAATAATAATAATAAAAATAATTTAATAAAAAAATAATTTATTTAACTGAAATTAAATTATTAACCATAATTGCACGGAAAAAAATTCCTCGGTTTTCACTCCAAATTTTCACTGATTTACTTCACGAGACCCACTTCTAAAAGTTATAAGTAAGTTAGTATCTAATTTTTATGCGGAACGTTTTTTTTCCAGATTTTTAAAACAATCTATTTAAAAAGATCACTCATTGTCTCTGTAAATGTCTACTTGCAACAAAAACTGTAAAACTTGTAAAAATAATTTATGTAAATTCTGTGTTTACAGCGTTACCCTTCAAATGCTTTAAATGTAATAATACTCACTGACGTTCTATATAAATATATAAACATGTGGGTTGATGATACCAACCCATTAGATTTAAGATTAATACTATGTAATTTTAGAAGTCGGTAAGTTACATCTCGCTCTTATATTCATTCTGTATTGTATGATTAATAATAAGTGTACACATTTATATTGTAATATCTCCCCCCTCGCACGCAAACACACATTCATACACTCTCACTCTTTCGTTGTTTATATATATATATAAGCTTAATAATAAATAGATCTGAAGAATTTTGTCTAAGTGAGTGGAAGGTATTCTATCTTGTTTGACCTCGTACTGACCTCGGTATGTCCGTCCTCCTACGAATAACGGTCTATGAAAGCACTCTCTTTCGATATCCTTTGCTTCCTTTCTTCCTTTAAAGATTCCCGCAACAGTTAACGCAATTTCAGATTTTCTTTGCATTTTCCTTTTAACTATATTTTCTTGTCTGTATAAAATATATCGTAATAAAGTTTTTTTCCTGTAATATTTCAAAATTTCTATGCTGCTTATTTTCTTTATAAAAGAAAATAATCTTTTTGATTATTCCCTTAAACTTTCTTTTGAATATGTATCTTAAAAGGAAAGTTTCCTTTCCGTTGACCCTATTGGTTTTCTCATCTTTATTTAAAATGTTTAATTACTTCAAAATACTTCATTAATAATTACATTATAGATTTATTTATTTAGATACCAGTTCTTATCTATTCTCCGAAAAGAAATCCTGTCAAAATGCAATAAAAAAAATATTTCATAAAATTCTTTCTCTTTTAAATACCTTATTAAATCTATTAAATTAAAAAATAAAAACTGACTAGGGTATGAAATTTCATAAAAGTTTTCCTTGAAAGTTTTATTAAATTCGAGTTGTTTTAATTTTTTAGTCTATTAATACAACTAAATTACAAAATAATCTTCATCTCAAGTTATAAAAAATTACATGCGTTTTTCATTCATTAATATTATTATTTTTCGTATCTTTTAATTGAACAGCATTATTACTTTTATCAAAATGGGATGGATCACCTAAATTAAAATTTTAAATTTGGGTATATATAACAAACATTTCAGTTAAAATAAAATTAAGCTTCATACAGCAGATTTTGTTTATATATATATATATATATATATATATATATATATATATATATATATATATATATATATATATATATAAACAAAATCTAATATATAAAATATAAATATATAAAATTCTAATATAAAGCCAGGTAGCAAAAAAACATGTAATTAGAATGATATCAAATAAAAGTAGATTTAACGAATCTTTCCACTTTTTAAAAAAAAACTAACATATTGCCCTTAAGATATTTGTATGTTTTTAGAATCTTAAAAACCTTTTATAAAATGTGTAGTGTGTGTAGAATAACGCACACGTATGACAAGATTAATTTAAGTAGGAAGTTGTGTTTCCTTTGCTAAAACTGAAACTGCATAGACATTTTTATTCATTTGTGGTTCCGAAGATGTATAATTTGTTACCTAATAATGTAATGTCAAGAAACATCAGAGAATACAGTGCTCTGTTATTTGTATGGTTACTGTAAATTGATGAAATTGAAAAGTTATTATTCTAATCTAATTACTAAAGGAATTGTTAAAAGAAATTACTATTGTAGGATTACAGTATTTATAGATTGTTATTGTTGTTTAAGTTGCTGGTGGTGTATTTCAGAATTTCTGTTTGAATTTAAAATATTATTGTAATGGTAACCCTCGACACTGATTTCTCTACAGAGGGTACCCTAAATTTTCATACACATTTTATGTTTTGCAGAAGTTGTTTTATTGAATTTTCTTTATTATTATTAAAAATAAAAATTGTAATTGTGTTATTGTTTTCAATTGTGTGTGAAAGTAATACATTAATAAATAAATAAATAAAGTAAAATACTGCTAATAATAGATATCGCAGATAAAGACACCTTCCAACTTGCTGTATAATAACGAGCCACGCTTATAACTTGGACCGCACATTTTTTTTTACCTTTAATTTAGCGTAATTCAAGAACGCCTTAACCAATCTTTCAATCACACGCACAATCCCAGATACACTACTAGATCATATATAAATTTCAATGAAATTGATGGAGTAATTTTGGAGATTTTAGAGCCACAAAATTTTATTTAGAAGCCTATATCATATTTACATATACAAGGAAACCCCAATTAAAGTAAACGATATTTTTGGACTCCTCATACCTCAAAATGTAAAGAAAATCTATTTTACTCCCCTTTCCCACCATGTGATCGAATGTTATGTTGTATTTTTCTTCCAAAATTGGGTAAAAAAGTTTGTTTATATTTTACTTAAAATTAAAATTCTTATACACTAATATCAATATTGGGAAAAGTTTCACCAAATTATAATAAAAATTCCAAAATAAAATAAGTTATCAGTTCTCGTATTTATAAATATTACTGTATAATATGTAATATGGTACTATGCATTATATTATATAATTAATTAACGTTAACTAGCCGCGTCTAGTATCAAGATGCTGATGGTGATGATAAGTGTAAATAATGTGATATAAACACGATTTCTATTTTTGTTAGTTACAACGTATAAACTGTTAGTTATATAAATGTGTGAAATAAATTTGGCGTAAGTTTTCTTGTTTTAAATTAGGAAAATCATACAGCGTAACGAAAGATTTGTAGAAGATATTTAATTAAATACTACAATACGGTTTAATTCATGTACGTATGTTTTTGTTTTATGAATTTCATTTTAACAGTTATTTTCTTATATGCTGTGTGCTGTAATTTACTGTTAATTATTTAAATTATCAACTTATTTAATAAAATACTTAAATAATTTTTTGTAGTAACGAATTTTTTTTCATGCTTTCATAAAAATTACAGTGTAGGTTACACGACTTTTCTTCCTGTAATTAATCAAAACATATTATTATGCAGAATATAAAACCATTAATTTCTCTTTATAAATAAAATTTTATTTATTTAGGCGCTCAAGTAGCATTTAAAATTAAAAATGACTGAAAAAATTACAAATATTTTAAAATTCTCATTTTGGAGAAAACGTTATCAAAAACATTGTTGTACGTATTAAAAATAAAGTTAAACGTTTTCACTACGATTCTACTGTACTGTATTGTTAAATTAAAATGAGCAGTGTAAAATTTGTTAAATATGAAGTTATGAAAATAAAATTTAAAAAACTGATTGAATACACATTTAAAAGCGTTATTTAAATTGTAATCCAGTAAAATAATATGTTATGTTATGTTATATGTTAACATTATTAAATTTTATGTATTTATGAAAAGTTGATTTACTTGGTTCAAAGATTGAATTTTTTTTAAATTTCAATCAGCAAGTTTCAGTAAAATTAGTACTTTGGTTTGTACGTAATCCCATACAATCTGAAAAGAATGCAAATTGAAGTAACCTTAATTACATTTATAGCTATCATACTAGTGTTAAAATTAAAAATTTTAAAAACCCACAAAGCCGTTTTGAACAAACATATCTAATGTAGCGCCCCCTGGCTGCTTGTAACCGTAAAACTAATGTAAGATTCTAATCTGAGGTGATACCTATCTAATGCAAAAAACTGCATTGAATTCGGCCCAGTAGTTTTTGAGGAAAATGGTAACACACACACACGCACACACAACCTCTTACCCAAAACTCTCCATTCCGTCGTGGGAAGTAAACAGCGCATTTTGAACGAAAAATTTCATTTCATTTTTTTGAACGAAAACTTTTTTTCAGAGGATGAGAAATAATATTTTTTTCTATTAAATTTAAGAAACTTTTTCCGATATTGATAAATGAAATAACAAATTAAAATTTAAATCTGTTTTTTAAGTTTTATTTGAAGTTTATCTCCTATACGGAGTAATTTATTTACCGATCGATTGAGAATTACTTTTATAAAAATTAAATTGTAATATACGACACGCTTTCTGTTTAAGCCTTACTATCTTTGTCATGGAGTTGTTTAGATAAATTTACTCTTAAAAAGTTTAGTTAACGTGCTCGCTGTGTGTTTTGGTCTCACGATTGCAGTCAGCAACTACAGTTCAACATAATTTTCATAGAGAATACGGTAGGGAGCCTCCTTGTAGACATACAGTTTACTGCTGACATCAAACCTTCGTTAAAACAGGTTGTTCTTTTTCCAGACAGAACGGCTCGTTCTTCTTCCAGGAGGCAACCGTAAATAGTATCATTTATCTGGACGTTTCAAAATTTTCAAATTCCTCAATTGACGATGATGACCAAGATGGACGCCATTACTACTATCAAGACGGGTAACCACCTCATATGCGCCTAGAAGTTCGAGATTTTCTTGTTACTCGATTCCCAGGTTGGTGGATCCGTCTTGAAGGTCCATCTCGCTCCCCAGGTGATCCCCTAGATTTTTTCTTGTGGGCTTTCATTAAAGATCGGGTTACTGATCTTATTGAGTTAAGACTTGGAAATAACGCCGCAGCTGCAGAGGTAAGGGACTTACTGGTTACAGTCCAGAATGAAATTGACTTCAGATGGGAATTTTGTCGCATTACAAATGGAAGCCATATCGATCGAACCAATGTGAATATTGGGTGGTAAATTTGATTCTATGGAATGAGACCTTAACTGAATCTGTAAGCTATCTCAATTAATTTTTATATGGTTTTAAAATTGTGAAGTCCTTTTTGAATCACCCGTTACTTTAATGCTACCTATTTAGAAGGATTTACCCGGTAATCTCTTCACTGCACGATGCACTTTTTGTGAAGTCACTATTTAGAGGGTAGGAACAAATTTTCGGACGGGCCGTCCTTACGGTAATATCACAGTTTCGCATGTCTCATCTCCATCCGCACTTCCATTACTGGCTCCATGCCTTGAACCAATCAAGGTCCTGCGGTTCATATTTTTTTTTTTTAACTTCGACCTTGGGGCCGGGGACCTATTCCAAAGGAGACTCAGAGGGAGTTATTCATTCCTGAATTTCTTCCGCCAACGTTGTTCGGATGATCCTAACTATAATTGTGGGCAACGGATTCTACAATCGTTCAGTATGCAGCATAATCCCAATGATGTTCTCTGGGGTAAGCACGCCGAATTTTCTTCTGCACGCTTCCTTTTTTGCTGGGACCGATCACACTCGAAGGCCGTGTGATCTGTGGTATTCTTCCCGCAATAATCGCATTTCACGGAGGGCCTCAATGTCCACGCGCACCAGTATGCCTTAAAACAGCCGTAACCGGTAAGGAATTAGGTCAACTCGTATCCCAATTCTTCGGTTTTTCAACGCAGCCATATCTTAAGTTCCGGGATCTGTCTGCAGGCCCATCTGCCTTTCGTCAACTGATCCCATTTCTTCTAAAAATAAAAGCAATTTGCAAACAGCTCCTGTAAATGGATCGTCTCTGGTGTTATTTAATAAATCTTAAATATTTTTTGTTTTTTTTAAGTACCTTTCTAATTTTGGGACGGTTTCATTTTTATATTACTGTTTAGCAGTATTACGATTTCAGATATAAATTTTACATTACTGTCACAAACAGAAATGAAATGATCTGTATTTGGATTTACTATGTCAAAGTACCAACCCATATAACAGGACGAGTATCGACGCAGTATATTCGACTGGGTGAAGAGGGCAGCGGGAAACTACTTCAACCTTTACGTTTCATGTATTAGAACTTATTATTCTTGTCAGGAGTGAGGTCGATTTCGGGAATAGTCGTGATGTATATCATATCGCGTGCAACCGTTATTCTAATGGAATCTGTCAAGTAGCTAATTTCGTATTTTCCAACCGAACAGTAATCTTTAATTTTAATCGTTAATAGATAATACTTTCTACTGTGATTTTGCGTAGCAGATTCTATACAGACTAGATAAAATCAACTGTAGTTTTTTTGTAGGATATGCAAGTAAGGTTTATATTTCATTCAGAATGTACAACAGTCATTGTTGGACTGAGAGCTCTTACGTGTTCTGACTACATCACCAAACCAGCATTCTACTGAGGTTAATGTCATATACATATGGACCATTACAAAAAATCTGTATGCCGCTATACTGCTTTGTGTTGTGACTCACAGAACGTCCCCTATAAGCAAAGTGTTTTCTAATAGTTTTTTATTATTCATATTTTTAACATGACTTATCCACTACATAAACTTAAAACTTTTGTGCGTGAGGATATAATATCAAAGTTTTAAAAAAATGCCATGCTTGACCGGGGATACAAATCCGAAACCTCCCGTATGAGTTATAGGGACGCAACCGCTCATCATGGTGGTCGGAGGAGTGAGAACATATTTACTACTCACCGAATAGAGCACGTCTATCTTAGTTCTTGATAATCGCAATACACATATGAGTTACTATTGGAATGCATTCCAAGCAATGAACGAGGAGCTGGTTTAGTCGCCAAAGATGCTTTGAACATGTACTTACCTGACTTTGACATACTGTGTGATAAGTCCCGATTATATGTACTTTGTAAACCTCCTTGTAATCTGGCTATTGTCGGCAAAAAGTTGCATGAAAAAAAATAGTATTACCATGGGAATCGTCAGTTTGAAGTAGTCACGGTAAAGAAGACATCGTGTATTATTTGCGTCTGGAACTCCACCAGATTAACACATGAATTTCTCATGTCATTTGATGATTCTCAAATAATGTTCTTTCTTCTTAACTGTTTCAGTTTACTGATTTATACAGCCTCCTTAGTTGAGTAATGCGGCATGACGATAAGAATTTAAAATAACTAAAAACGAATATTTTAAACATTACAAAATCTCTTGGGATTTCTGAATAGTAATATTGTATTTTTGTCTTACTGTTTTTAAATTTTAATTTAGGTGGTAATCTTCTGCACTTCCGCACGGATTGCATAAATTTTGTTTTGAATATATTACATAAATATTCTTATATATTCATTACATAAAAATATAAGAATATTTATGTAATGTATGTATTATTTTTCATTTTTATTTTTTTTTCAAAACAGTTTTTTTATATTAAAACCATATGGATTCATATTTTATGTTTGTTCAAGCTTTACTCACTTCCAAATGAACAGATTTTGGTAATCCACTTTTACTTCCTTATACGAATAAAGGAGTATTGTGATCGCAAAAACATTTGATTGCTAAATTTCAACGGAAATATCCATTTTGACCATCCTTGAATCCATTTTTACTAGTTTCGGCGTGACGTCTCTACGTAAGTATGTATGTACTTACATAAGTTACGTATTTACGTTATAACGTACATACATAAGAAAATATGTAATTACGTTAAGCGAGATACATACGTTTCTCGCATAACTCAAAAACCATTAGCCGTAGGATGTTCAAATTTTGAATTTAGGACTGTTATAACATCTAATTGTGCACTTCCCCTTTTCATTGCAATCATCTGAACCAAAAGTGTCTAAAAAAACCCAAAATTAAAAAAAAAAAAAATAGATTTTGGACTTTTCCTGCAGTAATAAGCTTTGATTGAGAGCTTTTCAACGATATATCATAAATGGCATTTATTTTCATTGGTTCCAGAGTTCTAGCCAAATAAAATTTCAATTAATGAAATATTTGGATCTTAGAGGGGGAAGGCACATCGGTTCGAATCAGACTTCATCTCCTTTTTTTTATTAATTCAAATATATTAATTTATTAATAAAATTATTAACCTCTCACTGTAAAAAAAAAATTACGATGAATAATAATTCAATAACAAAAAAAATATGAAGAAATTATTAATTAAGATTAATTTTTTAATTAAAATATTAAGAACTTATTAATGTCATAAAATTTTATGCACTTTTTATTTTTTAAAAATGTGTACATGTAAGTTAATAGGCGTACAAGGAAGTCATGTAGTGTCTACATCTGATTGTTTCTTTTTATTATTACAAGGTACTTATGATGATGATCGTGAATTAATTTTGTTCCAGATAATATCAACGGAAAATTAAAAAAAAAAAAAAATTCTTTCAAACAGGAAATTGATAAATTTTGTAATTTTTTTATCATTATGACGTACTGGATGGATCTTCATAGAAAAATTTTATATTCCTTGAAATAATTCTAAAATCAAATTAATTTTGTCTTTCCTTTTTAACATAAAAATTTATTTGCTTGGATTATAACATTTGTTGTTTGAAAAATATAATTTTTTATGTTTGATATATAAATTTATGTGAAAACTTAGTAAAAAAATACGTATTCCGCATAATATATTCTTAGCTCATACGCGTTAGTAGTTTATTTAACACCCGTTCTCTGTGTTCCTTTTCTTATTTTTATTAACATGTAGGTTCTTATTTTGCTTTAGGACGAAACTTTTTTTCGTGGACAGATTTTTTTATAAAGATATACCCATATTTTAGGTAGAAATAAAATAAACAAATTAATATAAAAGTCTGACAATAAAGTTATCATAATTTCCTGCATTATTTACTTATTCCTATATAGTGGAAAAGCAACGATACATGAAAAACATTACTTAAGATTTCTTTTTTGGGTTGGGATATAAATGAAATTTTATTGTAAAATTATAATTATATGTTTAAATAAATCAAAAAAATGTTAAAAAGTCAAAATAAATCTGTATTTTTTAAACTTTTTTCTGCTCCCCGCCACCAAAATCTCCTTCCAAGAAACGTTTTTGATACGTTTAAAAGTTTAAATAAAGTAAAATAGTTTTTTCTTTTAATTAAAAGATCGGTATTTTTATGCTTTAATTGTCTTCTTCAACCCCAATATTGTCCCCAAAATATTTTTTTGAGATCATTTGCATTTTACTATGCGTAGGAAGATATAAAAAAAATTTAATAAATAAAATGATAGCTTTTTTTGATTTTTAGGGTAGGGGGAATTGTGAGGCAAATTAAAAAAAAAAAAAGTTAAGTATGCATGTACTGAGCTTATTATAAAGTGAAGTTATATTAAAAGTTAGCGAAAATTGATCCCCATAAAACTATCTGTCTAACCCCCTCGTTATTGACACTAAACGTTTACCAACTAACTGCCCTTTATCCAAGAGTTTCTGTACCAAATTTTATCTACTTGGTTCATCCAGTTAAACATTATTAAGCTTCAATCACCGCAACACATTTGCATACGTACATACAAATAATACCCCTCACATTTTTTTTTTGTTTTTTGGGGGTTCCTGAGTCATAAGTGTCGAGAAATGTGAAAAAAACGTATAACCAAATTTTTAGCTGATTACCATACTTTCCTTCTTGCAGCATAGCTTTCAAGCTATGATGCCAGGAAAGTAAAAACAGTTTTACTGTTTTTACTAGTGAAGTCGACTTCTAAAGAAAGAAAGAGCTTTCAAATTTCGACTGTTTCAAGTTAAAGGGTTATGAATTATCAAGTTCGTAATAGAGGTTATTTTTAATTTGCGCTGACTTCCAGAAATAAAATTTAAAAAAAATTAAATGTTATTATTTTTCACAGTTTTTAATAGTCTTTTTAAAGGTCGATTATGTTATTTAATATATCACTGAATTTTTTAGCTAATTTTTTTCATGAACTATAAATTCAGAAAGTTTACGAAATATGGTATGCAACCTTGAAATAACTTTTCGACAGTTAAACATAGAAAAAGAAAAATTTAGCAAATGCAATTACTCAAAATGATCTATTTTTGGGTATGAGCACCATTTTCCAAGGGCCCAGGGAACTCCCGAAAGGAAATAAATCTAAATTTTTACATGGAAAGGATAGGGATACGACAATTATTACAGACGACATTGAAAAACAATTTTGATATAAAAAATTCTGATTATAACAACTCTATCCAAAATGGTAATCATTTAAAAATTTTCACAACTATAAAAAAATTTGATATTACTTCTCAAATAACTGTTCAATAGTGAAACATTAAAAAATAAAATTTTCCTACTTCCAAACGATCTATTTTTCTGTATGCGTGATCGCTACTTGTGTTGTACTGTTTGCCACATTGAAACTAACCTGTCTAGTTGTTTGCCGATAAAAATTAAAACAATTAGATATTACAATCTATTGAAACTTATGAAGTCGGGAAAGGAACTGATCGCCTAAATCACAATAAATCTTGGTTTATTACACCTCTTCCAATATTGTCTTATAGGTTACTAACGTAAATAACGAAGTATATTTCTAGTGTCCTGTATATCTATTAGAGAGTTTTAACTTTCCTGGCATCATTGCTCTAGAGCAATGCTACTAGAAGGAAAGTATGGTAATCAGTCAACAAATGGAGAATGTTGTTCTTTCATTTCTCGATGTTTCATGACCCAGGGACCAAAAAAAAAGTGGGGGCGGAATGTTCGCACATATGTACGTGTGTTGGCAAATTTGAAGCTTAATAATTTTTAACTGGATAAACCGATTTTGATGAAATTTTATACAGACACTCGTGTATATGAAGCAATTTGTTAGCAAAGGTTTAGAATAGTTTCCTAACAACTTAGGAATAGTAACAACTATTCCGAAGTAACAACTTCGGAATAGTTTCGTTGAGCTAAATTTTCTAAATAATTTGCAAATTTAACCCCAGTTTACATTAAATTTGGTACATCCGCACATGCTTAACTTACCAATTAACAAAAAAAAATTGTTACCAAATTCTTCCTTTTCCCCCCAAAATCGAAAAAAGCTGTTTTTTATTTATTGCATATATATTTTAACAAAATTTTTTTATCTTCTCGTCAGCATAATAGTAGTGCATGTGGCCGTTAAAGAATATTTTTTGGGCAATATTGGAAGTGGGGTAGCCAACAAAGTTTAAAAATATCAATTTTTGGAATTTTTGAAAACATTTTTAGTTTATTTAAACTTTTAATAATAATACTACAATAAAATTGCATCTTAATTCACCCGACCATTAAAAAGTAAATCATAAGTTACTTTTTATCGGATGCATATTTCTCAGTGGAATTTAATTTAGTTTCTTCCGTTTAATAATAATAGGTAGTTAATAACTATTGAGCCTTCTGCACACGAGGTAGCGTTAGCGTATTCTGGCAAAAGTCGAGGAAGACCGACATGTAAGCAGTTATAACAGCACCAAAGACCTAAACATCCATCATCAAACAGTGTAAACCATTTTGAAAAAGCTGGATATAAAAAGAAACTCAACGTTTGGGTGCTGCATAATCAGCCCAGAAAAATTTACTTGATCGAATTTCTACCTGCAATCTCTATTGAAACGTAACGAAATCGAGTCGTTTCTGAAGCTGTTGATCACGAGTGATGAAAAGTGGATATATCCTGCGTTAACAATGTGCGAAACAGATCGTGGTTGAAGCAAGGAGAAGCTCCACGGACTGCGGCAAAGCCGACACTGACGCCCAGGAAGGTTGTGCTGTGCGTTTGGTGTGATTGGAAGGGCAACGTGCATCACGAGTAGTCAGAACGAGAAACTCGGATTTATACTGTCGATCATTATCGCGATTGCACTTAGCAATTCAAAAGAAACGGCCTGAACCGGTCAACAGAAAGAGTCCCGTACATCGCGCTGATAACGCCAGATCGCATACATATTTAACGACCCGTCAGAGATTGAGAGAATTTGACTTGGTGGTTTTAATGCATCGACCGTACAGCCAGGACCTGGGTCCATCAGATTATCACTTATTTCGGTCTCTGCAGAACTCCCTGAATGGTGTTAGGTTAGTTTCAAAAGAGGCCAGTGAAAACCACGTGTCGCAGTGTTTTGACCGGAAACCACAGAAGTTCTATAGCGACGGGATTATGGTGTGTCCGGAAAAATGGCAGAAATTAATCGAAAAAATGGTGCATATGTGGTGTGATAATGTTATTTTTTTAATAACAATAAATGTATTCTCAATTTTCATCTCCAAAACTCAATACCTTTTAGACAACCTGATATAATAAACGTAAACAAATCAAAAGATTTCCTTGGCAGATGATTTTGGTGGTGGGAAGGCAAAAAATTGTAAAAAGAATCAATTTTTAAAATTTTTATAATCATTTTCATGTATCATTATTTTTCCTCTATATAAGAATAAATATCCAAAGCCAAAAATGTTAACAACTTTTTCAGATTTTTTTATTTTATTGTGAAGTGTAGAATTGTATTTAGTTTCATAGATTTATTTTAATAAAATCTCTTTGAATTTAATTTGTTTATATTTATGAGTGTTTGATTGATTAAGATTATAAATAATTAATTTTTATTGATTTAATAATATATTTTACTGAAATAATAATAACAGGTTAGGAGTAAATCTAAAATATATAATTGTTAATTACGGTACAAGTGAATAAAATCTTACCGTATTCAACACGTTCTTTGTAGTATAATAAATTTTGAATTTTAATAAAGGCTTTTGTAACCATTTTTTTTTTTTGTAGATACAATCTTATTATTACTTTTTTTATGAAAGGCTCAGGTTTATGTGTAATTAGGTGTTGAAAGAAGCCGAAGGCCACCCGTAAGATCATAAAATTGCTGGTCCAAACAGTTGGTTCATTCATGTACAGTGAAATCTTTGGTTTATATATATATATCTTTTATCTTTTTCATCTCATAACGTTTATTAGTAATATCACTTCATCATCAGTTTCACGCATTATATCACTTTCGTATAGTAAATAACCGTTATCTTTATGCTATAACTTTGTATACTGTTAATAATAATCAAAAATAGCATAATAAAAAATACTTGGGCCTATTATATTTTGTACAGTGTAATTCGTTACAGTTTTTCATACTTTTTAATGTAAATTTTAAAGTTGATAAAATTGATTGAAGGAGGAGATAAGAAATGAATTATCTTGTTAAAATTATTTTTCAGTTTTTTGATTACTATGTTTTCTATTACCTAGTCTCCGTTGAATACTTTTGGAGAGGTGTATACTTCTTCGAATAAGTTTTTTAATTTAAAAAAATAATTAAAGTTTTACAGATTGATGTTTATTATTCCGGTTATTGAAATAGAATAAATTATCCTTTTGTTCCTTCAGGAGTCCTACATCTGACTGGTCATTCTAGAGTGGCTTTTTAATTCTGATGAATCATTTTTTTGTTGTACCATATATTTAATCTTGTTAACGCAAAAATTATATATTAGTAACGATGCTGCTCTCATCTGAACATAAGTGCTTCTCTTTTCCTAGGAATTCAGGGCGGGATGGGTTCTCACTGCTTAAACGAAGTTTTAAGCTTCTACTCGGTAAGTTTGTTTATTTTATACTGCAATTGATCCGAAATCAGAACTCTACTTTTACCACCCATCAAATTTTCTTAGGTTTCTGAGGACCTTGAGGATCGAGGTCACCTCGATCAGTGTATCCTTCATGAGATCTGATACAGGATCCTCTATTAGACCGACCTGGAAACGCCGCTTCTTATCCATTGATTTCAGTAAACAATAGTCGTAATGGCTAAAGCGCTTAACTGGAATATATAGCTTGCCTTCTAAGCCGTTCCAAATTACACTTATTTGGTCTAATATTTATTCAAAAATATCTAAAATATATTTTACCTAATAAAAAAACATTTAAACTGGTTAAATGTAGTGTCACCTTTAAAAACTTAGTAGTTCTTTCAATACCTTACAATTTTAATTCAGAGACATAATTTTTTGTAAATGTGATTATCTCATTATTTGATTATAATTAAGATGCATTAATCTTAGGAATATAAATATAAATAAACAATAGTTCTAAACGTTCTTGAAATAAATTGGATAACAAGATTACGCTGAAAAAATGTTTACAAAAAGTTAATTTAAAATCGAAAACTAAGTAGCCATTTCAATTGATAACATCATCAGTAGGCACAGCAGAAAAAGTATTTAAAGAAACTGAAATCAAAGTTGTAACGTTTTGTATATAGAATAAATATGCAAATAAATAAATAAATACTCTGTAAAGAAGTAATTATTTATTCTTACATAGTGGAAAAATAATGATGCATAAATAAGTAAAAATTCAAAAAATCGATATTTTTTTATTTTTTCTTGCTCCCCCACCCTCAAAATTATCTTTCAAGAGAATTTTTTGAGTTTTTACGTTTAGTATATAAAATGGAAGATACTAAAAACCAAATTATACTAAAAATGTGGAACCAATAAAAAATACCTGAATTTCTTTTTTTTTGGGAAATGAATTAAAGTGAAATTTTATTTTAATATTATTAAAAGTTTAAATTAAAAAAAAAAAAAAAAGTTTAAACAAATTCAAAATAATCGATTTTTTTAAACTTTGAACGGTCCACCTATCCCCAATATTGCTTCAAAGTATTTTTGTTTTATCGTTTGCACGACTACTATGCTTGAGAAGACAAAAAAAAATTGGTTGAAAATATGCAATAAGTAAAAGGATAACTTTTTCGATTTTAGGGGAAGGAGGAGAATTTTGGTGCAATATTTGTTTAAAAATGGTAATATAAGCATGTACGCATGTCTGAACTTTTTATAAAGTGAGGTTACGTTTGAAAAATTATGAGAAAATTGACCCCAAAAAAGTATCTACCTCACGGTTTGTTGATATTGACCCCCAAACTTTTACCAAAAAAATTGCCTCATTCACGAATTTCTATACAAAATTTCATCAAAATCGGTTTATCCAATCATTAACTTATTAAAGCTTCAAACTCGCCAATACATGTACATACGTAAACATTAACCCCATTTTTTTTTTTGCTTTGTGGAATCCCTGAGTTATGAACGTCGTGAAATGAAAATACCCTTTCCCGTTTTTTTGACTGATTAACATACTTCTTGCTGCGTAGCTCTAGAGCTATGATACCGGGAAAGTAAAAATATGAATAAATAAATTAATAAATAAATATTAATAAAATTAGTTTTCGAAATGGCCTGTTTATTACGTAATTAAAAGGAAAAAAATTAATATAGAAACATCATTGCTGAACAACAGTGGACCAATAGCATAATAGTATTTAACATTTTTAAAGTAAAAAAAATGTTTTTATGAACATTTTGACATACTAAACTGTTATCCCCTCCCTTCAATCTCTGATCATGGCCGGAATATCTCTTAGATTGATTTAAAATTCACGCTATCTCTATCTTTCTTGAGATAAATTTTATCTTACAAACCTGTAAACGAGGCATACATTAAGGCGGTTTCAATTGGAGACATATTTAGATATTTTAAAACACTTTATTCTTCTAAGATGACAGTAAAGTGCTAACATTTTTTGGAAATAAATTTAATATGGTTTAACTGAGGAGCCCTGAGATGTAAAGGATTGAAAAATTGACATTGTCACGTTTTTGAAATTTGTGAAATTTTATACTGTCATTTTTTATTAATTAAACAAAATTGGTATAAATTCTGTACCAAATATTCTTGTGGTTTCTCAACCTTTTCTCGAGGTATAAATTTTTCATTAATAAACACAAAATAGCAGACAGCAGCAAAAATGAAGGGGAAATCGACTTTTTTTGCGTAGAACATTCTTTGTTAATTTTAACAAGTAGAACCCGAAAATATATAGCCGGCTCAGTGTTTTAGGTACATTCTGTACAAAGCAACTTTGAAATGAAATGTTTTTTGTATTAGACCACTATACTCCAAACATCCAGAGAGCCCCTATGTAGAACAACTCAAAAAGTTTAAGTAAAAAGGATAGGCTTATGACAGCATTTTAGAGGGAATTGAAAAAGATTTACGTTTAAAACATCTGGCTACGATGACCATAAATCAAAATGATGACCATGTAATATGATTCCTTGTATCAAATATGTCTTGTTGCAGATACACTAATTTTATCTGATAATTTCTAGATATTAAGTTTTACTTTCCTGGAATCATAGTTTTAGAGCTTTGCTGCAAGAAGTGAAGTATGGTAATCGGTCAAAAGATAGAGAGTGATTTTGCATTTATCGATGTTTGATGACCCAGGGATTCCAAAACCAAAAAAAAAGTTGGGGATAATGTTCATAAATACATATACGTACGTGTGTTGGCGTATTTGAAACTTAATAACTTTCGACTAATAAAAAAATTGAATGTAATTTGGCACAGAAATTCGTGTATGTGGGGCAATTTTTTGGTAATGATTTGTGGGTTAATATCTCCAAGGATTGGAGTAAATAGTTTGTTTGGAGTCGAATTTTCTCAAACCTTTGCTAACATAACTCCACTTTATATTAAGCTTAGTAGATGCGTACATGCTTATCTTACCATTTAAAAAATATTGTCCTAAAATTCACAGTTTCCCATAAAGCTATATGTTTATTTATTGAATATTTTTTAATCCAATTTTTTTTGTCATCGTTATCATTGTAGTACAAGTGGCAAAAAAAAAAAAAAATACTTCGGGAGTTTATTCGTGGTAGGGGAGTAGATCAACGTTTAAAAATATCGACTTTTTTTAATTTAAGAAAAAAGTTTTCACGTATCATTATTTTTCCATTATATAAGAATAAATAACCAATGCCAGAAAGAAATAACAACTTTTTTGTTAATTTTTTAGATAGTTTATGATTTTTTCGCTTTTTTCTTCGCTTGATCCTTATTATTGTTTTAATCAATCCTTCTCCTCTCAGGATGTTTTTTTTAATTCTAAATTATTCCAATTAAACTTCTACACTTTTTAATCTTTTACAATTTCTTTTATCCCTACATTTCAAATTTATAAAATTTCCTCACTATATTCTTGTTTCACGTTTATACAAAACTATATTCCAAAAGAAATATTTCACAAATTGTTTCTTTTAAGTCTAAATCTATCTTAACATATAATAACTGTTTTTTTTTCAATTAAATTCTTCCTTAGTAGTAACCATTGCTAATATATATTTCTCTCTTCTTTTCGTTTATACAATCTTCTGTTAATATACTTACAAAGTCACTATTTTTATTGTTGAATTTTTATCTTCTTTTATTAAACTTTTATTGTCTGTTTTCTTCATTATTGTTAGTTTTTTTTAGAAAAATAAATAAAATTACAATTTAAAAAATTGTAAGGAAAAACATGTTTTTCATTACTATTACATGTATATAAGATTCATTTTTATGTTTGATGTAGATTGGGAGGAAATGTAACAAAATCATTATCGCTTTAATTACTTTAATTTAAAGTAAAGGTGTTGTTCATTTAATAAAATATGAAAAATGATATGTCCACGTGCGTTGGTGCCGTTAAAAGTAATATTCTATATATATTTATAAAATACGATATATAATCTATTCTGTTCCCTTTTTTTAGCTATATTTTAAACTCTTTCCATCAACTTATTTTTATTCATTACAGTTCTAACGGTAAAAGTTTTATAAGCAGAGTAATCGCTTTACTACCATTTCAGTTGCCGTGTTACAAGCGCAAGTAAATCACAGGTTATGCCATTCGTAGACTAAACTTAGTCGTCTTAATACTATAAATAATAACAGTAATGATAATAAGTAGAGAAGAAATATATTGGATGAAGTAAAATTTAGTGTTTAAAATGTTTGATAGAGGCGAAAGTAAGTTTATATCTCGGCGGCTAACAGCACCCGGTTCACCTCCCCGATTGCTTTAACCTACTTCAACGTTTAAACAAGAACGAGTTGTTCTGCCCACTCATTATCCTACTAATAATACCACCTGGGGTAACTTTCATGTAAAGGATTATTATGACTTTTACGGAACTGCCAACATTTATTCTAATACCATTCAACGATATTTTTATATATTTATATATATATCAGTAAAAATAAAAGAAGCTATAAAATAATTTTTTTTAATTGTGTTTTTTTAAGATATAAATAATATTTTTAAATATTGTGATATTTATAAATTTATTATGTAAAAGAAAATCAATTTTTTTATAGTAAAGGTTAAACATTTATGAAATTATTAACAGTTAAGAATAAAAAAAGTAAACAATAATTTGTTTCTAAAAACAGTGATTTTATAATAAATTAAAATTACTTTTGAGATATTTTACAGCTTAGAATTTATTCTTAATAGCAAATCCATTTTTAAAATTATCTCTCTGCGTGAAATGTTTTTAAATAAAAATAAATGAATAAATTAAAAAAATAAATAAATAATAATACCTTAATTTATACTTTTATTAGAATAATATTAATGTAAAAAATCCGAGTAACATTAATGCAAAAAATCCAACAAGAAAATATAATTCTTTTATCATTGAAATAAACTGGTTGTACTTGTTATGAAAACGTGCTAAACTGGAGGAAAAGTTATCCTTTTTTTGCGGCTCATAAACATTTACGCTTGCATTATAGTAAAAGCTGAAATATACACTTTTCTATAGAATAGAAATTTAAAATATAATCCTAAAGGATGTTAATAAAATATGAAAATCCTTAAATAAGTTTTCAACCATTAAACATTGAAAAATTAAATTAAGCAAATGTTCTAGTCTGGAAACTGTTTTTCTGTATGTGGCCACCAAAATAACTCAAAAACTTTTATAGAAAAAAGAGTTGTGATACTTTATTTTAAACTTCAGGTTACGATAGCTCCAACCAAAATGGTATCCATTTAATATTTCTCACGGCTAATTTCAAAAGTTTCCTGCAGTACTCTCTAAGTATTGTAAATTCGGTATTTTTATACCGAAAAATAAATCGTTTTGAGATAGAAGAATGTGATTAATTTTTTTTTCTTTTTATCCACTACGGATTACGTTTAATTCAATTAATTTATTATTTTTTTTAGATTCTTTTTTCCCACATCATTATCACTTCACGACGTGTTTTCTTTCTTCTGTCCAGGTATACTTTTTTCCGTTGTTTTTTTACCAGGAAACGTGTGATGTTTTTCAATTCTTTCTCAGTGGTGAACGTTCTTTGTTGTCTTCTTGTGTTATTCTATCGTGCATTTTTGTTTTATAGTTTCTCTGATTCAGTTGTTATTGGTTTTAGATTTTTAAAGTCTGTAAATAGCCTATTATTCATTGTTTATAGATGACGTAGGTTCTTCTTTTTTTGATTACATCAATGTTTTCTCTTTGTTCATTATTATAACTGTAAATTATATGTACAGTTTATTATTGTGTCTTCTTTATTCTTCTCCGTCTTTGATGGGTCCTAGCATTTTTCTTCAATGTTCTTCATTCTGTTGTTAATTATTTTTTAAGTATTGAGCATTTATTTATGAAGTATTGCAGACCACTTTTGAAACTAGCTGTGAAAGCCATTGAATTGGGTCATTTTGTCGTTTCGGAAGTTTTTTACATGAAAGGTTTTGTTTTTCAACGCCTTTTCAATATTGCTTAAATATAATTGGATAGATTTTAATAAAAATATAAAAATAAATTATTTTTTTGTGGGCTAAAAATTTTATTAATTATAATCGTTTTGAAAACGCGAACACAGGAAGCTTTATCGAAAAACAATTATTTTAATTTTTAAGTAATGTTGAATATAAACGATAACCATAAAATCATACTAAAAATTTGAAAGTTAACGGCAAAAAAATAATTAAGTCAAAGAAAAAAAGGAAAGGAAAATTAATTTAAAATAAACGAAAAATTCAGATTTAAAATTATTCAAAACAAATAAGCCCAAATGTATGTATGCAAATTACAAAGAATCTACGAAAGTATGTAAAGAATTCAAATCAAAAAATAAAGAGAAAAGCAAATTTATATTAAAACTGATAAAAAGTGTAACCGATTCCACAAATTGAACATTTCTCAACTTAAACTACATTATCACTTAAAATTTCTCCAGTTCTACTCGTTACTTTGAATCTCCTAGGGACTGCGTTGTAATACACGAAGCAGTGATAAGTGCACAATGCTTCGTAACATACGAAGCAGTCATAAGGAGAATATGACGCACTGTTATACTTCAGGAACAGAACTGCTCAGAATAATTCTCTTGTATTTTCGTCTGAGCCCTTGTGTATTATTGTGACACGTAATGAACTTTTTGGTTAGATCTTGTGTATTAAATTAACTCTCATGTAATGACAATGTACAATTTATCTGGTGTACAACATTAATATACAAAGAACTGTTTATTTGAGTGCTGGTTCTCTTTGTACTGGGTTGTGACAGAGTTTCTTCATCCTCGGACTACAATAATGAACAATGGGAGCAACACTGTATACTTTTCTTTTTCCTGTTTAGCCTCCGGTAATTACCTTTCAGATAATACTTCAGAGGATGAATTAGGATGATATGTGTGAGTGTAAATGAAGTAAATGAGTGTAGTCTTGGACAGTCTCAGTTCAACCATCCCTGAGATGTGTGGTTAATTGAAACCCAACCACCAAAGAATATCGGTATCCACGATCTAGTATTCAAATCCGTGTAAAAATAATTGGCTTTATTAGGACTTGAACGCTAATAGTTATTTGATGCTAATAGTTATCCTGATAATCCAGATTTTAATATAGCTGACAACGAAGTATCTTCTGAGTCGAGTGAAAACGTCATTGCAGATGACGACATGCTGGATAGCGAATATGTAATTTTAAATGAAGAACGTCTACTTGACATTCCTGTACCCGGAAATCCTGTTAGCGTGCCTTTAATTGATGAGATAAATGTAAACAGAATAGTTTGGGGATCCAAAAAATCCACCAAAACTCCGCACACCATCCACCCACTAATGCAAATATGAACAAGCAAAACAGTTTTTGCTTGTCAGTTTGCTTGTTTTGCTTGTACAATATACTGGAAGCTAAAATTAATTTTAATTCATTATTTATTAAACAGTTGAAGTTCTCAACAATACTGAAATTGATTATTACCACATGCAGTTCCAGATTGCAGATCCAGAGGGCAATTGCATATTCCAAAACAATATTTTATCCGAGTACATTTTAATGTAGTATGCAACTTGTAGATCAGTTTAACAAAATTTGATTAAAGTTTATTTTAATTATTCAGATTTTTAAATATTTCGTTTATGAAGTACTGTCACATAATCTTTTCCGTGCTCTTGCACAGCTTCTTCATCTGTAATGTTTCAACTCCTTCAACTTCCGAAATAGCTTTCTAAATTTGTTTTTAAAACAAACATAAAAACATTTTAACAGTCAAATCTGAATTCAGTACATTCCTTTCGAAAATTATACTTCCGGGTCTGTAAATTTAGTTTTAATTTTCTCTAATATTATATAATCTTGTCATTACATAATCAGAAAGGAGATGTACAATGTTAATATAAAATTTATGTCTAATCTTCATATTCAAGAAATTGACAACATTTGAGATGAGAATCAACAACATGCAGTTTTAGTCCATCTTAAATTGTTTATATTTACAGAAAGTTAATGATTACCGTAAACCAAAGCTTTAACTGATAGATTTTCGATTATTTTTTTTGTGACTAGTATATTTTTATTATGTTACACATTTAAGTAGCGTCTAATTAAACAGCTACATTTTTAATGATTATTGGTGCCAAGGCAATAAAAAAAAAAAAACAATAGTAATTTATTTCGATAGAAAAATAACTATGGTAATTTTTTTCATATCATATGAATCACATCTTATTGACCACCCTCAAGAATAAATGACAAAAAATTAATGGTCTCCAGATATGTAATTTATTTATTACAGAAATATAGCAAATATGTAATGTTTATTTTTTTTTAATAATGTGGTACCTGCATTAATGATAAGGATTGAAATGGCCTATTATAATGAAATAATTTTTCTTACTGATATCCAACGTAAAACAACTGTAATTTGAAGACAACTGTCTTCGTTATCCTCGTGGTTGTTAGAATAATACTGATAAAATTTCCAAATGAAATCGTCAGAAAGGCGCTGTTTTAGGCTCTTATATTGTTCATAAATCTTTGGATTTAGGATGATCTCCATTTAACAGTGCTTCAAGTACTGTCGGTGATTCTTGAATTGAACCTTTCCTAAGGTTAACACATCTCTTTTGGTTAACCCATCCATTAAATGAGAGGTTAATACATCTGAGGTTAACACATCCATTTCCGAGCATGACAATACAAATAAATTTCTGTCACGGCGCCAATATATCCATGATCAGCTACTTAATCTGTACATTATAGCTAAAGCCACTTCTATCCTTATATGACTATGGTAGCTGCACAATGATATCGGTGTAACTCTTGAGGAATTTTACTGCAACTCGTATTGCAAATTTATTGCAGCTCGAGTCTGCGCGTAGCGCTCTCGGTCAGCAGCTAACTGCACATAACGCAATTTAGCTGTTTCAGAGGACTGAGACACTTTCATTCTTTTAGCAGACTTTGAATGATAAGAAAGGTTACTTCTCTTTCTTGAAGGAATTTTTTTTTAGCTTTTGACAATCTAATATCTACATTAAAACTTACAGTAAGATAAAATAACCCAGCAATTGCAACTCCTCCGGAAAAGGGGACGCATTGCTCCCTCCTTACAGGTAGTGCCCCGTTGTGGCGTATTCCTGCTAGCCTATTAAAGAGGTAGCACCGAAAGGACTTCAGTGGACGGTCTGAAGGGGAATTACGTCGGGAGGACAGGCTTTATAAGCCTAGCCTTCCGCGGTCGGCCCGTAAAATGGGTTCGATAACGCTGGTTTAACAACGGATTGGAATGCAATTAAATCCGTCCTTAAAACACTAAATAATAATAAACAAAACTTGAAAAAATTAGACCCGCTATTTAAAATTAACCCTTTTAAAAAAACAAGCCCGATTAGAATGATCCAGCAGCAAGGGACTCTGTCCAGGTTCTGCGATGGAGTAGGGAGTAATAAACTCCTGCCAACTTTGCATTCCATTCCATTCCATATCTACATTCAAAATAAACAATCAAACCCCATAAAAGTTTTTAAATATGCTAATTTAAGCTAATTATAATAATATTCATTTTATAATAATCATATAATAAAATATTAAGATATTTAAAAATATATAGATCTGAACTCAAAGAGTTTTTCTTTTGCCATGCTGTCAGAAATATAATAGAGTAAAAGGATTAATTTTTATTTTTTTTTAATGAATATTTTAAAATTTTAAACCCCCATTAGGAATATCTTGATAATTCTAATTGGAAATAATGGTCAAGGCTCTAAGGTACAAATCTGCAAAGTGTTATTAATATCTCTCCAGTAGTTTTTACGTAATGCGTGCACAGGGTACTATCCTAGTTATCATTTTATTATACGTATAGATTACTTTATTCGACCATTCATTCTGTCATGCAGTGTTTTATAAAAATCTTCTAATCTGAATTGGTAGTACACGTGACGAAGTTCGGATGTTTTCAAGTTCCTTAACGGCTATATCGAGTCGTTCATTGTCTAACATTCCTAAGTAGAGTCTGTTGGATTCTGAAGAGAATCAAGCAGACTATGAAATATGTTTTGTATTTCCAAGGAATAGAAACATGCGGGAATGACAGCAATAATTGAGTATCTAATGAAAAATCACGTATTACTTAAAGTTTGTATTTCAGTTAACATGACACTTAATTCTCAAATTAGATTCTTTACTTACGAAACTCCTCAGAGGAATCACTTCTTCTCAGTGACTGCACTATCTGGAAAAAACAATCTGTTGTAGTGTATATCTGTACAGGTCAACGCAAAATCTTTAGTTAACATTATGGTGCTCGAATCCTAAGTAAAAATACCAAATATGTTGAAATGTAGTTGGGATGTATGACCGACATATGAACGGAGCTTTGAAGTGCTTCGTTTAAGCGAAATCTTTGTTTCGTTAACGGCCCGTGTGATAGATCATGTTTTTTTACTCCATCTCTTTATCTTATACCTTTTACTCAATGTTGATGTCGGATGAGTTTTTACTCAGATGAGTAATTCAATTCGTGGTAAAGAGGAATTATTATCTATAGACTTTCGTAATTGTGTTGTTTGATGTAGTTAACTGAGAATAAGGAATTATACGTTGGCCATAAAGAATTTCCAACCTTGAGTTCATTCAAATTCTTACCAAGTAAAGCCGAAACTTATCTTTACTAGTAAATAACAGTAAAATTTATTTTTGATTTCTGCTTTCCCACTGTGTGTTCTGTGGGTATAGATCAAACTCCGCTTGGTTTTTAGTGAGAATTCAACTAAATCAAGACATGTAGAGCCAATTCATCCTCGTTATTGGTAAGAGCTTGTTAAGGGCTGTTGATAACTGTGGAACGATTCGTGCTCTTATGCATTGTTCAGTTGCTACAGTTACCAAAAATTCCTGTTGATTAAAGCCGTGATTATTATTCTAACTTAAAACAATTTATTTAAATTAAAAAAAAATACAAAAACGATATATACAATTGAAAATTCTGCTGAAGATCTTAAACCAAAAATTAAAGCTATAAGAATTCGGCAAAATTTTTTTTTGAAATTCTGAACAGTGATTATATTGTAATTTCTTATAGAGTTTTTTAATCATATCTCAAAATATTAAGATTTAGAAAATCGATGGTTTTTTTTCTTTTTTAATCATTTCTTTTTTCTAATCTAATAATTATTTTGATATTTGTCAGGAATAAACTTAGTAATAAGTAAAACTATAAATCCCGCGTATTTTTTCTTATGATAAAAATATCAGTTAAATAGAATAATAATATATACAATTTATCTTAATCGAATGTAGTACAAAGTATACGTATATCAAACAATCGTATCTAGTAAATGTAATCGTGCTTTACAGGATGTTGTTTCTTGTACAAGGACGATGTAACGTCAATTATTTGTAGTCCGGGAAAATATTAATTATACCTGTTCATGATTTTCTTTACAACTATAGATATTTGTGCTACGTTTCGTAGTTTTTATTGTTTTACATGTATATATATTTTTTTTTCTTTGATTATTCGTGTACTGAATTTGAATGATGTTTTTATTTTCTACTAAAATACTGTTAGAGTATTTTTATGCTGAAAAATGTTTCGCTCGTACTGATCTGTCAAATTATTATCCGTAAAATTGTTAAATTACTCAAGACTAATAAATTTGTGTTGGATATAAATTTTAATTTTGTTACAATTTTTATGTTAGTATAGTCTAGCCAGATTGAAATTATTCATGATATGCGCAAAAGTGCAAAGCAAGACAGAAAAGGTTTAAAAAGAGATACGTATATGAATAACATTATATATGCGTGAGGAACAACAAAATAAAGATTAGTAGCATGAGTTAAATACGATTGTAAATGCATTTGCAGTTCGACTTTATTTTTGTGCCAGACTGTACATAAATAATAGTAAGAAGTAGTATATTTTAGAATGAAATTTGACTAAATTATTTCTACTATTATTATAAAAGTGTAATATAAGTCACAAGGAAAATTGTTCTTGAAGAGTTATACAAACCGAAAGATAAAATGAGTTTTGTACCATATTAAATTTTATTCAGAAAATTTTGCTATCTTCGTATCAGCATATAACATATACAAATGTTGTATTAACCTGTAATGGATTTTTGTTGTGGAGTAGTTTGAAGCAACTGTATTTTTCTCTAAGAAAATGTAGAGTTTTCCACCAATTATAATGGAAATTCATTTATCATTCATAAAGAAATTGTTATTTCTTTACCAATCTTTTTCATCCCGTTTTAATTTTAATCATAAAAGGGTTTGATTTAATTTAAACTATAATTTTTCCTTTCCTGGCATCGTAGCTCTAGACTTATGCTGCAAGAGGAAAAAATGTGGTAATCCGTCTAAAAGTGGAGTATGATTTTTTGCATTTTAGACGTTTCATGACGCAGGAACTCCAAAAAATAAAATGGGGTAATATTCGTACGTACGTTCCTAGGAACATGTATACGTGTGTGGGAATATTTGAGCTTATTAAATTTGGGTTGAATAAACCAATTTTGATGAAATTTGGCACAGAGCACAGTGTATATGGGGAAATTTGTTGGTAAAAGTTTGGGGTCAATATCTAGAGGATGTAGGAGAGATATTTTCTTTGTGGTCAATTTTCTAAAAATTTTGCAAACCTAACCCCACTTTATATTACATGTACTTGGTTACAAGTTTATTTACGTTTAAAAAAAAAAATTGCCCACAAATTTCCCCTCTTCTCAAAAATAGAAAAAAAATTATTTTTTATTTATTTTGTTTATTGCACATTTTTAACTAATTTTTTTTGGTCTTCCTCGGCGCATTAGTAGCGTAGACGACCCCAATAAAATACTTCGGGGGCAATATTAGGGGTAGTGGAGCTAATAAAAATGTTAAAATATTGATTTTTTTAAATTCTTAAATTTTTTTTTTGGTTAATTTAAATTTTTTTAAATAATATTACAACAGAATTTCATCACAATTCACCCTTCCTCCAAAAATACAAATTTTAGATAACCTTTTATTAGTTGTAAATTTTTTAGGGAATCTTTTTTTATTTTCTTCTATTTAATGTATAAATTCAAAAAATAAGAAAAATTTCTTAGGAATTTGATTTTGGTGATGGAAGAACAGAAAAAAGTTAAAATAGATTTTTAACTTTTTTCATGTATCATTATTTTTCTTCTATATAAGAAATAAATAACCGATGCCAGGAAAGTATAAAAACCTTTTTTTCAGAGTTTTATTATTTTATTGTTACGTGTGGAATTATTTATATTTAATGTCAGATTTATTTTATTGAAATTTCTTTTAATCTATTCAAATTATAATTGAATTTGTTTATATTTATGAATGTTTGATTAAGACTACAAGTAATAATTAATTTTTATTCATCTAATAACATATTTTACTGAAAGAATAATAATAACAGGTTTAGGAGTAAATTTGAAATATATTTATAAAGTAATCTAAAAAAATTGATATTCAGTTTATTTAATTTTTTAATTCTTTTTCACGCATTGTATTTCTACTATATAAGAATAAATAACCAATCCCAGGATAACAAGTTGTTCAGCTTTTTTTAATATATACGAACAATAATTTTAAGTTAATGTACAAGAAAAGTTATTATGTTTCGATTCTGACAAACATATCACTTTTAATGTTGTAAATGTGCAATTAATGTAATAAACAGGGCATGTAATCATTTGTAAATTGTTGGAAAATGACTGATTTATTTAATGAAAAAATCATTAATAACAGAAAGATTCTTTTTCGTAGTTGTATCTGCATAAGAATTGTAATTGTTAACTGTTTTAAGTTAACTTTCTAGTTGTGTAAAATATCTTTATATTGTTATTGATAAAAATTTGAAGTACGGTGCACATATTTAAAATGCTCTAATAACATTTAGGCGAACTTTTTAAGAAAAGCAATTAAAATTCTGAGAGCCACTACAAGTGTACAATTTCAATTGGTGTATTATGAATTGGCAGAATCACTGTTACGCTATTTACTAATTGTTGGGAATAATGCATCATATTATTATTTGAAACCTTTTTGTGGATTCTGTATTGAAAATCTGTTTAAATAAATCGTAATTACACTGAAATGACCTTTATTTATACTGGAAAATAATCTCTATTCTCAATTCAATGCCGATAATTTAAATAATTTATTTATTAAAAATTTATTATTGTTTGCGTATAAAATTAAAAAGTTAATTTTTACTTAAATTATTTATATAATAATATAAAGCATTCAAATAATTAATTATTTACCTGTTTATAGTTAATCAGGGACGGATCCAGCAACCAAATTTGGAGGAGCCACTGCGGACAAGGAATCACATTTTCCTACTCTCTTCTAATTGTTAATAAAAAACACCTATTATAACATTTACACCTATGGGTGTATAATATTTTATGCACTTTTGTTGGTTTCATACTACATTCTGAACTGTTTTTAAACACGAAGATCGTTCAACTCTCTATTTAAACACGTTTTAACACTAATCGTTTATTAGTATTGCTGTAAAAGAGGCAAAAAGCGACGATTTCGGTAAAACTAAAAAAGACAGTTTCTACAGTTTATTTCGATTTATAAAAATTAAGCTTTAAGTTAATCGAAGTGACCCTTAAGGGGACTCCAGAAGCTAAATTAACTCTAGGCTCAAACTGCAGAGTCCTTTCTTTCTGTTTAGCCTCCGGAACCATCGTAAGATATTACTTCAGAGTATGAGTGAGGATATGTATAAATGTAAATGAAGTGTACAGTCTCAGGTCGACCATTCCTGAGAAGTGTGGTTAATCCTAAGAAGTGTGGTTAGTCCTAACAACTTTAATCAAAACTGCCATGCAAACAATCAAAATTATATAATAATATAAGATGGGATAAAAATAATAAGGTGAAAAATTAAATTAAGTTTATTTTTATTCCTTCATTCATTTTAATATTTATCCACTGCAATCAAACAGTTTCACATTTTATTTCATACAGTAATAATAAAATAGTTTATTTAAAAATAAATTCGAAATGTTCGCAGTAAATCACGGATCGGACCCGCAACATGTGGACGTGCATTATCGTACAGCAGGACGACGCTGTCGGCCAACTTCCCACGTCGCCGATTTTGAATGGCGCGCCGCAACTTACGTTGAGTTTCGCAGTAGGCTTCTGCATTTATTGTCAAATTTAGGACAACAATACTATTAAATGAGAAAAGATGGTGTCTCTACCGGTATGATACTAAAAAAAAAAAAAAACAATAAACTCTGTTTTGAACATTTAGAATAGTATACCACCGATTATTATTTACATCCTAAAATTCCACTTGGCTCAACGTGTTTTTAAATATCATGGTTAGAAAGTATCTTTATATTTTGGCTAAAGAGATTATAAAAAATAAGGTTTTTTCATTTACAGAATGGTTAAATTAAATGAAAATATGATTTATGGGTAACTTCCGGTACTTATTTGAAGGATCGTATATGGAAGATGTGCTTCTGAATTTTAAAAATAAATAAAATAATTTTATTTATAAAGTAAGTAGCTGAAGGTTTCGCATTATATAATCGGTTGGATGTTTTTAAAAGAGAACATTTACAGCGAAAAAAGTTTTATTCTTATCGTCTGGCTCTTTAAAGGTAGAGTGATAATTACGAGTATTATATCTAAATTTATATTCTTTTACAGGCCTTTAAACTAATTTATATTATATTAATTAATAAATTAATTTATATTGTTTTACGATTTATGTAGTCTGAGTAACGTAGATGTAAAACATTTTATTGTTGTGTATCGAATACTATATAAGATAGAGTACAAGCACTTTCTTAAAAAAAAAAAATTACCTGTCAATGAATTAAAAGGGTTTTTAAATATCGTAAATTGGACATTACCCCTATTAGAAGTAAATATAGTAAAAGAGAAAGGAAAACATAGATATCTATTAAGAGTTTAATTATTAATTTTTTTAAGTATTTTTTTTGGTCGCCAGATTTGTTTTAATTTGTGTATTTGGAAATTATAAATTTTTGTTAGTTTATTTAATTTGTTTATGACACTCTAATGGTGTAATGGATGAGAGTATTATCGTGAATTTTTTTGTACATAATATTATTTATTACTATAACCACAAGGAGTATTCTTTTCGAATACAAGCTTTTTCATCCGCCGGATGAGATATAGTTACACTTAAATGACATCTCTGATACGAAGCCCAAGTTTTATTTTAAAATGTTCGACTTTTTATAACTTTATAATGCTTTTATTATAAAAATATTTAAAATGATTTAATTAAATCAATATTTTAATAATTAAACTTTTTTTTCAGATTGGGTGCTGACACCGATAATACCCGTAAGTAATTCATATTTTGTCATTACAATTAATTACGCGTATATTTTTTAATTAATTATTTGTTCAAACGATTGACGGTCGTATTTTAATACGATATATTAACATTTCATCCGTTTGTAATATTTGTGAAGCAGTTACAGACCAACACTTTTCCAATTTTTAAGAAATTTTTCAGTACGTTTTCTTTACTATTAGAGGAGTGATGTATATCTAGCGATTTCGTTGCCAATGACGACTGTTACATAGTCTGAAGAGAAGTGCGGTAAGGGGAAGTTGGTCAAACTATCTGTTCTTTGTCACCTCTCCACTTTTGATTTGACCTACTTTTGTTAGAGTCACCATTTCCTATCTGTTAACAGCTACGCGTTAGATACTTCATTCTTTGCCGTTTTAATCTCTTTAAGTTTAACATTTATTCTACTGCTGCAGGAGAAATAATATTTCTTATCGCTGTATGAAAAATGTTATTTTACTGATAAATGTATGGATTCTCAGTAAAATATTATAAATATTTGTACATTAGTTTTCACCTTGGACAGCTCATTTATCAAACGATTTGAAGATACAAAAAAATAATAGGAAAATATTGGAAGTACCTGTTTCAAAACCATTGGTTGACGTATCCGATAACTCGGTAAACAATTCTAATTTATTGATAATATACTGTGCGTTCTGTGTACATTAAGAGCCCTTTTTTCAGGTTAAACCTTTCTCAGTTAGTTGAGATCAAGAGTTCTGGTTTGGACTTTATTTTCATTTTAGTAATTTTCTTGATGACTTCAATATATTAAATTCAGTACAAAATGAGCGAAATCTTCTGTTTAGAGAACTACCAATTTAAAATGTAGTAGTAAAATCAGAATGACGTGTCTTCATGTTTGTTTTTCCAGGAGTTTTTCAATACTTATCTAGCAGAAGGTAAAAATTGTAGAGATAGACAAAGATAGAAATATGAAAAATTGGTAATTGAGAATCCAGGATATAGTAAACATATTATCATTAAATAAGTTAATAAGTCATTAATTAGAACAGAAAGGAAAGGAATAGAATATAGAATGGAATAGAACAGCGCCATGTAACGCTATAGATACTGCGGAAACATCAGAATGTAAAGGAGTGAATTTTACCTTTTTGCCCAGGATCCTTTTTTCGACCTAAAAATATGTTTTTTATAATTAAAAATATAAATATAAAATAAATATAAATAATTTATAAATATAAATTTTATAAAATATAATTTAACATACTTTTTCGGTTACCCTTCTGTTGATCAGTAAATCCTGTTTATTATCCGAAATTATACATAGAATCGAATTCGTAAATTAGAAAGCATAAGTAAATTTCATCACAATAATCAGGTTATAAAGGAGTTTCCATCGAAACACCCTAATTAAATAAATACATTCTAGACATCAGTAATAAATCAATGATAGCATAACCATTGATAAAGTCCAGCCAGTAATGAACTAAAAATCTTAACAATGTCCAGCACTATGAATAAAATCATCATCATATTATCATGAATAAAATCATGTTAAATGACAATTTAGGTGAATACGTAGATACCGTACACTTTCAACTCGCGGGATGTTACCTCCAAATAAATAGATTCCTGGGCAGTTATCTCTTTTCATCGCGAATGTCATATGAGCTGATTTCGCTTGATTGATCTTTTTTCCATTTCTTCAACCATTCGGCTAGAAGGTCTAACCCGGATTGCAACTTAGACAAGGCTTGAGTTGGATCATCATCGATAGCCACGCTCAATAAATTAAAAAAAATTCTAACTTTAGACAGATTTTAGTTTTTTAGCAACTCTGAGCTTTACTGGGAATCCCTAAGATTTAGACAAATACAAAATTAGAAAGGTTTTGCAAACATTTAAGATACATAAGGCCATTGTTCTAATTCATGCTAATAATAATGTCTTATAATTAATGATTAATGAGTCAAAATGCCCGGTTGAATTATTCCATAGGGTCTTAAATAAAGCAGCTATAAATTAATTGAGTGAACCAATATTAGTGTTTATTATTAAAGTGGAACGGCGTGTATTGGTGCAACAAAGAGAATTTTGCTAACGTCCTTGGCCGATCTTTGTCAGTGTCTGATATAGGGTGATTTAATTAAAAATACGTTGTAATAAATATTTTTTATAAATTGATTTTTCACTGAATAAAAAAGCTCATAAAGACGTCTTTTTATAAATTTTATAATATTTAATCTATTATTATTACTTGTTCTTTTAACAAGTTGGAAGCTTATAATTTGTGTCCGTTCTTTTTTTTTTGAATGTTTAATTGGTTATCTTTTATGTACACCTGCCATAGCTAAAGAATTAATTTGTAAGGCAGGTATTTAATTTTTTTTATTGTTTTTTATTATTATTTTTTAATATTAATCCAGCTTTTGTTTATGAGTTGCTTTTTTTTACTCTTTCGGTTATTAATTTTTTTATTAATAAAAACAAAGTTTTATTGAATTCGACTTTTTTTTAATAATAATACGTAAATGATTCAGAATGAAAAAAGAATTAAATTTTTATTTACCTAAACAAATATTTATTTATATAAAAGAACATGTCATGAGGAATTCATAATCAACGCCCAGCAAAAATTATTGAAAATAAATTGATGTAAATGTTCTTATAGCGTCAGTACACACTAGGAAAGGATTTTTTTTAAATTCCCAATGTAAAGGGTTAAAATGGAGTAAGGTTGATATTTACTATTTTTTCTTTTATTAATTTCTCGGTAACAAATGAAGATATCAATTTGATTTACGGTATGTGCAATCTTCATGTGAATATCTAAATACTAATTCTTAGATTTTTTGAAAATCGACCTTGAAATCGGGGAAGAAAGGCTGAATTTTTGAAAAATCATTTAAAATTTTCCCCATTTCTAACTATACTAAACGAGATATTCAGTAGATTTGAGCTTGCAAAAACTCTTCACATAAATTTCTAAAAATTATTTTTGGGTTTTTTGAATTTCGATTTTTTAAGGGGTACGACAGTGTACAGCGCGGCGACAACACCAACATAGCCACTGCCACTGTTAGTTTTATGTGCGACGCAACTGACTCCGCCTGCCTCCGGTCACTACACAAACTACATACAACAAAAAATAAATAAACGAATTACGGTTACTTCCTAGTGGTGTTTGTCGGCTAACGCCAAGAGCCAGGCAAAATACTTTTTACCCGTACGAAGTATGAGTAACCAGCTATAACTACTATTTTTAAGATGGAAGTAGCTTCTCTGCCTCTTGGTTAAGATCAAAATGTAGACTATTTTGAAACCCGTATTTCTCAGATCACTCAGTTGCGGATCCTGTACTGATCAAATTGTTACTCTGAAGAAATTACAATGCACTGGTAGTTTTTATAAACTGAACACGCTTTAATTTTTTTTTATATTATTATTCTCGCAAGCATGAGTTTAATGAACAAAGGCGGGTCCTGGGTAGACGGAAAGCTGACCGGCTAGCTTTTTTTCAACTTGTGCACATTTTATACTATTTGTGTTCATTTCATTTTAAGGTACTTTGTTTTGAATAATTATTCATTTTTGTATTTCAAAAAATAATATAATCATGGCGTTGAGAAATTCATTTTTGTGATTCTGATTATGTATTACGCGACGAAAGCTGTGACAGGAAATTCTACTTTATTATAAAATTATTTTTGATAATGATGAATAATAACTAAAAATGGCCCAGATTATTACTCTCGATTTTTAAATTATATCTCACAGATTCGAATCTGAATAAGTGGTTACTTATTTAATGTTTGATACGTTTGTTTGTAAGTAATATTTAACCCTTTGAATGTCAGGGTAACGATCTACCGTTAGCCATAATTTGCGCTAGAACTGTCGGGGTATCGTTCTATCGGTACTCTGTTTAGTCTCGTTTAATTAATTAAAATCGCGGCTAGATTGTACTGGAGTGTTATATATTGGTTCTGTATGTTTTATTCTACTTGTATACCGATAGCACTCGGTTTTAGATGGCTGTTTAAACAAATGATCGATATCATCATAATCTACATAATTTTCTCCGGAAAATGGTGTTTTTTTTGTCAAATTTATAAATTGAAATCAGCATGATATACGAGGTGCGACAATAAAGTAATGAGACTGATTTTTCTTTGCATGATGTGGCAACACTGCAGCTTGCGTAGGCACACCATCTTTGACCTTGGTCTATAAGCTACTTCTAGTCCAAGCGGCACATTGATGCAACTGCTCAGTCGTGAGTTGTGCTGTAATAAGTGAACACGTGTTTGGGTCTCTCGTCACAGAAATGAAACCGCAAAATATTGCGCAACGGTATACCATTTCTTTTTGCGTTAAATCGGGTGAAAACGCGACGACAACCTATGGTAAGCTTCAGAAGGCTTTTGGAGGGGAGGCTATGTTAAGAGCTCAAGTTTTTCGGTGGCATAAAATTTTTAGTGAAGGCAGAACGAATGTTGAAAATGAAGACCGCAGTGGACGACCATCAACCTCACGGACAGATGTCAACTTGACCAGGGTGCGTGAAAATGTACGATTTGATCGAAGATTATCCGTGAAAAAGATTGCATAAGAACTCAACATCAATCGAGAAACGTTTAGTCTCATATTAACTTGGTATGAGAAAGATTTGTGCAAAAATGGTCCCCAAAAATCTCACACAACAGCGAGAAACACTGAAAAATGTGGTAGCCGATCTGTTAGAGCAAACTGAAATCGATCCAGATTTGTTGAGCCGTGTTATCACTGGCGATGAAGGTTGGTTTTTTCAATACGATCCAGAGACAAAACGCTAAAGTTCGCAATGGTGCTCGAAGGGATCACCCAGACCAAAAAAAGCTCGCATGTCAAAGTCAAAAGTGAAATGCATGCTTGTGTGCTTCTTCGATTCCAAAGGAATTGTTCATAAAGAGTGGGTGCCTCCTGGACAAATATGACTACAAAGACCAATATGACTATATAGACCAATATGTCTACAAAGAAATTTTAGAAAGACTTCGTAAACGAGTTCTTCGTGTCCGTGCCAACATTGCTGATAATTGGATTCTGCATCACGATAATGCGCCATCCCATACTGCTCTGTCAGTACAGCAATTTTTAACCTCAAAACAAATTTCAGTACTACCACAACCTTATTTACCAGATATCGCTTCGTGCGACTTTTTTCTATTTCCAAGAGTCTAAATGGCGGTCAAGGGACACCATTTTCAAACAACACAAGATGTCAAAAAAGCTGTGACGAAGGTCTTGGAGGATATTACAGAAGATGAGTTCCAGAAATGTTACCATCAATGGCAGAAGCGCTGGAATAAGTGTGTGCAATCAGAGGGGAACTACTTTGAATGAGACAACACTAAACATGACTAAAACGGTAAGCAACCGTTTTTTTTTTCACATCAGTCTCATTATTTTATTGTCGCACCTCATACATTGGCTTCAATAACACCTCTGCATGCCAGGATAAAAACACTTGACGGTTTCAGCACAACCCACTCCAAAATGGCTGACAGTCAAAGAGTAAAGAGCAATGAGTAAAAAGAGTAATTTGTAACATTAAGGTTACTATGTAATTGGCTAAATCTTTAGTGCAAAGTTTGTAAATATGAAAGAATGAATGATTTACTTCATCATTCTTCGTAGAATTTTGAGGATCTTGAAAAGAACTACCAAAGCATATTCGGTCAATCTAGAGAATTCGTTAGCATTGAGTAATTTTACTTTAAATCATCGAAGAAATTTTAGAGAAAACATTTCGTGTTTTATCTGAAACATGACTGAGCTCAAACTACCAAAAAAAAAAAAAAAAAAATACCGATTGAAAACGTATCATGTCTCTTACTGAAAGACTAAATGTTTGACAGAGCAATAGATTTGGCATCTGAGAGTGCATCCAGAGTGGTCAAATAATAGATTTATGACGAAAACTGAACGTAGAGGTAATTTGTAACATTAAAAGTTTGCTATGTAATTGACTGAATATGTAGTGTAAAGTTTACCAGTATTATTATTAGTCAGATTATTCTGTCATAATTATATTTTAAAAATGAATTTATTTTTTATACGATTTATTATATATAGTGGATTGTGTTAGTCATTTTAGAAATGAAATCGGAAGTTCATGAGAGAAGAGTAAAATTTAAATTAAGGTCTTAGTATAGTTTTTACGTGCAAATTTTCATATATTTTAGTTAAATAATATAATTTTGTAGGTTTTGAACGAATTTTTTAACAACTTTGTGAAAGCGCGATTACTACACTAATTTTACATAATAACAAAAGTGTTTTTGAATGGGAAAAAATTAAATGTTAAGCAGAAAGGGAGAAAGAATTGAACGCTTGGGGTACACCTCGTATTTTGAAAAAAAAATTTATTAGGAAACCTTATGAAAGTGCAAAGAAATTTATTGGAATAATAATCAGTGGTTCAGGGAGGGGTTGGATGATCACAGATTTGAAGAAATTATTTTATATGTCTTCATCATCATCGCAGTTTTGGGCAAGATATAGATCACCGACTTGTTTGACTTCCTACCTGTCCCTCGATCTTTCTAGTCATCTAAATTGTTTTGGAAAATTATTTAAAGCCATTTTTAGTCTACTCGGTTTACTATTTTTATCCATGTACGGCAATATTTTGTACTCAGTATTACTGTACCCTTTAATCCCATCTTGTGTAAAATAAAATTAAAAGATTGATTTATTCATTTGATTCAGCTAAGTAACAAAATGGAATGGTAAAAAAACCAGTCATTATAATAACATGGATATAGAGACTTTTGTAAGTAAAAGTATGCTTAAATATTTTGTACATAGCGGGTATTATTCAGTAATAAGTACAAAAAAAAAATTATCTAACATCTTGTCTTAGAGTAACAACGCTATGTAACAGTTATGTAGACTGAGAAATAGGGTATGTCTTCATTAGAGGCTTATTAAATTTATGAATCTGTTCCTTGATTTTTAAGTAAATGAAGAGGACTTTGAGTAAATTGAATTGTAGGACAAAGTTGTAGTTTTTCCGATGAGCAGTTGTTGGTGTGAGGATAGTATTTTTGGTGTTTAAAGACTCAATCAAATAATGATCCGAATGCATAGTCTAATTGAGGTTAGATATAGGAAGAAGGTTTCGTGTGAAATTATCGGTGTTAGAGGACGACGCAGGGATCGGGCTTCCACGAATCGGTTAATTTGATAGTTGAGGGTTATAGGCCATGGTAGGTGGTCGTGGTTGGAAAACACCATATGAAGGCGATAGTAGGTTGTGTAATTATATTTATGGAGATATCTACCGTGGCAATTGCATCGGTGGTATCCTGATAAAGACTAAACTGATGACTGTGTAGTGTTATCAAGTTTGGAAGGTCTAAAAGACGACCTCCAGTAAAACCCAGCAGATTTAGGAACAGAGGGGGTCGTGCGGCAACTGGGATCATCATAAGGCGGATGGATGTCTTCCCCTACAGGAGTCAGGTGTGTTATAGTATGATCGTTTCAGTTATCTGTTATTTCCTCTCTGTAGTCAATATACGTAGTTTAAACAAATTTTTTGTAATACTGCTTCGTTCTGTTCTTTTAAATGATTAAATTTTTTATTCTACGCTTTTTTACTTCCTTGTACGAAGTAAAGAAAGTATTGTGATCACAAAAATTTTGGTTTCCAGATTTCAATGGAAATATCCATTTTGATCATCCCTGAATCTATTTTTACTAGTTTTGGCGTGACGTCTGTACATATATGGATGTATGTACTTATGCATCTCGCATAACTCAAAAACGATTAGCCGTAGGAGGTTGACATTTTGGATTTGGGACTGTTGTAACATCTAGTTGTGCACCTCACTTTTTGATTGCAATCGACTGAACCAAAAGTGTCCAAAAAAGCCCAAAATCCAAAAAAATCAATTTTGGATCTTTCCTGCAGTAATAAGCCCTTATTGAGAGCTTTTCAACGATATGTCATAAGTTTTACTTATTTGATTGGTTCCAGAGTTATAGCCAAATAAAACTTTAATAAATGAAATATTTGGATCTTAGTTGAAGGCACATCGGTTCGAATCAGACTTCATCTCCCTTTTTCTTTTTTAACTTTTTCTTTATTAATTTAAATATATTGATTTATTAATAATTATTAACCTCTCACTGTAAAAAAAAAATTACGGTGAATAATTCAATAACAAAAAAATCTGAAAAATAACAGAAGTTTTTAATGAAGTAAAATTTAATGTATTTTTCATTTAAAAAAAAATGTATAAATGTAATTTGATAGGCGTGCAAGGAAGTCATGTGTTGTCTACATCAGATTTTTTACTTCCTGGTATCATACCTATAGAGCTATTCTGCAAGAAGGGAAGTATGGTAATCAATCAAAAAATGGGGTATGGAGTTTTTGCGATTCTCTACGTTTCATCACCCAGGGATTCCAAAAAACAAAAAAAAAAGTGGGAGGTTAATGTTCGTTCGTATGTATGTGTGTGTTGTTGACAACATACACACATACATAACACACCTAACTTTTGACTTGATAAACCGATTTTGATGAAATTTGACAAAATGACTCGTTTATATGGGAAAATGTTTAAGTAAAATTTTGGGATAAAATCATGGGGGGGGGGGGTTAATAAGTTTTGGGGTCAATTTTCTTAAGATTTGCAATCATATCCCTGTTGTATATTAACTGAGTACATGCGTGCATGCTTATCTTACCATTTAAAATCTTTCCCCAAAAATCCAAAAAAGCTATCTTTTTATTTATTGCATATTTCTTAACCGATTTTTTTTTATATTTTCTTAGACATAGCAGTACAAATAGCTAAAAAATTATTTTTGGGGCAATATGTTGGTGGGGGTGCCCATAAAAATGTTAAAATATCGATTTTGGAATTTTTTTTTAGTTTTTTGCTTTATTTAAGCTTTTAATATTATTACAAATTTAATTAATAATTTTTTAATAATAATATTGCAATAAAATTTCATTATAATTCATCCCCCAACCCAAAAAAATAAATCTTAGGAAAATATTTATTGGTTATGCATTTTTAGTGGAATTTCTTTAACATAGTTAACATAAAAAAATCAAAAAAATTCTTGTAAGGTGATTTTGTAGATGGGAGAGCAGAAAAAAATGCCGTTTTAAAAAATTTTTGTTTGTTTATTTTAACATATAATGCTAATTTTACAATCAAGCTTCATTATAAATTACCCCCACCCCAAAAATGAAATCTTATAACCTTTTGCACGTATAATTATTTTTCCACTATATAAGAATTAAATAACCAATGCCAGGAAAATACTACAACTTTGTTGTCAACGTTTTTGTTTATTCAGCTTATCAAAATGGATATGTTTTATGATTTTTAAATATAAACACTCGTGACTGAAATATTGGTATTTTTTTAAAAATGATTGTTAACTTCAAAACTGATGGTTCAGGATGCCTAATCAGAATAAATGAGAAAAAATTAGATATTACGCAGTTAATAGAATATATTTTTAGAATTGTTAACGTGTCTTACACGAGGGTAAATTGATTAAGATTATAAAGAAGTTAAAAAATTCTTCTTTATTTTTATTTAATTTTGAATATTAAAATTAAGTTTCATAACTTAATGGAAAAGTGAGATTGGAGAATAATATTAGATTACCTTTTTATTTACCGTTGTTACCAAGGTGGTGTAAACAACGGTAAAGTTATTTTTAAGCTTCAAACTTTTCAGAAATGATTTACCGGATAAGTATTTTTATTGTTTTTAAAAGAAATAATTTGCTACATTATTTAGGTTAAAGTTGTACGTGTTTTATTACAACAAAAAAAAAGTTATTTAAATAGAACGTATTTTTATTTTTTATAACATGGAAAGTAGTATGAAAGCTTTCTAAAATTAAATTCCTTACTAGTACTACTAACTAGAAAAAAAAAAGATTTATTCGAAATTATATCCTAAGTGGAACTATTTATTAAACACGTTTTAGTTGTATTTAAAGTGCCGTATTTAAAAAGGAACTGCTTTTATAATTTAAGAAAGAAAAAATAAAACTGAAATGTAGCCTATAAATAAACGGTTTTGTTAAGAAAAACTTGCTGTGTATAATTGGCTGTTTAATGGTACCCTAAAGTAATTTTAAAGACGTTTTTCTCAATGAATAAACTTTTATATCCAGATAAAGTTATTAGTGATAAACCAATCGGATTAATCTTAATTTGGTAAAATAATTATAAGATTTTCTATAACTTTGATAAATTTTATTAATTTAATTTTTACGTAAGATTATTTTTATTTTTTTGTTTTTATCAATGTTCAATTTTGCTTAAAAAAGACTCATTTTTTAACAGTAAAATTAATCAGATGCTTTTTTATGCTGTGGAATTCAAGTTTATATCAGTCTTGGTTCATATAAACAGTTAAATATGTACTTTTGAATAAATTCGAGCCATTGTATTACCAAAATATTTTGATTACAAAGCTTTAATTGAATATATTTCTTAGGACTAGACAACGTGAGACTAAGCTTTAGAAAATAAAGAACAATTTGATGTATAACCTCATGTAAATATTTAATTAAATGAGCTCTTTCAAAATATTATAGTAAAGTACTTACTGTTAATCAAAAAAAATTTTGATTTTACTTTTATATTTCCTATATGCAATAAAAATGTGAGATTTCCATTTGAAATATTGAAGATGGCTGCAATATTGGGAAAAGGATGAATTTAGGGAAAAATCTAGGGAAGGTTCCCTATTTAATGTTTCTCATAAAACTTATAATTTCTGAAATCCCAATGGTATTCAGCTCGCAACTCTGGCCAGTGTGAACGTGTTTGTGGATGTTCTAATTAGTTATTTTTTGTTTAGTAGGGTTAGTTATTTAGGCCCTTGTTTTATTTGTTTACTGTGAGGTGTTTATAGTTATGATAGTTTTTTTTTGTTTTTTTTTTCTGCGCCCTACCGACTAAAACTCATATCTACGATCCTCCCCCTCCGGGGTTAGGTTCACAATTAAGCATTGCACGTTCCTAGGAGGTGCATTTGGCCAGAAGGATCCAGAGTCTCCGTGCTTCATCATCGTCACCCTTCCACGCAAGCGCGGATGAAAGACGGCTCCACAGAGAGCTGTCTTTCACCCTCCGACCCTTCGGTTTTGGTCTTCAGCCTCAATCTGAGGACTTTGTAATGTGGTACTCTTTAGAGATCCACATGGAAGTATCCATCAGTATCCACCTGGAAGTATTCAGAAACATTATGGAAGCGCGATTGTCGTCATCCAATGTAACTTCGGTAGACGCGATGACTGAGGTGAATGGGATGTTGAACACTCTCTGTAATGAGGTTGAGGAGTTCGTCGGTGATTCAAACAAAGTTAAGGAAGAATTGCGACGTATATAATGACAATTAGAATATGTAAATAGATATGTAGGCGGTTATTACGGTTAAATGTTTTCCTGGCTTTCGTGATTCGTTTCGTTGTGTTGATTAATCTTTTGTATTTTGTTTAATTTTTATGTTTTACGAATTGTGTTATGATGCTTTGATATTATTCTACGATATTTGTTATTTTGCTATTTTTATTTTGTTTCGCTAAGGTTTTAGGGTTCTGATTAGTTGATTTTAATTATATGAGTTAGATTTCTTACGCGTGTTATTCTTGTTTTGGTTAGTTTAATTTTGCGTTTATTGTTTTGTCATAAGTTTATTGTACGTTTGTAATTATTTGTAAGTATTTTGTTAGTTTTTATATAATTTTTTTATTTTATGTTTATGACTGCCCACTGTTTCTCGTTTGTGATTTATAAGGTTTTAAGTTTAGGTTTTGTTTATTAGGATTAATAGGTTTGTTTTTCTAGGACACTTTTATTATTAGTTGTTATATTTTATGTTTATAGAGTTCTTTTTTTTTTGTGTGTTCTTGAGATATTATTTTGGCTTGGTATTTATTGTTTTTTAAGTTAATGTTTTGTATTATGGATAGTTTAATTTTTATTTACATGTTCAGTTTATTTAGTTTGTTGTTTATTATTTTATAGGTAAGTTGGATGCCTGAGTTGTGTGCTGAACTCATCGTAACACCGAGTAGGTTAGTGGTTGCATCAGTTCAGTCGGGTGGTCCTGTTTGGGACCTGATAAAATTGTTTATGATTGTGGGTTCCGAGCTAGGCGCGGTACACCGATGTGAATGTTACTTGTGGCATTCGCATCGGTGTCATCTTGACAGCGGCCAAATGAGATATGTCTTGACGACATGAAGATGACCTCTAGTAAACCCCCTAGGTGCTAGGTACGGAGGGGATGGCGGATCTGTCACATGGTGGGTGTCATTTCCTCGGGGTCAAGATTTTAATTGTAGCTAACTTGAGTTGATCACTTTGTAGAATAACATTCCATATTATTTGTGATAATTTAACTAGTATTACATAACAGTGGATATTTATTAATCAAAATTAATTTTGTGAGGATTTTTTATTTTGTGTGTAAATCGGTAGGCAAAATTATTTTTAATAGTTAAACACTGAGGGTACAAATTTATAATTACAGTCTAATTCTCGCCCTTTGTAAATAGTTGCACAAACTTTTCTATTTGTATCATCTTACGTGGCAAACAACCACACAGGCTATGATTTCCACACGAAATTATTACGAAATAAAATAAATTGAGTAGGAATTATGCAGGTTAATTAAATAGCTCGTATCATTGTTACGTAACTTGGGTTTTGATGGGAGGATATATATCATGTAAACGGTCTTAAATAACGTTTTGCCCAATAAACATTAATAAGTTTTTTATTTTCATCTTGGGTTGAGTCGCTGATATTTTTATTACTTCTTAGTAAACCTTTTCTGACTGATTATAAAAATTCTTCGGAATTTTCAGATTTCTTTTTTAACAAACTTTTATAAAATAGAAAAAGTATTTAATTTTATTTCTTTTTGTATTTGTGGTAAATGCAATTGAATTTCAATTTCGTTATCTTAGTAGAGCCGTTCTGTTATTTCTTCTGTGTATTAGTGTTGAATTCCATAAGTACTTCTCCTAAACATTTCAACTCCTATAAATTCCCCTAGTATTCGTATTTCAAGGAAACATAATAAAAGGTTTTAGTGTTTGGAGGATAGGAAGAAAATTGAGTACCATTCTTTATAACATGAATGGCTTATTGTACGATACATAATTGTTTCATATAATTCTGAGTAACATTTTACATTTTATTAAATAAAATTTTACGAGTCTTTAAGAGAATCTCGATGGTAATAGAGCTTAATAGTTATACCCGACGGCACGTAAGTAACATTAAATAAAGGTAAATTTTGTTTAATGTATATATATGTGTATTAATGTGTGTGTGTGTGTATGCGCGCGCGCGCCTCGAATTATTCGTGAGGTTTTCTGAAGTAATTTGTTAAGAAAAAAATAATTGTGACTTATCTGGCGTTTATTATTATTGCATTCGTCTTTAACGAATATTGAGGTATGTACAAAGAGACGGCTGTAAAACTACATTCTTAAACGAAGCGCACATTGATTTTCCTTTAATATTGAAGTTTCTAGAGCACCACTTTCCATCAAAAGAAAGAACTGATTACTGTTCGAGTTTATTTACTGCGCTGAAAATAATACCACAGTATAGAAGGAAAAAATGTTTCAAGTAACACCATTTGTTTAATTTGAAATCAAGTCTACATATTAAATAAATAACATTTCGTTGTAGAATATTATATTTATTATTTATTAAAGTAATAATAAACTATGAATGAAAAAAGATTAATAAATTTACATAAATAATTTTAAAAATAAGAAGCGGGAACACTAAAGAATTATTAAAACAAAATTAAATATCTAAAACAAAATGTTTTGTTCTAAACGTTACATAACAATACATAATACTGATTACGTCACAGATGGGTAGGTATGCCTTTCCTTCGATAAAAAGAAAATACTCCATAGTTTATCTAGATGAATCAAAGGAAAACATTAATTAGGGCAGCATCACAAATTACACATTTAATTAAAAAATTCATAACAATTGTTTAAGCTATAAACAGATGAAGTAATACATTAAAAAATAAGTACATGAAGATACTAAATATAAGAGATAATTCACAATTCTGATGACTTTAAGGAAATATATTTTAGCATATATTTATGTACAGGTTAAATGGAGATGCAAAAAATTCCTGTTTTTTTTTCTTCAAAATATTCTTTAATTTATTGTTTATTGTTAAGCGAAAATATTTTAATTGTATTTCAAATAAACTTATGTGAAGATTTTTTAAAAAGGTTTACTAATTTATTAAAAATGTCCACGAACTAATAATACGTTTTCTTGTAAATCGAAATATTCTGTTAATACATTACACTCGTTTTTGGGCAGTCGTATAATAATAACCCATATCAAATTTAGAAATGTAAAAATAACTAAAACCTTCAAATATTTAGCAGAAATAATAAAAAATAATGGAAAAGACAAAAATTCATTACGAAGTAAATAGGAAAAATTTGAAAAAAAACGAACATTTTCAATTAAAAATGTTTCTAAGAAAAAATCCATCAAAGCCAAAATTAGTAATTAAAATACACTAACCTGTCATTCTTTATGGTATGGAAATATGGAAACAGTTTAATAATTAAGAAGAAATATAAAAAATAGAAAGGAGATCCTTAGAAAAATATACGGACCTGAAAAGGACGAAAACACTTGTAAATTAAGATTAAATTACAAAATTATCAAAATATCAATTTAATAGGAATAGATTGTAGAAAAAGATTAAGATTTCTTGGACATATGATTAGGATGAATTAATTTAAATTGAACTAACAAATTTTTAATAAAATTTGGAAATATGGAAATCATCAAGATTACATCAAACAAATGAAAACAGAAATGCAAAAAATTCTATTTAACTGAGGAAAGTATCTCAAACAGAGATGAGTTTAGAAAGTTTATAAGTAAGAAAGGATCATCTGGCTTTAGAAGAAGAGACATACTACTCTATTTAAAGAAAAACTCAGGATTTCTTAAAGTATCACACTTTAAATTCTGCCCACGATCCACGTGTGGTTATAGACACATTTTTACTTTGATGAGAAAGCGCATGACTGATCAACGAATTTGCATTGACCAGAATAAATATATAATATAAAATAAAACTACTCCAGAAATTAAATGAATAGCTTTCGAAGATAAGTTCAGGGTTCATAAGGAAATAATCTCACCCACTCCCGGATTTGTGTGGCATTTGGACTGATGGATCCCTGACCATCAGTCCAAATGCCGGATTAAATTACAGCAATATGATATATATATATATATACCTTGCTCCGTAAACAAAAGGGGAAAATTTTAAAGTTAAAATCAGGCATACCTAAAAAAAAGATTACCTGTTGAAACATCCTGTTATGGTTTGATAACATGTGACTTACAGCCCTGAAAGTTAACGTGTATTGTTATTACTATTACTTTTTGAAATAAATAAATAAATGTTATATTCTAGCGTAGTTCCGTGTTGTTTTATTGTATAAATGTCCTTTAAATTAAGTTACGTAATTGACAAAGGCAATAGTATAGTAACACGTAACAATTTAATGTGTTTGCAACCATTAGCCGTGTTGCATGTAGCCATTCTCATCTAATGATGAGAATCAGTCGAGCGTATAAAAATTTATCAGTGGCCGCGTTAGAGATAGCATTTTAAATTAAGTCTTTATTTATTGTTATATCTATAAATAGTTTATTATATACAATTATATTTTTTTTCTATAAAAAAAAAAATACTTGCAGTCTTTAAGTTTTATATTGATATTAACTTTTTTTATGTAATTAAACAGATCAGTATAACTCTCATGTTAAAAAAAAATGTTTTAAAAAAATTAATACTAAAATGTAAAACATTTTATATCTTTTCTTGATCAATCATCTGATAAAATATTCCCTTCATGATAAAATTAAAAAAAAAAAAAAAATGAAGAAGGAAGCCGAGTTACTTTCTAAAATGTTATTGTAACAGACTGTATGCAGCTTGAAGTCTTACCAAATAAAGTCGTTTTGAGAAGTTCCTTAGAATAATAAAAAAATTCCTATTTGACTAGAAAAAAATGAAAAGATTCTACCATATTCATATTTTACGAGGGGATTAATGTTTAAAAAATACTACGTTTCTATTTTTTTTTTTTTTTTTTTTGTAGGTAAGAATATATTTTTTCTTATTACAGTAGATTCCTCATATCCGATAACCGACTCTTCGGTATATCTGACCGACACAGTTCAGTAGTGTAGCTCGATATGAATGTACATGCTTAAGCTATTTTATGTTTAGCTACTTTATTAAATCTGTTGAACTATTTAGTAATGCTCATAAAACAATTTCAAGGAAAAAATTGAATAATATTGATGTAAGCCAATATATAATACAAATGTAATAACATATATATTAAGCCAAAATTTGTTTGTTTGTTTGTATGTTCTCGCATCTCACGAAAACCAATCTACCGATTGCTTTCAAATTTATAGAATACATTCGTGTTATCCCAGAAAAGATTTTAAGACATAGATCAAAGCCCTAGCCCGCTTGGTAGTGAAATTTTCAATTAAAGATATTAGAGAAAAAATAATCTTTTTACTTCATTGTTATATCTATGTTACCATGGCAACAGAAATAAGTTGTGAAGTTTTCCTCGTCAAAGGTGTGTATACGTTAGTTATCATAGTTACTACTATGACGAGTGTGATAAGGGTAGTTTAGTTTAGGGTAGGGCGGATAGCCCCGGCTGGGAGGCCGGCATACTGAGGTGTGTCGGCTCCGATGATAGCCGGGGACTCCTGGGGTCTGTTGGCTGGGAAATCAAAAGACCGACTCCCGGTTGCTGGGTAGGGCCCGCGAACGACATAATCGGGCCCGGTTCCCCCTCCCTAGTAGTTAGAGGCAGATGAGAAAATGTACAGACCGAATCCCGGTCCTTGGCCCCTTGGCTCCGGACCCTTGTGGGGGGGGGGGGGAGGTCAGGAACAACTTAGTCGGGTCTGGTTAATCCCTCCCTGACGATTTAAGGAAGAACTTGATCACAAAGGATCCAACCGGCCGAGCCGAACTGGAAGCTTGTTTGAGTTTGAAGGACACTCCCCTGGGATGAGCTTTACTTCATTGTATGTCCGGTCCAGAGGAGTAGGAAAAAGTTACTACTATTCTGTCTTCTGTAATTTAGTTTATTTTCAGGTTTCTATAAAATCTGAATACTTAAATTTTTATTTATCAGTAATTTTCTCACAACCATGATGATAACAGAACACTGCGGAGAGTTCAAGAATTGAAGCACCTGGCTAGACGGGAATGGCGAGCGATGCAAACTCTACTGGGTTTCAGGGGCCGGTCGAGCGAGCGAAGCGAGACCAGATCGTCTCGGAAGGTCCTGGGAGCCCTATCGTTTACCCCGACTGGGTAATAGTAATATAATTCTATATTCATAACTGATTCCGTGAATAAACAATTCATCATTATCCACTGGAAGACCAATTTATCTTAAAATTTAATCGTAATTTTTTTAAAAAAAGGAGTAATCAAAAATACAATTTACGTTACATCTGAACATATATTTCTTTTAATACGTTATTATGCTCCATTTAAGCGTTGTAAAAATTCATATATTAATAACAGTATTGATAAAATATAATAATTTCATTTCAAAACTGGTCATTTAAAAATGTTTTGGATGATAGAAGATTAAAAAAAAAGAAACAAAAAACAGAACAGGTTTATTCCATCATTATATTGAGGATATTACCAGTTAATCATTTCGTTTTTCTTTTTATTTTTATTTGCTTGTATGTGTATATATAATTGTGAGAGGTCGGGGAGATTTCCTTCGTACTTACCCTGAAGATATTTTTATAAGTACGTATACCATGTGCAGACGAGTGAGCGCAAGTGTAAGTATTCTTCGTTGTTTTTTGTGTGTGTGTATGTTGTTTATGTGCGGGGTCAATATATAAATAAACCGGTCTGCTTTTTAGTTTTAATTGATAGCTGTTTCCTTTTTCGTAACCCTTTTATTATATTTTTAAGCGAAAGTTGAAACTACATTTATCTATGAGGTGAAAATAAAAATTCAGTAGAATTAAGTTTTAATTAAATCCGGTAGAATTATGGAATTATGTAAGAATACTATACTATTAAGAAACTATAATGACTTCATTTTGTAAGAAGATGAAGATGTATCAACAGTTATAGTAATTATTTAGTAAATTTTAGTAATTACACTTAGGCTAATATCTTCACTTAATTCACGAGATTTGTTCCGACTTTTCATTTTACAAAATATGCAATATATATTTATGTTGTTATATTACTGTCGGTTGAATTGCAGTACATATCTTATCTCATAATAATCTGAGAAAATTTCTTAAAAAAAAAAACTGGTGCAGGTCGGCTAAATTGCTAAGCGCGCTGCTCTAAGCTTGAGCACTCGTTATTAAACAAGCCGTCCGCACCAATAATCTTCAGTACATTTCGTGTAATATTAAAAATAGAGTACTATAAAGTAAGCTAATGTATTATTTTAATGTATTAAAAATTATATATTTTTGCTGTTGAGCTATTATAATAACTGCAGAATCTATTTGTTCTATTTCCTAAACAGAAATAACAACATTATTTTTAATATAGGTTTTTTTGCATTTGAAAATTATTTTTTGATGATTTATTTGTATTTTACATTTAGAAACATGAGTTTTATTAACATGATCGTCATAATCATATGGTTACTGCACTGAAGTTGAATCCTTGCACATCTTTTCCAACTCCGTTCTCTTCTATTCCCAGCTAACTTTTGATGACAACTCAAAACAGTTTCCTTCTAATTGTTTATAATTTTTATTTCTTTGAACCCTCTCATTTGTTTTTCCATCTTTTTCTTTAAAGATCTTTTACTTCCATCTTTTACTTTAGTATTAGTGCTGTGACTTCATCTCCTTTTTTTAACTTTTTTTTTTTTAATTTAAATATAATTTATTAATAATTATTAACCACTGATTGTAAAAAAAATGTTTACAATAAATAATAATTCAATAATAACAATAAAAATGAAAAAAAATATCAGAAGTTATTAATGAAATAAAATTTAATGTTCTTTTCATTTAACAAAAATGTGTATATGTAATTTAATAAAGTCATGTGGTGTTCACATCAGATTTTTTTTATTTTCCATTAATTAGTATTTATTATGCAGTGCGTTCATTTTATCCTGCACATTATGAAACTATACATAGTGGAATTAGAGTTAATTGCATTACGAGCTATAATACCGAGATACTCACATTTGATTTGATTCATGTAATGTAGTTATGCACAACCGGTAATGTCTTACAGCAAGTGTTGGAAATGTACACCATTTTCCTGAACGCAGATCCGAACACTTCGCATCATATTTTTTGACACCCTTCGTAGGACATCAGAGCTAATGAAATTCATCTCTGCAGTAATGGTTCGATCCAGGTCTTATAGAGTACGTGGGTTTACTCGATATACATGTCCTTTCAACAAAAAACCCGGACAACAAGACTGGTGACGATAAGTCAGGGGAACGAGGGGCCACAGATCTTTTGAGATCATGCGATCATCAAAAATTTCTTCCAAAAATTCCATGGTGTTTTTGTATGTGTGTCACGTTGCCCCGTCTTGTTGCAGGTAACAATAGAATTCATCAGTCTGGAGAAGAGCTACAAATTGCTTAATTATATCCTGGTATGCTGGACTGTCTAGGGTTTCGTAAAAAATAATTCGGGCTCACTATTCATCACCTAGAAATTGCACATCAAACACCTTCTTTCTGTGAGAGCAGCGGCGATTCATGTAAGATGTGTGGATTTTGTGCTGACCAATATCTGTTGTTTTGATTATTGATGTAACCGGTATGGTTAAAATACGCCCCATCACGAAAAACACATCCAGTATGCCCATCCTATTAAATAATGTGCGCGAATTTTATCACGGCTACTTCAGCTGGAATTTTGATTTTCTTTAGTTGCTAGATCTGAGAAAAGTACAATGTCATCTGCAATGGATATGCAGTTAATCTGAGCCTTTGGTTTTTAGTTGTAGTTTGATTCCTATTGAGATCTCTGGTTATAATAATTTTAATCATCATTCTTTTATTAACTTTTCTAGAACTCAATTAAAGAAAATTAGTGAAATTTCGTTCCTTTCTTGATTTTGAAGGATTTCGAGATTTCTCCCATAAGTGTTACTTTTGAGAAGATTTCCGTTAATGTTTCCTTAATTATGTATTTTTCGGTTGTCAAATTTTTTTTATTTAAAAATTTATCAATAAAAAAATCTTAGGAAATAGTGAAATTCCATCTTCACGGTCGTAATTCAGTGATGTTTGGTGTGAAAAGTGCTTCTGGCTATTGAATTATACAATAATATTTTTTTCGACACTGGCTAAACTTTCCAAAACTATATTAATTCTTTTACATATATTATTACTTAGTACAATAATTACATTATATAGCTTAATGCTATAATGTTAACAACAGTCCGTTTTATTTTTTTAAATTTAATTAATTATCTTTCGTAGTAGAATTCAATTTGTTAACTTCAGTACAAAGTGAGTGAAATGTACTGTTCACAGAACTTTCAGTTTATTTTAAAAATGTATTTCTTTTGTATCAATGAATTCATTCCATTTATTTTGTTTCGTTTAATATATACTACAACAAAAATATAATCAGGGAATACCCTAATTTACCTTTAAAGAAAAAAAAGAAGTAAATTACACTAAAGCAAAAACAAACTTGTTTTATTTTGTAAATTTCTCTTCGGGAAATATCCAATTTCGTCTGTTGCCTACCGCATTTAGCTGTGGTTACATTGGAAGTGGTCAACCAACTAGATATTATATTAAGCTTGTCCATTCTACTTCTTTCTTTTTTAAACAAGTGTATAATTTCTTTGTTTTACAACCATTTATGATTGGAATGAAATAGCTTAGCTATTTTTCTTTCAATGTTTAATTTTTTTTTCTTTCACTTCGTTCCTCTTTTATTTTTAGAAGAGTTATTAAATTTTCTATAAATTAGATTAAATTTTAATAGTATTTTTTTTTTAAATTAATTTTTTTGAAAGGAAATTTTAAGCCTGACTGAATTATTTTCTATGCAACAAAATCTGTGGTTAAGTAATATATTTATTTAAGTCACAACTTTACTGCGGTGTTCAATTTTTTAAGATATCATTTTCTGTGTTTAAAAAGTCTGGATAATTCAGTAACTTATGTGCAGTGACGTAATTAAAGTCTTTTTTAGGTTTAGCGGTTACGGTTGTGATTAGAACTTTATTAATGAAGTGCTAGTTTTAAAATTTAAATTCAGTCGGTACTAATATCAAATTATGGTGTTAAAGCACAAGTTGGTATAGTGGTAAACTAAACTCGTCGTCGTAAATCAGCTGATTTCGAAGTCGAAGTTCTCAGGTTCAAATCTTAATAAAGGTAGTTGCTTTTATTCGGATTTGAATACTATATCTTAGATACCGCTGTTCTTTGGTGGTTGGTTTGTTCTTTGGTACAGTTGCATTGAACAATTAATCACAAGTCTCAGGAATGGTCGGCCAAGTTGATTCAAGACTACACTACACATTTACCGGTATATTTACATTTCACTGAAATGATTTTAATTGCTGATGCGACTATAAATAAAAATATATTTAAAATAAATTTTTCAGCATTTTTCTGTATATCAGTTATTTTATATTTCCTGGAGGGGGGATATCGCAGTCAAAATTTTTAAAATCTCCTTTTTTTATAAAATTACTTTCTTATTTAATAATTGTACCTGAATCTTTTGTAAAATATACATTCAGTGCCTAAATGAAAAAAATTGTTCCTATCAATGGGGGCCTGAATATTGCAATGAAATTTAAAACACAAATATTTGTAGGAAAGTATTTAACATTTTTTTCTTTATTTTTATAAAATTTGATTTAATATTTCATTAAATCTTAGATCTAATTTTCTGTATCGAGAGGAGAGAGAATAAAAAACAAAAGAAAAGATAGTTCTCTATGCAAATTTATTTGAAACTTTATCTAAGAAAGTTGTATCAGATGTTACAAAAAAGATCCTTTTTTTTAAAAAAAAAAAAAAAAAAAAAAACATAATAAAGCTGATTTTTGGAAAACTTATTAAAGATTACAGAATAATACTTTATCAATTCGTCTTTAAATTTTAACTTTTACTAGTCAATTTTAACAAATTTCTAATCTCTAATAAAAAACAAATTACTAATTTTTAGAAAAATTACTAAATAGAATAAACCGAAACTTCTGACGTTAAAATTGGCACCGCTGACATAGAAAATATCAGCTATTGAAAAAAATAATTTTCATTATTGTACCCTCATTTGATTATTTGAAAATGTTGCCACCTCTTGAAACGTGTATCGTGGAAGAACAATATGCTATGACAAAAATCTTATTTTCTGAAGGTGTAACAACCGAAATTCACTTGCGCATAGTAAAAACAGTACGGTAAAAAGTGTATTAACCAGGCAAATCTTTATAAGTGGATTTAACAGTAAATTGAGCACAAATAATATCACCGATTTTTATCCTAGCGGAATGCTGGTGGAAGTTTTGACTGACGCTTTGGAAGATCGCTTTAATGACCTTATTCGCAAAGGAAGACGCATAAAAATATGAAAAATCAACGAAATTTGTAATACGAGTAACCGGCACTGTCCATTCCGTTATCCATGAATTACTGCAAAGCGTCTTCAAGATGACAGTAGACATAAAATCGCAGACACCAGAATTCACATTTGTACAAAACTTAAACAACAGTTTTTAGCAGATGGCATTGCTTTTTTTTAGGTCGCATAATAACTTAAGATGAAAAATGGATTTATCATTATGAGCCGGAATCCAAAAATCATAGAAATGGAAACATCGCAGCTGACCCAGTAGGAAAAGACTCACATATACTAAACACCAGCCGCCGGTGACGCTCGCGGTGTTTTCGGACTACGAAGGACCAATTTATTGCGACTATTGTTTTAAAAAAACACATGCTATTGTGATTTTCTAGAAAATAAAATGAAGCCGGCAAAGATGAGGAAATCTGGTTTTTATCTTAAAAGACGAAACACTTCTGCATGATAATACCTGCGCCTTCATACCGCTCAGAATATTCGAGTAGCTATTTAAATGTCTGTTAGGAAGGTGTTGCTACATTCATCTTACAGTTACAATTTCGCAACATCACATGTTTTTTGTTTGGTCACTTAAAGTAGTTACAGACACCGAGTTCTGGAACATTGAGTTGGTCAAGTATGAAATATAAGAATACTCAGATACAAAAGTGAACAATTCTTTACTACTGGAATAAGAAAGATTACAGAAAGGTAGGACAAGTGCCTAAATATAACTGAGGGTTACACTTATGTTCAAAAGTAATTTATTTCTTTAGTTATTGAAATATGCTCGTAATATAGACTTAAAAAGTCAAAATTAAAAAAAAAAATTAAATTAAAAAACAATAATTATTTAAATACTGACCCGTTAATTAAGCAAATTATATTAAAAAATTACAAACACACCTTAAAATGGATGAGGTAATAATGTTAGAAATTACTTATAAAAATTTATGATATTTAAATTTTTACTTCCTTCTAAAAATAAAGGAAGTATTGTTATCGCAAAAAATTTCGGTTTTCAGATTTCAATGAAAATATCCATTTTTACCATCCCTGAATCCATTTTGACTTTTTTTGACGTGACGTTTGTACGTACGTATGTATTTCGCATAACTCAAAAACGATTAGCCGTAGAATATTGAAATTTTGGATTTAGGACTGTTGTAACATCTAGTTGTGCACCTCCTCTTTTTATTGCAATCGACTGAATCAAAAAAGCCTAAAATCTTGGCTAAAATCTTGGATTTTGGACGTTTTCTTAACTGCAGTAATAAGCCCTCATTGAGAGCTTTGCAACGATATATCATAAGTGGTACTTAATTTTATTGGTTCCAGAGTTACAGTAAAAAAAATTGTAATTAATGAAATATTTTGATCTTACAAGGGGGAGGTACATCGGTTCGAATCCGATTTCATTTCCAACTTTTTTTTAATTTAAATATATTGATTTATTAATAATTAACTTCTGATTGTAAAAACCTTTAAAAATTGTATATATAATTTAATAAGCGTACAAGGAAGTCATGAGGTGTCCATATCAGATTTGTTGAAACATCTGATTATTTAACATTAATTGAAAATTGTAATTTAGATTCGTATTATTTTTATTTATGCGTTTGTTTCAGACTACTTGATAATAAATATCGCTATAAAATTTAGTAACCTTCTCCTGTTTCGTTTGTTTTCATTTTGTTGATGGTTACATCATAATTTAAAAAAAAAAAAAAAACAACATAGTATTAGATAGATATAACTCTTACATTTATTTAAATAGTTATAAAGGGACTTTTACTTTAACCTAATATTTCAGGTAAGATTGTTGAATTTATAATTGTATAAATATTTGATGTTAATAAAAACTAATACTTTAGCAATTGTGTAACTTGTCTACTTTATTAAAGAACTGGACGATCATCATATCTCACATTCCAATGAAATAAATTTAAATGAAGTGCGGAAAAAAATGTGTTATGTAATTTAAAAGGCGTACAAGGAAGTAATGTGGTGTCCACGTCAGATGTTTGTAATTAATTTGAAAAACCAATAAAACGTAAAGTATAACAGAGAACTAAAATTTGACAACGATAACTGGATCAGCAAAATATAAATATAATTTTATAACTCATTTTACATTTAAATTATATTTCAATACAAAACCAAATCATTAGTTTTTACCTCGACAACAGTTGCAATATTACCGACAGTTTTATTAAATTACTGGAAGGAGACATATGTTTTCCCTTAATTTAAAGTTAAGATTTAAAAAAAAATAATTTTTTAATTATTACAATGAAGTAACGATCACCTCGAAAATTCCCATAGATATTTAGAAAAGAATTATAGTTCTGAATATTTATTTAAATAAATTTAATACTATTTTTTATTACTTGAGTGGTGTTTTAAAGTCGGTTTAATTAAAATATTTAATTACTTTATTTTAAGAAAAGTAAAATTAGGTATTAGTGGATAGGTTATAAAAAAAATAGAAATAAAAAAATAAAACGCTGCACGATATAAAAAAAAAAAATTGAAAGAAACGCAAATATATAAACCTTGTCCTTAAAAACAATAGTACGAAACTGTTACGTGCAGAGTGACAATTATCCAATGTGAGCTAAAGTTTTTTTTTAAAATGCGCTAATATCTTTTAAAGTTTTACGTAAAACTATTTTATCAGAATGATATGACATCAAGTTGTGTATTATTACGCTGTAACAATACATTATTCAGAAATTACGAAAAAAAAGAAAAATATCTTCAGTTTGTACGAGGACAATAAAATGCTTTGTTAAACGTTTTTTACTAAAGTTTTGTGGAAAAAAATAAAAACTGAAGAGTAGTTAAAAAATATTTATGAAGAGTACTTAAAAAAATAGGAAATGACAACCTGCTCTTTTTATTGACGTCTGATATAAACTAAACCATGAGCTGTAACTCACAAAAAATATGTATTATTGCAACATGCTTTGCTTACTATCGCGGCGAGCGTGACGCTACCCTGTTGATGTCGAAGTAACTTGCAATCCACCACCTACGTGTCTTCAAACGCGTTCCTCCCACCAAGTCAGCTGACCATGCAACTGTGGTGGGCACAGCAGCGCTGCAACCCCACACTCGCAGGCGAATACAAAACAAGGGTTCGACACAGTGATAGCTTATTTTGTCGCCGACCACCACCTGAAGAAGAAGAAGAAGTTCCCTGACCGGCCCAACGTGGGACTGGCCGGCGGATGCCTACATCCCCGCTGAAGGGAAGTCTGTCAGTCGAGGGAGCTGCTGGGCGCTGACAAGCTATTTTCCCGCCCCAGCTTGCCGGGATTCAAGCGCCCTGGCGGCGGGCCCAGCGTGGGTTCGCTCGGGGATAACCATCTGGGCTGCGCCGGTGGAATACGATTGACGCCGACCCGACATTGCGGAGCTCTGGAGACCACCACTGCCACGCTGTAATGGGACTCAACTGCAGCTTGGTCCGATTCTAATGAACGAACCGCAACTCCCCGACTACAGCCAAATCGACATCGCTGGAGACCAGCTTCCGGACCCCAAAGCCCTTCTCAGGGTTACCTGGCAAAACACACTCTGGCTCTTTTCAGGCCCACCACTCCAAAAACCTCAAACAGCCATTTCTAGCCCTAAGGCTCTAAGGTGCCACGTACCGTCGAAGCCATTCGGCGACTGAATAAAGATAATTTTTTTTAAAATATTTACTTTCTACCTAATTTTTTCCTTTGAAATCTTTTGTCATATTAAGATTATAATTTTTTAATTAAATGGAATTGGATCCCTCATTAAAAATAAAAAAATAAAATCAATCTTTATAAAGGTTTTTTCATATTTTACGGATTTATTATCGTAATATTATTTTTATTTTTTGAAAAGTTCATTCTTATTAGATTCTAAAATATAATATAACTGCAGTTGTACATTTTTTAGGGATTGTACTTACTATTAAAACTTAACTAAGAAAACTTTAATCAGATTTAAGATGAATTTATCTTCCAATATTTGTTAAATTGAATTTTTAGTTCTTAAAAATTTCATCGTTTGCCGATAAACAGAAAATCCAAAACAACTGGAAATAATGAGCCAATTAAAAAAAACTTTTTATAAAAAAAAACACAAAGCTATCATGAAGTAAATGTGAATTCAAAAGAATGTCTAGGCCAATGCCAATTTTAAATAATGTAGCTTACAGATCCAAAATGAAAAATATTTCAATTAAAGATGGTGGTACAGATTTGAGAAAGCGAACAGCACTGGAAATTTTTATAGTACATTTTTATTATTTGAAATATCAAATTGATCAGTCCAGCACTTAGTGATATTCTCATATTAATTCTTTGTTGAATTTTATGTAAATACGTCTTGAGAATTAGTCTATTGTTCCATTACATATTCGTATAACGTTCAAAGCATTAATTATATATGTATATTTTTTTCTTCCAAGTGCTTGAGAATTTCTTCAGTCCGTAGTTCTTGTATTATATCATTTGGTAAATATCCAAACAGTGGTGTAGCACGCCAAAGATCGAAGGAAACAAACTGTATGAGTTTTGTACGTGACATTTGTTCTTTTGTTGTTTCTATATTTTATAATCCTAATCTATTTTTAACACTTTTATCGTCCGTATTTTATTAAGATTTTTTTTAAAGAGGGTATTTGATGTTTGTTTTCCTTTAATGGAAACATTTTCATTGTATGTTGTTTTAAACTTTATAGTTTAATTTTAACATTAATACACCTGTTACTATAATTAATATCAAAATATTTACAGCTTAATCTTTTAATATTTTTTTTTATTGATAATTTGTTGAAAAGTCTTAGATATTTAAAAAAAATGTTTTCTGCTCCCTCAAATCTCGTTTTTTTAAGTGAAAGATTTTTAGTCTTTTATTAATGTAACAGTTTATATTTGGTTAAAATAATGTCATATGATTATTTTGGTTCCAAATTTTTGAGATAGTACAGTCCGTACTAGAATCAGGTAGCAATAAAAATAAAAGTGAAGAAAGGCAAGTTATGATTCAGAAAGAATGAGAACTGTGTACGTTGACTCAATGTTTTTTTAACTGCTATGAGTATTGAAGAAGTTGTAGAGGAATTAAAAAACAAATTTGAGAGCAAAGTAACTAACCTAGAAGAAGAATAAAATGGTAATATTTGCTAATGTCACTGTTTTTGTTTTAGTAGAAATAAAAAATGAGTTAGAAGAGATTGTGAACGGCATGGATCGATTTTTGGAAAGAAACCCAATTTGCAAATGAATAATAGTAAAAAAAAACTATTAAAATGTTACAGATATGAGGGTAACAAGAAATTAAGTATTTAAAAGTATGAACGTAATGTACAAGAAGTTACAGGATTTTGTTGCTATTTAGAAAATAAGGACGAAGTAAGTTAGCGATGAAAATGAGAATAGCACAAAGAAGGAGAGTTTTCGTATAGAAAACAAATCTGCTAGTATCAAATATAGTTAAAAGGATATTTATAAAAAGGATCTGTGTAGAGTATTGAGGATTGTAATGAAACATAGTCAATAGGAAAAACACAAAGGAAAAAATAGGCACCTTTAAAATTTGCGATTACGAGAAGATATTGAAAATTGGGTGTTCGATAGAATTCCCAATATAGAGATCTTAATATTTATTGGAGAGGACAGAAATGTTTCGGAGAATCTTGTTAAGAGACGAACAGGGTATGTGGGAAATACATGATATCTGTTGTTTATTTTTCCTGGACGTAAAACAAAGTGTCGTTATCAGCGTCCGGATACCATACATAATAAATATAAAACAATTAAAAATAAACAAAAGTTAATTTAAAAAAACTAAAATACAATAATATAAAAACACAGGATAGATGGAAAAAGTGTGTGTGACATATGTTATAAACGACATAAAACTCCAATGTTAATTGCAACATTAAAAAAGTAACTTAAAAGAATAAAATTAGTATCTGGCATATGTCAAATGGTATAAATAATAAAATTTTTGAATCAAAATGCAGGGGGTCTTTACAAATCGTAATATGTTTGATTACATTTTTCCCTAACATATTTTGAATGCTAGCAATTAGTTTAAACCTGCGACGCAATGCCGCATAACAGACGCAATCTACAAGGATGTGGTGCACTGTTAGTTGGCAGTCCCAGACAGATGCATCGGTCTGATTCATGTTTAGTGTGCCCTATTCGCAAACGGCAAATAATAGCTTCTTCTCGACGGTTATTCCTGCATGAGGAGCTCCACGGTAACACAGTGCACTTAACTTGACAAAGTTTATTGTTGATGGTAGCATTCCATTCACTTTGCCACTCATCATGAATCACTCTCTTCAGAAAACAGACTAGATCGTTCGAAACAATGCGATTAGTGAAAGGAGGCTGCAAACAGGCGTCTTTTGCCGCACGATCAGCGCGATCATTGCCTGAAATTGCAATATGACTATGGATTCAGCAGAAGCTCACGGTTGTCTTACGCTAAGCCATTTCAGAGATAACAAACTGTATACCACAGACAACAGGGTGTCTAGTGTACATGTCGTTAATCACCTGCAAGGCTCTAATAGAATTTGAACAGACAAGTACGTGTCGGAATGTTGGGCTAAGTATATTTAAGGCCTTGTTAGTAGCTTACAGCTCCGCGACAAAAACACTGGCGGTGCTGGGAAGGCCAAACATGTATGTTCTATTGGCAACCACAAAAGCACAACCAACAAAATTATCATGCCTAGAGCTGTCTGTATAAACTATAGATGATTCACATTTTTTACAATATTAAAAGATTTTTCTAAGATAAACGGTATTGTGTCCGTTTTTTGGTATGATATCCAGGTTTAGTTGAATTGGTGAGAGAGGGATGCTTAGATGAGCATATATAAAGCAGAAAATTGAGAATGCAGGCTGTAGTAATCTCGTTAAGGTTTAAAAAAAAACATCATAAAAAAGAACATGAAACTAGTCAAACGAGTAATGTCTTAAATTAGAAAAGAAAAAGTGTGTAGTATAACACTAGGTCTGGTAATAACGCTAATTGTACCTTCTTAAAGAAAGATCCAGAAAGATATACCAGGGGCACATTATAAAAAGATACTGGAGTTGAATTAATACAGTAAACATTATTGTTAGGAGACCGACGATAGTTGAAACGTATAAAAATTTTATATACAGTTACAAAGAATATAAGGAGTGGGTTTATATCAGATTAAAATTAACACTGTGAAAAACTCCGTGCTTCAGGCGTCTACCATGAAATTCAGATTAAAAAGAATTTCGCTGAAATTTATCACGAGAAAAGTTTTCATAATATTACAGTACTTTATTAAAGGTCTGCCAAACATTTGTAAAAAAAAAATTGGAGGTTTCTTAAATTTCGTCGACGTAAGAAATGTTAACCAAAATCTTTTTGTAATTTAAACATATATTTTTTGTAGCCATTTTTATTTACCAGTTATAAATAATAATTCAGAGAATAATTTGATGTAATTGAGATTTTCCCACATATGAAAAAAAATATTTTAAATTTTAAATTTATTAGGATTATTGTCTCAAATGTAAAAAAATATTTCGAATATCTTGGAACATATTGGTTCACTTATACATTTGGGTTGTTTATGTTTTTCTGTCTGCTCAGTTTCTTTCTAATATCTCTTTCCTCGTTCTTCAGAATGTTTAGGTCTGGTACTTGCGTTTTGAGGCTTCTTGGATCCTTTTAATATTCTCCTTAATAATTGTCTTTCTTTTATAATTTATTCTGTAATCTTCAGTTCTTTTAGGTGTTCTTGGATTTGGATTAACCCACCGGGATGGTTTAGTGTAGAACACATTTTTGCAAATCAGTTGATTTCGAAGTCGGGAGTTCCAAGTTCAAATCCTAGTAAAGGCTTTTATACCGATTTGAATACTAGATCATGGATACCGTTTGTTCTGAGACTGTACAAGACTGCATTTCACTTACACTCATACAAATTATCCTCATTCATCCTCTGAAATAATACTTGATGGTGATTCCCGAAGGCTAAACAAGAAAAAAATCTTCTTGGAAGTATGTTAATGATTTACCTTAGTTTTATATTTTTTTTTTATTTTGGAAGAAATAAAATATTTGCTTAGTTACTATTATTCTTTCTGAATATGCAGGAGTAAAATGCCATTCGTATTTTCCTTATTGGGTGACAAATTTTAAATTTTAGTATAAAGTTTTTTATTTGTAATTAATTTTACCTAATTTTGAAATTTAGTACCTAAAGTTTTTCTTATATTTCTTCTTTATAAATTTTATAGTAGACCTTTGTTGCAAGTGTTAGGGTTTTTGCCTCATAAAATGTTTCGGTTTTATCACAGTTTCATTGCGTCGAAATTTCGAGTTCCATGGTAATAATGACCGTTTTTTATATGTATTTTTCCGAAGTTAATTCCATTTTCGTAGCTCTAGTTAACGCTTTCTTATCAAAAGAATTCCAACTGATCAAATCTTCGAAAAATTTAAAATTATCCACTTTCTCTACTTTATTATTACTTATACAAAGGAAATTTGTTCAGTTTTTAAAGGAAATTTTTTAAAGTTAGTTCCTTTATTTATTGTTCAGCTTCTTTCCAGTTTTTAGCCAATAATGCCATATTTTTAGCGAAAACTAGACAATTAATCTTCATTTCTTTAGTTCCCTGTTTTATTCTATTTTATGTAATTTTTTTCACTCTTTAATACTTTTTCAAGAGCACAGTTAAAAGTAGAGGAGAAAGTCCATCTCCCTTTAAATTTTCAGTTTTGTTACCCAAACCTGACTCTCTTAATGCTGAAAAAAGTGAGGTTCTATCTACCGAATCATACGCTTTTGAAAATCAGTAAAAGTTATAACATATGTTCTATTTTAACATTTTCAATAATCAATTACATTTTTGAGATTAAAAGATTTGCTCTGTGCAAGATCTGTTTTTACTAAATTCACATTGATATTCATCCAGTGGAGGTTCGGATGAAGTAGAGCTTTAGATGAACTTTGTATCTAACTTCCAAAAGTGAAGTTTAGCTGTAGTTATTTGGATCTGTTATGAATAATTTTTTATAAAGAGAGTAGATGAATGCTTTTTTCCAATCTTCTTCGAATTTCTTCGTTTTTCCATATTTCGTTAAAAATTTCAACTAGAGATTCTTTCTCATGAATTTTGGCTTTCTTCCAAATTTCTGCTATAATTAAACTTTCCCCAGAAGCTTTATTATTCTTAATAAATGTAAAAATCTGATGTGAGCACCGCATGACTTCCTTGTACGCCTATTAAATTACGTATACATATTTTTTAAAATGAAGAGTATATAAAATTTTATTTCATTAATAACTTCTGGAGTTTTTCCAATTTTTATTATTATTTATCGTAAAATTATTTTACAATCAGAGGTTAATAATTTTTAATAAATCAATGTATTTAAATTTAAAAAAAAAGATAATGTCGGATTTGAATCGATGTGCCTTCCACTTGTAAGATCCGAATATTTCATTAATTAAAATTTTATTTGGCTGTGACTCTGGAACCAATGAAAATAAGTACCACATGTGATATATTGTTGAAAAGCTCTCAGTGAGGGCTTATTGCTATTGGAGTTAAGAAAAAATCCAAAATCCATATGTTTTGGATTTGGTCTTTTTGGAACACTTTTGGTTCAGTCGATTGCAATCAAAAAGGGAGGTGCGTATCTAGATGTTACATCCTAAATCCAAAATTTCAACATCCTACTGCTAATCGTTTTTGAGTTATGAGAGATACATACGTACGTACGTACAGATGTCATGCCGAAACTAGTCAAAATGGATTCAGGGATGGTCAAAATGGATATTTTCATTGAAATCTGAAAACCGAAATTTTTATCGATCACAATAACTACTTCCTTTACTTCTTACAAGGAAGTAAAAATTATATTATAAAAATGAAATTCTTGTTTTACGAAGTTCCGAGATAATGGAAATAACTGGCATATGTTACACTCCCGATTTTTAAATGTTTTTCAAATTAAGAATTTAGCAGTCATAAATTATATGTCAATAAGTAACAGTAGAATTACATAAGTTACAAAATTAGCCAAAACCAGTTCTCACTGAAATTCGTTTATTTGGATACGAGAGGGTGGTTTTCTGAAAAGTTTTTTTAAAAAATATTACTTGCATCAAAGAGAAAATCAATATGCCCCTTTAATAATTTGATTGAGATATGATACCCTAACCCTTTTATCTCCTTCCCTACGTCTCAATGAATTTTTCCAAATTTAATAGTATGAGTCTCCCATTTATAAATATTATCATACAAAATTCCTAATATTTATGTTAAAATATTTCGAAGGTATGAAATGTAACTGAATTCCGTTACCCTCTCCAATCTTTTTAAAAATTTTGGTAATGATTTGAGGAAAGTAGTTTTTTGGATTAAATAAACATTTTTTGGGATGCATTAAAATGGTAAGAAAAAATTTACCCTTTGAAGGTTTTAATTGAAATGTAGCAATCTTACCTCCATGTTTCCGTCTTTCACGGAGATTTTTTCAAATATTTTTTACAAACAATGTCCCACGTAAAGAGTCATCCTATCAAATTTCAAGTTTTTTCGTCACTCGTTCCTGAATATTAAGCAAAACAGAGGCGCGCGTACGTGCACACACATATCCTTGACAGAAAAAAAAAAATGTTTTTTTGATTTTCACAAAATATTAATATTTTTATTTATTAAGGCACGTCGATTGAAATCTTACTTGCATTTCCTTTTTTTAATTTAAATATATTGATATATTAATAATTATTAACCTGTGATTGTAAAAACAATTACAGTTAACAATAATTTAATAACAATAATATATATATTATATATATATTATTGTAGATATGTATATGTATATATGTAATATATGATAATATATGTATATATATAATATATGATATATATGTAATATGTATATATTTCATATATATATATGAAAAAATATCAGAAGTTATTTATGAAATAAAATTTTATGTACTTTTCATTTAAAAAAAAATGTGTAATGTCATATAATAGACGTACAAGGAAGTCATGTGGTGTCCACATCCATTTTTTTTTTTTTACGTCAGTTGTTAAAAACTTTCCCACGAGTACTTGTATGTATTATATTGCAGTTAAATTTACTAAAACAAATAATATAATTTTATTGGTTTACAATATTTATTTATTCAATCTTTCTTACGAAGAAAAGTTACGATTCCAGTAGTACCTCTGAGTTGGTAAAGATACACACTGGTCAATTTATTTCTCTCATAATAATGATTTCCACTATATGACCTGTTCCTTTAATGAACAGAGTGAAAATTTCACTAATAAGGAAAAACTAGGTAAGGTTTCCTAAGTAAATGCTCATTTTACTTATGAAAGTTGACACATGTTATAAACGGAAAGTGTTTCTATTTGTTGTTTTTTTTTTGTTTTTTTTTAATCTTCGAATGGAAAATATAATAGTTTCAGTTGTTATTAAATAAAAGAAGTAATAAAAGTGGTATAAGAAATAGTGTATAAAATATTATCTTGTTTAACGTTCATTTTTATTACTGTTGACGTGTCATAACATATTTCTTACGTATTTTTTCTGTTATTCTGGTCTAGTTTACATACAAGTATATTTGTGTAGGCTTCTACTTGACTACATCCTTACTAGAACTTCAGTAATCTATTCTTTTCTATGCAGTTCAGGTATAAGGCGTATTGAAATTTACTGTTATTTTAATATTAGTAAATATCATTGTGATGGTTTTATAACCTTCAAGAGTCACTTCATTGAATAAAATTTATCCTAAAGTGAAACTGAAACCATTATTATTATCCCTTCATCACCATTACTATGGAAAAATGGAGACTGCATTTCTGAATATTTTCGGTATCAAATATATTTAGCTTAAAGTGTAACCTTTCTATCAGTAATCTAATTGAAAAATATTACTGACATTAATACTTACTTTTTTAATTTTTCAATTTTTTTTTAACCAATTAAAAATACAAATAATTAGCTACGCTGAATAATTATTTAAGTAAAATAGCACATATGAAAACTTTCAAAAACTATTTACAAAAAAAATCTTAATTTTCATGCGCATTTCGATTGTTAAACAATCATTATTAAAATACAGTAGCATTAATAAAAAGTAAATATACATTTAAAAATAAGTAAATACAAATTAAATCCCTTGAATAAAACCCGACAAAAGAAAATCCTTATTAACAAACTAAATAATTTAAAAAAATATTACATTAACAAAAAAGAACATTGTATAAACAAACTATTAACACTTTTTTTTTGTCTTCAGTCATTTGACTGGTTTGATGTATTAACACTAAATTTAAAAATAGATTTGCAAAATATTATACAGAACGTTCAGGAAGTTGCTATGCATTGTAATTGTGAAAGTGTAATGATGAAACTTTCTTAATTATTATTTTGAATTTTATTTAATTATTTTATAAAAACGGATATAAGAGTAACTGGAGTAGTTTATAAAAACTGTTGAAAATGACCTCCTCCAACATCAATACAACACTGCACACGTTACAACTTGTTTTTAAATACTTTAACCAGCTGATGTATTGAAAAGTCTCATACGTATGCCGTTATTGCAATTTTTAGTTCGTCGATCGTATATGGTTTGTTGCGATACATTCCTTGTTTCGCTGCTCCCCATATAAAGTAATCTGGAGGAGTCAGATCGTGCAAGCCACAAACTCCTAGAAATTATTTGTCCACCAATGACATTTCGTAAAAAAGTAATTGACCTGTTTGCTATGTGAGCTGTGGTGCCATCTTGTTGGAACCAACAGTGATTAATTTCCACTACTGTTAACTGAATAATGAAATTTGTTAAAACAGCACAATAACGAATATATTAACTGTATTTTCAAAAAAATTGGACCTACAATGCGCGTTCTACTCACACCGACCCAGACTCCAATTTTCGCTTCGTGTAAAGATTGTTCGTGTAATTCATGGGGGTTAGTTGTCGACCATAGTCGCGTATTTTGTGAATTAATATATCCTACCAGATGAAATTATGCATCATCTGTAAAATACGTAATGTCAAGGATATCTCTTTTATTCTATAAGCATCCGGAACCCCCGTAAGATGTTACTTCAGAGGATGATATGTGTGCATGCAAATGAACTATACTTCATTTGCACTGTCTCAGGTCGATTGAACTTGTACTGTCTCAGGTTGACCGTTTCTTGGATGTGTGGTTAATTGAAACCCAACCACCAAAAACACCGGAATCCATGATCTAGTATTAAAAATCCATATAAAAGTAACTGCCTTTACTAGAATTTGAACCTTCGAACTCTCGACTTCGAAAACAGCTGATTTCCGATGACGAGTTAACCACTAGACCAGTCCGATGGGCTATATCAAGGATACTTACAGAATTTTAATCGGTAAAACGTTTAAACCATTGACAATAATTTAGACCTTTAGCATAATCTGGAGGTTTCAGTTCTTGAACACACATTACTTTGTAGGAGAAAAGTTTGAGTTCTTTTCTTACAGCTTTATATGTGGTAGCAAGTTTGATACCTTACTACTATATTAACTTATGCATTGACTTTCATGCACTGTCGGCCATAGCGTCCTAAATATCAAGCAGCTTCTGTTTGTTTAGTTTAGGTGTTAATCGACTTTGATCAGTGCCTTCAACAGAGCCGGTTGCCCAACATTTTTTGATAGAAATTCGAAGTGCATTGCGGTGAGGAACAGAGTATTTGGAAATTTTTCAGAAAACTGGTACTTTACTAAATCAGTATACTTGTCACCTTCCCAAAAGAAGTGTTCAACGAGAAAAGTGTGTTCCTCTACTGAAAGGTCCATTACGTTTCTCGCAACTATTGATTCTGATAAACGAAACAACACGAAACGACGCCCGTTCAATCACAACTCAAAAACTGATGTTTTGTTTTATTACTCAGCAATGTCCAAAGAACTGACAGGCCAACAAATCCTTAACAAAAAGAACAGACTACACCACCTAATTTTAAATCATATTGCATAGCGACTTTCCAAGCACTCTGTAGAATAAAGATTTTCACCGATATTTATACAAAAAGAAAACAAAAAAAAATATGTTTGTTGATTTTGATTTTTCAATTCGAAAGTGATATATTGATTTATTTTGTAGCGTTTTGCAGTTAAATTTTTTTTTTACGGACCACGCAAATACCACTTCTTTTCTCTTCATCCATGCATTTTTCATTTTTTCGGCACGGCTTCGTTTTGCTCATCTGTCCATTCTCTTCCAGTCCTTTTTTCTGCCATAAGAACTTTAAATATTGTAAATTATTTTTCGGAAGTTATCTACATCGCAACTGTTCTCTTCTCTTTTCAAGCTTATTCTTTTAGAGTCTTCTTCCACCTGTTTCCAGTAATTTTATTTGCTTTTCATGTTCCGCAGCTTATCAAAGATTTGTATATTTTATCTGTTTATTATTATTTATTTATTTTATACTCATTAATTTAGGTTTTGGTTTAGTATTTATAATTCCTCTTAGTAATAGACTCCTCTGTGATAAGTGGTTAACAATTGAAATGCGTGTGTAGTTTAAAATTTTTTTAGTTCTTGAGAGTTTTTTCTCTTAAGTATTTTAAATAAAAAATTACACAAAAACAGTTGTACAATCTTTTTTAAATGTGGCAAAAAGTTGCATAATTAAGTGGGACATCAATCTACTTTTAATTATTAACATTAAATTATTTTTTCTATGCTCTAGACTGCGGATACCGGTGTTCTTTGAGGGTTGGGTTCCAATGAACCATACTTCTCAGGAGATCGATTTCTGTAGGAGATCTATTCCAGACTACACGTTTACCGGTACACTTACTTACTTACTTACTTACTCACTTACTCACTTACTCACTTACTTACTTGCACTACATCTGCAGCTACGTCAGGCCTGGAAAGCCGGTAGTAGTAATTACGTATACCTATATGAAGACACCCACCCGGTAGCAGCTGGAAAACTGGTTGAAGAAATATATATTAAATTATCTAGGTGTGAAAGAAAAGAATGATGTAAAAGAAATTATTTTACTGTTTAAAAAAAATGTTGAGTTACGTGGTAACCGTATCGTCTCTCCCCTAAACCAATTATAATAAACAAAAATATATATGGAATGAGTTAAAGTTATATAAAGATCACCCTCCTTTTAGGTATACCTTTCACTCAATATCTCCCCAATTTTATTCGATATTTTTTTATTGTAATTAAATAGACAAAGACACATTACCTTAGTTTAGAATTTTCTTCTTTTGAAAACTACTAAAAGCCTGAAAAGTTATGACTATATTTTCAAGAAAAAACATATTTCAGTTTCCGTATTTATGAATATTTAATATAAAAAATCCAACTTATACCGTATCATCGGAAAATGTTACTTTATTTTACTACGAAAATACATCGTAAATTCCTTACCTAATACTAGTATATACCACACAATATTAGTAAATATTACCTCTAATAAAAAAACACTTCGGGTAAATTAGGGATTATCATACACATTCCTAAGATATTGTATAAAGATGAAATATGCGTGTCACGGTATATCTAACATGCACCGCTGGGTTTGTGAATTTTTACACACGTTCGCTTAGAATGAGCCGTTACAAAGTGTATAGTGCTTTTTATAAGCGAATAGAAATTATAGACGCTTCTATTAAATGCAATTATTTTGTATAAATTTTACATGCATGATCGTATTAAGCAGTGTGAAACGAATAATTTTATTGTTATCTTTATATAAAAAGTTTTTCTTTTGACACATCGTTTTGTTTTTTTCTGATAATTATATTTAATTCATAATTAAATATAATTGTCTAAGCAACTATTATATGTAATGCAGATAATGTTTATAATAACAGCAGTAATCAAATTTTATAAGTGATTATTATTATATGGATGAGGAATTATTTTGTTGTAATAGGTTGGGCATAATTATAGAATTATTTTCGGTGTTAGATAATTGCTCTGGAATTTTTGTCTTAACTAAGCAACCAAAGAAAAACGATTTGTGTAGAGTTTAAAATTTAACCTTTGGTTACCGATAAATTATTATTTTTTAATCTTACAACCCTTACCAGATTTTTTATTTTTGTTCGTCCGGACCTGTAAAGATCACGTTTGAAACTTCTTTTTTTTTCCCAATATCTTTTCATTTTTTCACTCTTGTTATTTTCGTCCTCGGTACACTTTCTTCCTATACTCCTGTTATCCTTCTTCTCTAGAAACTTAGATTCTTAGATTAATTTTCTAAATTGGTCTCTATTAAAACAGGTTTCTTTGGAGATTACTAACGTTTTAAGATCGTTTTCAACTTCTTTAAACCGGCTAATTTTAATAGTTCTACAGTTATAAAAGTTAATTATTTGTTTTGTTTATCTGGTTTCGCTCATTGTATATAAATGGCCGTAAAATTGTAATCTTTTCCGAATGGTGTCTTAATTTATTTGTTTTTTTATAAATTTCTGTTTCACTTGTTAGTTTATAAATTCAGTCCTGGTAATCGAGTCCATATACGTTTCTTAAAATTCCTTTTTCTATTTTAAAAAGGTCTTTCTTCGAAAAAATTTTACAAGCACTCAGCTCCATATAACGTCTCCGGAAGAATAATTGTTTTGTAATATCGGAGTTTAGCATTATGCGAAAGAGATCTTTTATTATATTAAAAGATTTTTTATTTAATTATTTTCTTTTTTGTATGAGTATCAGCATAAATAATTTATTCAAAAATATTTAAATGAATAATAATTTATAAAAATGTAACCTAAAATTCAACTATGTGATAAAATTCTATATCAAGTATTATATTTAAATCCTCTTTCTCAAATCAGAATATTTTGAGTAAATTGAATAAAAAGACCGAGTTTTAATTTTTCGTCATCGATGAAATAAAAATTTGATAACTATTCTCTATCTGATAAAAAGCCAATCGATTTAAATAATTTACATTTAAAAAAATTATCAAATATATTTTTGAGGAAGAAAATTTATTAACTTCTGACCCTTTTCTAAAGTTTTTAAACTATTCTTTCTTTGTTTAATTTCATTTGAAAAAAAAAATGTAAAAAAGAATTTCTACCCAGAGATTGAAATATGGTGTATATGTCATGTAATGGACGAACAAACATTTCCGAACTCGAATTCGTAAATTATGGATGCTCCCCTTACATGAATATGAATAACGTGTGACACAGTAATTGCAGATGGAAACAGTCTTTTTATTTATGTTTCAGGATATTAAGTGCCATTAACCTAATGATAGACAACGTTAAAAATCACAAATAATTCTCATAAACGCCATTTTTAAGAATAATGTTAAATCTTTCCATGTTATGTTTACTAATAAATATATGGAATGAAGTGGTTTGCCATTGCATTCTTCACTGAGCCTCTTACATGACTGCAGATCAACATGCTAAGCCCATTGAAATGCAACTGTTATTCAACTACAAAACTGATACTTTAATTCATTTCAGTACAGGGACTGGTTGTAAAGTGAATACCATTAATCTCAGTGAAACTCTTCCTGGTGTTTTTTCTGCTTCAGTTGGTTTATATGTATTACTGCAAAACAAAGGCTGGGGTAGGCAGTGTGAAACAAAAAATTAATGCACTTCTTTCTGTTGTAAAACATTTATATGCAATGCTGTAACTAAGCAACTCGACAAAGTTTTTAGTATTTTTAATAGTACTGTTTATTTTAAAACGTCTACTGCGTAGGTACTTAGGATTATATTGACTTTTTCTCTTGATTTATTTGCAATCAGCTTAATTCAAAACTATAGGTAAAAATATATACAAACAGAATTTAAATGAATACTATTGACTGAATTTCCTTCCAACAAACAAAATAATTTTACAAATAATTTATCAAATTAAAAGAAAAAATGTAATAAGTAATGATGAAAGTTATATACATATGATAAAATAATAAGCTGTGAAAAATTGAGCTGAAAGTTGTATGAGACAATAATTTAAATCCAATCGAGTTTTATAACGGTATCTGTATATAACCGGGTAATTCAAAAATAACTTCACAAATTTAAAAGCATGTAAAATTTATTTAGATAACTTACAGATTCGGTTGAGGTCTCATTTCATAGCAAAACAACATATCAAGTTTTGACTCGCGTAGTTCATTAGTACCGAATTCAGCCACCAGTGTTGTTAAAAATGAATACATTTACTGGTGCGGGACCTGCTTGCTGTGTGCGTAATTTTCTTAGAATGTACGGTAGGGACCCTCCTAGTAGGCATACAGTTTACTCTTGTCACCAAATCCACGTTGAGACAGGTTGTTCTGTTAAACAAAAAAAATTACCAGGACGCCCACACGTCCCTGAGGCTCCTGTGGAACAACCAGTAAAAGCTTTGCTCGTAGTCCGAAGAAATCAATTCAATGTGTATCATGTGAGACTGGCATTACACAAACGACTGTTTCGCGCGTATTACATAAACGATTGTTATTGAACCCGTACAGACTAATCATGGTTCAACACATTACATATTACAAAGTTGCTCGGCTGTAGTTTTGTGAGAAGTGATGAACAGTATTGCAGACAATGATACATTTATAGACAATGTCATTTTTAGTGAAGAGTCAGTGTTTCACACCAGCGGCAAGGTGACCACCCACAACTGCCGATTATGGGTTAGCGAAAACTTTCATGAAACTTTGCAGCACATTTGTGACAGCCGTAAGGTCAATGGTTTTTGTACCATAAGCAAACAAAGACTGTACGGCCCGTTCTTCTTCCAGGAGGTAACCGTAAATTGTATCGCTTACCTGGATATTCTTAAAAATTGTCTAATGCCCCATTTAGACGATGATAACCAAGATGGACGCCATTACTATCAGCAAGGCGGGGCACCACCTCAGTACAACCCAGAAGTCCGAGATTTTCCATTCCCAGGTCGGTGGATTGGTCGTGTAGGTCCAATTGCACGGCTACCTCACTCCCCAGAGTTTACCCCGGTAGATTTTTTCTTGTGGGGTTTCATTAAAAACCGGGTTTACGCACCTTCTTTGACTGCTGATCGGGTTTATGTACCACCTTTGTCTGCTGGTCTTGTTTTAAGACTTCGAATTAATGCCGCAGCTGAAAAGATAACGCTCGAATTGCTGGCTACATTCTGGAATGAAATCGACTTCAGGTGCGATGTATGTCGCATTACAAATAGAATCCACATCGAACCAAAGTGTATGTTGGGTGACAAAGGTGATTAACTTTTATATGAAATGAGACCTCAACAAAATCTTTAAATTTTTATATGTTTTAAAGTTGTGAAGTCCTTTTTGAATCATCCGGTATAAATAATCCATTTTTGCCAGGACCAGTCTGTATTATTTAAATGTTAGATGAATTCTAAAATCATAGGGTAGTCTGTAATCTGTTTTTATTTTTCATGCTTTAAATTCAAATTCCTTTTCTTTATTAGTTTTACTTGTTAGATTATACATCGTGTATCATTTGTAGTTTACTATCGGGTGTTTGTGATACCTCTCCAGACTTGATTGAAACCGGTTGATATTTGCCATAAAACTGTTTTAAATAAGACTACTTTAGTAATTTTTTTTTTATCATCCATTACAGATACTGTAATCTCAAACTTAGCAGATTTCGTAGTTTCCAAATGCGTTAAGGTGTCAGGTCAGCCGGCGATATGTAATTGGATTCGCCGCCGTAAACTGAAATTATTTACGTTAATAAAATTTTATCGCTGATCAAAAATGTGTCTTACAAATTATTAAAATGGCCTCATAATTTCCATAATGTGAACACTTTTTTTTATTAAATATTGGATCACACAACCTTATCTGTAAATTTCATAATTCGCCATCTCTTTAGACTTTCCTGAGGTTGACTGACCTGAAAAATGGACAATAAACAATGTAAACCAGAAATTGTTGACTTCCATTTATCTCGGTCGAAAAAACACGTCGTTAGCTCCAAATTACGTGGGAGGTATTGGTAATTCTGAAACGCTCGTTATGCTTCGATTCGTTTGATACTAATCGTGATTAGTTTGATACATGCATCAGTCAAACGTATCATTCAACAGACTCATCAGTACCAGCCCTCAGTGGTAGAAAATTTAAAGTCAATTTAACATTATTAGTAAACTTTTTTTATTACGATTAATTTCTTTTTACTGATTACTAATTTATATGGTAAACATAATGAGTGAAATGAATTACACTTTAATTGTATTTAAGAGAAAGACATCGTCTAAAGAAGGGATTTTAAGTATTTTAAGTGGGGTTGTAGTGTAAGCTAGAAAAAAAATAATTGTATAAATAGTTTAATGACGTTGGACCGATTAAAATGTATTTGAAAATAAGTCGGGAGATTTAATAAAAAAAAAAGTGACACGATAGTTATAGGTGATTACCGCAATCAACAATTTTACATTTGCTATTCTAGTAAAATAATTGTTACATGCTAGCTTCTTTCTTACATTATAGTATTTTTTTTGTACTTGCAACTTACAGCGTTAAAATATGCAATATTTTTAATTATTTTATGTAAAAATTAATTAAGTTAAATAATTATTGTACTCTCACTTTTAAATGAAAATTATGTTTATTGTTATAAAACAGTGTAATGTTGCGAATACTTCCGTTGGAAATATTTTGAAATAATCATAAATAGTTTAGATATTAATTATTTTAAATTACAGTTTCCCCTGCCAATCTATGTTAATTAATTTTTAATACTTTTTGTGTGGTAATGGTTCATAATTAAGACATTTTTAATGAAAGAATTTATACTTTCTTATCTGCAATAATGTATAGCAGTGTAAGTATTGTTTTTGACCCCCTGCAGAATTAATTTTTTTTTATACCTCACTACATTTTTCTACATCTCATAATTTTTTACTTACAGAATTAATTTAAATAAGTAAAACAAAATTAATCGATTGAAATAGTTGAATGTTGATTGAATAGTTGAAAAGAATAAAAATAAAATTTTAGGGGTTAAAACACTGAAGAAGGTTTTTTTAAAATTATATTTCTATAGATATTTCCGGAGTTATTAATTTTTTTAATAATAAAAAATAAGCATGTGTAACACTTCTTACTAGTGGGAGTTGTTGAGGACCTAAAAAACTCCTTTTAATGTCTTTCATCACCTCAATGTATTTTTACAAAAAATTATTTTAATAAATCCAATAACCAGCTCAAATCTTATGATGGTAGTCTACATTTTTTATAATATACAAACCAAATACAGGCCAACACACAAATATACAAAATATTTATAGTAACAATTTAATAAATCTGTGCTCAAGAGGCTTCAAAACCCTGAAAAATACAAAATACCGGAAAGTATCTTTTTTCATTGATGACAAAACATTTTCTGTTGCGCTTAGATTTTTCAAAAATAACTATAGGATGTATTGGTACACTATGCCAACCCACCGGGTTGGTCTAGTGGTGAACTCGTCATCGAAAATCAGCTGATTTCAAAGTCGAGCCTTGTAAGGTTCAAATTCTAGTAATGGCAGTTTTTTTTACACGGATTTGAATACTAGATCGTGGATACCAGTGTTTTTAGGTGGTTGGGTTTCAATTAACCACACATCTCAGGAATGGCCAACCTGACGCTGTACAAGACAAGAAAAATGTTCGCATCTAGGACAATCTAATAAAAAATTCCATGAACTGGCAATTCGCCTATAATATATCACTGTTTGGCGCTGAATACTGACTGATGACTTTACTGGCCAATATTTTATTGAAAATGTAGATCAATAGCTTACGGTGAACAATGAACCTGTAATGTCGAGCAGTTAGAAACCACTGGATTATTTTTTTGGAGTTACGTAAAAAGTAATATGTATGCCATCAATTAACACAACATCCATGAAATTAAGGACGAGATCTAACTCGCATTATTCGTGTTACTGAATCATATTTAATTATGAGATACCATACAATGTAACTATGATATAGAAAATTTCGATAAAAGGATGATTATTTATAAGATTGGCTAAGATAATAATAACCGATGTTATTTAGTTATTTATAAATAACTGTAATCGGTCATATTATTAATTTAAAAAAATGGTTTAAAGTTTTCCATATTAAATGTATTATGTTAATAATGCCAGTTGTAGCTCTTTTTGGGAAACTTTATTTTATAACAGCCGGGAAAATGAAAATCATATGACATATGTTGATGAAAATAATGTGTTGAATACATATATATATATATATATATATATATATATATATATATATATACATACGCATGTGTGTATCTGTATAAAGCAGCTTGTCCTGACAGACTGAATCATAAACACCCAGCAAAAAATAATAAAGTAAATTGATGAAAATTTGTATTTATATACGTTCTTCTTATGGTGCACTAAGAAAGAATTTTTTGTAATTCCGAGTTTAAAGATTTAAAATGGAGTAAAAATTAAATGTTTTAATTTTAATTTCTCGATAACAGAAGAAGATATCAACTCGTTTTTGGTTGGTGTGTGTAATCTTCATGTGAATATCTAAAAACCAATTTCTAGACTTTTTGAAATTCCGAGTTTAAAGGGTTAAAAAAGATTTTTAATTGTTTTTGAAACCCAGCTATTTTTTTTTAATTTCTTGCTAACAAATAAAGATATCAACTTGATTTTTAATATGTGTAATTTTCATGTACACATCTAAAAACCAATTTCCAGATTTTTCGAAATTCTACCTTGAAAGGAGTAAAGAAAGGTAAAAAAGATTTGAACGATGATTGCAAATTTTCCCCATTTCCGACTATAGTAAACGAGGTATACACTAGATCGGGGCTACTCTTCAGATAAATATTTAAAAAACCATTTTCGGGATTTTTTAAATTTGAGTTTTTTAAGGGATTGATATTTTTTATAAATTGAACAGGCTTTAACTTTTTTTGTCATCATTATTCTCACATACACGAGTTGAATGAAGACAGAACGGTCCAAGGAGCAGAGTCCCCTGTCTAGGTAAGGGTGAGCGAAGCGTGTCGTGACCGGCTACTATATATTTATGTATAATATATACACCCATACATATATATATATATGAGTGTGTGTGTGCGTGCGCGAGCGCATGTGTGTATTGCAATAAAAACGAAATATTGAACAAAAAAAAGGATAATTTGGAAAATAAGTGAATACAAATTATAGTATTTTATTCTGCTATATTTAAATCTGATAAGACCGTTTGGGTGTTTATTTATCAATACTGTAATTATATTTATAAAAATAAATCAAAATAAATTAACTAGTTTGAAATACAGTAAAATTAATCGGCTATTAATTATGTCTATTTGTAAAATATACGGTATCAGATTATAAGAGGGAGGACAGCGCACCGTTGCTGGTCGGTGGAATATGTGACGTAACAGTTCAATGGAAGGTTGAATGATCGTGAGTATTTGGTCACGACTTAAGACATGCCGCCATATTCTTCAAACTAACGATGCCAATCAACGCAACTGGCTTTATAATTTAAGACAAATGACGATGGGAAAAAAATATTATTAGGAAAAAAAACAGAAAAATTTATTAGTCCTAAATAGTCGAAGTAAATTTATCTTAAACGAGAAAAAGATAACTAATTATACCTTGTTTCGTAGAATGATTAAAATACCTGTCATCGAAAGTTCATTTATTAGAAATAGAATTAAATAAAAATAAGATGTTATTTATTGTAAATAACCGTAATTTAGCAAAGTTTTTTCAAGAAAAAAACTTTTGAGAAAAGATCTTGTTCAATGTAGTTTTCATCGCTAAAATAAATATTCTTGGAGTGTTTACAATGGATATTTATGTCTGCTGTAAAAAAAAATATATTTCTTAAAATACTGAATTTAAAAAAAAATTAATTATGTTGTAGATTCTTGGACGAGAGACAAAAAAAATTACAGCTTCAATTAATTCCTCTTCTTCAGTCTCTCCTTATGCAAACTGCAAACCTACATCCCATATCCAAGCAATGTTTATTTTTTTCATTACTTCTTTTAGTTTCAATCTCATAATCTCAAGATATACTACGAGCATAAATCTTATATTATCAATTAACTCTTATATGAGATCACATCGTAGCGTCTCTGCCTATAATCCCGGAAAGTTCTGGACTCCAAGTTTTCGTGTAAAAAAACCTTGCGCTAGAATTTTTCACACGCTACAAATTTATCATCATTAAAAAAAATTTAGGTTAAGCTGTAAATGAGTTTAAGTGTGAAGTTAAAAATTGAGAAAAAATATATAAATTTATTTTAATTTAAAATTTTTTGAGACTTACAATTTTTATCTGTAAATTTCTTTCTTTAACAGTTTAACCTGTCATAAATATCTTGAAACTTTTCCACATTTACAACATTTTTTTTATTATTTTCTTTCATATCTAGTTCGTATCGGTCCTTGATTTATACGTAAAGGCAGGACGTCAGTTTCATCATTTCTTCTGATGTATATTAATATGTGTCGTAGGTGAATTGAAAAATCACGCTTATTGCGATGCGCCCGGCTAATTGAAAAAATGAAGTATAATCTACTTGCATTATTTGTTATAATTATAAATATAAATTAAATATAATGTATCCAAACTTAAGTAGGTTAGCGACTGAAGCGAGCGTAGGTTAAGTTTGGTTAGATTATGTTTATAATTATAAGCAATAAAGCAAATATATTATATTCCATCTTCCAGTTAGCCGGCTAATTGCAATAAGCCTGATTTTTCAATTCACCAACGAAATATGCATTAACAACAAATTTATTTGTTATAAATTTTTATTTAATCGTTTTCTTATTAGTAACTGGAGTAACTTACGTTTAATCTATCGATATGTATATATGTGTGTGTGTATGCGCGCGCGCGCGTATATTATGTATATGTTACGTTAAATTTGATTAATCCGGTAATTATGCGTAATTACCGGTGAATTTGATTAATTGCCTCCATTGTTGGAGAAAAACATATATAATTTGTATATTTTACGTTAATTAGAAGAGGTTAGCGAGCGTAGGTTATTGGTTAGGTAACCAAACATAACCTACACTCGCTTCGCTCACTAACCTCGACTAAGTAACAGTAATGTTTTTTGATTATGTAAATAATAAATTCAGTAATTACTGCTTATAGTCGAGTTGTTATTTTAATATATAAAATATATTAATATGAGGCGTGTGTAAAATGACCGGTATATTTAATCAATTTATTAAATTCTCCAACATTGGAGACGATTAAACAAATTCAACGGTAATTATGCATAATCACTGGATTAATAAAATTTACCGTAACTTACATATATAGTAAACGTTAATGAAGCAGAAAAATGTAAAAACTCCTATATTTTTTTATTTAACATGACTATTTCTACAGTTTTCTGTAGCCATCTTATTCCTTAAAAAGTAACACGTAACAGGTAGCCACCATTACTATCTACGTACTCTTGTAGTCTTAATCAAAAATTTTCTATTAGCCGCTGTAATATGTCCTAGTGTAATGCCTGAAACTTCTTGAATTTTTAACTTTAGTTCCGTCTTTGGAGTTGTTCGACGTACACCTTGCTCTTGAGCAAACAGCAAAGAAAAAAGTCGCATGCGGAAAAATCAAAAAATGTAGCCGGTCAAACAATATCCTCTTTTTATGGTATGGTGTTGTTTTAGAAAGAGTTCTCTTAAATTAATAATAAGCACGTTAGTAGTATGATTTGTCTGGAACCACGAAATTTGTGAAAATCGAACTATATCTTGCCTCAAAAATGTTGTTATCGTGATTGTGCAGTAAGACAGTGCAGTAACAGTTTAAGCATTTTTTTCGATCACCTTGAAAAAGAATGTTCCAGTAATGCCAGATGACGAAAGTGGATACTACACTGTAACTTTCGGATTATGCAACGGTCTCTCACGTAACTGAAGTGGTTTTTCAGCTCTCCAATATAAAATAGTCTGCTTATTTAATTAGGCGTTCAGGTGAAAATGAGCTTCATCTAGCATAAACATATGATGGATTAAGATTTCATCATCATCCAAAATGCTGTAACATTTCTTGAAAAGATTCATGCGAGCTACGAAATAATTCCTTAATGATTTGAATTTTATAGGGGTGAAAGCTTAAATCCTTTTATAAGGTTCGACGCACCAATGGTTCACTGATATTCATTGTTAATGCATCTTTAATCGCAGAACATTTTTGGCTGCATTTTATGGCAGTTCAAACTCTACCAATGCTTTCTGGCGTTCTAACACTTCTTGTTGCTCCTTTGTTTTGAATTTAATGTGGACATATTTTCCTCAAACGCTTTAATCAGTAAGTTATTTAAGTGAGTAAATGCCAATGGAGTATTGAACCGATTGCAAAATAATCTTCGTACATATGTCACGAATCACCATTTTATAAAACAATTTAACACAGAAAACACGATGTGCATCTAACCATTGATCCATGTTTACTAAATGGAATTAAATAACTGACAATATGTCACCAAGTTCAAAGCCCTGACGTAAAATGAATAACCGAACTTTTAAATTTTCCCGCTTACCTGACATGTCCTGAATATACGAGTATATATTAGCCAGGTAGTTGTAGTAGATAGTGGATATAATAAGGTAAATAAAAAATCCGCCCCTCTGGGTTGAGTACTGCTTGAATGCCGATCCGACCCAGGTAGCAGGAGAAAAATAGTAGTGGATAGTAATTTTTGTTATTTAAATACTGAAATAAAGTATTTCAGAATATTTTGCGTTTGAGTTTTATAGCCCCAAACAGTAATAATGTTTTAATGTTTAAAACTATATTTGAATTTTTATTTAAAGGATAAAAATATTACTTTACGCAAAGTTCATTGTGTTCGAAAAGCCACTGTGCATTATGCTTTAGAATTATGTGGTGTATTCTGATTTTTGGCGTTAGGTTGGTTGTTCTATGGGTTCGTTGCTACCTAACATAAAGCTCCAAGAAAAGAACTGAAAATTTTTCCCTATATAGGAATGAGCGTTTTGGAACTGAAACCTACATATCATGCCAAAAGACTAAATTGTCAATGCTTTAAACGTTTTATTGACCAAAATTCCGTAGATATCCTCGACATTACGATTTTTTTTACAGAAAAAGCGTGATTTCATCTGCGAGGGTACATTACTTCACAAAGTACACGACTGCGGTCAACAACTAACTCCCGTGAATTACACGAACAATCTTACACGAAGCAAAATTGGAGTCTGGGCATTGTGAGTCGAACGTGCATTGTGGGTTCAATCTATTTTAACAATACAGTTAATAGTGATCGCTATTGTGCTGTTTTAACAAATTTCATTAGACAATTAAAAGACGTGCAAATAAATCACGGTTGGTGCCAACAAGATGGCGTCACAGCGCATGCAGCTAACAGGTTAATTACCTTTTTACAAAATATCTTTGGTGAACGAATCATTTCGAAGGGTTGTGGTCGGCACGATCACCTAATATGACTCCCCCAGATTACTTTCTGTGGGGGACAGCGAACAAGCAATATATCGCAGCAGACCACGCACGATTGGCGAACTAAAAACCACAACAACGGCATACGTACCAGACATTCCAGTACATCAGCTGGTTTAAGTGTTTGAAAATAAATTAAAACGTGTTCATTGTTGTATTGATGTTGGAGGAGGTCATTTTCAACGCCTTTTTTATAAACTATCTCAGTTATTGTAACATCCATTTCTATAAAATAATGAAATAAAAATACAATGTAATAATTAAGAAAGTTTCGTCATTATATTTCCATAATTCTAGTGCACAGCACTTCCTGAATGCTCTGTATTAAGTCGATTAGTAATACTACTTAAAATTTACTTTAACTGTAGTACTGGTTTTTATGACTCTAATATTATTTTATATACAGTCTTTTAATTTTGCTATTTTATTTAAACTTCGTCATACTTTCTTAATAAGTAATAAGGTTGTTTGGCGGTACCTTGAAACCGGTAGTAATAGTAGTCGCAGTAACATCAACACTAGCCACCATTGAGAGCAGCAAAGTAATTCTCTTATAAGTGAGATGAAATTTGATTATTTTAGACTAAATATTAAGTTAATAACACTATTAAATTTCATTGTCATTAATTATTATTTGGGCTGGTTTAAATTATTTTCATCTTACGACATCCTTTAATAGATTTTAGGATTACACCTGTATAATATATATTTTAATTTAAAATCATTCTGCTTTGAATAATATTGCCACTTTTTATTTCTCAATGTTTTGATATTGCCTCAATTCTAAAACACTGAAATGTAAATTTATAATTTTCTCCAAAAACCGTTTAAGAAAAATTTTATTTCAAATTTAAACCTAAACAGCTGTTTCGATTATTAAACAATCATCGTCGGTAGACACTACAAATAAAGTGCACATAAGAATATGTAAAATAAAAGTAAATAAATTAAAAAAGACTATAATTTTCAGAAAAATCCCAATAGAAAATGTTTTGTTTAAAACGAACTTTATAGTATGATGCACTGAGCGTGCTTTCTTCGGTACCCCGATAGAATTGCGGATTAAAGGACGAAAACTAAGGGCGTTCGGTGTAGCCAAAGATGAAGCCAATTCTATAATACGGGAACAATGGAAGGTGGCATGGGCGGGTTCAGCAGTGGCCGCATGGATCAGAAGAATTATCCCGGACCTGGATGCTTGGCTAGATCGCTCTCATGGCGAATTAGATTACCACACAACGTAACTCATGTCGGGACGTGGTGCGTTTGAACAATACCTGCATAGATTTGGCAGGAGAGAGTCACCCATCTGCTTTTATTGCGATGCGGCTGACGATGCCGAACACACTATTTTCGTGTGCAGATGATGGGAGGAACATTGTATAAATGCAGGACTGATGCATACCCGACAGGAGCAACTCTCGGAGTGGCTCTTGGCTATGTCCGGAAACTGGCATAATTTTGCAATATTTGCAAGAGCAGTCCTCAGAAAAAAAGAAAATGATTCAAGACGACTGGGATACTGAGGGTTTTAGTTTATAGCAGGGCAGGGTGGACAGCCCTGTTCCTGAGGGCTCACATGCCCTGGTGTGTGGGTTCCCGTGATGGAGCGGGGACCCCTGGGGTCTGTTAGGTGTGGATTAATGAAAAGACTGAGACCCGGCCGGCGGTGTGGTTTCCCGGATACGCTTTGGCGGCTTTGGCTCCTGCGCCATCGGTTTGAGGCTGTCAAAAGGAAAGACCGAGACTCCATCTCCGGCGGGGGGGGGGGGGCTGGGAACGACATAGCCGGGTCTGGTTTCTTCCGTCGGAGATTAGAGGCAGGCAATTAAAAGATCCGGAAAGGACACGTCCCCGAGCCGAATATACTTAATTGGATGTCCGGCTCGGGGATGTAGGGGATAAAAAAAAACACCAAAGAATAATACTTAACTGCAGGATCCGGCCCGGTTGAGATGAAAAATATAAATTAAATTAAAAAAAATACCACCAAAGAACACCGGTATCCACGATTTAGTATTTAAATCTGTATAAAAGTCTGCCTTATCAGACATTAGGATTTGAACCGTAGAACTCTTGACTTCGAAATCATTATACAAACCACCCGTCCAATTACAACTGTCCATTAGAGATAAATTTTTCTCGCGGTGATAAATTACAAACTGAGATCCACACCCGTGATCTATCAGAAGGAAGACAAAGATACTACCAATCTACCACGAAAGTGAACGTAATGATAATAATTAGTAAAACGAGCTTTAAACACTCTTTTAAATATTAAAAGAAATACTACTTAATTCTTTAAAATATTAAGTTTATTCTACATTAAAAAACAAACTCCTAGCAACTTACTAATGTAATTTGAGGCCAGTATAAAAAAAACACCGGGATTTAAAATGTATTGAGGAGTAGTACCTGTTGCGTCGCTTGCATAAGATCAAGTAGCGCTACTGTCTCGTACATCATGTGATACAAAATATTAGTTTTTCTTTTTTTTTTACATATGTTGAAATATTAGTTTTACTTCTTTTTTTTTACATAATGTTTTTCTTTCTATTTTTATTCATTAATTGTTAGTGCACTAAGAGAGCAATTATACAACATGGCCAAGTCGCCAACTATTATGTATCAATATTCTTTTGTTAAAAGTGTTAGTATCATTTCTTGTTAATAAAGTTGTTATTTTCAATTCAGTGTTTATTCTACAGTCCATTAATCAAATTAAATTTCGATTATCAATACAATACAGTACCTTTTTATTTTTAGAATGTTTTTGATGTTTTTATTTATTTACTTAATTTATGAAACCTTATTTCAATTATAAACAAGGGTGGGTCTAACACCTACCAAAGCCAACTTCAAAAAATCGTAGTTTAGAGAAAATTGTAACAGTTTATTGTTTTTTAAATTTTACTTTTATTTAAAGCAGAGAGGTACGAAAACTCAGTTACCCGTAAGAAAAAAAAACGTTTGCAGGTAACCCAAGTAACGTAAAGGCATGAAATCTGTGTGTTATTAATTATACGACTAAGGTAAAGGATAAACAGAAACGATGTTAAGTAAATATTAAGACGTAACTGCAGATTCTTAGAATGGAGGAATTTATATTTCTATAGGTAAATTTTCCAACTTCAAAACTATTGTTACTCGTTTAAAAAATATCACGTTTTTGATCGATATCATTATTTTTGTTTTCTAACAACATAAAAGCTGATAAATTAAAATAATGTAAAGCATTTCTACAAATGTTTCTTCTACTTAATTCTTAGTTTAATTTTTTTTACATAAATTTTGATGAATTTAAATGTACATTTTTATTTAATAAATTTCAAGAACCGCGCCTAATATGTAAATGACACAGATAAAGAGCTCTGAACATTTTGGAGAGTGGAAAATGTTTATGATTTTTATACAAGATCTATTTTTAATTTAAATCGTATACCATTTTTTATGTTATTCAAATTGGTAATGAAAGCTGAATAGAGTTTTTATATTTCTAAAATAAGAAGTAAATATTAAAAATTAAAAAAAACACGACTGCTAAAAAACATTTCTCTTTAATATAGGATAATTTCTAATATAGACGAGAGAGGGCGGTTGATAATTTTGTATATAGTATAATTTTTTAGAAATTAGTTTAAACATATACATATTATATGTATGTATAATAAATATATACATACATATTTATGTGTGTATATATTTATTACACACACACATATTTATGTAGCCTATGAAACTCCCGGTAACGTAAGGATTCCAACGCGGGGTCACACATTAAGTCGGTTCAGCCATTGAGCTACTACGGTGGAACAAACATACATGTATTTTTTTTGGTCTTCAGTCACATGACTGGTTTGGTGCAGCTCTCCAAGACTTCCGATCTAGTTCCATTCGTTTCATTTTGGTATAACCCATGCATTCTACATCCCTAACAATTTCTTTTATATATTCCAAATGTTGCCTGCCTGCACAATTTTTCCCTTTTACCTGTCCCTCCATAATAAAGCGACTATTCCAGGATGCCTATAAATACATAATAATAATATATGGTCTATAAGTCTGTCCCTTCTTTTAACTATATTTTTCCAAATGCTACTCTCTTCATCAATTTGTCACTTTATTCACCCATCTGGTTTTTAACATTCTTCTATAGCACCACATTTCAAAAGCTAATCTTTTCTTCTCAGGTATTCCGATGTCCAAATTTCACTTCCATATAAAGCTACACTCCAAAAATGTTTCCTGACGTTTAAATTAATTTTTGACGTATACAATTATATTTCTGATGAAGGCTCGTTTCGCCTGTGTTATTCAGTTTTTTATATCGCTTCTGCTTCGTCCATTTTTAGTAATTCTACTTCCCAAATAACACAATTCTTCTACCTCCGTAATCTTTTTCTCTTCCTATTGTTTTACATATATAACCACCTTAAATACATTACACTCTTTTTTGGGCAGTCGTGTAAAAATAATCAAAATTGGCTGTTAAAAGAGCAAGTAACATGATAAAAATTATTTTCTTTAACACCTTTAAAAAAATAGATAAGATATTTCTTATGTAATTTTTTATTATTACGCAATTATGCATACAGTTTTTTTGGATGATTTATTTTTAATATTTTCCTAACTTTTTAGCTCTGAAGAAACGTACAAATATTTTTCGACATAATCGAAAACGTTTATTTAAAGCATCAATGAATAAACCTGGAGAAAGTTTAATACTATCTACAATCCAGTAAAATAATACATGTTTAGCTTTACCGTCGTCTGAACATGGAATATTACTCGTATTACTAGATTTCTACCTTTTTAAGATAAAGAAATTTTTTTGTTCGATAAACCTACGAGATACAAGTTAATAAAACAATGAATAATTTAATAATATGTTATTTTAAATAGCTTGGTTATAGGTAGGAACTCGATTTCTTTTCTTTTTGCTTTTTGCACAGCCGTGCTTTTGTGACGGATTTCATTTGAAATAATGGATTTGAAACCAGTGCTACGACCTCCTACAGTTTAAGTAGCGTAGACCTTGCATCACACGCCCGGGGCCATTGGTTTGAACAGCATATTATTCAAAAAATTTGTGGTTTTTTTATTATGCTAATTTCATATTAAACCACTATCATTTATTTATGTAATATGATTATTCATATATTTTATTTTGAATTTTTAATTCGTTTTCTAATTTTATATTGAACTTTTCATAATATTTGTTTTTTTGAAGGTCGTGAGCCAAAAATCGATGGTGAATTTGCTTATGCCCGTATTTTAAATGAACCGTTCTCGGTATATTATTAATTCAAAAAAAATTAACGGTTATTATGTTAAAAAAAAATCAAATTACTATTATAATAATAGTAGTAATAATAAAAGAGCGAAATTAAACAGGAGTAAAACCAGTTATTATCCGAAGAGGAGGTTACTAATGAAAAGACATCATTAAATTTTTATGGAAGAAAAAGAATATATTGTTTGCCTTGTTACTGGATCATTTCTTTGTAATATTTTTATTGTTTAAAATTTAAAAAAACCTTTCCTGATTACTTTTACCATTTATAGTTTAATTATTGAACTAATGAGTAAAGATAACTGATGTTTTATTTAATCGAGTTTGATTTTTTGATGAGAGAAACTGTTGGTCTTCATTATTGAAAAATTTGTTTTATGAACGTTCATATTTGAAAAATAATCTTTGGAATTAAAACCTTTTGTATCCTATTTTCTATTATTCTTCCCCAAAAAAGTTCTATGTTATTAAACGTTAATTAATTCCTCTATTTATTACTTGAATATATTTATAAGTTATAAGTTTTAAGAAAAATTATATTTAAAAATGAATTATGTACATTAAACTTCCAATATATATTCCACGGAATATTGCTTTTCTATGAAAAATGATTGTGTTCTATAAACTGCGAAAGAAGAACAACGTTAATATGAGCGTGGAACGGTTTTAAATGCTGCGACAAGTTCAAATATGTTTGAAAATAAGTCGCCCATGATTGGATGTCAGATTTAACAGATTTTAAAACTTATAAGTAAAGTATCCTTTTTTATTGAAGACAGTCGAGATAATCAGCGATTGAAATGGAAAATCATCTTTTTTTCTCACAACCATTTACGAATCCGATTTTATTGAAATTATGAAAGTGTATACATACAGTATCAATATTGTTATTAAAACACACGATTTAGTGAAAAGTAAATTCTTATTTTTATTTTGAATCAAAATAATAATTTTTCAATACGGTTACCATAATAAACCCTGTTAAAGGGGAAGAAGTTTTTCTAATTACTTGAGTAACAGATAAATTTCTTTTCTTAATTTTATTGAAATTTACATTTAAAAAATTTATTTTTTTAAATTTATCGAAAATTGAAATTATAATACTGGAAAAACAGGATAATTTTTCGTAATTCTTGCTGTTTTTATTTTTATTTTTTTATAAACTTAATTGTAATTAAGAAAAAATAGCATATTAAAGAAATTTTTTTTTATGATACTCTATTCTTTTTCATCAAGTAAGTTTCTAAAATATAATTCATTAAATACAGAGTGTTCAAAAAGTGATGCAAGCTTGTGGAAGAATGTTTCCTTTTTTTGTTGTCGGTTTAATTGAGGAAAAATGGGTTGCACAATGCAACAGCAGAGAATAATCATTATCTTCCAATAAATTAGATGTGCCAGTTATGCCCAGACCCAGAATACCTTCTCAGAAAAGTATGGTATGGATGCATCAAAGAAGTCTACCGTCAAGCGCCTATACGACAAGTTCCAGGAGACAGGGAAAGTGGTAGATGCAGCCAAAAGTAGTCGACCAAAAGTGCTAACAATAGAAACGTTGATCGACGTGCACCCTGCGTATTCTGTTAGTCCAAGAAGTCTGTATACGCTTATCTAGGCAATGCTCATGTCATCTGTAACGCCAGATGGGGAAGAACTCGATGATTGCTTTCGGTCTGACAAGGCATGGTTCCATCTTGATGGTTACGTGAATGCACAGAATTCACGCATTTAGTATACGGAAAATCCACATCAGCTGCATGAGTCTTCTCTGCACGGACAAAAAAGTGAGTGTTTGGTGTGTAATGTCGTATAGGCTAATCTTCATGAGATTCTTTCACGGCACAGTGAACAGTTAGCGCTAGATACAGATGGTGCAACAATTTATAAACACTATACCTGCAGACGGACTAGAGTATTCGGAGTTTGAGCAGGACAGTGTTAGCTCATACAGCAAATAATAACTATGACATTCTTGGATCAGTATTTTTATGGACAAGTGGTTTCGACGGGATTGTGGCCCCCTCGATCTTCTGATTTATTCCCTCCTGACTTTTTCTTAAGGATTCTGCTTAAAAAATTCATCCTCACACCATTTCCCAATTGCAGAACGAAATTGAACGATGTGTTGCTGCAGTTCCTTAACAAACGTTACAACATGTGTTTAAGAGCGTGCAACGTCGTATTCAGTTACGTGAATCGTATAATGGAGACCACTTTCAATAACTATAACTTACTGGTTTTCCCATAAGGTTGCGTCACTTTTTGAATACTCTATTATGGCGTGGCGCGGATGCTAGCTGGAGCCACCCTCCTTGGCGCGAGTGGTAGCGTCTCGTTCTTTCATCCGGAGGTTCCGGGTTCGAATCCGTATCAGGTAAGTCATTTTCACACGCTACAAAATTGCGATTTCATCTCATCCTCTGAAGCAGTACCTAACGAGGACCCGGAGGCAAAAGAAAAAATATATAGCCTGGAGTACTTATTGTTAATTAACTTTGTGATATTGCGTTGTATTTTAAGTACGAGTATATTGAAAATCGGTAATTCATGATTTACCGAAACGAAAACAATTTATTCTGACTTCGGCAAAATTACATATAAATGGAATAATGAAGTAGTAAACAAAATAATTAAACATTAAAAACTAGTCTTTTTTAATTTATTCGTTTAGATAAATTACACTGTATACATACATATATCTTTATTCTTAACTGAGAATATTATTTTGTTAAGGTAACTGCATTGTAAACAAGTAATAATAGTAAAGCTATTGGAAGTGGTTTGGCAAAGCGTAGGTATCGGCTTTAGAACTCGTCTTGATTAGATCCTGTTCGTTGCTTTACTTTTAATGGAGTATTGAGCATGCAGTTTTGACTTACACAGATGGAGAGATCGCTTATTTACCGTTTTTATTAGTAGCTTTTTGTTCTTATTTCTTAAGAACGACGAGACCGCGTTAGCCGTTTGCTTTCTTATTTGTATTTATATGAGATTAATTATACACACACACACACACACACACACACATATATATATATATATATATATATATATATATATATATATATATATAAATATAATTTTCCTAGAGACTTAAGTATGTATATAGGTACTAATTATTTTCAATTGTATTATTTGTGATATTTATGAATGGAAAACCCCCGATTCGAAATAAAAAAAACTTTAACCATCAACGAAGAGTAAGGAAAATTTGCCATGACATCGTGTGTATTTAATTTAAATTTTAAAGTTACATAGAATGAGAAATTTTAGTAATGGATTATTAAGAGAGAAACAAGAACAATTTAAATTCTGAAAAAATATTAAATGATTTGTAAAAGAAATTAAATAACCAAATTTAGGATTTAGGAATTAAAAAGAAGATTTAAAAAATATACGTACTTGTGTAGTTAGCTTTTTATGACTTGAAAAAGAGAAACAGTAATAAAAAACAGAGCTTATTGAGTTATGCAATTTGTAAAAGATGAACGAAAATTTTTTGGGTTGATAAAATATGGAATAAAAAAGTTTATAGATGAATTAAAGAAGAGAATTTAGCGATAGAATTTTTTTTAAATAATGGATTTATAGATTATCTTACGTTTAATTATTTACATGATTAATTTATTTAGAGGAAATATATTTATTTTATAAATATCGAGTAAGCAACATAGAACTGAACGAGCCGGATCGAACTGCAGTTATTTGAGTATCTTATTTAACGCTGATACGCAGCTGCTGATACTACTAGTGCTATTATTAATTGTGTATGTTATTACTATCGTCCGTTGTTGTCAGTTGTAAACTGTTGATGCTTCAGTGCAATTTAGTTTCGTTCTTTGGAGTTATGTTTTTCTGAAATGCTTTTTTGATTGAGTAAAGGGTTGAGTATATGAAGTGACAAATGAGGCGGTGTTGCGGCAAATTAATGAAGAAAGAAGCATTTGGTAAGATATTGTTAAAAGAGGAGACAGACTTATAGGTCACATCTGAAGGCATCCTGGAATAGTCGCTTTGAAATTGGAGGGACAAATGGAAAAAATTCCATTTGTATGGGAAAAATTGTGCAGGCAGGCAACGTTTGGAATATGTAAAACAAATTGTAAGGGCAAATTGTAGGACCTAACAATTTCATTTCATTGTCCTAATGTAGGAGATATACCGAAAGAAACGACTGGCAATAGATAGGGAATCTTGGAGAACTGCATTAAACCAATCAAATGAAAAGAGACAAAGAAAAGAGATAGATGCATATGTGCGTTCTGGATCCTTTCAAGAAACACACCAAATATTTACAAAAAAATTTCGAATATCAGTATCCAATCCCAGAGTAGTGTACACGGTTCGGTTAAAAAATAGCGTAAAACGAGTTTTGTTTCAATCTAAAAACGAAATAGGCAACTTTCCGTTATGGTCCAGAGCCCATAACCGATATTCAAAGTAGAATTTCTCCCGGTCCGAAAAAATGTGTACGTAAGTTATCACAACAAAGTGGTATAAAATCTTATCGTAAGATTCTTTATGATTTAAATTTGAAAACACATTATGTAACAACTTTGCAACAACTTAACCTCTTAAAGGACAAACAAACTTAAACCTCTTAATTAATGTGATTGGCTTCTCAAAAATATTTTCGATAGACAAATAGAGTCGCTGTATTTTATGTCAGATGAGGTACGGGTTCATTTATCCGGGCATGGTAATTCGCACAACACCATCTATCGGATGACTGAAAATGTTGACAACGTGATTGAACATTCACCTCATTATGTGAAAATCAGTGTATGGTGTGTATCTAGTAACTGTATCCTAGGATCAATATTTTTTAAACGTACCGACAACGCAGAAGTGAACCGTACAATTTTCGAAGAATTCTACGCTCAGTTAACACATCTTGAAAAACGTACCCTTTCTTCCAATAAGACGGAACAAAGTATCATAATCAAACAATTCACTACACTATCTCGCGTTCATGCGGCTTTTACAGAATGAACTGTCAGTAGAGGGCGGTGCCTCCGCGTTCCTCACGTTTGTCTAGTTGCGATTTTTTCCCTTTAGGCTTCTTGAAGGATAGAATTTACGAAACAAATCCCCGCTCTATTGACGAACTGAAGGCGAACATTGAAAAAGAAATTGACGACCTTGACAACAATCTTTTGCATTAGGTGATTCTTAATATGATCACTCGAGTAGAAACGTGAATCTTTTGTAAAAATGCAGTAAATATTTTACCTTTCTTTAATGTAAATATAGAATTTAATGTAATTTATGTTTTCATTTCATTCACAAAATGTTACATTCCAAATTGTCTTTAATCAGTAGCGGCTTGGTTTTAAGATGTTCGAGTGATATAACATTCGTAATAAATAAAAATTCGTTGATGAGCACGAATTATAAAATATTATGTATTAGTTTATCAATATAAGTATTATTGTCGCAACATAAATTCAGCCAAATAGGAATAAATTCTTTGACGTCGTGTACTGCTTTGCACTACACTATTTTCTGTCTACTTTACGTTGAGGCCTGAAGTAAACAATTTGCATGTGTGTGGTGGGTGTAAATATACAACACACTTACATATGACAACCTTCAAGCAGTTGATGCATTCCACCGGATGGACAAAAATGACACATCACTTTTAAAAATATTTACCACACAATAAGAACGTTAATCATACTTACGCCTGTTATTTAACTCAGATTATCACATTATTAGTTATTATGTAGTTATAAATATGTTAGGTTTAAAGCAATATAAACAATACACAATTATTGAAAAATTTATACTAATATTAATTTCCCAATTTTATAATATTTATACTATTTGCTATTTGAGGCCTAAAGTAAACAAAAATTTCGTGTGTTATTATGAAAGTATTTGAAATTCAATTCGGTACAAATCATGTACCCACCGGGTTAGTCTAGTGGTGAACGCGTCTTCCCAAATCAGCTGATTTGGAAGTCGAGAGTTCCAGCGTTCAATTCCTAGTAAAGGCAGTTACTTTTATACGGATTTGAATACTAGATTGTGGTTGCCGATGTTCTTTGGTGGTTTTTTTATTATTTTTTTAATTGTTTTTTTCCCCCTACATCCCTGGGCCGGACATCCAATTAAGTATACGTGGCCCAGGGACGTGTCCATTTACTCTAAGGAGGCGTCCCCCACCCACCGGTTGTACACCCGGTACGGCAGGTTAGCCTCTCCGGTCTCGGATCTTTACTTTTTTTAATTGCCTGCCTCTAATCCCCCGCTTCGGAGACAAGGTCCAGCTATGCCGTCCCTCACCCCCTCCGCAGGGAACCGGGTCTCGGTCTTGATGACACTCCTCAAACCAGCGGTGCGGGCCCCAGAAAGCACAGAAACACCCCCAGAACCCACACCGCCGGCCGGGACTCGGTCTTTTCTCTTTCCCCATTGTCTCTCCAGGAGTTCCCTCCCCATCACCGGAACCCGCATACCTAGGCATACGGGCCCTCCGAGGAGGGACTTTCCGTGGATAAGGGTAATTGATGAGTCTTTGGTGGTTGGGTTTCAATTAACCACACATCTAAGAAACAGTTGACCTGAGATAGTACAAGACTACACTTCATTTACAGTCATACATATCATCCTCTGAAGTAATTCCTGAACGGTAATTCCTGGAGGCTAAACAGGAAAAAGGAAGGGTACACATCATGTACGATATTATATAAACAATAGCAACACCTCGTAGCTGTTTATTGTTTTATGATACAGTTAAATTATATTACCGATACTATTTTAAAAGCGATTACTTGGTCTTGTGAAATTTCATTGTTATTTTAATTGTGGCGTTGTTACTGCTCGTGATAGAAGTTACTTTGAGCGAGGTTGTTTTTCTATTAATTTGGTTTAAATAAGAATCGTATTGAAATTTATGACTTATTTGGTTTATTACAATGCTAGAAATTAAATTTTGATTTATAAGTGATTTTAAGTGACATGAAATTTAATAGTTATGACCAAGAGTCCTTCTTGCTGTATAGTTAAACACAGAAAAGGTAAAACATTAGAAAGTGCGGAAAATTTCTTAATGTTTTCTATACATTTTGCGAAAAATACCGTAATTTAGAAATTAAACTTAAAGAAGCGCTTACACATGATTTCACGGGTGTATCCATTTCAAGTATTAAGAGATCGCGAGCTAAAAAGAAAAGATATACACGCCAATAAAAAAAGAAGAAAACTCTCAAAACTATTTTAGGCCGATTTGACGATTTCAATAAAAATCTTCTCATATCTAAAGTCCACGGTTTCTTTTTTAAATATGAATTGCCCACACTCACTAAGGTACTTTCAACTGTTGATATCGAGGTGTATAAGCTCATTATTAATTTCGAAAATGACTCCTTGGAATGTAATGTTAGTGAAGATGAATGAGGTGTTGAGTGGATGTGATTATCTAGCGAGTGATTCACCGTAAGAAATTGAGAAAAAAGCTTACAAAAATTGATAAATCGTAAAATATTCTTTTATTTATTTTATGGGTGTAAATAGTATTTCAAGGATTATGTAAAGCATTTAAAAAATTATTTACAAACTTATTTGTATTTACCATTTCATTAAACCATTGTTATTTTGTGTAATTACTAACTGCGTATGACAGTTACTGCTGTAACTGTAAAACAAAATTACGATCGAAGATAACTTTAGTATATTTAACAATTTCTAACCTTTTCTTAATTTAATAAACATTAAATTTTTTAGAATATACCGAGCAATAGGCAACTATTTCTGTATTGTTATTATTATTATTACGATAGAAACTAATCAGGTGCGCAGTAGCTGTCGCGCAATTTTACGTACACTCGGTTCATACTGTCTCGCTCGACATCGGTTTTGTTTACTTTCTGGCCTCAACGTAAAGTATACATATATTATATACGATTAAAAAAAAAAAAATTAGAGGTGAAGACTGTAAATAAAAATTAATTACGGCAAATCGGTAATAGAGTTGGAGAGAACCACAACTTGGCGATTGTTCACTGAACGTGTTTGTTTACACTAACTAAATTAGCCTTTGCATGCTGCTTGTATTAACGGGAAATACCAAGGATTACAGTGTTAATATAAGTTTATCCATTCTGTTTTGTTACAATCGAATCAGCCTTTATTGCATGTTGCTCGTGACAGGCAGAGACCAATCTTTAATTAATTGTACATTCATTTTTTTTTAAGAAACCCAAATATGTCATGTTTAACGGTATTCTGAACCGCTTAAAAAAATCTTCAGTTTTTATTAACCTTACTCAAACACACAATAGATTACCAATTTTTTTCTTTTTTTACATAAATATTACTTATAAAGAATTTTTCTTACATGAGTCATGGTTTTTTTTTTATCTAAATGTGGTTTGATCTTAATTTTTATTCGTTTTAGTCGTACCTTCGTGTATCCGTTAAAAAAAAATACTTTAAGTTAATTAGCTTCAAACAATGGACTCAACAATGAAGCTCACGAAAATTAATGTGAGCATAAACAAAAGATTATTGTTCCATTACCTTGACTAAAAGATGAAATGGCTTTTTTTGTTACGTCATGAATGATTGGGCATTGAAAAAGAACAATTTTAATATTCTATTCACGTAGAACAGCTTTGATCTTGCTTTTAACCAAGAAAAAATAGTAATAAAATAATTATTTTTCCTGTTGTAAATCTAGGTTATATAATTATCTAGCCAAATTCTCCGATTGTACTTTTTTATCAAAATAAAAGGGACAGCAGCATGCATGACCTGATAGTATAATTTATTACTGGATGAACAACTTAAAATAATACATTAAGCTTGAATTTCAAACTTGGTTTTTTTAATAGGATTCATAATTTATCATCCTCATCATAAAAAAAGTACCGCAATTTCGAGTTAGCCTGAATTTAAAAAATTGATTATACTTAAATATTACGAGTGAATTTACTATCTACAAACCTACTTTTTTGTTTATTTGTTATTGAAAAAACCGGTCCCGTTGTACCTTCCATCAATTCAGAACAATTCACTTAGAATGAAAAGAAGCTGAATTTTGATACTATTATAATATATCAGGATTATGTCCCCTCTTAATCTAAAATTGTTTATACCTGTAATTTTTAAAATATATAAATAATCTTAATTTTACAATTTAAAAAAGCTTAATTTAAACGGTTTTATCTTGGAATTTTTAACGTGTTAGCTACATACCGAGTGTTTCAAAAAGAACTTCACAATTTTACAAGCATATAACAATTTATTTAGGTAACCCTACAGATTCGGTTGAGATCTCATTTCATATCAAATCACATCAAGATTTGAATCACGTAATTCATTGATACCGAATTCAGCCATCAACGCTCTCACCAGTGTTGTTAAAAATGGATACATTTAATGCTGGACGTGCTAGCTGTGTGTTTTGATTTCACGAGTTTCAGTAATCAACTGTAGTTCAACATAATTTTCTTAGAGTACGGTAACGAGCCTCCTAGTAGGCATACAATTTATTCTTGGCACCAACTCTTCATTGAGACAGGTTGTTCTGTTAAATATATAAAATCACCAGGACGCCCTCCCGACCTGAAGCTGCTGTTGAACAACTCAGAAAAAGTTTTACACGTAGTTCGAAGAAATCAACTCGACGTGCGTCACGTGAGACTGGCATCCAGAAACGACTGTTTGGCGCGTAGTACGTAAATTATTGAACATGAAGCCATCCAAAATAACCATGGCTCAACACATTACACTTGACAACAAAGTTGCTCGGCTGCAATTTTGTATGGAAATGATAAATAACATTACAAACAACGATACATTTTTAAACTGTGTAATTTTTAGTGAAAACTTGTTTCACATCAGTGGGAAGATGAATACCCATAACTGCCGAGTATCGATTAGCAAAACTCCTTACAAAATTTTGTATCATATTTGTGATAGCCCAGAGGTCAGTGTTTTTTGTGCTCTAAGCTAAAAATGACTGTACGGCCCGTTCTTCTTCCAGGAGGCAATTCTAAACTGTATCGTTTATCTGGATATGCTTCAAAATTTTCTAATGCCTCTCTTAGACGATGATGACCAAGATGGATGCCATTACTATTAGCAAGACGAGGCACCATCTCACTACAAGAAGTCGATTCCCAGGTCGGTGGATCGATCGTAAAGGTCCAATTTCATGGCCACCTCGCTAGCCAGATTTAACCACGCTAGATTTTTTTTTTGTGGGGTTTCATTAGAGTTCGGGTTTACGTACCACTTTTGTCTGCTGATCTAGTTAAGCTAAGACTTCAAATTAACGCCGCAGCTGCAGTGGTAACGACCGAATTTCTGGCTACAGTCTGGAATGAAATCGACTTCAGTTGGGATGTATGTTGCATTAAAAATGGAAGCCATATCGAACAAAAATGAATGTTAGGCGACAAACTAACGTATTTTTCTGTGAAATGAGGTCTCAATCGAATCTGTAATTTATCTGAATAAATTTTTATATTCTTTTTAAAGTTGTCATGTCCTTTTTGAATAATATTTTTTACATTGTTTTTGTACACGATTCTGAGATATTAGATAGTAAGAAGACAAATTTACAGCAAAAATGAAGCTATTATGACGAAATTTAGAAAATAAATAAACCGGTTAAATATAATTAAACCAATTTCAAAAGAAAAGAATAAAAAATTAACGTGCATATTTTTGACTTTTTGAAGTGGCCACTAAATTGAAAACATCTATCAACAACTTACTAACTCTTTAATTTGCCGCTAACTTGAATAATTCAAAATAAAAAATTTAAGAAGTATATATATATATATATCTTCCAAATATGTACGTTGCAATATCTTCAACTAGTGAGCAGTAAGCAATTCTCCCAGGGTCTAATAAGATGAGGATGAAATGTAAATGAGGTTTTTAGTCTTGTACAGACTTAGGCCGACATTCCTGAGAATGGTATGAAGAAAGTGTGTATGAAAAACGTACCTGTAAGAAAAAAGACGTTTGCAAAAATATAAAAATAGAATACATACGTAGAAATCTTATTTATAACTTTCTGCACTTTCTAACACTCCCTTAAACGCGTTAAGTATTTTTTTACTCTAATTTTTCCAATAATTTCTTTAATTTATGTGTAACAAACTTTCAGAACATGGGAAAATAAAGAAGAAAGATCATATAAACATGGGTTAGAAGACGCTTCGTTAGAGAGTGACGACTGGCGAAATATTTCGCCTTCTTTTCTGCGTCTTCGGTAAAATTAACTCAGACTGTAATTCTTGGTATAATTAATGGTTTAGTGGTTTTGTACCAAATTTGACCTGAAAATTTGAAAAAAAAAATTAGCTCCCAGAACAGTATTTGTAGTAGTTTTTAAGAAAAATGGTCCAAAAGACAAAATATTACGGTTATAAATCACACTATTTTATATTTGGCCTTAAATAACATTGTTAAATGGATAAGAAACGCATAAAAGTTTTAATCAAAACTTATAAAGAGTTTGATTCTGCGACCTATTTTTTTTTCTATTATTTCAGGTTAGATTTCATTTAAAACCATTAAATTAACCCCTTGATTTGTGTCCCAAGAATTACAGTCTGGCAGATAACAGGGAAAAATATTTCGCCAATCTCTAATAAGCGTTTCCAAACCTATGTTTATATGAATGTTTTTTTTATATTTTCATCAGTAGAACATGGCCTGAACTTTTTTACATTCTTCCTGTATCACTCTGTGTATTTATGAATTCTAATAAGACAAAATGGGAGAATTCAATAGAGAAGTAAAATTTTACCTTCTGATCGTTTATTTAATAAATTGGTGTTTTTAAACGGACGTTTTGGAAATTGGTCTTTATTGAAACCAATTTATTTTTATAAAGATCTAAATTTGTCCTATTCTATAATATGAATGGGAATTTAAACTCTGACTGAGAAACGCTACAATACACAATATAAACATGATGGAAGTGCTTTTCTATGATAAATTGAAGGATTAAAAATTGAAAAAGTAAAAGGGATAAAACTTTTAATCAATATTAACAAGTTTAATGTTGAAGCGCTGAGGAGTACAACTGAAAAAAGTTAGCTTTGATGGTTTGGAAGAAATGACCATGGGAAATTACTTATAAAAGTCGAGCTATATATTTCTATGATGAATTTGAAGACTAACTTCTAGCTTTATCGGAATAATTATATAATATTTTTCTGATCGTGCTTATTTTATTAATCATTTTTTTTTTTTTAATTTATAAAACATCATTTAACTGCCAAAAAACTAAGCTTTGTTTCGCTCAGTTTGGGAATCGGTCAAACAACGGTTTTCTAGTTATCGCCGTTTTCCAGAAAATGGTAAATAATTAAAAATATAGCTGCTAATAATTAAATACGTACTAATAATAATTAAATATATACTGCACTGACTGAAATAGAGCTGTAAATATACTCGTATCTGCCAGAAATGTTTACGTAAAAACAATGTAATACAAAAATTAGTATTTGCTAGGTTTGATACGTAAGAAAATGTACATATTTTGGTGGATAGAGGGGAAAGGATCAAGGGAGCATTCCAGAAAGGACTGGGAGATGGTGTGGGAGAGATTACAGGTTAGGGAGATGTGAATTGAAACGAAATAAGTGTTAGCCGAGGACGTCGAAGATGGAAATCTCCAACAACCTCTATATCTATAGGCAGAAGAAGAGCAGATTATTTATGTAAAAAAAGCGATTGTATGTTAATCAGACTTTAATTTACAACTATTTTTGATCTTATCTTTAAACTTTATAAGTTTATCTTCTCCTTTGTATAATTTACAAGCTACAAGGCAATTCCGCCTAAATAATTCAAAAGATATTAGCGTCATTTATAAAGGAAATGTTTAATTTTTTTTTATTTCGTTTGTAATCTATGTTTAATAAAAATAACTGTGAGGTTCTTGAGATCTAATTTAAGATGTATTTATATTGAATGATTTTAAACTATCATTTAATGCACATGACTCGATTACGATGTATATTCGTGTAAAACTAAGCGAAATCTAAACTCTGTAAGAAAGTAATATACAGGAACTATTTTGCCCCCGGTACAGCGAAGTCCGCGAGTTTCATCATTCCAATTTTTGGCATCGCAATGGTTACCTATTTTAATTTTATAATTTTCATTATCTTTCAGATAGTCAGTTTCAGGATGATAATCAAAAGCTGATTTGAGAGTTACCATATTTCTCGAAGGTTGAACTCAGTGTTCACCCGAGCATATAAGTTGTCCTTCAATTCTTTGAGAACGCTCTGACGTAGATTCATATTGATCATAAATTCTTGTATCCCTAGAAGTTCTTCTTCCTATTTGTGACATTGCCGATTTAAGCGTTATGAAAATATTAATACTAAATTGAAAGTTGAATCTGCTAAACCATCACCCACAGTTTTTTTATTTCAATTTTTAAATCGTTTTTTCGTCAATTTATCCACTGTAAAGAAAAGCTTCTAGAGCATTTTAAATATGATGGAATCAAATGAGCTAACTCAAAGTGTAGCGTTGCTACTGTTATGCAGGTTCAGACGCGTATAGACTTGTACAAACGTGATCTAGTAAAGCACACATCTATCAGAACGATGCCAGTTGTTAGATAGTAGTGAAACAGAACTAAAGCACTCACAAGTCATCGTGAGTGCTTTAGTAGAATTATTTTATATTACATATTTACAACTATATTTATTTTATATAGTCGTTAGTTACAAAATGCCTAGAGTTTGTTTAAGTCATCCTAACAATTTTTGTTTTGTATGTGGTGTAGTGACGCTCAAGTCCCAATGGCGAAACCTTACTCCGTTAGTAAAAAAGTGTCATGAACCTTATTTTGGGTGTAAAATCGGGGAACAAACGAGAGCGTGGGTCCCACATATCTGTTGTTTATCGTGTTCTAAGTTTCTCACTGCATGGAAGAATGGTTCACGTCACGTGCCATTTTAGAAATGGCTCATTTTGTTACGTTTCAGTAAAAATTCGCAGATAGAAATGCTATCGAGTAAATGTTTTCGAGTCACATCATGTGGTATCCAAACGTCGAACTTCTTTTTGTAGCAAGCTTCTTCCAAAGAGTTTAGTACTGTTTGGTGATGGATGTTTAGGTTGGCGATGTCATGATTGGTTCCTCGACTTTGCAAGAATACGCTAACGCTATCTCGTGTGCAAAAGATTTAATACCTCTTAGAATACCTATTATTATCAAATTAATTTATTCTTATGTATTTTACGATATCATATAAACCGATCTTTTATACGTAATGACATTAAATTTAGTAAATCACATATCTGTGTTGATCGATGACAACGACGTTAAATTTTGTAAAAGAAGTTAGTTTACTTATTTATAAGTTTATTTTTATTTATAATCAATATAGTAGGGAGATTTGAACAATGGTAAATATTGTCATAAGAAAGGGAAAAAAAAGTAAAAGTCATAAGAAAGCTCCAGTTAAAATTTCGTTATGATTGGTTCACTCAGTTTTGCTGTTATCGGAAATAAATGAAAAAGACGTCTCTTTATGTATAATAGTGAGATGAGAAAAACAAATTGAGTATTTTGTTTCTTTTAAGTTGCTTACTAAATATATCATTCTACCTAAATTCTTTCTTTGTTTAACATAAACCATTCATCCAGATGATTTTGAAAACAAATATTTTTTGTTTATAATATTTGATAATTATAAAAGTAGATAAATTTTAAATCAAGTTACTTAATAACTAAAGTAACAAATATTCAGGCAAATATAAGCTATAAATTATTCTATTTCTATATCTAAAAAGATATAAGCGAAATGATATGAAGTTTTTTATGATTTTTAATTATAATTTTTAAGGGAAGTATTGAGTTGATTAAAACATTATTCTAGGTAATTCTGAAGGAGCGCTATCTAAACTAAACTCTAGCGCTTTAGTAATGATTAAAAAAATAGTCAGGTTTTTTTATTGAAAATTGCTATGCAAAAATAATTTTTGTTTCTTTGTTTTTCTTATCTGATATAACGTACTTTATTTCTTAGCCATGTTATTTAAAAATGTTTTGGGAAGATAATTTAGTTTTGAAAAATAGTTTTTAATGTTTATTCTTTTATCGTATAAAGTTTCGGTGATATCGTGTAACTTCTAATAAAGCTAATGTTTATTGCATTGTTATTTTATATCCTTGTTCTTAGTTTCTTATTTTTTTTAAATAAAAGGATAGACTATAATTTATTTTACGATAGAATTAGCTTTCTCTTTTGTAGCATTAAATTTTATTATATATTATTATCTATTATTTCAATGTGCATTATTATTACACCTGATTTTACTTAATTTAAATTTAGAAATTAGAAAAAATTCATATCTTTGATATTAATCTAAATACCTAATTCTATTTTTATATTATCTTCATTGAATTTCACCTACCTATCTTTACCTTTTTTTTTACCTCCGGGACCACTGTTAGATATTGCTTCAGAGAATGAGATGGATGATTTGTAGCGTGTAAATATAACTTGCCTGACCGAGATTCGAACCCGGGACCTCCGAATGAAAGGCCGAGACGCTACCACTCGCGCCACGGGGGCCGGCCATTAAATTTAACCCTTTTTTTTCCCTTCTCGCCCCGACCGGATATCCATTTAAGTATACGCAGTCGGGGAGAGTGTCCATAATATACTCAAAGGAGGCGTCCCCCACCCACCGGCAGCACGTCCGGCACGGCAGGTTAGCCTCCCCGGTCTCGGATCTTTTATTTTCCGTTTGCCATGCCTCTAATCCCCCACCTCATGGCCAAGGTCCGGCAACGCCGGTCCTCAGCCCTCGGCAGGGAACCGGGTCTCGGTCTTTATCTTTTGCCATGCCTCAAACCGGCGGCACCGACCCCACTAAGCACCAAGGCACCCGCAGGGCCGATACCGCCGGCCGGGACTCGGTCTTAACTTTACCCCACAGTTCCCCAGGAGTTCCCTCCCTTCTCAGGAACCCGCATACCTCAGCATGCGGGCCCTCCACGGAGGGACTGTCCTCCCTTCCCTACTTTAACTACGACCCCCGTCTTCTGTCTTCGTCTTCTTTAATACGGAGAATTTCCCCCGCGAACTTCTTGAACCAGTCCCAATTTTCCTGACTATACACCATCCAATTAATTTAATTGTCAGGGGTCAGTCTATTAATTAAAATTTCCCTTCTATTATCAGCCCATCTGGGACATGCGAAGATGGTGTGTTCTACATTGTCGATCTCCTGACAATAAACGCATAGTGGGGTGGCCTCTTAATGTCCTCTCTCTAATTTGCAAATCTATAGGGGGAACTTCTGTTATTATACACAACGCATCATACGACACTGTTCTGTAGTCTGCAGCCACCCTAAGCAGAGCTAGTCTATGAACACTTTTTAGTTTAGATTTATTTCTCTGTGTATTTATTGCATTTCCCCATACCGGGGCCGCATACAATAACGCCGATGTGGTGGTCGCCGTTATCAGCCTCCTGATTTCCATCTTAGTTGTGCCATGATTTTGAAAAAGCCCCCTCAAGGCCTTAATGGTGGGGGTAACCTTGTTGCAAATCATATCGACATGTTTACTAAATTTTAAACTTTTGTCTAGCAGAACACCAAGGTATTTTGCTTCGTTGATTTCGATGACTCTTTCTCCTCTGATGTTTATATTTATGTTTCTGATGGCTCTGCTACCAGCAAGAACCATGCAACAAGATTTCCTAAGGGAAATCTGCAACTGATTTCTTTCCAGCCACTCGTCAATTAGACATAGCGCTCGATTGGCTTTGTCCTCTACGATATCTACATTTCTATCTTCCACTAGAACTGCTATGTCGTCCGCATAGCCGACCACTGATACCCCTTCCGGGTAATTTAATCTAAAAATCCCGTCATAGAAGACGTTCACAGGGTAGGTCCAAGCACGGATCCCTAAGGAACGCCTCCAAACACCTGATATATAGCTTTACATTCAAGCGTTTTAACTTCGATAAACCTAAGATGGAGGTAATGATTAATCTGATTAATCAGATAGTCACTTATGTGCATATTTTGTAGGGCCTCTATTATAGCTATCCACGGTACTGTGCCGAAAGCGTTTTTGATATCGAGCATAATCATGAGGGGAATTTTCCTGACTCTCCAGGATCCACTTCTAGTTGTTAAAGCCCAGTTTTTAACTCTTTCAATAGCACTTATAGTAGAGCATCCTCTCCTAAACCCGTACTGTTCTGGGTGTCAGCATTGCCTCTCTTCAATTTCTTTCCTAAGCCTGGTATCAATAAGTCTTTCTACGACCTTCCCCATATTGTTAATTAGCGTAATTGGTCTATAACCTCCTGTTTCATTGGCTGGTCCTGCCTTGGGGAGAAAGACCGTCCTGGCTGCCTTCCAGCAGTCAGGAAATCACCTGTTTTGTAGGCCAAAGCTGGCAATGTCCACCATTTCCCAAGGTATTATTTTTGCAAGACCTTTAATGATGGCAGCTGTTATGCCATCAGGCGCTGGGCTTTTTTTATTCTTCAATTAGCCGATAGCCTCCATTACCTCTTGCTGAGTAAACCTGCCGCCTTCGCAACCAATCACTGATCTGTTAGGATTTTCCGCTCTAGGGAATAGTGTTCTTACTAGTTTTGCCGACTTTTCATTACTCAACGTCGACACATGCCTGCCCAGACGTTTAGTGATGATTTTAAATGCCTTGCCCCAGGGGTCAGCATTAAGTTCATGGCACAGTTCCAGCCATTTACTTCTTTTAGCTTGATTTATAAGAAAGTTCAATTTCTTTCTGGCTTGTCTGTAATTTTCTACAGCTAGATTGCCTTCCTCTATCATGCCGTTTCTAGCTCGTAAACGTTGTGCAATTCTTTTACACCGTTGCATTATCTTCCTTTGGTCTTCTGTTTCCGGTGACCACCAGTATACCGGAAGGTGTCCATTGTTGTTTTGCGGTATCTTGGCCATTTCTTCCTTGATGATGTCTTGAAATATCACCGGGTCTATTTGTGCACAGTTCATGATTTTATTTGCCGCGTTTCTGATTACGCGGTGGATCTGGAAGTCGGTCAATCGTTGGTTGATGTGTATCTGTCTTTTTCCTGTAGGGTGATCTCCAATAGTGACTGAAATGGCCTTATGGTCGCTGCCGATTTCCTCATTGAGGACTGCGAAATCAATTGTATCAATATTCAACCTGCCATCAACTAAAACTAAGTCTAAGATCGATTCATGTCCTCTCGCACAGTACGTGGCAGTCCCTTCATTCATGCAGGACGCCCCGGTGGCCTCCAGTAGTTCCTCAAGAACTCTTCCCCTAGCATTGGAAGTGGTGGCTCCAGCCAATGCAGTCCTACAGTTAAAATCTCCCAACACGACTGTTCTTTTACGGGAGCGTGTCATAAGTTGTTGTAAGCTAAGTAATTTCTGCTGAAAAAACCTCCATGTCGCAATTCGGGCTGATATATATTCCGATAATTATTATATCATTTAGTTCTATGGCTACAATGCCATCTTCTCTATGGTATAAACTATGATCCACGTTGCCTACGATTCTCCTAATGGCCCGTCCCCGTTTCTGTCGGGCAACCATTGACCCCTGGCCACCGAGTACATGTTGGGTTCCGTGGCCACCAGAAAATTGAAATTGCCTCTTGTGGCCATCTCTACCAACAGATCCACCGATAGCCTGCTCCTATTATTATTGATTAGAAATATCTTACACATGAGTTTTGTTACAACTTTTACCGCAAGATGTTGTTAAATGCGTATGTGTATGTGTATCTGCGCACTACCGACTAAACCTGCACCTCTGGCTACCACCCTTCTTGGAATTGCTTAAAGAAGCATTATATCAGGAAAGGGGGTGATGCGCTCACTCACACACTCATACACCATAATGTAATAATCACCGTCCAAACAATACACAGCAACAACATATTACGCCAAGATCTTTTATCGACCTAATGTAATAATGTTAGAAATTTTATTTTTATCAGACGGCATTGAAGCTAGTGAAGGTGTTATATTTCCGTCTCCTGGGTGTAGATGTTGAACTTAGCTGTTTAAAATAAGGATTAAACTTGTTTTTTTTTTAAGTGTCCTCCAAACCATCAAATGTGAAACTCCGATTCGCTCAGAAAGACGTCGTGAACTGACGCCTGGACTGCACTCAACTGCATCGATAATAATTTCATCAGAAACAGCGTTGAGTTGGACAGATCGTTCGTAGCTGGTACGAATGCTAGGTAGCGAACTTTTTTCCCGAAAATTAGGAAAAATCACACTAATTGTTTTGGAATCTGGAATCATGCGATTCGGAAAACATATTTCATATTCTTCTGTCGCAGCTTTAGTATTAACATTACATTCCCCCAGAATAATAACCATTTCAGCGTATTTCTCTGTTGTAAGTAAGTACGATATTAATTAAAAAACCCACTTACTAACAATTCTTTTATATATGCTTTCAAGCGATTTCAGAATGAAATTTCATATTTCAAAGCGCTTGAACGCGTATAAAATTATTATTTATATAATCAAACCAACGGACCATGTTTGATAAAATTATTAAAACTTTAGCTAACGACACCCCAATACACAGTACCCGATATACTTATGTACCTTAAAAAAATGACTTAAACACTAATGCAGTATTGTCCTTTGTTGATAAGCTGTTGTTATATTATTGTCAACTCTGAAATAATAATTTTTCAAATAATTTATTGTAATTTTTGTTATTAATAAAAAATTATAATCGAAGTAATTTTTATTTTTTTTTTTTTATTTTACAATTTTTGTGTAATTTCCAGTGCTTTTTTTTAAATATTTTAGTAACAAATTTTAACAGTAAATAATTTTTTTAAAGATTTCTCACATCACTAAAAAAGAATTTGGTTTTTGTTTACATTAAATAATACGTTTCTGAAAAATGTAGTAACGTACTGTTCTAAACAAAATTCGAATTTTTCTAACGTTTCTTTGTTTTATTCAACGTATCTTAGACCATTTTGTTTATAATTAAATTCTCTATAAATTTTGTTTATTAGCTTATTAGAGTTTGTTAGCCATTTAACAAAGTTATTGTACGTCAAACGTAAAATAAGGTTTTTTACCCTAATTTATTAGTTTTCATCCCAGATTTCTCAAAAACTACTGCAGATGTGTTCTGGGTTCTGTTTCATTCGGTTTTTTTAGGTAAAAAATTCATAAGAAATCACTAATTCTGTCTCATAGTTAACGTCCTAAAAGTTTCAGTACGATCTAATTTCACCGGGGTAGCTGAAATCCGAACGAAATCTTTCACTAGCCCTAATTCGCAAACGAAGCATTTTAGGACAAATGTTTATAAGTTCTTTTACCATTTTTTTACGAGTAGAATAGGTTATGAAAGTTCCGGGATAACTTCGCTGCACACTCTGTATATATAAATTGCACTGTTTCAATAAAGAAAGGGAGCAGACTTTCTAATGACTGTGATGCTTGTAAAGAAGTAGTAGTATAAGAATCATTAATTACGAGATGCTTTCTCAAAGAATAAAATGACGTCCGTTATTGCAGCAGGTTGTGTTGTGAAGAGAATAGAGGGCTACAGTGAGAATTCGTTGGACTCATTTGTAAGGCTATTTGTGAGCATTTGTGGTTTTCTAAGATTAGTATACTTATATGCAACCGCATATTCGACTCAGTAAATAACTTATTACACAAAATATCTACATCAACTGTGCTTTCTACAAAAATGAACGGGCCCACACACGGTCATTCATCAGTTCGCATCAAACGTTTGACTTCGGGAATGTCGCTCTAATGTTTGATAATTTCATTCGGTGGCTCTAACCCCCGAATCCTGCAATTGTGTCGATTTACTGATCCTCTAATGTGGAATGTCGCCTCATCTGAAAACATGACGTTTTTCAGGTAGTCCTCATTTTCATCAATGTTGTTAAGCATTGAAGTTGCAAACTCCAATTTTTTCCCTTCGTTATTGGGTTTGATTTCATGTAAAAGTTGTATCTTATACGGACGTAGTCTAAGCCTATTACGCATCACTTTATACATTGTCCACTGTAGATTTAGGTATCCCTAACTCTAAACTGCGCCTTGATGACGTTTTCGGTCTAGCGTACAAGATGCTCGGATCCGTTACACATTCGGTTCAGACACTCCTGCCTGGTGACTTCCCCTTTAAGCACTGCCTGTTTCCTTAAACTGATTAAACCATTGCAGTATGGTTTTATTCGTCGACGTGGTACCACCATATCCATATCGATAATTACGCTGAACTGTAATAACCGATCTTGTTTCGATAAACCAAATCATGCATTGAACTTTCTGCTGCGATGTCGACATGACTGAGAATTGTGATACTGCGGACCGAATGAACTGTGAAGGTCCCACAATGATGCCAACTGCGACGAATATTTGCAGTAAAAAACTTAACGAACATAAATTTGAAAACCGAATGCTTTTAACTGATTTCGTTATGATTAAGATTTTTTGAAACCAAGGAGTTCTTTTATAAACACTCCGTATTTCGGCGGGTTTTAGAGTTAATAAAATTGTTATTCAACGGGTTTTGAACACTTTTTTTTAATATGAAGATTTATTTTACAACATTTTTCTTATTAAAAAAAGTATTGGTATAAGTAGGTATAAGTTTTTTGAAAAAAATTGAAAGTTTTGACAAAAACAAACTTTCGAAACTTTCAAAACTTTCAATTTTTTTCAAAATTTATGTTTTTTGTTGAAACAAATGCACAAATACATTTGCCAGAAAAGTTTAAGAATTCTGTTGCTGATATTTTCTACATTAATTTCTGTTAATAATTCTCAAATAAATTTTTATTTATTTATTCCATTAATTGTTTTATAGTTGTGTATTAAGATACCGGCGCCTTTTCAGAAATCATACGTTTAAGATTTTTAATATAAGCAGCACATACTAAAATAGTAAAATAAACACACTTTTAAAATTTTTCTATTTTTTTTTTCATTTTCCTTTAAATTTCGATTTTTGATACTTTCGTTAAATTAAATTTAATTATTTGTTCCATTCCCGGCTCTAGCGATACGAGGTCTGTTCAAAAAATAACCGAATTTTATTTTTTTAATTTTTATTATTAATTTTGCAGATTATTGGTTCTTGCATCAAAGTACTCCCCTCCCCAATTCACACACTTTTCCCTGCGGTATTTCCATTTTGCGAACCAGTCTTGAATAGCTTTATTTGAAATGGCTTTTAAGGTCCGTGACGAATTTATTTTAATGTCGTCAATAGTCTCAAAATAGCATTCTTTCATCACTGACTATAATTTCGGAAATAAGAAAAAAATCGCAATGAGCCAGGTCTGGCGAGTAGGGGGATTAGAAAGAAGAGTAATCTGATTGTTAGCACAAAACTGACGAATTGACAAAGCTAAGTGTGCGAGCACATTGTCGTGGTGAAGGAACCGTGCGTGAGTTGTTTCGTCACAACTCTGATTTATTTTTGTGGATTTTTTCACGTAACCGTTGTAAAACGCCTTGATAGAACGTACGGTTCACTGTTTTACCTTGAGGCAAGAATTCAAAATGCATTAATTCCATTAAAATCGAAAAAAACAAACAGCATCACTTTGACATTGGATCGAGACTGACGTGCTTTTTTTGGGAGTTTCTTGGCGTGGAGGTCCTTCGCCAATTCATTGTGATGCTTGAACTTCTGTCACAGTGTTGTAGCCGTAAACCCAGCTTTCGTCTCCAGTTATGATCCTTTGCATGAATGTTTCATCGTCATCGCTTGTTCAAGTAGTTGCCGACAAACGTCCATTCGATGTTATTTCTGCTTTTCGGTCATCAAACGAGGAACAAACTTTGCTGTAACTCGATGCATGTTCAATTTTTCAGTCAAAATATCACGGCATTATCCAGTCGTAATGCTAATCTCCTCTGTAGTCAATCGGCGATTTGCACGCATCAGATCGTTGATTTTCTGAAACCGGTATCATCAGTTGAAATCGAAGGCCTTCCTGGTCGAGGATCATCTTCAATTGACTGACGACCACTTTTAAATCGTGAAAACCATTTGTAACATTGCGTATGACCCATACCATTATCTCTGTATACTTGTTTCAAAAGTTGAAACGTTTCTGTGAAAGTTTTCCTCAGTTTCACGCAAAATTTTACGTTGTATCATTGCTTCCGAAAACCGCACATTAAAAAAATCGCTACGAAAACATGTTACACTCAAATAAAAATAACACGCAAACTAAATATCGCCGTTGGCGCATAATCAAAAATGTTTGGCTATTTTCTCAACAAACTTCGTATATGCTGCTATAGCTAAAACGGCAAAGTATATAGATGGGTCAAAAAATCTAAAAAATACGAGATTTTTTTTTAGCATTGTGCTTTAAGGAGACTAAAAAAATTTTTTTTTAATAAATTTTAAATAATTGCGAAAAATGTTTTATTTCAATGTTCCCAATTCAAAAAAAATCTTTTTTTATTAGACGTACTTTGTACCTCTGTATGTATTTACGTACCGTAGGTTCTACTTACATAAATAAATTCTATGTATGTTGGCCTGTATTTGATCTTATAACTATGGGCTCCGTGGACCGATTTTCTTCAAAATCTGTAAACAGGAGGAACTACTACTACTTTCGGAGGAAAAGAATATTTTAACTTTTTAAAAAATTTGAAAAAGGCTGATGGTATATTGGCCGTAATAAAATTTCAAATTTTTACTGGGGTACTTTAGCAAAAACTGTTTTAAAAAAGTCTTTTTAATCAAACGTTTTTTTATAAAGATCACGAATTACCAAAAATGTTTATTTAATATTCACCCCCTCTTCACAAAAAATGACAGTTTATTTTTCTTTTCTTAGCTATCTTGCTTCAGAAAAAAGTTAATGGAAGTTTTTGCATCTGAATTTTCTTCATCAATAAACCTTCAAACCACGATAAAAGATTTTCCACCCCTCTCCACTCAACAGTGGTAAAAAAAAATTTAATTTTTAAAAAAATTAAAATTTATTTCCATTTTGCAAGTTACCCATTTCATTTAAAATGTAAAAATCTTAATTATTTGATACTTTATGCAGTATTTCTTGAAAAAAATATATTAGTCAAACATTTTCACCTCCTTCCTAGAAAATTTAGAATTATTGCTGTATCTTTGTATTTTTACACAAACAACTTGAAAAACAAACAAAAAAGAACTTACAAAAAAATCGTTTTTAAAATTTATTATCACCACTTAGGGATTACATTCTTAAAGATTAATTTTATTTAAATACTTCATCTTGGTATGAGTTCCCCAAAATGAAAAAAAAATTCAAAATTTCATATTTCTAATGCTTAAAACAATTTTTTTTTAAAACGTTGTCACTAAAATAACTTAATACTACTCCCCTGATGAGGAGCTCCCAAACTTAAAAAAAAAATATGGTTATAAAAATAGAACTAAAAATGATTGAATAGATAAAGTTAATTGCATAAATTAACCAGTTCAGCCGGAAAAGTTATGCATTCATTAATGGTTTTTTTAATTTGGAGTTAACTTAAAAAAAATCAAGATTAAGAGAAGAATTGAGAAAGGTATTTCTTTTTTCTAGCTCACTTTAATGAAGTCGTCTTTTACATCGAATGAAATATCGATTTATATATTTGTCTTAATTATATTATTAAAAATTATGAAAATTACTAATAATCTACATTATAATATATAAGTATATCTGTGCAATTATATAATTAACATTATACTTATTATAATGTAGATTGTTACTGCCATGTATCTGGTTTGTTTTTGATCTAATTTCATCCGGAAGAACGAGTTATTATTGTTATTAATATCCTGTAGTGTTGTCAATAATTTTGTGAAGTTAAGTAATAAATTTAGTGGCTTTTAGTGAAAGTCAGATTAGCTCATGTAATAGTTTCATTAATAATGATTTAAAAGAAATGAAATATTAGTTCATAGTACAACGCATAGTTCATAACTATTATGCATTTATTCTTAGCAAAGTGAAAGGAAAGATTTGTAGCAGTAGACGTTAAGTAGAACTGCTGCTTGTTACCAGCTATATCATCTATCATACAAAAATGAATTACAATGCAAACATTATAGCCACTGCATATGCTTTCATATAGCAGTCAGAATTCATATAAATCTTAATATGCATTATGATATTCATACATTGCTCGTTGTTTGCTATTTTGTTATGATATGTAGAAAGTTTTTTTTTTATTAACTAAGTATATCTAATTCTCCTTTGTTACCTTGAATCTACAAAAGGATGATATATGATACTTATATGGATGAAATTATAAATTTATTTTATTTAATGGTAATTTTATTTATTATAATGTTGCTTCTGTCATTCTTTATAACGTATTATTCTTCTCTTGAACTCTTTTAACTATTACATTTTAAGAGGGCATATTTCTCAATATTACTGGAGTAGAAATCAAATGTAGTGCGCACTTGAAAAAAAAAAAAAAATATTTAGTTGGAATAAAAGACATATTTTAAATCATGGTAATTTTAGATAAACATCTGTTTTTGTCAGCATTTATTGCAATGAAAAATAAAAGAATTTACATGTTTATCCGTTTATTTAACAGGAAATTTGCTATTCAGTTCATATTACTCACCTGAATTTTTTTAATTTCTTCAGAAATCTCATCCTAAACTCGTATCAAGAAATTTTAATGCTGATATATTTTATAGGTTGAATAGTGACATTTACAGGTTCCATTTTATACCAGGTGAAGATATTGCCTAATTATGTTAGGCTATATCTTCAACATCCAGAAATTTCTTCATGAGATCGGTTTTTGTTGGCAATCATTATCATCACTAGAATGAGTCTGAAACAGACTTCATTGATAAATGATTTTAAAAAATATAGCTTTAGGATGTTTAATTATAAGTCAGATATTATAATTAACTGAACAAAAATTCACTGAGCTATCTTAAGAATGTTATTCCTTATTGTTTACATTAGGAAAGATTTGACAAACTTATTTTCCTAGAAAGTACGCAGACCTAGATTGAGATTACTGTTCAGCCGGTTAAGGAACAAAGTATGTATCCATAAGCAAAACGAGAAATAACAAGAATGCAATATTTATAAGGTTTTCATATCCCCCCCATAACACAGTTGTTTAAAATAGTTAACCCAAAACACCGAACACTATCAAGGCCAAATAAAGAAGTGAATAAGATAAATAGTGAATAGTGAAGTTTAAGGGATGTTCTACTAAGAGAGGAATCGCGAAATAAGAATCCGGTACAGAGTTATACTGTTAGGAGGTGTCAAATAAAATTTGTAGTTAAAGAAAGGCAATGTACTGAATTTATCCAATTAAGCAGCTCCTGTTAGACTTGCTTCATCGAAGAAGAACGACACATAAACTGTTTTTTTAACCTCCGGGACCACCATTAAGTACTATTTCAGAGGATGAGATGAATGACAGTCTTTTGTTGCGTGTGAAAATGCCATGCTTGACCGGGATTCGAACCCGGGACCTCCGGATGACAGGCCGAGACGCTACCACTCGCGCCACGGAGGCCGACGACACCTAAAATTGCCGTCGGAATATCGCACAGAAAACATTTAATTTTGGGGAGTCCTTTTCACGTAGTAAGAGTACGTGGTGATTTTGTGATCCCAGATACAGACATTATGTGTGTTAACTTTTCAATTAAGATGACATGTTGAATACCAATAATCACGATACGATCAAGAAAGTCGTCATTATTATATTTCAACTGTAAAATTTCGATTGCGAAGTCGGAAGAAACAGCGTAATCGGTAGGATTCAAAGCCTGTGACAGGTGTAAACGGTATGGACGTATTTGTAGGGGTTTCCTTAAAATATTCTGCACTGGTATTACTAGTTCTCGACTGCCCTTCCTTAGAATTTTTTTTTAGGATTATGCAGAATCAATGAAACGTTTAACATTTACTTCAGACATACTTGGTAGTCTCGTACTCTTTCCTTAACACAGACATTTTTTTTTTGCGCAGGAGGAGGATAAATCTGCGACCAGACACCCAGCAGCCCGTACCACTGTGTGTCTGAGGTTTCCCCTCAGAGTTGGGAACTGACTAAACAACCTCCCCCCTATGAAAACATATACCGATATCCCCGCCTGTTGGCATTACTCGGGGCACGCCGTTTCTCCCGCGGAACGCTCACGGCGTTGTCGGGAGTTCCATACATATCACCAGTGGCAGCAACCAAAGAGCCCCTAACCACCTCCATACAGGCTGTACCTATCCCGCCACCCCTCATGCTATGGCAAAGCACATGGTCGACGGAGCCTCCGTTCGGAGTGGAACCTCTTTCTCTATACATCTATTCACCCGTGGAGCAATCGATTCAGTAGGAGTCCGGGATTGACATCTGTCGACATCCAATGTCAGCAACGCTACAGAGCTGCTGGAAACAAGCAGCAGAGGTCATCGTTGGCACCAAGTCGATGGATTGGGGAGTTCTGCACATCTCGACAGTAGTGATGACTCCAGGGACCCTAAACCACCTCCTTGTACAGGCTGTTCCCTCACCATCCGCCATGTGAAGGCTAGTCCTTGCTTATAGAAAATTGTTAAACCCAGAAGGCTTTCAGTTCAGAAATCGCCATCTTTGATACTAATGCTGTTAAGCGGAAAAATAAAGAATCAATCTTCGGACATGCACGTTACTAAAACTGTACTATTTGCTCTTTGATTCTAGCCTTAAGTCAACACTGTACAGTTCATTCAAGAGATATAACAGCTTTAAACCCTGATACTGCTTTTTTCTATATTCGGTATTCTGTTTTAAGATTTTATTATTACTGTTATTGTTATTATTATAACAAAATTCACCCACTACATTGATAAAGATTGATTTTACATGTTACCATGAACGACCGAAATTAGAGAATGTCAATATTCTCCGGTGGATGTCGACACACACCAAATACGTCTGTGAAAAACACAGATAAACTGTAGCGGGGTCGAAACGATAAATATAAATTAAAAAAATCATGCGTTATCAATCTCTAAGGTAAATAGATTACGAGAAACCATCTTAAAAAAGAAAAATTAAATTTAAGCCAAACATAACCTACCCAGAGCTTATCTGTGTTTATCGACATGTACCGCCGAAGGTCCGAATAAGCAAATATTTTGACCTTTCACCGACGTATTTGGTATGTATCGACATTCACCGAAGAAAATCGAATTGCCATATATCGGTCTTTCATAGTAACATAAATGCTAAGAGTTGAAACCAACCTGATAATATCTCATTTAATAAAAAATTAACATAAAACCTGTCAAAGATGGTGAATGGTCATTTATCTTAACTTTAAGAATATCGGATTTCTTTAACCAAGACGTCTTTACAACAGTATATGATAGATTAACAATTGATTATTCAAATATATGTTGAAACAGATTATCTTTTCTTCAAATTTTAGAGCCACTTAAATCTTATACGAGTATCTCACGCATCATTAAAGAAAACTATCTTTCATTTTGGAAGATGCAGATATGAGGCTTGTAAAAATCAAACTTAACTATCTTAACCATTTAGTCAGACCTTCTTCCTACAACTGGGCAATACATGTTTAAACAACGTTTTTGGGATCTGAGATAAATGTTGAAAATTTAGTTTAAGTCATCGAAGAAAATTATGCAGATTATTCCAAAAATCTACAAAAAAAGTACAGATTATTGGAAAAGCTTTCCCTTGGAATCAAAAATCTTGTACTAAGTTTGTAAATTTATGGTTATCAGATTTTCTGCGGTATAAGAAGATTAATACCTCTTCAGTTTCATTTTATTTTTTTATCGCGTTTATTATCTTTTTCGGTTTCTAATTCTCAAGGGCATTTTTTCATTTCTCATTTATCTGTCCTTTAAGTCTCTCTAGTAGCACTTAGTCTAATTAGAAGCACAATCCACATTTCTAGTGTTTCTAATCTTTTTCATATTCTTTTCTCAAATTACTTATAATTATGTATCTCTTCGTTAATAATTACGTATGTTTTTTTTTTTTACACTTCTAGAGTATGAGTTCTATCGAAAAACTTTTATTAAAATAATGATAAAAAAATTATTTTGAGCTTTTGTCTAATGTCTTTTTATTATTTGTGTTTTTCCTATATTGCGATGATTTAAAAGTTTTTTTTTTTAATAAGTTTTGTCCTTTAATTAAAATAGAATTTATATATATATATGTATATAATATGTATATATATATATATATATATATATATATATATATATAATAAAAATTATATATTAAAAATTATTGTTTGAACATTTTTATTTTAATGTAGGAAAAATAATAACTTAAAACATTATTAAGTCCAGTTGTATTGAAATAAAAAAATAAGCATCATAGTGCAATTCTAATAAATGTACATCCTCCCTTAATATTTGTACAAACGTTAAATATTCTCTTACAGATTTGTCTGAGTTTTATCGGAAAATTTTTATTAAAATAATGATGAAAAAAAATTATTTTGAGCTTTTGTTTAATATAATTTTTTTTCCCTAAATTACGATGATTTAACAGTTTTTTAAATAATTTTTATAATTTTAAACCACTTATCGTGTTTAATGATTTTTGAACATTTCATTTTACTGAAAAAATTAACAACATAATATTCAGAAGTGCACATTATTTATATATATTTTTTTTAATTATCATAGTTTGCATCAGGCTGGTTCGCAATTGGTGTGTTTGTTATAATAAATGTAATAAGATAAAAATAAAGAATCAAAAGGTCAACATACTTTGGTTGTATACCTTGACAACTATTATAGTCATAGTCGCTCATGCAAATTTATTATTTCATCACGCACTAGTGTCTGACGGTGATATGTGTTCCGTTTAATTTGAATAAAAGTGTGGGTAATTGCAATGAAATATTACTCTAATTTTTATTTCTTAATTTCTACTAGTGTATAGCGTTTTAAATTTTGATAAGCATTTCAAATACATTATTTTTATATTTTTAGATAAATCCTTCTACAATTAAAATTCTATATTTTTCAAAAAATATAAACTCGTATTTTTATTTTATCGTTTCTTTTCTTCACATAATACAGGTTCGAGGATAAATTTTGCAATCTGACGTAAATAGAAAAATAAATATTTGATTATATAAAGCAGATAATTAAGGATGTAGGATGAAGAAAATAGTTTAATGTTAGAAAAAAAATAAAATAAAATAATGTAGAAATGCATTTAATTATTCAAATGATTAGTTCCACAAATGACAATGAAGTTTCTGAACTTTCCGGGATCTTACATTAACATTTGACATGCTTCCTGATGTTGAAATTAAAAATGTTAGTTCTTATGACTTTAATTACTTTCTTAACAAGATAAAATTAATTTAAAAAAAGTAATATACTTATAAACCAGTAAAAAATGATTAAAAAGCGATTTTAAACTATGATATAAGGTGTAAAAAATAAAATATCGGAGTTTAAAGCTATCTAATATTTCTTACCTTTGACTTACAGTAACGAATCACAAATAAAATAAGAGAATAACTTTTACAGTTTTTCTCCACTAGTGTTCAATAGTAATATCCTTCGTTACCTGGCACACATACTACCAGTAGAAGAATTTGTCCTGTACTCTAACCAGCATGTCTGGAGTAACGGAATGACAGCTGCTCCATTCCTGTCTCAAATCCAAAGGAAAATATCACATACTGTTAGATAAAGTGACCTTGGAGTTCACCGTAAACTTGTTTTGTCATCGGGTCCATGCTGACCAATCCGGTAAGAAGTTGTATCAGTTAGGAGGCGTACTATCTTGTTGCCAGATAAAATTCTCTGATCCATCGTGCAGTTGAGAAAAAAGCCGTGTACGCAGCATTTCCAAATAAGCAACTGCTGTTACGCTTGATTCAAAAAGTACTGCCTGTAAACTTGCGTTCGGGATATCATATAGAAAATATTCAATTTTTGGGGAACCCTTTCGCATTGTAAGAGTTCATGGGGATTTTGTGACTCCCAGGTAAGAACTTTATGTTTGTAAATTTTTCCACTAAGATGAAATGTTCATTAATCACTAAACACGATAATATCAAGAAAGTAGTGAGCATACGAGAAAGAAAATATCATGCTACAACGAATTCAGCACGAGCAGAATAGTCGGTAGGCTCCAAAGCCTGTAACAGCTGTAAGTAATATGAACATATATGTAAGCATTTCCTTAAACCCTTCCACACTGTCATTACTGGCATCGCTAGTTTGCGGCCAGCGTTATTGACAGATTTTTTAGGACTATGTTGAAAAGCCTGCTTATATGTTCAACATTTTCTTTAGACACCCTCGTTCGTCGCATACTGCTTCCTTACACAAGACATACAGTCGTTTGAAACTGATTATGCCAACGATGAGTGTTATTGTCATTCGGAGAAACAAAATTAAACTTTCTTCGGAACGCACGTTTAACTGTTAACTAAATATTCTCATTTAGAAACCCGTAAAACCAGAAGGATATTTTCTGTTCTGGATTCGCTATCTTTTCTAGTAGCGCTATTAAGCGGAAAGTTAGTGAATCAATCTACGCCCATGCACGCAACTAAAACCTTTTCTTTCGGCTGTTTGATTCTACCCTTAAATCAACACTGTACACGTCATCCAAGAGATATAACAAATTCAATCCCCCATTAATAAATAATAATAATAATAATAATTTATTTATTTATTTGTTTGTATTTTTTGTGCAATAGGACAGCTAACTATAGCCTTTGTGTATTACACAATAGTACATAAAAAAAAATATCTATATACATTAAATATAAATTAAAAATTTCAATATAAATGAAAAATACAAAATTTAATCATTAGTTCATAATAATTATTAGTCATTGGTTCATAATCATAGCTCATATAATTATTAGTTCATAAAAATAAGAGTAATACTGGTGTTTTAATTATGTTACACAATTATATTATTATATGTCTTTGCGTAAATACAAGATTACAGATAAACATGTACACATATTTAAAAATACACATAATTCAGGAAACAAAATTAAATAATATAGTTTAATAACAAAAATAACATTAGTTATAAATTCAAAAATTTACATCTTATCTCCTTTATCCAATTACATTTAGTTAGAATTTCAGTTACTTATACAGCACTGTCAATATATATATATATATATATATATAAACATATATACATGCATGCATACATACATACATATATATATATATATATATATATGTGCAGGTAAAATAGACACAAAAGAAATTTACGTCATTGTTATACATATAATTGATTTTAATTATTAAAATATTTATTTATTTATTAATAGAAAATTTTTTTTAACTTATATAACTTAACTACGGTCAAGCAGAAGAGGGTTAGTGAAGTTCTGTAGTAATCCAGTATTATGGGTTTTTATACTTTGAATATCTATATTATATCGGAGTAAAACCTACTCAGTTCAAAAACAAAATTCTTCCTCGGTTGAAAAATGTCTATTTTATCATATTTTTTACAGCAGTTAAAGCGCATCTCTCTGTGGGTGAGATAAGTTGTGTAGAGTATGCAAGAGGACAAAAGTTTCGAATATTGCGTCCGGTGTACGTAACTGTATTTCGTTTTCCGTAGGATTACACCCGTGTAATGCTTTATGAAAAAAACAGTAAATCAAAGTATTCTCTTCGACATACAAGAGATGGTAAATTATGTAGTAATTGAAGCTGTTGTTTTCCAAGATGGTGAAGTTTAAATTTGTGAGTCAGCCAAGATAGAAAGTTGTTCTGAATGGATTCAATGTTAATCGATGTATAGTCTCTTCGAGAATTCCAGGTTGAGGGGAATATTCAAGCTGGCTTCGAACGAGTGACTTGAAGAGTAAGACACCCAAGAGTAAGACACAAGTTCGAGGATCAACAAAAGGTCTCGCAATCCATTTCAACAGACCAAGATTTCTCTTCGCTCGGCTCACAATCATGTCTGCGTGTTTAGAAAGCTATAGCTTGGAGTCAAGGAGTATGCCTAGATCGGTGACGGAGTTCACAGTATTAATGGGAAGAGAGTTTATTGTATAATTATACCAAGCAATGTTAGTTTTTCAGGAGAACGGAATATGTTTAATTTTTGAGAAATTTAGCGGCATGTGATTTCTCATTGCCCACTGGTAAATATGGTTAATATTGTGTTGTAACATTAGGTGATCATGTAGGCTTTTAATCTGAAGAAATATTTTAAGGTCATCGGCATACATACTCAGACCAACAGAGACGGATTCAGTAATATCATTTATAAAAAGTAGAAACAGCAACGGGCCAAGGTTGGAACCCTATGGAACTCCAGAGATTGCAGAGAATTCTCTTTGGGGAGTGCATCCAGCATACCTAACAGCAAAAGTTCTGTTATTCAAGTATGAAGAGATCCGCTTGACAAGACGCTCACTGAACCCAAATTCAGCCAACTTCTTTTGGAGCAGGTAATGGGGAATTTTGTCAAATGCTTTTTGAAAATCAAAATAGATAGCATCCACCTGACCTTGAGATTCAACAACAGGACCAATTTTATCAAGGAAACAATTGAGGTTTGTGGTTGTGGAATAATAATAATAATAATTATTATTATTATTTTTATGTATTATCATTATAACAAAATTCGTAAAAGATTGAACGAAAATATGGTAAACATTGAAAACAATCACCGACCTGATAACAATTTACATAATAAAAAATTAACAATTTTCTTAATTCGATAACACGAAGCGGTTAAAAGTAGAAAAAAAATATATTTACATGTTTATTAAGGATAGAGTATAATTACTCGTAAGCTCTGCTTATTTTTTTTAAAACTGATCCCACTCTGATAACATTTCATTTAGAGAAAAATATTTTTTAAAAATTCAAATCGATTGTTTAGAACATAAAGATTAGAAAAAAAATATGTATATATATATAATTTTAATGATGATAGTATTTTTATTGATTCATATTTTTAAATGATTTTAATTCGAATGAGATTAGTTTTTGGTAAGATAAAAACGTAAGTGGGTGTAGCTTTCATGTCGTATACTCTTTTTACTTCCTTGTACAAAGAACAAGGAAGTATTGTAATCGTGAAAAATCTCGGTTTTCAGATTTCAACGGAAATATCCATTTTGACCATCCCTGAATCCATTTTAACTGGTTTCGGCGTGACGTCTATGCGTACGTACCTATGTATATATGTATCCCTCATAACGACGTAGAATGATGAAGTTTTGGATTTAGGACTGTTGTACCATCTAGTTGTGCACCTCCCCTTTTGATTGCAATCGACTGAACAAAAAATCCCAAAATTCAAAAGATTGGTTTTTGGACTTTTTCTTAACTGCAGTAATAAACTCTCATTGAGAGCTTTTCAGCGATATATCATAAGTGGTACTTATTTTCATTGGTTCCAGAGTTATAGCTTAAAATTTTAATTAATGAAATATTTGGTACTTAGGGGAAGACACATGGGTTCGGATCCGACTTCCCCTTTTTTTTAATTTAAATATATTGCTTTATTAAAAAAAAATTACAATTCAATATTATCAATAAAGAAAAAAACATGAAAAAAATCAGAAGTTATTAGTGAAATAAAATTTTATGTACTTTTCATTTAAAAAAAGTGTTTATGTAATTTAATAGGCGTTCAAGGAAGTAATGTGGTGTCCACATCAGATTTTTTTTATGTTATAGCGTCTATTCAATATCATCCAAACCCTTTGTTTTTTTAAAATATAATTATAATAAAACGACTTGTTTAAAGTAGTTTTCCTGCTATACCCCAGCTTTGCTAATCAGTAAAACCTTAAATCTATCGGTACCTACACATAAGGACAGTACATAGGTCTGTTAACAGTGACGTTTTGAAAATGTTTAACTAGGAATCCAAATTTTAGCAACAGCTTCTTTAATAATTGTATGTTCTAGTAAGTGTCCCAAATGACCGGTTTCATTAACTTAATTTTCACAAAAGTCGAAATAAATATATAAATAAGAAAAGTTTGATTTTAGACGATGATTAAAAATTTCGAGGGTAGATATGACGGTGAGTTTATAAAGTTTTTTCCGAAAACCAACTGCTACCGAATATGATTGGAATTAAAGTCAGCAAAAAGATACTAAATTCAGAACAACCTGTAATTCTTGCTATAACATTAAGGTTTTTGCAGATGGGATTTTCTACAACTCTCTTATTTTAAAAAATCGATATAAGTGTTTTTTTTTCTTATAAAATTACAAAAAAATTTTTAATTTCTGTAACGTATCGTATCATTTGTTCAAATCTTTATATTCTAGTAATCGGCTTTCCAAAAAAAATGGATGATGACTATTCAGACCGATTAATATTATTTACATCTGAGTTTTTGCACTCTATAGAGAAATTTATTAACAGTTAAGTATTAGCATTAACACAAGTAACTGCTTTCAAGCCGTTCGATAAGTCTCCACTATACGCATCGGTACGATATCCATTGAAGAATTATTATATTTTGAATCGGGTTGCTGCTCGGTCTGTCAGTGTATGCCGACGATATATCAACACTTGTTCGGTTTTACTGATTTGTGTAATGCGGGTGCAACTTAACATATAAGCTTTCTACCTAAATTTTGTGATTTTAATTAAACGTTCTTGAAATATAGAACCAAATAGATTCACAGGTTTTTAATAATTTTGATTTAAAAGGATTTCAAAATATTAAGAATCACAAAATTATTTCCGGAGAGTTCGTCTTTTTCAGTGAATTCTTTTGAATGTAACGGTATTTTTTATTAAACCTGAAAACATTTTAGATAATAAAAACTAACATTTCGTTTGAAATTTTCAGAAATGTGAAACAAATTAGAAAAAAATATATAAATTTAATTTTTTTAGCATTTATAATAATGGTTTGTATAATCAGTCATTTTACAAGGTTGAAGTTGTATAAAGATTTTCCACATAAAGAAAAAATACTGTAAATTCTGTAAGATATAAAAACATCTCTGTCTCTTATCGGATGCAGAAGACTTTTTAAGAGCATGCAATCAATGTTATCATTTGTATTTATCAATCATCACTTTAATATGAATTAAATATTGTCACTGAAGGCAATCTCTCATGTATCCAAAACCGCGAAAGATTTGATGTTGAATGGTTTTGTATTGTTTGGAAATTACTGTATGTGAATCAGAATTTACCTTTAGAAGTTATTTATTTTCCTGTTTAGTGTGAAAGTTTTAATTTTCTGTTGAAATTATATTTTCCCTCGGGCGATGCTGAGAAATTTATTATATTTTAATAACTCGTAAAATTAAGGTTTAATTTAAAATTCTTGTTTTGATTATTTATGAATATTATACTTTCGGTCATGCGCAAATCTATTTATAATATTTTAATTGTAACTTATTGTCCACAAATTTGAAGCTACAATGCGAATAAAAAGAAAAAATGTGTGAGGTCTTTGAAAGGTAAATTATAACATGAACTATGTGGGCTTCGCCCTCTAGCATCCTACGAGAACCCAACCTTTTGTTCCACTCGAAAAAAAAAATAATTAACATAATTTAAGAAAAATAATTTTATTAGTAAATTTTATTATTTTTTTTGTTAAATTTTAATCGGGTTATCTTTTCCCGGTTTAATTTTGAACTCAATCATTGTTTTATTCTGTCTGAGAAGTGTTAAAGGATTGAGCAACCAACGAAATAGCAGTTACATTTCATAAGTACGTTTTTAATCATTTGAAATTTAAACAAAGTTTTTATTTTAATATTCACGATTCTTCCACGGACAAGTCAACCAAATAAATTTCATCATTTATTATTATGGAAGCCATGATGATATACCATATGTGACTATTCTAACAGATTAACTTATACCTCTAAATTACGTAGAGATAAGTAAAAAAAAAACAATTTGTAAACTTCACACCCAAACAGAGGTACGTGCAAGTGCGGGTGCTTACACACATACATAAAGTTACACACAAAACAAAGTTAGTAATAACGTAGTGCTAGAAGATTAATTTTATTCTTTATTTTAAATAAAATCTCTAAACTATAGAATCTAACTTTACTGTTCTACTACATTTTACTAATCATTAGGGAGATTTTAAGTTCTAATGGGGTTAAGGCCGGATTAATTTAAAAATTAAAAATTCATTTCTTAGGTTAAAAAACAAACCAGTTGGAGTAGGTTAACTGTAATTAGGCTTATAGTTATTGGAGGTAGAATAAATAAACGTTCCTTAACTTTATTATTTACTTCTATATATAAATATAATAGATACTAAAATAAAAGATCAAAAATAAAATAATTATTTGTTTCTTTAGTAAAGGGAACCTTTGGTTGCGTAGTATACACTGATGATCATTCAAATAAATAACTATTAATCTCACTTTTATTCTGAACGCTTTTATTAAAATATTCTAGTTTATGTAATTTAAATACTGCTTTGAAATTAAGCACAGTTTCATCTATTTAACAATACAGATTTGAAAAACCTAAAATTAAAATAAAAAGAGTTACAACATGCTTTTAAAATTAGCTTTACTTCAGTGATTAACTGAGAAACCACCTTTTTACATATATACAGTAATTTAGAATACAATTCTTTAAAATTTAAAAGCCGAGTTTTTAACTTTATTACCGTGCTGTGTTTTTCATTTATCTTAGTAATAGCTGTTAATAAAAATTAACGCAATATTATAAATTTCTTTCTCATACAGGTTATACATAATCATTGGACTCGTTTTGGCATCGATTACATAATTTCTTTCACGATTCAAACCAGTATATCGTCTTGTTTATAATTTTCGTAGCTACCATTCATGGCAAACTAAACTCGGGTAGCCTCAAAATCATCAATATGTAGTTAAGAAATAATTTCAGTGTATAAAAATACATACTGTTTGTTCCTTCTTTTAAATTTTAAATAAATTTTGGTTATTTATGAAAAATTAAGTACGTTTTTCAAGAAAAGCCTTTGGAGACTATCGACACAATCAAACTTATTTTAGTTAGAGAATTTATTTGACTAATGTTTAGTATTCATAGTATATTTTTAGCAACTATGCTGATGGATTTTAATTCAAAGCTAGAAATGTTGCCTTTCTTGACACCTTAGCTCTAGAGCTATGCTATTAGAAGAAAAGTATGATAGTCAGTAAAAGAATGGGATTTGGATTTTTTTTGCATTTGTCAACGTTTCATGTCTCAGGGACCCGATAAAACAAAAACGTGGAAGGGTAATATTCTTACGTACGTATTACGTGTTAGCGTATTTAAAACTTAAATAACGTTTGACTTAACAGATTTTTATGAAGTTTCACACTCGTATACAGGTACAATTTGTTGGTAAACTTTGGGGTCAGTATCTCTAGGGACTGGAATCGACATTTTTTAAAGAATTTACAAATATAAACCCATTTTATATTGTCCAGTACATCCGTACGTGCTTATCTTACCATTAAAAAAAAAAAAAAAAATAGCCCCTTATTCTCCCCCACCACCAAAAATAAAAAAAAAACTATAATTTTATTTATTGCATATTTTATGACAATTTTTTTTATGTCTTCCAAATCATAGTAGTAGTAATGACCCAAAAAAACATTTGGGAGCCAATCAAAGCTTAAAAATATTGTTTTTTTTTAATATTTTAAAACTTTTTGGTTTTTTAAACTTTTTATAAATCATTAAAAGTTTAATTCACCCCACTCACTCCCAGCCTAAAAAGCTGACAGCACAGTTGTAGGATTTCCCGTCACATGGCTAAATTCGCGTTCCGGGAAAGCCCTACAACTGTGGGTTGTTTCTGGTGCGCGGAATACTTACAACTTAATTTAAAAAATTAAATTTATCATTTTAATTAAATATAATATTCTTTCGTTTATTTAATTCAATGATTCAAACTAAAGCGCGCGCGCATACCGTATTTAATTCGTGCGGATGTGGCGGTTCTAGTGGAGATGGTCAACAATAACTAAATTAATGTAATTTCACAACTTAGAACAAATTACGCTCGTACAGTCGGCAGACTGGTGTAGCCGCGAGGCTTAACGCACCAAGTACCGAGTCAACCGGACGATCGAGTTCGATACCCAGCCAGACCGAGTTACTTTTTTACAGTTTAGATATTATTCTTTTACTTAATTCTACCGCTAACCTGTGACGTTACAACATATCAGACGACTACAACAGAAATTTTTGGTGTGGGGGTGCGATTTTGCAAAACGTTTTTTGCAAATATTGTTATTTTTTAATTGTTAACAAAAATTTTGCCTAAGAAAAATATGACCTTAATTGGGCAAAATCTCGAAATGCTGACAAGTTATAATGCTGACTAGTTATAATAATATACTTTTATTACAAAATTATTTGCAAGAAAACAAATTACATTGGAGTTATATTGCAAGTATATATTCAGAAACTTATCCAAGCTCTTAAACAAGTAGAGCCATGTAAGATACCTCTCTGTAGTAAAATACCTCTCCCTATAGTATGTTAAAATAATAATTATGAGACGTTTAAAGTCAGACTTCATTATTTCATCGTATAGAATGAAGTGTACGGATTCCTCTTTACATTTGTTGATTTCTTTAACCAGTTTAATATTAGCATAGTCATATAGTAGTACGGTACATACATTTTATTGATACTAAAATATTTATTAAATGTCACGTTTTCAATTATTATTTTATTTAGAATTTTTTTTGTTATTAAGAACATGATTTGTTTTACTAATTATATTTTATAATCATTTCGTATCTAAACAGGCAGGTTATTCTCTTGTTTACTTTCACATTTTTTTCCACTGAGGTATTTTTAAAACCAGTGCATTTCTGATTTTAACAAAAGATTAAGTAATTTATTGTGTTTTATTTCCGTGTATCATGTTTTTTTTTTGCAACTACTCTATATAAATTATTTCTTTCATCATAGATAAAACTTACATCATAGTAGGTTCATTATTATTATTTTGTAAAATTGTATATTCATTGTTTAAAATTATATTACGGTTTAATAATTTATTAGTTGTGACGATTACTTTTTGTCCAGCTAAAAATCTTAAGTCCAATACGTAATCTCACCGTACTAAGGGGGATGCAAATCATTTCTCTCTTCGACGCTGGTTTTGAGTATGTCAAAACCCGCAATTATTCTGATCTAACCAACGAAACACGTAAGGTTAAGCTGCACAATCTTAGCTAGTGTATTATCTTAACCAAAATAACAAACCATAGGGATCTTATTTTATTAATTGGGAGTGATATGTGTACTAGTTACATACAGTAAAATATTAGTAGATTGTGTACAGCTATTAGTCAAATAGTAAATAGTTTACATGTAACTTTACAGTAAATACAGAGAGGTCCGATTTTAGTTGTAACGATGGCATCGAAAAGAATTATACCGATGATTACTGACTGGCAGGAAGAGCTCTCCACCAACCATAATGCTATCACATTCGTGGTTGAATGTGCCCGGCCAGGATATACCAGAACCCCCCGCTGGAAGCTCACGGAGCGTGATGTCAGAGACGTAGCCGTCTCGAGACCGAGACCACGGGTCTCGAGGTTGTCGAGACCGAGACCCGGCTGAATCCCTCCCTTGGAGAGGGGTTACAATTAAAGGCAACGGCAACATAAAAGACCGAGACCCGGCCTACTGCGTGAGCGACCTCTGTAGGGTACGGCATAGCCGGATCCTGCGGAGTCCCAGGAGCTTAGAGGCGTGGCAACCACTGAGGATGTACAATGCTGGCCCATCCTCACTGGCAAGAGAAAAAAAAGTACAGTAAACCACGCCCACGTTTTCCAAATTTTTTTTATTTGTGAAGTTTTTAAACCATTAAAGTCAGGTCGGTTATGAGGTTAAATTTTTACCGATAGAGCTTGTTTTAAACCGAGTAACTTATGATCAATAAGTTAGATAAAATTTTATTTAAAATGTAATTAACATAGGTTTATTAACAAAATCAACCTTAACTCGTATATAAAATATTTATTAATTTGTATATAAAATTGTTGGAAATTTTATGTTTTAAATTCTAAGTTATTGATCAGGTATTGTTGTAATATTAATATTATTTAAAAAAATCTATATGACGTTCTACTGAGATTTGTCCCCGCATTGCTATTTCATACTTTTTCAGTCCTGCTAAATATTTAATTTTATGAGCTATTTGTGAGAATGCTGGTTAGTGGATATATTTTCGAATGAATATTGATTGATTTATTTAATGAAAAAAATCATTGCTTGACACGGAAGGACCATGGGAAAGAAAAGAGAAAACAGCTGAACATCATGTTTGAGGAGGTTTCTAAGCAATTCAAATTTTTCGCTGTCAACAAACTTATAATATACAAAATCAATTTGAACCCCATTTGGACGAATAGTATACAGCTATCAGGTACAAAGAGCAAGAGCCACACTGAGAGCAAGAATCTGAGTCCCTAGGTCCAACAGATCCCCCTCCCCTAGGCTCTAGGAGAGAACGTTGAAATCTGAGTGATTCTTGGACTGCGACGATATACCTTAAGTGATGAACATCTTCTTTAAGCTTATGAAGGGCCTAAAGTCCTTTTATCTGCAAATTATATTACAGTTTTGTTTTTCTTTTCCTTTGACTTGTAATATTATTTAGTTATATATATTATTTGTTTTTTTAGAGGTTTAAGGATTTTGTATTTTTTATGAAGTATGTTTGTTTTTTGAGAGTATTCATCGGAAATCGCTCATCAGGCGCATATTGTAATTCTGTTTATTTATGATTCCTTCTTGGAAACGATTGTAAATAAACGAATTGTGATAAAAAAACAAATATACATCTAGAATCGTAATTATGATTCAATTATGGTAGCCAGCAATGTTGATAAAATATTGTTTTAACAAAAAAAAATTGTTTAATTTAGTCCATTGGATTTATTTTGTATTCGCTACTATTCTAAATTAAATGTAATTTCAACCATTAGAATATTAAAGGTTAAAAGAAAAAAACAATAAAATACAATAGTCTATGGAAAGAATTTCACAAAATATCGATTTATGTGTATAGAGGTAAATAATATTAATGTGAAAAGAATAAAACTATGATCTTTTAGTAATAAGTTTTTATGTTTTTTTCTTTTTTGTAACCTCCTGGACGACCATTAGGTATTGCTACAGAGGATGAAATTAATGGTTTTGTAGCGTGTGTGGAAATTCCATGGCTGACCGGGATAAGAAGTATCTGTAGGAGTTAAATTCAGTTTGTTAACGCCTTATCTTCTGTGACACTTAAAGGATATAAACAAAAACTTTGACATTAAAATCAATTATTTATTAAAATTATCGATCTTAATTGTTGCAAAATTAATATTTAAAAATATTTACTTACTTAGTATAAATGCTCTTTTTACTTTTGAAGTTTTTAAAACAAAAATTTCGAAATATTTCCCAAAAACGTTTCCAATAATTCAGCTTAAATTACTTTCTCATATTAATGTTTTTACATAGATTAGTTAAATGAAAATCAGATTTAAATAAATAATTATTTTTAATTACTTAAAAAATGTTTCAACTCTTTTTTTTTACATAATATTTCGAATTCTTACACCATACATATTTTTGAAACGAGTTTCTCAAGCGTTTTATTTAATATTTTCCTTGAAAAAAAGCTTCAAATAATTCTGGTTTAACGTTTTGGATAATATTACATAAAATATAACTTATTTTATTATTTTAAAATCGGCAAATACCCACTAACACGCATTCGTTTTAGAAGATGATTTATAATGTGTTTCTTGAAAATTGTAGAGCCGTTCTAAAAAATAATATCACAAGAAATAAATATTAAAAAAAACACGACTGCCAAAAAACAACATTGCTGACAAACATTGGTCTTTAATATAGGATAATTAAAGAGCGTGCGGGGTACAATTTTGTATACAGTATAATTTTTTTTTTTAATTTATTTAAACATATATATATATATATATATATATATATATATATATATATATATATATACATATTTATACAGCCTATGACAATCCCGGAAACGTAACGATTCCAACGTGGGCTCGTACATATAAATCGGTTCAGCCGTTTAGCTGCTACGGTAGAACAAAGATACATACAGTCTAAATACATTGCACTCATTTTTTTTTTGCCCTTTTATACATTATTACAGTATAAACCACAATGAGTATTTTTTTAAAAGTAATTTAAAAATATTTTAATATTTCAAAGATCTAAATTTATTTTACTAAAAACAGCTGTTTTTAATTTTTAAAAATTCATATGATTTTTTTTGTTAAATTTATTATTAATAAAAGTTGATTTTTTTTTGTTTTTCGTAGCTTTTATTAAATAAATTTTCTCAAAATAAAATTTTGTACAGATTTTGATAATAAAAGTTATGCATTTATTAGTTCATTTAATAAAATAACTGTACTTCAAAACTAAAAAATGTTTTTCATTACCTTTATCTGTTTGGAATTTCTCTATTTTACTTTGAATATCACAAGAACTACTGAAAATGTAGTTAAAGGATCTATTTTACTCGATTTTTTAGGTCAAAAACATAAGAAATAGTTAAGTTTACCTCTAATATACTGAAATTTCACCGGAGGGGGGGGACTTTTTTCCTTATTTCAAGTTCTAGAATCAGTTTCCAGATTCTTTTCCTTTCCTTTTGAATCACCTGCGTGTGTGTATATATATATATATATATATATATATATATATATATATATATATATATATATATAATAACCCTAGGACGCTCCCGGTAACATAAGAATTCCAACGCGGGGTCTTGTATATAATATTCGGTTCAGCCGTTGAGCTGCTACGGAGAAACAAACATACATACACCCTAAATACATTACCCTCCTTTTTGAGCAGTCCTGAAATAACAGAATAAGCACATTATGTAAGTTATTGTTTTTGTAAAAACGATTCATTAGGACGTCCATGGGTGAATGTATAAATAAATTTGATAGCATCATTGTATGTGTTTATGGCTTATTGAAAAGATATTTTAATCACGTATGATATTGTTAGTTATTTATGAAGTTTAGTAATGTATTTCTTTGATATTTATTTATTTTTTGTATTTCAATATTATTTGTTAAAATAATTTTGGTTACTTTATATGTTATTAGAAAGATATTACTTTTTTTATATTTTCAAACTAAACAAAAATATTTCTATTCATTTAAATCAAATTATATATCATAATTAATTTCTTAGAAAATAACGGGAAAAAAAAAAAATTGTGGATGAAGGATAATGTACCTGAAAGTCATTCGTATCTTTTAAAATATTAGTATGTCATCTTCCTGTTGCCTGTGACAGTATCGTCATCTCACTGATGCGACAGGAAATTAAGTTATACTCACTAATTCTTGATACAAGTGTAAAACCAACCAACTTTTTAACATACACACGAAAACGTGTTTAGAAGATTCACCTTGTGTGGTTGTAAAGGATGAACATGTTCCACAAATCATCCGTAACGCTTCTGTAACCACAATTCGACCATAAAATCGTTCTTATTTCGAAAAGAAATCTGAAAAATATGCGTATAAAAAATTTGTCATTTTTATATTTGTAAGTCATACAAATAACGTTCATGAATTCACATTTGATTGTTACAATGGAAGTACGTTATCTTGCAAAGAAATACTTGTTTTCAGTAAGAGTATATCACTACAAAAACCTTGCTCTTTATACGTTTGGCGCCAAGTTCAAAAAAGTTAGATAATATTTTGCTTATTGTAAAATACTTAATTTTTTTCTTTTTTGTTTGTATGAAAGAGCGGGTCATTTGAGCGGGTTAACAACTATGGTCATTAACCCGGTGAATCCAGGGTTAATGATACCCGGGATTATCCCGGGAATCGAATCCAGGGACCCTCCACACAAATTCCCAGACGCTACCTACCCAGTCATGGAAGTCGGAAAATTTTTTTTCTAGTCAAATATAATCTAATGAAATTAATAATTATATTAATGATTTATTATAACAAAAAAAAATACAAGATTGTTAGTATGACGTTTTAAAAATTAAAATACCGTATTTATTCTAGTAGCCCCCGACCCCGAATAAGCCCCGCACCGCGATTTTCCGGACCGGAAATCTAAAAAAAAAATCGAGTATATACCAGTATTTTAAAGTGCAACAGATATGATAAAAAATACGTAAATATTCAGGAAGTAAAGCATTTAATTCGTTCATTTAAATTACAATATTAATATTACATTAATAATTAATTACCGTAAGTACTAGTTTAGTTCAGAATCAGTAGGCCAGTAAAACGAAAAGAAAGTATCATGTTTAAAAGGATCATTTCAATACACTTTTTAATATGGGATTTTATTTTTAATTAATCACTGTGACTGTTAATGTCTGTAGGTGAGTTACCGGTAGTCTCCACGTCGCTCTGCCAAAGGTAATCGTCTTCACTACCATCAAGTTCATTAGATATTCTGCATTTTTTTAAACTTTTCCTTTTTAATTCCGTGGAAGTACCTTCCCAAACATCTTTTATCCAAACACAAATCTGGTTAAAATCTGAGCGTTTGATTCTTGCTATAGGAGTGAGAAAGAAATTTTCATCAGCCATCCATTTACTGTAAAGTTGTTTTAATGCAGATTTCAACGGTTTATTAATGCAGACATCTAGTGGTTGCAATAGAGATGTCAGTCCGCCTGGAATTATTACTTGGTCTGTCATACCCTTTTTTAAAATGTATTTCACTTTATCATTCGTATGCCCCCGGTAACTATCCATTACTAGCATACCGGTATTTTTTTTTTTAAGAAAATATCCTGATCGCTTTTGCCATACACACCTGATCCAATCTAAAGTTAAGGTTTCGTCGATCCAACCTGATTCCTGTGCTCTGATAAAAACTCCATTTACCTGTACGGTAGGAAGAGTTTTTCTTTTAAAAACAATGTACGGATGTAATTTTGATCCATCAGAAGTAATGCAAAGCATAACACTATACCTTTGTTTTTCATTACCACCAGTGCGAATCGTAACACTTTTTTCACCTTTTTTGTTTACGGTTTTGTCAAATGGAATTTCAAAATATACGGGGTTTTGATCAGAGTTTCCTATTTGAGAAGGCAAATAGCCTTTATCTTTTCTAAGATTTATTATGCATTTGTGAAAATGTAATATTTTTTGTTCATAAACGTCTGGAAGTGGTTGAGAAATGATCTTCTTTCGTCTTATTGACAAATCATTTCGTGTTACTCATCCACGGCTTGCTTTAAAATCAACTTTATTCAATGATTTAGCGATTTCACGAGCATATGATTGACACATTTCTGTTGTGACAGCATAACCGCATTTCCTTTTTTCCATAACAGTCATACAATTTTTTTCTATGTTTGTGTATTTTGGTAATAAAATAGAATTTTGGCCCTGGTAATAAAAGAGCTTTTCGCAAAAGCTCTTTTATTACCAGTGCCTTTCACCAGAAGTTGTTTCTTCTTACGCCAGTCTCGAATGCAGCTTTCATCTAAGTCAAATTTTCTTCCTGCCGCCCGATTTCCAATTTTTCAGCCTCTTCTACGTGCAGTTTTTCATTTACTATAAAAGATCGTAGACGCTGTCCTTTTGTACTCATTTTAATCCCGTAATTAAAATAAATCACCGTATTAAACTTTACAAGATAAACTAAACAGATAAAATGCACATAACCGTCGCCATATACAAACAGTACAATGACCATGTCGAATAGACAAGACGACGACGGGCAACTGATACTGTAACTGTAGTGTCATTAGAACCGGATGCAGCCTACACAGAATGCATCAGTTTTATAAAAATACCGTAACTTCGTTCCTATCGATAATATGAACAGGATGTTAATAGTTAAGGATGTATTCTGCAAAAGCGGCATCCGGTATTGATAAACGAAAGCCAATTGTAACTATATTTCCGTGATTGAATTGAGGTACTTCTAAGAAAACGTTTACTTTACATAAATTATCCTGGCTAAAGGCTATGTTTCAAGTAAGCCCCGCACCCTTATTTTTTCTCTCCAATTCCAAGAAATAAAGTGCCGGGGGTACTCTAATAAATACGGCAATTATATTTAGCAGAGAACGTTAATTGTAGATATGAATACCAATTATTAAAATGAGAAAAATAATATTATGCCAAAATAATCATTTTCTTTTTTAATAGATTATAAATCTAGATTAACAAATTATATTGCTAAAAAATCGTCATCAGCACATTCTGTAGGAAAAGTATATATAAAGTGATTGATAAAAAATGTAAAAAACTTTCCGGACATTTTCTACTGGTGAAAATAAAGAAGAAAATTCATACAAACATAGTTAAGGAAACGTATCGTTACCGAGTGTCGGCTGGCGAAAGATTTTGCCCTGATTTTTACGCCTTCCAAAAAATTAAGCCCAATTGTAATTCTTGGACCAAAATTAAGAAGTAAATTTATTGGTTTTATAAGAAATCTGACCTGATAAATTGAAAAAAAGAAATAAATCCCAGAACTTTATTTTTAGTATTTTTTTGAGAAATATGAGCTAAAATACCCCACATTGGGGTAGAAAAACAGGCTGTTTTATGTTTGTCGTAATACAACTTCATTAAATCGGTAATAAATATCTAATATTTAAACAAAGCAATTTTATAATGTTAAAAATTCTGTTTTCCCTAAAATTTACATTTACATTTACATTTACTGCCACATTTTTAAAAGTTTTGTTTTTAATAAACTTCGAAATTCTGACGTTCATGTTTAGTGCCTGTGGACTCTATTCATATTTTAACAAGATCAATGTAACAGACAAGGGTATCAGATTTCTTCCAATTAAGAAGAAAGAAAGTAAAAATAATAATGAAAAGAAGAATCCAAAAGGAACTAAAAGGGATCTTTTTCTCGAAGTATCGGTTCTGTTTAACAATTTGTTCTTTATAATACAAACAATGGCACTTCCAAAAGCTGTTATTCGACCAGAAGGGGTACCGGACCGAAGTAAGAATATTTAGATAAACGAAAGGGCATGAAGGATGAAAATTATTACGCTTCAGCAATTAAAGGGATGAGGCGGGTACTGGTTCTTTAGGCTAGGGAATATAAATACTACCGGGGACCAGCGGAGAGAGTCAGTAGTTCTGCGAGGTTGTATTCGGCGTAGTCGTGATAACAAGCGATAACAGTGAGTAGTTTCGCTTGTTAGATGAAGCTGTTGTGGTGACGGCGATATCCGTAAGCGTGTGGTAACAAGGAGTACGTCACGAGTGGTCAGTGGGTGAATGTTGGAAGTTGTTCGGTGAGTTATTGGTTAACAGCAGTGAACGTCACAGTATTCTATTCGTTCATAAAGTGTAGGTTAGTTCATTTGTAAACATTAAAAGTAATAATACTTGCATAAAGAAAATTCTATGAATTTTATATTTCTCTACTGCTGTCTTATTAATGCAATATTAGGTTCTAGTGGTCATTATAACGTTTTTAGTAAATTTGAATGTATTTTGTTTTTTTTTTAATTTATCAGTCAATTAATAAATCTTGTCTTTTTATTTGAATTACTATTCTTTATGTTATATATATATACATACGTATTGCCATTATTATTTCTATTATTTATTTTGTTAATGTCTAGAATAAGAAACTGTATTTATAAGAAATGTTTAAATTGTTAGTCTCTCAATATCCTGGTCGAACTGCGAACACGCGAAACACCATTTTATGCAGAATCAGATCCTCAGTTTTGTAGTAACAACAAAAAAGGGAAACAAAGTTGATAGTTTTTTTATTTAAAGTGATACAGAATTAAAATGAAATCGTTGCACTTGATATAAAAGAAAAAGAGTAGGAAATTAAATAACCATTATTGAATTTTTTATTCTCATTATGAAGAGAACTTCAAACTCATCGACAAAGATATGACAAACTATGAATTAGTTTTCATATTCATTAATATCTCTGTGCGAGATGAATGAATTTGAATTTATATTTTTTTTAAAACATTTCATTTTTTTAAAGCAAATAACTATATTTTTTGTTTCAAAAAGGTTTTTCATTTTTTATTTTATATTAAGAGAACAGTTTTTATTTTTCTATGAAATAATTTAATTTACATAAATGTATTCTACATTTATACCATGATAATATGAAATTGGTATGTTCTGTACTTAATTTTGTCATTGAAATTTAAATTTCACTTCTGAGAAGTGATAGTATGAGAAATTAAAAAATAATTGCATTTGAAACCAGTGAATGATCTTTATTCTCATTATGAAGAGAATAAGTGAAATATCAGATCGTGAAAGAAAATGCCAGTGTTAAAATTTAAGATATTCTTATGTGATATGAGATCTCAGAAACTTATAACGAACACAATCCTGTTATGTTTGAACTGTTTGTTGTTAAACTCAGGAGTATAAAGGGCAAGTCTACAATCCTTACGTGCGCACTGGTTTCTTATGTGACATCTAGGTCACTGTATCTTGGTATATTATTATCATTCTGTTTCGCTCAGAAAAATACCTGTCGATGTACATCCTTTGTTTAGGTCAGTTTTTATAGTTCTTACTTTTATATTTTATGTCATATTTAGTGCAATATGTGTGTAATTTTATTATTATGTTTTTACCCTTCTGAATTTTTGTTTTTGTAGTTTTCTCTTTCGTAAATTTTAAATTACTGTTACTTATAGTATCTCCTGTGGTTGTTTAAAGAAAATTATATAAAAAATATGTAGTTATTTAATTGATAAAAATTTAATTAATATTATTTAATCTCAAAATATTATTTTTAATTTTACCTCGTGATCCAAGGAAAAATTAAATACAATCTTATCAATTTCTCTATTATTGAACTTGACGAAGTTTACTGATTTAAAAATCTACATTTTTATTTGTAATTAAAATTTTAGCCGATAATTATTCTTTGTCTTTTTCAAACATTCCTATAAGATTTTAAAATTATAACGAATAGTTTAACTTCAAAAAGGGATATAGAAAAGATATATTTTGCTTTCTACTATCATTCGCATTCTTTCTTACTACTTTGACGTATGTAAAGCACCCGACATAAAACTGGACAAATAACTTTCTTTGAGAGTAATGATGTTCACTTTATAGTCAATCCCTACGGGGAACTGAATGAAGGATTCGCTTTCAAGACTGAGTATCATTTGCATTTTTAAGGGCTTGGCGTACAGTCATATATTCTACTCATTGAAGAAGAGTAGAATATAACATTTTGAAACTCACGTTAAATGTTTTCAGTTATATTGCACCACGTTCAGCGACTGGTGATACGTTTTCCTAGCTAATATTATTTTTGGTGGTTTTTCTAAGTTTGGAAGACATGAATTTACGATATCGTAAATAATCTTACTAGATTTTAATTTCGTTTGTTCATTTTCTAATCTTTGTTGTGTGTTTCTGGTATTAAACTATCTTTAGATATGGTCATACATTTAAACTTTATGAAATATTTTTAAAAAACACAACAACTGTGCACTAAAAGAACTGATTTAATTAAAATATAATTCATCTTTTGATATATCTAAAAAAATATTCTAACTTAAGAATACTGCTAGAAATAACATTCATCTGATCCTCTGATCCCAGCGTAATTAATAGAAGCACTGGTCAATAAAGATGTCAGGAAAAGTGACTGAATGTGTTAAAAGGTGAGTTTTAAAAGATTCTATTAAAATAAATTTTGTTCAATTTACTATTTACTAGTGGACCCGCAATGCTTCGCTATTGCTAAATTTAAGTGTATGAATTAAATAAATTTTGCATTATATTTGACATGTGTAATCTGTTTCATTCATTTGGATGTGCTGTTTCATTTCTTCTGAATTCTATCATTCTGTTGGCTCGAACTGTGTCGATGAATACTTTGTCGTTTTGGACGCATTGTTATTTTTAGATTACTTATCTTATCTTTTATATAATTATTTAATATTATTATTTACGAAGGCGATAATAAGTAACTTGAGTAAATACACTGATGAAAATGTTTGCCGAGGCATTTGCATCGGTGACATTCTGACTGAGGCCAAACTGATGACTGTGATGTTTTATCAGGTTTAGAGGGTCTAAAATATGACTTCTGGTAAAGCCCTTCAGGGTTAGGAACAGAGGTGGTGGTGTGGCGACCGGGATTGTCTTCCAGGAAAAGGGTGAAAGGCGGATGTCTTCCCCTAGTATGTAGCAATTATCTTAGAAGTTATGAATTAGTATATACTTAAGGGACAGTCATGCTGTACGCATATATATATATATGTGTGTGTGTACACATCATACGTTTAGATACAGCTGTTATTATTTTAATGAGAAAGATATAACGAGGTTGACTTCATTAATAAAATAAAATCACTTCTACTTATAATTAAGTTAATTATTTTTACCCAAATATAGAAGTCGAGACCTTTAAGTGTTTCGTAATTATAATATTTTTTTTCTAAACACATTATAGTCTAATTGTTAACTAACAACCTGTAGAGCCAATTTTTTTGTTTTGAATTTTTAAAACTTAAATGAATTTAAGAGAAAGATATTGTAGAAGGGTATAAACATAATTTAACTTATTTCATTTTAATTTCTTGATTATTGTATACTATAAGAAACGAGAACTAATTTTACTGTTCAAATAAAATACCTACAGATTTTTTTTTCATACTCGATATTGCAATTAGAAATTTAGATAAGAATCCATCTAAACTCTTGAAGAAACAAGAATTTAGGAAAGTGAAATTTGTAAAACCTGACATTCAATTGAAACATTTCTTAGAATTTTTAAGGAAAGTTCCTTTTCGGATAATAGTTTTAAAATACGCAAATAGTTAATAATATATTTATTATAAAAATTATACTGTAAAAACCAGTTAGCTTTTGTATATTAATAGGATTCTGTTGCGAAGCAATTCCAAATAATAATTTGTTTTCCCATTAATGCGACATATAATTAAAAATATTTTTCTTTTGTTTAAAACTGTTCTTATATTAATAATATGACATTCATCTACAAAATATTATCTATACGATTTGAATGTATTATTAGTTATAATATACATGAAACTTTTTATGATGTTTCTGACATGACTGTCGGAAGTTAAAATTATACACATATCTACATAAATAAAAGACTGTCTTCGTTTTGTGTGTGCTCTAATAACTCAAAAACTAGTTAACCGATTTCGCTGAAAATTTCACGATTTATTATCGTTTTTCCAGGGAGTGTTTACAGGTTATTAATTTACATGTTTAAATATCAATGCGTCCAAAATGACAAAATATTGGTCTCATAATAACTGTCTGAGGAAGTCGATATTGGCATAGACAATGACAATCGATATGAACGACATCTTTTAATATAAATAACGACATTAAATTTAGTAAAAGAAGTTTTAGGTTATTATTTATACTTTTCTTTTATGATTTATATAGTAGTGAGATTGGTGAGGTTTGAACTGTGGTAGACATTCCAGGGGTCCAGAAGAAAGAAAATAATTAATAGTGTACAATTTATTGCTTTTGTAATATTGTCCGGGATTTTTTTCAACCTCCGGGTCCACAGTTAAGTATTGCTTCAGAGGATGAGATGAATTATTTGTAGCGTGTGTGAAAATGCCATGCCTGACTGGGATTCGAACCCGGGACCTCCGGGTTCGAAAGGCTGAGACGCTACCACCACTCTGCGCTACGGAGGCCGGCCTGTTTTCTAAAGTTACAAAAATGTAAGATAACGTAAATAATAATATTAAATATTTATATAGAAGATAAAACTTTTATAATCTAAAATATTCATCGACACACAATTCGAGCCAATAGAATGAGAGAATACAGAAGAAATGAAACAGAGGAAGAAACAGCTCGACGAAATGAACGAAATAAATTACATATGTCAAATATAATGCAAAATTTATTTAATTCATACACTCAAATTTAGCAATAGCGAAGCATTGCGTGTCCACTAGTTAATAATAAATTGAATAAAATTAATTTTAATAGAACCTTTTAAAGCTCATCTTTTAACAATTTCAATCACTTTTCCTGACATCCTTATTGTCCAGTGCTTCTATTAATTACTCTGGGATCAGATGAATGTTATAGCGTTTTTCTTAAGTTAGGACATTTTTTTTAGATTTATCAAAAAATTAATTATATCTTGATTAAATCAGTTCATTTAGTGCACTGTTGTGTGTTTTTTATGTATTTCATAAAGGTTAAATGTGTGATTATATAAACTGTGCAGAAGTACAGTTTGTGTAGTATAAATTTTGTTGCTATCACGTCTAAATCGTGAACTACACTGAATGAAAATGAGCGAGAGCGCCAGTTTTGGCCGATATGGTCTGTGCCTCCAACCCCGTCAACTCGCTTGCCAGTGACGCAAACTCAAAGTCACTATCGGCAAGCTGACCATGTAAGTTACACAATTACACCGCATTTACGTCTCTGAGATTAATAGATAGGAAGTTATTAAGGCAGGATGATAATAGACCTTTTACAAATTTCCGTTCTGGTACCCGTATATTTTGTTGTAAATTTCGGTATAAATTTTGTTTTAATTCCTAAGAACTAATGAGAATTAGTGTACATCACTACAGAATACAGTAATCAATTCGTCTCTAAATTATCATTTTTACGAATCAGTTTTAAGAAATTTCTAATCCACAATTTTACTAAACTAATTTGTGACTCAAAGTCACGAATTTATATTTGTACGGAACTTAAACAATGATTTTTAGCGGAATCGCATAATACAATTAACGTATGATGAAACTTAGATTCATCATTTGAGTTGGAATCCAAACGTAAGAGTATGAAAAAAAATCCCAGTTCACCCGACAGGAATAAATTCAAAAATACGCTCCAGCCGTTAGAGTAATGCTAACGTTGTTTTGGGAATATAAAGGCCTAATTTGGAGGAACCACATACGATCAACGCGACTGTTATTGTGACATGCTAGAAAATAAAGTAAAACCTGTAATAAGAACGAAACTTTCTGGTTCTCTCTTAAAAGGCATAATTCTTCTAGATATTTACGGATTTAAATTAGGCTTTAAATTTAAACTTACATTTTGAATTTCGATTTTTACGGATCATTTTTTACAAATTTCCAGTCGACAGTTCTACTAAACTAATTTTAATAATTATCGATAAATTGTAACAGCAAGAAAACTGTTTAACAGAATAGGCCCCTACACCACTCAAAAGACAAGGGAAGCTGTTCAGAAGATGAGTCGGCAGGTGTTATCCCATCCATTTTATAATCTGTACTTCGCACCATCAATTTTTTTTTTTTGTTTGGTCTTTTGAAAAAGAGTTTTTATGTGGGACCAAATTCAACAACAATGAGCAGATCAAGGTTGCGGAGTAGTGGCTCAGACACCAAGGTGAATAATTCTTTACTGTTGAGTAAGAAAGCTTACTGAAAGATGGTACTAATTGTAGCTGAAGATTATGTTAAAAAATATCTTTAGTTTTGTTATTATTGAATAGATAAACAGTTTTTTCAATCATTTGTCTCTTTAATCATTGAGGACCGTCGTAGATAATAATATTAACCACAAATTTGCGCTATTAGTCAATGGAATATCTGTATAATATCGATTGCCTTTAACTTTCCCAGTAGTAAAAATAATTATATATTATTATATTTAAACAAAATTTTCAGAAATTTAATAATGTTAATCTTTCTAAACCGGATTCGGAGTTAGAACTATTGTATTAAAAAGGCGAATTTTACTTTTCTTAACCTTCTATTATAACTCTTGTAAATAATAGTACAATATATAATTTTTTATTTATGATATGTTATATTTATAATCTATTCTCTTTTAATGAAATTACTCAATATAAACCTGTAAAATAAATTTAATTGCATGTAGTATATAAAATAAAGGAACATACAGTATTAATTATAAAATTAGAAAGCTCGTAAATTTAATTTGATTTGCACATATGAATTTATAAGTCACCATAATTTATAATGTGTGCGCCCTTTAATTTTATTTGGCTTAGTTAAATTTTTTTTTCTTATTCGCAGTACTATTTATCTGAGCAACTGGTTAGTTTAATAATAGTATTAGAGAGGGTAATATTTTATTGTAGATATTAAAATATTATTATTCTTTTTAATAACCGTGTACTGCTAACTGCTGTTTTAATTGGTTGTCGTTCAAAATTTGATCAGTCAATGTTATTATTGTGAAAGTGTTATTATTATTATTATTATTATTATTATTATTATTATTAAGATGTAAAAGTCGCGGTTTATTTTATTATTATTAAAATGCGATCATAAAATTTAATAACTTATCTACAGGTTTATAAATTAATTAATTTGTGTGTATTATTTATTAAAAATAATAAACATGTTATTTTTATGTAATATTAATCTAATTATTGTAAAAATATGTAAATGAACTGCATTGAAGTTATTCGCTTTTATAAACTTACATCGGTTTATGTATAAATTATTAGGACCAGAATTTACATAAAACAGAAGAAGGTTAAAATAAATACATTTTTAAAACATTTATAAAATGGTTCTCATAAGGAAGGAAAGACTTAATTATTTAATAAAATCATAATTTATTAAAGTATCACAGATATTCTAATTTTAAAACAAAAGTAACGCGATTAATTTTGGAATGTAATATCATACTACATTCCAAATGTCTGTCGTGACTACTCTTCCTTTCTATAATATTTTCGATGATTTTTCCACATACAGCTCAGTTTCATCAATCATACGTCGAACCTCCTCTTAAGTCCAGATATTTTTTTGTTTTTATTAATATAAATATAAGGTTTCATAAAACCTCAATGGAAAAAGCTGCATCGTGTCAGACCACAAGATTTCAATGGCCAATTCTTGAGATGAGATGGGTAGAAAACGATCCTTGCGTTTCAGTTGTTTATCGAGCAGTGTCGTAGGTTCCACCGTCCTACTAACCTGTAATCCTATGCATCTTTCAATTCCATACCGTGCAATTGAAGGAAAAAACTTTATTATCTTACTTTAATGCAAGCCTATAACTACTACTGCACTTTTGGATTCATTTTCGAAAAAGTACATCCCAATCACTCTGCCACCCCAAACTTCGCACTAAGCAGACTGTTGATGAATTGAAACGGTTTCTTATCAGTCAACTGAGTGTTCTCTGTGCTTCAAATCTACACATTTATTTTATTGATGTATTAGTTAAGTTGAAAAAGCGCCTATTTGTGAAAACGCCATGGTGTTTTTTTTCAAAAAAACACAATTCTTTTTTTGATTTAAAACATTCATTTGAAAATTCTTAGTAATCGCAGATCTAGATGTATTCGCCTAACCAAATCTTATTGAAGATGTACTGTACTGAGAGATTATAGGACCCGATTTCATTCGACAAGCACTTCAAAACTCAGGATGAACTTTCTGTATAGCCACTGGATTAAGGAATTTCCTGTAGGTCTTCACCTTCATATACCAATAAGCATTATACTTGTACAGTCAATTTTATGGTAAACATATTTTACATAATCGAAACAAACAGAACGATTAATCACATATTTTTTATCTGAATTGAACATTTTTACTTTCTTGTACGAAGGAAAGGAAGAATTGTGATCGCAAAAAATTCGGTTTTCAGATTTCAACGGAAATATCCTTTTTGACTATCCCTGACTCCATTTTGACTAGCTTTCGGCATGACGTCTGTGAGTACGTATATACGTATCTCGCATAACAAACGATTAGCCGTAAAATGTTGAAATGTTGAATTTAGGACTGTTGTAACTTATAGTTGTACACCTCCCCTTTTAATTGCAATCGATTGAACCAAAAATGACTAAAATCCAAAACAATTTGGTTTTGTACTTTTTCATTACTGCAATAATAAGCCTTCATTGAGAGCTTTTCAACAATGTATCATAACCAGTACTTATTTTCATTGGTTCCAGAGTTACAGCCAAATAAAATTTTAATTTATGAAATATTTGCATATTATAAGGGAAGACACATTGGTTTGAATCAGACTTCATCTCTTTTTTTTAACTTTTTTTATTAATTTAAATATACTGGTTTATTAATAATTATTAACCTCTGGTTGTAAAAAAGGTTTACTGTGAATAATAATTCAATAATAACAAAAAAAAAAAATAATTTGCAAAAATATAAGAAGTTATTAATGAAATACAATTTTATGTACTTTTCATTTAAAAAAATTTGCATACGTAATTTAATAGGTGTACAAGGAAGTCATGTAGTGTCCACATCAGATTTTTATGAATGTAAAGCTCGTAATGTTGGTAAGGATTGAATTAATTTGTTTGCTATATACCAGTATATTAGTTTTTTCATTCCTGTTGACCGCTATATCCATTTTGTAGTTAAATATGAATATTGAATTGATATAGGTTTAAAATAGATGCATGAAAACTACATCAAAGTGTGACTTAAGTAAACTATATCTTGTAAATAAGAGGAAAGTAATAGAGAAGCCTTTTGCCTTCTTAGTAATATCAATTCTACTAGAAGATGAATGAATTCAGAATATTAATTTTTCTTATTTATAGATCTCATACGCGATTTGTTCTTATCTTTATTGAGGATTTTTTAATATTCATAGATTTATAGGGTGGAGGAAGTTTCTATTAGTTGCTTACTAGATTAGTCGTTTTATCTACTCTAATTTTCCAGGTATCACGTATGAGGCTGCACAAGAGAATTGTTTTAGAGTTTACGTACGCTTAGTCGAATCGTATATACTCCTCACTATGTCGTTAGAACAGCGTACGTACAGCAACTTTAACAATTAAATAAAGTACACATGTGTTTTATTTTGATTTTTATTATTTTTTAATGTAAGTTTTAATACGAATATTACAGAATTTATGAAATAAAGTTTTTTTTTTTAATTTCTTCATAATTTTCAGGATCTTCGTAAAAGAACGGTGAGGGCTTTGATTGTGGATAAATTAAAACAAAAATACTTACAGTTGATGTTTATTTATAGAATTTTTCATCTCAAACAGTTTTTTTATATAACAAATAAATTTCAATATATGCACCATTAGTCGCTTGGCAAATTTCCAATTGATACTCAGTTTATGCACATACCCGAATTAACATATCTTCTGTTACGATTATAATTGCTTAATAATACTTTCCTGTAAGTGCCTTAGGCCGCATATTTTTGGCGAATAAACAATGTTTTTTATATACCCCCACAAGAAAAAAATCGCAAGATGTCAGATCTGGATTCCGTGGAGGCCAAGATATAGGTCCTTGCCGGCCTATCCATCGATGTCCAAATTTTCCGTTCAAAGCGTGGCTAACGAATGCATTAAAGTGCGGGGTGTGCCCCATCTTGTTGTAAATGAATTCGTTGTATATTTTCATCCATTTGAGGAAAGGATTTATTATATCGAGATAAAATTTTCCATTAATAGTCTTTTCAAGGAAGAAAAAAGGCCTGATTACACGATTTTTCACCATACCACACGAAACATTAACCTTAGGCGTGTCGCGTCCTTTCTCAAATATTACATGTACGTTTTCAGATCTCCATATTCGTGAATTGTGTCTGTTAACACACCCATTAATATGAAATGTAGCTTCATCCGTAAAAATTGTATCTCTAAAAATGATTCGTTTTCATTAATTTTGTAGAAAATTTCAACAGTAAATTCGAAACGTTTTCCTCCATCATCAGGTTTCAATTTCTGTAGTAGCCTAATTTTTTATGCTTGTAATGTCAATCTTTTGTGTAAAACTTGGTGAATTGTTGTTTTCGAAATATCTAACTCGAGGCTTCGATGAGAGATGGATTTGTTAGGACTTCTGATCAAAATTGATCTAAAATTACGGGCATTTAATTATAATGCTGGCTACGATTACTATAATCATCCTAAAGTCGTAATAGGATGGATGGATGCTGTATGTAACCATTGTCTGCCAATGAAATAAAAAAACTAATTACATGGGATGTGACATAATAGATTGTCTAATTCATTCAACAGTTTCGTCTGATACTCGTGGTCTGCTGGTTGATTTTTCCTTGAGAATAGATCCAGTTTCTTCAAACTGAAGCAACTTCATATATTATTTTCATGTGGTGACTCTTTTCCGTATTCACGTCGAAATGCACGTTGAACTAAAATTATGGACTTTAATTCAGTCTGCTACAAACCACACTTTGCTTTTTCTTGAACAGTGAACATAGTAACGAACTAAACACACCTCAGTAACTGTACAAAAACTGGTGTGATAGATTGAACTGCTGTTACACAAACTTTTGGGTTGGAGGCTATAAGGGCTACCCTTATATAAAATTTCCCTATTATCTTGATCTGAATTACAGAAACCCCACCATTATTTTATGAAGACTGTATTTTATTACGATGATTAGACTTCTAGTGATTATTCTTAACTTAAACGTGCCTATACCATATTTTATGGAGGAGACAATAGACGTTTTAGCGGGGAAAGCATTTAATAGTGGGGTGTTTCTCATGTTCCACCTTCATATTTCATTCGCCAAAAAGCTATGGTTGAACTGTACAATAGCAATCTGCCCTGAAATTTGTTCTTCTATTATTTATATTTTCTACATATCAATATATGTAAGGCCGACTTCTTTTATTGTTTTAAAATGGTCATAAGAAAAACAAAAATTTGAATGTTGTAATTGAATAAACGTAGGGACATTAAGTAAATTTTTTAATACGAGTGAATGGTTTTCGTGCCCAGAAGTCTAATAGGTAAAATAATGTGATGAAGGATCATGGTTCATGACCTATGGTATATGTTTAATTAATACCTGGCAGAATGTTTATGATTATTACTGGATGAGAGAACGTTGTTGCGTGATTCTGCCGGCTACTGTAAGATATATGCATTATAAACATTAATAAACTGGGTACTACTAGTACTACTCTTTCTTAGCGGCCCACCTTCGCCTTTTCTGTTTATTTGACTGTTGCAATATATCTGATCTTTTGTCTGTATCGGTTTCATCCTTTCATCTTTTGTACTGAATTCATTTAATTATTGACTTTCACTTTTTTCTTAACAGATCTATTTGTTTGCTGGGAAATACCTTTTACCAGCAGTTTAATTACTATTATACGTTATTTCTTCGTGCTTTGTTTGTTAATAAATCATATATAATAGGTTAATACTACGTACTACACATATTTATTTTTTTTATTAATTTTAAGAAATATTGTATGAAAGTTTTTCATTACTCTTTTTTTGGTAAAATTTATTCCATTGTTTGACAACTGACATCCGCAACATTCCTTCAGCTCTGACTAATTAGCGTTTTCATGAAAGGGAGTTCTCGGGTAAAATAATTAAAAATAATTCCCACAAACATTTTTCAAATATTTTTTACGTTAATCTTCTTTACTTGAATCTTTAAAAATTAAATGTAGTTTTAGGAAAACAAATTAAATTTTTTCTTGAGAAAGAGAAGACTATCTTTAATTTTTCAGTAGATACTTCCTAAATTTTTTTTTAAACAGCTTTATAAGTTTTTTATTATCTGTATTGTTTCAAAGAAAGATACTTTGCCCTTAAATTTGACGTTATTTGACCGATTTTAATCATTTTTGCAGTATTACATAGAATTTTTCGCTTTTTACTTTTTTGAAAAAAAAAGCTGACAATACAGTTGTAGGAATTTCCCGTCACGCGGCTAAAGCCATGTTCCGGGAAAGTTCTATAACTGTGGGTTGTTTTGATACACGGCTTACAAACACATACACAAACAATTTATAATTTTATTTAAATGTAATATTTTTTCATTTATTTAATTTAAAGATTCTAACTAAGGCGCGCGTGCATACCGTATTTAATTCGCTTGGGTGTGGCGGTAATAGCAGCGACGATCGGCAACTTACATAGAGCAAAATTCGCTTGTATGTTCGACAGACTGGTGTATTTGCAAGGCTTTACACACCAGATACCGAGTCAACCGGGCGGTCGAGGTCGAAATCCAACCAGACCGAGTTACTTTTTTTTATACACTTTAAATATTTTTCATTTATTTAATTCTTCCGTTCACCTGTGACATCACAGCATGGAAAATTTTCATCCGGTTTTTTTGGTTCCTTAGGTGTCAAAACGTCAATATCCGGTGAAAACCGCTATGCCCAAATTGAACCAATTACAGTACTTTCCCTTCTAGAAGTTATAGGTCTGCTACAGTTCTATCTAGACGGGAAAGTAAAAGCAACTGAATATATCATTCCATAATATACCGAGCGAGCGACTTAAAATCGAACCAAAACTGCTCGAACTGCAGTTATTTGAGTGTTACTTTTAACGCTGCTATTAATAGCGTCACTTTTGGTTGTATGTTACTACTCTGTATGTGCTATTTCTTATAATTGTTAACTAGAAACAGTTCTTATATCTGTTTACTCGAGAGTTCTTTCTGGTAATATCATATTGGGGTCAATATTTTTTGATCGGTACCGAAGTGTACCGTAATATTTTCGAAGAATTCTACGTTCGGTTTGCAGATCGTGTAAAAGCTTTGGCTTCATCCAACTGGAAGAAAATAACGTGTCACATAAACGTTTTACCAGCACGGTTTAAAGCGGCTTTTTCAGAATAACAAACTGTCAAGAGGGCGGTGGCCTGCACCGTCCGCAAATTTGTCTAGTCGTAATTTTTTCCATTGGAGCTATTTAAAAGATAGAGTTCATGAATCAAATACCCACACTACCGATACACGGAAGAAGAAAATTCAACAAGAAATTGACAGTGCTGACAACAACTTTGCATCAGGTGACTCTCAATATAATCTAGTACTAAAGGTGTGCAGGAGTGCATTACTCTTCGAATACCGTTTGTAAAACTATAGTAAATATGTAAAACCTTTGCTAATGCATATACAGAATTTAAATAATAATTTTCTTTTTAATTTTTTCATTTTATTTACATATCGCAACTGTGTTTAATCTTTAGTGATTAATTGCTCATTCTGTGCGTATGTATATATATAAATATATTCTGTGTGTGTGTGTGTGTGTATATACATATATATATATGTACTGCTACTTCAGTGAATATGTGGCAAAAATCTTTTCATCAAGAAATAAATATATCACTTCTTTATCCGAGATAAATATTTCTTGTTAGGGAGGTAATTTTTTAGATTTCAATGGTGTAAATTGCTAAATTTTATTGCTAGATTCATTTTGAACTTACTTCTAAATTAGGTTAATTTATAATGTATATATATATATAGTGACAATATATATATTTTTTTTGTCTTCAGTTATTTGACTGGTTTTATGCAGCTCTCCAAGATTCCCTATCTAGTGCTAGTCGTTTCATTTCAATATACCCTCTACATCCTACATCCCTAACAATTTGTTTTACATATTCCAAAAGTGGCCTGCCTACACAGATTTTCCCTTCTACCTGTCCTTCCAATATTAAAGCGGCTATTCCAGGATATATATATATATATATTGTATATATATATATATATATATATATATATATATACACACTAATTTTACTTGTTATTACAATTCATTATATTATGTTATTAGCATAATTAGAGTCCCGTAGTCAATTTTTTCCTCATTCACTACCTTCAGAAGCAATTCACCAGGTGAATAGAGCGCCTTAATTAAAGTTCAACTATAATAGTGCATCAATAAAAATAGACAAGACACGTAGCATTTATCTTATAATATCTTTAATCATAAATCAGAGTATGAGTCAATGGTCTCTTAAAACTCACAAAAATCGCTAAGCTAATCTAAATCATTCCTTTTACTAATTTTTAATTCTCCGAGAGCCGTAATACATGCTGCTACTATAACAGTTGTAGCTATAACGGGAAAGTATACAGATCGGTAAAAAAAAAAGAATAAGTAAAATAAATTGCTGTTTTTATGTTTTATGTCTCAAGGAGACATATTTTTAAAAAATGTAAAAAAAATTTTTAACAAAAAAATATATTTAAATGCAGTGTAAATAATCTGTGAAAACATTTTAATAATTCCATTGCTAACAAGCAGAAAATTTTTTTTTGTCAGACATGTTTGTCCGTATCTACGTACGTAATGTTGGCCTATATTTAGTCTTACAAATCTGGATTCCATTGACGGATTTTCTTCAAATTTGGTAAATAGGTACACCTTCGAGGGAAAGTACGTATTAGATTTTTGCGAAAATTTGAAAAAGAAGAGGATGATTTTACCGAAATAAAATTTAACATCTTTACTGGGATTTTTTAGAAACAAATTTCTTATAAAAGTTGATTTTTTTATTAAGACCACAAATTATCAAAAATATTTATTTAATATTCACCACCTTCTCAAAAAATGACTTAATATATTTTTCTTTTTGTAAGCCATACGATGCTTCAGAAGAGGAATTAATTGGAGGTTTTTTCTATCTATATTTTCTACTTCAATAGGCCTTTAAGTCACTATAATCATTTTTTCCCATTCCAATCCAGTGGACTGTAGTAACACTGGATAGAATTGGACTGGTGAAGTAAAAAAAGTAGAAAAAATAGTTGAAAAAAATATTAAAAAATGTACATCTTTAGTTAAACGATTTTTTAAAAATATATACACTATCAGCGATACAATTTAGTAAGAAAGTTCAATGGTTTGAATTAAAACCACTCTTTTCTTACAGAAAATGTATTTGTTTTATGGTCTATGTGAAGAAAAACTGTTTCAAACTAAAACTGATACACAGTGAAAGTTTTAGCCAAAAAACATTTACAAAAATGTTAAAAAAATCCTTCCTCCTAAAACTCTAAGGTGAAATTTTTTTCGATTTTACACGGAAAATAATGAATGTAATTTAATTAAATTTTTCTAAGGAAAAAATACACTAAATAAATATTTTATTATTTTTCGTATGAAACATTATGTAAAATTTTCACAGAGGTTCTTTTCCGGGTTATAAAGATATGGTAACCGGTGGAATATCGTATAATTCGTCTTCTTTGTGGATAATTAATTCACCATCCTAACTTACTAATAACTGTTAATTTTTGTGATATTTGTGAGAAAGTAGTTGACCTTCTAATATCCTAATTATTTGCCGAGATCTCTTTACTCTTTCTGCGTAGGCTTTTCTTTTCGTTGTGTGAATTTAATAGTCTTTGGCCTGGCTAGTCTATGTACGGCCTAGGTTATATATATTTACTTTTGAACAAGGCAGGATTTACTAATGTTGAGTTAATTGTATCAAAATGAATATTAAGCTCAACTTTTAGGGCTATGTAGTAATTATTTCCTCCGATGGAGTAATACAGCACATACACATTATAAGACGTATCTCATGCAACAAATGTACTTCACACTTCACATGTGATGCCCCACAAGTAATAAAAAATTTGCTCTACATTCTTTAATGTGTTTAATTTCTTTATATAAAAACAATAGTTTTATTTGGAAATTTTAATCTGTCATAACGGGCTATTGGCTTAGAAAGATTGTTTATCTGTTTAGAATTAGTTCGAATAGCTGATAAAAATTTTGATCATTCACCCGTTTCAAATAACTTATATTTGAAACGTTGAAAAATTAAAATTTTTGAATTGAAAAGAAAAAAAAAAGGTTAATAATGATTTTATTCTTAATAAAAAATATTTTTGAGTTAAAGTATATTTTTCTGGTAAAAATCAAAAGAATTCCGTATGTTGAAGTTGTTTACCGATAAGGGTTTACAAAATTACTTACTCAAAAACATCTAGCAAGTGAACTTTTAAAAAGGTTTAATACAACAATAAATAACAAAAGAAAAAGAAGAATAGGTTAGGAAATATAATAAAACATAAGTAAATAAGAAATTGGAAAGGATTTAAGTAATAAAACGGTGAGAGAAAGGCGGAATACAGAAAAGAAAATGTTGACAGAAGAATGATAAATATTTCATTTTTACTCTATTGTAAAGTCTCTTCCGGTCGAAAAATAAGATTGTACACGTAAGTCATTAAAAGAGTGTATTATTTCATTAATTAAAAATCTGTAAATATTTTAAAGTTTTTTTGTTTTTTTTAATTTTATGCCTCTTTTAAACTTTTAAATGCAAATTTGTAAACAAAAGGATAATAATTGAAAAAGTTGTGTATTTTTGGTGCTTTATTATATAATGGTATTATAATACCGTACGATGTGTCTGCTTTTAAACTATATTTTCGGTGTGCATGAAATTGTAGACATTTTGCCAATTTTGAATTTTTTTCATTTTCATTTATAAGCTATTATATATAAGGGAATTCCAGAAACCTAGAATGCACTATTTTATTATTTATATATATATAAATTGTGCGTTGGTCTTAATTCTAGAACATAAAAATTAAACTTTTAGTAGCATAAAATAACATTATTTAAACAAAAACACTACTATAGTTATTTCGATTCCAATGGAATCATCTTTAGTAGTATAACATTAACAAAATAATAAAAAAAATTTAACATTTAAAACCCACTATCGTAATTAGCGACTTAAAAAAAAGGTGTTCATAAGTAATTAGGCAGAATCACCAAACATTGGATAATAAATATCATATCAGAAACATAACCACTAGATTATTCTTACTGCGCACGCAGTACTCCGTAACAGATCTCATGTAAGCAAAACCGCTAAATTGAGTTTTTCATCCCACAATTACAGAGAAGCCGCAACAGTCTTTTGATGCAATTTTTCCAGCCATTTTCATCTGAACCCAAATCGACGGCGAATAGTCCTGAACATTGGGCAATGTAGAAGTAGGTGATTTAAAATGCATGTTACAGTTCTGCTGGGAAGAACCAAATAGACGGGCATGGGTAAGCTTTGTATGCCAAATTCTCAGCTGCGTTTGAATCATTTGGTCTGTTATGTTGTTTGAAATTCTCGAAAACATTCTCCCGGATGCCATGAAAGGCTGTGGAACACTCAGCGGCCAGAACTTATTCCATTAAGTACTTAGTACAAACCTTCGTGAAGTCGCTCTCACACTTTATTCCAATCGGAAGCCATTTTTTGCAGCTCTCCTGGCAGCCTCATCAGCTCGTTCGTTCACAGGATTCCGCAATGACCCGGAATCCACACGAATTCTACTGTCTTGTTTACTCTTTAGAGGGTGTCATAGGTAATTTACATGATTGGCTCATATCGTTTGCAATTCAAGCTCTCAAGTACATTCCTAGAGTCGGTTATTATCAGGAAGCGACTTGTTCTATAAATCTTTCTTCAATTCGAAACCTAATGAAATATTAGAATGATGATAGATCAAGATATAGAATTAAGGCATATTTTCTAGGATAGGTGCGAAAGTTTCGATTGAACTAAGAGGATTTTAAAGTAAATTATACTTCTAAATCCTTAATTTAAATTATTTTTTTAATTTTCTTTTTATTGCATTATAAATATTCTCGTTCTTTGTTCTCGGTCGGTGTGGTTTTAATTAAATCTGTTTTAATGTTAAATTTAAAATAAAAATTTATCTGTCTTTACTAAAGATTTATTTTAACTAATTATCAAAAATATAACTATCTGGTATATATGCGAATCTTAAAATATATCTTGTTTTAAAATACCTTAAATTGTACGTCTTTTAAAGGCGTTACTTCCAATTTGAGATTTTCTTGTAAATCTAACCTTTTATGTTGCAAAACGGTATTACTTTCAATAATCTTTTGCAGTCATAATTAATTTAGTTTCGAAAATTATTTCTAGGTAAAAGAACCCTTTAAACCAAATATCTTTTTTCTTAAATTTTAAGAAATATTTTTATGGTCAATAACAAATTTTCACGGATTTAGTTCTTTTAGTATTATATGAGAAAAATACAAAACCTTCTTGCGTTAATTTTTTTTTTATTTTTAGCTAATTGTTTAAATTCCTCAATCTAACAAACGTTTATCTCTTTCCATATTAATTTAACCACCAAATTAAGAAAATTACCTATATTATTTATTGAAAAAGCATTTTAATCGATAGTGAAATTTAAAGGATCATCGGTCCATATTCTTTGAAATTTTTAAGTAACATCTTTTGTAGCCTAAACGATCTCTTTTCTATGCTTTCTTTAATTTTCTCTATTTTAAATTCTTCGGTTTCTAAATGTTCTTTTTCCTTTCTTGTACGAAGTAAAGTAAATGTATTTTTTAAATTAAATGCATTGATTTATTAATAATTATTAACCTCTGATTGTAAAAATATCTTTAAAGTAATTAGTAATTCAATAATAACAATAAAAAAAAAGAAAATGAAGAAATATCAGAAGTTAATAATGAAATAAAATTTTATGTACTTTTCATTTAAAAGTATGTGTATATGTAATTTGAAAGGCGTACAAGGAAATCGTGTGGTGTCCACATCAGATTTTTTTCTTTGTATTAATCTTTCCTCTATTTACACTGATTCCCTTTTTTTAAAAAAACATTAAATGGTTCTATTTCTTCAAGTTCGAATGTGGATAAATTGTTATTTATATTTATTCTTTTAAGAAAAACAGTTTAATTTTTTCGTTCACAACTAAACCAGATTAATCTCCATTAATATTTGCTGTTAAGCTGAAAATAAAATAAGAGGTTTAAAAATAAGTATCGCCTTGTTTTAAGAACGAATTTTTTTCCAGTAATTTCTACAAGATACAATGATCCATTTATTAAACTAAAAGCATTTGAAATAAAATATATAATTTTTTCTTTTTATCTCTTTTGAAGTAAAACATTGGTTAACAGTACGTATTTCATTGTATTGTATTTCTAACCAAATATTCCTTAATTTTATATACACACATCGTAAACTAGACGAAATGAAATGCATAACACATACAGCTATATTTTTAAAATTATTTCTAAGTATAAAAGGTGTCTAACGTACAATGTACTGTTGTGGTGTACAAGAGTATTTATACTGAAGGTACATATGTCTGTTTTTAATAGTAGCCTATAACGAGTTAAGCGTGAAGAACCACAAATGATACTAATAACAGTAATAATAATACGAAAATTATACTAATATTTTCAGGCTCACCTAATGGTTGATCAGCTTAGTTATTGTCGTTCAAAACCGCTAGTTAGTAGCGGTTTTAGTCTAAAAAAAAGTTTTATGATTTTTCACAATTCATCAGCAGATTAAAAAGAAGAAAAAAGTGTACGCCAGTATAATGCATTCTATAATTTTTCTACCATTTTATTAATAAACTTGTATAGCTGACATGCCAGTAGATAACAGTGAAAACATGTAATAAAAACACATTCGTTACCAATCACGAGTAAAAGTGTAACCTGTTTTAAATGATTAACACGCAATCTTACACTTTATCTATAAAAATTACCATTAGAATTTCGTATGATTAAAATAATTCTATACTGACAACTTCCAAAAATAATTTCGTAAATTATACTTTAGAAATAAAGGATGATCTAAGTAAAAAAAAAAAGTAAAGTTATTTCTAAGACCACTTAATTACATATATTCCTTTATAATACAACTGTTATATAAGAATAACTAATATTATAAAACTTTATTATTTTTAGATCGTAAAAATTATTTATTGTAATAACATTAAATAATATCATCTGATTTCAACAATACCATTATATTTTTTCCGAATTGTTCACCTTGAAACACGTTAGATCATTTATTTATTTGCGGTTGTTTCTTTTTTCTGTTTTTCAATCTGTCCACTACCTCTTCATTCTTTCTGACATCTCTTTCCTTCGTTCTTCAGAAAATTGAGCTCTGTTGTTGTTTGCTTCTTGGAACCTTTTATTTTCATGTTTTAATATTCTCTTTAAAATTTCTCTTCCTCTCATTATTTTTTTTGTAATCTTCAGTTCTTTTAGGTATTCTTGAACTTGTATGAACCATTTGCCTTTAGTTTTTTACTTTGGAAGAAATCAAAAATTTGTTTAGTCAGTCCACTGTAATTCACTATAAATAAATTGGAGTAAAACGCAATTCGTCATTTCCTTATCGTGTCTGACAATTTTTCAATTTTAGTATAAAGTTTGTTGTTTGGAAATAATTTTACCTGATTATTTTGAAATTTAGAACCTAAAGGTTTTCTGATAAATTTTCCTTTCCTTTTTTCGAGATTTTCTAGCAGACATTTGTTGCACAGTCTTAGGGTTTCTGCCGTATAGGGTGCGTCCGGATTTATCATTGATTTATAGTGTCGAAAATTTGAGTTCCGTGATAAAGCCTGTTTGTTATATGTGTTTTTCATTAGTTGGAAAGCTAATTCCATTTTATTAGCTCGTTAACTGTTAACGCTTTTTTATCTAAAGAATTATAACTGACCCAATCTCCGAGATATTTGGAATTATCCAGTTACGCTATTTTTCTATTATTTATATTAAGAAGATCGGGCAGTTTTTATCATTAGTAAAAATTTTCGTTTTCTCAAACGCGATTTTTAATCCGATTTTAACAGTTTTTTTTCTAATTGCTTTAATTTGATATTGAGCTTCTTTCCAGTTTTTAGCTAATATTGCCATATCATCAGCGAAAACTAGACAGTTAATCTTTAGTTCTTTAGTCTCCAGTCTTATACCACTAATTTTGTTAAAATTCTTGTTCCATTCTCTAAGTACCTTTACACAGTGAAAAAGTAGTGGAGAAAGTTCATACCCTTGTCTTACGCCGGTTTCGGTGGGAAAAGTATCAGATAATTCTCCCAGAAATTTTATTTTAGTGTACATGTTAGTTAATGTTGCTTTGATTAAGTTTGCAGTTTTTGTTATCTAAACCTAATTCTGTTAATGTTGAAAAAAGTGATGTTCTTTCTACCGAATCGTATGCTTTTTTAAAATCAATAAAAGTTTTAACATATGTTTTATTTTGAAATTTACAATATTCCTTAATCCTTTTCTGATTAAAAATTTGCTCTGCGCAAGATCTGTTTTTCTTAAATCCACCTTGATATTCATCCAGTTGTGGATCCAGTTGAGGTTCGGCAAAAGAATTTTGTATGCAATTTCCAAAAGTGAAATTCCCGTGGAGTAATTTGGGTCTGTTTTTTTATTTTTTTAATGAAGTGTTTGGTCCTCCAATCTTCGGGACTTTTTCGTTATTCTATATTTTGCAGAAAATTTGGACTAGGGATATTTTTTGCATTTTCGTTGGCCTTCTTCCACATTTCTGCTATAATTGAACTTTCCCTAGAAGCTTTATTATTCTTAAATTCTTTAAGTTTTGAATTTCTTCCAAATCCGGAGGTGTCGAGTTTTCTGTATTATGGTTGTTAATTTTGAAATTAAAATTTTCTTTTGGTTTATCACAATTTAATAAATTTTGGAAATATTTTATCATTTTTAAAAATTCTTAATTCCAAAAAAAAAATTAGCTAAAAAGCAAAACAAAAGAATTCATGTGATATCGCTTTCAATTTCTTAGTTTTTAGTTCTTATTATATTAGAAATTAATATATATATATATATATATATGGCAGGTTATAATTAAAAATAATATTTCTTCCGTATTGTGTCCCAGGTATAAATAAAAATCTCAGCAACCCTGTTTTAGTTTTTTTTTTAAATTATCCGGAATGAAAGATTAAAAGAAAATTTGTTTAACCAGAAAAAAATTAAAATGGAATAAGATTAGAAGCCGCGATTTATAGTTGTTATACATCTTTTGAAAATTTACAAATAAAAAGATCCTCCAAAAGATTGTTTAGGTGTTCTATAAAACATTTTTTCATTATTTCGAAAAAAAAACACCTTTTTATTCTGTTCCAACATATTTTTTTTTGAACAATAAAAAAAATTTCAAATTTTTGGAATCTAGTAGAGAATCTAGTAGTAGTAATAGTGTTTATTTATAAAGATATTTTAAATTATGCTTATTAGATAAAAACAAAAAAAAAATCATAAAATTATTGGTTCTAATATATTAAATTATCAGAAGAAAAATATATAAAGTTGTATTAATTATGGTCTTGTTCAGTACTATCTCTAATGGTGCGCTGATTTTAAGGTTTCTCATGATTTCAAGAAAGTTCAGCTATATCTTTGACAGCTACTATCGAGGTTGTACTAGAATAAAACAATTTATGAGTTGAAATTTTTAAAAATAATATTAAACGATTTAAACAACATAAATAAATGTTTCTTTATATTTGCGAGTAGTACCCGTAAAACATTTTCAACGAACAGTTTTTCTAAGTATTTCATATAATAAAAAATGCACATTTACATTAATTCCAGATTGATTTATGAATTTCTTTATTTATATCGAACAAGTGAGTACATTATGTACTTCCATTTCTTACTGCATACCACGAAGCGTTTTACATTCAGCTGTAATTTTAATAGGACTGTATTCTAATTACATTTATTTTACCGTAGTTTTTTATTTTGTTTTCTTGTGTATAAACTGACCTTGTATACTATATAATTTGAAATTGGAAGTAAGAAAAGAAAAACCTTCACCAGATATTTATTGTATACTTAGTATAAAGTAATCTAATTTTTAATTTTTTTATATTTTTATTTTATTTTTATTTTGCAGATTCACAATTCGTTACGTGAGCCGACCAGATTTATTATTGTTGATGTACCTATTTCATTGGATTTAACAAAACAGTAAGTTTTTAAGTAACAAATATCTGTTATTATTTTCTACATTAATAAAACTTTTTTGTTGATGTGTAAATAAAAATAAATTGAAAGACGAAAATCGAACGTAGTATTTTCTAAGTAAAATATTACGATTTTACCTTTATATTTCTATAACTGTGTTCTACATTGATTTCATACAATAAAAAAATATAAAGCAACAATTTCCGCGGCTTCGGCGGGAAAGTAATGCAAGTATCGCCCTCGACAGACTGTTAGGAGGAAAATAAATCGGAACATTAAAGTATGAAAGTAAAGAAATACATTAAAAAAAGTTGACAACGCAGTTTTTCTAATACACGGCTCATAGACACATACACAGGCAATTTAATTTAAAATATTTATCATTTTATTTAAATATAATATATTTTCTTTTATTTAATACAATGATTCTAACTAAAGTGCGCGCAAGCGTACAGTATTTAATTCGCGCGGGTGTGCGGTATTGGCGGCGACGTTCGGCACTAACTAAACTAATGAAATTTCACAACTTAGAACAAATTACACTTGTACGGTCGGCAGATTGGTGTAACCGCAAGGCTTAACGCACCAATTAACGAGTCAATCGGACTATCGAGTTCAAGACCCAGCCAGACCGAGTTACTTTTTTACAGTTCAGATATTATTATTTTATTTAATTCTACCGCTAACCTGTGACGTACAACATGCCAGACGACTACAACAGACATTTTTGGAATGAGGGTACGATTTTGCAAAAATTGTTTTTTGCAAATATTGTTATTTTTAATTGTTAACAAATGTTTCTATGAAAAATATAACCTTAATTAGACGAAAGCTCGAGATCCCGAGAGTGACCTTGCTCTACAGCCTTACTCCTTTGACCTTTTAGTTGAAAATTTAATGGCATTAATTCCCCATATACAGAGAAATAATCTGACCAATTTTAGTCAAAATCGGTCCAATATTTCTGGAGATACAAGCCAACATCGAACACACGTACATACGAACATTTACATCCGGAAAATTTCCATCCGGTTATTTGGGTTCCTTAGGTGTCAAAAAGTAAAAATTCGGTGAAACCTACATGTGTCGAAATTGTACCGATTACAATATTTTCCCTTCTAGAACTGTTGCTCTCCTACAGCGCTACCTAGACGGGAAAGTAAAGATTTTTCTATTCTTTGAGTAAAAGTTTGAGATATGGGAACCCTGGTGATCCTTCCCTATCATCAACCAAAGTAAATCAAGATACAAATGGTATCAATGACCCGTATTATGAAGCCATCGTTTAAAATTCCGTCAAAACCGATTAATCCACTCTGAAAACATTAAGTTAAACTTTTCTGATGAACAAACAAGTGGGAGGGGGAAATTAATGAATCACCTTAACACATAACCAAAGAAACATTCTAATGTAATAGAATCAATTAATCGGTACAAGTATGTTACTTCTAAGTCCAAAAACGACAAAAAAGAAAAAATGATTTTTTTTGCCCCTATCAGTTATGAGTATTTAAATAAGATCCATCAAAAATTATCCTAGATCTGCAGAACTCCAACAAGCAGAGTTTGACCTGATTACCATACATTTCCTTATATAGTATTCTGAATAGCGGTACTACATATAATTGGAAAAGTAAACACTTTTAATTTGTATAAAAACTACGAAAAACGCAAGTTTTATGGAGGTTTTTGTGTGATGAGATTCCATTATCTGCATCCTTGATAAAGAAAAAAAGGTGACATATGTTAAAATAGAATCTTTATTTATTTATTTCATCAAATTTATGGTGTATCAACAATAAATTATTCAGATGATAGAAGAACTTTAAAAAAATCCGATAACAAAGTTGTACTATCCTAGTATTGGTTATATAAAGTGGAAAATAATAATATACTCGTATGAAAAAATATTAAAAATTTTTAATAATCGGTTTTATTTTACTTTATTCTGCTCTCCTACTCCCAAAATCACCTCCCAATTTTTTTTGTTTGTTTTTTCTTTGTTAATTATGTTAAATGGAAGAAAATTTAAAAAATCCACTGGAAAAAACAAGCAATAAAGACTTTTTAAGATTTCTTTTTTGTGGGTGGGAGTTAAATATGATGAAATTTTATTGTAATATTATTAAAAGTTTAAAATTTTAAACGGCTCTTACACTACAAATAATGATCCCAAAGTTTTTTTTAGGCCAATCGTTCTACTATTATGCTTAAGAATACATAAAAAAAAACACGGTTAAAAATATACAATAAATAAAAAGATTGTTTTTCTCCATTTTTGGTGAAAAATGGGCCAAGAGAGAACTTGGTCAGGGAAATTTTTTTAAAAAATGGTAAGACAAGCGTGCACCTTGTCTTACCACGCACCAGCGTGAATTTAATACAAAGTGGGGTTATATATGCAAAGTTGTAAGAAAATTTACCCTAAAGAAACTATCCACCCTATCCCCTGGAAATATTGACCCCAAAAATTTACCAACAAATTAATCCAAATACACGAACTGTGATTCGTGTATTTCATCAAAATCATTTTATCCAGTCAAAAGTTATTAAGCTTTTGACTGGATAAATACGTCCACATATATACACACACACACACACACACACACACACTCAGAGAGAGAGAGAGAGAGAGAAAGAGAGAGAGAGAGAGAGAGAGAGAGAGAGAGAGAGAGGTATTACATTTTATTTTGTTTTTTTAGGGTCCCTGGGTTATGAAACGTCGAGAAATGTAAAGAACCCATACCCCATTGTTTTACTGCTTACTACACTTTCATTCTTACAGCATAGGTCTAGAGATTTATGCCAGGAAAGTAATAATAGACATTATCTTTGTTTCCTGATGTATTGGAACAATTTATTTCTTTTACAGTAATACACAGATTTACTACCATAATTAAAGTATGTAATCATTCATAAAAACTGATAAATTGTAAAAAAAAGAACAGAAATGAAAATGTTAAATTAAAAGAAAATCAATCACAATAGTTCATTTAACTACCTATTGTACTGCAACAGAATAGCATAATCTCCCTACTGAGTTCAATCAATGCACAGCAATATTATTAGGAACTGCTTATAAACTTGTCCTATTTTTAAAAAAAATTATTTATTTTTTAATTGGAACATATCATCAGGTTTACGTTTCACGATGTTTAGTTTCTTTAATGCTTAAAATAAGTCTCAAAATCGTATAAAAATTGTGATCGCGAAAAATTTCGGTATTAAGATTTCAACGGATATATTCATTTTGACCATCTCTGAATCCATTTTGACTAGTTTCGGCGAGACGTCTATACGTACGTATCTCGCATAACTCAAAAACGATTAGCCGTAGGATTTTGAAATTGACGTAGGATTGTTGTAAAATCTAGTTGTGCACCTCCTCTTTTGACAACTGATTGAACGAAAAGTTTCCATAAAAGCCCAAAATCCGAAACAATTTTGATTATGGACTTTTTCTTAACTACAGTAATAAGCTCTCATTGAAAGCATTACAACGACATATCACATAAGTGGTACTTATTTTCATTGGTTCCAGAGTTATAGCCAAATAAAATTTTAATTGATGAAATATTTGGATCTTACATGGGTAAGCACATGGTTCGAATCAGACTTCATTTCCTCTTTTTTAGCTTTTTTTTTTTTTTAATTTAAATATATTGATTTATTAATAATTATTAACCCGTGATTGTAAAAAAAAAATTGTACCACAACTAATAATTTAATAACGATAAAAAAAATTATGAAAAAAAAAATTAAAAATTATTAGTGAAATAAAATTTTATGTACTTTTAAAAATGTGTATATGTGATGTAGTAGGCATTATTATTACATATGTAATAATGACTACTATATTACGTATGTTTATATGTAATAGATTTAGTGAATCATCTGATTTAATATTAATTGAAAATTATATTTTAGAATCGTTCTATTTTTGAATTTTCTTGTTTAATTTTATTCTGTTATACTAGAATTTCTGTTAAATTTTATCTACATTAAAGTTAACTACAGAGTGACTGAAAAATAGACCCTCACAAGAACAGCATATTCACTGAGGCGTACATGTCGATCTTTAATTAATTGCAAAAAATTCTCCTTAAATCTTTTAGTTCATACTTCTCTGATATTGGCGGACAATATTCTCCCTAAGTTACAGCTGATCATCTTTTCGCTTATTTGTTTTTTGTTGCCAGTTATTTAATCGCTCTTTGGTTTGATATAATTCTTCTGATCTTAATTTTTGTGCACGTTCTCTAGTTTCAGCAATTGTGTAACTGTCCACTTTATAGAATTGGAGGAGCGTATCTCACTTTCAAATGAAATAAGTTTAAATGAAGTGCGTATATAAAATGCGTATATGTAATTTGTAGGCGTACAAGGAAGTCGTGTGGTGTCCGCATCAGATTTTTTATTTTCGTGATGTACATGATTTCGATTTTACAGATTTAATAATTTATTAGTTTTTCAATGAAATTATATATAACATTATGAAATGTAGCACAACAGTAATATTTGATCTAAATCCTTCCTTTACAATAAAATGGTTTTGGTTTTGGACTTGATTCACCCAAAAGTTCTGGCCATGAAGCCGCTATAGGACGCAGCTCTCAAGTTAATTATAACATTAGAATTAGAATAACATAGAATAACATAGGAGAATTATAACATTAGGATTAGAATGCAGATAAAGAAATAAATTTAGTTATAAATTTTTAGAATTGATTAAAAAAAATTATGATTTAAATTCTAATCGTGATAACTATTCTAAGAGAAATATAAATTCAAAAAGAGAAAAATAGAATTGGATTTTAACATCCGAGAATCGCTGCAGATTTATTTTGCTTAGTCCTTAGTTTTTTAATTTAAAGGCTTTCATCTTCTTTTCTTTTCGACCTTTACGGATCACGTTTGCATAGGTTTGACTTCTTTTTCCAAAAGAATTTCATTCTTTTTCTTTTTGTCGGCTTTCTTTCGTCCATCTATTTAGGTTTATACTCTTCTTTTTCTTTCTGTCTTTAAAGTTAGATTCTCGAATCACTCTTAAAATTTATCTTTTTTAAATTTATCATTTTTTTATATTTTTTTTTTTATTTATTTTTACATATATCCTTAGAAATGTTTATGTTTTTAGATCTGCTTTTATATATTTAAACCGGTCGGTCGGTGGTTCTGTTAATGTAGAAATTAAATATTTTTTTGTCAATCTTTGGTTGTTCATTCTGTACAAATGCCCATAAAATGTAATCTTCTTTTCCGGATTAAATCCCCTACTTTTTCTGTATATTTGTTAATTTTTTTTGTAAATTCCATCTTCATATTTTGTCCATAAAATTTCTTAAAATTCTTTTTTCTACTTTTGCTGTTTTTTGTTCTGAAAAAACTGCAGAGATTCTGCCCCACACAGTGCTTCTGGTAGAACTATAGTTTTACAGTGCCTCAATTTGGATTTGTATGACACGAATTTTTAATGTAAATGTTCTTCGTGAGATGATAGGCAGTTTCCATTTTTTTAGTGTATTCATCTCATTTTTTTAAATTACGTTCGATGTTATGATTTCTCTCAAATGTTTAAATCTTTGAACTCTACTTATATCTTTGTTGTCGGAAATTTTAAGGTTTTGAGTTCTGTTCTCTTTGTCACTGGAAAACCAGTTAGATTTTCCATGAAGCTTTATTTTTATGAAAATAACATTTTTCAGGTGATCCAAATAGTTGTACTCCAAAAATCTAGTTATTTTTACAGTTTTAATTGATTAGTTTCTGTTTTATAGGAATTTTTTTTTTTTACTTCTTTCTTTTTATGACAATTAAATTGTAATAATTTTGAGAATGATTTCTTTGAAAAATTATATCACCAGTTTATAAAATTAAGCAAAACCACAAATAAAAAAAAAAAACAACATAAATTACAATCAAAGCTACTGTCAAAAGATAAACTTGTTCCGATACCAGGATTGACTTTGGATTAGTATATCGGTAAAGAAGTTGAGATAAATTTAAGTTGAACTTCTCAGTGATTGGTCACTCATGATGCTTGCAAAGAAACCGTTTTGAAATTAGTTTAAAAACGTTTTATTATGAAATTTTATTCGGTTAGTCGTTGAAAAAGTTTGAAATTTTCAATTAATATCTTATTTCATCATTATTGAAAAGAAAATGTCAAACGTTCAAGTAATTAATCTAATAATAGATGTTGTTTTAGTTTTACAAATGATTTCTTTTTTTGCTTGATAATTAATTCACCACATTAACTAACAGAGAATCTTACATCGTATCTTGTACATGAGAGTATGGAAATGGAGTTTTGTAATGTGAGAAAAATATCGTCCCTGATCGGGATTCCCGGGATCCCCGGATGTAAAGCTAAGACGCTACCATTCCGCTATTAAGATCGGCAGATTAAAATTTTGTAAATAAAAATTTTTATATTTTGAAAAAAATCATTTCGTTACATAATTGGGAATAAAAAAAATCTGTTTTTGACGTCAAAGATATAATGAGTAAAACGAAGATAACATATTTTAACATATGTTGACGATTAGGAATTATTTCATCAATATTACGGATCTTTGAGATTTGTATAAAAAAAATCATGTTTTTCTGTCTTTTTATAAAACTTAATTGACGCATCTAAAAAAATAAATACAGTTCTCAATGAAATAATTTAGATAAGAAAGTATTTTAAATTGCGTTCTTTATAATATATAAATATACATATTTATTTAGATAAATTTTTTGTAATCCATTTTTTTCTTTCTTTGTCCTCTGTACATTAAATAACTATATATAATATTTTTTCAGCCTCCGCAAAGTATAGAATTTAGAGAAAACTCTTACCTTTACTTTTTCATGTTCAAAACGTTTTCAGGCCTAATCCATCTTCAGTGATGTATTTTTAATAATTCTTTTTTTTTACATTTACACATTAAATTATAGCATTTTACTTTTATTTTGTAAAAATTGGTTTATTAATAAAAAAATATAAAAACATTTTAAATATTAAGAACAAATATTTGTTCAGTCAAGGGAATGAAAAGTGTTGCAATGATGGGCTTAGGCCCGAAAACGTTTTGAGCATGAGAAAGTAAAAGTAAGAGTGTTTTTTATAATTCTGTACTTTGCGGAAGCTGAAAAAATATTATATTATATATATATATATATATATATATATATTTACAAGAATATTACAGCCTAAACTGCGATTTTTTAATTCGTTAGCTGTAGAAAATCAGTTATGAAACCTCGATAAATCACTCTTCTTTTCTAACCGGAAAAGAATTAGAGAAAAACTCTGATGTGGACAACACATGACTTCCTTGTACGCCTATTAAATTACAATTACACATTTTTTTTAAATGAAAAGTACATAAAATTGTATTTCATAAAAAACTTCTGATACTTTTCATGTTTTTTTTGTTTTTTTTTTTATTGAAATATTATTCATTGTAAATTATTTTTTACACTAAGAGGTTAATAATTATTAATAAATCAGTATATTTAAATTAAAAAAAAAAAAAAAAACAAGAAAGGTTAAAAAAAGAAATGAATTGACGTCTGATTCGAGCCGATGTGCCTTCTCCTAAGATCCAAATATTTCATTAATTAAAATTTTATTTTGCTAAAACTCTGGAACCAATAATAATAAGTACCACTTATGATACAACGTTGAAAAGTTCTCAATGAGGGCTTATTACTGCAGTTAAGAAAAATACTTGTGCTTTTCTTTTTAACACTTTTGGTTCGGTCGATTGCAATCAAAAGGGGAGGTGCACAACTAGATGTTATAACAGTCTTAATTCCAAAATTTCAACATCTATCGTTTTTGAGTTATGCGAGATACGTTCGTAAGTACAGACGTCACGCCGGAACTAGTCAAAATGGATATTTCCGTTGAAATCTGAAAACCGAAATTTTTGCTATCACAATATTTGCTTTACTTCGTACAAGGAAGTAAAAAGGCTGAAAAATATTAATAAAATTGATATTTATTTATTTTTTACAATATATACTTATATTATTGTATTAAATTTTAAGTTTATTATATTAAAGACAAAAACTTTAAAAATTAAATTAGCATCTAAATCATGTATTTAAATAAAGTTTTGCCCTTTTGTTATGTTATATGTGAAGATAATAAAGTTTATATTGTGCTGTACCATCTGTTATTTTCAACAAATCTATTAGCCTGCATCTCACGATGTATTATACTACCTTACAACCAATTTTATTAGGAAAACTTCAAAATAAAAATGATATGGACTTGATAACGTAGATTTTTTGTTTTTATTTTTTATTTGTGTATTTAGTTTTTAAATTTTCTGTTTTTGTTCTATATGTATATTATATGTAAAATTGTTATTTATGCTACTCTCCCCTAGTATTTCATACTTAATCAACTTCCCCTTAAAAATAATAATAATAATAACATAGTGAAGAGAACAGATGTACTGCCTGACTTTCACACCTACGTTTAAATGCAGTACAATAAGAAGAACACCTACACGACCCCCGAGACATCTGACATTCAAGAGAGCTTCCAAATCTACTTTACACAGTGCTTGAAATATTTTACATCCGGATATAATAGTTTTTCTTGCATAAATAAACAATTACACCTACAGAAATTTTGTAAATGCGTTACCATATTGTAGTCTATTATAATGTTTACGCGGGTTTTGTATACATATAATTTAATATTACTTTATAACCGGTGTAATATTAATGTTTTTCTTGTTAAATAGACTGTAATAATATCCTATTGTCAACCTGTTATTAAAAAATAAAATCTATCATTAATTATTATTTTATTTATTATTAGTAAGTAACAATTAATATATAATCTAGTATTGAAAAGAAATTGCTGGTTATTATTTCAACGATAAAAAGAAAATTTGATTTCATGATTGTACTTTTTAAAAAATTAAATAAGATGTTTTTTCTTATTAATTTATAAATTAATTTCAGAGGCTTTATTTTTGTTATTAAAATCTCTTACATGTTTTTACGCGTATTTAATTGGGAAAATGAAATGGTCAAATACCAGGTAGAATAGAAATCAGTTTCCAATATTACTAAATAATAATAATAATAATAATTAAAAAATTTAAAAAGCTGACAACAAAGTTGTTATACTTTCTTTAAAAATTTCTAGTTTTCAAAAATTTTTTAAATCGATATTTTTAAACTTTGATCGGCTTCCCTATTCCCAATGTTGCTTTCAAAGTATTTTATTTTGGGCCAATTGCACTACTAATATTCGTATGAAGATATAAACAAATCGGTTGAAAAATATGCATTAATAATAACACAATCTCTTCTTTTTTTAAAAATAATAAACTTAGAAATGCAAATACCTGTGAAACATGTTAAGTCAGGTTGAAGGTAAAACGATGTTCAGACGTGTCTGGTTCGCTCCTATTATTTTGGTAATTTAATGTAGCGCTTGATTCTGTGTGATATACTTGTGATTATTTAGTGAAGGTGAATGTTTGGACTGTGTTAGTAGCGGTTGTGTGATAACGTAGAGATTGTGTAAGTTATTTTAACTTTTTTAGTGAACAAAGATTTTATGCGTAGTATTTTTGAGGCTAGTCTGGTCGGCCAGATCTAGCGGGATTGTTACTTAGTTGTTAGTTTGAAGATTTAGTTCATTCTCCTGATTTGGTCCCCGTTTATTACTTCCTGTTCCCAGACCTGAAGAAATGGCTAGCTGTACTAAGATTCATTCCAAATGATGAAGTCAAAGCTGAAGACAGTCTATTATTTTGTACGTAACTTCCATTATACTTAGGTCATGAAAAAGTTAGAAAGTCGTTGGTCTCAATCATTCGTCTCAAAGTGGACGATAATGCCCGCTTATTGGCGCTGGTGGCCCTCAGGGGGGGGGGGGGTGGTAGAAGGACTACAGAAAATTGGGTACTAGGAAGACGATGGCTGATTAAAAAAAAAGGCAAAAATTATGTTTTCCTGATATTTCAAACTAAAATTTTTAATTACCTACTATACTAGTACAGAAAATTAAAAGGACACCTATATTTTAACTACTTTAACTTTGCAACCAAGAGGCTTTAGAGGGACGAATAAAAATATTAAAGCTTGAATACTCTACTTTTTTACATATATACATTGACATGTATATTTCACACTTCAGATTTCAAAAATCATCAAATTAAAAAAAAATCACCGAGAAGAAAAGTTTTAAAATTTGAAAGTTTTTCTTCGTGTTTGATCGATCGCATGAGGGAAAAGAATTTTTTTCAGTAAACTGCATTAAAATCGTTCAAAAGCGACATTTGCTTTAATTTATTTTTTTGTATGTTTCTCAAAGAATGTAAATATTTTTAAACCGAAATATTCCACTTTAAAGAGAAAAGACCAATTTTTTTTAAAAAGAAAGCAATTTTAATGAAAATACTTCCAAATATGATTAATAATGCGTTTTAATTGCTCTCATTTAAAAGGTTTCAACTCAGAAATAGGTTATGCCACGTTTAAAAACAATAATTGCAATTGTTGTTTTTATGAGCGCATCTTAAAAACAGCAATTGCAATTATTATTTTTGACAGTTGGTAAGTTTAAGAATTTTGGAGCACTAGAAAAGTTTGATTCTCAATGTGGGCGGTGGGCGAAAAATTTTGGGAATCAATATGGTTTGTATGTATCTAAGCTGTAAGGTAAAATTTTTTTTTTAATTTCTAAAAATCTTGTGTTTTCTTTAACAGGACGAGAACTTTTCGAATGACAGAATTACAAATAATTATTTTCCACCGGTAAATTTTTAAAAATTTTGTATTAAGATACATCTCGGTCTTGGTTATTACATTTTTTTAATTTAATTTTTTTAGATCGATTTTATTAAAATATTACAATGGGAAAAATAATTAAAATAATTTATTATCTATCAAATTTTGTGGGAAAATTTCTTTTTTTGTAATCATGATTAAGGATTCGTTTCCAGATAACATTCTGAGATAGATAGGGTTCTTACCCTAACAACAGTAATCTAATTCAATTAATACATCATTATGTATTAATAAATAAAAAATAAATAATAATTATAGTAATTTGACCGGTAATAATCATCGTTAGTAAGGTAATTACACTAAAAGATGCGTTTAGTATAAATGTTACGGTTGAAATTATTGTCCATTTATAATTACATGAATATTACTTATAGATTCATTTATTTATTTATATCTACGTCTAAATAAATATCACATACATAAACTAATAATTTGTTATATAAATAATGCATGTACTTGGCTACTTAACAATCTAAAGTCTATTATTATACCAATAAGGTAACTGTAAATTATTTCTATTTTATTCTAATAATAATTAGTCACACTGTTCTATTAGACCCACTTTTTTAATTTATTTATTAATTAACTGTAAAGTACAAATATACAGTTATATTAGTAATACATACATACATACAAATAAATATTGTAATAATATCTAATTGTTTGTAATTTATTTTGAATTAAAATATACAGTATATTATTTCTAAATAGTAACTGTATTTTATTATCAGTTTTTAAATTAAAATTTCCTAATTTAATGTAATAAAACTAACAGTTTTTATCGTAGTAACGGTTTTTTATAAATTTTTATTTATGTCTGTTTTTAAATGTAATCTTGTATAAAAATTAATACATTTATTAATAATAAAATCGTTTTTCTTTTCTTTTTACACGACTGCCCAAAAAGGAGTGTAATGTATTTAGGGTGTAATGTTTGTTCCACCGTAGCATCTCAACGGCTGAACCGATTTAGATGTATGACCCCACGTTGGAATCCTTAAGTTACCAGGAGTGTCATAGGATGTATAATATATATATGTATGGTTAAATAATTCTTTAAAAAATGAAAAAATCTATCAGATGAATGAGTCGTTTTTCAATAACTTACATCTCACGTATGAAATACGAGGTTTCCGAATCGTTCAGAATGAAGCGGTTGACATGCGAGTTATTAAAAAATTACTTATTCATCTGATATATTTTTTCAAATCTATCATTTGATAGATCAAATGATCAATTTTATCCATGTAACTAGTGTTTTTATACGACTGCCGAAAAGAGAGTGTAATTGTCATTGTTTATACATGAATGTATGTATGTATGTTGGTTCCACCGTAGCAACTCAATGGCCGAACCGATTTAGTTTAATGACCACGCGATGGAATCCTTACGTTATCGGGAGTATCATAGGCTATATAAATATCTATATATATAAAAATGTTAAGTTCGTTTGTGTACGGCTTCAAAAACTCAAAATGTTCTGCACCGATTGAGCTCAAATTTTAGCACGATATATAACCCGCATCAAAGATTGTTTTCATCTATTTTTAATAAATCTATCTATCTATTTTTAATTTTTACAGTTTTTTAATAAATAAGAGGCTAATAAATCAAATGGAAATGTAAACAAAGGAAAACCAATCAGATCAATGCAAGATGGCCGCTGTCAAACACAACGACCAATCACAAAGAGCCCGTATGGCCGTTGCCAAATTAAACAAAATCACAACTGATTAATTAACAAATTTATTTGAATTATATTTAACAGCTAATACATCTGTATTTTATTAAAAAAAAAAAAAAAAACACCAAAACAAAAAGAAAAGCCACCAAGAAGGATGACTTACAGTAAATAAATTAAAACACCCAACTTTCTTATAGCCCAGATAGACTTAAGACTATGCAAACAAAAAAAGTCGAAATAACCAAATACACAGAAAATAATATCCCTACATAATGACCAAAAAATCCTTTGTTAGCTTATTTTTTACATATATGTGACCAAACAATCGTTATTACTTGGTCCGTTCCATAAGGACTATAATTACTTTTAATACGCGAAACCCTTTGCAATGATTGAACATTAACTTAAACCTATTCAAAAATTATTCCTTTTGAACTAAGCCACATTTTGATATCATTGTTTTTCTATAACACAGCTGGAATTCTTTTCGTTTAATGATAAGAAGCGTTGTCGAAGACAATAACCGAATTCTCTTCCAAAGGACATAATACACCGCTAAACTATTTCTAAATAATTCAAATTCATGTAATTTTTTAACGAATCGCGTTTTTATCAAAATCTCACCTTTTTCTCAATTGACCTGCGGGGTTTTGTTTTCTTTGGAGACCGTAATTCATTAGTAGATTCATACTCGAGAATCACGTTGTACACTGAAGCAGCACAACTTCTACTTACGTTAGCAGATTATTAACATCTGAAATCAACGCCGTTTGATTATTCTGTAATTTGTAAGCATTACTCTGCTTTTGTAAGTATTTAAAATGATGTATTTTTTGCACGACTTAAGGGCTTTTTTTCGCAGCCCACAAATCTTTATATATAAAAATGTTAAGTTCGTTTGTGTACGCTTCAAAAACTCAATATGTTCTGCACCAATTGAGCTCAAATTTTAGCACGATATATATAACCCGCATCAAAGATTGTTTTTATCTATTTTTCGCATCAGTTACATACCCGCGACCGCGAGAAAACAGTTTTTTCAACGGTCAGCTGTGTACCAGTGACCACGCCATCTGCCGGAAGCGAGGGATACACTCGCCATACTAGCTAACGACATCCGCAGTCACATGTGAAACAATACCTTTTCCCAATTACATTGTTTATTAACAAAAAAAAAAAAAAAAAAAAAACGTATCAACTTACATCTGATTCAGATTATTATACAATCTGAATTAAATATTCACTTTAATCGAGGTACTTTTGTGTGATCGTGTCGTGATTGAGCTGGGCCTTTCACCAAGATCTGAATTTATTAGAAAACGACCAACTGTGGGATATATGTATTAATGACGCGTGCAACACTGCACATCCAAACCAAATTCGCGCATTATTCGCAATTATACTGACCGCTTGCTTCCCTTCGTCTCCCACAGAGTTATGGGAAAGATATTGATCGCATATGGCTGAGGATTTTGCATAGAGTACGCCTAGAAAATACCAATATGACCATGGAATTTACAGAAGGCATTTACAACGACGCATTGATAAATATTGAAGATATTTATCAAGTGCTTAGCTATTGCAAATAAAGTTCTTAGTCAATTGGGAATGCCAGCACCCACCCGAGCTGCGATTGCTTCATTTGATGTGGATTTACGCCGTGAACAGAGTTACAACATTGGTGATCTTCAGTCCAATCAAACATTCCCAAATTAACGCGTGAACAGAAAGGCATTTATGATCGCATAATGCAAATGATAAATGACGGAGTTGGGGGGACCTTCTTCTTGGATGCGCCAGGAGGAACTGGGAAAACATTCCTCATTAGATTGATTCTAGCAACGGTTCGATCAAAAAATGACAATTATCCTGTTGCGGAATATTAATCAGCCAAAACTCTGCAACGGCACGCGACTTGCAGTTAAGAAATTGATGAATAACGTAGTGGAAGCAACGATTGTAACGGGGCCTTTCAAAGGTGAAGATGTCCTCATTCCTCGAATACTCATAATCCCGACCGATACACCATTTTAATTTAAAAGATTGCAATTCCCAATTCGATTGGCATTTGCAATCACAATCAATAAAGCTCAAGGTCAATCTTTAGAATTGTGTGGTTTAGATTTAGATGCGGATTGCTTCTCACATGGGTAACTGTAAGTTCCGTGTTCCCGAGTCGGCAAACCAAATAGCCTTTATATATACGCAGAGAGTGGAAAAACAAAAAAATATTGTATATCCACAAGTATTGCAAAATTAAACTTCTATGAAACGTATGCTTTGTTTTGTTTCTCATTTCTCATCCATGCAACCACAATGTGGTTTTTTCCTGCTTTTCAGAGAGCCTTAAACCACGCTCGGTAGTGAATTTTTTTCGTAGTTTCTCTGAATTCCTTTTAGGATTCTTAACAATATAATTGTTTCTCACCTTTTCGTTACTTACAAACTGCTTTTTTATATGGAAGGCTTTTTCTTTATTGGGTTAATCATATTTAAAAATAAAAAAAACATAAATCAAGATAAAATTTAAAAAAATAATTAAACCAACTTAAAACCACCGTCCTACTAAGTAAAAAATTATACGTTTTCAACTTTTTCTTGAAACAACTACTTTTAAGATCACAATAGTTTTTAATAGGATTCTATGATAGAAAGAGTGTTATCTGTTATTTATAATTTTATAAAGCTGATCAAGTGTATAACTTTATTAAAAGTTAATAAACTAATGCTAAAGTATAAAATTTCAGAGAAATGTTTTCTTCCTTATAATGAAGCTAATGAATGTAATAAAATACTTAACTTAAAAGGTAAATAAATCAAATCAAACCGATTTCATACAACTGAATTACAAAGTGAAAAAAATAAAGAAAACATTTTTTATTTTTCTTTCAATTTCACTTCGCTGAACTTCTAGTAGTTCAATACACAGGAAATAGCAATCAGGTTATATAAAGAAATACATATACGTAATTATCTAAAGATAAGATGAGTCATGTATGAATAGGGGAATCTATTACAACAGGGGTGGGGATTAATTTTTGTTAACTAGGATAGTAGACCAGTTAATTTCGTAGTATGTTTAAGAATCTTTTATGATGTGTGTATGAATGTGTTTTGTCACCTGTGGAAGCTTAGTAATTGTAATAACATCTAATTATTACACTGCACTGCGTTTCTATGTGAAACGCAGTGTATTTAATTTACAAAATAGTGTAGTTGATTGGTTAACCCAAGGCCTAAAGATAGTATTTTTAAGTAAAATATGTTTTATTATAATTAATTCTATCAATATGAGGAAAATAAATTACATTTAAGTTTATATATTCAGGGTGATTCAGGAGGATAAGGCAATACTTTGACAACTCATTCTAGAGGCTAAAAATAAGAAAAAAGTTCATATAAACATAGGTCCAAAAACGCTTCGTTAGCGAGTTATACAGGATGAAAGATTTCGCCCGAGTTTCAGTTCCTCCGGGTAAATTAAGGCTTTCTGAAATTCTGGGAAGGTCAATTAAGAGGCAGATTCAATTGTTTCTTATGGTTTTTGAGCTGGGAAATCGTAAACAATAGGTCCCAGAACTGTGTCTCTCTTAGTTTCTAAGATATCCCATGTAAAACGCCAAAAATAGAGTCAAAAACACATTTTTTACGATTGACGTACAATAACGTTGTTAAATTGGCAATAAATCATATATTTTTTAACATAAATTGTAGAGAATTTAATTATAAGAAGATTGATGTAAATAATGTCAACAAAAAAGAAATAAAATTTTAAACATTTTCTGCATTTGGTACTACCATGATTGCTGGTAATTAAGGTGAATTCGTAAACTTAAGGTGAATATGGTAGGTAATTAAGGTGAATTTTTAATGTTGTTAGTGTTGTTGTATCATGAACTTTTATTTTTTACCTTAATCAAATTTCGGGTTTTTCGTTTATTAAAATTAGAATCGTGTATTAAACTGCATTTCATTGCTACGTAAAGGTTAGAACGTTTTTTTAAACATTTCCTTAGTATTTGATTGTAGTTAATGGCCGTATCTAGTTCATGATTGTAGTGTTCATGTTGTAATGTTGTAGTGGTTCAAAATATAGATGAACGTTGATTGAATTTTTTCTAATAAAAAAATTATTTTTTCATTATGAAAAACTAAAAATGACTAAGTTTGTAAACTTATGAGCTCTCCCTTTAAAATTGTACTTGTGATGCTGATTACTATGCGTGTTAACACGACAGCGAGTGTTGCGGACTATCTGAGCTCACGGTGTCTGACTTCAACAGTTACCTTTTTTTTTTATTATTTATATCACTTTATATTAGCAGCTTGCTTTCTTAGGATTCATCGTTCACTAACTCTCGTTACACTAACTATGCTTTTATACGATTTTGTGGTTTCACGTGTTAACATAGTTATGTCTTGTTAATTTTTAATGACTGGCAATCTAGACTAGAATAGTTCAATGATATTGCCCGTCCAACAATAAAATATCAGCCACTGTCCTACAAGAATGCCCTACTTTCCCTTTTAGATTATTCCGTCTATTTTCAATTATCTTCGGATGATAATAATAATAATAATAATAATAATAATAATAATAATAATAATAATAATAATAATAATAATAATAATAATAATAATATTATTATTATTATTTTTTATTTAAAGACATTTGAATTCTAGTAAAGTTACTTTATATGTGATACGTGAGAATGTATCTTTTAGTTTGTACAAACTTGTCTTTGTTCCTTTGCAATTATATGATACGTATTTCTGAATATATTTATTATTTCCTCGTGTGAATAAAACAATCCTGTTTAATGTAATGTTGTCTATATTTCTACATTTTTTATATGATATTTAATTTTTATTACACATAAACTAATAGTTCTACGTAAATTTTTCTTATTTTTTCAGAACTTTAGTTAACGTACTATAGAAATATTCAGTTAGTATTTTACCTCGTATTATTTTTATGAAACAACTTGGTTATTTAAGTTAACGTATTTTCTTAAATAAATTCTACTAATGTTTTTTAGGAATATTTTAACAGTTTCCAATTTTAAAAAAATAATACTTCATCTCTTAATGCAAATAATTTTAAACCCCTTTTTACTATAAACAATAATAATAATTTCTTAATCCCTTCAAGTCAAGTAATAACTTTTAAGCCCCAATAATAATTTTTAAACCCCTTTTTACTAATTTACTTCTTTCACAAATTTTATTGTAAATTGTTTTTTTAAATTTCCAAATTGTAATCTATATTTACGGAAGAAAGAAAATGTATTACGAATTATCAATTTGGTATATGTATTCTATTGTTTTATAGAATTATAAAGTTACTTGACTTTTTTAAATGGAGCTTATATATTTTACTTCTTTAGCAGCTTAATATACTAATTTGTTTTTATTCAGTCCAATTTACTTAAAAATTATTTAAAAAAATTTTACCTAATTTTACATTATTAAAAAATAATCTAATATTACATTTTTATAACTTCGGTGTAATTTTTATTTTATCGATTCTTTTAGAATAAGAGGCTAATATTAATAATCTAATACGCTTTATAGATATTTATAAAATGACAATAATATAAAACAATAAATTAAATAAAACCCCGAATTCAAAATACTGTAATATGAAATAATAAAATAGGAGAGAAACATAGTTTTGTCTGTTCTCTTTAATATCAACTCAATTTAATCGATAAAAAATTAAAAAAAAAATATAAACAATTTACGAAGCCTTAAATTTTCGTCACTTCTTTAAGTCGAAATTGAAAGAAAAATAGAAATTTTTTATTTTATTTTTTTTCATTTTGTAGTCGAGTTTGAAATCGGTTTGATTTGATTTATTTTTTAAGTTAAGTTTTTTTTTATTACATTCATTAGCTTCTTATTTTACGGGAGACAAAAATTTCTCTGAAATTTTATACTTTAACATTAGAGTATTACCTTTTAATAATGTTATAAATTTGATCAGCTTTATAAAATTATAGATAACAGATAACGCTTTTTTATCATAGAATCCTACTAAAAAAATATTGTGATCTTAAAAATAGTTGTTTGAAAAAAAATTAAAAATGTATAATTTTTTACTTAATAGGACGGGGTTTTTTCAGTTGGTTTAATTATTTTTTTTAAATTTAACCTGATTTATGTTTTTTAAATTTTTTTATTTTTAAACATAGTTAACCCAATAAAGAAAAAACCTTCATATTAAAAATGCAGTTTAACGAAAAGGTGAGAAACAATTGTATTGTTAAGAATCTAAAAAGGAATTCAGAGAAATTACGAAAAATGTTCATTACCGAGCGTGTTCTAAGGCTCTCTGGAAAGCAGGAAAAAAAGATTTTTTACCCTAGATTTTCCAGTTAAATTTCATTAAGTTTCATAAAAGAATACTCTTGAATGATAATTGAATTCTCAATAATAAAATAATATTCTTGTAGCTATATCAGAATGACAAGGCTATATGTCTCTTTAAGCATTTCTTTAAAGTCTCTCTAAACACTTCCTTAAACATTTAAACTTTAATTATCCTTTAAATATTCAACACTAAGCGACGATGATGTTAAAAAAAAATCATCACCTTGTGTACGTGACTATGTAATTTATTTTTAAAAATCATCCGTAAGTTTTACCTGGTAAAGGTTTATGACAGAACTACCAGATGATCTTTCTCTAATATTGTAAAAGGAATCATCAAAATCAGTCTATTTAATAAAGTGTAAGGTTTAAACATAGATAAATAAAATACGGGTCAAATTTTTAACTTCCGTTTCTAAAAACGGTTAAAGAAAATGTTATTTTTATGTATTTTCCTGATATGTACGTTGCAATCTGTTCAACTAGTGAACAATAAGCAACCCCCCTCCCTTCCCATGTGGTCCAGTGAGATGAGGATATGTTTGACAAAATAAAGGAAAATATATAGCATTTCATTTGTTAAACTAATAAACAGAAAAAAATCTTAAATTAATAATAGAGAAATTCTTTTAGATCTAACGCTGTTTTACTATAGTGTCTCCTAAAATATAAAATTTAATAACAAAGTAAAATTACCTCAAGTGACAGTATTTTTTATTGTTTGAACTAAAAAAATAATTCTAAACTGTCCCACAAATCACTACTTCTGCTGACGGGTTACATAACTGGCACGGCTACAAACCTGATTTAACCATTGTCTCGTAACTGATGCGTAGGTAGCTTATAATTAAATACAATAAGTCCGTTAGGTTGGTAGTTGTTTACTGTCCTATGTTGAAATTTCTTTGGTATGTGGTAAGGGTAGCATCCATCAAGTATCACCTCCTCTTCATATTATTTCTTTGAATACTATTTCTATAATTATTATCCTTTCGTTTATTTCTTGCATCATCATTTCATATAATTAAATTAAATTTAATATATCTTTAACATTTTTCTTTTTACACGACTGTCCAAAAAGGAGTGTAATTATTTAGGGTGTATGTATATATGCTTGTTCCACCGTAGCAGCTCAACGGATGAACCGATTTAGATGTTTGACCCTGCATTGGAATCCTTACGTTACCGGGAGTGTCATAAGCTGCATAAATATGTAAAAAAAGTATACATATTTATATATTTATATAAAATAAATATATTTATCTATATGTTTTTAAACAAATTTACAAAATTTGAAAAAAAAATCGGTAAGCACAAACTTTATGAATTGAATTAATGAACTGTGAACCTCTATCACTGTGTAAGCTGGGTATGAATTGAATGAATCGAATCAATGGAATGAATAATATTACAAAAATTACAGAACTAAATTTTCGTTAAATAAAATAATATTAGACAAATTAAAAACATCTGTTTAATAATAATGGGCTTCCCGTGAAACTAGAGTGGTGAGCTGATGCAAGCACCTCCTGCGAGGCTAGATCAATCATTAGCATCAACTGGTAACAAACGGAGTGCCCCTGAGGTGCTATTTCGGGAGGTGCAATGGGGTGCTCTTATAATATCTCTGCAAAGAATCGTCCGATTTTCAAAATTCAAAAGGAGTATTTGTTAGTAGGTTGAAAGCTAACTTTTGCATGCATCAGGTACACTCTCGATCTAAAAGATCACGTTTATTCGGAAATGTTGTCATCTTCGCAACCAATCTTCCGATTTTCAAAATTCAAACGGGGTATTTGCTAGTAATATACAAAATTACGATGGAACCAAACCAGAACAAAAATTAACTGATAAACTCAGAAGTGGACTTTATTACACGACTGCCCAAAAAGGAATGTAGTGTATTTAGCGTATGCATATATGTTTGCTCCACCGTATCAGCTCAACGGCTGAACCTATTTGGATGCATGATGTTGGAATTCTTAAGGACTGTCAAAAGCTATACAAATATATATTTAAATAAGCTATATTATATGTTTAAATAAATTTAAAAAATTTGAAAACAAAAAATTATATTATATACAAAATTGTCACCTGCATTCTCTTTAATTATCCTACATTAAAGAGCAATGTTTTTTTTTTTGGCGGTCGTGTTTTTTTAATTTTTAATATTTATCTCTTTTTCTGTAAGCATAAAATAGTTAATAAATTATACCTGCCTCCTTCTTTTTTCTCCTTTGAATCTTACAACTTGAAAAATTACCTTTAACGTAAAATATCAAATTTTTTATTGGATATTTCCAAGTGTTTATATATACCAACGCTTTTTATCTAGAGCTATGTAAGGAGTTAATAAAATGACGCATTTTATTAACTCCTATGCAGGAAACTTCTATCTTGTGAAAGAAGTAAAAGCACGAATGTTAAAGAAAAAGTTAACATAAATACAGTTCATTAAAAATAGAAAAGTTAAAACTTTTTAATTCTGTTCAACTAGAAACTAGATAAGTACAATAATGATTGTAGAACTATAAAAAACGTACGATTTAAAAAAATGAATAAGAATTTCACGAATCGATTGTTACAACACTAATAATATGAAAATAAAATATTGTATTGAACAAACAAACAATAGAAAAGAAGATAAGAGAAAAAGTATGATTTTTAATTGTAATCGAATCACGAGTTTATTAAAGTAATTCTAATTTCCATTGTATCATTTGATTTTACGTACACCCCAGAATTACTATTATTTGAGAAAATGAGATCAGGTACGTTAGATAAACACAAAAGAAAAGACAATTTTATATTTTTGTTTTTTTTACGTTTATTATATTATTTTTTATAGCGTAAAGTCGGATAAAATTCGTTTACTTTTTTTTATTTACTCTAAATAGAATTATTATTTATGTAATTTATTACTATTATTATTATCTCTTATTTATATACACATACAGAAATGATATTGGGATAGAAACTGTTTAAAAAATTGTTATCGTATATCCAAACCACTTAATATTTAACAATTAAAAAACTAAAAAAAAAAAAACTATGGAATTCTAATTACTCACTTAGTAGATAGCGGTGATTAAAACTAAGTGATATTAAATACATATATTTTTAAAATTGTAATTCCGAGACTGCTTCAATTGAATTTTTACTTTTATCAAAGTTAATTAATGTTTTTTATCTACTTTTTAATTAATCAGATTTTTTTTATAATCAGACACTTTAAGTTATCTATTTACAAGTTTGCATTCTTCTAAACTTTCTGTGCACATTAAATTTTAATAAATTTTCCTTCATTTTAAAAGTAACCGTTGGTGATTAAATATAATGGATCCATCAATTAAGTTTATAGGTTTTTTAGACTACATTTATTTCATCTTCAAAATACAAAACACACATACAAAATAGTTCAAAACACACACACATATATATATATATATGTGTGTTTTGAACCCAATTAGACAAGGTAGGACTGTATTGAATTTTTTTTTAATATTAGAAACTGTAAATGTTTTAGTCTTATTGAAAAACATCATACCAAATCGGGCTAACTTAATGAAGTAAATAATTACTCGAGTAAATGATCTATTAAACCTCAAAAATCTATTACCTGACTTTGTATTAAGTCAGGTAAAATGAGACCTGGACTTAAAATATATATATATATATATATATATATATATATATATATATATATATATATATATATTTTTTTTTTACTTTAATTCTCAATATTAATAATCCAACTGTATCTAGCATTAATGCTGATGACATGAAAATCTTTTTTTTAAAAAAAAGGGTCCCGTGGGATCTGACTTAATTAAAATTATTTTATAATTTCTGATAGTTATCTGTTTTTCAAGTTGGCTATTATTAAAATGTCATATGGGGAGCAGTCGAGTAATGAAATCAGCTGAGAGACCTACAATTTTTTACTTAAAAGTTTGATTTTCTTTTAGCAGTTGTGTTTTAAATATGGTGCAGCTTTACGATAAAAACTTTAACAAAGGAATCAACTGGACCAAAATTTTCTACTAAGAATTTTGTTTTTTTCTCATTTGTATTTTTAATACTGCATAATGTTTTTTTAGTTAAAAAAGTAAATGATTAAAAGATCAAAATTTTACAATTCTATAATAGTACTCTAAATATTGTATAGAGTCTTTCATTTTCAGCGCAAAAAGTAAAATTGCAATAAAATATAAATTATATGTAATAACAACCAATTTTTATTTTTATTTTGAAGCTTACATTATACATTAGTTCGACAAACAGTATCATTTATATGACCTCTACGGTTTTGTTTGACTTAGCCAAGTTTATTAAAAAAACTTTTGCGTGACTTTCCACAAATGAACTTGAATTCCACTAATAACGCGTCGATTTGTTTTCAAGTCATCAGTCGTTAGTGGTTTGTTGCTGCTAACCTTGGTGACTTAACATAACTCCAAAGAAGCAAGTCTAAGAAGACAAATCATACGATCTTTGTGGTCAGTTGACATTATATTTCGTGAAATTATGGAATCGCCAAACTTTAGACGCAATAACTGAATTGTTTCAGCAGCTGTGTGGCATTTGGCACCATCCTGTTGAAACCACATCTCATTCAAATCAAATATTTTTTCTAATTTTCAAATAAAAACTCAGGAATCCTAGCTCAATAGTATTCATCATTTACTGTAACGGCATCTCCTTGCTCATTTTCGAAAAAAAAAATGGCCCAGTGTTGCCATCAGCTTATAATCCACACCAAACAATGATTTTATTTTTTTAATTTAATGGTCGCTTTGAATCAATTGTGGATTGGAATCATCCCAAATGCAGCAAGTTTGCTTCTTCACAAAGCCATCAACCCAAAAGTTAACCTTATCTCAAAAGGTGATTTTTATTTTATGAAAATTTGAATCCAGTTGGAGCGGTTGTATAGTTCAGTCAGCAAACCAACTACTCAAAGAATGTTTCCGTGGCTTTAATTCTTGAATTAGTTGAAACTTATATGGGTGTAGGCTAACATCTTGACACAAAATTCGCCACGTTGTTGTTGTAGAAAAGCCTAATTCTTTTGAACGATGTGGAACTGATCAATTTTGATTTTCACGAACGCTTGCACTTAGAGCAGCAATATTCTCTGAACTCCTTGTATTTCTTTTGTAAACTGGTGACTCAACATCATGTAGAGAAAAATTTTCTTCGAATTTTTTACTCACACGATGAATCTTGCTTATGTTTGGCCAATTATGCACACCATAAATACCTCGAATTGCAAGATAAGAAGATGTAATTGGTTCCATATTTCAATAATACTTTTTTATGATTTGCAAAAGTTAAAGCGTGAAGCGCTCCATGTTCATTTGTCTTAAACTACTGAAAACAATTGACGCTTGAAAGATTAAAAAAAATTCAATGTTGACAACTCAGTCTATCAATTTTTTTGCTTAATTTGAAATATCCTTTATAATTAAGTCCATAATAATATTTAAAAATCCTATGGTATGTTTGAAATAATAATCTGCTAAGGGAAAAGGAAAATTATACAATCTCTTGCGGTTTTTTTAGATAAATTTATTTTATTGAGAGTTTTAAACACGCTTCGTTAATTTTCTTTTTTAAATTATTTTATTTGTTTTATGTTTTATCCTCTAATTCAGTGTTAATTTGTAAGAATGTTTTTACTTTGCAACTAATTTTTTTTAAATTTTCTTATGGTTTAATTTATAGAGGTGTCTTATTTACAACTTCATAAAATATACCTTATTTGTGTATTATTTACTTTTATTGCTTTGTTAGTCCTTTTTTACATCTGTTAATGTGTTCTTTATTACGATTTTTGATTTATTTATAATTAATTTACTTTTATTAACCATAAAATTACGAACAATTTCTATGAACCAAAATTAAATTTTAGTACTACATTTTTTTTTTAAGTATACTTTCTAAAAATCTAGAATGAAGATCGTAAAGATTGTTTTAATAAATATACATTGCCCCTTTTATTTTTATAGCTGATGTTTCTTTATAAAAACATACAAAGTTAATTAAGTAAGATTAAAATAATTTTCTCGATCTAGAAACTCAAAGTATAATCATAATTATACATTTTAATGTATGTCGTAAGCTGTAAACACAATCAATTATAACAGAGTTAATCTATATCACTGTTATCTATAAACAATTATATTAAGTCAGAATGTAGACTATCCCTGTGTACCTTGTACGTGGAAGTTTTCAGATTTTTTTAAACAGGTAAAGCATTAAAGAAATTGGAGAAAAAACTATACAGAGAATTCTAACGATCTAAGAAATAAAAAATAAAGAGTTTTTAATGTGACATTTCTCTTTTAGTTGAATTAGAATTGATTAAGAAATAATATTAAATGAAACAATTCATTGTTAATATAAGATGATGCTATTTTATTAAATTAATAAACCCGGCTTTACCTTATAATAAGCACCTCAGATTGGAAATTTTAACATCCACAGGATGAAAAAGAATCTTTACGATTAAATCCAAAGGAAGAGATCCACTCAAAGTATCTGAAGGTCACCTCCAGACAGCGCGCATATCCACTCAATCTATTGAGTTATTAAGTTATCTTTACTCATGATTGGATTATGACTGACCAAAGATTATGTGTAGAATTGAATGTATGTAGAGTTTAATTGAGTTTTCTTTTTTGTAAATTAAAGGACTAAATAAAATTTAAGACAAAACCAAACCTGAGGAAAATCCCTCAGACTTCCTTTAGGAAAACCCACGGTTATCCTAATATGGCATGATGAATTATCCATCTGAACTTTAAATTGCTTGTCGTAATCATAAGAAGAGAATGCATTATTCGTATCAGATATAGCTAATATTAGGAGAGAATTTTAATTATAAATGTAAATAAAATAATGCAAAATTAAATACCAACAAAATTTTCGGTATTAATGTAACAGGCGATCTACCTCTATAGTTAGTTAGTTGTTAGGTGGTGTGCCACTGAAAGGTTATATTAAAATAAGAAAATAAATAAATAAAATTATAAATATAATCTAACCAAACTTAACCTACGCTCGCTAGCCTTGACTACCGAGCAAAGCGAGCGTACGTAAGTTTAGTTGGCTTATATTTATAATTTTATTTATTTATTTTCTTATTTCAATATAGCGTTTTAGTGACACACCACCTAAGAACTAACTAACTACAGAGGTAGATACCTATTACATTAATACCGTATTTTCAATAATTATATAAAAAAATGTAAACATTAAAAAATATGTTATTTATATCTAAAGTAGTCATTAAAAAAATCTGACAAAAAAATTATTATAATAGTAAATTTTGTTTAATTTTATTTATTTTCCTGATATGTACGTTATAATCTGTTAACTAGTGAACAATAGCAACCCGCCCCCACGGTCCAATGAGATGAGAATGATATGTAAGGCATGTAAATGAGTTGTAGTTTTATACAGACTCAGGCCAACCATTCCTGAAACGTGTGGTTAATTGAACCTCAACCACAAATACACTACGGAATCCCCTGTCTAATATTCAAATTCGATAAAAGCAACTAACTTTTACTAGGATTTGAACGTCAGAATCTTCGACTTTGAAAATCAGCTGTTAAAAAACTGATTTTTGATGAGTTAACCACTGGACCAGCTCGGTGGGCTACACTGTACATTTGAACATTAATTTATAAATCAATTTGTACAATTTTTTTTTATAATTAGGTAATTTAAAATAGATTTATATTAAACCACTAAGAACTCTCAACTCAACAATTTGAAATTGGTTTTGAAAAATTTTGAAAGCAGTAATTTGTACTACGTGTTACAAATTTAATTAATTTGATTTAAATATTTATAAAATCTTGAATCTTCATTCCGTAATTACTATGATTAAAAATTATAAATTTTTTATACTTTCATTTTCAGTAAACATTTTTAAAGGAGAAATGATTGTAAATATTTTAGCTTAGATTTCTTTCGTTTTATGTTAAGATTCATTAGAGGGAAAGTGGTAGATTACCTGCACATGAAGTTTGTTAAAATTTCCAGTGTTAAAAAAAAGTGGACTATAACAATTTTTAAAAAAAATTCAACTCGCAGTAAATTTTCATGAAAAAGGAATTAATTCGTTGTCAGTATCTTGTAAATAATTCTGGTCACGTGTTAATATGTAGTAAAAGAAATCATAACATTTATCATTTAATCTCTGTGAACCATTCAAGGTGGTCGTCAGCTTTTTTTGTTGCCTGTGAAAAAAACCATGCCTGATCAGGACTCGAACCCAGATGCTTCAGATAAAAGCACAAATTGCTAGATATAAACATAATTTAACAGTGATCCTTTATAATCCAAGGTATTATTATTTATGTGATCGGTTTAGTTTTTAATTTTTTAAATTCTACTTTTTAAAGTGTATTACGATTAACAAAATCGTTACATTAATTAATATTCTGATAATGGTACATTTAAAGATAATTATTTATATTTTTGTTTTACCTGGAGGTATAATTTTATTAATATTAAACTATAAAAATATTTCTAATTCCGTTAGCTTATATTAGGTAAGCGTATAAGGATGTAAATATTTTTAATTCAGTGATAATGTTCTCCGTAACATTAATACCGTTTTACCCAATTGATGCGTTATTCTAAAGTTTTACTGTTATTTCTCATTTTAATAATAACATTACTTTACAATTCATATTTTTATAAAAACTATTAACATTTTTGAGTTTAGCCTGAAGTGATACGCTTTATCTGATCTTTTCTTCGGATTAATGTTACAATTAGCAAAAATATTTTGACGAAGTATTAGAGCACGTAATATGATAGTATATTATTCTTCCTGAAGTTAATCTTTAATTATAGTAATAGAATATTACTACATATTTATAAATTGCAGAAATCTGGTGTAACCAACGAACGTAAAATTTTTCTGCTTACGATATTCTTAAAAATCATGCAGTTCATGTTTTTTTAAAATATGATAGAATATTTTGTTATTATATATACTAAATAATTACCATTTTATTTTATGAGTTTTGACGTTTAAGGTTCTTTATCTGTTTTTTATTACATTTCTTTCATATATTCAGGTAACATTCATATTTTTTTTTTTTATTAATAAACGACGTGGATGCTTTTGTCTTTTTGTGTTGAATTATATTTTTAAATGAATGTTCCAAATGTCTTTATTGTATTATTGGAATGTTTTCTTTCTTATTGTATTACCATAAAAAATATTACTTTCATGTAACGCTGTATGACTATATGGGGTTCGGAATTTAAAAAAATTCTATAATTAATAATTTTGTTTTAAAATAGCTTTCATTCTGGTATGGGGTATGCTATCTCTTGCAGATTTATTTACCCCTAGATTTATTTATTTACTATCTTATTTACCAGCTTATTTACTAGTTTTACTGGATTTATTTACTAGCTTTTTTACCCGGCGTTGCTCGGGGTCATAATTTTTTTCATAGGCTCATCCATTTCTTTTTTTTTTTAAATTATCACTAAATTTCTACAATAAACATAAATCTCCTTTATATTTCTTCTTCTTGAATTTAATCTTTCAGATGTAGTCTATTTATTAAGCTGCAATAGTATATACTTTGAATGAAAATTCGAGTAATTTGAAGAAGAACATGTACTGGATGAACATAGATTATTCAGCGCATTTTAGGGGTTAATAAAAAATGAACAAAGTAGTATAGCGCGTGTTGATTTTTACAAATATTAGTTTAGGTACTAGAGTTACTGATGACCTTAAATGAACATGCCGGTGCGATGTAACGATACGGGGGATCGTTAGTTAAGCATTGGCTACGGTGAAGGAGAAAGCAATGTGCGCATTATGGTTTTATGATAGCGGATCTGTTAGTATTGTTCGAGACGTTTTCGTTTAGAGTACGGCAGTATTAACAAAGACCTATTACTAACAAAGACCTTATAAAGACTCTATTAAACGTTGCTATCAGCAGTTTAAAGATACAGGAAATGTAGTACACAAAAAAAGGTGCTGGTAGACCTCCCGTTTCCGAGGAAGTTGTGGATCGAGTAAGAGAAACTTTTCAGAGAAGCCCGGCTAAATCGATTCGTCTGAGAACACCGAAACCAACAATCGTGAAGGTCAATCGCCTAAAACTTCATGCATACAGAATTCAGTCAGTGCATGCGATTGAAGATGATGTTGATAAACCACACCGTTACAATTTTGCCGTGGACATTCTTGATAAAGTAAACGAAGATGTAGAAAAAGTAGTCTTCTCTGACGAAGCTATCTTTTAAGATTCTGGTCAAGTTAATCGTCATAATTTTCGGATAGTGAGAACCCACATGCCGTTCGAAAAACATAATGTAATAGACCGAAAATTAACGTTTAGTGGTGCGTTGGCTGCTTATGAAGTGATCGGATTATTTTTCTTCGCCTAGCCAACGGTTACTGGCGCTCGTTATCTAGACCTGTTACAGGAGTATGTAGTGCCACAAATTGTACATCGATCTTCTACAGTCTCAGTTCGACAATTCCTGAGATGTGTGGTTAACTGAACCCAACCACCAAAGAACACCGGTATCCACGATCTAGTATTCAAATCCGTATAAAAGTAACTGCCTTTAATAGGACTTGAACGCTGGAACTCTCGACTTCCAAATTAGTTAATTTGGGAAGACGCGTTCACCTCTAGACCAACCCGGTGGGTTTTATCCCCTACTTAGCACCGGTGAAATCTACCTCCACCTTCCAGCATGTCGAGAGGGTTTTTTGAATTTTTTTACTGTTATTCTAAACAAACCAACATACTTGGCGTTTATAGACCTAGAAAAGGCATTCGATAACGTAGACTGGAATAAAATGTTCAGCATTTTAAAAAATTAGGGTTCAAATACAGAGATAGAAGAACAATTGCTAACATGTACAGGAACCAAACAGCAACAGTAACAATTGAAGAACATAAGAAAGAAGCCGTAATAAGAAAGGGAGTCCGACAAGGATGATCCCTATCTCCATTACTTTTTAATCTTTACATGGAACTAGCAGTTAATGATGTTAAAGAACAATTTAGATTCGGAGTAACAGTACAAGGTGAAAAGATAAAGATACTACGATTTGCTGATGATATAGTAATTCTAGCTGAGGGTAAAAAGGATTTAGAAGAAACAATGAACGGCATAGATGAAGTCCTACGCAAAAACTATCGCATGAAAATAAACAAGAGCAAAACAAAAGTAATGAAATGTAGTAGAAATAACAAAGATGGACCAATGAATGTGAAAATAGGAGGAGAAAAGATTATGGAGGTAGAAGAATTTTGTTATTTGGGAAGTAGAATTACTAAAGATGGACGAAGCAGGAGCGATATAAAATGCCGAATAGCACAAGCTAAACGAGCCTTCAGTAAGAAATATAATTTGTTTACATCAAAAATTAATTTAAATGTCAGGAAAAGATTTTTGAAAGTGTATATTTGGAGTGTCGCTTTATATGGAAGTGAAACTTGGACGATCGGAGTATCTGAGAAGAAAAGATTAGAAGCTTTTGAAATGTGGTGCTATAGGAGAATGTTAAAAATCAGATGGGTGGATAAAGTGACAAATGAAGAGGTATTGCGGCAAATAGATGAAGAAAGAAGCATTTGGAAAAATATAGTTAAAAGAAGAGACAGACTTATAGGCCACTTACTAAGGCATCCTGGAATAGTCGCTTTAATATTGGAAGGACAAAAATTAGAACTTTGGTAGAAGGAAAAAATTGTGTCGGCAGGCCACGTTGGGAATATGTAAAACAAATTGTTAGGGATGTAGGATGTAGAGGGTATATTGAAATGAAACGACTAGCACTAGATAGGGAATCTTGGAGAGCTGCATCAAACCAGTCAAATGACTGAAGACAAAAAAAAAATTCTAAACACAGATTAAAACCATCCTTAATTTTTACCGACGTAATAAAGCAAATTATTTAATTTCATACTCATCGGAAAAGATATAATTAATAAAGTAGTTTTTACGTGTATTAAAATAATTGAAGTTTAGTTAAAAAAATTTCAAGATCCATTAATAAAGCTGTTGGAAATCAGTCTGAATTTAATTTTGTGTACTTTTTTAGTATTATTTCTCACTCCCCGTCAGTATAACATTACTTCACGTCTCATCGAGTTTAGAAGTTAAAAAAAATACAAAAAACATACATTCAAGGTTATTCTTGAATTTATACTGTCTGAAATGATTTTTAATTTCTTAATTTAAATTAAAAATATAATAAAAATATACGTTGTTAATCTTTTAAAATTTTCTGCAGACTATTACTGAAAATTAAGTAATCTTAAAGAAAAGTTACTTTTATAGTCATCTTTTATATCATTTCCTGCTATTATTTATCCGTTACATCGTTACGCTACTCAACAACGTACTTACTCTCTCTCTCTTTCTCTTTCTCTATTTTTTCCTTGTCTTCTTTTTTGTTTTATTTATTTACCTATGTTCTCAAAAAAAAAAACAACAGTTTTGTAGTCTTATGTACTTTTGCGAAACAAACAAAAAAAAAGTAGTTCGTTTATTTAAGTGTCACTATAAAAAACTTAGGTGTCAAAAATCACGCTAAGACAAATTTTGAATTATGAGTAAAAAAAGAAACATTAAAAAATACTAAATAAACTGTCTTTAAAACTTTTGTTCTATATTTGATTTAAATCTATCTTTTAACACTGAACAACATTTAATCAGTTACTAAAGAAACCTTTCTTATCAAATTATTGTTTTAATTATGAAAAATAATTATAAACGAATAAATTATTTTTTTACTTTATTCCATACCTCTTCCTTTTATATTAATGGATTCCTTTCATTGCTTGTCGGTTATCACTGCCAAGATGGATGACGTAATATATTGTTAACGATGGTTTTATGGTTGATGGAATTAACCAAAAATCACAAACCTTATTGTAGATTTAATTACATAAGAATAGTATATTCATAACTATTCAAACAAATTAGCAATTATCATCAATGATCAGGTGTTATTTGGTGTTACATACATCTGGTTCATATCTAAGTTAAGATCTTTGTATGTAAATAGAATCAACGCATGCCTGTATTTTCATTAATAAAAAATCAGCAACCGCTTGCTGACTTTCTTACCATTACATTAATTAAACTTTGATAATGCCTTTAAGCATAAATTTATCCAGATAATTCCATCATCAGGTGAGCAGAGTACAGCTTAAATCGAGAGCATGTAGTATTTTAATTACGTGTAATAATTTCAAATGCTTTTTCTATTTTTTGTGTAGCAATATTATGTGAGTCATTCATTAAATCATGTTCTGTTACAGATAGTTATTCTCTCTCTTTTTTCTATTTAGCCTCCGGAACCTTCGTAAGGTTCAGAGGATGAACGAAGATGATATGTGTGAATGTAAATGAAGTGTTGTCTTGTACAGTCTCAGGTCAACCATTCCTGAGATGGGTAATTAATTGAAACCCAACCACCAAAGAACATTGGTATCCACGATCTAGTATTTAAATCCGTATAAAAGTAACTGCTTTTACTAGGATAGATATTCTGTAACCTTGCTATTTTAAATAAGTATTTATAAATACTTCCCGTTGTTCGCAAATGACTTCGATGTCGAGAGTTCCATCGTTCAAATCCTAGTAAAGGGAGTTACTTTTATACGGATTTGAATAAAAGATCGTGGATACCGGTGTTCTTTGGTGGTTGGTTTTTAATTAACTACACATTTCAGAAATGGTCGATCTGAGAGACTGTACAAGACTACAACACATCACTTAAACTCATACATATCATCCTCTGAAGTAATACCTGACGGTAATTCCCGGAGGCTAAACAGGAAAAAAATACTTCCCGTTAAAATAGAAAATAGATTACAATATTCTTTTCGTATTTAATTTAAAAAAAATCAGATTAAGGTTTTCCAAAGATCAGAGATTTAGTAATAAAACTGTTTCTATTTTTATAAGTAAGTTATCGTTATTTTTTTAGCACGCGTTTTCTTACATTGTAAATATAATTTACAAAAACGTAATCCCCAAATTGCTAAAAACGAGTTATATTTTCACTTCTCTTTGCATTTCATAAAAAACTGACATAAAAGCTAATAGCTTTAATTCTTTTCCTGATTATCTTGATGACTTGTGTCTCTTTTTCTGTTTATACTTCATTACTTTTAAACGGCAAAACTTGTTTGTAACAAAAGTTTAATGATAAATGGGTTTATTTTAACTAGACAACAATTTACAAAACTGAAATTTAGTAAATTTCAATATTTGCCCAGCTAAAGGATAAATATATTATCGTTTTCATTCGTTCAGAATGCAAGTAATTAAAATAAAAAAATAAAAAAATATTACAATAAAATTTATAGCCGTTCCCCTATAGTTAATAACTTTTTTTAAATTATTTGCTCAGGTTACATTTTAGAAAAAAAAAAAAAATTTAAACAAATATTTTTTGAAGCTAAGTTTCTTTCATTTTGTACACGAAACCAACATTTCACCTGTTAATAAGCTTTATTTTTATGATTCAACTTAATTCAAAAGTATGTTTATTAAAAAAAAAAAAAAAAACAAAATACAGGACTCAAATAGTAATTATATATAAGTTAAATTAAGTTATTTTTCTTTATTTTTCATTTCTTGAATATTGTCCTCTCGCAAAGATTAAAACTTAACGGCACAAGAAATTAACATTGAACCAAAAACAATTTTGTAGAAAACCTTTTGATATTTAAATGGGGATTTTTACCGAGATCTTGCAGGAATAGGTTTTTCTTTATTTCTTCTTCTTCACAAAGTCTTCCACCCATTTTTTTCTGGGGCGACCCCGATCATGTCTACTCTCTGGACGATATTTCAATGGGCACTTTTTCGGTAAGCAGGTACCACTTTTTTCTTTTTTTTCAAAAAGTAACCAAATTTACCTCTGATCATACTTTTTATTAAAATAATCCAATAACTCACTTTAGGGCCACATTCCTTCTTATTGCAATTTTTAGCTCGCCACCATAAATTTTCAATACGTTGAGTATGTGCACCTGTTTTTGGATCAACAAAGTTTTCGTTATGATTTACTGTATCATGTTTGTAATTAGTCAAGAATAGCGAGCGTAGGTTACATTTGGTTAGTTTATATTTATAATTTCTCTGCAAATCACTTAAATTAAAAAAAAATAATTTTCTACGAATTACTGTGGATTTTTAAAGATAAGAATCAAATCTTTTTTAATTTATTATTTATTTATTTTTTTGAATTGATTCACATATAACCTCAAAGCTGTTGCGTGGGGATATGAAAATAGAAATTTTGTAGCGTATGAAGAATTTCATGCCTTACTAGGATTCGAACGCGGGACTTTTGAATTATAGATCGAAGCACTAAAACGTATTTTATTAGTTAAATAGTACAATTTCAATAAAATAAAATCGGTTAGATTAACATTGAATATCTGAAATATTATTTTCAACGATCATTCTTAATTATGGTGATAGCCGTTTTGTAACTGGATTTCTACTTGTTGCATAGATGTAAAATATATAAATGAGTTCTTGTGTGTTTCTGAGAAGGCATAGATAATGAACGATTCTTTTATTAACTACTTGTTCATTATATATATATTTTTTTACTTACCTGTAGGCACAAATCCTTTTTAGTTCCACCACTGTAGCTCTTTCTTGTGCTTTTTTCAATTTCTTTTTTTTTTTTTTTACTTGTAAAAGGAGTGTACGTATTAATTATACGGTTTTTGCATTTAATAATTTATTGACTCATTTTCATATTAACATATCTATTTCTAGGAATAAACCTTGAATTTTAAATAATAGGTCAACTTTTTAATGGATTTTATTGATAAGATTTTGTTGATACTATACTGCGATTTCTGTTTTTGAAGAATAGTTGTTTTATTTATTTTTTGACAGGTTTTACAAATATAAAAGTAAAGAAAAAAGGTGATATTTGTTACTACATTTCTGTTTTTATACAGTTTTTTATTATTTTTTCTCTAAACCCTCACTTTGCTTCTTTCATACGAGTAAATCTTCGTAATTAAGTATTTTTACTGTATCAGTGGTTTATATAAACAATCTACTGTAATAAAAAACAAAGATCCTTCTTTCAGATATACTTTTCTGGATTTGAAACATTTTAAATTCCGTTTGTATGGATATGGATGTGTTAAATTTAAAAAAAAGATTTATTGAACTTTATTACAAACATTTTTTTTTAATTTTTAAGTAGTATTTATTTTAATTTAAAGAGTTTTTTTTTTACAGAAACTTACTATTATGAAATTATTTAATTTGACAGATCTTACATTACAGGAAGTAATTTATAAATACATTTTAAAATAAAATCTGGGTTATTAATAAAGAGATCTTCAAAACTGTTTGTGAACATTTTACTTGTCCGTGTTTTTTAGCATATAAAAAAACGGTGACAACAACACATTTGTAGGACTTTACTGGAACGCGGCTTTAGCCGCGTGATGGGAAAGTCCTACAACTGTGGGTTGTTTATGATGCACGGCTTACACACATAACTTAAGCGCGCATACCGTATTTAATTCGCGCGGGTGTGGCAGTACTAGCGGCGACGGTCGGCACTAGCTAAACTAATGCAATCTCATAATTTCCATACAAAAAATTTCGCTTGTATGGTCTACAGACTGGTTTAGCCGCGAGACTTAACACACCAGGTGTGTGTCTAAATTACCGAGTCGACCGGCCGATCGAGTTCAAGACCCAGCCAGATAGATTAATTCTACCGTCTACCTGTGACGTCACAACATAGTATACGACTACAGCAGCATTATTTTAGGTGGGGTGCGATTTTTCAAAACTTTTTTTTGTAAATATTGTTATTTTTTAATTGTTAACAAATGTGTCTAAGAAAAATATGACCTTAATTAGGCTAAATCTCCAGATACTGAGGTGACCTTGTTCTACAGCTTCACTCCTTTGACCTTTTAAGTAGAAAATATAATGTCATCTATGCACCACGTATAGAAGTAATCTGACAAAGTTTGGTCAGAGTCGGTCCAGTAGTTCTGGAAATATTAAGTGATTAAGAGGCCAACACCGAAAACATGTATACACGTCATTAAAATCCAGAAAGTTTCCATCTGGTATTTTGAGTTCTTTAGGAGGTGTCAAAACGTCAAATTCGGTGAAAACCGCATATGTCCAAATTGGACCGATTACAATCGGTGCAATTATAAATACAATACTTTCCCTTCTTGATTACAATACGATTACAATACTTTCCCTTCTTGAGCTATAGCTCTAGTAGACGAGGAAGTAATACCACTGGAATTTTAAGAAAAAATTAAAACGCAACCCCTGAAAAAATATTGGAAGTGTTATGAATTTTAATAAATAATTTAACAAATTCTATCCTACTAACAGATTATATTAATTTATATAATTTAGTTGATGATTATGGAGAAATTTTTGCTTCTTTTTATAATAAATAAACAAAAAAATAATTAAAATTTTTAAATTACACGAATAATTATTCACTTTCTCCATAAGCAGAAAATAAAATGTAATTAACGAGAAAGTAAAATTTGAACAGCGAGATTGGACTAAGCAAAAATAAATTTAATTTTTATTATTTTAAACGCGTAATTTATATCTTAAAATATATTTCTATAGGTACCAAAATAAGTTTCATCATCCATCAATATTACGAATAATACAATGATAGCAGAAAAATTTACTTATTTCAATGACAATGTAGTAAAGGGCTGTCTATAATTTTAACTATCATTTTAATCAACTCATATTAAAAAAAAATCCGTTGTGAAGAAGCAGAAATCAGTACAAACTTACTTAACAGAGATAGCAAAAAATTAAATAAAATTTTAATACGAGTAGATTTATTAATTTTTCTACAATTTCAAACTCAGACTTTTCGTAACAGAAAAGTATCTAAATTATCAAGTACTAAACTTCTTATACAACAGTAAAATGTTATACAGATTACAACGCCAATATCTGCAGGTTTATTTTAAAGTAAACATTACAGTGCGTTCGGAAAGTTAATGTGCAGTATGCTCTAGAATTTATTTTAGTTCTTCTGTTGTTTCGGCGTTAGGTTAGTTTCCCTGTGATTTCGTTGGGTGTTGCTCAGTAACAAACCAAGACGTCAGTTGTTGAGTTGTGATTGAACGTACTTCGTTTCGTTTCGTGTTGTTTCATTCATCGTAAACAATAGTTGCAAGAAACGTAATGGTTCTTTCCGTAAAGAAACGCATTTTACTCGTGTACCACGTCTTTCGTGAATGTGACAAGTATACTGATTTAGTGAAGATTAAGTTTTTTGAAAATTTTCCAAATTCTCCTTTTCCTCACCGCAATGCATTTCGAACTGTTATCGAAAATATTCGGGCAATAGGCTCTATTGAAAACGCTGATCAAAGTGAAAGACTATCTAAGTTAAACAAAAAGAAGCTACTTCATATTTCGGATGGTATGGATGAAATTCCATCAAATTCAACGCGTAAGTGAGCACGGCAGTAAGAAAAAATTAAAACTTTTCCCCTACAAAATAATGTGTGTTCAAGAACTGGAACGATAGACCATGGTACATTAATTCTCAAAATACACGACTGTGATCGACAACTAACCAATATGAATTACACGAACAATCATCTTTACACGAAGCGAAAATTGGAATCTGGGTCGATGCAAGTCGAACGCGCATTGTGGGTTCAATCTTTTTTGAAAATTCAGTTGTTATTTTAACACATCATTAGTCAGTTAACAGAAGTGGAAATCAATCACGGTTGATTCCAACAAGTTGGCGTCATAGCGCACACAGCTAACAGGTCAATGAAGTTTTTACGAACTGTCTTTGGTAAACGAATCATTTCGAGAAGTTTGTGACTTGCACGACCGCCCGATCTGACTCCTCCAGATTACTTTCAAGGGGGGGGGGGCAGCAAAACAAGCAGTGTATCGTTACAGACAACGATTGACGAACTAAAAACCACAATAATGACATACGTACGAAACATTCCAGTACATCATCCGGTTAAAGTGTTTGAAAACAAATTGAAACACATATTATATTGTATTGTTGTTGGAGGAGGTGATTTTCATTTTCAACACCTTTTATAAGCTATTACAGTTATTATAGTATCCGTTTCTATAAAATTAAATTACAAAGAAGTAATTAAGAAAGTTTCGTTGTTACATTTCTATGATTCTAGTGCACAGCAACTTTCCGAACGCACTGTATTACATACTCTTTTAACTTGAAAATAAAATGTTCTAAATTATGAGATAATACAGTTCCACATAGAAGAACTGGAAGGTGGAACTTCAGTCGGTTGTTTGTCATCAAAATGCTTCACAACAAGAGATACATTAAATATGTAACAAAGAAAAGAGCAGATTATAAACACATAGCAGTGTGAGAAATAAAAATAATTCCTTACCTTATTGATTTTTACCTGATATTAAAATTAACTACCTGTTATTTGCAAACGAAGCATTTTAGGATATATGTTTATATAAAATTTTACCATTATTGTCGGAGTAGAATAGATTATGAAAGTCCCGTGAGAACTTCATGATACACTCTGTACAGTACATTTTAATTTACATAAAAAAAGAACAATTTAAACAAAGAAATTTAACTAGAAATTATGTGTTAAGTTACAACACTAAAATCATAAATACATTTTACTCCTATTTAAAAAAAAAACTCATAATACTCATTGCAGTTATTATTATTGTTATTATGAAAATTATAAATGTATGATGCAATGATTAATGTTTCAAATGACATTTTCAGTTGTGGTCAGCTTTTCTTCCCTAAGAATTTGTGTAACTGTATATTAACATATATTTACTATATATTGTATATTTAATATTTACATATATTAATGTGTACACCTACCTTTTTAATTAAAAAATTTAATTAAACACATAGGGAAATAATTCAAATTGAAAATTCATCAATGGCTACTAAAAACCTTGAATACGTTAAAAAATCTTGATACCTTTTATAATTAGGAAATAATTTTTGCTGTTACAAAAGCTTAGAAAAATGCATTAGTCTTCTGAACAACAATATTGCCAAATAGATTGTTATAATATTCAGGTACGCATTCGTGAATGTAATCAGTGACATGTTGGAGATAGGCATTTGTTTTTGTCTATTTAATAATGTTGATCAGTCCTCCTGGTAGTACATACGTATGCATGCACGCACTCGTGCGTAATAGCCATTGGCAGCAGCCAACATATTTTATAAACGCGGTATATTCCTTCTTTACATTCTGAACCATAGAGATAATCAATGAATCCACTTCTCAATAACCCCCTGCCGCTATGGCAGGGGGTTATTGAGAAGTGGAAAACAGTTAACTTAAGCAATTTTTATGGTATACTATCAAGGTGGCATTGTAGTATAATATTTCGCGTTTTTTAAACTTTATACGCATTTTAGTAATCGCAAAATTACTAACATTAGAAGGTAAATTCTTGACGGTGGTTAAAACAGCATGAGTCCTGAAATCAGTGATTTTAAAATACAGATGAATGAAAAATAATATCGGGGGGTTTTAAAGCTATTTAATATCTCTTAACTGTAACTTACAGTAATGAATCGCGAATAAGATGAAAGAGTAACTCTTTACAATTTTTCCCTACAAGTGTGATAAACACTTTGGAAACGCAGCACAGATTCAATCGGTAGGAAAGTTCCTCCCATACTTAACCAGCATGTCGGCAGTAATGGAAGAGACTGCTATTTCAATCCTGTGCCTCAAATCGGATAGATCAGTAGGTAGCGGATTGGCATACACAAGATCCTTTATAAATTCTAAAAGGAAAAAATAAAGTAGGGTTACACTAGGTGAGCTTGGAGGCCGTCGTCAATAAGAACTGTCGGTCGGTATGTGCCCATACCGACCGATCCAGTGGTTGGGGAAAACATCATTCAACCAATCCCGTTCAGGATTAGGCCAGTGAAGAGGATCATCATTTTGTTGACAAGTAAAATTTTCTGGTCAATTTTGCAGTCAAAAGAGCCACGTACACATCATAATCAGATAAGCAATTCTTGTTACGATTGCTTCAGCGAAAAAAGTCCCAGAGACTTACCATCGGAATAATACATAGAAAAGATTTAATTTTGGAAAATACCTTTCCTATTGTAATAGTTTCTGGGATTTTCTGTTCTCCAGACACGGACATCATCGGTGGCATCCTGACAGAGACCACAATGATGACTGTTGTATTATCAAGTTTAGAAGATCTAACAGACCACCTCCGGTAAAACCAATGAGAGCCAGAAACGGAGGGGTGGTATGGCGACCGGGATCGTCATAAGGCAAGTGTCTTCCCCTACGTGGGTCAGGATGTTCCCCAGATGTGGACATTATGTGTTAACTTTTCCTTTAAGACGAAGTGTTGACTCATCATTAAACACTATACGAAAGCCGTTATCTTCAAACTGTAACTGCAACATTTCTTTTGCGAAATCGTCGCGAACAGCGTAGACGGTAGACTTCAATCCTGTAACAATTGTGAAAGATGTGGACGCATTTCTATGTGTTTCCTTAAAACATTCCACAGTGTTGAATGCTGAATACGGATATCCGGTCATTTAAAATCGATTATGTCATCGGCAAATGTTATTGGTACTTAGAGGATCACAATTAATCTTTCTATGGAAGGAACGATGAACTGTAACTACAGTTTTTCATTAGCAAACTGAAAACACAGAAGACTTTCTGTTCATTAATCACGTCTTTGCTAGTGTCGCTGTTAAGCGGAAAGATAGAGAGTCAATCTGTGGCCAAGCGCGCAAATAAAACTGTTCATTTTGTTGTTTGATTCTAGCTTTAAATCAGCATTGTATACTTTATCCAGGATATAACAAATTAAAACTCCGATAATTTTTTTTTTTATGAACCGAGTAGTACATTAAAAATTAAAAAAAGGAATAAAAACGCGGTTATCAAATGCAGTAATAAAAAAAAACCAACATTTAATTTAAAAAAATACCAGTCGAAGAGAAGATATTGAGATGTGTAAAAGTACAAAACAAACAAGATAAAATTAATTAGACTGACAAGAACATTACGTAACGGATTGTCGCGATAATTATGTAACAGAATAGAGAAAATACAATTATTCAATCTAAAAGAAGTTGATGTATCTTATCATATCTAAAATCTAAATAAATTCTATTACAGAATAATATTTTTGACTTTTTTTTATGGTTTTCTAGGTTTTCGATAGTTATAATTTTTCAACTTTATTCTACGAAATATTACGTAAACATAAGCTATTAAATTATTTTTTGATTAAAAATTTTAGTAGCACAAGAGATATCTTTTCCTTTTCAAAGGTATATACTCATATATCATTTGAAAAGGAATAAGTATCTCTTTGTGCCCCACGTTATAATTCTATACCGTGGGTTGAATCATATGACGTTTTGATCTGTTGAATAACTTTATCATCAGTTAGTATATATTTTGTTTATTACTGGAGAAGATTTAGCTGAACCTCTGTTGTTTCAGAAATAGAAAAAAAATTATGGATGTTTTTATTTTACTACGTGTCTTTTTGATCATGATAATCTGTTAAGCCGTGTTTTTTTTTTTTTAAATTGAATTATTTTGTATCGTGTGAGTTGTTTATATTGTAAAATCTATCTTAACTTTCCAATTTTAATTTACTTTTCATGATAATTAAGAACACATTTATGATGTTTTCTTTTACATCAACAAATTATCACTTTTTCATTTGTTAACCTATTGAATTTTAAAAGTTAAATTAACTTTAATCGGTTTAAAATCTCCTTGACATATTTATCAATCGATTAAGTTTTTAGAATTTTTTTTTGTTTTGCTTTTATATAAATATGGCTTATTTTGCAAATATAATCTTCCTTTAAAAAAAATCAACACGAACGTGTGTATATTTATTTATTTATGTTAATTTATTAGTAGGTAATTTAGTTTTTTCTAATTTTTGTAAACATTAACGATAAATTTTGTTCATATAAGTTAAACTCTCCGGGTTGGACTAGTGATAAACTCCTCGTCTTCTTATGTGACGAGGATCGTCACATAAGAAGACTTTGAAAACATCAGCTGTTTTCAAAGTCGAGAGTTATCAGGTTCAAATCTTAATAAATTTTTGTACGGATTTGAATAATAGATCGTGGATACCGTGTTCTTTGGTGGTTAGGTTTTCAATTAACCACACGTCTCAGAATTGGTCAGGCTGAGTTTTTGTTCAATACTACACATTTACCGATACAGTTACAGTTTAATTGTTGATACGATTATAAATAAGAATATTTGAAAAAATGAATTAGATTATAACAATATATGAAAGTATGAAGATCATTTAAAAATATAAAGGTTGATAAATATATTTTTATGTAAAAAAAACACACACACACACACACACACACAAAATCACATAGTATTGGTAATAAATTTTACAGAGATTTCAATGTTTAATTACTGAATACAGTAAATACATAAATAAAACAAAAACCTACATTTTACGAGGAATTTCTCTAAAGTAAAGATCGCTGGAAATTTCTCTCCTTAAGGTTGGCGAACCTGTGTTGTTCATGGCCACGCTAGTAATGTACACACTGCATTGTTTTCTGTAAGTTGTCGCGTTGTAGTATCTTTGATTACGTGTAAGTTATTACGTTAAAAAATGAACAGGAAAATCAATGTTGCCGCCGACTTTGAAATACGTGGAGTCATATGTTTTTTAAACCATCAAATCGTTAAGCCGGCTGAAATTCGTAGGCAGTAGGTTGCTTACGATGATAATGTATTGAATGAAAGAAACGTCCGAAAGTGGTGTGAAAGGTTTAGAAATAACAAAATTACTGTACATGATGAAGAACGTTCGGGGAGGCCCTCGATAATCACCGAAGACTTGTTGAAACGCGTCGAGATGAAATCAGAAAAGATCTTCGCTCAACGATTTCCGACCTGATCTTATTTTTCCTGATGTATCGAGAGATGTTATTGGTGGCATTGTTCATGATCATTTTAGGCTTCAGAAACGTTTGTGCACGTTGGGTGCCGCACATCGTAACCAAAAGTCACAAAAAAATCTGAATGGGATCTGCTTTGGAATTTTTGATGCGCTACACAGAAAAATTGATGAGTTCCTTAATTCAATTGTTACCGGTGATGAAACATGGATTTCGTGTTACACGCTAGAAATAAAACGGCAGTCAGGTGAATGTCGTCATCCTCAATCACCAACCAGAACAATAAAGGTCAAGCCACAGCCATTTTGATGGAAACTGATGGCCACAGTCTTTTGGGATCGGTTTGAAATACTGCTGATTGATTTCATGCCACGTGGATCGACTATAAATGCAGAAGCCTACTGTAAAACTCTACGAAAGTTTCGGCGCGCCATTCAAAATCGGTGACGTGAGCGGCTGACCGACGGCGTCGTCCTGCTGCACGATAATGCACGACCACATGTGGCGGGTTCGTCATGTGATTTACTGAGAACATTTGGCTGGGAAATTTACGATCAGCCATCATATAGTCTGGGCTTAGCCTATTCTGATTACCATTTGTCTAATTGAAAGAACTTTTGAGTGGTAAGCAATTCGAGGGTGAAATGAACTTAAAAATTCTGTTAATCAGTGGCTAAATGGACTGGCAGTAGAAGAATACGACGAGGGTATATTGAAGCTGGTATACCTCTACGACAAATTTCTTAATTATATGGTGATTATATAATTATAAGTAGTATAAGAGAGGTATGAAGTTTAAGAAAAAAAAAATATGTATAAAGTTTTCAGAATAATTTTTTTACAATTAAACGGTCTTTACTTTGGAGATAACCGGGCCGTAAAAATGAAATTCAATTTCTTTTAAATTTTTGTTTCTTAAAACGTTTTTATACCCGGCTGATTCAAAAAGAACTTCACCTTAAAAGCATACAAAAATGTATTAGATAACTTACAGATTCGGTTGAGGTCTCACTTCATACCAAAACACATCAATGTTTTGACTCATGTAGTTCATTAGTACCGAATTTGGCCACCAGGTCTGTATCTAGAAATAGATACAATTACTGGTACGAAACGTGCTCGCTGTGTGTTTTGATTTCACGATTTGCAGTCAGCAGCAGCAGTTCAACGTAATTTTCGTAGAGAGTACGGTAGGAAGTCTCTCAGTTGGCATACAATTTACTCTTGGCAGTAAATTTTCGTTGAGACAGGTTGTTCTATTAACTACTAAATCACCAAGAAGCTCACGCGCCCCTGAAGCTGCTTTGGAACAACTTAGAGAAAGAACACGTAGTCCGAAGAAATTAACTCGATGTGCGTCACGTGAGACTGGCATTTCACAAACGACTGTTTGGTGTGTATTACATAAACGATTGCAGTTGAAGCCACACAAACAAACTGGGGTTCAAGGCATTAAAAATGTCGACAAAGCTGCTCGGCTGCAGTTTTGTATGGAAATGATGGATAGAATTGCAGACAAGACTATATTTTTAAACAATGTAATTTTTAGTAATAAGTCAACGTTTCACATTGGAAACGTAAACACCCATAACTGTCGAATACGGGGTAGTGAAAACCCTTCATAAAACTTTGCAGTACATTCGTGATAGCCCTGAAGTCAATATTTTTGTACCCTAAGCAAACTAAGACTCTACCGCCCGTTCTTCTTCTGGGATGCAACCGTAAATGGTTTCGTTTATCTGGACGTACTTCAAATTTGTTTAATTCCTCACTTAAATGATTATAACCAAGATAGATGGACGCCATTACTATCAGCAAGACGGGGTACCACCTCACTACCGCCTAGAAGTATGAGATTTTCTTTATAGTCGATTTACAGGTCGGGGGATTGATCGTGAAGGTCCAACTGCACGACCCCCTCGCTCCTCAGATTTGACCCCGCTTGATTTTTAGTTTTTATATAAATCTTTCTCTTTTTTTTGTTGTATTTTTGGTTATTCTTCCTTGGGGTTTTATTAAAGATCGAGTTTATTTACCAACTTTGCCGCTGATATTTTCTCAACACCACAGCTGCAGAGATAACACCCGACTTGTTGGCAACAGTTTGGGATGAAGTCGATTTCAGGTGGAATATACAGTAAATGGTAGCCATATCGAAAAAAAAATAATATAGGGTGACAAACTTGATGTGATTTTCTATGAATTTCGATCTCAATCGAATGTTTAAGTTTTCTCAATAAATTTTTATATGCTTTTAAAGTTGTCAAATCCTTTTTGAAACACTAAGTTTAATGAATGAATGATAAATAAGAAAATGAGAGAAAAAACTTTTGCTTTAGCTGACAGAAACCATCAGTATTAGCATACTTTAAAAATACCATTCATTCTTTCTATGTGTTTAAAGAGTTTTTCAGCAGTAAAGGATTTATTCAAATCTGATCAGTACTACTTATTAAGTTATACTTATAATATAGTTATAATATAGTAATATAACTATAATAATCTCTAAAATTCTCAAGAATTTTAATATACGGACAAATATTTCAGTTTTATAAATTTATGGTTGACATCTTCTGAAAACGTCTTGTTTAATATTTACAATATTAATAAAAATAGTCTAGGAGATGATATATTTGCATTCAACAAATATAATTATTAATAAAAATAAATCGTCTTTCACTTATGCTTATTATTTCATTTTATTCTCTGTCTTACGCGCATTCACAATGATTTTTACACCATAAGAATGCATGATTATATACATTTTTAATTAAAAATAGTTAATAAATTTTAATACTGAGAGGTATGTAGTTTTTTTACATAATTTTATATCATGACTAAGATGGTAGAAATATCTCCTCTCTACATTTTAATTAAAAATTTATATATTTTTAAATTCTGACGAAGCAAAGATCTCAGCGAAAGCGTTCAAAAAAGAAGCAATAATAATAATAAGCTGGATGGGAATTATAATCTATTTTTTAAAATAAACTTACTTTTACGGATTTTTTACATTTATACGTTTTTTTTTTCTTTTAGATTGATTAAATATTATGTTAGGCAGTTAACTGAATAATAATTTCTTGATGAAAGGAATTATTTATTAACTAATACCTGTTTACTTTTATTAGCAATTTAATTGCTGAAAGTATTAAATAATCCATTATAATTGATAAACTTAATTGTGTTTAGAAAAAAAGTAAATATTATATATTACCACCATCTTGGCATATTTGTATTTCTTTACTGTACGTTGCAACATTCACGGTGTTGTTTCATATTCAGAGTATACCTCATTGTAGGTATGTATTTCAAAACGGTCTTTCTTTTTTTTACATCGGTAACCGTTGAACTAAACTGTTGTTGGTAGTTGCCAGTTCGGAACCCTCGTTAATATTCTGAAGCAGGTGTAGGCTATAGTTTTGTATCTGTTGTCTGGCTGTGTGTAGAGTATCCTTGCATTCTTTTCTTTACACAGTTCACTCTTAATGTCATGTTATCGTGCTACAAAATCTTCTTTTTTTACATTCTTTGTAGTAAAATTACATTTATCCAATTATAAATTGCCTTGTAAATCCTTTTTTAAAAATTTATTTAGCATATTTTTCTTTGTTTAATATTATTTTACTGTTAGAAAGGAACTAATATTATTGCTTTGCTGGGTAGTGGTAAATGTATACCACCATTACATTTACCATTATCCTGAGATACATTTTTCATAAATGATTGAAAATCATTATTGGAAAATGAAAATCAATTTTAAAAATTATTTATTTTTTTTTGGAATAATGGGCTCGTTTAACAATTTGTTCTTTGTTTTATTTGAATTAACAGACAATGGCACCTCCAAAAGTTCCTGTTCGCCCAGAAGGATTATTGGACCGAAAAAAGAACTTATAGAAAAACTTTCGGGGCGAACAATAAAAATAATTACGCTTGAAAAATCTTAAGGACGGGTAGGGTACTGGTTCTGCAGGCCAGGACGTATAATTATTGCCGGGGACCAGCGGATAGAGTCAGTAGTTTTGTAAGCCCGAGATCGGTGCAGTCGATAATAGTAAGTATTCGTAACAACTGAAAAATGCGTCTCGAGTATTCCGTATCGGACAGTGGTTGAAAACAATAAGCCGTTCGTTAGTTATTTGTAATTAAGAGTGAAAGTGATAGTATTCTATTTTTTCATAAAGTATAAGGTAGTTCTTTTGTACACTGAAAAAGTAACATTATTTGCAGAAGGCGAATTGTTAAATTTTAGATTTTGCTATTGTTAATGCGGTATTAGTTTCTATTTAGTAAATTGAAATTCATTTTAGTATTTATTATTTAATTGTCGTTAATCAATTACGTATTTTTATTGGAATTACTATTTTGTATGTTATAATGCTGTTTTATTTTATATATTTCAGAGTTATAAATTGTATTTATCAGAAATTTTTACTTTTTAGTTTCTAATATTCTTGTCGATCTGTGACAATTTTAAGAACAATTTAAAATAAAAAGATTTTAAATCTATTCTTAATGTTTAGTGAACATTTTTTTAACTGAAGCCTTGAATACAATAGGAAAAGAAAACAAAAAAAGATTAAAAAATGAATTAAAAAAATATGACTGACTTAATAGAAAATTATAAATATTAAAAAATAATGACAATGCTAGGAAGGACAGAAAATAACGATCAAATCAGTTATCATAATCCTAACAGAAACATAAAATATTGTGAAAATTCTAGCAGACTTTTTTTTTGCATGGAATCTGTTTGCATGGTTTGCTTTTGATTTATAGATTCCTTTGAGCATCTGCTGTAAATTTACAACCTAGATAACAGAAATCTGAAATTTCTATGTTGAGTGCTGTTTACCTTTCTTATTTTATTTACCTTTTAATAAAATAATGATAAATAGGACTCAAGATAAAAATCATAATGTTGTAAGCTGAAAATATAATAATAACTATTATCTTAATAACAACAAAAATCGGAAACTTCTTATTTATTATGATACCCTGTTTAAAAATTTAATTCCTCTTTTGCTTCAAATATAGGTTTATATCCATGCACTTAAATAAATAGTATCCTCACATTAATGTGAAATTAACTGGAACATGTATCTTTGTCTCACTCAGAAAAGATAGTCTGTCTGAAAGACTGTTAGACTTTCTGTCAGAAAAGTCAGGCTCTGAATCACAGACTGTTTTTTCTTTATCTTCTGTTCATATCTCTTCTCCCTGATTTAAAAAAATATTTTATCTATTTTTTCCTGTTTAAATTCTATTTTCTTTAATATTTTAACCATTTTATTTCATTCCACACTATAAAATGTTTTTACCAGATTTAAAAGTGCCATTAGAGTTTTTCTTTTTATTCCTACCATTTAAATTTCATTTGAAGTGCAGAATATTACCCTTTTATTATAGATTTTTATTATTAGAATTGATAAGTTAATTTAAATTTTATTTTTTAATTTTTATAAATTCCCAGTTTTTTGGAGAAAAACTAGTAATAACTAAATCATTAACATTTGTAAGCCTAAATGTGTGTAGGAAGGATGGACACGTGCTGGGTGATGAAAATCAATTATATGACTGCGTCTGAGCATACGTCCGGTTATTGTTTAAATGGAGGGGTAATATTACAAACTTAGCAGGAGACTTTAACGGAAAGATGAAATAGAAAGGATGTTGTTGTTATACAGATAACCTTACGTACGATTTCAACCGTGTCGTAGATCAAATAAAAATTCCGCTTTTTTGTTGTTTTATAAATATGTATTTAATATTCAATTTTTATCAAACATTACAACGGCATAGATCATTTGAAATAACTGTTATTAGTTTATTTCTTAATATTATAACGCTTGAGTTTATCTCAGTTAGGTTATTTTATACTTTGTATCGTCTTATACAAGATTCAACGTGCAACTATGATTTATGTTCGCTTGCATAGTTGTACGCTGGCAAACTGCAGACAGGTACAATTTCACTATACAGATTGTGCAGTCTCTTAAAAGATGTAATATACTACACGGATATGTTATTTCCAGTCGGCACTAAAGTTTTACGGACAACATATACGTTAAAGAACGTGAGTTCATCCGTTTTTAAAGGTATATTTCTGTTGAACTAGTATACATGAATTTTATGTTGCCACCTATAATGAAATATAATTTAGGTAATTTATTCTTTTCTTAATAATTAAAAATACGCGTTTTTGTAATTTCTTTTGACAGATATTTGATAATATACCTGGAATAACAGCCAGCATAAATACAATTTAATTTTATGCATTTTTCAATATAGTTTCCTTCTAACTTGATACATTTATTCCAGATAAGTTAACATTTTTATTCTTATTTCCATTAGATCTTTTAAGATCTCATTGCATTTAATTTTTCTTTTCATCTTCTTTCCGTTCTTTTCATTCTTTCTTGTTTTTGCTCTTCTATAAATTTTCTGAAGCTGTTCTTTGGTTTTTCCTTTTCATCAATCTAGTTTGAAATTCTCAAATGTTTTTCGAAACTCTTTTCTATCCGTAATTATTTTTCCCAATTCCTATTTAGTTTTTCTACGTCTTTCCCTATTTTTGTTTTTCTATATTTTTAAAAGTTAAGAAATTGTTTTGTAAGTCTATTGTCACTCATTCTATAAATACGGCTAAAAAAACTCTCTCTTCTTTTCCGCATTTCTGTTTCTAAAGGTAAAATTTCTTTTTTAGATTTTATCCTGCAATTTTTCTCTATTCTTTTGGGTTCAAAAAGTTCAAAAAGTTTCCTTAAGATTCTTCTTTTAAAAAATTTCTTACATTAAACTTTCCTAAACACTCGCTTGCATATAAGGCTTTGGGGCAATTTTTTTTTTTTTTTTTTTTGTTCTTAACCTCCGGGACCTTCGTTAGGTATTGCTTAAGATTCAGAGGATGAGATGAATTACAGGTAGCATGTGAAAATGCCGTGCCTAACCGGAATTCGAACCCGGTACCTCCGGATGAAAGGCCCAGATGCTACCTCTCGTGCCACGGAGGCCGGCTCGAGGCAAATTACTATTTTTTTTTTAGTGTCGTCTTATAGCTTTATAGCTTAAGAATTTCTTATTGTAAATATCCGCTGTCACTGTAAAAGCTGTTTCCATTTTACGAACTCTACTTTTAGTTTCTTTTTTATCGAGTACAGTTGATGTCCTCCAAGATACTTAGAGTTAAGCCACCGGGTTGGTCTAGTGGTGAACGCGTCTTCCCGAATCAGCTGATTTGGAAGTCTAGAGTTCCAGCGTTCAAGTCCTAGTAAAGTCAGTTATTTTTACACGGACTTGAATACTAGATCGTGGATACCGGTGTTCTTTGGTGGTTGGGTTTCAATTAACCACACATCTCAGAAATGGTCGAACTGTGATTGGTCAAGACTACACTTCATTTACACTCATACATATCATCCTCATTCATCCTCTGAAGTATTATCTAAACGGTAGTTACCGGAGGCTAAACAGGAAAAAGAAAGAAAGATACTTAGAGTTGCCTACGTTGTGTATTTTTTATCCCTTTTCAAAGACTACTTCTATGCAGTTCTTATCATTGGTTATAAATCCTGTTTTTTAACAGAATATTTCTAAACCTATTTTTGCTGTTTTCGGTCGATAGATGCACTTCTAATTTTGCTTCCTTCTACATTTTTGCTAGGATAACTAAGTCATCTGCAAAAGCTAAATGATTTATGGCTAATTTCTTTTTCTCGTTCGTAAATATGCAGATTCAACCTGTTTAATATAATTAAAAATATTTTTTGTTGAATCTTTCAAAATATGCGTTTTATTTTTGATTACTTTATTGTTAGATATAAATCTATTTCCAGTAAACCATCTATTAGTTATTTTAAATTTTTAAAAAAGGCGCTTAATAATTTCAAAGCAAATTCGTTATGTAATTTTGGTTATGAAATTGTTACTTTGATGAACGGTGTATTGTCATGATGAAAATGCAGTTTCTTTTTTCAAATTTGATCGTTTTTATTAGATTTCACCGTTCATTTCATCTATTAACGCTCCATTACATTCGCCTATGATGGTTTTTACTTATTCAAAATAGCGATTAATATTAAGTTTTGAAAAAAAATGCTATAAAGCTTTTCTAATCATGAAACAACTTTTGCCTTCCTTGAAGCATGTGCGTACCAGCTTCTATTACGTATATATACATTTTTTTTACTGTTCTTTAATGTGTAGTGATGAACTCATGAATTCATTAATATGAAAGTGAGCAAATGAGAAACCAGCCTTTCTGATGGGGTTTTCTTATGCAAATATTCTTACGTTGAACATGTTGTATACATATTCAGTTTAGATGTTTATAAAATCAGTCAGTCATCTTACACACCAAAATGATATTATATATATTCCTTGACGATTTCAAATAATCCTTCAGTATTATGGTTTGCCTTTTCTATTTTTATAAACACCTTTGAATTTATTAAAAGAAAAATAAATTGTTGTTTTCAATGGTTCAGAATCAGCACAATATTAACGAGCTATATTATAATATAATCTAATGAGCCTTTAAATTTTAGAAAAGTAAATATTTAATAAATTTACTGTAATTTTTTACACGACTGCCCAAAAAGGAGTGTAATGTATTAACGGTGTATGTTTATATGTATGTTTGCTCCACCGTAGCAGCTCAACGGCTGATCCGATTTAGATGTACGATCTGATCCATCGGCTTGGTCTAGTGGTGAACGCGTCTTCGCAAATCAGCTGATTTCGAAGTCGAGAGTACCAACGTTCAAATTCTAGTAAAGGCAGTTAATTTTATACGGATTTGAATACTAGATTGTGGATACTTTGGTGGTTGGGTTTTAATTAACCACACATCTCAGGAATGGTCGAACTGAGACTGTACAAGACTACATTTCACTTATCCTCATACATATTATCCTCATTAATCCTCTGAAGTAATATCTGACGGTGATTCCCAGAGGCTAAAGAGAGAGAAAAAAAGAAAAGATGTGTGATCCCGCTTTGGAATCCTTACGTTACCAAGAGTATTTCAGACTATATAAATATGTACAATATATATATTTGTAGTAGTGGAGATTTACCGGTTGACTCACAAACTTTAATGAACTGTGAACTACGAGCTTCTATAACACACATGTTCTTTATTGCTGAATATTAACTTATAATTCCTTTCTTTTATTTTTTACGGTACATAATGTCATACTTGTTCTTTTCTCTTCTATTCTTTGTATGTATTATTATTATAAAAATTTGTTCTAAAAAAGTATAAATTTGGAAAGATAACCGTATCATAAAAAAGAAAAGAAAAGAAAGTTGAGGCTTTCTGATATAGTTTTTTTTAGATCATTTGACAATTTTTTTCTTATAAATATAAATAAAACGCATGAGAATATAAAGGATATAACTTAATATTACAGCAGTTCAGGATTTAAAATAATTTTTTACGAGTAATTCAATGTCTTTATAAATGTATTTTAATGACAGATATAGGGTATTGAACCGATTTTTAGTAAAGCAGGTCACAATATAATTTTAGTCACATTATTGTTATTGTTGTTATTATTATTATAATTTGTATTTTTGTTATAATCTGTAACGAAATGATTTGTATTTTTTATTTCATACTTTATCTATATTTATCAACTAACCCATAAGTAATGAAACTGGAAAATTGATTAGTACACTATCAAATATTAGAATCATTAAAAAATAATTTTCTAAACCATTATCCTTCAACAACATTAAATTTTAATCGTATAAAGGTTTCTTTTTTATCACGGTATATTCCTACAATTATTTTATTAATTCGGTACTAGTAAATTATAGTTACAGTTACGTTAGAGTGAAAGTTAATTTTATAATTAATTTTGGTTGTTTTTTCCTCCTACTCGACACACTTTAGAGTAATTAGTAAAAATCATTGAAATTTTGATAAAGGCATAAAAATTATTGATATTTTTAAACGGAGAAGGGATGAAATATTAATTATCTTCTAGTACACATTATTGTCAATTAATCCGGAAACTTATCATTACCCCATACTCAGTCTTCTTTGCTTTCTACGTCTCGTGAATGCTTCCTAAGATTTGTATAACAAAGAAAATTAATCAAAATTAGCCTTCAGCCTGACAGTTTTGGGCTTGTATAAAACTACAGGTTAGATCTCGAACAGCTGTTGGTTTTACAAAGTATATCTTTATTTTTTATTTTTACTTTCTTGGCATCATGGCTCTAAAGACATGATGCAAGAATGAAGTATGGTATCAGTTAAAAAATGGGATAAGAGGTTTTTACATTTCTCGGTGTTTCGTGACCCACAAACCAAAAAAAGGAGGATGTACGTAGTACATACCGTAGTATGTACGTTGGCGTATTTGAAGCTTAATAACTTTTGATTGAATTAACCGATTTTTATGAAATTTGGCAGAGATTCGTGCATTTGTTGGCAATTTGTTAATAAAAGTTTGGGATCAATATTTTAAGGGATAGATAATTTATTTAGGGTCAATTTTTTCAAACATAATCCACTTATATTAAGTCCAAAATTTGTGACAAGCTTATCTTATCAAAGATAATTTTTTTTTAATTATGCTTCCAAATTCTTCCCTACCCCAAAAATCGAGTAAAGTTATTTTTTATTACATATTTTTAACAGAAATTCTGTCTTCCTAAGCAGTGCAGCAGTACAAATGGCCTCCAAAATATTTTTATGGGCAATATTTGGGGGTGGGAGCCGATCAAAGTTTAAAAATATCGTTTTTTGATTTTTTAAAAAACTTTTTTAATTTATTTAACCATTTAATAATAATTTTATAATAAAATTTTATCATAATTCATCCCACCCCCTAAAAAAGGAGTTCTCAGGTATTTTTTTTAAACTTTTTTTCATGTATCAAAGTAAAGTCAGAGAAATTTTCAAAATTAAGCAGAAAAGAGATAAAACTTTTGACAATTTGGAAACCATAATCCGAAAAAGAAGATTAAATTTTGTGAGACATATGATTCGAATGGATTCAGATACATTGAACAAAAAACATTTTGATAAATTTTGGAGATATAAAAATTCGCTCCCATACATAAAACGAATAAAGTAAGACCTAAATAACTCAAATATAGAAAGAAAAAAGTTGGAGATAGAAAAAAATTTAGAGAAAATTCCGGAATAGAGGTTCTTGTGAATGCAAATAAAATAAAAGAGAGCGCTGAACAGAAGAACGGAAAACATATCACAGCGAAAGAATGAAAGAATTCTCGAGGAGAAAGAGGAAAGGTCAGAATAGAAGGAATTGAAATAATATTTGCCTGGTCCCGGCAGGCCTGTTCGGAAAAAAATGTTAGCTGACAGAAAATAAATTAATTTTATAGGTAGATTAATCTTTATCTAATTTAAATTAATAAATCTGTACACGGTATTTCGTATAATTAATCTTTATTTTAATAAAGTAACCAGATTATGATTCGTTTGATAGAATCTGCGTTATCCCAAGGTTTGTCTATAAGACATGATGTCTCATAGATAAAATGTCTCATGTTCGATTCTTCGCAAGATTCTTGATTTTTGTATTTATCGATATAACAACATATTTAATGCATACAGAAGTACGATCGAGGTTATAGTAGAATAATAAATAATAGATTTCGTTGTGAATATTTATGTAAATTTTCTGTAAATCTAATTTTAATATAAAATAGCTATAACAGATATATAATTTTATATAAAAATTTGATGTGGACAACACATAACTTCCTTGTATGCCTATTAAATTATATATACACAATTTAAAAAAAATAAAAGTACATAAAATTTTATTTTATTAATAATTACTGATATTTTTCATACTTTTTTTTTGTTTTTATTATTGAATTATTATTTATCGTAAAACTTTTTACAATCAGAGGTTAATAATTTTTAATAAATCAATATATTTAAATAAAATAAAAAGAAGTTAAAAAAAGGAGATGAAGCCTGATTCGAACCGATGTGCCTTCCCCTTTTAAGATCCAAATACTTCATTAATTAAAATATTATTTGGCTATAACTCTGGAATCAATGAAAATAAGTACCACTTATGATATGTCGTTGAAAAGCTTTCAATGAAGGCTTATTACTGCAGTTAAGAAATGTCCAAAATCTAGATTTGTTTTTGAATCTTGGGTTTTTTTAACACTTTTGATTCAATCGATTAAAATCAAATGGAAAGGTGCACAACTATATGTTACAAGAGTCCTAAATCCAAAATTTCAACATCCTACGGCTAATCGTTTTTGAATTAGGCGAGATACGTATATATGTACGTACAGACGTCACGCCGAATCTAGTCAAAATGGATTCAGGGATGGTCAAAATGGATATTTCCGTTGAAATCTGAAAACCTAAATTTTTCGCGATCACAATACTTCCTGTACTTTGTACAAGGAAGTAAAAAAGTCAATAAATATTTGATTAGTTTTGTTTAATAATAATTAAAAATACATCCTTAATTAACTTGTTTGAAGTCAAATATTACAAATGTATGTTTGTATTTCACTATGTTTAAATATGTTTTCCTCTTTTATATTTGTAAATGAATAAAAAAAAATAGTAATTAACCCTTTATTATACGTAGGATATCCTGGTGTACTTGTTAAGCGAGATTCATTCATAACTGATAGATTTCTGTTTGTTCTAAATATTCCAGTTTAAAGTAATTAACACCTAATTAGATTTTATTATATATTTTATAAATAAATTGTTAAATTTTTTTTCTGCTTTAATTTCTTATTATGATTAATTAAATTCCATCCAGGTCATTCCAAGATTTATGTAATAAGCAAGATAGATTTGATAAATCTACTAAAATCTATATGCCTACAAAAGGAAAAAATCTAGCTTAGTTCAATGAATTTAAATAGCTTTTACTCTTAGCTGATTTTTACTTAAAAATTTATAATATATAATTTTTTTAACAGACTTTATAAAAAGAGAAGAGGTTTTCAATTTGGCCCAAATTCTTCGTACTTTTAACCAGCGACCTTTTACTAAAAATTACTTTTGATACTGCTTTTTAATTTATAGAAGTTCCTTTCGCAGTTCTGTAGTAACTTTTTCCAGGTATTTTAAATGGGAAGCATTTTAAGTAAAATAAATATATTTTAATCATGATCTACGCAGAGAATTTGAAATTATATAATTTGTTTTTGTTGAATTGGATTACTATTGGATTTTATTTAATTATTTATGTATACCAGGTTACAGATTAACAATACAGTGACATGTTGTCAACAATATTCTGCAGAGATGCCAAGGGATATACACATCTACACATAAATGTGTAGTCTTGAACAAATTCAGGCCGACTACTCTAAAGACGTGTGGTTAATTGAAAAACCCAACCACCAAAGAAAACCGGTATTTACAGTCTAACATTCAATAAAAAAGCAACTGCCTTTACCAGGATTTGAACGGTAGAACTCTCGGCTTTGAAAATCAACTGATTTTGCGATGACGAGTTTAACCATTAGACTAACCCGGCGGGTTAAATTAAACCCGGCAGATTATTATTATTAGGTATACTAATGATTTAGCATGGTGTAATTCTGATAATTCAAATTATTTTCTCGTGAAAATTGACGAAAATTAACTGGAAAACATAAGATAAAAATAATACTCCCATTCCATAGGGCCTTAGTTCTCTGAAACGCAATATTATTGTGATTGAATATAAATGTAGTCAAGTCGTTTCTCTTTTCTTTGACATAGAATACTCTTACCTTTCAGGCCGGCAGTAGCCACCCATCAGAACAAAAAATCAGGTTTTACGTTTTCATGTAACGTTTGAAATTGCAATAGCTTTTAAACAACAAAACATCCAAGGTTAAATGATATACCATTTAATAGATGAAGAATCAAAGGTTATAAACTGCACAACATGAGCACACTCTTGGATCAATCAACGCGTGGTGGTGGGAAAAACGTAGTCTTGTTTTACGCCTCTCGATGGCGCACTAAAATTAATGTATCTCTACATTTCGATGTGATATAACGTTGAATGAGGTGTCGTTGCAATTTTTTTATCAATTACTATCTATGTAGTGTACCAAAATAACGATAATGTTATTAAAAGGTCTAAATAATATTCATCAAATTTGTAAAAATTATCTGTTTAAACAAAATGTCGCAGTAAATGGGTGTTAGACGTGTTCAGTAGTATCGCAAACGACTACGGGAGAGTGAAACAGAACATGGCAAATCCAAAAAGTATAAAAGTATAAAATGTCGGATGTAAGAGGGTTTACCCACAACGTCTGAAAGACAATGTGTTATCAGATGCGTGTTGCGCGCTGTAAACGACTGCTGCTGTTGATGCTTTTCTGTGAGTGGGCGACGGAGATAACGTAAAGAACTTCGAAAACGATGCGACGGAGGATAGGGACGTAAATACAATAATCATGTTGAACGAGGAAGTGCGCCCGATGTTGCGAGTGTATCGACCGATCGATTAAGCAAAACGATTTAATGCAAAACGTAGGAGATAGCTAACTTTTATAATGATATTGTCAATAAAATTTTGTATTTTTAAAAATTAAATTGACCATCATTTACTTTCCTTCTTAGAACATTAGCAATCCAACACCACTTGTATGTATTGTACGTTCTATAGGTTTGCAGCCGTGGTTCCGACACAGCCCACGTTGAATTTTTTTTAATTCTGTCAAGTCGCAAATTTCTTGTCAGCTATACATTTCTATTATTACTGAGAGAGATAGGGTATGTATTCATTAGAGGCTTATTAAATTTTTGAATCTGTTTCTTGATTTTTAGATACAGGTATATCAAGAGAACATTGAGTAAATTGAATTGTAGCACAAAATTGTTGCGATCAGCACTTGTTTGGTTGGTATAAGGATAATAATTTTGGCGTTAGTCTCGATCAAGTAATGATCTGAGGGCATAATCTAATTGAAGTTAGATATAGAAAGAGTTATTGTGTGAAACCTTTAGTGTTAGAGGAAGGGGCGAGGATCCCGCTTCCGCGAATCGGTTAGTTGATAGTTGATGATTATAAGTTATGGTAGGTGGTCATGGTTGGAAGAGGCCATATGATGGTGATAGTAGGTTGTGTAAATACACTGATGGAAATGTCTGCCGAGATATTTGCATCGGTAGCATCCTGAGAGAGGCCAAACTGATGACTGTGTTTTGCTATCAAGTTTAGAGGGTCTAACAGATGACCTTTGGTAAATCCTATCAGGGCTAGGAACGGAGGAAGTGGTAGCGACCGGGATCGTCACTAGGCGGGGGTATCTTCCCTTACGGTGGTCAGGATGTATCCACCTGTCCAAAGCAGTTAATTTTGTAATAATTTAAAAAATATTATTTTCGAATAGTATTTCGTCACCGTCAATATTTTTAAATTAGCGTATATCATACTAATAAAAACGGGCATTAATTTTTTTTTGCAATTTTTATTGAACTAGTAATAATTTCAAAAATGTTTACAATAAAAAAAAACTAATGCCCCAGAAATAAAAAATTGGGTGCAACTTCATTAGTTATTTATAAAACTTATCAATAGTAGTAATATAAGACCATCCTAGATTTTTTATCGTTATAGTATGTTTTTAAGTTAAGGTAAATATATAAAATCATTAATGTATAAATATTATTTATATTATTAGAAGTGTAGGAAATAAGAATATTTAGTATAGCTGAGAAACAGTTCTAATAAAATCACCTTTAAGTCGGCAGTATGAGAATAAGTAAAAATTTCATTTTCTTTTATGTTTTCTTCATTTGTGCTGCATAAGTAAGAGGAATTGATGGTTTCACATTTCTATTGTGAAGGAGGACGGTTTTCGATTCCTTTTGAAGGAATGTATAAAAAATCTTCATTCCATAAGATTATGATTTTCTGTTGTAGTTAATCTAATAAAGAATTTACACTATTACAGTGCATTATATTATCTTGTATATAGCACAGGTACTGAAATTCTTTCTGCCTAACATAGAAAAATAATTTGTTTCACTTTCGAGAAGGTTCCAGCATTTTAATCTTGAAACCTATACAGAAATAAGAATCTTTAAACAGAAAAATAAGTAGCTTTTAATAAAATAAGATCACGAACCAGATGATTAAGTTTCATTATTAATATAAACATTGACTCACAACAAATCTTCACAAACGTTTAGTTTTAATAAAGAAATTTGAATAATTTTAACATTTTTAAAGCCCTTAGAATAAATTTTTAGGTTTTATTTGGAATCGGCGTCATAAAAATATATGAGAGTAAAACAAAATTATCTCTGTAATAAAACTTGTAGACCATTATTATTATTAATATTTTTAATACGATTTTGCTTAAATTTTTATTTTATTTCTTTTTTTTCATTTTTGATTGGGTAAACAATTGTAAAATTTTTGTATTCTGTTGAGGAATAACAAACAATTATTTACGTATTGAAAGTTTTACGTATGATAAACGTAAACATTAATTACTACAGGCTTATTTTCTCTATTTAATAAATGGATGTAATAAAAATATCAGCTTAAGACAAACTATAATTATATATAACTATAATTATACATAGAAATTTAAGTTCACTAAATGTTTGAATAACAACTGTGTTGTATTCTATAAACATTAATATCGATTTACGGTAATTACAACGAAACGATAGCTAAGAAAAAAAGTAAATGTCTTAATGAATTATAGTCGTCTGTTCTTTACGGTTAATTTATACTAACCATTATTTTTTTATTCTCTAGTGAAGAATAGTTTACATTAATTAAAAGTGAAAGAAAATGTCGTGCTTTGTATCATCTTCTATAGGTTTTAAGAAGAAATACCAATAGAGTACGTGTTGTCTTTGTGCTTGTTGGACTATATGTATGAGAGCACTCGTGCTAGCTTCACGCCTGTTCTCCCATTAGCTATCTCTTTATGTGTTTGTTCTGGTGGCGACGTGTCCCCTGTTCCTTAACTTAGGTTTACTATATGCGTCTTGGCATCTAAATTGTATCTGCACGACTACGCGACGGTATACAATCTCTTTAACTCTTTTTATACTTTATTTATTCATTGAACGCTTGATTGAAATCTGTTTGAACAGTAGAGGACAAGAGATGCGTGATTGAGGTGGTGTGTATCTTTTGTAGTGTACATAATTTATGAAATAAATTTTATAATTTACTGAAATTATAAAAGCGTGTAATATATATTGTTCGTTTAGTTATTTATGAGGTTCATCCTAATTATGTATGTGCTTGTCAAAACAGGTGGTCAATATACAGAAAGTTTATTTAGAAAAGAATATTAAACAAAAATAAACTATAATGAATCTTTTTATTTTTAAATTATGAGGTTTATCTGCTTATGAGATCAGAAAATCCTAGTTCCATAACGGAAAGGGTACGAGACCTTCTCTCAATTTGTTGTTTTTGGCTAAAATAAAGCAGTCCTATTTCTGGTTCTAAGAATAAATTTCTTGTAATATTGAAGATTCCACGTAGTAAAATTCCTACTACATATAAATCCTGAAGAAAGCCTTGGAATACGGACAGGATCAATCGAAGTGAATCTGGATACCCAAAGAAAGAAACAATATTTAAATTTAATTACGTGGAACTTTTAAAGCGATTTTACAACTGGAAAAATGAATCGCCTTGAAGATGATGCTGTGAAATGTAATTAAGCTTTAATAAAAAATATGGAAAGGACGAGGTAACATTTTTTTACACAATAACGGAGGACATGAGAAAAATAGTTAGACCGTGATAAATATAAATGCAGGAAGTGGAGGATGATCTCACCACGATAAAAATTGAAACTAGAAGGAGAAACTGGAGTATTAACGAGAATGGAGGATTCCATCTTTGTTCATCAAGGATCAAAATTTATGAATCCATATTTCATTTATTTTGAAACTGATGTAAACATATCATGTAACAGATGTAACAGATCTAACACAAGGATCGGTTAGTAAAACCATTACTATCGCGGTGAAAATATTTCTGTATGTTCTCATTTTTCCCGATATAAATAGACTTCAGCATCTGTAATAAAACATCCGTAATAAACGATGTAATTTTTTATCTTTCTTTAAATTATAGAATAAAAAATATTAATAATACTTGTATAATTTAATTACACTGTCTATTTGTCTCACCAGGCGTTTTCAGTTAGTCAGAAATATAATCCTGTAACAAACCAGTATAATGTTTGCTTATTAGATTTAATGAAACTTTAATTGAAAGATTCAAACGTCATTTGAAAGATTATTTCTACGTGTACAAGAATGGCTACTTAAAATAATTTTGTTACCATTATTAAATTTCGATTAGCATTGAAGTTTTTAAAAACCTAAACATTACATTATATGTGAAATATTAAGATAAACTAATTTTCGGTGACGAGTTTAGTTTTAATTTTTTAAACAATTTTTCGCCGAAATAAGATACTTATTTACTAACGATCCTGCTTTTGACTATTTTATATCAAGATAAACCAAAAAATTAATTTTATGTCATGTGAACTATAAGTTCAAATTCTGATAAACTTATAAATAAGTAAAAATTTTGGCCTTTATTTTAAATAAATTTAATTCAAATAAGAAGTTTCATTAAAAACGTAATTAAGTCTTATTATATACAAAAAATTATATACTATTCAGATGTACTCAGCACGTAACTACATTTATCGGGCAACACAAAATTTTCCTACCCGAATAATCTTTAGTTTAGAAAATCTAAAAGCTGAATATTGAACACCAAAATATTACTACAGATATTATACAGAGTGATTCAGGAGGAAAGGGAAATAATGTGATTCTAGAGGAAATTCTTGAGGATTTTGGAGGAAAGGGAACTGATTCTAAAGCTTGAAGTAAGGAAAAACGTTCAAAGAAGGATGTTTCCGAAAACGCATTGTTATCGAGTTATGGCTAACGAAGAAGTTCGTCCAGATTTCAGTTCCTCCAGTGAAATGAGATCATACTGAAATTTTTAAGGCGTTATATAAGTAAACATGATTTCTGACCAGAAAAATCGAATAAAACAGGTTTCAGAACTGTATTTCCCGTAGTATTCATGATGTACATCGTAAAACAGAATAATTCGGTGATCAAAAACACGTTTTTTTAAAGTATAATAACTTTTTAAATGACTAATAAATAGTAAATTTTATTATCAAAACTGGTAGAAAATTTAATTCTGAAAAAATTTCTGTAATAAGGTCTGTGGAAAACAAAAGGACTTCGATTTTTATTTTTAAGAACAAAACATAACAAAAAATGTTATTAATTTTAAAAATTAATAGCGGTTGTTTTTAACGCAATAAGATTAGACCATTGAAAAATTAAAATACTGATTTACTTTAAAAAAATACTCACTATGGTTCATACTGTTTTAATTTACAATAAATGTCTAATTACAATAAATTTCTAAACGAATCAACATTCCAGAAAGTACAGCATACAGGAAGGACATACGCTTTTTAAGTAGCTCATGGACTACGTCCTTTTCATATTCAGAAAGTTCCAACACCTCAGTTTGATGACCATGCTAGACAAATGCAGTTTTTTCAATGGATTAAGAATAATTACCATTTAATTTTTTCATACTATTTTCGGACCAAGCTACGTTTACCCGTAATTACATAAACAACACACAGAATTCACATCGGTTGTTTAAAGAAAATTCACATTCTACAGTTGAATCAAATTTCCAGCAACGGTTCTCGGTGAAGTTTTGGAGTGGCATGATTGATAACCAATAAAAACGCTCTTTCATAGTAGAACAACGTGTCGCAGGGCGAAATTATTATAAATTTTTAAGCAATGAATTTCTTAACAGTACTTGAAACTTTTGGCGAAACTAATTGAAATGTACCATCGATATGATGGAGCACCAGTACATTTCAGGAATGATGTAAGACAATTCTTAGATGAAAAATTTACTGGTAAATGGATTGGACATCTGGATCGTGGACCTTACTCCTTTAGATTACTGTTTATGGGGATGGATGAAATGCAAGGTGTACAAGCAAAAAGCTGATTCACTTGATGAACTGAACCCTCGCATTCTCAGTCGTCCGTCCTCACCAGTTATTTGGTTGGTGAATGAACATGTAAGGAAACTAGTCGAAAAGTAAATCTACGTCATTGGTAGAATTTTCGAACATTTAATGTAAATTAATACGGTGAGTAATTAACCACAGTGAGTATTTTTTTAACGTAAATTAAAATTGTTTTAAATTTTCGAAGGTCTAAATTTATTGTACTGAAAACAGATGTTTTTTTTTTCAAATTCAAAATATTTTTCTATTAATTTGTTTTTAATAATAAAAGATAGTTTTTTTGTTTTCCATAGACTTTATTAATCAAAAGATTAATAAAGTCTCTAAAGATTAATTAAAGAAAAGATAGCAGAAACTCTCAGAGATCTTGTCTCCTAATTTATTGATATCGATTATAACAAGAAAAAGAAATCGATAAAATTAGTTTATAACCAGATTGGTTGATTGAACTTTACCTTCCCCAGATTGATGGTATTTACTTCGGTAAATGTCATAAGGGTTCAGTTTTAAAGCATTAACTCAGGGCCCAAATCTCTCTGCTTTTTACGAAAACAAAATAGTAGTATACAAAAACTGTTAGTAGTATTATTTATATATATATATAAATAATATATATGGCTTTGATCCACTTCAGTAAAATTTTCAAGTAAAATAAAAATAAAAGGAAATAATTCTATTTGAAAAGGTTTTAAAATTCTAATGGGGAGAGTTACAAAAGCTTATCAGCCTTTTAAAATACTGGCTTGTTTTAGATGTTTAGGAATCCTTAAATAAAAAATTAAGGACGAAATTTAAAGAAAATAGTTTTTAAATAATTTTTTTGAAAATATTTTTAAACGTTTTTAAGAGCATTTACAAATTTATTTTTTTTTTTTTTGCAAATTGTTTTTTTTACTTTTCTAATTTTCACGATCAAAGTAAATTTTATTAAAAAATTTAAAAGGGAAAAATCCTGCTTTATTTAGTATTTCAGGAAAGATTAAGAGTTTTAATTTTACTGATTAGGAACTAGGCTTATTTTGCAGCCACTACAAGGAAAATAGTCACTAGATCGAATTCAACTGGCAGTTCCCCAGCTAAAACAAGGGAGGAAAGGTTAGAAAAAGGGATAGGTTTACAATCAGAAGAGCCAAAAAATCAGATAATTATCCCCTCTCAAAAGAAATCTCAAGATACTGTGTTACAGCAGAACTTAACGCGTTCACAATAGCTCGGAAGATTAAAACATTTGTTTACAGATGGGGACAACATATAAATACATCCATTGATTTTGCGTTGACCAGATAAAATAAATGGTTGTAAAAATTTATTTTTCTCTCCAAATTTGTATATTATTAAAAAACTGGTATAAGATACCAACAAGAATAACCTCTCCCAACGTAATAGTTGTTGGCATGAGGAATTATCTGCCTGAATTGTGTTACCCTTCAACTAGATCTCTCACTGAAGAACCAACAATATTGCAAAAATTAATATTACAACAGTTTTATTATTTTTTTTAAATAAAATTGTATATCCATTCTTTATTTTAACTCATTCCTAATTGTAACTAAGAACTGATAATCAATGGAACCCCGGGTAACGCGACTAGTTCTGTATATATTTCTTGTACACAATACAAATATATTGTATTGTTTATACATAGTGTATGTACATATGTATATACTATTCATCTTCAGCATAAAGATGAATTGTTTTAATCTTAAAGATTAAATCTTTTAAAGTACAAGATTCTTCTTTAAATGAATATATATATATATATATATATATATATATATATAGCCGATAAAAGTCTAAAGTAACATTTTTCTTTATTTTATATTAGATATAAGTAATAAAACATACTGCGCGACAGGATAATTGCCCTAGAACTGGTACTGTCTTATAAACTAACCGCTTAGTTTAACTACCAACATAACGAAGTTAATTGAGGATCTTGTGATTGTGTGAATGTGATACTACTGTAAAAATGGTGAGATAGTTAAGGTACTGTAATTTAATACGTATAACGAAAATTTTTTATTTTACTTAGGGAAGGGAATTAAAGAAATGATGGAGGAGACGGGAAAAATATCTGTCTACTGAAAATGTTACTGGATGAAACTAATTCGAATTAATTCCATGGTATATAAATCTTTATCTCTTCTTCTTTCTCAACTTTAATACATTATTTTGCTTTTGTTTTATCTGAAATTGTCATACAACGTGATTTATATAGAAAAAGTTTATACAAATAATTTTCCTCATATATCACAAGCAAAATAAATTAAAACATGTCTAATAAATTTATATATGATATATTAATATATTCATTAATATTAATAAAACTGCTATTAACATAAATATTATTAAAATATTATTTTCCACTTCACCAACTTTATTGCTTCTATTTGAAAAGATGTGTTAATAAACTATCTTTTCAACACTTGCACTTAATTAAAAAATATTATTATTGAACATTCATTTTAATATTATTTATAAAAATATATATCATTCCAACTAACCAAGAAGAAACTTTTGGAAAACTTATGGAAGAAACTTTTAAATTACCTTACTATATGAAATAAAAATTTAACATTTTATTATAGTCAACGATTTTATTTTCAATAAACCTACTTAGAAAAGTACAATAACGAGATATGTTTTTTTGCATGAATAGTACATCTCTAAATGTATTATTTAATGCCTGTGAGCCTGCATCTAGCTTTATTAAGCCACTTATCGCCAATTTAGAACTAATTGCAACCCCGCAATCATCTGCCAACCTTTGAGTATACCCTTCTCTGGTCGTAATTAATACGACGAATGTACCATTGAGTTGTCAAGTTGATAGATCGCTGTGGGCCGTGTAACAAGCTGCGTTTATCTACCTGTATTCCTAGTCACCAATAAAAGTTCAGCGACTCTTATGCCTGCCCTAGAGATATTTGTTAAACGTACAAGTGGTATTCTACTGATAAAAAATAACTTTTTCGGGGTAAACTTGATTTAAAACTCCACGTAGGCTATGTCAGTGGCCAAGTCTTGGTGTAGACAGCTGACTGAACTTATGGAAAGTTCAGGCTTGCGCGGCAGAACACCTCTATTATGAACTACTAACCACAGAATTGCATCTGGTATGAGTCCATCTATTACATAGGTGGGTGCACATATGCATTTATAAGTGCAAGAAAGAAGAAGCTAAAATTCCAGACTATTCAGACAGAGTAATCTACTAAAGCGTTAAAAATTATCATTGCTGCTGACATAGTGAAAATTTTGATGTTATTTATAGGTTTCTGGTAGCTAATAGTCACCCACGCTACCACCTAGTACTCTGATCAGATTTCTTAGTCGGATTTATAGCCAAGCCGCGTCCTCTAGGTTCAAGTTCCTCCTGCACCCTGGGTGAACTTGAAGAAAAGTTCAGTAGAAATAATGAGACGGCATTATTTTGTTCCATTCGGTCTGTTAAACATGCGGGACTAATGTTGATACAGAGTTTGTCAGCAGATCATAATAGTGAAGGCCGACCGACTTACATTTCTATCGGAGGCAAAGAACTGATTTATTCTTTTTTACTTGCTTTTATTTAACTCATGTTTTTTTTTCATATTTGTCCTCAAATCTTGCATCCTTAATTTAACATACTTCCTGACATTGCCTATTGATGAAATTTTGCACAGTTACTAAGGTCGGGTGACAATATAATATTCAACTACTAGTTTTGCAAACATCCCCCCGTACGGGTGTAAATTAAGGGTGCGGTTGTAATAATTTAAGATACTTCCTAAAACTGCCTGTTGATGAAATTTTGCTCAGTTACTAAGGTCTAAGGGTGCTAAAGAGTGCTGAAGGGTCTAAGGGTGCAGGTGTAATAATTTAACACACAAAAGTTTTTAAATATCAAAAAGTAGTGATAGTTAACTAAGTAAATGAAATAAAAACTTCACTATTTCGTTGCTTTCTGTAGTAAATGTTTGATTGAAAATTTGTTTGATATTTTATAAATATATAAAATAATAATAATGATAATAATGTTCGTGAAACGGGAAATAAATGTGTATTTTTAATGATTAAAATGATAGTGCATAAATAAAATTTAAAAAAATTGTAACTTCTGCAACTTTTGTAGGTCGGCTTTTCCCTATCATAAATGTATTATTTTATAAATCGCCTGTTCTGTTAATTATTTATTTTTATTTTAGTCCGTTTATTTTCAGTAAACGTAAGCAACTGTATTGACTCAAATAATTATGACTGCGTTTCTGTGTTTTGTGGCTGATCTAAATAAACAAGAGTTTGGATTGGACTGGAGCAGTGCGGTCCTGGGAAGTTAGTGTTGAGAAAATTGGTATTAATTTGACGTTTGGGTGAGGATACTGAACTTGAAAATATATTTTCATCCATTTAATGCCATTTAGTAAAGATGGAACAGTCGTCAGGGGCACGTGGTGCTTTCTTTGTTCTTTTATAAAATGGGGAATCCACGACAACTTTATTAGGTTATTCCGCATTCGGTCAATATTCCGCTCATGGGCGGATACAGTTTGTTCTTGAAATTAACTTATGGGTTAAAATGTTTGAGAAAACTATGCCACATTAAATTTAAAACATAAAGGAGTAGCAAAATGTGTTAGACCACCAGAAAATTCTGTTAGAGTTTGAACTGCCATAATAGGCAGACCAAAACGTTCTACGATTTAGTATGCATTTGCAATGAATACCTTATTTTGTTGAAACACCTAACATAACTACATAATTAACATAAAAATAACTAACAACACTTAACTAATTTTAAAGAAACGTTTGAGAAATATTCCCTAAAATGAAACAAAATAAAATAAAATAAGGTAAAAATATTTAAATCTGATTTTTTTGTTGTTTAGTATATTTGATTTATAGTTGGATAATATTTTGCACCGAAACACTATTACAGTTATTTTTTCTATAACCGAAACATTAGAAGGATATGAAGTTGTAAAATTTCTACTTGGACGGTTCATTACAAGGTTATATTATTTTATTAGTTTTTACATTTTTTTATATTATTTCCTTAATATTGAGGAGAAGAAATACTGTTCAGCTACCTTCTTGGATGTTCAGCAGGCCTTTGACAAGATCTGGTTGCCTGGCCTGTTATACAGGTTAAAAAAAATCCCTTTTGGCAACCGGAAAGCGGAGATAGGTTTCACCGGTACTAAGTAGGGGGTAAAAAAGATTTCAACCTTAAAGTTAATAAAAACTTCAAATTTACTCAATACGGCAATGGTTGCATGTGAAAAAAGTTTCACGTGTTTAGCATACGACAGGCCCCATCTTCTTACAATTCTAGCAATATTTTGGTCATCCCTTCCCGTATGGGTTGGTCATATCAAATCTTGTTTCAGACAAACGTTTAGGTAATGTTTAGAGGACTAAAGACCACTTTACAATGATTCGATAATGTGCCTATTAAGGAAAGTATGCTTTTTTGTGTCCATTTTTCCATCCTCTGGGTCAATGGTTGGTGATATCAAAAATTTTTACTTAGATAAATTTTAGGCTCTTATGTGAAGAATAGTACGAACTTTAAACTAATTCGACATTTTACTTAAGAAGTTATAGCGATATTTTGTTTTTCTCGAAAAAGCCCCCTATTTCCACCCCCATGATCAAAATTTTGGGTCGTTATATTTTATGTTTCAATTTGAAAATCTACAAGAAAGCGAAATAATATGTCTGTGTTCTTTGAAACTAAGTCGGGAGTTCCTCATGGCTCGATTTTAGAACCTTTTATATTCCATCTTCACAGCGGATCTTCCGACACCGGACTATGTCATTGTCGCTTCATTTTCCGATGACACTTCTATCCTGGCGAAGTCAGTCTACTAAGCGGAGTCGAGTCATATGACATTCGCAAAGAGGAGTGGAGACTCCCTACAAGTGCAACTCGATGGTATTTTCATACCGCATGCTCAACGATTACGTTACCTATGTCTTCATTTTGCTCGTTGTCTGACATGGAAGGTTCTTGTAAGGGAAAAGAAAAAATAGCTTAATATTAAGTTTAAGGAAATATAATGGTTGCTGAGATTATAACTTTCACTATCTAACAAGTAGTTGTACACTACTATTCTGAAACCGATTTGGACTTACAGAATCCAGCTTTGGGGTATTATGATCAGTAGCAACGTCAAGATATACAGCGATTCCAAAACAGATTACTGAAGAGTATAATAGAGATGCCTTGGTTCGTAAGAAACAATAAGATCCCTGAATATCTGGGTTTATCGTATTTCTGGAGAAGAAAGCAATTCGGTACAAAATATAAACTGCGGCTAAACAACCACGTGAATTATTTAGCTATTAATCTTGTAGACAATAGTTTTAGCCTTCGTTAGAAGGATAAAACGACTCCACGTGTGGAACATTGGTGACTTTATGTGATTTGAGTTTGAGCTGCATCAACTTAGTGTTATCCATCAATACACTTAGTTAAATTTTTGCTATTAATTTTATTTTTATTGTCTTCTTAGTATTTCATTTTTTTATTTATTTATTTATATACCTTATAACTGTTTTGTTTTGTATTGAGCTACCAATGGTACTGTTCTCCGACTTAACTTTATTGTGTACTTACATTGAATGTTTTTTTGTATAGGAATAATAGGATGTAATTTTTGAGGTCTTTCTATGAGAACCTCTCTGCATGTGATTGTGCATTATGATCATATTTATTTATGGTTTCTTTTATATTGTAACCGTTTGTAAATCTTATTTTGAAACAAAAAAAGAATGTTTTGTTGTAACTATTATTTCATTATAATTACTAATAATACTAACTTGTTAATCGAAATGAATATTTTATTTTTTATTTTTACTTATGCATACATTCTAAAACGTTATTTCACCATATATGATCTTTTATTTGAAATTACAGTTTATCTTATTTATCTAACTAGTTTATATAATAAGGATAATAATAATAATAATAATGTTATAAATTCACAAGTCTTTTTAATTCAGTTAATCTGAAACTTGTAGGCTGACTCGTACAGGTAATGTCAAAATGTTACAACATGGTTAATTGAACTATATTAATACTAAAAATGTTGCTGTTTATTGTTGTTTTGATTTTCATGTTTATCTTTTTTTTAAATTAAATATACCTGTAACGTTTAAATTATAAAGCATTATAAGAATAGAAGTATTAAAAAATCGTTGTGTGTTGTCGATATAGGAGTGACGCAGTGTTGACTTAATTTGACCTCATACTCCATCCTGATTATATAAATGGACGCATTTGACCTTTATTTAAATTTAATTAATTTTATGTAAATGTGTTATTTATTTATTTGGAAACATATATCAAATAAAATGAAGTTTCAAGGCTGTTTTAAATGTATTTGATTAATATATTATTGAAAAAAGAAAACATAATTAACACAAAATAAGTAAATAAATAAATCGGTAAAGGTGCAAGTCTGTAGTTTATGTTTTGTTTTCTTATTGCTAAAGACGTCAAGGCAATCTAGTATTTTCAAGTAAACGGTTGCATAAAACGGTAGTATATTAACAGCAAATTTAATGCGTTTGAAAGTACTGTTGTCTACAGTTTTACTGTTGCACATTGAAACTTTCATATCTTACCATCCCATCTTTACCCACTACGCCTTTTCGTTCTATAACATCAAGAATATCGTATCAGAAAATCTGATTTATTTATTTAAATTTATTGAAATTTCAAGGATTAATTACTTTCACTCTATTTCTATATTCAGTAGTATTTCTATTTTCTACCCGCAGTGAATACCGTCTTTTAATATGTTATGCTCTTTACAACACCGACATTACCTTCGTAAATGTTCTCACGACAGCTTCCAGATTAAATCAATTCAAAGTATTATTTTCAAAAAGGAGCATTATTTATAGGTAAAATGTTAATAAAAATAAAATGTAATATAAATATATATATATATAAAACTTTTACTGAGAAAGAGGTCAACTGCTTTCTTCAGTTCTCTTTTTGCAAAAAATATGTTTCATATAACATTCTTAATTAGCTTTATAAACTTATTAATACTTAATTATAATTGTATTGGAATATACACAAATATTTATATTGTATTTATTTATTTTTAATATTTACGTATAAATATAATCCTGCGCCCTTACAATTTACATCAGACTAAAAATGTGTTAAATTTTAAGAAGATTTCATAAGAAAGATACCTATTGTAATGGGTACCATGATTCGAGTTCCGGAAAATGTCGACATATTTTTGCGTTTCACATCCCCCAGACCCCAAAACCACCGTCAGTTCAAAATTTTACAGACAGACAGACACACACACACACACACACACACACACACACACACACACACACACACACACACACACACACAACACACACACAAACACACACACACGAGTATTTCACTTTTGATACTTAAAATATAACGACCAAAAATCTCGGTTGAGTTCATTAATGGGCAAAATTGGAACACGGGGGTGGAAATGGGGGGCTTTTTTGGAAAAACTTTTTTGTAAAAAGTTACAGTTATCACTGTAACTTTCTTAAGTGAAATTCGAATTCGTTTAAAGTCCCTACTGTTCTTTAGATAAGGGCCTAAAACTTATTTAAGTAAAGGTTTTTGATATCACCAACCATTAACCCAGGGGATGGAAAAAATGGGGTTTCGAAGACAAAAAAATCATACCTCCCTTAATAGGCTCGAATCGGTTTAAAGTGGTCATTAGTCCTTCAAACATTACTAAAACTTTTGTCTGAAACAATTTTTGATATGACCAACCCTTACGGCAAGGGATGACCAAAATGTTGCTAGAATTGTAAGAAGATGGGGCTTGTCGTATGCTAAACACCTGAAACTTTTTTCGCATGCAACCATTGTCTTGTTGAGTAAATTTGAAGTTTTTCTTAACTTTAAGGTGGAAATCTTTTTTATCCCCTACTTAGCACCGGTAAAATCTGCTTCCGCCTTCCTGCATGCCGAAAGGGGTTTTTAGTTTAGTAAATGGTAGACAGAAAAGATCAACAGAAAAAGTTATTTGTTGTTGTTTTTATTGCTAACAAGATGATATCTTGTAACATTTTATGTGAATTTTTTATTTATTTATAACAACATTTTTTTTTGTAAAATAATTAACACAACACAAAGAACCGATGGCAGATCCTTTTGGTCGGTTCGTTATCACAGGTAGACGTCCTGATCATATTAAGTTTTGTATAATTTTAGACTTATTTATAGCAAGTTAATAATATTTTAAACAAAAATTGACCTAAAATAATGATTGGCAGACATTTTAAACGGTTCTAGATGATAGCCAGACGTGTTATGAGCTTCTTGATGGTATGAATAGGTTTTAAACTTTTTACTTGGACTGCTCATGGCAAGTTTATATTATTTTATTAGTTTTAAATTTTTTTGCCTTATTTCAAAAGTATTAAAATTTTCTTGAATTGTATTTTTTTTTTTTTTAAGTTTATGTTTTTAAGAGGAAAGCACATCGGCTCGAATAAGACTTCATTTCCTTTTTTTAACGTTTTTTTAATTTAAATATATTGATTTATTAATAATTATTAACCTGTGATTGTAAAAAAGGTTTTACAGTAGATAATAATTCAATAATAACAATAAAAAATTATGATAAAAAGTCAGAAGTTATTAGTGAAATAAAATCTTAAGAACTCTATTTTAAAGCAATGTGAATATGTAATTTAATAGGGGTGCAAGTAATTCATGTGGTATCCACATAACATTTTTTTTACTTGATTTCTTACTTTTATTAAAAAAAAATTATTTAGTCAGTTTTATTAAACATCTTTTTGATGTCTTGTTTGGTGTGCTGCTTGAATTATAAGAAGTTTTTTAATATACTAGTAGAATAAAATAATTTTAAATAATTGATAATCAGATGTTTTTATTTATTTAATTATTACAAAAACCAGTGGAAATTAAATAAAAACAAAAAAAATTAAAACAGTTGTTTGCAGTGCCAATGAGGAGGAGTAGATCACTCTAGTACAGAGATTTTTTAAACGCTAGCATTGCTTTATGTATCATTTATCAACAAATGACGAAAACGATGACATATGCAAGTATTTACACGTACAAATTGAATATGCCAAAGCTAAAAGAAATTTTTAAAGTGATTACGCTATTTCTCAGCTTGTTCTACTTAATTATATTTTTGATATGTATTTATTACCTATAGAATAAAGTTAGTCGCCCAAAAATCCGCCAATTTTTTTGGTGTTTATTTTCAAACCAGTGTTTTTTTAATAATTATTAGCTTGTTTAATCTAAAAGCAAACACAGGATCAGCCCCTGTCTTTCTAAAACATCTGCCATATTTAATACTTATTTTATATTAATTATACATTTAAAACATTACAAGCTTTCTGTAAATAAATGTAAATTCATAAAACTTTACACGATTAAAGCATCTGACTGTTAAAGCTGACTGTTAAAGCATCCAAGCATCTGACTGTGACTCCGACTTAACTAAAAGAACCTTTTCATCGTGTTCCTTCAAAAAGGATCTCAAAGGTTCTTTGTGTTAGTTGTGTCGAAATTTTTTAAAAATAGCTTTGAATAGATAAATAAAAGAAAAATCACGTAAAATGTTACAAATTTATTACCAATAAAGCAATCAGGTTACAGCATTTTTCGACTGTCATTTTCTGTCTATCATCTATTACTAAACTAATAATTTAAAACACTTCCAGCCTAATGTAAATAAGTCATTGAAAAGGTGCGCTAAGTCGAGGATTGATAGATTTATTCCCAGCAATAATTTATTCCGAATACCACATTTTTGTAATTTCTTTCCCTTTTGTACGGAATTATTATAAAACAATTTTTTTTCATTTTTATATATTTCATTTCATCAGCTGTTATTTTTAAAAAATAAGTTCGGGAACACTTAATTTTAATACCCTATTTTTTATGTATATATCAAAGCAACAATTCAAAATAAAAAAAAATTCGAACTCATTTTAAATAAATTGTCGCACGAGTTGGTGTACATATTTATGTTAACAGTAACCTGAAAATTGTATTGAGAAGGTGTTGCCAAAAACTAGGGGCATCATATGCCAAATACAGAATTGTTAAACAGTTCGGAAATTACATCTCAAAATGTAAATCATATCGATGTAATAAGGTAATGCCACTTCTTTTTTATGATCCCACACCGAACTCGAACCTTAGATTGAGTTCCTTTTTCATAACCCATGAAGATTTTTGTCAGACCGATAAAAACAGTTATGATATTTTACTTGGTTATTCAGTTTGAAGGTGCTTTATCAGACCGTATCACTGAGCTAGAAAAATGAAAATTTCTTCACAAGGAATAATAAATTCCTCAAAACCGAAGCAATTTCTTGCTTCGATAAAAATAATTTTCATGAAGTGCATGACTTAATCTTGGAAAATAACAATTAAACTTCAATTCATTTAGAATCTTTGGTGAAAATTTTCTGGATATTTCCAGCCTAAAGAAAGACTTTATGGTTGACTTTTGAGAATTCTTTACCAATATATCTGCTACAAGTTTTTTGTTTTCCCAAGAGCTACTAAATCTAAGCTTATCTTATCGTTAAGCACCTCCAACACGCCTTCAATATTTTGAAATGTTATGTTTAACTTGTTAGTAATGGAGAACTAGAGAATATTATAAGGAACAGCACCAACATTCTTATTATTTTTCCACTAACATTAAAAATAAATAAAGTCGTTTTAATTTTGTTCTTAATTTCCGTTATTCATAATTCAGATAAAAAAATAAACTGAATAACAAGATATTAGTAATTATATCGATTCATTACTACCTCCTGTAAAACCAAATTTTCTCATCTGTTGTACAATTTAAATGTCGTGTAGCAGATACTAACTTATAGCCCACTGTTTGTATTACATTAATATCTTATTAAAATCTGTATGTGGACAAGATTACTACGAAAAAATAATTTATAAGGAAATTAATATTGTTGGAGTAAGACATCTTACAACAATAATTCATTAAAATAAAATACTAAATCAGTTATTTTAAACTTCTTTTTTCAATGAATTGCTTTACAAATGAACACGCGCTTGCGCATACATACACGCATCCATAAAAAGTTTTCTATCAATAATTTCCATGGTGCATTTAAAAATTCGAACAAATAACTGGTCAGATTATTTTAGTCATAAAACAAGAGCACTGATTGTCAATGAATTATGTTTAATTTAGTTAAAAATCCACATTTTTTAGCCGCATTTTTAATAATTATTTAAATATTATATTTTTTTTTTTTTGTTGAAGTTAAATTAAGTGATTTACCAAGACTCTTTTCGACCAATTTATTAATCTGTTTTTGGGCTGTGGTCAAAAACTCATTCTGTTAAATATACGTTCATCGTTCATCTTATTTAGGTTATACAGTGATGTAGGCCTTCAGTATATTTAATGCTACGGGACGGTTATTATACTATGTGGGTCTAGTCACCTCCAACACAAAAAAAAAGTTACTCGTTTTACTATAATTATATGTTGTGGTAGAAAAAAATTATCAAAGAAGGCAGGTATCTGAAAATCGTTCATTTTTATAAAACTTTCAACTATGTATTCTTCAATTTATTTCACCCAATTTAAAAATAAAATGTATAAACACTAAAATTTACCGCAACTAAAATTAAAACTGTGAAATAATCAGTAATGTGAAAGGCTTAATTACAAAAAATGTGTTCTCCCAAACAAATGTAATGTGTTTTTTAAGTATTGAAAAATTAAAAAAAAATCCTTCGTAGTTCTACGCAAGAAGACCGAATTTTCGTTAATTTAGTTTGGTTTTAATATTTTATTTAGTTTAATATTGCTACCAATATATACGCACATAAAAATAAGCCAACGTTCCAACTTGCAGCATCATAACGAACCACGCTTCTAACTTGCCACCGCTCAAATTTTTCCAACCTTAAATCGAGCGTAACTCAAGAACGACTGCACTAATATTCATAAAATTTTCACATGCACAACTCTGATACACTACTAAATTTCAATGAAATTGATCTAGTATTTTTGGAGATTTTCGAGCCCCTATATATATATATTTTACTAGCATAATATTTGTTAGAAAGTATTTTTACTTTCCTGCTTACGTACTTAATATTATATAGCTGTACAGCCCGATTATATACTCTCGCAAGCCCAATTTTTTGATTGATTACCATATTTCCATTCTTGCAGCGTAGATATAGAGTTATGATATAAGAAAAAATTCCTTTTTTTTATAAACCCACTGAATTTCATTTTGTTATTAGATTTTGCCTTCAAAATAGTAAAGAAAAATAATCCTTAGTTGGTTAATTTTTAACCTAATCCCAACTAATGTCCTTGTGAAACACGTAAAAATATTCTAAATAACTAATATTCTATGTTAACTAAAAGGTAATTAAACTTTTTTTTTTCATTGTTTCACCCAATTCGGGCCAACGATTCTTCTGTTATTAGTCATTTTTCAAGTATTAGATATTTAAATTAAGTTTGTTAAAAATTAAAAATTGAAAAAGTTGTGTTTGTTTTGATAAACTGAATAAAAAAAATAGTAAATATTACTATTATAGTAACTTTTATTATGTCTGGAATAAAATAAAATTAAACAAAAAAAAATCTTTTAAAATAATAGACGTTAACCGCAGGGAAGATAAAAAGTACTGTAATTAGCGCGAAATAACAAACTACTTAAGGCTGCTATAAGTAATATTATGGGCTGGATAATCATTTTGTTGGAAAAATCAAACATAATGGCCCGAAAAATTTAATAAAATTTTCTTACTAAAAATCTCTAAAAAATCAACTTATACGTTGCGTTCAGTATTTCCATTTTACTATTAAATATATTTTCTCTCTCAAAAGAGGAACAAAAATTTTATACTTTTTAAAAATAACTATTCCTGAATAAAAATAGAAATTACTTTGAAAATTATTCATTGAATTGAGTAAGAAGTACAAGAAAAAAATTTGCTTCTCTGCAATAATATTACGACATAGTTTGGGAAATTTTTTCCCCCGAAAACGTGTGCTTTATTTATGATAGGTTAAAAAACTAGCCTATCATAAATAAAGGGTAAAGAAATATCATAAAGAAAGGGTAATTTTCTATAATATTTTGAGAAGATTTTTCTTTTTGTTTTTTTTTATATTTACTAAACTTTGATGTCATTGAGGAAAAATAAAGGATTTTTATTTTAATTTATTGTTTTATATAGAGTATATGTATATTAAAAATTAATATATGTTTATATGTTAATATATGTTTATTAAAAAGTACTAACGATATGCAAAATGAAAGCAGTTCAACTAAACATATATCCGTAAACGCTTTGAACTAAATATGACATGATCTTTATTCCAGTAATAAAATACGACTACATAAGTTTATCTCTTCCAGTAATTTCCGTAATTTTTTTTAAGTCGATAAACTTACGTTTTTTAGGTTTGAAGTAAATTTATTGGTAAATTTATTGATCATCAAATTGTATTCTCCTTGGTTGCAGGTCCTTTACGCTACCGCTGTCTCCATCCATTTCTGTCTCAAGACTTCTCCTTCGTCACCTTGTAGTTTCCAAGCTTCACTTCATCTATTAACTTTATCATTCTTCTTTCTCACTTTCTTCCTCCTTCTACTGTCCCTTCCAATGCATTTGTCAAGATTCCATTTCAACTAACCACATGTTCTAACCAGTTTTCTTTTCTTGTTGTACTTCCCGCGTAAGTGCCCTTTCTTCTTTAATCCTGTTCATTACGTCTGTATTTCTCATTTTATCCGCCCATCCTATACTATCCATCCTTTTCCATATTCCTCATCCAGTCCCCCTTCCTTCCTCCTTTCCATCAAAATCCTCATCCAGTCCCCCTTCCTTATGGTCTAAGCTTCACTTTCGTTCAACGAGACACTCCTTTCGTGGCATTTGGCTAACCTCCCCCTTAACTCTAAGTAAAGATTTTTGCTGCACAATATATTTTATTTTTTTATTATATTTCCACTGCGCTCTTTCAGCCCTATATCATCACAGTACCCAAATATCTGGAATTTGTTAATTACCAATACACAAATTTTTGATAAAAAAAGTTTTGATTAACTATGTAGAGAATAACATTTTAAGTAAATTTAACAAACAGCCATTAAAAATTTGATTTTTATTTAAAACAAATCGTACCGAGGCTGACAGAAAAATGTATTTATGTGCCAAAAACAAAAAAAAATCTATTTTTATAGTGAAGATACATTGTAAAAAAACAATATTAAGTGCACGAAATAAAATAAAAAATAAATTTAATAGATAGCAAATTTTAAAATCTTAATCCTCGAAACAATTTATTTTTTAGTACGAGACCAAAATAGTCCAAGCACCAAGGCGGTCACTACGATGGTGAGAGGGGAAAGGTTATTACAAATCTTTTTAAAAGGTATCGAAGAACAAACATTTTAATGTAAAAAAATTTGAGATACTACAATCCTTATAAAAATTATTTTCATTTAATATTTTTCAAATCTAGTTTCAAAAGTGTTCTACAGTATCTCTTAAATAATTATTAAACAGTGAAACATTAATAAAAATAAAATAATATTTAGTAAATTCTCCTAACTCAGAATGAGTATTTTGAGGTATGAGACCATACCTGTATGAAGGATCATTTGCTTAAATTCATTTTGCTCATTTTGAATTATTGAGAATTTATTTAGGGGTACCCGTACTTTATTAAACTGTGTTTGTATATATATATATATATATATATATATATATATACATCCCCCCTATATAAAACTTTCATATTAAAAATTGAATTTTAATTATTTGTTACTTTATAGCGAATATTGATATTGGTTCCATTTTTAAAAAAATAATTATTGAGCATTACATTCAAATGATTCTATAAGTATACAGAAATGATAAATCTTGTTAACTAGAAAATATTAGTTTCTTGGCAATTAATACGGCATAATTTTTAGAATTATTTTTGTTCGCTTCACATACTGTACAGTAAAATAAAGTAAAAATTTATTTATTGATTTTTTTTTTATTTAAAAAAAACCATTAAAGAATTTAACTTTGTGTGCTATCAGGTTGACTGCTATAAGACATCAAATGATATCACACTTTCTTATCCATGACTGCTATGAGACGTCGTTTGATGTCTCGAATTCACAGTCCAGCACTGCAGCGAGACATTAGTTTATGCCTCAATGCAGTGTTTTTTTAAGTCGCAATTCTTTTCTTCTTTATTTATTCTTCTACGTCTTACTATTTATTGTTTTAAAGATAAAAAATCATAGTTTCTGGTTATAAATCTAGCGTAGAACTACGATTTTATATTAAAAATTCATTACGCAAAGTTATAATTTATTTCCATTGTCTAGAAACCAATTACAAAGGTTTTCCTCTTTACATTTTTAATATTTTGTTTATTCTATACTGCTGTTTTGTAAAGTTAGGTTGGCAACAGAGAAAAAAAAACAAGGTTGTTTATTTCTTTGTGGTTATGTAAAGAGTGTCCCACGATGAAACGGAGAAACTTTCGGGACATATTCTACTGGTGAAAGTAACGAAAAACGTTCATATAAACATAGGTTTGGAAACGTTGTGTTTTCGGGTTACGGCTAGCGAAAGATTTCGACAGGATTTCAACTCTTCTAATGAAAAGAAGCCCTAATGTATTTTTTGGGACCCAAATTAAGGAGTAATGTTGTTGGTTTTTTATGTAATTTGAGCTGAGAAATAGTATAAAATAGGTCCCAAAACTGTAAGTCCAATAGTATCTAAGATATCCGACGTATAACACAAAATTCGGTTTCGAAAAACAAACTTTTTTAAGTTTTTAATACAATAGCTTTGTTAAATGACTAATAAATGCGGAAAATTTAATAAAAAAATTTGTAGAGAATTTAATTTTGAGAAAATTAATGTAAATACAGGCAATAAAAAATAAAAACTTTTAAAAATCGGTTTTTTATTGAAACAGACCAAAATTACACAGAAAATCGTATTATTCTTTCTGTACCTAATAAAAATTATTCTTTATATAGCAAAACAAAACAAAATTCCTTTCGGCACGCCGGAAGGTGGAGATAGATTTCACAGGAGCAAAATAGGAGTAGGCGAACTCAGATTGTACGAGCTCGTATCAAACATTACTTTCCATGTTTTACGGACTACGTTTTCTCATTAGACTACAAGCTATTGCAAAATTTATCAAGACTTCCTTATGATTTTTCCTTAAGTGCTTGACAATACACCTATTTCAGGATTAGTGGGATATTTTAGGTTTGTCTCTTTGTATTGATAAAAAAGACAATGTTTTCAGAAAGTTTTATTTAAAAAAATGTATAAATGTAACAACATTAATGTTGAGAAGATGATTTGAAAGTAAAATAGGCCTACATTACCCACATTAAGTATTACAACTACGTTAGATACCCTACGTTGTTTGAATACATCGAAAAGAAAAATCTATTATCCTATCTTCCTATCAATTTAGGAACTTTAAACGAATTCGGTATTTTACTTAATAAGAAAGTTATAGCGATATTTTGTTTTTATTGTTTTTTTTTTTTTTTTGGTTTTGGTCATCTCAAAACCAAACTAACGATCACTCTACACCGGTTCGATTCTCTGCCTATTAAGGGAGGTATGATGTTTTTTGTCTTTCAAACCCTATTTTTCCACTCCGTGAGCCAATGGTTGGTGATATCAAAAAACTTTAATCAGATAAGTATTAGGTCCTTATCCAAAGAAGAGTAGAAACTTTAAAGGAATTTGATATTTTACTTAATAAGAAAGTAATAGCGATATTATGTTTTTTTTTCAAAAAAACCCTCCCATTTCCACCCCCATGGTCTGATTTTTCCCATTAACAAACTCGACCGAGATTTTGGGTCGTTATATTTTATATATCAATTGAAAGTGATTGACACAAAATTACGGCAGTTATCGTGTCCACGAGAAAAAAAAATTATATATATGTATATATAAACTTTTGAACTGACAATGGCTTTGGGGTCCCGGAAGTCAAATCATGGTGCCCATAACAATAGGTAGCTTTCTTATGAAATCTACCTAATAAAATACCTGAAACCTCAGTTACAGTAATTGTTGAAAATTCCCTCCTTCAAAATTTATACAGCACTCTGCCCAACGTAAAATATTTTCGGTGGCTTTCCGAATTACCTCAGGATCGTTTTGAATAAATTCAGTATAATTTCGTACTTTATGTAACTCTTCTTTAGTACTAACTTTTTGTTGGTACACTATCGTTTTAGAATTAAATTCTCTACAAGTTTTGTTACTAAATCTTCCTAATTTATTAGTCATTTAATAAAGCTATTTTAAAATATTAATAAAAATAAATGAAATATTAATAAATGAAAATAAAATAAATAAATAAAATATTAATAAAGATATTTTGAGTTATTTCTAAGCATTTAATAAAGCAGTTTTGGGACCTATTTTATACTATTTCTCAGCTCAAATTACATAAGAATCCACAAACTTTATTCCTTAATTTGGGTCCCTAAAATTACAGTAGGAATTCTTTTTATTAGAAGAACTGAAATCCTGGCGAAATATTTCGCTAGCCGTAAGTCGAAAATAAAGTTTCCTGACCTATGTTTACGTGAGATTTTTCCATTATTTACAGCAGTAGACATGTCTTGAAAGTTTCTCAGTTTCTTCGTGGGACAGTCTGTATAAAAAGTATATTTTATTTTAGAAGTTCAAAATATTCTTAAAAATCGGTTTTTTATAAAAGGAAAAAATAAATTTTATCACATTTTGATTAGTAATTCTTGTTATCATGATACCTTTTTAATAAAAGTCTGAAAATGTATTTAACAAGGAGACATCATAATATGTCTCACAATGAGACGTAAACTGATACCTCAACTTTCTTTATCGAAGATTTTAAGATCCAAACATACAAATCAAAATGTTTATCAATAATCTTTCATTTCAACTCAGAAATTAAATAAAAACATAATAAAAAAATTGCAGCAGTGGTGGTCATTTTTAAGTGTTTCAGTGTAACGGTTCTGGTGTGGCAGTCAACCTGTCAAAAATAAACATTACTTGGGAGAAAATAAGACCACACTCTTTTTTTACTATTATTAAAAAAAAGTTATTAACCTTCAAACGTATCAGGAGAGATACAACACAACATTAAATAGAAGCATATAGTTTACAATAATTTTAGGACCATTTCGTTGTTTAAGTTAGAGAACTTGAATAACACGTTACTGATTTCAGTATCTTACCACCTATTGCATGTTCTTATGTGGTTGTATCGTTTAACTAAATACAGTAGATAAACTTCTTTTTTCTTTAATATAATACGCTTCTTAATCCTTTAGTAAGTCTGCTAGGTAAAAGCAAAATGCATTAACTTTTTTTTATTTTTTAATTAGTTACAGTTTCTGTATTTTAAGTCGAACATAGATATACTGTTAAAAAAACATTTCTTCTTTAGATGAAATTAAAAATATTATAAACTTTAAAACTCGTTTTGTATTTTAAGCCGTTTATTTATATGATAAAATAATACTATTTTGTCAGGCTATTAGAATTTAAAAAAAAAAAAATATTGTTCATTGATATTTATTCGCTTTTAATAAAAAAAATTGTTATATACTACGTTTTAATAATTAAATTACCGATTATTATTTCGTACCGATTTAGCTAAAACAATAAAAATATAGCCAAAATCGTATAGATGTAGCTACTAATAATGATAATAATAAAAATTTAATTCTTAATAATAATTTAACAAAAAGTATTGATAATACTGTATTGAAAATTAAAACATATTTGTTAATTTATCACTAATAGAGCTCCCAGTAGATCCAAGTCAAATTTTTTTAATTTATTACTTTAAAATGTAGACATTTTATGAAAGATTTGAATTTAAAAAAATTAATTTTCTATACATTTTTCTCTTTCGTTTCCGATTCTTTTAGGTAGATTTCATAAGAAAGCTGTCTATTGTAATGGGTACCATGATTCGACTTCCGTAAAGTTTCGACATATCTTCGCATTTCACATCCCCCAGACACCAAAACCACCGTCAGCTTAAAAATTTATGTATATATATATATATATATATATATATATATATATATTTCACTTTCTTGTGGACACGATAACTGCCGTAATTTTAGGCCAATCACTTTCAAATTATTCCCTAAAAAAAAAACTCGACCCAAAATTTCGGTTGAGTTCTTTAACGGCCCAAATCGGACGACGGGAATGAAAATGGAAGGGGCTTTTTCGAAAAAAACAAAATATCGCTATAACTTTCTTATTAAGTATAATATCGAATTCAATTAAAGTTCTTACTATTTTTTGGATAAGACCCTAAAACGTATCTAAGTAAAGTGTTTTTATATAACCAACCACTGGCCCGGGAGGTGAAAAAAATGGAGTTTTAAAGACAAAAGAAAACCAGCCTTAATAAACAAAATATCGAATCGGTTTAAAGTGGTCGGTCAGTCCTCCGAACATTACATATAACTTTTGTCTGAAATAATTTTTGATACAACTGACCCTTACGGCAAGGGATGACCAAAATTTTTCTGGAATTGTAAGATGGGGCTTGTCGTATGCTAAACATGTGAAACTTTTTTCACATTCAACCATTGTCGTTTTGAGTAAATTTGAAGTTTTTCTTAACTTTAAGGTGCAATTTTTTTATTCCCTCCTTAGCAACGGTGAAATCTTTTTTTCAGTTTTTTTTAAATTTAATTATATTGATTTATTAATAATTATTAACCTCTGATTGTAAATAAGTTTTACAATGAATACTAATTTAATAAAACAATAAAAAAAATATATGAAAAAAAATTTGAAGTTATTAGTGAAATACAATTTTATGTGCTTTTCGTTAAAAAAAAGAAAAGGAAATGAAGACGGATCCGAATCGATGTACCTTGCCCTTGTAAGAGACAAATATTTCATTAATAAAAATGTTATTTGGCTGTAATTCTGAAACCAATGAAAATAAGTACCACTTATGATATATCGTTGAGAGGCTCTCAATGAGGGCTTATTACTGCAGTTAAGAAAAACTCCAAAATCTAATTTTTTTTTGGATTTTGGGCTTTTTTGGATACTTTTGGTCAAGTCGATTGCAATCAAAAGGGAATGTGCATAATTAGATGTTACAAGTCCTAAATCCAAAATTTCAACATTCTACGCCTAATATTTAATCGTTTTTGAGTTAAGCTAGATACATACGTATATACGTACGTACAGCCATCACGCCAAAAATAGTCAAAATGAATTCAGGGATGGTCAACCGAAATTTTTCGCGATCACAATACTTCCTTTACTTCGTACAAGGATGTAAAAATCAAGATTTATAAATAACAGTTAATTATTTAATTGGTCCGAAATTATTTTTATTGGTAACTGGTCCATGGTTATTAAATTCACTGCCGTAATAATTTGATTTCGCGGATCTTAAGATTAGCAGGCTTAATTGGTAAACCCACCGTGTTGGTCTAGTGGTTAACTCGTAATCAATAATCAGCTGATTTCGAAGTCAAGAATTCTAAGGTTCAAATCATAGATACTGGATACAAATGTTCTTTGGTAGTTGGGATTCAATTAACCACACATCTCAGGAATGGTCAAACTGAAACTGTACATGACTACACTACAATTACATTCATACATATCATCCTCATTCTCATTAAAGGTCCGATGTTTACTTTAATATAAACGAGGTCATGGTTTTAAATGGACCTTTATTCAAAATCACTAAATGATCTTTAATTGTTAAAAATAAATTATTGTTTTTATTTTTATGTAAAATATCTATTTTTCCAACCGAATGAAATATGTAATTTTAAATGGTTGTAATTGGGTAACCCCCCCCAAAACTTACAAAATAGTTTATTTCATTATGTTTTTGGACAATCAAATATTTTTGGTACTATGATTCAACTTCCAGAAAGTTTCGACATATCATCGTGTTTCACAAACCCCAGACACCAAAACCACCGTCAGCTCAAAAGTTTATATATATATATATATATATATATATATATATATATATATATATATATATTAGTTTCACTTTCTTGTGGACACGATAACTGCCGTAATTTTCCGTCAATCATTTTCAAATTGTTCCTTAAAAATAACTCGTTTGAGAATCTCGGTCCGGTTAGATAACGGCCAAAATCGGACCACGGGAATGGAAATGGAAGGGGCTTTTTCGAAAAAACAAAATATCGCTATAACTTTATTATTAAGTAAAATATCGAATTCATTTAAAGTTCCTACTTTTTTGGATAAAGGCCTAAAAGTTATGTAAATAAAGTTTTTTTTGATATCACCAACCATTGGACCAGAGAAAAGAAAAAATGGGGTTTTGAAGACAAAAAAAAATTATACCTTCCTTAATAGGCACAGTATCGAATCGGTTTAAATGGTCGTTAGTCCTCTAAAAATTACCTAAAACTATTGTCTGAAACAAGTTTTGATATGACCAACCCTTACGGCTAAACAAAAAAAAAAAAAAAAAACTAGTAAAAACAAAATATTCCTGTATATTTCTTATTAAGTAAAATATCAAATTTGTTTAAAGTTCCTACAATTCTTTAGATAGAGTCTAAAACTTATTTCGGTAAAGATTTCTGATATCATCAAACATTGTCCCCGGGAGTGAAAAAAATTTGGATTTGAAGACAAAGAACATCATACCTCCGTCAATAGGCACATTATCGTGTCGGTTTAAAGTGGTCGGTGGTCCTCTAAACATTACCTAAAGCTTTTCTCTGAAACAATTTTTGATATGACCAATCCTTATGATAAGGGATGACCAAACGTTTGCTGGAATTGTAAGAAGATGGGCTTGTCGTATGCTAAGCAAGAGAAATTTTTTACATGCAACCATTTTCTTATTAAGTAAATTTGAAGTTTTTCTTAACTTTAAGGTGAAAATCTTTTTTATCCTCCACTTAGCATCAGTGAAATCTACCTCCGCCTTCCGTCGTTCCGAAAGGAATTGTTTTTATCCATTTGTTACACGGGTTGTTTGAAAAAGTACTTCACAACTTTAAAATCATATAAAAATTTATTGAGATAACGTACAGATTTGATTGAGGTCTCATTCCATAGAAAAAAAATCCTGAAGGCGGAGGTAGATTTCACCGGTGCTAAGTAGCTTTTGAAGTTGTGAAGAACTTTTTGAATCACCCGGTATTAACCCATAAAAACTTTGTGATAAAAGAGGATAGGCTTAACGGTCAAAAAATAATTCTCGATAAATTTTTGTATTTTTTAATTTATCTGAATTCAAATCCATAATGTAAAGAATATCCTTCTATACTGGAAATTTTTTAACTCTTATCAATAGTTTTTATTTAATTAACAAGTTGTAATAATTGGTAATTATTTTTACAGTGCAATATGAGCTTTGGCAATTCCAAAACGCAAAGAGAAAGTTTATCGGTACATGAAAAAAAAAATATTTATAAGAATATAGACATTAATTTAAAACTAAGTAATTATTAAATGATAAAAAAATGGCCGATTAACATGGAACAAAACTTATATTTATCGTTTTTGTTTAGAAATTGCTAAACTATTTATTAATATATATATAATTTGCTCTCAAAGAATGGTATGCGTTTTTTTAATAAATGTAGAAAATTATTGATTTTTTTTATTTTAAATTGTGAAAGCGACAACTAACAACCAACTATTTTTATAATAATTTATGAGTATAAACGCAGGTGCCAATTAGTTTACAATAAATTCGCTTTATTTAAGATGTAGCTGGACTGAGTTGTTGTATAGAGAAATCATTGACAATATACAGAAAAGAAACGACAATAAATTTAACAAGAATATCATATCTACCTTACTTGAGAATAACAGAGTAAAAGGATCAGAAAAATACAAGAATACAAATTACATACTACCTTCCATTTAATAGCAAGATAAAAATACTTTTAAAACAAATAGCTTTAACATTATCATGGTTATATCTAGGCGATTATATCGTGACTTCCGTCATCAGAAACACTAAAATAAAACTAATCACACCAAAATATTGGTCATTTAAAATTTATTTGAAAATATAATTATTGCAATTTAGGACATGTAGAACAAGCTAAAAGAAAGGTAGAAGCTGAAAAATGGATTTTTTTTTTTGCTTGATGAATTAATTCACCAAAGCAGGTTTGAAACTTGTACGTGGTAATATAGATGTGGAATTTTATAGATTATGAAAAATGCCATGGCTGACCTGGATTCGAACCCGGGATCCCCGGATGAAAGGACGAGACGCTACCACTTCGCCATGGAGATCGGCACTTTTACTCATTGATAAATATGAAATACCGGAGAAATTGGTGGTAGCCAAAATTGCTTATCAGCTTGCTAGAAAATTACTTTGTTATAAAATACACCTTTAAAAAAGATCCTTAATATATACAATAATTAGATAGTTGGAGAATTTACTTTATAAAGACGAAAAAGAATATTTACTCTTATTTTCTTAGAGGGTTGTTTTACCACTATCTATTGGTTTTCATCCCAGATTTCTCAAAATCTACTGGAGTTATAGTTCTGAGACTTTCAGGTTTTCTGGTAAAAACCATAAGAAATCACTAATTCTGCTCCTTAATTAACATCCTAAAAATTTCAGTACGACCTCGTTTCATCAGGATAGCTGAAATGCGAGCGAAATCTTTCACTAGCCGTAACTAGCAAATGAAGCATTTTAGGACATGTGTTTATATGAACTTTTTCCATTATTTTCATGAGCAAAATAGGTTATGAAAGTCCCAGGAGGACTTCGTGTTTTATATATATATATCTAATTTCTTCAATAAAACAAAAAAAAAATATTTTTAATCTGTAGATTATTATGGAGAAATGATAATGAATAGAACATACTACTTTGGCTCTCATATAAAACTGTATGACGCAAGATGCACTCGGTGTACGAATATGTTTGTTTATATGCTTTCTAAATTAGTAAATTATTATCTCTCGGTCCATTCATGTGCAGTTGTTATTCTAGAACGTTGACCACAAAAAAAAACTTTTGCGGTTGTTTTGTTGGTAATACCTGTAATTGTAATCTTATTTCAAAAGTAATTTTCTTTCTATCAATAATATTTCCATATAAATATATTGAAATTTCACATATTTAACTGATGTTTGTCATCATTAAATAAGTTATTTTTTCTTTAAATATCTACGTTTTTTTAAATGAGATGTGCGGACATCGGCTACTACGATCATTTATCCCGAATGGAAATTTGTAGCATATGAAAAATGCCATGCCTGACCGGGATTCGAATCCAGGACCTCCGAGGGAAAGGCGGAGACGCTACCACGGAGGCCGACAATATCTTTCTGGTATTTCAAAATAAAGTAACACTTGAAATATGATGAAATAATTGATTATCAGTTGGAATAAATTACGGTGATTTATTCAAAAGTAAGAATCAGTAAATTTAAACAAATAAAACCAGTGATAGCTTTCTCATTTTCTGTATAACTGATTTATCTTGGTAAGCTCCAGTTACGAATGAATACTCTTGTCTCGACAGTCAATTAGGTTGCGTCTTAAATTATGCATAAATGTGGAATTTGGATAGCTTCAGCGTAATTTAAATCTAAAAATAATCTTATGAAATTGTAACAAGTTCCCTCAAGATACCAATAAATTTTATATGAAATTTATTTCATAAAAATACAATTCCTTGATCTCATTAATAACATTTATTTAAAACGATAGTGAATTTTTGTGTTTAATATTCTGAATTAATTGGATGACTAAAGTTTTACATTAAAAAGGCCGGACATTTCTGCCTTTAGTCAAAGAAATAAGTTTTGTTTTTTTTTGTCGTCAAAAGTGTCAATTCTATGTTTGTAATTTAGTTCATTTTTCAGTTTTCTATAAAGCCTCAATACTTAAATTGTTATTTATCAGTATTATTCTCATAGTCATGAGGATAACGAACAATACGGTGGTCGAGGAGACGGAGCTCTCTGGGTAGACGGAAATGGCGACCGAAGCGAGCTCTAGGGGTGTCCAAGGCTCCTTGCAATACGGTAATGATGAGAGAAATGAGCTGTGCGGCCCTGGTTAGGCCCCGTGGTCCCAGAAGACCCCAAGGAGTCTTCTTAAAAATCGGTTAATTGGTTCCTGGGTCGCCTGGGCCGACGTGGTCCATGAGGGTCCAGGTTCTGGTTAGACGGGCCGGTTAGTATATATATATATATATATGTATACGAGGGATATCTTTAAAGTAAATACCGCTGGGAAATTTCTCTCCTTAAGGTTGGTGAACCTGTGTCTTTCATGGCCACGCTAATAATTTATACACTGGATTGTTGTCTGTAAGTTGTCGCGTTGTAGTATCTTTGATGACGAGTGAATTATTATGATATAAAATGAATGGGAAAATCGACGTTGCCGCCAACTGTAAAATACGTGGAGTCATACGTTTTTTAAACAATCAGAACATTAAGCCGGTTGAAATTATAGGCAGTTGGTTGCTGTCGACGGTGATAATGAAATGAATGAAAGAAAATCCGAAAATGGTGTGAAAGGTTTAGAAATAACAGAATTAATGTGCATGATGAAGTACGTTCAGGGAGGCCCTCGGTAATCACCGAAGACTTGTAGAAACGCGTCGATGATGAAACCAGAAAAGGTCGTCGCTCAACGATTTACGACCAGATCTTTGTTTGTTAATAAACTTAACAAAATGATCTTATAAATTTGTTAAAATTCCTGTATTAAATATATTCTATATTACAGAGCAATGTTTTTTTTTTTTTGGCAGTCGTGTTTTTTTAATATTTATCTCTTGTGTCTCCTTATATCCGCTTATGAAAAACACACACATACATAAAGAAAAGAAAGAACTCATTGCCATACTTATCCCTAGATAATAGAAAGGTGAAATTTGCCTAATGGAGAAAATGAAATTTTTCCTTACTAGGTATTTAGGAAAAGTAAGGAAAAATATTTTAAAAACGGATTAAATTAAATAGTAATTTAAAATATGTAATAAATTCAAAGTCACAAGTAAAATAGACACCATATCGCCGAGAAGGACACCGTATGTTATTATCATTACTTTATTACAAAAATAAGGTAATTATAGTATTTATGAATGTGTTAAATATAAGATTATGTACCATAAACAAACCGTTCCTAACCAAATAGCTTTTGAGTATATTGATTCTAATTAAGAAACACATTAAATACATAATAATATACAATAATAACAAATTAAGTAATGGTATATGCCCCGAGATTTATAAAGCTATGTCGAAACCGGAACAGTTTGAATATACCTGGGTAGGATGTTACTGTAATGTTTTAATTCTAACAGATACGTTAAGGAACGCATACGTACGAAGTTTTTGTCGGTAATAATTAACCACTGAGAAAAGGATTTTTCCTCAATTACATTTTGAAGAGGTAGAATGAATGCTGGCTGATTTTTCAAAACCAGCTTATTTCTTTCAAGTTGAAATGCAATACTAAAATATGTTATGAATATTTGTTTCTTCAACAATTTTTTGTGCAATATTTACTCAGAATTTGAGATTTCCCTTAAATTACTTATAAGAGATTTAACCTAATTAGAATTAAAGCGCAACCAAACCATACGACCAGTTTTCTCTAACCCGCGTCTTAATTTATATAAGGAAAAATCGAGATCTACTGTCCTGCTACGAATCAAATTTCAGCGTTTTTATTTTTTTATTTCTAAATATACGTATCTCCAGTTCTTACTGGAGATACTATTCAATGTTATTAACCCTTGGTGGCCTTCTCTCTTAGATTATTGCTAAATAATCAAAGCAATAAAAATTACACGAATCCAGTTATCTTGCAAAACAACTTTTATAATTCTGTAAGTAGCAAAAAAATAAGGAAAATTTTGATTCTACAGTTTACACAGATGGCTCTAATAACACGATAATTCTGTTGGTTGTGTTTTTGTGGTTGGCAAAAGAACATACATGTTTGGCTTTCCCTACATCGTCAGTGTTTTTCTCACGGAGATGTATGTTACAAGGCCTCGTAGTAAGGCCTTAAATATAATTAGCTCAATATATCGACGCGTACTTGTCTATTCAGATTCGAGGAGTTCTTGCACGTGATTAGTGACGTGTACTCCAGTCACCCTGTTGGCCGTGAGATACAGTTTATTATTCCTGAAATGACTCAGCGTAACTCAAGTGTGTGTTTCTGATGTATTCCCAAACCAAATTGGAATTTCAGGCAATAATTGCGGTGATAGTGCGGCTAAAGGGGGTTTGTTTGCAGCCTCCTTTCACTAATCGCGTTGTTTCTGACGATGTTGTCTATTTTCTTAAGAGAGTAGTCCATGATGAGTGGCCAAGTGGAATGGAATGCTACCATCAAAGATGAAGTTCGCTCAGTTAAGAACACTGTGTCGCTGTGGAGCTCTTCATTTAGGAGTAACCGTCGAGAGGGAGTTACTATTTGCCGTTTGCGAATAGGGCACAATAGACTCAGTCATGGACATCTCATGACTCAGACCGACACACCTAGTTGTGTTTGCTGCGACTCCCAACTGACGGTACACCAGATACTTGTGGACTGTGTCTGTTATGCGACATTGCGTCAGAAATTTAAATTAGCGGCTAACATACGGAATAGTTCAGGGAAAAATATGACAATGTTATCCAATGTCTTGTTGTTTCTTAAACGAATATTTTTATTGTTTGTTTTTCGAATATTTAAAAAATTATTGTGATTTTCTTTTTAGAGTTTTAAGTGTTGTAGATTTTTGCTATTTTGCCTGTGATATTGTGGGTTTTGATTGTTTATTTTATTTGTTTTGTATTACGTTATCTAGTTTATATGTCCGTAATACTTGGCGTTCGTATAATTGCAATAGTTTTCTTATTATAGAATCATTGCTCCCGAGCACTAATAACGAATCTTCGTTGTATCCAGTAAACAAAAAAGTAAACACATATTAATGTTACTAATTCGTATTTATCTGGTTCTATGTCAAACTATAAGAGTACAAGACGTGTGTAGTGATATTGCTAGGGAAATAGCAATCTGAAAGAAACTAGTGAAAAGAAAAAATCAGAAGACGCTTCGTTTTCTTCTTTGATATGCCAAAATTGCTATGACCGCCGCTGCCGGAATTGCAGGCTCTCTATTCGCTATTTATAACTCAACTGAGCTTGATTGTTGTATAATCCAAAAATTCGTTCTTAAAAAAACTATAAACCAATTTTAAATTGTTTTTACTAATTATAACATTTGCTGTTTTGCAGCTTTTGCTACAAATTAAACGGCGCTTAAATTCACCGGTATTAAAATAATTCCTTCAAAGAATTTATGGGTTTTAAAAAGTTTGATTTTGAGAAATTTTTGGGTGGTTAAAGGGTTAGAGAATGTAATTTCTATAAAATAAAAAATTCATAATTTTTTGTAATTAGTTAGAATTTATTTATTTTTCTTGAATGCGTGTGAAATATTTACATATTTTTTTTTTTACGCACAATGATAATCGATGATAGTGTAGAACTGGAGAAGAATTTTTTTAACGTATAATGAAACTGGTAAGGATAATGGTCATTATCCCTATTGGCCTGAAGGAGCCAGATGCTAGCAAGTGATTATTATAAAAATAACTATAATCTGCTGAAGCATGCAGAATATACATCGTGATAACATTCGTATTATTCTGCAAACCGATTAAAAGAGATTAATATATATAGCTTATAATCGAACTCCAGAATAATACAAGTTAATGTTCTTTAGATAATTATTAATCAGCTTGGCAATGCATTATATTTACCGGTTTTCTTTCTTTACTTTTAATAGTAATAAATTTTTTCTGTATTAGATTAAAATTGTGTGAATAATATTTATTGTGCATTTAAAGAAAAATATTAGCTCTTATTCTGGAAAAAACGGGGGAATTTATAAGCTAACCTTTATTTAAATTTCCGTATCGAAATTCCTTTTTTTTCATCATGATTCCTTATTTGTTTGTTAGTCATAAATCAACATTATAAATTATTTATTTCTCTAATGTATACGTTGCTATCTGTTTAGTTAGTGAATATCCTAATCCCCGTATGGGAAGACACTCGCTTTGTGATGATTCCGGTCACCATAATATCTCCTCTGTTCCTAGCCCTAATGGGCTTTACCGGAGGTCGTCTTTTAGACCCTCTAAACCTGATAACACATCACAGTCATCAGTCTGGCCTCTGTTAGGATGCGAATGCCTCGGCAGACATTTCAGTCACTGAATTTGCACAACTTATTACCGCCTTCATACTGTTTTTTCCAACCTCGACCACATACTATACGATCATATTCGTAACTTACAATCCTCAATTATCAAATTAACCGATTCGGGGTAGCGATCCCCGCGCCTTTCTTTAAAGTTTGAAGGTTTCATACAAAAACTATTCTATATTTAACCTCTGTTACAATATACACTCAGATCATTATTTGATGAGTCTTTTATACACCAAAATACTATTATCATACCACCAAAAAAAGTGTTGATCGCAACAACGACAATTTTGTCGTACAATTCAATTCATTCGTATTCCTCTTATTTTACTCCAAAATCAATAAAAACATTTTTAATGAAAACACCCTATTTTTCTCTGCTCTAGTCCACTTTCGGAAGCGAGGTCATTGCCTACACCCTCTTACACCACAGCTCCATGACAGATTTCTCAACATTTATGTTCACCATAACAGCAAATATCTCAGCTAACCGGAGCTCGCTACCAAAACTCCTATCTTGGCGAAGTAAGCACCCATGTGGGCCAACAGCCAATCGGATTGTTACTCTGTCTGTTTATCCATAACAGCATCAAACCCTTCAGCAATCTTCCACAGTGCTAAGAATCTCAGGAAGCCAGTAACTATGTTCCACTCCATTTCGGTTTTCAAATTAAATTACAGATCAGAACCGTAATTGACCCTCGTAAGTTCTGTAAATACTTTGGTACGTTCAGGTTCGTATCTGAGGCAGACATATAAGATATGGTGTACATCATCAGTGGCCAAGAATAAGCAACTCCACCCCCACTGCCCAGTGAAATGAAGAAAATATTTATGACATGTAAACAAGCTGTAGTCTTGTACAGACTTAGGTCGACCATTCCTGAGTCTTGCAGTTAATTAAATCCCAACCATCAAAGTAAACTGGTATCAACTATCCAGTATTCTAATCTGTATAAAAGCAATTAACTTTTACTAGCATTCGAAATTCACAACCTTCGACTTCGAAATTCTGAAAATTTGTTAAACAACTGATTTGCGACGACGACTTAACCACTAAACCAGTCCGATGGGTGAATTTCAAATGAAATATCAAATTAACTTGATTTTAAAGAATTTTGGGTTTTTAAAATTTTGTACAGAATGTTAAAAATGGATCGTTACTATTAATAGTTTATTCACAAAGATTTACAAATATTTATAAATTATTAAAACCACTTTATTTAAAATGAGTATTTGAAACATATTTCTTCCATTTTAATGTACTACGGAACAATTCATTTCAGAGTATTCCTAGTAACTTTACTTATTCCTTATATCTTACTTTTACTTAACCCTCATATTTTTTCCTGAAAATAACTCCTTTCTCAACTGTATATCGTGTTATCGTGTATTATTGTTCTTCAGAATGTTTATGTTTTCAGACTGAATGGTTTTAATCAAGATGTCTACAACAGTTATTGTTATGATACTTTACAAGCAATTTTATTTTCACTTTCAGAATGGTAAAAATCTTTTTGTTATTTTATTGCAAAATCTATTTTTTTATGATTTTTGAATTACCGAAAACAATAATTAATTTAGATAGATCATGTATGTACAATAATCATTTAAATTACTCATTTATTAACTAAATGTAATTCAGGATTATATCGTTTCCACATAAAACTACATTTGAAACGGTTACAAATGTATTTTATCGCATGTGCAAATTATACTTGAGCATGAAGGTATACGGTGAACGGATGTAACACAATAGGCTGTAGAATTTTTATTACCAACTGCGGAAAGAAATTGACTTGTATGACCTCTTTTATCACTAGTGTTAACTCCCTTTTTTTCTACAAAAAAGAGGGTAAAAACGAGGCAACCTTGTAATGTAAACTATTCATTCGGTTTTTTAAATTGGTTGTAAAGTATATAACATTTATTTATCTAAAAGATAAACTTTATTTATGTAAATAATTTTCAGTTTTAAGTAAGAATAAATTTTTTTTAGTGTTATTTAATAATTTTACCATCTCATGTAGGTTATAAATAAATGTTATATAACTATTTGACTTTTTATTAATAACTTGATTAATGACTTATTATTATTCTTATTTAACTATTTGTTATATAACTATTTTTACCCAACATTCTTTTAATTATTAACTTCACCATTTTTGAAAGAAAAATTCTCAAAATTGCAAAAAAAATTATTCGTAAACAAAAGATAAAAATTAAAAAACACGACTGCTAAAAAACATTGCTAACAAATTTTGCTTTTTAATATAGACCTAGCTACAGAGGCTCCGCAGCTAGGTCCTCCAGGTGGGTTGCCCTGGCCGGCGGCGTCACGGAATGGAATTATTAGGTGTCCAAAATTGATTACCTCTTGTGTAAATTTTTTTTTGAATGATGAAAATTGGTATAACGAAAGTTAAATTATAAATTTAACTCTAGAAATTGATACTAACGAATCGGGATTTTCCGCTAGTGATCGGTACATTCCGGTGATAAGCTAAGGCGGAACGGATACACACACAGATGCACATGCAAATGCCCTGTTGTAGGGTGGGATAATTACTAATATAGGATCATTAAAGAGCGCGCGGGAGACAATTTTGTAAAGGTACTTTTATATATAGTAAACTTTTTCAAATTTTAAAAATTTATTTAAACATATATATATATATATATATGTATAACCTATGACACTCCCGGTAACGTAAGAATTCCAACGCAGGGTCATACATCCGAATCGGTTCAGCTGTTGAGCTGCTACGGTGGAAAAAACGTACATACCTGCACCCTGACTACATTACACTTCTTTTTGAGCAGTCATGTGAAAAGGATTGTTCCAAATTTTATTTATTTAATTTATAATTTTCTGCTGCAATCCTTATTGAACGAAATAAATCAATTTCTCCAATTAGAAACAGAGGGGAGGTGAGATGAAGGTTTAACCACGAACGAACTGTAGTACCAGACAATTAAAGCACCTAGAGGAAAATTTAAAGATCCATTCTGGAATAAATACGGAATTCTTAAAGAAGTAACTTCTTCCATCACCGTAATCTTTGATACGTTGAAGAGGTTAATTTATTTTGGAATAGTTCAACCAGATCCTCACTAGAGATGATCATAAAAATAAATGTTCACCCAGATTGAGGTAGAGGTTCTTTCAAATTTTTAGAAATATTTTTCTTTAAAGTTGTTACAAATTGTCGATATTTAATATAAAAATTGTCGATCTTTAATATCATGTTAAGTGTTTTGTTGATTATATTAAAAGCGAACCAAATAACAAAAATTTTCACAGTGGACTGTAGGAATTTTATTCAAAATTAAAAAAAAAATTATTCCCTTTATAAATTTATGACAAGTTTAAAATTATAATGAATTATGATAATTCATTTCCGTGCTTTTATTTAAATCAATTTTAAAAATAAAGCCAGTAAGACTTTCTTGTATGAGATATGGGATAATGAATTATCATCCAGTCGAGAAAAGCTATTTTTAATATACAAGAAACATAAAAATATCATAAAATATTGTGAATAATGAACAAAAAAAAAAATTATTTTAATTAAATAAAATTATTTTAAAATTTGAGTTTAAGATTTTTATAATTTATGATTTACATAGTTGATTCTTTCTTTTTAATTTACAAGAAATGTTCCATAATTCCAATCTGAAAATAATTTTTTTTGTCCTGCCTACATTGTTATACAAGAGGTTAAACAAACAATTGAAACTGTATATAGGCCTTAGTTTTATTATAATAAGAGTTATTACTTTTATAAACATCCATATAAATATAAATGTGATTTTTTACATAAATTTTAACGCATTACCTAGTAACAATAATAATAATAGCCTACATTATTCATGGTTTTATGCGTTGTTTCCAATTATGTTTTATAAAATATTTTTAAAAAGTGTTTTTTTTTTCATTTTACCACTACAAGAAACAAATCTGAGAGATCAGCTAGTTATTCCAAAATAACTTTTTTTATTTTTATTTTACTTTCGATTTATATTATTTTTACTCTTCCGGCTATTGCTCTATTGCTGCTGGGATAGAATAGCTACGATTATAAAGGATAAACGATCGATTATAAACGATCGACCAAAATTTTGGACATCGGTGCTTTTTCAAATTTTGAAGTTTCAAGACTTCTTTTAATGCAAAACATACAAAAAAAGTTATAGAAATATCTGGAAGAGGAAGATACATAAATAGTAGTATGTACTTTTGATGATGTGCATTTCGATTAATATTCCAAGCTGGCTTAACATAAATTCTTTGAAAATGAATAAAAAGATTTCTTCTATACATGGGTCACTGACTGATGGCATTAAATTTTGAACAAAATTACAAAAAGAGATGTAGTTTCATACATCTCCTCTTAATTTTTTTTTTAATATTGTGTTACAATTTTACCATCTCATATAAGTTACGAATGTTATATATACTAACTATTTGAATTGCGCAACATTCTTTTAATTTAATTTCACCACTTTTGAAAGAAAAATCTCCAACAAATAGTTTTCAAAAATCTGACATGACTTCCTTGTACGCCTATTAAATTACATATACACATTTTTTTTTTTAAATAAAAATATATAAAATACTAGCTCTACCCGCCACGCTTCGCTGTGGCACATTGTGGTTGCATGGATGAGAAATGAGAAACAAAACAAAGCATACGTTTCATAGAAGTTTAATTTTGCAGTACTTGTGGATATACAATATCCACAAGTTAAATTCGTTGCTTCCACTACGTTATTCATCAATTTCTTAACTGCAAGTCGCGTGGCGTTGCAGAATTTTGGCTGATTAATATTCCGCAACAGGATAATTGTCATTTTTTGCTCGAACCGTTGCTAGAATCAATCTAATGAGGAATGTTTTCCCAGTTCCTCCTGGCGCATCCAAGAAGAAGGTCCCCCCAACTCCGTCATTTATCATTTGCGTTATGCGATCATAAATGCCTTTCTATTCACGCGTTAATTTGGGAATGTTTGATTGGACATGATTGGTGACTGAAGATCACCAATGTTGTAACTCTGTTCATGGCATAAATCCACATAAAATGAAGGAATCGCAGCTCGGGTGGGTGCTGGCATTCCCAATTGACTAAGAACTTTATTTGCAATAGCTAAGCACTGGATAAATATCTTCAATATTTAATGCTTCGTTGTAAATGCCTTCTGTAAATTCCATGGTCTTATTGGTATTTTCTAGGCGTACTCTATGCAAAATCCTCAGCCATATGCGATCGATATCTTTCCCATAACTCTGTGGGAGATGAAGGGAAGCAAGCGGTCAGTATAATTGCGAATAATGCGCGAATTTGGTTTGGATGTGCAGTATTGCACGCGTCATTAATACATATATCCCACTGTTGGTCGTTTTCTAATAAATTCAGATCTTGGTGAAAGGCCCAGCTCAATCACGACACGATCACACAAAAGTACCACGATTAAAGTGAATATTTAATTCAGATTGTATAATAATCTGAATCAGATGCAAGTGGATACGTTTTTTTTTTTTGTTAATAAACAATGTAATTGGGAACAGGTATTGTTTCACATGTGACTACGGTTGTCGGTAGCTAGTATGGCGAGTGTTCCCCTCGCTTCCGGCAGATGGCGCGGTCACTGGTACACAACTGACCGTTGAAAAAACTGTTTTCTCGCGGTCGCGGGTATGTAACTGATGCGAAAAATAGATAAAAACAATCTTTGATGCGGGTTATATACATCGTGCTAAAATTTGAGCTCAATCGGTGCAGAACATTTTGAGTTTTTGAAGCGTACACAAACGAACTTAACATTTTTATATATAAAGATTTGTGGGCTGCGAAAAAAGCCCTTAAGTCGTGCGAAAAAACACATCATTTTAGATGCTTACAAAAGCAGAGTAATGCCTACAAATTACAGAATAATCAAACGGCGTTGATTTCAGATGTTAATAAACTGCTAACCTAAGTAGAAGTTGTGCTGCTTCAGTGTACAACGTGATTCTCGAGTATGAATCTACTAATGAATTACGGTCTCCAAAGAAAACAAAACCCCGCAGGTCAATTGAGAAAAAAAGGTGAGATTTTGATAAAAATGCGATTCGTAAAAAAATTACACGAATTTGAATTATTTAGGACTAGTTTAGTGGTGTATTATGTCCTTTGGAAGAGAATTCGGTTATTGTCTTCGACAACGCTTCTTATCATTAAACGAAAAGAATTCCAGCCGTTATAGAAAAACAATGATATCAAAATGTAGCTTAGTTCAAAAGGAATAATTTTTGAAAAGGTTTAAGTTAATGTTCAATCATTGCAAAGGGTTTCGCGTATTAAAAGTAATTATTGTCCGTATAAAATTGGTTTGACACACAACGCCATATTGGTAAGTCGTGTTTTTATTCGGCTCCTAACGAATATGTTTGCCGGCCTCCGTGGCGCGAGTGTTAACGTCTCGGATTTTAAACCGGTGGTTCCGAGTTGGAATCCCGGTCAGGCATGGCATTTTCATACGCTATAAACCATTCATATCATCATCTGAAGCAATGCATAACGGTGGTTTTGGAGGTTAGAAAAAACAAAAAAAAAAAACGGATACTTAGTTGTGTGGTTTCAGTGTTACTATTTGTTCTTTGCTTTTACATAGCAAAGAACGCTAAATGACCAAAAAACGATTGTTTGGTCATATATATGTAAAAAAATAACTTAACAAAGGATTTTTTGATCATTATGTAGGGATATTATTTTCTGTGTATTTGGTTATTTCGACTTTTTTTGTTTGCATAGTTTTAAGTCTATCTGGGTATAAGAAAGTTGGGTGTTTTAATTTACATACTGTAAGTCATCCTTTTTGGTGGCTTTTCTTTTTGTTTTGGTGTGTTTTTTTTATTAAAATACAGATGTTTTAGCTGTTAAATATAATTCAAAGAAATTTGGTCGTTGTGTTTGACAGCGGCCATCTTGCATTGATCTGATTGGTTTTCCTTTGCTTACATTTCCAAATTAAAAATGTACAAATTAAAAATAGATAGATAAATTTATTAAAAATAGATGAAAACAATCTTTGATGCGGGTTATATATCGTGCTAAAATTTGAGCTCAATCGGTGCAGAACATTTTGAGTTTTTGAAGCGTACACAAACGAACATAACATTTTTATATATATAGATTATTTCATTAATAACTATTGATATATTTACATATTTTTTATTATTATTATTGGATTATTATTATCGAAATTTTTTTTTAAATCAGGTTAATAATTATTAATAAATATTAAAAAAAAAAATTACGAAAAGGAGATGAAGTCGGATTTGAACCGATGTGCCTTCCCCTTGTAAGATTCAAATATTTCATTAATTAAAATTTTATTTGTCTATAATTCTGGAACCAATGAAATTAAGTACGATATATCGTTCAAAGCTCTCAATGAGGGCTTATTACTGCAGTTAAGAAAGAGTCCAGAATCAAAATTTCTTTGGATTTTGGGCTTTTTTGAATACTTTTGCTACAACAGAGGAGGTGCACAACTAGATGTTACAACATTCCTAAACCCAAATTTTCAACATCCTACGGCTAATCGTTTTTGATTTATGCGAGGTACCTACATACGTACGTAAAAATTTCTCACTGAAATTAGTCAAAATGGATTCAGGGATGGTCAAAATTTACGTTGATATCTGAAAACTAAAATTTTTTCTTTACTTCGTATAAGGAAGTAAAAAACTAAATACTTACTCCACGTGTAAGTTTTTCGCAACTTGTTCCTTAATCTCATGTTAATATTATTTTATCTGATAATTACTCATTGGGCTGACTCATTTTCACTATTTTTAATTCTTGACTTTTTGTGTAGTAGTAGTAGTAGTAGTAGAAAATTGAGTCTTAGTACTATGAAAATACTATTTTAATTATTGAAGATCTTTTACTCATTTTGAATAAAAGTCCATTTAAAACTATGACTTCGTTTATATTAAAGTAAACACCGGACCTTCAATTATTAAATATTACTATTTTCAAGTCATTTAAATATAAAGTGAAGCGTTGATATTGAAGTATAAGCTGCCCTATCCTATTCTATTGTATTATAGTATAATAATAAATTTGAACTTGTTTTTCGTATTATAATTTATTATAAACGTATCAATTACACGTGTATTATTCGTACTTTTTTATAAATTTTGTTTTTATAAGATAGGTTTTTTTAATATTATTACGTTTTATTAAATGAAATGTTTTATCTCTTTAATTTTTAACAGATAATTTAATTATTAAATAGCACATGTAATAATATTTTTTATTACTTTAGACCAGATCACTCGTTTATAATTCTATTTTGTAATATGTTTACATTAGAATATAAACAACAACAAATATATACATGTAAACTTTTACTTCAGAGTTATTAACTTTTTTCCGGTTTAGCCTCCGGAACTACCGTAAGGTAGGATGAATGAGGATGATATGTATGAACGTAAATGAAGTGTAGTCATGAACAGTCTCAGGTCGACCATTTCTGAGATGTGTGGTTAATTGCATCCCAACTACCAAAGAGCACCGGTATTCAAATCCGTATATACGCCTTTACTAGGATTTAAACGTTGGAACTCTCGAATTCGAAATCAGCTAATTTGCGAAAACGCGTTTAACACTACACCAACCCGATGGGTTTAAGTGTTCAACACTTACTTCTTTATAATAGTATGCTCCACGCCTAAGCCTTTAGCATCTGTTGCCTTAATTTCAGGTTAATATCATTTGATGTGAACAATCTCCCTTTCATATTGAAATGTTTTTACTTGGTTTACCCTACTTATTATATGCTTCCTGCTACAGCCATCAGTTGTAATTTTGTTACTCAAGTACGTAAAATTCATAAAACATTCTAGATGTCTTTCCTTTAACGATACAAAGGTATCACATCTTCTTTGCACGCAACAAGTATTTTTATCTTAACATAAATTCATATTCTTGTTATAAATGGTGGGTGTTATCCATTTCTGTTAGAACTTCTGACAACTCTTCCTTACTTTCTGGGAGAACGGCAATACCGCCGCAAATCTGAGCATAAATTATAATTAAAAACACTATAATTTTGTTGATAAAATATAATTTTATCAAGGTTAACTGGAATCCAAAATTTTTTACTAAGAGTTTTGATTTTTTCTCTCAATTATACTTTTATTTATGCATAATTGTTTAAAGTAAAAACGTCATTTGATCAGGGAAATCAAATTAGACGCAAATTATTTTAAAAAACATTTTTATCTTTTTCGCATTTGTACTACAAACACTGTGTAATTTAAATCATTAAGTATACCGGTTGATTCAAAAAAGACTTCACAAATGTAAAAGCATATAAAAATTTATTGAGAAAACTTACAGATTCGGTTGAGATGTCATTTCATAGAAAACCTGAATAAGTTTTGACTTACCTATCTCATTAGTACCGAATTCGGCCACTAGCGCTACACCACTGTTGAAATTGGATACATTTACTGTTGCGGAACGTGTTCGCTTGTGTTTTTGTTTCACGATTTCCACTCAGCAACTGCAGCTCAATATATTTTCGTAAGAGTAAGGTAGGGAGCCTCCTAGTAGGCATACCTTGGCACCAAAGCTTTGTTGAGTGAGGTTCCAGACAAAACGGCCCGTTTTTCTTCCACGAGACAACCGTAAATGGTATTGTTTCTCTGGACATGCTTCAACATTTTGTAATTCCTTAATTAGACGATGATGACTAAGATGACGCCATTACTATCAGCAAGACGGGACATCACCTTACTACTGATTAGAAGTCCGAGATTTTCTTGATACACGATTCTCAGGTCGGTGGATCGGTCGCGAAGGTCTAATTACATGGCCACCTCGCTCCCCAGATTTGACCTTACTAGATTTTTTCTAGTGGTGTTTCATTAAAGATCGGATCTATGTACCACCTTTACTTCCTGATCTTCTTGAGCTAAGACTTGGAATTTACACCGCAGGTCAGAGATAACGCCCGACTTGCTGGCTGCAGTCTGAATAAAATCGATTTTAGATGGGGAAGCCATATAAAACCAAAGTGAATGTTAGGTGACTAACTTGATTTGTTTTTTTTATGAAATGAGACCCTCAAACGAATCTGTAAGTTCTCTCAATATATTCTTATTTGGTTTTAAAGTTGTGAAGTCCTTTCTGAATCACCGGTATAAAAACTTGTGTATTTGAAATAAAAATCCGTCAAGGGCAAAGCCAGGAAAGTTAGGCAACCCGTTTTGCCGGATTGTTTTTTTTAGAATTTTTCACCAACCTTCATGGAGAAAATGTGTCTTTATCTCCATCCGGAAAATTTCGGTTAGAATAATACTTCATGTATAACATTTTTCACAAACTATAAATTTTCATATAGTATGTTTCAAGAAAGATAATACATTCTAAAATCCCTGACAAAACTCTCCCGTCTTAATCCTAAAAAATAAAACTGGGAAAGGTGGCGTAAGAAGGCAACAAAGATCATATATAACAACGTAAGAAGGCAACAAAGATAACTTGTTTACTTGTTAAGAGATCGGATGAATGTTATATGTATTTTGATTTTTTAAAGAAAATAATGTTTCTTGTTATTTATAATTTATGTAAATTTATTAAAATAGATTATTTTGTAATAACAGAACGTTTACAATTTTATCATTGTAATGAAATTGTTGAAATTTTAAGTATTATTTTATTGACAAATTTTTACTCTTTCGTTCGTTTTATTAGCTTATATGTGATTTTAACATTTTTAAGTTTCAATGTTATTCAATATACTTTATAACAGGTATTACTAGATTATTTTAATAACATTTAAGTTTTTGCGTGATTAAATATTTCTTTCCTAAAAGTTTTATTTCTGTTGGTGTGTGAACAGAAACATTCCTTTCTTTTTACTTTATGCCTTGAGAGGTTATATTGTTATTATATTAAAATATCGTATCATTATGTACTTTTGTGAATACCTTGTCTTTAAACTTGTTGTCCTTAGATACGGCCATCTCTGCTTGTCATTTTTTTTTTTTTGGATGGCTATTCTGTCTATTCGAAGGTGTGAAAATTGAATTTGCATATATATTGTCATATTTTAACATAAGCTGTACGCGTGATGTCACATCGTATTAGTATACTGTTTTCTCTATACCATAATTTACATTTCCCGTTATATCCTTGTTCTTTTTTTAACATCGTATGCACCTATTAAATTATTGAAGTTTATGAACTGTGTAATTACTTCATTTATAATATAGAATATGCTTTTTTTGTGTCTTTGAATTTCTTACAAAATGAAGTTAATCACTATGATTTTAATCTGTTTTAGCAACACACGTGAATGGCAAAACAAATTATAATGAAACGTTTACATTGAATGTAATATAGTAATCTTGATTTAAATCTATTCTACGATGTTTCAATTTAAAATATTAAAATAACTGTCACTTTCACATTTATACAGGATTGAGAAAAAGGCTGAAATATATCTTTTATCTTGATTTCTATTTCATATAATAAGGGGTTTCATACGGCGTTGGAAAACTCTTCGTTAGAACTGAATTCATAGTGGGCTGAAAACGCACTAAAAATAACGTGTGGTACCGTGTGTGCGGGATTTTAAAGTTTTGTAATATTTATTAAGCTTTACGTATATCAATAAATTATACATATAATGAAAGAGCAACTTAAACAGTTCTTCCTATAAGTGTCCAATATGAGTACCATTCTCACAAGGCGCACATCCAGCCGATAGGAGAGCTCATCCCATACTTTAATCAGCAAGTCTCGGGTAATTAATATGACAGCTGCTTCAATCCTGTGTCTCAACTCGGATAGGTCAGCCGGTAACGTTGGTACATACTCTTGATCCTTTATAAACCCTAAAGAAAAAAATCGCACAGGGTCAGAACGAGCCAACGTGGAGGCCACGTCAAAGGAGCCCTGTCATCTGGTACCCGGCGATCAATTCAGCGGTCGGGCAGAATTTCATTTAACTAGTCACGTACAGCATTATGCCAGCGAGAAGGCGTACCATTCTGCTACCAAATAACGTTCTGTGGTTGGTATTGCAGTAGAGGAAAGATTTCCTAGGACCACACACAAAAGATTCTCACGTTCAACATTGTCACACTTGGTCGTCCTGTACTCTTCCCTTTACAAATACAACCAGTGGCTTCAAATTGTTTATACCACCTACGAATGTTATCGTCACTTGGGGGATCATAACGAAAATTCAAACGGAACTCACGTTGAATGGCAATTTCAGATTCACACTTTGCAAACTGCAAAACACAGAATGCTTTCTGTTGGGAGGTCGCCATCTTTGCTATTAGTGCTTTCAAGCAGAAGGTACAGGGAACAGTTTATGACCTTGCGCACAACTAAAACTGTTTGAATTGCTCTTTCTTTTATTTCGTATTTTATTAATCAATGTACGTGAAATTTGAGAAATATTATATAGCTTTAAAACCCCGATGATATTCATTTTGAAATACAGTATAGACTGTTGTACTATGAAAGTAAATCATTATTTCTGCAATTTAAAATATTCCATGAAAAGAGGTGACTGTCCTCGGGTCCATCTAGACAGCATTTTCTTCTCGTTACAGAAGCTCACTCGACCGAAACTAAAAAGTTATTTATTCAATATTTAAATAAAATTTATATCTCATGGACAGAGCGTTTAGCAAAGCGTAAAAAATTATTTTGTTTTAAATTGAAAATCGCTTTTTACTTCTAAATAAATAATTTCTATGAATAGGTTATTTTGATTGGTATTTTTTTTAAATTTGTTTTATGATACGTAATCTTCTACACAGGGTATTTAACAGACTTCTACAATCTACCAATTTTTTCCAGTAATTAGAAGCTAACATCCTCACTTTAAAATTACTTCAAGGGCCAAAGCAGAGTATTCAACAAAATTGCGAAAATGAGAGATTTACTATTTTTTCACGCTCTCTGAACTTTATTACAGATCCAATTTTGTAATCTATAAACCATAATATACACTAATCATTAAACATTTTGCGGTTTTTTTTAACCTCCAAGACCACCGTTAGGTATAACTTCAGAGGATGAGACGAATGACAATTTTTGTAGCCTATGAAAATGCCACGCCTGACCGGGATTCGAACCCGGGACCTCCGGATGAAAGGCCGAGACGCTACCACTAATTAATTAATTTAAACCATGAAAATTTATAATATTATTAAAATTAATTATAGGGAAAATAAATTTAATTCTTTTGGCAATTTAATTAATTTTTTTATGGTTTATTGAATATTTTGTACGTGAGAGTAAATTTTATTTAATCCTACAAAAAGATAAGACAAATAACTTTTTAAATTCTGTCGAGCGAATTTCTATGATAAAATATGATGTCACAATAACACCTTAATTTGAAATCTTAAACTCCCTTTAAGTCAGTTTTTAATTAAAATACAAAAATAACTTTCCTAATAAAAACATTTTGTGATTAGGACTGATGGAAATTACAAAATTAGTTATATGGATAAAATTAAAAAAAAAAAAAAATACGTATTGCTAATTTTTTGAACATTATGTAATTAGTGCTTTTCAATACATCTTGAAATAGTTCTAACAAAAAGCTTTCCATTGCCTGTAAAACACATTCCTACTGTATCAACTTGAAAACGAGATAAATTTCAAATTATAAGATAAATTATAAACGTCATATATATAGATACCCAGGGACCTCTGTCCCCTGGACCCCACTGGTTCTTTAAACTCATGCTTGAGAAAATAATAATGATAAATAATAATTAAAGCTCTTCAATTTATAAAACATATCATTGTATATATGTTACAGTGTAATTTATTCGGAACAGTCTGATTCGTATAGGACTCGAAACTTTGACTGATCAACTTTGAGTGAAACTTTGAAAACTGCAGGTTTCAAAATAGTCGGCCTCCATCATAAAAAGTTGCAGCTGGTTACTCGGCCTTCATTCGGGTTAAATTGTACTTCTCCCGCTTTTCAGCGTTACCCGAAAAACCCCACTAGGAGATAGCCGTACTTTGTTCTCTTTTTTAATGTTTTTTTTTAGTCAAGTAACCGGAGGCAGGTGCAGCCAGTCGCGATGCACATACAGTAATAGTAACCGTGGCTGTGTTGGTTAAACCACCTTGCCGTACATAGTCGCACACAGTCCTTAAAAAATTGAAATTCCAAAAAACCCAAAAACGGTTTGTAGAAATTTATCTGAAGAGTATTTGCAAGCCCCAATCTAGTGAATATTTCGTTTGGCGGAGTCGGAAATGGGGAAAATTTGCAAAAATTTTTTTTTTACCTTTATTCACTCCTTTCAAGGTTGAATTAAAAAAAAAATAGAAATTTATTTTTAAATATTTACATGGAAATTATACACACCAAAAATCAAGCTGATATCTTCATTTGTAACTGAAAAATTAAAAAAACAGGAAATTTCATTGTTACTCCAATTTAACCCTTTAAACTAAGATTTTTCAAAAAATCCTTTATTAACACACATTTATACCGTAAGAAGAACATGTACACAAATTTTAATCAATTTATCTCCAGTGCTCTGCTGAATGTTGATGAATAAGTCAGTCAGCCAGGATATGTTCTTTTATATATATAGATTTTTGGGTTCGGAAAGTTCTCGGCTTGACAATCAGATGGCGCAAGTATAAATAAACGACTGTGATATTTATCAAGTATGATCCTGCTTGCTACGAAGTAACAGAAACGTGCGTTTTGTTTGGTTATAAATATCGAGAAATAAAAAATAATTTCTGATCTAAAAAATGGATAAAATTGAAGTTCAGTCGTGTAAAAAGAGTTAGATTCTACTTTAAAGGATTCTTCCTCTTCGTTTTCAACGATAAAAAAGGGATGCTGAATTTAAACTTTATTAATTCAAGATACAGTCTATATTTGGCCAAAAAGGAAGAATTATTCTTTCACCTCGATAATGCGGCCGCATGCACATTTCTTTGGTTGTTTTTTTCAAAACTCCGAGATTTACACTTCAAAGTGCTTCCATATGCGCCGTATTTGTTAGATTTGTCTTCCAGTGATTATGTTCTCTTTCCAAACCCGAAGTAATGGCTCGGTGGATGATTATTCACGTTAAATGACGAGGTTAAAGCTGAGACAATCGTTTATTTTGCAGAGTTTGAACAATCTAATTATACTGAGGGTATTAAAATTTTGGAAAGTCATTGGTCTAAATTTTTCGATTTGCAAGCACTACGTTGAAAAATAAATAAATATTTTATTTAAATATAGTTTTTCGTTTGTCCGTCTTCCGGCTGGCACGTATGTATAACAAAGCACATTTTGTGTGTGTGTGTGTTTTGTCGAAGAGAACAATGGAGGTTCTTAATTTATTGGTAAATGTAATACCAGGTTACATAGTAACAGCATAGTGACATGATGTCAACAGTACTCTGTAGAGATGCCAAGGCATCTGTTCGCAGTCTAGCGTGTATGTGTAAAAAATGTACCTTTAAATGTGTAGTTTTGAACGGACTCAGGTCGACCACTCTTGTGACGTGTGATTAAGTGAAACCCAACCACCAAAGAACACCGGTGTTTACAGTCTAGCGTTAGCATTCAAATCCATACAAAATCAACTGCCTTTACAAGGACTCGAATCTTAGAACTCTCGACTTCGAAAATTGGACCTATATATAATTTTTTATAAAATCAGTAATAAAGGACAATTTTTTTACATTATCTCTATCGATGATAATGATTACAAAAATAATTATTAATACTGCAGTACTAATAATGTACAATATTATTCTTTTACAGACAATAGTTTGAATAATATTTACTCACTAGCTAACGTATAAGCGGTTGTTTGTGAACAAATTAAACGTTAGACAATATTTCACGTTTATTTAAAATTAAAATAAACGTAAATGATTAAATAATCTCAACTCAAAACAAAAAAATTACAATAATTCAATTTTTAAAAAGTACTTTTTGAGGGCGGCACCAAATTAGCTGTAAATATTTTTTCTAAGACTAGTTAATTTTTTTGCTTTTATTTTTCCAATATGTGTTTTTATAAACTTAGTAGTGCTAACATTTTTGTTCTTTTATTATTATACTTTGAATACTATTCAGTTTTCAATAGGCCAATTTTCTTTATAAATTATTTAAATAATATGGTGAGAAATTGGATAGCGGTGAATTCGACATTGGTGTTGAGATAATGATACAACGCTCCCGTTGTTGAACCGTAGCATAATGAAAATAGTGTCCTTAGAATTTTATAATGCATGGTGAATAACGGTTGAAATATGGATTAACGGCAAAAATTCTTTTTAATGCGCCAAGTGTGCGAGTTTATTCCCCTTTTCATAACATACACCATTCTTTTTTTTATTACACTACTATAAAGATTTATGTAGAATAACAAATTTAGTGTATTTTATTCTATAATACAGACTTCTTTTATATAAAAAGGAATAATGTTAAAAAAACTTAACTGCGAACCAATCCTACATTATAGTCAATCTTAAATAAATTATGTTAATAAGTTTTATGAAAAATACATTTCTTTTACAATCTTTTCAACTATTACAGTACATAAAAGAAAAAAGTATCGTTATTGGTAAAAATTTCTTTCTTTCAAACATTTGTATTTCTTAACGTTTTGAGGATATTTAATTTAAAATTAGCTTGGTTACAAAACATTGTGTATATGTATATATAAAATGATAACTAGGGTACGCGCAACACGCAAAAACTACCGGACAGATTTTAATAAAATTTTGTAGATTATAATTTGTCCATATCCAACTGCAGAGTCTTGGCCATACCCAACTGGAATTATCACAATATTCCTAATTCACTTATTACAACTCACTTATTAAAGAAAAAAAAAATCCTTTTACATCAATTATATTTTGTTACCGTGGTAAAAGAAAAAGATCTCTGAGTTCAGACCTATATACTTAAAAGTATTTTAATATATAATTATTATAATACTACTATTATTGCAATTAACTTTAACTCATTTATAGAAATTTTATGGGTGTTGATTGTTTATCTTGGCTGTTGATATTGGATTGCCAAAATTTAAAAAAATACGTCTTCAAGAAAGAGCAGTAACCTTTCTTATTATTCAAAATCCGCTAAAAGAATGAAATTATCTCGGTGCTCTGAAACAGCTGAAGTGCGTGATTCTCGCTTAGCTACTGACCGAGAGCGCTACGCCCAGACTGGAGCTACAATAAGTTTGTAAAGCGATTTGCAATAAATTCCTTACGATTTTACTGTAAAGTTACTACGGTCACATAAGAATAGTGGCTTTAATTATAATGTACAAAATTAAGTTTGTTCATGGTGACATTAGCATCATGACAAAACTGTGTTCGTATTGTCATGCTCGGAAATGAAAAAGGAAACCAAAAGGGATATGTTGTACGTCAGGAAAGGTTCAATTACCTCCAATTCAAGAACCACCGAAGTTATTTGAAGCACTGTTGACTGGCAGACCACCCTAAATCCAAGATTTTGTAAACAATATAAGGGCCACCTTTCAAATCACTTCGTTTGGAGACTTTATCAGAATTATTCTCATAACCATGGAGAAAACAAGCACATCAGGCGTCCATATATATATATATATATATATATATATATATATATATATATATATATATATATATATATATAGAGAGAGAGAGAGAGAGAGATAATAAATTGTGGGAAATCTTAGCTTTTCAACAGTTTACCATAGAAAACTGAAATTTAGCAGATGCACTTTCCCTCAAAATGATTTATTTCGAGATATGAGACCGCTATACCTTACTGATAACCACTAACCCCATGAGGGACCTCCATGAGGAAGATCAGAGATCAACGTAAAATTTTTAAGTGGAATTGTAACAAATCATATTATAGGATTTGAAAAACAATCATTTTGACTTAAAAAACTTCATGCTATGACTACCCACAAAAATGCAAGCTATTTATTATTTTCGACAGCTAGTTTCAAAAGTGAACAAAAGTAAACCCCAAGTAGTGATATCTTATCAAAAAATAGATTGTTTTGAAGACTAGGAGTGTTGGTATATATATATATATTTTTTTAATGCTTCATTATTAAGTAGTTATATAAGAGGTACGGTAGACCACTTCTGAAATTAACTGTGAAAAATATTCAATCGTTGCCATTTCGGTTAGAGTTGGCCCGAAGCTTTTTATATAAAAATTGATGTTTTTCAGTGCCCTTTAAATTAATGTATAACAGTCCTATCGTATCTAACTATAATTTTTGAGTTGTCTCCACCTGGTGGAGTGAAATCATCCCATAAGGGGGGGGGGGGTCCATGTGGAATAGTCTCATGCCTAAATAAAATGATCATTTTGATTTTTTTTGGTTGGTTTTTTCTGGGCGAAAAACGCGCCCGGACACGATAAATTTGTTGTAATAAACAAACATATATCACATTTTATATCTCAATTAGAATAATAAAATTTTCAACTGCTATACAGCAACTGGCATGAATAGCTGAAACACACTACAGTAATTAAAATATTTGAGTAGGAGCCCTAAGATAGGAACATTTGCTAAATTTAACTTCTCTCTTCATAATTTTTTTATAGCTTATAAAAATAATATGAATAGTTTTATAAACTAGACATTTTTCATTTTGTACTTATTTAAAGAAATTCAATAAAACGAATTGACCTAAAACGAAATTAGATGAATAAAATTAAAATAAAGTACAAAACGGAATTGTTGATCGTAACTATATGGAAGGTATGGCCAGTACCATAAGTAATCATACTTTATTTTTAATATTGGAAAGCATATTTCCAAGGACAATATACACAAGTAACTATCGAGGAAATGCTTTCACTGTAATACTGTATAACTACAGATTGTGCAATAAATATACAACAAATTTAACATTTTCAAATTATTGTGTAAAGCATCCGCCTACCGATGTTAGGATTTTTCATTTTGACAATCGTTAGCCTATATTTTACGAAAAATAACTAACCATTAGAAGTACAATTAATATTAAGCAATCATTAAAGATGTAACATAGTCAAGTTTTTAGAAAATTTAATTCTTTAAACTGGAGGTGGATTTAGAATTTGATCAAATCTTTTCTTAAACCGATACTGTAAACTGTGAGGGGTAGTGTTGGAATGGTCGCCATTATGAAAAATAGAATTCTATTTTTTTTTAAATGACAGTCGTTACACTTGTAAATCTTATTGGAAAGTTTCATAAAAATCAGAACAAAGTTTAGTTGTAATTAACAATAGACTACATCGAAATTTTCGGAAGTCGAATCATGGTACACATTACAAAAGAAGAAATCTTATCAATTTCATTTTTTTTTACAGAGATTTGTAATGTTATAACAAAACAGAATTGAATTGAAATGTAACCGTAGTTCTAATTTCTAAGTTCTAGATTTTTTTTTATTTACCATGATAAAGATTAAAATTATCGCATTTAAAAAAAAATTTAAAAAAATTCCGATCTAGCAAAAAGAGGTCTTCTTTTGATTCGGTTGTTTTTTAATGATGAATTAATTTATTAATTCAGAACAAAAATTTTTACGTTGGAATATATAAATAAAATTTTGTAGCGTATGAAAAATGTCACTTCTGACCGGAATTCGAACCCGGGACACCCGGAAGAAAGGTCGAGAAGCTACCACTCTTTTATGGAGTTCGGCCAATTTCTGTTTGTGTGATGCAATTACCGCCAAACCGTTTTCTGATTTTTATGAATTTTAGTTGTTGTGTTATTGGTATTAGGAGAAAAGACGAATTAAAAACGATCTTTCGTAAAATTTTCTCTTTCAAATTGATGTCGTTAATTTTCTCAGAGAAGGTTGAAGTGTTGTAAAGGGAAAGTTTCCTTCAAGCCGTGTTAGTAATCGTCCCTTTACTCCGACGTCACACACCATTTTTATCTCCTTCCAGCTGTTACGTGTTAAATACTTCGCTCTACGCTTTACTTCAACTTTAAACCTATTTGTCTCGGGATGGTCGTATCATTCCTCATTTCATCATTAAACTTATTTATTTATTTAGAAAGAAACTAACGCAGAATTAGAATTTTATAATAAAGGATGAATTTTTTAGGGTGTGTAAAGTTCCAAGTCTGACCGGGATTCTAATTCAGAACCTTCTGAATAAACATTACCATTCCACCACAGAGGTCGGCAGAGTACTTAATTTTAACTTGGTTTTTCATAATTTATTTTTTCATTTCCTCTTGAACATCCTGTTATAAAAAAGACGGTTGAAAATACTTCTGCAAAAATAAAAATTCTAAACAATAACTTGGAGATATAATGGAAGTACTTTCTCGACATTCTTCAGCGTGTAATATATTACCGACTGATATCACTGTCAACAAATTTATGATGTCCCTAGGAACAGTGCTTTAAGTATTACTGCTATTATAATAAGTTAACAGCAGTGGCTAAACCTTCCACAATCAGTTAGTATCATTATTATGTTTTACACTTAATTTTAATTCTCAATTATTTATTAAAAATCATTGTAGAAATTTTTAAATTTTTTAAATTTAGTACAAAATGATCGAAGTTTGCTTTTCCCCAGAATTCCAAATGTACAGTGCATTCAGAAAATCGCTGTGCAGGATGCTTTAGTATTATATGGTGCATTCTGTTCTTTCGACGTTAGCACGGTTGCCCTGTGGGTTCGTTGGACGTTGCTCAGTAACAAACGAAGACGTCAGTTTTTGAGTTGTGATTGAACGTGCTTCGTTTCGTTTTATTAATCGAAATCAGTAGTTGCGAGAAACGTAGTTTCTTTATCGAAGAGGTAGAGTAACGCATTTTTCTCGTTGAACTCGTTTTTCGTGAAGGTGACAAGTATACCGATTTAGTGAAGCACTAGTTTTCTGAAAAGTTTCCAAATACTCTTGTTCCTCACCGCAATGCAGTTCGAACGCCTATCGAAAAATTTCGGGCAATAGACTCTGTTGAAGATGCTGATCGAAGTAAAAGACCACCTAAACTAAACGAGCAGAAGCTGGTTGATTTTCGGATGTTGTGGCCGAAAGTCCATCACGGTCAATGCGTAAGTTAGCGCAGCAGCAAGATATCGGGATTATGACCGCACATAAAGCTGTAAGAAAAAACTAAAACTATTCTCCTACAAACTAATGTGTGTTCAAGATCTGAAACCTACAGATCATTCCCAAAGACTAAGTTATTGTCGATGGTTTGAACGTTTTATTGACCAAAATTCCTCTACATTACGTTTTTTACAGATTAACCTGGTTTCATCTAACTCACAAAATACACGATTGTGGTCGACAACTAACCTCCTTGAATTACACGAAGCGAAAATTGGAGTCTGGGTCGGTGTAAGTAGAACACACATTGTGGATTCAATCTATTTTGAAAGTACAGTTAATAGTGATCGTTATTGTGCTGTTTTAACAACCTTCATTAGTCATTTAACCGAACTGGAAATCAATCACAATTGGTTCTAACAAGATGAGCCGTAGCGCACAGGTCAATGACCTTTTAACAAAATGTCTGGTCACTGCCCCCCGTAGAAAGTAATCTGGGGTAATCAGTTCGGGTGATTGTGAAGGTCACAAACCCTTCGAAATGATTTTTTATCGAAAGATGACATCAAATTTTATAATCTTATTTCACTGAATTAAAAAAAAAAATTGTGTAATTTTTTCTTTATATATTTGTTCACTGATACTATAATTTCGGGCAAATTTATTAAAAATAATATTGCAAAATTTAATCATAAATTATTACGAATTTTTACTCGTTTTTTTCAAAATTAAAAAAAATCACCAAAAAACATCCTTCGGATAAGGAAAGCATTAGTCCATAACATAACAAGGAAAATTAAGAACCTAGATAGGATGGTATAAATTATTGGCGTTAAATAAAAATTATTATTTTTTTTTTTTAAGTATGTTTTATTATTAATTTTATATATTCTTCTAGCAAAATCAAGCGTAATATCTTTTTTTTAACACAATTAATTATTTTCAATCTGTTCTTTTGGAATAATAAATAGAATGTGTTGAATTTGATAGAATGATAAGAGAGATTGATATTTGATACTTGAAGTAGAGAAAGCCCAACAGCAATTAACTCCTTTATATTCCGTTTATTCTAGTTGGCATCCTGTAACAGCAGTTAATGTACAATAATGATATATACATTTTTTATAGCATATGAAAAAATGCTACACCTGACCAGAACTCAAACTTATAATCAGTGGATGAAAAGCAGACTATTTTTAAAAAAATAAAAGCAGTAATTATTTTTACTATGTTTTTATGTTTACGTTTTTAAAAACGTGTAATTTTTTCTTAATGAAGTTTGTTTTTTTATTTTCTAATAGATTTACATTTAATTTGCATTGGAGTGAGTAGAAATATTTATTTAACAACGTTAATGAATATTTAATTTTTATTAAACATTCGATAAAATGAGATAGAACTGCTTGGCTATTAATTGGTTTGAATTATAATTAATTAGTCTGCGTTCTAATTCTTTGTTTTTATCAGATTTCAATCCCGTAATATATATTAGTAATGTAAGTTATGAAACACCCAAAAAAGGAGCATTTCGTCATAAAAGATTAACAATATTCCATACTCGATTTACTATGTTAAATATATAACAAAGCGGTTTTCCGTTCTTCAGTTAGCCTAATATACAGATATATTTTATCATACCAAGCCTATTGAAGTGCAAGAGATATTCAACTTTACAAATGATGTTTCTCTTCAATTTTCTTAAAAAAAACTGTATGTTTAATGATTCTCATAACTTTCAGAAAAAACTTACACCACTGATTGTTTATTAGCGTCATATTCATAATAAAAACATACATATATAACTCAATAATTTAAGATAAATTATATAATCTCATCCCGATAGACAAGATATTATTATATTGTATATTGTATGTACGTATACTGTACCCTACAGGGTACAGGGTAAGATTAGGAATACATTCCTAATCTTTGTTATCATAAGAGTTAATCAAAGTAATTTTTTTCTTTCTATATTCGTTATTTTAAGTAAAAGTTGTTTTTTATACTGTTCGTTGTCTCCGTATGAAATTAAAAAATAAAGATCTTTAATTTTAAGCGTGTGCGTGCCAGGAATTTTATCTTGATAGTTAGATCTATACAATCGAAAGGAAATCACTTAATCTTATCGCGTCTATTATGTAAGGGTTCTGAATAATAAACCGTATCATATTAAACAGATTACTGAACTGAAATTCTTGATACTTTTTTTTGGCTGAATATCTGTTTTACAGAGTGAGCAATATACAACCGAACCCATAACTTAACCGCTGCAGAATCAGTAGGTTATGTTGGAATGAAATTTTATGAAGGATACGGATAAATTAAATAAGAAAAACATAAAACGTATTTTAAATGTTGGATTTATTTACCTTATTGTTACAAAAGATATTCAAAATAACCACCTTGGGCATCGATGCACTTTTGTGTTCACTGATCATAATGAAAGTCGTCTGATGCAAAACGTTGTCAATTGCGTTGATTTCTCGTTGAATTTTCACCTTCAGTTCGTCAATATTGTGGGGCCAAAACTCTCTCCTTTAAGTAGCCGCAAAGGAAAAAATCGCAAGTAGACAACTCTGGGAAACGTGGATGCCACCATCCTGTGCTAACAGCTCGTTCATTTATAAAAGCTGCATGAACGCGATTCAGTGAAACGTTTGATGTGTGACACGTTGTTCCGTCTTGTTGAAAGAAGCAGTATTCTTTTTCATTATCAGTTAATTGCGCAGAGAATTCTTCGAAAATGGCACCTTCTGAATTGGCAGTAATTCTCTTTTCAATATCGGCAATGACCTGTGCAGTCCTAACGGAAGGTTGTCTATTTCGTTTTGCATTTGAAACCGAACCTGTTGTACGCCACTTTTTAACTAAATCGTGTACGCTACACTTCGCTGGGATACAGACATTCGGAAATTTTTCTACGAATACTTGACGTGATTCTTCAAACGATCCAGAACGAATATAGGCTTCAGCTACAGCCATCCTCTGCTGGATTGAATAAGGCATTTTACACAAACACAACTGCACTGTAACAAAACGTATACTGAACTGACACGTAACCACCTGACAAACGGCAGCAACAATCAGTTGTAACATATACATCCACTAGTCGCGCTAGTTGTGTGAGAGTCTTACATAAATAGTATTGCGTAGCGATTTCATCATGAGTTTGGTTTTACGTTGTTCACCATGTAATGTAAGTAATAATACAATTATTACGTCAAGTTAGATGTTTATAGTCTGCATGTATTTTTTTATAAATTTTTTGACAATATTTTAATAATAAAATTAGTTTCTGAGGTTTGGACTAGCAAAATAATAAGGAAGATTATTTTTAAATATCCTAAGCTCATAGATGAGACATTTATGAAGGATAAAGGAAAAAAGGGGGTTTAGTAATATTTTGTAAATTTTAAGGTGAACTATTTTTTCTTATAAATTATACAATAATTGTTAAAAAATGTATTTAATTGTAATCGTATTTATTTTATTGTAATTGTAATATTCAATTGTATGTGTTTGTAAAAATATTATACCGAAATGTAAATCATACCGAAATAAATGTAAAAATATTTTTTTATCTTGATAGAAAATTTACCTGCAAAAAAGGATTAAATTGTGGAATTAATATTTTTCCCTTTGACAGACTGATAAAAACAATAAACAATAAGTTAATTATCGAATGAAAAAAAAAATTAAATAGCATTAAAAAAATTTATTATTATTACTAATATTATTATTTAGCGGGTTTTTACAGCCGTTACGGTTATTTCCTGCACCCTACTCTCCAAGCCTTCCTATCCTGGATCGCTTCGTCCAGTAAACTGCGCTCCTCCATACGTTTCACTACCCCACACCCAATACCCCTTTTCACTATCATGACCCCACATCCTCCGTGTCCTTTCTCTCTTTCTTCTATTTGATGGCTGTAATTCCCAGACTTGACGAGACAATCTGTCTCAACCCATTCTGAGCATGACCATATCATAGTAGCTGTAACTGCTACATTCTTCATCAAAGATGATGTAGCCTTGATAATTTCTCTTCCTCTTATCACTTTTGACTGTATCCATCAATGTAACTTGACAACACCTCCTCCAGTACATCATCACTACAGCTGTCAGTCTCTGCTTGATTATTTCATGTAGAGTCCATAGCTCAGATCCGTATGCCATACTGTTTTCAACGAAAGTTTTAAAACATGTTCATTTTTCATTGAGATATGGTTCCACAAAAACTAATGCAATCTTCTTACAATTCCATTTCCCTTTATAATCTTATTCATAATATCCGTAGTATTTCTTCCATCAGATGATAATGTCATCCCAAGATATTTAAATTCATCAGAATGCCTCACATTTCCTTATGACGTTTCTAAATCCTATCTTTTCCTTCAACCACCATGTACTGTTTTTTTTTTTTTTTTTTACATTAATCTCCAATCTCCATTTCTTGTATTCAGCAATTATGCTTTCTACCATATACAAAATATCATAGGGATGATATTAATTTAGTTAAATTGTAATAACACATTAGTATACAAAAATGAAGCTACAATTCAGAAAAATGTTGAAATTATAACATTCGGTAAATATATACATATTTACTCATAATAGTGTATATAATATATATATATATATATATATATACACACACTATAATATCAAGACTCCCCGACTGGAAGTCGAGAGAATCTTTGCCAAAAGTCACACAGTCACACATGAAAGAATAAAAAACACAAGAAAATGACAAACGGGAAGTATTCACAGAAATGATTAAGCTTTTTATGAAAGGTCGCGTCTTTTTGTTTACTAAAAAGAAAATGCGATTGGACACCACATGACTTCGTTGTACGCCTATTAAATTACATATACACATTTTTTTTTAATGAAAAGTACATAAAATTTTGTTTCATTAATAATTTCTGATATTTTTATTATTATTATTATTATAAGTCGAGAACTTCCCTGTGGAAGACGTTAAGCATTCTTGATTCATATTTTTTCGCTTGGCATTCTTCTTTTCTCTCCAAAATTCTTTCATTCTTTCAGAAAAGACCCTCTTCCGTTCTTCAGACCATTTCGGATGATGTTATTTAGGCTTCGGAGCTTCTGGTTTAACTTCCCATTTATCTATTTTATTTCTGTATGTGTTTATTATTATTATTATTATTAATAAATCAATATATTTAAATGAAAAAAATTTAAAAAAAGGAGATGAAGTCTGATTCGCACAGTTGTGCCTTCCCCTTCTAAGATCCAAATATTTCATTAACTAAAATTTCATTTGGCTATAACTCTGGAACCAATGAAATAAGCACCACTTATAATACATCGTTGAAAATCATTCAATGAGGGCTTACTACTGCAGTCAAGAGAAGTCCAAAATCCAAATCTTTTGAATTTTGGGCTCTTTTGAACACTTTTGGTTCAGTCGATTTCATTAAAAAAGGTAGGTGCATAACTAGATGTTACAACAGTCCTAGATCCAAATTTTCAACATCCTACGGCTAATCTTTTTGTAGTTATGCGAGATACGTACGTACGTACAGACGTCACGCCAAAAATAGTAAAAATGGATTAGGGATAGTCAAAATGGATATTTCCGTTGAATTTTGAAAACCGAAATTTTTCGCGATCACAATACTTCCTTTACTTCGTACATGGAAGTGAAAACATACTCTAGCGGTATTATAGATAATACCGCTTTCTTATGCACTTTTCTTTATATGAAAGCTATTTTCACTATTAAATATTCTTTAATTGACACGTTCACATGGTTTTACTATTTTCTCATCACCCAAAATGAAACCACCATATTTATTTTTCTTCAACAGCAGGCAAGCGTACGTTTTGTCTGTATTTCGTCAGATGGCGCAAGCTATCAATCAGGCTTCTGAAAACATTTGGCTATATATCAAAACTTTATTATGAAAAGACGGTTTAATAAATTACACATGCAAATACACTGGATTTAATGTGAATTCGATTCGGGTAGACGATTTAAGAATTCATAAAGAAAGATGCCAAGAAATTCAGGGGATCCTATATATTTTTCTTAGAGAAAAAAAGATAATCAACATACAGTTTAACAAGATATAACAAAAATAACTGAAAACACAACCACCAAAAAAAACAATCTCATTGTAAAAGTGTTAGTGAATCTCCTTATCACAAAAACAGAACGATATAAAAAAAGGGGTGAATGTATGAAGGTATCTCTCAAAAAACAATTGTTTGCCGTGAATCAGAATAAAATTGGTATACAAAAAAACTGAATATTATTTGCTACGCTCAAACTTGTTTAAAACACAATTCTTTGGTTCAACCGCAGAGAAAAGCTATTTAATAAATTACATCGTGCAAAAATATTGAAAAATATTACAAAAATCAACTCGCCACAAGGTTGTTTCAGTTACAGAATAATAAATATCAAAATAATATTACTGTAAATAGAGTTGCTATTAACGATTGAGTAGCTTTTTTATTGTTTTTTTCTAAACCAGTTGTTTGTTATATTTTGAAACAATCCTGTGGCAATGCAACATTTACATATATATATATATATATATATATATATATATATATATATATATATATATATATATATATATATATATATATATATAAACATTCCCTGACATTCCATTTTTTCTATTTAATTCTTTAAATAAAAAAAAATACCCTATTTTGGGTACATTTCTTATTGAATAGAGAACGTGAGTATAATGCATTATTTGTAAAGATTTTTTTCTATTGCTTTACATTTTCCTGACGCACTCTTTCTTAAGGTTTTGACGTATGTACAGTACCTAAGATGCTGGATTTATAAATCAAAGTAGCTTTCACTGTGATTAATGATGATTTTATAACCATCCTTTTATTGTAATGAGAGTAAAAAATGATGACTGATCAGAATATCATAAGTAAGTAACCAATAAACAGTTATCTATAAAGTTCCTGGTATGAAATATTTTATAAGAACGTATTTATAAAAACAACCGCTGTGTCGTTTGACTGTGTTTAGTGTTTCATAACAGTTCACTCAAATTAGTTTATTTGTGCAATCTAAGAGGTATTTTGAGCAATAAAAAAAAGAGGCTACCTAGTATATAAATGTCCTCATTCAACAAACGGTTATTACAATAACTTTCACCGACAATCCATCATTATGTCAAATTCTTTTAAAAAATTCCACTTCGCCTTAAAAAAAAGAACATGATAAGCGTAAATATGTATCTATATATTGTTATTCAAATATTATAATTATTGTTGTCATTCCAGCCATTTAGATGAAAATAATTTTTTTTTCGCAAGTATTTATGCACCCGATTGCAATCTTTCAGGTATAGTACAGTCTTTCACTTTCCTTTCTCTTAAAATATATCCATTAAACAGACATTTCATATTATTAAACCTTATTTCCAAAATAATATGCTTTATGTTAGGATTTTCTAATAAACAAAAAAAATTATTTTAACCGATGATTGGAAAATATATCAGAGAAGGGGTGGTCGTATCACTTGAATATTCTCAGTGTCGATTACACTGCCAGTTTGGTGTGTGTGTGTAAGATTTTGTAGCAATCCTATCCATGAGAAATATGATGTTACTTTCTTACTTGTTATAGTATATAACGATTTATTGAAATCGGAAATTATTGGTATCGATAAAAAAATAACTCTACCTGGGAGATTTTTGTATTCCTCAGAATTTTGAAATCTCTGATTCAAAAGCGAATTAATTTTAATATTCTTATATTTATGTGCGTGTTTCACTTTATACCTGAAAGTTTTGGGGACTATTTGGTTTTGTATCTCCAGTTTGATATATTCATAAAATTTGGTGTAATAGTTATAAAAAAAATACCATAAAAATTTCGCCCTTCCATCCCTAATGATTAATTAAACATTCTTTTTTCTTTTAATTAATTCATGAATCAAAATACTAGAATTCTTGATCTTATTGTACGTACCAATTATTCAAAAATTGTTATGGAAATTTTCTTTTATAAGTGGTATTCCCTTCATCCATTACAAAAAACATTGAAGAACTATAATAAAAATGATCCTCCCTATACTATAAAATGGCAAGAAAAATGCTAAAAATATGAAAAATGCAATAACTCGAAATCTGATTGATCTATGGGAAATGGCTTAAAACGTTCTGAAAACATGGTACATTTCCTCCATCCCTAATAATTTTTCTTCCTAACGTGTACGTTGCAATCTATTCAACTGATGAACAATAAGCAACCCCTCCACGGCCCAACGAGATTAGGATGATCTGTATGACATGTAAATGAGGTGCCTTGTACAGACTCAGGCTGACCATTCCTGAGACATGTAGCTAATAGAACCCAGATCACCGAAGTACACAGGTATCCACTGTCCAGTATTGAAATCCGTATAAAAGCAACTAACTTTTACTAGAATTTGAACCTCAGAACCTTCGACTTCAAAAATCAGCTGTTAAACAGTTGATTTGCGACGACAAGCTAACCAATAGACCAGTCCGGTGAGCAATCCTTAATAATTGATTAGAAGATTTGTTATTTCTTTTCCCCATTTCAACTTATTGATTTCATTGATACATTAATTTAAACTAGGGGTTGCGCCGTATGGCCGCTTCGCGGTCAGTATTTTAGTATTTTCCTACCACGTTATAATACAGGGAAAATCAGTGTTCGCTCATATCTAGACTCAGAGTCGAGGATAAACTTTAGGTAAGACCCATTAGGTGTGACTTGATTTTTATAATGTTTTAAGTCATTGCCCGTCCCAGTAGATCAATCAAATCATGAGTTACTGCATTTTTCAGCATTTTTCTTACCACTTATACATAGGGAGGATCATTTTTATTATAGTCTTTAAATGAAGGATTATCAGGTGAGAAAGCTTTTCATTCTTTATTTATTTTTTTATGAAATAAATTATTTGTTATGAAATTAAGAGTTACCGTATTCTCTTTTAGATTAAAGATGAATTTTTATCATGTGAAATACAAAAACTTACTGGGATTTGAACCCAGAATCTTCTGAATGAAAGCCAAAATAACAAAATCCTCCACTTCTGAAAAATGGTATTTCAATATATTTTATAAACTTTTTCTTTTTTCACTTTACCGACTTTTATTTCATTATTATTAAATTTTAAAGACTCGGGATTATTAGGTTGGATTTAATTTTCATCATAAAATTAATTGCAAAAAATAAATTCATTTTCTGTCTAAATAAATTAAAATACTGTCGTTTGAGTTGGTTTTTTAAACTAAATATTATGATATCTTAAATTATAGTGTATTACCTAACACAGGATTGCACATAGGCTATTTGTTAAAATTATTTACTGTTTTATCTAATAAAACATTCCAAAAATTTTTTTATTAATTATTTTAGTTTTCTTTACTTATAAATACTTATAAGAAAATAGTAAATAAATAATAATTTACGTAATCCCAACAAAAAAAAAAAATAAAACTTTCTAAATTTATTATTGAAGGAAGGGTTAACTTTTAATCTTTACGCAGAAAACGGAGGTAACGTTCATTAATAATGTTATTGCCAGTATTTAAATGTCTTGTTAATTTTTAAACACGGCCTTTTTATATGTACACTTTTAATATTAAAGCTCAAGAATATACAAATTGTATTGCATAATTAGTCGCAGAAACTTTTATAGGTTTATTTAACTTATTTTTTACAGATTATTTATTTATATTAAAAATACTAATTTAAAAATATGTATAACCTACACATTGAAAGAAATGCCAAGGTTATAAAGTTGAAATTTATTCTACAATATGGTTTATGTCGTTTTATTTGAGTTACTGTCCGGAGAAGTTGTGTTTAATAATGGTGGCTAGGTAATGTTGTGTGCGATTGTACTCTTGTGAGTTCGTTGAATAGAGTGTAACCACGCCTAGTTTCTTCCTACGTTCCTATGTATTCCTTACGTGCCAAGAAAAACAAAAGAATGTTTAATCGAATGTTTGTCATTTACTTCTACAAAAGAGGTATATGAGTGTAGGTCTGTATATTGTACACGTTTGTTGCTATATATATATTTTTTTATACTTGATGGATGTCATTTATTTTTTTGATGTTTCATTAAGCTATATTTTTTTATGATTACGTTATGTCAAAATAATCCTCCTTGAGATGTAGAATTGTTATGAGATGGAAATTTAATCGCATTTAAAATAGTAGACTATCGTATCCAATTTTAAGTTCATCCATTTTCTATGTGTGCTAAAAAAATAATACTACCTTAAGTCATAAGGATGTATACTCTTATCAAAAATTTAAACAGATTATCTTGAGGTATTACAATGCTATGTATAAAAAATTAATTTTTTTTTTTAAATCGATTTTTAGTAGATTGAGATTTTACTTTTTTTATTTTTTATTATTATTTATATTTTAATAAACATAAGTTTAAAATTGTACCATGGGAATATTATATATAAGTTTGTGTAGAAAATGCCACACGTGATCGTTATTCAAACCTTTCAGATATAAAGCTGGTACGTAACCACTCCTCGAAGGAGGTTATCGTTCTATATTCTAACACCATGTAGGCATTAAGTATTTTCAAAAGCCAATAATTTTCCATTTATTTTTCAAAAACCCCCTTAAGAAAGGAAAAATAAATAAATTTACCGACTTCCATTTTCATATTCCCACATACAAGCTTCGTAAGCTTCTATGGTAAATTAATTCATCAACCAAGAAAAAAAATTTTTTTTAAATTCAGGTTGATAAGGGGGTTAGGGATTTGTTCTCACATTTTTAAGGATGGAAATTTATTAGTGCATTTTGTTAAGAGGATTATTTCAACCAATACACAAGTTACCATTTTATATTTCATGATTTTAGATTAAATCATTTCAAACAGAAAGCTAAATTTGTTGGTTACCTTTATCTTTTAAAGAGAGAAATTTTTAACATAGCTTTTTTTTATTTTTGAATCAAGGTATTCATTTTGTTGAAAAACATAAAAATCCCAGATTGATAAAGTTTTTAATTGGCACTAATGCTTTTCCATTGTTAAATACTGTAAAAATAATAGAAATAAATGTATTAAAAATAAAAATTATTTTAATTTGGAAAAATATGAAACCTCGCAGCATGCCGCTTAAAACGATCATATTTGATAAACATCGTAATCATTTAGTTATTTTTGCACCATCTCTGTAACAGACCGAGAATTTTTAGAATGACCCGGGTAGTCTATACAAGACAGGGTGAATGTAAAATGTACAATTAGTCCAACCAAATTGCATTTTGCAGAAAAAACAAATTGTTACCTGGACTTTTATAAGTGGAAATGGTAAAGGGGATTATAAAAAACGTAAAAAAAATAAATGCGTGAGCGGAGGTGGTGGAGGGGTGATTTGGGAAAAAAATTTTAAATACAAAAAAGATCGTGTAAAAGTCTACAACTTTTAAGTCACTTTTTAACATAGCCTCAAAATTTCCGAGAAAAGTTTGTAAAAATCCTCTTTTTTTCGTTTTTTAGTTTTCATTTCTGAAAAAAAAATAATAATTTTGACGAAACTTGGTGGTATACCTTTCTGTGTCTTAAATAACCACGAATTTTTTTGACGTCAAATTTCGCACGAAATCGCAATAACACCATTTTTCATCCTTTTTCAACCCTCAAATCAACTCTTTACCACCCCCGCTCACGCATTTATTATTTTTTTTCATTTATTATAAGCCTCTTTACCATTTCCACTTATAAAAGTTCAGGTAACAATTTTTTTCCCTTTAAATGAGTTATTTCGATCGGTCTAAATGTATTGTACATTTTTTCCTCTTTTAGTATATTTCATTACAGCAGAAATTAAATACTATTGAATTTGATTAGAGTATAAATTTTATTTAGGTATAAAAATTAGATAATTGTTTTATGCTATAGAATTGAGACAAAAATCAGTAAAAAACTTTTGTTTCATATTATTTTTTTTTCTTACTTATTGGAACTGTGGAAATCGCGAACGTGTGGTGAACTGCACAACTTAGAGCAACCGAGCATTCTGGTAAAACAGGATAGTTTAGCTTGGTTATTTTATACTCCAATGCAGACCTAAAAGATTTAGAAATACAGTAGTATATGCATTCGATAAGTTTTCAGCGTGACAAAGAAAATTATATTTATCAGAATTTTCTTTTTCAAGGTCACCTTGCAATCGAATACATTTAGAACAACAATTTTCCAACATTTTAATATCCTCAATATAAACCGGTTTGTCCAACTCTACAAAATAAGCGGTTGTCTCAGCATTGACATCATCATTTGAAGTGAATCTTGAAATGAAAGTAATCACTGGGAATCAAATCTGATGAGTGTGGAATTATTTTGAAGCCTAGTTCATGGAGTTTTGTAGCATTAACTTGAAACCTATGAACAGACGCATAATAGTGAAAAAGCACTTTTCTTTTTAGCCAGATGTGGATGTTTAGCCTGATTATTACCCTTCAATTGATCTAGTAGTGAAGCATAATACATCCCGGTGATGGTCCTGCCTTTTTCCAGCTAGTCTATGAGCACCACACCAAAAAATGCAAAAAAAAAAAACCATAACTATGACTTTTTCTGTAGATGGAAGCTTTGCGCTTTCTTTGGCACACTTTCACCTTTTCCTACTCACTGTTTGCTTCATTTACTGTTGTAAAAGTTGAATAAACTCTTCGGGATCATTTATAAATAAATCTATACATCTTCGAGAAGTATTCAATGGAATGCGTTTTCGGTCGACTGTTAACAAACGCAACACCTATCGAGCGGAAAGCTTTTGCATATCAAAAGCATCGTGTAAAATGAAGTGGACAAGCATCGCGTATCGAGATGTTTACAACGACACCAAGTTCGTGCAGCATCAGTCGGCGACCATATAATACTGCATTGTGGATTTTTATGTCGGTTACAGCTGTTTTAGGTTTTTCGAACATTCATCATCATGAATTAATATACGACCACGTTTAAATTTAGCAACCCAATTTTTTACTCTTCGAAAACGAGGTGGAAGAATCCATTACAATGGAATTTCAATTTTTTGTTGTCAGTTGGGATTAAACCCTTTTAAAGAATTCATAATTTCATAAAAGCTTGAATTTCAATTACATCCATTTTTAAGATAATGTCAAAGCTTATTTGCTTTTCTCGATTTTCATAAACAAGCAACTACCCATGCATCTGAAACCTCGTCGCATGCCACCTAAAGCAGTGATTCTTAACATTTTTAGCTCCACAATCTCCAAAAAGTAAAAGAAATATATAACGAATATTTCGCGACCCCCCCCCCCCCAACCCCAACCTAATGAAACCTAGTTAAAATTATTTAGCTACGTTGATAGCGAAGGGTATGAACATGCATATATGAAATGTACAGACATGAGCTATTTACAAGTTTCAACTTGATGTGTACGTGCTCCTTGTAATTTTGTCTGCTTGCATAATATTCGCTGTAAAAGCGTCTTCTTCGAACGTGCATATGATAAATTTGAACAGGTCGTGCTCTCAGCTATAAAAAGGGCGTAAAGAATTGCAGAACGTCAGTTTAGTTTCGTAGGTCTGGTGCCTTAAATAAAGATTTTAGTGAAAATAATAATAATAGAGGTTTCGGTTTTTTAGTGTGTGGTCAAATGGTATAACTGCTTTTTTTCAATTGTATTCTTTTGCAAAATGGATAAATTTGTGGAAAAACGAAGTGATCCATCTATATCAAGTAAATCGATTGGTAAAAAGGCAAGATTGTACAATGACAGTTAGTTAAATTATGGTTTTATATCATTGGATGGAAAGCCACAGTACGTTATTTTCTTTCAAGTACTCTCCGATGAAAGCACGAAGCCATAAAAATTAATCCGACACAAGGAAACTAGACATCCGGGTCATAAAAGAAAACCCTCGGAAATTTTTGAAAGAAAATTACATACTTTGAGAAATCAATAAGCTTCTGTTTGTAGATCAAGCCATACCGATAACAGTACACTTGAAGCATCTTATCTCGTAACATCAAGAGTAGCAAAGATGTCCAAACCTCATATTGCCTGCTGCAATTGATATTGTCAGTGATTTAATAAGGAAAAAAAACAATTGAAAAAAATTTCGCTTTTGAAACGTTCTTTACTTAACGTCTTAAGGTAAAAAAATAATAATAATAATAATATATGATTTATTAGCTGCCTAATAAGCTATATTTTCTCATTCTCTGTTCAATTTAGAAGTTTTTCAATAAATCACTTTTTCTGCGTGGATGGGTATTTTAAAAAATTAAATACTTATAATCCCATTATAATAGGCTGAGGAAAGAAAAAATGTGAGTATTAGTGAAAAACAATCATTACATAATACAAATATGAATATTTTAAGGGAAAAATATTGTAAATTAAGTTTTTCCAATATGGAAGATTTAAAATAATTCTCACAAGAAAATCGTTACCTAGCGCTTTGTATAATTTCTTTCGGTGCACTAATTTTTTATATCCATCTCATTTCTAAAAATGACGCATATCAAAATTTATATTATTTTAGTCGGCGTTAAGTGATGTTAAATTTTAACTACTTATTAATTTTTTAAAGTAAGTTTTTATTATAAAAATGCTGAAAAAGGCACCACTTTTTGAGTTTTTTATCGCGTAGCTTGAACTTTAATTGCTTACAATTAAAGAATTATAAACCAATCTCACTCAAATTTTAAAACAAAGTAATCCGTTCTATTAATTTATCGCACTTTAAATTTAATATCTCCACCTTTAGCTGTTTATTAATTGTTATTCAATTTTTAGAACCGTTTTATCTTCGTTAGATACTGGAATGGTTTGTTTGTTATTTTTTATTGGCAAGAGATCAAAATCAAGCTACATGAAAGAAGACTCAAAAAATGCTGCTTTTATATTTTTTTAAATACACATCAAAAAAATATTAAAAAGTAAATAGTTAACATAACCAAACGTAGAATAAAATGATCTAAATTTTGATTTAACTTGTTTTGAAATCAGGTGGGTAGTTAGTTTTTTATAAGGGTTAAAACTCGAGTGCATATAATTTCTGCCTAGACACTAGTAGCCGCATCCTTTTATATGAATTGAATACTAGATCGTGGATACCGATGTGTTCTTTGGTAGTTGGGTTTCAATTAACCATACATCTCAGGAATGTTCGACCTGAGATTGTACAAGACTACATTTCATTTACATTCATAAATGTCATTCTCATTCATCCTCTGAAGTAATACCTTTCGGCGGTTCCGGAGACTAAACAGAAAAAGAAAAATAGACAATAGTAGCAGTCAGTGTACAACTGATTTATAGTTTGCTATTATAATTATTTCAATACTTTTTCTCATCGTAGCAATTAATTTATCTATTTTTTAATTTATTTTTGAAGCAAAGCTTCTTAACGCAGGCTTCAGGATAGGGAGTAAGCTGAGAAAAAACGAACGTCACGCTCTAGCTGATGTCTCCACTACGGTTACCGCGTGCTATTTGTAGATACTAACATATAGCCTGCCCTATAGATATCTATATAACCGGCCTTCGTGGCGCGAGTGGTAGCGTCTCGGCCTTTCATCCGGAGGTCCCGGGTTCGAATCCCGGTCGGGCATGGCATTTTCACACACGCTACAAATCATTCATCTCATCCTCTGAAGAAATACCTAACGGTGGTCCCAAAAGTTAAACAAGAAAAAAACACATTTATATATAGGTACTAGACACATTTCAATTGCATTGTTAAATTTAAAAGAGAAGAAAATCGTGCTATTGCATTTGTAATGTTATAAGTCTCATTACAAATGTGATAATCTCAAAATTTGATAAACTATGACAAATATAAGTGAAATAAGTCTACGAACCTCAAATATGGGAGATTTTTATTCAGCTATATGCAAATTGGAAAACGGAATTGAATTGGTTATGACAGTTGTATACATTTCACCAAATAAAAAAATTGATGAATAATGTTTCTTAAGAGAGCACTAGCAGGATGTAACGGACAAATTGTTCAATGGACGGGACGCAAACATCATGAATCACCAGTTATTTTATCTGGTGACTTCAATGTCAATCTTGCTGACGAAAAATCAGAAGCACTTGATTTTTTTAAACACTCTGTTTATCGATGAATAGTCAACCGGTGCAAGCTACAATAAAATATAGCACAACCATTGATGCTGTTTTTTCAAGATACTTAGAAAACTTTTATCGTTATTGTATATTGCGTAAACGTTATTTTACACCATTAATTCATATAGTATCAAGAAGCTTCGCTTCCGTAGTTGGTCATGCACCGACGCACTCGTTTCTTTTTTAAATACTACTTCATCTCTGAATTAATAATAATAATAATTATTTTGAAGATTAAAACACTTTTATTTTGGCTAACTCGTAGATATTTAATTTATTTATTTCACACGAAAATAAATTCCCGTTATGTTAAAAAATGTTCAAAAGTAATTTTTCTTCAGTTTTATTGTTTTTTAAACGCAAATACGACTTAACTGAAAACTGACCAGAGCATAGATAAGATTTCCCTCATTTGTTTTCCGTAATATGAAGCGAGAACTTATTAGCAGAAATACATTGCGGCTATATAATGTAAGTATGCGTGACTATACTATGTTTATTATGCGGCTCGTGTTTATTGCTTTTATTAAATTATTACATAAATTACTATTATATATTTTTTTTTAAATTCAATATTTATTTTCTTCCAGTTTTATTTTTGCAGTACGGAACTAAAAAATTCGTGATTCGTAGATAGGTTATAATAAAATTAATAATAGTCAAGTTGACCTTTCTGAATAAATAGTAGTAGCAGATATTTTATGGATTATTCAGAAAAGTAGTATATTTTATGCTCGTGAAGGAAGTCGTTTTTCTTCTTTTTTCTGTGTGGATGGTAAATTTAATATGGGTCGAAAATGATTACAAATTTCTTTTAAATTATGGTTTAAATTCATAATGTTCGTAATAACCTTGAAATATATGCGGGCCTATTAAAAATAAAGTAGAAATTTCAATAGTTGCGTAATATATTTGTGCGATAGTAATATAATTTAATAAAAAATATTTAATATTATTGTATTTTACTTTGATATTACGTAATATCGATAATTTTGTGTGCCTAACTATTTTAATTTTCAATAAATTTTTAATCGACTTCAAAAATAGAAGAAGGTTATCAGACCAAATGTACTTTCTTCCTCTTTTAAACACAGTATTGCATGCAAGTTAATCCGAACACAGGTGTTATTTAATAAAAAGTAAATTTATTAAAAAAAAAATCATTCATTCCTGTACAATTAGTGAATATCTAGTAATTAATATATCCTCCTTTATTCTTAATTACTTTACGTACACGATTTGACTACGTTTCATCAAGTGTACTACACATTTTTTTCATCATTAAACCATACCGATCTTATTGCTTTAATAAGATCAATTTTTGTGGTATAGTTCATTTCTGAGAGTAGTTTTTAGAATATTGACCAAAACTTTTCAATTAGGTTTAAGTTTCAGAATTGCCTGACCACAGGAGCACTTTATGTTTCGTTCTTTGAAAACTTTTTCTACTGTTTTTTGGCAGCATGGGGCATGTCGCCAAATCTTGTTGGAATACTCAGTTGCTTTGTGGGAATTTGTTTTGAGGTTGTGTCACAACCCTTTCCTTCAGAACCTTTATATACCCTCACTTTTCAACACACCATCTATTGGAAGTAATGAACAAGGGCCTTCAAATATGAAACAGACTCAAAACATTTTTTTCTGGTGATGTTTAACTGATTGTTGAATATGAGCCGATGATGTACTTTCATCTAATGCTTTTAACGTTTACTTTTTGCCCCTAAACATAAAAATTTGACTTGTCGGAAAAGATATCATTTTTCCAGTTTTCTTTGGTCCCAACCCACCGGGTTGGTCTAATGGTGAACGCGCCTTCCCAAATCAGCTGATTTGGAAGTCGAGAGTTCCAGCGTTCAAGTCCTAGTAAAGGCCTAGTAGAGACCCTTTGCACGTTTCGTTTGCACGAATTTGAATACTAGATTGTGGATACCGATGTTCTTTGGTAGTTGAGTTTCAATTAACCACACATCTCAGGAATGGTCGAACTGAGACTGTATAAGACAGTACACTTCATTTACACTCATACATATCATCCTCATTCATCCTCTGAAGTATTATCTGAATGGTAGTTACCGGAGACTAAACAGGAAAAGAAAGAAAGTCTTCTTTTGTCCAGTTAGCATACGCTTTGGCCTACCCAAGAGCTGTTTTTTGCACATTGCTGGTGTGAAAAGGTGCTTTTTAGTTGACCGACGAGCTTTCCGTCCAGCTGCAAGAAGTCGCTGTCTAATAGTTGCCACAATAAATCTGTACCACTGACTGATAATTCTGGATTTAAGTCTACAGTAGATAATTTTGGATCAATACGTTTTCTCGCTAATAATCGATACTGTATTAGAGTAGTTTTCGTTTTACTGCATTTGTCTTTCCTTTGGGGTAAAAAGGAACCAGTTTCTTAAAATTGTTTTAAAATAGCATTTGCTCTCCCTAGTCAAACACCACACTCAGAAACTTCTTTTCGTTGTATCATACTTGTATGCTCAGAAAGATAAATAACTTTCGAACGCTTTCCTGGAGTTCGTTTGAATTTATTACAAATTCAAGATACACAGAACAAAAAATAGGAAAATATGATTTTATATATATATATATATATATATATATATATATATACTTGTACTCAATTCTTTTTAAATAGAGCTATTTTGAGGTTTCTTCTTATGTTTCTTAACTGAAAGTTACTCTGTTGGGCCTGTTAAAAATGTATTCTAGATAATTTAACTGGAATATTGTTTAAAATAAAAATTACATTTTTTACGTAAGTGATGTGAAGACTTTTTTTTGGCGTCGGTATTACTGCTTAATAGTGAATTGTTATAATTTAAAAATGATGTAATTCTGATATTTAAATAATTTTCTCAAAAATATTCATGAAAATCCGTTGTTATGTTTAGAGTAATAATATTTTTTATAATAAATTATATTTTTGCCTTTAAGAGACCCTTAACTTATTCTCGATAAAGTGTCTAGATCATTTCTCTGAATTCTTTTATTTATTTTTTTATATTAAGATGCACGTTTCTGGCCTGTGTGCTTCTTACAAACAGGATTTTTTTTTCATATAGGCAGCGGTTTTTTTAATCGACTTTTCGAAGAAAAGTATGGTATTACTTTCGTTGGCACGTTGTGATAGATGGTGGTGAAAGTGAATTTTCTTTTTTGTTTTTGAGGTAAGAGAAGTACGAAAATACCATTCACTTCAAATGTAATTTCCTTATTCAAAAAAATTACAATGAAATTGTAAACTGTACGATAAGAGTCTCGCAGATATCATTTCTTCCGCTCAAAAAGCAAAAATTTCTCTAATATAAATAAAACTGTTTTTAACAAAACGATACTGATATCAAAAAAGAGTAAGACACTACATTTCTATTATCAAAATATATTATTAATTTAGAATTTTCTTTAAAATAAAAATACATGTTAAATATATGTAATAGACAATATATACACAATAATAGATAATAAACAATGTTTAAACGTTCCATATAATCAAAAATTTTAAAAATTGTTACAAAACTCTTACCGGCCCGATTTCATTTATTAAACAACGTATAATCATAAGAATTGTATTATTTCTGTAAATGTAATATGTATTACATATAAATGAAATCGGGCCGGTAAGACTTTTGTAACAAATTTTTCTTTTCTGACTGTATTGGTGTATTTTCCATAAGTGCTTATGTAGCGAATCAAAATGGTGAGTTTAAATTTGATGCTTATGTGTAGGGTTACTCGTTAATCGAACCTATTTGTGCGTTGTGCTCTGAAAATTAGTGCGTTTCTGACGGCGAAATAATGAGGGCGTCGGAAACGAAAAGTCGGTCTTCCTGCGCAGTTCTGCGCAAGAGATTTTTTTTGTTAATACGTTTATTTTAAGTACAAGTGAACAAAGAAATTTTAAATCGAATAATAATAACTTTTCAGTTCTTTTAAAACTTCAAGGTTTGAATTGGCAAAATAATATTTTGTAAACACTTCCAGTTGTTTTGACTTTGGCACCGATTAAAAAAGTCGAAATTAATAAATTAATTATTTTTAACGTGGTTTTTAAAGTTTAAAACTTATTTTATTATATTTTACGATTAATATTTTAATATAGATTTTTATACTTTGTAATAAATTTTCCGAAAAAGTACCGAACCAAATGATAATTTCATTACTTATAATGAATTATTTATTTATAATGGTCTAGATTGTTTACATCAGAAAATAATATTATTTAAACTATATCAAAAATAAATATTTAATTTTTTGGAGAATATTTAGTATTTAATTGAACTGTGGAGGAAAAAAATTATGATCTTTCACATAATTTATCTTGATAAAAGTGTTTCTCTTTTAAAAGTTTTGTATGGTATTAAAACTGACGTCTTGAAAAAAAATTTTCTGAGTAGTTAGATTCATTTATCGTTTTGAAATAGAAAGTTAAAATTATTAGAGTTTATTGTACTGGTTTTTTAAAATTATTTATCAATTTGTTTTTTAATTTTTTTTATTATATAAAATAAAGCACAATCAAAAAAACTAATTATATTTTATTAAAACCGTTACTAGAACTGACACTAGCCGGATGCACTTTTAAGGAGAAACTGTCCGGAAAAAAATTGGATGTAACCAAGTGTACAGTTGTAATTTAATCATCTGTCAAGAATCTATTTAAACTTGTCAACCGTATCTCTTAAATGGGTGTCCCTCTATATAGTTAACGAGTATTAGTGGGTTGATATTTTTATGACCCTGTTCAAGTGGAAATAGTTAGTTCCCACGCAGGTTTAACGGTCATGCGAATTTTTGTTACTTGTTGGAAGTGCTATTTAATGTACTGTACCTATTACTATATATACGTACATTGATGTAGTTTGGTCTTTGCTTTGTAAAGAAAAAGAACAATTGTATGTGCTTAGAATTTTTCTTTTTATATATTTAATAAAATGGTTTTAAGACTACGTAGTTATTTGTTATACAATATTATTTTTTTATAGTTCACTATTCCCTTTACGATTAAATGGGGGTGCTTTGTACTTCGCCGCATCAACTACACTTTCTTAAAGCAACGTAAATAATATCGCTTACAAAAAAGTAATAAAGAGTTGTATATATTAAATAAATTTGGTATTTAATTTTACATAACTTATATAACTTTTTAATCGATATGTTTAAAAAAAAAAATTCTAAAATGTATGATTTATAAAACATCAAAGTAGGATTTTGTATCTAAAGATGGGGACTTTTCTCTAATCGGAAAATCTCCACCTGTTCCAAATTTAATATATTTTATTTTAAAAAATTGTTGAAAGTTTTATGAAATATGATTTTCAAAAAAAAGAACTAAGCCAAGGTAAAGATTGAAAATATAAAAAAGAAAATTCAAGAAATGTGTGTAGAGATCTACATAATATTTATTAATTATTTAGTGGTCGCAAATTGTAAAATTACGTAAAAGTTTTTTCTTTAACTGAAAATCCATAGTGAGAAATTTCAAAGAAGCAGTTCATAGTTCCAACTAACGGACTCCTCTCCTTTATAGAAGATGTTCAAATGAACTGAGACAGACTCTGAAATTATTATTTTTTTTTAAAATAAAAATCCCATAAATCGAAAAAATATTGAGAAAATTAACAATTTATGAACAGATATTATGTTGTGCACCAGAATTTCAATTCAATAATGTCTAATATTTCTTCAGTTATTGTTTTATCTATAATAGGTACCTTAATTTCATTATATTTTTTCCTTAAAAATATGTGATGAGACGTAATATTACATCTGATATCATGATAATAATAATAATAAAAGTAGTAATAATAGCAATAAATAAAACCGTACTAACAAAAGTAGACTGCTCAAATGAATAATAAATTCGGTAACAGAAAAATCTACCTTCCCCGATGTACAAGTATTATATCTGCACACCTGGTTTATAATGAATAATATGAATCCATCTTTATGTTCTTTCATTAAAAAAAGATGAATTTTTCATTTATAGATCTCTATTATAAAAGGAAAAGTAAGAAAAATATGATTGTTTAATCGAGATTTTTCAGAAAGCTTTTTTACTCGATTACAGTAGTAGGGTAGATCTTGAAAAAAGGAGTTAGAAGTTAAAGTCTTTCTCAGCCCCCCCTCTCGAACTCCCTCTCTCTCTCTCTCTCTCTCTCTCTCTCTCTCTCTCTCTCTCTCTCTCTCTCTCTCTCTCTCTCTCTCTCTCTCTCTCTCTCTCTCTCTCTCTCTCTCTCTCACACTGTGTGTGTGTGTGTGTGTGTGTGGTTGTGTATGTTTTGATTCCATCTAAAAAATAAAATTTTTTAGATATATTTTTAATTAAAATAATATTAGGCCAACAAAAAATTTTCGTAGTAGAAAAGTGGTCCATTAGAAATGCAATAGGGAAAAAACAGAGTGTTAATGAAAATAAGGAAAGTTATATAGAGAAAAAAATAAAGAAACAAAAGTCGAGCGTGAGTTAAAGCCCTCTGGGAATCAGAATTACATTAATTTCATGGTAGCTAGAAGGACAACATACAAAAAAAGGGGAACACTCCTCAGTTTAACTCAAGCATCTGTCGAAGGAGACTTCTAAAATAAGCGTTTATCAAAAGAACCAATAAATTTTTAACTGATTGACCACTGCAAAGAACTGCCTGAGATTATGAAATAATATCTCACTTACAGATTATGCCTCGAGTCTCCTAACCAAAAAAACACTTTTTCAATGAAGTCTGATTTAAATTAGCAGTCAATATATTTGGCTGCCATTTGATTAAGTGTATTTTAATGGCTTAATTAACTGTATTTGATTAAATTTAGTTTGTTATGCATAGTATGCAGCAAAACTTCATATGCATGATGAAAAATATATTTACAAATATGTATGTATATACGGCTAAACTTTGTACTCAAATTATCTATATAGTTTGTTTAATTTTTCATTTCAAAAATCATTTTATTACTTCCATTGAAATTACCTGAAGCAAGTATTTGTATCAAATTTCATCCCCTTCTTGAAATCAGATAAAAATAAAACTACCAAACATTTTAGGGTACACTAATTTTATTATTATTATTGATTATTGAAGGAGGAAATGGGCCTACACCTCAGTATCGAAATAGTGGGTGTAGCCCAGAAGTCAGATGACGAATAACATTGGGATGAAAGGCAATGTTAATCATGAATCAAACCTGGAAAAATGAAGATACTAGCCTTGGCACTAAGTGCCGGCTAGTCCATACCATCATCTTCCTTATAACAATCAATGGATATGAAAGTTGGACCCTGAAGAGGGAAGATAGAAGAAGGATTGATGCTTTTGAACTATGGTGCTGTAGAAGAATGCTGCGAATACCATGGGCAGCCAAGATTACCAATAGGGCAGTTTTGGAGCGGGTCAAACCAGCCATGTTCTTTGAAGGCAAAGTACTTTGGCTCAAGTTGTTGTACTTCGGACATATCATGCAGTCGAATTTATTAGAAAAGTCAATGATGCTTGGTATGGTCAGCGGCAAAAGAAGAGTTGGCCGCCCAAGAACCCGTTGGCTTGATACCGTCAAAGCTGAAACAGGCATGGCCATGAAACAACTGAAAGAAGCAATAGTAACAGAAACGGATGGAAGAAACTTGTCTGTAGAATTGCCGAGGGTTGGACATGACTGAATGGATGACAACAACAACATTAGTAATTAAAAAGAATTATTTCTGTAAATCTAAATTTTTTATTTTTTTATATTTTTTTTTATATTTAATTTTTTATTATGTATTTTCAGATGTAATGTGGTCAGAGCAGCTCCGTGAGGCTGCAACAGGAGGGAACACCAAGGAGGTTGTTCGGTTGCTAGCTGAGGGAGCAAAAGTTACTCCTGACAAGGTATGTACCTTGTCATACATGTTCTTTTTAAAAAAAAACTGAATTATCTATTTTTGCTTTACATACAGTTTTTATTTTATTTATAATTAACTGTATATGTTTAGTGCTATCACAATGTAGAAAGTTTATTCGTTGAGGTAACAGATTAAGTATTGGATTTTGAAAATTAGAAGGGTGATATTTAAAATATTTTTACAACTTACTGTATTTATATTATGTATGATTTTTAATAAATATTTAAATAATTCTGTTTGACGTTATCTAATCCTACAATGAATTACAGTAAAATCAAATTACAGTATGGTAGTCAGTTAGATCAATCAGTTCTGTGAGAATACTGTAAATTTATCTGAATTAAGAAAAGTATACTGATATTGTAAACATTCATAATAGTTGAAAAAGTTGTATTACAGCAAGAGATTAAAGGCCAAAGATAGGAGGTAGAGACAGTTGCTCGGCGTAACACAAAACAAAAGTAATCAGGACTGATCCTTTGACAAGTTACATTTTTTACTCCAATATTTCATCAGTGATATTAATACTTGCCATAATACATTGTTGTAATTATGAGATGTTATTTAAATGTATAATTATGATTTTTATTTCAAAAAGTATTTAAATAAATGGTTTAACTATTAAAATACAAGATAATTTTTTAATGTTTATATAGATATTTGTGTATAATTATACTAAATTTACAAATTTTAGCATACATTAAAATTAAATCATTAACATTATTACACAAATTAAATTATGACAGTGAGTATATAGAATATCTTCAATTTAAAAAATAAAAAATAAAGAAAAAATAATTTTGAATTTATTGTTAATGTAGACTTGAATATCAATTTATTTAAATAATTAGCTAATATTTTAGTAGAAAATATATTATTTATATTTAGAATGTTAACTGTATATATATATATATATATATATATATATACATTACTCAAAAAAGACAAAAAAAAGTAAGTGTCATTTCATTTACTTTGTAATTCTATACTTGGGTTGTTCAAGTTGTTTTTTTATTATAAAAAAATATAATATATTGGTACAGAGAAATATGGGTCTTATAAATATTGACTTTAGAAAAATCATTAATGAATATATATATATATATATATATATATATATATATATATATACAAAAAAAATATATATATGTATATATATATTATTATTTTTTTTTAAAGTAATAAATATATTGCAGTAATAATAATAATAATAATAATAATAAAATAACTTTTAGATGATCACTTTTGAAAAATACTTATCAAAGCTTTTTTGTACAATTTTTTTTTAAATTCGTGAAAGTAGTTGGTAAATGCAACTGAATTGAAATTTAAGCTTTGTCTCCATCAGCCATTAGATTTGATGCTGAGTGCAGTACAAATATCTTTATAAATACCTATGTGTGGGGCAAAAATCTGGATGAAGTTTGTTTTTGAGCATGAAATAACATACCCCATACCTAATAATCCAGTACTCAAATTCCATTTCTCGGGGTTCTAGTCCAAGGTGGATACTACAATTTCCACAATTAAAAAAAGTATTTTCATCAACTGGAAGTGAAGTTTCTCGAAACTATTTCAGATTGAGACAAAGTTAATATTAAAATTCAAATAGTTTTAATGAAAAAATTACAGAAATACAATAAACAAATTACAGCCGAATTAATTTTAAATGATTCAACTATTTATACATGAAAATCAGTTACGAATGGAGATAACTAAAAAAAAAAAAAAAAAAAAACAATTAAAACTGGAACATAAATATATAAGATAGAAAATTCTGAGTACTGTACTGGTGAATTATCAGTTTTAAATTTTTATGAGAAAGAAATAAAACAGATTAATGCAAACATAATAACCACTAACAATCCTTCTTTAGTAATTAACTGATTATTTTTATTAAGAGTAGTGTAACAACAAACATTTTATCCACATAAATATTTTTTATTAAAAAAAAACCCTTACAAAAGAAAAAAGCAAATGAAAGAAAAAATGAGTACTCATCATGATTTACATTATATGCTACATCCAACAAGTAGTTTATCACTTGTTGCTGTTCATGCTTTGCTGATCAAATGATAATGTTCTTTAACTCTTTAAATACACAATGACATAATAGTTTTTGTACATAATCCTTTGAATTTAAATTCACAAGCCAATCCATATGAGTAATTTAAGTCAGGAAATCCTTCAGTATAGACATTTTAATCCTTTGGTTTTGACATTTTACTGAAAGGATCATAATTTTAAACTACTATACTTTATTATCACCATTCTCATTACAGTTTAAATCACATAATTAATATATTCAATTGTGCTCCATACAAGTTTTATGAAATCATTCATTTTACTTTGGTTAAATTTTCCATCAAAACCTAAACCGACAACGATTGTTAACGTCTATATGCCTACAAGCGCCCATGATGATGATGAGGTAGAGTGTGTATACGAAGAGATTGATGAAGCAATTAAACACGTAAAAGGAGATGAAAATTTAATAATAGTTGGAGATTGGAATGCAAGCATTGGAAAAGGCAAGGAAGGAAATATAGTGAGTGAATATGAGCTGGACAAAAGGAATGAAAGAGGGGACCGACTTATAGAGTTTTGCATGAAGTATAATTTAGTAATTGCCAACACCCAATTTAAAAATCATAATAAAAGAATATACACTTGGAAAAAGCCAGGCGATACTGCAAGGTATCAGATAGATTATATCATGGTTAAGCAAAGATTTAAAAATCAACTCGTTGACTGCAAAACTTACCCTGGAGCAGACATTGATAGCGACCATAATTTGGTGATAATGAAATGTAGATTGGGGTTTAAAAACCTGAAGAAAAGGTGTCAGATGAATCGGTGGAATTTAGAGAAGCTTGAGGAAGAGGAGGTAAAGAAGATTTTTGAGGAGGACATCGCAAGAGGTCTGAGTAAAAAAGATAAGGTAGTAAATGTAGAAGAAGAATGGGAGAATGTTAAAAAGGAAATTCTTAAATCAGCAGAAGCAAACTTAGGCGGAATAAAGAGAACTGGTAGAAAACCTTGGGTTTCAGACGATATATTGCAGTTGATGGATGAACGTAGAAAATATAAGAATGCTAGTGATGAAGAAAGTAAAAGGAACTATCGGCAATTAAGAAATGCTATGAACAGGAAGTGCAAACTGGTGAAAGAAGAGTGGATTAAAGAAAAGTGTTCAGAAGTGGAAAGAGAAATGAACATTGGTAAAATAGACGGAGCATACAGGAAAGTTAAGGAAAATTTTGGGGTACATAAATTAAAATCTAATAATGTGTTAAACAAAGATGGTACACCAATATATAATACAAAAGGTAAAGTCGATAGATGGGTGGAATATATTGAAGAGTTATACGGAGGAAATGAATTAGAAAATAGTGTTATAGAAGAAGAAGAGGAAGTTGAGGAGGTTGAAATGGGAGAAACAATACTGAGATCTGAATTTAAGAGAGCATTAAAAGATTTAAATGGCAGAAAGGCTCCTGGAATACACGGAATACCTGTAGAATTACTGCGCAGTGCAGGTGAGGAAGCGATTGATAGATTATACAAACTGGTGTGTAATATTTATGAAAAAGGGGAATTTCCGTCAGACGTCAAAAAAAGTGTTATAGTAATGATACCAAAGAAAGCAGGGGCAGATAAATGTGAAGAATACAGAACAATTAGTTTAACTAGTCATGCAACAAAAATCTTAACTAGAATTCTATACAGAAGAATTGAGAGGAGAGTGGAGGAAGTGTTAGGAGAAGACCAATTTGGTTTCAGGAAACGTATAGGGACAAGGGAAGCAATTTTAGGCTTCAGATTAATAGTAGAAGGAAGATTAAAGAAAAACAAACCTAGCGTTTATAGACCTAGAAAAGGCATTCGATAACATAGACTGGAATAAAGTGTTCAGCATTTTAAAAAAATTAGGGTTCAAATACAGAGGTAGAAGAACAATTGCTAACATGTACAGGAACCAAACAGCAACAGTAACAATTGAAGAACATAAGAAAGAAGCCGTAATAAGAAAGGGAGTCCGACAAGGATGTTCCCTGTCTCCGTTACTTTTTAATCTTTAATGGAACTAGCAGTTAATGATGTTAAAGAACAATTTAGATTCGGAGTAACAGTACAAGGTGAAAAGATAAAGATACTACGATTTGCTGATGATATAGTAATTCTAGCCGAGAGTAAAAAGGATTTAGAAGAAACAATGAACGGCATAGATGAAGTCCTACGCAAGAATTATCGCATGAAAATAAACAAGAAGAAAACAAAAGTAATGAAATGTAGTAGAAATAACAAAGATGGACCCCTGAATGTGAAAATAGGAGGAGAAAAGATTATGGAGGTAGAAGAATTTTGTTATTTGGGAGGTAGAATTACTAAAGATGGATGAAGCAGGAGCGATATAAAATGCCGAATAGCACAAGCTAATCGACCCTTCAGTAAGAAATATAATTTGTTGACATCAAAAATTAATTTAAATGTCAGGAAAAGATTTTTGAAAGTGTATGTTTGGAGTGTCGCTTTATATGGAAGTGAAACTTGGACAATCTGAGTATCTAAGAAGAAAAGATTAGAAGCTTTTGAAATGTGGTGCTATAGGAGAATGTTAAAAATCAGATGGGTGGATAAAGTGACAAACGAAGAGGTATTGCGGCAAATAGATGAAGAAAGAAGCATTTGGAAAAATATAGTTATAAGAAGAGACAGACTTATAGGCCACATACTAAGTCATCCTGGAATAGTCGCTTTAATATTGGAAGGACAGGTAGAAGGGAAAAATTGTGTAGGCAGGGCACGTTTGGAATATGTAAAACAAATTGTTAGGGATGTAGGATGTAGAGGGTATACTGAAATGAAACGACTAGCACTAGATAGGGAATCTTGGAGAGCTGCATCAAACCAGTCAAATGACTGAAGACAAAAAAAAGAAAAATATTCCATAACAATCAAACTCATTTCATTTAATCAGTGAAAGCATTATTAAAAAATATAATAAATGTTTTTTCATTTGATTGATTTCTAGAAAAATAAATACTTCATATATTTGTACATGTTGAACTTCATCTTTTTTACCAGTAAATTGTAAATGAATGATAATTTCAATTATTATTTCACTTTTTCTACCATCACCAACATGTATTTCTATGAACTCCATTAGCTAAAATGCAAAATTCATTACGTCTTAAAAGAATACAATCCTTTTCTTTCTCTACTGATTTAATGAATCAGAATTATAACGTTTTACTAAACCATTCTTTTATAAGTACATTGTAAGATTTTGACCAAGTAAATAACAGAATACTTCTTGCAACCAGATTGTTTTTGTTTTAACTACTGTGAGTGCAAAAAAAAATCACACTCGGTAGAGATTTGATGAATTTTTTATTGCTTAACCCACCGGGTTGGTCTACTGGTGAACGCGTCTTCCCAAATCAGCTGATTTGGAAGTCCGAGAGTTCCAGCATTCAAGTCATAGTAAATGCAGTTATTTTTATACGAATTTTAATACCTACCAGGGTTATTTTTTTTCAAGGTCCGATCGATCGCGAAATAAAAACTCGCGCAAAAATCGGATGAACCTTTGCGCATATGTGTTGCACAGCGTCTCTACTATGGCCTTCAATCACGCCGCGTCACTTCGTTTAGTTTTGAACACGCAGTTAGCACATAAACATGTCTACAACAACAGCATCTCCCGCCAAGTTTGAAGTGCGTGCGGTAATTCGATTTCTTCAGGCTAAAGGGTGTAATGCAGCTGAAATTCATCGACGAATAAGTAACGTGTACGGTGAAAACTTCAATGAGTGACAGCAAAGTGCGACAGTGGTGCAGGAACTTTAAAGCAGGACGTGCAGATGTTCATGATCCAGGCGGTCAGGGAAGGAAGCGAGTGTCAACTGATGATCTGTTGAGCGAGTGGATGAGGCAATTCGAGAAAATCGTCGGTTCACAATTTCTGTATTGAGTGATTCGTTTACTGAAATTTCCTCTACACCATTGTGAGTGAGAGACTTAGTACCGCAAACTGTATGCAAGATGGGTTCCCAAGATGCTGTCCGATCATCACAAAACAATGCGAATGAACGCCTCCTTAATTTTTCTCCAGCGCTACCACAATGAAGGAGAAGATTTTTTAAACAAAATTATCACAGGGGACGAGACATGGGTCCATTTCAAAACTGAAGAAACAAAAGAACAATCCAAACAGTGGATACATTCTCATTCTCCCAGTAAACCAAAGAAGTTCAAGCAAACCTTCTCCAACAGAAAGTGTATGGCTACTGTGTTCTGGGGCCAGAATGGAGTTCTCTCGGTGGAATTCATTGAACATGGCACGACCATCACTGCAGCCTCATACTGCGTGACTCTTCAACATCTACGAAGGGCAAACGGAGAGGAATGTTGTCATCAGGCATTGTCTTTCTCCATGACAATGCTCGGCCGCACATTACATCTGTAACAAAGAAGCTCCTGCAGCGTTTTCGTTGGGAAGTGTTTGATCACCCACCATACAGACCGGACTTGGCTCCATCTGATTTTCACCTCTTTCCTCACATGAAACGCTGGCTAGGAGAACAACATTTTGGCACAGACATTTAGCTGCAGACCAGCGTAGAAACATGGCTGAAAACACAGGCGGCTCTGTTCTATGACGAGGGGATTGGAAAGTTGGTACCACGTTACGACAAATGTCTAAATTGGAGTAGTGACTATGTAGAGCAATAGCGTAACTATGTGAGTACTTGTTACAAATAAAAAATTTTTTATTTTCACTATGGTTTTAATTTCGTGACCGATCGGACCTTGAAAAAAAATCACCCTCGTAGATTGTGGATACTGATGTTCTTTGGTGGTTGAGTTTCAATTAACCTCACATATCAGGAATGGTTGAACTGAGACTGTACAAGACTACACTTCATTTACACTCATACATATCATCTTCATTCATCCTCTGAAGTAATACCAGAACAGTAATTCCTGGAGGCTAAACAGGAAAAAGAAAGAATTTTTTATTGCTTAGGACACATTTTTTCTATTAATACACATATCAACATAATTTTAATAATAATGATAATAACAATAGTAAATAATAATAAACATTCTTTTTATGTCGCCAAATTCAGATATTATGACAAATGGTGAGCCATTAGTATTACACAGAAGTGAAACATTATATCTTACTAACCTGGAACTGTTAAAGAAAGTAGAGAGAAGAACATATAACAATCTTAGGCCCCAAGAAAGCAACAGACTGAAATTCAACCAAGATCTACATGAAGAAATAGAGGTTATCAAAAAAGCTATAAGAAAAAGGAGACTGAAATTCCTGGACCATGTGTACAGAATGGACGAACAGAAACTAAATTCTTTAAACTCTGGGAACAAGAGAGCAACCATGGATAGGTACCTATAACTAGTGAAAAAAGAATTATATTATATATTATATATATTACAATTATATATTCTTGGGATCCAAGAACAGGAAATGAAAGACAGAAAGTTATTCGAACAAAAAGTACATAAAGCTGAGTTTGAAACGGTGAGGAAGGAAAATAATCATACCAAACCGAAATGGTTGGAAGAGAGAAAGATCAAACACATGGAAAAATGAAAGAATATTGGGAGAATAACTTTGAAGTATTTTTTTTTTAATATTTGAAGGATGAGATTAAGAAGGGAAAGATTCCACTTCTTTGGCTAAATAAGCTGAGATAGCCATTTTGTTTGTCAAATTAAAACACATCTTTTGGGATGAAAAAGATTCCTTTAATTATAATGCTCTGGTTGGTTATTGAAATTTTGACTGAGAAGAAAGAAAACATTCCAGAAATTTTTCCCTTCTACTCCTCAATAGCACTTAGTTCACTTTCCTGCCAGCAAAGCGCCGTGCTCAGTGTTTAGTTAATGCATACGCTGTAGTTCGGTTTAGCTCTTCAGAGCCTCTCATGCTCTTCAGAATCTGAAGAAAGTCCTGTTAAAAAGAGAAGATATTGTGAAAATATTACTGAGTGATGAAAACAGCATGATGCAATGAATTCATGACAAGTGAAAGGTTAGTTGAAAAAAATAAAAAAGGGGTTGAGCAAAAGAAAAAAGAGAAGTTGGGCCCATGTAAGTTTTACAAAAAAATCCAAGAAGTAACCAAACTACGCAGTAATAGGAATGATGTACATGAAATCTGCTTTGACTTTATGCAAAATCTTCCTTTGCCATGCATGTTCGTTCAAGCGATGTTTTATTTCAGGAAACTATGTCATTGTGTGTTTTGTGTATAGTTCTGGAGATAAAAAGCCACAATGTACACCTACCATGAATGAGTGGCAAAAAAATGAGCAAACGGAAGTGTGTACATTATTGAATGACTATATTATTAACACTGCTAACCCTAAAGTTAAAACTCTTTATGTTTCCAGTGATTCATGGCCTGGAAAAAACAGGAACCACACTTTGGTTAGATTTTTCATATCCCTTACCATCATCAAAAGTACAGGTGTTTTTTCCTATTAGAGGTCATAGCTTTCTCCCCTGTGACTAAAACTTTGGTGTGATTACAAAAATGATTCATCACCATGATAGGATTTATTCCCCTAAACAATACAACCATATGATGACACTGCCAAAACCAAGCAACCGTCTCTTGACATGAAAACAGTATTGAATGAACAAATTTTGAACTTCTAAGACAATGGCCAATCTTTTTCACAAAGAATTCTGTTAGCATTCGCACTAAATATCCTTTTAAAATAAGTATATACAAGCACTGGAGGTTCACAGCAGCCAAAAGGGGGATATGTTATTGCTCATACTGTTATAGATGGTGTAGCCATAGAAGTTTTCAAATTGTACAAAGGTGGTGAAGCTAACCTCCCTGTTGAAAAGTATATGATGGAATGGTCCCATAAAAAAGAAGAAACTGGAGGATGTTGCCAAAGTAATACACCATGTGCCTGAATTATCCATTGAGTTTTATCAAAAATTTTACAGTAGCCTACTGGCACTGGTGAGGCGGCAAATTAAGAGAGTGAATAATGGATTTTAAAAAGATTAAATATCTTATTATTATGTTTTTTCTGAAATTAAAATTTGTGATAAGATCTGTAACAATTTATTTTTGTTTTATGGCGCTGTGTTCTAACTCATAGAAAACATTTTTTTTGTATTATTCCCAGCTCAAAGTATGTTGAGATTAAAAAGGAAATATTCCACCATATTTGAGTAAATGTCGGTCATTTAAAAATTAAAATTACAAAACCCATGTGGGGCAATGTTACTGAGATCATAATTTATAACTTTATAATGGTACGTTTCTTCATCAAACTTTTTGTTTAGTTACTATAGAGTTTTTTCAGTTTCTTAAAAGTTCGGTTATGTAGAATCTTTCCCTTCTTAATCTCACCCTTTCATTTATATCTTCATGCATTTAACATTTTATATATTTAAATTTTAAACAATTAATATCACTTCTAATCACATCAGTTTTTTCTTTTATAATGGAATGTGTATTTTGTGATGCTGCTCTGATGAAGGTTTACCATAGTTTCAAATGATCCATCTGGACAAATCTGAGGCAGTTGTTTTTTTTATTTGTGGAATACTCCATCTACTCGTTCTTGGCATGATATATCTAATTATTATCATGTATCGATCAGAATAAAAGATTTATTAATTTTTACAGTATTAGTTTCATTTGTGAAAATTTGAACGTTAATCAAATTAATAAAAATTGTATTCCAACTAAACTTTTACTAACTTCTAATGTTTGTTTTCAGAATGGTCGTAATGCTCTTCACTTATCTACTGCTGGTGGGCATGCTGAGGTGACTGCTGCTCTTCTACTTGCAGGTTGTGATGTCAATGCTGCAGACTCTGTAAGTGAAATAATAATTTATTTGTTTTAATTGTTGAAGATACTGCATGGCCTACTTTCATTTAAATAAATCTTAATTTATTATATTTTAATTAATACATATATTTTTATTTATTTTATTAAATAAACAGGAGAGCTATGTTCTTAAAATACAACATGTAAATAAAATCATTTATGTATATATTTTTAGTGCAATAACTTAAAAGTTATAAGCTATCTGACACAAAATACAAGTCATACAAAAAAGGAATGTCATTTCTAAGAATAAAAAATATCTCATGCTAAGTGACTGGAAAATTGAAGAGTGAAATAGTTTCCTGTTGTGTTCTTTACTGAGCCAGATATAGCTTATCAATCTCTCTGAAATACTAGTGAAATTTTTTCTTATAAGTGACTTGAACTCTGTTCACCACAGATATTGGCTATATAATAACCACCAATACTTTCAAAATGTTCAACTTCATCAGGTGGAATCAAACAACAAATTAATGCAATCCCTTAATTGGAAAACAATTATATACCTTGTTTTCATTCAATATATGATAAATAATAATCAGCCACTCTCAAATGAAAGAAAATATTTCATTTCAACAGATACGTTAATTTTTTTAATGTTTTAATGCTGTCTTAATTTGTTTTTTTTTCACTGAGGTCATTCAAAAAGTTCTTAACCTTATGAAGAAAACACAAGAATTTTTTTTATTTTTCAATGTATTTGTCTTCTTATCTGATGCATTTAGACCAATGACTTTCCAAATTTATAATATCCTCAGTATAATGCGATTTGTTCATCTCTGCAAAATAAGCAGTTGTCTCAGCTTTCATTTGATCATTTGAAGTGAATCCAGGGAACCATTTCTTCAGTTATGGGAAAGTAAATTATTGCTTTGAGCAAAATACAGTGCATGTGGAATCATTTTGAACCATCATGGCATTTTACAGCAACAATCCGAGATGTGTGTGCGCATTATCGTATTTGTGTGTGGCGCATTATCGTGCTGAAAGAGAAATTTATTTTTTGCTAGATGTGGACTTTTAGCCTAAATAGCATTATTCAATCGCTCCAGTAATGAAGTGACAATACTTCCAGGTGATGGTCTTGTGTTTTTCCAAGTATGACACCACGAGAATGCTAAAAAACCATAGTCATGATTTTTCCTGTAAATGGAACTGTTTTTACTTTGTTTGGAGTACTTTTCCTAACTCCCACCCATTGTTTGGATGCTCTTTGATCTCTTGAATGTAATGATGATCAATGTTACATTTACTGTTTTAAGACATGAAAGAAACTCAAAGGAATCGCATTTAGTAAATTTTTTTAGGCGTTTTCAGTCAAATGCATTTTTGGTTGACTGTTAATAAACATGCCACCCATCAAACAGAAAGCTTTTTCATACCAAAAGCGTCATGTAAACTGTAGTGAGCATAGTCAAGATGTTTGTGACATCAGCAAGCTCGTATACCTCAGTCAGCAATCATGTGTACACTAACTGTAGGGTAGAATTTGTGCTACTTTTTTGTTAATATTTTACTAGTTTAACAAACTATCATACAACATTTTTTTTTTAATAAAATGGGGAATAAATAAAAAGTAAGAAACAATGGTCATACCTGTAAAAATGTTACTTTACTTTTTTCTGATTCTTAAAATGATACATAGAGCAAGTGCATCATTTATCTTTCAAGTTTTCTTCCAAATAAATTGAAAAGATTTTGTTCTAATATGTTTTTTGACAATGAAATTTTGTATACTTGTCTTTTTTTTCTTTATCATAATAATCATTACTTACTCTACATATTATACTCACACAATTCGGGGACTCATTTCTTGTAAATACGTATACTTTCCTTCATTATAATACTTATTATTTCATATTATCAAGGTGACTCTTATAATTTAAAAAAAAAACTATTTTCCCTCACTGATTTTGCTCAACTGATCCTTCTCTCAATTGATTCTATTTTAACTATTTTTGAGATATATTTAAAGCTGATTGGAAGGCATACATTTTACTTATTAGTAATTGTAAGTGTTGCTTTTTACATAATATTTTGTATTATGTATTCTAAGTTAATCTAACATTTGCAAGTCCTGTTACCTGTATGTATTTTTAATAATCATATTTTTAAACAAAAAAATGGAAAATTTGTAACACATACCATTGAAAAACATGTATTTCTTTAAAAAAATAAAATAAAATTCAACTTTGATTTTTACAAATACTCAAGTTCAAATAATGCTGCAAAAAATGTTAATATTATATTTTATTTTGTAGATAGCAGGTTTCGCAATCGAGAGTCTAAAATAGTTGACTTTGCAAGTGAATGAATTTATTATGACAGGTTTATCAAATGTAAATGGATACAATCTTCCTTACAAAACCAGTTACATTCAGTTTGAAAACAAATAAATTTATTATTATAAAAATTAAAAAAACGTTTTCTCTACAAAAACTCTTTATTACAAATTTACCATACTTTATTCAAATATCATTCAGTGGATTATGCAATATAAAAAAATAAACCATTAATTAAAATGACAATTTTATAGGAATTATATTGGAACTCAAATTCTTTTACTTTTTCATCTTCAAGTAGTATATTTTCATCTTCTATTGAATTTTCATACACAGTAAACATACTTAAAAAGTGTAGAATATGAAGGCTGTCATTAATATTGGCAAATTTGTTACTTATCTTCTTGGAAATGGTTGGTAAATGTTGACTGTATGTTGTTATGAAGTGTTTTATACGTTTGTTTATCTTTTCTGAATAAACAAAGTTCAGGACTATTTGAAAATGTATCTTTGTATCACTTCAGGCCTAAAAAATGTTTGAAATAGTTGTTTTTTGTCATTCCTATAGACTATTTTATATTTTTTATTTTTAACTATGAGCAGATTTTTCGTAATGCACTGTTATGGTAATTAATTTTTATTTACATTTTCAATAAAGTTTTTAGTACAGATTTTGTGATCTTGGTATGTAGTCCTTTTTTCACTTGACAGTTTAAGCATTACATAGAATGGTTTTTATTGGTTATACATCTGTATTCATTTAATTTTTTTTAATTCAAGTTGGGCTACATCTCCAGTGTGTTTCACATCTTACTTTCAACTTAAACATCTTATCCCTCTATTTAATCGACTGTAAATTGCTGTATCTCATGATCTGACACATCTCTAAACAACTTGGATCTTCCTTACTTTTCCTCTTGTTTCTGCCTTAATCTGCCTCTAGCAAGATTTTCATAAATTTTGAAGCCATTTCTCTCCTCATGTGATTGTTCTAATTCAACCTCTTGTCCATTAGTATCTCCAGAATACTAATATTATCCCATCATTTGCAGAATTTCCATATTACAGAATGCAATGACCATATAGCATATTAGCTTTTATAATGCTGCCTGCAATCACTTCTGAACTACCACCCTGTGTTCCCAAGTAAATATAATTTTGGAAAGTTCAACCTTCAATGTTCTTCCTATACAATAAAGTATGTAGTCTTCATTTTTTGTAAAAATTATTTGTTCTTCAGTGAATTTAAGAGAAAATAATTTCTACTCTTGATTTGGATGTCCATTTCACTATAATTCATTCTCCAGGTTTTAAGAATTTTGTTTGGTGCTTGAAAATTATATTTAGTTTTCATGCTGTGTGATATATTTTTATTACTGTCATTAATGACAATGTTATATTATTTTAATTAAAAACTAATATTGTAGCTTTAATTTTGAAATCATTCCACAAGTTAATTACAGTGCTGTGCTTTACATCTATATTACTTATTTTCTCTTTCAATAATATGCTGTTTAATATCAGTCTTTAAGATCAGTTTCTGTTTGATAGTAATTGATCTTGACAATTCTTAAGACCATTTCTAAGATAGTACAATTTGTTGTGAACCAATGAATAAAGTATATCAATATAGTTTGAAGTTGTTTTGCATTTAATTGAATTTGACCTGGATCCTATTGTACAACTATAGTTCTAAATATTCAGAAGTCTTTTTTTTTCATTTTACACCCCTCAGATCATGTAGCTTTGACATAACTAACCTATTTTCTTGGTCAACTGTACTGCACAAGATAGAGGATTTTGTAAAAGAAAAATATGATATTTCAGTTATGATATAATGATTCTGTACAGCTAATGAAAATAAAGAAGTTTGTTTTGGCAACAGTAAACATAATATTAACATAATTTTTCTTTCCAATTATTATGTTTTAGTACTTAATTTGAAATGAACAAATTATTATAGCTACATAATTCTTGCATATTTATTATTAAAATCAGACATAACTGGTGCTAAAGACAGGATTAATTTATGAATATGAGGTGTGACATTATTATATCATTTCACCCCTCATCAAATAGACAAGCTGAATGATTAGAAGATGAAAATTAACAGAATCTTTATGCAACTACAAAAGGCATCCAACTCTACAGGAACTATAGCCTACAAACTTTTATTTGGTAGAGATGTTAAGATGAGATTAAACAAACTATTTAAAAAAATGATACTGGGTGGTAGATCATAACTGAACTCTGATTTGAAAGGCCATTTTGGTCAGCAACAAAGTTTTACCCTGAGATTATGAAAAAATTCAAAACAGTTTTGGTAGAGTGATGCTAAGGAAGGAGAAGTGAGATACAAATATTAGATGGTGAATGGATGCTCTCTGAAGAAAATATACTAATAAATTTCTACCTAATAATTTCTGTGGACAGCTGATGTACTGTTTTTATTCTTTACCAACTACAAAATTAAATATGGTATTCATGACAGTTCTGTATATAATTCAAATAAAATTCTTATTTTTATTGATAATTGTCTTGATAAATGGTGACTGGTGTTTAAGTATATTTTTAGTTTTTCTTATTAAAACCAGACATAAATTCATATTTATTTTATATCTCGGATGAGTTTTGATATGGACAGAAGTTAAAAGACTAATTTGTTAGAAATAATTTCTTTAAAAATAATACTAATTCATGCTCTCTTTTTATAATATAATAAAACAGGGATTAATTTATTCTTTATATATTAAAATTCTATTTTCTAGAATACTACAGTTGCTAGCTTAGATATTCCAGAGGTAAAAATCATTAGCTTTAAAAGAATATGCTTTAACTTCTTTCTAAATATAGATATTTAAATATAGATATTAATTAGAAATTAATTAGATATATAAATATAGATATTAAATGTCACATTATAGTGTCTGTTAACATCTCTTACGATTAACCTATAATAATAGTAATTGTTGGTATGAGGATAGTATTTTTGGTGTTTAAAGGTTCAATCAGATAATGATCTGAGTGCATGGTCTAATTGAAGTCACTAAAGAAAGTTTTTGGGCAAAACCTTTAGTGTTAGAGGAACCTTCCCGTAACACTGAAGGTTAGTGTCTGGGAAGGTTATTATTAGGGATTGTGCTTCTGTGAATTGATTAATTTGATAGTTGAGGATTGTAAATTATGTTAGGTGGTTGTGGTTGGAAGATGCAATATGAAGATGATAGTAGGTTGTGTATATATACTGATGGAAATGTCTACCGAGGCGTTTGTATCGGTGGCTTCCTGACAGAGCCTAAACTGATGACTGTATTGTGTTATCAAGTTTAGAGGGTCTAAAAGACGACCTCTAGTAAAGTCCATTAGGGTTAAGAACAGAGGGGGTGGTGTGGGGACTGGGATCATCACAAGGGGATGACTTTCCCTGTAGGGGTCAGAATGTTGTCTTTTAATCTCAAATAGGGTTACTATCTCAATTTCTTTTAATGTTTAAGGGAGTTTGTTTTTATACAAGTTAATAGCTACATAATGAAAGATTACTGGAGCATATAAATTATCCCCCACAAGGGAAAAGATAAGAAATAAAAATGTTAGGTTATAATTTTTTTTAAATAAATCAACTTTACATGTGAAATGATGGATAAGAAATTGTTAAAAATAAGGAGTTAATGTTTTATTTAATAATTCTAATATATATTTTATCTATATAAACCAACAATTTGAAGGTTTAATAATGGAGTGGTTTTTATATTAATTCCAATGTGGTTTCTTATGATATTTTAAAACAAATTTAAGTGTATGTGCAAGAAAAAGCTTAAAATTAAGTAATTATAATAGCTTTTATTCTTAAAGGTCTAATAACAGACTCATACTCTTAAAATATTTAACAACATTAATAACAATTATGAATCTAGATATGATTATAACTTACATCACACAAACATAAATGAGAATTATACAAGTGTATATTAGATAACATATAATTTCATCAAAGATAAATTACAAGAAAAAGGAGGAAGTTGGTGAAAAAAAGAAAAAACAGATTTATTAATATATACAAGTAAATAAATTTTAAAATAGAAAATGCTCAAAATTAAAAAAAAATAATAATAAAAATAGATGATAATTTTCATAGTTAAACAATCACCTTCACTAAACAACAAGAAATTAGTGCAGAAGAACAAACAATTAATTTAAGTAAAAAAAAGGATAATGTAAGAAATTACAATAAAAACAATAATTGCAAATCATTAAAAAATACTTTTCTTGTTGTGATTATGAAATTAATCTTAATAGCCTTACTTACTTTTTTCAAATAGTAATAATAAAAATAACTATAAAAAAAAGTTTAATATGCTGTTATATGTTAATTATAAGTGAATATTTATTTCCTCTTTCAAAGAGGAATTATCAATAAATATAAAATATTAACTTCCAAAATGTTTTTAAAAAAACTTGTTTGCATTCTGTATGTTTTTGTTATACCTCTGAGTTATTTCAGACCACACAAGAATGTTGTTATGTTGCTATATGATTCATTTAAATTAAATAAATTAATATGACACTTAACGAAAAAATAAATTTAAAAAATGCTTATATTACATTTCTATATTTTTGTAAACTGTTCTTGAGCTTTTTTTTCATTTTAAAATTTATGTTAATAATTTAGTTTATACTCAAATATAAATTTCAACAGCATTTTAGGGTGTGATTATATACTGGGATCTGAAAAGTTACCACATTATTATTTAACAGCTATCAGTCCCATCGTATTTCTGTTTGCTGGCATGTATAGGGAACCTTTCGAAAATTATTTTCTTAGGTGTGGAACCCACCCTCTCTGCTACACCTATCCCAACTCAAAAATCTTAAATGGCAATGGTAAAATTTAATTAATTACTTTAATTGACAACCCCAAAAAAATAATGAATTTTGGTGAAAAGAAAATTAAAATCTGCCCACCCTTTGTTCGGTAGATGTGAAAAACCATTTGGGGTAGTACTTTTTTAAATTTCAGTCCAACAAAAATAAAATACATATATTAAAATAAAATTACATGATATTACTTGCTAAACCACTTGAAATAATCATAATGTGTGGATTAAAACTTTGAAAACTATTTTTTAAATTACCAGCACAAAATTTTGCTCTTAAATGTTTTCTAGATTTTCAAGGATTGAAAACTTATTTTTTTAAATGAGATGATGTAGCTTGTGTGTGACACCTCATTGGAAGGCCCTTTGAATGACAAGTAATCTGGTATAAATAAAATAAAAATTGATTCACTTTTATTGGTTATGATTAAAAATGTATTTTTTTAAGGTTATATGGGGAAACAGTGTTGCTGACCCAAAGCATTAGTTCTGAAATTGTCCGTTCTTGTTAAAGATATCGGTTTTAAGTTTCTCCAGCATTGAAAAAATGTACCTTCTTTGCTGGCAACATGTTCAAAAGTTTATTATCAGATAAAAATAATGCTTGTCATTCAATAGTTAATTTTGTTTTGAAGGTTCTTAACAGTAAGAGTCCTAGAAAATAATAAATGAAACACACTTTTTTTACCACAATAAAATAAAAATATCAATTTTTAATTCATTTGTTCAAAACGATTGATTAACTTTCTTCACATCTTACTTTCATTAAAGTTTCTTTAGTTACATTCCTACATGCTCTTACAGTTTTTTCCAACTCTTGTATATTAACACAAATTACTTTATAAATTATTGATTTTAGATGAACCCACAAAAAAAGTCCAGTGATGTAAGATTAACAGATCTTGCTAGCCGCTCAACTGTTCCTTTTCTACCTAATCACTGCCCAGGAAACATTCGGTCCAACCATTGTCAAACTGGAAGTGAACCGCCATTTAAGATTTTTGAGTTGGGATAGGTGTAGCTGAGAGGGTGGGTTCCACCCCTTTGAAAATAATTTTTTAAAAGTTTCCTCAAGAATGGTATACATGCCAGCAAATAGAAATACGATGGAACTGATAACTGTTAAATAATAAATGTGGTAACTTTTCAAATGATCACCTGGTATATTAAGTACTATGATAAGTTAACTATATTTATTTATTAATACTTGACTGTTTCATAATTTTTTTTTCTAATAAAATATGTCAAAATAAATTCGTAAAAGTTTTTTATTCATATTTCACTGAAAAATTATGCATTTAGTTATGAAATAACAATTTGCAATATTATTAAAATGTCCTAAAATTATTTTATTAATATAGAAAAGCAAAAAATGTATATAAAGGATAGGAAATGGGAAACTACTTTACTCCTCAATTTCTTTAGTAAGCCTGGTGTGGGATGCATATTGAGAATAGTTATATTGGATTCAAGAGTGATTTATAATTTATGTCAGTTCACCTACCACCTTTTTAATTATGGCACCTAACTTACATTCAAATATTAGAATTTTAATTTTTATCCTAAATGTGGGAGTTAGATCTGGGGAATAACTAATACAATGACATAAATAAACACATTTTAATTATAGAATTGTTCTACATATTGTTAAAAATGAAATAATAAGTTTGTATTAGACTTCAAAATACATATACTACTGTATTATATACCTTCAGGAAGAAGAATAAGCTAGCATAAAAAAAAATATTTGTTTGTGTGTGTGTATATATATATATATATATATGAAGTTCATACTTTTTTCTTTCTTTATATGAACATAAAAAAAGTTCATATAAACATGGGTCTGGAAATGCTTCATTTTTGAGTTATAGCTTGCAAAAAATTTTGTCTGTATTTCTGCTCCAGGAGTAAAATGAAGTCACACTGAAGTTCTTAAACATAAATTAATAGGTAGATTTAATGGTTTCATATGATTTTTCTTCTGAAAAATTTAATAACATATATCTAGCTAGATATGTCATATCTACAGTATTAGTATCAATATGACACAGATGTATCATACATCATATGATACAGATTTATCATTCTCCTGAATGTAAACAGATATATCTAGTAACCTTTTTTTTAAATTTTGTAAAACAAAGAAATTGGTATCACAAAAGAATTTTTTTTAGTTTTGATATACAATCTTATTAAATCCCTGTAAATAAAAAAATATTTAAAAAATTTTAGAGCTTTTAATTCTTAGAAAATTCACACACACATATATATATATATATATATATATATATATATTTATATTTACATATATTAAAGTTCAACTGAATTTGTAGAAGAGTTTAAGAGATTTTTTTTTTTTGTCTTCAGTCATTTGACTGGTTTGATGCAGCTCTCCAAGATTCCCTATCTAGTGCTAGTCGTTTCATTTCAGTATACCCTCTACATCCTACATCCCTAACAATTTGTTTTACATATTCCAAACGTGGCCTGCCTACACAATTTTTCCCTTCTACCTGTCCTTCCAATATTAAAGCGACTATTCCAGGATGCCTTAGTATGTGGCCTATAAGTCTGTCTCTTCTTATAACTATATTTTTCCAAATGCTTCTTTCTTCATCTATTTGCCGCAATACCTCTTCGTTTGTCACTTAATCCACCCATCTGATTTTTAACATTCTCCTATAGCACCACATTTCAAAAGCTTCTAATCTTTTCTTCCTAGATACTCAGATTGTCCAAGTTTCACTTCCATATAAAGCGACACTCCAAACATACACTTTCAAAAATCTTTTCCTGACATTTAAATTAATTTTTGATGTCAACAAATTATATTTCTTACTGAAGGCTCTATTAGCTTGTGCTATTCGGCATTTTATATCGCTCTTGCTTCATCCATCTTTAGTAATTCTACCTCCCAAATAACAAAATTCTTCTACCTCCATAATCTTTTCTCCTCCTATTTTCACATTCAGGGGTCCATCTTTGTTATTTCTACTACATTTCATTACTTTTGTTTTGTTCTTGTTTATTTTCATGCGATAATTCTTGCGTAGGACTTCATCTATGCCGTTCATTGTTTCTTCTAAATCCTTTTTACTCTCGGCTAGAATTACTATATCATCAGCAAATCGTAGTATCTTTATATTTTCACCTTGTACTGTTACTCCGAATCTAAATTGTTCTTTAACATCATTAACTGCTAGTTCCATTAAAGATTAAAAAGTAACGGAGACAGGGAACATCCTTGTCGGACTCCCTTTCTTATTACGGCTTCTTTCTTATGTTCTTCAATTGTTACTGTTGCTGTTTGGTTCCTGTACATGTTAGTAATTGTTCTTCTATCTCTGTATTTGAACCCTAATTTTTTTTAAATGCTGAACACTTTATTCCAGTCTACGTTATCGAATGCCTTTTCTAGGTCTATAAACGCTTGGTTTGTTTTTCTTTAATCTTCCTTCTACTATTAATCTGAGGCCTAAAATTGCTTCCCTTGTCCCTATACGTTTCCTGAAACCAAATTGGTCTTCTCCTAACACTTCCTCCACTCTCCTCTCAATTTTTCTGTATAGAATTCTAGTTAAGATTTTTGTTGCATGACTAGTTAAACTAATTGTTCTGTATTCTTCACATTTATCTGCCCCTGCTTTCTTTGGTATCATTACTATAACACTTTTTTTGACGTCTGACGGAAATTCCCCTTTTTCATAAATATTACACACCAGTTTGTATAATCTATCAATCGCTTCCTCACCTGCACTGCGCAGTAATTCTACAGGTATTCCGTGTATTCCAGGAGCCTTTCTGCCATTTAAATCTTTTAATGCTCTCTTAAATTCAGATCTCAGTATTGTTTCTCCCATTTCAACCTCCTCAACTTCCTCTTCTTCTTCTATAACACTATTTTCTAATTCATTTCCTCCGTATAACTCTTCAATATATTCCACCCATCTATCGACTTTACCTTTTGTATTATATATTGGTGTACCATCTTTGTTTAACACATTATTAGATTTTAATTTATGTACCCCAAAATTTTCCTTAACTTTCCTGTATGCTCCGTCTATTTTACCAATGTTCATTTCTCTTTCCACTTCTGAACACTTTTCTTTAATCCACTCTTCTTTCGACAGTTTGCACTTCCTGTTTATAGCATTTCTTAATTGCCGATAGTTCCTTTTACTTTCTTCATCACTAGCATTCTTATATTTTCTACGTTCATCCATCAACTGCAATATATCGTCTGAAACCCAAGGTTTTCTACCAGTTCTCTTTATTCCGCCTAAGTTTGCTTCTGCTGATTTAAGAATTTCCTTTTTAACATTCTCCCATTCTTCTTCTACATTTACTACCTTATCTTTTTTACTCAGACCTCTTGCGATGCCCTCCTCAAAAATCTTCTTTACCTCCTCTTCCTCAAGCTTCTCTAAATTCCACCGATTCATCTGACACCTTTTCTTCAGGTTTTTAAACCCCAATCTACATTTCATTATCACCAAATTATGGTCGCTATCAATGTCTGCTCCAGGGTAAGTTTTGCAGTCAACGAGTTGATTTCTAAATCTTTGCTTAACCATGATATAATCTATCTGATACCTTGCAGTATCGCCTGGCTTTTTCCAAGTGTATATTCTTCTATTATGATTTTTAAATTGGGTGTTGGCAATTACTAAATTATACTTCATGCAAAACTCTATAAGTCGGTCCCCTCTTTCATTCCTTTTGCCCAGCCCGTATTCACCCACTATATTTCCTTCCTTGCCTTTCCCAATGCTTGCATTCCAATCTCCAACTATTATTAAATTTTCATCTCCTTTTACGTGTTTAATTGATTCATCAATCTCTTCGTATACACATTCTACCTCATCATCATTATGGGCGCTTGTAGGCATATAGACGTTAACAATCGTTGTCGGTTTAGGTTTTGATTTTATCCTTATTACAATGACTCTATCGCTATGCGTCTTGAAATACTCCACTCTCCTCCCTATCTCCTTGTTCATCACGAAACCTACTCCTGCCTGCCCATTATTTGACGCTGAGTTAATTACTCTAAAGTCCCCCGACCAAAAGTCGCCTTCCTCTTCCCACCGAACCTCACTAATTCCTACTATATCCACGTTTACCCTATCCATTTCCCTTTTTAAATTCTCTAGCCTACCAACCTTTTTTAAGCTTCTAACATTCCATGCTCTGACTCGTAGAATGTTATTTTTTACTTTTCTGGTGACCCCTTCCATAGTAGTCCCCACCCGGAGATCCGAATGGGGGACTATTTTACCTCCGGAATATTTTACCAAGGAAGGCGCCTCCATTATTGCTTTTGAAAATTCAGAGAGCCACATTTTCTTGAAAAAAAAAAACAGCTGTAGTTTTCCATTGCTTTCAACTGCGCAGTACTCAGAGGACTGAGTGATGTACTGCTGTACTTAAGCAGTGGTCTCATGCCCCAAAATAGATCAATTTGAAGTAGTAGTAATCGCTAAACTTTAGCAATTCACTTTTCATTCCAGTGATAAATATTTCACTATAGAGTCGTTTTTAAGAAAAATTACTATTATGTAACATATTGGAAACCACTTTTGAAATTAGTTGTGAATTATATTAATTCTATTAAAGGATTATATGTTGATTAGGGTTATAGCCCAAAGGTTTTTTACCTTATTTTTTTAAATGTCCTTTAAAATGATGTGTACATCTTTATCCCTTTCATTTAAAATGTTTGAGAGTGAATACTTTGTACTAGGGAAGTAAGGAAAGGTTCCAGAAGTATCAGGTGAACATGAAGAAATAATACATTTTTTAAATTTGATCAGATATGCCAAAGAAGCATTAAATTATTGGATGAGATATCTAACAAGTGAATTTAATTACTGAGTTTTATTCTTTGAGGAAAAAATTTTATTTTTATTGTTTAGATTGGATTATAATGAGACATTTAATGATATTTTTATTGTGAAATGGGTATGTGGAAAAGTAGTAATTTTATAAGATGTTTATACAGGAGGAAGCTATTGTACTGAATGTTAAATTTCTGTTTTGCTAAATTTCCATTTATCCATAAATTTTATTTTATGGATTCTCTGTGTATTTGTAATATGCAATGTAATGAAGTATTTTTATTTTATTTGTTCGATAGTGAAAAGAATTATTACAATTTAGTATGTTGATAGATAACTTAATTTTATTTATTAGTAAATCTAGTCTAAGGTACTTTGTATTAAAAGTTATAACAAGTTTTGGAATGTTGCTTTGTACTGATGTGCTTATCACCAGCCAACTGGCAATTAACCTATTTGGTTATGCTTTTAAATGAATTATTATTGATTATTATTTGCTACTATTATCTATAGACTACATATATTAATTACTAATCATTTACTTGTAATAATTTTGAGTTAAAATAAATAAATTACTGCTATTTTATAATCTCACAAAATATTTTTCTCTTTATCCTCTAAACCAGTCTGTATAAATAAACTGATGACTAGGTTTTCTACTATTAATCTGTCACCATTTAGTAGTTAATTCATATAATGAATAAAATTTAAGTAAGTTATGATATGTATTCTTGTATAAAATTGAAGTATAAGTCAGCCTAACACTAACGCTTAATTTACAATAAGAAAAAAACACTTTCCAGAGAGAGATAGGGTTAATGAGCTGTCCACAAGTAGATTTCAAAGCAGTAATTTTATTTTAAAAATAGGTACACAGTGTATTTACAGTTATATTTTAAGTCAGTTTATTAAAAGAGCATTGAGTCAATTAGTGGAGGCAAATTATAGTAAAAACCTGTCTTATTATCATGCCTTTCATTACCTGTCTTCACCTTTAATCATAACATAAATATTTATGTTGTAATTGTGAACAAAGCATTAAACATTTCCTCAGAAAAGGTTAAAAAATATTAGATATTAAAAATACTTTACAAACATTTTGCATAATTATAGTTTTTTAAATAATTTATTAAACTTCTTGTCATCCAGTTTCCTCTGACTGAGGGCAAGATAATCTGAAATGTTTTCACTACTTGTACAGATGTTACCTGTTAATTCTATTAATTTAACTCCAATTTGTTTAATCATTAAAAAATTTACAATTTTTAAAATAAATAAATACACTATTTTTAATTCTATTTAAAAATTATATTTTGAATCTTACTGATGGCTTAATAAAAAATATACATTGGTTTTAAAGTTCGTCTTTGAATTACTAGGTTTATATAAATATAGGATTATACAAATATAATCTGGGTTTATATAGCTGGGTTTATTTAATAGGAATTACTGGGTATTAACTAGACTTAAATAAGAATTGGGTTTATTCACCTTAGTAAACAGAATCCTTTTAAATTAATTTTTTTTTAATGGGCCTTGTTTAAAAAAATCTTCTTGTGTGTACATATTAGTCTGTAGTCTGTATATGTATGTTGTATGTTTATCTGTATTGGCTTTATACTTCATTTAAATTGATTGATTTTTGGAGATCAAGATTTCATAACTCCTGGAATATCTCATAGAGTAGCATTCTGGAAATTGAGAAGTGTAAAATTTCCACCACTAAGGTAAAATTTCATCCACCAAAACAACATTTAATAAACTGGTTTCCTTAGATCATTGAAGTCAAATAACATTAAATGCAGTTCACTGCATATTGTTGGTATTTGTTCATGGTAATAACTATACCAGTTGATTCCTCTTAATAAAAAAAGGAATTAATGAAAAATATTAAAAAAGGAGTTTTGGATGAAAAAAGTTGTTTTAAATGGTTTTAGTAATAAAAGTATTTTTTTTATAATTATTATTATTTTATTTTCCTGGTTGTTATAGAATTTATGAGTTATTGCTATTTTTTGTAATGTGTAATATTATTATATTAATAAAGGTTGATATTATTTATTAATTAAACTATTAATAAAAAATAATAATAATAAATAACCACTCCCTATCAGATTTTTATATTACCTAATATTTATATGGTAATTACAGACCATTATACTGGTTGCTATGACAAAGTTAAGAATAGTTTTCAGTTAGACAAATGTATACATAAAAATAAATTACAAAATTAAATTACTCTAACACTGACAAAACATTTGTATAATAATCAAATTGCAGCATCCTTTAATTTATTTAGAACTGCAATTTACATAGCTGTTTATTTTGATTACTTACAAACACTTGTGATTATTTGTGTCTTTTCATTTAAATTTGAAGGTGAAGTGGATTGCACATTGAAATAGTCTGATCTGTATAATACTTGAACAAAATGGAGTGTAACCCCGCTATAACGTGGTTATCAGGGATTTACGTGACACCCGCGTTATAGGCTATCCGCGTTAATTCGAGAAGTAAATTTTAAATCACAAAGGGGATCAATTTAAAAAATCAATCAATAATGGTTTAACAGAAAAAGCCAATGCAGTATAATGTGTACTTACATAGAAACAAGTTAGTCTTCATCCTTTGCCTTCCTCCGTGGCTTGAGTGGTAGCGTCTCGGCCTTTCATCCGGAGGTCCCGGGTTCGAATCCCGGTCAAGCGTGTCATTTTCACATACGCTACAAATCATTCATCTCATCCTCTGAAGAAAATGCCTAACGGTGGATCCGGAGCTTAAAAAAAAAAAAAAAGTTCTCAGATATTTAGATACTTTTTGGGGGACAAGTCCGCGTTGTATCCGTATCCGCGATATAACTCCGCGTTAAAGCGGGAGCTTTACTGTATTTTGTGGTTCATGATGATGTTCATAGAAATAAATTTCTTATAAAAATAATGTTAACAACCTTACTGCATTTTAAGAACACCTTACAATAGTATTTTTCATGTTTCAAAGTAATAAAAATAAATTCTCTTGAATCAGATTGTAACATAGGTTTCCTTATTATTACAGTAGGAATGAAACTTAATACCACTAAAAACAACTACTCATACAGTTTTTATTAATAAATAAAAAAGTTTATCTATTATTTTTACAGCTTTTGCTACAATTGTTAAAAAGTTTTGAAGCTTAATAGAATAATTTTTTTTTTTAATAAAAGTTAAATACATAACAAAATTTCCAGGCTTTTGCTATTTTAATAACTTAGTACAGTTACACATTCATTTGATTAAAACATATTTATTTAAATAAATAATATGGTATTTAATTAAATATTTTATGTGGTGTAGGTGTTAGGGTTTTTGGAAATAAAATATGTACAGTTCTGTTTTAATTTTTACTTCCTCATACAAAGTAAAGGAAGTATTGTAATCGCGAAAAATGTCGGTTTTCCATTTCGGAAATATCCATTTTGACCATCCGTGAATCCATTTTCACTAGTTTTGACGAAACGTCTATACATACATACGTACCTATATATTTCGCATAACTGAAAAACTATTAGTCATACAATGTTGAAATTTTGAATTTTAGACTGTCTAAAATAGGTGCACAACTAGATATTATGCACCTCCCCTTTTGATTGTAATCGAATGGATCAAAAATGTCCAAAAAAGCCCAAAATCCAAAAAATTCGAATTTTGGACTTTTTCTAAACTGCAGCAATAAGTCAACGATGAATCATAAGTGGGGCATATTTTCATTGGTTCCAGAGTTATATACAAATAAAATTTTAATTAATGAAATATTTGGATCTTACAAGGGGAAAGCACATCGATTTGAATCCGATTTCATTTCATTTTTTTAACTTTTTTTTTAATTTAAATATATTGATTTATTAATAATTATTAATCACGGATTGTAAAAAAAATTACAATAAATAATTCAATAATAATAATAAAAAAAATATGAAAAATCAGAAGTTATTAGTGAAATAAAATTTTATGTTCTTTTCATTTTAAAAAGATGTATAATGTAATTTAATAGGCGTACAACAAAGTCATGTAGGTCCACATCAAATTTTTATTTTAGTAATTAATCAAGTAGACTAATTTGTTGAACCTCGGAATGTAATTTGTAAATTGATATTTTTAATAAATTTAAAAAAAAAATTGGATGAAATAATTAATGTATCTCTTTTTAAATTATTTTATGTAATTTTTGAAAGAGTATATATTAAAATTTTTTCCATATATATACTTAAAATAAATAAAATAATACTTTTCTCTTTTGGAGGGATGCTTATCAGAATCTCTTCAAAAATAATGTTATCTGTTCTTTAAAATTAAGCAGTGCTAAGTGCAGCTTTGCTATATTTTGTTGTCAATTATTATTAGTAGCTAATTATCACAGCAAGTGATATTACTATTAAAATATAATAATAAATAAATAAAACCAATTATTTTATGATTTAATTTAATAAATTAATGAATTGAAGATGACTTCCTTCTGTGTTTATTTTACTACTAAATTACTCTCTAATTTATGTATGGGCCTCCAGTTTTAGTGTTTGTGCCTCCAATTATGTATATGAAAGAATTAAATGACCTGATTTTATCCAACATGCACCTCTGATTGAAGTTTTATACAGCTGCCATTCAGAAAACTGAGTCTCTGAAAAGGTTTTGAGACAAAACTGTCTGTACCCAGAGAAGAACTGATACCAGAACACCATTCTGGTACTGCTTTTTGGGAGAAATAAAGAATCTTTCTTTAGCGTAATTTTTTCATGAAATTGGTCCTGCTTTGGATATCCGTAGGCAAACGGCAGCAAAATAAATCACTAAAAATCTAATTTACAAAAAAAGTTAAAGATTTGACATTAAAAAGCTAAGTTTTGCTTCTTATAACTGTAAACATTGAAATGAATGTGCATTTTTCATAACTTTGTCATGTAGCCAGCCGACTGTGGCTGTGGGCCTTATTCTTGCATCTGCTGTAATACAAAATCAAACATTCTAGCACTGGAAAATTCAAAAGTGTACCCCTGGTCTCTACCTAATAACACAAATACCAAGGATGCAGTAACTCAATGAAGTTCCTACAACTGTACTATGGTTCCAGTGAATTTCTGGTCAAAACCCATGTAGACCAACAAGGGAGGAAGGGATCAAAGATAAGAAAAAGGACTAGGTAGGAAGAAAGAGATAGTCTACTCATAGAACAATCCTGTAATATGACAAAAAAGTCTGCTAGAAGAGTGTTTTCCTCCAGATAGAAACCATCTACTCTTCACACAATTCTTTGGGAGATCAATTCATTATTTTAGATAAATTTTCGATTGACTACTTCAGATATACACAGCAAAAAATTGTTTTTCTTCCTGTTACTAAAGACCCACTTGAGTTTTGTCACTTCAAAACCACAAACAAAATACAGAGGACCATACAACTGACTTAACAAAGTACACATTGACAAACCCAGCAATCCTGGAGTATATAAATTAAACCACAGTATCTGCTAATAAATTCACTGAAATAGTAATTTTATAAAGTTCAATTTTTCTTATATATAACTGATATCCGTTACTATAATTTATATGGCATAAGTAAGAATCCAATTATGGAAATATATATTATATTGTCTTATAGAATATATATATAAGGCAAATTCCTTCTAAATTGAATAGAGTTGAGATTTTAGATCATCTTTACAGTTTTTTTTCATTAGAGGGGAGTTACAAATGACACTGTGATTCTGTTTTTAATGATCCCATCTTGAAAAACATTTTTAGTATATAGTGAAATAATGTTTTATACCCGTATCTGTCAAGTTGATTTATTTAACATTGTCATGTGTTCACGGCTCTATCAGGATATTCACTTATCTGAATTAAGAGAGCCATAATGTCCTCCTTAGTATCATCCATCTTATTACTAGTAAATTGCTATTACAAACACAAGAATAAAATAAAATAAATAGAAAAACCGTATCAATAACATACAAAGCTAACTACTGCTATTGACAATTTAACAATACATCAAACATCCAAACAATACAAGAATAAATCAAACAATACGCATTCAGTACCAAAAACTAATAATAATAAAATTTGACTAATATAAACCTTAACTAACATAAATCATAAGCAAACAAAAACTGTTAAAGCTTTCTAACAGTCTCAATAAACCACTTCTGACACCAGTGTAGCGTGTTTGTAGCTCGATCAGGTTATTGAGAGATTGACAAATGAAAATATTTATACAATTACAATTTATTATTTTAAGATGATAAATAAAAAAAGATAAATCAGTAATAAAATAAATAATGAAAAATAGTAAATAAACAAATATTAATCTTAGTAATAGTAATAATAATCATAATAACAACAGACAAATTTACAATAATAATTAGAGTAGTAAATAATAGTAATATTAAATGTCAATAATAATAATAAAAAACAGAGATTACATACAAAATAGAATTTAAAGTAATCGTCAGGATTTATTCACAGGTAGATAAATAATGAAAACCAGAATTCAGTCACATTGACAAAAGACAGCATGACCACTAGTCAACACTTTTAACCAGTAGTCTTGTATTAACAGTAACAGTACATTAGATAAGACAAATATAAAATTCTTTTACTGCAAATACCTTTGCTGCTCATAAATAAAACTACCCTAACAGTTTATGAACCAAATTTAATACATTATCTCTTTCACTTATAGTCTTATAGTAAATCACCAAACCAATACTTATGACATTACCTTAGTTGTGCCGACTTAGTTCACTTTGAAATTCGTTCCTTCACTGACCTCCTCGCAGAATACTTTCGCTGACTGATGTCTCATGGACTGATTCGTAGAACTCACAGACTCATATTGCAGAACTGACATCATAAAGTCTCGCTTAGGTTGATTCACAGAACTGATTTTTAACTGGTCTTCCCTGGAGTATTTACAGTCCTATCCTCTTTACCTGCTGGACCAGACCCAACTTAAAGCATGAGAATAATCGACTGAGCCCTTTTTTTCCCATGCATTCCAAACCTTGGTCTGGTAACTCTTCTCACAGGATGACATGTTTTTATTGTGTGTCAGTGGGCAATATTACAAAAGACGATTGTTAAACAGACCTGTTACCTATAGTAAAATGGTTTCTTTTAGCCCCTTTCTGGATTCCTCACATTATTATATTTTCTACTTAATTGGCAGGAATTTGTTACTCAGGTCTGCTACACCAAACCCACCGGATTGGTTTAGTGGTGAACGCGTCTTCCCAAATCAGCTGATTTGGAAGTCAAGAGTTGCAGCGTTCAAGTCCTATTAAAGCCAGTTATTTTTACACGGATTTGAATACTAGATCGTGGATACCATTGTTCTTTGGTGGTTGGGTTTCAATTAACCACATATCTCAGAAATGGTCGAATTGAGAATGTACAAGACTACACTTCATTTACACTCATACATATCATCCTCATTCATCCGCTGAAGTATTACCTGAACGGTAGTTACCAGAGGCTAAACAGGAAAAAGAAAGGTCTGCCATACCAGCCTTGTTGCAATACATTATTTTTATTGTATTCAGTTAAATTTTAACTGTTCCAGTATATTGAGACTGTAATTTTTGTACGCTACTCTTCGAATTTGCATTTTGTAGTTAATCTTTCTATACATCTGTTTTATCTATGAGGTGATTTGGAGAGATTTGTTCTACCATGTATCATGTTTGTATCTGTGAATGTTTGTATCTGTCAAATGTAATGTTTAATGCGGTTGCTTAACTCAATTTTAATATTCCTGGGTTGCTGTGTTTGGCAGTGTGTGTTTTGTTAGATTGTTGTGCAATCTTTATCTTTTATAAACTGTATTTTGTACATGTTTATAAAAGTAATACAGCAATCTTCTTTTCTTAGAAAATCATAATTTTTATGTAATCAACAAACACCTTTTTATATTGTTTGCTGTTATGTTGTAGGCTTATTCAGATGTACTGTTATTTTCCTAAATCTCTATATGAATATGTGTGATTTAAAAAAGATTTCATATCATGTATCACGCATGATATGAAAATCCTGTCAAAAAATATGACATACAACAATATGATATGAAAACCATGTCAATATAAAAAATTATATTGCCTATTACAATTTTTTGTGATTACACTACTGTTAATAAAATTCAGGAGAATGCTATTTGAAAATTTTACTCATTGAAGATTTTTCTTTTCAGGCTGGGTGTACTGCACTCCAAGTGGCAGCAGCTGAAGGCCATTTGGAGATTGTGAAACAGCTGATTAAGCATGGAGCTGATGTTAACAGACAAGATACTGTGGTAAGGCAGTTTTTTTTTCAGGATCACCATGATTTTAATTAAACATTTTAAAATATTTTATTTTTATTCATTTTTTCTTATTTTATATTCATATTTTTGTATTATTTTTACACAATACATGTATATATACTCATATTACAGATCATGTAATACATGAATCATGTAGTTATATATATACACACACACACACACACACACACACACACACACACACATATATATATATATATATATATAAATAATTTATTAGCATTTGTTGAGATTGCTCATTACCTGCATGTTGAAAGATTAATTATCATCTAAAAATGTTGTAGTTTTCAGAAGGTGAAAGAGAATCTTGAAATAACCTTTTTTCAGGTATAATTTAGAATAGTGCTCAGTTGTTCCTTGATCTTTATCCACATTTTTAAGGCTTATTTATTTTGTTTGACACTAATTAAAATTACATAACATGTAAAAGACAAAAATGACAAACATCCATTAAAATTTTATGGAAAAATGTAGTTAATTTTTTTTTAAAAATCACTGAATTTATTAAAATTAGAATTACCAGTATTAATGGAATTATACCTATTAAAAATCATAAACTTATATTTTGGTATAATCTTAATCAAATTATTAATGTCTTAGAATATTATAACAAAATATATTTGAAAAACATTTTGTACATTTAAACAAAAATTAAATTGACTTAAAAATTAGAAAAAATAACATTTTTCAATCACTTAAATTATGAATTTAGAAATTAATGCCAAATTAAAAACAACTAGAAACAATTTACTAATTCTTACAACTAATTTTTTATTTAAAAAATAAAATAAAAATTTGAATTATATTAATAACCTTTTAATTTTATTTTAATTAAAATGTGATATAGTCTATAAGATATAGTCTATTTTAGATATAAAATGTGATGAGAATAATGAAATTACATTATTCTCACATCAAAAATTACAGAATTTTCTAGAAATTCCAATTTCATTGACAGTACATTTACTGAACCCAAAGAAACAAATAAAAAATTACTAATAATACAAAGTAGAAGAACTATTATGAATAAAATGAATAACAAAACCATACAATTTATTACAAAAAATTACTTAGAAAATCACGAACATCACTATACACAACATAAACATGAAATGGAAACATCTGGCTGTCTTTACCAACTTTACAAAAATAGTAGTAAAATTTGAGCAAAATAATTGACTAAAATTTGTAATTAATATCTTTTTATTTAAAAAATAATTTCCTAAGACTCATAAAAATGGTTTAACATAATAAATATTACAGCACTTTCATCGCAACAAGCTCTGAAGAAACCATTCTATAAGTCGCAATGGGGTTTAACATTACCCACATTAGATTGGTTTTTGGTATTTTAAAAGTTGTTGGCAACATTTGAATTTAGTTGAAGTTATTGAAATCATTCAACAGATGCCGTTAAAACTTAACGTCAATTTTTATTTTACCGTGCTTGTCAATTTTTGCTCTACTGCAAAATAACGCATGCCGACTTATGGCATGGTTTCATAGACCGTATCACAAATATATTTTATGATTTTATATATAAAAAAACATATCAAAAAAGTTGTTTGAAATAAACTCAAATGTAGGAATCCTGTCATAATAAAATTAAGAAAAGGAATACAGAAAGTTACTTAAAGAGATTCATATTGAATACAAGCCAAAACTCCCCAGTATAAAAGAACTTGTATTATTTTTATACCCTAAATTTTTCACCTGATTTTCTTGAGTTTTTTAAAAATCCTTTTATATCTGAATAACATTTGGTCTTTATAACATTCTGCTGTAACAACCCATAATTGAACTATAAGATCTATATATTTGAACCGTGTAATTTTTAATTTAAAAAGTTTTGGCATAAATAATCTATGAAAATTTACAACTAGATCACCAAAGAAACATTTTTAACAAAAATCACTAAAATCTGTCCATCCGATAAGAGTAAGCTTGAAGTGATACATAAGAAAATATGTATATATAAGTTCAATTGAGAATCCTTTTTCATTTAGTCAAAGCTATTTAAACATTTACTTTGTTTTGAAGTAAAAAAATATTGTATGGTGTCCAAGATTAGGAATTGGCTTGCAGTCTAATTAATCATACACCTGGAGCCCACATTCTACTATTGGGATAGCAGAGCATACTAGTTTACTAATAAAAGATTTTTTTTTTGTTGACAGCATGGTAACACTGCTATGCATGAGGCTAGCTGGAAAGGTTACAGTCAAACAGTTGCCGCTCTCTGTAAAGCTAAAGCTAATATGCATATTAAAAACTATGGTGGATTTGCTGCACTTCATTTATGCTGTCAAAATGGTCATAACCAAAGCTGTCGAGAGCTTCTTATTGCTGGCTGCAACCCAGATTTGCAGAACAATGTATGTTTTATTGCACAATATATGTTTTATAGTAACAATGTATGTATATTGGCCTCATTTTATTTTATATATGATTATATTGTTTAGTATTATTCACTCTATAAAAAATATAAGAATGCTGTTTCCAATTTGGAGCTTATGTTGAATATTCATTAACATCATAGGTATTTATCTACTATCTAAATATTTTAACTGTATTTAACAAGTTTCTGGAGTTACAATAAAAATAAAATTCATGTGAAAATAAGATTTTTATTAATTTCTCATAAAAAAAGTTTAACAGAAAGTTGTTCCAAGTACAAAGTACACAATATCTGTATTGGGTCATGAATTGTAAGTTATTCTGTTGTAGCTGTTCTAGGTTTTTGTTTAGTATTTCACATTTTTTTCTTGTATTATTCTTAATTTGTATTTGAATTTTTATTCTGCATATCAGTCACTCAAGTTCTTAATTTACTAAAAAACTAATAAATTTCATAATAGAACTTTAGTTCAACAATGCCATAAATAAATATACTCAGATTAGTATATAGTACATTATATAGCATATCAGAAATACATAGGTATATTACTCCACTGATAAAAAATAAAGTCACACAGGAAAGTATTTGCCTGGATGGATAAAGGAAAACATGGTAAAACCTGAACAGAGCAGTATCATAAAATGTACAGTTAATTTTAAAGAAAAGTATAGAATACAGAAATGGCTAAACCACATTGTAGAAACTTTATCTATGCAGGATTGGCTATCACCTTGATAGGCTGGAAGCCATTCTCCTGCTATCAATGCATTATTTTGGGGCATGCAACAATATTTAATGCTCTTCATCCACAGGGTTTTCAATTTTCAAAATCTAGTAAGCAATCTGCATGCCCAACATGCTGATATGTGAATTAAAACTCCCCTCATTTGGTGAGGCTCATTACCATTTTTTTTTTTTTTTTGAGGGGATACCTGGTTAGGATTCACCAGTGGTTACAGGCATGACTGAATCATTTGACCGAATGACTTGTTTTATAAGTGGAAGCCATTCTACTTGAGCAACCAGCTACAGGAACCTGACCCCAATGTATCCAATGGAGGACACCTGCTGCTATGTAGTACCTATGTATCCTGCTATATATGTCTGGCACCTGTAATTGGCAGATAAAGGTATAAAGGCAACCTCTTAATAAGTTTAAATTGAAACATTTGATGTCCCAAACAGAGAAGATCCTACACCAGATTTTAAATTATGGCCTTCCTTCCTTCTCCAAGAAATAGGGGTCTTCAGTTATCCATATGAATTCAATTTCAATTATCAGACAGAGTGATTATTCAAAAACATTATCTCCACTTCACTTGGGGCTAACAAGGTGGTATAACAAACTCTGGTTAGTTTTCACCCATGGCCCAACAGCTCGTCAGATAACTTAGCTGTATAAGCCCCAAATTTAATTCTCTGCATGGGACAGAACTCTGGGTTGGTTTAGCTTTTTCACTGTAAGTAATTAATTTTTGTATAGTGCCTAACCTAATTATCATAAATGGCACCTTAAATGAGACGCAAGTTATTTCCAAAATTGGTATAACACATCTCAAGATTGACTGTGCCATGCCAAGCACATTGAGGAAAGTGAAGAGTGAAGTTGCCATCTGCAACTTTATTTTCTGTCTAAATATACTGTTAAACATAATATATCAAAGCCATGAAAGAGATCAGAAAAGTGCCATCAACGCCTAATGACATCTCTCTTCAAAGACTGATTGCTCTTCAAGTTATATCATACATTCAGTTAGAGCCATCCAGATTATCCAATTACATATCTCATAACTATAACAAATACTAGGTTAAATAATGTTAAGCGATAAGTTAATTTGTTGCAATATATCTAAAGTAATAGTTAACAACCCATATATAATTGATTTTAATTAAATTGAACTGAACATTTAGTTAAATTCTCTGCTAGCTAGACAATTTACTTTAGTACTGCCTACTGTAATGCTTTGTATGCCATATTAGAAATCACCACTGCATTCAGCTTCATCAATTTTAGAATAGTTAACAGTGCCAACAGATACCTGTTTTGATGTTTCTTATTTTATTCCCAGTCATGGATTATGGTTTTTAAGGTTCATTAGTTTTTGGTGATTAACTTAGTTCAAGTGTTTATTTTTAAGTGAAGTACATTGCAGTTTATATTAAATAATTTTGAAAAGTACAATTTATTTATTAATAAGTTAAAATCTAATTAATTATTTTGCAAGATATTTTTAAAAGTTCGTTGTGGATTATTTTTATTAGTTGTCTGATGAGAAAATCTGTAATTTATAGTTAATCAAAGTTTTAAGGTGTGTAAATAAGAAAAGAACAAAGAGACAGATAGTTAGAATTAGGAACTTTTCTGAAATCATTAAGATGAATTTTTGTTTGACAAGAAGCTTAAAATACTCATTAATATTTCTATTGAAAGATCCCAGTAAATGAAGTCATTCATTGAAATTCTTGATAATAAACTCAACCAAGCATATAAAAAATGTTTGCCCGAAAGAGTGCTGATATAGTAGAATTCAAAATACACCAAAAAAATACAAATATTTTTTATTCCAAAAATACTACCTGTACAAGAGATTTGTGATTTGTCCACTAACAGAGGTTTCATTGTATTGTTTTTTCAGTTGTTATGTTTTTAATTTATCACTAAAAATATAAAGATTAGTAGCTTGTGTTTGAATTCATTTAAAAAAATTCCATGGAGAAAATTTCAAAATGTATTTAATATTTTTATCATAGATAGGTACAAAAACGATAGATACATTTATGTTTACCTTAGTGAAAGATAAATGCAAAAGTTTGTTTTAATAGATCAGTTAGATTGAGGACAGAAAAGACTATCTATACTTCAAATTTATCCTGAAATACAAAGGTTGTCTGAAAAGTTTTGAGCCTCAACATGAAAATGGCAGCACTCGTAAACAAAAGGTAGGGAATGTATTTCCGCATGCATTGAAAGGTACTCACTAAAATTTCAGCCATTTTGGATGCTCAGTTGTTGTTTGATAATCATTTGAGTAAGTCATTGTGAAAATGGAAAAAATTGAATCTCATGCCGTGATTAAATACTTGCATATGAAAGGCAATATGCTTACATAAATTAAAACCGAGTTGGATACTGTTTACAGGGACTCTGTCCCATCATGTGCCAGCATGAAAAAATAGGCAGCTGAATTTAAACATGGTCCTACCAGCTCGGTTAATGATGAGCATTTGGGACAGCCAAAAACTGCAACCACCACCGATATCATTGAAAAAGTTCACCAAATGGTATTGGATGACCAACGAATTAAGGTTAGAGAGATAGCAGAGGCTATGGGCATATCAAAAGAATGTGTTTGTCATATATTAACTGAAGAACTGGATATGTATAAGCTATTCATGCGTTGGGTGCCGCGTTTACTCACTTTGGACCAAAAACATTCAAATGAACACCTCCAAGGCTCTGTTGGAGCAGTTTAACCAAAACGAGTCTGATTTTTTGTATCGATCCACCACTACAATCCTGAGATGAAACAACAGTCAAAACAGTGGACTGCAAAGGGTGAACCTGTTCCAAAGAAGGCAAAGATGGTTCCATCAGCCAGGAAGGTGATGGTGACTGTTTTTTGAAAAAGTAACAGAATTTTGTTTATTGATTATCTCCAAAAAGGTAAAACAATAACGGGACAGTATTACACATCATTACTTGACAAGCTAAAGACAGAAATTGGAAAAAACAATCACATATGAAGAAGAAGAATGTGCTTTTCCATAAGGACAATGCCCCTGCTCATACTTCAATGGTCGCCATGGCAAAACTTCACGACTTGCACTTTGAATTGATTGACCACTCACTGTATTCACAAGATCTGGCCCCAAGCAACTTTTTCTTGTTTCCTAACCTTAAAGTTTCACTTAGAAGAAAGAGATTTTCATCAGACGAGGAGGTTATCGCATACGTAAACGCCTACTTTGCAGAGAAAGACGTAACTGTTTGGAAGGATTTAAGAGGTTAGAGCATTGCTGGAAAAAGTTTATCAACTTGGAAGGAGACTTTGTTGAAAAATAAAACTATATTTGACAGAAAAGATATGTCTTTTCTATGTTAGGCTCAAAACTTTTCAGACAACCCTCGTATTGGTGACTTCAGAAGAGTGTGTTACATTATTATTTAATTCACTTCTTAAAAGATTATTAGTTTACAAACTTGCCTTTTAAATGTTGTTTCTCATATGCAACAGTGAAGTGTTGTTATTCTGGATATTGTTCACTCATGTGAATTGTACATTTGAATTTTGATATACATCACTTATCATGTTCAAAAAAATTAATAAGCTTTTTTTTTTTAATAATGGACTACAATATGTTTAGTAAATGTAAATAATAATAATATAATAAGTAAAGTTTAAAAACTATAAAACATAAGTATTTATAAATTTTACCTTACTATACAATTATGAATAAATTTTATTTTATTCATCATTAGATGTAACATTACAAAATTTATCTCTAGCTTGATTAAGTCACTAGCAGATAGTATTATAAATCTAAAAAAACAAAATTTCTTATTAAATGGATTACTGTTCTAAGATCCAACTAATTCATTTTTGAATATTTAAATTTATTCATTAATAAACCTCTATTTGCTTTATTGTAGTATGGAGACACACCTTTGCATACAAGTGCACGATATGGTCATGCTGGAGTAACTAGGATACTTATTAGTGCACATTGCCACGTCTCTGATCAAAATAAGGTTTGTGTTTATTACGTATCATTTATTATTAAGATATTTATAAATTATTTACAAGTAATTGTAATTCCTAGTTTTTCTTGTCATTCTGGAAATATAGTTTGCTTTGAGTTCATACATTAATCACATCTCTTTGGCATAAATAAAGCCAAATATTGAACTTAAAATTTGGTTAGTTTTTTTAAGCATTACATTGGTTAGTTCTTAATGATTGCTTTAACAGATAATTCTTAATTTGTATTGATTTTAGATTCTATTTTTTAGCTAAATATTCATAATATGGTATAGAAGTAATCTACTGAACATAACAATGTTTACTGCTTTATCTTTGCTGGGTAAAATTGTTGTATTCCATTTGTTTTCTACTTTTATTGTTTATTTTATTTTCATCTATATACATATGCAATAGAATATAATAGTATAATATATTTTTATGGCTTTATTTTTAGCAGCTTTTTAATTTTATTTATAAGACATGACTCCAGTACCAAGATAATTTTACAAGACTTCTGATTCTTAGGTTGGAAAGTTACTTTTTGATAATTTATTTTCATTATTAGTTTATTAAATATATTAATAGTGCATTGTAATAATTATTTTTTATTTTAATATGGATGCATGTAAAAGTGTTTAAATTTAACAACAGTACCATATTTTTATTAACAGTAATGAAGAAGAAAATTAACTTGAAAATCTTTGCAGTGATTTAGATTTTAGTAATGTAGGTGTTTATTATATAAAACTACTATTTATATTGTCAAAAAAATAAGCATATTTACATGAAACTTATATCATATTAGTTTTATTTATTTTTATGACCAATTTCAGCAACATTGGTTATACTGTTTTTCACTATGGTAATAGCTATTATTTCTGACAGTTTTGTTATTTATCAGTTATACTTCATAATGTTTAAGATGTTCTTTTTAAACTGTAAAACGATCTAAGTCGCTGAATATGCTGATATATTTGTAATTTGTTTCTATCAAATGTTTAACAAATGTTGATATAAAAATATGTATGACAACTATAATGATGAACCGACATTATACAGAAACAAATAAAATTATATCAACATCAAGAACTACCCAGGTATTTTATATGTCTTGTCATCTTAATACATTTGTTTTATGAAAAACATATACACGTTGAGTCAACAGTATACTAAATAAACAAATACAAACCAAACCTCTTATAATTTTCAACCACCTTAAATATATAACTTCTCAATTTAAAATAAATAGCATTGACATCAACTGGCAAGATTGTGAAAAACAGCAGCACCAGTGTCACTATAAAAAAAGGTCACTGAAGCATTATAATGACTTTATAAAATATTGATATAAAGTAAATTTCATTAAATCTATAACTTTATATGTTTTCCACTGCTGACTATCATGGACAACACTGAAGCAAATCTGAATCTGATAAATTAGATGATCCCTAAAATTAATGTTACACCTCAGTTATTAAACAGAGAATATTAGTCACAAGACAGATTCAGCAATCCAACAGTCTTATAGCAATCTATTAGACTATCACTTTTAATTTTTTTTTCTTAGTTTTTCAAATGTTTTATATTTCCATTGGTTTATAACGACCTTGTCATATTATTTTATTATACTGCTAGTATAATAGAGTTGGCATCAAAATTAGTCTTAATAATTGCAATATAATTATATGTATTATTTGCCTAACCTAAATAATGAAATTATAATGATACATAAATGTGTATCAAAATGCTTTCCAATAGAATTTTTTTTTTACTACTATAAATACCACGGATGTTATTGAATGATAGAATTCAGACTATAGTTTTAGTTACTTTCATGTATGTTTAATTAAATGTAAATTAGCAATAAATATAATGTCAATTTAAAATTGATGTTTTAGTCTGCTTACTATGTGTAGTATGTTAATTTAATAAAATGATCATATCTCTAAAAATCCACCTTAATTGCAGTTCATATTCATCTACTTCTGAAGAATTTACCTTATTTTCTTCAATTATAAATGAATCACGGAGTTCAGTTTCAGACATTTCAGCTTTTCTATATTATTCTTCAATTTTATACATGTGGTCCTGTTTTTTTGTAATTTTCTGCATAATTGAGGAAAATTTTTCATTAAATATTGTTTTCAACCACAGTTTTTATAAATTATATGGGAGCTCAGGATGGTATTAATGAAGTCTCAATGTAGAATGACCATGCTTATTTAAAATTTTATTTAGTTATAATTTGTGTTGCTCTCAGCTGCTTAAGTGGTATAACTAAATTATTTTCATTGACTTGATAAATAAGATTTTTTTTTGCTAATTCTGTATTTTTGACATGAAAGCTGCAAAATTTGGGGGTTTTAAATATGACAGAATGTGTTACCTAACCTGGAAATTCCAAGAAGACAGGTTTACCAAAAGTTTATAAAAATAAAAAAATATTTGAATAAGGTGGAATAAGGTGGTGATATAATTAATTATAATTTGTATTGATCTATTTATTTATATTCACATAGTTGCAATATCATTGTTTCATATAAATATTATTTTTATCTAATGAAATTAGGAGTAAACATTTTTCTTTTTTATTTATTATTATTTTTTGTAATGCTGCTCTGATCAAGATTTTTTTCCACAGTTTCCCTTGATCCTTTTAATCAAATACTGGAGTAGTTTCCTTTTGTTATATGTGGAATAAACTGACCAAGCATTCCTAGTGTCATCATTGCAATGCATAAGCATATTACTATCTGAATAATGTATTTAATAATTATTCTTATTCATTAAGACTACTTATAGTAACCAACTTCAGAAAGAAAATGACAGCTTTAAAAATAGAAATATCATTTTCCAAAAAATGTCAATTTAAAAATAAAATTGACTTACAAACAAGAATCATTTTTGAATAATATAACTATTATCTAATGTAAAAAATTAGTGAAAAATAATTTTATAATTGCTTTATTAGTAATCTACTTGTCAATCAGTTTATTACAGCACAAAATCTCAGTATTTTAATAAAAATATTAATTGTTTATAAGAACTAATTTAAATTATTAATTTGTGTTTTTTCCAATATTTTTACATTATTTATTTAGTAGTTATTAATGCAAAACTTTTTTTATAATTTTTCCAGAATGGTGATACTGCTCTTCATATAGCTGCTGCAATGGGGCGTCGCAAACTGACAAGGATACTTCTTGAATCCAGCTGTAATAAATATCTTAGGAATAAGGTATATAAAATCATGTTATTATTAATTTTTTTCAGCTGGATCAAGCTGATCCAGCTGTTAATTTTTCTGCTAAATCATATAGTTCTATCACAAATTCTCTAATGTAGTTATATAATATTATAATGATATTATTTTTCAAAATGGTACACCAATATATTTTGTATGTAATATTACCATATAAGTAAAAATATTATATTATGCTTATTCCTTTAAATAAAGGCAACAATTACAAAAAATATACAGTGATTTTTGAGACTCACTACATTATCAATATTGTTTTAAGTATATAAATTATGAATTTTAAGCAGGTAGATAAAACTTTCTTTAAGATTTTATAAATTTAAGCACTACCATGTAAATGTTGGAATAACACTTTCTAAGATTCAATTTCTTCATAATTTTGTTACCTCAGTTATTTCCATACATACATATTTTATGTAAATCATGGAATCTCTATTTGTTTATAATCATGTGTTTGGTAACATTATATAAGTTTCACTGGCATTATTGTAATTAATAAAGTAGTATGAATATTTGTAATTAAAGTATAAAATATTTTAAAATATGTAATTAAATATTTATAATTACACATCTCATCCACATAACCTAAACTGAGGAAAATGACATAAAAGAGAACAAGTTTTCATCTCATCTTTGTTGAATTTACATTAATGAGCATAATTTAAATAAATTAAAATATTTATTTTCCGATTAGTGAAGATATTAAGATCTAAAAGCATCAAGAGGTAGTGTAATAAAATATATTATTTACCTAAGCAAAATATATGTGTAGTTTTAATACACTGAAACCCATTTTGGTTACTTGAACTTTCTCATCTGTATTCAAATTTTATTTATTTATTTTTTTCTTTATTTTGAAATAGTATGTTCCATAGTATTCGCATGCTGCGTATTAAATATTAACATGTATATATCAAGAGATAGATCCAACAACTGACAGAGATTAAGAGTTCCAAAAGAAGCAAAATTTTGTTGCTTAAGCATTTCACTGACATAGGCAAGGACATTTACACAGATAAAGAGTTGCTAACATCATTTATAGTTCTAGAAAGAAAAGAATTCTTTGAAATATTTAGTTAAGAAATCCACTATCTTCAGTTCTGTGGAATCCCCCATTCTGCCCCATGGATCCTTGTGGAACCCATATTTTTGCTATCTATTCTGTATGGCAGTAAATCATGAGAATGAAAAACCAAAACAGAAGAGAATAGAAGCTTTTAAAATGTGGTTTTATAGGAAAATATTGAAAATTTATTGGGTTAATGTATGTACGAAATGAATTAGAGGAACTTATAAAAAGAAAAAAACCTGTTAGGTCTTGTAACAAAAACGCATTCACCTTGTTCCATTTATGGAAAACCCACTGACCTAAATAATACTTTTTCATAGCTTAAAATTTTAGGGATGAAAAAATATATATTTTTTTTTTTAGATTTTACATTATATACTAAAAATAGGCACAGACCAATATTTTTTTATTGTAAAAAACAGATCAGAATTACAGAATTACTGTGGAGAATTGCCAAACACAAATATGATCATTAGTGTTTTTTTCATTAATTTGTTTGGGAATTTCAAAGTTTATATAAGTTTATTCTCAAAAATGATATTGCCAATTGTTGATTCATGTTAGAGATCCATTGGTGATTTCTAATCAGATTTATTGGTTATTTTTCCTGTTTTAAGTAATGTTTATTTTTGTTTTCAGCAACATGAGACTGCAAAAGATATAGCTGTTAGAAAAGACTTAACTGAAATCCTTGCTATTTTAAGTAGTAGTTCATCAAAAAAACATAAGAAAAAGGATAAAACTGATGGTAGCAAGGAAGCACCTACTTCTCAAAAGAAAGAAAAGAAAAAGGTTTGATTGTTTATTATTTTATATCAGATTATAGCATAATTAAAATTAAAATGGTATTGTCAGTTAGAAAAAAAGAAGAAATTTGTTGCTGTGCTCCATGATCTATTAATATGAACTTTAAAACAATATTAGTTAATTTATTGAACATTTAAATAATTGTGATAATTGTATCACTAACTTAAAAAAATTCTCTTAAGATATCTACAGTAGGACACAGCCATGTGTTCTTATTTCATCAATAGTTTTCCTAGAGAAATATATAAATGTATGCTAAAACAGTTAAAACAAAACTAGGTAAAATATGAATAAAATGTCTAGCATACTCACAAGTACAACTTAAAGCACAGAAATAGTAACAAAATAAATTGTTTATACATGATATTGTTCACAATTAAGGTTTGTGCTGACATATTAATCTTTTTATAATAGTATTTATTATGAACCTGCCTGACAACAGCGTTTGTTACTACAAAGGATTTTTCACTTAGCAAGTCAGTAACACTATTACTCATTGTCTAACTGTCAACATTATTATAATTTTAGTTCAAATATAGAATCAACTTTGGTAATACTGGAAAAATTACATCTGTTTTATTATACTTTAATGTAAAATCACTGTTTCTTGTGAATTTTTAAAATTTTTATTATATTCCCTATAGAGAAATTTTAACAGTGATACTGATTCATTACAAATTTTGTCAGGTTCTTTTAGATAATGATAAACTATGCATTTAAGAAAAAGTGCATTACAGCTTTATCATCCAAAATAACTGCTTTGTAACAATTTCAAATTACCTTTTTTCAGATAATTGACCAAATTTGATTAAGAAAAAAGATGTAACTTTATGGCGCATAAGGAAGGATTTCCATGTAATTTTTTCAACCCTTCACAATAAACCCTACACAGTCTGTAAATATAATATTGTACTCTTCTATTAGGGTCATAAAGGTTAAGTTAGAAAGGAGGGGTTACTGAGAAAGAGTTATTCATCTCTTATGTTTACATATGATTATTTTGAATAGAAATATAAGGCAGAGTGGTAGCATCTTGGCCTTTCATCTGGAGTTTCTGGGTTCAAATCTTAGTCAAGCATGGCATTTTTCATATAAGCTTCAAGCTTATATGGTGAAGTATTCATAAAAAAAATATGGATCCTAATTAAAACTTATATAATAAATAGATTACAGATCTTCAATTCATATTTTTAGGTAGTAATTTAAATTTTTATCTAACCTGATTTTTTTTATTTCAGCAAAAGGTTCAGTTTACTGAAGCTACTACTGTTTCAATGAACAAGAATTGGTCTCCTTATGGGTGTCATTATTACCCTGATCCAAAAGCATTTCCATCACCTAAACTGGATTCACTTCCTCCTGAGCCACTTAAAAAGGGAGAACAGTACTTTCTTGATCTTGCTGGAAATATTTGCAAGGTAACTGTTTTCAAATATTATTTTACCAGAACTCACAAAACATATAAATTAGAATTTACTTGAAAGTAAACTAAATGAAGTAACTTGAAAGTAAATTAAATGAAACTAAGTTCTTTTATATAAGTTTTAACCAAAAATTATTTTGTTTATAGATACTTTATCATTTATAAGGTCTAAAATACGTTAGCCGCAGTGATTCTCATCCTCTCATAGTTTGTAGGGAAGTACACATTATGTTAACAGGAAACATTAAACATGAATTACATACAGTATAATTTTACCCAAATTTGCATAAAATTTAGAAGTTATATTCCTATACTGTAATCAGTTTGGTACATAGTTTCAGTATTTATTTTACAAAAATAAAAAAAAAGAGTTAATTACTATCATGATTTTGGAGGCTGTAGGATTAATTTCAAAACAGGATCTTGATGATTCTCCTGGATTTTCATGCAACACTTCCTTCAAAAAGGTTAGTTATAGCAAAAAGCAATAAATTGTAAAATAAAAAAATGTTGGAAATGTAAAAGAAAACTTGGAAATCATCCAACCAGGGAAAACAGCCCAAAATGAGAGAAGAAAACAGCAACTATTAAACAGAAGAGTTCGTCTCCTTTAAGGAATGAACCTTTAACCAGTTCCAAGATGAAGGATGGTGAATGCAAAATAGAGAAGAAGCCTGAAGCTAAAGTAGAAATTGCAAAAATCCCTATGCAGGTAACTGAGAAAATAAAAATAAATATATTAGAAAAAGAAGATTTAGGAAAAACAAAAATGAAGCTCTCCAAAAGCACAGAAGCCTTTAAGTTAGAAAGCAAGCCCACATACTTTAGACTGATGCACTACTGACTGCAGCACCTGAGCCGGTGTTGTCTAATGCATCTAATACCATAAAATGCATCTAATGCCATAAATATTGATGAATGTATTTAAGAAGAGATTGTTTTTATGAGTTTTTGAAGAATTTTAATTTAAGGATGTGCTTTTTTTGTAACATGAAGTGTTTTTTTTTTTTCTATAGTTTTGACAACGTATTATTAGAAGTGGTTCGTATGATTTTAAGTGGCAAGGACCCTTTACACCTTGTCATTTTATCTTTCTTTTTTTTAGTTTTTAATACATGTATTTTTCAATTTTCACATGACAATGAAGTGCTTTTTTATTGTTTGACAACATTTTGTTATAAATAGTTTGACAGTTTTTAAGTGGCAAGGACCCTTACACCCTTGTCATGTTGTATTTGTTTTTGGGGTTTTAATGTTTTGACAAGTCTATTTCTGGATGATCTGTTATGACTAAACTAGTCTTCTAACTATGTTGTTAGTGTTTCTGAGGGAGGGAAAGAAATATTTTCTTTTTTTTTTGTTGTAGAAAGTGGTTAATTACCACAGTAGTTGATGCCCCTAAAACTTCAAAAAAAGAAAATGTTAAAAAATTGTTTACCAAAACTTTTCTTGAATATCTAAAACAAGAGATGGCCATTTCAACTGTTAAATAGTCATTCAGTTGATACTAAGGAAATAATACATAACAAAAATTAATTAATTAGTAAAAGAAATTTTTTAAATAATGAAGGAATAATAAAAAAACTACTAATTGAAAAATTAACAATACATTCAAAACATTGTAGACTGAAAAACAGTATTTTTAGAATAGAAATGAAAAATTAAAAAACTTATCGTTTTGGATAATTCTAATCAAAAGCTCAAATTTTATTTTAAAACATCTAAACCATTGAAACCTTCAATTTAATTGTTCACCATTACCTAATGAATTTCTTCTATGTAGATTGGATAAGATAAGATTTAGTTGAGAAAGATAGAGAGAAAGCATGAATCTTAAATTAATTAAACACATCCCCCATGTACAAAATTTAAGAGAGGGGATAACCGTTATATGCTCTTATTATAAAAAGCTTTCACAAAAAGATTTTTAATATATTTAAAAAACTAAATCGCTATTAGATATTGGTCTCTTGTTGTTATTCAGCATTAAAGTTTGGCATCTTTATTGATAAACTTAATTTTCTAACTATTAACATAAATTAGACAGGATTTCACGGTTAGATTAAAAAACTCATCTTATGGTGCTTTGCAGGAATTTTTTGTTTTTCAATTAATATTTATTATTATTGTTCCCAGAGCCATCCCTAGGGCAGAGCAACTGGGACAACCGACCCAGGCCCCGCACTTAAGAGATATAGCATAATAATGTTTTATAGTTAAAATGTAACAACTTGTAAACTTAATTTTAAAGTATAATTGTAAGGTACAGTGGATAAATATCATGAATCTTGATTTCTTGATACAACTTTGATACTAATTGATTTTATGATGTACAAAAAGAATAACGGTTTAATGTATAAATTCAAATTCAGTTCTATGAGTAGTTTATTTTATAAAAGAATAATTACCTTAAAAATAATCATAAAATAATAATAAAGAAAAAAATAGTTTTTATAATATAAATTGTAAATTGCCAGTATATAACCTACTAACAAAACTAGGTGCCAAGTCAGGTTGGTATAGTTAGCATAGCATAGGGCATTTATATAACTACTAGCGAGAAGAGGTACCTCCTACAGGCTTTATGATTTTTTTATGCGGGATATTTTTGACTTTTTGTGTTTATTTTAAGTGTTGATGACGTATTTTGAACTGCTTTAGAGATGTGTGAATTTAGAATTTGAAATACTTAGTGAAAAAATATTTATAGTGCTTTTTATATAACTGTGACGGATGCGTGGTGAGCCACATTAAATATTCTTAAAAATAATTAATTACATTAGTAAATTCATTAATTTAGAAATACAGTGATACGAGAAGGGTTAATATAGTGTTGTAATTTATATTAAAAATAGAAAATATATTTTCTATTTTTTCTAGGATTTAGAACATTAACTATGAGTACAAGTAGAGATTGTGATAGAAATAGCAGTTACTTAAGTGGTAACCAGAAAAGAAAACGTACCGAAAATAAAAAAAATGTAAAAATTTGTCAGAAAGATAGTCTTTTAAAATATTTTAAAAGTGATAATGAAGAAAACAATCTGGCTATAGTTAGCCTTAGTGTACAAAGTAAAGAAGAGTTACAAATTACATACAAAGAATTACCTTCATTATTGAGTGAAGATGGAGCTATAAATGATGAAATAGGTCAAGAAGATTTTTTTCTTAGCACAAACGAGGAAACTAAAGAATTATCAACCATATTGAAAGACAGTACTGGAACATGGCTATCACACCCGTCTGAGAAAATCAGACTATTATTAAGGAATAAGAATATTGTTCAAGTAACAAATTACAATTTTCCCATAGATGAACTAGGTAGAAAATTTAATGTATCTTATTATACAAAAGTACATTTAAATGGACAAAAATATTGCAGAAAAACTAGCTTCTCTATACAAAACTAAAAGTTATTTTGCTTTCACTGCTATTTATGTCCTAACCAGTTGTCAAGATCACCTTTAACATTAGTAAATGAAGGTGTTTCTGACTGGAAGCACCTTGGAACTTGCTTAAATGAACATGAATTATCATTGCCACCCAGAAAATCACTTAAAAATTTTATGAAGCTAAAAAACAAGTTACAAAAAGAACAAACATTGATGATTTGATGATTTTCATCAAAGACAATTAAATTCAGATGCAGAACATTGGCGTGACGTTCTTAGAAGGATTGTATTTTAAATACAATATTTAGCTAAAAACGACAATGCACTTAATGGAATGAACAGACAATTTTTATAAAAAATAATGGTAAATTTTTAGGTTTAATTGAATTAATTTCAAAATTTGATGCAAGAATGGCAGAACATATAAGACATATCAAAGATAAAGAAACAAATCATCATTATTTAGATTGAAAAGTTAAAAATGAGATAATTAATCTGTTGGCAAAGTTAAAAATTAAATAAAAAAAAATAAAAAAGTAAACATTATGCAGTACAGTTAGACTGTACTACTACTAAAAGTTGTATTGAACAATTGAGTCATTGTTCGAATGCCTGACGAACAAGAACAAAATGAAGTTGAAATTAATGATCATTTTACTGGTTTTTCTCCTATGGCCAAAAAGTACAGGGTTTGATTTATCACAGGAGTTATGTAAACCACTTAAAACTTTAAATATTTCTTTGAACGATTGCCGTAGACAAGCTTATGACAATGGGGCTAATATGGCAGGCAAGAGAAAAGGTGTGCAAGCAAGGATTTAAAAAAAAATCCAACAGCATTTTTTGTGTCATATTCTGCGCACAATTTAAATTTGTTAATAGGTGATATGGCTTCCTCTGATCCTATGGCTATGACATTTTTTTGAACACTTTCAAGAATTTATACACTATTTTCCACATCTGCTCACAGGTGGGCTATTTTAATGAAAAATTTAACAAATTCAACTCTAAAACCATTATCAGATACACATTGGGAATGCCGAATAAATTCTGTGAAGTCAGATTTGATTTAGACAAAATTGCAACAGCATTTGAAGAATTAAATGATGTGACAGAGGATTGTAGTGTAAAACGTGATACAGATTCCCTATTTGAGCATGCAATTAATTTTAAATTTGTTTCATCTACAGTACTGAATGAATTATTATTGACAATCAATACAGTAAGTAAAACTGTACAAAAAACTAATTAAGTTTTACTAAACTTAAAAACTGAAATTAAAAACCTGATTTAAGTTTAGTAACTAAGCTTTTAAAAGGGCTGATGGATTTTTTTAAAGAACTTTGAGAGAATGGTTTTTTAAAATCTAAAATGGAAGCAAATAATATTTGTGAAAAAACTCATATTTCAAATAAATTAAGAATAAGAAAACGTAAATATTTATTTAACTATGAAGGAGCAGGAGCAGATAAATGTGTAAATGATCCAGAAAGAAACTTCTACAGAAATCATTTCTTAGCAGTAATAGATCAAGGCATATCTTCATTACAAGAAAGATTTGAACAAATTGAAAATCATATTAATATTTTCAGTTTTCTTTACAATATTCCACTATTACGAAAAATGTAAGATGACCAACTTAAAACATTTTGCATGGTTTTAGATTTAAAATTAAGGCAAGATGATAATCATGATGTAAACGGAGCCGATTTATACGAAGAAATTAAAATTTTTTGTTCGATCTGTACTAATGTTGAAAATGCAACACCAGTACAGTGCTTGAATATGCTGAGAAATATGCATGATTTCCAAATTTGGCCATTGGTTTAAGAATATTATTAACAACTCCAATTTCAATAGCATCAGCAGTACAATTTTTTTCTCAATTAAAACTAATAAAATATCATTTACAGACAATAATTTCACAGGAATGATTAACTAATCTGACACTTTTACCTACTGAGCACGAAATATGTGAAAAATTAAATTATGATGATTTAATAAAAGATTTTGCTGAAATAAAATTCTGCAAAATTAATATTTCATAAAATAGTATGAAAGGTTCATTAAAAAAATTAAGATGAAAATTAATAAAAACAAACATACAGTCTTAAAAAAGTATTTTTTTTACACTTTTTGTTTTATAATTTCCGCAATTACGTTTAAGTAAATTTTTGAAAAGTTAAATTTAACTATTTCACTTATTAGTTTGTTTTTTTTTTTTTTTTACTAATACTTAGTTTTTTTACTTTTAGAAAGGGCCCTGCAATTTCTGATTTGACTCAGGCCCTGCAAAAGCTAGGGGTGGCCCTGATTGTTCCTTCACTTTGTTTTATTATTTTTTTTAGATACACTTTAAATAATGACCATTTGATGATGACTATTTTGCAAATTCCATGCAGTTTTTGATTTTAAATAGAATTAAAAATAGTACTTGAACATTATTTTGTTTTCCAATTTATTTTTACTTGTTTCCAATAAAAAATTCATAACTCTTTTTTTACGCTAACAGTTACCTCAATCATTGTTTTAACATAAAAAATTAACAAAAAATTAATTTACAGATAAACTTTAATCTGAAAAGGTTATTCTGTATAGCTGGTTGTATGTTTAAAAAAGTTAAGAAACTTAAGGAATATTAACTTAACAAATCAAACATTAAAAATATGCTGGGTCTGTTATGTATTTGTTTCATTTGATGGATGTATATATATATATATATACATATATATATGTGTGTGTGTGTGTACTCTAAATTTAACATCTGAGTTTAGCATTATTCTTTCCTGTGTGTGCAGAAATTCCCTAATGGTGTACAGTGTTCACATTCTGTACAAATGTATTGTGAAATAACAGTATACAAATTAGAAAATTTTCACAGAAATTTGAAAACACTCTCTCCTGACGCACTACATGCATTGAGTTGTTTATAGAAAAATAAGACCCATGTTCAATCTACACTATAATAGCATCATGCAACATTAATCTCTAGTACCAACAAGAATGATCACTTCATTATTAGCTTATTAAATTTAGTTATTTTTATTTCAGTCTTTGGTGGATTTTCAGAATTTTGTTCTTTATATAAATATTTTAATTATAAGGTTCATTTTTTTTTAAATATTTTTCAAGTAATTAACATTGCAGATCATTAATGAATTACTTTTTTCTTCCTTATAACAAAGCAAGAAAATTTCTATTTGAATAAAATGGCTTTGTTTACACTTTTCTTTTTTTTTTGTTACTGTAGAAAACCGTTGGTGCATATATTTTTGTAAAATTATATTCTCAAATGTAAGTTACTTTGAATTTGATTTGATTAAATTTTATTCATTTTGAATTTTAACTTTGTATATTTCAAACTCTTGAGGAAGGAGCAATAAAAGCATCTGCAAGTGAAATTTTTTAAAAGTAAAGAACTATATTTTGGTTTTTGTTTTGATTGAACTTTTAAGTTTCAAGAAACTGCTAGTTCAATTAAAAATATTTGTTTTTCATTCAATGATTTTTTATGTGAGAATTATGAAGGATGATTTTGTCTATTGTAGTGGTATGTATTTATTGAATCAGTACAGTCTATTAATACAATATAGTAAAAGATTGATTTTCTTAAAGGAAAAAACAGACTTATATAATGTTTCTGAACATAGATTAGCAGCAAGTGACATTGCACAAATCACCTTGGACTCGCAATCCTTGTTGTCTCACTCATGGTAAACTGTCTTACTCCTTTCTGAATTCTGAATCACAGGCTGCCTATCTTCATCTTTTAATCTTGTCACTGCTATCTGATTCTTGTACAGATTGTACATAAATCTTCTTCTCCTATATTTCAGTTCAGTTTTATTTAAAATTTTAAACATTTATTCCATCTTTATCAAAATGGTTTCTTAAAATCTAAAAGTGTCACGTAAGTGGCTTTAATTTTCTTAATCCTGCCTTGTAAGATCAATCTAAGAACCAGACTTCTTTGTGCTCATGCTTTTTCTGAAAAAAAACTGATCATCATACTACACATCTTTCACAACCTGATAATTTAATAAATTGCTGAGCCATTTAAAAAATCTTCCCAATATTTAATTAAAAAATGCTGTTTAAAGATTTTCTTCTACAAAAACAACATTATTCTACCAATAAATTGTTAAACTATTTTTTATAAACTCTGAATTTTCTGCATCATATCCAATGTGAACATAAATATATGCTACAGTAATTTTCAATAACGTCTACGGAATTGTAAAATATTTGTAGTTATTTTTTTATATTTAATATAAAACTGTATTTATCTTAATATTGTTTCAAGTGTTTATACTTTAAATAATTAATATGAATTTTAATCGCATCTATTTTTTATCTTATAATTAATTATACTCATTCCTGACAATTACAAGGCATGTCTTTTAAGTATGGGCCATTTGATATAAAAATTGAAATAAGCAAAATAGAAAAAACTTAATTACAACAAAATAAACATACATATACATACTATTTTTCTATATATTCGCCATTCACTGCAATACATTTTTGATATCAGCTTACCAGCTTCATTATTTCATTGTTGGAGAATTCTCCCGCCAGGGATTTAAACCAATTAATTACTCTGTTTTGCAATTTCTCATCATCTTCAAATTTCTGTGATGCAAGCCATTGTTTTAAGTGTAGAAAAAGCTAATAATCACTCGGTGCAAGATCCGGACTGTAAGGTGGATGTTCAAATTGTCACAATTGTTCAGTGGTTTGTTTGCCATGTGAGGTCATGCATTATCATGTAGAAACAATCTCCTGTCAGTTAGCTTCCTGCACATTTTGTTTTGAATTGAACATCTGAATTTTGTAAGTGTTTTACAGTATGTGTCGGCATTAACAGTTCTTTCACATTCAAGAAATTCAATCAGAAATATTCCTTTGGCATCCCAAAAAACTGTAGCCATAAGCTTCTTCATTGAACTTTCTTGCTTAAACTTTTTGGGCTTTGGGGATGATGAATGTCGCTATTACAGTAATTGCTGCTTTGTCTCATCATTTGAATAAGATATCCACATTTCACCACTGCTCAGCGTGTTTCCCGCATCTCAAAAATATTTGAGCTGTAGCAAGACAATTTTCTTTGTGTGTTTCTGTCAACATTTTTGTACCCATCCGGAACACAACTTTCTGTAAGCCAGTTTTTCAGTTAAAGTGTAGTAAATTACTGCAAAACAAAAGGAAATTCACGCCTTCTGTTTTCATGGTTTTTTGCATTCACATTTTTAATCAATTCATCTGTGATGACAGTTGGGCAACCACTATGTTCTTCGTCATGAACATTCGTTTTTCTTCCATGAAACAAACGACACCATTGATGAACTATACCTTCATACATAACACTGGATCTGTAAACATTGACAAGTTCTCAACATTGACAAGTAGCAGATTTGTTTTTCACCAATAGATTAACGAATTGGTGATCACACTTCACAACTGGTGGGATTATTTATTGTAGCACTCATTTCAGCTAGGCTGTACACAGCAAATAATGTTAACCTATTGTTGCAGACAGACAATCATTGTTATACATAAACATGCTACACTAGCACCATCAATTTCCATCATATTTAATGGCAAAAAATTGAAAACGTCCCTTACTTAAAAAACATGCTTGAATATAATGTATTAATATGTACCAAAGTAAAATATTTATTTATACATTCTGTTTGCTTGTAAATTATCCTGGTGAGTACTTTCTGTCTGGGATATGTTAAACAGATAATGTTGTAGGTTATGCTTATCTGGTTTTGCTTTCTTTTATATGGTTATAATTTATGAAATATTTGAATATACCTCTCCAATCTCATAAACCCTTCATAATAATCTATGAAGTTTATTCTGTCACACTTATTTTAAACAAGATTTTTACAATAATACTGACGATATGTCCCTACTGTCTTATTTCTTTTTAAGGCTTTTTAATATTCAAATTTAGATCTCAAAATATTCTTCTCTGATATCATCATCAATTTTTTTTCCTTTGTAGGAAATCTAGTTCTGTTTATTAATGTTTTGGAATTATACTTCCTCACAACAATTATTAAGCCAAATCATATTTCAGTGATTGGTCTTATTCGACATTGAGCTGATCTTTTCTAAAACAGTGCTGTTACTTAATTTCAATAACCAAAGTACTTTGTATTAGTGTTAAATAACAATTAAAAGTAATAACAACTTTCACTAAATTTGAACTATGTTTTATACCATCAAAGGGCAGTTGTTACAGTGGCTGTTGATTATTAAGCATTCATTCTTAATATGGTTTGGGTGACTTAAATTTTTAAACCAGATCACTGTTATTGATGTTTTGTTGCTGATTTCAGGGACCTGTTGGTGTTGGGTATACATGCTATTGTGCACCATTTTTCCGACATATGGAAGAACAATTGGAAAGAGATAAACAAGAATTACAAAATAAAATAGACATTGCTGAACAACGACTGGATAAGAAAGTTCAGAATCTAGAAAGAAGAACAGAAAGCAGGTTATCCCAATTGAAGTTACATCAACATCATTTGGCACAATGGTTACGTAATGAAGCTGGCCTGCATCGTACCAGAAGCCTTGATTTACTGCTTGATAATGAATTAAGCGTAAAACTTGATTCATTGAATGTGGATAATAATGTAGCAGGTAATTCTGATGCTCAGCCTCATCGTAGTATGGATGATCTCAGTCACAGTGAATGGCAGGAGCAACCAGTTGATGTTCCTAAAGATCCTCTAGGAAAGTTTTGGAGGAGCCAATTTTTAGGAACAGGAAGAACAAAATGTCCAGATTTAGTCTCTTCATTACATTCACATAATTCACAAACAAGTGATCCGCTTGAACATTCAAAACAGGAAAGTGTATATAAAGATAGGTTATCAGACAATTATGCTCTTGAATTACCAGTGAAAAATGATGATAGGGATAATAAAAGATTATCTGAATGGAAAAGACATGAACTTCGTAGATCTGTGCATGAAATAGTGTCTCGTGTTCAGCATTCTAATCCTCATCGGAGTAACAAACCGGGAGTGTCGTGTAGGGAAGAGGGTGAGGGTAGGGAAGAAGAAGCTGAGTGGTGTGGTGTTGAGGGTGTTGGAGAACATAGTAGTGTATGGAGGAGGGATATTAGTTCAGATTCCAGTGATGGAGAAGATGTTGACCAAGTAAGAACATGGCAGGAAGTAAAAAGGCTACCGTATCGAAGTAGAAGTGCTGTTTACAGTCCTCCTTTAGAACGAGAGCCAAATGATTCAGGTTATAGCACAAAGATCTGTAGCAATTCTCAAGGACCTTCTCCTTCACTATCAGGTTGGTATTAATTTTTCAGTTATTATTTGCATGAATAAATTGAATTAAATTTTAATACAACTCAGTCTATAAACTGTGTTAGTTTAACTATAAAAACAGACAGTAAATGTTGCTTCTCTAAAAATTCTGTTATTCTCAAGCATGACATATAGATGAAAGATTTTTTGACCACTTTGACATCTTTAGAGTTAGGATATTAAATTAAGAGAAAAGTTGTTATTTACATTTCACAAATTAAATTGCCTTCTAAATTAAAAAAAATTAAAGATAGCAGATTTAGAACCAGATCAAAAAAATATCTTCTAGACAAATATTTATTTACTTTGGCTCAGTTTTAACAATGAAATAAATGTTATCAAATATTTCTTCCTACTTTCCTTCCATTTAAAGGAGCTCTTATACATAATATTTATATTTTTTGTACACAGTATAATCTAAGCTAGATATTTTAAAAGTTAAGATGTTTTTAAATTTTTTTTAATCCTTCAGTGGGATTGTCTCAAACAACAGTTACTTGATTTTTTCTTTTACTCTATAAATGCTGTTAGAAATGCTGGTACTCATTTTATAGTATTTTATAAGTATTGTTTGTTTGTTAATGTTTATTATCATTTCTTCTTTTATTTATTTATTTTTTGTATGTTATTTCCTCAATTTATATTGATGGTTATTGTTTATAAATTGAAATAGCCATCTAGTTTCAAATTTTAAGTAACATCTACTGTAACAACTTGGAAGCACTTGCTTGTTTTCCAATTTATTATATTGTTTATATTCATTTTATAAGCAGTTTTATTTACTAAATAAGGGAGGGAACAGTTTCGTACTAATGCCTATTGACTCATACTTTTAGATTGAATTTTTAAAACTGCAGAATTTGAAGCTGAATTTTGGCATGCATAACTGAAATGTAATGTAGATCTGTTAACATATAATGTTTGTGCAGTTGCATAACTTATTATGAATTCATTGTTATTGAGAAGTGTGATAGGGAGACTTAGTTTAGATAACTGACCCATAGTTGTCTCATAGTGATGAATCCCACTAGATTGTATGCAACAGCGCATTGGGCTAGTCTAGTAGTTAACTTGTCATCGCAAATCAGCTGATTTCAAAGTCAAACGATCTAAGGTTCAAATCCTAGTAAAGACAGTTACTTTTATATGGATTTGAATACTAGATCATGGATACCGGTGTTCTTTGGTGGTTGGGTTTCAATTAACCATTCTTCTCAAGAATGGTCGACCTTTTTTTTCCAGTGAGTTGGAGAAATTTCGCCAACAGGTTCTGCAAGATGTTATTAAGAGTGTGTATGTGTGCCTGCGCATTACCGACTAACTGATCTTACCAATCTAACTGATCCTCCCTCCAGGGTCGGTCCAGCAATTAAGCATTACTCAGCCCCGGTGGTGCCTTCAAGCTTAGGGGTTCAGAAGTCCCTGTGCCTCATCACTGATGCCCATCCTCGCAAGCGTGGCAACAGTGGCTCTACAGAGGGTTGTCCTTCACCACTTCAGTCTCCAGCTCTATCTTCTCCTATCCAGTCTTCAAAGTCAGCAAATCTGCACTTCGTTCTCTGTGCTCTGCTCCTTTGGTTTGGATGATTCTCACAATGCATTTCTCTACCAAATTCCATCCTTGTGACCCTGCAAGCATGTGTGTTATAATATTGTCTGTGTTGATCCAGTTTAGTCCAGCTTCTGTCTTGATTTTTGCCTCAAGCAGGCAAAAAAAGTATGTGCAGGGGAGTCCTCCTCTCCACAGTATATACACTGTGGGAAGTCCTTTATCCCAAAACGATATAGATACACACCAAACTCCCCATGCACAGACAGGAATTGTGTGAGGTGGTAACCCATCTCATCATATCTCCTACCAACCCATGGTTCTAATCTAGGTATCAGCTCTCTGGTCTAACTACCCTTGGTTGTGGTTTCCCACACATTCTGCCACTCCTGATTGAGCAGATTTTTTGCCTTTGCTTTGGAAATACCTTGGTAGATTCTAGTTAACTGAGAGGCTCTCAAGTAGATAGGCCAAGACCATGACTGCTTCTCTGAAAATTGTCCTGTATGCCATTATAATTTTAATCATAGCTATTCATTGGAGTGAGGTGAATTTACTTATATTTTTCTTCCTTTTTAGTGCTTCTGATTAAGTGGGTACAGCATAAAAAAGTATCGATGTGACTTCTGTATAATCAGTTGCCTCTTAGTTGCTCTGGGATCCCATTTGCTATCCATAAGTCTGCCCAGTGTATTTAACTCCCCTTTCATTTTTTTGGTGACTTCCTCAATATGTTTATTATGGAGGTAGGACTTCAAAATCCATACCCCCAGATATTTGGCATGACTAGACAGACCAACCTTAGTGTCATTAGCCTGAATGTAAATATCTTTAATTTTTCTATGTTCGACCATGGTGACCATTGTAGTTTTCTTGAGTGCAAGTTTCACGCCTCTTTCCATGAGCCAACCATTGACTTGTACTGTCTCAGAAGCTACTTGTTCAACTTCATGTTCGGTATGTCCCCAACTAGCAGGGCTAGGTCATTCGCATATGCTATTACAGATGTACCTTCTCTGAACTCTAGCTCCAAGAGCTTGTTAAAAATTATATCCCATAGGATAAGTCCCAAAACAGAGCCCTGGGGACCCCACTATACATTTGGAACTCCTCACTCCCTTCCTCTGTTCTGACCTTCAGATTTTGTTAATATAGGTCAGTTATTAATTACTGCTATGACATATTTGCAGATTCTTCTCTTCTTCAGTGCCTCCAGTATTACTGGCCTGGGCACATTATTAAATGCATTGTGTACAGCCAATGGCCCAACAAGGGGAATGTTTCCAGTCTTCCATGTCCCTGTTGCATGGTCACCAGCCTACCACCTTATGGTGGTTCCGAAGGCTAAACAGAAAAAGAAAGCAAAGAATTTATGCAACACCAATGAATCAAACATTTTGTGCCAGTGGAGTGGAAAGAACTGGCACATACTCAATTTTTAACTGCATAGACTTTATAACTGAGTGAATTCAGACATTCATTTATTTGCTGTGTTACTTTAACAATAGAATAATAAACAGGAAAATAGTTACAATAATGAATGAATTCTTTAGGTATAAGTGAAAGGATTTTTTTTTTTGTCTTCAGTCATTTGACTGGTTTGATGCAGCTCTCCAAGATTCCCTACCTAGTGCTAGTCGTTTCATTTCACTATACCCCCTACATCCTATATCCCTAACAATTTGTTTTACATACTCCAAATGTTACCTGCCTGCACAATTTTTTCCTTCTACCTGTCCATTCAATATTAAAGGACTATTCCAGGATGCCTTAATATATGTGGCCTATAAGTCTGTCTCTTCTTTTTACTATATTTTTCCAAATGCTTCATTCTTCATCAATTGTAACACCTGTAACATCTCTTCACTTGTCACTTTATCCACCCATCTGATTTTTAACATTCTCCTGTAGCACCACATTTCAAAAGCTTCTTCGAGGGTAAGTCAGTTATTATCCACAATGTGGTTATAAATTTTATTGCAATACAAATAGGAAACTTACATGTACATCATTTATCAACATAGTCCCCTTGCATTTAACGCACTTGGTCCATCATTGCACAAGCTTCCTGATGCCCTCATAAAAGAAGGTTTTTGGTTGAGCTGCAAGCCAGGAATCCATCGCTTCTTTCACTGCTTTGTCCGAGGTAAATTGACTCTTTAAGTGGACCAAACAAGTGGTAGTCAGAAGGGACAAGATCAGGACTATACGGAGGATGAGCCAGTACTTCAAAGTTGAGTTTCAGCAGTGTGGGCAGCAGTATGTAACCCACCGGGTTGGTCTAGTGGTGAACGCGTCTTCCCAAATCAGCTGATTTGGTAGTTGAGAGTTCCAGCGTTCAAGTCCTAGTAAAGCTAGTTATTTTTACACGGACTTGAATACTAGATCGTGGATACCGGTGTTCTTTGGTGGTTGGGTTTCAATTAACCACACGTCTCAGAAATGGTCGAACTGAGAATGTACAAGACTACACTTCATTTACACTCATACATATCATCCTCATTCATCCTCTGAAGTATTATCTGAACGGTAGTTACCGGAGGCTAAACAGGAAAAAAGAAAGAGGGGCAGCAGTATGTGGATGGGCATTGTCGTGCTACAACACAACACCTTTCGACAGCAGTCCTCAGCGTTTGCTTCGAATTTCAGGCTTCAGCTTGGCAGTAAGCATCTCATCTCACTGTAACACGCACTGTTTATTGTCGTACCCCTTTCCTCATAATGTTCCAGTACTGGGCCTTGTGAGTCCCAAAAAACTGTAAGCATCAGTTTTCCAGCAGATGGTTGGGTCTTAAACTTTTTTTGCAGGGCAAATTTGGATGTTTCCATTCCATACTCTTCCGTTTACTCTCCGGCTCGTAATGATGGATCCATGTTTCGTCACCAGTGATAATTCTGTCTAAGAAGATGTCCCATTCATTACCATAGCGATTTAAATGTTTTTGGCAGATGTCCAAGCGCGTTTGTTGTTTGTTTATGCAACTGTGTGAGTTGTTTTGGGACCCATCTTGCACAGACTTTATGAAACATAAGTCTGTTGTGGATGATTTTGTAGGCAGAACTGTAACTAATTTGCAGACAATGTACCACTTCATCAATAGTTACTCGTCTGTATAAGAAAACCATGTCACGTGCATGCTCAATGTTTTCCTCAATGGCGGTAAACGGTTGTCCGGCTCCTTCATCATGCATAACACTTGTGCGACCATTTTTTAATTTTTCAATCCATTCGTAGACACTCCGTTGCAGCAACACACTGTTCCTATAATGTACCGAAAGTCTTCAATGAATTTCTCCCCTTGATACACCTTCTGATCACAAAAAATGGATCACTGAACGTTGTTCTTCTTTGGTGCAAACAGGGTGTGGAGCAGCCATGGTTAATGGCAGGGCAGCGATAATGGAACTTACCTAGCAGCATCAAACCTGCACAGACATAACAACAGTTAAACCATGCATGCGTCATCTACACAACACAACAATACTATCAACATAAACTAAAATATAACTAAATTGCAGATAATAATTGACTTACCCTCGTAATCTTTTCTTCTCAGGTACTCCGATCGTCCAAGTTTCACTTCCATATAAAGCTACGCTTCAAACAAATGCTTTCAAAAATCTTTTCCTGCGTTTAAATTAATTTTTGATGTAAACAAATTATATTTCTGACTGAAGACAAAGTGAATATATTTCTGACTGAGTGTTCTGATATAGTTCTGACCATTTTATGTCGCTCCTAATGCATCCATCCATCCATCTTAATGTAAGTAATTTTACTTCCCAAATAACAAAATTCTTCTACCTCCATAATCTTTTCTCTTCCTATTTTTATATTCAGTGGTCCATCTTTGTTATTTCTACTACATTTCATTACTTTCATTTTGTTCTTGTTTATTTTCATGCAGTAGTTCTTGCGTAGAACTTCATCCATGCCATTCATTATTTCTTCTAAATCTTTTTTTACTCTCAGCTAGAATTACTATATCATCAGCAAATCGTAGCATCTTTATCTTTTCACCTTGTACTGTTATTCTGGACCTAAATTGTTCTTTAACTTCATTAACTGCTAGTTCTACAAGGTGTGTGAGAAAAGTAATCAGATTGGTAACACTGCGAGCGATCTGGCAACGCTGTGTCTACCGGTCTGTGCTAGACTGGTTTGTTCATCCCTTCCACATGGAAACAGTACAAGTTTCAACTACGTTCAGCCAACACATTATTTTTGACAGCGCCATCAGTGAAGTTGTGTTTCTGTTGTGTGTTATGAAAATGAAGCATCGGAATTTAGAGCAACATTGTGCAATCCAGTTTTGTGTTAAACTTGGGGAATCCGCAAGTGTGACCTTTGAAAAGTTGAAACAGGCCTATGGGGAACATTGCTTACCAAGAGTACAAGTTTTCCGCTGGCACAAATCATTTTTGGAAGGCCGAGAACACGTTGAAAATCAACCTCGCTCAGGGAGACCTTCAACTTCAAAATCTAACAAAAACATTAAATGTGAGAGGGTTCTTGTGACATCAGACTGTCGTTTATAAATAAGGATGATGATTGAACAGTTATATTTAAACAATTCCACCGTACATCAAATTTTGACAGATGATTTGGACATGCAAAAGGTTTGTGTGAAACTGGTGCTGAAAAACCTCACAACAGAACAGAAGGACAATCGAAGAAATAGAAATGTGTGTGTTGATCTTCTTGAGAGGATTGACAATGACTGAGAATTCTTCAATCGTGTGATCACAGGTGATGAATCCTGGATATTTGAGTACGATTCAGAAACAAAGGCACAAAGTGAAGAGTCGCACACTGTCATCTCCTCGACCGAAAAAATGTAGAATGAGCAAATCAAAGATCAAAACCGTTGGTAAGTAAAATGTCAGTCTCATTACATTTTTCACACACCTCCTATGTAAAGATTAAAGAGTAACAGGGATAGGGAACAACCTTGACAGACTCCATTTCTTATTATGGCTTCTTTCTTATGTTCTTCAATTATTACTGTTGCTGTTTGGTTTCTGTAAATGTCAGCAATCGTTCTTCTATCTCTGTATTTTTCCTAATTTTTTTTAAAATGCTGAACATTTTATTCCAGTCTATATATCGATTGCCTTTTCTAGGTCTATAAATGCCATGTATGTTGGTTTGTTTTTCTTTAATCTTCCTTCTACTATTAATCTGAGTGCTAAAATTGCATCCCTTGTCCCTGTACGTTTCCTGAAACCAAATTGGTCTTCTCCTAACACTTCTTCCACTCTCATCTCAATTCTTCTGACAAAATTCTAATTAAGATTTTTGACGCATGACTAGTTAAGCTAATTGTTCTGTTTTCTTCACATTTATCTGCTCCTGCTCTCTTTGGTATCATGACTATAATACTCTTCTTGAAGTCTGACGGAACTCCCTCTTTTTCGTAAATATTACACACCAGTTTGTGTAATCTATCAATCACTTCCTCACCTGCACTGCGCAGTAATTCTGCAGGAATTCTGTCTATTCCAGGAGCCTTTCTGCCATTCAAATCTTTTAATGCTCTCTTAAATTCAGATCTCAGTATTGTTTCTTCCCTTTCATCCTCTTCGACTTCCTCTATAACATCATTTCCTCCATATAACTCTTCAATATATTCCACCCACCTATAAACTTTACCTTTCGTATTATAAATCGGTGTACCATCTTTGTTTAACACGTTATTAGATTTTAATTTATGTTCCCCAAAATTTTCCTTAACTTTCCTATATACTCCATCTATTTTACCAATTTTCATTTCTCTTTCCACTTCTGAACACTTTTCTTTAATCCACTCTTCTTTTGCTAGTTTGTACTTCCTGTTTATAGTATTTCTTAATTGTCGATAGTACCTTCTACTTTCTTCATCACTAGCATTCTTATATTTTCTACGTTCATCTATCAGCTGCAATATATCCTCTGAAATCCAAAGTTTTGTACCAGTTCTCTTTGTTCTGCCTAAGTTTGCTTCTGCTGACTTAAGAATTTCCTTTTTAACATTCTCCCATTCTTCTTCTACATTTTTTACCTTATTTTTTTAAGCAGACCTCTCGCAATGTCCTTCTCAAAAATCTTCTTTACCTCCTCTTCCTCAAGCTTCTCTAAATTCTAAATTTTCTTGGAAAAAAAGCAGCTGTAATTTTCCATTGCTTTCAGCTGCGCAGTACTCAGAAGATTGAGTGATGTTGATATGGCCGTTCTGTCCTCGTTCTGACCTACACCCTTAACAATTACTGAAAGAGCTGCTGCCCTCTTTCAGGAATCATTCCTTAGTCTGGCTCTCAACAAATACCTCTCCAATATGGTTGCAGCTTCGGTCCAGCTACTCTGTATCACTGAGCACTCAAGTACCCTCACCATCGGCAAGGTGTCATGATTCATAGTGGGAGGAAAAGAGGATATAATTATTTAAATATTAATGTTTAAATAATTCTCATTCAAATGTTAATATTTGAATCTAATTTTAGATAAACGTTCAAATTAAAACATTGAATATATCAAAAAAATAATAAAATAAGTAAAACATTTAACAAAAAACAATAATATAAAATAAGTAATTAATTTTTCTGTTTCAGTATAAAACATTTACCTACCCTTTTTATTATGACCACAGTACACTTATAAAAACAATGAATTAATAAATTTATTTCCATCACACAGAAACAGTCATTTCAATTTATTTCTGCTTTTAATATATTTTACAAAACACTTGTCAACGGACATTATCCACAAAAATAAGTAAACAATAGAAAAATTTAGAGACATTATAATTAACTTAGACCATTCAAAGCTCGGTATTTTGCTAGTTTTTATAATAAAATAATAATAAATTCTTAACAACTTAATTATCTTTTTATGTTGTTACCACATATATGCTTAATTTAATATCGGCGGGCGATAACGGTAGCAGCGATGTGAGTGGGGCGCACAGTATATGGACGCACGGATACAGCATCACTCCCACCACGCAGATGACCGTGCACTTCTCCCGCCATAGTGGCGCTGCAGCCCCATCTCCCTCAGGCACCAATAAAAGAGCATTCACCATGAGAGTGAAGGCAATTCATCTTTGACCATCACCTGAAGAAGAAGTTGGAAGAAGAAGAAGCCCTGGCCAGCTCAATGTGGGACCTCCCGGCAGATGCCAACATCCCTGCCATAGTAGCAGGCCTGGCCGGCTGAAAGGGAATCACTGGATGCGGATGCTACATTCCCGCTCCAGCTCGCCGAGCTTCAATCTACCTGGCCGGCCCGCCGAAGGAGTCTCTGGGTGCAGATGCATCCATAACTCATAACTTACAATAACCCTGAAAACAAATGATTTTGATGTAAAAGTATTTTTTTTAACAAATCTGGTTTATGATAAGAAGTCAGTGACAGATACTTAAGCAATTATTTATAAATTATATCATGCTATTTTCCTTAGTTTATCTAAAATCATGAAAATAAACCTTCTCCTCTATAATGATATTATCATGCTTTGAATTACTCTTTAAATTTTAAATGACTCATTTTTTAACTCTTTTGGTGCCACTGGTAAGACACACACTTACAAAATGCTGAATCTCACAACTTCAGAATAGGAATAAAAATACTATAAAATAGAAATAAATGTGTTTTACATTCATTTGCCAACATGCATACACAGGTGAAGGCTGACAACAGCTCAATTTTTTAAAAGTGTTTGCCTTATACATACAAATATTCAAATTTAAACTCAAATTTCTTTTGATATTTTCATTCGCCTTTTTAAAAAAAATTACAAATTCCCAACTAGAATTTCGTAAATCAACTTTTAGTATTTTCTTGTAAGCATTAATAAAATTGTTTAATAATTATTGAAAGAAATACACACCATTTGTATTAAAAATTAATATAACATTAACCTTTTTGGAATGGGCTTTAAGAATTTGTTGTAGGGATTGTTCCCATATGCAGTTAACATAAATTGCTCCTGGAAACTTATAACTGTTTTTCCTTTCCTGTTCTAAATTAAAAATAAGATATGTTTTACTATGTAAGATTTAATATGTAACAAGTAAAAATAAAATCCCTGATTAGACCTTGCTAAAAATAGATGTACAATTAGATCATTCTGATCCATTTATTCAATACAAATGTCAAGAGAATTCTTTCTCTTGATATGTTTATATCATTTGCATTTTGGCTCCAACCATTACAAATATAATGTTTTACAATCTAAAGGTTTAAATTTAACACTAAATTAAGAGTTAACATAGCAAAAATAATTGGTTTAACAAATTTTTTTAAAAGTCTAAGCATAAACTGAAACAAAAAAAATATATATATATATATACACACACTTTCGCAATGAAATAAATGTTTTTTTGCAAAAATCGTACCTAAACACCATGAAAATGATCTGTTAAGTAGGAGGTATCTTGCCTCTTATATATATATTCCTCCCTACTAAGATTTATTTTATTAAAAAATGAATTGGTAATCATAGATAACTTACTTATTTTATACAAGTTTAGATGCAGCTTCAGAAGAATAATGGTTATCAACTTCATAAGGTTTTAAAAGTACAGTACATGAAAATTTCTTTAATCAGCTCATTAATTATGTGATTGAAGACTTTGTATAGAGTGTTTTTATTTCATTAAACAGATGAAAAGTATTTCATAAAAATTACCAAGTAATTCCTGTCTTCTATTCTCTTGGACTAATAATGACAAAAATCTACTTTTAGTTTTGAAAATTTGTTGGTTGTGTATATGAAGTAACCGAATTAATGAAGTAACTGACACCAAAACGATATATATTAAACTGATTACCATAGGTCATCAAAATTAAATATCTCTAAATACAGCTTCCCTGTGTGCTGTTGGAAGAATGTATTAGAGGCTAGTTACCAAAATCATTCTAATAAAAAATTGGTAATTTTATAGATATCTTATCCACATTATGTTTTCATATGGAATATTTATGTTATTTTCATGCTGGTAACACTCTTCACCTGGTTTTGTACATACTCACATTTTTTCCAGAAAAGTTACACTAAAAATGTTGTGACAATCTGTTGAAACTTGATTTCAATTATTACAGTTATGACGTATTTTATAATATTTATAATTGCATGTATCAAAATCTAATCCCTGCCTTATTTAATAACCAAAGATCACATTTTGAAAAGAAATTTTCAAGCCTGATACAAATTTTTCAAAAAAAAAATTTTCTTCATGATTACCTATAAACTACTAATATTTGTGGGAAATTTCTAACTTTTTCATATATATTTCTTATCAGTACAAAGATAAATTTACCACTTATTTTTAATTAATTAATTTAACACTTATCTTTTATATATAATAAAGCTTTGGTGTACATATGTTTACAATTATTTATGTAATAACAATTAACATTTAATTCTCTTCTTAGGTTTTGCAGTGAAAATGTACTGCTTCTCCTATTGGTTATAGATAACTAGTTAAAAAAAATGTTTAGTATCTGTAGGTTGTACCGATAATTTCATTACAAAAGTATTTGTAAACAGAAAGGTTTGAGCATTTTTAATGAAGTATCTTAATTGGTTGGTTGCCAATAGCCATGTTTGTTCAGAGATTCATTATTTGCACTCTTCTGATATTTGTGGACAGATTACTGCCTTATGTATCAGTGTTACTTATTCTAGAAAACAGTAAGCTAATAATTAATATTTTAGTTTACTGTAATGAAATCAGGCATCATGGTTAAAATATACTTGTAACTAGTGCAAATTCATGATTTTTTTTTTGTGAATAAAACAGGCATAACTTGTTATACTTCTTGTCATCTTTAGATTAAAATCTATTGTAGCTTATTTTCATCTCTATATCATTTGCTTAATAGATGAATCAAACAATAATCTTTCTTTAACTTTAATCAAGGGCATCGCTAGTATGTCGGGTATAGACATCAAGTATGGTTAGAATCCTGTGTATTTTTGATTAAAAATAAATCAAGAAACAATGTGGGTTACTTGGTCAATTTCATTTCATTTTTTCTATAAATATCCCATTTTAATACGAGATATATTGTTTTTTCCACAAATTCTACAAGATGAATTCAGAAAAATACGAAACACTATTAAAATCTATTTAAAAATAAGCTGTGATACATTTTATTCATCACATCTCGAAAGAGATCTAGTGTATTAATGGTTTTATAAAAACATTAGGTCATTATGTAAAAAAAGTGTCTTATATTGAATTAAAAAAGAAATTTCATGTATTAGGAAATGATCGAATTAAAGTTTATGCTTGACAGAATGTGTTTTGATTTCATTTTTTGATCTTCAGTTGATGATAGAATTATCCATAGAGTTCCATGTAGTAGATAAAGTCATACTTGCTTCTAAAAAATATTTTTTGTAAAAAAAAAGAATGATCACTAATTTTTTAAATAAATTCAGAGACAAATTTCTGTTTTGAAAAATGTAGTTGTATATGTGAACAGTGTTCAATATAAATAGTAAATAGATCATAAAAACACTTGACGGAATACAATTTCATTTTTTTTTTTTTTTTATGATTTAAATTTTTGCATGGAGTTTTAAAATTAAACATCAACTTACTAATGTGGTAACTTAGTAATAAAGTAACAAGCTAATAAATTAAAAGTACAAGGGGGTTTTAAGGGCTTGGGATTTATTTTATTTCATAAACACAGGTTGCTTTTACAGTTGCACATTCTGTTGGATAAAAATATTTTTAAATATTTTTAATATTTTGGCTGTCTGCATAAAATAAGATAAAATTAGACTATAGAACTTTTTCTGTATCTCGGATTTTTTGAAAGAAATCTAAATAATTTATGAAGAATCTAATATGGAAAAAAGAAAAAAATTGTAAGATATAAATAAAAACAATTTTAGAACTAAGATTTTTTTCTTGAAGATCAAAAATCACTTTGTATTGTTGCATAGATTTTTGTTTCTTCAAAAAATAAATGAAAATGGTTACTGTGATCCTTAAAATAGTCTCTTTATAAGGTCTATTAATTTTTATTGGTATTATTAAAACTTTTTGACAAAATTTTATAAATTTTTTATAGAATGTTATTCATGTTAAAGAAAAAAAATGTTCTAATAAAAATTAACATTATAAAATTTTTTTAAGAAAGAAAAAGAACAATTTTTTATGTTTTCTATTCACTGCAGTAATATTAGCTAGCGTACATTAAAACTTGGTTTCAAACATTGCATATAGAAATGATATAAAATAGCATTGTAAACAGGTAAATATTTTAAGTGGAAATGTAAATAATTGAGTATTTCTGTACTCTATCAACAGCTTAACTTAATCATACACTTTCCTAAACTTCTAGAAGAGAAAAGAATTAAAATAATCTTGTCTAAATTTCTGGCATTTGGACTACATTGATTTCTGTATGTGAAAAATTTTATTTTACGTTTATGGGATTTTTAATCTACTGTAAAACTGTATAATTTTGATATGAGAGTCCCCATAATTGAATCTTTCATTTAGTTACTTTACGTTGTCGATCATTGTTGTGCAGCATATAAACCTACAGGACGATTAAGGAGGAACGGGAAATAATTTGATTGATCATAAAACTTGAAATATGTAAAAACATTCATATAAACATATTTCCAAAAACGCTTGGTTATTGAGTTGGCTAGTGAAATATCTCTCTCAAATTTCAATTCCCTCCATGAAATGAGGTCATACTGAAATTTTTAAGGTGTTAATAAAGGGTAAACTTGATGGTTTCATATATTTTGTCCTGAAATATAGAATAAAACAGATTCCAGACTTTTCAACTCATTTCCTTACATTTTCTGTTGAAACCGAATCATATATGAGCCATATATAATCAAAACTTACAATCTCCATTTTTTGACATTTTGGCTTATGAATACATTTTTATAATAATTTTAACAGGGAATCTAAACCTGAACTCATTAAGAATCAAAACTAAAAATTTCCTAATCAAAAACAGCTTAAAGATTAGGGTTGGAATTAAAACTTACAATCTCCAATGGATAATGTTTGTTTTGATACCAACTTTTGATTTAGCCAATGAAAAAGGAGGATTCTCAAAAAAATATCATGACTATGTTATGAAGCTCAATATACTAGGATAATAATTATTACAATATTATTTGAATATGATTTTGTAAATATCAGTCCTGCATTTAATTTAATATACTGTATCATTGAAATAAAATGTTATTTTTGTCAATGTAGTTTATATAGTTCTGTCAGATTATTGTTTTTCTGTTATAACCTATTTAGAAGTATTGTGTTTTTACTGGTTGAGTGTTGGTAATTCATATTATTAAGTAATCTTTTAGTACATTGACTAAAAGTGAATGAGTTGGTGTCATCTGTAACTACAGGGAAGACTAAAAAAGGAATAGAAATGAAGAGTTTTGGAAAAAAAAATGTTTTGCAGAGAGAGAGAGAGAGAGAGAGAGAGAAATATAGATAGATACAAACCAGCTTCTTTGACTAATTTTCCAATGTATGGTCATGTAAGTGGAGCCTTCTTATGTCTTAACTTTATTAATAAGTGATATAAAAGACTTTCATATTACTTCTATCTAAAAAAGGAAAATATATACCAAGATAATTTTATTCTAAAACACATACAAGTAAACAAAATTAAGCGATGTCAACCATCAGATTCTGATAACAAATATGAAGAAAAAATTATACATTGCAAACATTTTATTCATGGCCATTTAAAGCAGCTTGTTCCTGTGTGTCTTAAAGCTTTTGTTGATATTTTAGATGTGTTTAGATTTAGAATTAACTGTATAAGTAAACAGTATCATGACAAAGGGTTTATTGAGAAAAACAGAGGTGGTTTTAAAATGCATAATAAATACAATGAACAAAAGGAAAGTGTTATGAAGTTTATTAAGTTAAATTGCACCGAAAGTCACTACTGTTGAGGTAAACGAAACTGTAAATATTTAAGCAGTGATCTCCGTATTAAAAATTGTATAAAATATATTATAATGAACCTGACAACATTGTGGTTAAAGACAGTTTTTTCAAAATGATTTTTAATACCCATTATAGTTTGGAATTTGGTAACCCATGAACTGATGTTTGTTCTCAGTATTTAGAATTTGATGAAAAAATAAAATCAGAAAAGGTAGTAGAATTAAAAGACCAAAAAATTAATTCACAAGAAAGAGTTGATGCATTTTATGAATTATTAAGAGATGAAAGCAATAATGTTCTAATTTTAACAATGGATTGTCAAAAAAATTAGGCATTACCGAAACTTCCTCAATGTGTTTATTACTGCCGTCAGATTTACCTGAATAATTTTTGCAGTTGTTAAGGGTCACAGCCATTCTAAACTTTCTCCTGTTAAAGTGTCATACTGTTGGATCGAAAATAAATATGCCAAAGATTCAAACACTATCGCATCATGCTTATTTGATGCCCTTCAAATAGAAACTGATTTTTCAAAATGCACTGCAATCTGTATTACAGCAGATGGTTGTTCATCTCAGAAAAAATATTCCATCATTCTTTCAATGTGTCTACTTTGGTTGTACACAAAAGCTCCTGAACACATTAATGAGGTAGAAATTTTTTTATCCCATCACTCACAGGCACAGCTTTATTCCTTCAGATACGGTGTTCAGCTACATTGAAAAAGAGGTGCAATCTAAAGAAACCATTATTTCTCCTGATAATATACTACATATATGAGTAAGAGAGATTATTCTCTCTTACTAGTCGGTAGAGACTGAAAAGTTTATAACTTCAAAGATGCCATGAAACATGTAATAAAAAATACTTCTCCATGGCATTTTCAGATTTTGCAGATAAAAAGAGTATACGTCAAGAAAACTAACTGGTTTGTTTCAGTTAAAGAAGTACTACATTATAATACTGACATTGGTAAATACTGACGTGATCCTTTTTGAAATGACTGAGGGAAATAGTATTAATGAAGAAAAGAAGATGGATGTTACTAAATTGCTAAACAATCACTTCAGTACTGATTGGTGTCAAAAGGAAGAATTATTTTTTTATTCAAGGATTGCTTTTAGTGTACATTATAATATTAATAATATTTGCGAACCTTGTAAAAGCTGCCATCAATTTTAATATGAAATGAGAATGCTTATTGACGTGACAACGTCTTATAAATCGATGAACGCGGGCAGCACGCACGAAAAATTGTCCCGTTCCGCCTGAGCCGAGCCGAACAGTCGTGCAATGGAATATACTACCATGTTAAGCAGGTTTTGGCGGGCTTATCAAAAACAGCAATTTCATGAATTTGATTTATGGTTTCAATTTTATCGTTTTAAATTGATACTTTATCAACATTGATTTGATTAAAGTTTATTTTTATAACAAATTGTTCATAACTATTTTTGAACAAATCATTCAATTTAAACTTGCAAAAATTATTACTATTAATTATTATTATTAAATGAATTGAAAAATGGATTATTAACGTGTTTCATTAGCTAATTAAACAATCACTTCGATTCAATTTGTTTGTTTAAACAAGTAATTTTTTAAAACATCCAAATCATGGATGAATTTAATTAATTGGTATCTTCATCTAGCCCAACGCCAGTTCTCAAAAAACATGTGTTTACTTCATAAGGATAACAAGTTTTTTTTTTGCGACATTACAATCAAAGGTCGACGCGCCCGCGATATTCGTCGATATGTGTATCTGTCTGTGTATGCGTTCCTCTTAGCTGCGAACATGCTTTCATTATCGAACTTACTGCCCGTCAAAAAATCATATTTTTTCTTAAATGTATATAAACAATAAGTAAGAAGAAGCAACACCAGCAAATAAGAGAAAAAAGAAAGAACATATTTACATGGTTGAACATACTGCTTGTCAAAAAATCATAAAAGTTTTTCTTAAATATTTATAAACAATAAATAACAACAGTAACAATAATTGCAAAATAAATTAATAAATTTACTATCATAATTCATTCATTCAATATCTGTTTTAAGATATTGAAACAGCAGATCTTAAAACAATTATTCTCGATACAAATAAATCGATACTGAAAATACTATGGATTCACTAATACCCTAATAATAATAATAAATAAAACACAATAGAAAATAACAAAAGTATAAATATTGAGGGTTTAAAATCCTCATTATTTACACTTTCCATTATTCAATTACTTTACTTTTATATTTTTTCATTATTTATTCTTTTGAAGGATAAAAATAATGACGTCTGTTAGCGTCAGTTTTAGAAATCTGTCTGTTTTTTTACAATTACCATCTGTTTTTTTTTAAATCATTCTTTTTAATAGTTTAATTTAAAATCTGTCAGCGTTAGTTTTAGAAATAATAATAGCTTGGATTAAAAAACATAATAAATGAACATTTTTTTGTAAATAAAAATGATAAATTTATGATTTCGCTATTGTGTATTTTATCGAACTCCTTAAGTTTGCTATAAGGTTCTGTATATGACGAAATTTATTGATAATCGTCTAGTATGCCTTCAGCTATTTGGGGTCGATTTACATTGTCGGTCTTTGCAATACGTTGTCACGCTCAAATTTCGTGCGAAACGTAGTTCCACACAAGCCCATTTTTTTTTATTATTAAATTTTTATTTGTTTTTGATGTTTAATTTTTTGGCAATTCAGTTCATAGCAATTCTATTTGCCTTAAGTTGTATTCTAATTTATCATTTTTAATTAAATTGATTTTGATGATTAACCTTTTAGAAACTTTAGAGCCAACTTTGTAAAATTTCCTGTTTATTATACCATAATTATGTGGTTGATTTAAATTATTACATTATCCATTACTGCATTCATTTAAAAAAATTATTTGCAGTATGGTGCAAGATGAGAATCAAAACTCACTATGTCCACGATTGAGAGTTAAACTATTTATTAAAACTCATATTATCCAAATTTAAAATTCTCAAAAAATCTTATTTAACTTTACTTCAAATATTTTGTATTTCTATTGTTTTTTAGGCTGTATGAAACAAATAACAGTCATTCAGATTGCATATAAATATTCAAATCACTCCCTATAAGTTTTTTCAATTTGTCAAAAATCATGTTTTGGGAGATTGTGAGTTTTGATTCTATGGGACCCATAACCCTTTTAGGTGTCCGTAATAAACTAATCATTTGCAGTCTGTATCAAGCTGATACATTTAGCAACATTGAGAATGCCAGTGATCAGTTTATCACATATGATCTACTTTTTGTTTCTATACCTCACATTTCATCCATCACCATAAACAGTAATCTTAGAGAGTAAGGTCCAGAAATATAGATGGCCAATTTACCAGCTCGTTATGTCTAATCTACTTACCAATAAATTTTCATCTAAGACATGTCATACTTCATTTCTGAAATGTGTTGATACTCAATGAAATTGGTGTAGTACATTTACCAGTACAATCCATTTGCCTAATGAGAAATTTTCAAGCATTGTAAGAAATTCATTGTTTAAAAATTTCAGATAATTTCTCCCTGGGACACTTTGTACTAGTATTAAAGGCCCTATTAATTGGTTGTCAATCATGCCACACCAAACATTCACTGAAAATCACTGCTGGAAATTTGATTTGACTACAGCATGTGAATTTTCTTCAGGCCACCGATGTGAATTCCATGTTTTGTTTATGTCATTACAGGTAAAAGTAGCTTTGTCCGATAATAGTATGAACAGAATTAAGTGATAATTATTGTTAACCCATTGACAAAAGTGCATTCATCTGGTGTGGTGACCAAGATGGAGGCATTGAACTTTCTGAATATGATAAGGATGCAGTTTGTGAGCATGTATCATGGAACTGTTGATAGAATGATAAGAACATAAGGATAAGGTTCATAACATGATAAGGACGCAGTTCATGAACTGCATCCTTATCATGTTCAGTCCTCCATACTGTACTTTGTGGACTATTGAGTTGTGTAGAAATTCTTCACGTGCTCATTGTAAGACTAAACTGTACCACCTGAAAAAGTTTTCCCTTTTATCATCATGTACCAATTGACGCACAGTTGAAACATGAGCACTGAGAAATACACCATTCTCACGAAGATTATTATAAATTCAACAAAACACTTAAGCTATAAATTTATTCTCCCAAATTCAGCTGTTTTTAATTTTTACAAATTCATATCATTTTTCTGTTAAGTTTTAGTCTGTTTTATTTTTAATAATAAAACTTGATTATTTTTCACAGATATTATTTTATCAATTTTCTCAAAATTAGATTATGTACAAATTTTGATAAATAAGATCCACACATTTATTAGTCATTTAATAAAGTTATTCTACTTCAAACCTACAAAAAAGGTGCTTTTCATCTCAGAATTTTACTATTTTACATTGGATATATAATGAAAACTACTGGAGATACAGTTCTGGGACCTGTTTTATTCAATTATGCAAGCCCAAAAACATAAGAAACCATCAAATTCTTTTCTTATTAATGCCTTAAATGACCTCATTTTACCATGGGAACTGAAATCCAGGCAACATTTTTCACTAGCCTATTTGGAAATATGATACACAGTAGTTAATCAGTTAGGGTCTGCCAGAGTAGATCAAAATTTTTAGTTCAGATGTGCCAACAAAATTTATCTAAGACTGATTTCAGGTGCGGTATAAGATGTGATGTATTATGAGACTGTATAAAAAATTTTATCAATAAGAAAATAATAAAGAAGGTACGTAAATTTAAAATTAAAAAAATAATGTAGTTGGATAAACTGTAATACAGATTACGGTATAGTATGGAAAATTATCATAAAACGTTCACTAGTTGTATTGTGTACTAAATAATATAACAATTTAATATTTAATGATTCTTATAGATAAGCATTCAAAAATTCTTCTGAACGTAAAGTAGGGATTTATAAATGAAAAGTTAGGACAGAGCAAACAAATTCAGTCTATTAAACTGTGGTTTGCAGCTCTCTATAAGTTCAACTTGTCATCAGTCATGATTTTGCATCAGGAAAAATGCAGTGCTTAGTACTTCCCCAGAATATTATTCTATATAAGAGAACAGTGAATTATGTGTGTAGTAAGTTCTCTTTAAAATACTAATATTAAGATCACCCAGACCAGTAAGTTAACTATTACAAAATAGGCTTTGTTCAGTTTATTCATAATAGACTCTTATGATATAAATTGAGCATGATGTGCATAGAAAAATAGACCATTTATATAGATTTTTAAATTCTTTCATTAAATAGGATGAGAGATCATTTTACCTAAAAAGTTGTGAAATGGGAAGTGTCATAGTGAAGGAGTTCATGAAGTATAATAAGGAATAATTTTACCATGCATAATTGATACAGACATACCATTTACAATTGTGAAGAAAAGAAATGGTTCTAAAATCTAATGTGAGATGCCAGGATAAACATCACTGTTATCATTTCTTATCCTGCTACAACCTGTATTATTTAGATTTGAAGATACTCCAAGGCTTTTCCTATGACATAATACACAAATTTATTCAACAAGATATTAAACTATATACAGTCAATTGATTTACAGGTCATAGAATGTAATGATGGCAAACTATCCATAATAATTGAAACATGATTAAAAAGAGTAAGAGTAGTGTTGGGTAAAGTTAACAAAAATAAAAGAACACACAGCTCGTATTTGCCAAAAGAAATTGGACTTTAATTAAAAAAAAACAACTGAACTTATGTTAAATCATAACCTTAAAAAATTAAAAGAAATTATGAAATAAACATAACTTAATTCTATATAAGAAATATCAGCTGAATCAACATATGAATAATGATATTAAATGAGAAAATAAGAAAATACATGAATATACATTTTTCAAATACACATTTTGAAAATCTACAATTTAACAAAGCCTGAAAACAAGAGAACATAAAAAACCTTATTTACAATCATATACTTAGAAAAACATAACATCAATAAACATAGTATGACTGGAAAACTATTGCATTACTGACATATGCTGTAATATTGAAAAATTAGCAATGAACAAATGTCATTAACTTAGAAAAATAAATTACAATAATTCCAGTATAAAAAAAGAGTTAATTACAATATAATCAAATTAAAATAAGTAATAATATAAATAGAGTTCATTTTAGAAGTAAGCTTTCTTGAAAATATTAAGTTACAAAAATTCCAAAAACATAACTTCACATCAGGAGTTATTTTCTTTAGATTAAAGTACGAAACGTAATGAGAATTCAGTTCATGAATAGATAAGAATTAATCTCTGCGATTAATAAGTTAAATTAGATTAAATGAGTTAATTACAATAAACATTTCAAGTAAAGGTAATTTACTCTGAGTAACTGACGTTTGAACACAAACTTTTGATGAACAACTCGAAATAAATATAATAATAGTTATCAATAATAATATATGAAATATATCGCACATATGTTTTATAATTCTGAAGTAGTTTAAATTACAAGTAGATTTGATAAGAACGATAGTTGGCATTTAATAACACATAGAATGTGCTACACATGAAAAAATGATAACATAACCGTTTAATATAAATAATAATGAATAATCTGAACTTGCCTGTATCACACATGAATATTAGCAAAGGATGAACTCGTGAATGCAAGTACATATGAATACATACAGTAATCCTAGGCGTAGTCTGCAATGGTGTATCAGGAATACAGAGGTGAAACGTGGTTTAGAGGTTGAGCAGGATGGGGCATCTCAGATTTGTAGCAATGAGTTTGGAGAAATTCTGCATTGATTAAATTGTAGTAAGCAGCTGGAGGAGATTCGGAGTCGATGGAATTGACAGTTTGTAGTGATTAAAACACTTTCAAGAGAGACGTAATATACAGAATTTGAAGATTAACTTAACAAAGAAACGAGGCAAAACAAAACATCTCTATGTTTTGTTTTGCCACCGATCTCTATCGGTGAAATCACGAAACACTGACGAGTAGAAACTAGCGAATATTTCGACAGAGAAATACCACAACGTTTATGAGAGTATGAATACGAAGAAAGTATATAAACATTTAAGAGAGAGACAATTGCAAGCTGATCCTCCAAGGCTGGAGCATCAGCCTGTGGATCCGCACAACGTGGAGGTCTGAACTAGAATGCCAAAATGGTGGCGTGGTGAGAAGTAGGGGGAAGCCAACCTAGGCAGTGGACAGGAGAGTGTGCGTGTAAAAGACAAGAGATGTGTGCATGTATTAGTTTTTTTTTTGTCTTCAGTCATTTGACTGGTTTGATGCAGCTCTCCAAGATTCCCTATCTAGTGCTAGTCGTTTCATTTCAGTATACCCTCTAAATCCTACATCCCTAACAATTTGTTTTACATATTCCAAACGTGGCCTGCCTACACAATTTTTTCCTTCTACCTGTCCTTCCAATATTAAATCGACTATTCCAGGATGCCTTAGTATGTGGCCTATAAGTCTGTCTCTTCTTTTAACTATATTTTTCCAAATGCTTCTTGCTTCATCTATTTGCCGCAATACCCCTTCATTTGTCACTTTATCCACCCATCTGAGTTTTAACATTCTCCTATAGCACCACATTTCAAAAGCTTCTAATCTTTTCTTCTCAGATACTCCGATTGTCCAAGTTTCACTTCCATTAAAGCGACACTCCAAACATACACTTTCAAAAATCTTTTCCTGACATTTAAATTAATTTTTGATGTAAACAAATTATATTTCTTACTGAAGGCTCGTTTAGCTTGTGCTATTCGGCATTTTATATCGCTCCTGCTTCGTCCATATTTAGTAATTCTACTTCCCAAATAACAAAATTCTTCTACCTCGATAATCTTTTCTCCTCCTATTTTCACATTCAGTGGTCCATCTTTGTTATTTCTACTACATTTCATTACTTTTGTTTTGTTCTTGTTTATTTTCATGCGATAGTTCTTGCGTAGGACTTCATCTATGCTGTTCATTGTTTCTTCCAAATCCTTTTTACTCTCGGCTAGAATTACTATATCATCAGCAAATTGTAGTATCTTTATCTTTTTACCTTGTACTGTTATTCCGAATCTAAATTGTTCTTTAACATCATTAACTGCTAGTTCCATGTAAAGATTAAAAAGTAACGGAGATAGGAAACATCCTTGTCGGACCCCCTTTCCTAATGCTCTCTTAAATTCAGATCTCAGTATTGTTTTTCCATTTCATCCTCCTCAACTTCCTCTTCTTCCTCTATAACACCATTTTCTAATTCATTTCCTCCATATAACTCTTCAATATATTCCACCCATCTATCGACTTTACCTTTCGTATTATATATTGGTGTACCATCTTTGTTTAACACATTATTAGATTTTAATTTATGTACCCCAAAATTATCCTTAACTTTCCTGTATGCTCCGTCTATTTTACCAATGTTCATTTCTCTTTCCACTTCTGAACACTTTTCTTTAATCCACTCCTCTTTCGCCAGTTTGCACTTCCTGTTTATAGCATTTCTTAATTGCCGATAGTTCCTTTTACTTTCTTCATCACCATCATTCTTATATTTTCTACGTTCATCCATCAGCTGCAATATATCGTCTGAAACCCAAGGTTTTCTACCAGTTCTCTTTATTCCGCCTAAGTTTGCTTCTGCTGATTTAAGAATTTCCTTTTTAACATTCTCCCATTCTTCTTCTACATTTACTACCTTATCTTTTTTACTCAGACCTCTTGCGATGCCCTCCTCAAAAATCTTCTTTACCTCCTCTTCCTCAAGCTTCTCTAAATTCCACTGATTCATCTGACACCTTTTCTTCAGGTTTTTAAACCCCAATCTACATTTCATTATCACCAAATTATGGTCGCTATCAATGTCTGCTCCAGGGTAAGTTTTGCAGTCAACGAGTTGATTTCTAAATCTTTGCTTAACCATGATATAATCTATCTGATACCTTGCAGTATCGCCTGGTTTTTCCAAGTGTATATTCTTCTATTATGATTTTTAAATTGGGTGTTGGCAATTACTAAATTATACTTCGTGCAAAACTTTATAAGTCGGTCCCCTCTTTCATTCCTTTTGCCCAGCCTGTATTCGCCCACTATATTTCCTTCCTTGCCTTTTCCAATGTTTGCATTCCAATCTCCAACTATTATTAAATTTTCATCCCTTTTTACGTGTTTAATTGCTTCATCAATCTCTTCGTATACACACTCTACCTCATCATCATCATCATGGGCACTTGTAGGCATATAGATGTTAACAATCGTTGTCGGTTTAGGTTTTGATTTAATCCTTATTACAATGATTCTATCGCTATGCGTCTTGAAATATTCCACTCTCCTCCCTATCTTCTTGTTCATCACAAAACCTACTCCTGCCTGCCCATTATTTGACGCTGAATTAATTACATGTATTAGTATGGGAACGAAAAGAAAAAGGGTTTGTATGAGGATAGTAATAAATAATGTGAGAAATGAACACGCGGTCACTATTAAGATGACTGAACCGCCTGTCTGACTGACGCCAGGACTTGAGTAAACCAAACAGATACACATATGACAGGCCCAAAACGAAACAGAGTAATAAATTTACCAAGTCTGTAACAAACAACAAGACCCAACCCTAGCTTTGAATTCATTGGAAATAATGCAACTTTACGCAATGGCGTAAACAAGTAGTATTCCTTGACTATATCCCATTCCTTCTGAAAGCCAAATAAGAGGATCTATTATGTCATTATGTTCAGAATGTTCACGTATGTTAGACACTAGCTTTTCAGATACTTTGGAGATAGTAGGTAACAGAAAAACTTAATTAAATTTGATTAAAGTTTTCAGTGAACCATTAATTATCTTTTATTACTTTTATTTTCATTTAAGTGCCATTACATTGCTGCTTTACCATTATATAGAGTTTTGAATGTTTAGATGAGTCTGGATGTCTCTCATTAGATTAATGGTTGATTGTTAAACACTTCATTAATTACCCTCGCTATGATACATGTACCATATGAATAAAGATCAATGAATTTATTTTGAAATTTGGGCCAAATAATCACAGTCTTTTAATCCAAAAATTTTCATATAAATGTTGCTTGCTCATGAGTGATTAATCAGTGTGCGACATCAACTTTTAAATGCGAATTGATTATTTTATACAGAATGGCACAGGGAAATGGGAAATTATTATAATTTAAGGAGTCATGGTTGCATTCTATCTTCCTATGCCATCAAGACATGGGTTGAGAATTTCAAGGAGATGGGTTCAGCTCTAAAAAGGAAACCACCAGGAGGTCAATGAAATCAATGAATCACAGAAAACATTATAAGTGCAAAATTTCATGGTTTGGTACATTCATTGGCCCCCAAGATCACCATATCTGTTGTTGTGCAATTTTTTCTTGTGGGGCCACCTCAAAAGTAAAGTGTACAACACTTCTCTCCCAGTGACAATCGCTAAGTTGAAAACAAGGATTCGAGAAGAAATTGCTGCAGTTCCCACAGAAGTGTTTCAAAGTGCTATGTAAAATCTCAGCATCCACTTCTAGAAATGCATACGTTCAATTGGCCATCATCTTATGGACATTGTTTTTAGAAATTGAAATTTTTTGTGTTGGGATACTTACTGGCATGTAATTTATTTTTTCAATAAAAAACTTGTCTTCAAATAAAAACAATAAAACTTGTAAATTTATTTTTTTTACTTTTGTGAGTTACTTTAAAATTTCCTGTTTCTTGTGCCACTCTGTACTCACCCTTTAAAAATAGAAGAGTAAGAAAGAGAAAAAAAATTGTTGATGTTCTCTGCTTTTTTAACACAGTCAAAGATCATAAAAATCAGTTAAATAGTCAATGAAATTTCACATTTTTAAAAAGCCATCCATAAAATACAAGATGGTTTACAAAATGTTTTGCATTTATCTGAAATGATAAATCCCCAAGTACTAAAAGTTGTAATATATATTTTTTAGCGTTTCAAGGAACATAGTAATGTTTATAAACATATTTTGTTATATTTTTTCTCAGTACTGTTGTACTCTTAAAAAGTTTTTCAATTTTTTTCAGTTTTTAAGGATTTAAAAAAAAGCTTTTGTCACCATATATTAGCAGCCAAAGTATTGTGAACACAACTATTTCAATAGTATTTGTCTTAATTTGCATGTAAAACATTATGTTGGAAGCCAAAATTGCAATCCTGTACTATTTTACCTATACTTTCAACTAAAGAATAATTATATTTGTTTTATTGTTCTTATTTTGTATTTTAATGTTTTCTAATATTTGTTTTCAGGTTTAATTTTGATTCCTTTCATTCATTTATTTACTGTATATTATTTTTAATGTTTTAGGTAGACTAGAGTCTGACAATAATCTTCTTCGACCAAATCATCTGGGTGTGTATGAAATTAATGCAAAATCAGTTAATGAAATAATAGCAAGTGATGTACTACCCACAACACAGTTAACCAATGAGTGCCAAAATATATATACAGGTGAAGCAAGTCTAGTGTAAATGATATTCCAAACTAAACTGTTACAAAAAAAAAAAAAAAAATATTTATTTGTATTTATTTAAAATATAATAAATATATCATTCATTGTACCTCATTTATTTATACAATAAAGAGATTGTATAATTATTAAAGCACTTTATTCACTTACTTTATTAATGTTTTCAACCTTTTATAAACATATCAACAGGCATTTCTTCTAGAAGTATAAAGGATTTTCTAACCTGATGTGAAAAGAAAACGTCAATTCCCCAGTTTCCTACTACTACCAAAATTCCTTTTGTGTAAGAGGTCTCCGGCAGTTGTTTTAGTCTGTTGTCAATCTTCAGTCTTGCTTTTAAAAGTTGCCTGAAGTATTTCTGATGAGTTTGTGGTACCAGTTTATTATGATACCCAGCCTTATAAATTACTCCTTTTAACTGATAAAAAAATTGATCATGATAATAATATTAGATATGTTGTCTAGATGGCAACACGTAAAATTACTGACACGGTTGTTTCTTGACTTTTGACTTATTCATGTTTGATGTCTTATGTAGGAAACAAACAAGTATGTGTTATTCTTAACACATACATCCACATAGCATATGATGTGCCTGGAACTTATAAACCTGTCCTGTATGTCCATATGTATCATGGGATACACAGAGTATCCAAGGAATATTCTGAAATGATAACACAGGATATCTTGAATATCTGAAATGTGTGTGGGATGCCCCACTAATATCCACATTCTCTCAAGATAACTGGAATATTCACAATGCATTCTGCAATTCTCAGTTAAAATAGAAAGTCAATAATGGATTTGTTTATTTTAAAACAATCATTGTCATCAATATGTTACATCCAGTGAATCAATCTAATTTTAGTGTAATTTTACCTTTAATGTTTAATTAATTTTCTTTTTCTGAATTTATGTTGAACTAACTAAATATGCTTATGCTATCAGAAGTTTATTAAAGATAATATATAAATTATTGAAGCACATTAAAAAATTAATGTTAATTGGTAATTTTATTTTATAATAATGTTTAATTCACATGGAAGTTGTATATATGAATGCTCTGTATGTGTGTACAACACAAGTAGACACCAGTACTTACAGAGTAGCAAACCTACCTGACACCATAAGAAGGTAAGTAAAGACACTTAAACATAAATGTTGATTGATCATAAACATTTAATGTTTAACTACCTAATGAACACAGTTTTTGATGCTTGAAAGTTCTATTGCGTTCCTAATGAAAATTTGAATTGAAGTCGTAATTACATGATTCATTCATGTATTACACGATCTGTAATACGAGTATATATAAATATATATACTCGTATATATATTTTTGTATTGTTTAAAAATAATACAAAAATATGAATATAAAATTAGAAAAAATGAATCAAAATAAAATATTTAAAATGTGTTTTATTAAAATTATGGTAATCCTGAAAAAAAACTGCCTTATCATGATATTTTGTCTGATAACTTTAGCTCCATGCTTAATCAGCTGTTTCACAATCTCCAAATGGATTTCAGCTGCAGCCACTTGGAGTACAGTACACCCAGCCTGAAAAAAAACTTCAATGAATAAAATGCTCAAATAATAGTATTCTTTTTAATTATATTAACAATAGTGTAATCACAAAAAAATTGTATTGCTAACTTGATATGAAATCTTTTTTAAATCACAAATATTCATATAGAAATTTAGGAAGATAACAGTACGTATGAAAAGCCTACAAATGTATATCTACATTGTTGCAAAAAATATAATAAAGTGTTGTTAATTATATAAAAAATATTATTTTCTAAGAAAATAAGGTTGCTGTCACTTTTATAAACATATACAAAATACACAAGATTGCACAACAATCTAACAAAGCACACGCTGACAAACACAGCAACCCAGGAATATTAAAATTGAGTTAAGTGACTGCATTAAACATTACATTTGACATTCGATATAAATTCACTCACAGATACATGCATGATGCATAGTAGAATAAATCTCTCCAAATTATCTCATAGATATAGCAGACGTATAGAAAGAATGTTAACCACAAAATTTCCTTCTTGAAATTCTGTTTTTTTTTTTTTGTATTTACATTCCATTTTTTATTATTCTATTTTTATAGAAATTCTAACCTAACAGAAGCTTTTTTTATTTTTTTTTCCTCACAATACTATAACAGTATTTGAGACTTCTGCCTACAGTTATTCATTTCCATCTTAAAATATTGAATTTGCTTATTTATTTATTAATTTGTTTTATTTTTTTTAAATGATGAATAATTTTACTTATAAATCCAAACTTTTTTCTGTTTCTAGAGATAATTACCTTAATGAAAACCTTAAATTAGTTTCCAAATGTAATTGAATCACATCTTCACTTTTCCCTTAAATTATTCTGCTCTTCCAAAGACCTGAACATTTTCACTCAGTTTATAGTAAAATGATTTATAATGACAAGTAAGTTATGAGGAGCTATGTGCCAGTAGATTTATATTTTCTATCATCGTTATAGATTCCTGATTTCTTAGTGCAAGTCAACTTAGAATCATTAAAATTCTCTACCCCCAATACATTGTTGCATATGCATGGCTACACAATCTTTAATTATCCTATATAATTATCTATATTAAAGAGCAATGGTTTTTTTTTTTTTTTTTGGCAATCATGTTTTTTAAAATTTTTAATATTTATCTCTTTAAATTCCCTAATCCAGATGTAAGCAGTCCCCGAATAGTTGACATCAGTAAAATTGGCATCTCACTGTTTTAATAATAGAGTAGGTTTCTTTAGTAATATTATATTTCAGTGTTCCCACTGACTTATTACACTTAAAATAAGTTAATAATTTCAAACAAAAGAGACTAACATTTAAAAATGTTTATAAAAATTCAATTTATCATTTTCAGAATATAGAAAATACGAAAAAATCAGTAGTAATAATAATAATAATAATTTTTTTTTTTTTCTGGTGGGAGGTGGAAATGCATTTACGCACGGAGTGTCGGGCTCCCGCTGATTGTATTATCCAATCACTATCAGCGGACTACTGACTAAAACCACCCCCCTTTCTACCAGGTCTCGACCCGGAACCATTTAACACATTACTTCCGGTCGAGTCCTCCTACACTAGCCTGTTAGCTGCTACCTAATTTTCAGGACTATCCAGGTCAACCTTTTTGGCCCTGAGTATGTTGCCGACGAATCGGGCTACGCTTTCCCAGCTGCTGGTCACGGAGAATCATCGCAACCACGTTGTGGGGACTCAGTGCTCCATGATCCGCCTCTAGTGTCCCTCAATCTGCAGCCCACCGAGCACATTTGAAAAAGGTGTGCTCAGCGTCGTCCCGTACACCGGGACAATACAGGCAGTCGGGGGACGGCGCTTTCCCTATGACATGGAGGTAAGCGCGGAAGTACCCGTGACCCGTTAAAAATTGTGTCATGTAGTACTCCACTTCTCCATGCCGTCGCTCCGTCCACGGTCTGAACAGAGGAATAAGCCTTGCGGTCCATCGTCCTCTGGTCTCGTGGTCCCAGGTCTCTTGCCATGCGAGGAATGTGCGAGTGCGTTCCTCGTTGGCAATGGTCACCCGGTCTTCGTCTGCCCGTCGCCTCCTGTAGATCGCCTGGCGCTCCCTTGCTAAAGTAGCAATGGGTATGACACCGGCGACCACAAGTACTGCAGGCTCGGAGACCGTCCGATACGCGGAAGCGACTCGCAAGGCTGCGATGCGTTGCACCTGCGCGAGCCCTTCCAGTTTCTCGCAACTCTTAATGCCTGGGCCCACACTTCCGACCCGTATAACAGGATGGAATGCACCGTGGACATCAGCAATCGCTGTCTGCTGGCCTTCGGTCCGCTGACATTCGCCATAAGCCGGCTGAGAGCAGTTACGGCTCTCGCAGCTTTGTCGGCGGCTGTACGAAGCTGCTCAGCAAAGCTGAGTTTCCGGTCAATCATCATACCGAGGTACTTTGCGGCCGGCTTGGTCTCGACAACCTCTACCCCGACCCGCAGGGAGAGAAGGGTGTCGATACGTTTCTTCGTGAGAACTACTATCTCCGTTTTGGTGAGAGCTAGAGACAATCCATGATCGTCCAGCCAGGCACCGACTCTGTGCATGGCCCGACTGAGCCTCAGTTGGGCGCGCTCCACGTCGCGGTCTGCGACAAGTAGCGCAACGTCGTCAGCGTACCCAACCAAGGCAGATTCTTCAGGCATCTCCAGCCTTAGCAAGCCATCGTAGACGGCGTTCCAAAGGTCGGGGCCGAGAATCGACCCTGCGCCGCCCCTGGACGTGATCGTAGTCCTACGCCAGCCTGCTGCGGTCTCGTAAATGAGACCGCGGTTCCTCAGGTATGCGTCTACCATTCTCAGAAGGTATTGAGGCACATGGAACGAATGCTCCAGGGCCCGAATCATATCGCTCCACCGTGCGGAGTTGAACGCGTTTTTTACATCCAACGTAACGAGAAGGACCACACGTCGCGAGAAATGATTGTGGTCCTCTGCTCGTCGCACTGCCTCAACACCCTCCTGAATTGCGTCTAGGGTCGACCGACCCTGCCGGAAACCGTACTGGTTAGGTGACAGGCCACCTGCCTGATTCATCGCCGTAACCAGTCTTTTTTTAACAGCTTCTCCAATACCTTCCCAGCTGTGTCAAGCATACACAATGGGCGGTAGGAGGACGGCGACTCTGGGTTTTCTTTTCCTTAATAATAATAATAATAATAATAATAACCCAGGGGGGGATCCTGTCCCCCTACTGGGCGCGTCCTCAAGGTGGCGGATAGAGGAAGGCCTTGTAGATATACAGGGTAGGTGGTGTTCTTCAAAGGCCCACCCGCGGACCATAACAGGTACTTTAAATCCAACGCGTCTGTTCCGGATTGGGCGGCGTTTGGTCGGCGTCTGTTTCCCATGTTAGGGACGGCCGTTTCTAGAGGTGTCTGAGCCTTGCCCGCAGGAGCTTATCCTGTTACCCATTTGTTTTGAAAATTAATGGAGTACAACGATGTGAATAAATGCCGGGGCGGTAGGGTGTTGCGGGCTGACACCCTTCGGAGCCGTCGTGATGTTCAGTCTGGGGTGAGGAGTGCTGGAGCGAGTGGCGGCGCCTCACCTAATGGTACCACAAGGCCTGGAACGTCTTCTGTGGCTTCTGTTGTGGCTGAAGTTCAGTCACCCAGTGCTGTAGAACCCCGGGGTAGGAAGCGGTTTAAATGGACAGATGAACATAATGCCTTCCTTTACTGTACCTACCTAACTATAACAAAAATGGAATCGGACATGAAACCGTATAGTGTTCCGCTGCACCAAGCGATGGTTGAGAAGTTCCCTGAGCTACGATGTAAGTCTGTCCAAAATATCCTGGATCAGCGCAGATCCCTTTTTAAGTCTAATAGGGTTCCTGCGGATGTGGTGGCGTTAATCCGAGCTGATGTTTCTAGGGAGTTAGGGTTGTTGTCCAGCCCATCTTCAGATGAAAGTACTGTAGAAGAAACGATAAGAGCCGACAATCCCCTCTCCGATCAATTTGCTGAGAACGAGATGCTGTATGGTGGTATGGATCCGTCGGCCAGACAGCGTATACCAAGGCTGAGGATTAATTGCGGAACGAGGAACACAGTGAGCCTTATTAATGAGATTCTTGAAGAAAAAGTAAGATTAGTACCCTCCATAACTGAGCTCCATGAGTTAGTGTACATCGGTGCGATTACGGCAGTCAAAGCGAATGGCCAGCGAATCGTCGCTCCTGCAATGCGTAAGAGTCCCCAGCGTCCACCTTGGAAGGAGAGACTGTGTAGGAAAGTCGATAAGCTGAGAAAAGAGATTGGTCGTTTGTCCAGTTTCTTAACATCTGCTAACCCCAGTGGAAGGATCCGATCGGCGGCGGAGTCGATAATCCGAACATATGAGAACCCGGAAAACACCACCGGCCATGAAGTCCTGGATTTGTTAAAACAACGATTGATGGTACTGTCATGTCGGCTGCGGCGGAATCGGCAGAGTAACATGCGCCGGGAACAAGCTCACTTGTTCCGTACCAATCAAAAGGAGCTGTATAAGCGGTTGCAGGTTTCACCTCAGCAACAACCTCAGGCGAACGCGTCCCCTACTGGTGAGGAGGTCTTGGGTTATTGGGGCCCGCTTTGGTCGTGTTCCTCACAGCATAACAGTGGGGCAAGGTGGATTCGTGAGGAACGAAAACGAGTTGATAAGAGTCCAGACAATGGTAGATAATTTAATCACTCTAGAAGATGTACGGGAGGCAATTAGGAAAACCCATAATTGGAAGGCGCCTGGGATTGATGGAGTGCATAACTTTTGGTACAAGCGCTTTTCTTCTGTTCACAGGCGTCTTGCAGAATTTTATTCTGCCATCTTGCGAGATGCAAATCTAATGCCGACCTTTTTCACCCAGGGGATGACCTATCTGATCCCGAAATCTTCTACTGCGAAGGCAGATCCGTCCAAGTACAGACCTATTACCTGTCTCCCCACAATATATAAGCTATTTACTTCTGTTCTCACTGCCAAAATCAATAAGCATCTTGAGAGGCATCAGCTGAGGAGCAAAAAGGGTGTCGTCAGGGTAGTAGGGACTGCAAAGAGCAGCTAGTGATTGATAGCGTTATCTCTGTAACGGCAAAGAAGAGTCGGGGCAGCCTATATACTGGTTCTATAGACTACAGAAAGGCCTTTGACTCGATTCCGCACTTCTGGTTGATAGAGGTCTTACGTCTCTACAAAGTCGATCCCGTTGTCGTTGAGTGCCTAAGTGTCGTTATGGGTAAGTGGTGCACAAATCTTTTGTTGATTATTCCAGATAAGAACCCCGTTAAGGTCGGAGTAACACAGATCAACCGAGGCATTTTTTAGGGCGATTCCTTGAGCGCTCTATGGTTTTGCTTAGCGTTGAACCCTCTGTCTTCCATCTTACAGAAGTCCAAGAAGGGGTTTGCTCTTGGGCAGTACAGTTTTAGCCACCTCATGTATATGGATGATATTAAGCTTATTTCCGACACTGAAAAAGGGATCCGGCAACTTGTCAAATTAGTCGAGAGGTTCAGTGTCGACATATGCATGAGTTTTGACAAGTGTAGGGTCAATGCTATGAAGAGAGGAAAATGGTCGCGGATTGAGGCGTGTGAAGTGCCGCAGATGGATGCTCCTGCACTCATGAATGCAATGCAGCGTGGTGAGACATATAAGTACCTTGGTTTCCTGCAGAATATTGGAATTAGCCATAGTCGAGCGAAAGAGGCCCTTACATCTGGCTTCAAGAGTAGAGTAAGAGCCGTCATGAGTTCCCAGTTGAGTGGTTCTAATAAGGTAAAGGCCATTAACATATTTGCCGTTCCGTTGATTTCCTATAGCTTTGGCGTGATAAATTGGACGCGGACAGACCTTGAAGGGCTTAATAGAATGATTCGTGTATCGTTCACGCGACACCGCTCCCATCACCCGCTCAGCTCCGTCGAGCGATTTCACCTGTCCAGGAATAGAGGAGGAAGAGACGTTGTGGATTTGCGGGAGGTTCATGCAAAACAACTGCTGAATCTCCGGAAGTACTTCCTAGAGAAGAGCCAATACAGCTTGCTCCACAGGGTTATAGTAAAAAGTGACAGTAATCTAACCCCACTGCGCCTCAGTGATGAGAAATTTCAGCCCCTTGAGGATACCTTCTCCGAGATCAGTGTGATGGATAGGTGGCGTTCGAGGGAGTTGCATGGGAGGTGCTGTGCGGCGCTTATGGATGAAGCGGTTGATCGAGATGCGTCTGTGGCCTGGCTGGAGTATGCCGAGTTGTTTGCTGAGACGGAGGGCCTTGTATTTGCTATACAGGATAGGGTCGTCAGCACACTCAGCTACAGAAAGCATGTCGTCAAGGATCCTGCTGTAACCATTGACCTGTACCGTCTTTGTGGATCGACCAAGTCCATCGAACATGTCGTTAGCGGGTGTCAGTTTTTAGCTCCAAGGGAATATACAGTCCGACATAACAACGTGGCGAAGATACTTCATCAGAGACTCGCTTTGGACTTGGGTCTCCTTGCCGTTTCAGTCCCGTATTTTAAGTATGCTCTTCAGCCTGTATTAGAGGACGATCAGTATAAACATTACTACGATCGTACTGTTCTGACGGACAGGACAGTGGAGCATAATAGGCCAGACATCGTTCTGACCAAGAAGCAGGAAAAGATCATCTTCCTGATTGATGTCACAATCCCATTGTCCACCAACATAGTGAAGAAGTACACGGAAAAACTAGTGAAGTATAGGGATCTTGCAGAACAAGTCATGGAGATTTGGGACCAGGAGAGCGTAACGGTGGTCCCGGTGGCTTTGGGCGCAATGTGAGAGATTCTACGTTCTCTGCATGGTTCATTAAGATCCGTTGGAGCACCAGCAAATCTGTTCCGACCAATGCAGAAGGCTGTGTTGCTGGATACATGCCTCTTGGTCCGTCAGTACATCACAAGCTCGAGCGATAAGATAACGCCTGTTCTTGAAGGGCCACCTGATCGTCATCAGATAGAGCTGCAGACGGGGGACAATGGCCGTTAACATCTGGCAGTTCATAAATTTTTATGTCTGGTATTTTGCCTTTCATTCATACATTTTACCCATAGTTTTCAATAGTTCATGTTACCATATACAATGCATCTCAGAACAATAGTTATAGCTCCTGCGCCTTGCCTATGGGCCGGCCAGGATGCTTTTTACTGGGCTTGCCCAAGAGAATAATAATAATAATGCCCTGAGGTAGATAATCCCCACGTCCGGAACACAACATCTACGTTCCACGTCCAGGGCGGCAACAGCTGTACTCGCGTACATTACATATAGCTGGCTAACGGGGTTCCGAGTGTTGTTTCTTGGATATGCTTTTTTCGGCCGATTTTCATCAATAGGCCGTATTACAGGACTGCACTTCGCGGCCACCTGCAAATACGAAATTCTTAACGATTATGGAAATGGATTGATACTACCTTTAGAGCTGGCGATGTGGCGGCCACGGTCGAAGTTATTTGCAGGTGTAACGGAGACCTTTCGCTGTCCACATGCCCCCTGCGATGGCAAGCATGTAGTTAAGGTGCCCATGTTGTTCGGGGCATGGGAGCCCTGAAAGCCTCGGTGTGTAAGTGCCTGGAGTCAGTGCAGAGACTGCGCATCCGCTCTCTGCCAGGACATATGCCGGTTCCACCGGAGTACCGGAACGGACCTCTAGGGTTTGTAGCCCTGGAGTGGGGGTGTATCCCGGCGGCTAGCCTTACTACAGCAGGGATCAACTGTTCATGCAAACTGAACAACCAAACGTGGCAGAGGGTTCACGGAAACACCCTCGTCTAGAACCAGCCGTTTCGCCTGAGGCAAAACGGAGAAAGCGCGCGGAATCTCGTAAAATTGAAGTTGAGGCTAGGAAAAGCTTGCAAAAAGCTTTCTTCAAAAGCAACGTTCCAAAGCCAAAATACTTAGTTGTTACAAAAGAAGACGGTAATTTCTCGAAGATGAGTCCATTCCTCATCGCTCGAGAAATAACAGAATGTGCTGGAGGCCCTGTTAAGGAAATTAAGAAAACTTTCACGGGATTTCATGTAGAGACTGTAAATGATATACAGTCACAGAAGATCCTAGGTCCTAAAAAAATTGGAGAACTAGCTGTACGTGTTGATCCCCACGGCACGCTCAACACCTCAAGGGGTGTTGTGGTCTGTCGGGATCTTCTTAACTGTACGGAGCAGGAAATTGTAGAAGAATTAGCACCGCAGGGAGTATTAGAATGTCGGAGGTTGAACATGAGAAGGAATGGCGAAGTCATACCTTCAGCATCCCATGTTCTTACATTTAACCGGCCTACTTTGCCGGAGAAGATAAGAGCGGGCATACATCGGTTGGATGTACGGGCATTTGTCCCGCAACTAATGCGATGCTTTAAGTGCCAACGCTTTGGACACACCGCTGTTAGGTGTGAGAGGCCGCAAATATGCGTGTGCGGTGATGAAGTTCATGAACGAGAGCCGTGTAAGGAGCCTCCTACTTGTATAAACTGCAGAGGACAGCATTCCTGTAGATCCAGGAACTGTCCTGTATACAAAGACGAAGTAGCTGTGCAGGAAGTAAAAACCCTGCAAAAGGTCAGCTACTTTGAAGCAAAGAAGATCATAAACGCCCGCAGACCTAGACCAACAACAACCTATGCTCAGGCTGCGGCTGCTGTTCCTGCTCCTGCTCCAGTTGCTGTTGATGAGAGTGCAATCATCAACAAACTTGCACCTACCTTGGCTGGCTTAATTAAGAGGATAATTGAAAATAAAATGAAGCCTCTCAGCACTAAAGAACCTGTTAAGCCAAGAATAATTGTACAGCCTCCTGAAGACACATCTCCAAAACAGAAAGTCGCTCCGGTACAAAAGAAAACGGACACTAAACCTGAAATCCAAGTCCGTCTTAGTGAGATTTTAGTTGATGAAAAGAAAGTGACAGCTACTAACTGAAGTGGCCTCTAAGGAAGTGGCCTCTAAGCCTCAGAGGCCACAAAAAATTTCACAGGGGGGACGAGTGTCCCCCCTTCCACAGGCGGTGACCGGTGCGACCCCCGTGTCTGGGGTCGGCCAAGTTGCCGCCCTACAATCGGCGCCTGTAACCGGTGCCGATCCATGACCGTCGTCGGCGGCTTCGATGGTCTCCGATTCGGAGACCGGAAGCTTTACGGGCGACGACCTTATCCACGAACACGATGATGTTCGTAAGATGGTGAAAAAAAGGAAAAAAGGGTGGCCGAAAAGCAAACCCAGACAATAATTTAATTTAAAATCAGCGAGTCGATAGTACAATGGAACATCAATGGATGTTTTTCAAACATCCATGAGCTCCAACGCTTGGTACCATCAATGGATGTTTTTCAAACATCCATGAGCTCCAACGCTTGGAAACTTTTTCAATGCCAGAGATGGATCGACGTCCTGTATAGATCTTGCACTTATAAGCGGATTGATAGCACCGAGGTACAGCTTCCATGTCATAGACGATCTGCATGGAAGCGATCATTTCCCGGTGCAAATTGTAACTGATGTTACAAGAAAAACATATCCCATCTCTAAAAGATGGTTATTTGATAAGGCAGACTGGACGAGCTTCACAGCTAGAACGATACTCCCTGAAACAACTGCAGTTATCGGAGACGATGTCGACGCCATAAGAAATGGAATAATTGAGTCGGCATCGAGATATATTCCCAAAACATCTGGAAAACTTACGAATAAACCCGTTCCATGGTGGAACGATGAAATTAGTGAAGCTATTAAAAGAAAGAAAAGAGCGTATAACGCCTTAAGAAACGTCCTACCCTACAAAATCTTATTGCCTTTAAAAAATACAGAGCGTATGCAAAACGTCTCATGATTGACTCGAAGAAACGATCCTGGCAGCAATACGTGTCATCCATCGACAGAACCACTACTGAGTCAGATGTTTGGAGGAAAGTGAAGGTGATCTGTGGCCGTAAAAATTTTGCGCCCATAACTAACCTTCAAGATGAAGATGGAATTAAGGACACTGCAAACGAAATCGCAGAGCTATTGTCCAATCACTTCGAGAAGGCCAGCAAAATGGCCAACTACGAGGAAGGTATTCGAACAAAAAAAGAACTCGAAGGTCTACTAAATTTTAGAACTGAGTATAGTTACTCATATAATGTACCATTTAAAATGGTTGAATTCGTGAAAGCGTTGGAAAAAGCAGGTAACACAGCTGCTGGTCCGGATGAAATCCATTATAATATGATCAGGCAGCTGAATACCACTGCAAAACGCAGATTATTAGAACTTTATAATCAAATATGGCGGGACGGAATGCACCCGCAGCAGTGGAAAAAAGCTCATGTTGTTCCAGTACCAAAGAAAAATAAAAATTTAACAGATCCCAATAGCTACCGTCCTATTTCCTTGACGTGTGATATGGGAAAAATACTGGAAAAAATTATTAATAATCGACTCGTCTGGGTTTTAGAAAAAGAAAACCTGATATCACCATATCAAACAGGTTTTCGACAGTACCATTCCACCACCGATCAAATGATCAACTTAAAGAACATTATATATAACAACTTTATTACAAGGAAACATTGTGTCGGAGTCTTCTTCGATCTTCAGAAGATATGACCTGGCGTTATGGAGTAATGCTCCAGATATATGACTGGGGCATTCGTGGCAATCAGCCAGTACTGCTCAGCAACTATATGAATGACCGTACTTTCCAAGTACGAATCAATAGCGAATATTCATCTATAAGAATCTTGAAAAATGGCATACCACAAGGTTCGCCGTTGAGCGGTACCTTGTTTATCATCGCCATTAATAAATTGATATTAGCCATTCCAGTAGAAATCAGCAAAAGCGTCTATGCTGATGATTTGGCAATTGTGTATGCCAGCAACAAGACTGCTATGGCGAGGTACAAATTGCAACGAGCGATCAGTACTCTAAATGAAGTTGCAAGGAATAACGGATTCCAATTCTCACCAGAAAAAACGTGCTGTGTACACTTTTGTAGGAAGAGAATTCCTCATCAAAGTCCTGCGTAGACAATTGATGATAATCCAATACAATATAAAGACAACGTAAGATATTTAGGACTAGTATTGGATAAATCCCTTACATGGGGATTACATATACAGGACTTTAGTGATAGATGCAAAAGAGCCCTGAACATTATAAAATGTTTATCGAACTTAAATTGGGGCTCAGACAAAGAGACATTATTGAGATTGTATAAAGCATTGGTTCAATCTAAACTAGACTACGGATGTATCGTATATTTATCCGCTAGAAAGTCGCACTTAAAAAAGTTAGACGTAGTTCATAATAGCGGAATAAGATATGCAACAGGCGCTTTCCGCACAAGTCCGGCGGCTAGTCTGATGTCTGAAGCCGGAATAATGCCACTACATTATAGAAGAGAGATCCTTTTGTTAAGATATGCAGCAAATGTATGGGCTTTCCCTGCTCATATAAATAATAAATTGTTTTCGAATCATCCTATGGCTGCAGTATATGAACATCGTGCTACCTATTCCAGACCAGCCGGAATTAGGTACCACGAATTAAGAAGGAAATACGAAATTGCTATACCAGAAACACTAGCAATTTCCACAAGAGAAATACTACCATGGCTCTTTCCAGCGGTAAATACTAGGTTGGATCTCTCTGAGGGAGAAATAAAAAAGAAACCAGCAGTTATCATCCAACAGGAATTTTTGGCAACCGTCAGTAGTTACGAAGAACATATTAGAATTTATACTGACGGTTCTAAAACCGAACGTGGTGTTGGATGCTCCATATATATAAATGGAGAAGCCCATTATTGGAAACTGCCAGATATGGCCAGTGTCTACACGGCAGAACTTACTGCCATTCAGCAAGCTCTTCGATACATAGAACATTATTGAGAAGAGAGAGTGCTAATATGTTTCGATTCTCTTAGTGCACTTATTGCAATTCGGAACAAGAACATTAAGGATGTCCTAACTGCAAACATCCTGTCCATTTTATACGTTCTAAATCAACGAGGACAGCGATGCGTATTTGTATGGTCTCCAGGGCATGCTGGTGTTGCAGGTAATGAAAGCGCAGACGAAGCTGCCAGAAGGGCAACAGTCTGCGATGTTTGGGATGCATTTCCCATAAGGGTGGCAGATGTTAAAAACTGTCTAACTGACATAAAAAACAAGTGGAATACTTATTGGAGGAGATAATGGAAATGAAGGCAAAATAGTTGCATATTTACACGCCAGTGGACTTATTAAAAGTCTATAAAAGTGAAAAATTTAAAGCTGTGTTAAAGAAACTCTAAGTAGTAGATTTATATACATAAGGGAGTCTCGAAGCGTGGCATGTATAATGACGGGAGGTAGTTCTCGCCCTGGCTCGCCTGCATTCAAGAGCAGTGAGTCGGGGTGTGTCCAATAATGCCTTGGAGGACCCTCAAGGGTAGACTGAGGACGCGAGACTATGGGTAAGCGCAATGCATGCCTGCAGCCTAGTAGGTCAGGAAGGGTAGCCTCCCCGCCGAGGGCCTTTTTGGCCGTCCTGAACAAGTGGTCAGATTTTTCTTATGACGCTTGGAGGACCCCGATGGATTACGTCCTACGAGACTGTTTATAGGGGGGAGTTAACTGCCATGTCATCCTGGGACGACTGATATACGGCTTAACGGCAGTTCTGGTCGCCTCGATGGTGCTTAAATTAATAAATAAACGAAACAGGTACAAGGAAACTTTTATTGTATAGACTTATATTTTCTTTTCATGTTCTTTGAGATATTATCTCAAATTTTAATATCAGGTCCCTTTACACCCCATAAGTGTTGTTTGTTTATTGTTGTGTTTTAATGTTTATTGCGTATTTTGAGTTTTTAAATAAAAATGTAAGGGCCCTTTTCACCCTTACATATGACGATTTTGATGGTGATACTAACCTCTTTTTTTAAAGAATGTGACGAGGGCTAATGACCTTAGCAGACGATGCCCGTAAAATACAAAAAAAAAATACAAAAATAATAATAATCCTCACGTCCGTAACACAACATCTACGTTCTACGTCCAGCGCGGCAACAGCTGTACTTACGTCAATGCGTATAGCTGGCTAACGAGGTTCCGAGTAAATTCCTCGGATATGCTTTTTCTTTTTGACCTGTATCCGTCTTAGGTCACGAGACGGATTGGATTTTCGGCCACCTGAAGGATATGAACAACTGAATGATTTGGAAATGGACTCATACCATATTTAGAGCTGGCGATGTGGCGGCCAGGGTCAATGTTATTGCAGGTGTAACGGAGACCCTTCCGTTGTCCACATGCCCCCTGCGATGGCAAGCATGTAGCAATGGTGCCCATGTATGTCGGTGCATGGGAGCTCTGAAAGCTTCGGTGAGTAGGAGCCTGGAGTCAGTGCAGAGATTGCGCATCCGCTTTCTGCCAGGACATATGCCGGTTCCACCGGAGTACCGGATCGGACCTCCAAGGTTAGTAGCCCTGGAGTGGGGTTGTACCCCGGCGGCTAGCCTTGCTACAGAAGGGTTCAACTTACATGAATATTCGCGAACAAACAAACGTGGCAGAGGTGCACGTAAACACCCCCGTTTAGAAACCGCCGATTCGCCACAACCGAAGAGGAAAAAGAGCAAGGAGTCAGATAAGATTAGAAAAGATGCTGATAGAATCAGTAGAGATTTGAGAAACGCTTTTTTTGGAAATAATGTTCCCAAACCAAGATTTTTGATTATTACGAAAGAAGAATGGTAACTTCCAAAAGGTTAGCCCATTCTTAATCGCTAGAGAAATAGCTAATTGTACTGGTGGTCCTGTCAAAGAAATCCAGAAGACTTTTAACGGATTGCACATCGAAACTATCAATGACAGTCAAAGCCAAAAAGTCCAGGAATTGAAGAAGATCGGTGTATTTGCGATATCTGTGCATCCGCATTGCACCCTTAACACATCCGGAGGAGTTTCTGTTTGCCGCGATCTTCTAAATTGTACAGAAGAAGAAATAGTACAGAAAATGTCTAGTCAGGGAGTGATTCAGTGTCGTAGGCTAACTATGAGAAGAAATGGTAAGGTTCTTCCTTCGGCCTCGCATGTATTGACATTCAATAGGCCAAATCTTCCTGAAAAGGTATGAGCTGGCATACATCGGCTTGATGTATGTGCTTTCATTCCGTAGCCTATGAGATATTTTAAGTGTTAACGATTCGGACACATTGCAACGCAGGAAATTTGCATATGTGGAATGAAGATACATGAGGGTGATCCATGTAAAGACCCTCCAATCTGTATTAATTTTAAAGGCCACTACAACTGCCGATCAAGGAACTGCCCAGTATATAAATTGGAAACGGCTATTCAGGAAGTTAAAATGCTTCAAAAAGTAAGTTATCCTGAAGCGAAGAAAATTGTTAGTCAACGAACACCTCAACTATCAACCACTTATGCAGAAGCAGCTGCTGCCCCTTCCTTATCAAAACTCAACGTGGAGCAGTTGCTTAATACGATGACACTAAGTCTTGCAACAATGATAGAAAGAATCATTGATACAAAGATTGAGTCTACTCATCGGTCAGAACCAATTAAACATGCGAAGGCTCATTCCCACACTGACGTCGTTGATATAAGAAACGCACCGACGCAGCATAAAAAACCAGCAAAACCTGTGATCATAACGCTACCAATTGACGTAATAATTAAAAATCCTGATTTATCTGGAAAAGACAAAAAGATCACTCAGTCATCGAGTCAGAAGCTTAAGGAAATGTGACAATAGTACAGGAAAAATCTGAGTGTACCGAAGTGGAGGTGCAAGTCATTATCGAGAAAGCAGAAGATACAGACGATATAAGAACTGTACTTATAGAGCCTCCAAAAGCTCAGCTTCAATGAGAGCATCTATTTCAGCCAGTCCTAGCACACCGTTACAGATTGAATCCAGTTCATCAGCCACCGAAAATGCATCGCTTGCTAGTTTAGATTCAATAGCTACGATGCTAACTGCACCAACAAAGCTTTCATCTCCTGATGTCAGCCGGAGAACGTCACTGGCATCAGAAAGAGAAGAAGACAAGGCCTCACTGGGTTTGCTCTAGTGCTCAGAGGACATTGTTCGAGACTCACTACGTACAGCCATTCACCCATCGGCACGATAGATCCCACCTTGGATTACGGTTGCGTTTCGTACGATGTCGCAACACCACCAAGTGTAAATGAAAGAGAAAATTGTGGTGGATGTTGTTGTGTAGTCGAGTAAATGTATATGTTGTAATTCGTGTAGTGTACTTGGTGTAGTATATGTGTGTAGTGAAACTGTATACTGTATACTGTGTAATTCGTGTATACTGTATGACTTTCTTTGAGAAAGTCATACAGTATTACTGAGCTTAATGATTATATTAAAACTTATGAGCCAGCTTTAACTGAGAAGCAACATTAAATTATGACTATACTTTCAACTGTCTGTTAACTAGAATGATTCATCTATTGAGCCAAAGGAACCGGTAAAACATTTTTAATTAACCTACTCCTCTCAAAAATTTTGTCTGAAAAACTGCATTAGCAACACTATCATTGGGAGTAACAGCTAACTTACTGCTGGGAGGAAGAACAGCTTTCCTCCCAGCTCATTGTTTAAATTTTCTAAGTTTAAATGTAAATAGAGGTAAAAATCAACAGCTAATTAAAAAAACTACTCTTATTTCTACTACAAATATCCTTCAAAAAGTAATTATAATGAATTCGAACAATTATTTACATCATGTCTATGTCATAAAATCTCATACTAAAAAATAATTACTTTTAAAATTGAACAATACAGTGAAAAATGGCCTAATATGTGAGTATAAAATTACATTACACACAATTTCATTAAAATGCAATAAATTTAATAATAATAATAATTATTCATCAACAACAAAACAAAAGATTGTATAACAATGAAAGATTCTCTAATGGGGAAGATGTCATTTAAAAATCTTCAATAATAGTTCATACCGATAAAGTGGGTACAATGGCCCAAAAAACTTGCCTGTACTTTAGAGGGTATATACAACCAGAATCAGGTAATGTGAGATTTTGTTTATTGTGGTTAGAGATTTTTATGAGAATCTTCTGATCATTCCAAGAGACATAAGAACTGATGAGATTGAAGCTTGCTTAAAAAAAAGTTTCCTTTGGGCTCATATTAAAGTTTGGTAAAGGTTGGTGGAAATTGATAGAATATTAAAAGATGCTGTACCTGACTGGATGCCGTTCGAACCTGGGATTTCCATCGAGACGCTACCTACCCTGCCACAGAGGTTGACAAAATAATTATTATAACATTAATTCCTCTCTCCCCTTCTGACTTTCCCGTATGTTTTAAAAGACTGAGATTTTTAATAACATCAGCATTCATTAAAACAATAGATAAATCTCAGCAATAAACCTTAAAGTAGCAGTAGTGGAGTAGATTTAGATAGTTATACTTTTCCCATGAGCAACTTATACAACAGTATCAAGAAGAGGGAATTCATCAAGCTTTTGTTTATTATCCTAAAGTTCAAGCTATAATGTGGTGTATATTGTTTTTTTGATAACATAAAAAATTTAATGATTGAGTAATAAACTGGATAGGGACTGGACGAAGTCAAGCATTTAATCTAGTATATAATTAAATTAAATACATATATAATTAGAAGAAGAAGAAGTATCAGGAAAATCAAAGAAGAGGTTGAACTTAAACTAGATGGGAGGAAAGAAGAAAGGATCAATTTAGAATGACATTATTTAACTGTAGGAGTTTCAAATAAACCGCTTCAAAGTTGTTTGAGGCTGCCGCCTTGAAATTATTGTATGGCTTTAGAGACATACATTAGAATTTATTAATATAGTTTAGTACGTAAGGATGCGAATTACGTTTGATTTTTATTACGTTTAGATGATATATATAGTTAAATAATCGGTATTCTTTTGAACTAAAAATGTAATATAATGGCTACATAATAAATGTGATTTAATTATTAATTGAAAGCTTGAAACTTTTCTTCAGAAGATTTGTTTGATTTCTTTATTTTATTGAAATAATGTAATATTAAAAATAACTTTTAATTTTTATATTTTTCATTTTGTAAGTTGCAAACCAATAATCACATTTCCACTGTGATCGGAAGTAAATAGACCACGTTGCGAGCTTAAGTTCTTTCCGTCGGTCTGTGAAAACTTAAAGATGGTAAGAAGTGAAATAGGTTTTTTTTGCTAGTTTATTAATCCTCAGTATGACGTTGTGGAATTAATTTTCAGGGTAGATGAATTAGTATTACGAATTTCAGTTTTAAGCAATATAATTGTGCTAATATAATTTTTCCTCATGTGTTAGGTCTTAAGCCTAAAAATATAATATTAGTTTTAAGTGCGTTGGGTTTTGAAAATTATTTTTCAGTAAGAGATTTAGTACCATAGAAGTGATTCTAAGTAATTGTTTGGTTTGTGTGTTAGGTGTCATGGGTTAGTATTTAAATTTGAGGGGGTTATGTTTCTTTAGGATCAAGTAGCGTTTGTATTGGGCATTGTTCATTATAATTATTTTTTTGAAATGTATCTAGTAGGAATGAGGAGTGCTTGTTTTAATTAGCTGTTGATTTTTACTTCTGTTAACGATTAGTAGTTAAAAATTGTGGTGAATGTACCATTAATTTGATTTCAATAGCGTTTGAAATCTTTTCATTATCATACAACTATTTTCTAGAATGTAAAACCAAACTTGAAATGAATTTACGAATTCCATGTTAACATAATGAATTTTGCTGGAAACAAATACTAAAGAAAGAATTCCTGTTACAATCGGAACTAATAAAAATAAACAATTATACTTACATTGCAAATTACTTGTAACAGATAAGGTAAGGTAAGCAATTTAAAAAGTTACAAAAATTAAAATGTAGCTTCGTGTTAGCATATAAAGTTTTTATTAATGGTTTTTTTTATCTCCGATGGCAGTTGAAGAAAACGCGGGAGAAAAATAATATTAAAAGTGCAAACTAAGCTATGGATAGCAAAACTGTGAGTATGAAACTGACTGCCTCGTTAAAGAGTTCAGATAACTTACAAAGATTTTTAGTTCTGCCCTTCCTAGCATTAGCATTGTTTCCATAAAATTCATCATTGGAAGGAAAGGCAGAAAATACCCAAATTGATTATGATAATCCTATCAGAAATATAAAATTGTGAAAATAGTTTTTTTTAATAAAAGAAAAAAAAGATGGGTATATTGGGAGATATCTACTGTTGAGATAAAATTTGAACAGTAAAGGCGTGCAATGATTTTGTAGAATTGAAAGTGAAGTTTTAAAGTAAAATTTTTTTCAGACCAAGAAGCGAAGGAATGGTGGACGTTCAAAACATGGCCGTGGCCATGTCAACCCTGTTCGTTGCACAAATTGTGCTAGATGTGTTCCAAAAGACAAAGCTATTAAGAAGTTTGTTATCCGTAACATAGTTGAAGCAGCTGCTGTTAGGGATATCACAGAAGCAAGTGTCTACAATTGTAAGTATTAGAAATTCAATCCTAAAACAGAGTTTATGTTTGCATTTTTATTCTAAACTGAAGTGTAGAAGTTACAGGAGTTTAAAATAAGTTATTTCTAATTCTACACATGCCTGAATTGTTTGTAGGAGCATATCAGCTGTTTATCTGGGTACTGCATATAAAACAATTTTCTTCTTAACAAATCCCCTTAAAACCTAATGCTCAGAGTATGCTTTCAACTGATTTATTTTAAATGTATTTACTTTTATATTAATTGTTATAGAGGTACTGATAATTATTTTGAAAGGTAATGCACATTCAAAATTCAGTAATCTTGGCATGAATAATTTCAGTTAAAAATTAAGTAATCTTGGCATGAATAATTTCAGTTATTGATTTTATTAATATTCTTTGACAACATATTTTAAATTTGTATAAATCTGTAAAATCTCATTTTACATATGCGACACAAAATTTTTATTTTATGTGTAATCATTATTTAAACATTTTTTCTCATTTTCAGCATACCAGCTGCCGAAATTGTATGCCAAGCTACATTACTGTGTCTCTTGTGCTATTCACTCAAAAGTTGTTAGAAATAGATCAAAGGAAGCCAGAAAGATAAGAACACCCCCAACAAGAAACTATCCTCGGGTATGTTGTACTTTCTTGTTGTATATTGAAACCAGTTTCCTTATCTATGTTTATAATTTATTAAGTTTGCATGTTATCTATTTTATTTTATTAATTCTAGTTTAAATCAGAATTTTAAAGTAACATTACAAAGGCTCAGGTAATTGCATCATATTTTTAAATGTAGCAAAAACTTAAACATTTAAATCTTAAATTTGCAATGTTTTTAACGTATTTATTTTCATTCAAACTTCTAGCTAACTAAGCTCATTTCATTGAAATATATGTTGATTTAAGGCTTCTTATGGTGCTTACAAAGTGATTGCCTTTAAAGTGCCAATACTTAAGGTGCAAGGTTACCTGTTAAATTTTTTTCTGTAATGGATTAATGACATGTTAATGTGTGGACATTGATTAATGTATGTTTTTGGAATGTTTTAACTTTCTGCTATTTCTGAGACTGTAAATAAAACAGAAAGAGGCAGTATGAATTGTATACATAGCCAGTTGTACAAGCAAACAAAATTTGTTGTCTTAATTTAATAATTAATCTCTCTTATATTCTGATGTTAAATTTTTATATTAAAAAATGATTTAATAAAAAGGTAAAGAAATATATAAAAAAAAATTAGCAATTAATGAGGTGAATTCTCATCGATGAAGTGTAATTATCTTAAGTTTATATAAAAAATTGTTTTATATAGATCTTCTGAAAACTAAAACGCTAAGCTACTGCAAGTTTTACACAAATTTAAATATACACAAACTTTACAAAAATAAATACACAATACTTTAGAAACTAAAGCAGTTGAATGTAATCTTCCAAAGAAATTTGAAAAGATTCTGCAGTTTTGTCAATTATTTGCTCCTGTGTAATGTATTCATCTTCATCTTGTACTTTTTTACATAAGGTTTACAATGCACATACTGTTTTATTTAAAACCAGACCAAACCATTTCAATAGAGTTTAAGTCTGGGTGGTATGGGTTTAATTGTAACACTTCATGTCAATTTTTTTTTGGCAAGTTCATCAAACCCTTTATATTTTTCTTTTTCCTTTTAATTATCTTGTATAGTTGAGGTTTCAGCATAGTAAATGGGAATGGAATTCTATAATTACATGTAACAAGTCCTTCATTTCTTGTATTAGATAATTTTTCTTGTAATGTTTGTAATAAGATCCATTGCCTAAAATTATCAAATTTTCAGGAAGATTTTTATCAACCCATTTTAAATAATTATTTGCATTCATAGATTCATGGTAGTCACCAGTTGTTGTTGCACTTGCTTTCCAGGATTACAATTGGTCTAGAATAAATCACATTTCACTCCCAACATGTATAATTATCAATCTGTTGTCTTTAGAAATTGGACCTAGAAGTCCTTCCCCTGAAGCATCCATGATTTTGTTGAAGGATGATGACAAAATATACATTTGATTAAGATATACAGTCTACCTGTTTCTGGTTCTGAATTTTTTGATTGCGTTTATGTACTCTATTGATTTAATTCTAACGTTATGATATTCAACAATCTCTGAATCTGCCAGATATGCCAGCAATTTCAGAATGGTGAGCAACTGCTTTTCTTTGAGATGAAATTCATTTACGGCCCATCTCACTACGCATATGTTGCAATCATTTAGGAGTGTTACTGGTTTGTCGTGTGGATTTTAAATTTTCTAGAGTACTGAAACAAGTAGAAGCCTCTGAAGAGATTTCTTGCAATTTTTTTTAATAACTCCTTTTTTTGTTTCCGTACTCTTTGAACTTATCATAATATTTTCTACTTAACTGCTATTCTTTCTTCATACTTTTGAATGGGAAGAGTATGCTTGTTGTCATTTTCCAACTTTCAAAATTTACTTGCTGCTTCTTTCGTGAATTTGTACACATTACTGTTTAACTCCCATTGTATTATAATTATAAATACAATTTAATTTTTTACAAGTCTGGATTTAAGTTCATTCATCCTGCTTGCAACTACAGATCAAATAAAAATATAATCTATAATATATACATACTACTACTATAAATAAGAAAAGCAAACTGCAGCACTGGCAGAATGCACTCAAAAATTCATAGATAAACAAAAATTATTATGCAAAGATTTCAAGTTTCAATATATTTTATAAATAGAATAAATATACTTGTTTTTATTTTGTGTATGATAATTGCGATAATTGCTATCGATGTTATGACTTACTATTAAGTCAGCTAATTAGAATGATGCATTTATAACAGTAACTCATACTAATTTAAAAGAAAATGTTGACTTTACATTTGTCGACACTTGCATTCAGTTTTGTCAATTTTGCATCATTTGTAATTTTTAATTGATGTTTCATAAATTATAATATAGATTAGAAATACTTAAACGATAATTACAAATGAAATAATTCAAGATAATTTTATCTTAATTGTATTTAATATTATAAAATAAATTATACTTAACACCAATTTCGAATAGGTTAAAAAATTTAACCTATCATGAACAGAGAAATTTTAAGAGAAATTTTTGTAGAATAATTTGTATACAGGACAAGAAATGTGTAGAATCGTTGGTATACAGGATGTTAGTTTCTTGACTGCAAGCTTAAAGTTTTTCATGCCCGCTACTATAAATGATTCTTGAACACCTTTTTATCCTTATATTTATAAAAAAAAAAATTTTTTACAAATACCAGTGACCATTAATCTGCGCAAAATTACCAAACAGCCACATAAATTTCTTAATAAGGTATAACTTCAATATCTGTAGAATTATTGTTTCAAAAACTGGTTGCCTCATTAGTTGTGGGTCATTGTAGTATTTATCAGAAATTGGTTATATATTAATTTTCAATGTTTTTAATTTTAATTTTTTTTTTTTTTTTTAGGAAATTATACGGCAGGGTGGTGGAGCCCAGGTTAGAAAATGAACTTAATAAAAGTCAACATTTTTTATTAACAATAAAAAGTATTCTTGGTTAAAATCTAAGTTAATTTTATTTAAAACCTTTATATTATTTTCATTTCCTTCTTTTTTCCTCTTGCCTTGGATAAAAATGTACAGTACATTTGCATTTGGAAACTGTTTTAGTTTTAAATCAACTAATGCAGATATAATAAGTTTGGTATTGCTGAGTATATCATTTAGCATATTTTTGAAAAAAAAGGCAGTATATCTTAAATATTTAATACTTTAATTTATTCCACAGTTTTTAAATAATTCTATTTGTGTGAATACAAATATACACTTGTACAGTGTTATATTCTTGCATGTTCAGTTAATTGTAAGTATAGAATCTAGAATTTGGTATATGAAAGTATATTTAGCAAACTGAATGAAGCTCTCCTTTAATACAAGTTAAGTGCTTTTTTTTTCTATCTCTGGGCCCCAGATGCCCACAGTATTAACTAGGATGCAACTAGCATTCTTTTTGCCAGACAGGTGCCAGAATATTGAGTCAATTTGAGACCAGATCCTACAGCCAGTTGGCATCTCAGCAGTCATGGAACTGCTTGGTTTCAAAAGCATTGAACATGTTAATATAATTTCTGCCTTCAGATTTTGTAATTGCATTCATACTGGTCTAATCCAAGTTAGACATATTACCATTAAAACTTTTACTGAAAACTTTAAACTTGTACAGAGTAGCTGCATAAATATTTAGTTCGTTACAGTGTATAATTGATTCTATTCTGGCTTGTACATTCCCATAATATGCAGAATATGGGTTTTACTTTGGTTTATTGTACATGTATAATTCTTAATGTTTATTTCATAGCTGGTTATTATGATTTGCAGAAGGAAGGTATCAATGTAAAACCAAATTTGAGTTTTACATACGAATGCTGAAGTATTTTCAGTTCAATAACCTCTACCAAACCTAAGCTGGAAACTTTATTAATGGCTGTATTAATTGTCTAATTAAGAACTAGAGGTTCTTATTTCAAGCTGCTTTCAACTGTTAGGTTATTGCACATAACAAATATAATGTAAAGATAATATCTTAATATTGCCAAGTTAACTGAGAAAATTAGTTTATAATGAATGGCTTGTGCACAATTTCTTAGTCAGCTGGTGTTCAACACCTTGAAGCGCACTTACCCCTTGGTATGATGATAGTCAGATTTACCAGTCTTTTCCCCACCATTTCTTATTAGAGGTATTGTACCCATTTGAGGTGATGATTGTGCTTGAATTTATTTATTTTTATTTATTTATTGTGCTATAATTTATCAAACTCCGTAAATGCAGACCCCCCCAAGATATATATATTTTTATGATATGCTATAATGTGTAGCATGTGTGTGAGATCCCTGATAGTAGTTAAATAAACCAGATTTTAGGTAGGTCTGCTTAACCTAAACAATCAACACCAGTTGCCTCCCTTTCATATTAATGGAATTTTTACTTCCTACTTCTGAATGACCTTTTGATCAATGGAGTTAACAATGCCTTTTCAATGGAGTTATAATTTTGTCTTTTTAATAATAGATAACCATCTAAAGAATATTAAATTACAAAATTATTTTACTTTTGGTAAAGATACTGGGTTAATCTGGTCTTGACAGTTTTGATTTTGTTACCACTTATTGCCTATTTTGATAATTTTATTGATGGTAATTTATTTCAATTAGTAATGAAAAAGTAAATAACTTACAGAATTAATTGATACCACTGAATATTGTATATAAAGTTTCATTCCCACTATACATTGTTAAAAAAAAAATCTGCTATGGGAGACAATTCATAACTAAATATCGCAAGCTACCACCTCAAAGATGGTCTATTGTTTGTTAAGAACAAGGACCTTTTTAAAAATTCAGATCAAATTAACATTGTCTGATACTTGTAAAGTGATTTCATAGGTTTATAGATGCTTCTGAATCATATACATTATTTTTTGATCCTCAGGTATGTTTTATGATGGTGTCTAAATTTACACTTATAAATCTAAATAAAAACTAAACCGAACAGAAAATAGGTTACAAAAAATTTATTTTTTATAGTGATCAACAAAACATATTGGGTGAAGTTCAGCTTTACACTTAACACCATTGCACTTATACATTGTTAGCAGCAGATTCTTCTGTTATTTACAAGAGGTTATCTTTAAAGTCCACTTTAAAGTCCATTTAGCCACTGATTTCCTCCTCCCAAACATGTAATCAGAAGGAGCTAAGTTATGTGGTGGTGATCATAAATTTCCCATCCAAATGTTCTCTGTAAAACTGATGGCCACAGTCTTTTGGGATCGGTTTGGCATACTACTTATCGATTTCATGCCATGTGCAATGATTATAAATGCAGAAGCCTACTGCAAAACTCTATGAAGTTATGACACACCATTCAAAATCAGTGATGTGGACGATGCATGATAATGCACATCAGAGACTGACCATCCAAATGGCTGGCTGTGCCTTGACCTTTGTTGGTCTGGTTGGCAATTGAGGATGCCATTCACTTGACTGCCATGTTTCATCACGTCACTTGACTGCCATGTTTCATCACTAGTAACAACTGAATTAAGGAACTCTTCACCTTTTTCTGTGTAGTGCATCAAAAATTCCAAAGCTCATTTGAATTTTTTGTGACTTTCTGTTAAGACATGCACCAATGAACACAAACCTTCCTGAAGCCTAAATGGCCAGTAACAGCCTTGAGTGACTTATCTTTTCTCATTTCATCATCGACACATTTCAGCAAGTCCTGAATGATGATTCTTCATGCACATTTTTAAACCTTTCACACCATTTTCGGATTTGTTTCATTTATTGCATTATCACCGTACACAGCAACCAACTGCCTATAATTTCAGCTGGCTTAATGTTTTGATTGTTTAAAAAACATGACTCCACGTACTTAGGTGACATCAATTTTCCTATTCATTTTATAATGTAATAACTCAATCAAAGTTACTACAACATGACAACAATCAGTGTGTACAGTACCTGTGTCAAACTAAGTGGTTGAAATTTGACTTGTTCTTTGCGGCTTATTGAGGCACCACCATTTTTCTTCCTCCATTGTTATTCAATAGGGTTGGTGTCCACTGTCCAGTGAATCAACACCATCCATATAGCAATTGTATTGCTTGATAAGATCTGGTTGTTTGATTGAAATTTTCATTTTTTTCACCTTAAAGTTTGTATTTAGAGTATATATTGTTCAATTTTGTAATGAATTTATGTATCAAATTGACAATCATACGTCTCATGGGGTTCCTTCCTAAGGGCAGAATTCTATTTACTGTTTCAGTTACAAAAAAGCCTTCCTCAGTTACAAAAAAGCCTTCCTTCTTCAGTAAACATATTTACTTAAATGAAGCATCTAATCCAAGGGTAGAAATCTACTTATGCTTCTTTTCCTTGATAAAGAGAAAATGTATCCTTGTGGAGAAACATAAAGTGACCATCTGTTGATCTATTCAAAAACACTGTTTTTATTAATAAGGTTATGGTTGCACTTAACCTTAACATATTGTTAGCCAAATCTAATTTTTTATCTAGGTGGTGAATGGCGCATATTTAATAATATGCAACATTTTAATAACGCAAAACAAATTATGGCGTGTTATCGCAACTTTAGCTATATATGAATTAATTATTACATATCTCGTATCGTTATTATAAAAACTAATAGACTGGCTGGGTAATCCTTACCAAATTATGGCGTGTTATCGCAACTTTAGCTATATATGAATTAATTATTACATATCTCGTATCGTTATTATAAAAACTAATAGACTGGCTGGGTAATCCTTACCATTGTGATGTTTTCACACTTACACATTACATAATTATGGATTTATTGCACAATCACACAACCTTTTATTTTTATAATCTGAATTGAAACAAAATCAGCATATGGGATGTTCCATGACTCAACCAGGTTTCTTGAGGTAAGTATTGCATACTGAATATATTTTGTCTAAAATCTTAAATGCACCTGCTGTTAGCCTCATATAACTAAAAGAAAAAAAATTGAGTAGTCCAAATTACTATCACTTATCACAATGTCATCTTAGTTTTGTGAGTTACAAAGTAATACTATTACTCAATGTCATCTTACTTCAATGTAAGTCATAGGATGATGAAACACCAATCCAATATTTTTGAGGGGGTAAAACAAGCTAATTTTTTTCTTACATAAACCACAACGTGGTTTAGATTAAAAATCTAAATCCCAGGACATTCTGCAGTAGAAACAAAATTTGTTTTTAAATTGGCTGTTGTGGGAAAATCTGCAAAGTGGGGTTGGGACCTCCAACAGCCCTGACTTTGCGTGGGGCTATTAATTAAGCAGCTGTTGTCTGCTTAATTATTGAATGAAATAATAATTATAAACAACATTAATTATTGTGTGTCATGGTTTTTCACCTGAAAAATCAAAACAGGTTCCAGAACTATTACTATATTACCACAATAATTCATGATATCCAATGTAAAACGTGTAAACTTTCTAATTATTTCTCTTTCCTCCCCTGAATCTATATATTTACTGTTATTTCCTCGATCACGCACTCATATATCCTGCAATAGCTAAACTTATCAATCACAATTTGCAGTTTATAGAGTATTTTTATCAAAATACATTACATGATTAATTACAGGACAATCATATATTTATCATTTTTAATACTATATAAATAGATATAGTATTTTAACATTTATTACAATGACAATTTAAATATATATTTATGTATACATTACAATGACAATTTAAATATATATTTATGTATACATTTTCCCAAATATTAATATTTTAAACACAAAACACCATATAACAAGTTTCAGTTCAGTTGACATTACATCCTCTTGAAGTATAAATTTTCTTGCACAGTACTAACTTCAAAAATTAGTACCCTGAAAAAAAGTACAGATTTCTTAAATAGAAACATACAAATTAGAATTAACTCAAGATCAATGACCGTATGGTGTGCGTTATCACAAAAATAATGAATTAACTCAAGATCAATGACCGTATGGTGTGCGTTATCACAAAAATAATGAATTAACTCAAGTCTCAATGACCGTATGGTGTGCGTTATCACAAAAGTAATTGATCCTCTTTTCTTCGAGTGCACCACTGCACTCTGGAAGAAGATAGATAGATAGATAGTGCTGATTCCAACATGACTGAGCAACATCACACTACACACATTCAACTTCTAATTTTTTTACCTCAAAGATATAAGCTGTTTTAAATATCAATCCACAAACTCTGTTTCCAGAGTTTGTGGATTGATCTCATGATCAAAAATTTACTCTAGAATTAATACTGTATACTATTTAATTTTATACAAGTTTGTATAAAATTTATCCTTTGGTCTATGTAATGTTTTCATAGTCTTTCATTTCTCATCATTAACAAAAATTTATTAAAACTGCAACCAGTGGCAATTTAAACTGAATGCTAGCTGAAAAAAGTATGAGTATAGCTCATTAAAGTGTATTGTCATCATTTCGAAAACTGAAAACTTTTAAAAAAATTAACATTATTATTATTATTATTCATACCAAAATAATAAAACAAAAACAGCAAGAAAAATTAGTGCACAGTATAGTATAGTATCTGAAGCACACTATAGGTGATCAAAAAGTCAATTATTAAGTATTTAGCGTAATCACAATAATTAATTCTTTAATTGTATGATATTCTTGTTTGTTTGTATTTATAATCACATAATTCAAGATACATAATGATTGAAGGATTTTCTTTTTCATTATTAAATAGCAATATTTTTACAAGTTCTACTTGCATTCTTATAGAATATACTACTATGACAGAAGAATATTTATATATCTTATTGCACATATAATGGTATGAGAGTAGAAAGATAGCTGGCACTCCTGTTACTCTCTTTTGCAAATACAGAGATTATCATTAAAAGTTAGAAATTACTGAAGCACCATCCTCTTTACCTACATCACAAGATCCTGATCTCCTGTTAGAAATTTTATTTTTGGTGAGATTATTTTTACTGATGAAGCATCAAACCACTTAAGTGGGCACATAAGTGATTTGAATCTGACAATTTGATTCCTTAAGATTCACATAACTTAAAATTCACATAATTTTCCCAAACTACAACTGCATTTAATGAAAATATAGATTGTGGTGTGACATGTCCTGTGAAAAAATTATGGGCATTTTTGAATGCAGTGAAAATGAAAAACAGTCTGCAAAATTTAAAAGAATAAGTGAATGAATAATTTATTTCTTGGCTCCTTGATACTAAGAGATTTTTAAATGAAAATTATTACATCATGATAACTGAATAATAGCATATTGACTCACACTGGCGAATCTCAGCCGCTTTGCTTTTTTTTTCAAGTGGTAATAGGTAGAATATATATATATATACTGTGATATATATATAATGATTAGAATCAGCCAGATAAAATTATTGTGCTTCTACCATAATATTGACTAAAAATTAATAATCAGCCAGTAAAATGATCCAAGGGCATATTGACTATATATAAAGTAAGAATAAGAGTAAATAAAATTAATAGCACTAATCAATAAGAATAAGCAGCTGCTCAGCATTAAGCATAAAACAAACAATCTGAACAAATTATTAACTTCATTAAAATTACTTTGGCAAAATATAAAAGCCTCTAGCATTCAAAAGTGTTTAAGTTTTTAGATCCCAACCCTGAATTGGCAACTGGGAAAGACTTCATCAGGGAATAACCAAACATAAGAACAGTTTGCTTTCAGTTTTAATCAATAATAGATTAGAACTCTTTAGAAGCCTGTAACCTCGGTTTTTAAAATATAAACTGGGAATTATCTAATACCAGTCTCAATGTGTTATGATAAAATAGTTAATTCCACTACTACCAGTTCATTAAAGTATATTCTGATCTAATAAAAAAGTACAGGACTTACTTTTCAGATTAATAAAATCATTTTGGTTTTTTGTAGTTTTCTACATTTCATATTATTTTAACTAATTGATTAAAAAGTTTTTCCCTACTGATGGAAGTAGTTTTTATATAATGCATTGTTTCTCACAGAATGGACAAATTTTTCTTCTGGTTATTTATTAAGCCTTTCTTCAACTGTGACACACAGCAACTGAGGTACAAAGGCAAATTGCATTAGTTAAAGCTACTTTCTATGAGTAACTTTACAAAGAAAATTCTCTGATCATCAAATAACAACACAGCCAGTCTTTAATTGAAGAGAGTGATGGCATCACTTGAAAGAATGAAATGCCAATTAACAACACAGCCAGTCTTTAATTGAAGAGAGTGATGGCATCACTTGAAAGAATGAAATGCCAATTAGCAGAAGTCTCAGCTACTTCCCTTGCTGCTGCGCAGCATTATAACTTTCTGAATATTACAAAAATACTTAATCTTACAGTGGTTTTTGACAACCTTGTTTTTTTTTGTTTTCAGCACTATCTCTTACTGTACATAAATAGTAAAATTATTCTATTCTGATGTTATCTTTGTGTTCCATTCAAGACTAAAACAAAAGGGAGTTTGTATTTCAATAACTAAGTTTAATTGTGGCCCATTTTTTAAATTAATGTCTTGTTTTATTGTTTGTATGAAATTGTGCAGGAAAGGTAGGCTACAAGACTATAGTAACATCACAATCCGTTTGAGGATTTAAATATTTTTTTCCAAATTGTGTTTTAATCAAGGTTCAACTAAAATAAAATATTTCTCAAACATGGTACTGCTGATATGTTAAATAAATAAACAATTCATATAATCCACCTTGCCAGTATACATTGATATGTTCTCTAGGTCTTTCGGCTTACTTGGAAGCCATCATCAGGAGTTAAAATTTATGTATTAATTTGACTTTAATATATTAATTTTAACTCCTGATGATGGCTTCCAAATAAGCCGAAAGATCTAGAGAACATATCAATGTGCTGGTAAGGTGGATATTGATCATTTTTTTTACAAACAGAAATATTAAACTACAAAGTGAAAATAACTGCTAACAGTCAGGTCTTAACAGACTTTAATAATGGAAGGACTGACAAATAGTGTTATAGATTTTCCCACACAATACATTGAGATCTTAAACACCTATAACCTGGATGTAGAATACTGAAAAATGTTAGTTGCAGTGGAATGAAATGTATGCTTAACCAAAATATTTGTAATGCATAAATGTTATCAAAAATCTGAACTGGTTAGTTCAACTAATAATATTGCCTACAGGACACCTCCACTCTGGTGTCATTCTTTTCACATTTCTTGAACTGAATTACTAGGAAATACATTGCTTGTTATAAATTATAGAAATTTAGTGGCATTTCATACATTTTAAGAATAAATTAGTTAAAAAGAAAAAAATCTGTTCTACAGAGTAGACATTATCTTAGTGATAGTCATATAACAGTAATAATGAAAATCCAAAATTTAATTTTGTTAGTTATATAAGTATAATTGTAATGAATTTTATATTCACAAATGTGTTTGTGTAAAAATATACCTCTACCAAATGACACAGCAGAATCATTTTCACATTCAATAATGCTTACAGAAAATGGAGACTTATTATACTTCTATTATTCTTGTCAATAAATTACAATCCAATTAAAAATTTTTCCCATAGATTTATGTAGAATAAAATAAATCAAATAACTACATAAATAAATAAAATACCTACCCATCCTTGTGTGTTCAACATATATTTCCATGCAGTCAGAATAAAAAAATAAATTTATTATTTATTAATTTATTTATTCCCTCTTCCTCTTCTAACAATAAAATATATAGAACATTAGTTTTCCTGTCTATGACAAAGATATTTAATTTTTTGTAAACTTTGTAAAATTAATGTTGATAGTAAATTCCATTTTTTTTCTTTTGCATTTGGCATGACTTCTTGTAATAGTAGTTTTAATACCTAAATGGAACTCGATTTGTTTTCACCTTAATTTTTCTGTGAATATTATTTGTTTCTACACTACATGTCTAGCAAACTGAATTTTTTTTTTTTTTGTCTTCAGTCATTTGACTGGTTTGATGCAGCTCTCCAAGATTCCCTATCTAGTACTAGTCGTTTCATTTCAGTATACCCTCTACGTCCTACATCCCTAACAATTTGTTTTACATATTCCAAACGTGGCCTGCCTACACAATTTTTCCCTTCTACCGGTCCTTCCAATATTAAAGCGACTATTCCAGGATGCCTTAGTATGTGGCCTATAAGTCTGTCTCTTCTTTTAACTATATTTTTCCAAATGCTTCTTTCTTCATCTATTTGCCGCAATACCTCTTCATTTGTCATTTTATCCACCCATCTGATTTTTAACATAACATTCTCCTATAGCACCACATTTCAAAAGTTTCTAATCTTTTCTTCTCAGATACTCCGATTGTCCAAGTTTCACTTCCATATAAAGCGACCCCCGACGGGGAGTCTTATTCTTTAAGACTTTGGGGGTTGGCGTCCCCACGGGCCTAGCCTCCGCAGCTTTCTTTCCCAATATACAATGAGCTGCGGAACACTTTACCTTATACACATATACTACACCAAGAACACTACATAAATTACAACATACACAATTACACAACAACATCCTACACTGATATTTGTTACATTAACACTCTGTGGTGTTGCGACATCTTACAAAACGCAACCGTAACCGGGAACAAATCGTGCCGATGGGTGAATGGCTCTACGTAGTGAGTCTTGAACGATGTCCTCTGGGCACCAGGGCAAACCCAGTTGTACTTAGCTCTAGCTCCAGTACGCGTGCGCTCTGCTGGAGTGGTCCATTTTTCGCCGGTACTCGTGGGACCAAAATTTCTGTTCCTATATTAAATTCCAAGATGGTTGGTGGTCCATCTGAAAAAACCACCTAATTAAGTCTTGCGAAGAGACCTCGATCAGCTTTGTCTGACGAGGATAAAAGTCCTATGGAAGAGAACTACAGATCTTTAGACTTGAACACTAAAAATATTCGATTCGTTGTTCTCCGAAATAGTCAGGAAGGTGGCTCCCTCCAAAAGGTTTCACCTTTTCTAATAAATAAAACTGTAACAGGTGCAAGTGGCTCCCCGAAGAACATCAGGAAATTACGCGACGGATCGATTCTGGTTGAAACATTCAACGACGAACAGAGTCGATCAATCTTACGTCTCCGTAATATATATAAGTATATAAGTATATAAGTAATATACGTCTCCGGTATAAATATAAGTGCTGAAAGCCACAAAACTTTAAATACGAGCAGGGGTGTAATTTTTTGTGGAGACCTTTTAGATATACATATCAATGAAATAGTTGACGAGCTTTGCCACCAAGATGTTGTTGAAGTGAAACGGCAGAACGGAACAGAAGAACCGACACCGTCTCTTATATTAACATTTAATCTCCCTGTTCCACCAGAAAAGATTAAAGTGGGTTACCTCTCGGTTCGGGTACGACCATTCATACCCAACCCACGGCGATGTTTCAGATGCCAAGGTTTTGGTCACACTACAACATCTTGTACAAAAACTGAGATCTGTGCTCGATGTGCTAAAGAAGGTCACAATGACACTAACTGCGAAGAAAGTGAAAAATGCGCAAACTGCAGTGGTCCACATACTGCCCAATCTTTAAAGAAGAAAAGGCAATTCTCAAAATCTGTATGGAGCAAAAGCTATCTTTCCCGGCCGCACGAAGAGAATACAAAAAGTTAAATAATTCACGGAACCTGGTTAAACCAGATGTATCTTTTGCCACCGCTACTTCTAAACAAATTCCTACAAATGTTAATAATCAGCAGTGCGGATCCTGCAATGAGCTTAAAAAACGTGTTCAGATGCTTTCTGATCAAGTAGCTTCATTTACAGCCGCTATCTCAGAGCTGACAAAGATGAAGAAAACGTCTTTCGTCGCAGTTAGTGAATCCAACAGTGTGATACACACGAAAGTTCCTGCTCCCAAAGTCGTACCGACACGAATAGCGACTATCACAGCTGGCAGTAAGCCACCTAATAAGCTCCCCGTAAAGGGAACCCACATAACCACCACCTCTGGGATGTTAACTGCAGCATCCCATTCAAATAAATCAACTCCACCATCACCTCATTTACTGGAGGATATGGTTGAAGAACCACCCGACCCTAGGGCATCGGAGTTCTTTAAAATAAAAAATACAAAAAAGAAAAACCGAATCACCTACAACTAATTTTTATATAATTTACGAAACTTAATTTTTTTATTTATTTTTTTACACTTATGAACATTATTCAGTGGAATGTTAGAGGTATTCGGTCCCGCATTGAAGATATTAGAGTACTAGCGCACGCACATGATCCACTAATCATGTGTTTCCAAGAAACTCACCTTCTACAACATGACCCAATTACACTCCGAGGATACTTCTGTGAGAGATACGACTGCCTAGTAGTCAGTAGGGAGAGTGGTGGAGTAGCGACTTTCATGAAGAATGGGGTGTCTGCTACAAGAATTCAACTAACCACTGTCATTCCTGCTATTGCAGTAAAGGTCTCTATTCCCTTCAAATTGCATATCTGCAATCTGTATCTCTCACCGAACACTGAGTTCAGTGCTTTAGATGTCTCAAATCTCCTCACGCAAATACCATCTCCATCGATAATAGTAGGAGACTTCAATGCCCATCATATTTCCTGGGGCTCAACCGATTGAGACAAGACTTTGACCTTTGCCTACTGAATAATGGATCACCAACATTCATGTCCTTATCAACTGGTACTGTATCTAACCTTGATCTCTCCATATGCTCACCGAATGTGCTCCCTCATTTTAATTGGTCTGTTTGTGATGACTTTCACGGCAGTGATCATAGACCAATTATTATTGGTTTCGGTGTAGACTGCGAGATTAAGAGAAGGCCACGGAGATGAATTGTTGAAAAGGCAGATTGGAACGGATACCATAAAGCATTCCAATCTCAGTATGACGATGAAGCGAACATCCTCGACCAATATTCTTCTTTTACGTCCATGATACTTGAGAATGCCAACAGATATATCCCACAAACATCGGGTAATCCTAGACGTCCTTTCGTTCCATGGTGGAACGATGATTGCAAATAAGCTATTAGGAATCGACGGCAGGCACTACGAAAATTTAATCGTAGGCCTACAACAGAACATCTAAATTTATACCGCAGGGCTAGAGCGGTGTGCCGTCGAGTATTCTTGGACGCTAAGAGGAATTCATGGACGAAATACGTGAGCACTATCTCACGCACTACTCCCACGTCTACTGAATGGAAGAAAATTCGTGCATTTTTCGGATCACCGAAACAATCTATTCTTGGTCTTATTGATGAAGGAGAACTCCTTTCATCATCCTCGGAAGTGGCAAATAGTCTAGCAAAATCTTTCCGCTCGGTGTCTCTCACCTCTTCATATAATAACGCTTTTCAACGTTACAAGATACAAATAGAAGTATTATCGTTAAACATTGGTGATTCGGTTGGTGAATTAAACACTCCATTCGTATTTAAAGAATTGTTACATGCACTTAAAAACTCACGGGACACTTCCCCAGGACCGGACAACATTCGCCTTTCCATGCTTTCACACCTTCCTAATTCGGCACTACAACAACTTTGGAATATTTTCAACGGTTTATTCTCCGAACAAGTCTTCCCACCCGGCTGGTCAGAAGCATTTATTATACCAGTACTAAAACCTGGTAAAGACCAAACGAACCCCTCAAGCTACCGCCCTATTTCATTAACAAGCATTTTGTGTAAAATAATGGAGAGAATGGTAAACCGCAGTCTTACATGGTACTTGGAGAAACATGGCTTTCTATCTCCAGAACAGTGTGGTTTTCGACAAGGAAGATCTTCTATTGACCATTTAGTGTCACTAGAAACAGCCATATAAAACGCTTTCCTAAATCGGCAGCACCTCGTCGCTATCTTCTTCGATATAAAGAAGGCGTATGACACAGCCTGGCGACGTGGTATTCTTAACACTCTCAAAGAATGGGGAATCAAGGGCAATATGCTTGCTTTTATCCGGGGATTCTTAAATCACCGAACGGCTCGTGTTCGTGTAGATGATTCGCTCTCAGATAGTGTCATCTTGGAGAATGGAATGCCCAAGGTAGTGTATTAAGTGCCACCTTATTTTTTGTAGCCATAAACGATATTACCAAATGTGTGCAGGCTCCTGTCTCATGTTCTCTATTTGCTGACGACTTTGCTATCTATATTGCAGGCCGTTCAACACCTAAAGCAGAGAGACTACTGCAGAACACTATATCTCACCTTGAAGCTTGGTCCAGGATTACTGGTTTCACATTTTCATCCGAAAAAACAAAATGTGCAGTTTTTCTCGACTACGAAACCCTTCTATTCCGCAAATATTTCTGAACGGTGAGACTATTACTATCTCTACTTACGTCAAGTTTTTAGGTTTATTTTTTGATAGCCGTCTTACTTGGGTCAAACATTTAAAAGAATTGAAAACAAAATGTTCCAAACTTCTAGATATGATGCGAGTCCTTACTAACACCAACTGGGGAGCCGATAGGTCATGTATGATACGTTTTTACTATTCCTTTGTTCGCTCCCGTTTAGATTATGGTTGTGTCACCTACTCTTCAGCTCGTCAATTCGTGCTTAAAATGCTGGATAGTGTACATCATGCTTTCCTTCTGCTTGCCACAGGCGCGTTTAGATCAAGTCCTGTCGCAAGCTTACTTGTAGACTGTGGTGAACCATCACTTTGGGATAGACGAGACCAGCTTTTATTATCTTATTTTGCTCGTCTCAGAGGACAGCCAAATCACCCGGCTCTTGACTCGGTCTTTAGAAATCCTAATCTAGGAAAGTATGAGGATCATCCACGTCGTACTGCACCTGTAGGTGTCCGTACCTGGCGTCTGCTGCAGCATATAAATGTTGACACAGTCATTCTTTCCTATGTATCCTTGCTCATATCCTCCATGGAGAATAAACCTTATAAATTTTAATTTTGACCTGACTACATACAATAAACAATCAACACCATCTATTGTCTTTCAGCAAATGTTTCAGTGTGTTCTCTCCAAGATGAAACCAGACGCGGTTGTATACACTGATGGATCGAAACAAAACGATACAGTTGGGTGTGCATTTGTTGGCAATGAAAGAACTTATATGTTTGGTCTACCCGGTATTACGAGTGTGTTTACCGCTGAACTATACGCTATAAATAAGGCTCTAAACATCATTAACCCTAAATATAGAAAAATTCTTATTTGCAGTGACTCGTGTAGTGCTCTCCAAGCCTTAAAAAACTTTTATTCAAAATATCCTATCGTCATTGAAATTTACAACGCAATCACTGAGTTGAATAATAGCAACACAGAATTAAGTTTTTGCTGGGTCCCTAGCCACGTAGGGATTCCAGGTAATGAACATGCAGATTCCGCAGCCAAAGAAGCATGTAACCAGCCTCCTTTCACCACCCGAGTTGCTACTTCTGATTTCATTAACTATGTAAAACAATTATTAAGGTGGCAAGGTGATTGGACGGCTACCGTTAATAATAAACTCAGTCAGATTAAAGATTCTGTGTTACCATGGGACTCCTCATACAGAAAACCCCGGCGTGAGGAAGTAGTTCTCTGTCGATTGCGGATAGGACACACGAGGGTCACACACGAGTACCTGTTTACAAGAGGACAACCACCTCTATGCGCACGATGAAACTGCCGCGTGACTGTGCGCCACATACTCGTGGACTGCATATGTTATGCGGCATTGCGTCGTAAATTTAAACTACCCAGACACATCCGTGGTATCTTGTGTAATGATAAAGAGGTTTTAAACCGGATGTTTCTGTTTTTGCGTAGTATAGGGTTAATACAAAAAATTTAATTACTCTAGTCCTATGTATTGTTTTTGTTATCCGAGTAGCGAGCCTTTTACACTCCCTATCGGAATTTTGTTTTATATATATATATTCATGTTTTGTTGTTTTTTTTACGTTTTTTAAATTCGTCTGTGATATTAGTTGTAAGATTTTTGTAATATTAGTTGTAAGTTTTATCTCTTTTTTTAGTTTTAAGTTTTATTTAGTTTTAATATGATAGTTTTTAACGTAGTTTTAAGTTACATGTTAGTGTTTTTGTTATCCGAGAATGGGCCTTTTACACCCATTCCGGATTTTGCTTCCTGTGATAGTAGTTTTAAGTTTTAATTACTTCTACTTTTACTTTTATTTATTTATTTTCCGGGCGATGATAACGACCAATCGTTAAAAAAAAAAAAAATATAAAGCGACACTCCAAACATACACTTTCAAAAATCTTTTCCTGACATTTAAATTAATTTTTGATGTAAACAAATTATATTTCTTACTGAAGGCTCGTTTAGCTTATGCTATTCGGCATTTTATATCGCTCCTGCTTCGTCCATCTTTAGTAATTCTACTTCCCAAATAACAAAATTCTTCTACCTCGATATTCTTTTCTCCTCCTATTTTCACATTCAGTGGTCCATCTTTGTTATTTCTGCTACATTTCATTACTTTTGTTTTGTTCTTGTTTATTTTCATGCGATAGTTCTTGCGTAGGACTTCATCTATGCCGTTCATTGTTTCTTCTAAATCCTTTTTACTCTCGGCTAGAATTACTATATCATCAGCAAATCGTAGCATCTTTATCTTTTCACCTTGTACTGTTACTCCAAATCTAAATTGTTCTTTAACATCATTAACTGCTAGTTCCATGTAAAGATTAAAAAGTAACGGAGATAGGGAACATCCTTGTCCGACTCCCTTTCTTATTACGGCTTCTTTCTTATGTTCTTCAATTGTTGCTGTTGCTGTTTGGTTCCTGTACATGTTAGCAATTGTTCTTCTATCTCTGTATTTGAACCCTAATTTTGTTTAAATGCTGAACATTTTATTCCTGTCTACGTTATCGAACGGCTTTTCTAGGTCTATAAACGCCAAGTATGTTGGTTGGTTTTTCTTTAATCTTCCTTCTACTATTAATCTGAGGCCTAAAATTGCTTCCCTTGTCCCTATACTTTTCCTGAAACCAAACTGGTCTTCTCCTAACACTTCCTCCACTCTCCTCTCAATTCTTCTGTATAGAATAAGAAGAGGAAGCCTGATAGTCGACGGTGTAGCTGAAGATCGTCCATGTGAGACACGGTCCATAACAGTAGACACGGTAGCATCTATATACAACGCTATCCATCGTCAGCATCTGTGAGAAGTTTGACCGGCCTTATGTCATCAGTACTGTATTTGGAGATATTCTACTTGTTGTGAGTGAGGCTGCGTAGATTTACAACTTCATCGCTGCTGTCTTCGAGTATAAGTATTCGTCGCAGGACAAAAAAAAGTACCTATGTGGAGTCCGAAAGCGAACCGCGTTCTGCGAGAGTGATACTGTTAAAGACAAGATGATTCCGGGATGGAGGGAGATTGTGGTGATGGCCGAATAGTCAAATCCTCTCAGGTCATTGGCAGGTTCTATACCTAACAGTACGGTGTCCAGCAAGAAAGTTCAACTCGGCCGTTCATTAGTTTCGAATACGAGGAAAGTTCCTATCCGGATGGTAAACCTCGTAACGACTGAACCAAACTGTGTCAAGAGGTACCACTCAGGAAAAGCACGAACCTGTACTGTGGCCAACTCCTAGGAATTCGGAAGATAAATTGCCGAAGAAAATTGAATGAATGAGCACTAACTAACGTAAGTTAGGAAGAAAGGAAGAAGAGAGGAAGAATATTACGGCCGTACGAATAAAGTGTATCACCGCATTTACTATGTTGATGCGGTGATACACTTTCAATTAATTTGAAAATTTCATTGCGGTGAGATTCCCAGCCAATTCGTCATCCACCACGGGGCGCCTTCCTCTTGCGAAACAAGATGGGTAGTGATTGAAGATTTGGGAAGTCCTTGGTCTTCTCCTGTTGTTCTAGTCAAGAAGAAGAATGGTGAGCTGCGTTTCTGCGTGGATTACAAAAGGCAATGACGTTACGAAGAAGCTGCTTCCCTCTACCACAAATCGACTACATTCTAGACACGCTTCAAGATGTGAAATGGCTCTCTACGCTAGATTTGAAGAGTGAATACTGCCAAGTGCTGCGCACCCAGAAAACTACATTTTCAATTGGACGAGGTCTGTGGCAATTCACAGTGATACCTTTTAGTGCTAGGTGTAAATCTGAATTCGAATCTTTTTCGTTAAGAAATTCAATACTTAGGTCTTGTTGTCTCGGCAAACGGATTGTCTACGGACCCAGAAAGATTAAAAAGTTGTGCGCGATTGGCCGCCGCCGAAGAATAAACACTGTGTTTATTCTTCGGCGGATTATGCTCTAATTATTGCCATTTTATAAAGGGGTTTTCAGACACTGATAAGGCACTGACTATACAGACACAAAACAACAAATTCAGATTTATGTTCAGCTCCAATCCTCCGTCGGATGATAGATTCGTCGTTGATACAGATGAGAGCAACGTTGGAATCAGCGGGGTACTCGTAAATTCAGGAGAAAACGAGTAATCGGTTATTTCAGCAAAACTCTTACCGAAACCGGAGAGAAACTGCTGCACGACTTGTCGAGAATTACTTGCTGTAGTAGACACTAAGACACTTCCATAAATATCTGTATGCATCACTTCGAACTGATCATTCTACAATCATGTGGGTGCTCAATTTTAAAAATCTCGAGGAACAGACGGCACGCTGGGTAGAACGCCTTTAAGAATACGACTTCAAGGCAGAACATCGGTCAGGAGGAAAGCATTCAAATGTGGATGCTCTTTCCAGACGACTCTATAACGTCGACTGTAGTCATTGCTGCAAAGAGCAACGAGCAGGTATTTTGGATGTACAACGAATTACTACAATAGCAGCGACAAGCTGGCAAAGAGAAGAAAAGACAAAACGCAGATATCGGTCCACTTTTAACTGAAAAGGAGGCTGGAGATAAACCGAAATGGGAGAACATCAGCAATTGAAGTCCAGTTTACAAGAGTGATTGGGCACAATGGAAGTCGCTAGTAGTGGAGTCCTCTTCCAGGAATGGCAGTACGCAGAAAGAAAACGTTCTGTTCTACATCTGGTTTTCCCAAATGGTTAAGTGAAGGAAGTTCTAAAGGAAATTCATGGTGAAACATCAGGAGGTCGCTTAGGAGTCAATAAAATGTTGGACAAGATGTGACAATGCTACTATATTGCAAGATGTGTGAGCGACATCTTGCAACAGTTTTCAATGTTGTCTCGTAAATAGAACCAGCAGTAGCATTGTCACACCTTGCCCAACGTTTTATTGACTTCTAAGTGACCTCCTGATGTTTCACCATGAATTTCCTTTAGAACTTCCTTCACTTAACCGTTTAAGAAAACCAGATGTAGAACGGATCATTTTCTTTCTGCAGACTGCCATTCCTGCAAGAGGACTCCATCCTTCACTACTAGCGACTTCCATTGTGTCCAACCACTCTTGTAAGCTGGACTTCGAGTGTTCTGGTGTATGTACAACGAGAATCACATTACTGCATTCACATATGGTATGTTGAACGCTACATCAAAACTAGAGAGGGATACCTAAGATAGGTCATCTCAGTTAATCAGTGCGATTGGAACAAGAAACTACCTCTCTTTCTAATCGATTATACTGCAACTGTACAAAAATCCACCGGCATTACATCCAGCTAAATGATTTCCAGAAGAGAGCTGAGGTTTCCATTTGATTTGCTCTTCCGTTCACCACCTGGGAAATAACAACCTTCAATCCAGTAGACAGCATTAGGTTAGTCACGTAACAGACAAAATTTATTTGAAGGTAGCAACCGCATGAAAGTAAAATGCAACTTGCAGGGCACAATTCATCTAGTTTCTAAATCAAATTTAGCTCTATTGTCCAAAGAAGACAGTTGGAAGATGTTCAAGTTTTCAGACCAATTGGGAAGGACCTTACACCATCTTGAACAGAAACAACAATGTGATCTAAAGAATTCAGCACAGTTCGAGAACAATGATTGTTGTTCATCTGGATCGCCTGACACAATACCAGGAAGCTGTTAGGGTTGAATAGCTTTAAGGAGAGAGCAGTGTAACAGGACCTACATAAGAGACTTGGGCAACGGGGATTTCTCCCAATTAAGAAGAAAGTATGAGAAAATGAAAATGAAATAAATCCAGAAAAGAACTAGATGAGATCCAAGCTAACAGGTTTGTTTAACAATCTGTTCTTTGCAGTACTGACAATGGCACACCTCCAACAGCTCCTGTTCGATGAGAAGGGCTACTGGACCAGAATAGGAATTTATAGGAAAATGTAAGTGCATGGACAATGAAATTATTATGCTTCCAACAGTTAAGGAATGAGGCAGGTACTGGTTCCATAGGCCAGGGGACATAACTACTACAGGGACAATCAGTAGTAAAGCAAGAAGTTTGGCGAGGCCATGTTCGACGTGATCACAAGCATTCCAGCATGAACAGAGGGTAATGAAGCAGGAAGTTGTTCGATGAGTTATTTGTAGACACCAAAGTTATTATAAACGCCAAAGGTAATGTTATTCGCAGAAAGTTGAATTGTATGAATTTTAACTTGTTAATGCAGTATTAGGTGTTAATATTAGCAGTCTTTAGTCAATTGGACTTATTCTGTTTTTTATGATTTAACTATCTTTAAACAAATCTTTTCCTTATTTGAGATACTATTTTGTATGTCATTTATTCACTATTATTATCATCATTGTTGCTGTTATCACTGATATTACTATTATTTATTTATTTATCTTATTTTCTACATTCTTAGAATAGTTAATTGTATCTATACAAACATTTTTAAATGTTAGTATCTCAATATCTTGGTTGAGCCATGAAAATGTTATATATACATTTGTACAGTATGTATTTATATATACAGTGTAAAATATATTTAATATGGTGATCATATCATTCATTATTTAGATTATTAAAAAATGTACTTCACATTTTTTAATTATCTATTCTAAGATGTGTTAATTTGAAATTTATTTATTCCAGCAGTCTATTTTAAAATTTTTTTATAAAGTTTATCCATTGCACCTACCCTCATTTTATCTTAACAGTTAGCAAATAAGGTTGTTTGTTCAACAGGTTTTACATCTCTTATTTTTTAATTAACCATACAGTCCTATGACAACAAGAAATCCCCATTTTACCCAGGTACAACAATCACTTCAGATTTGATGATGAAGCTCTGCTGAGACTGATAATATGGAATGGGGGTCATGACAATTTCGTGAGGAAGCCATCCATCATAGTTTGAAGCTGTTATCCCAGTGAACTAGTTTGGTCAAGATGCTAGCCATCATTCTGCACAATGAAGTGCAGAAATCAGTAAAGATTTGAATGCGAAAAGGCCATTTTTTACAGAAAAGTATCATCAGTTTACCATTCATCAGTATTATTTTTGGAAATAATACTTTAAAAACATTTTAAAATTCTAAATTTTGCTTTAAATTTTCTTAAAACAACAATTTTGATTTTAAATTCCTTTAAAATGTCAACAAATAGTCTTGTTGAATGAAAAACAAATTTTTTTGCAATTTTGTTTAGTATGAAGATAAAATTAAATATAATGTCAGAAAAATTGATTGGTATAAATTGATTGACACAACTTATTAATATGATGCATCTGTTCTGATCTTCTCTTGATCACTGGATTTTTAAAGATGAACACTAATATCTGCGCATTTACCTTTAAAAATGAGTTGTACTGCTTCTTTGTTAATAAAAAAAATTGTTTTTTACTTTAGTTATCCTCCAAGTTTACTTCTTTCATGGCAACCTGATTCATCACAAATTTTTGTGGAAATTAAATTAAAAGACAATTAAAAAATAAAATAAAATAAAGTAATAGAGCATTTGGTATGTTTACCATCTCAGTGACAGACTATTCTGTTCCTATTAAAATCTATAGTGGATAATGGAACTGTTATTTCTAATCCAGTCCATTATGTTTATATGTGTTCATTAATTATATTTTTGTTGCTATTTTTTTATTACGCATATTTTCTCCAGACAAAAGGATTTAAAATCTAATAATTTATTTAAACAATTTGTATGTTTTCTGTACTTGAGTTCGTGTTTATTATTGCTAATGTAATCGGCATAATTCAATTTTTTATTATACTTGTATATTTGTTAATGTTCCTGCAAGTGTATTTTAAATTTCTGTTAGTTATTCCTAGATTTTTTTACAATTTTCCTCTCTACATTCAACTTTATAAAATTCTGCTTTTCTATAAATATTATGACTAGGTTTGCTGTATATCATCTAATTATTTTTATTAATTTTAAAGGCACTTTAGTTATTAGTGAAATGGATATTGAAATATTAATTCAAATCAGTATTATAATTTAAATTTAAAAAAAAATTGATTGTTGTAAATTAATGTATTTTATTAACTTCTGCTAGATTGTTTAAAACTGAACAGTAAAATTTAGCTAATAAATATATAAAACTGATTAAAAACATAAAATACAAAACTGTTTTATTTAAAAATTAGAATAAATAATAATAAATCTATAAGAAATCGGGCTCTGTGTATGTGTGTGTGTGTGTGTATTATATATATATATATAATTTTTTTTTAAATTCATCAACATATATTGATCACTGTGCTAATTAAATTCAAAAAAATACCACCTTAAAAATAAAAAGTGGAGTTTTGTTATTATTACAAATATTATGGTTATTAGTATGTTAATGTTTTCTAGATTTTTAATTTTTTTGTCGTTTTGTTAGCCGTTTGATGTAATTATAGAATTGTGACATAATAAGACTTGTACAATAAATGAACAACCAAATAGTCTTAACAGTCTGTAGTCTTTTTACTGTGATATCTTCTCAACAAAAATGTAACCTGCTGTTTATAATTCCCTTGTTACTCGTTTTCTTTATTGCTATATTATTTTCCATTACTCTTGTTAATCAGAATATTAGATAAGAAATAACATTAGTCAGAGGATCTATAATTTCTTACATGATTTTTTTTTATATTGCAGATAAAACATTAAAAATAATCCATGAGAAAAGGTTTAATAAGATATGCAGAAAAACCATAACATACCATTCTGAATTTTAATTTATACTATTAACAGGACTTTTATAGATTACAACAAATTAAAAAAAAAAACCTCTAGAGAAGCATGTGTTTCATCAATTTTTAACTAAATTTATTGAGATGCTTCCGAAGACCTGCAATACTAAGGGTGGCTCTACTTCTATTATACCAGCTATTATGTAAAGGTTAAGTAAACAATAATAAATCTGTTCATTGGCTTGCAAGCAGTGAAATGTTCATTACCCATAATTTTGGAAGCGTTTGATAGCATTTTATTCCAATTTTGGAAGTGTTTCATTCATTGGTTATGAAAACAATAGCAATCTTTTAAAAAGTTAAGTATTGTGAAAAAAGTATAAAGTATATTATTAAGCACTTAGTTTTCAACATATGCAAAATATAATACTGAAGCAGTCATAATTAACTTAGCATCTAAAACATATGTGCCTTAACTGACTAAATCAAAATCTGTTTCCAAAATGCCAAATAATTTCTACATTGGATAAAAGTTTTGATTTTCTGCAAAAATACAGAACAGGAAAAAGGAACTGCAAGAAGAAAGGTCTTACTCAAATAAGCTAAAGCTTTAAACTATGAAATACTGTTTATTAATAAAAAATATTAAGTTTCAAGTTCATTTTCTAACCTGGGCTCCACCCTGCCGCATCATTTCCTGAAAAACGGAAAGAAACAAATTAAAACAAATACACACAGGAAATCAGTAAGATTTAAGATTTACCTTCATTGTAAATTCTTAAAACTATATATTTAATTGTAAAAATGAATAGAAAATAGATTAAATAAAGAAAAATTATAATGAGCGTTAAAGGTAATATGCGCAAGTGCATTATAAAGTTATCCCATAAAAAAATGTATGTATTGCTCCAAGCTGTCTAAACCTATTGTACAATCCAACATTTTTTAAAAATTGTGATTATAAAACACAGTACTGAAGGAAAGGTTATATAAAATTCATAAAATTTTGAAACTGGTTTCAAAGTATGTAATGTATACATACATTACAGTAAATTCCTCCCATTACCTTATAAACAAAAAGAATAGTCCCACTTGTTTCAAAAATTTATTATCACTTTTAAATCTGTATAAAGATATTTCGATGATCAAAAAATATTTGAGATCTCTATATCTTACTACTGAATTAAAAATTTTAATTAATAAAAATTCATTTTACAAAAAATTGTCCAAATTACAGTAAATTTTTATAAAAACACTTCTGTTACGGTTTTTCTTTTGAATGAAAAATTACTTTGCTATACGCAATGAAGATAGAACAAAAGAAAAATATCTTATACGAAAATGTGTAACTGAAAAACTGAACAAAATTTATTACTTACACAACAACTACATTTATTAAAAAGTTATAATAGATTTTTGAAACAAGTGGGATAATTCTTTTCATTTAGTTGGTAATGGAAGGAATTTGTAGACTTTATTTTACATTCCATACTTTGAAAGAATTTTCAAAGAAGTTCACGACATACAAGACACCCATTTTAGTCCCAGAAAAACAGTAGCCATAAGATTCTTTACTGAACGTTCTTGTGTGAACTTCTTTGGTCTATATGATGAATGCTATCATCACATCAACTACAGTTACAATGCAAATAAACAATTCATATTTTCATAATGCCACAAAAATTATACGCTTTGGCAAGAGATTTTCCCTTGAGGGTGTCCATTAACATCTTCAGCACCCATCTGGCACAATTTTTTATACCCAATTTTTCATCCTAAACTTCATAAATCAAAGATCATAAAACATCAAAAAGACACAGTAAGGGTTAGTTTTATCAAATTTTTTTTTAAACCTTTTCAATCAAATCATCTGTTTTCACTGGCAGAGCCAAGTTCATTCTCCCTTTTTGAAATGAATAGTAAATAGTTATCTTTGGGTTACTCATATATTCTGCCCATAAACTTTACAAATCTGTCTGTTAATTTCAGCCTCAGTATTGTTTCTTGACATCAAAAATCAGGTTACTCTTCGTACTTCACACTCACAAATTGTAGTAGGATCACGAATTGTAGCACTCATTATAAATGGAAAAATATAAATAACAAAGAACAATTAAACTGCTGTTGCTAACAGCTGACTACCGATTGAAATAACTGGGCTACACAAGTGCCATCTGTTTACACCAATTACGTAGGAGTTAAATTCAAAACAAGACATTACTTTTTAAAAACACATCTTGTATAAAATGCAAAATTTAAAAATATTTTCAGAATTAAGGTCAAAGTATGTACATTAACAGTCCATGGTACGCATACTGTTTATGTATATCTAAACCATCAGAATGTTAAATTAATGATAAAATGGTTCTTAATTTCTAATTAATACAAAAACTGAACTGCTTTCAAAAAAATTTTACAATTAATGAAACATGAATGTCAGAAAAGCCCTTTTTCAAATGTTATGTGCCAATATCTAAATGGAGTTATAGAAACTGATGTGATGACTGATTTGTTGAGTATAACACAGAACATTAAACATTTTACTGAACAATGATAATGCAACAAACTTGCGAAACTCTGAAAATACTACTATATTACAAATAAAAAAGCTGACAAAAAAGTTGTAATACTTTCCTGGCATTGCTATTCTTACATAATGGAAAAATATGTACATGAAAAAAGTTATCTAAGATTTCTTTTTTTGGGGTAGAGATAATTTATGATAAAATCTTATAGTACAATTATCATTACATGTTTAAATAACCAAAAACATCACAGCTTTATTTCCCTTAATTTATCTACAGGAGATGTCTACAATATAACTGAAAAGTGCTCAATCATTTCAGAATGTTCTGTCAACAGATTTAAGTAATATCAGTGAATAGTATCAGTTGAAACATTTAATTTAATATAGATTTCAGTGTCGTGTATCTAAAAGGTGGTAATGATTTTGAAATCTGCTCAATAACAAGTAAAGACACTGTAGCAAATTGGTAAGATCTTAAATGTAGTTTGAAAATAACTAGTTTTACATTTGTAGTTTATAAAATATATAATAGATGTATATATCAATTGTTGAACAATCATCATCTGCAATTATTATTTTAAAAAGTCTATATAGTTATGAAATAAAATGTATTGACAGAATAACAAGCTGATACATATTGAATACTTAAAACTTATAAATACTATTTATTAATTGCTTTCAGTTTAGCAAAATAGTAAAAGAAAAGAGTTTTCTAACTCAAAAAAAGTTACAAACTGCTTCGTTTTAGTGCATTTGATGATATTTCAAAAATATATTATAATCCTCTCTGAAAAATTTCTAATATTTTTATTTAAAAAAAAAAATTTTAGGGGTAAAAATATTAAAACCCATCATACCAACATGCAGCTTGCATGATAAAAACTGAATTACTAATTTTCATTACATCACAAATGAATGCTTAACTCAAAACTTCTTTTAAAAAATAAAAAACTGTAACACAGTTTTTAGTTTCATACTCTGATTCTTTTAGTTATATCATACTCTCCTGTAAGATGTAACATCTTTCTGGATTGATTTTTTTTTAATATTGCTTGGCTCTGCCAAATAAATTTACCATTCATATTACTTACCTTCTTAGCAAATGCTTTTTATATTCCACAGTACTACATCAACCATTATATAGTTTTTGCTTTACTATAAATTGGACTAAAATTAACTGTGTCAATCTTGACCTGGATTGTTTCATACCTGACAATCAGATCATAGTTTTCATTACATTTAACTTCTTTCTTCATTTAATTGATATTTATTTTTTTATGAATTCATTGAATATCATGTTTTTATTGCTATTTATCAAATAATGGAACTGTGTGAACAGAGTTTGATAATAGTTTCATGAAGAAAATATTTTTTCTATTGTAAAGGGAGAATTTTTACAAGTGGAAAAATACCTCATGTACCTGCTGATATTGAAATATCAATATCATTCTTCCAGAAAAGTTAAAAGTTAGGAAAAAATCTGGTTCAATATATGATCCATTAAAATTATATTGAGACAACTTACCCGAGGATAGTTTCTTGTTGGAGGTGTTCTTATCTTTCTGGCTGCTTTTGATCTGTTCCTGACAACTTTTGAGTGAATAGCACATGACACACAGTAGTGAAGCTTAGCATACAACTTTGGCAGTTGATATTCTAAAAGAAAAAGAGTAATTCACAGTTACTTTTCTTTTTAAAATATGGTTTCATATATATTCATCTTCAAGTCATAAAAATTTTTACAAATTAATTAATTAAGATTGATAATTCTAAAATGATACTTTTAAAGCAATAATTTTTCTAAGCACCTGATAATAAAGAAAGGTAAAACAGATTCAAACAGACTGCCCACAATAAACTGCTATGTAAATACTAAGAGACAACCAGACAATGATGGACTAAGATTACTATACTAAGAATATACTTGAATAAAATCATACTAAAAGATTAACTGGGCAATGTTGTTGAATGGAAAACAAAATAAATCTACTAAAACTGAAACTTAAAGTCTAAACCTTTGTTAAAGTCTAGGTCTGGAATTCTATTTATTATAACTTTATAGTATTATATTACATCAATAATGAAAAAAGAATTGTACAAGAATAATACACCATTTAATAACATAATGCAAGGAAAATAAATTGATTTATTCCTAAACATACATATTTTATTTTAAAAAAACATTTACCAAAGTACAGTAAATAAATACATAAAAAATCTTAAATTAATAATATTTTTCGTTAGAATATTCCAATCTAAAAATTTAAAGGCATTTATCTTAGAATTCATCTGGCATCATAATTTATAATTATGTTCAAAACTATTCATTTTTTCTGAGCCTCTTTAAGCCAGGATAGCCCAACGCTTTAAGAACTAAAATGCTGTGCTTGTTACAATTTGCTTTGAACTAAAACTTAAACATAATGTATCAAGGATATTTTCTCTATTTACCTTATTCACTAAGATATGAATAGTAAGTGTTCCAATGAAATCCCTAGAGAATAAGGCTATATAAATTATGCATAAGTAAACTTTGTTTTATTCAACTAGTTAGATAAAAATTTTGAACATAACGTTGTCATGCTTTAGTGTAATTTCAGTAGTTTCTTTGTTACATCAATTATGTTGTTTTTGAAGCATAAGAGCATTTTAATATTATAGACATTTAGTGTACAAATCTTGCAAATTGCAGATAACAAGATTATTTGAAATTTCTACAGTCTCCCTTAGTCATCATGTTAAGATCAAATTTCAAGAGATTTATAGGAATCTAAATGGCCTAGTCAAATATCCCAGTTAATTGTTGAAGTTCTTCACGATATGAAAGAGTGCTTGCTAAACCTCTGAAAAGGCTGCCATCACAGATTGGACTACCAACAGCTGCTGCTTTTGAGGCTATGAAGAATTAAAAATTTGATACTGACACTGTATTGCTCATAAACTGAAAGCGCTTGACGATAAAAGATATTTATAGTATTGTTGTTAGTTGTGAAATTTTACGATGAAAATAAGTTGGATTGCTTTATTTTGCAACATTTAGTTTTCCTAGGATGACTAAGAGTACAGTCTAGCAGTTAAATAGAACAGGTGAAAATCCTACTACTTTTCATGAACAATTATTACAAAACATAAACTGTGTTTATTAAAACTGCTGTTGACACTTCATGTAATAGACCTCTTTTTAAACAAAACTGTAGATGCAAATATCAAGAACTACTTCTAACAACTTATTTTAATGCAAGGGGAAAACAAAAGAATACATTCATTTCAGGAAAATGGTGAGTTTGGCAAGATGCTAACTGTCATACTACCAATGAAACAAACACCATGTTGTGAGGATTTTTGGTCATTATTTGATCTCAAAAGACTTGTAAGCTCCCACGATCACCTGATCTTATCCACCAGATGTTTTCTTTGGGTATATTTTAAAAGTGTATTTTTTCTTAAAACGCTTAATACTTGACTTACTAAAACTAAAATCAAAAGTGAAATTTTAAATATAAGTGAGATAACTTTAAAAAAGTGGGTGGAATTGTCAAGAAACAGGTATGAGTCGGCATCCAGATTAAAAGAAGCACTTTCAATATTTACTGTGAAATTAAGGATAAGAATTAAAATACTTCTGTAATTTAGCTTATACAGTTATCATAAAAGAATAGTGCGGTTTTGAACATTGTTTAAATTAAAACAGAATTACTTACAGTTTATGTTTTTTATTTTTCAAATTTGTCGTCTCAAACTTTTTTAACATAATTAATCAATTTCAATATGTGCGCCTTTAGTCGCTTGACAAATGTCCAAACGATACTCAACTTCTCTCCAAACATTAGTTAACATTTCTTCGTTAATGGTTGTCATTGCTTCATTAATCCTGTTTTTTAAGTGGTTTAGGTCGTGAATTTTTTGTGTATAAACAACGCTTTTGATGTACCCCCACAAGAAAAAATCGCAAGGTGTTAGGTCTGGACTCCTTGGAGGCCAAAGTATGGGTCCTTGCCGACCTATCCATCGATCTCCAAATTTTTCGTTCAAAGCGTCCGTGAGCATTGCATTGAAGTGCGGGGGAGCACCATCTTGTTGGAAATGAAGTTGATGAATGTTTTCGAGTTCATCCTGCTGAGGAAAGCAATAATTGCTTAACATGTCAAGATACAGAACTCCATTAATTGTTTTATCAGCAAAGAAGAAAGGCCCTATTACACAATTTTTCATCACACCACACCAAACATTAACTTTTTAGGCGAATCACGTTGTTTCTCAATAACTTGCGTGTGGGTTTTCAGAGCCCCATATTCGTGAATTGTGTCTGTTAACACATCCATTCACATGGAATGTAGTTTCGTCTGTAAAAATTATATCATCTAAAAATGATTAGTTGTCACTTATTCTGTCCAACATTTCAACAGCGAAATTGTTTTACACCATCATCGGCGTTTCAATTCCTGCAGTATCTGGATTTTATAAGCGTGTAATTTTAGTTTTTTATGTTAAACTTTGTGAACTGTTGATTTTGGAATACCTAATTCGACACTTCGACAGGGGATGGACTTCCCAGGACTTCTAATTCCCGATTGTCTAATTAGTTCAACCGTTTCATCTGGTACACTTGGTCTGCCGGTTGATTTCTGTTTCTTAACTGATCCAGTTTCTTCGAATTGTTTGAACCAACGTGTTATGTTATTTTTGTGTAGTGGATCTCTTCCGAATTCACGTCGAAACGTGCGTTGAACTAAAATTACGGATTTTAATTCACCCATCAATAAAACACACTTTGCTTTGTCTTTATCCGAGAACATAGTAACTCACTAAACTCACCGCAACAACAATACAAGAACTGACGTTGTGGTTACAACTGCTGATAAACAAACTTTTGGGTTGGAGGCTTTCAGGGATACCAATATAACATCTAGAAATTTTCCTACAATCTTCCTATGAATTACTGAAACCGCATCATTCTTTTATGATAACCCTGTTTTATGAAAAAACAGATAAACACAATCAAAATTCACTGTACTTCTTAAACATCTATACTTCCACCATTTTTTTTTTAAATTTTAGTATTAAAAAGAAAATAAAAATTATTAAAAGACATTTTTTCCAACATATTTGGAAAGGTGGTAAAAGTGACAACCCAAACTATTAAATTAATGAATATTTTTTTTAAAGTAATTGTTAAAATTATAAGTTTATAATTATGTAGATTTAATTGGTTTTGAAACTAACATTATTATTACAATTACATATGCCAGGGGTATAGCAATTTTCATTTTCAGTTAATATACCATCTGGGTAATTACAAATCTTAATTATGGATCATATATAACCACTTACTAACCTTGTGCATTCAGAAGGAGGGGATGTATTGCATGCAATTTTAACTATTTAAAATTAACAGTACTAGTTTGGTGTTTAATTACAGGCATAAATTAGAATTACAGATTAGGCCAGAATTGGTTAAGTAAGCTAAATATTCTGGGTTCTAAGAAAGATGATGAATTGCATCCTTCTAATCTGATGGTTCCACACTAAAATATCTCAGGTAGTAGAATCCTGGAAATTGAAGTGTGTGAAGTAAAGAGAGATGCCAATACCATCTTCAACTTATGATGCTCTTATCTCATATTTACAGATAAGGCTCAGTGATCAAATTTTACTGACTTATTAATACACAGATAAAGTTAGTTTTATGAAAATTTGAGTTTTTAGTATATCTTCCTTTTGAATTACTTCAGTTTGAATATAACCATTTTTACACAACTCAAGTATTTAGAAGCTTCTAAAAAGTAAGGATATGACTACTTGGTGTCAAACTTTTCCAGAACTAAAAAAATAAAATTGAACTATATCCCCACAGTATAGGCCAAAATGTGCTCCAGACATAAAATACAGTATGTTTTATGATTATTAATATGACTTTTGTCTGAACCTGATATCTACTAAAACTTCTCCACACACATCAAAAAAGAGCAAAATTGGCTATGTACCCATATAAAATTGTCGCTTAAAAAAATATGAAACATTCTTAAAATACAATAATCGCCTCTTTTCAACTCTCTAAGTACAGTAAGACTATGAAAAAAAAAAATGTTACTAGCACAGCATTGTTTTAATTTTGATTTGGTGTGGATTGATCCAGTAAATGATTGCATAGTAAAATCAAATACTGCACCATTCTATTTAGAATAAAAATATATACAATGTTAATTTTAATGTATTTCTTGAATTAACACCTCTTTGTCTTTCTTCCAATCCATTATGAAATTTTGGTTATTTTACAGAAACTGAATAGTTTCTGCATGACTGGTATTTAGTCCTTCTTCCAAAATTTTTTATGGTAATTTTTGTTCATTCATTCACACTGCACACTTGAACATAATAGTGCACAATAATCCCTACACAACTCTCTACATCTGTGAACACTCTGCTACACAATACTTACGATTATAAAAACTAGCTTCAGTGATATCTCTAACAGCAGCAGCTTCAACTATATTACGAATGACAAACTTCTTGATTGCTTTGTCTTTTGGAACACATCTAGCACAATTTGTACAACGGACTGGATTAACATGGCCACGCCCATGTTTGGAACGTCCACCATTTCTTCGCTTCTTGGTCTGAAAAAAACAAAAAAAAACAATTTATTATTATAGTTCAGTATTATGGTTTATTTGTTTTGACAACATAAAAACCACCTTCAAATTTTAATTATAATAGTCCTTTACATAAAGTTGAATTTTTTCATGTTATTTGAAATCTCTAATTATATCAATAATTGCAAACATAAATTTAGACACCTGATTGATATTTCAATGTCAATTGACTGACTTTGAACAGCAATAGAAACCGGCAATTTTATATTGTATGAACACTAAATAAAAAAATTAATTTGTCAGCATAAAAACTCATGTCTTTTGAAACATTTGATAAAAAAAAAAGATTTAAAAAATATGATAAAATAAGAGCTTCAATTTTTTTTATATCATAAAAAACACAGTCAACAGTTACAAACATTTTGTGACATCATATTCACTTCTAAAACAGTGCACAGTTCTAGAAATGTAGTGATTTATGATGTAAACAGTATCAGAAATATATAAGTAATCATCTTAATCAATAATTTAATATAGTATCTTACAAATAATATACACATAATACAGAATTTTTTTTACTACCTTAGATAACAATTTATTAGACAAAAAGAGTAAATAACATATGGCCAAACACTACTGAAACATTGAACAAATATATATATAATAATCTACAGTTTCACATCAATTTTTTTTTAATTATACAGACAGCTGGTTCTCATGTATTAGAGTGACATCACCATGATCCTTTCCCAAAACAAAAAGCACTTAAGAAAATGCTACATAAAATCTACAACTAGACTTCGATCATTAAAATGTTTTGTAAAGTTTTTTGAAACTTTTTCTCTTTTCTAAAAGAAAGTCATATCACTTTAATACACGATAACTAGTCTGTATATATGGATTGGAGCCAAAAAAATATTTATAAATAAATATAAACAGTTAAATAATGTCAAAGAAACCAAGATTTGGAAAAAAAATTTAATTTGATTATAGTCTCTTTATTTTGTTCTATTTTTATTTTAATAACAAATAATAATGAAAGGTGACATAATAATTATTGAGTTCCAAAAAAATTGTTTAACTATAAGTTATTCAGATTTTAACTGATAAAACATAAATATTACAAGAATTAAAAGACATCCATAGTTAATACAAGATACTTAATAAAACTGTTTGATAACACACACATGAACAATCAATCATAACTTATTTTTCTGGTAAAAAAGGCTACAATGTTTATTAAATAAATAATAAGTTCCATAACAGAATTACAAATGTTCTGATATATATGTTATATAATAATATATATAAAACATATACAAGTTATATAATTACATTTATTTATTATATATATTTTGTTATACAGGTGGTCATAAAAGAATGATAGGGGGTTTTAGTAGCTCATTTCAAGGTATTCTGAAAAATTATGTTGGTGGCACTAAAATCCTCCATCTGAAAAAATGTGTGTGTAACAGTCACTTTAATCACTACAGCAATATTACTGCTGAGTGATATGAAAAGGAACCATCACAAGAAATCAATATATGACACTGGTTCAATTAGTTCAAAGAGAGCAGGATGTTTTCAAACAGAAATCATGGAAGGCCAACAGTATCATAAGAAAATGTTAAATGAGTTACATAACCTGCAATCATAATAAATCCATTATTCATCAATGTCTTGAGTTACAAATTCTAAAAATAAGCATTGATAAAGTTTTACATAAAAGATACTCTTGTATTCAAGCAAAATTCAGCTACTGCAAAAATTAAAACCATTTGATACAGAAATATGTTCCACTTCTCAGTTGAAATTTTTGTCAAAATTAGTAATTTTTTAAATGATGAGATTTCTATAAATGAAGCTACTTTTTGTCTTAGCGGATGTGGTAAAAGATACAACTCACAAATATGGAGATCTGAAAACCGATGTAGTTTCTGAGAAAGCATGTGACATTATTATAAGTTAATGTTTAGTATGATTTAATGAAAAATCATGTAATTGGATCATTTTTCTCTATTGAAAAGATTATTAATGGACACTACACTTTAATGCATTAATTAGCCATACTCTGAATGAAAAATTTGCAAAGGTGGATAGGCTGAGAAGGTCCTACCCAGTAAGTCCAAATAATCGCAACTTTCTTTCTTGTACAGCTACATTAAAAACATTGTTTATTTATAAAAATTATGTAACCTGAATCACTTAAAACAAAAAATTAAGGAAGAAATTACAACCACTACAGAAGATATATATTACATCATGTATGGGTAGAAAGTGAATATCGATTGGTCAATTGCCAGGTGATGAAGGGTGAGTATATTGAAATTTATTCAATACATTTGAGTTTGACAAATAAAACTATATAATTTAAGTATTTCAGTTTTTATTTAATTCATATTTTAAACCCCACCATTCTTTTAAGATGACCCTGCAGTTTATAAAAATCTGATATTTATCAACAAACAAAACGCAGACGGGCTTAATCAGACATTCAATCATTTCAGATTTGTAAATAAACAACCACTAGATAAAGGAGTAGCCATACAATTATGGTAAAGCAATATTGGAATAATCTGATGTTCAGATTATATATAATAAACTTATGAATACTGAATTGAAATAATATTTCACTAACATCTACTTTTTACTAGTATAATTATCAATCACACAGGTCAAAATTAAATCACAGATTACAAATGGAATTTGAAAGTTGCTTGTAATCTGATAACTGATTTTTATGTTTTTTGTGTGCTAATTTCAAATATGGTCACTGCGTTTACTGTCACGTAAGAATTTCTCACAATACTAAAAAATGAAAATAGAAAAAAGGCATATTGTATATATATTTCTTGTGGAAAATGTTTATTTATAAAGAAAGTAATATAACTTAAGAAAGGATTTTTTTACATTTTCTTACCGCTACAAAGACTTTTACTGCCTTTTTCTTTTCCTTTCAACACTTCTCAGGCCACGTTTTCTGTTGTAGTCAGCTTTCGGATCGTCTCTATGGATGCACCAACAATAGTCTGCGATCATGTTCACAATCCACCTTCCCTGATATCTGCATTCCATTTCCTTTATATCTTTGTGAAATTTTTCACCCTGTTCATCACTTACACACAAAGATTTTCTAGGAAGTAATCAATATGAGAATGCAGAAAATGTACCTTCAAGCTCATTGAACAACCAAAGTCTTGGAATTTCATTAATATATTTTCCAGTATACACTTAAAATTTAGGACCTTATTGTTCCCAACAAATTTCTTTACAACTTCTTTAAAAGCACTCCATACTTGTTTTTCAATGTCCTCAATTTTGGTTTGAAAGACTTTACCTTTAAAAAGTTTATGAATATATCTGGACCAGTGAAAATACCTTCTTCCACTTTGGCTTCTGATAGTAGTGGAAGCCTACGGCATATGTGTTTAAAACACTTTACTTCTTTAGGTAGAGTCTCTACAAATTGTTTCATCAATCCCAGTTTGATGGTAGGAGGACTTTCATGGATCAACCAAACTTTCCCGTATTACACTTTTGCTCCCAGGTTCTAATAATAGCCTACATGGCCATTCTTTTCTGGCTCAATGTTCTTTCTTGACCCAACTGTCCCATTCACACAAAAAGCAGGGATATTTGGTGTATCCTTCCTGCTGCCCAATAAACATAGAAATTACTTTAAGGTCACCACATATTATCCATTCATGATTGCAATATTTCAGTTAGCACAGAAATAATTCTAAATTCTCATAGCATTCTTTCAGATACACGAAGTGTCCTATGGGCACTGAAGCATATTTTTTGCAATTATGAAGAAAATAACAGCTTTGAAGCTTCTTTTGGATGAGTCAATAAACAGCCTACATTCATTCACATCATACTTTATGTTCAACTGCTCCATTACACCATGAACATTTTTAATTAATTTTCCATCTTCAAAAAAGTATGTAGTAAAGACTTTTTCTCTGTTTCTGTACAATGAGAAAAAAGTGCCAAAGATGAGTAAGTTTTTTTTTCTTTTAATCTGGACCCTAAAGGTTATGCTGAATATTTAGGAAGATTTAAATCTCTGACCCAGTCATTCAGTTCATGCTGTGAAAGAAGTTGTGGTTCGGAACTACTAGTAATAAAATCAACATCATCATTACAATCGTCATCATCCTACAACTCTGTTTTGTTGTTCAGTATATCTTCCAGTTTTTCTGGAATTAAAGGTACAGGTACACCAGGGCTATGAGGTACTGCCAAATAACAATTTTGATACACAATTTCTTTCTTATTTTTTAGATTGAATCCTTGTACATTACAAGAACAAAAATAGCAACAATCACTGTGATTTTGTGGTTCTCTACAAATCATTGGTACTCCAAACTGAAAAGACTTTTTCTTACCTTTTGTCCATTTGCATAGTTCTTCCACACAAGTAGAACAAACTGTATGAGGGGCCCAAGTTTTATCTTTACCAAGTTTTACCCCAAAATAGGCGTAGCAGAATTTTTTAACAAAGCCTGTAATATTTCTCTGTTGTTTCTTCACCACAAACTCCCAGCAAATGTAACAGAAGCTATTGGTGAATTAACATAACCCCTTGAAGCCATTTCGAAATACAAAAACACAAGTACAGCACAAATAAAGTAACTTCGAAAAATAAAAGAAAACTAAAACACTATAGAAGGTTTAGAAAACTATTTAGCCCAAGCAAAACCTTTCAACAGAATTTTCTAATTGCATTGATTTATTTTTATTTCAGTAAGGGGAGTAGGAATGAGTGAATGATTACCTTATCTAATAGCTTGACAAAAATAACTTAACTCACTCTAATTAATCATATTACATCATCTTATTTATTAGTCACTCATCTTACTGAATCAAACCGCAATTTTGAACACTACTTGTAGACATTCCATATAACCAAACTAATAATAAAGTAACAAAAAAATGTAACACAGGCCTAATTTATTATTCAACATTTTATAAATAAAATATAGTGATTATCAATTTTGAGAATATTAAATGAATTGATTTAGAGAAAAAATGGTACGTCATGAAATTTTTTTGACTACTTTTCCTGAAACCAGCACACAAAAATCTATAAGAATCAGTTATTAGTTTTGAAACAACTTTCCCATTGTTGACCCGTGTTATTAATTTATGCAAACAAAAATTATGTTATTTTTTGTTTCTAAAACTAAAACAAGTGTTGTCAATGTTTATTAAATACACCTAATTGTTCCAAATTTTTATACTTGCAGGGAATGGTAAATCAATCACATAAAAAAAAGTATGGGTACTTACGTATTAACGCCACCGCAGCTACAGCTTTATTTAAAAACAAAGTAGTCAATCGGATTTCGATGGAAAATGGGCCGATATAGAGTTTAACATAAATGAATAAATATTTATTTTATAAATATAATTAACCAAACTTAACCTACGCTCGCTAACCTTGACTAATTAACACCATAATTTTTTGAGTATTTATTTAATAAATTCAGTAATTATTATTGCAATTTGATTATTTAAATAATAAATGATTGTAATTACTGAATTGACGTAATTACAATCATTTATTATTTAAATAATCAAATTGCAATAATAATTACTGAATTTATTAAATAAATACTCAAAAAATTATGGTGTTAATTAGTCAAGGTTAGCGAGCGAAGCGAGCGTAGGTTAAGTTTGGTTAAATTATATTTATAAAATAAATAAATATAAATAACCATTTATATTCTGTTTTGAATCTGTTTCGGCCCATTTTCCACCGAAATCCGATTGACTACTTTGTTTTTAAATAAAGCTGTAGCTGCAGTGGCGTTAATATGTAAGTACCAAAGTTTGACAGTATAAAAAAATAAAAAAAAAAAAAAAAATTGCTAACCAGTAAAGAATATGCTCCATTGTAGTAGAGGTTATCCCAGAGTCCAGTCTGTACACAGTCAAACCTATAAATTAGAAGTCTTGTAACATCTGTCTTTGAAGATTCAAGAATTTCATGAATATAAAACACCACACATATAAAAAAAATCCTAGCACAAATAAACTCAAATTTGAAAGTCAAAGTAACAGGAATGGGGCAGCAAAATATAAACGTACAACTGTAATAAATATAATGGTAAAAAAAAAAAAATATATATATATATATATATATGTATACAAAGGTATTCAAATGAAAACGCACAACAATGGAGGTTTAACAGTGAGCAAACAACATTAGACTACAATAATCTATATTTGCAATTAAATACAAGTTGACAGAAACTCATAAATGAAAAGTGAAATATTGTAAAGGTCAAAACAAGTTTTGGGAATACTTATAAACAGGTAAATTATGAGGTTACATAAAGTCAACATCAAAGAATATATGACATCACTTATATGAAATTTTAACTGTCAAAAAAAAAATACCACCAATTCTAAGGTTAATAAAGATTTTGGACTAACAATAATTTAATCGTTCTTTGTACGGTTGTAGGCTAATGAATGAATTCAATTTTTTTTCAAAGGATAATAAATGAATACTAAGCTAATACAGACATATCATCTTAATTCTTTTTGATTCAATCACAGCACTTGATTTTGTAGAAATGATCCAAAATTTAATTAAAAAATCTCATCAAATCAAGATAACAGGCAATAGCCATAAATGGGTCAACACTTTTCCAGTGGAAATCAAAGGTCTATAGATAATAAAACAGTACCTAAAAAAGATTACACTTTATAGATAGGCAAGATGAAATACAGTTTAACTTTTATAGAATAATAAAATATTTACAACTTGCTTTTTAAATAGCTGAAAATACAAGTTGTGATCAAAAAGTACCCAACCTTAATTTTTACTGCAGTAATAAACTGCAGCATGGAGGGACTGCCATAGAATATGAACTTCACTCATATTGCTTGCATATGATTAACTGTTTTGCTGCCACTGCAACCAGTTTCTGTTCAGCAGCCATGAAATTAAACATGTGAGTGGTGATCATGTTCGTTGCCATTAAAATGACTGAACAGATTGATCAGAAAATCTACATTATATTTTCTCAAAAGATACACAGGTAGACACAATAAGAAAGGTTCAAACAACTTTCAGTGAAAAAGCTATGGGTGTTACACAGATTAAAGAATGGTATCGCAGTTTCCAAGATGGCCAAATGTCTGTCAAAAGTAAAACACTGACAGACCTTCCACAAGCAAAAATCCCTAAAAATCGAACATGTACAACAGATGCTGATGAATGATTGTTGAATAACAATTAAAGAGCTTGAAGATGAAGCAGGAATTTCATTTGGCTCGGTGCAATTAACTTTACAGATTGGGAAGTGGCACATAACAGCTATTTTGACCCAAAGCTTCTTATTAATGAACAAAAGGAAAAGCACATTTCAAATGTGCTAATAGTGATTTTGGAAAAAATAATAACCAGATGAAACTGGGTCTACGGCTATGGCCCTGAAGCAAAGGCACAGTCATCTCACTGGAAAACTCCAAGCTTGCAGCAAAAGAAAGCCAGACAATCATGAAGCAACATTAAAGTCATGTTGACAGTTTATTTTTATTATCACGGCATGGTTATTCATGAGTATGGACCTTAAGAACAAAGTTTCAATCAAGAGTACTACATAACTGTTTGTTGCCAGAGACCACAACTTTGGAAAAATTACGATCAGAAAATTCATCAAGACCACGCTCCAGCTCATACATCAAAACTTACCCAGAGATACTTGGCAAAACACAGGATTGAACAACTTGAGCAGGTTTTTTACTCATCATCAGGGCTTCCTGCAATTTTTGAATCTTTCCTAACCTTGAAATTCTACTTAAGAGATTTAGTCACAGAAAAGAGATCAAGAGAAATGCGACAAGAGAACAAGTCACTAAAAATGACTTAAAAAGTCTTCCAATAATGGAAACATCACTGGGATAAGAGTGTTAATCAGAAGGGACCTACTTTGTTGGGAAAAAGTCATTAAACTGAACAGGTTAAATATTTCTACTTTATACTTTTTGATCACACCTTGTATGCTTCAGAAAATCTTTTCAGGACTATAAATTATTTAGACCGTTTCTCATTGAATGAAGTAGGCTTCATCTTAAGATGATTAGAAAATTAATTTATTAAATGTCAAATAAAATATATGATCTATGTAATGTTCATTCATTTAGTTTGTTATTTTTCTCATTTGTTACGTTCATAAATTTTGTATAAGTAATTATGTGAAGTGCATCATTTTATGAGATGTGTAAAATTTGTACAGACTAGTTGGACTAAATACTACACAACTAGACAACCTACAATAATAGATCACAAACTACATGTAATATTAGAATTAACCTGGGCTAATCACCCAATAAAAACACGACATATTAAGATAGTGGTAAAGTATAAATCAGTTTTAAAAGCAAAAATTCTTGCGTACAGAAAGAAGTGGTACTTCAATTGTTTTTATCAAAATACTATTTAAGTAAATTATATCTAGAGTATAAAATAATGTACTCCAATCAAAAACTATTTTTACTAAAAGATGGTACCAAGAGGTTTCAGACTAGGGAGCTGGTATTAAGTACATAATACAACTCTATGTTTTCTGTCAAAGACTGCATTTATTTGAAAGCTGTGTAAGTAGATTGTGTCATCATGGTGTATTAGAAAATTTCTAATTTTTCCATAATTTTGTTTTTCAATCACACTGAAAACCAGCATGTACTTTTTTTTTTATTTCAGACTTACAGGAAGTCATATTTGGTCTTTGCGAGTGCAAGCTCTCCCACGATGATTGTAGATTTATCTTGGATCATAGCGACAAACTCTACCTATGATTACCCTAACGTGAAATTTAGACTGTCCCTATCAATAATTTGAAGTTCACAGTAAATATCATTGGATATCAGTAAATTTAATGGATATCACACAGAAGTACAAACAAAAGGTTATAAAACTAAGCATACAGGGCTGAACATCTGTTCACAATATAACTTCGCAGACTGACTGGCAAGATTAGGAATAATGTTTTATTTAAGTTTTGTCATTAAATATCATCCAGGAACTTTCTGATACAATCTCATATTATTTTTTTTAAATTAATACGATCTTGGCTTAATAAGATTAAGCCAAGATCAACTTAACCCTGAGGTTATACTGCCAAATGCTCAACCAGTCTTAAAAGTACCATTAGCAGAGATTTCTCCCACAGACAAAGTAATCACACATTATACAAAATATATGTATCAACCATGTCTCCTACATGAATCTAATTTAATCAATTAAATAGTATAATTTATTATCAGGTCCATCTGGCCCTGATAGACTTTAAGAAAGTTATAATTCTGTAACCTTATTAAAGAACTTTTATTAACATATTATTGACACTCTTATATTAATTTCATAGAATAACATAAATGGTAATTGTGGATTATAATAGCCTCACCTGTGATTTTGATGCAACTTGAAATATATATTATTTTTAGTCAAAATTTAATAATAAAACTGAAATTAACTACTACATAAGAATTATTCAAGTGTGCCATTCAAACGTTTGTGATAATGGTAAATTTGGATTTTACTCTGATAAGAATTTTGATAAATTTTGAAACATGATATTTAAAACCAAACTCGAACATAAAATTACTAGTATTATTACATGCAGAATCATTACATACAAGCTATGCCCTTTGGAAGTTGTGTAATACTGGCAACACTGAGTTATGCTCACCTCACCTTCTACTTTAATTACATTTGAAACGTACATTATTAATGTCAATGTTTTGTTATATTTTAATATCAAAATAAATGTTACTTTAAATCAATCACAGCAGACTGTATGTAAAATTAAGCATTCTGTATTTAGAAGTAGCGCACTGCATATTCAAAACAAACACATTACCTGCCTCACTCATGGTTACTGCAGTCAAAAGCTAAAAAATAAATTACCTCCAAGTAAAATATTTTACATCTCCAATTACTGGGTTAAAAAAATTATTTGTTATTTGTAAATAATAAAACATAATTATTTATTGTTTAAAATTTGGTGAAAGAAGTTGCAAGAGATGCGTTTTAATATGGTGCATACAGCAACAGTAAATGGATAAAAATTAGCATCACTTATCCTATTCTATTAAGAATTTAATTAATATATATACTTAAACTTTCACCAAATTCAGAGTCAATCATAATGGTAATCCTGACTCGAATTCACCAAACAGTGAATTTTATAACTTAGACCATATTTAGAACAGTCAAAATTATAAATGTTTAACTATTGGTACTATTATACTTTCAAGAAAAACACAATAAACTGTAGATATAGAATAAATTATGATACAATCACATATGGAATCCTCAATAAACAATGTAAATCTTAGGTGAGGTTTAAACCTCAGTAGTTTGGCTTATACCGTCTGTGAGAAAATATTTAACCAATTTATTTCATATTTCATCCAAAAAAATTTAATTACTGTCCCAGAAATTAAGTTGAGTAAAAGTAATGTAAAACAATTTCAAATGTCCTATAATTCCAAGAAATTTGAATTTTTTCAAAAAGATATTTTCAGAATACAATGTAAATTTATATGGCACGATGTTTACAGTAATAATAACAAACTTACATATTATTTATATTATTACACTTTTTAACAATCATTTTTGCAGTTGTATTACATGCTGTCTAAACATATTTCAATAAGAAAATAACTGACCATAAGTGGATTAAGTAAACAATTACTTAATTTTAAGTCGTATTATTTCAAAATTAATTTAAGTAAAAATTATCTACATCATGTGAACTGCGAGATGAAGCTAAAAACGACAAGGAAACATTACATAACCCTAAAATAATTTTAAAAATCCAGTCTAATTAGTACGTAACGACAGAACTACATTCCTTTTTCCCGTACCATAAAAAAATATATCTACATATAAAGAACTAATAATTTAAATTTAAACTCTTTCGAAAATGGTAAAATAAATTTGCTAAGGGACAAGCGAGATTAAAATTCCATTATGGAATTTTGTTTCATAAAATTAAAAATCTTCCATTAAGAAAAAGGAATAAAATAAAAATTATTACGGTACGAATTAAACATTTTAAAATTAAGATCACATTACCATATTCAACAGTCGCAGATCAACTAACAGAAGACTGAACCACCAAAATGGACTACTACACCGTACTAACTTTCAGATCGCTAACTGCACTTGGTTATTAACTTCTTCTTTTTTTTTATAAAGGTTTAATTATAAAAATATATATTAAATTATAAGCTATTATATATATATAATAGCTACTTATGGTATATATCTTAGCTACTTTATGGTATAATATGTTAAATGATAATAATATATTTTAGCCAAAAGCATTTTGATATTAAGTTGAATATAGTAGCCCTTCGGTTTAAACCGTGAAGCCCGGTATATAATGAGATTGTATAATTTTGCCACGAGAAGGAGAAACGACTACGTAAATGGCTGTGTCATGAAGGAGTTTTTCCTAAAATGAAATTTCTCGTATCATAATTACTAATATTGAGAAGTAGGCGAATTCAATTGTAGTTCTATGGCTTCAATAGCCACAAGTGGCTTTACCTCTAAAACGTTTTGTCTTTTACAGTGTTGTTAGGGGAAACATTACAAAACAACATAAAATATTGTTATGTTTGTCATGAAATATTAAAGATAAAAATCTGAATACTAATTTATCTCCACAGTGTCCTATAAGTTCCATACATAGGAAAAATAAAAATTTTGTTACACAAGTTAATATTAATAATTTTAATTAATAACTTAACATTATTTAACTTATTTTCGCAAGTTAAATCTGAGCTCCAGTCGCTTCGAAAGGAAAATTCGGGTTTGAAGCGTGTGATTGTTGAATTAATTGCCACTGCTAAAGGATCTTTGCCTCGATTGCCGATTCTTGCTGGTGCACTGATATTGCTACTCAGAAACTTTCAAAATTATATTAAAACAGAACGAAAATTTGGCCTGCCTTGAAAAGTAGTGATAAGAATAATCCTGCTTTATAATTCTAACCTTGTTGACTCGGATGTTAGTATGATCCATAAGATTTCAGTTACTGACACCATAGTAATGACGACGTTTCTTCACCAAACAAACTTTTGATGAATTCTTGGAAAGAAGCGGGAATGAAAATTTATCATCTTCTTGGGCTCTTGTAGTAAACAGAAAAATAAGAATAAAAGCACCCAAGGTAATATTAAAGTTAATAATAACAGAACACTAAAACCTAAGAATGTTGAACTTGGTAATCGCCATGTCAAGGTTGGCAAAGGATCTAGGAAAAAAGACGTTAAGTTTGGCAAATCTAATCAAATCACAGAAAGAAGGCGTTTTTTTGCGATAAAATTTGCCACATCTTGTCAAAGAAAGATATTTAGTCACTTTTGGATCCTTTAGCCTTAAAATTTTTCAAAATCACAAAATTAAATACTAAATTCTGTTCTTAAATTACTTTCATTTTGAAGTCCTGGCTCTGATTGTAATAAAATAGATACTCCTGATGTATGGGCCAGGGATGCCTTGATTGTACTGTTTTTTTGGAACTTTAAAACATAGTATAGATTTGTGTGAAGTTTCCGATATAAACCCACCGGAGAAATGGTCTCAAATACCACAAAATAAAAGTAAGACCCTCTCAATCTTTTATTAACATGTTTCTGATCTGCGAACTAAGAGTGACGAAGTTTTTGCATCTGTTGTGTCTGCTGATTACGATAAAAGCGGTCACAGACGTGGCTTGGGAGTCAGCATCATAGTTCCCGGAAATACTGGGTGTTCGAAGGATTTTTACAGGAAACCATTACTTATCGCTTTTTGTGCATCCCACCAATTTAAAACAACAGTGTGATTGACTACAACATCGATCCTACCAAATATGAGGTTTTGATGGTTGGAGATTTCAATGCATCAGGAGTTTTATGGTTTTCAAGAAATGTTTTGCCGAAAAACCACTTCTACGCTGTGTGAGGCGATTGAGATTTTTAATTTCGTTGATTATATGGATTTGAATTTTTCCCAAATGACTCAGCATTACATTTCTGTGGAGCGGAGTTGAATCTGATTTTCACGAACGGTGCTATTGATACTAGGCTAACAACTAGTCTAGTTAAACCAAATTGCTTTAATCCTCCCGTTTTTAATAATGATCAAGATTGTTCATACAATGCACTGTAATTTTAATTCACTTTCATTAAATTTTAAGAAGGTTGACTGACTTTCAGTCCTTTTATGAAGATATTTGCTGCGCTCCTTGGTGTAATATCCTTTAATCTTCTACTGTTGACAAGATTGTAAAAAAATTTGCAAAATGTGCTCTCTCATGTCTTTAAGAAAAATGTTCGGCTTTCAAAAAAAAAAAAAAAATTAAGAAATTTTTCAACTGGTTTTCCTAACAACAAATATCCGCCATATAAACAAAAAAATGTTCAACGTCAATATACACAATCTCAGCTCACATCTGATTACAACAGTTTCTCTAATCTTCGTCGTAAAGTGAAGAATTTAATCCATCGTGACAAAAATAATGATATCCGTCAACGAGAAAAGGATCTGTTGTTCAAACCATCCAACTGTTGGAAATATATATTTAATTACACGTTCCTTGCCGGCATCCATGGCGTTAGTGGTAGCGTCTCGGCCTTACACCCGGAGGTGAAAGGCCGAGGTCCTGGGTTCGAATCTCGGTCAGGCATGGCATTTTTTACACACGCTACAAAAACTCCTCTCATCCTCTGCGGAAAGAATTGCTTGACTGCAGACCCGGAGGTTAAACAAAAAATAAAAAACATTACACGTCGCCTAAATGTTTAGTCTCTACAGTAATTGACGGTAATAGCGTCTCCAACCCTAAAACTTTATGTTCTCTCTTCGGCAAACATTTTCAGTCTGCTTACCAGTATTTTCTAAAGATAACAATTTTATAATAATAATTACGACACCAAAACAAGTGCAATTACAACCGATCACTCACCTTACCTTTTTAAATTTTGTTCCTTAGGTTTTTTAAATTTATTAAATTAGTAGATTAAGTTGGAAATATTAAGAAAGAATATTAGGATAATTTCATCTTTACTTGCTCGGCACTTAATGTCTTTTTTTAACGGTTTGGTTGAAATTATTCTGACCCTGGTTTGCTCTTCCTAATGAAAAATACGTAATGAATTGTGCGTCGTTGGACGTAGCTTTCGTTTCAACAGAGGATGTATGCGATTCGATCAGTCAGTTAAAACCAAATCCTCTTCCGGTCCGGATACATTTCCTTCTCCCTGGAAGTTAGTATCAGTCATACCAATTCTCAATTCTAGTTTCCTCCTGTTTATCAGTAATTTTCTTCCTATCAGTGTCCTCAATCCCTTCTCTAAAATATTTGAAAAAATTATTTATAATCACTTATACAATAAACTTCGGCATCGAATCTCTGAATTTCAACATCGATTTTTGAGTAATTCTTCAACTTCAACGAATTTAAGTTCCTTTCTTTCATTTACTGGTTCAGAAGTCAAGTATAAAAGTCAGGTAGATGCTGTGTATTTTGATTTCACTGTTCAAGCAATTAAGAGAGTTACAGACTGGACGGCGGAGGTCAGATCAGGTACGTGGAGAACTATAGGTATCCCATTGTTTGTTTCACTAGATGTTAAAAACGCTTTTGGGTCTATTAGATGGCAAGTTATAATAAGGGCATTGGAGGAGAAGGGAGTAAGTCCTCACCTGCGTAGACAAATATGAGAATATTTATCGGAGAGATGGTGTTTTGTAGATGCACAGGAACAAAGGTTTGGTTTTCAATTAAATGGTGGAGTACCGCAAGGATCTGTTCATGGCTCGCTGTTGTGGGTGATAGCTTTTGATGAATTACTGCGGCTTGAATTTCCTGATGGGGTTCAAGTCATTGTATATGCGGATGATCTTGCCATTTTAGTACTGGGCAAAATGGAGTTGGAGGTACAAGAACGGGCTAACATGGCAATAGAGGCAATAAATCAATGGTTGCTAGTAAGAGAATTAGAGTTAGCCACTGACAAATGTCAGTATATCTCATTAACAGGAAGGAGGCAGATTGAGCAGATTAATTTAATGATAGATGATGAAAATATAAATGAGGTACATAAGCCAAAATACCTAGGGATGAAATTTGAGAGGAACTGTCGGTTTATGAACACATTATTAGCAGTTGTAAGAGGGCAGAAGACATGGAAAAGGCGTTCAACATTATTTTGACCTCGCAGAGTGCTCGAAGAGCGTCCAAAAGGAAGTTGATGGTATCGACAGTGACTTCTTCCATGTTATATGCTGCGCCGGTGTGGGGACCTTCTCTAAGATATAAGAGAAATCTGATAAGAATGGTCAGAGTCCATAGGAAGCTGTTACTAGGGGTGGTTTCAGTATATAGGACAGTTTCATATGAGGCGTTGTGTACTGTCTTCCACACCACTGCTCGAATTGCAGCTTGAAGAAAGAAGAGGGCTTAGATAGACATGAGGCCAAAACGTGAGATAGACATGGATAGATGGGAGAAGAGGGGGTTACTAGACGAACTAAGGAGGTAATACCGGACTTACTAGCTTGGCATAGCAGAAGGTTTGGCGAGATCAATTATTATACGTCGCAGCTGTTTACTGGCCATGGTAACTTCAATGATTACCTATATAGGTTCGGAAAAAGACCAGAACCCAAATGCATGTACTGCAACGAGGATGATACCACTGAACATACCTTTTTTGTTTGCGGTAAATGGAACACCTTGAGAGATGAAGCTGGAATCGCAGGGAAAAGGCCGGTAGAATTGGTAACTTACATGCTCGACAATGAATTGCAGTGGAAATGGGTGGATGACTATGTAAAATAAGTGATCAAGGAAAAGGACATAGAGGAGCGGCGAAGGGGGTTTTAGAGTAGGGTAGGGCGGATAACCTCAGTGGTGAGGGCCGACATACCTTGGTATGTTGGCTTCAAAGATCCACTGGGGACTCCAGGGAATTTTAGGACACTAAAATAAAAATGGGAAAAGACCCGACATTGCTTCTCAACAGTAATGTTCGAGCGTGGTGTCAAAAAGGCAACAAAAATAACTCAAAAGAGCTGACCGGCGAGCCGACCTACCATGCCGAATTTACATCTGGTAGGTAAGGAGGCTCGTTAGAGTGAACAGACACTTCTCTGGGTGGCGTAATACTAAACAGTTGGACAGTTTCTGCTCTTCATAAAAGATATTTTCCAAGTTATCTGTATTGATTTTCAACTGTACGCCAATGACTTAAAGATTCATCATTGTATCTGTTCTGTTTATGATCACCATCACCTCCAGAGGAATATTGGCACTGTTCTCAGATGATCACAGCTGAATTATGCCACTGAACATCAACAAAATTCTTTGTATTACACATTCACAAAGACAAACTCATCTATCTTTCATTATTTCATGGATTCCCACACTGTAAGAAAAGAAAGGCTTGTTCGCGATTTCGGCGTTCATCTTGACTCTGGACTATATATGAATAATAATATTGTTAATATAGCTAAGCGAAATCTCTGACTTATAAAATGGATATCCAGACCTTTATAAGAGATCTCCATATGCTTGCTACTGTATAAAATGGATATCCAGACCTTTATAAGAGATCTCCATATGCTTGCTACTGTACAAAACGCATGTCAGATGTCATCTGGAATACGCTACAACATCCTAAAACAGAACACGCTTTTACACCGATGCGTATATTAAGGGCGTCCAGAATAATTTCATATCATGGTTGCGTCATAAATTGGCGTTAAATCACCTTAATGATGATTATATTCGACTCCAATATTAAGTTACTGCTTTTATCTGCAAGAAAAAAGTTCAACGATTGCGCTACTACGTTACATCTTAAAGGGTAGTGGTGCTGCCTCGGATAACAGTTTCAATATAACGAACAGAGGATTGCGCAATTTTTGTCCTTTGGTTGTCCCAACCCAAAGATCGCTCGCTCCAGATCGAAGATATTTTGGTACTGGTCCGCATTGTGGAACGATATTGATTTCTTCAAATAAAATCAAAATATTTTCAAGAATAATCTGAAGAGAATGTTATTCTAACTTCGACTCTGCTTGCCGTTTGACAGCGTCTCTTCGTTTTTTAGGTGATCCCTGTTCTTCCTGGGGTTTTCTCTTTTCTTACCATGCAGTACTAGTGGCTTCAGCTGTTTACTGTATGTAAATTCCCTCTGTTATTTGCTACCTGCCACTTTCTACCGGTCTAGGGTGGTAAAGATGCTTTGTAAGGGGAGGTGGAGGAGCTACAAAAAAATTATTTATATATTTTATTTTTAATGGTTATTTTTTTTAAGTTTTAGGGGCATCGACTAGTGTGGTAATTAGACCCTTTCCACATAAAAATTAAATAAATAGATTTCTTTTCCTTTCCTATAAAAGAACACGAGTTCCCTATAAAAGAGTGTAAAGAGTTCTAGCCACTTAATTACATACGAGGTGCTACCCAAAAGTTCGGGGAATTTGTATTTCACGCGCGAAACATTGCTGGTACGACCTGCTGCCGCTAGATGTGGCTAACAGTACTCTTTGTGAATCAGTGTTCCAACAGCTGTGTGGGTGAGAGGTTGCATTGTTGACTTTCGTGCGGTTGTATAACGTTGTGTTTTACTGCTTCGGCGAAGTTCTAAATGACAGATTTTAAAGAGCAAAGAATCTGCATCAAATTTTGCTTCATGCTTAAAAAAAATGAGCAGAAACCCATCGCATGCTTGTGGAAGCATTTGGTGACAATGCTAAGAGTAAAAGTAAAACTTTTTTGTGGTACAAACGATTCAAAGATGGGGTAACGACAATCGATGACGATGAGCGTTTGGGAAGACCATCAACAAGCGCAACACCGGAAAACAGCGCGAAGTGCGAGAGCCTATTGTTGCAGATCGTAGACAAACAATCCATGATGCTTGTGCAATCGTACAAATGTCATATGGGTCCGTGCAACGCATCTTGTCGGACAATTTGAACATGAGACGCATTGCTACAAAATTCGTACCGAGACTGTTGAACAGCGACCAGAAACAAAATCGCGTAGCTGTCTGTAGTGAATTGAAAAATTCTGCAAGAGATTACCCTAACTTCATCTCCAACATCATAACCGGTGATGAAACATGGGTGCACGGGTATGACCCTGAAACTAAGCAGCAGTCATCGCAGGGAAGTCGCCAAGTTCACCGCGGCCAAAAAAAGCACGCCAAGTTTGCAGCAACGTGAAGTCCATGATGATTGTTTTTTTCGTCATCAAAGGCATTATCCATAAGGAATTTGTTCCTCTTGGTGAAACTGTCAATGGGATGTTCTATTGTGAAGTTTTGAAGCGGTTACGTGAAAACATTAGGCGCAAACGTTCAGTTCTGTGGAGTAACAATAGCTGGGTTCTGCACCATGACAACGCGCCCACGCACACATCGCTAGCCGTTCGGAATTTCTTGGCTTCCAAAAAGACGGTAGTGATTACCCACCCATCCTATTCGCCTGACCTTGCCCCGTGCGACTTTTTTCTCTTTCCGAAAATAAAATTTCAATTGAAAGGCCGTCGTTTTAACACAATTGAGGAGATTCAGGAAGAAACGCGGAACGTGTTTCGAACACTTACACCTGCAGACTTCCAGGGATGCATGGAATCATGGGAAAAACGCTGAGATCACTGTATTAATGCCCAAGGGGATTACTTTGGAAGAGACGGTGGAAATTATAAGTTATGGTAAACTATTCTATTTTTATGGTAAAATTCCCCGAACTTTTGGGTAGCACCTCGTACAAATCATTTCTAATGAAAGGTGTTCAAAAATTCTCATAAACAGTTCTCATAAAAGTTAAAAGTTACACCTTTTATTAAAATTCTTCAAAAGAAATACACAATCTCTTCTTAAATTATATCGCATAAATTTATCCTTAGGTAATCCTTTTTTTGGTTCTCTTTTCCATTTTTCTAAAGGCCTCGATGTCAAATTCCAAGATATCTGGGGCCTCGGAGATGGAATCATCCGATGCTCCGCAGTAAAGCACAGAGAATGGTTTGCTACCGGTATGGATGATACCGGCTCAGATGCCGCGGTCATTAGTGTATCTGAGTCAAGATTCGATGTGTTCCATACTAATACTTGTGGGATGGCTTAAATCCTCGCCCTTTTACTTAAAGTCCTTCGCCCTTTTGGGGAATCCATTTTTGTTTTTCCTAAATCTTCTTTTTCTAGCATTTTTGTCTTTATTCTCTCAGTTCCATGCATGGAGATTTTTGCAATCTCTACTTTGGCTTCAGGCCTTTTGTCTATTTTGCGTTCACTCTCCTTCACCTTGGAACTGTTCAAAGGCTCATTCCTCGGTGAAGATGAACTCTTTTGTTCAATAAAATTTATTTTCGACTTTGATGTCTTTGGGCTGCTATCCCAGTTATCCCTATTGCTTGACTCTTCATCTTCTGATTAATAATCTGTTCCACTAAAATGGCTAAAGCTGACGCCAGTTCAATTGTCACGTCCTTTGGTATAAAGGAGGCCCCAGTGGCAACATCAACCTGTGCATAGGACGTGACCTTTGGTGATCTGCAGACCACGACTTACCTGGCCTTTAAGTAGCTGATCCTTTGAATGGTCTTTTCTTCCTGTATTGCTACTTTTTTCTGGTATTTCGGACAATTTCTTGATCTTACTGTGTGATTTCCATTACAGTTGACACAAATTGGTAGATCTCCATTCACCGGTCACTCGGGTGTAATGTGACTCCGCTAGCACAGACCTTTTTCATCGTGCATTGCGCTGCTGTATGTCCAAACCTCTGACATCCAAAACGCGGTGCAATCTCAACATCGATGAGTCCTATTTTCATAGCTTTCAATAGCCGTGGTGATTGTCTCCACAAATAAGCCCATAGCAATCTTCTTAATTTCTTTAACAGGCTCTCTTGCAGCTTTCGTTATCCCTCGTGCAATCACGAAAGGACTGTCTTTAGAAAAATGTCTTTCTTTCTTCTTAATGCCCAAATACTTTGGAATTCGTCCACTGCTCATAGGTCGAAACTTAGTTCGATCCTTCTTCTCTTCAACACAAAATTCAACGCTCTTCCTCCTCCTCTTTGCCTGCGAAAGCAGAAGCTCTCCAGGTGGAGGGTTTTTACGTGAACCCTCTGCCACAGAAGTTGTGGATGTTGAATTCTCCATATCCTATTGTTTTACCAGTCAAGATGTCACAAGTTGCGACGGAGAGACGATTGGATGTGCACCGGATCGTTGATCCTGCTTGGGTTCCCCCAGTCAGCCGCCTCCCACAGAATTAACCCGGGCTGGGAAGTCAGGTACTGCTTGACACACGATACCAAAATCTCATGGATCGCACGTAGCAGTAAGTGCTCCGATACCCTTATTCATACTAAAACTCCTGCCAAGGGCCGAAGTGACTGACTCACACTACGCGGCGCAAGACATCTGCTTAAATTAAAGAGCGCACGTTTTCTCACCGTAGACGATGGTCTGCTGTGAGAAAACTCACAGCAGACCGTCAACGTGGCTCCATACATAACCGAGAAGAGGGATGAGTCCTCCCCGACCGCATTCCGCACGGCGTCGGCAAAACAGATCGCGGTCATGCCTTCCGTCCCCGTTGCAAACAGCGAAACCGAGAAGCAACCAGCTCGGACAGCTCGGGACCACCAATTACGTACTCCGTTGGCCGACATATATGGAGGTACCGAAGTATAGGTCGTTGCCCGCTCCGGACGTGTGCGTAGAAGTTATTGCACGGACGTGGGGTTGGGTTTGTTTGGGAGATAGTTATTATTATTAATTTATTTATTTTTATGTATTCTGTATATGGAAACTTAAGGGATACCTTACATAAGATAATAAAAGCATAAACTTGAAGAAAAATTGAACTGCTTTGAACTGTATATTCCGTTTCGCTCGCTGGTGGTATTACAGTTGTAAACGTATGTTAAAAATATTGGATACTAGCGGCTATCTGCAGCTTCACACACACACTTGTAACAATGTAGTTATTAAAAAAACAAGTTTTTTCTATAAAAAGAAAGAAAGAAAATAAAAAAAAGAATTCGTCAAAATCTGTGCATAAGTTATTTATTTATGTATATCAGGTTACTGAGTAACAGCAGTGACATGTTAACAGTACTTTGTAGAGATCCCAAGGTATCTGTGCGTAGTCTGGTATGTAATTGTAAATGTACAGGTAAATGTGTAATCTTGATTAGACTCAGATGATCACTCCCAACACATGTGGTTAATTGAAACCCAACCATCAAATAACACCATTATGTATACCTGCATAACCTAGTATACAATTTATTATACCACAATTTTATCCAGTCAGAATCTGTCGCTTCCCGAAACAGAGGTTTTTTGTAAGAAAGGTTTGAAAATTTCTTCACAGTTTAGTAAATGTAAACAAGGATCAAATGTGACAGCAACATAGCACATGCTAGTTAGAATAACTAAGTCATCAAGCATGAACACATCGAACATATGTGGCCTACTTGTAATGCTATTTTATCTGCAATTCTGTCACTCTGGCAGTTAACCTACAGAGGAATTATTTTGCCATAAATGAATGAAAAAACATCAATACTCAATAAACATAATTTGTTGCTTAATACTTACAAATAAAACAATTTTTAGTTAATGTTTAATATTTTTTGTCTGTTAGAAAATCATCAAATTTCAATATATGTTAAAAAACCTCTTACTTTTTTAATTTTAATATAAGATTTACTTCATATTTTTAAATTTCTAGATATATGCAAAGCCAGACATAAGAGTGTGGAGAGTGAGATAGTTGCTTTGGCCACTGGTTGTGATGGAAAGACAAGATGAGTGGAAAAGATCAGATTTTGTTTCAATTTTTATAGTATCTTAGTTTTTCAAACTATTAAATAAATAAAATTTCAGATTAAAAATTATGAATGGACCTGCACATCAGGTCATAAAGATATTAAAGATTTGAGATGCAGCTCCTATATAATTGTATATTGGTATTATCAAAACTAAACATAACGAACAGATATTTCTTAATAAAATGAATGGTCAACTTTTGGGGAAAACCAGACATTTATTTTGTGGTTATTATTTCATTCAATACTTAAAACAGCTCCTAGATAATCAGATGTTTATATAAATGATATCGTAGATATCTAGATATTCCAATGTTTAATTAAGCAATGCATTCTGATTGATAATGCTAAAAGCAAAAAAAAAAAAAAATCAGTAGAATCTGGCTATAAAGAATGTTAAATCAGATATTTCTATAAGTGTCAAAAACAAAAGAACACCCTTCCACATATAGTCACGTACATTTTAAGTCAAAATGAAGCTGAGCTGTCAGCCTTATTCTTCTATTATTACAATTCCAGTCAATTTAAGAATCTTGCTTTCCCCATGTGCATATGATAAAAAAGAATTATTTTATCTACTGTTTAATACCAAATTAATGTCCCCTGAGACAATTTAGCATATACTTTTAGTGATTTTTTAAATTCTATTAGCTGCCATCTTGCCTTTATAGAGGAAATATTTTATAGTTTGGAAAAATTTTGTCATTAGATGAAAAAGGAACTCCTAAATAGAAATAAATAATTTCAATGGAAACACCTGCAAAAATAAGCAAATGAATTTCCTACATTTACAATCATTAGAGGAATTCATAATTTTAATTTTCTTAATATTAACTTGGAGAGAGTTACTAATACAGTATTTTTGTAAAATGCGTAACTTCTCCTAAATATCAATAACAGAATGGGAAAACAGAGCAATCTTGTCAGCAACAATGTTTTATTGAAATAAAAAATATTAACAGAAAAAGTCCCCCAAACAAAGAAAAATTTGACAATATCTGAGATAAATAAATAAAACTGGTGATAATAGTTTGCTTTTAAATCCTCTGAAAACATCATTAGTAGTTTTAAGAGAAAGAAAATATTTAAAATTATAATATGATTTTAAAATTTTTATCATTTTTAATGTTAATCTTTAAATTAAAGCACCATATTAGATACATATCAAACGCCTTGATAAAGTAAATATGGGTAATAAAAAAAGAAAAACTATCAGCTAATTTATTTTTTACTATTAATGTCATAAATAAATTTAAAAAATAAAACTCTAATGTGGTTTGATATTTACTTTAAATGTCATTATAGATAAATTATAACATTTAAAAAAATTAAAATATACAGAAACAGTTTCAGATACCCTTGTCATTCCAGGACCTCACTGAATTAATCATATAAAAGATGACATTATTCAAACCAATTTTTTTTTTCAAAATAGGTTCTACCTTCAGAAAATATTTAGACATGTGTGCAAGATGAAGTTCAGATCATCGTGCTTCCAAAGATCAGACTCATACTCTCAGCCTTCCCAATTAACAAAAAATGAATTATTGCAATAATAGAACTGGTTTTTCTGCAAGCTTTATGTTTAGAAAAAATCAATAATAGATAATGAAGTTCATAATCCCCTTGCTACCTAAAAATTTCTTCCTTACCAGGTCACTTCAAACAAGAAAAATTATAATATTCATAATGTTATTTATTTAAATCTGTTCCACCATAAGAAAAAAAAAACAAAATACATAATAATGTTGAAAAGATTTGGGCTTTCTTCTTGTCAATGATCTTCCAACCTCCTTTTAGGACAAATTAATAAAAACTGAGGTACTGCTATATTCAAACTGTTCTTTTTCAAAATGCTTTCTACCTTTAGAAAGAATTAAAAATCATCTAAACAAAAAATAGGTTTACATCTCTCTAATTAAAAGTCATGTAAGAAAAGCAGAGGTTTACATCTTTCTTTCCTTCAAAGAGTTCATGCCCTGCAACCCTTCAATTTACATAAATTTAAATAATAAAGAAAACTGCATCTGTTATTTTTAAAAGTATGTTCTCCTTTCTGAAAAGTACAAGACATTTAAGATGTTCAATCCATCTTTGCTCTCTAAGGGCCTGTAGATTGCTTTAATTCAAAACTAAAAACTTGGGTTAAGTCCTTTCGTTTTCAAAGTATCATGTTTTCTATAAAACTTTATCATATTGAAAGCAGTATTGCCCATCCAGGTTCTCTCAAATTCCTTAAGCCCTTTCAATAACAAAAACGTATGATTTTCAAGGTTTATTTTCAGTCTACATTATTTTAAAAGACAGGTGAAAATCTCAATGTCAACCTTGCAATTTACATCCATTTACTTAAAATTTAGAATTATTATTTGCTGTCTTCAAATTATAAAAATTAAAAAAAATTATTTTCTAATCATTCTCTATCAAAACTTCTTTTTTGTAGCAAGTAAAATACCCAATTGTGTTCATTTTATTTGGATCCTATTTTCCCCCAACTCAGTAATTTGCAGTAATGAGAATCTAATGGACCTTGCATTTAATATGAAATTAATATTTGAGAAAATTAATAATTGTGAAAATCTATTTATACAGAATTAAATGTTTGTGGACATTTTCTCATTAATATGCCTGTCTTAGTGCTAAAGAAAAAAGTTATGCCCATTGTATCATATTTTATGCTATTTACTTATTGTATAACAGCAGTACCAATTTTAATAAAATTTGTATGCAACGTTAATCAACTATGATTCAAACATATTCTATCTTGTGTTTTTTTAATGTAAAATATTTATGGAAGAACATTTCCTCATTTAACAATTTTTAAGTGATCCCCTTGAACAGAATAAGAATTTAAAAAATAGTAATTTGCATTGATTTAGTCTTTAAATATATTTTGGAAATGATGTAGTTACCACTTCTATCAACAGTAAAAGTATAGGACCCCCCACCTAGGTGTTCCTGTTAATTCTTTATATAAATAAAAAATTAACAGAGTGTTAATTTTTTTTTTTAACTTTCAGCTTCGTAAAATTAATTAAACAGAGACAGAACAGTATTTTGAGGAATAGTAGTATAGTATGTATGTTTTATGCATATGTATTAATATTTTAAGAGAATAAAAAGAATCTGTATAACGTGAGAAGGGGTGCAAGTATAGAATATCTATAACAAAAATTCTGATGTAGACACTACATGACTTCCTTGTACGCCTATTAAATTACATATACACATTTTTTGCTGCACTTCATTTAAATTTATTTCATTTGAAAGTGAGATATGATCCTCCAATTATTTAATAAAGTAGTCAGTTACACAATTGCTGAAATATTAGTTTTTATTAACATCAAATATTTATACAATTATTAATTCATCAATTTTACATGAAATATTAGGAGAGAGTAAAATTCCCTTTATTACTCATATTACTAGATCATTATTATTTGTATCTTTGTGAGTTGCTGATTAACAAAAGTTTTAGATTTCTGGTGTGTCGTATAAATAAAATTTAATATAAACTATTCCGTTTAGTGAACTCCAAATGTTAATATTGATCATATAGTGTAATATGCAGTTTCTATTATTGGATTACTTGGTGAATAATCAAAAATGCAAAAGAAACAATCATACAGGAGAAATTAAGATAACTTGAAGAAATATATTCAAAAAACCAACAAGAAGATGGATATGAAGAGGAAGAAAATGTTAAGAACAAGGGAAGATATAAAAATTAAGAGAAGATGATAAATATAAGGAGGAAGAAAATGTTAAAACCAAAGAAAGAATAAAAAGGAAGAAAATGTTGCATAATAAGAAAAATAAAAACATTAAGAGATGATGGTAAACATAAAGAGGAAGAAAATTTTAAAACCAAATAAAATGTTAAAAAATATAAAGATTAAGAGAGGATGATGAATATAAAGAGAGAAAATTAAAAAAAACTAGAGAACATGTACACAAATTAAGATCAGAAGAATTATATCAAACCAAAGAGCAACTAAATGATTGGCAACAAAAAATAAATAAACAAAATGATGATAAACTCCAACTTAGCAAAAATATTGTTTGATAATATCAGAGGAGTAATGAATTAAAAGTTAAGATTTTTTGCAATTAATTAAAGATCAGGCATGTATGCCTTACTATATATGTTGTTCTCGTGAGGGTCTATTTTTACATCACTTTGTGATTAACGTTAATGTAGACAAAATTAAACAGAAATTCCAGAATAATTAAATAAAATTAAATTATAAATCCAAAAATAATACGATTCTACATTATAATTTTCAATTAATATTAAATAATCAGATGTTTCACCAAATCTGTTACATATACATATTACGTAATAATGCCTTTTAAATTACATATACACATTTTTAAAAGTACATAAAATTTTATTTCACTAATAACTTTAGATTTTTTTAATTGTTTTCACTGAACAATTATTTACGGTAAAATGTTTTTTACAATCATTGGTTAATAATTATTAATAAATAAATGTATTTAAATTAAAAAAGAAAGTAAAAAAATAAAAAAAAAAAGGAGATGAAATTTGATTCGAACCGATGTGCCTTCCCTTGTAAGATCCAAATATTTCATTAATTAAAATTTTATTTGGCTATAATTCTGAAACCAATGAAAATAAGTACCACTTATGATATATTGTTGAAAAGCTCTCAATGAGGGCTTATTACAGGAGTTATGAAAAAGTCCAAAATCAAATTGTTTGGAATTTTGGGCTTTCTTGGACACTTTTGTTTCAGTTGATTACAATCAAAAGAGGAGGTGCACAACTAGATGTTACAAAAGTCCTAAATCCAAAATTTGACATCCTATGGCTAGTCATTTTTGAGTTATGCAAGATACATATGTACTTACAGACGTCACGCCAAAACTAGTCAAAATGGATACAGGGATAGTCAAAATGATTATTTCTCTTAAAATCTGAAAACCAAAATTTTTCGTAATCACAATACTTCCTTTACTTCATAAAAGGAAGTAAAAAGCACTCACTAGGTTTAATTAATTACTTGTGCACATACATGTATACATGTTTTGAGTAGAAAAGGTTAGTTATCAGAATTACAGCAAAAGTTAAAATATGCTGTTGTTTATTGTATCCGATTACAAAGCAGCAGAGTAATGCAATGTTGGTGAAGATAGTTTTTACCTTTGTGAGTAGGGAACAAACTATATGATCTTAGGCACCTTAAATCTGAGTGCTTTCACTAGAAATGCTACTGTATTTTGAATCACGCTTGGTTCCATGCATATCTATTCTAATCATAATACATTCTCATACATATGAGAAAATGCACTTCATACATATATTCCCTTCTCAATTTATACAATTAAAAATATAAAAAAACATTACGATTGAAGAAACGCATGAATAGATGGCAATTATAGAAGAAGAAAAAGATTGTTATTAGACAATAATGGATAGGAATGTTGAAATAGAAGACAAAAGGGAAAGATCAAGTTGAGAAAAAGTATAAACTGAGTGCATAGATGAAAAGGGAGAGAGACTTTTTGAGTTTTGTAAAGAAAATAAAGTTTCATAACAAATTCTTGGTTTAAAAATCGTAAAAAAAGACTATATGAAATCATCAAAAGGCAGTTTCAAATTGTAGAAAAAGAATTTAGTTACTAACATGATTAAAAACGCACACAGGTTGCCAGTAACTGATGTAAATAGTTACTTCTGGCAGCAGAAATAGAAATAGTATTGAAGAGAGTTAAAAAAAATGATGAAAATATTTAATTGGAATCAGTAAAATAACAGTAATTGAAAACAGGTAATAGAGATGCTGTTTCAGGTACTGAAGGGTAGAAAAACAAAATGCTAGAATGTAAATGAATTCTGACCAATTATAAATGATGCAATAAAAACAGCAGATGACAAATAATTGACTTTAATAAGGTAAGAATAATAAACAAGCCACAGGTTTTGAGAGAGACAATTGAAAAAAACATTGAAGATAAAAGAAAATAAAAAACAAAAAGGATGAAAATATAAGGGTAGGAATAATAGGATCTACAGAAAACTGAATTAAGAAGTGACACAAAAAGAAGAGAAATGCTTTGAAAATGAGTGGTCAGAAGTAAAAGATTTAGAAAGGAAAAGATGGCATGAAGTAATGTATAAAAAAGTTAGAAGGATATTCAACAATTTCAAAATTATAAGATATTCTATATTTTGACTTGAAAATTGAGTGAAAATGAATGTTAAGAATACATCAACAAAGAGGATAGGAGACAAGTACAAGGATACGAGGATGGTACAAGTAAAGCAGTGCAAGAATTTAGGTACTGTGTTAACAGAAGGTTGCATAAGTAAAAATGAAATAAAAGCTAGAATATTAATGGCTAAGAAACCAATTAATAGAAAGAAACAGTAAGATGAAGTTAGATGAGGAATGATCTTGTATTATGATTATTTATTTATCTATTTTGTTCAGAATGAACTTCTGAACAGATGTGAAACATAGACATTAAGAAAAAAGAAATGTAGAAAGCATTTAAAATGCGGTTATATAGGAGATTGGATAGAACTAAATGGACAGATATACTGAAAAATAAGATAATCAGAAGAGTGAATGAGAGTTGAAGCTTAATCTAAACATTCAAAACAGGAAAGCTAATTGTCTGGGACATATCACAAGACAGATAATCACATGATAAATATATTTCATTTGTTTTAAAATTGCAACATGTCCTACCAGACATTCTATAAAATACAAAAATTGAATGGTTTTTATATTATAAATAATACCTTCCAGGAAAGTATTATTCACCTTTTTTTTATAAATTAATGGAATTAATTAACAATACTGTGTTTATCACAGATGCACTCAAACAATGCATCTGTTTGAGAGTGCATGCATATGTGCACATTTTGGGTGTTTATTTAGCTGAATCAAGTAAAAATTGAGAAATGGTACATTATTTTCTATCAATGAATTAAACAAAATTACATTATCTTTCATATGCCTCATTTTAACTTTTCTTTTTGAACTTTTAGAATTTCTTATCTTCCTTTTTTTATTTTAAAATGCATCATAATGTATGAAATTCTATATCATGCAACTTGAATGGCATTTTTAATTTCAAAACTACTCTTTCTACAGTTTTGAAGATAGGTATATAAATTTTTTTATTCAAAGAAATTAAGAATTTTGCAATAAATCTATGCATTTAGTAATTTAGGGCCCCGAGTTATATTAAAAAAAAAAGAAAAAGGTCGTGTAGCTTCATATATCTAATTAGAACAAGAGAAAAATACAGTTTTGATGCAATACATTTTGGTTTCATCAATAAAACGGTATTATTTATCACAAAATAGGCAGGAGTATTCAAGCGAATAAAGTTCTATTTATCACTCCCAGCCAAATGCGAAATTAAGGCTTTTGTTATTTGGATTTGTACTCGACATCTGCATTTTCTGTATATGAAACCAAATTGATGGTTAAAAAAACCCTGAACCAGGTTTAGCTCTACAAACTTTTATTCCCTTATTATTATAGTATAAATATTATTTTGTTGCACGTTTATTATATGCTAACTATTCTTGTCTTTTTTATCTTGAACTACTTTATCTAGCGATTCTTATCACAATGCAATATTTACCCTAATTAATACTAAATCAATACCACTTATATTTCGTAATAAATAATAATAAAAAAAGACTTTATAAGATAAGATAAACCTCTGTAAAATGTTAATCGCAACGAACTATTATTTGCAAAAAACTGGAATACTAAATCTCACACAAAAGTTTGACCTCAGATGACTGCTCCCATCAGAATGAATCACTGAAATTGAACTCTGTAAATTTGATTTATCTCAAATATTCACTGCAACACTACAGGTTATTGTATGTAGATATATGATACAGTGGTAAAACGCCCTTGACCGGTGAAATTTAGTCTTTGAAATTGTAGGCGACTACTATATAGCGGTACCATATACGTATTATACAAGAAGTCGCTTATGAAGAGCGTGTTTCGTTCCTTTTAACATTGCTAACATACACGATTTATGCAGTGATTCAAAAGCTAAGATGTAGTAAAATGCCAATTTTTACCTTCCTGCCAAAAATTGTAGAAGTTGACAATTTGTGTCAACTACTCCACACTGAACTTCAAAAAGATACGAACCATTGTTGGTAACCACTTTACAAAACCCCTTGACTAATTGTAAATTTGACACTTTCCTCCCAAAAGAGTACATAAATATCTACAGTGAATCCCAATTCCAGCAATTTAGGACATTAATTGGAATTTTTTTAAAGAAATGGAAAAATATGCGACGTATGGCTACAGTAATAGGTTAATGATATTTGCATAACTTTTTTTAATTAGACAATGCTGCAGAAGTGAACGGACTCATGCCATTGCGATATGATGAGAACAAATACCACTCTGTTGTTATGAAATTCTTAATAAATGAAACCGTTTTCATAGATTAGGAATCCTAAAGTCATCTGAGAAATAAGAAACTAAAATAAAATGTTTGTAGAATAATGAGTCAATATCAAACACAAGACAGAAAATAATTCACTAAACATTTTGATTTGTTTCTTTTTTACTTTACGGTACAGTAAAGTACTGCTGTACTTCAATACTATTAATACATAATTCTATTATGTATTAGTGGGGAGTGGGACGTTGTAAAGCAGAACATTTTAAGTGGGAATTCAGCAACTCATCTTTGGCTTCGAATGAGGAACATTTAATTCTTGGGCAAATTAAGAATAAGTTAAAAAGAAGACAATGATCGTTAGAGGTATTCTTTACTTTCATGTAGAGGCAAATTAATGCAAATCGTAATCAAATGATTGGAAGAATTTAATATTAACCTGTAATAGCAAAAAACTATATTATATTTTTAATGTTATATTTTATTTGTAATTTATCTAGTTTTATTAAGAAAACTATCCCCTAATCATTGTGTTAGGTTGAGTTAATGTAGTAGCCTTGCATTAATTAGTTAAATCTTTTAGAGCAAAACTAATAATACTCCACTTCATAAAAAGGGATCCGAAATTCCAGAAAAGTTTAGATTCAATTTGTAACCTAGGAGAAACTGATTTATTTTATATGTTGTTTCAGTAATGAGACTGTATTGCCTTTAATCAGATGCTTAGGACAGCACTCTTAAGACCGCGATTATTGTATTAAAGGCTGGCATTCATGCCACAATTGCAAATCTAGTGTCTTTTTCAGTGGGTAGGTCGTCCTTTGGAATTGATCCTTTTTTTCAACCTTGTTAAACACCCTCAACATCCCCGGCCTCCGCCGTTAGGCTATGCGCAGGAATGTCGGAGTGTCGTGGCAGTCGACTGCCCCCCTGTCTTGCCTTCCCTGTGGCATCCTATCGGGGTCCTCTCAGTTTCATCAAGATGCAGTAGCCTTCCCTTCTGGACGACCATTACATCCCTCCACTGAGAGTCTACCCTTCCCGTCCCTACACTAGGTTGCCAGCTGTGCCTTGCGCGCAGCCGGCAAACCGCCGCGTCCCCCTTTGGAATTAATCCTGTGTGTCACAGAACTGGATGAAGCAACACTTAAGAATTTCTGTACAGACACATTTTTCCAGCCCTCTAAAAGTAGTTTAAACTTGCTGTTCCTTTTCATACCACTGTAACGTTAGTTGTAAGACACAAAACAACCAGATATTACAGATATAACATCTCCAAGGCCAATGTAATAACTACTTTATTATGAAATAAAAGAATTAAAACAGCTTATGAGTCAATTTTTATTTTGTTCTGAAAAAAGATTTATTTTGTTTTGATATAAAATAAGTACACGAATAAAAAAAATTAAATTATTTTTTTGAAAAGTAAAAGAATTTCATTTGTTCAAGTAAAAAATCTCTTTGAAGAATAAAGAAAGTATTCTTTCTGATAATCATTTAGAAAGATGACGAGTATTCAGAAGTCAATACTCTTGGCATACGTTGTTATGGTAATCTTGTTAATCATCAAGAAAAAAGTACCGCTCTACCATAGTTTTTAAATTTTACCATCTTTTTGTTGTAATAATAACATGATGTGATGGATTTTTTATCTTTTCCTAACTTATGAGAAGGGAATAAAAGTCAATTAAGACTCAAACATTAGCATTCAAATAACTATATTTTTATATATGCTTTTCTAATGGAACGACTCAGATATGACATAACATCCTTCCTTTTTTTCCTGTTTATCTTTTTTGAATTAGCATCAGGTAACTTCAAAGGATAAAGAGGATAATACGCATGAGTGTAAGTGAAGTGTAGTCTTGTACAGTCTGAGGTTGACTATTTCTGAGATATGTGGTTAATTGAAACCCAACCACCAAAGAACACCATTATCTGCGATCTAGTATTCAAATCCGTATAAAAGTATCTGCTTTTACTAGGACTTGAACGCTGGAACTCTCGACTTCCAAATCAGCTGAATTGGGAAGACGTGTTCACCACTAGACTAACCCGGTGGGTTTATAGCATAGCATCTAAAAATAGTCAATACGATGCCTTTTACCCTAGTTATGTCCCTCATTTTGGTTCTCACCAAAAATTTCATTAATCAATACTGTACATTATTTTCGGACTAAATAATTGGCTATTGTATACAATTATTGACTTAGCCTACCAATCGGTCTATTTAATATTTAATTAGATGCGGCTAGTGAGCGTTAGGTTAGATCTACTGATATCTAAGAAGTTTAGAAATTCGTTTAATTTCATTTTTGTAATTTATTCACGTTAACATTAAACATTATCCTCGCCTTTACGGAAATGTGTGTTTAAAATGTTCGTAAGTCAAAAACTACAATAAAGCACGCTTTTTTTAATATTTACAATCAGCGCGGTGAATACAACATATATCTTGATATAATCACTTGTCTTGATTAATTACTTTTGAATAATCTTTCATCGTCTTTTTTAATAATTACTTTCTTTTTATGTTAAGTTTGTAAAAATATTAGATTTTATCACTAAATTTAATTTCAGTGAATTTGTGTTTTCACTGCTGCAATTTAGTATAGAAGTGCAATATAGCACAGCGCTATAAGTGGAACAGAGGGCAAATGACAAACTTTTGATTTGATATGAGGTTGTTTGAACGAAGTGAAGGTGTATTATCTTAACTCTCATGTGTGTGCCGGCAGTCTTCGCATGATTTCGACGAGTTTAAAAACCTGTTAGGTTAGAATTTTGGTGCTAATAAAATAGTTTTTTACTAATAGTTATATTATTTTACAAATAATTTTAGGTTAAATTAAACGTGTCTAAGTGTAAATATTATCTAAAATAAAATGGGAGATAATAAAAATAAAAATATATTGAAATTTCTGGAGTTCGCTGGACGTTTAAAGGTAACGTAGGCTTATATCCCTGAAGTTATTACGCCTAATTTGAGAAAAATGAATAAGAATAATTTAATTTAATAATTGGAATAATTCTAATTTTTTTCTAACGCGACACAAATTGTGCTGAAACTTGCTTTCTTGTTAAGGTAAAAGTAAATCGGAAAAGAAGCCTTCGGCACGAATAAATTGTACATGTACGTTATATTATTACTGTACCATTATTGTGTTTAAATAAACCTAAAACACCTTATGGGACTATTATGAAAATTAAGTTAGATTTTCTAACTATCTATTTTATGTTATGGCAATAACAAAGGATAGAAGCGTTTATTATAGGTAAACTTTTGTGAATAAATATTCCACATCTTTTTTCCAGTGTTAAATATTTTTGAATAATAACAAATTTATAATGTGAAGTTGCAGTTAATGGACAATCAAAAATCACTGAAAGTAACCTGTGCTTTAGTCAGAATTGCATCAATGTTATATTTAAGCCCTACCTGCTTTCTTTGAATGCACTTATAGAGTAGTTAATTAAATTTTTATTAGTTTATACCTGTACAGTATGGAATGTGTTTGCCACTGATTTGCGTTTGTATTTTTTTTTCTACATTTAATTAATACTAGTAATAGTTGCCACTATTGCAACACACAAAACTGAAAGCATTCCCTTAGCATTTGAATTATATTAAAATTGATTGGTTTATACAATTTGTCTTGTAATTAATATTTTATTTTGCTTTTCAGCATATACCAAGAACAGGATGGGTTTTGGAAAATGTTAAAAAACCAGAAAGCATAGCTGGACATATGTATAGAATGGCTGTGATGTCTTTTCTTTTGGATGGAAATGACAATAAATTGGATAGGGCTAAGTAATTTTTTTTATTTAAGTTTTATAGTAATTATCTGTTTAAGGTCGATGCTTAGCACTTTAATCCTTCAAAAAAATGCTGAGTTTGATGATTGATCTGTTATTCAACTTAAGATATATAAATTTTTCTTTTATTTTTATTTAATACTTCATAATTGTTTGATGTAATGAATTTTTTAAACAATTTTTTTTTTTAAATTAATTGAGTAGGTCTAGCACATGTATGTGTGCTTCATTTTAGATTGAATTGTAATAAATCATTTTAATATGTATGTATGTTAGATATAACTGGAGGTTGTAGACAACCAGATATAAAACATAAATTGCTCTTAAAAATGGGAGTAATTTTCAAAAATAATGAATCTACGCCAGGTACAATGGGAAACCAAAATTTTTCCTACTGCTGCCTTCGTGTTAGTCAAATTTCAGTTTAATATCGTTGCAACAATCTGTACTAGTTTATCCATTATGTAATAAAATCATTTTAAAAAGATAGATTTTTTTAATAGTTTTAAAGCGCTTTAAAGGTTATTACATTTCTTAATCATCTGATTCCATTTCCTAAGTTTTTGCCATCTATCTATCTCTGTAAAATGGTTTATAGACCTCTCACAGCCCATAAACCACCTTCACCAATTGTCCAGTGTAGCTCCTCAGTTCAAATTCTCCAGAATATCCAAGATATCCAGATTATCCAAGTTTTGTCTTTCTAATTCTCTCCAAGATTTTGATGTCCTTACCTGAAAATTCATAGTTTTATTAATATTTCATCTCTATTGTATCTTTTCATTATTTTCTGAGAAAAAGTAAATTAGGTAGTATGCTATAAAAAGCATTATCTACTGCTATATATTTTCTCCTTAATGAATTATTTTAACCAAATAATAATAACATTATCAAGATGCCACTTGTTTGTGCAGGATGTTTTCACATGTTTGAAGGTAATGATAATTAAAACATGCTTGACTCTGAGTAAATGAATATTTATTTTAGGTGCATGGAATTAGCTGTGATTCATGATTTGGCTGAGTGCATTGTTGGTGATCTTACTCCATACTGTGGTGTTACTCCTGAAGAGAAACATAAACGCGAAGTAAAAGCGATGGAAGAACTTGCTTCCTTAGTTGGTTCTTGTGGTGGTAATATGATTGGGCTTTTTAAGGTAATGACTAGTACAAGTAATTAATCATTTTTAGTAGGTAGTGTTTGTTAAAAAAAGGTAGATTTCTGTTTAGCTATTTATTTTTATTTTTTATACAGTATTTGTATATATTTTATACAATATAATTATTATATCTATAAGTGTCATTTTATATTGTGCTTAACACAGAAGTATCATTAAAGAGTAACTTATGTTTTTCCTTTGTTTTGCTTGTTTAAAAGTTATTAATATACATATATTAATCGTAAATATATGCAGCATAAAACCATGAAGGTTTTCATTAGCACACAACTAACAACACAGCGGATGTGAAAGGGGAGTGGAGTGGAGCCAACTGCTCACACAGAGCTACTTTAGTAGCAATGGAGATGTGGACAGGCAAGTATTGCATGTTTATTGTAGTCATTTTTAAAAAATGGTGAATCTTGTTACTACCTTGCACCAACAATTAAGTAAATGTAGATCGAATGTGTTGTGTTCATCTTATAATACCATATTTTTATGGGTATAGAACTTCAGAGCTATAGGTTTAGCTTTAAAAAGTAAGTCAATGGAAAGAACAAGGTACTAGATAATGTTGAGCATGTTAGCAAGCAGTCAATCTCTTAGGTTGCATGATAAGATGAATACTGCATATGGATTTGCACTTCTTGTGAAGTGGTGATTGTGAAGCAGCTGAAACCTCAAAATTAACACATAATGCACAACTTTAACAGAGTTAATGATTGACATAATAAAATAATGATGTGGTTCTTCTGATGAGCGATAAAGCACATTTTCAACTGTCAGAGCATGTCAGCAAACAAATTTTCACTAGTGGTCACCTACGTATCCTAAAGAGCTGCATCAGCTTCATAGTGATAAAGTATTTTTTTGCTCACCATTAATGGAGAGCATTACCTCTCCATGCTTCAAGATGTCCTGATACCTGAATTTTTAAGAAGACACGTGTTGCTTTCAGTGGAAATTGATACCCATAAGATGGATTGTTTGAAATAGAAATTTTCAGGGTGCCTAACTCACAGTAGAGATATTTAATGGCCTGCTCATTCTCTGGACCTTAGAGTTTGTGATTTTTTTCATGTGGAGGTTTCCTAAATCCCGACTGTTCATCAATAAATCCTGAAATTTTGATGAATTTTAGAAGGCCATAAGCCAGGATATTGCTTCCATAATGCAACTGATGGTAGGTAATGTTTTTGAGAACTTTTGTGAAAGTCTTGAAGAGTGCTTGTGAAAAATGGATATCATTTTTAAAACTTAAACTTTATTTTTTTCATATCTTTTGTGAAACTGAGAAATGGGATGTGTACCTCATTGTTTGGGAAAAATAGATTAAGCTACATACTGAATAATTTTACAATATTAATTTCTTAAGCCTACAACATTTTGTAACCTTACAAACTGATTAAGCCAGTTTTTTGTCATTTTGTGTGTTCACGTACTAGATGTATTTGAATTGAATTATTTAACCTGTGCATTTTAAGTTATTGACAATATGGTCATGTAATTGCTATGTAGATAAAATGTAATCAGTTCTCTGAGAGTGGTTCACTTAATATGATGGTGTATTATTTAGACTACCAGCAAAAGAAATGTAAAATAAGGAAACAGAGATGTCTCCCAAATTTTTTTGTTTAAACTTTCAATTTTAATTGAAAACTATTTAATTCTAATATTATCTTTTTATTTGACAAAGGAATATTATAAGATGTCACAGTTTTAAGTATGTTTGAACTTTGTATAAAAACATTTATTAATAATAATTAGATATTTAATGTATATTATTAGTTTTATTAACTAACATCAATCTACTTTTGAATATGATAATATAAACTGCTTAAAGAAGAAAAAAAACAACCGTAAGATACAATCATGTGTGGTGATGCACAGAATAGCATATCCAGAATTTTACTGAGCCCTTCAAAATTCCATACTCTGGAGGAGGAATATATCTTTCACAGTGATAGCTGTTTATGGTACAGAACATTGTGCTTTTCAATTTTTTTTCTTATTTGTGGAAAAACACACCAAAAAAAAAAAAATCAGAATGAGTTTTTAACATACAAAAATAGGCTGTTAGATCTGGTGCCTTTAAGTATGAATCTTGTAACTTATAATTAGAAACTTAATTATGTTAACTTAAATTTGTTGTTATTTTATGTTTGTTCAATCTTTGTTAAAAAAAAATAGTCATTATTCTTCAAAATTATATTCACTTTTACCAAACAAAACAATAGAATTTATTTTTTTTCAATTATACCAGGTGGAGATCGGACCCGCTTTTTAAGCTTAACTCAGTCCCCACCCTGCAAAAACGGCCACCCTGAATAATTTTCAGCCACACAGTTGCAAATAATTGTTTAGTACAATTTTCATGTACTGACAGTGTTATGCTCCACACTTTTTTCCCTTAAAATTATTTTTCCCTTAAAAGTTAACCACTTATCTTACTCCCAAAAGTAATTTCTTACATATAAAGACCAGTATACCCTTTTAGAGAATTGTACATAATAGTACTGAAAACTACTATGACAAATGCATAATATGCAACAATAAAATTCACTACAACATAAGCCCTGACCTGAATACTTGCCTACATAATACATGAAGACATGATTAATAAAATACATACATAAATACCGATGATGCAACTTCACCTATATACATAAAAGTCATATACTTAACACATATACATAATACTGACAGAAACTAATGTTGCCCAACTACATATATACAATACAATGAATAATAATGAAATATACAACAATAAAACACAAGCCTCAACCAAAAAAAAAGCACTTCATCAACTTCAACCCATGTGAGGTACTCCTAGTTGCCATCCTCTGCCTCACTTCCACGCACAATAGCTTTAACCATAGCAGTTATACCCCCACCACGCTGCTTCTGAGGCAAGTATCTTAGGGACTACATTTCCGAGCCTTAACTCTCCAAACTCATCCACTACTGGGCGCTTTACATGCCATTGCCCACACCATAGCACATGTTCTGGGGAGTCAACGACCCCACAATACTGGCATAGGGGAGAAACCCTCTTCCCAGTCCTATGAAGATGTGCCTCAAAGCAGCCAGGGCCATTCAAAAACTGTCAGCTCATAAGACAGGTTTCCGAACTTTCTCCTAATCCAGACCCACCCTCAGCTTACCTTCAGACTCTAATTGTCTGAGTCCCCTGCAGGCACCACCTTGGAGTACCCACTGTTATTTCCATCAAGATCCAACACTTGACCACATCACTCTCTTGAGCACTGGCAGCATCATCAGGTTCACTCACACGAATATCCTTATGTAATTATCTTATCTTTTTGTATCCTTGATTTGTTCTTTCCCATTATCAGTTTTGTGGATGTAGCCCCTTCTCTTTAACCTTGATAGGTTTTCCATACTGAAGAGCAAGTGCATCCTTTGTAGCTAGTAGAGGGACTACTTATGAACCAGATGAAGGTCTTGATTCTAGTCTAATGTCTCCTTGATCAGTCTAATGGGTAAACTGCCTGTGAGATAAAGTTGGACCTCCTAACTAGTATCACAAAATAAAATGCTTTATTTAAATAAACCCTTTAAAGGTTTTTAAATAAAAGCCTAACTAGTAAAGTTATTTAAAACTTAAAGGTTATTTTTATTAAAATAAGGTGGTCCTTTTTGCTTCTATCTTGTAAGTCTTGCATAATATTAGGGCATATTATGATCTCACATTTATATTTTTAAACGTTTTAACCGAGTTATTAAGATTTGCTTTCAGTTGTTTTCTGTAGATTTCATTCACTTTGATAGATTTGGCAAATTAAAAAAACCAAAGAGTTTTAAGTAGTAGTTGAAAAGCATGTCTTTTCAGTGTTAATTAATTAATTAATTATCTTCATGTAGAATAAACTTTGATGTTGCATCCATATAGCAAATTTTTATTAAGTCTTGGTTCTTGATTATGGAAGGAAGATATTCACAAATTGTTTTAGCTGAATTGTGTGAAAAGGCTCTATTAAATGATTTTAAACAAAACATTTGATAAATTTATATCAAAAACAATAAAGCAATAAATAATGTAAAAGGCAACATTTTTCCTTATGTTATCAATTAGGCTTTAAATTTTTAAGAAACAAGAAATTTAATAAATTTACATTGATAAAAAAGAAGCAATTAATAAATTATATTTCAACCTCCATAGTGAAATAATAGCATCTCGGGTTCTAGGTTTGAATCCCACTCAGGCTTGTCATTTTTCACACACTTTAAAATTTATTTAAAAAAACAAAGAGTGGTATCTGTAACTGAGTATCACTCTGCAGTTACCAAAGAGAATAAATAACTGATATAAAAATTTCCTACACATACCCTCTGGTGCTTAAATCATATCAGAATTTGATTAGCAAGCCGTCATATTAGCAAGCTATAACTTCATGGGCTGCTTTTCCTCCAGGGTAAGGTAAATTTTGCTCATGTCATATTTTATGATTTTAATCAAATCATAAGCAGCAAAACTTAAATTTCAGTATTATTTTATACGAGTAATACCATATTTCTTGAAAATACTGAAGAATGAACAATCAATGAATGACCAATTTTAATAATATGTATCTTAAATCTAAAATTTTTGTACAGTAATAGGATGCTATAGTGTTCATTGATTATTGTGAAAGGGTATATGTTTATTTTATGAAGAACTCTATCTGGATTGACTTAATATTTTGATGAACAGATCAAGAAAAGGAATATGACTAATAAGCTAATCATAGATCGTATTACTGTTTATGATCATACTATTTTGGAAGAGGGAAAATGTACTCTGTGTTAAATAACCTATAACAAAATTTACTTGATTTATACAAGCCTCTCTCACTAGACTGGTAAATAAAATTAATTTAATTAAAAATCGACTTGTATATCTATTTCTACTTTTTTTCCCTAGGAATATGAAGAACAAAGAACACCTGAGGCACAGTTTGTTAAAGAGTTAGATAGATTTGATTTGATACTTCAAGCTTTTGAATATGAAAAAGAAGAGTCGAGACCAGGTTCTCTGCAACAGTTTTTTGATTCTTGTAAAGGAAAATTTTCACATCCGTTAATTGTTGGACTTGTTAAGGAATTAGATTCTCAAAGAAGTTCTGTTGTTTCAAATGATATTCTATAGTACTGATGAGTAAAATTCTTTCTAATTCAATAAATATTTTTTTATGATACATCTTAGAATAACTAAAGTGTGTGTAATTTATATGCTGTTAAAAAAAAAAATATTGTATTTAAATACTCTTAATACTATTGTATTTAAATGCTGTTGTGTATGTATTTATATGCAGACAAAAATATACAGTTAGTATGTGTAATTGTGGCATTTTTTGAACACTTCAAATAGAATGCTGTTCTTATCCTTAGTATTAGACTCGGATGTCCCTCTGCCCTCCTCATTGCATCAGTTGTAAACACAACCTTAGATTATATTTATCAATTGTAAATAAGAGTTAATTAAAAGACAAAGCAAAAAATTACAACTGGTTTTCATTGACTCTTGATGAGTCAACAGGCATTACTAATACTGTCCAATTAGTGCTATTTATTTGAGACATTATTTATCAATTATATTATTATTAGGATATTTGTCAGTTACCCTGCTTAATTATCACTTTATACTTATTAAATAAAATGACCCTTAAATGGTTATGATTGTGGAACATTAATGAGAACAGATTTCATTACAGAGTTTAGTATTTAAAAATATACATTTTGGAGACTCCACCAATCCAATATCTATCTGGAAATATTTATTTTCAGATGAATTTATAAATAAGGGAATTGAATAAATACCATTCTTGAGGTATGAAAGAGCTCTAAACAAGAAGTATTTGGTTTATCCTCATTAGTATGTGTTGATATTGAATTACAACTCATAATTTTAAAATATTTTTGTCTGTACTATCTTATTACAGTCAGATCACAAAATATTTGTCAATTTTTATGATTGATGGACTAAGAAATAATATTCCTGTGTAATTATTTGAAACTAATTAGCAATTTTATTTAAAATTAATAGTATGAAAATTCTTTTGACAGTACAGAATGAAAAATAGGTTCTCCTTCAGTTTCAATTACACAAAATCTGTCAATCATACAAAAATTTCAATTAGCTTACATAGTAGGAGTTTATGCTGCTGTGATAAAGTGTTCATCAGTTTCAGAGAAAAGTGTTATTTGAAAATCAACCTTCCTTCTGAAACTAAATAATGGTTGGTATATTTTCTATTGCTTAAGCTAGGGGTTGGCAAACTACAACCTGCAGGCTAAATCTGGCTCACCGCCTGTTTTTAATCCGGCCTGCAGTTTAATATTGTTTTCTACATGAAAAGATTAAAAATAAATCAAATTATATACTGTAATGCAATGGCCGATAGTAGAGTTAAAAAGCTGTGAATGATGACCGCATGTGGCGCTGCTATCACATTCTGTTGTCTGCCATTGTTCAACAAGTGTTGCCAGTTCTCTCAGTTTTGCTTTAGCAGCACATGTGGTATTGCCTGTTACAGTACTCTGTGATATTTTGTTCTTTTCATTTTATTTTATTACTCACCATTGCCATGTCACTCTCAAGACCAAATAAAAAATGAAAAGTGGACTTCAAATGTTGTGCTTTTAAAGCAGAATGAAGTGTAAATTATTTTGTCACAGAATTAAATGACAAAGTATTATCTTTATTATGTAATGATAATGTACTTTGTAAAAATAGTACAGTATATGTCATCATTATCAAACTAAGCACACGACACAATATTCAAAACTCACAGAAAATTAATGATCTTTAAAATTGAGATGTTTAAAACAGAATGCTTCATCATAATTTATTTGTAAAAATAAAAAAAATATAATAATGCAGTAACTAAAGTTAGCTTAAAAATAGCTAATTTATTAGCCATGAAAAGGAAACCATTTACCAATGATGAATTAATTAAATGTTTGCTTATGGCAGCCAAAGATATATGCCCTGAGAAAATGATTTTTTTCAATCTGTCAGTCACTTTTAGAAGAGTTGAAGATATTGGGAGCATCATCAAGAGTCAATTAAAAGACAAGGCAAAAAATTACAAGTGGTTTTCATTGACTCTTGATGAGCCAACAGACATTACTAATACTATCCAATTAGTGCTGTTTATTTGAGATATCAATATTGAATTTGAGGTGACTGAAAAATTAGATGCTATGAATATTCTTCATGGAACAACTACAGGTGATGACATCTTCAAGGAAGTTGAGAAAAAGCTAACTCGGTACGAATTGGAGTGGAATCAGTTAAAATGTGTCACAGCTGATGGTGGTAAAAATATGTATGGAATGGGGAAAGGATTAATTGGACAAATTTTTAGGGCTTGTGAAGAAACTGAATGTTCAAAACCTCTGGTGACAATTTTCTATTATTCACCAGCATGCTTTTTGTGAGAAACACCTCAATCTGTAATATGTATGTAAACCACTTGTGTCAGTGGTTAACTTTATTTGCTTTTGTGGACTAAACCATTGTCAGTTTACGGTTATAGAAATTAGCATTTGCTACAGACATCGTGGCTTATCTTAATGAATTTAGCTTAAAATCAAAGGGAAAAGCAGTGCCCATGTGTGAAACATATTCTATCTAAAGTCTATTTAAAGTTTTTTGGATCTTGATGCAAGTGCCAAAACGTTTCCATATTTCAAAATCCATTTGAATGTACTATTGAGGAGCTTCTGTCAGACCTTCAATAGGAAGTGACTGATCTACAAAACAGTAATATGCTAAAAATGATGTTTAAAGAACGGATCTAAACCAATTCTATAAATATCTTTTGGAAGATAAATACGGTACAGTTAAAATTGTATGCACGAGTACTTACCAATGTGAAAGTACATTTTCGAAATTGAAGTATGTAAAAATTGCAATTCAGATAATTATTAACAGATCATTTGTAAACAACCTTAATTATAAGAAGTACTAACTTTAAATTCCAGTATGATGAACATACATCACATTGGTAACCCGTTCTATAACATGTTTATTAATAAATAGAAATATTTTAATCATTTTTTTTTTGTATCAGCAAAATGTATAAACTTTTTATGATCTGGCCCTTTCCAAAATGAATTTGCTGACCCCTGGCTTAAGTGTATGTGGATAGAAGGTACAGAAATAGAATGCAGTCTTCATTGTTTGACCTGTACATGTGGTGCTGGTGAACCAAGAAGGCTGGAGTACTGTGTATCAAGGGATTTTGAAAATGAAAAAGTATTTCCTGAAAAAATGTAAACATATTCAAAGTTAACTGATATTTTGTTATGAAAACAGGTTATTAAAAAATTCCTATAAACGATTGAAATTTTCTGTTATGAAATTTATCAAAAACCTTGTTATTTGTATAGAAAATTTTTATAAAAAAGTAGTTAAAAAAAGATTTTTAGAATTTTATTTATTTTTACAGTGATTTATTTGTGATGTTTTATGGCCCTTTTAACCTATGTTAAAGATTGGTATGTTGGTTTTGCAGGTTCCGCAACAGTTCTCTGTAAATTATGATAATTTTCAGAAAATCAGTAGATGCTGAATATCTTTTTAAACTTTTGCAGGTCAGAACTGTATTTCTTATACATTAAACGCTGATGTACTAGGACCTTATTGATCCAGTTATACTTTCAGAAGTTGCCACCTAAAAGAATGTTAGCCATTTTCACTTTGGGTTAATTATTCAAAACTATTTAGGTTAATAATAAAATCAGTTGATTTTAGAAAGAGATTAATATCGTAGTTGTATTGGTTTCCAATATCCTGATATTGTGAAGTTAATGTGGCAATATAGCAGTAGGCTGAACTACAAGATTGCACTACAGCAAACCATTAATGCAAATCAACAAACACATTCACACACAACGACATGTTTACTTGTGTACATCAAAAGTATTAGTCAAATTATTCAAAAAATGAAATAGCATTGATATATTATCACAATCTAAGAAAAATTCAAACAGTAAATCAACTATAAAATGTTAAGTAAATTTATGTAGATTAGTATTAAGAAATGTCAGAAAATAGTTAAAATACTAGTTTGAAGAAACCGAGTTGATTACCTACTTTATTTCATCAAGTAAAAAGGTAATAAAGCTATAATTAATTGCTGTTAAAGAACCATAGACCATATTTGATGCCTATGTATTTATTTATTAGCTGGATGTATTATTTCCCAATATCCAAGGCATTTATCCGGACACTTAATAATAGATAATAATGGAAAACTTATATTGCTTTTAAATGGAATACATGTAACTCTCCCCATTACTAATATATTGGATATTTTATATTAATTGCATTAACACTAGTTGTGTAACAATTCAATGTGACTGCATATCAATGTAGTCTGTAATAGACTTTTTCCTCAAAATTTTTCATCCTTTGACTTCATATGTAAGTCTTGTTATTATTTTTCTGTTTTTTCCTGGAAACTTTTAATTAATAGTTTCCTGAATTCATCTCTTCAAAATTTGTTTTTTATTTTAAAAGTTTTGAGATCCTTTTTTGTCCCTTGAAATCATTTTTTTTCCAGTTTTTAAAAATATTGAAAATTTCTTTACTTAGTCTGTTATTGTCCATTCTGAAGAGGTATTTTGTAAAACTGTAATCTTCTTTTCTTCATTTTATATTTTATTTATTGTTTATATTAAAATAAATTTAACAAAAATTATTATAAAAGACAAGCGCCTTATTTATTTTTTTTGTGAATTTAATCACTGTTTTCATGTATTGTTTTAAGCTGATAGAGAAATTACTGAAGGAAAGGGTTGGTTGGTTAATTGATGAGGACTGGTAAACAGTAAAGTTAAAAATAACAAATTATTCAATAGTACTTTAGTATTGATTTTTAAATTTTTACTAATATACTAACTATGATATTACTAATCACACTGATAAACATAATTTTTGTTTCCTAACATATGATACATGATTTTAATCTGGTTTTGTTGCTGAAAACGAATATGAACTCAGAATCTTTTTATCACCCACCATTTTTGAAAGATTTTTAAATTTTAATAAGGATTTTTTTTCATTTTTCAACTTATAGTTAGCATTTTAAGCAACTATATTGTATTTTATTAGCTCATTTCTTATTGTTTAACTTTGTTAACATAATTTGTAAGCTATAAATAAACAATACTACACAAAAAATTAAATATCGTAGTCACATATTATGACATATCTAATACTGAAGATTGAGCCTTCATGGACAAGATTAATCTTGTCTGTGCAGGTCAAAACATGTAGCTGAAAACACAGCTGCGTTGTTTGTATTAAGCACTGGATTTAGGAATGAATTAATTTTGTTCAGTCTTAACACTGTCTTAAGTTTGTTAACAGTGCAGTGTCATAATGCCTCAAAATTGTGTAAATGATGTGGTTGCCTTTTGTTATGTGTGTGCTGAGTTTACCGTAAAATCAAAGAAAATAAACATTACACCTTTAATTAAAAAAACATATTTGTACTTTCAGTGTAAAATTGGTGTTCAGGATAAGACGTGTGCTCCTAAGAGCACATTATAGAATAATAGTATACACCTAATTGTTCTATATATTTAAGAGGATGGCTGAAAGGTACGTGGAAGGCTTTGCCGTTTGCTGTACCTATGGTTTGGCGTAAACCAAAGAATCATGTAACCGATTGTTACTTTTGTTTAACAAGTGTGTCTGGAATTTCTAAAAAATCTTAACATACTGTAAAATATCTTTCATTGCAATCTGCAATCAGGCCTGTACCTCACAGTGAAATTATTCCAGTTCCTGAGTCACCTATGAATGTATGCTTTGAAAGCAGCGATGAAGAATCAGGCAATACTGAAGAAGACAACAATGACTTTGAATTATCTTCCAATAAGCCACATCTTATATCATAAGGTGAATTGAATGACTTGGTTAGAGATTTAAATTTATCAAAAAATCAAGCTGACTGTTAGTATCAAAACTGCAAAGTTGGAATTTACTTAAAAAAAATACAAAAATTTCGGCTTTCAAAGCCAACAAAAAGAACTTTCTCAGTTCTTTATTGATGAAAATAATTTGGTTTATTGCATAAATGATGAGCTTATGTTGCACTTAGGGCAAGTTCATAAACCTGAGAACTGGCATCTTTTCATAGATTCGTCCAAGTATAGTTTAAAAGTGGTTCTACTGCACAACAGTAACAAATATCTCAAATATCCTTCGATACCAATCGCTTATGGTATTAATTTGAAAGAGACATTCGATGTGATGAAAGATGTTCTTGAAAAAATAAATTATAAAAAATGTAGCTGGAATATATGTGGTGATTTGAAAGTTATAGCTATATTGTTAGGAATGCAGTTAAGCTATACTAAGTAAATGTGTTTTCCTTGCAAACAGGACAGCAGAGCTAGAGATAAACATTATGTTAGCAAAGAGTGAAAGAAACGAGACAACTTAACTGCAAATGGGAAAAATATTATTATGAGCACTTAGTTGAAGCCAAAAAAATATTTTTACCTTCTCTCCATATCAAATTAGGACTAATGAAAAATTTTTTAAAAGCAATGAAGAAGGATAGTCCAGAATTTTTGTACATCAGGCAGAAATCTCTGAATGTAATTGAAGGAAAAATTAAAGAAGGAATATTTGATGATCCTCAAATAAGAGACTTGTTCAAAGATGATGTATTTAATTCAATATTAAATAATGTAGAAAGTGCAGCTTGGACTTCATTTAAAGACGTTTGCAAACATTTTCTTGGCAAACAAAAATCAGACCGTTACCAGAATGTTGTAAATCAACTTCTTACTTCATACAGAGCTGTGGGATATAATATGTCTTTGAAAATACATTTCCTCCAATCACATCAGGATGTTTTCCTGAACAACCTCAGACGTAAGTGATGAAACGGTGAACGTTTCCACAAAGACATTTTGGTGATGGTGGCAAGCTCCTATAAAGGGAAATGGATTACTAACATGCTAGCTGATTACTGTTGGACATTAATTTGGGATGTGCCCGAGGCTATTTATAAAAGAAAAGCATCAGGAAAATCATTCTAACACAGGTATGGCCATGCAAAATTATAAACTTTACAGATTTTAACTATATTTTCCCTTCATTTTTTTTTGAAGCGTAATTTATTTAAAACTAAGGGTGATAGAAAAATTCTATTTACAAATCTGTAATGTACGCAAAAAAGCAATTCAAGAAATGGTATCACACTTAGAGAAACAAAAAAAAATTTTTTTGTCTATCAGTGTAATTTTTATTTAATTGAAACATTCACGAAAATAATCATGGCACAATCTTAATTTTAATAAAATTAATTCTGAATATTCAGTAAATTAGCAGTAGGTTAAAATTATATATTCAGTTAGAAGTAATATTTTTATTCTTTAGTGTGTTGGAAAATTACTTTAGAAAATTAGATGTTACTATGTCTGATTGGTCTGTTAGCCTGTACGTATTACAATAAGCAACTCTTTTAACAGCCATAAAAATTATACCTTTTTAATGATATTAAGGTACATTTCCTTTATCCCAGTGTCATAGATTGATTGTTTGGAGAAAAATTCAATTTAAAAACAAAAGTAAAGAGGTAATGAAATTAAATAGGAAAAATGTCATTAATTATAGGATTATGTTATCTAGGAGCAAAATTCCCCAAAAAAATTAATTAACCAAGGTTGATTAGAATAGAAATCAGACTAGTACAAGTAAGGAACATGTAAGTATAATTTTCATGTACTAAAAAAATTTGTTTGTATAAATCAATAAATTTAAGGGTTGGAATGAAACTCTTGAAAATATTTGTATGAAATGTAGAGCTCTACACAGCAAAAAGCTGAAAGGAAAAGAATAGAACTATTTTAAATTTGACGTTACAAGATCATTGGATTAATAAAAGTTCAAAATAAATAAGTCTTAGGATGAATTAGAGAGGAAAAAAATTTGTGTAGAATCTTGTAAAGATATAAACTGGGTTGTTAGATTATACATTTTAAGTTAATCTGATTATAAAATGTATAGTGGGCAACATTTATTATAAAACAAATATGTTATTTATAACATCAGTTGGAATATGTAAAACAGATAATTGAGTACATAGTTCATAGTATGTTAAGGATAACTTAGAACAGAATAAATGAAGAATAGAAAGTCATTCTAACTCCAAATTGATTAAAAAAAAATTAAATTAAAAATACTGTAATATTATATGTAACTTAACGAACACATCATATTAAGGTATTACATTGTTTCAAATAAATATTTAAGTACTGTTATATGCATTTATGCATACAACTTATGTGATTATTTTATTTTCAAACTTTACTGGTGTAGGAATTTATCATTTAATGGTAGGCCAATCTAAATAATATGAAAAAGTAATACAAAACACATAAATGTTTTTGTTACATTTCTATTTACATAATCAGAATTAAATTATTCAAATAAGATAATTAAAACCAGCTGAGGTGAAGAGAAATGATAATAATAGTAATTATAGGTAATAAATACTTTCATGATTATATTACAAAACAGTAACTTATATGTATAAAATAAATAGATAAAAAACTGTTAACTTTATATATTTAAACAAATTTACATAAAAAAGAAAGCCGTAAACATTAAAAGAAAGATGGAATGAATGAAATTGTAACACAAAATGCCTTTTAATGAGTCCGTTGTTTATATGTTGGAATTCAATCTTTAAATTATTCAAAAAGAAAGATAATGTATTGCATATTTAAAAAAAAATAATAAGCTATAGAATAAAAAAAAAATATATATATATATTTTAAATCCATGTTCATAATGCGTTTAATAGCTTTCACAGAGATCCTCAGTTTAAGGGAGGGTACTGAAGTTGTCAAAATTACAAAAGCAAATCATACAACATATAAACAGCTACTAAAATTTTATTATCACAAGGAAAAATCTGATCTTCAAAAGAGCACAGACTAAGACCTTGCCTCCTAAATACTCATCAATAGTGATGAAGCACTGGTCAATTAACTACTAGTAAGATGTTTTCTAAATGGTAATGTGAATTTTATAACTTTTTCTTGTGTAAGCTTTTTTTTTTAGATAATTTCAGTCAATGTAGAAATAAATAAATGTCCAAACAGCTCTATCCAGCATAACTTACAGTAAAAACATCTTCATAAAGTTATGTCCCCTAAAGTAGATCCCTTCCTCCTTGTCTGCTTCAACTCTTCTATTTCCAGCTAAACTTTTGAGTTCCTAGTATCATGTATAGCTTTTATCATATTAACAGTCTCTCTTTCTTGCATCTGCTAACAATGTTTAACACTGATTTAATCAACCCTTCTTTTATGGTTTGTTTCAAGTCTGTTAGTTTTCTTACTCTGAAATGTTCTGTAAGCTATAATTCTTTTTATTTTGAATTTCATGCATTTACGAGATCTGTAAATAAAGTAATGAGAAATAAAGTAATTTTTTTTTGGCAGCCAAAGTGGCAACACTGTAAAGTTACTAGTAAACATATGGTTATATGAACAGCTGATTTATATTAGGTATTAATATTTATAGTCTATTGTTGCCACTTGAGATGTAAACAAACTTTTCATGAAACGAGTTTTTGTTGTTACAAAAATGAGTGATACTAATTATGAGCAACGTTTTCCAATCAAATTTTGTGTTAAACTCTGTTAGAATGCTACTGAAACTTTTTAAAATTTAAAAAGGACATATGGAGATGACGGTCTGTCATGTACCTAAGTTTTTAGGTGGTTTAAAGCATTTTCAGATGGCCAGGAATCAGTTGTTGCTCTGGAAGATCGTTAACATCAAAAAGTGACGACAGTTTTGAGCGAATCAGAAACTTAATATGGTACAACCAGTGATCTCTCAGAATGATTGCAGAATTGAATTTTAACCATACCACAATCCATCAAATTTTGACAAACAAATTGAACATGAAAAAAGTTTGTGCAAAATTGTTCCAAAAAACCTCACTATAGAGCAGAAAAAAAACGGTGAAAGTGTACTGCAATCTTCTAGGATGAATTGAAACTGATCCTGATTTGCTAAAAAAATGTTATTACTGTTGATGAGTTTTGAATATTTGAGTATGACCCAAAACAAAACACCAGAGCAAGGAGTGGCACACTTCAAACTCGCCACCCAAAAAATCAAAAATGAGCAAATCAAAACCATTTTAATTTGTTTCTTCGATAGTAGCGTGTCTATAAGGAGTTTTTGCTTATAGGGCAGACTGTAAATCAATTTGATTACTGAGAAATTCTTGAGGCTGGAGAAAAGAGTTGTTTGTGCATGATACCAGCCATCAAATACAACTGGATGCTGCATCATGACAATGGACCTTGTCACACTGTACTCTCAATTAATGAGTTATCAAAAAAAACAAAAAACATTCCTGTAGTTTCTCAACCACCTTATTCACCTGACTTGAGTTCCTGTGGCTTTTTCCTGTTCTTGACTTTAAAAAAACACCTCAAAGGACACCATTTTGGAACTGTAGAAAAGAACAAAAAATGTAACCGACCATGTTAAGGATATTCCAGTTTCTGAGTTCCAACACTGTTATGAAGAGTGGGAAAACTGTTTGAAGTGTTACGTGGCTTCCCAAGAGAACTAATTTGAAGGTGATGAGAGTCCATGTATAATTGGACTGTAAGTCTTTTCTTATTTCTTCCATACCATATTTCAAATGCCTCCATCTTTTTTCTTAATATTAATTTTTTAAATCCATATAGGAGTACACTCCAAACATCTTTCATCTTTCCATTCCTTGTTGACTCCTTTCTGAGAGCTTTTTACCATATGTTGTTCATTTGGAGATGCAAATGGGAAACAATTTTACCTCTGAAATATTCAGTAGAAGACTATGCCATTTTGGCAAGATATTGACAATCACTCTGCAGTGGCTTTTCATCGCCTTCCACTTATAAAATCTGTTGGCCCTTAACATAGAGAACTGGTGCTTCTTAGTCTGGCTCCTATTCTGCAACTTGTCTCTTTTGGGATCCCCAACCAGTAACTTAGCTCTCAGAAATTAAATTAAAAAATGCAAATCCTGGTACCAACAAGCTCCTGTATTTCATGGGTGGGGTAAAATATGGTATGTATTTAAACATTGAAAATTACATGAAACTATTAAAGTATATGAATATTTTGGGAAAATATTTTATATTAAAAAATAAAATTCATAAAAAATCTAATAAATTTGTTTAACTTATGGTCATAAAAAAAAAAATTATTGACATGTACAAACTATAGATTATAAAGCATTTTAATAATTGTTTTAATTTTCTTAACTGATTATGCTCACATAGAAAATTAGTATTCTTTTTAATATGTTTTAAGAATGATTTTTTAAAATATGTTTATGCTAAAGATGTAACAAGAAGCGTAATTTTTACTTAAATCTAATTACACTCTTCTAAGAGGACGTATTCTATAAGATTCTTTGTGACTAATAGTAAAAATATAACTGATTTTTTTTTCATTTTGTAGTTAGAGAATTGTTTTAATTAACTATATAATAATGAACCCATAGTACATTAAATATTTCATATGCAAATAAAGTGAAATATAAATGTAATAAGTTGAAATAGTTTAAAATATTCTTACCATTTTGGAGTTTTTAACCTGGTTATCTAATCAAAGTTAAATAAAATATAAAAACACAAAAACAGAAGTAAATCAGTAAAAGTGAAACCTGAGACCAGGAATAGTAGCGTTCAGTAAACAATTATTACCTAATATCCCAGAGCATCTGATGATCAGTTCCATACTACTTTCAGAGGGTATAAAAAATCATTAACTTTTAAAATAATAAGACCTAGACACTCAGCATTAACAGCATACAAAGACAAGACTGAAAAACTTCAAGAAAAATAAATTACTTCTGAAAAAATATACTAACAGTTTTTTTATTTTGGTCTTTGGAGGTGCATGTGATTTTTGTTTTTCCATTACTGCCTGTTATAATACTGCAATTATTATTTACCTGGAAAAATTGTTTAAGCATCTTGAATATGAGTATCTCACAAGTACCTACCTAAGTAACTGTTTCTCTGTCTGTACAAAAAAAAAGAATTTGATAGGTAATTACAGGCTTAATATAACTGTACTTTCACAACAAACAGTACTGTAATTAGAACAGGGTTAACCAAAAGAAAAGGATGGATATTCTTAAGTTAGCTGATTGTAGGTCTAAATTTGTAAAAGTCGGGAAGATTTATTGTTTAGGTAATATTCATTTTTAACAACACTTAGGTTTATTATTTTTGTAAATAAAAACATAAAACTGTTAAAAAAATAAGTAAATAAAAATACATCTAGACAGTATGTGACCCACCATCAAGTACTGAAATGATTGTCAAATTAGTTATCCCTGTTATGCACAACCTTAAAATATTAAATTATTTTACTATTAAAAAAAACTGCCTATAATTTTTTTCTTTCACAATAATTTAGTGTATGGCACCATATACTACTCAAGCCATCATCATTCTGATAAACTGAATAGGCTACCCATAAAATACCTGATGACAATTTAAAATCATCAGTTATAGTGAAATTACTTATCAATCTTACATAGAAAATGTCATATCATATACATAACAATGTAAAATGTGCATAAATCTGTTGGCTTTTAATAACAAATGAATAATGTTAACAGCTCTATTGTCTCTTGAGGTAGAATGAAGCAATACTAGTATGAATTTTGTTAAAAAGGAGGCAATTTCTAAAAGTAGGATTGAAACAACCTAGACAGACTACACAAGCATGTATACAGTCTATGTCTTGCAGTCAATTAATGACAGATATTTTCGGTAAACCCAAATATTATGTGAATAATATGATCATAAAATAAAAGCTATCAAGAAGACAAACTTTTATTTAGACACACGCTGTTTCGCGAAACGCTCTGAAAAATACATCACTTCGCAGTCAATATAACCTCAAATTGAGGTTATGTTGTCTGTTGTCAACCATAAATTGAGCATAACTCAAGGATCTACTTGCCTAATCTTCATAAAATTTACTTAAGCACAACTTCAGATACACTACAACTTATTTAAATTTCTTTGAAATTGATCACATAGTTTTGGAGATTTTTGAGCTACAACATTTTATACACGAATGGTATTTTCATACTCCTTATACCTCAAAACATTAAAAGTAAATCCATTCCACTCCCTTATCTAATCATGCGATCAAAAGTAATATCTCAAATTGAGATAATGTCTGTTGACAATGGCTACAGAGTTTTCGACAAGAGAATTCTGATTTTTTTATATCTGTCTAACCTTTAATCTTGATAATGTAATTTAAAAACAAATAGCATGGAAACAGCATCTTTTCTTAAAAACGAGAGGTTTTAAATAAGGATTGCAATAAGCTAGTGTAACAATACTATTACCTGAACGTGAGTGGTGACTAAAAGCAATGCATGAATAGGTGTACAAAACTTGTCTCCTTTTTTTAATCTCTCAAATAAAATCATATACTTGAGTGGTTTTTTTTTAAAATTGTATAAATGCATTAATATAGATATTTTTTCATGATTTATATTTTTGCAACTGTGTCAAAACTGCAGCTTATAAGTATGATTTCAATAGAATATCAGAGGAAGCTAAGTTTTCTTATTCAAAAACTCTGGTATAATTTTTTGGCAGAACAAATCGCTCATTTTTTGCTGTTTATAAACACATATACAAGTATGCTATTTTTTTTGCCTAATTTAAGTACAAAGTGAGGAGTCATTCAAGTATATTGATCAACGATTAAATTTACACTGTGTGTAGATATTCCCACAAAGGTTTAAGTATAAAAGAGTTTAATTATTTATTATAGAGGATAAACACATTTTCAGCAGTTAAATTAAAAGAAGATTATATATGAATTTTTTTTACATATTTAAAAAAAAATTAAATATTCTTATTAAACAAATTAGTAACATTCTTTACACAAATGTTACTACATCATCAGAAAAACTTGTTTTTGTGTTGTAAAAATTAAAAAATTTCTTGATCTCTCAATATTGTAAAGTAGAAGATAAGATCTTATCTTCTATATAACAGTAACATGTTCATGATGGATGGTTACAACTTCAAGATATTAGTTCTTTTAAAAGAGTAAATGCTAAACAAAGTGTTTTAAATCCAAATAGAGTGCAAAGAATATCATAGAGTAATTGCTCTTTTAACTGCTTTAATTAAAAGACACCTAAGTTACGGAGTTACATTCCTGTCAAAAATGTTATGCAGCTACACAGTCTGTAACAGTTACGATGGCAGCTGGAGTTTAGAGTTAAATTCTTCAGAAAAAGGATTAAATACTTGCTAACAAAATCATTCAGCAGATCATCGTCACAGGAAAATAAGGAAAACTGTGTGCAGTTAAAAACATCAAACATTACTAAAAAAACCGATTCGCTCAAAACACTTTTATTACATATTTACAAGCTCTCAAATACACATTAAATTATAATATTTTTTTTTTAAGGATATTTATAAAAGATTTTTAAGATTTATGATACATGAAATACAAAGATTACTGCTGATGTGCTCTGTATCGTCTTATTGGTTCTTCAACAACTATGGTATTACATAACATATCATAACCAGCACGATTATACCTAAAATAAAGAAATGCAAAACTTGCTGGTATAAAAACTGAGAGTACAAGATTTTTAATTAATGATCGCATAAATGCATAACGTAATCCAAGATCTGTTCCAGGTTTTATAAGAAGAAGCTCATCATCTGGAGAAAGACTAGTCACAGATTCACAGCGCACAACACAAAGACCCAACATTGTTTTACCTGGAGTTGCTCCACCCACTCTGCCTCCTAAACCTTTTGCTAACCATAAAGTCTGTAACAAAAAAAAATTAGATATAAGAAAAATCACAACAAGTAATTTTTGATGCAAGTGTTATTTCTATCCTTCCTAGCATTGTAACTCTTAACATTCGTAGTTCACACATTTTGGAGTAGCTCCATTCTCAAAACTACTTTTGACACTGACTCTTCCTGAGTTGGGATCATTGAATAATTTAGGATATGAAACTCCTCCCACCTCCCATTCCTACTGTCATCATGGTTCTTCTGCTTTGTCTCTCACTCTAATGGTTAAATAATTTCTTGAAACTTATCCTTCTGATTCTTCACATTAACAGTTTAAAATATTGTATTGGAATGAGTGTTACTTGTTCATTAATTGATACCTTACCCTTTTAATTTTAGCTTGAATAGTTCCATATTTTCTAGAATTTCAATCTAAATCAACTAATAATATTAAACTATATAGCAGCACTGACACATAAATTAGCTAAATACTTGGAGAATGTTATAATAGAAAGGGGGTTTTGGAAAACAAATATGTGGTTAAAAATTCAGTAGATGTGGCAAATAAATTAAAGGAAATAAAGCTTACAGAAAATTGTATATTGAAAATTTATACATGTCAATTTCAGTTAAGAACACAATCAAAATTTTGGAAAGTAGATTAAAAGAAATTGTTGACACACTGAGAATCTTAGACCAAAACAAGTTTAAATTCAATAACAAAATATATCACATCAGGATGACTCATCAATTCAGCAAGTCATCAGGATGACTCACTGACAATAGTAAAGGATAAAAACTGAAACAAAGGAGATTTAATATTAAATTAAATTAACAAAATACATAGACTATTGAAGTTAATTGAAAAAAAAGAAAACAATAGGTTAAACTTTTTAGATTTGAAAATAAGAAGAAACGAACTAAAATTTGGCATATATAGAAAATCCACATACACAACATTATAAATGCCAAAATCCAACTAACCATGCGAACATAAATTAGCTGCATTTAGATGCAGCTAATTTATGTTCACATGTTCAATAGAATAATCAGTTTACCGTTAAGTAAAATGAAATAAAAGAATAAGTTATTACTTTTCAAGTGAATAATGATTATGAAGATGAAACTATTTTGAAAGAAAAAAAGGAATGACAAATAGTTCAAAGGAAAGGAAAATGAAAATTGTCAAAATTTACTTTCATGGGACAAGAAATATATATAAAGTATTTTTTTAAGAAATTTAAAGTAACTATAGCATTTACCACACATACTACCATCAGGAATAAACTTGGGAATAATATAGAAGAAAAAGACAATTATAACAAAAATGGAGTATACCAAATAAAATGTGAGTGTGATGTTATATATAAAGGGCAAAAGGGTGAAAATTTAAAACAAGATTAAATCAGCATTAAGATCATACAAATACAAAAAAAGGATTTAAATTATGCATAAATTTGATAGAAAAGGGACATATTCCCAATGAAATGGTAAAATACATGAAAATATTACATTATGCAGAAAAAGGAAAATGTTTAAATATTCTAGAAAATATGAAATATTCAAGCTAAAATTAAAAGCACAGGAGATAATTAATGAACATATAAACACTCAATCCAATGTAATATTTTAAAATTGTTAAAATGAAGAATCAGAAAGATTAATATCAAGATATTGTATCCATTAGAGCAAGAGGGACAAAACAGAAGAGGCCATGATAGTAGTGATGGGAAGAGAGAGGAGAGGAGGAGCTTCACATCGCTGTTTATTTGATGATTCTAACTCGAAAAGAGTCAGTGCTAAAAGTAGTTTTGAGAATGGAGATACTCCTAAATGCATTCTAATGAGTGTTAGAATGACAATGCTAGGAAGGGCAGAAAATAATACTCAAACCAATTATGATAATCCTAGCAGAAATATAAAATTTGTGAAAATCATAAGTAATTTTTGTTTCAAAGAAAGATACAAGATATACTTTCAATTGTATATTTAAGTCTAATATGTATAATGCTGACAGTATAATAATCAAATTATCTGTTATACCATTACATGCCCATTCTAATCAGTGCTGGTAATAGGATTGGTCCATGAAATATTGTTCTTGACATCACTTCTGCTAGTTGTGGTATGTTGTGCATTAGTTTCTACAAGTACAGGACAATATACTGCTGAGATTCATTGACGACTGTGTACATTTTATGGTACTAAATGTTATTAATTACAGTGCTACAAAGGATTAGTGCCAAAAAAATTAGAGGAAGATGAATTACAACAAATTTAGCAGTTAAGTGAAACATTTCCAGATCCCTAAAAAGCCTGAAGTTGGTTATGGTGTAATTACAACCGATAACATCCTCTTTAATACATAAATCTACATGCAAGTAAAACAACTCCATCCTTTTTAAAAAAAAACAATGACAAGCTCATAGGACTAATGACAAGTTAGGTACCCTGGTGGTGTATTTCCATTTGTTTCTTCAATCGAAGATTGTACAGTTCACGAGTGAACACAATTTGTAATCCAAAATGAATTTCTGAAAATATGGTGTTATGTCACTTGAATTTGAATCATATACAGGTTTGAAGTGAAAAGTCATGTTTTCATGCACAAATCCGTGTTTATTTTGGTCTCATCCAATTGCGCAAGTAATGGTTATTCTGTGTGCTATGTTTGAGGTTAAGTTATGTCATAATGAAAAATTTTAAAACAGTTTTGAGAAATATTTTGAATTTACGTATAAGTTTGAAGTACTAAGTTATGTGTTCATTATCACTAGAAGACAGTTACGATGACTAATGTTATTATCTCACTGATAAATTTTCCAAAACCACAAAAACAGATTGAAAATGGTGTTACTCACAGCTGGTTAAGATATATTTTTAGAAACGTAAATATACCTTTTGTTAAATTTTTTTAGTTGCAGACTACTAGGATTCAGGTTTTTAGAAATGTTTGTCAACTTTCGGAAAGAAACAAACCTAGATAAAAGTAAGGGGTGAATAGAAACTTTGTAGAAAGTAAACATGGAGATTAGGTAATTACATTACAAAATTCTCCATTATTAAAAGAAAAGACTGATGTTCTTTTAAAGATTAATTATGATCAGAGATCATTTTCACAGAGTAAACATCACCAATCTTTTAGCACGTCAAGTTGTTTTTAAAGACACAAAACAGTAATTTGTCATATTTTGGATTTGGGATGACAACTACAGCAGTAAAATTAATCACAAAATGACTAATGAGTCGTAAGAAGAGTGCTTCAACAAATGCTCAGAAAAATTTGTTGACCAACAAAGTACTCATCTGTATGAATAATGGTGCCTTAAAATATGTGACAGCTGATAGCAAAGACATAATAATTGTTATGAAAAAGAAAAAAATTGAGCTGTCTCGGTTAATCATATATGATGATCCTACCACACGTGTCAAATTTACACAATAATGCGCAGAATTTATTTTCCAGGACTAGCTGATGAAATGACTCTTTGGTACTAGTGGATCCTGCGACCAAACCAACAATGAGTCACTTTTATTTTCACTGGCACAAAGACCTGTCATGTAATTTTACATACAAACCATTTGGAAAGAAAATTTCCTACAGACCTCTTGAAATGCACATTTTCTCAAATGTCTACAATCAGTAAAATTCTAGATTCATATAATCTTTCAATAAACACAATAGAAACCAACACAATTATAAATAAAACCACAAGAATGCTATTCAAAAGATCAGTTATTAAGAAAAGCCAATATTCTAGAAACTAACTGTACTCATGAAATTTATTTCTAATTAGACAAAACTTCAGACCCATATTGAATAAATAGATCACATTTACCTTATAGTTTATTTTTATTTAGTATGAAATTTAAAAACATTAAAAGCTGTTTTTAATTTGTTTTTTGATAATAATCCAATTAAATTCTTTAGCAAGTTTTTTGTTAAATTTATTCTGGTATTTTTAAAAATATTTACTACAATAATTTTTTTTTGGTAGTGATTTTGTATTTGAAATTTTTTGTCTAAATTTCAAGCTTCTTTTTTAACTTATGTTGCTTAATAATTTTAATAAACTTCTATTTGAAGTGCTGTTTAAAAACTACACACGAGCACATTTTTCTAATACTTTCATCTTTTTTTTACACGATATAGGTTCTTAGAAAAAATTAAATTATATTCATTAACTAACAATCATTTTCATTCATTTTAATGGTCATTTTCCGGTATAGTAGAAATGATTTGCAACTACAGCTGTAATAATTCTTTCAATGTAAAACATCTTTTTAAGTATTCTAAATATAGTTGTACTTTTTTTTATGTAAATATCATGGAAGCAAAATTTAAAAAAACTTTCTAAACAGAACCAAATAAAATGGAAGTGTATAGACAGCAAAAAAGCTAATTCTAATATTGTAGAACCACGTAACTTAACTTAGAATCTGAAAAGTGAATTATTAAAATTAATATGAGGCACATTAAAACTAGAATTAAGTAATGTTCGTGAAGATTAAAGTCGCACAATGAAAATATAAGAACTGTAAAAAAGCTGTAGAATTTTTTTCTTTAAAGATGGATTATTATACTGGAATAATGAAACAATGAGAATCCATCAATAATACAAGAAAACCTCCAACTAAAAAACAAAGTCCATGAACTGAAACACAAATTAAAAGAAAGTCCATGAACTGAAACACATATTATTATGCAACAATAATATTCAAGAAGTAATAATATGGAAATACAAGATATACCTATGACTTCTAACAAAAATATTTATGAAATATTGAAAAAACATCTAATGCAATAAATGTAATGGACTGTAATGTTGATTTTAATACAGCACAGGGAATTCCTACTTAGAAAAAAAAGTGGATGAAAAACTATAGACAGCTTATCAAGAAAAGCTCCCACAAAAATATCAACATGAAGGGATTACAAACAACACTCATGAATAAAGATTTCAAAGACAATCCTGGATATTTCAATGACCATCTAAAAAATCAGTTTGGCTTTGTAGAGGCCATAAGGAAAAAAAGTCTTGCACTGATCATTTTTATAAAAATCTTCATACTTACGACTACAGATTAGGTAACGTTCTTAAGATGCCAGTTACTGAATTTTATGCAGTTCTTTTCATATTGTACAGATAAAACACTACCTTATAAATTCTGTGATAAAAGATCTAATATAATAGATTAAAAATGCTTACATACACAAACCAGTGCTGAAACTTGGTTACATGTTTACAACTCAGAAAAAATTATATATGATTTAATATATACCATTATCAATAAAATTGAAAATTAACTTATACAACTATAGAAAAAATATCACTCTTAAAAGAAAGTAATTAAAACAGTAGATTACAGCAGGATTAACTAATTCAATTATTACAAGAAATAAAATGAGCAAACAAATGATCAAACAACCATTTAACACAAAATTAAGAAAAACATATAAAGCATATAGGAATAAATTAAATTATTTTATAAACAAAGAATGCAACAATATTATAGTAATAAAGTAAAAATAATAGTAAATTATTATGGAACTATATTAATGAAATCATAGACAGAAGGCATTAAATTAAAGAGATAATAATATTGAGATAACTACTTTAAATAAATTCTTTGCTGCAGTTGGCCAGTTATACTGAGAATATAATATACAAGGTAATATAATATACCCTTATCATTTATAATAAATAAATGCTTTGAAGGGATGTATCCAAAGCATTTTAAAAGAGCTAAAATATAACCCATTTTTAAGGCAGTGACCTGAACAAACTATAGACCTATCAACTTATCCCACCGGGTTGGTCTAGCGGTGAACACGTCTTCCCAAATCAGCTGAACTGAAAGTCAAGAGTTCCAGCATTCAAGTCCTAGTAAAGCCAGTTATTTTTACACGGATTTGAATACTAGATCGTAGATACCGGTGTTCTTTGGTGGTTGGGTTTCAATTAACCACACATCTCAGGAATGGTCGAACTGAGAATGTACAAGACTACACTTCATTTACAGTCATACATATCATCCTCATTCATCCTCTGAAGAATTATCTAAGCGGTAGTTACCGGAGGCTAAACAGGAAAAAAAAGAAAAAAAAAGACCTATCAACTTAATCATTAATTTAGCCAAAATCATGGAAAAAAAATAATAAAATCTAAACTAACTATTTATTGAAAGATAAGATAACTGATCCCAATCAGTAATACCGTACTTCATAACATATTATATAAATTAACAAAAATTGGAATAAGAGGAATTGCAAATAAATTATTATATAATTATCACAGGAACCAGTCACAAATTTTAATGAATGAAACTCATTCAAGTAAAGAGAAGATTTAAACCAACTAAGGCCTTATCACCTTTTCTATTCTTACTGTATGGCGAATGATTTGTTGAGTCTGGATATACAGAGGGAGGAAAGTTGGCTAGATGATAACATCCTGTTTGCCAATTCTAATATGACAAAATATATAACATCCTCACCTAATACATCATGACAAACAGAAATAAATAACATAAAATTACAGGAGATTTAAAGTACCTTAATAATAATAGTTCATGCCCTTTATTAGGAATGGTTAGTTCAACTAAATACCTTGAGAGCTCTTATCGATGAAAATTTAAGATGGGATAAACACGTACAATTCATATATAATAAACTTATGGTATAAAATTTTAAAAGTTGAATAGCATTATAAATATACATTATCTTTACTTCGAAAGAAAACTAATAATTTTTAATTATAAGTGAAATGATTTCATTTGTTTATAATTATTGTGCAAATTTATATATTAGATAATTAAGAATTGAATTAGGTTGCACAATTTGTTTGATTATTATTATAAATTCCTAAGCAGAAGTCATATCATTATGTTTTAACAAAATGGAAATTACTTCTTCATGATTTATTAATCGATTCTATATTATTTACATTGTAATATACAAATAAAGCCATAAAGGACTAGAGTGATTGATAACAATATTCAAAAGTATTTATAACATTCCATAATAATGAATCATATACATAAATTATACATTCAAAATTAATACAGTTGGAATAATTTAGTTATAAAATTTGTTAACAATTCATAACACAGTAAATTAAAATAGATTTATTTCTATAGATATACTACATAAAGGTTGTATTAAATAAGTAAATAAATGTGTAAATGAGTTTGCTTAACCTCTTGAAATCACAACCTTGCAATGTGAAATCAAAACACGTTAATTTTACAATTCAAACTCATATTGCTTATTCAAAAACTGCACAGTATTCTATTGAACAGAGAAACAAAAACCCTTGTGTCAAAATTCTTCACATATTATCTATAAGTTGATGTGTTACAATAATTGCCAGAATGTGGAGAATTTGGATATTCATATAACCAACACATATAATAAAATATTTTTTTATTTTTTCACCCATCAACTGGAAGTTACTTTTATTGGAGTAGCTCTTGTATAGTAACTCCCACTCACATGGTTTCAATATAGCTGTTATTAAAGAAAAGGGAATGAAAGAATTTAAAAAAAAGTAAACTTTTTAACACTACAACACAGGCTTTAAAACAACATGACACAGATTTTCAGAAACAATTCAATTATATGTATATAAATAAATGAGTGCTTACATCATAGTCTTTACACACCAAAATATTTATAAAGTATTTTAAGAAAATGTGTGTAAAAATTTGGGATGGCAGTTAAATATGTATTTTGCCGAAAACAGGTTGGCCAAAATGTCAGAAGATATTTTTTTAAGATATATACATATATATATATATAATTATTAATAAGTCTATAAGTTTATTTACTTATTAACTTAATAATATAACTTAATTATTTACTTATAAAAAGTTATAAATAAAGATATACAGTAATTTTTTCTTCACATTATTTGTCCTAGTCATTCTTATGATACATGTAAAGTAGTGATGAAACCCAAGTTACAGATTGCTTTCTCTGCAACTAATATCGTTATAAACAAAGTATATATATTTTTTTTTATCTTCAGTCATTTGACTGGTTTGATGCAGCTCTCCAAGATATATATATATATATATAGCACTTATCTAGTGCTAGTCGTTTTATTTCGGTATACCCCCTACATCCTACATCCCTAACAATTTGTTTTACATACTCCAAACGTGGCCTGCCTACACAATTTTTTTCTACTACCCATCCTTCCAATACTAAAGCAACTATTCCAGGATGCCTTAGTACGTGGCCCATAAGTCTGTCTCTTCTTTTAGCTATATTTTTCAAAATTTCTTCATTTATTTGCCATAATACCTCTTCATTTGTCACTTTATCCACCCGTCTGATTTTTAACATTCTCCTGTAGCACCACATTTCAAAAGCTTCTAATCTTTTCTTCTCAGATACTCCGATTGTCCAAGTTTCACTGCCATATAAAGCGACATTCCAAACATATACTTTCAAAAATCTTTTCCTGATATTTAAATTAATTTTTGATGTAAACAAATTATATTTCTGACTGAAGGCTCATTTCGCTTGTGCTATTCGGCATTTTACATCACTCCTGCTTTGTCCATCTTTAGTAATTCTACTTCCCAAATAACAAAATTCTTCTACCTCCATAATCTTTTCTTTTCCTATTTTCACATTCAGTGGTCCATCTTTGTTATTTCTACTACATTTCATTACTTTTATTTCGTTCTTGTTTATTTTCATGTGATAGTTCTTGTGTAGGACTTCATCTATGCCATTCATTGTTTCTTCTAAATCCTTTTTACTCTCAGCTAGAATTACTATATCATCAGCAAATCGTAGCATCTTTATCTTTTCACCTTGTACTGTTATCCGAATCTAAATTGTTCTTTAACATCATTAACTGCTAGTTCCATGTAAAGATTAAAAAGCAACGGGGATAGGGAACATCCTTGTCGGACTCCCTTTCTTATTACGGCTTCTTTCTTATGTTCTTCAATTATTACTGTTGCTGTTTGGTTCCTGTAAATGTTAGCAATTGTTCTTCTTCTATCTCTGTATTTGAACCCTAATTTTTTTAAAATGCTGAACATTTTATTCCAGTCTACGTTATCGAAGCCTTTTCTAGATCTATAAATGCCAAGTATGTTGGTTTGTTTTTCTTTAATCTTCCTTCTACTATTAATCTGAGGCCTAAAATTGCTTCCCTTGTCCCTATACTTTTCCTGAAACCAAATTGGTCTTCTCCTAACACTTCTTCCACTTTCCTCTCAATTCTTCTGTATAGAATTCTAGTTAAGATTTTTATGCATGACTAGTTAAACTAATTGTTCTGTATTCTTCGCATTTATCTGCCCCTGCTTTCTTTGGTATCATGACTATAAAACTTTTTTTGAAGTCTGATGGAACTTCCCCTTTTTCATAAATATTACACACCAGTTTGTATAATCTATCAATCACTTCCTTAACTGCACTGCACAGTAATTCTACAGGTATTCCGTCTATCCCAGGAGCCTTTCTGCCATTCAAATCTTTTAATGCTCTCTTAAATTCAGATCTCAGTATTGTTTCTCCCATTTCATCCTCCTCAACTTCCTCTATAACACCATTTTATAATTCATTTCCTCCGTATAACTCTTCAATATATTCCACCCACTTATCGACTTTATCTTTCGTATTATAAATCGGTGTACCATCTTTGTTTAACACATTATTAGATTTTAATTTATATATCCCAAAATTTTCCTTAACTTTCCTGTATGCTCCGTCTATTTTACCAATGTTCATTTCTCTTTCCACTTCTGAACACTTTTCTTTAATCCACTCTTCTTTTGCTAGTTTCCACTTCCTGTTTATAGCATTTCTTAATTGTCTATAGTTCCTTTTACTTTCTTCATCACTAGCATTCTTATATTTTCTACGTTCATCCATCAGCTGCAATATATCGTACGAAACCCAAGGTTTTCTACCAGTTCTCTTTGTTCTGCCTAAGTTTGCTTCTGCTGATTTAAGAATTTCCTTTTAAACATTCTCCCATTCTTCTTCTACATTTTCTACCTTATCTTTTTTACTCAGACCTCTTGCAATGTCCCCCTCAAAAATCTTCTTTACCGCCTCTTCTCTAAATTCCACCAATTCATCTGACACCTTTTCTTCAGGTTTTTAAACCCCAATCAACATTCATTATCACCAAATTATGGTCGCTAACAATGTCTGCTCCAGGGTAAGTTTTGCAATCAATGAGTTGATTTCTAAATCTTTGCTTAACCATGATATAATCTATCTGATACCTTGCAGTATCGCTTGGCTTTTTCCAAGTGTATATTCTTAAATTATGATTCTTAAACTGGGCGTTGGCAATTACTAAATTGTACTTTATAGCGCAGTAGTGCAAAACTCTATAAGTTGGTCCCCTCTTTCATTCCTTTTGCCCAGCCCGTATTCACCCACTATATTTCCTTCTTTGCCTTTTCCAATGCTTGCATTCCAATCTCCAACTATTATTAAATTTTCATCTCCTTTTATGTGTCTAATTACTTCATCAATTTCTTCGTATACACACTCTACCTCATCAACATCATGATGTTGATGTTGATGGTGCTTGTAGGCATATAGACGTTAGCAATCGTTGTTGGTTTAGGTTTTGATTTTATCCTTATTACAATGATTCTATCGCTATGGATTTTGAAATACTCTACTCTTCCCTATCTTCTTGTTCATTATGAAACCTACTCCTGCCTGCCCATTATTTGAAGCTGAGTTAATTATTCTAAAATTACCTGACCAAAAGTCATTTTCCACTTCCCACTGAACCTCACTAATTCCTACTACATCTACATTTATCCTATCCATTTTCCTTTTTACATTTTCTAACCTACCAATCTTTTATAGACTTCTAACATTCCACGCCCCGAATCGTAGAATGTTATTTTTTAATTTTCTGGTGAGCTCTTCCTTAGTAGTCCCCACCCGGAGATCCGAATGGGGGACTAGTTTACCTCCGGAATATTTTACTAAGGAAGGCACCTCCATCATTGCTATATGAAAATGCAGAGAGCTACATTTTCTTGGAAAAAAAGCAGCTGTAGTTTTCCATTGCTTTCAGCTGTGAGTACTGAGTGATGTTGATATGACCGTTTAAGTCGTCCTGACTTACGCCCTTAACAACTACTGAAAGAGCTGCTGCCCTCTTTCAGGAATCATTCCTTAGTCTGGCTCTCAACAGATACCTCTCCAATATAGTTGCACCTTCGGTCCAGCTACTCTGTATCACTGAGCACTCAAGCCCCCTCACCAACGGCAAGGTCTCATGATTCATAGAGGATATATATATATATTGAAGTTAAACTTTTGTAGTCCACTTTTTCTTTTTTTTTTTCTTACTCTGTGCGTAATATTCTTTCAGCCTCTGCAAAGCACAGAATTAGAGAAAAACACTTACCTTTAATTATTTTACTCCATCAAAGCACTTTTGGGCCTGAGTCCATCCTCAGTGATGTATTTTATAATTCTTAAACTGTTTACATTTACTCAATAATTTTTTTAGTTTTTTATATTTTTTAAAAATTGTTTGTTTAAAATAAAATAAAAAAATTAAAATTAAAATGAAATAAAAATTTGTTCAGTCAAGAATGAAAAGAATTTTTTTTTCATGTTTGACTAAACAAATATTTGTCCTAAATTTAAAATAAATTTAAATTTTTTACTTTATTTTAAACAATTTAAAAAAATGTGTATAAAGCTAAAAATTTTATTGTGTAAACGTAAACAGTTTACAAATTATAAAAAAAACATCACTGAGATTGGGCTTAGGCCTGAAAGCGCTTTGATGAAGTAAAAGTTTAAAGGTAAGAGTGTTTCTCTAATTCTGTACTTTGCAGAGGCTGAAAGAATATTATATATATAGTGAGAGATAGGAGAAAAACATTAGCAAATAATCTGATATCATTAAAATAAAAATCTGATGAATATTAGCTGTGTTAAGAAAAACTCAATTTGTAAAAAAAAGGTACATGATTCCAGTTTTTATGGAGACAGTGCATACTTAAAACTACAGTACAGTATATTTAGTCACATCATATTGTTAGAATGTAGAAACTAAACATACATACATTCAAACTAATGTTATATAATTGATAACTAAATACGTTTCAATAAAAAGACAAGTAAAGAAAACAATTATTTCAGTAATCAACAATATCAGTTTCCAATTACACAGGTAAACAATAGAAAAGTTGTTTGAAAAATAATAATTAATTCTAACAGATTTTTGTTTGCTGGTTTCAGGGAAAATAATCAAAAAATTCCATCCTGTACCATTTTTCCCTAAATAATTTTTTTTTAATACTCTTAAAATTGATAATCAATATATTTTATTTATAAAACATTGAATAAAAAATTAGGTCTGCGTTAATTTTTTTTTTTATGCTTTATTATAGTTTGGTTATATGTTATGAATACAAGCAGTGTTCATAATTTTGGTTTGATACAGTAAGATGAGTGACTAATAAGATGATGTAATATGATTAATATTTTGAAATGGCTTCCAGGGGTTGTGTTAATTCACTCAATAACTTCTGTTACATTAGCAAGGAGTTTGTGGTGAAGAAACAGGAAAGAAATATTAGAAATTTTATTAAAAAAGTATACTAAACCTATTTTGGGGTAAAACTTGGTAACAAAGAAACAACCTTGGACCCTCATACAGTTTGTTCTACTTGTATGGAAGAATTTGGGGTACATAAATTAAAATCTAACAATGTGTTAAACAAAGATGGTACACCTATATATAATAAGAAAGGTAAAGTCGATAGATGGGTGGAATATATTGAAGAGTTATACGGAGGAAATGAATTAGAAAATGGTTTTATAGAGGAAGAAGAGGAAGTTGAGGAGGATGAAATGGGAGAAACAATACTGAGATCTGAATTTAAGAGAGCATTAAAAGATTTAAATGGCAGAAAGGCTCCTGGAATAGACGGAATACCTGTAGAATTACTGCGCAGTGCAGGGGAGGAGGCGATTGATAGATTATACAAACTGGTGTGTAATATTTATGAAAAAGGGAAATTTCCGTCAGACTTCAAAAAAAGTGTTATAGTAATGATACCAAAGAAATCAGGGGCAGATAAATGTGAAGAATACAGAACAATTAGTTTAACTAGTCATGCATCAAAAATCTTAACTAGAATTCTATACAGAAGAATTGAGAGGAGAGTGGAGGAAGTGTTAGGAGAAGACCAATTTGGTTTCAGGAAAAGTATAGGGACAAGGGAAGCAATTTTAGGCCTCAGATTAATAGTAGAAGGAAGATTAAAGAAAAACAAACCAACATACTTGGCGTTTATAGACCTAGAAAAGGCATTCGATAACGTAGACTGGAATAAAATGTTCAGCATTTTAAAAAAATTAGGGTTCAAATACAGACATAGAAGAACAATTGCTAACATGTACAGGAACCAAACAGCAACAGTAGCAATTGAAGAACATAAGAAAGGGAGTCCGACAAGGATGTTCTCTATCTCCGTTACTTTTTTATCTTTACATGGAACTAGCAGTTAATGATGTTAAAGAACAATTTAGATTCGGAGTAACAGTACAAGGTGAAAAGATAAAGATGCTACGATTTGCTGATGATATAGTAATTCTAGCCGAGAATAAAAAGGATTTAGAAGAAACAATGAACGGCATAGATGAAGTCCTACGCAGGAACTATCGCATGAAAATAAACAAGAACAAAACAAAAGTAATGAAATGTAGTAGAAATAACAAAGATGGACCACTGAATGTGAAAATAGGAGGAGAAAAGATTACGGAGGTAGAAGAATTTTGTTATTTGGGAAGTAGAATTACTAAAGATGGACGAAGCAGGAGCGATATAAAATGCCAAATAGCACAAGCTAAACGAGTCTTCAGTAAGAAATATAAGTTGTTTACATCAAAAATGAATTTAAATGTCAGGAAAAGATTTTTGAAAGTGTATGTTTGGAGTGTCGCTTTATATGGAAGTGAAACTTGGACAATCGGAGTATCTGAGAAGAAAAGGTTAGAAGCTTTTGAAATGTGGTGCTATAGGAGAATGTTAAAAATCAGATGGGTGGATAAAGTGACAAATGAGGAGGTATTGCGGCAAATAGATGAAGAAAGAAGCATTTGGAAAAATATAGTTAAAAGAAGAGACAGACTTATAGGCCACATACTAAGGCATCCTGGAATAGTCGCTTTAATTTTGGAAGGACAGGTAGAAGGGAAAAATTGTGTAGGCAGGCCACGTTTGGAATATGTAAAACAAATTGTTAGGGATGTAGGATGTAGAGGGTATACTGAAATGAAACGACTAGCACTAGATAGGGAATCTTGGAGAGCTGCATCAAACCAGTCAAATGACTGAAGACAAAAAAAAAAAAAGTATGGAAGAACTACAGAAATGGACAAAAGGTAAGAAATAATTTTGTCGGTTAGGAGTACCAATGATCTGGAGAGAACCACAAAATCACAGTGATGATTGCTACCTTTGTTGTTGTAAATGTACAAGGGTTCAATCTAAAAAATAAGAAAGAAATTTTGTATCTAAATTGTTATTTGGCAATACGCCCTTACGGCCATGGAGTACCTGACTTGGGTTGTTCAATGAGCTTGAAGGTTCATTTTCTGCATTCTCACATTGATTACTTCCCCAAAAGTCTTGGCGCTGTAAATGACGAACAGGTTAAAAGATTTCACCAAGATATAAAGGAAATGGAATGCAGATATCAGGAAAGGTGGAATGTGAACATGATTGAAGACTACTGTTGATGCATCCATAGAGATGATCCGAAAGCCGACAACAACAGAAAATGTGGCCTAAAAAGTGTTGAAAGGAAAAGAAAAAGGCAGTACAAATTTTCTTTCATAGAGGAAAGAAAATGTATCTTTAAGTTCTATTACTTTTTTTATAAATAAATGTTTCCACAAGGAATACATATACAATATGCCTTTTTTTCAATTTTCTTTTTTAGTATTGTGAAAGATTCTTACGTGATATAAAAAAAATGGTGGCTATATTTGAAATTTGTGCACAAAACAACATAAAAATCAGTTATCAGATTACAAACAACTTTCAAATTCCTTAATTTTGTTGACCTGTGTTATTACAGTAAAATTACTTTACCTAGAACAATAATAATTAAGCTTAAAGCCAACCCAGTACAGTATAACAAAATACATAAATAAAATATGAAATTAAACTAAGAAAAAACACGTAAATACCTATGTAATAAAAAGTTAATGTGTCTTAAGTATTCAGAAAGTGAGTCACTGTTTGATTTTTTAAGTTTTATAAGTTTTGTCATGCAAATCAATAAAAAAATTACTATGTACTAATTACCATAAAAATTAACACGTAGTTAAAAAATAACTGACATCATCTATACTGTATTCAGTTAGCTTGTAGAATGATGAATAAGCAAATGTTGAGTTTGTGTTAGTGATTTCGTCATGTTTCTGCTCAGTCACATCCGTTGTATCAGTGCTGATTCACAATGAGACCGTATCTATATACAACATAATAATCATTACTCATAATAGTCACCGTATAGTTAATTAGTCATATAGTACTCATGTAATCAAACGTTTATAAATTTATAATGTCTTTCAGTTCTATTTACACCCTTGATGTTTTCATATGATCACTCTTTTGTTCTTGTGTTCAATTTTGAGATGCTTGTGAATTGGCTGCTTGAACATTTGTACATTTGTGTAGTTTCAACTCTATAACATAACTGAATCTGGTATAATATATAACATACATAAATACTAATTTTTTTTAGATATTGCACTTCCAATTGTTACATAGTTTGATATGGTATGGTAATTCTTCGTTAGTCAACATTAATGAAGATCATAAGTTTTTATAAAATGAATTAAATCTTATTTTATTTCAAACAGTTTAAGTTTAATTTAGCTATATAATAATCTTGCAATGATTTTAAACATAATACAAAGACAAAAATTCAAAATTTTAACACAATACAAAGATGGGAATTTTTTTCTGTTTAAAATAATAAACCTTTTCTTATATAAATATTTAAATCTGATATTGCATGGAATACAAATTTATATCTGGTATAAAATTTGAGTACTCTTATTTTAATAATTAGATTCACAAATCCAGATGCAATAAAATAAACTTTAAAAAAGTAATACTTTTTATTCTTTAAATTTTGGCTTTTCAATTCTTAAACTTTTCCAAAATTTAAAAAAATCTTTTACAAAATTAATTGTTTTTCTGCCAATTTCTTTTTTAAATGGATCTTTTAAATGTTGTTTTATTTTGATTAAAAATTAGGGTAGGCCTACAAAAATCCTGTCAGTATGAATAAAGCTGGTTGTAAGAAAGTGAAGTCAAGAAATGTGCATCTTGATAAAAATATGAAACGTAATACAGATGTTGCTGGATATGAGTTAATGTTCTCTCGAATATGGAATAAGTTTACAAGTTTTCCAATTAGTTCTTTTAAATCTTCAAAAGACAATACTTTGATCGCCTGTTGTCATTATGACAACAGACAATATGTCATTGCATTAGAGTAATTCAATACTAAGTAATGATGAGAAAATAGTAAAAGAAAAATATCTTTCAAATCATCTACATAGACAACACATATTTCATTAAAAAGATCTTTTGCTGTGTGGAGAACAACAATCACTAGATAAACTTACTTTACAAAATAAAATAAATGCCATCAAAATCGCTCCATAGATAAGGAGTACGACAAGAAGGAAAAAATGATATATTCATACATAGTCGTCATATTGGAAAAATAGTGAGGATTTCAAATGTATCAATAGAGTATTTTTAATCCACTTAAAAACTTATTTTGAGTTCTTTGTTGCTTTTCTAGTCCATGCAATCTTATTCATGGTACACCTAAAATGAACACTCTGCATACCGTGTACAAATAACAATAAGACAATATGATTACTATAGGAGTTTGTAAAGGAATTCTGAAAATCCTTTTGAACATCAAATTTTTACCAGGTGGAAGACATGTCAAAAAACCCAAATAACACTAAAAATGAAGTACTAATTTCAAAATGTTTTCCGAGATATTCATAAAATTGATATTACCACAACTTTAATCAACCATTAAGTCCCACCATGTCACTTAAGTTATAGGCTACTACAAATATTTTGTGTAATTACAAACACACAAAGTCTGTCACACACAAACACTGTCAAGATAGATGACATAGTATAACAATCTGAAATCTACAAAAAAAGAAATTGTTAAAATTAAGAAAACTTTTACCACTACTGCAACGTACCTCAAAAATACAAACTAAAATCCTGTGAATTATTTCCAATAACATTATATCATGAGTCATCTGAATTGCAGTTCTATAATCTAATTTTACATCTTTGTAGAGAATGTCAAAATCAAATTTATCTAAGTCTCTGAAAAAGTAGAAAAAAATGTTATTAAATCAAACTGATTATATTAAACAATGTTTCATAGTTCACAGTTTCATTTATAGTTTTACAGGTTGCTTTCTCTGGAACTAATTATGTTTACTATACAGAATGTGTCACAAAGATCTCCCACGACTTTCATAACAAATTCTACTCGTGAAAATAATGGAGAAAGTTCCTATAAACAAATGCCCTAAAATGCTCCATTTGCTAGTTATATGAAGTTAGTGAAATGAGGTTGTACTGAAATTTTTAGGACATTAATTAATGGGCAGAATTAGTGATTTCTTATGGTTTTTGACTTGAAAAATTGAATAAAATAGATCTCAAAACTATCTGCAGTAGTTTTTAAGAAATCTGGGGTGGAAACCCCTGCTTTTTATATTTGACGTACGATAACTTTGTTAAATGGGTAATAAAGACATAAAACTTTTAAACAAAACTTGTAGAGAATTTAATTCTCAACAAAATTGTATAAGATAAGTTGAATAAAACAAAGAAAAGTTGGAAAAATTTGAATTTTATTTAGAAAGATCACTTAAAATAAATAATTCTGGATGTACAATACACAGCTAGGTACTTATGTATTAACGCCACCACAGCTACAGATTTGTTTAAAAACAAAGTAGTCAATCTGATTTCAGTGTTAAATGAACAGTCTCTTTATTAATTTTAATAAATGGTTATTTATATTTATTTATTTTATAAATATAATTTAACCAAACTTAACCTACGCTCGCTTCGCTCGCTAACATTGACTAATTAACACCGTAATTTTTTGAGTATTTATTTAATAAATTCAGTAATTATTGCAATTATCTATTATTTAAATAATCAAAACACTCCTGTTAATTAGTCAAGGTTAGCAAGCGAAGTGAGCGTAGGTTAAGTTTGGTTAAATTATATTTATAAAATAAACCATTTATTAAAATTAATAAAGAGACTGTTTTGAATCTATGTTAAATTCTATATCGGCCTATTTTCCATTGAAATCTGATTGACTACTTTGTTTTTAAATAAAGCTGTAGCTGCGGTGGCGTTAATACGCAAGTACCCACAGCTACATAAAGTTAAAGGAATTAACCACCTCAAAATTGGATTCAACAATATTGTCGGTTGGAAAAAAAAAAACTCTAAAAATGCTTCTATAGTGAATTTTTATAAATTTGGAAAATGTTTATTTACATCTACCATATGTACATTGCATCTTCTATACAATTCCTAAATATCATTCAAATATATTCATTGATATTTATTACATATAGAATCATATTACACAAAACTGTATACTTTTACACAGATCTTCAGCTTATTCCTGTACTATTGTATTAGCACTAAATATATTTTGTAAAGTATAATACTTCAATTTTATGGTGAAACCAAACCAACAAAGTAAGTTCTCAGTTTGTTGATAAAAAGAATAAATAAATAAGAATAACCTAAATAAAGAAATTTTTCCTTGAGTAATGGAAGTTACTCTCTTGTAAATGTTTAGCCTTTTGGCAACAGTGTATTACTACTCCTAACCTAACATTTAATATGCTGGATAAATTTCACTTCAGAAGCAGTAAATAAAATCACTGCATTCTAAATATTTTGTACCATTATATAAAATATCTAAAATCTGACCCATAGTAAATCATTAATACTTCAAACTATTGCATCCAAGAATTAAGAATCTACATCTTTTACATATAATTAAACACTAACTATAATCTACATTACCTGTTAAGCCCTAGTAAATCAATTTTATGAAAAGGAAATTATTATAACTCTTATGATCTCAGGGAGAAAATGTTTTAGGAGCTGCATTAGCTAATTAAGGGTACAAGAAGTTATGTGTCCAACAGGAATTTGGTGAAATATGATACGTGAAAACTTGAAAAAACTTTCAAACAAGGATTAACATAATTAAAAATATATCCCTAAAATAGCACTTAGAAAATTACTACTCTCAATTAGTACTGTGTTTTTAATAAGACAAAACTGTTTTTAGTCTATGTATAGGATTATGTCAAGTCCCCCTCCTCTTTGCTTGCCCAGGAAACACAGAGAGCTTAACATACAGAGTATATAAGACTTCATAAGTACTTATTTATATCCAACCCTTACAACACATACTCAAACAATTAATTAAATCTACTGGTTCATAAAAAGTAACAATAATAAATAAATGTAATATATGCTTCTCAACCAGCCATATTTAAAAGTGATGCGAAGCAATAATCTGATTATCAATGCACATCTGATTGCAATAGTTTTATAAACCCCATTCTGACATGAAATTTTATAAAAAACGTATATTAAATGTAAAACTAAAGTTAAGTAAAAAATATAATTTATGTATGGTATGTTTTAAGAAGAAATTTACAGAAACATCATCCACAACTAAAACAATTATAATGAAATCTAGCTAACTCAAAATCCAAAAAGTAATTTTGAATAAATTTTTGATAAGAAATTAAGGTAGTTGTAACTGAATATTTTCTAGCACCGATTTTCAGCCAGTAATAATATAATATGTAATTAAGTGATTACATTCATGTTACAAAATGCTTAAACTTTCTCAAAACAAATTATATGGTTCTTACATTACTGTTTTTTTTAGAAAAGAATGATATTTTATTGTTATCCATATGAATATTACTCAATATTATCTTCAACTTCAAAGTACAACAGATATAAAATGTGTGTTCTTTCACCTTACTTAATATCAAGAGTGGGTGTTTGCTTACTACTACCATTCATGGTCATGCTCTTCTTTTTTGTAAGTTCAATTTCCTCATCTTCCTTTGCATAATACACATTCAGAATAAATAATATGGTCATTAAGAAATAAATACATGAATGAGCATTTTAGATCTTCATTTACAGTGTTAATCAATCTTTTCGTATAGTTTATTAAATCATTTATGGTTATTTATATTTAAAACATATCTCTTACCAGAATTATCAAGTGTTAATTTTAAATATTCTCAAAGCAAGTTAAACTTGTAACTTAACTTCTAATTTAAATATTTAACAAAAGATAAATTACAAGTGTATATATACATTTTTTCAATATTTAAATAATCTTTTATGTGACAACTTACTGTGTTGTTCGCATATGATTTTATTGATTCTTTATCAAATGCTCTTAACTAAAAATACAACTTGTAATACTAAATATTCCAATTAATAAAGCACTTTGGTTCTTTGTTAATTTTTAACCATAAAGCAATTTTTTCTCTTTAAATTTTAAATAATGAATTTTGAAAATGTAAACTTGCCTACTAAGGAGGTCAATAATTGCTAAAAATGATATATTATTATACTGTTATATAATTTTTATTATTATATAATTATAAATTATATTATTATTATTATTATTATTATATTGCTAAAATCACATAAAATTTATTCAATGGATTGAAATCAGGAGGAATATGATGGCATCATAGAAATTCATCTACGTGTGAATGACATTGCTGTGCTATGTGATATTTGTCTTAAGATTCAGCAGACCTTCACAATTTTTCAATGGTTAATCTATGTCAACTGGATATTTACTCAACATTTTCATTATAATTAACTGATATTGCTTATGATTATATATGCCACTGGTCACACACTGTTGTTGTTGCAGGGGTAATATGATTGCAAATAATCAGGATTAATGTAGGCATGGCTATGGTCTGGAACCACAAATAGAAAACACATTTTCTTTCGCCTGGCTTATTTCACTAAACACTCAATACTGAACTGTTAACTTCACAATATTTTATTTTATTTTTTGTTAATAATGATTACATATTTTGAAACTTCACCTGTATCTCCAATTACTGCAGTACACACTAACAATTTAGATGAACAATCTGTCAAATTATGTTATCACCAACAGCAAATTATCTTTCACTGAATTTAATGATTGTCAATTCAAACAGAGTTACAACTGGAATACTCTACATAATTTATTTCATTTTACTGAATAAAGGCCTCTTATATTTGTTTTCTGATTAAACAGAAAATATTATTATTTTGAAGAGTACAATAAAACACTCATTACTTAAAAATCTTGTTTGATATTGATCCCCTAAATAATTGCACGTAAATAATTAATTAAATATTTTTACAATAACACTTCAAATGAAATAAAAATAAAACAATTTATTTTTAAGCAATATCACTCACATAAGAGAAATTTCTATGGTAGGGTATAATTAACATTAAAGTACAAAAATTCTTAACAACACATATAAATAAGTATATTCAATTAATGTTTCTTGATGCAGGTAACTAACCACAGGCAAACATTTTGTATTACTGAGATTTCACTGTACTCATAGTAAAAAAGCCTTCAGTTGCTTTCATATTTTAATATACCACAGTATATACGCTTAGAATCAGAAAACAAGAGCTAAATGACAGAAAACAAGTTTTGACAGTGGGTAACCGATGCAAGGTTAAAGTCCATGTCATGTTATCACTCTAGTCAATCAGCAATCAGATTTGTGAGTTACAGTAGATGCTAGTCCAGTTGTGAAGGGGGGTTAGGGTTAGCGTTAAAGTTATGGTTAGAATTACATGTTAGGTAGAGTTTTGTGGAGAGAGGAATAAAGCATAGATGACTAACCTTTAAAAATTGTCAGTGTCAGACGGAGTCAGCTGTTGAAGATGACTGACAGCATCCTTCGTAAGATGATCATCCATCGTACACATGACTAATTGAATTTAACATATGGTGTAATCTCTCTAATGACTATCTCAGTTTAAACATAATTTTGGCCAAGTGTACTACAAGATGGAGTTAAGTATTACTGCCATACCTTTGTAATTTATCCCTAACATCACTTCACAAAAGTCTAACCTTAACTCTAATCTCTCTCCACAGAACGGATAAGTATCTGAACAGGATTCAATTACTCATAAAACATCAGTTTTATGATAATTTACTACAGTATTGATATTGCAGCGCTGACTTTGACCTTGCTCAGGTTACGTCCTATCCAAACTTGCTTTTCGACATTTAGATCTTATGTCTTCCCGATCCTAAGATATCTATTATAGTATATAATGTATTAACAAAACTGAAGTTAATCAAGTAACTGCTCAGAATTACAGTTTGTTTCTTATAAAATATTTGATTGCTAAAATACTTACATTATTTCAAAAAAATCAATGGCAATAAATGTTACACCCAATTTCAGAATAAAAAGTATTGAAAAATCTAAAAACTCCGCAATCATCCGTTTCCACATTGGAGGAATTTTACATTCAATTCCTGAAAAAGTAGAATAATGTGCTTTAAACTGATTTTAAAAAGATGAGTAAGTGAAGCCAAACTAAATTACTTTTAAAGTAACAGAACTATTCTAAACACAGATTTTTATTTACAATCAGCAGTAAATGCAAATGGTTTCATACAAGATTTAAAAAAATAATTAAGCACAACATGCTCCTTTATTATTAAATAGACAAATCACTACTATGTCATACAATACTCTAATGTTAAGTTACTACCAGTATTAAAATAATTTGGAAGCTCTTCTATGACTTCATACAAACGTCTTTAACTCTGCAAAGTGGTTCAATAACGAAATATACACATATTCCTTTATTTAGTTATATTAATAAATTCTAAAACTGAATAATTCACTCCATTATAAGAATACAACTGCATTCTTGTGCATCAAACTACAAGTAATTAACAATGATAATTCTCAAAATAATATTTATCATATTTCAGAAAATATTTAACTAGAAGCTACATGCAATCTATTATAAAACAAAACATAATTTTTATATAAATGAAAATTGGGTAAAAATATTACAAAACAGATTTATTCACAAACTCGTCCAAGAATATTAAGCTAAGATCTGAGGATAACTCCAAGAATGAGAACAAGAATTTAATATTAGATGAAGCAGTAGTTTTACTTTAATATTCTAATGTTAATATTAGATTAATTTAATGTCTTACCTTCCATAGCATTTTGCTGTACATTATTATTTTCATTACGAATAACTTGTTGAAAATAATTAGGCGGCGAGTACGGTGTACTAGCAAAAGGTACGCCAGTGGGCACATTTAGTAAATTAGATGATGAAGTTTGGTTTGCACAATGGTTATAGAATAGAAAATATGGAAAACTAGCGACGACACTCTGCCACATATAAGCCTCTTGCAACCATTTCTCTAAGGCAGGAAAATATTCATCAACATTGTACCCTTTGTCTTGTCCATTATTTGACGGTTTATTTCTGTCCCCATCAACGGAATTGTTTTCATCGCTATTTGAACTTTCTGTTCTTGAATCTGACATTATGAATGAGTTAAATAATCACTAGCACATTCTAAAATTTTAATTACCTAACATATTGAAATACTACTATATGCATAGTTTATTTGTAATGACAAACTAAAAACAAATGAATTATGTCAGCTGATAGACAGAATTGACAACATAACACAAAGCCGTGATGCGTTTTCAACATTTATATAAATGTGCAAATGGTTTTTAATTCATTTTTAAAATAAATTTATTTGTTAATTGAATAATTAATTCACTAAGTGGAGTGACTAATTATTATTATTATTATTACATAGAAAAGTCAGACCCGTGATAGTAATCAAACCCAGTAAAGAAAATCTTAAATTTTTATTAGTTTTATTTCGTGAACTCTAAAACAATATCAACATTAAAAACCTAGCTTATTACTTTTATTAATTAAACCAGAGAATAATTTTTCACTCAGCTTAGCTTTATATCGTATTTCATATTTCAATAATAACTCAGCGAACTTACAGTTCAATAGAATAATTTATTATAATCTAAAATGTAACTTTCAGATGAAAAGTACATCATTATTTATTCTTGGATAAAAGGTAATGTGACTGCGAAGCTAAGGGCTCTGGAGTATAAAGTAATTATCAAGTTATGGCAATAAAAATTATATCAGTACACTAGATTACATGAGAAACGAAAAAAGGCACTGTTAGTCTATCGTATCTTTATTCAGTCTTTAATTATTTTGTAATAATAAAGTAAAGAAAAAATTAGGGACTTCATTAGTTCTCACTACCACAGAGATTTTTTTTTACAAAATATTCCGTCATTCCCCCAGCAATAAAATATTCAAATTCTCATCCAACTGGTTACAGAAGCACCTACAAGTGGCTGCGACATCTACACCTAAGACTCGTTCATTACTCAGTTTAGAGTTGGCAAGATACTAAAATTATATATTACTAGATGACTCGGCGAACTTCGTACCGCCTAAGAGTCAATGAATGTCGTGTTAACTTTAGCTAAACTTAATTTAGTATTTATTAACATAGGTAGCTGCTGACCCGTCAGATGTTGTCCTGTCATACCTATAATTATTCAATTCGAACAGGAATAAAAACTAAAAAAAAAATTATTTCCAAAGCATAATGTTTATTGTAATGTACAACAATATTCAATTTATTTTAGACCATTATGTATTTTTAGTCGTTTTATCGAGAAAAATCTGACAATTCAAGTTTTGGATTGAATGCTATTTATTGAAGTGCTTTTGGATACACAATGTTTTTTGTTTTTCCTTCTGGTGCGTACACAAATAAATTAGAAGATTTCCGACGCGTGAGCAGGCCACATACAGCTCTCCATGTGAGAAGAATGGATTTTCCAAATTCAGTCCACACACTTGTAGCGATTGTCCTTGTGCTTTGTTGATGGTCATTGCAAAGGCGAGTCACACCGGAAACTGCAAACGTTTGAATTCGAATGGCATATCTGTTGGAATCATTGGGATGCGCGGCAACAGTACATCTTCGCCTTTGAATCTGCCGTTTAAAATTGTAGCTTCGATTATGTTGTTCATTAGCTTTTTCATCGAAAGCCTGGTACCATTGCAGAGTTGTGGAGGATTGATATTTCGTAGAAGTATGATAGGCACACCAATTTTCAGTGTTAGAAGGTGCTGTGGCATGGCCTGGTAAATCAAGTGAATTTAAAAATTCTGTTGGATAATTGACAACTTCCTCTTCATTCATTACAGTATCAATGGACTTGTACGTTGTCGTGTCGCCTGGGATTTTGTTCTGAATGTTGAAATTGATTGTATTGACATCGTTGTTTTTGGCTGCTAATATATTCCGTGCACTCAGCCATTGATGATTTCTGTAATTTTGTGCTATACTTGGGGAAACTTTGTTAATTAACAATTAACGGTGGTTGCTATGATTTTACAGAAATTTGTTGGCAATGTGATGCATTGTGTTGATTCATCCATGGCCATTTTATCCCATTACCAATATCCAATAATTATTTTGCGAAACGATCAGCGGATGCATAATTTTGTAGTTGTACACGCATATTGGTCTTCAAGTTCAATTTATGTACGTGTTGCCATACTGGTAGAGTAAAATCACCAGACAATAAAATGATTGCGCCACCGAAGAGCAGTTGATTTCCTCTTAAATCTTTTAGTGTACGATTAAGTGCTTCTAATGCTTTTTTGTGCGCCATAGTACACTCGTCCCATATAATGAGTTTACACGTTTGGAGTATTTTACCCATTCCGGAATTTTTGGTGATATTGTATGTTGGTCTTTCAGAGATCTGGATATTCAACGGCAGTTTCAGTGCTGAATGCGCTGTTCGACCACCCTCCAGAAGAGTTGCTGCAATGCCTGATGATGCGATTGCCAGTGCAGTATCATTTCGTGATCGTATGTTTGCCAAAGTGAAATGAGAAAAGTTTTTCCTGTTCCTCCGGGCGCATCCAGGAAATACAATCCACTGCTTTTGCTTGTGATTGCATGCATAATTCACGGTTTGGGTAGTGGATGTAATTCTGGCAATTTTATTTTTCCACCAGCACAAGACATTCCTGATGCTTCATTCTTAAATTTGAATGCACTACAATATGTGCATAGTTCATCCATTTTTCCAATAACCTCACATTGATGAATTCTGTAATTATAATTAGCATCGTAATAGAATGCACTGAGATTCAAATCAGCGTGAGTGGTTGTTCTGGTTCGAGCAGTGCTCAGAAGAATGGTTTGCAGTCTGGATTCTCGTTGCTCGTTTGTTTTTGATGAACGGGCTCGAGCATGAAGTTCTCTGTCGGTTTCCAATCTCACTTTTCGTTGCTCGTTGGTTTCTGATGAACGAGCTTGAACATTAAGTTCTCGATTGGATTCCAATCTCGCTTCTCGTTGCTCGTTTGTTTCTGATGCTCGTGTTGCCTTTTTCTTTCGTGCTTGAGACGGACGTAGAACGACCGATCGCTCGTTTTTTGGGAGGCATATCTGCACAGAAATGGCGTTGAAACTGGTTGAAAATTAAAATGTCGGAGTGCAATGTTCACAACTATCGAAAGTTTTATATTTTTATTTTCAAAATAACAGATTTAAATTAAGTACGCTATCATTTTTAAAAATATCAAATCACCTTTATCTTACAATTCTAAGTCTGGCACCTATATATGAACTCTAGTTTTTTAAAGTACAATATTATTTTTAAAAATATCTCATCATAATCTAAGCATAGTAATTGTAGGAGTTATTCGGAAAAGTTCGGGAAATTTCGGAAAACTCCGAAATACGTGTTTCTTAATTTTTAACGGGATACCTATACACCAAATTGCACTACTATAACTCTATTGGTTCCCGAGATATGAAGGCTCCATACTCCTAACTTACACCATTTTTAGTTTATTTTAGGATATTCGGGAAATTTCGGAAATATTTTACTAACTCAGAAACCTTCCCTGGCATGTGTCTAACCATTCCCCAAAGTTTCATCGCTATCGGATGAATGGTTTAGGAAGGCATAAGAGACATACAGACAGACAAACATTCATTTTTATATATATAGGTTATGAAAAATATAATGATACAGTTTATTGCATTTGTTCATTTAAACATAAGGTTTTAATTATTTTAAAACATTTTTATTAATCTACAAAACATACTTGTGGCAGAATGAATTCGTAAACATGAAAATAATGGATTTTTATATAAATCACCTTCAACTACTTCTTTCATAGCTAGAGCAGAGTGAAGTAACAAATTATCACCAAAAAACATCTCTATAGAAGAACTGTTATTTCAGGGTTCTTTCTTCTTCCTCTTTCTCTCTCATTTCTGTTTTAGCCTCCAGAACGAGTAAGGTAGTACTTCAGAGGATGAATGAGGATGATATGTATGAATGTAAATGAGGTGTAGTCTTGTACAGTCTCAGGTCGACCATTCCTGAGATGTGTGGTTAATTCAAATCCAACCACCAAAAAACACTGATATCCACAATCTAGTATTAAAGTTTGTTTAAAAGTAAAATCCTTTATTAGGATTTGAACCTTAGAACTTCCAACTTTGAAATCAGCTTATTGGTGTTTTTTAAAGTACAATATTATTCTCTACTAGACCAACCTGGTGGGTCATTTCAGGGTTCTGTGTTTTCGTTAACTTTTTTTCTTTAATGTTAGTAGGTTTTATATTATTCTCTTTTTTGGATTCCACTCAAAAAATCAAAGTAGTGTTTGTATAAATATCTTAAAAACAGATCAGGCATTAAGAGAATATTTTGGTCTGTACTTGTACATCATGTTTTTGCAGGCTTAGAGCATAGTTTTTAGTCAGTGTGACAATTTGATAACTGCAGTTTTTTATCTTTAACAGTTGAACCATATCCCTTAAAATAGAAGAGGTTATTAGCGATATTCTACTCTACAAGTAATAACATGTTACTGCAACAGGTTTTTATAGATTGAATCATTTTTAAGGAATTGTTGTCATCTTATCTTCATTCTTACCCCACTAAATGTTTACTTCCTAGTTTATGAAAAAAAAAGAAACCAATGTTTCAGAGCAAAAAATCCAGAGTAGTACTGCTATGCTTTACTATATTAAATCACTCTCCTCACAAGAAGTTACATTATGGCTACTACTGATATTCAACTTTGAAAGAAAGTGTCTTTAATATAATACAAGACTAAGTGTAGTCTTGTACATCAGCTATTCTTTCTGGATATTGCAATCCAAACCCCAATTTTCTTGTGATGTACAAGAATTTCATGTATGGCATGTTGGTTGTTGGCAGACTATAAACATGAATTCTGTGAGTGCACATATCCTAATAAATAGAACTGTGTGTCATTAGTAAAGAAAATACTGAAAAATATCATCAGAATTATCCACTAGAAACTGTTGAAACCATTCACTTTATTGAATTTGGTTTCCACTGTGGCCAATAATTTTTGAACAACTTTCACTTTGTCTGGTACGAGACTTAAGTTTCTTATGAACTGTCTTGTGTACAGTTGAAATACCAATGTTTTTTCTATTGAGCCAACTTTTATAACTCATTGGGACTATGTTGTATAACAGCTGATACATCTTGCAGTTTTTCTTCATTGAATACTTAATGGTCTACCACTTAACTCATAGTCTTTCTTTACTAATCCCATCTCCCTAAATTTCTTAATTAGCATTCATTATATAGATTAAGAACTGATATACCTGGAAATCTAATGGAAAACTGATCTTTCACACTTTCTGTGTGTACTCAAATAATTATGGAAGACATATTCATGTGCCGCAGGGATCGGTCCTTGGACCGATCTTATGGAATATGGTATATGATGAGTCCTACGGTAGTAGTCCTACAGTATATGATGAGTCCTTCGAATTTCACTTCCGGAGGACGTTGCTGTAGTCGGCTATGCGGATGACATAGTACTTGCAGTCGGGACTACTACAAAGAGAGAGATTGTGGATAAAATTCAGACTTTGTATAATAAGCACTTGGATGGCTGGGGTTGGCCTTGAGATGGCCCCTGAAAAAACGGAGATTGTACTAAGAAAAGACGTCAAACACTGTCATTGAAACTGGCGGAAAGAAAGGTTGATTCCAGAATGGCCATTAAATAACTTGGCATCTGGATTGATGCCTTATTAAGGTACAGAGTCCATGATATGGAAAGTTGTGAGAGAGCGAATAGGACAATGCGTGCGGTTGCCATATTACTTCTGGACATCAGGGGGCCTGGAGAACTCAGGAGAAGGTTATTAACAAGTGTGGTGGATTCTTCCCTCTTTTGATGGGGCAGAGATCTGGGCAGATGTTCTGAGGTATAAAAGGTATATGAGAATACTTGCTACGCTGCATAGGAGATGCTGCCTCCGGATTTCGACAGCTTATCGTACAACCTCAAGAGAGGCTGCAGAGGTGCTGGCTGGTGTTATGCCAATTGACCTGCTAATTGTTCTCAGAAGGAAGCGTAGAGAATTAAGGATGCTTCCTTCTACGGAGAAGAAGAGATTGATTGTGGCCAATTTACAGCAGGTGATGAATACTTGGCAAGAACAGTTGGATATGGGAGAGAAAGGTAGGTGGACTTACCATCTGATTGGGAATGTAAGGAGTTGGTGCAGCAGGACTCACAAATCAACTGATTACAGTCTTATGCAATTCCTGGCTGGGCATGGTGGTTATAGATTTTATCTGTTTAGGTTCGCTATTGAACATTCAGATCACTGTCCAGCCTGCAATGTGGAGGAAACTCCGTACCATGTCTTTTTCTGTTGTACAAGGTTCCAAGATGCACAGAGGTGCATGCTGGATGCCCTGGGTTGGGTGGACATGTTCAGACCTTATTTTGGAATTTTGGAGTTTGGAGTTTTGGAATAGTAGTAGTAGTAGGGAATTAACTACAAGATGACAACTATTTGATTTTTGTGCATTTTTTTTCCATTATGCTCCAGTATGCATTACATTTCTATAATACCATTATTTATTTTAAACTTTTTATGAATTTTTTCTTAGACTTGAACCTACAATTGAGAATCTTTCTTTTGAATCAAAACCCAGAGTTATTTTAACAGTTAATGTAATTCCTAAGATTACAAAAAAATAAGTTCATAAAAATTTGTTAAGTATTCCAATGACAAGTTAGAGAACAGCAATGATATTGTAGCTGATTTTGAGAATTAACAGAATTGTATATGTACAACATTTACAATCTCCTACTTTTTTCCCCATTCTCGCAGTGCTACTTATTGGACTGAGATGAAGTTAAAATTCTTACTCATTAAGATTTGAGCAGCTATTTTCTCTGTTAGTATAGCGAACACAATTATTTTATGTAAAATGTATGCCTTAATGACTGTTCAGTTTAACATAGATTGTCTTTCACTTTAGTTTTGAGCAACACCAGACTGAAATGATTACTGTTGTTCTTACTCTAATAACATTTACTTATTTGTAGTAACGGAAACCGAAGAAGTGAATTGTAAATCTTTTTTTTAGAATGATGAAATTAGAAGATGTTTACCATACTGTTCTTGGTTAAATAAACCACTGTGGTTTAAGAAAAGTTTACTAATGACTAGAGCTAACACTCCATTAGAAATAAAACCACATGGATTTTATGTCCTCAACTTGGAAAATTATACAAGTGTAAGTAAAGATGAATTATGTTAAATTTAATTTCTGTAACTCTTTTGTAAGCTAAATTTAAAAAAAAATAGTGTGGTACTTTATTTAGCCAAGCTACTGAATTTCTGGTTATTACTAGTATAGTGTTGGGTTTTTATATCACATTTTACAAAAACTGGAAAAAAGTTATAATGATATCAAGCAATATGAATGATTTATACCAGGCATGCTGGTTACATGTCTAGTCCTGCATGTGAAAAACTCTGTTTTGCACTGGTGTTGGGCAGTTTCAACTTTCTAAAATTCAAACTTCTTCAACTTTGCCTGTAAAGTTTACAAAATTTTTATTATAAAAATTACTATAATTTATAATATTTCTGATGCCTTACAGTAAAATCTGTCAAACAGAATAACTTACAGCCATAAAACATTCTGTGAAATTAACTTGAATTATTTCCTTCCCAAATTATAAATAAGTTAGGTAGTCATAGCCTTAGGTACATTAAATTTTTAAGTTTAACATTTGACTCATCCTACACTTAGAAAGAACTAAGCCACTAGGGGATGATGTAAAAAAATTAGTTTGTTATAGGTATTATGTTCTATTTTTAATGATTTTTTTTTTATTTTATTAAACATTACTGAGGAAATAATGTCTTATATTACTTTTCACTGAATTTGAGTGTATCTGATATTATTTTAAAAGAATATTATTATTATTTCAGTAAATGTTTCATGATTAGAGCAAGGAGTGGCTGAAATACAATAAACACTTGCTCATAACTTGCAAATGAAACAAATTGCAATAAAAGTTCATTTTATTTGCTACAAAGATTACACTTATTTTTTCTGCATAATCACCATTTATAACTAACTACACATTTCTTCGACTGGTGAACCAATTTTCTTATATCAATAAAGAATGCTGGTGGTCATTTCTTGACCCACAATCTCACAGTGTCCTTCAGTTCATCATCTGTGGGGAAATGAGTACTCTTAATATCCCTCTTTAATAGCAGAAAGATGTGAAAATTTCAGGGTGCCAAATCTGGTAAGTATGTGTGGAATAATTCAAATTTCAACTACACAAGAGCCTCAGCAATTGCATGTGATGCATTGGCTGAGCATTATTGTATTGCAGATTATCAGTTCCATGGATTATCAAACACACCACACACTTCTAAGGCATTTTAGCATCTGTTTTAGAAACATCTTCATCAGTTACAGAAACTGGTTCAACACTGCAAGGCTTCATTATTCGCTTTACCAGTTTCTAATCCCAAAAATTATATTACTCACCTCACAAAAAAGCAGCTGTAGTTTTCCATTGCTTTCAGCTGTGCAGTACTCAGAGTACTGAGTGATGTTGATATAACCGTTTAAGTCGTTCTGACCTACGCACTTAACAACTACTGAAAGAGCTGCTGCCCTCTTTCAGGAATCATTCCTTAGTCTGGCTCTTAACAGATACCTCTCCGATATGGTTGCACCTTTGCTCCAGCTACTCTGTATCACTGAGCACTCACTAACGGCAAGGTCTCATGATTCATAGAGGGAGACTTCTTAATAAGAAGACTATTTAATTTCTAAAAGAAAAACATCCGTTTGGGACCTACTCTAGAGAAAAAATAAAACATCAAAAAACATGTGATAAATGTTGACACAGGTATGCTTTTTGTCAAGTTATGATGTTTAAAAAACTTACTCTACCAATCAGTCATTAATTTGACCCAGATTTCACATATAATTGAAAATGTTATGGCAAAAGTAATATTATAATACCCAGGTAAGATTTTTGTTAAAACAAATATCCAGATCCAGACTGCTATATCTTTTGACTATGTATTCATTTTTTTAAAAACTTGTTTTAGTATTTTTATGTGATATTTATTCTCATTAAGTTTCAAGTTTAAAAGTAAAGTAGCTTCAGAGAAATAATATGTAAATTAGAATTTTATATTTATTGTAAATGTTATACATATTTACAAAAATAAAATGAAAGTATAATAAAAGTTGACTTGATCTAAAATGTAAAAATAATATAACAACAAATATCCTCATATTTTTAAACTTCACAACACAGGGAAAAATTACTAGTGAAATCCTTGTTTTTACCAAAATAATTTTTCCTTTTTTTTGGGTTAAGGATTCCGTTACCTTTCCCATTACTGCCACAGATCTTTATCTTCATTTACATTTTTGCTTCATTTTACTCTCACTCTCTTCAGATTTACTTTAATGATCATTTTTAACAAAACGATTTTCACTACTTTCTACTTCTGTACCACTTGATAAAAAATCCTGAAACATGGGCCAGCACATGAAAAAGTAGAGTAAAAATGTTGATGGTAATAAATTTACCCAGTTTTGGATCAAATATGTTAGTATCCAGGTTAGGGCTCTGACTTAGACACTACTAAGAAAAATACAATGCTCAAACATTTAATACCTACATGATTACAAAGAAATAGGTAGAAATAATATAGTGAATTTAGATTGGTTAAGCATTTTTCTTGATTAATGTGATGAGGAATAATAATATAAACTTTATATGTGAGATTTATCTCATACTGAATACTTAAGAATTATAATTTTTACTATTTGCCAGTAAAATGTTATATACAAAACTTAATTATTTGACATAAAATCTATAGTGGCCAACAGATGCTTTCAGACTCACAAAAAAAAAAAAAAAAACTATAAAGCTCTGATTTGTAGATATATTAATAAAATTTAAAAATCTACAAATATAAGATGTAATGATTGAATTACATCTTCTTTTTATATCTTAATACGATACATTATATCCCAGGTGATGTATCTTGTGAAAATACTCATTGTTTAGTAATGAAATATCTCAATCCCTGTTCATTCCACTATTGCTTTAAATTGGTTCTACATACAAAAATAAAATTACATAGATTAAAATTACATACTGTGTATAAATTAATCTCAAAACAATATTGTAATATTTCAAGTTATATAATTGTAATGTATTATATTATAAGGAGGGATGGATCAATCTCTAACGCCCTTTTGTAATGGCTAGTAATTAATAATAACTCTAAATAATTTCAAAAATAAATTTATGTATATATTGTTCAACATAAACCCATAAATTTTTTTTTTCATGTTTAATAAAAAAAAGGAGTTTCCCATAAGCTTGATGAGAATTAAAATCCTAATATAATTTTAAGATTAAATATATTTAAAAAATATAATTATTGAGCTCTTTTTAATAAGTATGAATTATTTAGTAATTAATGTTTAATTCTATTTAGTGTTAAAAAACATAAAAAAGTAGGGAATGTATGAAGTTGATTGTTTTTTTGACAATAGAGTGATATTGTGAGAAATATGAAATTTATATTGTTAAAAGAAAACGTTTTTATCAATCTTAAAAAATAGTAAATAAATAACAGTTGAAAGAAACAAAATTAGCACCGGAAATTAATAATTTTAAAACTGTCAATCAACATCATTTCTGTAAGGTTTTTCACAACTAGGAAACATCCACAGAACCCACCAGGTCTAGTGGTGAACGCATCTTCCCAAATCAGATGATTTGAAAGTCAAGAGTTCCAGTATTCAAGTCCTAGTAAAGATAGTTTCTTTTATACGGATCTGAATACTAGATCGTAGGTACTGGTGTTGTTTGGTGGTTGGGTTTCAATTAATCATACATCTCAGGAATGGTCGAACTGAGACTATACGAGACTACACATCATTTGCTCTCATACATGTCATACTCTGAAGTAATACCTGAACGGTAATTCCTGGAAGCTAAACAGAGAAAGAAAGAAAGGAAAAATCCACAAATGTATCTAGTTTAGACAGACTTCAACTTTATTCACTTAGTTAACAGTTTAATTTCTCCATAGAAGACAATTGTTCACAAACATTGGATAAAATTTAAAGATATTTGCTTCACAGATCAACTTTAAGCAAGTAAAATTTCTTCACATAGACTGATTTTAAGTGATAATGAGATAATGGATACTAAAAAAAATTTGTATTTGAAAAACATTTTGAATTAAGACAATAACATTAATTTATTTGACTAATGTTTATCTCAGCAAGAACTACATATTTGAGATCCATTTACAAGACTAAGGATAGATTTAAAAGGATTCACCAAGACAATAGCAGCTCAAACTGAATCAGTAATTCATTTTTATTTGCTTCATAGCAGTTTTTATTAAAACCATTTCTTAAAAGACAATACAGTTCTCTGTTACATTATTTTTTACTTTAATCATCAGCTTTAATATAACGTTCATTACATATGATCAACTTCAATCAACCCGTATCTTTCTATCTGTAAAATTATGTGTTTATTATTTCCTTTTTTTAAAGTTATCCATTCATTTTTTATGATACATTCTGTTGCAGTTCATCTCAAACAGTTCATAAGACTAATTTGAACATAATTGGGTTGGTAATTTTTTTACAGCTGATATAATTAGATTTTGAAATCTTTCCCAATCCATTACCTGATCAAACCCATGCATATCTTTTTTCATGATTTTTTAAAAGGATATTCATAATTTAAAATTTCTTTATCATTTATTAAACTTAGAATTTAATCTTTCATTATATCCTAAATTAATTTGACATTAATTTGACATCACCACCCATTATTGTTAGATTATTATCATAATTTACTTATCTGTCTTAATGATTTTCATATTCAGATGAATATGAGAAAACAAAACATTTTGTATTGTAGAGAAGAGTACATAAATTTGTTTAAGAGAATCATTAGTTTGGAGTTAAAATTAATTAATAACTGATTCTGATGAGTAATAAGTCATTCACTTCAATCTTTGTAATAATATACTTCTTTTCCTACCTTGAAAATCTTATTGTTCCTACGCCTGAATTTCCGTTTTCTAGCTTTTATATTAATTAATTAATTTATATCTAACAAAAAAAAATTATTCTCTTCTTACATTTCAGCTTCTTAATTTTTACAATATTGACACTGAAACTACCTATTATTGTAAATTTATGAATTTATACATATCTCACTCCAAAAATGTGATTATATTTTCTGATAAACTCCTTTTGAATTAATACTTTACTCTCTAATACATGATTTACAGACTATTTTACTTCAGAATATTTTATTCTGAAAGGATTTCAGTAAAAAAAAGAAGCCAAAATGAACAAATTTCGTTTTAAATGAATCTATATTTTTCCATTATTTTCAGCTGTGTAGCAATTGAGTAAACATATTTTTCATATGAATTTCCTTCTTACTCTTTACTTCACAAGTTTTAAAACTATAATTTACTTCTGAACTCTTATTACATTAAAATAAGAATAAGCAGCATTCATAATCTGAAAAAAGTTGTAAAAATAAGTGATAATATATGAAATCTAGCTAGATTAGTGATATCTCAGTACTATTTTTAAAGAATTGCAGATTCATTTTTAGTTTTTACACTTGCACAGAATTAACATCTGTTTACACTTTTAATCACAAGAAAGTTAATATATTTGTGGGTCAGATATTTAATATCCAATTCAATAAAAAAATAGCATTTTATTTTAAAGGTGAAGTAAAATCTAACCATTTCATTTTCTTCAGTAAAGATTAAGTTACCTTTTTTACTATGTAATGTTACATCTTTTAACCATGTACTTTCTCTAAATATGTATGTGTATATGTCCCATGTATTTTCTCTAAATATTTTGCAACCAATTGTGAATATATAAAATAGACTAATTTTATTTTTTATGAATTATCTGAATTTTAATGCCATTTCTGGGAGAAGAGAACATTTTGATTGCAACTTGTAAAAAGTACCTGTACAAGTTTTGGGTGGTAGTAAATAACTTTGTAGTAAAGCAAATGGCTAGGAGAATGAGAACCAACAGCTGTTAGTATAAACATGCTGGAATATGTTTTATGGTCCAGCCAGTCCTCTATGTTTGCTACAAAAAGTTCCTTATGTGAGGGTGACGTAGTTTAGAAGTAAAAAGGAGTGGGATACAGAATAAAAGCTGAGAATAAAGGTATGAACAATGTAATTTCTTAGTATAAAATATTCTAACATCATTTCCATGCTTGAGGTAGCCAGAGCAAGTCCCAGCTAGACACACCATTTACATTGTAATTATTGGCTTATTGATAAATTCTCCTGGTCACTGTTGTGTTGTTGAGTTTTAATTAATATCATCCTTGTCTGCCAATCCAGGAAAGTAACAATATCCATGCACATTTATATTATATAAGCAAAACTTGTGCAGATCCATGCACAAGTATTTCATTATTTTGTCAATCCTCAATCTGGGATCTAAGGGTTCTTTTGTTATACCTTCCATTTTCTTTGGGAAGATGCATATTTGTTCGGCTTACTTAATTTAATTATACAGTTTGCTTATTTTTTTTTAGGGCATAAATTTTTTCCCCTTAAATATTATATATAATATAACAGTATATTAATATTTTATATATTTAAATGTTATATATTGTATGAAATATAAACCACCACAGAATCCTCCAGCGGTCAATAAGTTAATGAATTATTTGAATATTCAAAAAAATTATGCATATATATATATATATATATATACATATCAAAGACAAAATTATAAAAACCGTTTACTACCAAGAGTACAGAATTTAATAAAATAAAATTTTGCAACCAACTGTAAATATATAAAATTGACTTTGATTTTAATTGAATTTGAAAAATTCTAATTTTTATGAATAATTTGAAATAAAATAATAATAATAGTAACAATAAAATAGTAGTTTCAGTGGAGAAATAAACTAATAATTGTTATACAATTCCTTGGTGGTAAACAGATTTTATACTTTTAGAATTTGTCTTTGAGATATTAGTACAGTGGGGAATATGGACACATACAATAATAAAAGAATTGTTTTTGCTAAGTTAATATATATGTAGTAATTATTAATACTGCAATTATATTTAATTCCATTTCTGCTTGTGTATTTGGTAGAAATCAATTACTTTATTACATAATTTGAATTGTATTACTTTCTGAATCTAGAAAAATATTTCTACAATATTTTAAGTTATGCATTTTTACTTTGTATTATAATGTATGTCATAAGTGTAAGTGTTAATCTATGATTTATTAGGGGTAGTGGTTTTTTCTAGATAGGTAGAATGATAATTTTTCCTTTTGGTTTTGTGATATGTGGGTTTGAGATAGTTATTTTGTGTGCACTTGACTGATAGGGGGTAAATGGCTTAATCTCTAAGTATGTGTGAAAAAGGATGTTTGTGGTGTTATGTATTATGTCATTTTTAGCAGTCAGGGATGTGTAGTTGACCAGAGAAAAATTCTGCTCTGGTAATGGGGGATAGTTATAAAACATTGTTGTGTGAGAGTGTTAATGATGTAAACAATAGCTTCTTAATGACTAAAATATTAGGCATTAAAATAAGAATTTTGCTATGTTTTTGTCATTGAAAAGGCTTCTTTATATAGAATAAATAGATGTACATATTTTTATGTGCACATTTTTTTTTAAAGCTACTGGGGTTATTATGTTTATATCTATTGTGAGGGCTCTTAACCTGTGTAAGATAGATTGTGAGTTACTGGATCCAGATGTAATTCTTTTGAAATATCAGTGGTTTAGTTATACTTTTTATGTTATCAGTGTTTACGGCTGGAATAAGTAAAATGAGAGTTTGATTTTGAAAGGTTTTGAAGACCTTTGTTCTACAATTCCAACATACAACATTATTTTAATAGAATGTTAACATAAATATTAATGAAATAATAGATATCAATGGTGAATCAATACATAGAATACTTAATATGAATGGGTATAGCTCCTTAGTTAATGTTGATACTGAGAATGATACTGAAACTTACTACCATAAAATTTTACACATAAACTGATACTTACTAATGTTGATACTGAGAGTTTTTGAGAATGATAGGCCATTCTGTACTGATCACATTCTTTATAAATCAATTTTATAGAAATAGAATATTTGTAGTGCTGTCATTCTGACACATTTTAATGATCATAAGGCTGTTGCTGTTGCTATTTCTAAGGTCAGAACTCAAAATAATTTGGTAAAGGATTTTAAAGAGGTTCTGGATTATGATAAATTTAGTTCATATTTATGTGAACATGATGGGAGGGTAATTCCTGATAATGATGATGTTGATTTTCAGTTTAATAACCTTTTTGATGTTTTATTACGGTATACTAATCAATCGATCAAAATCTAATCTATTTTAAAAGGGAAGTTAAAAAATTCAAACAGCTTAAGTCATGGAAAAAAAGGCTTAATAAAAAGCTTAAACCATGCCTAGCATTGCCATTTCTAAAAGAGACAGATTATATAGGAAATTGTATAAAAATCCTCAAAATCATAAAATTAAGATTGAATATATAAGTTTAAGAAAAAGATAGATGTGTGGATTAAAGCAACTAAAAAACAACATTTTAAAAATATGAGAGAATTACTTGCTAAGAATCAGTGCAGAATCCAAAACCAGTATAATGGTATGTCTGCTATTTAAAATAAAGTATCAGAAATATGTGCAAATGATAATGTTGTTTCTGATGAAGATGAGAGTGCTAATATTTTTAATGGATACTTTGTTGGAGTATCTAATTAAGCTATCATTAGTGCTAGTATGGTGAATGATAAAATGATGCATACTATCATGTTCAGTTTAATTTTTCCATTTCACTAAATCCATTTTTTAAGTTCTCTTAGTTATTATGAGCTTGGTATATGTCTAACTCTAAAAAAAAGATAAATGTCAAGGTATTGATAATATCTCTTCTGCTCTGGTTAACAGAAATTTCTGTTCCAGTGATGCATATATTACTCGCTATATTTAAAAATATTCTTGCTGCAGGTAAATTCCTTCTGCCCTCAATTTGGCAAAAATTGTTCCAGTTCATAATCAGGCTCTTTAGATGTGATTGGCAACTATTGGCCCATTTTACTACTTTCAGTTTTTTCAAAATTACTAGAGAAAGTAATTAAAAAAAGATTGGTTTTGCGTCTCACCTGGAGAGCAGAAGTTAGTGCGTAGTTGTGGGTGATTATTTGAGCAATATTCTTCAGGTGAATAGTGGAGTCCCTCAACTCAGTTCTTGGATCTATTCTTTTTTTCTAACTTTTATTAATGACCTGTTTTCGCATAAATTTTATGGTAAAGCTATATCTTTTGCAGATTATACTACTCTAGTATATTTGTCTAAAAATCCTGATAGGCTGCAGATTGTAATAGAGACTGATCTGGATAATTTAGGCTTTTGGTTTTATTTCAGTAAATTAGCTCTTCATGTTTTAAGAACCAAATATTTAATTTTTTACTTTATCGTCTGCTTCCAGCTTATTAATTCCACTAATACACCATAATGTTGATTATGGTAGTATTTGATTACAATGTGACTGTTCGGTCATATCTCAGTCGAATTTTATTAAATACTTAAAGTAGATGATAGATGACAGATTATCATGGAATTTGCATATACAGAGTTTGAAGACATATCTGATTATATATATTAAAAATTTTATCTTATAAAGAGGTTTTTACTGGTATATATTCTTTGTCAAATGTACTTTGCTCTAGTTCATTCAAAATTAAAGTATGGATTGCACTCCTGGGGGATCAACCTACATCAGTTATCTTCCAACAGATTATAATTTTTGCAAAAAGCTATTGCACAGGTAATGTGTAGTGTGAGTAGGAAAACTCAGTTTCTCCCTTTTTTCAGAAAATCTTTGTGTTTTTCATTAGATTTCTTTTCATTTATAAGGTGATTCTATATTTTTAATATAGAATTTTAAATTTTCTATAATTTCTTTAACTGTCTGCCTGGTAGTGTAAGAAATGTCTGTAATCTGAATCAAATTTAAATTTAACTTAAAGGAGTGGATAAATTTATGAGGTGGAAGCATTATATTCAGTGATGGATTAGTCTAAATGAAACAGTTGTCAATTTTAAATTTAAATGGGATCTTAATATACTTTTATTCATACCTAGTTGGTGTCAATGTTGTATTGTGGGCTTAGATGTGTGTGTTTGTGCACACATGCATGCACACACACACACACACACACACACACACACACACACACACACACACACACACACACTAAGGTTTTTAACTGATTGAAAAAGATGATCTTTATTGTATCATTGTGATTGGATAACTACTATTTGGTAAAAATCATTTGTCGGTATGTGCTCCATTGTCCTGTATCGCCTACAATTTTATTTAAAAAATTATGACCCAGGAAAGTGGGAGTAAAAACAGTAACAAAAAAAAAAAAGAATTGAGAAGTGTGAAAAGCCTCTCACTAGCAACTGCGTGTTACAACAAGTGATTTGCCGATTTTTATATAGTTTTAAAAATTTTGGCTATTAATGGAAAAGATCCAAAATTATTTAAACATAGAAAATTATTGATTAACAATATAAGTGTTAATAATTGAACATTTAAATAATCATGAGTACATTATTTTATCAAAATTTACCCCCAGAATCTCCCTCTATGAATCATGAGACCTTGCCGTTAGTGAGGGAGCTTGAGTGCTCAGGGATACAGAGTAGCTGGAACAAAGGTGCAACCATAACGGAGAGGTATCTGTTAAGAGCCAGACTAAGGAATGATTCCTGAAAGAGGACAGCAGCTCTTTCAGTAGTTGTTAAGGGCGTAGGTCAGGACGACTTAAACGGTCATATCAACATCACTCAGTACTCTGAGTACTGCACAGCTGAAAGAGATGTAAAACTACAGCTGCTTTTTTTCCAAGAAAATGTAGCTCTCTGCATTTTCATATAGCAATGATGGAGGCGCCTTCCTTAGTAAAATATTCCGGAGGTAAACTAGTCCCCCATTCGGATCTCCGGGTGGGGACTACTAAGGAAGGGTTCATCAGAAAATTAAAAAATAACATTCTATGATTAGGTTTCATAATGAACAAGAAGATAGGGAAGAGAGTAGAGTATTTCAAAATGCATAGTGATAGAATCATTGTAATAAGGATAAAATCAAAACCTAAACTGACAATTGTTAACATCTATATACCTACAAGCACCCATGATGTTGATAAGGTAGAGTGTATACAAAAGAAATTGATAAAGTAATTAAACACATAAAAGGAGATGAAAATTTAATAATAGTTGGAGATTGGAATGCAAGCATTGGAAAAGGCAAAGAAGGAAATATAGTGGGTGAATTTGGGCTGGGCAAAAGGAATGAAAGAGGGGACCAACTTACAGAGTTTTACACGAAGTACAATTTAGTAATTGCCAATGCCCAGTTTAAGAATCATAACAGAAGAATATACAGATGGAAAAAGCCAGGCGATACTGCAAGGTATCATATAGATTATATCATGGTTAAACAAAGATTTAGAAATCAACTAGTCAACTGCAAAACTTACCCTGGAGCAGATATTGATAGCGACCATAATTTCGTGATAAGGAAATGTAGACTGGGGTTTAAAAACCTGAAGAAAAGGTGTCAGATAAATTGGTGGATTTAGAGAAGCTTCATGAAGAGGAGGTAAAGAAGATTTTTGTCAAATTTTTCAAAAGATTTTTGAAAATGGGGAAGTTCCATCAGACTTCAAAAAGAGTGTTATAGTCATGATACCAAAGAAAGCAGGAGCAGATAAATGTGAAGAATACTGAACAATTAGCTTAACTAGCCATGCATCAAAAATCTAAACTAGAATTCTGTATAGACGAATTGAGAGGAGAGTGGAAGAAGTGTTAGGAGAAGACCAATTTGGTTTCAGAAAATGTATAAGGACAAGGGAAGCAATTTTAAGCCTCAGATTAATATTAGAAGGAAGATTAAAGAAAAAAAACCAACATACTTGGCATTTATAGACCTAGAAAAGGTATTCGATAACGTAGACTGGAATGAAATGATCAGCATTTTAAAAAAATTAGGGTTCAAATACAGAGATAGAATAACGATTGCTAACATTTACAGGAAACAAAAAGCAACAGTAATAATTGAAGAACATAAGAAAGAAGCGTAAGAAGAAAGGGAGTCTGACAAGGATGATCCCTATCCCGGTTACTTTTAAATCTACATAGAACTAGCAATTAATGATGTTAAAGAACTATTTAGATCTGGAGTAACAGAAGAAGGTGAAAAGATAAAGATACTATGATCTGCTGATGATATAGTAATTCTAGCTGAGAGTAAAAAGGATTTAGAATAAACAATGAACGGCATGGATGAAGTCTTATGCAAGAAATACCACATGAAAATAAACAAGAACGAAATGAAAGTAATGAAATGTAGTACAAATAATGAAGATGGACCACTGAATGTGAAAATAGGAAGAGAATAGATTATGAAGATAGAAGAAGTTTGTTATTTGGGAAGTAGAATTACTAAAGATGGATGAAGCAGGAGTGACATAAAATGCTGAATATCACAGGTGAAACGAGCATTCAGTCAGAAATATAATTTGTTTACATCAAAAATTAATTTAAATGCCAGGAAAAGATTTTTGAAAGTATATGTTTTTAGCATAGCTTTATATGGAAGTGAAACTTGGACGATCAGAGTACCTGAGAAGAAAAGATTAGAAGCTTTTGAAATGTGGTGATGTAGGAGAATGTTAAATATCAGGTGGGTGGATAAAGTGACAAATGAAGAGGTGTTGCTGCAAATCGATGAAGAAAGAAGCATTTGAAAAAATTTAGTTAAAAGAAGAGACAGACTTATAGGTCACATATTAAGGCATCCTGGAATAGTTGAAACAAAACAAAGCATACGTTTCATAGAAGTTTAATTTTGCAATACTTGTGGATATACAATATTTTTTGTTTTTCCACTGTCTGCGTAGATATAAAGGCTATCTGTTTTGCCGACTCGGGAACACGCACATACAGTTGTCCATGTGAGAAGCAATCCGCATCTAAATCTAAACCACACAATTCTAAAGATTGACCTTGAGCATTATTGATTGAGATTGCAAATGTCAATCGAATTGTGAATTGCAATCTTTTAAATTGAAATGGTGTATCGGTCGGGATCATGTATATTCGAGGAATGAGGATATCTTCACCTTTGAATGGCCCCGTTAAAATCGTGCCTCCACTACGTTATTCATCAATTTCTTAACTGCAAGTCGCGTGCCGTTGCAGAGTTTTGGCTGATTAATATTCCGCAACTGGATAATTGGCACACCTATTTTCAATTTTAATGTGTGGTGGCATCCTTGGCAGATCAAGTGAGTTTAAAAATTCCGTTGGATAATTTACTACTTCATCTCCTTCCACAACTATGTCTATCGACTTATATGTAATTTCCTCACTTTGAATGCTGGATTGAATACCATTATTAAGTTGATAGACACCTTTATTATTTGCGGGAAGTATAGATCGTTCACTGAGCCAATCGTGATTTCTATGATTAATTTGAATATCAGGAAATACTTTTTCGATCAGTTCTTCTTTCGATGTTACTAAATTACAAAAATTATCAGGAAATGATATATTCGTCTAGACGTCTCTACGAATGGCAGCTGTCCGTTTCCAATGAACAGTAACTGTCGTGAGAATACCTCAGCTGATGGATCATTCTGCAACTGGACACGCATATTCGTAGTCAACTGCAATGTACGTACGTGTCGCCACAGTGTTGAATATTTCAGGCAACCATTTATTTCGTCTGCTGGTGTCGATCGTGAAATTACAGGCAATGTTTCCCTAAAATCTCCTGCGAGCAATATCAAAGCATTCCTGAATGGTTGAACGTTTCCACGCAAATCTCGTAACGATCGATGAAGAGCTTTAAGCGATTTTTTATGTGCCATCGTGCATTCATCCCAAACAATGAGTTTACATTTTTGTAATACTTTTCCTATACAGAATGCTTTGGAAATATTGCACGTAGGAGTCTCGATTATTTGCACGTTTAATGGCAACTTCAGAGCTGAATGCGCAGTCCTTCCACCTGGTAACAATGTCGCAGCTATTCCAGACGAAGCAAGAGCTAAGGCTATGTCATTTTTTGATCGAACCGTTGCTAGAATCAATCTAATGAGGAATGTTTTCCCAGTTCCTCCTGGCGCATCCAAGAAGCTCCCCCCAACTCCGTCATTTATCATTTGCATTATGCGATCATAAATGCCTTTCTGTTTACGCGTTAATTTGGGAATGTTTGATTGGACATATGACTGAAGATCACCAATGTTGTAACTCTGTTCACGGCGTAAATCCACATCAAATGAAGCAATCGCAGCTCGGGTGGGTGCTGCATTCCCAATTGACTAAGAACTTTATTTGCATTAGCTAAGCACTTGTCTTCAATATTTATCAATGCTTCGTTGTAAATGCCTTCTGTAAATTCAGACAAAAGTGAATATTTAACCTAACAAAGGATTTTTTGGTCATTATGTAGGGATATTATTTTCTGTGTATTTGGTTATTTCGACTATTTTTGTTTGCATAGTCTTAAGTCTATCTGTGCTATAAGAAAGTTGGTTGTTTTAATTTATTTACTGTAAGTCATCCTTCTTGGTGGCTTTTCTTTTTGTTTTGGTGTTTTTTTTTTTGTTTGGTTTTTTTAAAAATAAAATACAGATGTTTTAGCTGTTAAATATAATTCAAAGAAATTTGTTACTTAATCAGTTGTGATTTTGTTTACATTGGCAACGGCCATACGGGCTCTTTGTGATTGGTCGTTGTGTTTGACAGCGGCCATCTTGCATTGATCTGATTGGTTTTCCTTTGTTTACATTTCCATCTGATTTATTAACCTCTTATTTATTAAAAAAACTGTACAAATTAAAAATAGATAGATAGATTTATTAAAAATAGATGAAAACAATCTTTGATGCGGGTTATATATCGTGCTAAAATTTGATCGGTGCAGAACATTTTGAGTTTTTGAAGCGTACACAAACGAACTTAACATTTTTATATATATAGATATAATTAAAAGTAATATACACAAATAAATGCAATGAATGTAATAATATTTATAAAGGTAAAATCAATAGATCATTTAAAAAAATGTTTACAGAACACTGCACAGGATACAAAAACAAAAAAAGAGGTATATGTAACGTAGCTGACCATCTTTTAAAATGGAAACATAGTATTACAGATTTCAAAAGCAATTTTGAGATTTGCAGTATGATAAAAAACTGAATATACTAGAGAAATATTAGATTAATAAATATAAGCAAAAATATAAAATGATGAACCAGCAGAATCACATTCGAAGATGATTTAATAGACGTAATAAAAATATAACCTAACAGTTGGCAATAGTGACAATAGAATAAAGGAAAATACTATGTTTTAAAGATTAAATCATTCCAGTACTGGGTCAGCAAAATTGACATATACACTCATAACATCATTCAAGCTTTCAAAGTAGAAAAGATAACGTCGAAGAAAATAAATTATTAAAAGAATAGGTTTTTTTAATCTATTTTAATCTAATAGATATAGAATTTAATACCTACAGATGATGTGGAATTCCATGAAAAGCAGTTATTTGAAATTATATGGTTTAACCTATTTAATTACTATTTTGGTGGTTTTTATTACACATAATATTAAATTTTATTAACACACTGGCCAATATGATAATTTTTTGAATATTCAAATAATTTATATATATAAATGAGTATATATGAGTATGTATAAAATTGGAAGATTAACTTTAAAAAAAGGTTAAAATATAAACTTCTTGATCTCTATTTTTAAATTCAAAAAGCCCGTGAAAGTGTGTCTAAAGAAAGAATTTGAATGGTATATGGAGGGAAAGGTATTCTCAGAGAAATTTATACTGATGTATGATGGACATAGATATAAAGTGAGAATTAAAATGACGTGAGTTAAAAAAAATCTGAAGTTGTACATTAACTATTATTTATAGCTATCATAAACATCTATTGCCTTCACTCATTCTATTGTAATAGTGGATGAGTAAAAAAAAATTATATTATGAACACGAAATCATGATTTTTTTTTACAGATAAAAGATTAAATTAAAAAACAATAACGTATTTTTACTTACATTTTTATAATTGTTCAAATTAAGGACATAAAGTCCATATGGTTTAATTTCCAGCGGACTGTCAGCTCTTGTCATCATTATAAGTAAACTTTTTCTAAACCACTGTGGCTTATTTAACCAAGAAATTTGAGCCAAACACATTCTAATTTCATCATTCTGAAAAATTATGGAATTTTTTTTTTAATAATAAATTAAGTACAACTTTTATTAAAAGATAAATCAATATTATATTTAAAATACTAGCTGCAGGGCGGGTTGCCCTGGCGAGCAGCATCTTGGAATGCTATTATTAAGTTTCCAAAATTGATTACCTCTTGTGTAAAAATGTTTTTTTTTTTTTTTAAAGATGAAATTTGATCAAGGAAAAGCGAAAAAAGGGTTCCTCATCATACAGTTAAGCGCCTTTTCTGATTAGGAAATGAGTTTTCGGGTGGTTTACCATCATTGCACTTTGTAAAAACCAAAATAACTTCAAAAAAAAATATCTGCTTGCACTTTTAAACTCTTTTCATCAGTAAACAAAAATCATTGTTCCACTTATCAATCTAGACCATCCAAAATTCCTCTAAAACAACATTTTTCACTAGTATACTCGCTCTTGTTTCATGCCTCAGCATCCTGGCACTGGCCAGATTTATTTCCTCCATTGCCCTTAAACACTCCTTATCCATCCAACCAACTTTGGCATCTGTCCTCTTAAATGCAACTTTTCTCTGCTACCTTGACAACAATCTCCCTGAGTTCATTCCATTTCTTCTCAACTGTTGTCCACTCTGTACTGTTCCTGCCCCTTTTCGATTCTTCTTCCACCCTCAGCCGATATTTCCTCATGACCACATCATTTGTAATTATCATTACACTATCAAGTTTCTTTTGCTTCACATTCATAAATTTTTCCACATTACTCATTCTCTGTCTGCATCTTACTCTAACGAAGTAAAGGTCAGTATCAAAATCTGCACCTCAGCAACTGTGAACATCCGTTATATCTAATCTGTGACATCTACCAATTACAACATGATCAATCTGATTCCATATCAGTTCATTCAGTGCAACCCAACTCATTTTATAAATACCCTTATTATCAAAATAGGTGCTACTAATAATCATGACTTTCCCGCCAGAAAAATGAACCAATCTCTACCTGTTTTCATTGCAGTCTTCATTCAAACTCTGAGATCCACTGGTCTGCTGGTCTATAACACGGCTCCCTTCCCAACTGAACATTAAAGTCTCTTAGGATGATTTTCACATCATGCCCAGGGGCTTTGTTGTAAACTTCTTACAACTTCTCATGAAAGTTGTTCCTGTCAGAGTCATCAGCATCATTTATATGGGCGTATACATAAACATAACATAGTTATGTTAAAGAATTTCTCCTTAAATCAGGCGCATGTGCACACACACACACACACACACACACACACACACACAAACACACACACTCTTACATTCACTGGTCTGAATCGTATCATCTGTTCTTTATGTGCATTTCCAACCACAAAACTAGTCGCAAATGTTGTGCTCATGTCCACTATAGAAGGCAATGTAATTTGTCAGATCCATAATTCCATATCCTCTCCATTTTATCTCCTGTAGTGCTAGTATCTCTATTCTGTACTCTTCCAGTTCTCTCATCAAATGAACCCAATACTCTCTGGCCAGTACCAGGCCTGTTCATATCTAGTCACATTCCATGTACCCAACCATAAATCCCTATTCCTGCATCAGCATTTATCCGTTTTCTGATTTTCTCTTATTTCATTATTCATTTCTAGTTTATTCTCTCAAGTATTCCTATCTTTTTCCAAGGCACCTTTTGTTTCATAACAGTCATTTTTTACAGGGTCTGGTTGTTAACCCTACACCCAACTCCAACCTGGAGGACTTTTCCTTCCCTTAACCCAGAGGTTCCAGTTTTAAGATGCTGGAAATTCACTCTCACCCATCCTTTACAGTGTTACGATTTCTTGGTTACGTAGAGATTAAATCTCAACTTGAAAATTTTTTAGTATTTAATGATTGTTAAAAAATGCACCTACTAAACATTGATGCACCCAGTAAGACTCAAAAACAAGCCATTTACTCTCCATTTTTAACACAGGCTTGCGACCAGCTTTGGCAGAATTGTGTGTTTTCATATGTATTGAAAAGTCAACAGTGATGGAAGGAATTGTTAAAAATAATCAATAAAAGCTCAGATTAGTGTACATTAAACAAATAATGGATGATGTCAACTGTATTTTTGAATTTTTTAAATTATTTTTCCAGTTTTAAAGTGTCTTGCCTTAGTATTTAAAAATTTAATTTTTTCGAAAAGAATGACAATACTTATGATCATTCAACCACACAACAAAAAAGGTTGAGTGCTAAGCAGCAGTTATTAGCAGGCATAATCAAGTTTCAAATTCAATAAGAGATATATTACTTCTAATTCTAGTGTTAGACCAGAATGTGTAGCTCTAATTAGCTTACAACCTACCATTAGTCAGTTTTAATCCTGAATAATAAAAACTTATCTTGAAAACACTGTAAAAATGAAAACTTATCTACATACCTCATTTATCAGTTTTTGTCCATTTAAACAATATACATACAAAATAAGACTTGTAAATAAAAGTATAAAAATGTATGCTACTTTCCCAAAAGTATTATCTATCTGGAAGGAGAAAAATTTTTCATTAATAAATTGTTTTCATTTTATTATTATTATTAAAAACTGATTAAATCAAAGGGTGATAATTTTAAATTACATTTAAGAATTTATAATATTGTTTTAATAAGAGTTAATTTCAATCAGATTTTAAGGAATAAAAGATTTCAGTTCAATAATCTTACCTGAAATAGCTGTTATGATAATAAGTCAATAGTAAAGATATGAAATAGTGAGTTTTTATAGATAAATATAATTTATATTTAATTTAGAAAGTAACTATTCAATTCAGCATATAAAAATCTTTTTCATTTTAAACTAAGTCTATTGACAATATTACAGTTCATCATGAATTTGCTTATAATTTTTACAAAATAACTCTCTTACAGTTTATAAGTAACTGAAGGTATTTTACACCATTATAATGACTAATCTCCAAGAAATCACCATGTATAATATTTATTCAAATGCATACAGATTAGGTTAACTATATTAATAATAATTTTTTTAATGTTAAACAGTTTCGTCATCATCTAGTAGATGATGAATATCTCCATCTGCTTCGATCCCAAGCCTTTTCCTTTGTTACTTTGCAGTTTCCAAACTTCACCTCATCTATTAACTTCATTGTTCTTTACTCACTCTACTGACCCTTAATACAGTTGTCAAGATTCAATTTCCACTAATTACGTGTCCTAACCAGATTTCTTTTTTTTTGTGTACTTCCCACGTAAGTACTCTTTTTTCTTTAATCCTGTTCATTACTTCCACATTCGTTGCTTTATCAATCCATCTTACTTTCTCCATCCTTCTCCATATCTACAACTCAAAATCTTCAATCTAGTGAGGCTTCAATTCCTAACAACAAGACACTCCACACATAGCACTTAGCTAACTTCTCCCTTAGCTCTAAGTCCAGATTTTTACCATATAATAATTTCATTCTCTTACTGAAGTCTCCTGTTGTCATTGTTATCCTAGCTTTTATTTCCATTGCACTCTTCTAATCCTTATTACTTGTCTCCAAATATCTGTAATTTTTCCCTTTTCTATTCTACCTTTACTTGTCTTACAACTAAATCCTCTTTGTTGTTTTTATTTCCATTACTTTAGTTTTTCCTATTTTACGTTCATCCTGTACTCTTTCATTTCTTCCTCCAGAGCTGTTAATCTTTTGTGTGCCATCAGCTAGAAGTATCATACCATTAGAAAACTTTATGCATCTTATTTTTCATCCTGCTACACTTATTCCTTCTTTTCTTTCCTCTAATATATTCCTTATCACACCTTCAAAGTAAACGCTAAACAGTGCCAGTGAGAGGCGGCATCCTTAATTAGCCTAGACTTTGACTAATCTAGACCCACCCAGTAGTCATACATCCACAAATTATGTATCTGTCCTCTACAAATTTCTTCCATCTTTTTTCTTACTTCTTTCTCCTCATGTAAAACTTTACCATCCGTATTCATTTATCTCGTTTTACCATTTCATTTCCAGTTATCCCATGCAATTCTCTTCATCTTACTATATATCTCATTGTACTACCCTTTCTTTTCTAGATGCTCTATATCTTTGAAGGTGGATCCTTCAACCACCTTTCCGTAACCTTTTATGTATCCCTCTTTAACTCATCATTTAATTTGCAATGTATTGCAAAAGAAAATATTAGTTTATTATTAAGTAAATTTTCTTACACTTTTTCTTATCTTTGGAATAAAAACATAAAATAACCTAAAAATTTAATAAATTTCCTTTTTTTTTAAATGATTGTTTTTCTTACATATAGACACTGGATATATGTTATCTTAAAGAAGATTTGCAGACAATTAACTGATTCTTTAGTGATAACAGTTAATTTTAATAAACTAAATAAAACATAAGGTCATTTATGGTAACATGAAAAATTTGTTTTAGTAAATAATTTATCATTTTTCCTTAAACAACATTTTTTTAAATTCTTGTACATTAGGTGCCATAACCAAATTGGTTGGAGATGACCTGATATAAGATTCAAGCAAAAACCATGCCTTATAAAATTTATAAGGAATACTGAAGAGTGAACATAAGAAAACAGAAGATTTTCTGTTACCTTTTTCACAAAGCTATACACACCAACGGGTCAAGCTCACCCGTTGGCGACTTTGACTGGTGCTATCGTAGCAATAATTAAAACGGGAAGGGAAAATAGAAAGCAGAAATTGTTTCTATTAAGAAACAACATACTATATTATATATATTGCCTCTGATAATAATTAAGAGAATGCTTAAGATCATATGTTCACAAGTTGTCACTTATAAGAGGATTCTAAGTTTATATGATACTTCTAGCTTTGAAACATTGTTCAGAACAAAGGCAATACTGAAGTGTAAATGTCATCTTCAGTTTTAACATTAATTTTAGTCTTGTGTTTCAGTTTTCCTGATAGACATTTTCTCCTATAATCATAGCAGTATCTTCAAAAAAAAATAATCAAACTTTCATTATAATTTTTCTTACCAGACTGCATAGGTAAGCATAGTTTTTTTAACTCTTTTTGTCTAGATCTTCTCCTATCACCATAGGATCAGGAGCTTAATCATTATTGTCCAGATCATCCTTTTTCAAGTAAATATAATTATCTTCTAATCATTATCAAGCAGATTTTTATCATCAATAAGTTGAAAATTCTACAAACTTAACCTAAACATATACATTTATGTTTGAGATAGCTTCCATTTTAAATCAAGCTTTTTTAGAAATTGCCACAGGGTTGCTGTTCTCATCTTGTTGATTATAATCCTGGTATTTTTTTTTCAGTTTTGAAGAATATTTATTGTTTGTGAGCAACATAAATTGTGTTTGTTAATTCAGAAGATTCTCATATTGGTACTTATATTTTTATATGTGACTTTATTTTGCAAAAGTATTCCAGTAGTGAAGTGAGTTGCTGTAAAATCTTCCTTACATTTTTGTGAAACGTTGTCTCCGTTTGTTCTTGTTACATTAAAAATAATCTTCAAGTCTGTAGACATGCAAGTCAAATTTATGTGAATTTGTTGTTCTTTTCCTAATAATTTTACTTTTCCACAATGTGAAATCTGATACATAAATACTAAAGAATTAAAAATAGATATATTTTTGGAATATGAATATACAAATATACAAAAATATATAAAAACAATATTATTAATGAACAGACACAATTTAAATCATGCATACTCTTTTAACACAACTGGAATAGTCATTTTTAAAATTTGATTCACATGTCATAATTTGGCAATCCTACTTGGTGCAATCACTTGATATACCATACAAGGTGGATCTAGTCTGCTGATAAACAACCAATCATAGAAGCTGATTCAGCTTGGAATCACCCGCTAGGTAATCTATACCCAGGTCTGACTTACAGAGGTCACCAACCACAAAACCACACAGAACAGAAGATCATATAGTCGCAAAATTGAATAGTTATACATTAGTTCAACCAGTAATTAAGTAGCTATATTCATTATTCCAACTTCAATTGAGTCAATAACTCAAGAGAGCAATATGCTCCCTGTTTAGTCTCTTGCATGAGACAGATATCCAGACAAGCTCAAATAAAAAATAAACAGACATAATTCAAATCTAATATGTTTTACGGCCTCATTCTTAATAAAATATATGTTATCCATAATCAAATAAAATCACTAGAAATAACAAATGAAGGAGTGCAAAATAACAGAAGTAATCGCAAAGGATGATCATAAAGACAATTGTTATGACATCATGGATATTATGACAAATTTGGTTTTGTTAGTCATTAAAATGTAAACTGTGTATAGTTTACATTTTTGCAACCAGCTGAAGCTTGATAATTAGCTTCAAAAGCTTCAAAATTTTTTTTGATAAAATACTTAACTATTGCTTATTTTCTACTGTTATGAAAAATAAATATATTATTAAGTTTTCAAAATTTACCCTCTCTGCACAGCAAAGGTAGACAACCATCTGGAAACATATACATTGATTAGCTAATGTAATCCCAAAAGACAAACTTTCATTAACTGTTTTGACATCCCTGGAAAATTAGTTAACAGAAAATACAGTATTATTATCATTTTTGTAATATTTTTATATAAGAATTTTGAATAAATTTTTTCAGTCATTTTTAATTATAAATAGAATTTTCTTTCTGGATTTTTTGTTCATTTCGTTTAATATTTTCTAATGGATATTACATCCTTATAAGTCTAAAAAAATATGGTTATTAAAATTATATTTAAATTATAATTATGACTATCAAAAAGATTTATAATTATTAATAAAAAGTTTTTTCTAGAATTATTGTCTTTACAAAGAAAATCATTGAATTATTTTTTTATTCTTTGAATAAGCCCAAATTTACATACAGTTCTTTTATATTTGGAAAGATGGAATTTTCATAAAAATGATAAAAAGTAAGAGAAGCATAAAAAATGTTTCAGAAAGAAATGTAATTCAGCAAAAAAATTCGGTCATTATTAACTTATATATTGTATATAAATCATTGGTTACAAATAAGTTTATGGAATTTAGTTTTTTCCACTTTAATTTCATTTTAAGAAAATAAAATTAATAAAACAATAATTTGGCCTGGCAAGCCGGTAATGGTAATTGCATTTGCCTATGTACACACATCCAGACCCAACAATAGCTGGAAAACATGTTGGGAAAAACAAACAAGACCATAACCTATTCATAACCATAACATAAGAACATCCTACATTATTGTTTATAATCTCTGGAATCTATTAATTAGTAATATCAATGGAGTTGAACAAACAACTCACATTTTTGTTTTTTAAACATAATTAAAAAAAGGTTTTCATGCGTCTTGCAAACACATATGTTCTTGGTATTACTTACAATACTAAAAAAATAATTTGATACCATATATATGAAAATTAAAACATTTTTAATTTGTAAAAATATCTTGCAAATGTTATTCATTAATTTGGTGTACTTTACTTTGTACTGTCTTCATATTGTATAACAGACATAGTTTTTTCAATCCTACTTTTCTTAGTGCCTACTTTAAAACTATCTTTTATTTTAATTAACATATAATTTAAATTATCTGTTAATAATTCATAAAAATGTTTAAGAGTAATTAATGAGTAATTAATTTATTATATCATCTTCATATTATTTTTATTTACATATTCATGTTTATTCTGACTGAATATTACAGATACCTTGCTATCCATAAACTGAACTGTATTAAAGTGAAGGTAAAAGTTTTCAAATTTAATATTAAAAAAATGCATACATATACTCATCATGGTAAGGATAATGTTCAAAGCCAAGTGAAGAGATGGTGGATCATGTTAGCCAAAAGTACAAGCTGCTCACAAGTGCTTAAATGCACAGCAAAGTTAGCTAGTATTTTTAAATGCAAGTGTATTATACCATAGGTTTTTCTGCTTGTTTATTATATTATGTTAATGATGTAAGATGATCCACAATCTCTTCACTTGGGTTTGGAAAGGTCAAGAATTGTTTTATAAACACTTGTTAGCTTAGCTTGCAATCAACTGTGTCACTAATTCTTTGTAAGAGACAAAGTTAAATAAACCCTCCATAATTCAACTGTTATAATCTGTCATTGACACAAAACAGCACCTTCATTTCTAGATCAAAATATTGGAGAGGTTTAAGAGGTTTGAGGATCATCTTTTCATGCATGCAGGTGTGCAAATCATTACAATATGTGAATATGGGGATCAGAAACCCGTGCACAGTTACTCAACATGTAAGAAACTTGCCAAAGGTAAATGTATATCCATTATTTAAGAATATTTACAACCAAACTATTTCTAGTATTTTAATACTAGTAGAAATACTTTTTATTAATTTACTATTAACTATATTTTTCTTTAAACATTTTATTGTTTTTATATTTCTAGTTCAAGTAATGTAAGTTACAATAGTATGGACAAGTTACTGTTCGATTTTGTTAGTTACCACCTTTTTCAAGATTGTGAAGAAAGTTGTAGAGAATTAACTTGTGTCACAATTTGAATATCATCTGTTTGTGGAATTTCCAGTTGTTTTCTTGCCTACTGGAATGACTACAAATGCAGTGAAATTCCGAAGGAAATCTATTTTAGAAACTTTTGAAGATAAGGAAAATGTATATTGTATGATTTTTCTAAATCATATGAACATGCGTATCTCATAATGTTTTGACTATCAAATTGAAATATGAATAGCCCACAAAATAATGAAAAAAGCACACAACAGTGGCTGCAGATAAAAAAGGTTTTATGTCTAATCTCTAAATTGTAAACGATATGTTTATGTTAATGAGGCCCAGAATGCAAATACCAACTCCGCCCATAAATAAAACACAATAACTGTCAGAATTGGATAAATATATAGAGATTGTCAACTTTCAAATAAAAGATTGATTCTCCACAAGTGAATTAAAGATAAATAATGATAGAAGTTTGAGTATGGAATTTGAGCTTAGTGGATAAGTTAATCATCATCAGCAGAAAATAAAATTTCCAGGGTTTGTCCTGGATGACATCAGACTGGGAAATTATAGAGCCAACCTAAAAAGACTGTTGATCATGATTCTTTTAATCAGAGGATTAGCAATATGCACCAGTAGAGTAAGAATTTTTTCCTTTTTCATAAAATTTTATGCCATGAGTCAAAATGTTATAGGAATTAGCTACAACAAAACATTTTGTCTGTTTTTGAAAGATCACATATTCAATGCAATTATTATGAATGAAAAATGAGAATTCAGATGATAATTAAATAATCATACACAGTAAATAATCATATTAGTTACCTGAAAATTTTAAGATGACATGAGATCAAGTATCGTAAATAATCTTTTAAATATTTACATGTCTCTTCTCTTTTATTTTTTGTTTCAGAATTTTGATAATTATCAATTCTTATAACTTTATCAATGTTATTTATAGAATGACAAAATAATTTTGTACTTGTAATAATTTTTTGAAATGATACAACTAATAATCCAAATATTGTGTACATATGTGCTAATACATTTATCACTGATAGAGTTTCAACTATATAAACAATAAAATAAATTTCTATGGCTTCATAATTTTTTGGATACCAAAATACAATAGGTAATGGTAAATCATAAACTTTTACATCATTTAAACCTTTATCAACTATAATTATATATGCAGATATAAACAGCGGTAAAGATATAAACATAAATGCCCAGCTTATGCATAAATAGCCAGTTTTATCAATTAAATTATTTTGATATTTTTCATTTTCTTTAATTATATGATATTGTTCTTCTAATATTATTTTATTTTTGTATATTATGTGTTTTTTATCTATAACATTTAATACAGTTTTTATTTTACTCTTTAAGAACATACATACCAATGAATATATATATACAGTTAATAAAACATTTATGTCTTTAGCAGCTAGTAATAAATACATTATAAGCGATTCATTGTTCCAGTTTACATGTATAAAAATACTGGCACTTGTAATTAAAAAAACATTTAAAATATTCATAAATACAGTGATGAATGTTATTTTCTTTAAATCATTGTATCCAGCCCACTGAAATACTCTACGTATTTTATCACCAACCAACATTTCTTTAGATCTGAAAAATAATAGGCTGTTAAAATACCATTACTTTTTCTAGTGCGCTCCTTTTAAATAAAAAAGAAAAAAAAAGAAGAAATTAGAACTAATTTTTTTCTGCAATCATGAACTTCTACACATACTTTTGTAAAGTCACAAATGCTCAACATTAAAATCATTTTTCCACCCTGGTTTACACACCTATCCCAGGTTTTTGCAGTGATTGTATTGCATATGAATGTCAGAGAAACAAGATGCTATACTACACTAGAGGCTGCACACTGAGGCTGTTCACTACATGGCCCTGTAGTAAACTGAATGAGCAGATATCAGTGGTTTTGACATGTTGACCTACAATAGTAAGAAAGCTGTAAATTGTTTTCTTCATTTAGGAAAATGGATACCTCACATTTCTTAGTAATCATGGTATGGGTTACTGGTCGTGTCAGATCACCTACAATCATTTTTTCTGAAATATAATTATTAGCAATTTTAATAGGGATAAGAATTAAATATACTGAAATAAATAAATCTTAACAGTTTATCTGTTACCATAAGGTTTTAAATGTAATCAAAGAAAATTTGTTTAAATAAATGTAAAAAGTCCTTTTTTAAAAAAAGTGCTGCTGTCTGTATCATATTGTCATAACCACTGAATATGAAGGATTTAGGGATTATATTATACATTATTTCTATCAAACATTATAATTGTATTCTTCTCGTACAAATAATGAAAAAAAGTTCATGTAAACAAAGCTCTGAAAACTCTTTGTTTCAAGATATGGCTAACTGTACTACATTTCTCCCCTAAATGTCAAAAAATGTTATCCTGAAATTCTATGGACACAAATTATTAAAAGCAAAATTAATGGGTTTATATGCAATCCTACATAAAAAAAATTGAAAAGATTCCCAGAATTTGTCTCCAGTACTTTCCAAGATAATTGTAAAAATAAAAAAATTGGAGACAAAATTCACACTTTTGTAGATTTGGTTAAATTTACTTGTTAAATTGTAATTAACCAAATAATCTTAAAACAAGATTTGTAGGGAAAAAATTTTGAGAAAAATAATGTAACTAAGTCAATAAAAATGGAATAAAATGTTTAAATTAAAATTTTTACTTAATATCAAACATAAACAATTTTGAAAGCCTTGCACTACAAATTAATAAAAAATTATTTTTCTACTCTACTATATTTAAATTCTTATTTGTGTTTTTGTGAATTGTTTAACCTGTGGGAGCATTAATCTACATAATATAAGTTGTCTGTTTTATTTTAAAAACATGCTATAGTTTTTTAAATATTGTTGTTATAGTGTTGTATTGAATTAATGTCAATTAGTAGAAGTTCAATGCAAAACGAAAGTGAGAAAAGAAAAATCCTTTATTAGTGATTTTTATTACGTTGATTAGTGGTAATCATTTGTAGAGTATTATTTTTAGTACTCTTAAAATTATTGTTCATGAATTAAAATAGAAAGATACTGAATAATTTCATAAATGGGGTACTTTTTATCTACATAAACAGCAGAGAATCTATTGAGGAATATTGTAGATGACAAATTCCTAACCAAATTATGCCCAGAAAACAGGTGTTTACAGATACTCATATAAAACGGAGAAAGAGGGTCATTCACAGTAAATTTGGAACAGGAGAGAAAGAGTTGTGAACAGATATTACTCATGATATAGCAAAGTCCTTAAAATGTACACAAAAATTATCTACACGATTACAAATTCTGCTTATTAGCATATGTAGAACAGTAGGCAGTATGTTGTAAGATCTTCATCCATTACAGCTGCAGCATATACAGCATTTTTTTAGCTTCCAGGACCACTATTAGGAATTGCTTCAGAGGATGAGATGAAAGGCACGTTTGTAGTGTGTGAAAATGCCATGCCTGACCAGGATTCAAACCCAAGGACTTCCAGATTCATTGCAGCATATCATACCATGTTATTTGATGGATTTATAATGTATGTTGTAGTTTTAATTTAAGCAAAAAATCTTTTTAATATTGCAAAAAAAATCGTTGAAAAAAGTAATCAAAATAAAAAAAAAATATAGATTTACAATTATATAATTTGTTCAAAATGTTCTCTACCCAATTAGCTAAATATAAGAATTTCTTGAGTGAATTTATATCTATTACTTGGTTGTTATGTATAACTTCAGTGGCATTGTTTAATAACTCTTATTACTTACTTGTAAATAGGAAATAGTATATTCTTATACTACTTTATTTGTATTAGAAAGAATTACAATGTAATATTACGTTGTAATATCGATATTATGACATCAATGTCACTTCCATTACAAAATTCTTAAATAAAATTAATGACCCTGTTTTTCTTATTTCATTAGAAAAATGTACAAGACATTTTTAGGCTGCAGTATAAGAACACTCATTGTATTTACTTATTATGAATACTTCTGTTGAAAATGAATGATAAGCTTACAAAATAATTTAGATATAACCCAAAAAATTTATTTGTAGATAAACTTCAAACCATTGTTATATATTATCACTCTATAAAATAAAAAATTTCTAAAAAAAGATTTAAATTCAATCGGATCATTGGAGTTAGAATCACATCATGTTGCATGTGTTGAGTTTTTTCACTAACTTAAACAAATTACAGTTACACAAAGGATATATTTAGAGTGCATGTTAATTCTCATAGTGCACCTAGTTACAGACCCACCGGCATGATCTAGTGGTGAACACGTCTGTACGCATTCACCACTAGACCAAAGATGTCGACTTGTACAGTCTCAGTTCGACCAATAATGGTTGAACTGAGACTGTACAAGACTACACTTCATTTTCACTCATACAATATCATCCTCATTCATCCTCTGAAGTATTACCTGAAAGGCAGAGGCTAAACAGGAAAAAGAAAGTACACCTAGTTACAATTTAATTTTTCTGTAGGCTGAAAAATTATATTCGACAGGCTAAGGTCTGGATGATGAACCAGTAGGAAAACTAAAGTGGAAGAATACATGAAAATGTTCGTCTGCAGGAATCTGTTCATCAGAATTCTGGATGGTTATTTAAAGAAGAGTGCTCAAGCCCTTAGGTTATCAAAGTCTAGAGTGTTACGTATTTTACATGATTTCAACTACACTCATACATGATTTCTGATTTCTCTAAGAATACTTTATGAGTGATGAAGCTATGTTTATAATAATGAAAATGTGAACAAGCAAAATCATCATTACTAGACCAGAAACAAGCGACATCAAACGCACTCCATTCATCCAAGGTTGTTATGACCAATCTCAGCAACCTCAAAGTTACTTGAACTGTGCATTTCAAATCACAGATCCATATTTCTTTGACAGTGGCGGATGAGCAGTAAGGACGTTACAGTGGCGGATGAGTAATAGGACGTTAAAATATACGATTCATCCAAATAAACAATAGAAGAATTTGCTCTTCCGAAACTGGTCATTTTTCTTATATATTTTATTCTTCCATAGGACTGTCTTCTTTCTCAATCAAAAGTTTCCTATTATTATCAGTTTTGCACCACTTAAAACTTGAACTCTTTCAGGATAGCTACTACTGAAGTTTTAGAACCTATTTTTAGAATAGAATCTATTTTTTGTTTTTTGTTAAAAAAAAAAAAACATTTCTTTAATGTCTCCCTTAAGCACAAAACTTGAAAAAAAACCAATTTTTTAGATTTTTTTTGATCAATCAACCAGTCATATATACTTTCCTCTTTTAGCTATACCAACGTATATACATTGCTATATAGCCGGGAAAGTAAAAATTCATCTACAAAATAATATTGATTCTGTCAAAAAACTATTTTTTGTTGGTGACATTAACATATATACATATACTTTGAGCGTACTACGAAGTTCTCCCGGGACTTTCATAACCTATTCTATTTGTGAAAATAATTGAAAAAGTTAATATAAACGTATGTTCTAAAATGCCTTCGTTTGCGAATTACGACTTGTGAAAGATTTCGCTCTGATTTCAGCTATCTCGGTTAATTGAGGTCGTTCAGACATTTTTAGGACGATAATTAAGGAATTAAATAGACATTAAAATAGGATGTTAATCGAATAAAATAGGTCCCAGAACCGAATCTGCAGTAGTATTTAAGAAATCTGTGGTGAAAACCAATTAAATTGGGGTAAAAAACCCTGCTTTCATGTTTGACTGTTACATTTTTGTTAAATGTTTTTTATAACTGTTAAATGGATAGTATACACATAAAAAGTTATAAAAAAAAACCTGTAGAGAATTTAATTCTGAACAAAATTGTGTAAGATAAGTTGAATAAAACAAAGGAAATTTATAAAAATTCGAATTTTTTTTTAGAAACAGCACATTTTACTACATTTATCAGATTTATAAGTACTTATTCAATCTAAACAAAATCACCTTTTTTTGGTGATGTGAAAAATTTGTAAAAACAAAGTTTACTGTTTAATTGCTGTTAAAAAATTAAAACAAAACTGGAAATTACCCATCAATTGTAAAATAAGTTTTAGAAAAATTATTATTTCAAAGTTAAAAATAAAATAATAACAGCTAACAAACAATTCGCAATACGGTATTAGTGTGTAAATCATTCTGTAAGGCTCATAAAGTATATCCGGTACTGTGAACTGTGCTGTCATTAGCGAAGAAGGTTTTCTGTGAATTTTAGTTTGAACGTGATCGGTTACCATCAAATAATGCCGTACTTATTTACAAAATTAAATGACTGGTACTAGATAGGAAAACTTTGAGAGCTGCATCAAACCAGTCAAATGAATTAAGAAAAAAAAAACTACAGACAGCCTTTGGTATTTACAATTATGTTGTGGTAAGACATTTTTTATTATGGCATTCTTTATTATTCTTTATTAAGGACCGAGATTTTCAAGATGAATCATATTCAAATTTACCCTAGGATTTCTAAAAAGTATAAGTTTAGTCTTTTGCCCATTCAGTTTTACAGAGTTGTCACAGAAACATCTTACTAATAAATTCAAATTATTTTCTGCTCTTTCCATACCTTTAGTGATATACTCTTACGTGTAAAGTAAATTATATTGCCATCTGTATATTATAATTATCTACTTTTTAGTTTTAACTGTGTATACTTGTACACAGTTTTCTATTTTTAAAATAATTAACAAAAACAAAAAAATCAGCTTACCCACAAGTTACCTATGAATTAATTTTTTAATCATAATTTACAAGGTCAAAGGCTTTTATCAAATCAGTAGCCACTGTTACTTCAAACTTAAGGCTTATTTAAAGCCTTATTAATATAACTTGCAAGTGTTTCTAATAAATCTAATGTTAATTACTTTGGCATAAACCCAAATTGCTCCTTGCTAATTATATTGTGTAATAAATAATTCATTAATTGATCACATAGCAATCTATTTCTTTAGTTAATACAGAAATTGAACACACTGGACTGTATGAGTGCAAATCCTGCTTATTCCCCTACTTAAAAACAGGTATGAGATTGTTTTTTTTTCATATCAAGTGTATTACCCCTGAATCAAAATTCCTCCTTATCAGATGAATAAAAATAGGTTTTAAGTGCACAATCTTAAATATATTGCCCCTGAATCAAAATTCTTTCTTATCAGATGAATAAAAATAGGCTTTAAGTGCACAATCTTAAATCCTTTGGTCTTATATTATCAGGATCAGAAGATCTACCATTTATCTTATTCAATGCCACATACCTATAGGCTTACTGCCACCTATCTGATCATTATCCTAATTCATAGCTTCATTCAGATCAAAGGTTGTCTCTATCATCTGTTGATTTATTTCATCAGTTGCATTTTTAAGATTTTAATTAAACTGATCTGCTATATATTGAATTTCAATTTCCTTATCTATTTTAAAATTATTTTTTATTGTATCTAAGATGATTGGCTTCCTCTTTTTGTTAATGACCTCATTTATTAAATTCCAGCATCTTTTGAATCCTTTTCATTCTCCAAGAAAAAATTGCAGAATTTAGATACTGTAATCTATTTGTAAATAATTTCTGGTCTTTCTAAACCAGTCTCTTAATCCCAAATTATACTTATCCTTCTTTAATTGCTTCCATAAGGTATTTTTATTTTCTACTGAAACTCTTATTTCATTATTGAACCATGATTTAAATCTGGGTGATTCTTATTTTGACCTTCGATTTTTTATACATCTTATTAAACCTATTCGTGATACAGTTATAAATTTTATTAGGATCATTAATGTCAGAATAGGTCACCAGCCCACCAGGTTGGTTTAATGGTGAATGCTTCTTCACAAATTATCTGATTTTGAAGTCGAGAGTCCCAACGTTCAAATCCTATTAAAGGCAGTTACTTTTATACGGATTTGAATACTAGATTGGGGAAACCAGTGTTCTTTGGTTGTTGGGTTGCAATTAACCACAGAAATGGTTGACCTGAGTCTGTACAAGATTACATTCATGTACACTCATACATTTCATACCCATTCATCCTCTGAAGTAATACCCAACGGTGATTTTTGAAGGCTAAACAGGAAAAGAAAAAAAAAGAATAGGCCACCAGTTCTCAGCAGAGATATGTTCATTAACCTTTTTCATGCTAATAAATTCTTTAACTCCTACTTTATTCTTTACATTAACAATTTCTTTGTAATGTACAATAATGCCTATCTAATTATGATCTGCTAACTTCTACAATAAATGAATTATAATTTTTTCCTTCAGCCTAACATTTATATGATCTACGCATGATTCAAGCAATACATTACCATAGTATTCTACTCTAGTAGGCTGAATAATAGTGTTTGATATCTCATAAGTATAAAGAATATTAATATAATCTTCTGAGCCATATGAATTCAATTGACAACAAATGTTAATATCTTCTATAAAGATAATGTTTTTGTAACTATTATTTAACTATATCTGAAGATAAAAATCTTCTAATTGTAAATTAAACTGATTAATGTTCAAATTAGGTGGGGGGGGGGGGGGTCTATAACATGCCAACAACATAAATGATTCTTCTTCAAATATGGTATTCAAAGCCAACATTTCCATACATAGATGTAAAATCTTAAAATCAATAGTAATAATTTTGAGATGTGACTCATAAAATATTAATAAACTACTACTATTTCCTGAAGGCCTGCAGTAGTAAATACTTTGAAATCCTTCAGTAACATATAATTTTCTTCATCCTGAGAGACACTAACCTCTGATGAAACAAATATATCTCTATTAGTCAATAATGTCTGTACACGAAATATAAGAAGATCTAATAATTCTTATGCTTCTGATATTAATATCATCATACACACAAATATCATTTTTAAATTTATTTTTTCTTATAAATTTGTTAAAAGACTCCACTCAGAAAAACTTATAAAATTCCCATCACTATTGAAAATGGAATCTTTTAGATCAAATTTTTAAACAAATTTATATGATTTGGATTATTTAAACTAACAGTTAATGGAATTTGTATGTATCTTCGATAAGATCCTGAGTTCCTCTTCATATTCCTATACATTCTTGGTAACATCATAATTTTTAACTAATGCTATGGCCCTGCTCATACTATCTTTCATAACCATAATTTTACTGCCATTGAAACAAATAAATCTGTATCCCTTTTATTTTTTTAAAACTTAGCTCTCTCTTCATCAGATCAGAAAAATATGATGTTAAATGGTTATTAAAACACACTGGCCTTTCCTGATGTTTATTACTCAAAAGAGATAATTTGATTTATATTTTCATGACTTACAAACTACTATGTCTCTTACTGCTCTGGAAATGCATTGAACCAAAACTGGAGGTGTGTTCCCTTTTGATGATAACCAATGGGCTGTGATTTCTTCTCTTTTGATGGCTATTTTCATTGTATACAGAAGCTTGCAGATTATTGTCTCTACATCATCTTCTGTTGGGGGAATACTGGGGATAATGAAATTTCTGGAATGCTCATACTGTTTTGCACACACTGTCAGTGTCACAACTGCCATTATTTTGTCTACTCTGTCCAAGGTAATTTTCTCCTGATTTTTAAACATTTTTCCAACATCTTTATCAGCGCCGTAAAGTTAGCATCTTCCAAACTCTGTTCTCCTTTGACACTGTCAGTGCTTGATTTGGTGTTTCTACATGGGATACATTTCCATTCTGACTTATTTTTAGCACTTTCTGCTTTCCAGGTGTTCTTTTGTATGCCTGAACATTGATAGTGGTACTTACCTCTACAAGTACCACATGAGACAAAATCATCATCAGCTGGAAGGTCTACTAAACACTTTGAGCAAGACATTTGTCAAGCACAGAAATGATTCCAAGCAATATTCTAATCAACTGTTTTCAATTAAAATACACCAAATCAACTATATTTTAAAAATCGAAGCTAATATGTGAATAATTATTATAAAATTGCTAATTCTCTAATGCTCAAGAAGAAGCTACCAACCACGCCGAAGTCACTGATTTCCACTTCACATAAAACTAATGAAAAAAAACAGATGCCTCATTACACAAACAAAATAGTAACTTATCAAAACTAATCCTGTAAATCTTAGCGCATTTCTAAATATCACTCTCTTTAAAAAAATGATAGTGGGTGGGTTTGTTTATTTGCCTCTTGTGCTCACATTTTTATTTTAGCTATTTTGACTCAGAGCGGACCAATGGTGGTGTGCCAGACAGCTGCACACGGCTCCCTCCACGACTTTCTCCCGCTAGAATCAGTCCGTTGTCAATTAATTTACAGATTGTTTAATTTAATTTCTAAGCGTCGATTATTTTTATTTATATTTTTTATTTGTATTTTTATTTACTTATTATTATTTATTAATTTTTTTATTTATTTAATCTTATTAATTAAAGAAAGAGATTTAGTAATATTTAGCAGTAAAAAAAAAGTATATTTTATTTAGCGGGAGAGATTCGTTTGTGCGCAGCCCCAGCGCATCACGCGGTCCTCTCGGCAGCAGTTACGTGGTTCGCTCTGTGCCAATAGCAGCAGCTGGATTGACAACGTACACAACCTCTCACACGAACACACCTAAGATTAAACGAACAAGACGGCACCCTAAGTCAACTTCTTGTTATCAATATGACTAGTGTTAAACATACTTTTAATAAAAACTACTAAATTCTATATCTACTCACTCTTTAAACCTATTTTAAACATAAAAACGCCAAAATGTTCAGAAATATATTCTGTACTCACTAATACTTCTTTTCTTAAAATATTTCTGTAAAATACTTAATATTGACAAAACAAATGTGTGCTACTCCTCGGAAGAATGAGTCTTCGACCAGCTAAAAGGCGAGGGAAATTGCAAACAAAGTTCAGAGTGAAAAACTTCCAACTTCCAACAAAAAATATATGAAACCCTATCAATTATAAAAAAATAAGAAATAGAAACAAAAAAATCAATTGGTATTATGATCATACTGATCATATGAATTTTGGGGAGAAGCAAGCAATCAAATAAAACAAAATTCGGACAGTGGGTAAAATACCGCTTTATACACGTAATGACCGTTATCACGAAAAATATAGGAATGAGGTTGAAAACAAAATTCAAGATACGTTAGAGTAAAAAATTATTCGAACTTCATATTCTCCCTGGAACTCACCATTTGGATAGTACCATAAAAACGTGATAACTCGAGAAAATTTATATTAGTAATTGAGTTTGGAGATTAAATGCAAAAAAAAAGTAGATGAGTAATTTTCGCTTCTAAATATAATAAATATTTTAGACAAATTAGGAACAGTACAATATTTTAGTACGTTAGGATCTCGCCTCTGGATTTTAAGTAACATGGACCCGGCAGCATAGAAAAATCAGCGTTCTCCGATGAAACAGGATACTATGATTTTGTAAGAATGTCATATGGATTAAAAAATAGCCCGATTAAAAAATAGTCCAACGAATTATGAATAACGTTTTTCGCGGAATTAAAAATATTTGCCTTGTATACCTTGATGATATTACTTTTTATTCAACTAGTTTAGAAGAACATATTTTAAGATTTAAACAAGTTTCTGATAGACTTAGATCCGCTAATTTTAAAACTCAATTAGATAAAACGGAATTTTTAAGAAAAGAAGTAGCCTATTTAGCTGATGGCGTTAAGCCAAATCCAAAGAAAGTTAGCAATTAAACCTTAGCCAATACCAAGTATTACTAAAGAAATTAAAGGATTTTTAAGCTTATTAGGTTATTTCAGAAAATTTATTAAACATTTTGCTAATATAATGAAACCACTTACTAAATGATTAATAAAGAATGCGAAAATAAAGTTTTGAAATGCGTAAAAATAGTTTGTCAAATGAACACTTATTAAATGAATTCTTCAATATCCAGACTACGAAAGAATTTAACTTCACAATAGATGCCGGTAATTTTTCTACAGGAACAGCATTAAGTCAAAATAAATAAGGGGCGCAGATCTGTCCATCGCATATGCAAGTAATACCCTTAGTGACACAGAAACAAATAGTTCTATAATAGAAAAAGAATTACTCGCTGTAGTTTGGGCAACGAAATATTTTCGTCCATACCTTTACGGAAGAAAATTTAAAATATTTACTGACCATAAACCTTTGCAATGGTTATTTTCAATTAAGGAACCAAATTAAAAACTTTTAAGATGGCATTTAAAATTAGAAGAATTTGATTACGAGATACAAACAAAAAAAGGAAAGAAAAATCAAAATGTTCATGCGTAATCAAGAATACAATTAAATACAAATGAAAGAACGAATAAAAATGTTGAAATCACACCAGGGGATACAAAAGAAATAGATGGAATTATTAATAAAACTTTTAGGTTATACTTTCCAGAATTAGATTAACAATCGATGATTGTGAATGTGGATGACAGCGAAAATTGCGACGAAATTCAACCAGTTGAAAACCAGCAAGAAGAAAAAGGTCAAATTGTAGAAGATAATGCATTAAAATTTTGAAGGTAACACAGCAGCAAAGATACCCGTAAATGATGAAACAAAAGTTTTGGAAAAATCAGAATTAATGAAAAATAACTCGCATAAAAATACAAAAATTATTTAATAATATCAAAACTAGGATAACAGTAGAAATATCTGAAAATAAATTTGTCAGTGATATTATGAAAATAATTTTATATCATAATGAAAATTATTTTCATGAGAAATTAACAGGAGTTGTAGCCGAATATTTTAAGAGTTACCAGTTAAAATTAGTAAGTAAAAATATAATTTTAGATATCAGTAACGAAGAAGAATTACAAGAAATAATGAACAATTATCATATAAGTAAAATTAATCACTGAGGAATAGAAGAAATCTACCACCAAATTAAACGAAAATACGAGTATTTTACACCAAATGTAAAAGTACATATTAAAAATTATTAAAATAAACGTGAGCTTTGTTTAAAAACAAAATATGAAAGAATTCCTTTAAATTTAGAAATGAATATTTGACGCCAACTCCTTCTAAACCACTAAAAATAGTTCATATCAACAATATTTCTTTTGAAAAACAAATATTGTTGTCAATTGTAGATAGTTTTTCTAGATATGCTTAAGTATATTTGATTGCAGGACCGCAGGCAACCGAAGTAGCTGTTCATAAATTGTTAAATTAGTTTACCCATCACGGAATATCCGAAACAATTATTAAGTAATATTGAAATTAATAAATATAATTAAATAATTAATGCAGTTACATAATATTAAAATACATTTTACAAATACACAACATCCATCGTCTAATGGAATAAGCGAAATATTTCATTCTTCATTATTTGAACACATTAGAATTTTTAATAATCGACCAGAATTTAAAAATGAAAGTATTAAAAACAAAAAAAACTATGTAGTTATCACGTATAACATCAGTGTTCGTTCCGTTACAAAATTAATACCATTCGACATTCTTTATGGACGTATTAACCCCAATTCATTATTAGAAGCAGATATACAAGTAATAAACGATTATATTAACAACCATAAAAAAGTGAAAAAATTATATGAACGTGTAAAGAAAATTAATAAAAAAAAAATAAAAAAAAATTACAATATTTAAGAAAAAATAAATATAAATAAAGAAAATTTTCCGGAAATACCAACTGATGTTTATGTTAAAACTGTTCAAAAACAAAGTAAAATAAACAATAATAAAGAATCATTCCAGTAAATAAATAACGAAAAACAGAAGAAATAGAAAGAAGACATAACAATACGAAAAATATAATTCATTTGTGGAAAATTAAACTACCTCGAAATATTAAGCAGATGCAAAAGAAACCCCCTTCAATATAGAGACTAATGCTTATTTAAATCCTGTTGCGGGCCATTCCTGTTTCTAAAAGGGATTCATTCCCGAGCAGCCGAAATAAGATATATACTGTTAACTCGGAAATAGTTCCGATTGGATTAGGTTTTGCTAAATTAGAAACCTCATACCATACATTTGTACATTGCTGTAATTAAGATAAATTGTTTAATAATCTAGAAAATTTGAAAAAAATATTTACGAATAGGTAATTAAATTGATTTAATAATAACTAAAAAAGACGATTTTTTAATTGATAATAGTCATAAGTCTAGAGATTTAAGTAATTATTTTAAATTTATTAATCATACGATGTAAATAAATTAAAAGTTAGAAATACTTTTGTTGAATAGTAAAATAATAAATAAAAGAGGAATTATTAATGGACTTGGTTCAATTGTTAAATTATTTATTGGTAATTTAGACACATATGCTGGGGAAAAATTATTAGAACAAAGTATAAACAGATGATATAATAAGTCAAATTAATAATCATCTGTTAATGTAGATATTATTAATGAATTCAATAAAACAGTTAATATAATTGAAGATAATTTTAAAGAATAGAGTAAATAAGTTGTTAATTATGAGTAAGAATGTAGATGATTTTATTGAATTAGAGAAATTAAGAGATTTTCTTAATCAAATATATTGTATATTATTTTAAGTTTCAAGATATTGAGCATTTGTTAACATTTTGTAAACTAGGAATGCCGCACACTAATATTTTATCAACTAGATTATTGAAATAGAAGAGGTTTCCAAATATTATATAAATAAATTGCCATTGGAACCAAAATTACAGAACATCTGAGAATTTAAAAATTTGTTAAAAGTTAGTTGTACGATTAGTTCTAAGGATATAATAACATATATTCTTAAAAAGCCAATTGTAGAACAAATAGACTATAATTTGTATAAATGGATTTCTGTTCCAACAAAAACAGATTTAGAATATATTACAATATTGCCAAAAGTAAAACATAAAGAAGCACTTGAGATATTTAAGGAAGCAGCCAGTGGCGGATTTCTAAATAGGCTATAGCTTACAGCGACAAATTTTTGAAGAATGGAATGAAGTTTTGTTGCATTTTATGTGATTTTAATAAACGTTTGCATAGGGAATTTCTTGATGCGGTTGCTTTGTTCAACCGACATTAGTAGTTTACCTAAGGGAAAAGATTCCTACCGCACTGCTGTGGGAAGCTAATCTAGAGATATACATGGCTAACCATCTCCAAGCGCTTTAATATGGTGGACAGGTGCTTGCTGGCATTCAGCAACCTAATCGTGGCAGCGAATTGCTGCCTAGACGAAATAAATTTTAATTTATGGATGTCATATATATTTCTAGTAGTTGACGGGGTGCGCCTACCCATTTTTGCAAATATATGACAAATATAAGTGAGCGGTTGGGACACGTAAGCCGGTGGTGTATGGCACCGCGCTAAGTCCGCTCACGCTGTTGGGTAAGTTCTAGGAGCTATTTAGGATACTGGTCGCCAAACTGTTCGAGACAGACACTTGGTCGTATGCTTTAGGACGACCGAATGGGGTGTTGGCGGGAGAAATGCCAAGCAAACCAAACCAAACGTTCGCATAACTTTCGTATTTCTCATTTTATTACCTATTTTTAGTTTTGTAAGAAGTGTAGCATATGCAGCGATTTGGTTCAGCCAACAGGCGGCACATTTGTAAATCCGCCTGGAAGCAGCTCCTAAGATATTTCCGGATGAGTTGTTAAACGGAGAAAAGCAGATCTTTATGTATGTATTACAACAAAAATTAGAATTTGGAAAGTCAAAAATTATAGGCTTAAATAGTAAATGTAATGATAAGATGTATACCAAATATTTACGTTCATTTGAAATGATATCACGTAAAAAAATAAATTATTAAAAAATCTATTATTCAGTCTGGTGATACAAATAATTGTAAATATGTAACTTTAGAAGTTAATGAAAATCTGATTATTTGGATAGCAGAAATGGAATATTTGCTGGCAATACTACTACAAAAAGAAAAATTGTAAATTATAAAGAGCAATAAGTAAAACACTTAAAGGAATAGCTTATTAATCCGAATAATGTAAAACTATATAGAGAGATAACCCTTTTCTAAATTAAATTTTGAAAAGGCTCAACACTCAGAATTGTCTGAAAACTTAAAAAAACATTAGACTTTGATAAAATTAATTTGAATAATTTGTCACCTGTTAGAAAACAGAATATTGTTGCTAATTAAATATCTACATGAATTTTATTATTGCATTTAATTTTGGTAATTATTATTATTTAAAATATATTTCATCTCAAAATATTTTAAAAGGGAGCACCTGAACCGCTAATCAGCAGTCCCCGAATGTTTTATTTGGGGAAGGTGGAATTAGAATACAGTGTTTAGTATATGTAGCACTATTATTGCAATGTCTTCCTGAAAATGTATTAATTCTAAGAATTGTTAGCATATTGAAGCCTTTGTCTTTTATATAATTTTTTCTTGTCCTAAAACTTATATATATATATATAATATATATCACACAACACACACGTAGAAAACTACAAATACAAACATTAAAACAATCCAGAAATAAAATATCTTTAAATTACTGTAACCTTTTTTTTAATGAATCTTATAATTTAAATTATGCGTCACCAAATAATATAAAAATTCTATTGCAAAAGTATTTTTAATCCAAATGAGTGCAATAATTACTTATTAGAAAGAAAACGTTTTTACACAACATATAAGCTGTATGTATATCTTCGTACTGCACGCTCTGAAAACAACTGTACGAATGAATTCCAACATTATTCTTACTCTATAAAATAACCTAAGGATTAATAGTAACGATCCTGCTTTTTCTACCAAAAATAGAAAGAAGGTATGTTACAAAGAAAATCCATTTTAATAAATAAACATCTTATTTTTAGAAAGAAAAAATATCACAAAGGTAGTGAACATAGTCAATCTCACGCAAACGTTACAGTTTATTACTTAAGGCTAAAATAGAATTCTTTTTTCATCACGTCAAAAAAAAAAAGTTCACTTCATACAGGTCACACATTACAATATACAGACATCAGTAGTAAATTATTAGTATACTCAAAATATGTTACTTTCTGATCATCGTTATAAACTTCACTGTATTTCTTCTATCTGTCTTCTAATGTTACTAACTGCAGATGCGTACCATAGGCACGGCATCCACAGCTAGGTCCTCCGGGCAGGTTGCCCTGGTGGGTCAAGAAACAATTTTGACACCTAATAATTGGGATTATTAGGTGTCAAAAATTGATAATTGTGTAAAAATATTTTTTTTTGAATGAAGAAAACTGATATAACGAAAGTTAAATTAGATGTGTAGAGTAATTAGATATGTAACTCTAGAAATCAATACTAACGGATCGGGATTTTCCGCTAGTGATCGGTATATTCCAGTGCCTACTTTTTGGTTATAATTCATTATTTTATGAAGAACTCACAAAAATAAAAAATCTGATGTGGACACCACATAACTTCCTTGACACTTATTAAATTACATATACACATTTAGAAAGGTACATAATATTTTAGTTCGCAAATAATTTCTGATTTTTTTCTTTTTTTTTGTTATTATTGAATAATTATTTACTATAATTTTTTTTTTTAAATAACAGGATAATAATTATTAATAAATCAATATATTTAAATTAAAAAAAGAATTTAAAAGAAAGAAGGAAATGAAGTCGAATTCGAACCCATGTGCCTTCCCTTTGTAAGATCAAAATATTTCATTAATTAAAATTTGATTTGGCTATAACTCTAGAACCAATTAAAATAAGTACCACTTGTGATATATCGTTGAAAAGCTCTCAGTGAGGGATTACTGCAGTTAAGGAAAAGTAAAAAAATCCAATTTTTATTTTTATTTTGGATTTTTTCGACATTTTTGTCCAAAAACAAGTCGATTGCAGTCAAAAGGGGAGGTCCACAACTAGATGTTACAACAGTCCTAAATCCAAAATTTCAACATCCTACGGTTAACTGTTTTTCAGTTATGCGAGATACGTATATACAGACGTCACGCAGAAACTAGTCAAAATGGATTAAGGGATGGTCAAAATGGATATTTCCGTTGAAATATGAAAACCGAAATTTTTCGCCATCACAATGTACTTCCTTTACTTCGTACAAGGAAGTAAAAATATATTATTTGGCATGCATATCGGTATATAATAAAACAAGTATACACCTGACCACCACGAGACATGTACTAACGAATCGGGATTTCCGCTAGTGATCGGTACATTCCGGTGCTAAGCTAAGGGGGACGGACACATACACAGACACCACATACAAATGCCCTTTAGTAGGGTAGGATAGGTACACTATTAGTATTATTATGTTTTTACCTTTGTTTGTCATGTTTTTTAATGAAGGACCAATTTATATAATAAGAGTGAATTTATGTTTTATTTCACTAAAAATTATCTGCCCATAAATTTTGATCCTGGAAAGTAAAATTTAATTTAAAAATTAGGGGTAAATTAAATTACTCTTGGGGGCTATTAAATTGAAATCTTCTGATTTTTTAGATTTTTTATAAAAATAAAATTAAAATATAAATTCTATAATAATATTTCATAAAAAATAAAAGGTAACAAATAATTGATATATAGTTTCAAGAAATTGTTTTTATAATCTTTTTGAGGAGAAGAGATGGATGAAGGCCATGTATTTCTTCCATCCTCACACTTTCCTCAACCGTTTTAATGAATTAATTGCAATGTTCTTAATTTTGTATTAATGAAAATTAGTGCATACTATGAAGTGTATAATTTATTAAAAAAAAATTATCATATTTTAAAATACAAAAAAAGTTTTTACTTATTTCTTCAAACATTTTTGTAACAATAGAAGTACTTTTAAAGATACACGAAAAACCTAATAAAAATAAAAATAAATAATGTGTTTTTTTATTAACAGATATATATATATATATATATATAGAATGATATTTTGTATTAATTTTTGTTTTATGATAAATACCTATCTTATTCAAATTATTTTAAAATACAATAGACACATTACCAGTTATGATTAATAAAATCTAAGATATTAAAAATTTATATGCATTAAGCAAAGAATCATAGTTTGTCTTCACTTGATACATACGATAAATCTTTTAACACTACCATTTTTATATAAATTGCAAACAAACAAAATGAAACAGAAAATAAAATTAAAAACATATAATATTTTTTATGAATAAAAGTGCAATAAAAATGTGGCCCATAATCCGTCTTTTATGAAATCTTTGGTTGCCTATTTTAACAGAGTATTTTCTTTTAAAAGAAAGACCCTGCCACTATATTGTAGGTATGCACCCTTTTTATCAGCTTCAGCGCAAATCATCCGCACATTCTCATCGAATATGGATATCCAGCTACCATAATTTCTTGTTTACATCAAACATTTTTAAAGAATTGCATTAGGTTTTTCTGCATAACTTATTTTACTACATATTCAGTTATTTATTTTAGATATAAAATCTCACAGATAAATCCAAAAACAGACTTCTTATTGACATAACAAATATTAGAATCATTGATTAATGGTATATAAATGTTTTTAAAAATAAATCAAATCACAATTATATCATAGATTAACATAAACAAATTATTCATTTACTACTATAAATTAATTAATTAATCATGATATAAAATTACTAATAGAAATTTTCTAAGTTTATTAATAGTAAAGATAAATAAAAGAAAAATGAGAGACTAAAAGGAAAAATAATGAGAGAAATAAGCACAAGAAGCTGTAGTGACAAAGAGAGAAGAAGATATAAGAGTGATCAATCTATTAAGGAAAGATATTACAAGAGTTTTTAAATTCTGTAAGGGATCGATAAAGTAATGCAAATATCAAAGGCAGACTGCATACCAAGGAGACTTTCATGCAAAAATGAAGTTTTTGAGAATATTTAATGCGATATACTTAATGGTAGTGAAATGGACATAGAAAAACAGGAAGGAAAAAGAATAGAGATGATTGATATGTGGTGTTATAAGAGAGAAGAGGAATTGTGTTACATTTTTATTTGTATCAATATTAAAGCATTCTCATCCTAAAATGGATATAAAAATACAGATGATTTACAAATCATCAAATCCCATCACAGTTGAATTTCACAAAACCTATTTTACTATAGATTAGTTGTATAAATACTTGTATATTTTTAACATACAGTGTAACAAAATGTGTTAATCATAATAAATTTTGCAACAGTTAAATACAGAAAAATGAAATTTAGCAAATGCTCCTCCTACCTTGAAACAATTTTTTTGGTATGAGATCACCACATTCCAACCATTCTTATGGGTGTCCATGGGAGCAAATTAAACAATTAAAATGCCAAGGATAATTGGGTTGTGACACGTGGCATTAAAAAGAAATATTGATTTAAATACATTTTTTGTTTTTTTTTTTAACCTCTAGAACCACCATTAGGTATTGCTTCAGAGGATGAGATGAGTGACAAATGTAGGGTGTGAAAATGCCATGCGTGACACTGGGATTCAAACCCAGGACCTCCAGATGAAAGGCCAAAATGCTACCACTCGCGCCCCAGAAGCTGGCTTTTCTGATATATATATAATATAATTATATATATTACAATTAACATTAAATTATAAATTTATAATTTATCTATATATATATATATATATTAATTTATATTTAATATATCAACCCCAAGTACAGAATAACTGAAATAGGATGACTTACCTTAACCCACCGGGTTTGTCTAATGGTGAACGCGTCTTCCCAAATCAGCTGATTTGGAAGCCGAGAGTTCCAGCGTTCAAGTCCTAGTAAAGACAGTTATTTTTACACGGATTTGAATACTAGATCGTGGATACCGGTGTTCTTTGGTGGTTGGGTTTCAATTAACCACACATCTCAGGAATGGTCGAACTGAGAATGTACAAGACTACACTTCATTTACACTCGTACATATCATCCTCATTCATCCTCTGAAGAATTATCTAAACAGTAGTTACCGGAGGCTAAACAGGAAAAAGAAAAAAAGGATGACTTACCTTATTTCATTATATAAGCAGAAATGTTTTCATGAACTTGATTTGCATCATCAGCTGTATATATTTATATATATATATATATATATATCAATAAACATCATAAACTCGCAATCCCATATCATAGCACTTATTCACTTATAGTTTTATGTTAAAAATATTTTTGAACTAATTAAAATTTTTTTAAATAAGATTAAAATTAAAACAAAGATAAAAATTAAATAATTAAAAAAAAATTAAAACTTTTAATCTTAACTTTTTAACTTTTAATTTGTCCAGTATTTTACACAAACGCTCATAATATTGTTCAAAATATAAAGCAGTTTTGAATAAAATGACAAGCAATTAAAAGAATACGTTTTAATTTATTAGATGTAGAATTTAATACCAACTGAAGATGCAAGATACCGTGAAAACTAGTTATTGGGAATTATATTGGTTTAACTTACCTAATTACTATATTTTGATGGTTTATATTTCATATAATATTAAATTTTATTAACTCAGGGGTCAGTATGTTAATAAATTATTTATTTGAATTTCAAAAAAATAAAATATATATATATATAGATAGATAGATAGATATACACAGATTGATAGGTAAAAGATTATGGAGGTAGAAGAATTTTGTTATTTGGGAAGTAGAATTACTAAAGATGGACGAAGAAGGAGCGATATAAAATGGCGAATAGCACAAGCTAAACGAGCCTTCAGTAAGAAATATAATTTGTTTACATCAAAAATTAATTTAAATGTCAGGAAAAGATTTTTGAAAGTTTATGTTTGGAGTGTCGCTTTATATGGAAGTGAAACTTGGACAATCGGAGTATCTGAGAAGAAAAGATTAGAAGCTTTTGAAATGTGGTGCTATAGGAGAATGTTAAAAATCAGATGGGTGGATAAAGTGACAAATGAAGAGGTATTGCGGCAAATAGATGAAGAAAGAAGCATTTGGAAAAATATAGTTAAAAGAAGAGACAGACTTGAAGGCCACATACTAAGGCATCCTGGAATAGTCGCTTTAATATTGGAAGGACAGGTAGAAGGGAAAAATTGTGTAGGCAGGCCACGTTTGGAATATGTAAAACAAATTGTTAGGGATGTAGGATGTAGAGGGTATACTGAAATGAAACGACTAGCACTAGATAGGGAATCTTGGAGAGCTGCATCAAACCAGTCAAATGACTGAAGACAAAAAAAAAAAAAAGATTGATAGGATATATATCATAGTAACATGAGAGTAAAAGATATGTTTTAAAAAGGATGGAAATACTGGAAGAAAGAAATTTATCATTAAAGATACTGGATGACCACTTTTTCAGTCTTCACTAGTCTTAAAAATAGACATATTATTTCCCATGTTCTTATATATGGCTTTTGAAAAGGTAATCAAAATATGTAAATATCATAAGGTATATCATAGGTATATCTATAGGTAAATAGATTATTAATGACAGTGCATAATAGACTGTGTAGATCTAACCAATGCAATCGATTAATAGATAACAGTTTTAGTAATTCCTCTGATCAAAAAATAATTGAAGGGGAATTTGCTCAAGATTTCATGGACTACCCATTTCATGAATCACGTTCCAAGATGTTTTGGTACAGTTGTTTTGCGAATTGATAGACACAATTAAAAAAAGAAAAATGACCCTTACCTTGATCAAAATATTTCTTTTTTTAACCTTGCTTTATGGGGGAAATAGTAGGAAGTTGGGGACCAGGATATAGAAAATGTTACTTGCTGAAAAATAGAATACTGGACAAATGTAAACATGTATCCTGTCTTGAGAGTAGTTCATGATGAAGCTGTCTACTTGTCCATCTTCAGAAATGATCATCTTGTAAGAAGAAGAAAGAATAATTCATTTATTTTTATTTCTATGATAAACAGCAAAAACAGACAATGTTTCAGATACTAGTGACTTGCTTGAATTAGAATAAAATAACAGAAACTTAATTTATAATGTAAGTTAATAATATCCCTAATGTAAATAGTGCAAGAAGAAACCTAAATATTATTATAAATTAATTAATTAATTTAATTAACTAATTAATTTATTGAAAACTAATAAAAAGTCTCTAACTTGAAAATGCACGTGCTGCTGGGGCTCCAAATCTGTATGACTGTGCACAAGATATTTTAAGAGTAGAACTTTGATAACAAGTGAATCAACACACTTCATTAAAATTCGCAAAACAACTGTACCAAAACATCTTGGAACGTGATTCATGAAATGGGTAGTCCATGAAATCTTGAGCAAATTCCCCTTCAATTATTTTTTGATCAGAGGAATTACTAAAACTGTTATCTATTAATCGATTGCATTGGTTAGATCTACACAGTCTATTATGCACTGTCATTAATAATCTATTTACCTATAGATATACCTATGATATACCTTATGATATTTACATATTTTGATTACCTTTTCAAAAGCCATATATAAGAACATGGGAAATAATATGTCTATTTTTAAGACTAGTGAAGACTGAAAAAGTGGTCATCCAGTATCTTTAATGATAAATTTCTTTCTTCCAGTATTTCCATCCTTTTTAAAACATATCTTTTACTCTCATGTTACTATGATATATATCCTATCAATCTTTTTTTTTTTTTTGTCTTCAGTCATTTGACTGGTTTGATGCAGCTCTCCAAGATTCCCTATCTAGTGCTAGTCGTTTCATTTCAGTATACCCTCTACATCCTACATCCCTAACAATTTGTTTTACATATTCCAAACGTGGCCTGCCTACACAATTTTTCCCTTCTACCTGTCCTTCCAATATTAAAGCGACTATTCCAGGATGCCTTAGTATGTGGCCTTCAAGTCTGTCTCTTCTTTTAACTATATTTTTCCAAATGCTTCTTTCTTCATCTATTTGCCGCAATACCTCTTCATTTGTCACTTTATCCACCCATCTGATTTTTAACATTCTCCTATAGCACCACATTTCAAAAGCTTCTAATCTTTTCTTCTCAGATACTCCGATTGTCCAAGTTTCACTTCCATATAAAGCGACACTCCAAACATAAACTTTCAAAAATCTTTTCCTGACATTTAAATTAATTTTTGATGTAAACAAATTATATTTCTTACTGAAGGCTCGTTTAGCTTGTGCTATTCGCCATTTTATATCGCTCCTTCTTCGTCCATCTTTAGTAATTCTACTTCCCAAATAACAAAATTCTTCTACCTCCATAATCTTTTACCTATCAATCTGTGTATATCTATCTATCTATCTATATATATATATATTTTATTTTTTTGAAATTCAAATAAATAATTTATTAACATACTGACCCCTGAGTTAATAAAATTTAATATTATATGAAATATAAACCATCAAAATATAGTAATTAGGTAAGTTAAACCAATATAATTCCCAATAACTAGTTTTCACGGTATCTTGCATCTTCAGTTGGTATTAAATTCTACATCTAATAAATTAAAACGTATTCTTTTAATTGCTTGTCATTTTATTCAAAACTGCTTTATATTTTGAACAATATTATGAGCGTTTGTGTAAAATACTGGACAAATTAAAAGTTAAAAAGTTAAGATTAAAAGTTTTAATTTTTTTTAAATTATTTAATTTTTATCTTTGTTTTAATTTTAATCTTATTTAAAAAAATTTTAATTAGTTCAAAAATATTTTTAACATAAAACTATAAGTGAATAAGTGCTATGATATGGGATTGCGAGTTTATGATGTTTATTGATATATATATATATATATATATAAATATATACAGCTGATGATGCAAATCAAGTTCATGAAAACATTTCTGCTTATATAATGAAATAAGGTAAGTCATCCTTTTTTTCTTTTTCCTGTTTAGCCTCCGGTAACTACTGTTTAGATAATTCTTCAGAGGTTGAATGAGGATGATATGTACGAGTGTAAATGAAGTGTAGTCTTGTACATTCTCAGTTCGACCATTCCTGAGATGTGTGGTTAATTGAAACCCAACCACCAAAGAACACCGGTATCCACGATCTAGTATTCAAATCCGTGTAAAAATAACTGTCTTTACTAGGACTTGAACGCTGGAACTCTCGGCTTCCAAATCAGCTGATTTGGGAAGACGCGTTCACCATTAGACAAACCCGGTGGGTTAAGGTAAGTCATCCTATTTCAGTTATTCTGTACTTGGGGTTGATATATTAAATATAAATTAATATATATATATATATATAGATAAATTATAAATTTATAATTTAATGTTAATTGTAATATATATAATTATATTATATATATATATCAGAAAAGCCAGCTTCTGGGGCGCGAGTGGTAGCATTTTGGCCTTTCATCTGGAGGTCCTGGGTTTGAATCCCAGTGTCACGCATGGCATTTTCACACCCTACATTTGTCACTCATCTCATCCTCTGAAGCAATACCTAATGGTGGTTCTAGAGGTTAAAAAAAAAAACAAAAAATGTATTTAAATCAATATTTCTTTTTAATGCCACGTGTCACAACCCAATTATCCTTGGCATTTTAATTGTTTAATTTGCTCCCATGGACACCCATAAGAATGGTTGGAATGTGGTGATCTCATACCAAAAAAATTGTTTCAAGGTAGGAGGAGCATTTGCTAAATTTCATTTTTCTGTATTTAACTGTTGCAAAATTTATTATGATTAACACATTTTGTTACACTGTATGTTAAAAATATACAAGTATTTATACAACTAATCTATAGTAAAATAGGTTTTGTGAAATTCAACTGTGATGGGATTTGATGATTTGTAAATCATCTGTATTTTTATATCCATTTTAGGATGAGAATGCTTTAATATTGATACAAATAAAAATGTAACACAATTCCTCTTCTCTCTTATAACACCACATATCAATCATCTCTATTCTTTTTCCTTCCTGTTTTTCTATGTCCATTTCACTACCATTAAGTATATCGCATTAAATATTCTCAAAAACTTCATTTTTGCATGAAAGTCTCCTTGGTATGCAGTCTGCCTTTGATATTTGCATTACTTTATCGATCCCTTACAGAATTTAAAAACTCTTGTAATATCTTTCCTTAATAGATTGATCACTCTTATATCTTCTTCTCTCTTTGTCACTACAGCTTCTTGTGCTTATTTCTCTCATTATTTTTCCTTTTAGTCTCTCATTTTTCTTTTATTTATCTTTACTATTAATAAACTTAGAAAATTTCTATTAGTAATTTTATATCATGATTAATTAATTAATTTATAGTAGTAAATGAATAATTTGTTTATGTTAATCTATGATATAATTGTGATTTGATTTATTTTTAAAAACATTTATATACCATTAATCAATGATTCTAATATTTGTTATGTCAATAAGAAGTCTGTTTTTGGATTTATCTGTGAGATTTTATATCTAAAATAAATAACTGAATATGTAGTAAAATAAGTTATGCAGAAAAACCTAATGCAATTCTTTAAAAATGTTTGATGTAAACAAGAAATTATGGTAGCTGGATATCCATATTCGATGAGAATGTGCGGATGATTTGCGCTGAAGCTGATAAAAAGGGTGCATACCTACAATATAGTGGCAGGGTCTTTCTTTTAAAAGAAAATACTCTGTTAAAATAGGCAACCAAAGATTTCATAAAAGACGGATTATGGGCCACATTTTTATTGCACTTTTATTCATAAAAAATATTATATGTTTTTAATTTTATTTTCTGTTTCATTTTGTTTGTTTGCAATTTATATAAAAATGGTAGTGTTAAAAGATTTATCGTATGTATCAAGTGAAGACAAACTATGATTCTTTGCTTAATGCATATAAATTTTTAATATCTTAGATTTTATTAATCATAACTGGTAATGTGTCTATTGTATTTTAAAATAATTTGAATAAGATAGGTATTTATCATAAAACAAAAATTAATACAAAATATCATTCTATATATATATATATATATATATCTGTTAATAAAAAAACACATTATTTATTTTTATTTTTATTAGGTTTTTCGTGTATCTTTAAAAGTACTTCTATTGTTACAAAAATGTTTGAAGAAATAAGTAAAAACTTTTTTTGTATTTTAAAATATGATAATTTTTTTTTAATAAATTATACACTTCATAGTATGCACTAATTTTCATTAATACAAAATTAAGAACATTGCAATTAATTCATTAAAACGGTTGAGGAAAGTGTGAGGATGGAAGAAATACATGGCCTTCATCCATCTCTTCTCCTCAAAAAGATTATAAAAACAATTTCTTGAAACTATATATCAATTATTTGTTACCTTTTATTTTTTATGAAATATTATTATAGAATTTATATTTTAATTTTATTTTTATAAAAAATCTAAAAAATCAGAAGATTTCAATTTAATAGCCCCCAAGAGTAATTTAATTTACCCCTAATTTTTAAATTAAATTTTACTTTCCAGGATCAAAATTTATGGGCAGATAATTTTTAGTGAAATAAAACATAAATTCACTCTTATTATATAAATTGGTCCTTCATTAAAAAACATGACAAACAAAGGTAAAAACATAATAATACTAATAGTGTACCTATCCTACCCTACTAAAGGGCATTTGTATGTGGTGTCTGTGTATGTGTCCGTCCCCCTTAGCTTAGCACCGGAATGTACCGATCACTAGCGGAAATCCCGATTCGTTAGTACATGTCTCGTGGTGGTCAGGTGTATACTTGTTTTATTATATACCGATATGCATGCCAAATAATATATTTTTACTTCCTTGTACGAAGTAAAGGAAGTACATTGTGATGGCGAAAAATTTCGGTTTTCATATTTCAACGGAAATATCCATTTTGACCATCCCTTAATCCATTTTGACTAGTTTCTGCGTGACGTCTGTATATACGTATCTCGCATAACTGAAAAACAGTTAACCGTAGGATGTTGAAATTTTGGATTTAGGACTGTTGTAACATCTAGTTGTGGACCTCCCCTTTTGACTGCAATCGACTTGTTTTTGGACAAAAATGTCGAAAAAATCCAAAATAAAAATAAAAATTGGATTTTTTTACTTTTCCTTAACTGCAGTAATCCCTCACTGAGAGCTTTTCAACGATATATCACAAGTGGTACTTATTTTAATTGGTTCTAGAGTTATAGCCAAATCAAATTTTAATTAATGAAATATTTTGATCTTACAAAGGGAAGGCACATGGGTTCGAATTCGACTTCATTTCCTTCTTTCTTTTAAATTCTTTTTTTAATTTAAATATATTGATTTATTAATAATTATTATCCTGTTATTTAAAAAAAAAATTATAGTAAATAATTATTCAATAATAACAAAAAAAAAGAAAAAAATCAGAAATTATTTGCGAACTAAAATATTATGTACCTTTCTAAATGTGTATATGTAATTTAATAAGTGTCAAGGAAGTTATGTGGTGTCCACATCAGATTTTTTATTTTTGTGAGTTCTTCATAAAATAATGAATTATAACCAAAAAGTAGGCACTGGATTATACCGATCACTAGCGGAAAATCCCGATCCGTTAGTATTGATTTCTAGAGTTACATATCTAATTACTCTACACATCTAATTTAACTTTCGTTATATCAGTTTTCTTCATTCAAAAAAAAATATTTTTACACAATTATCAATTTTTGACACCTAATAATCCCAATTATTAGGTGTCAAAATTGTTTCTTGACCCACCAGGGCAACCTGCCCGGAGGACCTAGCTGTGGATGCCGTGCCTATGGTACGCATCTGCAGTTAGTAACATTAGAAGACAGATAGAAGAAATACAGTGAAGTTTATAACGATGATCAGAAAGTAACATATTTTGAGTATACTAATAATTTACTACTGATGTCTGTATATTGTAATGTGTGACCTGTATGAAGTGAACTTTTTTTTTTTGACGTGATGAAAAAAGAATTCTATTTTAGCCTTAAGTAATAAACTGTAACGTTTGCGTGAGATTGACTATGTTCACTACCTTTGTGATATTTTTTCTTTCTAAAAATAAGATGTTTATTTATTAAAATGGATTTTCTTTGTAACATACCTTCTTTCTATTTTTGGTAGAAAAAGCAGGATCGTTACTATTAATCCTTAGGTTATTTTATAGAGTAAGAATAATGTTGGAATTCATTCGTACAGTTGTTTTCAGAGCGTGCAGTACGAAGATATACATACAGCTTATATGTTGTGTAAAAACGTTTTCTTTCTAATAAGTAATTATTGCACTCATTTGGATTAAAAATACTTTTGCAATAGAATTTTTATATTATTTGGTGACGCATAATTTAAATTATAAGATTCATTAAAAAAAAGGTTACAGTAATTTAAAGATATTTTATTTCTGGATTGTTTTAATGTTTGTATTTGTAGTTTTCTACGTGTGTGTTGTGTGATATATATTATATATATATATATAAGTTTTAGGACAAGAAAAAATTATATAAAAGACAAAGGCTTCAATATGCTAACAATTCTTAGAATTAATACATTTTCAGGAAGACATTGCAATAATAGTGCTACATATACTAAACACTGTATTCTAATTCCACCTTCCCCAAATAAAACATTCGGGGACTGCTGATTAGCGGTTCAGGTGCTCCCTTTTAAAATATTTTGAGATGAAATATATTTTAAATAATAATAATTACCAAAATTAAATGCAATAATAAAATTCATGTAGATATTTAATTAGCAACAATATTCTGTTTTCTAACAGGTGACAAATTATTCAAATTAATTTTATCAAAGTCTAATGTTTTTTTAAGTTTTCAGACAATTCTGAGTGTTGAGCCTTTTCAAAATTTAATTTAGAAAAGGGTTATCTCTCTATATAGTTTTACATTATTCGGATTAATAAGCTATTCCTTTAAGTGTTTTACTTATTGCTCTTTATAATTTACAATTTTTCTTTTTGTAGTAGTATTGCCAGCAAATATTCCATTTCTGCTATCCAAATAATCAGATTTTCATTAACTTCTAAAGTTACATATTTACAATTATTTGTATCACCAGACTGAATAATAGATTTTTTAATAATTTATTTTTTTACGTGATATCATTTCAAATGAACGTAAATATTTGGTATACATCTTATCATTACATTTACTATTTAAGCCTATAATTTTTGACTTTCCAAATTCTAATTTTTGTTGTAATACATACATAAAGATCTGCTTTTCTCCGTTTAACAACTCATCCGGAAATATCTTAGGAGCTGCTTCCAGGCGGATTTACAAATGTGCCGCCTGTTGGCTGAACCAAATCGCTGCATATGCTACACTTCTTACAAAACTAAAAATAGGTAATAAAATGAGAAATACGAAAGTTATGCGAACGTTTGGTTTGGTTTGCTTGGCATTTCTCCCGCCAACACCCCATTCGGTCGTCCTAAAGCATACGACCAAGTGTCTGTCTCGAACAGTTTGGCGACCAGTATCCTAAATAGCTCCTAGAACTTACCCAACAGCGTGAGCGGACTTAGCGCGGTGCCATACACCACCGGCTTACGTGTCCCAACCGCTCACTTATATTTGTCATATATTTGCAAAAATGGGTAGGCGCACCCCGTCAACTACTAGAAATATATATGACATCCATAAATTAAAATTTATTTCGTCTAGGCAGCAATTCGCTGCCACGATTAGGTTGCTGAATGCCAGCAAGCACCTGTCCACCATATTAAAGCGCTTGGAGATGGTTAGCCATGTATATCTCTAGATTAGCTTCCCACAGCAGTGCGGTAGGAATCTTTTCCCTTAGGTAAACTACTAATGTCGGTTGAACAAAGCAACCGCATCAAGAAATTCCCTATGCAAACGTTTATTAAAATCACATAAAATGCAACAAAACTTCATTCCATTCTTCAAAAATTTGTCGCTGTAAGCTATAGCCTATTTAGAAATCCGCCACTGGCTGCTTCCTTAAATATCTCAAGTGCTTCTTTATGTTTTACTTTTGGCAATATTGTAATATATTCTAAATCTGTTTTTGTTGGAACAGAAATCCATTTATACAAATTATAGTCTATTTGTTCTACAATTGGCTTTTTAAGAATATATGTTATTATATCCTTAGAACTAATCGTACAACTAACTTTTAACAAATTTTTAAATTCTCAGATGTTCTGTAATTTTGGTTCCAATGGCAATTTATTTATATAATATTTGGAAACCTCTTCTATTTCAATAATCTAGTTGATAAAATATTAGTGTGCGGCATTCCTAGTTTACAAAATGTTAACAAATGCTCAATATCTTGAAACTTAAAATAATATACAATATATTTGATTAAGAAAATCTCTTAATTTCTCTAATTCAATAAAATCATCTACATTCTTACTCATAATTAACAACTTATTTACTCTATTCTTTAAAATTATCTTCAATTATATTAACTGTTTTATTGAATTCATTAATAATATCTACATTAACAGATGATTATTAATTTGACTTATTATATCATCTGTTTATACTTTGTTCTAATAATTTTTCCCCAGCATATGTGTCTAAATTACCAATAAATAATTTAACAATTGAACCAAGTCCATTAATAATTCCTCTTTTATTTATTATTTTACTATTCAACAAAAGTATTTCTAACTTTTAATTTATTTACATCGTATGATTAATAAATTTAAAATAATTACTTAAATCTCTAGACTTATGACTATTATCAATTAAAAAATCGTCTTTTTTAGTTATTATTAAATCAATTTAATTACCTATTCGTAAATATTTTTTTCAAATTTTCTAGATTATTAAACAATTTATCTTAATTACAGCAATGTACAAATGTATGGTATGAGGTTTCTAATTTAGCAAAACCTAATCCAATCGGAACTATTTCCGAGTTAACAGTATATATCTTATTTCGGCTGCTCGGGAATGAATCCCTTTTAGAAACAGGAATGGCCCGCAACAGGATTTAAATAAGCATTAGTCTCTATATTGAAGGGGGTTTCTTTTGCATCTGCTTAATATTTCGAGGTAGTTTAATTTTCCACAAATGAATTATATTTTTCGTATTGTTATGTCTTCTTTCTATTTCTTCTGTTTTTCGTTATTTATTTACTGAAATGGATTCTTTATTATTGTTTATTTTACTTTGTTTTTGAACAGTTTTAACATAAACATCAGTTGGTATTTCCGGAAAATTTTCTTTATTTATATTTATTTTTTCTTAAATATTGTAATTTTTTTTTATTTTTTTTTTATTAATTTTCTTTACACGTTCATATAATTTTTTCACTTTTTTATGGTTGTTAATATAATCGTTTATTACTTGTATATCTGCTTCTAATAATGAATTGGGGTTAATACGTCCATAAAGAATGTCGAATGGTATTAATTTTGTAACGGAACGAACACTGATGTTATACGTGATAACTACATAGTTTTTTTTGTTTTTAATACTTTCATTTTTAAATTCTGGTCGATTATTAAAAATTCTAATGTGTTCAAATAATGAAGAATGAAATATTTCGCTTATTCCATTAGACGATGGATGTTGTGTATTTGTAAAATGTATTTTAATATTATGTAACTGCATTAATTATTTAATTATATTTATTAATTTCAGTATTACTTAATAATTGTTTCGGATATTCCGTGATGGGTAAACTAATTTAACAATTTATGAACAGCTACTTCGGTTGCCTGCGGTCCTGCAATCAAATATACTTAAGCATATCTAGAAAAACTATCTACAATTGACAACAATATTTGTTTTTCAAAAGAAATATTGTTGATATGAACTATTTTTAGTGGTTTAGAAGGAGTTGGCGTCAAATATTCATTTCTAAATTTAAAGGAATTCTTTCATATTTTGTTTTTAAACAAAGCTCACGTTTATTTTAATAATTTTTAATATGTACTTTTACATTTGGAGTAAAATACTCGTATTTTCGTTTAATTTGGTGGTAGATTTCTTCTATTCCTCAGTGATTAATTTTACTTATATGATAATTGTTCATTATTTCTTGTAATTCTTCTTCGTTACTGATATCTAAAATTATATTTTTACTTACTAATTTTAACTGGTAACTCTTAAAATATTCGGCTACAACTCCTGTTAATTTCTCATGAAAATAATTTTCATTATGATATAAAATTATTTTCATAATATCACTGACAAATTTATTTTCAGATATTTCTACTGTTATCCTAGTTTTGATATTATTAAATAATTTTTGTATTTTTATGCGAGTTATTTTTCATTAATTCTGATTTTTCCAAAACTTTTGTTTCATCATTTACGGGTATCTTTGCTGCTGTGTTACCTTCAAAATTTTAATGCATTATCTTCTACAATTTGACCTTTTTCTTCTTGCTGGTTTTCAACTGGTTGAATTTCGTCGCAATTTTCGCTGTCATCCACATTCACAATCATCGATTGTTAATCTAATTCTGGAAAGTATAACCTAAAAGTTTTATTAATAATTCCATCTATTTCTTTTGTATCCCCTGGTGTGATTTCAACATTTTTATTCGTTCTTTCATTTGTATTTAATTGTATTCTTGATTACGCATGAACATTTTGATTTTTCTTTCCTTTTTTTGTTTGTATCTCGTAATCAAATTCTTCTAATTTTAAATGCCATCTTAAAAGTTTTTAATTTGGTTCCTTAATTGAAAATAACCATTGCAAAGGTTTATGGTCAGTAAATATTTTAAATTTTCTTCCGTAAAGGTATGGACGAAAATATTTCGTTGCCCAAACTACAGCGAGTAATTCTTTTTCTATTATAGAACTATTTGTTTCTGTGTCACTAAGGGTATTACTTGCATATGCGATGGACAGATCTGCGCCCCTTATTTATTTTGACTTAATGCTGTTCCTGTAGAAAAATTACCGGCATCTATTGTGAAGTTAAATTCTTTCGTAGTCTGGATATTGAAGAATTCATTTAATAAGTGTTCATTTGACAAACTATTTTTACGCATTTCAAAACTTTATTTTCGCATTCTTTATTAATCATTTAGTAAGTGGTTTCATTATATTAGCAAAATGTTTAATAAATTTTCTGAAATAACCTAATAAGCTTAAAAATCCTTTAATTTCTTTAGTAATACTTGGTATTGGCTAAGGTTTAATTGCTAACTTTCTTTGGATTTGGCTTAACGCCATCAGCTAAATAGGCTACTTCTTTTCTTAAAAATTCCGTTTTATCTAATTGAGTTTTAAAATTAGCGGATCTAAGTCTATCAGAAACTTGTTTAAATCTTAAAATATGTTCTTCTAAACTAGTTGAATAAAAAGTAATATCATCAAGGTATACAAGGCAAATATTTTTAATTCCGCGAAAAACGTTATTCATAATTCGTTGGACTATTTTTTAATCGGGCTATTTTTTAATCCATATGACATTCTTACAAAATCATAGTATCCTGTTTCATCGGAGAACGCTGATTTTTCTATGCTGCCGGGTCCATGTTACTTAAAATCCAGAGGCGAGATCCTAACGTACTAAAATATTGTACTGTTCCTAATTTGTCTAAAATATTTATTATATTTAGAAGCGAAAATTACTCATCTACTTTTTTTTTGCATTTAATCTCCAAACTCAATTACTAATATAAATTTTCTCGAGTTATCACGTTTTTATGGTACTATCCAAATGGTGAGTTCCAGGGAGAATATGAAGTTCGAATAATTTTTTACTCTAACGTATCTTGAATTTTGTTTTCAACCTCATTCCTATATTTTTCGTGATAACGGTCATTACGTGTATAAAGCGGTATTTTACCCACTGTCCGAATTTTGTTTTATTTGATTGCTTGCTTCTCCCCAAAATTCATATGATCAGTATGATCATAATACCAATTGATTTTTTTGTTTCTATTTCTTATTTTTTTATAATTGATAGGGTTTCATATATTTTTTGTTGGAAGTTGGAAGTTTTTCACTCTGAACTTTGTTTGCAATTTCCCTCGCCTTTTAGCTGGTCGAAGACTCATTCTTCCGAGGAGTAGCACACATTTGTTTTGTCAATATTAAGTATTTTACAGAAATATTTTAAGAAAAGAAGTATTAGTGAGTACAGAATATATTTCTGAACATTTTGGCGTTTTTATGTTTAAAATAGGTTTAAAGAGTGAGTAGATATAGAATTTAGTAGTTTTTATTAAAAGTATGTTTAACACTAGTCATATTGATAACAAGAAGTTGACTTAGGGTGCCGTCTTGTTCGTTTAATCTTAGGTGTGTTCGTGTGAGAGGTTGTGTACGTTGTCAATCCAGCTGCTGCTATTGGCACAGAGCGAACCACGTAACTGCTGCCGAGAGGACCGCGTGATGCGCTGGGGCTGCGCACAAACGAATCTCTCCCGCTAAATAAAATATACTTTTTTTTTACTGCTAAATATTACTAAATCTCTTTCTTTAATTAATAAGATTAAATAAATAAAAAAATTAATAAATAATAATAAGTAAATAAAAATACAAATAAAAAATATAAATAAAAATAATCGACGCTTAGAAATTAAATTAAACAATCTGTAAATTAATTGACAACGGACTGATTCTAGCGGGAGAAAGTCGTGGAGGGAGCCGTGTGCAGCTGTCTGGCACACCACCATTGGTCCGCTCTGAGTCAAAATAGCTAAAATAAAAATGTGAGCACAAGAGGCAAATAAACAAACCCACCCACTATCATTTTTTTAAAGA